>NC_088102.1:59072422-61525900 GCF_036370855.1 Dromaius novaehollandiae
CCTCCCTCAGGTTGCTCCTTAATAAGCCACATATTGGTAGTTAAGAAGTTGTAATTGTATGTATTGCCTTCACTTTTTCATAACATATTTTAGCAAAAGACAGAATGAAAACAAACACTACATTCTTCCACTCACACCTTCTTTCAATTACAAAAAAACTTATTTTTTGACCTGAACTTCATGAAAGCTGCTCCCAAAGACTGTGAGATAAAACTTCTTGTTGAACAAGAGTTCTTTGATATTTGTCACCTGTGTAGCCTTTCTTTCTTTACGCAATTACTGCTGTTAAGAATAAAATGCATGCTGTGCAGTTCTTTCAGTATAGACCTTTTCTGCCAAAACAGACCTGTGATCCAAAAAAAAAAAAAAAAAAAAAAAAAAAAAAAAAAAATCGAAAAGCTACACAGGGCCATGGATGATACTTCTGTGGCAGTCCAAGATGTTTAAGATCACCCTCCTCTTGTTACAAATGCAAAACAAAGACAATTAAAGCATTAGATGCAATTGCACATATCAGAACTGCATGCTAAAAATATGTCACTTTTAATCATACAATTTAATCATAATCAGGTTACATGGAGCAACCCATCCTTTGGAGTCCCTAAGTTTCCCTCAGAGGGGTATCTGCAACCAGGCTTGTTAGAGCTACCTTCTCCCAGCTTCCCTTCTGCAGTGACACTGTTCTAGCCACGGTGCAGGAGCTATGCAGAACGGCCCCAGCAACCGTCCTCATCTGCCTCGCACTAGAGTGGAGAGACAAGAGAAACAGGAGTTGGAAACAGCCCAACTAACATGTAAGGCAAGGGATAAGAGCTAGACCAAGCAGAGACAGGGACTGAGAGAGTACACAGGATAAATTGCCCAGCGAAGTGAGGAGACTGGCAGGATTTGAGATTGGCAGAAGATATTGGGATCCAAGGAGAAGGCAGATCACCTTGTGAAATTACCTCCATGCATCTCAGGACTCCACAGTGGTGTGGAAGGAGAAGCTATCAGAAAGAAGGTTACCAAGGAGACTTGGATTTCAAGCTAGATAGAAGAATTGAAATATAGATGAAAAGCTCAAAAGCAGAAGTGGGACAGATAAGCAAACATACAGGAATTGGAATAAAGAGATAAACGGGAGGAGAAACAAGTTGGAAAGATGTACCCAGGGAACACCTGAGATGAATGTGTAGGAGTAATCTAGTCATACTTCTCTACAGAACCTGAAGCTGAACAAAACCCTTGGAAATCTCATCAGTTCACAAACCATCCCTGTGAAACCTCCGATCTAAGTATTTCATCCCTATGATGCCAGTTGACAGAGAATAACAACTCATGTGGTTCTACGCTTAAAAAGCACACATCTCTGAAATGATCCTGACATACTCTAACCTTGCTGTTGAATTCAAAACAGAGGGGTTTTGCTCTGTTTGTTCTTTCCAAACTCAAGGAATTTAACACAAATGGTGGTAAAAGATGATTAGAGATGTAAAGCTAAGTGCTAAAACATTCAGAGGTACACAGCAAAGGTTGCATTGTATATCTACATTTGTGTTAGTTTTGTTCTTCTACATTCCTGATAGCACTAGCAAAAACATTAAATAAGATGAATGCAACTGTAATCAATGTAATCAAACATGCTGTGCAGACCTGCACAATGCAGGGAATTCCCTGCCCTGCACAGATTCCTGTATGTCTAAATACCTTTGAGGGTTTCTTCCTTAGTCTTTCTGCTCTTCAATTCAGTTTTTGCAAAACAGAGAGAAGTACTACTTCCTTACATTAGCAGATAATGCAGGACACTCATATTGGATCAAGCATTGAAGACACTGCAAATTAAGAATTTCCACCACACACTTCATAGGGTCAAGGTATTCAAGGTATCTACCTTGAATAGCTGAAATATGTATTATAAACTCATCTTTAGTCTTGGATATATATAAGGATATAAATAAAGAACCACTCCCAGTAATTTGTTGCCTCCTGTTTGTACAGCTCTGTTATCAGAGGGCAGCTATCAAATGTGAACAGACTAACACTGTAGAATTTTCCCTAGTCCTTTTCCTACAAGCAGCAAGGAAAGCACTAGGAGAAAGCCCAACAGCATAAATAGTTTCAATTAGAGTTAAAATTTACAGCTTTCAAGTTGTGATACTATAGGCACATTACAAACTTTAAAAAAGGCTGTCTAATATTAAGGTATATTTTAAGGTGATATCAGGTATTACCTCAAGCTTTTTTTGTTAACATTTTTCAAAATTCTAAAAACATATTGCGACAAACTGTAAACAGCCAGCTACAATTGTCTTGTTCTCAAGTAGCTGAGCTGTTCAGTTCTAGAACCTGCTGGCTTCAAAACTATCAAAGAAAATTAACTCATTGCTTCTGACTTAAACCTTTAAACTTAAACCTTCATGGAGAAATCTCTAACTTCTGCATCAAATTAGTGACCTAGAGTGGCCACTAAGTAGAATTTACTAGTGATTTAGGAGTCAATTTCTACATGATGAACAACTTCTGACATGCTTTGGTCCCTTCCTTTTATAAAGCTTATAATCTAAGACACAAGATATATAATGAGCAAATGTAATGAGTGACAAAGAGTAAGGGAAGAAGTAATAGTATGAGATTTTAGCGTAGCTGAGCTGTGTGCAAAACTGAATAACCCTAGAATTGATTAGTACAACATTTATCTGGAAATAAAGACAGGACTGTTTTAGCCATAAAAAAAGACTACCTTATTCAGTTTCTGTAACTTCTACATCAACCTGAGATGACTAGCATTTAGATAAATTCTAGGAAACAGCAGTCACATAGTCCATATGCAATCTATCCTAACAAGACTGCGGCGTGTGAACTTACTTGCAGTCAAATAGGCAATGTAACATGAAATATTGTGGCAAAAGGAAAATAGGAGTTAGAGCTCTTAGTTTAAAAGTCTAGAATGAAACCTAATTTATCAATAAACTAGACCAGTATCACTTTTTCAGGCTTAGTTAGGTCACATATAGCACTGTCACAACCAATCTGCAGAAAAAAAGATGGCAGGAGAAACCCCTGCTTTTCCATACGTGGCTACATATGGCAGGCTCCAGGCCCTTGCGAGTCAGCAAGTAGGAATTGTTGCTACAAAACGAAAAAGCTGCGCCTTTCCTACCTACCGGTACAGAATAACGTAAGAATGGCCAGACTAGGTCAGACCAGCGGTCCATGTAGCCCAGAATCGATCTCCAGCAAGACCCACTTGCTGGGATTTTTAAAGTTTCTAGAAAACTGACATAGGATTGAACATAGTACACTTCCTTGGGGGCTGGCAGGGAGTCCTAACACATTGCACTTTACTGAACCGCTGTCTTTCTGGAGTAGCTTCTAGTTGCATTCCTCTCTACCCCACAGCACTTGCTACCACGTTGACAGTAGTATATCAGCTCAGTAAACCATGCCCATGGAAAGAGCATGTACTATACTGTTCCACGCTGAGTATCGGTTACACTTAAAATCCTGACTTTGTTCCAGTCTTCTAGGATCCTGATGCAACTGAGTGACTTAGTAAAGCCTTATAAGTGCTCTCAGGGAAAGGAGAGGGGGAAAAAGGCCATAAGACGACACTCGGGGAAGGACGCAAGAGAAGTATATAATATATTGAGATGTGTTCCCCCAGCATCCTGTGATGAGTAGCTCAGGCAGTTTTTGAGAGAACGTCTTTGTAATTAGCACTTAGTATATTCCTCTTCTGTTAATTTCTTTGCTCTGTTCTTGAAAGCTGTGCAAGCTTTCAGAATTCATTTCGTCGTAATGCAAGAAGTTCCGTCGCCTCACTACACTGGCTGAGGAACACAGAAGTAACAACTAAGATTATATTTCTGCTGTGGGCTAATTTCCTCTGGGAGCTGCTTCCATACCTTGACCATCTATCAGCCTTGCTCTCAAACAGGCTTCCTGGTTTGAAAAAAATGCTATCTTATTAATCTTTATTCTGTCTGTAAGGTGTGTTCCTCCTTTTTTTTTGTGCGCATGCTTGTCTTGTGCTTTTATGCTTAACCTGTCAAAGTGTATAAGTCTTTGTATATTCCCCGTTTGGACACAGCTTCACCCTTTTGTAGGAAGCTTTCTTGCTTTTTGTGGTCCCCTATTCTGCTGCTTAGCAATGCCACTTTCTTTCCGGCCTTTTAAAATCCTTTTTGATAAACACTCTAGTTTGGATTCTCTGGTATTGTGTCTTTTAATAGCCCCCATCCTGCCTGCAAGGAATTTACTTTGGTTTCCTTTGGTTTAAAAACAATTCCACAACCTTTTTAATTTTAAATTGATAGCATTTTAATTACTTCTTGTTTCAGATAAGCCTGTCCTTCCTGTGTAGGTTCCTCTACTCCAGAAACTTCCTTAATCCTAAAAAATGTGCACCCCTCCTCCTTGTGCCCTCTCTCTTCCATATGCTCAGCCACATATGGAAACTTAACCTCTCCAGCTCTTTACTTGTGCTGACTTGCAAGCAGAAACAGGGTCTGGAGGCTGCAGAAAAGAGCACCTATTTTTGAGGTAGGACACGTAGTAAAGGCCACCGGATTTGCAGTCCTATCAGGCTGCTGCAAGAAGCAAGAGAAACAGAGACTTAGCATAACGGTGGAGTTGTACACTCAGCAGTTTGAGAGCTTGAGCCAAACCAAAGGAGGGAAAGGGTTATACTGTGGCTGTTATACCAGGCTCTTGGCTCTAACTCTGCTCAGTAGCAGAGCTGTGTCTAGAAAGCACTTGGACATTCCTGCATAAAGAGTTCTAGGTAAGTGCAGTATGCGTCCCTCATTTCAACCTTAAAGTGGTCCATGACTGTACTAGATATCACCATTATATCCCAGACTAACTATTTCTGCACAGCATCAATGTAACTTCAGTGAAGCTGTTAATAAAGCTCTGATACAACCTGGCTTACTCTGCTCCTCTGCAGTGCTTGTTCTGCTAAGTGAAATAAAGCGCTCTATGGACAGACGTAGGAATTGTAGCGTGATGCATTTCTTATTCTCAATGGTCAATACTAAACAACGTGTTTTGCACTTACAGACATCTTCATACCAATTCAAAAAATGCAACGGATGAAATTGCTACTTTGCTGGGCAGAATCAGTGTTCAGGGAAATGCTGTAACATAGGAGCTGACAACTCCAAAAGTGGGACTCATTTTCCTCTAAAATGTGAAGAAATGTGCAAGCCAAGTAATATTGGACCAGTGGCTAAAGGAACATATTTGCTCTAGCTATAGCTCAACTACTTACACAAACTATTTCGTTATTTGTGCTAATTTTCTTCTGTCTTTAGAATTATTTGCAACCAAATTTTAGTCCTGTTCCCACAACTAATCCACAAAAGCCTCTGAAGATTTATATCAAAGCACTGCTAACGATTTTCATTCAACTAAGTATGATACAATTTATGTCTCAAACTACCAGCTGCATTGAAAAATGGGAAACAAAACTTAGATTTGCAAATAGAAAGACTAGTTTAATGCTTATGAGGAACACCCCACACTGAATTGAAGCCCATGCAGTAGCTTAAACAGCAGGGAACACAATAGCAAAGAAGGGTAAAATTAATCCCCAACATTAAGTCATTCTAATGTAAGCATACAAAAATCTTTCATTTGTTTGCAGAACAGTGACTTTCTTATCACATTTATAGAACCAAAGGATTAGTAAAAAATATAGTTATGTAATTCTCAAAAACTATAAGGAGCATACAGTGCTACCAGAAAGATTTAAGGCTATCGGCACTTTCCCACTACCATGCATACAAATTTCAGACAAGTTTATCACCACTGTGTGCTGATTCAACTGTTCCTAAACAAGAAGATAGCCCAAGTTCACCCTGCAGCTTTGAACTGTGCTCTTTTCCCCACATTCCTTTTAAATCTACTTTCCCTAAACGATCATTACACCTTCAAATTCAGCGAAGAAAAGAGCTAGAGAAATAGAATTTCAAAGTCTCATTTATTTAGAGCAAATGTTCTATAAAATCTCTCATGCTACTTTGAATGCAAGAAGAGTGATTGGATTAGAAGGGAGTAATTTCTCCCAACTAAGTCTATGTGACTTTTGATAGAAACTACAGTGACATTTGCTAGGTAGTACTCTCAGCATACAAAACAGAGGAAAGAATAGGGGAAATTCCATTATAGCCTACGCCCACAAAGGAACCTGATACATTCTCCTGCCCACCTGTTTTATTATGGCAGCAAGCAGCTGCGTAGGCAGCATTTGCTTTGTTACTCATCTCCCACTGTATTGTATAGTTTATTTGTTCTGCTGCGATTTCAAGTTCAGCACTTAGGACTGCCAGCAATTGTTACGCCAGTACCACTTCCTACTGAAGTTTTAGTGCTGTCAAACACCAACACATTCTTCACTCATTTATTCTACTTGGTGGTCCGACTGTAACAGCATTATAAAATTGCATTGACTCTCTGCACAGTAGTGCCTTTCCCTCCATCTTCTTATTAGTTTCACAATGAGGCCTTTCTATTATCATTTGACTTGTATTATTTAGTCAAACACAAATCCATTACATGTTCACAGCTAGCCAGAACAGATGCTGAACATACCATTTAGAGTGAAACTCTAAGGATCGATATTCACTGGTTTGAGTTCATTTGTTACAAAAAGTGTACTTGCCAGTATAAACAATGACACTTCTCACTAGAACACTCAACAGGATTAAAGCCTTGATTTTACAGTCAGTGATTTACTTCTTCTGACTTTAATACTGCAAGATTAGGATATGAATGTACTCATGTCTTTCAGTTTTGTTTTTTTAATTAATGTTGGCTTTGTTAGGTATCCTTCATATTGACACGATCCCTATAACCGTTGTTATAATTTTTTTAAAGGAAACATTTGAATTACTGCATTTTCTATGTCACATTCTCCATACATCAGTGTTGCTGCCATGTACTCGATCACTTCTTGCTCATCCGACTCAAGGAAACTCCCACCTTAATATGACAATGCAGAACGGGAACAGACCTCGTGTCTCTGCCTACCTTCGCTATACAACCACATTACGAGGCACTAGTTAGTCCATAACAACTTTTAAGAAAAACAAACAGTGCAAGAAGAATAACTTCTATTGAACCAAACTAAGGAAAGAGATCGGAAGAGAGGCTAACAATTCTGAGCACCTACATCCTGTTAAAACGTCCCGGTTAGGCCCAGAGAAATGGACAGTTCCTCTCTTGCTAAGAAAGCGTGACATTGCTCGAAGTGCTGAATTTTGATGCTTTTAAGCATTAATTTGTAAACTAACATTCAATATATGTTTTTTATTTATCATTGTGAGAAAATATTTATTCTGTATCAGCAAGAAGCAGTAGACCTTGGGCAGGAATCATCTACCAAGCAAAGATTTTACTCCCATTTTAGACACCTTAGTGGCTTAGAAAATATGATCTGGGAGCTACAGGGTCCCATCCTGCTGAAGGTGGCAGCCAGAGAACTGGCAGGCATCTAAAATAGCCTACTTTTAGTGAGACCCAAATCACCATAAATAAGTCATTTCAAAGACTTTTGAGTCTGCTTTACTTCACAATATTTTTTTTGCCTGAATTTTAATTCACAGCTCAGGTAACATGGCTTGTTTTCATGATGTGGGTTAACAGCAGTCTCCATTAACACGGTCTCTTTACAAGCAAAATATAACAATCTACTGCCATCCAATATTACTTATTCATTCTACCTCTATGAATAATGGACATAGCATACCAAATGTTGATGAACTTTAAAATGCTTTATTCTTCTTAAGAGCTTTACAATACACTTAGGATAAGAAAAAAGAGTTCAAAAAAAAAAAAAAAAAGAGTCCTTTAAGCACATATTTCAGTATACCAATGTTAATATTGCCCTTAATTCTTTCTTCTAGCAAGAGAAATCCATAATTAATTACAGTTAACTCACAAAACGTGGTTATACGACAATATATACGTGTTATGCTAAAAAGATATTTAAAAAATGGTGCCTCCTACTCAGCATAACTGTCTCCATTGACTATTCTGCCACATCTGATTGTATTTTTCAGAAAACATCCATGCCTACTGCCATTCCAGACAAAATGCAGCCAACAAAACAAAAGCTAAGCTGGCTATTCCAGACAAAAAGCTATGCAACATGTGAATGATCGCCTTTCAAAAAGCATTGCACTATTGAGCCAAGACAGTACCACAACAGTTTGGACCATTCCTGTAGGATGCACTAATATTACATGAAGATTGCAAATATCTGAAATACAGTTATGCTATATCTGCTCCCATCTGCTTCAACTCAGTAAAACAGAAGAAACCGGTGGTCTTTAAGATTATTACAGATATTCACTAGCAGTAACAATTAAGCCTCAGCAGGGAACTTATGAGGAAGGAGAAGACTGTAAAATTAATTTTGAGGTGCATACAAACTAATCACACAGTTCAAGTATATTCCACCAATACAATGTTGAAGTCATGGCTCTGCAATATCATACTTTTTAAGGAAATGCATGCATCTGATGAAGAGCTTCAATTAAAGATCTTGGCAAGACACCAAGGAAGGGTTAGTCCTTCAAAAGATAGTTTTTCAAAAGCTCAGTCCCAGCCCTAAAATGCCACTGCGGAAGCAGAAGAGACAACCATGCAAAGCTCTTAGCATTTTAGGGAGATTCTGATAATAAATGGGCAAAATTGAGAGGGGATTTTTAAAAAGCCCAAAGAAAATAGACTTTTTTGTGAAAGAGTAGTAGTCACCAGTTTTCAATTTCAAAACCCATTCCACTAAGTTTAGGGACCAGTCTTGAAAAATCAATGAATCTACCAGTGATCCTGTAATCTAATAACAGAACACTCAGCTGCCCGCTAGCAAAATCATACAAGCACTTTCCACCTGGCTCGAGTCCTGCTCCGCATCCACAGCCTGAGATGGGGAGTTAGAAGCAGCACTGTTAGAGGAGCCCCGGTTAATGTCTCTGAACTGCTCTAGATCTTTCTCCAGTTACCCAAGTGAACTGGGTTTCTGGTTGCAATTCAGTAGGAACGTGCTGTCTGCAGAAGGTTTTGTCTCCTTTGTCAGGGGGCTCGGACTGTGTTAAAAACAGTGTTCCTGTATTATAATGGTCTTTCACAGGCAGAACTATGCTGCCTATTACCATTAGAGAAAACATTCATATTGATAGTGACAATAGGCTTCTGTAAATCCAACATTTTAAGGATCACAAAGCCTTACTGAACCACCACCAGAACTCTACAGGATTTTTTTTTTTTTTTTAAGAAAGATAATTTAATTATAGTCTTTATGAGTACAAGAATTGCAATAAACTTATTTCACTTCCAGTCTCTGCTTTGTGTATCATTATTAGCAGGAAAACTATCTTAGGAAGAATTAATTCTTAACTATATTTAAAACAAAACAAAAATTCACAAAGTATTTCTTACTGAAATTCCTAAGAGAATCCTTGAAATGCCTAAATGAAGTCTTCTCCCCATGACCACAATTACCAGATATATAGAAAGAACACATCCGGTGCTATTTCTTGGATTAGAGTGAAGCCTGGCGCATCAACACACAACCCTAGCTCTTTCCACTTGTTCTTTGACAAAGCCCTGCATCTTCCTACTGTTTGCGCCTTTGCACCACATTAATTAACATGGGGGCTGTTTTACATTTCTGAATAAAGCATTTAATGCTTCTGAATTTATACAAACCTTTGGACACCTTTTATCAGATGAGGCTCTACATAAGCAACAGCATTTGTTGCAGGAACAACAATTTCTACAGTCATTTAAATTAATCAGACTGTTAGTACTTTTTATTACACTGCTACAAAAGGGAATCTTTTCCCCATGTAATTTTTACCTCTTAAGGTACAGGCAAATTTAGTTTTAGCTAGATCTCCTAAGGAAATAAGATTTATGCATTGAAACTGCATCACTTTAATGACCTGTAAATCCCTTTGCAAATTTCAGCCAAGTGAGATGAGGGAATAGTGATCCCAAGATATTAAAAATGCTTATAAATTTCATCAAATGTGCAGGGAGAAAGAGATCATTGCAGTCCCCACGGAAGAGAAGAAAGGCTACAGAACAAGCTTATTGTTCAAGAGATGCAAAAATGAGTTTAGTTTTCGGGCCCAAGTTGTAATTGCTAGGGAGCTACGTGAGTTTTGAAAGTTCCTGACAGCCCCGAAAGCTTTTGTCCTCAGACGAGTGCTGAAGGGACGTCATATCTTTTGCCTTTTAGCCAGTGATTAAAATACAGCCCTCATTATTACCTCTAAGTTGCTAGGTATTACCTAAAGCCATTATCTAAAAGCATTCTGGCCGACTACCTGAGAAGTACTTAGGTTTTCAGTTCAGTTCTTAATTGTCAGACCTCAGGTCCAAATTGAACGTGAAATCTCAAAAATTTTCTTGCAAAAGCTAAACACTGCATGAGTGCAAAGATGCATGCAAATGAACTATCATTCGCGCTGATCTCTCCAGCTCAGAATTTTATATGCTTTATCAAGAGAATTTTCAGCACACTGTTGGGATCTTAAGCTGCTTCCACCATGTGCTCTCTGGGCAAGAGGGATATTTTTGTCTCTAGAGCTCCTTATCCAACCACATCCACAAGCACAAAACATGTTTCAATTCTGTTTAAGATGACGACTCACCCACTGCATCTTTGCAGATAGCCCTAGCAGACCGCGCAAGTAACAGACTGGGTAACACTGACATTTGTCAAAATTTCATTATGAGGAGCAAAAGACATGCTTAATTCAATGAGGCATCAGGGATCTATCCAATTCCAGTCACCCCCAGAAAAAATGCCAACATGTTTCACTAACAGCTGGATATGCTCTTTACTGGTAATTTCTTTGCTACCTTTAAAAAAAATAATCCAACTGAAGCAACAGATTTTCTCCAAATTTCTCTGAGTGAACAATTTTCTGTCACAGAATAAGGACAGAAATCCCTCCCATGTATCCCCTCGCACAAAAAAACCCACAAGCACAAATACACCCTCACATATATACATATACTATCAACATAATCACAGAGTGGGGAAAATGAAGCCAACCTTCATCAAAACTGATGGTAGCAGCTTCTTAAATTTACTCTAAATTAGACTGCATGCTGATTCATGCATGATTACTAGAGATGATATATAACTCCCATTAGCCTCTCAGGATTTAGGCATTTGAATCTAGATCTGATGCTTCTAATTCTGATACCTGCTACCAAACCCTCTCTGCTGTAGACAGCAGCCCTAAGCTGCATGGTTCTTTTTCACAGAAGAAAAGATTTACCCAGACTGAAATCTCTCTGGAAGCTGAATTCATTAACATCCTTATTTAGTTTTTCAAAGTATCATTTCAATTTAACCCGCTAAAGAACTAACTTCAGAGAAAACACTTCTAGCTACAAGCGTATTTAGACCTATAAGGATCATTCTTTTCATAAGCGTCCCATGGAATATCTTATATTCTAATACAGACTAAAATTGTATTACCACTCAAGAGATTGAAGTACAGTGCCTTCTCACTCAGTTCAAAACTCCCTTCTAGACTTATCAGGATCAATACTCAGAAGACCAATAAAATTCAGAATCATCTGTTGACTTTTACTAATTACCAAAGAGCACTAGTAGTACTCATGAAATCTGCTGTTCATCTGCCCATTTTTAATCGCAGTATATTCAATCCAGCATTTAGCAGAGACATCTCTGCCACAAAGTGTAACCAGAGGTACATTTGCCCAAGTTGTGTAGCTTAAGTAGTCTAGTGTAGCAATACAGAAAGAGTGAGGCATTAACTTCAAATAATTAGGACCTTTGCCTGTACAAGCACTACTTCTGTAACTAGCCAATATTTAATTTAAAACTTACAGATCATTTCTGAACTAGGACTACAAATGAGAAAATACAAATATATTTAATGGGTTAACATTTAATACAAATTAACTGATTAAATTTAAAGAAATTCCATAATTTGTATAGAAAAGAAATACTAAATAACATAGAAATATTGACCAGCAATGAGAAGTCAGTGGCTTAATATGGAAAAATAAAAGAGCATTGTACCTGAAGCCAGGAAGATTTACTGAGGGTTATTCACAATACAAAGACAAAATGGATTCCTAAAAACATCCCTTTAAATTAGCCACTGTATTTTGCTCCCTCTCTCTCTATTGCATCACAATTAACCTAGGAAACATTAGCGGTTTTCTAAGTCTGGATGGCTGCTTTTTGTACCTCTGTGTACCTATATATTTCTTACTATTGACAATACGTCCAACCAGTAATGTTCAGGGGAAGAAAAACTATATTTAGAAGATAAAAAGAACAAACTGACAAGGGAAAAAAACTGCAGCTACAAGGACCTTATAAAAATGCATGCAATGTGCAACAGAAGAGGTAATCCCTGCTGCAGCTATAAACAATACAGCATCCAGCAAAGGGCTTACAGGAAAGGATAAGCAAAGAGGTCACTAGATCAAGAAAGCACACAGACTGAATTCCAAGCTATTATTTTTACACTTCTCTCTTTAAAGAAAAGCATAAAACACTTGTACGCACCACAGTATGGTTTTATACAGTTTATTCCTTTATCTTTAAGAATATATTTTATTTATCTGGTTTCCTACCTGCTCATTTTGATACCTAACATTGTACCATCCTCATTTAGATTCCTTCTCTCTGTTTTCAGGTGATTTCTTTCAATATCCTTCATTTCATTTCTATTTTAAATTCTCTTCATTTTCACCTTATTATCACCTCTCTGTATTTACCCTTCTCCCAGATGCCTACCTTATCTTCTTTATCATGGAATTTAGCTTTTCATCCTTAAATATACTCATTTGCTCTACACTCTAGTTCCTTTTTGCTTTCTATGATGCAGCCTGACCCTTTTATCAGCTATCTCATCACATCTCTGTCTGTCTTCCCTCTCTAAAATGAGTCCTGAGAGACTTTGCAGACTTTCCATTCTGAAAACACACCAAAAGAGCTGAAGTAGAGATCCTGTAAAGATCATCACTGCCTGGAGGAAAGAAATGTATTAAAGCTCTTGACATCTAAAGAGATCCTGTTCAAGGCTCTTCTCCATGAGCACGTGCGTGCGGGTGGCTGGAGTTAGGTACCTCCAGTGCAGCTGCCTTTCATGTTCTTTTGGGGCATCCCAGGGCTTTAAAGATCCTTTGCAACCTGACAAAACTCAGTACTAAACAATAAAAAATGAATAATTAACCTATCATAGCACAAAAGAGAATCAGAGGCAGCTATAAGAATGAGGAAAAACTTACAGAAACTGAAGGCTGGCCTAACAGTCCTTAAAAATCAAAATGTGTGAACATACAAAAGCCTGCCAGCTAACTGGATCTGAAGACTTTCATAAATTAACAGGAGGATATAGTTTCAGTACATGATCATGTGAAGTGTGTTTTTGGCTATCAATAATAAAGCCAAAATTTAATAATAAGTCTCAGAAGTATCTTTAAATACAGTATTTAACCAGGATTGCAGTGTTTCAAATACATCCAAAGAGAATCTTACCTTTTTACTATTGTAAAAGCATCTACAGCAGCAAAAAGCTCCTCTAGTGACTTCAGATATATGTTAAATTGTAAGTTTACAGACGCAGACTAATATTTTCAGCAAATACATTAAATATCTAACAAATAAGCACTGCTATTTTGAGTAGACATTTTTCGACATTGTAAAAAACAAACAAATGAAAAAACACTAATCCTTGAAGTAACAGAGGGGGAAAAAAAAAATCACAGTTAAGCTGTAGCTGTTTGTGATGGTTTTAAATATCCCTACTTACAGGCTAAACCTTTTGTTTGTTTGTTTTGTTTTTCAGGTCATGGCACAAAATAGCTAAGCAGTAAACCCTCTGGCCATTCACTGTATTACCTATGTGCAACAGCAACCTTTAGAAAAAGCCACTTGCACTAAGTACCAAGATAATGCTTCCTCCAGGACTTGAAATCCTATTTGGCTATTTTATACTTGAAAGTGGACCCATCTTGAGCACTGTGAACCCTTGCCACAAAATTAGACACCGTGATTATGTTTCATAAAACCAAATAACCTAGAAATATAATAAAAAGTTCACCTTGACACTACACCACCTGACGTGATAGGAGAGAATATGGATCCTTCAGTTTGCCCTAAAGCCACAGCGTGCAAAGGGACTCTTTTTTCATCTCCTACCAAGGCAAAGGGATGAGATAGAGGATTTTACCAGTTTATCCCTGCCCTTAGCTTTACGTCATGCACTCTGGTACATCAGAAAGAAAGAACACAGTTCCTGAGAGAGATGTAATGCCACTTACAGAAACACATTATGTCTTCCCAGAAAGCAACAGAAGAAGCACAAATTTTTTATGAGGTTCACACGCACATGCGCCTCTTCTTCACAGTATTAATAAACAGTCTTGAAATGAGTTACCAGTAGAAATGCTTTCTCTCATCCACTTGTCATGACAAACAGTTACCCATACATTACTTATTACTTTATCCTAAAATATCATCCTTAGTCTCTTCATCCTTCAAAGACTGCGATGTTACACAGACCTTTCACATGAAATCACAATGGAATCAGGAAAATGAAAATATTAACGTAATAAACGTTTCGACATTAAATATTGACAGCTGACATTATGCTCCTTGCTATAAAAATAATAAATGAGAAAATGCAAGGACTTAGTAATATATGCTAAGTATTTACTTTAAACAAACATGTTAAAATCAAGTGTTTCAGAAAAAGAAAACATGTTAAAAATTAAACTCCAAGATAATATAATTAGCAGTATTTCAGAAGATGGATTCAAAATCTTACCAAGAAAAAAAAACACAAGGCTTACTTGAGGAGCTGTCACAGCAAGTTCTGTCCTCAGAATCCACACCGTGATTCCAATCAGGCAGCACTGTGTTTTTAAAGATCCTGTGAATTGAGAGAAATGTTTTACCTCAAATGCACTTTCAAAAAGATAAAAATAGTTCACGCTATAAGACTGACTATCTTTGACTCATGAATAAATCATCAACAACAATCCCAAGGGGTCAAGTCTCATACACTAACCAGTAAGTTACAACTGCTTGCTGATCAATTAAGATCACATGCCCATTTTCCTACTGATTAACTTAAATGGTACAGTGAAGTGCTGGGGAAGAGAATGGTGTAGAATAATCCAAAGAAAAACATTTTTATATCCAAAATACCAGTTTCCAAGGATTTTTCTTCTTTTAATTTATTTACTTTTAAAAGTGATCTACATACTGTAGCTATTTTTCTACAAAAAATTGTCACTGACATTTTTTCAATAATCTTTTTATTGCATGACATATTATGATGATTTGCTTGTTATATTTGGCCCAAACTAAATAAAGTTTTACTTTCAACTCCCTGTTCTTATGACTTTGAGATCACTATATACCTTAGTTCTGACAGACATCTTAAATATCCATTTTTCCCTACAGATTAAGCAATTAAGTTCTTTAGCCTCTATCTAAAGTTTATTAGGCAATACAACAAATTATCTTGTGGGACAACAATTTTCTTACTGAGGCAATTTCCCCATTGCACAAAAAATGCTCTTCACTTTCAGTTGGGATTCATGGTTACAGCTAAGTCAGCTGGATTTTTCAATTCTCTCAAAATAGCTTATTAATTGTGGATAATATTGCACCCTCCAAACGCATGCAGCCTGTTCCTGCTCACATTATCAGATATGATATAGCAGGGAGGGCTGCGAAAGTTTCACGTAAAGCTTTCTAATCACTGTACTATCTGCTGAAAACTAACAAAGATTCTTTCAGCTAGAGGAGTAGAACCTGTTGCGACCACAAAAACTTAAACAACACTAGACAATAGCAAAGTGACAACAATAAAAAGTTACATATGTTCTTGCAAGGTTGACAACACAACACCTGAGGCAGTAGTAATAAACAGAGAGTCAAATTAGACTTACTGCCTTATCTTCTATGCTACCACCCAATTTCCATACACACAAAATCTGAGAAGTAGTTTCTAGTTATGAACTGCTCAGGATGTCAATCATTCTGCTGTCAACAGCCCACTCCCTAACACATGACAGTATTTTCCGATAGGTCACCTTCACTAATAGCCATTCAAATGCTGCCTTGACACCTTCTTTTTTAATATTCACTCTTAAATACAAGTAAAGCTCCTGACTGGGGACCACTACCTCCTTGTGTTCAGCACAGTATTTGCTAACAGTGAAAAACAGGACTCTACCAAAAACCTTTATAGTGTAGATTTAAGATGAGGCCTGCCAGAAAATAGACAAAACACTGCAAGGCAATGCCAATACAACTATCAGTTTAATCAAATCATTAGCAAGACAGTCGTGAAAGGAACAGTGTGTTTTATCACTGCATTCACAGTGATGAAATTACTATCTTGTCCCATCATCTTTTTAAGGCAAGCTGTCATTCTACAACCCAAGTAATTAGAAAAGGTCTCAACTCAGCCCAGTGTACGCTCTCAACGTGCCAGCGTACCAGCTGCGGTGGCACATGGACTGGCACCAACACCTTGGCCACACAGCCAGTGGAAGGGGCACAGTAACTCTGGGGGACTTGTTATTCCTCATGTACTAGAAATGAGGGACCAAAAACATGCAAATAGAGAAGAGCACACAATGCTACCTCCTGCCAGGGCACGTGATGGGATACAGTCTAACCTTCTCCCCTAGCATCACCTCTGCTTCTGCAGCTAGCAGTGCCCGCCGCTCTTTTCCCTCTCTGAGAACAGGTGTCACATTTGTGCACGCAGCCCACGCACTGGCAGACCTCAGCGCACACCTCAGTTCAAACCAGGAGGTTGAATTCTCTGATTTTTAAGTTCCTCCAAATACAGGTAAATTTTTAAGAGACAGTGAACTGTCCTAGGAACCTGACAAATGACAGAAGGCACATCTCCTGTAGAGATATGTCCAAAAATACTATTTTCATGACTATTATAAGCAGTTAATAAACAGCTCACTTAAGGTGCAGTATTAAAAAAAAACACCACCACCAAAGAGCAAATATGAAACTAGGCAAATTACAGGCAGAAGCTACTAACCAATATAGAAACTGTTGAGTCTATTTGTCATGCTAAATTGCGTCCTTAAGTGAAGGGAAACCTACTACAGGGTCAGCAGAGAGGAGCTCTGAAACCAGATGTCTCAGCATCATAAGTGGGATTTTTTCCAAGTGGCAGCAGGACACAGTAGTTTTCCACTTGTTACTACTTGCTGTCCATTGTTGCCCTTAAATGGTCTTATTTTATCCAATTTTTTTTTTTTTTAATTTTGTGCTGTAACTCTAAATTATAGGAAATGCCCATAAGAGACCTACAATCGGGGCCTTCAAACCCAGCAAAACTCAAGCAATTGTAACTCAAGGGAGGTCACAGGAGAATTTATCATCTATGAGAAAATTTTCAGGATTAGACTCAGATGTTTTATAAGATATGTTTAGTTACACAGTGTAGCCACAAGAGGGAAGCTTAACCCACTTGACAATTTTCTTTAAACCAGTTTATCCAAGTCCAAAACAGAGTCTAACAAACTAGGTTCTTCAATTTACAGTAAATTCTCAGATTCAAGACTTCACCTTTAAAATATTAGTTTCAATCGGCTACAAAACTTATAGTATAAAGGCAGTTGAAGAGAGACAAAATAAGACCTAGCCTTCAATTAAAAGTAAGCTGCAGGACCATGAAAATTAAGACACCAAAGCAAAAGAAGAGTCCTTTCTTGAAAAACTCTTACCAGAACCAAACCGACAAAGAGACAATTTAAGGCATTCAAAGCAAGCTGTGCAGCCAGGGAAGGACCTGGCTGAGCCACCATTATTTAACCAAGAACAGAGCAAGTGCCCTTTGCTTGAGCGAGCAGAGCCGGGGTGGGAGTGAGAAGGAGCCAAGCAGCTTCTGTTTGTAAGCCCAATGGCTACTCAAGAAGCCAGATGTAAGACAGAGTATTTCATGTGTGAGCTATGGTGCAAACACGGGGCTCCCAGAGACAAAGTTCCTCATGTTGAAGCTGGCGGAGGAAGTGGCAGAGTAACAGGCAGACTGTTGATCACCTTCTCTAAACAGCCGGCAGCAGCTCTGCTGAGGAAGGTTCACAGCAGAGAATACTCTGGCAACACCACAGAGCAAACCCCTCTTGCCTACTCTCATGGCAAAAGGGCTCATTGCTGTGCTGGCAAGTGACACTTGGGGAGGATGCTGGCCCCTGGAAAACAAGCAGGTGGCCCCCAGCACCAGAGAGATACCCCTGGAAACAGGGATGCTTGCCGAAAGGAAAAAGCAGGTCTGACTATCAGACAAGCAGATAGCTGTGTTTGTAATTCTCGAAAGGACTGCGTATTGAGTTGACTTAGATACTTCCACTGTCTTCCTTCTTTATAATTTTCTCAAAATATAGACAGGAGCAAAGATTAGGGAAAAGCTAGCTGTTACTCTAAAATAAATGTAAATTTCTTGGAAAGTTTGCTTCCTATAGATTTCAGGTTTACCAAAAATTAGAGGCTGAAAAATCTAAAATATATCATTTACAGTAAAAACAAACTGTTTTGATTTGGGCCTACAGCTGGCAATTGGTTTTTATGATGTATGCGCTTGCCCTCCCAGGGCAAAATAACACGTGTGATTAGAGATGGAACGACAACCCATCCAAACCACAAACCCGAACTCCTGACAGAACATTACCAAATAACAATACTTTGTTAGAACCACTGAAACACATTAACACCTGCTTACAGATTTTTTTAAATTACTGCAGCTGCCTTTTTTTAACCTTTCGTTAATACTGTTTGATTATATACAAAAAGCAATGTAAAGGAGGTACATAAAGCACAAGGGCAATCATTTTTGTAATTGTAATAATCATATTTTAACACCACTTATTATTCCATAGAATGAAGGCTAGAACCCAGTGCCCCATAAATCTTCAGGTTACTTATGTCAGCTGACACATGAAAATTGTTTTAAGATCCTCAAATGAAGAGGATATTTTGGAGATCGGCAGCATCAAAAATTTTTTACTCTAAGCCTACCAGCTTAGCTAAGTGTCTGTTTCTTGCTGAGTTGCTGACATCACTCCCTACTGAATCAGAAAATACTCTTGCATGAAATGAAAAAGAGAAATCTATCGGATATGGTATTTAATCTAGTATCTGCACAGAACTTCCGTGCTGTACAATGACGACAATAAAGTATATGAAACAGTAGTTGAAAACATATGGTACCAGCAAATATCTGCTGAACAATTAAATTACTGCATATGTTTTCTTACACCAGCCTCAGACTTTATAGAAGCCTGGCTGGTCCCAGATGTGCAGGTTCCCTCATTTTCTTGCTAGCCAGGTGCACCACAGCAGAAGTTGTTTTCAAGTAACATCCCATGTCACTCTTCCTCAAAGGACGGCCCACTCTGGTACTCCAGGTCTCTAGCCCGAAGCAGTGGAGCAGAGGCTCACAGTCCCCAGATCCCCTTACCCTCCCAGAGGCTGCCCGGCGGTTATTTGCCTGCTTATCCCTGCTCTCCCAGGCTAGGCTAGCCCCATCCACCAAGTTAACTAAATGCCGGAGGCAGGGTTCTCAGGCTGGGCACATTTCAGCCTTCTCTTGCTCATGTGTACAGATATCTGTTGTGCCATGAATTGCAACACAGAGTATCAAAAGGGTTAATACAGTGGTTTCACCACTGTTCAGAAATAGAAAATATTTTTAACATTATCACTTCTCATTTAATGCAGCTCTGATTTAGCATACTGTTCAGAAGTTTCTAGGAGAAGGCAAAACGAGTTCCAGCAGAAATATTAGAATCTCGTAAGTCAAAAGGCATAGAGTTTTCAGAACAAGAAATATGTCATCATATAATCCTAAATTTATTTTACAAATTCCTCCCTTTTCCTGAATCGCTCTATACATGTCCAGAAATGAAACAGACCCTTTTCTAATTCAATGATGTATGAATGCCTTAATGGAAACCTGCACATTCCAGTATATGCGGGAAGAATATATGCAGTCAGTATGTCATCAGTCTTAACTTCCCTTTCCTCCTTTCGAACAAAGTTAGATACCAATTAGGTCTCTTTCTCCAAGAGAGGAGTTGCTTCTCCAAGTTTATACCTGAAGGGTTCTCCTTGACTTTCCATGCAGCCTGGCAGAATTGCTAACACAGGAAATAACTAACCAGTGAAGACCTAAGTTATTTTACCTGCATTCTTTCTTGCCTACAGCACTAGGCTGCTTCATATCTAGTATAAAACCTGTGATGTTGCTTATATCTTCTCTATTTTTGTATATCAATTTCCCACAGAGAGAAGCATGATTAAAAAAAAAGTTAAACTGTTGTGTGAATTGCACCGTTAAGTCCAAAATAACATAAGAAAATATATTGCATTCTTGTATAATTTGAAAGTGTGGGCTGTTTGATAATATATGGATTAGCACTGTGGGATAAAAGGTAATCAGTATCACAGTATTACTATTTTAAGCCAAGAATTTTCAGCTACATGGAAAGGAATGTAAATATTAACTCTTGTTAGTCTGGTATTTGCTACAGGACTCTCCATCAATAATAAGGACCTTCAGCAATTGTACAGAGGATAAGAAATAAATAACAAACTACATATCAGTGGTAGAGTATGAGTTCAGTTCATCTTGCAGATGCAACTCCTGATAACTCCTGAGCCCTCCCAGACTCCACTTCTTTAAAATTCCTGGTCCAGTAGTGGTAG
This sequence comes from Dromaius novaehollandiae, assembly GCF_036370855.1. Taxonomy (NCBI): domain Eukaryota; kingdom Metazoa; phylum Chordata; class Aves; order Casuariiformes; family Dromaiidae; genus Dromaius; species Dromaius novaehollandiae. The sequence goes on from NC_088102.1 coordinate 59,093,160, forward strand.
AGAAATGAAAACAGTGCATTGTAGACCAATAGAGAAAGCAACATACCTGTTTCTAAACAAATGAAACAATAAATGCTTAGATTTAAAAAGGTTGGGGGGGTTTTTTGTTTTTGTTTTTTTTGTTTGTTTGTTTTAAATCTGGCTGCTGAACATATGGTTATTCACTAGTAGCTTCCCCTGGAGGCTCACAGGTAGTACAAATGCATTAGACACAGAGCTGCAGAGTTCTGTCTAAAAACCTTGGATTAAGCAAGCTAATAATCTTAGAGGATGGTCTGTGGCACAACTGGCTCGACTTCATCTTGAACTGGCTTTAGAATTCTAAAAGTAGTGATTTGTATTATTAGGTAAAACACCTTGGTAAGTAATTTTTGCTTACAGATAGATGCCTCTCAACAAGTATATAAAAAGTCAGAAAGCCTGAGGGTGTACAGATCCTTAGAGCCAGCATTTCTCCAGTGAGTGTTTCCAGCCAACAGTAAAAATCATAGAATAATTAAGTTTGAAAGGTACCTTTAGAGTTCATCGAAATCAATTCCCTGCTCAAAGCAAGGCCAATTTCTACATGTTTTCTTTTCTTTAATTAGCATATAGCAAGAAAGCATTCACAAGTGCACAGGTGCCTAGCAAGGGCTGCAGAATGCAATAGATGGCAAAAGTAGCAACCTTTTACTGGAACAGAATGTATTTTTTTTACTCCCTAGAAACACCAGCTTAACACATGTGCCTCATTTCTGATTAAAGAGTTGGGAGCTGGTACCCCTCACGACGGTGGGTATCCTGCATCAGCGCGAGTTACCCTTTCTCGAGCTTCCACAGGGGCCATTGCGTTGTGCACAGACAAGTTAAAGTCCAGCTTAAGGTCCCACTTCCAGCTCTCACCCAGCTTGGACAAGCCCCACGAACCCCTGTGAGGTGACCTGCTCCACAGAGCTGGCACCAGCAGAGGACTGAAAGAGCTTGTGGGGATGCAGAAGTAGGAAGGGGTTTCAGAGACACTATAACATGCTTTCTTACAGCAGGAAAAAACTCAGGTTGTCTTGATTAAGTGAGGTCTCAAATGTGGCTTTAAAGTCTTGATACTTTTAAAGCCAAAAAATGGGTTCATTTTATGTGGTTTTAGTCATAGCAGCTCTAGCACTTACTAACAACGACTACAAGATGGAAGATAGGAAGTGACTAATATTTTATCCACATAGAGTATTGCATTTGGGAGTTCTAAAAATCTGGAACGCCACTAATTTGAAATGCCTGACGCTACCTCAGGGCAGTAATGGCTTAGCTCCCCCGGGCTTCCCTTTTCCTCCGTCGACTAGGGCAGAGGACACTTCCCTCGGCTCACTCTTCCCCGGTGAGCACACGCAGTGCGTTACGGGAATTGCACCGCTCCGCTTCAGATGCCACAAACATCAAATGAAAGGTTCTGGCCCAGCTAGAAAAAGTGGCTGATAAGATAAACTGAGCTAAATGCCAACATAGCCAAAGTGAACTTTAGCATTTCAAAAAACAGAATGTTTTGGCTTGATTTTTTTCAACGGATTTCTGCAGTAAACAAACACTTCTGACTGATACTTCGTCTTCTGTCAACAGTACTGTTGAAAACCTTAAGGCCAGACACCCTGATCACATTTTCAAACTTCTTTATATTATTTGGACAAAAAAAAGACTCTGTCAGGAATTGTTTTTCATCTGATTTTTGCTCCCGTGTTAGTTTTCCCTTATAATTCTGGTTGGCTTTAAAATCCTTATTAACATCTCTTCTATGCAAAAACATTGCCTTTTGAATACTTATAACCAGGAAACAGTACATAAAATCTTCTTTCTAACATCTTTCCCATCCATATGCTCATATGCTGGCTTTACTTGCATTGGAATATTCATGGAGTATAAATAATAATAAAAAATACGAAAAATATGAAAGTGTAGCTAGAAAACTTATTCTCTTTGCTAGTTCTCAACTTTTACTCAACTTTCTTAAAAATGTATAATAACTTGAAGCAAAATCTGTCCTTTGAGAGAAACTGCTAAGCAACGTTTCCAGTTAACAATGTACTTCATCTTTTAAAGACAGACACTGTCACAGGATATTAACGTAATAACAGTCCCAACCTCTGATAACCTAACACTGCTAGCTATTAAGAGCAGGAGCTAGGGTAGCTAAAGATATTCTTGCAAAATTAAGCAAAGGAAAATTTTATGCTTATATGCTTAAGCAAATGCTATGCACAAGCAATTTTAAAACAAACTTACTTTCAAGTCTCCCAAGTCAGTAGCAACCTCTAACCCCTCCCAGGTTCTCTCTCTCCCCACAAATTAAAGGTCGTTTTTTGAAACATTGTTTTTGTTTACCTTTCATCAATTGGATAGTTTTCCACAGCCTTTGAACTGGGAGGGGGGGGGGGGGGGACAAAACTTTCCTTTGAGCATCTGCTGATACGGTGTGTTACTAGAGAAAGTCTGGAGTTAAAAAACAATTAATAAATACTCATGATGCTCAAAACAGGTGTCATTAGATCAGGTTGCTCAAGGCTCTCTCTCCAAGGGCAGAGATTCTACAACCGGATGTTATTTAGAATTTACAAAAATTTACGAAGCTAAGTATTTTAATGCTGCCAAAGGAATTATAAACAGCGAATTGATTTAGACTAAAGAATAATTGCCCAATAAAAATGACAAAGCCCCTACTGGCAGAGTGGGCTTAAATTTGAACTGGTCAAATTATTTGTCAATGTACAATATAATTCTGCACTAGTAAGAAGTTAGACTATGTGGCCTGACAGGACTATCTTTATCACTCATTTCTGGACAATGATAAACTGGTACACTTTAACTAATAAATGCTTAGCTAAAGATATTATTCTCTTTGTCATTCTTTATATCCTCTGTTCTTGCTTCTAATAAGTGAGTTAATTAGCAGGCATATTCCAAAAAGCCTTGAGAAGAGATCAGCTCTTGACTGGTCCCTGCCTCCCCCTGCCAAAAGTTTGCAACTGTTAAGAGTTATGCGTTATCCTATCCCAAAGGAGAAATACATGGTTTTACTTTAGTCTAATCTAGACAGCTCAGATGCTAAATGACAACTACTGTCAACGACTTATTCGCAAGCAGGTCATACAGAATTTACTTGCCAAAATTATTCAGCAAATATTTTGTAAATAATTTTGAAAAGCACTTGGCTCAGTGTACAAAACTTAGTAGGTCTGATGTCATTTTATTGAAATTATATCATAACACATCAGTATGTTTCCAAAAAAGATGCATCTAGGAACGCACTGTTCCAAACTTTACCACTTGTGACAGATGGCAGAATACAGAATGTCTGAAGCCTGCTAGATAGATGGTTTCATCTAGAAAGGACAGTCTTGGAGGGGGTGGCAACAAGGATGTCGATAACCCTATAACCATTATTTTTTTCCTGTCATGCTTTTCTGGTCATTTCTTCCACATCCAGATCCAGTGGATTTTGGTCTCATATTTGCTGATGACAGGAAGATATTCAGACCTACCCTGATAGCCCAGCTGAGACTCGACCTAAGAACAGATAGATTTACCACTGCTCTGATTCATTTATATCTTCATCAGCTACTCCGACAAAGACCAAGAGCATGTTCAGAAAAAAACACAACAAACAAGGTATGACTTCTTGTGTATCCTACCAGTTTCTGGAAATCAGCCGTTTGGAAACTTTTTGATCCCCAGATGACCATGGTATTAGACACCCCTGGCTCTCTTCTCCACAAGCATGTCAAATTATTTTCTGAACTCTTACTTTTGTCCTCCATTGCACTAAGCAATAGCAAATCCCCAAATTTAATCATCTATTTTGGAAAAACAAACAAACCAAACCTAAAAAGCTCCAAACCTTTTTTCTAAAAGTACTGCCCAAGAATTAATTTCACATCCCTATCTCCTGTACTGGAAGTTATTTCCTAATCTTTTCTCCATATTACTCAAGAGTTTAGGTGTCTAATATATGCCTGTTCTCTTCCCTTCATCTTTAAAAAAATTTTTTTTAAAACTTAATAGTCTTCATTCATCAATCTTTCTTTACATAAAGCCATTCTGTGTCTTTCACCACCTCTGAAATCCCTCTCCGCAGCTCTCAGGGACAGCTAGACCAGCATACTATTCAAGACACGAATGTACCAGGTATTCATAGTGTCACCATGCTGTCCTCTCTGCCTTTCTTAATAATTCCTGATATCACATTCAATTTTAGGACCCCCATTGTGTACTGACCTGGTATTTTCAGGAATTTACCCAGCATGACTCCACAGTAACAACTATGTAACATAACCTATATATTATTAAAGTTGTTTCTCTCTCTCTCACACACACACACTCACTCTACTTCAAATTCACCAACACTGATGAATTAGTTTATGCTATTCACTAGTCTATTAGATGGCAACTCTGCTGGTTTGGTTTCAACTACTCTTAGTAATTTCTTTACTTTAACAGCTCACCATTTATTTTGATAAACATTTTGAAAAAAGTGCTGAATAACAGTATGTTGATTAGTGCAAGTCTCTTTTGGAATCTTACATGTTCCTAACACTTTTTCACTTTTGATGCAAGTTATGTGTGAGATTTTACTCAGAAAACCAAGAAAATAATTCTAGAACATCTTTCTGGAATGATGGTGGGTTTTTCAATTTTGTGTGGATTTTTCTTTTTTAACTTTCTCATTCTCAAGGGAAAGATGAAAATACACACATACATATATTCAGTGCTTTTCTTGAATTACTTTTGATCATTCTTCTGCAATGCTCAGATGTATTTATGAAATAGTTGCATTCAGAACTCTGAATTTGCTAATCATTCATTCAGTGATGAATGAAGAAAATGTAATACATTGTTCTCTATATATACTCAAACATAAGCTTCAAACTCTTGCTATCAGCATGGTCTATTCAGAGTTTGTATACTTGTTACAACATATTCAAAAGGAATGAGTTTTTGAAATTTTTATCTTATTTTGAAGTTGCCTTAACATACTAAAAACCTTTCAGGATCATATACTGACCCAAGGAAAAGCAGCACAGACAAACAGAGCACGAAAGCTTACAAACAGAAGTTATGCGCCACATTCATGCTGCATGTCCACATAGTTCAATTTTAACACGATCTCGTACAGAAAACAAATAGTGGGGAAGGTATTAAGTCAAACCAGTTATTAGAAGAAAAGTTCAGTTTCCAAACCAGCTTGCTCCCAACAAGCTTCCCCCAGCCTATCCAGGCCCAAATTTGAAAGTCTTATTAGCTCCTTCTCCCACGCAGGGGGGCAAGGGGAGACCAAACTTTGTCAGCTCTGCTCTCGGAGCAGTTGATACTTGTTGAGCAACACTCTTCTACACTTAACTTCAATAGCTGAATGGAAGTCTGCCCCTTTCCTACATGGTTTTAACCACAGTATCAGGAAACAGATTATTTGTGCTCCCCAATCTAAAGCCTCTAGTTCAAATACCAGTTGTGTCATGTCTTCAGTATTGCAACTCTGATTTATGTTGGATCTCATTAATACACTTGCACAAGCAAAAAGCATGCTGAGATCAGTGTTCACCATTCCAGACAAGCATTATGAGAATGATAAGGTACTGACTGCTCCTATACAGGGCTTGCCTGGCTCTGAGCGCATAGTGGGAGAGTAGGAACTGCATGACTAGCTTAGCTGAGGAGGTGGTGAGGAAGAAAATATAGCTAAGCATGCAAGATAAACTTTGCAGCACTTCAGAAGTAACCCCTTTCACCTCACAGCAAAGAAACCCTTAGCATGGAGGCTCCAGAGGACAAGGAGGAAAGGAGAGTCTGTCACAGAGGAACAACCTCTTCCCAGACCTCTTGGAGGGGAAAAGCTTTTCATGTTGCAGCAGAGCTGAAAGGCTCTATCCAGTCCTTAATAAGTTACTGTATATACAAATAGAAAGATTAAAGCTCAACCCCAAAATAGCTGTTCCTACGATTTTAAGGTCAATATAATTTCTTACTCACGTACACTTAAATTACTTCTGTTTTTAAAATAAGTAACTGTAGTGTTCAGCACAGCACTGCTTTATTCTGAGGTAACCAATGGAATAACATCTTCCAAAAGCCCTGACGCATTTGAAATCTAACCACTAAGGACACCAGCCTTTTTTCTTGTGATTCTGTACATTGCATCAGTGATTGCAAAGGACAGAACTGATAGCAATATAAAGCAAGAGAAAATTCAGTTAGCTAAACTCTAGCATCTGAGCATTTATCCCCCAGCTGAGTTGTACAACTTGTATCCCACACAGCTACTGCCAACAGCTCCAAGGGGAGCTAGGTAAGACAAAATATTTGCAAAGACTTCCTGTACTTTGAAGCCAACACAGCTATCATACTCTATTTCTTAAATCCTCCCTTCCAGCAGGTGTGAGAGCACCCATTTATTTTTGCCTCAGAAATTGCCAAAAAAGAGAGTGAGAGCAAGAGAGAGAGAGAGAGAGAGAGAGAGAGAGAGAGAGAGATGAATTACCTAGCAGCACTTCAATCTCATGCATCTCAGCTTTTACTATCAATTTACATCATATCGCATCCACTGCATGCACAGGAAGATTCCATTTTGATATAGCGCATACCTTATGGTAATGAAGGGTCCTGTTTTACTCATCCAAAAAAATAATTACAGGAAATTATCAAAGCCTTTAAGATCTTTCCCTGACTCTTTAGCAAAGCCTCTAATATTTGATTACTTTTCTGTGTTTATTGGATGTTGGTTGATTTGCATATCAGAGAGCTGCTAGATGTCTTCTATCATATTCTAGAAATGCACTGCTAAGATTCAGTCTAAACAGAATCCAAGTAACACGTATCATCTTATGATTCCTGACTAGGCATGATAAATTGAAAAAGGTCACAAGCTTGCTTAAGCCAGGAGATTGCAGTTACATGGCTAAAATAACAGCTACTCTTTATTTCCAGCTGGCAAGGCAAAGCAGCAGCTAGATGATATGTTAGCACACTGGCTGTTTCCCAGCACCCTCTTGAACACATCTGTTGTACTTCCCTCCTGCAAAACTACTTATACAATTAGAATCAGCACTTCCATTCCTTCTTACACTGAAACTTAATCTAGCACTTTTGTTATTACCTGAAAACTGATTTTAGCAAACAGCCTCAATCTCCTAACCTAAGAAACACACGATCTTTACTCTTCTTCTTAAACCAACAAGCAAGCTCACTAACATTTCTAAGAAATGACTCCCCTTCAGTGGTGTTCTCTAGCCTTAGTGCACTGCACTGAGTGTGCTTGACAAGTCGTCTCGGCTTCAGTTTCTGTAAAGCTAAGACAGCTCAGTAGGACAGGTAACAACTGGTAGCTTATCTTTTCCTGGCATTACAGCAGCAACAAAAAATAGACTGCAAGAATTATGAAATTAGTTCTCTTTGAAAAGGCATCCATCCTAATATGTTGCCTTCTGCTTTTCCAGTGACCTAACGATATATTTGTTATACAAACATTGTTTTAAAACATGAATAAACAGTATCAGAACAGTTAAACTCTGAATGTAATGGATGCATACAAGACAACAGGTGATGGCTGAAATGATGCAAACACACCTCTTTAAAATGCTATTAAAACTTCATACATATCACTTCAGATCAGATTACAAAAATACTCTATGTTCAGTAGCCTTTTAAACCATGGATAGTTTATCAAACTCACCAAAATATACACTGAGTAAAAACCTTTCCATAGAATGAGGATTTCCTAATCCGGCCTTTACAACACATTCATACCTACTACGGAGGAAACAGGAAGCTCTACATCAAATTTACATTTGGATCAACTTCAACTGTATTCGTCTCAAGCATTTTGGGAACCGAGCTCACTTGCACTCTCCTGAAAAACCTTGTTTTGAGATACTATTTGCAAAAAACTCTCAAAACATGTTACACTAATCTAATAAAATATCAGAAGCATCAATTAAAACACAACAAGTTTTGCATTGAAAACAAATCATTCTGCTAAGTAATTTCACATAACCTTGTCTTCTGTACATAATTCTTGGTCTTATGCAGTAAACAGTAAAATGTTCCAGAGTTGTTACAAACGCTTAAGAAAAATAAGCTTTGTTAATAGAACAAAATATTTTCTTTTATTTGCCAGCTTCTTCTCACAGTTCCCTGTGAGATAGGATAAAAATATTCTAAAGCCAAGCTGCATTTAGTTACCAATATAACTATGCATATTGAAGAAAAAATTCATTAAAATATAGTAAATCTAGCCATAAAGGAGATCCTCCACAAAGCAAAGATGTATCATGAGTAATAAAAGGCTAGCTTCAAATAATTACAACTACCATAATAGCAAGTAACATAATAAAAACACAGCTGTATTACACAAGATTTATCTTCAGCTGAAATCCAAACTACTCTTTCAATACATTTCTATTATGCAAATTATTCTATTCTATTATTAAATATTCTATTATGCAATATTTTTTAATTCTATGATTAATTCTGCTTTCTTTAATATAATCTCTTAAATACTCATATCAGTACCCTAGACACAGACTGAAAGGGAGTAAGAATGTCAGATGCAGGCATAGAAATTAAGGTTTTATTTGGAAATGAAGGGACATCAGTTCACCTAAAGCCAGAAAGATTTTGATATGCAATCTCACCTCCCTGTAGTACACTCATTCAGCTTTGATGACTATTCCTGATGGGACTAAAAAGCTGACAATATTAGTCAGCGAAATTAAATTAGTCTTTATCAAACCACTTTGATGTTAGTTTTTCTAGGGAGGGCTCATTAGATCAATGTCTAACCACTGAAATGCTTTAGTAGTAACTGGGAAAGGGCAAGACAATTCACAATTGATTTCTGTGGAAGCAGAATTAAATTACAGGGAGTTATACATCTGATTCGGAAAGGGCAGCAACGAGCCAATACTGTGTGCCTTTTAAGGGGGGTCAGGGGGGGGACACGACTCATCTCCACTTCCTGCAACAGACTTCTCCAATTTCCATAAAGAAAATTTTAATTGGTACACGTGCGTGGGTGCATTTACTGCACTTTGGAAGGAGAGTCCCATCTTTTTTTCACAAAATACTCACAAAAAAGCTCTCAGACTTTTAATCTTCCTTTCCAGATAGCCCCAAAAAGATAGCCTCTTCCATGGTCCCTGTAAGCTCTGCACATAAGAGCTCATCTATAGAAACTTATTGCTGCATTGTCTTCATAATAATGCATAAGCTTCCACAGTCTTTTTATTTGGCTGTCTTCAGATTTATGCTTGCAAATATCTCCACAACAGTTCCCCAGAGAAGAGCACCTCAGTATCAGCTATCATTTTACAAGTACCAATGCCTTCCCAAGATCTAGAAGATACAAACAAAACAGTCCCTGCTACAAACTAGTTCTGCTAGTTTTCAGTGTTGCTGCCACTACCACTACATGGCCAAATGAGCGTTTCAGGTTCTATTACTATTCTGGGAAGGAAACAAGCATCACAAGAATCGTAAGATTTGTCTTATCTGCAGGTAACAGAGATATATCTGCCTGGAAAGTCAGCGAGTCAAATTCAAAGGCCAGTTTATGAGACACGCAAAAACCCACAGAGGGCTGTTACCCACATCCTCTGCCAAGCTACGGAGACTCCTAGCACCGCGCTGGCTACAAGGACACAGAAGTAGGCATCGCTAGACAGTTACTGCAATGGCTTCCTAATCCTTTTTGGTAGGAATAACTCAGGTGTCTTTTGGAAAGCAACTCTGACTTTCAGACGTATGTCCTATTTTTCTGCTTCCAGATAGTTTCATTTGCTTTTTAGAGTATTCTGCTTTAAACTATTTTTTTTTGCAGAATTTTCCTAAAAAGAAATACTTACATTAGCTAAATACAGATCAGCTCAGGGAAGAAAAACATTAATCTAGCTAACATGTTAATAATAAGGTGCAACTCGCTAGATTAAGCTGAGCTCTAATGATAGTCTCCGCATTAATTTTCATCGTATCTTAACATAAAGCTGAGTTTATACGGGTACTACCTTAACAGATTTAGCTGATATTAGATGCTTACCAAAGCTTCATCAGAAACATACACCATGATTAGTTATCCAGAAATGAAAGATTTCTATTTCAGTAGTTCATTATTTCACTTTTGCTCAAGTCTGATATAGTACATTTGTCATTAATTCAGGAAAAGTCAAATCCATACATGCTTCAAGCAGAGTGATATAGATGAGATTTTCTTTGCATCACAGCAGTCATTTAATAAAACTCAGTTCTCTTTGAGACGGTGAATTGTTTTACTTATCTGGCTTATCTCTTGCCAACTTTGTTACAATACAGTATTAGGTTGGCAATTTATAAGACAACCATTATGCTGCACTAATCCTTAAACAGAGATTAACTGCTTTTCCCATTAAATCTTTTTTGCTTTGGCAAATGTTACAATGTTGCGGTACTGAATCAGAAAAACTTTAAACACATGGAAAGTGCAAAATAGACAGCGAATAACATCCGTAGACTCCTCCTGCAGTCACTCATGATGCAAGATCATTTTGCCTTCTCTCAGACTGCGTCATACTAAAACTAAACTGAATCTGTTAAATTACTTCGATACATGCAGTATCTCCATACTCCGAGATCTTTGTTTTAGAAAGACAGTGAAGTAAGCATCGACACTGGGCTATGAGGACTGCTGCCTTATAGCTAAGGTTCTCCCACAGCTGTTTGCGGCGGCCGTGTTTTCATGGAGAATTCCAAGGCACCCAGAAAACCAACGTCTACAATGTTTAGTACAACACGTTGCAAGACCTCAAAGAACTCTGCAAACTAGTAGGTTTTTGTGTCAGAACCCCCTATAAAACTTCCTGGTAATAAGAGACTAAAAGACTGAAAATTAAGATATGTTTTAGATAGGCATATGATTTTTAACATTTTGTCCTAAACAATTTGATACTCCTCATTATGCTATCAATCCGGAAAAAAGCAGAAGTAACACTTTCATACTAAGTGATAAAAGACCACCACTGTGCACAGTTTACTTGTCCTGCACATTCCCATCACTGACAAAGTTACAAGTGGTTAGCCACAGAAAAACATTGAAGCACCTAAAATGTTAGTATCAACTGGTGTCTACTTCTACAAGGATAACTTCAATACCTAGAAGCCCCATGGCAAGCCTTATATTGACACTAAGTAGCTTGCTTCACATTTTTGTTTCAGATTGTATGTAATAAGCTCTTGTCTTTCAGGAATATCAGGCTAATGTTCATAGGAAAATAAACCCCAGAAACAAGATGTTCCATTGCCATTAAAATTTCTTGCCACCTAACATGTCCTGCCACAAACGTCACCCAAACACCCAACTTCACTTTCAGATCTGCTGATAGCTTTCAGTCAGCCAGCTTCTAGCTTGACATCAATCTACTCAAAGCAGAACCTAGCAAGGCAAAGTTTGCATTTCCAAAATGACCTTTCTGTGGACAAACTGACAAGATCTTTGATGACAACAGCAGTTTGTTGGCAGGGTGATACGAAAAAGACTGCTGATCAGGCAAATCGGGAAAAAGTGGGAACACTGCTGGAAGCGGTGTACTCTGACTCCATGCATTGCCTGTGGTCTCCGAGAACACAGCATGAACTAGGTGGCCCAATATATAAAGTGTGTCCCTCCTATTCCATATTAGCAGTGCAATTCTTCAAAACTAATTGTTTAGTAGCTCAGAAATTTGTAGCAGCCTTAGAGGCTAGGTTTTCCACAGGAGATAAAGTGGATTTAATTAACATGCTATACTAAGTACCAAATTGTTATTAGCACTAGAGAAATGATTTCTCATTTGGGCAGCCTTAGCCCAAAATAAAATGTAATGTGTGAAATAAAGTCAATTTTAGAGTCACATGATATAGCATAAACATAGCCAGTGTTCTAAAATGGTACACCACATTCTTGGCAATGAAACTAACTATTTCTATCGAAAATGTTTAGTAATTTGTCTGAAGAAAAAACAAAATACAACTCATTTCTCCACAGATACACACACGTTAGGCATTAATTTGTTCAACCAGAAGACTTTTTTAGAACATCTTAGACAGTACGCAGTTTTTCTGATCAACTTAAATTTATATCAGATTTTTGATTAACTTCAATTTTCACCAATCAAAAAGCATACCAATGTGCTGTTCTGTTTAGTCTTGGAATCAGATTTGTTAGTCCTCTGAAAAGTAGAGCAAAGCAAACCTTGTGGTTTCCCTCCAGAAGCAAGGGATGGTATACAGGAAAGATAGGAGTTAAGAAGCTCAGGTCTTTGCTGTTATCTATATTATAAGTCATAGACAACATATGGAGAAGAATCAAGGACCAATCAAAAGATGAATTAATTATTTTTTCTGCATTGTAGGAGCAATTTTGTTATTGCCTTAGCCTACATAATAGCAGTCTTCATTTCATATTTGAGAGTCCAGAATGTCTGCCTGTTAATTATCCATAGATTTCAATAATGAGATGATAGCTATGGTCTTTATTGCTCTCTATATTACTTCTTTTTACCTTTTATGGCAAAAGGTAAAAAGTAGTAATATAGAGAGCAATAACTGGTTACAGAAAAATAGCTTAATGACATACATAAACAAGCAAAGCAAAATCTCTCCTAGGAGGGAAAAAGTATATTAAAGAAAAAGTAGGAACATCTAAAGTAAGTGGACAACACTACCACTTCTATGCCAGCAAGAACCATTATCGAGAAGGTATTACCACGGCCATCCTGTTTCACATTGGCCCGTTACTTGTTCTCAGTAACCATGTTAACCTGAAATAACTGAGTCATTCTAACATTTTCCTCAAATAGTCCAAAAGTAACTGAGAATGATTCATCCTGAAGCTTGCAAACAAGATGTGAACTCTTGCTCTAGAACAGACGACACAGACTGTATTAGCAATTGCATTAGGATTTGCATCACGCTACCCATCTAGGCAGAAAGGTGTACAGTTACCTTACGCTTCTGAAAAAGGCAGTGAGCTCCTCAGAGTAGAAGACAAATGTTTGAAGTAACTTTAATCATTTTGTTCATTTGTCTGTATATTACACCCAAGAACCATTCCTATTATGCTAGGATTCCTGTAATGCCCCAAAATAAGTCATAAGGTCAATAGCTCTGATACAGACCAAATCCAACCAGCCTTATGGCAGGTAGCTGTTTTTCCCTGTATCAAATACTGAAAGGCACAAGAAATATTATAGCAAAGATGTTTAAAGACTAAAACCTCACAAGACCACATCTGTCTAGTTGCTGCTCACCACATTGCTATTAGTAAGAAACACCTGTCATGCCGTATCTATCTTTTAAAGAAAATACGGCTTTTTACATCTACTGAAATGATTCTGACCTACAGTTATCAGACTCTTAGCACCTTCCCATATTCATTCTCCTTGCAGGGCAACATTAGCATCTCCATGTGAATAACAACTATCCCAGGGAAACATATTATAAATGAGCTCTTTACCATTAGTTTTGCCTGTTTTATAGAAGGAACATATTCTACAAGGCTTTTATTTAAAATACTTTCATAGAAATAAACTTGCACTGAACAGAAAGCTGGACAAAACGTAGAGAAACTCCTTGAACCGTCAGAAGCGTGAGGCTAAGGGAACACCTCGCAACAGTTAGAATTCTAATTAGAATGCAAGAAGCTTGAGGCAAATGGCATATCTGAGCTGGTCAATTAAGAAAGTCATTACTGTTCTTCCACTGTATGACCCCCTTTCTTTGGCAGAAGACAAAAAATCAATCCAAAAGGGTTAATTCCTCCATGTCTAGGTAGCCATCCTTTGGGAAACATAAAATTGTTTACATCAAAATACAGGCAATGGATACAACGAGAGCAATTTTTATCTTCTGGTTTCCAAGGAGACAAGTGACCTGCATATGCTTCTCCTAACGAGTGTATCAAAGTCAAATTGTACAAAGTAAAGCCATTAAAAACATTATAGAGTAGTTTATTGCTACAGGGAGGTCTCTCCACAGATTAGATTCATTTAGTAACATGAAGCTGTTGATGATCAGATCCTCAAAACTGCATTTAGTCTGAAGCATAAGAATTTGGGTAGGTCATTTACCCATACAGCTTCGCTACTGATGTTAGTTCACAAGCTTTTCAGGGGACTCTCACCATAATTAGATAAGACCAATCTTTATTTTCAAGAAGGAAAAATACAGGAAAGAAGGACTGCTCTAACATCAAAGCATAGCTAGTATACTGCAACTAACGAATGATCAGGGCAGTAATCTAACTTTTAGCATATATGGGGCAAAAACCTTTTTTTGGTCTGAAATCCATCCTTTTATACTGTATGAGCAATTCTCTGAAAAAAAGTGTTTATGTTGTGTCAGCAATTCTCCATTTTAGTCTTCCAGAATCTCAGGAGGATTTTGCTTTCTTCTTTAGCCAAGCTCAAAAAACTTAGTGGAGCCCACAGTACTTATAACCATGTTTTCAACACCCTCCTAATCTTCAGAAAGCAGATTTTGTTTTGGCAAAGCATACAGTGGCAGAGATCATCTTCCTCCACCTCCCATCAAGTATCACTGACACTTTTCTTTTTCTAGAAGAAATTACTTCAAGTTTCTCCAGTTATAGTTTACCATCCATTCCTGTGCATCTGCATACATTTTGACTTCTGTATGTCCCTTACCCTCACCCTTGCCCTGATGTCTTTCTTCCTCACATTCATCCCAGGCAGAACACTAGAGGAATACAGGAATGGAGATTGTTAGCTTCAGGACTCCAGGGTGCTGCTGTGAGCAATCACCATGCAAGTACCAGGCCTAGGGTTAGGATGAATTTCAGCCTGTCCTAGTCTATCTCAGCTGCTAGTAATCTAACAGATCATCAAAATATATGAAAGGGATTGTCAGAATACATGAAAGTCCTAGATATAAATTCCAGTTTGTAATCATGAAGGTAGATGAATGGGTTCTTTGTGGCATTTCCAACATCAGCTCTAGAGCTCTGTGCTACTAAAGATATGCCCCTGTGTAGTAGGACTACCTTACTTTGGCTTTAAGAGACCCACAGCCTGTTCCTGATAGGTCCCTGCATCTTAAACAACACATCTGGGCAAAGAATAATCAAAAAATTCTGCTTCAGAGACAGAATAAAAGGCTAGAGAAGAGAGTTATTTTGGATCTGACTAATAAATCAGTTGTGAATGTGTGGAGCTATTTTGAATGAGATCGTGAAAGACAGGGCCCATAATTCTGAGAAAAGCAAGTGGTGAGAGAAGCTAAATTGCAACAAGAGAGCTAAAGGTCAGACTCACGGATAAATAAAGTACGATGCTAATAAACATACAAGACTAATATCAGTATATAACACCAGAATCAGAAGTTGCAGCACAAGATGAATTAGCAGACAGCAATAAGAAACAAGACCAAGAAAAATGCAAGTCCATGACTTGTCCAATAAGGCAAATATCAAATACGAGAAAACCCCAAAGCATTCAATACCTATTTGCTTAACCATTCAAAGACGGCTAACAAAGATCAGATATTAAGCACAACTGAAAATAATAGAAGACAGAATAAAGGAAGAGTAAAGCTTTTCTTTTTTTAAAAAAGAAAACATAGACTTTTATAAGTCTATATATAGACTTATATAGAAGTTTATGTAAAAGTGTGTGTGCATGTGTGTGTATATATACACAGGCTGACTTAATCATAAAGATATCTTCTTGAGAAAGATATCTAGCTATTTTATTCCCCTGGATCCCACAGCTGAAAAAAGCTTACCCACAAGAAAAAGTAACAAGAAAGAAAAAAACAAAGTGGTCTAGAGAGTGCTTACAGTTCCTCTACCACCAGGCAGGGGCTTTGATCTCACTATGAACTCAACATCAGAATGGTCACTCAAGTTCTTTTTTCCCCCCACTGCTTATTTAGGCCATATACTTCCCACTATTCATGATTTATTTCATGGACAGCCAGCTGTAATTAGATTTGTTTCTCCTATAAAACTCTACATTTTTGTGTCTTTTTGTGCATATACGTACTGCTGTATCTTATTTTACCTGGTGATATGCATTTGTTCCCCAGAAGGGTTAAGCACACTTTATGCTCTTATTTGGTTAATAATCATTTCCTTTCCAACTGTTTGCATAAAGAATAGTCTTCCAATTTATGCAAGACAAACTGACAGAGTTACTATTCACAGAAACTTGTTTTCAGACAAAAAGTGCCAAAGTTCGCACTTTTGTATTTCTCTATCCTCAAGGGTCTCTGAAGACTTTATACAGGTCATTCATAAAATACCACCCTGATACTGTGAGTTCATGCCTTCCATGGATGGAAGGGAAAGTGCAGCAAGTCAGAAATCAAATACTGTGTCTCTGCAGTCTACTGCTCACTCTTCGCCTCTCCTTAGAAGCACAGCCCCACCTCAGCATGAGGAGCACAACACTCCCAGCTGTACACTGCCACCTGACACAGGTGTGGCGTGATCACAGCAACGAGACCAGAAACACAGGATTCCTGCACTGATATCTTTATGACAGCACATTTTGCAGAATTCCTGTGATAAGTATGATACAGACGGTTACACAAATAGGCAGCTATACCTAGCTAGATAAGAGATGTGACACTGACAAACTTTTTGGAGTATAAACCTTCCAGCACAGTCAGCAGAAAGCTCAAGGCAAAACAGTATTTTATTAAGGTAAATCGCATAGCGTAGAGCAAGGCTAAGCAAGGTTATCAATTTTTTTGAACTCAAAAATAACAAGTTTTACTGAATACAGAGTTTAAAGAAAGGTCAGACTAGAATGAACCTTAGCTGTAGATTTTCTGCTAAAAAAAATGCTGCTTTTATAAGAAGTCCTTCCCTTTCCAAGGGGCCAGCAACAAAGCTTCTACCCATGTTCAAAACTTCTCAAATTAAAAGCCGAGTGACAGATTCAAAAACACAAGTAAAATAAGGCTATAAATTAAAGAACTGCAGAATAACTTGGCCAAGAGAGTTTTATTCTTGAATATAATCAAAGCTTTTTAGTTTCATGCCCTTTAAAATTTACCAATAGACAGGCAAGATACATTTGTAGCTGCTTGTTAATCTCAATCCAAGGCAAGTAAAGGACTTCCTTTTCCTGCAGTAAACTCTATAGGGAATTTGATATGCTGCCTCTAATTTAACCCAGGATAGCAGAGGACTCCTGCAGCAGAAAGTCTTCCAAGGATTTACAGCTGCTGAGTGCAAGTCCTTAGTTTAACATCACCAAATAAAGTAGCCCATAGGTAGCCGGAGCAGCTCAAAATCATTGTCCTTAGCCACCAGTAAGGTGACTGTCTTTTAAGGTGTCAGGATGCTGGCAAGGCCTCAGCCCTCAGAACCGTGGTAGCAGTCCAGGAGACACAGCTACGGCCCATCGTCTTTTACACTTCTCATCTCCCTTGTAAGTGTTCAGGGCTGACGATAACCATGTGTATGCAGTTAGCCTAGGTTATGACCACTTCACAGAATATGTATTGAAAACTCCTTACAGAACTAGTATAATCTAACAGTAAATGATTAAAGTGCACTAAGGTCTCATTCAGTCTGAAAATTCAAGATCTGAAAACTGACTTCCCATTACAGCACTTATATTAACAAATTGTTTAAAGAATGAATTCTAGTCTGCATTTTCAGCTCCCAATCTACCCTGAGAACATCCCGTTTCCTAGCTAAATTCTACTAGCTACAGCTAGGATATTGCAATTAACTCACAGCAAGTCCTTTGCAAAGTTAGCCATCTTAGTTTTTCCAAAATGGAATATATTTTATAAATACACTTCATTACCAGAAGGGTTAAATATTTTACAACTTCCAACAGTCGAATAGTGGAAGAAATATACTTGAACAGCTGCCTGGAAACTTCCCCTCTTAAGAAGTACTTTTGGATGTACCAGTGAAAGTGTGCTTAGACTGAATACCATCTATATGAACAAAATACCAAGTGTGCACAAGCTTTTTTCCTAAGTTCACAGTGTGTCCACTGAGGAAGGCTGTACGTTACACATATGCTGGTTCACTTGGATGAAAGCTAGATTTTCCAAGAGCACAGCTGCCATTTAGAAATCATAGCAGGTTAACATAGTTTTCAAGACAGCACAGCACACCAAGTACTCCCTCTGCTCCTCCTAAAGAGAGGAGCTTCTTAGAAAAATCTAGTCTTATTGGTGGTAGGAGGTGGGTTACACCATTTTCCCTTTTGTTCTGAAAATGTAGTGTAACAGGGATAAGCTATATATATAAAAAAAATTGTCTCTTTTCATTAGCCTTATTTGTATTACATGATTGTTTTCTTTAAAAGATCTCTTCTCTATGAATAGAGATGTGTGCTTTTGAAAACTATAGTTATTTGTGTAAATACATTATTTCTACATGCTTTTAAATTAAAATTTAGTTATGATTTGTACCCCTTATAAGCTCAATTTCCATTTTCTGTCTCACAAACCTAATGATATCTCAGAATAAATTTCTCTGAAAATAAGAAAATAACTTGTATAAACAAATGCAAAGATATGAAGAACTAGCTTTTTTCATAGCATATTTGTCAAAATACATACAGCATAGAATGCAAGAGCTAGATATTGCTATGCTAGATAGTAGAGGGGAGGGGTTTCAGTTCCAGAAAACAAAGTAAAGAACTAAACTCATTACTATATGCACAACAAAGGTTAGGATGAGGACAGGTGCAGCTGGACTGATTAGTAGTAAGGCTACTATCAGCCAAGGAGGGGCTGTGAACCTGGCATTATTACTGAATTAGGCCTCTATTTTGGATAGAAGTTACTTGGCTGGCTACCTAAAGAGTCATGTTGGCATCAGTGGGCTAGGGCTCACACCAGGCTAGGAACAGGATTCAGGACAGCAAGGGCTGAAGAGCTCAGATGACAACTGGTACTGACAGTGCTAAGTGAGAAAAAGCTACATTTGGATAGTAGTTTAGTGTACAGTTAATCTAGACTCACTGCTGCAGCCTGAAAAATGCTTCTGCTGAAAATGAAGGATGTGACTCTTAGTTTTAAGGAAGGAAGCAGTTGCTGAGCTGTGAGAAGGCAAAGAACAGGAATCTGGATCAAGCAAAGGACTAAATCTATAGATAGGAAAGGGTTTCTAGTCTTCCTGCAGGCACCTGAGATATATTAGGACAGGCTGAAATTCATCTTAACTTACTCCAGACCTGCTACTTGCATGCAGTTTGCTCCCAGCAGCACACTAGACCCCTGAAGCTAACCACCTTAGTGAAAGCAAGTTCTAATAATTTATAAATTATATCAGAAGAGTCACATGGCCAAGACAAAGGATTGGAGGGAGACACGGGAAGAGGAAAACTTCAGCACATCATAAAAAAAGATTGGCATGAGAGACAAATAAAACCGTAACAGTCATGGTTTAGACTATAGTTAGAGATTGCTCAAGAAAGGAGAGCCTATTAAGCTGAAGTGAGTCTAAGATCACAACAGACGAGACTCCAAATAAATGGAATAGAAAAAAGAGTTAGTAAGGTTAGAAGCTACACTGAATATGTATTGTACTTATCTCATTTTAGCCTTGTAGGTCTTCAAAAATCCAGCACTTCTGCATTTCAGAAATTTTCACTTCTGCTGTTTCTCTTCTTCCAAATCCTAACCCCCAAATTCTACATACTAGGCTGTACCTGCCTCTCCTATCCATAGCACTCACTTTAGCTCTACAAACAATTGAAGATTCAGCACTGAGTTCAGCTCTGCAATGCTCCTAAAATGAAAGTTGAAGGAAGCAGGGCTAAATGAGCCATCATCCCATTTAAGGCAAGTACTAACTAGCCCTGTGAGGGCTAGTTTAGAGTTAGCTTTCAGGAAAACAGAGAACCAAAACAGAATAAATGCTGGAGGTTGAAAGCATTCAGGATTTAAGTGACAGCTGTGGGACAGAAGTGTAAACACACTGCCACCAGCTGTAAAGTAAGTCAAGTTCCACAGCATTGCTTTAAGATGGAGTTTAGGTTAGGGACAGAGTTTGAAAAAGGAGAATATATGCAGCTGAGTGACAGACCTTGAAATGCTCACAGAGCTAAAATAAGGGCCTGAAGAAACAAGTAGTAGGATATAATTGCTTCTAAGGGAGATATGAGTCTCATGACAACAGTTTAGGCTGTGATTGGGGTCAGAGCTCAGGAAAGGATAAACTCCAAAAGGTGAAATTAGTGATGGATCTTGAAAGATTTCAAGGGCTAAAGTGATGAACAGTGGAAGAACAGTAAAGTAGTTAATACTCCTGTTAAAGCAGGTACAAAGCCTATGGCAACAATCCAGAGAGTTTAGGCAGGTTTAAAGTTGTGAATGGATAGCTGGAAAGCTGAAATTAATGGTGACTCTTGAAAAGCTCACAGGGCTAAAATAAGGGCTGGAGGAAGCACAGGGAACTGAACTTTCACCGTAAGACACACACCAGTTTATGCTGGGGAGAAGGTTAGATTTAGAGTAGGATTAAATCTTGGGAAATGAGAGCCTACAAAGTTGAAAGTTATGTTGAGTCTTCACAGGTTCAAAGAGTTCAAATACGAGCTAGCAGAAGAAGGGATAAAAATATTGTTAACACTAGCATTTAGTATCTGAGAAAGTATCAGGTATCAAAAAGGACTAACTGCCAAACCTTGCCAGAAATTCAGGGCTTAAAGGACTGAGAGAACCACCAGACGCTAATGGCAAGTTTTGATTAGTTAGAAGGCTACTATGTGCCCCTAAGAGAGAGAAAGCATTAGGAACAGTGGGTATCGAGAAGTGCCAGATTTACTGTCTAAACTCACACTGCTAGGATGAATGTTTTTGAAAACTGGGGCTATGAAGTATGGACATTCACAGCAAAGACACACAATAAGCAAAGTTAAGGCTATGTTCAAACTTACAGGTGGGATGGGATTACAGCTAGGGTTGGGACTGGAATGGGAGAAATTCCTGCGCTACATTTTCTGTGGCACAAAGGATGTTGAGACAGGCTTGGGGAGAGGGACTCTCCCAGCTGGCCACCAGGAAGAGATGCAACAAGGTTCCCCAGACAAGCATCCTGTCCAGTGCAGGATTTTTATTTTTTTCTATAACCACCATATAGTTTTCATTAGAACCCACTGAAATTGGTTGTTTGGTTGTTCCTGCTTATGAGGCTATTAGCACTGATTGCAGAACAGCAATATGGGGCAGATATTGCATGTTGATTGACTGTTACGCTTTGTACATACATATTACTGGATAATGTTTACCAGCTATTTAAGTGACTTACTTGCTATGTTATTCACAACAACTTGCTTTCCTGTAGTATAAACTAAAAGCTACAAAACAAGCCGTAGGAAGAGGGGGGGGATGAACAAGTTGTGACTCCCACACTGGTGGCAATCACTTCCTCTGAGAAACCCAAGATAACAACAACAAGCAGGTTTGCAGTTGCAAGGCAATGAGAGTAACAGCACAAGAGCAACAGCATGAAAACAAGGTAAAAACAGGGCCACAGGGGTTTCAGAAAAACTCTGCCACTGGATCTTAGGAGAAAGGTTACACTGTTTCAGGTTGTAGTGCTACAAGTAACAGGCTTCAGACTACAAATGGAAGTTAAATTACAAAGCTATGGCACAAAGTTTAAGACACTTCAGTCATCGCACAAAATTATGCACCGATTCTCCAGGACTTCCAGTTAGATGGACAGCTGATACTGCTTCTCCAGGACTAGCAAGGCATAGGGCTGGCTGGGTTACTGTTTGCTCCAACAGCATAAGCTCTGCCTTCTTAATGATTAGCTAGATTGTGACAGGTCTAAAGGCCCGGCAGAAAAGTCTGCCAAAAAACAATAAATAATATGTTACAAAAATATCAGCCAGAAGATTCATGTAGCTTCAAATAGCAAGTAATGACCCAAAACCTTCAATATAGTGCTGTTGCTTCCACCATTTAACAGATGGCTTTATTCACCTGAAGTATCGCAAAGGGTAGAAAAAAACCATGGGCTTCAGATTTTAAGCACTACACTTCTATAATTTTTAGGCATTGCTTGAAAGGCAGATTTTGTGAGGTTGAAATAGTTACAGGAACTTCACTAAGGAGGAAGAAGGGTATGTATGTCCTGCCTTAGAAGGAGAAAAGCTCAACTCCACCCTCTCCCAGAACAGCTTTGAGCCCTTTAGGCAGGGTCGTGCCAAAGATGGTTGGCATTAAGATGTGCAGATGCTTACATAATACATGAGAATTACTTGAAATCTCAGGATGCTGCAAACTCATGAAGATGATTGATGAATGCATTTGTACAGGTAGAGACTCAAGAGTAATTTAACTTTAATTTGGCTAAATCAGGTTAACAGTTATGGTTATATCCCTCATGATTTAGAAAAGTTGATAGTAAGAAAATAGACTATAAAGACAGCTGCTCTTTGAAAATGCAGATCTTTTCAAAGTGCTTTCTAACGAGAAGAAAAATTTGTAGCACATGCATTTCTATCTAGCACCTTCCATTTCAGCAAGCAAATTTCTAATATTAGTAGAAGTTAAAGAATTTCCTTAAAGAATTAAGAAGTCTTTCAAAATCCATTAGTTTTCACATAGAGAATTCAATACAGGAGCTACAGTTCCCATTCTAGAGTTTCATTCTTGTATCTGACCCCGTAAGAGGATATTAGGACATTCTTATGTTTTAACCTTTTCTTCTGGCATTTGCAGTGCTTCTAATGATCTGCCCCTCCCAAGCCTCTGAGTACATGTCCAGTGCCCACCTTAGTTTATAATCCAGTTCCACTGGAGTCTAGTTATATACACTTCACTGTTCTTTCAATTGCACCATGGCTGCTTTTCTTTAATACTTCCAACAGTCTTAGACTTTTAATCCTTCCTCTTCATTGCTGTGTGCTGCCCTGCACACACTATTTTACTGATTTTATTCGGAGTTGATGCTCAGCACCTTTCAGAACACAGGCTTAGTTTTTACAGACACAGGCTCGAATACTTCCCATGGCCTTATTGGGCTATGGCTGTATCCCCAGGCATTCCCAGGTTGAATTTTTTAAAATTTTTTCCTATAACAATTATATAGCTTTAATTAGAACCCAAAGATTTTAAACAGCATCTACTGGGATCATGTCTGACTTCTGCAGGAATTTCATGTCACAGATGTGATGATCCTGAGTCAGACTATTTGAGCAGCAGCATTTCTTTAAGCCTAACCCAGCCTTGGTTTGAAGACTACCTAACCAACAGCCTAACATGTTTGCAGACACATTTTTCCCCCATAGTGAATTCTCACCTAAAAAACCCTTCCTGCTGAATTTGCTAATCATCACTTTCCAGAAGCACAGTCTCATAAATACAGATTAGGCAAAGCCAAAAGGCAGTAAGAAGAGTATCAAAAGCATCTTTTTCCTGCCCACAAGTGGCAGACAGTCCTCAAATCATTTCTTACTCTGGTCAGTAGAATAACTTCATTTAGTCCCTTCCTATGTCTGCAGACTTTAAACTCATAGTCCTTTCTTGAATCATTTCCAATTTCTCATCCCTTTTGAAGTGCTGGCCTCAGTTCAATTAGTGACACAAACAGCAGCACTGTACTTGCTCTTAGAGAGGGATCACATCCTCTTTTTGCTTTATGACAAGGGAAGCATTTCACTGGGAGCTCATGTTCTGCTGATTGTTCAACATTATCTCCAAGTCCTGGTAGCACTGCTTTCCAAGACACACAAAAGAGGCATGGAAAAATTGTACAGCCTATATTCTCTGCTTCTCATTAATACAAAGCCTTGCATTTAAGACACATGTTGTTCAGTCTGCAAGCAACTATGATGCTGACTAGACTCCAGCCTTAGGTTAAGCTAAATGAAAGGATGTGGAAAACTACTGGACATAATATGAGAATCTGCCATATGAGAGAGACAATGCGAGAAGCTAATAAAAGTTAGATAGTGCCATAATGGATAGTTAGCTTTCACAAGTGGTTAAATGGGACTTATGTGAGAAACAGCAGAACTTCAGGTAGTTAAAATAGCATGTTGGAGTCTGGGGGAGAGTAGAATCTTACAAGGCCAACAGTGCTTGAATAAGCCTATGGAAGCCATGGAAGACTGAGATTACCTAGGTAACAATATCGAAAATACCAAATTTGGGTACGTATGTAGGAAAACAGTCCACCCCTAATTACTTTTCACCTGTTGGACCTAGTTTACTTGGGAAGAGACTGGGGGCAAAGAAGGGGAGGTTCAAGGGCAGGCAAAAAGGATGATTAAAAAACAAGAAAAGAAATAATAAGGTACACAAATGAGATAGCCAGGGTTATCTGGGGATACCTGATATCTGGGGATATCAGGAGTTCTGCACCTGATCACTGCAGTCTAATTCAGGACAATAAACCAAACCTATAGTTCTGACCATAATACTTGCATCAAACACACTTCCATGGTCAGGAGTCCCCGAGGAGTTCACAGGGTGCTTTCCCTGACTAACAGAAGCACCCAGACATCCTGGTATTACCATGTTGGTGCTTGTTTTAGGTCTGACAGCATCAGCATCTCCCAGCCATTTCTAACATAATACAAACAGATTAACCTTAACAGTGGAGCATGTGCTAGGTAACTGACATCTCCATCAGTAGTGATTCCACCAGTTTATATATTCTGTAACTGTTACCACTTGAATATTTTTTGATATCTGGCTAAAATAATGCTGTGTAAATTGTAGATATCACTAGTGTCTCTATAGTGCTGGCCTTCTCTGAAAGGTAGTTTAATTTAGAAAACATTTTTAATTAGGTGTTTCCACATCAGATGTGATCTGCTTATGAGTAAAAAGTCTTCAGTTGGAAAAGGAATGTTTTAAATAACACTTGTGGCTCCCTGGTCCTAGGTTTAGTGCATGGAGATACTGAATAATACTGGGATAGAACTGCCCTAACTGCAGAACTGTTCACAGTACTGGTCTTTGATTTCTACAACACCACAAATCTCTTGAGGGAATTCCCACACAGCTTCCACAGGTGGACAGCACCTCCCAGTTTACCCAGTCCTAAAAATCAAGCAAGATTCTCTCTCTTACCCAAGTATCATAATCTGACTACTCATTTCATCTCATTTTCTGTATCTAGCTTTATTCTTTCATATACTGAAGTACTTTGAGTTTTTCATCTGTTTTTTTATGACTAATTTTGAGTCACTCTTACCTTTGTTTTATATCTTAGTAATTGAAAATTAAATACAAAGTATTATAGCTGGAAATTCACTAGTCAGTCATTCTGTGATGAGTCACAAGAACCCCACACAGAGGCAGCATGCAGCTCAGGCCCTAGGCAGAATCATCCACCTGTGATCCAGGCCCTCCTGGCAGGTGGGACTGGAGCAAATCAATGAAGTAGCAACTAGAAACCATAAAATCTGTGGCCAAGTTTAGAACAGAGAGAGGACCCTAATAAAGAAGCATCTTCTGCTAGGTGTCCCTCCCAGGTTGCCCCAAGAATCAGCTAGAACACTGGCCGGCCAAGCCTTTGCCCTGAGAAGCTGTTCACCAGTCTGAGACTTTCCTTTGGGTACAATCTCTTGAGACTGACATATTCCAAGCTGCTCCTACAAGTCTCAGGTTTAGAGAGTTTTTCCTGAACATACTTCCTCCAGTATTAGGAGGAAGATCTGATTATGGCTATCGCAATATCGCAGGGTGCTCAAAAAGCCAGTGATGTGGTAGCACTAAGTCTTCCCTTCAGGAGCTGTAATCAGTAGATAGGATGGATGTAGCCAGGACCATGGAGGATCAGTCTGTCACCTCCTTCATTGCATGATATGGAACATCTGCTGATTTAAACAACATTAATGGGAATTAGCCCTTCAGTCCCTCCCTAAGGAAGGCTCCCTTGACAGCAAAAATGAAACAACAGACAAGCAACACCTCTTCCTTCCCCACTTGTGACACCCAACAAGCAGTTACAACAGTTAACAGTCATCTTAGTTCTGCTTTGGGCAATAACTATTTTATCCTAGAAAGCCCAGCCTCTTGAGTTCAGGTTTTCCTGAGCATGGAGCCACCTCCCTCTTCTGCAAATGTAAGCTTTTTCAGAATGGCTAAGTAGTTTGTTCCTACCCTCTATTTTTTAATTTTGGTTAAACTGGTATGGACAGCTCAGTGGGATACTAGAGATGGATTTTAAAGAACAGATTCCAGTGTTAAGGGAAGGTATTGTACAGACTTGAGATGGAGAAACACATTTGCTGGAGTTAAGTATGACAGATACTGAACTAGGTCCCCCAGCAGCATTTGCCAAAGTAAAATAAGGTGTATTGGTAGAGGCCCACCTATTAACATTTTACTTTTTTCTCTGGCAAAAATAATGAAGGAGTTATTCTGTCCATTTATAGAATTATAAAGAACTGGTCTGGCTAGTGTTTTACAATGTTTAATCCCATTACTTGAGCAACGGGATTCATAGGCAAAGAAAGCTAGCAGCAGAGTGAATACTATAATCTTTTTCTTTAAAAATGCAATTGGCACAGAAATTGTCTACATTACCCAGAAGGATGCAACTACATTTAAGCTTTCAGGTAAAGCTGGCTTCGTAAAATTGAAAAGCCTGTGTGTGAACAGAAACATAGCAGCAGGAAGAAACAAAGACTATACTGGCTATGGATCATTTCTCCTTCTTCACATAGTTTCAGGGAAAAATAGGTGGATGCACTGATGGAAGCCAATCTGTAGCAAGGAGGCTTGTATCATCCCTGCTGATCAAACAGCAACAGGGAGCCTAGAACTGAAGAGTTCTCAGGCAAGCAGATGATCAACCCCTCATGTGTTTAAGAAAAGATTTTAAGTCTCAAAGGGGGAAGAAGAATCTTGATAGTCAACCAAAATCTAGCAGCTGGGACTAGATTAGAGAAGTCCTGATCCTTGCTCTGCCAAAGCCTTTGGAAGACTGCAGCTAGAATGGTTAGGAATGTTTTAAATCAGAAAAGTTTCTGTAGGGAAATGCCAAATGCCAATCAGTCTTTTTTTTTGTTTTGATTTGTTTGGTTTTAGAAACATTAATAAGAACAACAACTTTGAGAGAGAAGGAAAAAAAAAGGCTTTATTCCTTCCTCCCACCTCCATGTGGCCAAATTAGCTGTAGGGAAACTTATGTAGAAGGAGGATACAAGGATCTGACTCTAGGTTCTCTCTCTTTCAAAGACATGTTCCAACCACCAAAATCCTCGGCTAAGTGAAAATAGTCTTAATCTTTTAACAAAGAAACAAACAAAAGAGCCCAAAATACTCTGAAAAGAACGTAACTTCTATTCCAGTGTGGGAAGACATCATGAAATTCCTCAAGATATTGAAAACCTGGAACGCCATTTCTCATCCTGCTCTAGCTGTACCATCATAAACAGAAGGTAAGTCTGGCTTCAGATACAGCCTACCAACTTTAAAGTCAGAACTTGTCAGCTTGAGAAAATCACACTCAGTTATTTTGACTATATGAGGCCACAGTAAGTTAATTAACATTTATTAAGCAAAGTTAGTTCCTAATGCAAGAAGCAGAATGAAAATAAATAAATAAAATCAGAAGACTGTTTCTGCATTCAGACAAATATAGCTTATGTTGTAAGACACAATGTAAATCCTGACTTTTTAATTATTCAGGTCTTTATAATATAATTTTTAGATACTTCAATCAAATGCCAGATAACTCCAGTGATGGACAAATGTGCACTTGAAAAAACATGCTGCTCTCACGTTTATCAGAAGTTCTCCTTGTTCTGTGAATATCATATCCTTGGACAAAAGAAATGTTCAGAGATCCCTTTAATGAGTACCTCAAAAACAAGAAGAACACACCCTACAAGCACGAAATAACACACTACTTTTCCCTAGTCAAAAGTTTTTTACCACAGTCATTCTCTTATTTAGAAAAGCTTACAAGAATTCCTATTTCTTTCAGCCTTTGCTCACAGGTCATGCTTATAAAATATTGTTTCCTAAGCCATTTTGTTACTCTTTTCTGGAGACTCTTCAACTTGTCTGCATCTCAAATTGCAATATTTAAAACTTGTTTAGATGAAGTCTCAGCAACGTCAAGTCAGGGTAATTATATCCGTTATCTTCCAATAATACTCCTGATCATATACTGCAGAATTATACTTGCTTCTTTTTGCAATAGCGTCACACTATGAACTCATTCTGGTTGTTATCCTCCATGACCCTCAATTTGTTTCTGGAGTCCTCCTCTCTAGTCAGTTGTTATGAACAGCACAAGTACTGAATTGATAAAACACTCTTTGCCTTCTACTTTCTGTTATGGGGGAAAGGAGGCACCTGTTCTCACATATAATCCATAGGGACAGGTACATATCTCAAAAAAAAAAAAAAAAAAAAAAAAAAATTCAAAACAGCTAGTTTACTGACAAGGAGCTTCCTGGAGTGAGCACACTCCAAATACCGCTGCAGAGAGACTCTGGCAATGCTGGAGCAGGGTAGAAGGTTTTACGTTTTACTCCTGTTTCCTCCAGATCAAAAGACAGATCCCTTCATTCACTTGGGAGCAGACTTTAGAACCCTCTGCCAAACACAGGCACCCTTCCAAGAAGTTAGACAACTTTTTTTTATTATTTTTAAATCAAAAGACATAATAGAAGGACCTCAATATAACAGCCTCCCAATTAAATCACAGTCCAAGCATGTAAGGCCAAGATTCAATTCCTTCTAGAAAAAAATTTTGCTTACGGGTTCTGCCTTGCAGAACAACTTAACTGTCCACCTACAGACCCCTACCTCTGCCTTGCTAATGCAACCTTAATCCTTCCAATTGAAAAGACTGTTTTGAAAAGAACTGAAGATTCATAGTGCCTAAAGAATATGGCTCTTCAAGCTAATGGTTAACATGTGAAAGAAGTTTTCTGTGACAGTTTCAATATTTAATAGGAATACATTTATAATTTTATATATATTTAATTAAATATTGAAATATTTAATAGGAAAAATAATAAGAACAATGAATCTCAAATTATTTCCTGCATGGTGGCCTACTGTGGATTCTTCTTCCTGGTAGAATTAACAGCAAGAGAAAACCTTTCTCAGCTAGCAAATTCAGCTGCTTATACCACCTTTTATTTCTTAAAAGGCAATCCATAAATTTTCTAGACACTGAATCTTCAAGAGATTATTCTGAATAAAGGCTCTTGTATATTACCAATGTTTGATTTCTACCAATTGCCCTTCTCTAGATTTAAACAATATAACTGGGGAGTATGACTCATGAAAGCTTTCATACAAGCAAGTTATAAGTAAGGCAAGCGGTCAGGATCTACCACATTGCATCACCTTCATAGGAGCATCTTCACAGAGGCTTGTTTAGAGAAGGAAAAATAGCTCTAATTGTTTGGGGGAGATGATGAAAAGGTAGAAGAAAAACTGTTCTAAGGTATAGGCTATAGTTATCGTAACCAGTAAAGCAATTGGCAGAGTCTATTGTCCTCGGCATTAAAAAAAAAAAAAAACACACACACACACACACGCCCCTACTCTTCTGAAGATCAAAGTGTTTATCATTGTGTTGGCAGTAAGTCTCCAGGAGACTCATTGAAACACGGGGCCTTAGTCTAATCAGTTTAAGTTATGCCTGCTTCAAAAAAACAGCTTACCTTTCTTCCCCTCAAAAGTATCTGATACAGCAGGACAGTTCATTTATTCACCTGATGTTTCAACTGCAACAGAAAAAGAAATTCTTTGTTAGACTGCCGGGAAGGGAGATGTCCAAGCTACCTACAAAACTCTCACTGTCTTATGCACATTTATACCAGGCACTGGTTGCTGTGATTCTGCACAGGAATGGAATGCCGGCAGTCATTGTGTTATGGTAAAATTTTCTTGCTTAAAATAAAGCAACATTAACAATTCAAGTGAGCAAGAAAATGCTGCTCTTTGACAGAGCTTAAGAATGGATCGGCACTCACTCTCTCCATCAGTACACATTCTTTACCACAGAATGATCCAAACATTAGACCAAATCAGTCAATCTGCTCATGAGTGTATTAGCTAGAAACCATGGAACCACACCAGAATGTGCTGAATGAAGCAATTTGGATTTTCCATGTTCTCGTTACACAGAAGTTGAAATTTCTATCCAAATGAAACTTCAAAAACACGCTAAAATTTATTAATTCATTTATTTCAGTTAGTACTATTTCTACACTTTCTACTTCAGGAATACCTAGAGGAAAGCACATTCTTCTTTCAATTAATTGGCTGGTTTTTACCACTACTGCCTTCTGGATAGAATCCGACTTATCTGGTTATGTGTTAATAAAGATCATATAATCAGTTCTAAAGGAATATTTAAAGGCACAAAGTGGGGTGGGGGGTAGAGGAGAAACTCAACAAGAAAAACTTTTCTTCAATCCACAAGGATACTTGCACCTTAGGACAAGAATGCCCAAGTTCCAGTTACAAAGTCTCACAGTTGCACTAAAAACAAGAGCTTGCAGGCCACCCATCCCAGTGAACATGGTTTCTGTTTCCTAGTGTTATACTAACTAACCCTTCTCCAGTTCAGCTTGCCAGCAGAAGGACTCTCCAGAGCAGCAGAACTCCCCAAAAGGCCTAGAGGGCAGTCCCTGCTGCGTGCAGCAGTCTCTACTTTGCTACCCCATCGCCTGTGGCAAAGTGAAGCTTCCAGACGGCCACAGGTAGCGAGGCTGAAGTAGCAAAATTTTGATCCAGCTCTGATGTCTAATAAAGCTTACATTCCCTAAACCTAGGACCAGGGAGTCACAAGTGTTATTTAGAACATTCTTCTCTCAACTGAAGACTTTTTACTCATAAGCAGATCATATCTGATCTAGTAGCACTTCATTAAAAATGTTTACTAAATAAAACTACCTTTCAGAGAAGGCCAGCACTATAGAGACACTAGTGACATCTACAATCTGCACAGCATTAATTTAACCAGATATCAAAAAGGTGGGTTTTTTTCTTGTTTAGTGGAAGGCTCTATAACCTTTTAAGATTCCAAAGATAAGGGACTACTATTCCCTCTTAGCTTGATGAATTTTTAAGAGAACACTATAAACCATAAACTCACAAAATTGTTTTTTCCTTCTTTTGGTTAGAAAGTAGTAGTATGTAGCAGTAAGCAGCTGAGTGGAAATACATTAGTACAACTTTCCTGCAATCTACATTATGACTGAGCTGTTACATATTTACTTATATGAACTGTACCACTGAGTAAGACTATCAGAGTCAATTATATGAAGGCCCCTGTAAGCCAGACAGTATGATGCGAATTTTGAATCCCATTTTTGTCCCAGATGATTCTGCTTCTAGAATAAAAAAAAAGAAAACTGCTTTAAAGAAAATATTTACTTTATTCAGTGGGTTTTAAATTTGTAAGCCTGATTCAGGTTTTATATACAGTCCTGAATATTATTTAGACTGCTATCTTTTCTTTTTTCCTCTGGGCAAGGCATTCTCACTGGCATTTATTACATTATCATTTCACCTTACAGAAGATGGGCTCTAGCTTTTACGCATTTATAAATATTCAAACAATAGGAATAATGCAGATATTTTTTGTTACTTCTTGACTGGAGGCGCATAGAGCACAGGACCAACTCATATCTTGCTATCTTCTAGCTCCCATGAGCATGTTAATGCACATAACAAACTTCAGGGATAGATCTCGAATGAGTAAGACTCCATTTCCAGAAGATGCTTTTCTGATATCAGGTTGTCTTTTTCCTTAAGAACTTGGACGCTTCAGCATGCTAAGGTAGGATACTAGAAACAGGGCCTCAGAAAAGGACAGTGCAGTGGTTGTCCATGTTAATGTAAAACAGTCTTTTCAGCATATTCCTTTTTACTAAATAACAGTCCATCAAGAAATTTAAAGGTCAAAGGACACCATCACTTTTGCCTTTTTGCTCTTTAACTAATAATAACTCTAGCTAGTATAAAGCAAGATAGTGTTATGTCTCCAAACCAGCTACAGTTACAGTGCAGTTCAAAAAACATACAGTAGCACTAAAGAACATAGATGATGATTTGGCTGTTGGATCATCCTTAACCTACAAGGTAAAACTCAATGGTTAATTTGGTTGTTTATGTCTGGGATACCAATTTTTCTCCCATACCATGTTTCCATGTGTATCCAACCAACAGGAAAACAGTAAGGGAAAGTGTGTCATAAATAACATGGCCACAAGGAAAAAAAAAATGCCAGACTTTAGAAGTCAAAAAAAGATTGCTTGATACTCAGCATGCTCACTGTATCAGCTTTCATTGGACTCTCTTCAACACTTAGATCCAGGGTCACATTCTGTTTTGTAGTTGCATGGATATACGCAAAGCTACAGCTAGAAAGGAACTCAGTATACCACACTAACTGTGGCTCCCTTGGTAGCAGAAGGGTCCTTCAATGGTTGTTCATATATTTACTTGTAAGAGCAGATAGGTGGCATTAAGAGATGGAAAGCTATACAAAATTGCAGAATCTAAAGGGGAGAGAAAAATCACTGACTGAGGAGAAAGGATTTTAAATTCATGTGAGCAGTCCATAACAAAAACCTCAGACCACAGACTTGGGAATGCAACAGTTCTCCTCCAGCTCAGCTCAATCTCTAGACTTGAAGTATTCAGTAATCTTTTTTCCAGTAATATGTACAAAAGCTGTCAAGAAGGGAACTGTCAAAATTAGAATTAAAGTCAAATCATAATCAGAGACAGTGCATTTCCCCCTCCTCCAGTTTTGAGGAAGCTTTCCTTAAACAGTTGAAAATAGCAAACGAGAAAGCCACGGCACCCAGAGTCCTCTGTATTAACAAGAGGAACTGTACAAAGATCAGAATGAGAAAAGTTATCTGCTGAAGAGAGATGATGAAAGTGATCCAGCATCTGAAATAACTTGCATTCATGCTATATCATTACAATCTTTTATGCAATATCTTCTAATTGGGGCTTACATCTCTTACTTCTTCTGTCCCAGGCAGTGAGGTTTTGTCCAACCACAAAATGGGGGAAAAAAAAAAAAAAAAAAAAAAAAATCCCACACTGATGAGCCACATTAGACTTAAAGTAGCTGTCTGGCTTTTCCTTTTAACCTTAATTCAGACCACTCACGCATTCATTATCAACCTCCTTTCAGCTCACTTTGTAAAAAGTAGCTGAGCCCCATTCGTATCAGGACACTGGCTATTAAATGAATATTTCTAATCCGATACTACAGCATAGATTTTGGTGACACTTGATGGTATTTAATAGATTTTGATACAACTTTTTTCTGCTCAGCACAGGATAGACATTTTGCTCTTCCTTCAGGACCTGCTGGGAGAAAGCAATCTACCTACCACTTACTCAGAAAACTCTGTAATGTCATTTTACTTGTTCTGGCACACAAACAGCTTACAGGTCTCCTGAAGAGTAAAGAACAAAGCTTGGTACTATACACTGTTTAACACTGATTTGACACATTGTGTTTTAAAAATCTGAAGAGATGTCAATAATTGGCATGCGATTCCACGTAACAGAAGCCTTAAGATTTTATAAATATCATAATGAAAATGCGCCACCATCCCTTTCCATGTTTCTTCATTACAGTATTTAATACTGATCACAGGATTTCAAACAAACCTCGAAATCGCTAAACCTCTCTTCATCTTCTTAACAGCATCCAAGAACAGCTATACAAGTTTTGTAAGATTTTCTCAAAAGGATGGCCTCACCTTTCCCTTAGTTAACACTAACCTGTTTCCATATAACCTCTAGCAGCTGATATCAAGTAAAAAGCCCAGATGGAAGCAATTGTTTTCTAATTACCTTCACCTTAAAAACATTCCTAAGACCTCCTGTGAATAATAACTAATGAACCAACCTCAAGAATGAAGCTGCCTAGAAAAACACCAACTCACAAAAACTCAGTGTCAGTTGCCCAGGTTCCAATTTCTTATATGTTCTTCTAAGCATTTTGTACTCTTCAGTACCATTTAAAAAAATCCATTAAGAAAAAGAATTTAAAGAGTAAAGCACAGAATTTAAAGAGATATGCACATATGAGGCAATGTGAGGCAGAAAGCCTGTCAGAGCTGGTAACAGAAAGATTTGATAGACAGATCAAGCCTTGCTCCTACAATGGCATTTCCCTTATCCAGCCTGGAATTTAGGTGACTGTGGGCTGTGAATCTTTTGGTGCAATGGCATTGTTTAATCACGAAAACACACTCCTTGATTTCTGCCTTTCTTCCTACTCTTTACTCTCAGAATTTACCCACTTTGACTTCTGAAAAAAACCTCTTTTTCATATTGCATTTAAAAGTTTATTACAAATCTTTCTTGATTTATTTCCTGAACTACACATGGCCTCTTTCTTCCTTTTTTTAAAATAATAATAATAGTGTGCTGTATCCACCTGTTTAAGGCCAAATCTCATTGAAATGATTACGAATAAATGATGAAAACACTTCATAAATTCTGGTTACAACAAACAAAAGAAAATGTGGTGCAAGTTACCTAATCTTTTCCAGAATGGTATTCATTCTATGAACATACTTAATCTAAATGTACTTTGCTTACAAAGCTCAATTGTTAAGATCATTAAGTGTCCAGAACAACTTAACAGAAGGATACCAAAAATGTTAAGCCACAATACAATTCATATGTGCGCCCTGAAGAAATAAATACTGTAGAAAATAAGTAGGGTTGAGGGAGGAGAGTTGTTTGTTTTGGGTGTTTTTTTCCCCAACTACACTTTCAAGGTCAGAGAATGCATTTTACTACTTCTGAGTAATATCTAGCTAAGTTTCTATTATTTGGACCTCTAATCCATAAAAATATTAAAGGACAATGGAATACCATTGCAAGGTTTGTTCTTTCTAAAGATTAAAAAAAATGCAGCTAAGTTCCATATTTTAAAGCCACTGGTAAGATTTTTTTTTTTTTGTTAACAAAGGTCCTTCCGCATTCAACATATGGCTAAAATCCAACTCCCAAGTGCGTTCGTCTTCCACAGAGGAAAAACTGAGCCCAAAGAGTCACTTATCCACACTCTCCAACCCTACACAGTTGACCTACACCTTCACTTTTTAGGTTACTCTTCCCACCACTTTAGATAAAGTGAGAAAAGAAACATTTGTGTCTCATACTTATCATATAAAGGGCATCTCTAACAACAGAAAAGCAATACAGTCAATTTGGAATAGCTAATAGCTAAAGGAGCTAATAGTCTCCTTCAGTCGATCAGAGGAGAGACTTTGGAATACTTAAATACGTATTAGCTGTCACTTATGTAGCTGGGGTACTGACAACAGTGAAGTTACAGCAGCCAGGGCTCCATGACATACTGTACTAACCAAACCAGAACTACATAGCCCTGATCACCTGCCAGTGAAACCGTGTTCGGTGCGCCAGGAGTTCATTACTATGATTAATAACCTGGGTCAGAGGTACATCAGAAGATGCCATAATCGCACCTTCATCTGGCATGGAAAGAGCCTCTGCTTTACTATAGCCTGTAAAGATAGATGCATTTTACCTTAGCTTTCGAAGATGATTTCATTGTCAAGCCAGCCTCATGTTACCCCTAGAACATGGGAAAAACTTCATTCTGAGATGAAAGAAAGAACATGCCAATTGATACAACAGAACTGTTGTATGCCAGTTTACTTTTGAATAACAAAAGTAAAGTTTAAGTCTGTGACACAGTACAACTAGAATGAGTGAGAAAGAGACTGATAGTTCTGATTCCATGTATAGCCGTTTTGGTGGGGTTTGTCCTTTTGTTTGTTATTTCAGCCTTCTGAGCATACTGTATTGTGCGAGGGTAGTTCTGAGCTACACAGAAAGAAAACAAAACAAAGAAACAGAACCTATACTTATATCCAGGACAAGCTGTAACCTTCAATACGGAATTAAGAGCAATGTCCCCTGCACGATTCCCTTCTAAGATCAGAGTTAATTAATACGGCATTCACTAGTGGTCTTGAACATAACATGACCCCCTGAACTGACAAAATCCATAGCAGATGCAAGAGTAAACTCAACGCAACCAAGGATCACTGCAAGAACAGAAATATGCAATTGGGGGTAACAAAATGGCAGAGGTAATCCAGTTTTCAGAAACATGCAGAGGAACTAAGAGTTACACTTGCCTTACACACTGCAAATTACATTTACTGCAGTACTGTAGGAAAAAGAACTGGGCATCATTTTGGACAGTAAGCTAAATAGCTACTTAGAGCTTTTGAGAGCACATGACCTTACTTACTAGCATTGACATCCAAACAATTTCCTCTTTTTTTCCTCCAACAGACTTTGAAAAGTTTTCTACCCTCACCACCTGCATTAAAAACAATTCAGCATCTTCAAATTGCTGCTTTTTAAAAATGAAGCAATAAAGAAATTACCACTTCATCATCAGGCTTTCCAAAGTCTGCTCTATGACAAGCCAGAATTCCAGGCAAGGGATGGGCTTATGGTGCCACAGGATTAAAAGAACACAACAAAACAAAGCATCACTTTAGTAAGTATCTAAATAAATATCATCTTCCAGTTGATGTATTTGACTATCTTGAGCAAAGGACAAGATATTAGAACAGAATAGCCATCTAGGCTGGGGTCACACTACCAAAATATAGTCAAATAATCTTACATACATATGAATAATTTACTAGACCTGCTGAAGCTGGTTTTGCCAGAAAGAGACTCCGACATTTTTGGGTTCTACCAAGTTCTTTACACCTTACTCCTTCATGAAAGCAGGAAGAGCAGCAGTACTTCTAAAGCCCTAGTCTCAGAAAAAGTTATGTCATTCACAGTACTTCTTCATAATTTTCTCTTTTTCCTCCCTTACCGCATGCTTGGAGAAACAAGTCAATTACATTGATATTTGCAACAGTAAGATAAATATTTGTGCAATGTTTGTGGAGGTTAATGGGAAGTTTCCCTTTGCTTACATGTGAAAACATACACTTATGTTATGACTCCAACATTTATATTTTGGCTCCAAAAATATGACCACAACAGCCATAACTGATAATAGACCATTTCAT
Organism: Dromaius novaehollandiae; assembly: GCF_036370855.1. Lineage (NCBI taxonomy): Eukaryota > Metazoa > Chordata > Aves > Casuariiformes > Dromaiidae > Dromaius > Dromaius novaehollandiae. Next base: position 59,130,170 of record NC_088102.1, read on the forward strand.
TATCTACTAGTAATCCCTAATAACAAGAGGTAAGCCTAAAAGAGTTTTCCACTTATTGATGGAGTTATACCTGGTTTGTACAATCATATTTTATAGACATAATTTTTCTATTAAAAGTGAGGAAAAAAAGTCACACTTCTGAGACACAAGAAACACTGCCAAAGCCCTAGGAGAGATAAAGTTACACCTGGTGGATAATTTTTGCCACTATTGCCAATTCCATTTACAGAATACTTTTTAACATATATATAATATATTTTTAAAGAAAAAAATATGTCTACTAGTAGATTTTGCTATATTCACTATTTTTAGAGCCCCATCACCAAAACCTTTAAACAGAAGGCAGAACATCCACACCACAGTCTGAGCTTTCTTAGCTCATCAGGGCTTGTAATATTTCCTTAAACTATTCCAAACAAAAGAGGGAGAATCAAGTTAAGTTAGAACATGGGGACTAGCATTGCCTTGTTCTCGGTTCCAGAATTATTTCTAACACACTCTACATAGGAATCTGGCAGGCACTCATTCTTACAGGCATATTAGAGAAATGTGGTACTAGACAAAGTCTCTTAATTTAAGCCCAGCAGTCATACAGGCCTCCAAGAACAGCACTGGCCATCTCTCAGGCAGTCAGGTCAATCCTTACATAACATATACTCACATGCTCTCATCCTACATCCGTCTCAGGCTCCTCTGCCTTATTCCTTTTTTTATGCATGAGATTTAATCCCACACTATGAAGTTCAAGAACCTAACAGAGCAGCCAGTTCTCAGCTTCTCCCCTCATAGCATCCACAAGCCTCAACTACCTACAACTCCTAACCTTCACAAATCTCCTGCTTCTCAAGTTAAATACAGTTAATGGAGGAAAGCTCCCCAGCCACCTACCTCCCCTTCCTCAGCTAGCTGCAGGCTTTGCTCACCTTCCTCTAAAAAAAACCCACAACCTGCTCCCAGGTGTGTGAGATTTCTCATTGGTGTTTTAACTCTTTCTTGCCCTAGGGAGTTGACCCCAACAGACAGGCCAGAGGTAACTGAACCGAAGAATGCCATTCTCTACGGGCGAATAAAATTCCAACGTCTTCTCCTCCACTAGGCTCCACACAGTGATTGCATGCATTATTTACAGAAAATAACTTCAAGACAATTAGTTGAGTGAATGTAATCATTTCTGAATAGGAGTAGGCAGTGAGACACAAAAAGCATATGGTATTTAACAAACTGTTTGTAAATATTAGATGTAGACTATAAAAGAAGAGGTTTGGGCCTGACTCATGAAGAAGAGGAGGAGGAGGAGGTGGAGGTGGAGGAGGAAGAATTTCCTAGAGGCTTGCTGTTTATCAAGGCCTGCGTTCAAGACTGATCTTTGTTTTTGAACTCTATACCACTTCAGAAGTTTCCCTCCACCTCTGCTTTCAAACACAGCTGAAATATCACTGGGGATCTGGAAACACTCCGGGTTTATTTTCCTGGTAGCTGCCAGCGGTTACGACCCTTCCCCAGCACAGGGCCCGAGGTGCCGCGGCGGCCCCGCTCCGCCCGCTCTAACACCGCCAGCGGCCTTCCTCCGCGGCTGCCCACCGCTGCTTGCCTTGGGCCACCCCTGAGCTCCGGCTGTGTGTTGGTGTTTTGCTCTTTCCTCGTCTCGCCCTTCTCCCCGCTTGCGTTCCTGAGGCTCTCGGCCCCGCACCCCCCCGAGGCTGCCCCCGCGCCAGCCCTGCCCGCCCGCAGCCTGCCCGCGCCTGTGCGTGGCCCCGCCAGCCGCCCGCCCGCCCGCCCGGGCCGGGCTGTGCGCCCCGGGGCGGCCGCTGGGGGCGGCGGAGGCGCGGCCGGCTCCCGCCGCTGCCGAGCGCGGCGCGGCGCGCCGAGCCGAGCGCTGCCGCTGCCGCTGCCGGGGAGAGCTGCGCCGGCGCTGCTGCGGGCTGCGCCTGCCCTCCGCCGCCGCCCTGGCATTCAACTAGTGGGAGCCTGCTCCGCCCCCGAGCAGCGGCGCCGGCTGCCGGCACGCGGGAGGCGCCGGGACGGCCGCCGGCGGGGCGAGGCGAGGCGAGGCGAGGCGAGGCGGGCAGCGGCGGGGGGCCGCGGGCCGCCCAGCGGGCGCCGCCGGCGGAGGATGCGGGCGGCGGCCCGGCGGCGCGGGCGGCTGCAGGCGGGCGGCGGGCAGCGGCGCGGCGCCTGACCGCAGAGCTGCGCTCCGCTCCCGAGGATGCTGCGGGGCGATGCCTGGCGACAGGGAGGACGAGATTTGCCAGAAAGCGCTGCAGCTGCTGGCCGAGCTGTGCTCCGTCGGCGTGGTGGAGAACGAGAACTGCCGCGATTTCATCTACTACCTGCGGGACAGAGCCCGGCCCCGCCTCACCGACTCAGGTACGGCCCGCGGCGGCCGCTGCTGCCCCGGCGGGGAGCGGCGCCGCATGGGCACGGACACCGGCGGCCGGAGGAGGGCAGATATCCCTATCCGTCCCTCGGCGGGGCCGGGTCCCACGGGGGGAAGCCGCCGGCCCCCGTGAGGGCTTCCCCGGGCGCGAGCGGCGCGGCGGGCGGGGGCTGGGCCGGGCGGGGAAGGGAAGGGAAGGGAAGGGAAGGGAAGGGGGCCCCGCAGAGGCTTGCGCCAGCCGTGCCGTCGCGGGTTCCCGCTGCTACCCGCCTCCCGCGTTACGCGCGCTCAGAGCACACCTGCTCGGGGGTGTAAATCCCCCATCTGACGCTCTTCCCAGCGGAGTGAGGCGTTAACTGTCTGCGCGCCGGCAGTAACGCGGGGCACCGGCAGCTTTCTGACCGCGCCGGCTGGCGCCTCCCGCCCGCCGGGTCGCAGCCCGCTCGCCGCCTGCCAGCGGGGCCCTGGGGCGCCCCGGCCGCGGCGCGGGTCGGAGCCTCCCGGCGGCGCTTGCCGCTTGCCGCAGCGGCTCTCGCTGTGCTCCGGGGCCGCTCCGCTCGGCTACGCTCAGCTGTGAAGACAGCGGGGTCGCAGAGCTGAGTTTAAACAGGGTGCCATCACACCTAACTTTCTGGTTTTGCATTTTCGCGAGCTAAACAGACTGTTTCTTGGATTTCTGTGGCAGAGGACGGAACGTGGGGATTGTAGGTCTGATAAGATGTAAACTGAGAATTTTTTCATTGTGTTTTGATTAAGGCTGCCTTACTTTTTGTATCTGGACATAATTCTCTCATTTTAAAACTTCCACCTAAGGAATTTTCTTAATTAGGAAGCTGAACTCCAGGTGCTCAAAAATGGTGAAAGACCGATCATGTTCTATACCAAAGGGGAAGGCAAATTATAATTTTAAGTAGAAGTTTACTATATTTATTATTATTCTATCAGGTTGCATTTGCACAGCTATGAGGAGAAATTTAAAGAGCTCACCAAAAACTTGATGAACGTTTGTAGTATTGAAAACCCTTAGTGTCGGATCAGCTGATAGTTACAGCACAGTATTAATTTCTTTAACATTCTCTGAAATAAATTAGTTCATTTAGCATAGAGCAGTCTAATTGCAGTCTAAAAGATATTTTTGTAATTGGTGAGTCTGAAAAAAGCATTCAAAGTATAACTTACTGACAAATGCATGGATACACTAAAAGGCCTTGGGTAATCCAGTAAATATAAGCAAACTAGGGAGGGAAAGTCTTCCATCACAATAAATGAATAAGGAATTTTCCAATATTCATTTTGCTTGCATCCAGAGCTATTTGTAGCCATTCTGCCTTCCTCTCTCACTTAAAAATATTCAAATTGAAGTGATTCATGAAATGTTTGATAAGAATTTTTCAAAAGGAAAGATGAGGCAGATGTAATTGTTTTGTTCTTATAAGTAATGATTTTTGTGACAGGCACCTGTGATTTTCTGTAATTTTCACTTACCAAGGGATCAATCACATACTTGTATATCAGGTGATAATTCCCAAAATGTCTACTTGAATCAGTGCTCATTTTGAATACTAAATTACGTGAAAAGCATATACAAGACTTCAGTCTTGGATACTTGGATAAGAGCTTCTGAGATTTCTTTCAGAAAGTACTGTTTTTTCATTAGTCTCGGGCAAAAAGGGTACCTGACATCTGTTTGGGAACATTTTTAAAACATAGTGTGTTCAGTAGAAATTTATCACTGCTACCTAATGATAAAAAAAATATTTCTGTATTTATTGCTACTGGTTTTGCTTAAACTGTTACCGTACAACAGACTGGTATCATTGCAATCCTACTCAATTATATAGAGCAGTGGTCCCTAACCTTTCCAGCCAATGTGCAACAACGGTGAGCAATTTTGCTGCAGGCAGCATCTTTCTATTGGCCTCAATTTTAACATTTTATTTTCTGCAGCTGCAAGCAGTCTCGGAGGATCTAGCAGGCAGCATATTACCCATAAGCCTTGACTCAGAAACCACTCCTGTAGAGTAGCAGTATTATGTTAGGAATTTATTAATTTAATTTGTCTTGTATTTCTTTGATTAAAATACCTGTGTCGCTCTAGGTAAACTGGATGCCTATGAGATTTGTTTAGGCAGTCCTTGGATTTGATGGTATAGGCTGTAAGAAGACAGTTTACTTGACTTACAAAAAGAAGTAATACAAGTCACAATGACAGGGTAGTACATGGACCAAATCCAGCTTGACTTACATAGCAAGTTTCATTGACTTAATAATTAATGGTAAAATGGCATTAATAAGCCCTGATGAGAGATCCATCCACTTTCCAGCACCTGGTGGTCTAAACATAGGGATACGAAGAAAACCTGTGGTGAAAGACAGCATCTTCTTGGCAGAATTAGGCAAAAAACGCTTTGGTTTTTACAACCTAATGCTTTTTGTTGTGTGAAGATGACTTGTGTTATTCAAACCAAGCAACTTCCTCTTAGGCCAGGCAAGAGAACTATCTGAAAATGCATACAACATTGTTATAGTTGAGAAGAGTGCAGCCAGCAAACATACGTGATAGCTTTGCTACATGTAAGTTTTTGCCAATAAAGTGCATAGTCACCTAAACCCATCTACATGGTAGATAAAGATGATACATAGCACATTTGGTTTGGGCTATTCATATATGTGGGCTGTATTCTGTGAGTGGTAGCAGGCCTGTACAGGTGCAGTGGCTACTGGAAAATTCAAAACCTGAGGGTGGAAGTGACCTGTGGGGGTTGCTTGAGCCAGATATCAGGGTTTGTCTGTGGACTTGGCCCCATGCCCTCCTCAGTCCCAGCACAGAGCAATATGCTCCCTGGAGAACAACTCTTTTCTTGCCTGACATCCTTGGCTCTCTGTGTACCTGTCTGCCATCTGAGTGTTTGGTGTGTGACTCAGATTGGGGGAAGGACTGGATGCTTGTAATATGCACAGAATCTTTATTTTTCATGTTATTTGCCCTATTATGGGAAGTATTGCACAAGTGCTTACAGCATAAGTTTAGGGCTAAGCAGCTCCTGGTTTAATGCACTGGTCCACTGGATTTAAAGGGTGACATGGGTGAGTCAGATGATGAAAGGTATTCAGAAAACTAAGAATGCCGATTAGGTACTTAGTGAAAAATCTCCAAATACTTCATGAGAGCTACATGTCAGAGCATCTTTGAAAATCCCAGTAGGCATCTGTCTGCATCCTTAAGCATTTGGATACCTTAATAAGCTGGATCTCTGTCTGTTCCATTCCTCCACTTCCTATTTGTAAAATGTTTATTATAATTTTATATCATAGAGGGGGTTTATGAGGATAAATTGCCACAGAAACTCTGAGCACACTACATATATAATTTATTAATTGGGGAGAATTCATATGGACCTGATAGATATATTCCAGTGGAAACTGTTAGTCATATGGGCATTTGAAAACAATCACTCAAAATCAAATAATAGTACCCCATGACACCAGACAAAGTCAAAAGAAAATTTCGCAGATGAGAAATGGATGTTGTTTTACCGGAAGATTTATACCAACTTGTAATCAAATATATGAAGGAAGGAAATCTTAATGGAGAGACCATTGTTAAAACAGGAAGACAAAAAGTCATTTCCTTGTGGACTATTTCTCTAATAGATTCACCTTGCAACTTTTTAATTGAAAAGCTTGATGTGTGGCATGAATCAAAACTGCCAGAAAGGGCATACACATTTTCATACATGTGACTTTGGACTGTTAGACAGATGGACACTTTGAAGAAAAAAAATCAAGAGGAAGAATTATGTGCTTTTCATATAGAATAGTTATGAGTTTGGCATAGAAGGCAGGAAAAAAGTTGCCCTTCTTTTGTCGACTAAAAATAGTGCTGTGCTCTCAGTCTACAAGCTGGTAAATGACTGTGGATTACCCTTCCGTTCTAAATAACTTGGCTGCATCAGAGTTGAACGATATTTCAGAAATCGATCTTAAAGATTTTGCCACTATGCGCTGTTGTAGCGCTTGTTTATTTTTACAAGGGTTCAACACAGAGCAATTTCCCAGAGATGGCAGTGGTAGGCTGCTATTGCTCTGTGCAGAGCTGCTGCATTTCTGCATCGCCTTTTGTTGTAGTGTTTTCCCAACTTTGCAACTGCTTCTGCTGCCTGAGTACCTTATATAGGATGCAAGATATAGCAGCAGTGCTCAGTGTGTAGTTCTGTATTTGCTGGTATTTGCTGAAATATCAGTAAAAGTTAGTTATGTAAAGGACAGGCATAAAGGAGAGTTGCACACTGAGACTCCCTCACACAATGTTACACATCCTTAGCATATTCTACAAATTGAGTGTTTCTTCCTTTAGTTAAAGAGTAAAAGGATGCATCCTTCAAAAGCTTACAATAAAAAATTTGAAAAAGTCACCTGCTCTGCAGGAACCTGCAGAGTGGGTAAACAGAAAGATGTTTTTGAAGACAAGGGATATATGAAGAGGACAGGCCATTAATCATGATGAATTTTCATTAATGTCACAGTGAGCAGAATAATTAGAGTTGAAACAGAAAGTAAAGCGTCCTATTCTCGTCTGTTGTATTGGATGGCACATTTTGAGGATAAGCCAATAAAGTATTGTGTTATTCTTAATTATGGTAATTTAAAATTGACCAGTATATGCTAAAATTGAATACATAATGAATATTGTGGGTTTAGTGATAGCTATTAGACATAAAGTATGCTACAGGTCATTAGTAAGAGATCAATAATATATAGTGATAGAAGGACGGATTTAAGTATTTAATCAAATTAAAGATAGTTGACTGCAGTCAAGAAACCAAAAAAGGTAGGCACGGAAACATGATGGATACTGAAGAAACAATATAAGAAGATAAAGTTACGTTCTTGCAGTAGAATTAACTTAAGACTCTTGTTCATCATTATTTTAAAAAGTATACTTTCAAGTTTACTTTATTTTTATGCACAAGAAGTAGTATGTATTACACTGTGAAGAGGAAAGATAGAAGTATGAACAAAAAGGCGTAAGTGGCCTAAGTGTGGCCTCCCAGCTTACGCATGGAATGTGTAAGTCAGATATTTTTGGTGACAGTATAACTGAGATAGACTGTTCACTCCACAGAAGCTAATACTTTGTGAACTTTTCTTTATCCAGTCTCAATTATGGTCTGTATTTCCCCAAGTATGAAATTATTGAAATTATGTAGATTAATTATATGAAATTATTCAATTGAGAATTAGGTCTAGGATTTTAAAGGAGTATAAACCAATTTCAATTTGACAGAAACTGGAATCTTAATTCTTTTCAGTCTCTCTGAAAATCTCAGTTTAGATTTCTTCAAATTTATTGTTCACCACCTGTCATTAAATAGTATCCCAGCAGGCTTCTCTCTAATTCAGAATTGAATTTAAAAACAAAACCTGTCTTCAGAAAAGTAGTTTAATTTTTTAAGAGAGTATCTTAACTCAAAAATGACTCACCTGATTTTTTTCCAACTTATTAACTGTTAAGCTGCAGGATTTCATCTAGATGCTAAATACATCTAGATTTATCCAGATAAATGTAAAAAGCATTTAGAGTTGTAAGGACATGAGAAAGATGTGAGGAGGTGAAATAAGTTTTGGTATGTTTTTATTTTGATTTTACTTATTATGAGTTGTCGCTTTCCATATTTCTAATTTTTTTGCTCCTGCAAAATGAATGTAAAATGCTGCCATTCAAAATTGACAGTATCCTATGCTGTGTTAGTGCAAAGCTCTGTACAAGATAGAGGACAAGTGCGAATCATATTTACTTACATAATGTCAAGTGAATGGTGATGTATGAGGCCCAGATACCTTGGAGTTTCTTGTGTATCAAGAACCAAAGTACTGTTTCAAGATTTTGAAAAAATACAGTACTATTGGTATCTTAAACTGAAAATAGGTTTTCTTTTTCTCTTGTGAAAAGTCAGGAACAAATTTGCAGAAGGTAAAAGATATACTTCCTGTTACCTATGTACTGAGAGGCTCTTCTCATTTAATTCCCTGTAAAGAAATGGACACTCAGAGATTCTCCTGTAACACTGAGAGAGTTTAGTATTTGTGTTTCTTGGGAAATCTGTTTTAAGCAGGTAGCTAAAATTTGAAACAAAGGGCAAAAAAGAACAAATTATGCTGAAAGAAAAGCAACTGTGTGTGTGCTTAGTAACAACTTGGAGACTACAATTATTTCTTTGCAAAACCAAAAAGTAGATACAATATGAATGAAAATGAAAAGTATATAAATCATAATCTTTCTAGATAAAGATTTTACTTTAATATAACTGCATAGAGATACATTTTCCCAGAATACAGTTTTGTTCTTTTGAAAAGTAACATAGATATGTATAGATGTTTCAGTTATAATTTATACTTCAGAAATAGAGAAAAGAAAGACAAGAAAAATTGCTCCTATTATACAGCTGTGATCTTGAGCCTCAATCAGGTTGTAACATAGTCAAATACTGTTCAAACACGAAAGGACAGATCCTTGCACTACTGAAGTCATTTTACATTTTTCAGTTGACTGATGTCAACTACACTTTTTTGTATTTTAAAGAAAGTATATTTCCTAATATGCTATATATATATAGTATAGTTATTTTATATAAATAATAATTATTTACTGAAGTCATTGCAAGCAGGTTTGTGAAGTAAACCTAAAAGTTAGAATAACATACCAATTAAATGAGAAGTCAGTTATCCATGGACATCCCACAGCTTATATAAGCTTCTTAAAAATGTGCAGTGAAATGTTAAAGATGGTTATTTTGAATTGTCAGTAACTGAAATATGCATAATTGAAAATAGCCTAACAAGTAATGACAAAAACAACAACCTTTTAAAAATTAGGGTGGCTAAATACCATATAGCCTTTCTTACACCTGAATTCTAAACTTCAATGCCAGTTTTGCTGATGAAAAACAGTAGGTTGAATTTAGCCCTTATACATATGTCCATATTTGCAGCTAAAACTTTGTCTGTCAGAATTCTCTTGTTTCAACAGGATCTGCATATTCCTCTTAGGTATGTAGGACAGATAGGAGAACTTGCTAATCATAATTTCCTAAGAAATATTAGTAAGTTGAATTTTTGCAGGCAACAATTTAAGTTTGGAGACACTCAACTTCAATCACATAAGTAGAATTGTTACTTTAATGGATTTATGGGCCATTAATTCCTCAAAAATGTATGAACATATGTTACAATAATGCTGTTGTTCAGTATCGGCAGGATTCTGAATGGTTACGTTTTTGCTTTAATTTGAGTGACCCTAGCACAACTGATCAGCCACATTTCCCTCCAGATACCTTTCTGGAAATTTCTTTTCTGAACTAATTTGCAAGAGTTTAATTACACTGACAATTAAGAGACCTAGAAATCTAACTCCAAAATGGTCGCTGTCATAACAAGCAGCTTTATGAACAGCAGATCAAGTTAAATTCAGTATTCAGTTTTTTTTGAGGTTGGCATCTTGTGTGTGTAGTATATCAAGGTTGAACATACACTGCAATTTTTCCTTTAGTGGAGCATTAGTAGGATCTGCACCCTTGAACTGGCTGCATGAAACAAATGAGAACTAAACCGCTTGGTAACCTCTACCTGCGTCACAAATGTCATTGTTGATCAGCAGACTCAGAAGTTATACACATGACTGCAAGTGCATTTCAGCACAGAATAGTACATTCCCATATATTTGTGAAATTTGTTCCTCCTCCCTTACCTTGATTAGCTTTTTTTAACCGGTTCATAAAAATGAAACATCTGGCGATGAATCTTGCATTACTTTTCTTGGGCAAGTATTCTACACTGCCAGATGACTGAGGGAGGGCTTAATTTTTCCCATTTTGATTCTGTCCCTGACTCCTCTTTGTAGCCTAGCAATCTGTTAGGGCTTTGCACATAGGCAGAGCTATGTTGACACAGCAGACCTAGAGGACTGCTGTGACACTCAGGAGTTAAGGATTTGTTTTCTCAGAATTGCTTCTGGGTTGGGAAGAATGGATGGAGCCAAAGCTTTTCCTGTTCCCCCTTCATCTCCATGGTGGACTGGAGAGAAGCAGTTATGGCTTCCTCCCATTTCCTCTGTCAGGTTCTGGCAAGAGTGATTCCTCAGGCAGGTGACTGATGCAGACTGAGTAATACCATCACAACCGTATCCTTAATACCTAGTCGAGACAAACTCTTAACTGAAAGCTATTACTTCTGGCCTTTTCCTTACTGGAAGGTTACAGAACATTATATTTTTGCAATTTACTCTTTAATTTGTATTTTAAAAAACCCATTTCTAGGTTTTTGTTCTTCCACTACTGAAAATAATGATCACTGTTGTTTTAGTGCAAAGCTGTACTTAAGAACTTCCTGCATTCTGCATTTTTTGCTACATTTTGTCATTAATTTAAGCTCTTTTGTGGCTTTATGTAGACTGAAGAGATAAAGAGAGATTATTTTAGCCTAAAGCTTTATGTCCCTGTCAAATTGTTAACAAAATACGTTAGTTTACAAGGCAGCAATTTTAGTTCAAGAGATCATCAGAATAATTAATTACAGATGGAAGGATTTTTTAATAAAGAATGCTGTCAGTTCCAACTTATAAAATCTTTAATTCCTAAAGTTCATCTTTTTACAAGATTAATCTTCCTTGCATGTTCTGTAGTGCTGTTAAGTAATGAGTATATGATCCATTTATTAGGGAAGAACAAAAAAAATTCTGTAACATTAAGAAAATATTATGCATAATAGCTGGTGGTTTGCACATTAGTCGCATTGATTATTGTAATTGCACTGAATCTCGTGCTTTTTAAGTTGCTCAATAAGTTTAGCTGCATTTTTTGGATTTTAAACATTCTTTAATCAAGTAAAATCAGTTTGGCTTCCTTCAGCAGACGCAAGCACTACAGGAATTTATCTTATACTTGCTGTGGTTAGTTAGGATTCAGAAATATAGTGGATGCAGTCAGAACTGGCATATGGATGTATATGTCTTAAGCCAAGTTACAGTTGATGTGTGTATATTGAAGATAAATGTTGGAAGAGTGCAAGAATATACAGTCTGTCAGAAAAATCTTTTGGATTATTAACGTAAATGCACTTACTAACAAAAAAAGTCAGACACTAATAATTTCATAGTTAAAACTCTCTGAGCGCATGTAAAATAATAGGAATTAGGAATTGAAATGGGATCATTACTTTCAGCATCGTTACACATTCAAAGTGATAAAGTCTTTAAAACTTCCCTTGGGAATGTTTTCTCAGTCTGCTACATTTCCATGAGGGAGTTTGTTCAGAATTTATTACTTTTATCTTACTGTCTAGGAGACTCCCCAAATAATTTTTTTCCCAGAAGATGGACTTTTTTTGTGTGTATGCAATTATTAGCCAAACTCTAATATTTATCTTTTTAAATATCTTTTTGTAAACCAGTCTTCATTGTTCTTACCTAGGTTACATTGCATCTGCTCTCTCCATTTGCTTCCCAGATTTTGTATGTGCCTGTGTTCCAGACTTTTTCATCTGGGTGTCCCCACTACATTTCTCAAAGTTTCTCATTTTATTTACTGCCCACATTTCTAATCTTTTTATACCTGTTAGCTTTAGTTCTTTGACCTCAACAGTATTGTTTGTTATCTCCCCAAATTTAGTATAATTTGAGAATGTAATCATATTGCTGTTCAATATGTTTGACCCATCTTACATACCAATTATCTCAACAGGCATCTGGCCACAGCTGTGTAAAGTTCTGTTTACAGTTCTCCTTTAAAACTTTCTCTAGCTGTTTTCTAATTTGGAGGAGGTTCATGTCTATACAGTTAATGGTTTCATTAATAAATATTAAGATATTATTGAAAGAGTTTTTTACATCAGTCAAAATGTATAACTAATTATAATTTGTAACTCAATATGAATTATCCTGTACATAAAGGACTGTATAATGCTAGTTATATTATCAGTGAGACCAACAGTTTTATAATCTTATATTTCCATTTGTAGCAGAAGTTTTACCCATTTGAAAGAGAAGTTTCTTTTATTTTCCCTGGAGAACATTATGGATAACATTAAAGACTAGTTATTCTATATTTCTTGGGATGTCTACCATAAATAGGGTGATCTCAAGTATTCATTATGCTGAGGTCTCTGCACAGCATACAGGGGCAGACTGCTTCTGAGTTTGGCTACAGAGACACACACCAGGTATGGAGTAGGTTCTAGCTGAGTGCGATTCCAGTCCCCTTAACAGGGCTGATGTCGGATATGCAGCAATGGCATTATGGCAATTCTTATCTTCTGAAAAGGGCTTTTGGGGCTGTTGCAACCAAACACAGCAAAACAGATCTCGTGTTGATTCAAAAAACAAGAAGCTCTGAACAGAACACCTCCTATTATCAGTACTATTTCTTTAAGATTTAAGAATGTGCTTGGGAGAATATTTGACAAAAGTCTAAACTAGCAGCTCCAAGAGTATTGGAGTTTGGTTTAATTCTATGATTGACCTCTTCCTAGCAGCAGAGCATGCCACCAGAAAAGGCTTCTCTTTCTGCAGATGCCTCTAAAGCATCCATGGTAACAAAAGGCCAGCTCAATCTTTTCCATGCCTTCTTTTTTTTTCTTTTTTTTTTTTTTTTTTAATTAACAAATGCTAATGGTAGATTGAATGAGTCAAAACAAGTTTTCTCCATCCCAATCAAGGACTGTGATGAGATTATCTTATCTAGTGAAGAAAATGAGTATGGAACTGGAAAATAGAGACCAGAAATTGGGCCTAAACAGGAAGGTAAGGGGTTGAGCTATTTTTCTGTTTGATTTGTTTGTTCTCAGTTTATCTGTTCCATGAAGAAGAGGAGGGGAAATGGACCTTGATGGGAATGGGTCCTGTTACCGGCATAGCTACTGAGCCCACTCAGCCAGGAGTCCAGAAACCTCCAGGTGCTGCAGGGAAGAGTGCTACAGCCCGGGGCAGGCAGCCTGCTGCTTGTGCAGCTCGTGAGACTGGCACAAGGAGCAGAACAGGCAAGCAGGCCTCAGAAGGGACAGACATTGCTCCCGTTCCTAAGGGACCAAAGAGCACTGAGCAGATTTGCTGGCAGTCAGAAATCGGAGTTAACTGAATTGAAGCCTGGGATTGAGGACCTGCCTACAGAGACATAGTAGGCAGGAAAAATTGTGCATGTACCGTGGTTTTTTTTTTTTTTTTTTTTTTTTTGGTTATCCCTGGCCACTTTGCACTTTCTCTTGTAAAATTATATATCTAGTTTTATTATAGTGAAATTTGCCTTTTTCTGAATTTAAAAGCCTTTTGATCTTCTTTGGGGAGTTCACTGTAGAAAAAGGTACAGGCAGATCTGTCTAAAAGCTTTGGCTGCCTTGGGGTCCCTTAGTTTGGCAAGCCTGCCTGAGAAAGTATAATCTATACTGACGCTAGGGATGTAGCTAAACAGGAAAGAGAAAGCTTTACCATCATGGCTTCATCTAATGAGGAAAAGCTGTCACCTCAGCTATTTCCTATACAGCAACACCACTGTTCCTGCCAGCTTCTCCTAAATGTAGAAGCTGTAACATTTTTATCTGCTCTCATTCTCAAGTTAGTAGGTCTTGTTCATACCTACCTCATTCATTCTCTACCAATGTCTCTTGTTCTGTTATGTTATAAAGAGTGATTTGGCTAGTCAAGATGATTTCTTTCATACAGCTGCCATGAGCCAGTGACTATAAAATAGCTAAAAGCAGCGCCCAAAATAGTATTGCACAGATATAGGTTTGCCAGAGTGATTTGATAATAATTGCTGTATCTGTCCTTCTGTGGCTGTAGTACTACAAGTGAGACCCAGCACTGTGACAAAAACTGCACTTTCTTCCTTTGATGTATTTCTCTTTCTCCTTTTGTGTCTTTCTTGGGAGCTAGAAACCAGAACAGACTTTAATAGTGAAAGCAGACCAGCAACAGCTTCAGCCACTCAACTTTTTTCCTCCCCCAGACAGGGGAGGAGTGATTTTTCACCTTCAGCAACACCTAAAATACAATCTCAGGATTTACTACTACTTCTGAAGGCTCTGTACACTAAAAGAAGATGGAACAGGAATTTTGCCAAAATATTTTACATTCTCAATGTTTTGTCTGTTTTTCCTCCTTTTTCTGTACCCCTCTCATGAGGAAGATTTCCAGTGGTGGCTGTTGCCATGGTACTAAGCAGGACAAGGTCTCTACTCAAATCTCAAAACTATGTTCATGGTTGTCTAGTGAAAGATTATTTCTTCTTACAAGTCAGGCTTGTTTGCTTGGAATTCATGCAGTACCACTTCTCCTGTTCCAAAGTGGACAGAGGCTCTTCAGGTCATTCCCCTTGTGTCAAGGTAAATGTGAGCTTCAGCTGTGCTGGAAGAGTCTTACAATTAGCCCTGTCCTTCCACCTCCTAGTTAGCTGTTCCAATGAACAAACCGCTTCACGCCCTGCCGAGCAGCTGATTGGCCTTGGAGGGAAGAAGCATCTGAAGCAGTACTAATGTTTCATTCAAAATCATGAGAACCGGGGGGGAGGAGAGGGGAATTAGGGAATTCAGAACCACAAATCAGTACTGCCTTTTATTTCACCAGGTCCTTTTCTCTTGAGAAGCATCCATAATTGTCTCCCACCTAGGTTTTCTCTCAGGATGGTCTTGCTGACTTGGTGAGATATTTTTGCCAAGGATAAATTCATCAGTGTACAAAGAGGAGTTCCGCCCTCTCTCCCTTCCCTTTGCTTTTCTCTCTCCATTCTCCTTTCCCTTTTCCCAACCCTTTTAAATGATCTCATGTCTAGTACAAGATATGCTGTATGGGAGATGGAGGAGCAAAGAAGCTCCATCCTCTGCTACTTTCCCTCCTCCTTTCACCACTGCTGCATCAAGCCCTACTGTACTAGGCACAAAAAAATCCCGTTTTATTCAATCGTAAGCAAAACAGATCAGAAAGCTATAAAATTAGTGCCTTAAAATGCTATATCAGTGACGCATCACAAACTGGATGTGATAAACGAATCAGTAAGGGAATGTAGTGAAATGCATGACAGCAAGAGTAGTCAGCTGCATCAGGGAAATATGCAAGTTCATGGACTCCAATGGTATAAAATATCCAAAGCTGTAATAGACCAGTTTTTGCAATTCTTAATTCTTCTGTAGCAGTCCCAGCACTCTGAAGCATGGCTGCATTAAATACACTGGAATACCTGCTATGCCTAATATAACTGATGTTAGAAGAAACATCACCTCAAGGTCTGTATCCACATAAGATCTTGGATTCGCTGTAAATAATATAGTACATGCCAGGGTTATTAATGTGGGAATGTTGGCACTAGTTAAAGATGGCTTTCTTAGAATAGGACTAGAAAAATGTTACGTACAGAAGTACTGCATAACTAGCCCTGGACTAACAAGGAAAGACCCTATTTTTACAGTGTTTCAAGCAGCACTGTTCCCAGTAAATGACAGCAAATAGAAAAATAGGCACTAAGCCATTAAGTATTTCTGAGAGAAATATTAATACAGTTGACTTTAGGAAACCTCAATGCTGCTTACCCTTTTACCCATTAGTCTTTGAAAAAAGCTTTTAAAAAGTATTTCATGACTCAGCAAATGAATTATTGGAATGATACTGACATGTTCATTTAAGGTAATGGAAAGACTTAGCCAAAGCTATTTTGAATCAGGATTGTGAACATACAAAGAGATGCCTGGCTGCAAATGCTTGTGAATCAAATATTACTCTACATTGTGTTAACACAAACTTGTTGGATTCATTGATGTTGTTTAGAGATAGTAGTATGTTGACTGGATAGGATACTAATTGGGTACTGAGAAAAGGAAGGTTTTTTTCTCTTAGCTGTGCAGATGACTTGGTCTGTGATCTGCAAGAAGTCTCTCTATGCTGCTTTTATTCTGCCATTCATGTTGCCTTTTCTGTACTGATGTGTAGTCAAAATTCCTGCTAATTGCTTGTATGTAATCCATGGAGAGAATGGGGCATGTCTGAAATGTGATGACAGTAAAGCACTGAGCAGAAAACAGCCTAGCAAGCAGCCATGAGAAAACACTAGGCCCAAGGATTTAGGTTGAAAGTTGTTTTCTTGAATACGGCTCTCTCTCATCAGACGACAGGAGTCCATGCTTTGTTGGGGCGTCTCAGCACTTTCCTCTTATGAATAATAAACAATAATTTTTTCCTTTGTAGATTAGCAAATAAAAATGTGCCTGTGTTATCAGCAAGGAAGCAATAACTGAGATGCAGAGATTTGATGGAATATATATTCAAATGGGAATAAATAAAAGCAAAAGCAGGATTTCAAACCCTCTATTTCTGTGCTGGGCTTAATCTCAATGTTTAGATACGGAATTTATTCTCTTGATATCTTTGTAAGCTTGGATTTATGTTTGCAGACCTAAATCCCACCCCAGTCTCTAGCCCGTTCCTCACTGTGTAACAGTAGTAGCAGGTTAACTTTTAGATATCTTTTGGATAGCTCAGTATTTTGCAGTTTACTATCCCTTTTTCAGCATAAGGGTTTGAAACATTAACTGTCATGGTCTGGTTAGTTTTGCAAATGCACATCTTAGCATTTGAAACCAAAACTGAAAGGCCTACTATAATGGTAAGCTCTTTCACATTATTGTAGCAGGAATATGCAATAAAAAATATCTTTCATTGTGAGGGAGGTCTTTTAATGTGCCTTCTCCCACCATGATTAAACAATGGATTTTTACTGTGTCAATTTGTTTTTAAGCATATATATTTATTTATTAATTTCATTAGCAGACCTCAACATGCATTTTTTTCATTTTTAAATAATTTGTAAGGTGAACCATCCAGCCCTTATAGGAAAGTCCTCTACAGAAATTGTTTAATAGTTATACAATTCACTTTCTACTGAGCAATCTGCTAATAGCCTGATTTTTAGAAGTCTGGAAATTTGGAACATGCAGTTCTTTAGGGTTTTTTGTTTTAAGTTAATTGGGTTTAATGATATAATTGTGTCTTTTTTTAATTAAAGAGAATATAATCTTATCCTTACAAGAGAAATATTTTTCTTTTTTCAAATTGTACTTTTTAGTCATTGAAGAGAACATACCCTTTCCCTATATTCATCTGATTTAATCTAATTTTGGGGTAAATTTTAATCCCGCTGTAACTCTGATTTCTAAAGCTGCTAAAACAGAGCCACCAAATTTGACCTCATGATTTCTGTACTATTTTCTTTAACTCAGAATAATCTTTAAGAGTAAAATTTTCAAAGAAATGCACATGAGTGAATCTACTCACACCCCACTAACTTGTGCAGGAATTTGATGCTTAAGTCCTTCAAGTATTTTTGCAAATCCCAGCCTTATAGTGGTTACAGAAAATAAGAAGTGACTACTTCTGTTGCAAGTACTTGTCCAAATATTATAATGATCCATTCTGAACAATCATGTATCTTTATCTCATTTATTCCCTTTGTCTTACTTAAATAATAAATGTATGCTATAACAAGAGATTCATAAATTCTTCCATAAAAATATAAGAATATGATCACTTTTTTCCTCTCAGTGCTGTACACTGTCAGCAGATTTAGAAATTTGTAGTGTGAAAGGTAATCATGGCTAACTTACTGAAGCATATGTAGGTTGTTAAATGTCAACCCAAGGGTCGCAATAGTGTTAATTTAAAGGAAATGTGATCAGAGACACTTCCTGAAGGAGGAATCTATGCAAGTACCTGATTTTAAAGAGAAAGCTTAAAATAACGTTCATGTAATGTAGTTTTATGTGTATATTTTTCCCAATAAAATCAAACCATAGAACATGTGGGTGGTTATAATTACTATTATTATTATTGTCCATACAGGACCAGGACAAGAAGTGGAAATTGGTGGGTGCCTTATCTACCTATGGATGTTGGATGATAAAGAAAAAAGTACTAAGTGTTCAAAAAACTTATCCTAAAATCATACGGCTGAATTAGCTGAAAAATTAGCAAACCCCATCATCAGCATTCCTGTTAGCAAGATCTCTCCTGAGAAGAAACCACCATTCCTACTATTTTTTTTTCTGGGCAAGAATAAAAAATGTAGAGACTAGAAAATGAAAAAACAGCAGCTAGAAGATTATCATCAGTTTATACCATTATGCTACTTGATTTTTTTCCCCCCTTAGAAATAGCAGAAGTCTTGGAGTTCTTCAAAAAACCAAGGAATTCCTCAGATCTACGAGTGAGCCATCAGTGCAATTCTTTGGGGAGGAGAAAAGATACAAAAGCTGTGGCTCTGTGTTTCCACACATTGTGTAGGGTTTTTCTTCTTCTTTTTGTTTTTTTAGTATCCTGCTGCTGTGGTGTTATGGTTTCTGAGAACAAAGGGCTGCTGCCAACATTTTCTTCTTTACGCACTCTTTGTAAGTCCGCACACATGCACAATTCATAATTGAAAGGGAGTTATGGAGAGCAGTTGTTCTCCTGCTGCGCATCTGGAGCCCCCTTGGAATAGGCCTGAAGAAGATCAGCCATGAGTTAAGAGGAGACTGCTGCAAAGTTGACAGCCCCTTGGCGACATCCACTTTGTTTATGTACACCCCCATGGAGAGGCTGGGGTATAGCGTGGTGGGCTGATCAGGTCCAGCTGGTCACTGGAGAAAGTGATTACAATTGAACTAGCCCTTCACAAAAGCTATGCTGTATACCACAATTATAATTTCTCTCCCTGGTAAGGTTATTTATCTTCTTTTTCTTATTTATTGCTTGACTGAACCTAATACATCTTAAATTATGTTTTAGAAGAAGTAAGATACTCTGCAACTGGTGGTATTTCACTGCAGAATAACCCCTGAAGTGATTTGTAATCCCCTGATACTGACATCATCTAATAGTGAACCAAACTGAATAGTATGCTCCGTGTTGTGAACACTGCTTCATATTCAGCTTCTTTCTGTTTTGGTTAGCATTGCCTAGTAATTAATTATTATTCAGAATTTATGCTATCAGTGGCATCCAGAGGCTGGCCTAAACAGGCTTGAGCCCCCTGGCAGCAGCGGTATATATACATGCAGATTTGTAGTTCTCTCACAAAAAACGTGTGCTGTAGACTGTCTGTTAAAGCACTTGTTAGTACGTCTTCTCTAATAGCTAAGCACAACAAGATAGTACATGCTGGACATCAGTCAAAGACACTCAGTGACATGTAGCTTACTAATTACTATTAATGTTTACAGGATTTGGAAAGTCTTAATTGATTCTGGCACTAAAAGTGCAATCTGTTAAATTGCTTGTCTCCTTTGTTTCATCTTAGGCCTAATGGAGATTCTCAATTGCAATTAACTGTAATTGCTATACTATATTTATTCTAAGGCATACAATACATTACTGTTTTGCTGCTGGAAGCTCAAAATTGGAGAGAGTTAATTGCCTACAAGAATATTCAAAATAAGGGGATTGTCGAGGTTTTTTCCAGAATAGAAAAATACTAAAATTTTGACATAGCTCATATACCAAACTTGTAGTCCTGCAGTACTTATCTTGCTTATTTCCATAATTTGTGCATAAAGACAGTACAGGTAAATCTACATTACTAACCAGAGTGGCACAAAAGACAGGACAGTATGTCCATGTAGTGCCTTCATCAGCAGTGAAGTCTGCGCCAGTCGCCAGTTCCAGGCATGCATCGGGCAAGCCTCGAGTGCAAACTGCAGGAGGACTCTACACTGCAGTGCAGCCAAGAGGGAAGCTACCTCAGACACATCAGTGGTGCACTCAGGTGAGCACAGCCAGACTCCAAGTATAGATGCAAAGCAAATTTGCACCAAAAGAATCCTCCTCTCTGCTTTCCCCTGCCTCCCAATGCTAACTCACTAATATAGATGCCTCATGTTATTTGGGAAGACTAGGGCTAAAAGTACTGAAACAAATTACATTTATGTTATCTGTAAGAAGGGACAATTTGTTTTTGCATAAGAAATTATACAGTAAATCTGAAAAGCAGTACATTTCCTCCACATATTCTAGAAGGTGGAAGAAACACTAAATTGCTCACACGGGTTCATCTGCTGCCAGTGTAGCCTGACAGTTTTTTCAGTTTAAACAGCCAAAGCTCCAAAGCTGACGTGGTCTGTCTAGAAACCTCAATAAAACAGAGAGCTTTGCCAAGCAGCAATCTAGGACAGCAAAGAAAGCACAGCAGAAAAAGGACAGGAATCTGCAAAATTTTCCTTTACGGCAATGAGGAGCTACATTGTTCTCTGATAACGCCTAGGATTTGGATGTTGGAGCACAGGTCTGTTTTTCAAGTCTGGGCTAACAGCACCTGCTCTTTCCATGTAGTGGGTTGATTAAGGAACAGTTAATCATAAACGTTTGCTTGTTCTTCTTTGTAAAGCAGAGAGGATACTCTGCAGTTCCACATATTAAAGAACTAGCTCTTCTAATTTTTCTGGAGAAAATAATTTCAGAAGATAAGATACAGATCTAGTCAAATTAACTTAATTAATGAAAATGCAAATCCAGTAGAATGAGTGTAGATTCTACAGGATGAAAATGCAAATCCAGTAGAATGAGTGTAGATTCTACAGGCTGCTAGCACAAGATACAAAATTTCTCCGAGAGACTGGATATGACAAATAATGACGATGAAGATGCGTCTAAAATATTAGAAATATCTCCTATCAGAATACAGAATGTAAACAGAGACTGGTATTTGTTCTGCCTTCTGCAAGTGGAAAGACAAGCCTAAGTAAATATATAATGGATTGATTTCCAGCACATTCAAGCTGTTTTGGAGCTTGCTTTTAATTCAGTTGATTATTTTGATATTCTCCATTCGCTTAATTATTAGATTAATGTTCTTACATAATATGTAAAATGGTGCTTTGATAATAAAAGATTAATGAAGCGTTTGCTTTAGAATAGAGCATAACCATGTTATGAAGAGGTTACTACTTTTTATAGCAATTACATATACATAAATATATATATATCCTAAGAAGATGATGATATGGTATGGAACACTACTGCAAATCTTTACTGTAGGAAACATATGATTTTATAGAAATGCTATTGCTTAGGCCTACCACTAACAGCATGACTATATTTACTGATGTGACTTAAATTTTCACTGTGATCTGCCAATTTTTTTTTTTACAACTTCATAATTTACGCTTAGCAATCCCTTTAAGCTGCAGTGTATGATGACATGACTTCTCAGTTGTCTGTGCCACCTTCTCTTTCAAAGTCTGTTCATTATGTCAGTTTGTGCTTCAAATGTGGTGGCAATATGCCTACTGTCTAACAGAAAGCGCATTTGGACTCATTATTAAGGAGATGACAACTTTCTCAGAACTCAGTTATTTAATTAACCCATTTATAACTAGATGATGTGAAAAAACTGTATCATATGTTCAGTGGTCATAATCCTGCTTGTGTGCTAAACAACTTTTTCTTAAATACCATCAAGGCCCTAAAGAGAACATCCTTTACTGAGCTTATGTCAGTGGCCACTTTCTATGAATTTAATATTAACTTAGCTTCAGAATCTTAGCTTTCTGTTCGTACTGATATGTGTAAGTCTCAGGAAGTGCTTGTGTGAGTATATGCATGGGAGAAGAGGAGTGGAGCGAGGGAGAACAAGAGAAGGGAAAGGAGAAACCTTTGAACATACAAACAGAATGTAAACTGATATGGTGCCATATGCCTGAGTCTGCAGTGTCTGAAAAAAGAAGTATACAAACTGTTCTTGTTCATAGGGTCTAAATCAAAACCTTCAGGACACTTTAAAAATATGGACTGCTTATTTTTTAATTGTTGATTTTTATTAGATGCATCAAACTAACACACTTTTTCACAATGGCAAATACTTGTAAATATGGTTCAACAAGCTGTCACTGCTGTAAGTGACTTTGAATAAAATATAAAAATTTCTGGTCCTTCCAGTAACCGTACAGTCTCTGGTGCTCACAAGTGGATATTTCCTTATTCATGTAAAAAGGCTCCCAGTGTTTCTTAAATGTCTAAGATAAAAACATTTCCTGCCTTTCTTAGATGCTAAATGCACTGCAAGGCCCCTTGCAGCTTTTGAATCCTTCAGATATGTGCGAAGATAGTGTATTTAGATAAGTTACTATCAGCATTAAAAACCTGATACACTGAAGCATTCATATTTTGACCTTTAGGTCAAGATGAAAGAAACAGACTTACTTCTGACTGAGCAGTTCTTTCTGAAAGATTATGTTATGAAGGTGTGGCAGCAAAAAAAGCCTGTTTTTCCATAAAAAGCTAAAATATCTTAATCTTGACAATTTCCAGAATTTCTAGTCTTAATGAATTAGTTATTGATACTATTCTTTAGTATTTATTTTTTTATCCTAAACTGATCCCAGCTGATCATGGTGAACTAGCAGCATGATTGTCTCTATAGTACAGAGCTATGGGTATTGTTGACAGGAGCGTAATACAGGGATTGGCAAAGTTAAAAGTCAATTATACATGAGGGTATTTCTAGCTCCTATCTTTGTCCCTTGTCTGTCTTCTTCTGAAGATTTGATTCCCCTGTGAATCCAACAAGTTCTCAGAAATGTCTGACCTCTCGCAGTAACTGATTTGTTTAGCTTGCCCCTTTTGCCTTGTGGTATGGACACATTTCTACAGTTATAACTCTGCCCAATTTTACTCAAGGAATGTAAGGGTATGTTCATATATTTTTCTTCAGCAGCCACTGACAACAGTTCACATCACCTCTGTGAACTCAGGCCGACTGACACGTAGAATTCAGGAAGTAGTGATCCCATGGTTATTTCATTGATAGGGCAGTAAATGAACTGGGATCTGGGATGGGGGGATGACATCTGACACTACTACACTGTGTTTAATATTTGCTTCGTTAGTCAAAAATACAGCGTATCTGCAGTACCTAAGAATGATACAGCTTTCCTCTCCATGAAACTAGTTAATTGCAAGAAGAAAAACCTCTTAAGCTGTCTAGTTTCAATTTTACATTCAAAAGTAAGTACAACATGAAATTATATATTTCATGTGAAAACTTCAGAGAGTTGTTTCTAGTAATTCTTTTTTTACAGATTTCTTTTAATATAAGAAATGTCCTGCATGACTCTACAATTACATCTAGGGAAGCAGGAATCCAGATATGCTCAATTCTTTCCCAAAGCATACATTATTCAGTATATGCTTTGCAAAAGAAGCAAGTTGAGGTTATCCTTTATATTTGCATTTGCCCAAATTAGGAAGGCCTCCAAGAGCATCACACCCTTAAAATAATCACTTTGCTTCCAAAGAATGATAGAGCAGAAGAGCAGTCTGAATGTTAAGTTTTGCTCAGTTCTGCTTCTGTGCTTTGTTTTTCTTTGGCCTTTATAGTTTTAAGCTGTTTCATCTTAGATTTCTCTTCATCTTCTCCATTTGCCTCTCTTAGTTTCTCTGTTTTCATATATGTTCTGCAATTTTCTCTTAGAAAATCTGCTCTTTAGAGAAGAGACATACAGGATTTCCAGAATTACCTGCTACTAACAGTCTGTAGGAGCCTTGGACTTATTTCTTTTGCTCTCTGGAGATGAAGAAGAGTGGGGATGGGAAAGAGGTATTTGCTGTAAATTTGTTCTTGTATTCTGTGGACACAGGCACCTTGGAGAAAAATGTTTTCCCACAGGTTTTTATTTTTACTCAGCCCTCAAAAAATGTTTTCCCCTCACAAAGAAAAATAAAAATAATCTTGGTCTTTAATGTGAGCAGCTAACCTTGTTCATTATAGTTTCTTAAAACTCAGTGAATAAGGCAACATGTTTAAGCTACCTGACCTTCATTTTTACAGAGAGAGAGCAACTTCGAGCATTTGAAAAGGGCAATTCTGCTGGTCTCCTCAAAATACCATAAGTATTAGAGATGTAAAGAAACTGCTGCACTGAATAGCCATCCTGTTGTGGATGCAGGCAGGGCCCAACCGTAAATTGCTGATTCATTATCTTGCCTAACTGTAGATGTCTCAGTCAGAAAGACTTCTATCATATCCTAATACATATGACTGCTGGGTAGTATTTTTTCTAACCAATATTCATATTGCCCCTCTAACAAACCCTGCTTAGCACCCTTTAAAGCACCTCTGTGTTCTTGGTCTGACTGATTATTTTAGACTCAGCTTTGTGTAAGAGATTGTATAAAAGTTGCACCACTTACAGTAGCCCCAAGAGACTGTCCTAAAAGAGAGTAATTTACATCTGCCTATGCCAGTTGTGAACTACTTGCTTCATTGTGGGGTTTTAACTTTGCAAACTTTGTCAGTGACTACAGTATTTGAAACTAAAGCTTAATCTATTGTCTACTTGCTTTAGGAAAGAAGTAAACAAAGAGGAGCTTGGACATACAGAGACATAGGCCTAAGAGGCAAATAGCTGACTGTTGCAGTCTGAAGGAGGCTTTAGCCATTCTCCTTTCACTGTCTTCAAATAGTTTCTGTTATGTAAAAACTGTCTTATCACATTTTGAAAATAAGGAACTGTGTCCCAAACTTCTGGGATATTTGGAGCTGTGCCCCACAATGAGTGATCACTTTCAGAAGTTCTCAGGAAGACTGCAATACAAGATTAAGATGCAGAAGAATCTCTCCAGAGAATAGGCAGGTTCTAGCTCCCAGCTGACTCTGGCTTTAGGGAAGTACCGCATGCAGAATTGTATGCCAAGACTTCAAACAATTAGACTCAGCTTTAAAATATTAAATTTTGTATGCTCTCTATTTCAAAATTAGGATATCAGAAAAGACTGGTGGAAACGGTCTGTATGACTGTAAATTTGCAGGTGAGGATGTGAAACAGGCCATCTTGAAAATCTGACCTTTTATTTTCAGTCTATCAAATAGCCTGCTTTACTGGTGCATAAAAGCACCTTGCAAAGGCGGTGTTCATAAAACTGAACAGTATACATATGCAAATGAATTGACTGGATGCTTCAACCTGATTTAAAAGCGCATGTTTTTTAATATTGGGACTCATCTTTAATGATTCCTCGTTCTCAACATATTGTAATCCCATCCAGATATTCTGACATGGTGGAATTTGGAAGCTCAGGTCATGCTGCAGCCATGATCAAGAAGCTACAGTTAAGAAATTTTGACTTGGATTTATATCAACATAGCATTTTGAAATCTGTCTCACTTCTCAGGGACCTCAGGACTCTTAGCTTGACATCATGGTTGCACTAGGAATGAGATCAATGCAAGTACCTGTAGCACAGGGGCTTTCCTTGTGTTCATGAGATTGCACCCTGGCAGAGCACCAAGAGCTCATATCAATGCAGAGTACAAACGTTAGTCACTAATGGAACTGGTTGAATGCTAAAAGTGAGCGCATATGATCATCAAGAAACATAGTGAAATATGCACACTAAATCGACATATTGTAGTGCTACTGAAAAAAACCTGTTCCTTCTGAACTGTTCAGCACTGAGCACTATTCCCTACTAGTCCCAAAATCCATGCCTACCTGTAAACTGCTCAGTCTTGCTTATGGTGTTTGCCAGCACTCTGATTCAGGTTGCAGTTTAGCCCAATGTCAAATATAGATCTAGCGAATACATTGTACTAATTCTTGTGAAAGCAGAGTGAACTGAGAAGCACCTGGCTTTTTAAGGAACACTTTCTGTGCTGCACATCTCTGATTAGAGGTTGTATCTGCCTCCATTGCCAGACTTGTTTACCAATAAATATTCCAAAAATATCAAGAATGACCATTCTACTTTCTCCCAAATTGCCTTTTCTGCATGGGAGTAATTTCCTTAATTAATTTCAGTTCTGAAACTCTTCACTGTTATTCCAGGCAGCTGGTGTGCTGTACCCACTGTTAATGAGCTTTCTCTTCATACAACTGGAAGAAGGACAGAATGGGCCATGCTGGTTAAAATTGTTTAAAATTGGTTGTCAGAATGCAAAGTAAGTTGGACAGTTCCTGTGTCAAATTGTAGTGTCATTCCTCCCCTCTGCAGAAGTTTTATCTGTCTGACTGATGAGAATGAGATTCACAGCAGGGCCAGAAGCTATTGAGTTTTTCACTTTTAAAAAAATACTTTTTCAAATTGACTCAGGCTGTTTCATCTGAATTGTCTTACTTCAATAACTGTAGTAGTAGAAGCTGCATTTTTCAACCTTATGCCATCCTTTGAAAATCTAAGCTAGCTGTTAGCTAGAGAGATGCATCCTGACATTTTGAACCTACAAGCAATGTTGAAAAATTGCTTTGATTAGGTTGTGTTTGTAATTTGAGGCAGTAGAAGTTCTTACTAATTGTGTTTAAGGCATGATCTATTGTGTAATCCACAGAGAAACGTATTTCAAAAATGCTATAACCATAAAAACAGCTGTTTCATTGAGTCATTTTCCCAAGGTGCACCTTAAGGCAAAATAGAGAAAAGCATCTCCAAGTCATAATTTATTTGTGTTGACGTGATTATGGAGTTGGATAATGTTAGGGATGTGGGGAAAAACAACAGAAAACCCCTCTCCATGCTCCTTTTATACCAGAAATTTGGAAACAGACCAGAGTCTTTGGGTTAAAAAAACAATGAAGTCTCAATTTTGAACAGACATCTGTATCCAAAATACATGATGAACAGCAAGACATGTACAGGTAGTAAAAATCATTTGCAAAGATAAGAATGAGTGTTAGATTAGAAGGAGTGGAATTAAACTAATGAAACAAGATATTTCATTCAATAGGAATGATTCTAGATTGACTATCTATAAAGATTCCCTGACAGGTATGTGTGCATATCTGCACTTGTTCATGGTTGTATAAGTATAATACAATCTCTGGAAGAGAAGAGGATGAGATCTGGTAAAGGAGGTTGAGGAAACTGCACTAGATGAAAGGAAAATAAAGAAAAAGCAAAATGTACTGTAGACAATGCTCTTTCGTCAGTAGGAAGTTGAATGAAGAAGTGGACAGCCCTTTTCATATTTAGGATGACCCTTCATCTCTCCCAGCTTTTGGAGGGAAAAGAATATAGGCTAAGTTCTGTGTGCCTCAAGATCAGCCTTATATTGAATTCCAAACGAGGTTAAATTTTTCTGAGGAGGGGGAGAAGAACAGAATATTTAATATGTTTCCATTACATGACTGTTGTAGGTTGCAAAATTTAATTCTTCTGGATATGCAGTCCGGAGAAGTTTACTTCCCATATTGTATGCAACTTTGGAGACGGAGAGTTCCAAACAAGGAGCACTAAAGATGTGACACACCTGTGTTTTTCTTCTTTGCAGATATCTCAATAAGCTTGCTCTCCTTAGTTGTCACAGCCTGTGGTCTTGCTCTGTTTGGTGTCTCTTTGTTCGTGTCCTGGAAGCTTTGCTGGATCCCTTGGCGAGAGCGTGGGCTGCCATTTGGGAACAAAGACAACAAACAAGAATCACTGAACTACACAGATACAGAGACCAATGACCATGAGTACAGTGAGGATTATCTGGGTCAGCCTACAGCATATCCAGAGTCCTCCATGAAGATTAGCCACACTTCCCCTGATATTCCACTGGATGCTCAGGCGGGAACAAAAGAGAACTGTGTGCACAATGTGCGAATGCACCGTCAGATCACAGAACCAACCTCTTCTGCTCGGTCAGTAGCTCTAATTTCTCTCTAATATTAATAAATACATATACAGCCAAGTATCAGCTTGATTATCCAGTATACCAATCTACTACAAATGTATAATTTACTTGCAACATTCTTTTAAAAAAAATTACATGGAGTTATTTGTACTTTAAGGTGCACAAACATCTTACATTAAAAGAACTGGATCACGGTGGTATTCTGTTGTTCTACCAAGTACTGTCTCATTTGTACCTCTCAGAAGGTGGACAAGATAGAATGCTGTGTGTCCCTTAAAGCACCAGAACAGCTTAGATTTAGGTTGTAAAGCATGTTCGTTTGCACTTAACACTGAAGCTGAGCTGTCAGTATTATCTCCTCAAAGATTTTTAAAGCAGCCAAAGAAGAAAAGTAGGGCAAACTAATGAAACACTTGCAAGAGTTAGAAATGAGATGAAAAGTGATAGATTTTAGACAGAGTCATGACTGTGGGGGAAAAAGTGACTGAACAAGAGTTGATGAAGGCTCCAAGGGAACTGGAGAACCAGTACAGGAGAGAACAGGAAAGATGGAGGGTGAGAGTGTGGGGAGTGGCAGGTGATAAAAGGATTATGCTTCAAACAGTGAGAAGAAGGATCAGCTTGTGAAGAGCCAGTTAGCAGATTTCTGAGTCAAAGCAGATGCACTTCGGCTGGAGAAAGTATAACACTAGCCCAGTTGTTCTTTACTAGCCCTCTTTCTGGCCATCTGGGGCAGCAAGTTTAGCCAAGACTTTTACCTTCAGGCATACTTGAACATGGGTAAAGTGACAGCAGCTAGCAGCCAGGAATTAGTTCAGTAATTACGAGTAGTTCAAAATATATGTATCAGAAAGAATTTGAGAAGTCCCCAAAACAGCGTGAATGCTGCGCAGCAAAAGTTCTAAGTGCCTTTCTTCCTTAGGTTAGTGTAAGAATGGCCAGGGCTCATTTTGTTGTAGGAATCAATGAGGAGGTCAAAGCCATAATTATGGATATCCGAGCCTGATCAGTGACACAGTATTGTGCACCCTACTCCATGCAAGGTTGAATTCCAACTCATGATTAATACTTCAGAAGTAGACTACAGGGCTGGTACTGCTCTGTTTTCCAACTGCTGGGAAATAAGTATGATATAAGATCTACAACCAAAGATTCGCATCCAGCATCTAATATCAAGAGCTCTCATATGTACCTTTGATATTCTAAAAGTACTGACTCAGATACAGGCTTTCTCTGCCACAACAGGACAGCAGTTCTGATACTTTAGTTAATCAAATGACAAATGCACCATATCATCACAGCATATCATCTCACAAGAAACAGCAGCAATCCCAATCTGTAAAAGAATTTGCCTCTTTTCTTCTCTATTGAGGGCATGAACCGTGTCTTCACTCCTGTAAATCTCAGTTCTTTCTTTCTTCTGGCAAGTGTTCCCAGTATGGCCCTCTCCAACAGATGTTACACTGGCTCTCTCTTCACAAGGGTACAACTCTTGTCCAGGTCCCCACACTTTACTATTTGCTGAGGTGGGCTCTATTCTTTACCTTGCTCTTTTATTGCCCCATACTTTTGCCCAGGTCTTCTCCAAAAGACTCTCTCACTGAGAAGGAGGGGCCCATCTTCCTTGTACCGCATTTGCTTTTTGCTCACCTTTTGCCTCTGCTCCTTTCTTGCATAAACGGGTAGGGAGCTGCAGCTTTCCTTTGTGGTGACAGAGCCTCTGCTACAATTCTTGTTAAGATTCCAACAAGGAAGCATGGTCTCCAGTGTCCTCCTTTTTATTCCTCCCTAGGATATTCTGCATCTCCCTGCACTACTACAAGGACCTTAAGGGTTAAGTAATACAAATCTTTTTTTCTGACATAATAATATTTTGTCATGGAAATGACTATTGTGTAACTATATAATTATGTATTATGCAGCAAGAGAGAAAAATTAGGAGAGTTTTCAAGAGGCTGTTCCTGCTTTAAGCACACATAAACACACATTTATAAGAAATGAATGAGTGATGATAGCAGAGGAACTATTGCAGATTACATTCAACATAAATAGTTTTTGACTAATCCTGTACTAACATCTTCCAGGTGCTCTTTTTATGTTTATCCACAGTCCATGGTACTCCGATACAATGAATGACTGCAGAATATGAATAGGACAAAGAAGTAAAATCCAATTCATGCAAGATTAGGATTTTACATAGTCCAATTTTCAGATCCCACTACCCCTACAGGGATTGCAAATTTGATTTCTGCTATCATCCCATGAAGCGGAAACTTCAATCACAATAACTGAGTGACTCCAAATAGTAAATCTCACTGGACTGAAGCTAAAAGCAACTTTCTCTTCTAGGAGTAATGAAACTAAAGCAGCTTTCAGCCTAAGTACTACAGAGCTTATTACATCAGCTAGCAGTTATGAGAGAGAAAAAACAAAACAACTGATGGAGTGGTCAGCATTTCAGATCAGAACATCTCACTTGTAAACACAGTAGTAGTAGCAATCAACAAGTAATTAAAACACAGAGGTGGCAGGAAGCATTCTTCTTTGTCCATCTTTATCTTAAAACCAGAGATCAGCAAGCTCAACTGGCGTCAAAGGCCAGATCCAGCTGCCATTTACATAATGTAACTTATTTCATAGGCATTAATTCAAAGGATTCAGTTGAAAAAAGGTAACAGATAAGAACTGTTACATTAATTATACATGCCAGTAAGGCAGATCCTTTAGGTTTGCAATTGCCATGAATTTGAATTTGCTACAATTTTCAGCCAGGTTTGGAGAGTGCATACCACTGGCTTGAGATGTAGGAACAGAAAATTATGTCATATTAGTAGGCTAATGCTGAAGGTGAGCTCTCCCAATTGTTAGATATTGTGTTTTATCACTTTATGCGAGTAAAATCTGACCCTGTGGTATTATATACACCAAAAATATGTCAAATGAAGACAGGATCTTAAGTGTCTGTGCACAGATATCATATAACAAAATCAATTTAAATTCTTTCATTTTCACTTAAGGCATAATTCAATCCGAAGACAGCTCAACCTCTCCAACCCTGACTTCAACATCCAACAGGTTCAGAAACAGGAGCAACTGACAGGGATTGGCCGCATTAAGCCAGAGCTGTATAAACAAAGATCAGTGGACACAGATGATGGCCGGAGGAATAATAGCAAGGCATGTGGAAAACTGAACTTTATTCTGAAATATGATTGTGATTTAGAGCAGCTGATAGTGAAGATCCACAAGGCTATCAACCTGCCAGCGAAGGACTTCTCTGGAACTTCAGATCCGTATGTGAAGATATATCTGCTTCCCGATAGGAAAACAAAACACCAGACTAAAGTGCACAGAAAGACCCTAAATCCAGTATTTGATGAAGTTTTTTTATTTACTGTCCCATACAATGACCTGAACACACGGAAACTCCATTTCTCTGTATATGACTTTGACAGATTCTCCAGGCATGACTTGATTGGCCAAGTGATAGTGGATAATTTTTTAGATTTGGCAGATTTTCCCAGGGAATGTAATATTTGGAAGGATATTGAATATGTCACCAATGTAAGTATTATAATTTTGCTTTGTGAGATTCTTTGTTTATGGTTATAATTTATTTCTTTTATCTGTTTATAAGTAGAATTCTCTGGTAGATTTATGAAGAAAGATATTCTGTTCTCTCTCTTTCTCAAGATTTGACCTTAATCCAAGGAATTTGTCACTACGTTTTCAGTCCTCACTTTTCCTTCTTTGGTTATATTAAAGAATGTCTTACATAGGAGGTAGCAAGTTTAGTCATTGCCCTGCTGACAGGGTAGAAAAGCTGGAGAATATCTTTCTCTAAATCTTACTTAATCTGAAACTTACTTAAGGAAACACTTATTTTCTTATTTCTGCTATCTTTCTGTGTTTTGCATTATTTGCCCCATAAATTACAGCATACTATTCAGGTATGTCTGCACATTCAAGATTTCCTTTGTAGTGTTCTTCAGTCCTTTAAAAGGCTGTATTCTCATGAAGTGAGGTAACACCCCATATTATAATCCAGGCAAACAGACATGACTGTCCAAAACACTAGGGTCATCAACCAGCCTATAAATACCCAAAGCTACATAACAACTACCTTAGTATATGTTCCATGAAAGAAATTAATCGTACTGAACTGGTTTAACTCTTTGATTGGCATAGCTTTTATTACATGAGGAAACTGGAAACTTATAAAATATGTTTATATTTCTATTGTCTCCAAAGTCTGTAATATCAAGTTCTACATAGGAATCTCATTAGGGTACCACTTACAAAAACTTATCAATAACTTTTGGAATCAAAGAGCTTTCTTCTCTTCTCAAAGCATGGGCCAACCTCCTTGTAATGCTAATAGAAATGAAACATGCACATCCTATGGAGAATAGACCTTCAGTAAGAGTAATGCATTACAGAAACCCACAAAGGTGAAGCTACTGGTGCCAGGAGTCAGTAAATATTTCATTTGCTATGTCCAGCTATACTCAAATGGAGTGCACTTTTTAGAGTCAAATAAACCAAACATTATTAGCAGTAAGATCAAAATCTAAGTTAGTTAGACCTCGGTACAGGAAAGCATCTAAGCACATACTTAGCTGACTGTAAGAAACTGTTGAAAAGCTAAGTGTATCCTGAGAGGATTTTCCAGAATTCCATCACCTTAGACCTCTGTGATCTGGAGCATGCTGTATTACAGACCAAAGGGATTAATCCATTTTCTTCATTTGGAATTTCTTTTTGAGAATTGATGTTGTCCTTATTTCAAGGTCACTTCTCAGTGTTCTTAGTCAGTATTTGTCTGGAACATGCTGTGTACCCATGGCACGTACCATTTTACAATACAGTGGAACTTGAGCAGCAGCATTTGCAGTTCTCTTCTTTGAGGGTAACAGGTGGGGGACATGGACACTCGGTGTCAGAGATGGATGAACCTGACTTTCTATGAAAAGTTCTTGCTCTTCCATCACAAATGAGAAGCAAGAATCTAAAAGAGCAGATCGTAATCATTCCCTGAGTGAAAACCTGGCTTTGTGCAGCATTAAGTGTCCCAGACCCTTAATGAAGGACTTGTGTCCTTTTCAATTTTACAACCAAGTGGAAGTTGAATGCTCACACACACTGGAGTAGACTTTGGTATCTACCATTTCTTTTTCCATTCTTCAGCACTGGGCAAAAGACTGGTTCTGGTATTTTTTTAACCACTTCCCCTTTCAAAATTCAAAAGCAACATGACATACACTCTTAAGTTTGTGTTCAGATTTTCTAAAATCTCTGAAATTAAAGATATCAGATATGAAATATGAGCCACTTAACAACTTGCTAAATTATTAATTCCTGTCAATATTAACTCCTGGGTGAAGTAGAACTCTGTTTATCCAAACACAACACATGACCTGGAATCTAGACTTGTCACTGGGTTTTCACTAACAGAGACCTTTTCAAAGCAAATGACTCACAGTAGGAGACACAGTCTAATTTTGACTAATGTGAGTTTTGAGAAAAAAGTATCAGATAAATGAAACTGTGTAGTACTCAGCTTTCTAATTAACATTTCCAAAATTCCAAAGGTTAGAACTAACTCAGTAGAATTATGACAATCCCTCCAAGCATCATTTAAGAAATGAAACCAAGCAGCACATTCAAGTTAGCTTTCTTGGCTGTGTAGTTTAGATATCTTACAGACTGACCACAGAAGCTGAATCCTACTGGCTACTCAGTGAAGCTGTTAAAAAAAATACTCCCTTGGCTGCATTCCAGAGCAGGCCATTAGGTGATATTAGTAAATATCTGACATAAAATTCAGCAAAATTTTGAGCACCATGAGGCACTTCATGGTTGCAAACTGAAACTATAACTGTAGCAGCTTTTCAGTCATTTTATCTTTGAATGTCTTCTTGTTTCAAATAATAATTCCAAAATATAAAAATGCTAGGCAAACTTACTGAAGCTTACTTACTGACTGAAGGGAAATATCATTAGATGTAGGTCATTGGAGAGTACAGCACAGGAGGGATAAACCAAGGTGACACACTAGTCCAGACAACTACACGTGACAATTCTGTCATATTTCTGTTTTTCTGAAGAAGAGTGCATTCATTTTAATTGTTTGCGCATCATATTACACTGTAGAGCTGGAGATCCCACAAGCCTTTATTTTACATTATTCTCTATTTTATTGTGTTCTAATCCAATTTGACACAGCAATATAAAAGAATGCATCAAATCCTCTGCTCAACAAATATGCCTGAAATAAGTCAGCTCCACTACAAACAATACCATTAAATTCACCTATTACACCATGTGATTTCTTCTATTTAATTACACTAAAAGTTTTTTTTATCCAAACTGAGGTTTTGATACATTGTAACATCTACTGCCATCCCGAAGTCTGAAATTATTTCATAACATAGGAGCGATGTAAACATTCCTGTCAGCATGAGAAGTTGCTGCATGCTCCAAAGTAGTCTGCCTCCAAACACAGATCTCCAGTATCAGAATGATTGTACTTCTAATCTCAGTTTCTCTGAGCATAAAATCTCTCTCCTGTAACACTGGTGCTTTTTCCAACCAGAAAAAGGCAGCAGTGTAGTGTTTAATGGAACAAATAATTAAGTGGATCAACCTGAGATGAACATGAAAGGAATTAGATCAGCTTTTTGTATATCTACCAGGCAGATTACACTGATTTCTGGCTCATCGAGAAAAAAGGAGATGCTCTCTCTTTTCTGGTTAGGTTTAAATGGTTGGTATATTTTGTTTAGTCAGGGTTTGGGGGTTTGTTTGGGATGTGTTTTTTTTTTTGTAAAGTTCATAGACTGTGATGGCATGTTTCAAAGAGAAAAGAATTGCTCATATTTCCCTGGTGGCCATCTTCAAACTCAAATGTGATCAGGCAAAATACATGGCTTTGTCATAAAATAAGTAAATAGGAAGGACAGGAAACTGTCACATAGCCCATTTTAGTAGAACCTTCTCTTTCAGAAGATGCTAAATATCCACTTGCATAACCTGCTAGGCATCCAGAAAGAAAAATTGTTTCACAAAAACTGCTTGTTAAACATGACCAGGCAGCTACAGGGCAAAGAGAAGGATGGATTCCTGTGAACTAGAAATCTAGTTCTGGTTCATAATGGCTTGTTTGGATTCTCAAAATGCTTGGCCTTTGTCGCTTTCCAAGCAGGTCGTCATCTTTCTAGAAAAGTCTCTGCACTTAAAGCAGGGGAATAATGGAAGAAAGAAAGAATGGTGGAAATTTCCACTCTTATGTGGGCCAGCATTTTCCAAAATGACAACTCATTTTAGGAGGAAAATTTGTGACTCCTGTCTTATATAGCTTTTGACACTGATGGTATCTTTTCGGCTTCCAGAGACAGTTATACTCGAAGTCTAGGCATCAGTGAAAACTGATGTTTGCTATGAAAGTGTTCTTTATCTGAATGCCTAAACTGATCAAAATATATGCTTTTAAAAGCTTCTTACTCATAACATTTCACATTGACATTTTTCTGTCCTCTCACCCCAGGTTGAACATCCCAGAGTAATCTGTCTTCATAACTCTTTCTATAACATTCTCCTCTGGTAGGATATTTACAACAAGACGTAGCAGTGATTATGAACCTAATGTTCTGTTAATCATAGCTACCATATTGATTGTTATCATTTATCCTTATCTTGTGATTCCCTTTAGGCTTTTTGTTGTATGCACCTCCTGTGAAGGTGTGAAACGAAACTCTGGTAAAGTTGAAGGCTGTTGGTCAGATTAAAACAATGGTTTATTCTTTATCTGTAAACAACAGAAATACTAGAAAGAATTCAAAAGGTTACTCTGCTTCTGGGTTTCTGAATATTTTGAAGTGCTTTGCTGTTGTTGATCAGCCTTGAAGAGTGTTGCATCTACCCCTCAAATTAAAAAAAAAAACATATTACAAAAGGAGGGTGGATGGAAATAGAGGAGAAAAATATTTCAGAAAGAAAGAGAGAAAGAGATTAGAGAAAGAAGACTTAACCCTGAGCAATAGATAGAGAATCTGAAAAGCAGTATGTCACAGAATTTAGAGAATGTGGATGGTTCACTGATAATCTGAAAGAGACCTATGGGGAGTTCAAAGCTATAAAGAAACAAGAACCATATGTCAAGTTGTTTAATCTGACATCCAGAAAGAGCCAGCATACGGTAAAGGATGCAAAGACAAAAAATGAATTGCATCAGTTTTTTTAAATCTTCAGGCTTCAGACATACCAGTAGTGGGAAAAAAAAGAAAACAACAGTGTCTGATACAATGCTGAATTCCTTATGCATAGAAGCGGTAAACCAAACCACAGTTTAAAAAAAGAATGAACTTAAGTTGTACATTGATATACAGGCTAGTGGTTTGACAAGAAGAGAGTTAAAAAGTAGGATGGTTGTAAGTATTTGAAATGATACACTCTAGAAATACTGATTGTTCACTGCTCTTATTGTCAAATTTGCCTGAGAATGAAAGATATGAGGAGTTGTATTTTTAGGCATGTATGTTGTATAACTGAGATGCAATTGGAATCATAACACCACCAGAAGGAAGTTTCAAGTTCCCTGTTTCGAAGATGTTAATGCCAACCACACTATGTGTAAAAGAGAGGCAAAGACAGAGATTAATTTTTTAAAAAATATTTCAGTCAGTTGTTTATGGAAAGCATAATAAAAGTCTAAAATTCTGAAACCTCAGCAAGCCTGCCAGATTTCCTGCAGTTCAAAACTCCATTCTGTCCTCAGACTGAAAAAATCTTCTCTAAAGGTTACATCACTCATGACCACTCCTGCTAACAGGCTGTGAACAATTCAGTGTGTGCCAAATGCACATGTGTAGGTGCAGGACATAATGCTTAGTGCACTCCCAAAGCTCTGAGCAAAATAAACTTTCTTTTCTGAAAAAAGTAAGTCAATCCTGTCCCTAACTCATGGACAGCGGAGCAGACCCAGACAAAGAGACTTGTTCAAGACACTGCACTGCTTAGTAGCAGAGATGAGAATGGATCCAGAAGCCGCAGACTCCTGGCACCAGCCTTAAACCATATCTTCTTCTACAATTTACAGATACTGCCGCTGGCAGTAAGTCAGCTAAGTCCACCTACTCTGATTTTTAAAATGGGTAGCTTGCCAAGATGTTTTAGCCAATACTTGTAAATATCCTGTTTTGGCAAATTGCTAGGTTTAAAAAAGTGATGGGATTGAGAAGGAGATCTCAGAAAAAGATTTAAATTGTTTAGAATAGTTAAATGAAGTTTTTTGAGTCAACAGTTTGAGAAGGAACAGAAACAAATGAAATCTCTGGCTCTAGGTATGACTCCAAATCCAAACTGTCAATGTTAAGTGCCATGTCTACTTTTTAGGACTGTAGCAGAAAATGGGAAACACTAGTTGACTTTTTCCAATACTGAAGACTTATCTGGAATTAAACTGACATTCTGTTTATCTAAAACCTGGTAGGCCTTGGCATCAGGGAGGCAATCAGTTGTTGATATGGACTGGTACCCATTTAATTGATTTACAAATGCAAGTTTCTCTGGAAGAGGGAGATTTGCAAACCAACCTATCTTGCCCATTTAAAAGCATGCCAGAAGCTTAAGGAACAGCAGTTATTTCATAGCTAAACAAATTAAGTCAGTAAACACAAAAGGTAAGATTCATCTCACTTACATTTTAGATATATTAAAAATACACAACCAAAACTAAGTAGCACTCAAAAAATACAGAAAGCATAATTACATTCAAGTGGCTGATTGCTGGATATTCATCTTCTCTTAAGCCCTCAAGGTCACTGTTTGTTTCATGAGTTTTTTTCTGATTATTCTTACTTAATCAAATTCACAGAAAAATTAAAAGTCCCTGTGTAATGAATCATTTCATGGCCAAAATATGCTGAAAAGTCATAGATCTTTAATCTTGCAGATTTCTGTGGACCACCACAGTGAGGATGGAAAAGAAATTAGTTAGCCTTCAGCATCAACACAGCAGTTACGGTAGTCATCATACGTCAGATAACTGCTTTAGTTGGTGTTTTTCCTACAGTTTTCACATTTTATAACAACCACATATTTAAACAGGTTAATTTTCAAAACTGAATAACACCTTTTGTCTTCCCGTGTTTTATTTTTTATCTGATGACTTTGCTAATCACCTCATAGAAGATTTATCAGAAATAACATAGATTTAAATGATTAGGAAACAGCACTCAGCATGGTGGAAGTAAGGACAGGTACAGTTATAATTACCTTATATGGTCATGAAGAGACCTATAAACTTATTTACACTGCAGTTGCTTATAAGGACCTCTCAACTGCTGCAGTAAATAGAAGTGGACTTGTATACATGCCTGAAGCCTAAACTGTAAATTATATGGGAGATAATTGTTCCAATTGTGAGAAAGAGAAAGAATACAAATTCTGAATGGTCTGAAGTTTAAAATAGTCAGGTGCTTTGAAAAACATTGGTTTCATATGCAGGCAGGCAGGTCCCAAGTCACCAGTGCAAGCACTCCAAACTTGGCACTAAATATAATGATGAATGTTCAGTGCAAGTGACTACATAACAACTTTTTACCTCAACAGGCACGGTTAGAAGCAGGATGAACGCTGTAATGTTAACTGAGGCTTCAATGGCATTTATTGGGGTTTTGGGATAAGTTTAAGACCAAATTAATTTAGAGAATTGTGTATATGTGTATGTATAACATGAAGTTTCTATAACCCAGGAAGCACAGCCATCAAAGTTTCCAAATAAGCTTTTTCATCTAGATATTCTGCTCAAAAAAAAAATATATATATATTTGTGAAAATGGGCCCATTTCAGTGAAATAATTTTTTAGACAAAATGGTTTTTAAAAGCCATTATTTTGACAAGACTGAGCTTTCAGAATAAGATGTTTCGATTTCTCATTTGGAATGCCTTTCTATTGCAATATTTTAAAATATCTTGAAAGTTGAAATAGGAACAAAATGCTTTGTTTATATCAAAGCAAAAATATTTCAAGCCAGTTGAGGGATATTCTGTTTCAAAATGAAAATAACTCAGGATTCTTTATGAAATGAAAATCCTGGTTTCCACACACGTTCTTCCTCCACCAATCAATGCTGTATATTCTTGAGCGCCCTCTTCCGTCTCTATTTTATGTATATTTCTGCTCAGCATCAGCCCCAGAACAGCAGTAGTGTATGAAGAACACTTTCCTCCACGTATTAGCTGTGTGCTAAAAAAGGTTAAACAGAATCCTAAATTCCTGTTTTTCTAGATTACTGGAAGAGTCTGTAGCCGTCCCTGTACTACACCTCCCCTTTCCCCTTGCTCTCTGTTCTCACCCTCCACTGCCAATTCTTTTTTTCTAGAAATCTCACTCTAAACAACACTCAGAGATAGCCTTATCCTTCAGTGAAACAGCTCACAATAACATACACACTGCACATAAAGTAAAGCCAAAATGTAAACCCCATCAGCCAAGCCTATCCTTAAATTATACCATGCAATTTTGTTAGTCGGAACAGCAAACCAATACATTGGTCTAATATTTTACAATTCACAGGCAGCAATTCTTCAAGATGAATGAAGAGTACTCCCACAGTGGTAACTCTAAAACAGCTGTACTAAGGTGATCTTGGCTGCAACCATTCTGCACATGATCAGAGATTAGACTGTATCATACCCATTTTTCTACAGGGTTATGTTACTTTAAACTTAAATATGTATTCAGCCAGGTGGGGAAAAAAATCTCTTTGAACCAGCGTTTAATTATTGAACAGTTTGGGAATACTTACTTTGTCTTTTTATTTTGTAGAGGTCATGGAAAGCATTAAAATAGCCTGTGAATTCATCAAAATTTCTGAAAAACCCCATTCTGTAAATTCAGTTTCAATTTTTGGAGCCAAACTTGAAAGTATTCTTCCCTCTGAACTGCACATACTGTGCTTATGTGAAATGCCTCAAGCCATTTTTAGTCTTTAATCCCCACAAGATATCAGAGCCATCAGACATCCTTCTCCACCAAACAGGCTATTTTAGAATTTTACAGTTTTCCTCTGTGTACAGTCTTTCTTCCCAGTTCTCATGTTACTTTTCCCTATAGTCATAGGGAATAGTTCCCTATTGTCATAGTCTTATATTAAGCACTAAGTAGACTTTTTTGTTATTGTGTATTATTAACTTAGGGCTTAACTGTGCCTGTGCTCCAAACTCTTGCTAAGACATACTGGATATTTTGGCCACCCCAGAAAGAGAACAGACAGCAGACTTTGACTCTTGGATCATAAGCAGTGACAGATTAATTTGGAATGGCTGACATGGTCACTACCCCAGTTTTCTGCCCCTTCCCTCCCAAAGGTTGTCATCTCCCAGAGATGGCCTAGCTACTTGGGAAGCCCCTCCTGCACATCATACCTACCAGGCTGGCATCCTAATGCATGCTGAAGCGAGTGCCTATTGGGATACAATCCCGGCTTCAGCTTTCCTAGTATGCCTGTGCCCCTGGGTAACTACACAGAAAAGAAAATGCCCCCTCTTCTCACCAAGATGTAAGATTCATTTGTCCCTTTTAAACTCTGGTCAGAGGACATAACATATCTCACACTTCAGCCACTAAGGATTCCAGAATCTTATTAGAATTCTGTTACTGAGGACAAAAACATTGTCTATGCAGAAGGAATTACTGGACCATAACTATAGCACAGTTTTATGCTCATAGGCTAAATTACAGGGATTGCTGAACTTAAGCTGAGACTATACTGTTTGCTAAAAAAATCACAGAAAGGCTCTCTTCACAATTGCCTACCGCAGTTGTGAGGAGAAAACATTAGAAGAAACATTAGTTGCAATCAAGATTTGAACAGGCTGGCAGAGAAGGATATATTGCTGGAACACTCAGAAATGCTCAGACGAAGCCTTTATGAGGAAAAAAAGTAGCATTGTACTATTCCTTAAATAGACATATCCGTAATAGACAACGTTTAAGTTACAGAATGGCATTGGTAGAGGATGCTACGAGTAAAAGATGCATGTCCCCAGCCATGTTGTTAAAGACTTGTGGTCAGGTGCCACCTATTTATGGCTTTTGTAATCTAGGAGGCTTTTAGCAGCTCATGGTATACTTTGGAAGAAATAAAAGATGGATTAACTGGATTGACATAAATGAGAGTGGAAATTTAAAAAGACACACAATACCTTTTGCTGAGATTTAGCTATCCAAATGAATATTTCAATTGGAAGTGGATATCCAAATGGATATCTGAACGAAATATCCAATGGAAATTCCAATTTGGAATTGTCCCTGGAAGGCCTCTTAGATGCCTCTCACATGACAGCTTTTCCCAGTTCAACCTCAGGCCCTGCAGAGCAGTAAGGCTCTGTAGAGAACTTTGCTCAGATTACTGCAGCTACACTCTTCATGTCCTTCACTTTGTAAAAGTAATTTACTTGGCAGCCAAACTATACCAGGGAAGAGGGACACAAAGGCATCGTTCTTTCATGGAAAATGAGCCTATTTTCTTAGGAGTGGAGTTAAAGAAACAATATAAAAATGGAGGTACCTACAACCTGAAAAAAGCTTTTTCATCAAGATTTATCAGTCCCAAGATTACTACCTTTTTACAGTACAGATCTTTCTTTACAGATCTTTTACAGTACAAACTTTCACCCAGTTTTTTATTTAATTTCT
Source organism: Dromaius novaehollandiae (assembly GCF_036370855.1). NCBI lineage: Eukaryota > Metazoa > Chordata > Aves > Casuariiformes > Dromaiidae > Dromaius > Dromaius novaehollandiae. The sequence continues at coordinate 59,171,863 of NC_088102.1, forward strand.
CCTCATGCATGTACATTTCTCTAAACATTCAGAAAGATACATATGTGTATGAGGAATGACTTCTGAAGTGTTTCCTGAAGAAATCCAACAGGCCATCAGCAACATCATTTTGTGCCTGCCTGACTAGGTTTAAAGGACACACACAAACCTCAGAATTCTACCCTGTCCCTCACAAACATGGAAAGGCAATTTACAATGCAAACTCAAATTCTAGAATTGTGGATATATTAACTTCTGTAGTTAGTCCCACTGAAGTCACTAAAACTACTCACATGGGTAAAATGAAGAGTACAGTCATTTGTAGTGTCTGAGACTTCCTATGGCTCCCTAGCAGAGAATTAGAATGAGTATTTCACATCATGTAATTTGGTGAAGTGACAGGCTCAAATGAAGAGACTACATTAGCAACATTTATGGTATCATGACATTTGAAATCCATATAGCTTCATTCTTTCTGGCGCTTCATTGCTTGATTAAACACCTTGCTCTATTTACTTAGGAAAACAGTAGTCCCAAGATACAGCTCACCTTACTGAGTGCTTAATCATTCACTACGCCTTTCATCAGACAGACTCAAAACTAAAGCTACATATACCAGCTGGAAGGAGATTTCTGACAAGTGATAACATCTTGCTTGTGATGGACAGGGGAGCAGAAAACAACTGGAGGTTGTCACAGCTGATTGTATGAACTACTGGGATAAATTCCACCATCAGATTCTTGGGCCGAATCTGGCATCTTAAAAACAGCACTTTGTGAGAACATCAGAAAATGTAACCAGGCCTGTCAGACAACCAGTTGCTAACAGCCACAGTACAAGTGGCTGAACTCCACCATACCTCCTACCTAAGATTTTTTATTCCCTTTCCTGCAGTAACATTATTTTAAAAGGAGCAATGAATAAGAGCTTAGCAATACATACAGTATCTAATATTTTCTCTTAATGTAGAAACTGCAACCTGAATGCTAAGAAAGTTAACACAGAAAAATAAAAAAATTAATAACTCCCACACTATATTTTGCATATTTGTTCTCAGAATTCATAGAATTCTTTCCATGTTTTCATTTTAAAAGCACGCTGTGGTTTTATAAATATTTGTAAAAGCCAGCTGTGGTTTAATCAGCCGTCTGATCTACATTATGGTAACTCTTCTGAACAGCCTGAACAATAAAATAAATACGTATGCAGGAAAAGAGGGGGAAAAAGTGTGTACAAGAAGGTTGGGAAGAAAACAGAAGGCTTTGGTTTCAAGCCCCTTAAAGAGTTATTTATGAGCATCAGGATGAAAAGAATCACTTTAAAATAATGAAAACCTTTCAATGTCCAAACAGAAAATCTTACAGTAGATGCTAATTTAAACAATAAACTCCATTCTACTAGCACCACCATGAGCAGTCCTCAGGATGAGATCTTGGCTCCAGTAAAGTCAGGGAAAGAATTCCCACTGGAGCTCAGATTTCATGCATACCCTCTTGCTATAGCTTGGAAACAGTATCTTGTTAACAGTACAAAGAGCCACATGGAATAATATAAGTAAATCAGCTGTGGGGTACAGCAAGAAATTCAGTAGAACAGAAGAACAATCCAGTGACAATCTTTCAAATACTCGCAGCAAAATAAATGCATGACAATAATGACCTGCTCAACAAAGATTTAACTTTTTTTTTCCTTTTTCCCCCACTAATTAGATGACATATGAGTCAGCTATCAAATTTGGTGCAGATAGAAATCCCTATGTCAGAAATGAACTGGGTTCTACGTCCACATCAACTTTGGACCTGCTGGCAGCAGCCCTAATAGAATGAAAATGCAACAGACTATTTTTCCTCAAGGTTGTTCTGCAGTGAGCACCTCTGACCCATTCCTTTCAGTAGTTCATCAGTTTCTCATTTGCCAGCTCCTCTTCCATATTCTTCACTTCACTGAATATAAAGAGTGTCAACAGTCTTGGGAAAGTTGTAAGAAACAGTGCTTTCAACACAAAGTTTTTATTATTAAACAACATTTAAAAAAGCTTTTCATACTATATAAAACCATAATACTTTTCAACAAAACATATGTATTTTTTAAAAACAGAGCAGTAAATACAGCAATAGATACTCATTTTCTTCCATCTAGCTACTCTGCTGCTCTTACCAATCATTTATTTCAGGAAAGCTTTCAGTGCTAGACCTGCACAAAAAAGGGATATTATCCTTCCATTCAGACAGCCTTGCTCTGGAAGTTATGAGCCAGGATGCTCAGAGATAACTACACTAGATTCTTTCAAAATCATACTCCTTTCCAAAAAATTGAAATCAGGCCCTTTTAAGGTGTCAAACTGAGTATCCAAAATCATTGATCATTCTCAAAGTGAGCAACAATTCTCAAGAGAAGCCATCCTTTAGGACAAGTCAACTTGCAACTTTTCCTTCATTTTGAAAGAGCCAGATTATTTAAGTTATATGCAACTAAATGGAAAAATTGAGAAGGCTCCTAAGTGACTGCAAGACATCACTTACAAAGTCACTTGAAGACTTTCTAAAAATGTAGCCTTTTTCCTACTCATAGGATAGTATGTACATAATAACATCAGCTGTTCTACATATAAAGATAATCATGCAAAAGTCTAGGCAGCTCACCCCAACTTCATCACCCAAATGCATGTGAGGCCAACAGGAAGAGAGCAAAAGAAGCCATAAAAAGAAATCCTTTTTCTCTCTTAAGTACATTCTACACTGAGTACAAATGTAAACCATGTTAGAAAAAGTTTTTTAAGATGAGGAAATTCTGTTGACTCATGTTTATGGACTTAAAATACTCAAGCTCTTCTATCCATGTTTGGTGCATTCTTTTCACCTCACATCTTATACTGCCCTCTAGGCATTCTATAAAAGATAAAACATGCTAACTAAAATAGTCCTAAAATACATGTCTAAATATAATGGAGATGCACAAGTATATCTGATAGAGAGCAAGAATTACAGAAAAAGAACTGTTATCACGCACTACACAATCACATTTTCACCTGTTCACACTGTAGACACCTGATGATGCACTTGATTTCAGAGTCTGCATTTTCTAAAATAGATTTCTCTCTTCTTTCCCTTCCCCTTCCTTTAGCTTCCTCACATTCTTCAGTTTTATTTTAAAGCTGTTTTTCTTTACAGCTGCTAAACAGATGTAGTGCTAGATTAGTAAACTTCCTAACAGCTTTGGAGATTAAAATATTCTATTCATTTGTAAAGTAGGTGAATGATGTACAGTAGCAGCATAACTTCTCCTCCCCTGCATCTGCGGAGCTTAGTATCATAATGGTGATAATCCAGAACAGTCTCAGAAGAAAAGAGGATAGCTAAATTTCTATGACACTGGCTTTTTGAACAGTATCACTAGCTAAAATACTGAGAAACACTGAAATATTTTTGGCTTTGCCTAAGAGAAGTGGTAAAAGTAACCCCTTGTTGTTTGATCAGCACAGATTCCACGGCATTAATTCAGAAGGTCAGTCAGAGAGGTGTGCCCTGAGAGGGTTATATACCCAATAGCATATAGGCATATTATGTGGTTAGCAAATTTTCCATAGCAGTCTGTTGCAAAATTGTCAGGAGCAGTTCTAGCAGGAAAAAGAACAGCCTCCCTTATCCCTCATCCCCCGCCCCCCAAAAAGAACCCCCCCAAAAATGAACCTCCATAGACCCAACTTCTCTCCTAATTCAAATATGAAGTTTCTTTGAAGCATGGTTTGATAAATAAATGATGAAAGCAGTCCTGTTTTTCACACTTTTGGAATGACACACTAATTTTATTGACATTCTCATTCTTCCTTCCTCTATTATTTTAATTCCATTTGTATTTCAAAACCAGAGAGATTTGCAAGTATAAAATGAGACAATTTTGCAGTATTGAAGATCTAGGGGGTTTGTCTTTTTTGCCATATTTAACAGATATGTTTTTGTAGGATTAGCCTTAGTGTCCATGACTACATTTTTCTTCCATTTAGCTTGCAATTAAAATGGAATGGTTACGCCAGGACAATCAACGCAGTATGACTGCACACCTTTTAACCCAATCCATGAACAGAATAATGCTAGCAGTGAAGTAGTCTCTTTACCTTGACTGCTTCACTTTGAAATTTGCAGTGATTTTCTTTTCTAGATGACCCATTTAATTAAATCACTAAGAAGTAAATGAAACTTTTTATGGAAATTGCTTTACTGTTGTTAAAAGCGGGTGATTTTATAGAGAAGTCTTGCTAGTAAAATGCGTGCTGTTAAATTTAGTTGTGCTTTCAATCTAATGGAAGGTTATGTGGAATGCTCTCAGACATGTTTTTAAGCCATAATGATCCCTTTTCACTATTTCTCTTATATTGATATTTTCTGTGGGTTGAGTCTGGCATGGCACCAGTGTTGTTGCTTATACACATAACAGGTCACAGGTCAACTTTTTGCATTTAGTTACACCACTTAAGGGTAACTAAATCAATTTCAAAGGTAACAGGATTTAAACATCAGGAAGTTCTAGGAAAAAGTTAGCCTTTACCAGAAAAACATGAAATATTCTGACTAGTTCCTGAAAGGGGGTTGGGGGTTGGGAAAAGGACGAGAAACAAAAGAATTGTCTCTAGAGAAACAAAACAAATAGAGAAACTTCAATGGAAAGGTACTTTATCTTTGTTTTTAAAATTGCAAAATACATGAAAGGTGCCTATTTCAAAGAGTAAACAACTTTCCTGTAAATCACAATGAAGAAAATCTCTGTGTAACTTTCAAAAAAAATTAAAGAAACGATTCATAAAGCCATGCCTCTTTCCCCACCCACTAAATGGGCACTAAATTTAAAGGGGGATACATGTGGAAAATATTAGTATTGAAAAGGCTACCTTAGGTATACCTTAATAATTGAGGTAGTGCTCCTCTCATTACTTTTTAATGGGTTGAGAAACCAGAAGGGAACAGAAAGAGAGAAACAGAAAGGCCACACCACAGATTTTATTGAACTTTACTGGATTTCTGGATATCACAAGTATTTTAAAATGGTTAGATGGAGTTTGGATTAATGATAGCATACTGTTCACTAATAGTTATTTTAGTGGTCTGTAAAAGGAGTCCATTACATTCAAATGGTCAAAATCTAGAGGCAAAGTGCTTCTTCACTGTCTGTGTATGACTAACAGTGAGCACATGCTTCCCTAGCTTCTGGATTTATTAAACTAGGACCCCAAGCAAAATGATCCTCTCCTAACCTTCCCAGTGCGCCTATAAGTCTACACCAGACCACTGTATCTTCTCTTTTGAAATGAGAACAGAGATGGAATTACACAACAGATGGCTAAAACCCATCAAGAGGTATCTGATTTTAAAATTAACCATATCTCAGAGAAAAGCTCAGGAATAGTAAAAATGACATGTTACTGCAACATGAAGTTTGACACCAGCTTTCTAGTTTTCAAGTATACTACATTATTTCGAGCCTTCTCTGACCTTTTTCTTACCAAGTTGTTTAAAAAGAGAATGAATTTTAGAGCAAAATTTCACTTAGACTAAAAGTAGATTCAGTTTTAAAAAAATGACCTTTCTTTATTATCCATTTAGAGTACAATCTGTGCTAAGTCTGGGTAGAAAGGAAGTCAGTACAGAACACCTAATGTGAGTATAATGAACACATCCTTAAAACACTGTCAGTGCTTACAGATATAGAAAAGGACATCTCTGTTTTTTCTCTTACTGTGACTCCATCTTTCTTCAACATTACCCATCTATTTAGTTTCTCTCCTTTTCAAAATGATATGATTAGTATTCATGACATAAAAGGCAGCTGCATTATACAACACAAAATGCAAGTATTGAGAATGACGTTCAGTGCTAAGGAAAGGCGAGGAACTGTTAGGAGTAGAGGCCAGCGCTTTAATTTAATTTCAGTTTAGCAGCATGTCTGTGTTTGTCTTTTTGTACGGGCTGGCCCCTCCAGTAGACTTTATCCTTAATGAAGACTGTGGCAGGGAGCAGCAAGGGCTGGCCACTCCCTAAGGGCCAGCGAGCAGGCAGTGAGCTGAGGGGGACAGCACAGTCAGCAGGGCAGGGCCTCACCATCAGGGCCATCCCTCTGCCCCGTGAGGGAGCAGGGCAGATGGGGGCAGCCCCAGGCCTCAGCGATGGGAAGGGACTGGGAAGGGACGGCTGGTTGCCCACTGGTCGGGGTTGCAGTGGGGGTCGGGGGAGCCGTGGCCGGGCAGGGGCAGGGCCATGGTGGGGCTGGAGCTGGCACTGCTGCTGCACCTGGTGGTGCTGCACCTGGTGGTGCTGCACCTGGTGGTGCTGCACCTGGTGGTGCTGCACCTGGTGGTGCTGCACCTGGTGGTGCTGCACCTGGTGGTGCTGCACCTGGTGGTGCTGCACCTGGTGGTGCTGCACCTGGTGGTGCTGCGAGGCAGGGACTGATGGCACGGGGCTAGACTGAGATGGGGGCCTGGGGCTGGGCAGGGTGGGGGAGGCCCAGGGGCTGGGCAGGGCCGTTCTGGCCTCTTAGTGCTCTCAGGGGCCTGACAGACTGATGTCAATCCCTGTACAGGGACAGATGATTGACAAGGGTTAGAAATTAGAGCATCTTTTGATATTTTAGTAGATCTGTAAGTTCACGTGCAGCCATTGTAACTCAAGGTAGAATTAAAGGCCACCACATTCATTTGCTAACAAATATAATTGAAATTGGCATCTTCATTTTAACACAAAGGAAGAAATACTAACAGGCAAGACATTTCTGATTAAAATATTTTGATTAGTTAACTTGTTTTTAAAACTAGTTTCCTCCCTTGATATTTTCCTTGGACGTATTTGCAATTTTCCTTATTAGAGGGATATTGAGATAATTAAACATTACTTTCAACTTCTGTCAGAATGGAAGCAAGAGGGAAATGGCAAATAACTCATAGCAGAAATAATTTTTTGCATTAGGATGGATTTGCTGCTTGACTTTCTTCAAGCTCGTGCCTGCCTAGAAATAGTGAACATTTAACATGTAATTTAGCCTCCCCTGCTAACAGGCCAGCATTTACCCCTGCAGTCATAAGAGTTTACTTTATTTTCTCTTTCCATCTGCATAATGTTCATCAAGAGTTTTCTTTTAAGTCAGCAGGGTTGTCCCAAGCAGACTAGCTCATATTGTAAGATACTGGGCACTACAATGGCAGTAACCTGTCTTTTACTTTGTTTTTTCAATCTCAGTATTTCACAAAAAATTGAGGTCTAATCCAAATCAGTTACTATTTGTTAAAATATTGTTTTTGACATGACAAATACTGAGGACGTTCATTCAAAGCTTTGGTTCTCACTTTGGGAAACTACTGCTCATTTTTTCAGATTGTACTGGTAAGTTGTTTTGTGAAACTGAGAGGCATCTGCTGTCTGCCTGACCTACTTGTTCCTCCATTTTTACCAACTTTACCTAACATCAAAATTCTTATTTTTCCCAGATGAAGTTCTCTTTTGGATTTCCTTTCACATAGTTGCTCTCCAAACACCTATTCCTAAATAGAACAATTTACATTTCACTCCTGTTCCCAAGCTTGTCAGCATTTCTAAAGCACTACTGCTTGTCTGCAGAGAGAAATGTTTGAGTCAACTCTGTCCTAAAGTACTCTCCTTTAAAGATTTATTATTATGAAATCATTGAATCCACACTCAAGGAACTTCCATTTTAAGGACTTCTGAAGCACAATACCGAAGACAGTAACTTGTAAACACTTACATTGTGGGATATACTGGAAGAAAAGAAGCAGCAATTATCCGTCCACAGCACCTCACTTGTAAATTCACATCTTATATGCTATGACATTTTCATTTCTAAATATTAGATCAGGAAGATACAATCATTTTCTTTAGCTCTAAAGTGTCTCCTGCTCTTCCCTCTTTTTCCCCTCTCTCCTCCATAACGATCAAAATGATAAAGAGTACATTCTAGTGCCTGGAAAAAAAGAATCTGGGCAGAGGGAGGGAAGGCAGTTTTTGTTTCAGTAAATCCACACTGTGCTTTGTCTTTTTGTAGAAAAGCAACAAGTCACAGAAGAGTCTCATAAAAAAATAATTCAAGACAGCAAAAGAGTGTTCAGTAAAACTGTTTAACTAGAAGGAGGAACTTAATTTTTTTTTAATTGACTTCTCTTCCTGACCAGCAATGACATCTGGCAAGTCTTCAAAAACGACCCTGTATACACACTCTTTCCTCCTCTTAGTAACTGATGAGGACATTAATAATTACTTTATTATCTTTCTACAGAAGTTTCATTTTCAGAATGCCTTATTACTGTTTTTCCTGTGACATCACCTTCTGACACCGTCACACACACATAAACAGAACAAGTAATTCCAGCTTTTCCAATCATTTATCTACTAATTTTCATTAGCTCAATTCAGATTATCCCCCCAGTTCATCAATTTACTTGGGAACAAATTAAGACATTACCTCTGTCTGAATAATAGCATAATTTGTTAGATTCACTCCTAGGCCCAGATTCAGCAAAGTACTTTAATCTCTGGGCTGTAAAACCAAAAATCTACTTAAGTATTCAAACCCATTAAAATCTATAAGATTTAAGCGTATGTTCAAAAACAAGTATGTGTACGTAGTTTATCTTTACTGAATGGAAGGTTTTTAAAATAAGGATCTTATTACACAATAATTTACCAATAATATCTTAAATGGCTCAATCAGAACAAATACATTCTATAAATGCAGTCAGATAACTGAAGACAATATGCAGCTAACTGATTGGAAAGGCAATCTAATTTTTAATCACTGCCATTCTACTTATAGAATATAAATTATGTCAATGGAGATGTTGTGTCTTTAGAGAGAGAAGTGCATTGACTGCCTACAGAAAAAGACCTTTTTCTTTGATTGACTAAGGACATTGTGGCAAGAGCAAGTTATGCGTGTGTTCCTCCCAAAGACAGTAACTACATTTGTTCTGAACCACATATGAAGGAGAAAGGCAAATCCTTTGACTCCAGTTACCCACATCCTAAGATATCTTGACTGACTGGCACAACACAGTCATGTCTGGAGAAGGCTATTATCTGGACTGCAGTGATCCACCTTAAAGAAACGTAGTCATGACATGGGATGATGGGAACAGGAGAAAAAACCAAAAACCTCAAAAGATCTCCAGGCTCTGAAGCGAAGACACAGAATTATAGACACCATAGCATAACTTTACTTTGTTTTCTCTATGAAATGGAAGAGGAAACCTTCCTGGGCCCTCTGACCCTGATCCAATAAACAGCTTTGAACAATATATCAAATTTTTTCTGCCTCTCACTTTCCCATCCTGTACAACAAAAATGTACCTTCTTCGAGTATCAGTCCTGTTGGGGTATTGGGAGCAAACAAGAAGTTCCAACATTTAGCACTGGACAATAGATGGGTTCAGGATTGAGAAAGGAACAAAAGGCACAGAGCAAAAGACTCCACATCCTGCTGTGATGCAAACAGCCTCATGTTCAGAGGCTTGGTGCAGAAGAGAGGCAAACTGAAAAAGAAGTAAGAACAAGAACACTGTTGTGAAGTCCGAAAAGCCAAGGAACTTGTTGCAAATATTATTTTAAACCTGACAAAAACTAACCAAGGATATAGCATCTGCTGGATGCTTTGCTTTTGATACTGTCTTTAGATAGAAATTGCCAAGATGCTAAGCGAAACTATGAAAAAGTTAAAATAAGGCAAAACACTCCCTGAGCTGATAATTGTAGTGTCTATCTACCACCTAGTCTGCAGGAAAGACTCCTTCTTTCAGTCCCTAGAAAGTACAGCACGAAGATGTAGCATTCAGATTTGGCCTGTCAGCCAAGACGTCTGTCTGACTGTAAGATGCTCCAGAATCCTCTGATGAAAGACAGTAGAAGCTATTGTGGTATCGTCCTCAGGAATGTAGATCCTGACAGACAAAAATTAAGTTAAATACTTAGTTAATGCAGCAAGTTTGATATTGAACTTACCTGTGTTAGAGGAAAATATTTTTTTAAAGCAGAATGTGAACCACCTTCTTTTGGTCAGCAGGCAGCCCTAAGTGCTTTTCTTTCTCTCTTGTAAGCCTTTTTTTTGCTTGAATTCTTTATCTAAGGCTCCTTTTCATTATGTTAGTCATGCAAGAATTTCTCATGTCTAGCATTTTTATCAATGGGTGCCAAGTAACAATTACCGTGCCACAGACAACCCCATGGAGGAATACTGGGGATTCAAAGGTGCCCTTTCTCATCTTGCCTCTTTGTCCTTCCCATCAGATAAGCTTCTGTATATACACTTTGCACAGTCATATAGGCATGCAAGCTCATAGCCAGTCTGTGACCCGACATGAAAATCATATTGTACACCCAAAGCCATATAAAATCCAGAGTGAATTGCATTCAAACACTTCCACTTTTTTTATAGATTTCATCACTATAGTGAAGTTAAGTTTCAGAATTACATTTTTTAATGTTCTTTCCTAATAAAAGAAATCAGACTCATTTTAGCGTATATGGCTCTAAAAGCTTCTTTATGTACTTATTTTCACTTAAAAAAAAAAATGAAAGAAATACAGTCAATGAAATGCAAAAAAATAGAGCCATACTGAGAAAATAGTACAATTTGCAAAGTAACTTAAAACATCAAATATAGTCTGAAGTTGATCTATTGAAAGAATAATTACAAAAGACAGGCCATTCCCACTTTCCACAACCTTTACTCAAACATATCTCTGTAGACATAGTTTTGATTGAGGCATTAATAAATGCCTGTTTTGGTACAGTTCATTTCTTTGATTTAAGATGTCACGAAAATAGAATTTTCCATTTGTATTTTCTCTAGTCATCTTAAAATGTGAATCCTTCTGTAATGAGAATGCAGCTGGCACTCTTGTAGTCATGTACAAATCTAATTAAAGTCAAACATTTCTAAAGAGTTTTTCTTGATGTGCATGTCTCATGCATGTAGCTCAAAATTGCTAGTACCTTAAAAAACTATTTTAATGATTAGCAACTTTAGAACAAATAAGCAAGTACATGACTGCCTGCCAGTGCTCCCCTTAGTGGTATGTATATGACATGCATAAAAGTACAACTGAGCACTTCACAATCCACAATTAACTTTATTTTTGTGACATACCATAAAAGTAGTGGCTGTCATTTAATGGACAGGGAACTGAGGAACCTGGTATAATTGAGGCATATGCATTTAAACTAAGTAAGGGTGGCACAGAAACTACTTGCTAGCAGGCCTAACACAGCTTGTGTGCTTCAGAAATACAGAATGCAAGTTTCTAAAGAAACAGGTACAGAACTTATGGCTCCTAACCCAAGGATAGCATGTCGTTTTCTAGGCCACAGGCAAAATGAGAAGTTGTAAGCTATCATATGTCTTGTTTCTTTCCATCCCTTGCTGCCTGTTTCGCATGACTTTACATATCCATTCTCTGCACCTAAACACATTTATGAGAAGGGATGACTCAGACTATTTACAGGTGCTCTCTGATCCTAAATGGCATCTCCATTTGTCAGAATGTCCCTAACTACTAGGCAATTTACAGATTTCACTGAGAAGGTTTGATCCAGACTGAGCTTCTTAACATAGCCCCCATGGAATCAAAAGTGAAGCCATTTAAGGGTCCAGTGTCACAGTTCTCTTTAAGAGTACACACCTCCCTGTTTAACATGCTGAGCTATACTCACCTAAGCACCAGCACGGAGCTGTTGACACAATACTAGGGAATGATGCAGGCTAATCTCTAACACAATTAGTAATTTTAATACCTATAAATAGCATGTGACTGTAGGCTAACAAGCTATTAACATTACCAGTGGAAATCAGCATTTTAAAAGATACATTATCACTCTATTAGTTTTACATGGGGACAACCAGAAATATTTTCTGGTTAAAGCAGGAACAATAACCATTTCAGTAGAAGCCATTGAAAATGACTCAATAGTATGACTTTTATGATATATCAAATATTTCCACCAGAAATGGAACAAGGAGGAAACTAAGTGGGAGGGAGGCCATATTTCTACACTTCTTAATATAATGAAAGGGATTTTCCTTTAGCTTCCAGTATGAGACTCTCTTCCTTTTTGGAGATGCAGTTTTCAGGCAAACCTTGCGGCTTACGCTTTTAGTTGAAGATCCCAGCTGTCTGATTACCCATTACTGAATACAGAAAAATATCTCTCTCTCCCAGGTAACACTGGACAACTTTTCAGGGAAGAAACTTCATGCTCTTGCTCTATTGAATATAGGGCTGCATTAACAGAACAAGGGCTCAGAGACAAATCTAGGCAGGATGATCAGAAGCAGGTATCAAGTTGAACAGCTCACCATAAGGTACAACTAACAATATCCAGGCACTCAGTCATCACCTCAAACCTCTGGGTGTGCTAAAGCCTGGGGCACTGAAGAAGCAGACCAGACACCAAACTTGTAGCACCTTTTCTGGAATGTAGGAATGAGCAGGTTACAGATTAAAAATGGAGGCAGTTGCTTTCTTCCTCTGATCGTGGACACTTTTTAAGGACAGTGGGAGGAGAGCTTAGACATTAGGTATGTCTATCACAGCATATTTATTCATTTCTTACAATATACTTGCTGCTGTATAAGACCAAAAGAAAAATGATGGAGCACATAGTCATACAAATAAATCATTGCTGTAATTTAATTATCTTTTGAATCTTTCCTTTGAAGTTATTAATAGTATTAACAGCTTTTTGGTCCAGTTGTAATAGGATTGGCCCGGTTGCACTGTAACATACACAGTATGGTATTACTAGGCACACTAAACAAAGTTAGCCACAAATTTGGAATGTACAAATGGATGACTTGATAATCACAATATTATGAAATCATTTTCAAAGCAGGAATGAAAAAAGGTCTCTAGCAGTGAAATATTTCTCTACCCACATTGTGTCAAGGTTATTGTTCAAACAGGAAATAGTCCTTGCAGAAAATCTCACCAACTATGCTTGCTAATTCTGTTTCTTAAAACTATTTCTTGATAATTACAGCATATCTTTAGCAGTGATCCATGGCTCAGGCTCTGTGGCTCAGTGATTTTAAACTAGTGAAGATGTGCCGTAATCCTTATTGTGCTCTCTTACACAGAGCTTGGCTCTGTCAAGAAACTGAATTTACAGTAAGATCTGTGCTTGGTGGATGCAATGGTCATAGCTGCAACATCACTGATCACCATAATACACTGTCTGTTCCACTGATATTTACCCACATAGACGTACACGCTTTGTAAATTCTGTGGTGCAGTCATATTTTGTGGTATCCTTTGAAGAACATTCCTTATAAGTTGAAGCTTGGAGCCCCAAAAGCAAAGTTTACAATGTTTGGAACAGTTAAAAAGCTCATCCTTCAATAAAAGGAAATAGGGATAAGCTGGGGGAAATGGCCAGGGCAACACAAAAGGCTCACCCTGTTAGAACTTTTCAATATCAAGAAAATAACAACATTTACTAGGTAATCAGTGTTATCGAGTAGTAGCTAATTCCCTACAGATTGAAAGAAAAGTGTGAGAAGACAGGTCTTCTGTTTCAGACTCAAAGAAGGATTTGCATGCCAAAACATTTGTCCCTTTCCAGCTGCTGCCTGCAAGCTTTGCTTCAATTACATTCTCAGACTGTTGTGGTTAGATCACTGCTTGCATGGATTGACTTACGAGCAGACTGGATCTCACAATTATCTGAGATCTATTGTTAAAACACCTACAACTTCTGGAACTGGAAAAGACAGAAGAGATTACAGTCTTTACTTCCAATTTATCAGTGTTTTTCCTGTACGATGCCAGATGCAATTTTGAAAAAGTATTAACGAGGCCATTTTGTCACTGTGGCATTTGATAAAAAATACATAGCAGTGTAGGTAAAGATCACTTAGCAAACATAAGCCAAAGCTTATTACTAAATATTATATGGGATAATTCTTAACACTGCATTCAGTACACATGATCTCTTCTCTTCTAACCAGTTCATTTATGCAGAGATATAACATTTTTCTTGGAATATGTATTTGAAACAATGGTATAGTAATTCATTTACCTACTGTTAACTTCTTGATAAGAACTGATAAAAGTTTTTAAAATGCTTATTTGGGATGATAAAGCCTGAGAGAAATTAGGGAAATTCTTGTATTTTATTGTTACAGTAAAGCATTTATAGTACTCACATAATGAATTACACAGTCAACAAGTGGAGCACTGGAGTTGAATATAAAATTATTTTCCCGTAGTTGAAAATATCTAAGAATTCCAATATACACAGTTAAAACAACAGATGCTTGGTGGACTTCTTTGTGGTCAGGGAAAAATGGAGTGATTTGACAGTGCTATATTTGCCTAAAAGTTTGTGACCAATTCATGAAAAATAACCTCTCAGTTAAAATTTGCCAGAGTGACAAATTCCCAGAATTGCAAAAATATGGCTACACTCAATAATTTCTGTAAATGGCTTATGAAATTCTGTTCCCCCACAGAGTTATATGGTTAGCAGCACAAGAGAGGGAATCCTACAGCTTAGAATCTTAGTACCCCAGAACTGGGGAATTACACTTAAATTTTGGAAGTTTTTTCATCGCAATGGGAAGGATATGTGAAATTTTTGCTTCTTTTTCCCCAGGTTATATGACCACTGGGAAAATGTCTTAGATCAATTATGCTTCCTCTAAAGTTGAGAGTACATGTCAGTCAAGAAAAATTTCCTCTGGATGTGCTCACATCACTTTAGTCTGTAGGACTTCTTAGAGCATCACCCTCTCAAACAGCACTTTGATCCTCCCCCAGTCAAAATGAGTCAGTGTTGCAGCAGGTATGCTTCCAAATATGATTCATGAAGAGACACTAAACAGGGTGAGTTGTATCAGCTATCCTGGTATTGTCACAACCTTTATTAGTTTTACAGCCACCACAAAACACTGATCTTTAGAGTGGAAGAGATGATAGTTGACAGAGTCATGTCAGGGTTAAAAGCTAGTTATTACTGACAAAGCGCTCATATCATCAGCTTTTTACTTCTTTGACAGCTGCTCTCTCCAACAGCAGCATGAGGAAAAGATCTATTTCTCTGGTTGAATGCACATGATATTTTCCCTTTACATGAGCTGAGAGGAACTAAGGCAAAGGCCCTCATCTTGAGGAAGGGGTTGAATCAAGTGACCTCTAGAGATACTTTCCAATATACATTATTCTATGACTCTATGACATAGCAATTATTTCTGTTCTGGATGTCTTCCCTGCTAACTCATGAAGCCACATATAGTGACCACATAGGTTCTGGGCATCGGTCTAAGCAGTAGCTAGCTCGTTCTACTCAGAGACAAGCACTACTCTATTAGGAGTTGTTCTCAGGTATTTTTACTTACCTTTTACATCACCCACCACCTTTTATTTCTTGGTGTGGGAGATGGGGTATAAAAAGGAGGAAAGGGTAACAGGCACGTATGTGCTGGATAAAAGCTGGTACCAGCACAGCTTCTAAAGACTCTTAGCTATAGACATTTAGATTTTTTTGCTTTGACCCTCATTTCATCCATATTTAGAGAGCACTAAAACAATTTGCTACCTGTGATTTAGTCTGCGTGATCTCTAGTCAAGAGGGGGAGAGCTTAACAGTAAGGGTGGCACCACAAAATAAGCAAAGGGGTCAAGGTAGAGGAGTATCCCCATTCTGATATTCATTTTCTCTGTAGACTGTGTCAAGTTCTGAAGACTAACATAGTCAAAAACTGAAGGAGTGCTCAGAGGTTGGGTAGATGCTGAGAATCAACAGCTTAGAGGGAACTGCAACTACTCAGCACCACTGTTAAACAGAAATACTGTTAAACACAGTATTTCTGTGTAAAAGCACCTAAATACAGGACGAGGGCCCAAAATTTATGCAAATATATTTAAAAATACCACCATTTTCATCTAGCTACTTCCTGTTAGCCTTTGCTGCAGAATTGAGTTTCACAGAAGGAACATAAATAAAAATAGAAATATTTTCAATGGATCAGAAAGTTAAATTTACCAAACAAATTCAAGAATTAGAGCAACTGATTTTTTCACTGTCTGCTGGCTGTGGGACACTTCTCCCACCCATTCTCAGAAAACTTTAGTTGGAAGGAATCTGTCATCTCCTTTTTCCCCACTGATAAATTACTGGGTAGGGATGTGGGAGAACTCTGTTCAAATCCCATGTCTCCTACTCCAGAGAAGAACATTCTTGCTGCAGGGCTAGAGGCCCTTTCTCATTAACTCTTTCTGAAGCTTTTTTATTTCCTATTGAGATTTAATTATTTATTAGAGGAAGGTCTGAAATGCAGGCTTTCCTACTCCCAAAAGCTAGACTCTTGAGCCAATATCTGCTTAACTCCAACAAATACCAGTTATTCCAAGGTAGAACAATTTCAATAACAGAGTTTAAGAAACCTCCCCGTCTAATGCTCACAGTCCATTACAGGTAAAATGCCATTCAGGAAACTGTTACTAACCACCTTTTGGCTGTTCTTTGACAGCAGAAGCAAAGTGTATCTAGTGACTCTGAAACAAAATGCAGCATTTCAGAATATCGATAAAATTAGGTTGGATAGTTGCAGTAATTCAGTTGCTTTCTTGCCACCTAGTCATAATCAGCAGTTTTCTTCAAAACTCTGATTCACTCTGTTATTTTATGCTAAGGAAGGACTGGTTTGATATGACTTTGACCTACATGACTGACAAGCAAAGATTGTGCTACATACCAGAGTGGAAAAAGAAAGCATTAAGACACAGAACTTAATTGTCTACTATGCTGAAGTTGTCTGGTCATCACTCCCCAACACTTCATATGCTGTAGCTCTTTTCCCCATACCAGATGACAGTCTTTCTCTAGAGGACATATAAAACCTGAGGATAGCTGTGTGCATCACACTTGCACCATTCCTGACCCTTGCTTCAAAAAGCTCTAGGGAAGTTGGCATACAAATCAGTGCTGCTGGGCCTGTTTTCCCCACACTGAGGGGACAGTTTTGCTGACATTATTCCAAACTGACACAGAAGGAGTCAAGCTGGGAAAGAAGCTGTTCCACAGACTAAGTGGAAAAGATGCACATATTCCAAAACAGCTGTACTTCTCTTGTCTATAAAACCCAAAATCTAACCTTCAATTTGCTAGACAGGAACTCTTTTCACTCAAGAATGAAATGTTGGGGTTACAGGAGGTAGGTCTTTCAAAGTACCAACCTCACTGCTCAGGCAAAAAATACAAATCAAATCCTAGAAATCATTTGATACAATCCTTTATCCCCCATTTTTTTCATAAAAGAGCTGGAATTCCTTAAAAAAGAGAGACATTTCGGAACTGCAAAGAGGGTTTGCTCATTTTCTACTAACTTTCTGAAACTCTGATGCTGTTTATAGTTTTATAGCTGACCAGACATGAGCATTACTGCTTCACATTGTTTCTCTTTCCTTGGAACAGGATAATGTGGATCTTGGTGACCTGATGTTTTCACTCTGCTACCTTCCAACAGCTGGTAGACTAACTATTACAATAATAAAAGCAAGAAACCTAAAGGCAATGGATATCACAGGAGCATCAGGTAGGAATTTATATAATGCTCAACCCCATTTCTGACTCATTTCCCTCCTGAGTCACAGAACTCCAGCTCTGTGAACACCCAGAATGTTTTTTGAGATGAAGGGTCCTTCTAGTGCAAGCTCTTGAGTCACTTGAGTACAGGAGTTTCTGAGGAGTAAATAATATATTTTACCTTGTGCAATTGCAAGAAGAGCTTAAAATAGTCTGCTCTTAGAAAGAGAGCAAGATTATTATTTCTAAAGCCACCATAGTTCAGAAAGAGAGCAAGATTATTATTTCTAAAGCCACCATAGTTCAGAACAGCAAGAGTTGGCCAACCTGTATTCGTAACACCAGGAATTTGGTTTCACAGCAGAAAGTTGTTATGGCTATGGCACAGAGGCAGACTGACCTTGGATAGTCTCCAAGAGCCACTGAGCCAATTTTGTTTTGTTGGCATATGGACGACACAGTGATCATCCCAATCTGTTTTCAGCAACCGTTTCAAGATTTAATAGTGAAAACAAGAAACCAATTGAAATCAGCATGAAATAGACTTCAATACTCAGGTAGCCTGGAGCTGTAGAGCTTGCAAAAAGGAACTACAAAGAAACATTTTTTTAACTACATACAGAACTTCAAAAATAATTATAGTGCTCTTGGGAAATATAAGCCATTTAATTGTTATACTTTGAAATTGTAATTGTATTCCACCATCTATCAGCAAATCCTAATGTGTACAATACTGTCATCTTCTGTATGTCCTACAAATCTGAAGAAATAATCAGGCTGTCCTAAATGGGCTGGTACAAAGGATGTTTATAAAACAGTCATATATAACATGGTTCAGTGGATATTTTAACACATTTGAGAAGTCAGTACACAACAAGGAGCTTCTTGAACCTAAATTGTTTATTATAAGCATTCAATTGGAATGTCCATTGCCTCCCAGGCACTCTGTTGTAATAAAGAAGCTCAAATTCCACCCAGGTACAAGTGACTAATTCTGCAAGCAGGTATGGGCATACAAGAAGATGACTCCCTTTACTTTTGGTTTGTGTTTGCTTAAAAAACAACAGAAAACCAATGTTCTTATTATGATTCACACAGATCCCTATGTGAAGGTTTCTTTAATGTGTGAAGGAAGGCGACTAAAGAAAAGGAAAACTTCCACCAAGAGGAATACCCTTAATCCTGTTTACAATGAAGCCATAGTCTTTGATGTCCCTCCAGAAAATATTGACCAAATTAACTTGTCAATAGCTGTTATGGATTATGACCGGTGAGATACCTGTAGCTGTAAAATGATAATATCTATTGGCTTAGATTTGCATCCAGGAACAAAGTTATTATTTTTCCCACTATGTGGGAAACAAAATATTTTGTTGTGATGATCCTGGTAGAAGACTAAAATTTCTTGAATTTTCAGGAAGAACTTCCTTCCCAAATCTTAAAATATAGATTTGAATCTTTAACTGACATAACTAAATTGCATATATATTTATCAGGATGGAAATGACCGAACATATAATCAGACCATCCACACACTGATTTCCTGTTTGTGTGCAAGTGTGCTAACTCCTTAGAGGCACACTTGCATTTCTAAAATTGTGGCTCAGAGTTTACTCATATTTGCTGGCTCAGAGTTTACTCATATTTGCAACTAATTACAGAACACGAACAAAGAACTTTGTACATTCTTTACACAAAAATAAGATGCACAAATGCATGCAGACACACAGTGTATGCTATAATGGGGAAAATATTAAATTATCTTGATTAGCTGGAAGATGCAAAGAGCAAACCTATATATTTTATAGTTCATTACATTTTCCCAGCAAGAGTTAATTCTAAAAAGCTTTGATTAATGTCTTTAATAAAATATGTAAGTACTATGGTTCTAAAGGTAAATTTTAAGAAAAAAATATTATGGAACATTTTCACAGTGTAGGTCACAATGAGGTCATTGGAGTGTGTCAAGTAGGCAACGATGCAGAAAGTCTAGGTCGCGACCACTGGAATGAAATGCTTTCGTACCCTCGGAAACCCATTGCTCACTGGCATCCTCTTGCAGAGGTAAGACTTCTTTCTTGCTTCCCCTTTACTATAACTGTGAAAATTCTTCCATATGTCATTAAAAGTTGGATAAAATCTTATGAACAGAAACAAGATCCACACATACACACTAAATCCTAGAAAAGGGCTTGGAAATACCAGTATTAAAAATCAAACATAACATGAAAATAAAGTCTGCTCCTTTCAATTTTAGGGGACAGAAAGTATGTCTTTCTATCTTTACCATACACATGAAAACCCAAACATTATACACTGGATAAAGGGTTTGGTTTCATTTTATTAGGATCTTGGGTAACTTTCACTGATAATTGATATAAATTAATGGGCCTTGTTTAAGGAATGACCAAATAAAGACCTACTGCTTTTATATAAAACAACCTAATTTGACTTCTACTAATACTATATCCATGCCACTGGCACATCTCAAGGAATGTCTAACTGCACTGAAAAAAAAACGTTTAAGTGTCTCTGGAGATCTGAGGCATTAATAAGAAGCCACACAATCAGAAAAGCTTTTCAAGCTTCCTATGTTTTTTGTTTTGTTTTGTTTTGTTTTGTTTTTTGTCTTTAGGGCCCTATTCAGCAGAAATGTTATGCAGGTCTTCTGCGCTTGGATGGCTGCCGAAGAGGCTTCCTCACCCTTATAACCTATTCAGCAGAAATCTGGCATTCCTGTTGAACTCTTTCTTAGCCATATCCTCAGGGGCTATTCCACAGAGTCCAGTGGGGTAAAGACGTCCTTTTAATCCCTCTGTCTAACCCTTGCTCCCCTTCCCAATACAGAGAATGCTAACCCTGATTCATGCGACACAAAAATTCATGAAATATCTAACTAAATTGCTTCCTAAGCGTTACCATGATTCACTTTTACTGTTACTATCACTGGCTAAAGTCAGATAGCAACCACACTCAGAAGAAACTACTATATTTATGAACAGCCACAATGTTACCCCTCTGCTGAAGGCTAGAGAAGACTGTCACACTAAGCCAGGAATAATGCAATAAACACCTAATATACAGAAGCAAGTAGTTGGCAGCCTCTATGAGTATATTGTATGCACCAGAGTGCAGTCATGTTACTAGAATGCAATTGAGGACTTTACTTGCTTTGTTGTAAACACTAGCTATAGGTGGTGGTTCAATAAATGACAAGTAATAAGAAGATGCTACAAAATGACAAAAATACCACAGTGGTGCTGTGTCTCCGTATACAATTACATTTACTGGTGCCTGGCAACCACAGCAGCGCAGTCTTCAGCACAGAGACCTTTGAGCGCTCACAAACTACTGCAGCTGGAGGGCACCATGCCTTTTCAGAACATGGGTGGTGCCAACACACATGCACGCTGCCAAAGAAGCGTGTAGAAGACTACGGCACCAAGAACAGTTTCAGCAAAGCGGGGGGCTCTGTCCATATGCTCATGTCCTCAATGAGAAGCTAGCTACTGGCCGAAGTGCCACATTTGAAATGAGCATTTGGCAGTTGGGCTTAGAAAACTCATCACCTAGCTGTCAGCTGTAGCCAAGCAGTGATAGCAGCCACTTGACAAAGCACATGAGGAGTATTGTAATGGTTACTATTTCCCAGAATATAAGAAATGTCTCTTAGCAGAAGTTGGCTACATCCTTATATCCAACCTGTTTCACCCCTTTAATAAATTTTATTGCAGCCAGAGCCCACAATTAAGTTTTCACAGCTCTTCCCTTTTACAGGCATCCTGTTCTTTTCATACATGCCTGGCTAACCTCTT
Organism: Dromaius novaehollandiae; assembly: GCF_036370855.1. Classification (NCBI taxonomy): domain Eukaryota; kingdom Metazoa; phylum Chordata; class Aves; order Casuariiformes; family Dromaiidae; genus Dromaius; species Dromaius novaehollandiae. The sequence goes on from NC_088102.1 coordinate 59,193,234, forward strand.
TAGATGTCATTACTGTGAATCACTTTACATGTCACAGAGCTAAAAAGAGACATATTTTTTTCCTTCCCAGGAATCAAGTGGGGGAGGGTGTCCAGCGCATCCAAGCTGTGCAGAGAAATATATACACAGCATATCATTTTGGTTCCTGAATCAGGATTAGACTCAGCGAGAGCTTCTGGAACCTCTGTGGCCACAGTCATAGGACCTTGAATATTTGCTGAATAGGACCCTCAGTATTCTACTGTGTGAAGAGCTATTGGTTTCAAATAGTGCAATGTTATCCACTTGTAGCATTAATTCATCAGCTGACTCTACTGCTATCTATAGATTATTTGTGTGGTCATAAGCATTGCCCAAATTCAAGTCATAAGTTCTGTTCATTAAACTAACTGAGATTTTGCAAGCAACACAATAGCAATGAAAACCAACAAGTAGCTGAAACAGCAACAAACCCAGCTCTTGTATTTGCAAAAAAGATTCAGTATTGTAATGGATAGCTTGGTAAAACGATTTTTTCAAGAATGATTGTCATCAGACATTTGTTTTTGATGATGAGTTGTGTCCTCAGTCTCAGCTGGTGCCTCCTTTCATCTTATATGAAAACAAAATTAATATGGTTCCATGTAGAAATCCTTCAAATCTGAAAAAGTGAAAAGCTATATTTTGTTGGGTGAGAACAAGATACATATGGCATTTATAATGACACTATGTTCTTTTAGAAAGAAGATAACCATCTGCATAACATGGAGGCTGTTAGTCCTCAATCCCTGTAGATAATTTTCCAGTCACATTTCTTAGTTGTATCCATGAGACTGTAAAAAGCTAGAAGTATAGCACAGGTAGCTATGCTCCATCATACACAGAAGTGTGCACAGGCACAAACTGTCATTTTAAAATGCTGTTCCAAATACATGGTGCCTGTGAAGATCTTATTTATCATTTGTAGTAGAACTAATAGGGCCGTCTTACGTGACAATATATTGTAACTGTTGGCAAACTCTGGCTGTTAAACAAAAATATCAAAGCACTAAATTCTTTCACATGAAGAAATCTATGCCCTGGAACAAGAGTCACTGGAATAATTTTTTGATCATTATTTAGCCGTGCATGGAGTTAACTCTACCTTCAAACTTTTCCAGCAAGAATTTGATTCAAGTTTTTACATTGGGATCTTTATTAAATAAATGCACATGCAAAGTATGTGTATTTCATACAAGCTGTTTTGCCTGAAATAAACTTACAAGTATGGAACCCTTGTCTTTATACATAGCTCACATGAGTTTATGCACACACACACATTTCCTTCATGTCATTATGAATGCTCACCAAGCATTTTGGATTGACAATTGAGCTGACACAAGTATGCATACACAGACTGGAGCAATCACTCGAAAATTTGATCCAAAATCTGAGAAAAATTGGTTTTATAATCTATCAGTTGAGGATCTCCCAGAAAATCAGAACTGCTAATGGGTAAAGCACAGCTTGACCTTTACAGAGTCTTGGATTGGCTGTAAATGTGTACTGCAGCTATGGAGCATAGGTCCCATAAACCTAATGTTTTTCAAAAACCTCAAGCTATGCAGCCATAGCATATAGCACATATTGTGAAGCATCCAGGATTTCCAGACATGGCAGCTGTCTGGAACAGTCTGAAATTACCATGCATAATAACACTTTGAAGCCTGCCCAAGCAAAATTTCCAGATAGAAAATTGGGCATGTCCAGAAAAAAAACCAAAAATACAGATATAAACTGTATAAATATAAAATATTTATACAGTAATATTTATATACAAATACAAAACTATTTCACTGGACTTTCAACTGAAGCTGATAGACTGCTTTGTATCAGCAGGCCAATGATATAGTACAGTGCTCATATCTGTTCATGCATGAACCTCACTTCAGGCAAATCCTACACTCTTTACTCAGACACGATTCCCAGGAGTCAATGTGTGGAGATGTGCATAAGCAAAGAGGGCAGATTTTCTCTTTTGGAGTGGAGTTCTTCGATTCCCTGGACAAATCATGATACACGCATCCCTGCTTGGAATGCAAAGGAGGCAGCTGCACGCTTTCCCACTGAAACTGCTATTTCTAGGGCAATGTTATGAGTATAGCTTCTGTAAAAAGGAGAACACCTATACAGCAGCCTCACTTCCTCTCCATAGATGAGCATAGAAGCCTTTCTAAGGTTCATCCCTAGCAACTCAAGGGGGCATAAACAAAAAAAAGTAATATCATTATAAATGCTAGTGTTTTTGATTTTATTTCCATACTCAGTTTATTTAATGCTCAAGGGGCTGGCAGCAAGAGAATGATTTTGAATCCAGTGCTATTAAAAAGAAGAAATCTGTGTTCACTGAGCATTTAAAGTGGAACCCCGTACACCTCAAAGGCTTAGGGACTAGGAAGAAAGCCTAATTTTTATTAAATTCTGATACTTCTTGCTCTCTAGTTGATGACTTGCAAACCGTTGCTCAGGCTGCGGCATTAGTATATGCATTTTAAAATATTTGCCTTATATTAGCAGCACATGTGGGATGATTGTTATTTTCTATGTTGGCATACTTCATTCTTCAACTTTATACTCCACTTAAGCAATGCTATATTTGCTAACAAATTTACATGTTGTGGTTCTGGGGGCCCTGTACATTGCTGCTGTCCTTGCATTTTAGTACAATAATGCAACAGCACATTGGAAGGAACAGAGGATCTACTGCTACAGAAGCAACTGGAGACAGAGAGATAATCATGACCCCAATAATGTTCACTCTTTCTTTTCTGAACTATGTTTCCCAGACATGATTTAGTGGTAGGGCTCATAAAAATAATTCCAAACCCCCAGCCCTCACTTGTTTTCTCATTTCCTATGAATGGACAATTATACTGCATGACTGTATGACTACTACAGCAATTCTGAAATAGAAAAGGAAATCCCTTAGAAATGCATCTCAGCAACATTTTAATCCTGCTTCTCTCAATAAATACATGCTGTTAAACTGTTACTGGTAGCAGATTATAATGGGCAGTTCTGTGAAATTCTTATGCTAAAACACTCACAGCACCACCCTTCTGCAATTGAGTATGGAAATATTTCTTCATCCATTTTCACTGAAAACACAAAGTGTTTCTGTTTTGTTTTGTTTCATTTTTCCCTGTAAGTAATCCTGGTAGAGGATCATGCATCTCAACCTGGGGAAGCAAGGACTACCAGAACATAAACCAGGCATAAATTAAAAAAGATTCACAGCTCAGACTGATCCTACCAGTCAGTGCACAGTTCAGCATTCTACCCCAGCTGATCCATAAAATGGAAAAAGCAGTAATTACAAAACAGGTGTTAAACAGTGGTCCAATTTAACTACCACTAACAGAACTGAATAGTATACAGCCAAACTGAGCCAGAGCTGATTCAGTCCTGGATGAAACAACAACAAAGGACAACATAAGAAGAAAGTAAAAGATTATTTTAGTCCACTCTTCTGGGCTTGAGGGGAGAGCTAATAAAGGGCAATCATTCTTCAGCAAACTCAGAAGCTTATTTTACATCAAGCACTATATGTAGCTATATCAGCACTGAAGACCTAAAGCAAGAGGTACAAGAGACACATTTACATTTTTATCACTTGGCAACATTAGAGCACTGAAGGGACCTATTTGCCATAAAAACAAAATAGCTGCAAACTCTCTTTTGGCTTAAAAGTAGCAAACGAAAAAGCGGAAGGGATTGGAAACTGTCTGGAAAGTCTGTTTGACCCAGTTAGAAATCTATCTGAAATTATATTATTGTTAATGCATTTTGTGTTCATTTGAACAGAAGGAAATGAAAAACATAAAATAGGTGACTGAGTCTGAAATGCCATGAATTAAAGGTTTTCTTCTGTTTAGAATAATGTATTGTCAAATGATTACAGCCCATTATCAAGCAGGAAAACAATAACTTTTTTTATCTAGGAGGCAAAAAGTATGTAGAGAAAGTAATCTACAATACCGTGGGATTTAATAAAAGCACTCTGTGATGGGAAAAATGGCAGCAGAATAGAATTTGTAAAAGATATTTTAAAAAATGCTAACTTCACCTTGATTCTTGCTGTAATTAGTGGAAGGCCTTGCTTGCACCCATAATTCTGCTCTGAAATGACAACCTTAGAGCACAAGAAACAAGCTGTGCGAGGTGTGAATTATCTTGTAATGGCACTGCACATTCCAGGCTGAGTAGTTTCAAGTACTACATTGAAGGTTAATTGTCAATACAGTGGGTTGGGCAAGGAACTACAGCTGCAAGTACTCCAGGGTCCTGCAGTTCTCTGAAAGGACCTCCATCTTCTTCAAGGTCCGTGAAATGCACTAATCCAGATAGCAGTGATGAGACACTACTCAGGAAAGGTATCATCAGGATATACCTCAACTGTTGACTGAACACAGCACACCTGGCACAGTGGGGAAGATGACAGGAGGACTTGTAAGCATCTGGGTTCTTTGTTTGTTTGTTTTGTCTGTTTTTTTTCGTTCTTCTTTCCTTTGCTCAAAGGTAGCCATTGTAAACCTGCAATGTTTTGTTCAGTGCATGCTGGCCAGCTGTCATTTTTAATATCCATTGCAAAGGTATGTGAAGAGAGCTGTGTTGTTTTGGTATACTTTTTCTTTCTTTATAACACATGAACATTGTACTATACTTTATTCTTTCTTGTTCAATAAATAGTCCTCGTATCTCTCTGTTTCATGTCTAATTTGGGAGAGTAGAGCCACACCTGTATCAAGGCTCTCTCAATTATCTGGGCATTTTGTTTGTTTAGTAGAAATAATGCATGATTCCTTTTGCAGTGATGGTTTGAGGGATAAAAGAGTTTCTTAATTTTATAATATGTATTACAATCTTCTAAACACTAGTAAAAAATGTACTGTGATTTATTTATATAGATCTAGTCCAAACAAGTAATTTTGTTCATAATAAAAAACTCTGTAAGAAAATGTGCCATTGTAATTTTTCCTATTTTGTATTTAATATATTAAAGTTTAAGTCATTATTCAAAAAAGTCCCAGCAAACACTTCGGAAGTGTTTTAACTCAAGTCTTCTCCACAGATGTTGTTTTGATAAAATAAATGAGACCAGAGAGACAAAGTTGTTAACATGGCTGTTACTTTACAGCACTCAAACATGATCTGAGGTTTTGAATACAGAGAATCCCCCCTCTTGTTTCATCCCATGGCCATAATCATCATTAGAGAAAGATTTTTAGAGATATCAAACATGAATTGCATATATTTACTGTTAAGAAGAGTATAAAGAGGCTACAGAAGTACTTCTACTGAGTGACAGTGTGGTAAATTAACAGAATTAGTATTTAGCATGGCAGGTTAACAAAACTAGCATTCTTCCTGTGAACACCTGACATGTATCCCAGGGAAGTTCCCAGGAGTCCACTGGCAGAAACCAGAAATAAACAGAAAAGCATGTGTAGAAGTATGACCGCATGACCACAGAACTGCACCTAAACTGCACCTAAAAGGCTACACTCTTCTCTTGTTTCACACCTATTGACATTGTATATCCACCAGCAAAAGTCTTACACATGCATGACATCTAATTAAGGAAGAGTTTTTCTGGCTCTTTGGGAATAAGTCCAGCCTTTTCTCGTTTGGAAGATCCAGCTTGCTTGCATCTACTGAATTAATAAAGGGTCACTGACATACAAACTGTGGCTGCAAAACAATAATTTCCTGCAACTAAAAAGAATTTAACACAGATCTGTTCTCTTCTTGGGACTATTTTAGATCACAGACAGATGCAGAAGAAATGAAAGCAGTCCTATAGTTTTGAATTTGATATTATCTTCAATCATGGCAACACCTATGGGCTGTAAATAGATTGTTTTTCTGCTTTCCATACATATACAAAAAGGAAAGTACGTGCTCCAGAGAGCTGACTTGGTAAGATAACAAGAGAGATGGAACTCTCCAGTAACTAAGGACAGCTGAATGTCTGATTGCAACAGCCGTTGCATATAAGACTGTTAAAGAACTCAAAGTGACAAGCAGATGGTTAATAATCAACATTGAAAAGGTCTAGTCAATAGCACATAAGATGTCCTACATAATGTTGGATCTGAGAAGTCAAGTGATTCTGCATGGTTAATATCCACTGAGATAAAAATTCAGGGACATACCTCATTGACAACAAGCTTTACTGGCAGATGACTATGAATTTCTGCACAGGGAAGACCTGCTTCATATCAATAAATTCTAAAAAGAACCTGAAGTGATGGACCGAAGATGGACAGTGCAAAACAATGTTCCTGAATAACCTAAGACACAAGCCATTACAGTAAGAAATCAGTAACTGGGAATGTAGCTTTCCCTAAATTAGCCAGTTCTGAAAAGTTATTTTACAATCTGATTCATACTGTATCCAACAGCTTCTAGATGGGATCAGCAGAAAAAAAACATACATTAATTCTGTCCATTTTACACCCTTGTAAGTCAAACTAGTAGAAATGCTGATTGGTACAGCCTTTTAATAAATCATGGAGCCACAAAAGAATAGGGCAGAACCTCTGCGTCTAAAGCCATGATAAAGTTAGTGAACTTTGCAAGTAACTTTTCCAGGAAAGTGAGTTATATAATATTATATATACTTACCACAAAGTAATTCCACTCACATCTGACAATGTTGTGAATAAGCTAGAAATGTGTTGTGGTAGGCCCTAACAGCAGTTTCTAATATAAGCAACATGCAAATTATTATAAGACTCTCGGTGGAAATTCTAAACAAAACAAAACAAAAAACTACTCTCTGCCTTAAAACAAAATCACAGATTGATTAGGGCTATATCCTACCTCACAATCCTACTTCTGCAAATAGGAAATTCAAGCACTCAGAACTGAGAGCTGAAGTTGTTCCTTACTAGTGACAAAGTTTATTTCAAGTAACACTTCTTACCACCCTGATCAGCGTTTGCCATTTTAACAGCATCCAATAATTTGATGGCTATACTGAAGCACTTCTCATTTCCAAATTAATCTACCACACACTTCAATCTAGTGCACCACACCATCAAAAAGGTCATGGACTTAACCTGCTTAATAACTTGCAAATAACATTCAGTGAATTTATGTTCCAATACAAACACAAGTGGGAAAATCTGCAAATGTTCCGTAAGTGCCTGAATAGAGTGTCTTGTCCAAAGGGCCTAACCAAAGCAACTTCAATATTGAATAATCTAAAGTTTCAGAAATGTCAATAAGCCAGCTAGTGTTAGATTCTTACCCAAAAAAGAAAAACAGCTAATAAAAATATCTTTGTGTAGGAAACCATCCTTAATAATGACATAATTCTATACTGATCTTTATACGTTTTTATAATTTTCAGTTTAGCAGGCAGAATTCTTTCTAGAATGTTACTGTAACCATATCATTTATATCCTGGTAAGTAACTGACACAAATATTCTTAAAACAATAGATTACTAGATTTCAGCTAAGATCTCCAAAAAGGATATATAATAAAAAAATCATCACTTAAAAATATAGCAGTTTCTCAAAGAGGCCTTTTGAATGACCTTTTTTTAAGGTGATCATTCGCAATCAATACTAACTAACATCACTAAATAGCAATTGATGAATAATCACAAAATTTAGCTTAAACAAACTATTCAAAGCTCACCAGTCAGCCCTTCAATCTTACTGAAACTCAATTCAAACTAGGCACTGTTCTAGTAGAAACTGTTCTCCTCCTCCCAAAAAACAATCTTTTGATCACACTACAGGTCCTCGGTTTCCTCAGTTCAAAACCCCAGCTCTCCAAACATGATAGCATTTTATTTTCGGTTTGAAATGCTTTAACGTATACCACATGTTTCAGAGAAAGAATATTAAATATTCTAAAAATCTTTGCTAAGTCTGGTCCTGGTCCTCTCTTGTCAGTTACCCCTGAGAAATCTCACCAGCTGCTAACTTAGGTAGGTTGCACTGGTGCATCTGATATGGGATCAGTACTCAAGGAGTGCAATTCCATGCAGCAGCAACATACAAAACTGTGAAGTTCAAATGACCTTTAGGAGACAGTCTGTTTCAGTTTGCATTTCATTACTAACATCTTAAAAATAAATAAAGCTTTTAATTCAGATGAAGAAGGAATTTGGGAGCTACAGGAATGGTAAACACCTGGAAGTCTTCTGTCCATTGCATGACACCATCAATTAGAACAGTAGGTACATTTTTGGTCAGTAAATAAAATATGTTTAGGCTATCCTAAGTAGTAGAAGACTCCCTAAATTGGTACTATGCAATAAAGATTGCAGAAACCTACTCTCTTTCTGGGACTCCGTTCAGTACTACACAGTTCCAGCAACAGTAGCTGGAAACAAACATATTACTATTACAGACGTTTTTCTTGCTACCAGTAGCATGAGCTAAGGTTTTTTGTCCTTAGTCTTCATTTTTTCCACTTACTTCATTACTTGCATCTTTCTCCAGACGTTTCTAAATGTTCCAAGACTTCTTCCACTTCTATACAGCTTGCACCAAGAGCTAAAGTGAATTGAAACGGAAGGAGGAAATCTCAGTCAGACACTGGAGCTGACTCTCTTTCTCTCTCTCAGTGAGGGAGGATGGGAAGCTATTTCCCCCTACCCCTTATTTAAATACACTTTAAATTAAAACTCATTGGTCCAAAGTCTGTCAAATTACAGCTTGAGATCAATTCCAATTCCACAACTCAAAAAATAAAAATAAGGATACAAAAGAAACTCCTTCCTTTCATCTGGAGCATCTTCAGCTTTCGGCGTGAGCCATTGCTGAATTCTTTTTTTGTTTCTCCAAATCCATCTCAAAATTTGAGTGCCATTCTCTCCCAGATTCCCTTTCTGCTACCACCCCATTAGGAAGGACAGTGAATTTCAGTAAAACCTTCAAAATATCCAGAAATCTTTGGACAAGCTCTAAGATGCTTTGTCTTGGAAATTCCATTCCAAGTAGAAATAACATCTAAGTTGCATCTAAATATATGCATAATTTTTTAAAATTTTCTACTGTTCTCGCTCTCATTTTTTCCACTTCAAATATCTGTCTTTTTTGCTCCTCCTGTTCTTTCTTCAAAACCTTTCCCTCATCATCCTTCCCTCACCGCTTTCCCCATCAGTGATTTTACTAGACAGATGGCTTCAATGATTCTCATTCTTCACATGTAAGAATAATTTCCCAAACATGTTGATTTCTCCTGCAGTTTTGCCGGCAAGATCAGCTCCAACAGACAAAGTTGGTAATGATCTGTTCCAACTGTTACTCACACATGGTCTGCTATTACTTCACAGCAATAACATTTTCATTAGAAAGGTGTATATTTTGTCTTCCAGTGACAGATCAAAAGTGTAAGGACACAGGCACTGCTTCAGAATGTCAGAACATGGTAGAATAAATTGCTAGATTGAAATGTAATGAATTAATAGTAGTATCCAGACTTGATCCACTTTCGATGAATGCTGCAAAATCTAAGGTGGCAGCAAATCACAAAATCATCAGCTACTCATGTCTGTTCCTAAAGACATCAGACATTTGTCAATACATATGAAATTTGAAAAAGTACATTAATAAAATATTTCAGACCATAAGATACAAGCATTCTGACATTTATCCAAAGGAGAGTTCAGGAACACAGTAATGTTTGCTCTCATAGAGCAAGGGAAGGACAGGTGAGATAGTTGTCTTTAGAAATGGTGTTACCATAGGTTTCAGGTGAACTGACATAATACTTGTTCTATATCAATTTTCTGCCCTCTCTGCCACATCCTGTACCTTCTAAGAACTCTTCCAATAAGGGTAATAGCCTCAGGCAAAGCAAACAACCTGAAATCTGCATACCATTATTTGTTTAAGATGCTTGAGTGGAAAGCATATTTCAAGGGGTAAGACAAGCAAGCAAGTTTTCAGGGTGTGAGTAATGCAAAGCATCATGCATTTAGTAGTAATGATTGCTAGTTACTTGCGAAGGTAAACAAATTAGCTAATTTTCTCTCCTGCTGTCAAGATGCCATTACACATCCTTTTAGGTACACCCATCTGAATAAATACTTGAAAACACACATGGGAACAGCATATGTATAAATATGCATGCTCATATGCCATACAAAGAGAATACCCCATATATACCTCAGAGTACTATTTAGGTACATAGTAAGCCATGAAAAATGGAGCATAAACTAGAGCAATCCCACATCAGGTATGCTGAATCTATTTTGCTCTGGACAAAACTATAGCTGATGCAGAATATAAGGAACATATAACCTGTTTAGTGCCACCACTGCCCCTTCTCCCCTAGCTAGCTTTTCTGTAGGAATGGAGTATCAGATCCATGCTCACATTTTCTACCACTTAGTCCTCCATTTTACAGATAGAACCATATTACTATAAAAACCCTGCATTTCAGTAGGTTCCTTCTACATCACTCAGACCTGCATAGGACAATTAAGCAAGTGACTACAAGCAAGATATAGGAGTGGAAGAAAACCTGCAAATCTCCTTAGAGGCTTGCATGCTGAATTGGTTTCCTCTCAGTTCCTCCACACATAGAACAAACCAACAGACAACATTTAAAGACAGTCCCACATTAGCTGATTGAACAATTATCCTGAACAACCCAAGAACAACCTGGCCTTTAAGTTCATAATAAATTTCTATAGCACTTTTTGAGAGAGATCTCTTACATGGCTTTCCAAAATACAAATTTCACTTTCCATGTCCTATACTCAAAGCAATAGGTATAAAATGGGCTGCTGTAGAGGAAGGATGAGAGTACCTGTGGAATAGCAGGCTGCATATGGCATATCATCTCAATTTTATATATGGAGTACAGGTACACAGAGAAAATAAAATTTACATATCCATTAGTATTGGGTATGAATTAAAAAGCTAAAGGTCTGATCTTTTTGAAATAATAAGCATCTTAAAGCAGGTTATTTGCACTAAAAACTGAGTTCTGAACAACCCCGGATGCTAAGCTAAAAGAGCTTAGTATCCTTTTTTGGCACTCTGAACACAGCCTGCCTACAGTTCATGGTGAATTGTGAAATCTGTAACATAAATGACTTGCTTAGCATTGTATAGGAAATGTTTGGGAAAAGAAGGCACAAAGCACTCAGGTTACTGTCTTTAGCTAGGAGACAATCCTTTCTCTTTGAGAAATTCCCAGCTTTATTTACCATAGCCTTCCTGCTGCCTCCACAAACAAGGCAGTAGTAGTAGACAACTGATTACTACACTTCCTTTATTATTCTTAAGAATGTACAACAATTTGAATGTCGCAGGAGCCGGAGGTGCAGGGGTAGCATATGATGTTATCTTGCACCTAAGCTGCATCCTGTGTCTTGTCTGGACTCTTCCAAGATACTACTGTAAATCTACAGGAATGGCCTTTACAATATGCTAGCAAGCCTTCACTTGTATCAAGAAGAAATTCACCCTGACTCTTCCAAGTCCCCAAATACTGACACACAGTGGTTTTTATGCAACACAGTCTAGAAAGGAAATCTGAACTTTTTGACCCAAAAGATTCAACACAAAGCTTAAAAAATAATTCCAACAAAAAGCAACTGTGATAGCGAACCCAGACAGAGCTTATTTTAATTGTATATATAGCACTGTTATAGTAACACATGTATCTATGCGTGATGCCACATTACTTTTAGTAAAGTGACTTTAATTCATCTCTCTGCCATAAGCCTGCCATTGATCTCTCTGTTTCAACAGTGTTTTTCTGTTTGTTTTCAGTTCCAAAAGAAGTAGCATGGGTGTGCTTCAGACTGTGCCTAAAATAGCAGCTGTTTTGTAATTACTGTCTGAGACCTAAATTACGAAAGCCTGTCACTTCCAGAAAAGTTGTAATTACTGAAAGGATTTTGTATATTTTGTTTGTGTGGTTAACCATCAGTTATAGCTTTACCATCTAATCCTGTTCAGAAATAGAATATTCTCAGATTCCCTAATTCATGAGCCTACAAAAGTTTTTTTTCCAAGTGAAAAATTACCAGTTTTATTGATTGAATTAAGATAAACACACTTCTATGGAGATCAGGGCTGTAAAGCTGTTTATATTACCTCAATGAAAGGATGTACAACTGCCAAGTTGCTGACTGAAGAGTGAAATGAAATATTATTTATTAACTGTAGGTGAGATAAAGGCAAATTCCATTCGTACGTATTTTCAATGCTAAGTTTTGTAGGGTACCGCACAAATCCCAGCTGCATCTGCCATTGCAATTGTGGTGTTTAATTCGGAAGCATAGCTTTTGTACTCAAGAATTTTGCACAGGCTTTCTGCTTTTTACCTTCCTTGTTGTTGCTTTTTTCTTTCTTACAACTACTCACACACATCTGACACTCACAAAACCTCTGAGCCCAATTCTTCATTCTGATATGCTTTCCAAAGGAACAGGACAGTAACAGGGCAGCAGAAACTTGAGATTACCTTGTCTTTGTGCTGCTCAGGACTGCATGTGGGATTGGAACTCAAGGGATTGGTACATATTTGAAGAGTTTCAAAAATATCCTTGGTCTCTCCTTGAGTTCCCTCCACCTACTGACACAATTTCTGTGCCCAATGTGAGGGCTCAAAACCAGCATAATGCTGGAAATGCTCTGCATGGAATCAATGGAGAACTTGCGGTTCCCTTTTGGGGATGCTGTGAAAAGAACCACCAGGCTAGAGCAAGCAGAGGGCACATCTAGTCTTCCCTGACGAGCCTTCAAAGCCTGTTGCCTTCACATCAGTCTCAGTGCTTTGAAGCTACTGGGAAAGCCATGTGTGACCTTTGGGAGAATTTTTTCCCCTTATGCTGTAATGGCCTAAATACAGATCAGAAAAGTATTTTTGTCTCTGACACAAAGACTTGTCTTTCCCCACTGTCAAGAATTATTCATCACTTTACTGATGGCCAAAGGAAGGTATTTAGAAAGGGAAATGTATTATTCAGTTTCTCTTACTGTCATTCCACTGACTCCAATTGTATTACAATTAGATTGTGGGAAGCAATCTGACACCTTTGCATACATTTTATTAATTCACTTAAAATATACTTAGCTAGTCTGTTTACTTTTCAATAGCTCAAAAAAGAGGACCTGGGAAGTTAGCTGGCCAGCTGGTCTGCGTTTTCAGCTGTCTAACCCACATTATACAGCTAAGGGAGGCAAATAATAAAAAAGCATAGCACAGTTGAAGTCATTAGTCACAGTCACTAGCTGATCACCTGTCAAGTGGCACAACTGCTTCCTGTCACAAATCTAGTTTAATAGAAACCACGGAATATATCTTTACATTTGAAGAAATGCTATTCTGACCCATTTTAGTACTAACCTCAAACATTCTCCAGCTATCTGCATAGATACTTGAAAAACACACCTCAAGCACAGAAATGTGAACAGAAATCAGTCGTATATGCTGTTCTAAAAGCACTGGTTAACTAAGGCTCACTTACTATGTCTAAGCTGGCCCACACTAAGAAATAGTGACAACTTTGTTTACAGGTGTATCCGAATTTAGTAACAAAGTAAAAAGCTTCAGCAGTATTTCAAATCTTGCATGATCTTTATTATTAGTCAGTGCTTATGTTCTGGTAATTCTGAAAGGCCTATCATGCCAGGCATGACAAAAATACCCAATTTCTTTCAAAACGCTAGCTGAAGAAGTAATGCACCAAACATCTGGAAAGCGAGCAAGAGAGTGACGTTCAGGTAACAGGTAAATAGGAAGAGATACTGACTGCTTACATCAACATGGGGAAGGGACTCAGACTGTAATTTGAACTGTTACGCTACAGCTGAGAACCACATAACTCTGGATTATTTCTCAGGGGACAAGGATGCCTGCATCTCTGCATGCCTCATCAGTGTCCATTAATATTCATGAACCATGGATCCAAGATGCCTAGTCCTTGTAGTCTGATTCACTGTGAGTTATTCCAAAAGCACACAAAGTGGCCCTAGTTACGTTTAAAAAAAATTACATGCATCATTTGTACTAGGTATGGGTGTTTTGTTTTCTTTTTCTTTCCTTTTATTTTTCCTGTAGATCTATAAAAAAACAGCTTCAGCTTGTTATGACTCCATTTACTTCAGATTTCCTGTAGGTTTGGACAAAGATCAACCCATTAGCACTGTGAAGAGTCCAAAGCTGGGCACTCAGAACATCAGTTTTACTCTCTTCTCATGTTTTCCGAACTATGTTGAATCTATCTAGGATTGGCTATTAATGATAAAAGTAATAATAGCAATAACATTTTTGATCTTTCAAAAGATTTTGATCTTTCTCAGATTGTTTCCACAGCATATACGTATGACATCACTGAAGGGGGGTCAGCTTTCTGCTAGAATGCACTAGGTACCACAACAGCAGAGACACAGAGATAAAGCAACGCCCCATTTCCAATAAGTACCAGCAATACAGAGACATCAGGCCTTTGCAATCTTTTGTTTGGGCTATCTTGAACTATTAATCACAATCTTTTATTTGCTAAGTAATCTTATAAACAGACTCTCTTTAATGCTATTTTTTTCAATTACTTTAGTTGTAAGCCATCTTCAATTTTTTGGTGGCATAAGCAATGGATATCACCACTGATTACGCAGAGGGTACTGAACAAACCAAACCAGTGAAGATGCCCTTCTTCCACCATGTATCCTGATGTTATTCACAACATCTCTAAAAAATGCCTTGTACTACAGTTTTGAAAGCAAAATATTTGGGCTTTGCTAAATTGGAAGAATGAGTTTCAGCATTGCTTTAGATAATGGAATAAATTCTAATATGAGTATTATGTCTTTGGTCCCTGAACTTTTCTCTTGCACTGCCTACTCTGGGCATTCCTCTTCTGTGCAATGATTTCTCCTCTGACAATAAAAGTTACGTTCACTTCTTCTAAGCTAGAGTAAAACGAAAAGCAAAGAACATTTCCTGCAAAATACCAAGAAAAGTAATGTGTAGGTTTATCACTCATCTTCAACATAACCTTGCTTTATTCATCCCTTTACAAGCAATTTCGTCCTTCCTCTGCTTCCCTTATAACTCCTTTGGCTGCTTGTACTTAGAAAGTTTTCCTTGGTCATGCATACTTTCCACTAGAAGAGTATTTCTCTTAGAGACACAGAATTTGTTTTAAATCTGTCCCACATATCACGTCCCCTCTAGGCAATTGAGTTTCTAAGGGTCAGCCATTTTTCATTATCTTCTCTACAAGAACTAATGTTGCCTTTGTTCCTGCCTACTACACCAGAAAAGGTCCCCCAGAATAACACCTGTATAGGATGAATTTTGCATGGCTCATTCATACAAATATGAACTTCACATGAACTCGTATGAACTCATCTGAATGTGCTTGACAGTCTAAGTCTTAAACATAACCATGGAAAAGGGCATCAATGAGAGATCATTTCCATGAGGCACAGGTGCGAGTCTGTTTCCAGGATTTCCTGTCACTGAAACTAGCAGTTAGGTGAAAACCTCAAAGTTTAGCTCCAGATCCAAACCCATCCATAAAAGCTCCTAGGTATTTATACTGAGGTCAGGCCCAGCATTTCCTCACAAGTATAAGCTGCTGTCCACAATTTCAACTGGAATCTAATTAAATGGTTTCATTTCTGTCAGGAAGACACAGTGGACAGGGTAGCAGTAATGGAATGAGAACACATGCTTCCGCTCCTTCATTTATTGTGTCAGGTTCAGCAAGTCTGAGTCATCAGCCCGTGCCTCCATTTCCCTCTCTGTAAATCAGGGATAGAAATTTTCACCTGTGAGGTATAACAAGCTGTATAGATGGCTGAGTGACAATTTATTCTATAATTACTGAAATAAATTGTATATTTGCTTTATTAATCTCTCTAAATTATTTTTAAATTAATTCAGAGAAAGAAGACATAGCTAGATCTTTATGAGCCATCATTATGTGTCCTCAGTTATACATAAGTCATCATTAAGTTGAAAAACACAGGAAAAAGGAACACTTACAAGCATTATAAACAATATTTTAAAAATTATGAACCTTAGAATGTTTTACAAGTGTGATCTGGGACTATATCCTTTATCTTGTATCATCTTTATCCAAATTACTGGCTACAGGACTACACAGTCAAAGGACTATAACATTTCCAAGTTATTAAAATATTTGTAAACTTACAAAATAACAAAAAAGTTTGAATAGACAATTTTTGTTATTTAATATTATTTGCTAAAATAACTGTTAAGATTCAAATGTCTGCGAGTGTACGCTCAATTAAATATGCCTTCAGTAATTGACATGAAAATATTTATGCTGTCACACTTAAAATGAAATATTAAAATGTTTTCGTATTTCTGAAATACAATATTTTCTTCTATTTGAGATCTTTTAACATCATTGTGTACCCCTTTGCCTCTTTTCAGCATTATGCATTAATTTGGCCTCAAATGATGAATACAACATTTGACAATTATGAAGAGTGTTGTAATCAGTTTGGATGTTTCACAAAAACAGCCTCTTTGGAGTGATGAGTTGGGTTGATGCACACTTCACAATGGGCTGCTAAATGGAGATTCAAACCAGCCAGGAATAAAATGGATTTTGTAATAATGGTAAATATGCTAGATCCTATAAAGAAAATGTGAACTTCTGATCTGAACCAATGGCCATACCACAGCCTTTTTAATTGGAGTAGAAAATAGAGAAATCAAAAATAGGACCAACAATTTCCTCTTTATCCAAAGGGTTTCAAACCTACCAGCGGCTACCTCCCAAAAGAGTACAGAACCGCTAACTAACATGGTAGTAGGTCAGATTATAACAGGTTGTGTGAGAAGAGAAGATGATGCCCTCCATTTTTCTGAAAGCCTCCAGAGATTATCTGAATTAATTAAAGGAAAAAGCATAAATCCAAGCATAGGCATGATTCTGTATGTTAATTTAGGGCACTGATATTGGAAAAGGCAAACCCATGTTCTGGTCCCTGTTCTGAAAGTCCATTTCTGTATTTTGTTCACTGATGTCTTCATATAAAATATCATTAGATATCCGGGTCTTCTTCATTGGTTAATATTTAAAATAAGAGATAGGGAGTAGAGACAGTCAGCTTTTAATCACTGTTCAGCCACTGATTGTCTACATATAATTTTGACAAGCCATTTGTCAAACCTTGGCATCTCATAGATCTAATGTTTTTGCAAACCTCAGGTGAGTAACTTAATAGAGCCATAATGTTCAAAAGTGAAGATTTGGACTTAGGCATCTAAATTCCACCAAAATGCCTACTTCAGGCCCTTAAATCTGTCCTGGTACCATCAGCGACACAAAATGCCTCAATTTTATCATCAGTGTTACATGCTCAGCATTCTGTCTTAAAATCATAGGTAGAACCAAGACACTGAATGAATATCTGTTTCCACTTTAAAAATTCTATCACAGTTCATGAGAAGATACTTAAAGAAGTCTTTGAGTGTTCAGAAATCAGATGGTAAATTAGGACATCCATATTCATTACTTCTAGACATCATATGTCACTGTCTGATAAACTTTGGCTTTTCTTTGTGCAACGCTGTAAGTATCCACTGTGCGCGGAGCTATCACAATCAATTCCATGATGCTTCCAGGCTGTGCTGTAACGCTATGTCAGTCGTAACTAAAGGATTTGTCTATATCTTCAGAAAAAGTCTTTGAAATGGTAGAATTAGAGCTCTTCTTTCATACTTAGTTTTTGGAGACCTTCTGGCTTCATATTCTGAGAAACTGAGAAACCACAGTGCTATCAGCTCCCTCCGGTTTCTGAAGTAAGCTCCATTGTGTCAGCTAAAAGACTTTTAGTCTAGACTAACATGTAGTTTCTGTTTGGTTTTCAAACAACTGTTGTTGCTTCCTAACTGTAGTGAATAGTCCCTGTTAGACATTTACTTTCTGTTCCAGAGCACTGAGCTTGAATGATACAGTCCCTGGTTTTGCACACCACCTAGCAGATGAAGGCATCAGTACAGTCCCTCAGTGACTCATTCAAATGTTTTAGAGTCAGGCTTTAGCACACTTTCCATGCAAATAATGATTGCATGTTGCTTCCTTCAGAAGAAAAATACCAAATATTTTACAATAAACTACAACTCCTTGAAAGAATAACCTATTGTACCCTTATTTAATGGAAGCAAAAACAGCTTTCTGGCCTAGTCTTGCACCCATTAATACTACTGGGAATACTGCCATTAGCTGTAGTGAGGAAAAGGAATAATACCTAGCTCAATGCTTGCTTCAGTTTATAAAAAAGATAGTATATCAAAGAGTTGCTTAAGATGGTGCACTTCCCTGGGTTTATTTGTATACATAACATACAAGCAGCTGAACACATAGGGCAGACAGAGCCAGGAAATTTACAGAAGATTCTAGTGTTTCCTTTTGTTCAGTATTTAAAAAATAAATCCTTGTTTTAATGTGAATTTGGCATTACTAACTCGGTAATGTGCCAGCAATCCTTTCCAGATGGGTATGTTGCATTCATGGGTGTCAGAACAGAAGTAGAGCAATTGGATGATAGCAAAGGAAAGTATTCAGACTCTCTGTCAGATCCAGCATGAATCAAAGGCAATTCTTGCCACCTCATATTTTTAACCATTCAACATCTATACTCTGTTGCCTTAGCCCATCAGAGAATGTAAAGACAGCACTGAACAAGAAACATGCCATTCATGAGTTAGCAAGTGTGACTTACCCTGCAAATAAATGATAACTGTTCTATAATTATTAGGTACTCATTCTACAATTAATTTGTTGGCATTTTCACTACAGAGTCAAATTGCAATCATATAAAGACTATATTAGAGAATCTTCTTGTCCATTTATCCCACTGATAACATATGACTAAAAGCAAACATTGCGCACATATCCTGCAAAGGGAGTCCATAGATGCAGCTGAAAGAGCAGAAGTTAATACTGGTAATGCTTCTTTTTACAAGTCTTATTTTCTCATTTATAAAACCCCATATCTTCTTGATCTTTCTCTATCACAAGCCCCCAGGTGAGGCTCACTAAGAATTTTCTCTACTGGAATTCTTTTTAAAGCAAAATTAAAAGTTTTTACTGATTTAGTTTGCTTCCATTTTTGGTGTCCCCAGCTTGGGAGATACTGAGGACAAATATCATTTGCAGAAAGGGCTACACACTTAATTCTGAAAATCAGATCCTTTTGCATCACAAGAATATAGGCAGTCAAGATTACAGGGCACTTTGAAATCTTGCCCCATCTTAGTGCAATAAGCTCAGGAACCAGATTTTGAACACTTCCTGTTGCTAAAGACATTTTACATATACATATATGTAGGATGATTTAGAAACACCGTACTTACTTGATTTTTTTGCAGTTATTCAAGAGCTCCAGAGTAAAATATCTAAGTTTTGAGCTTCTGCAATACAAGCCATAATAGATAAAGCCATACTTATTTTTATAAGGTTTTGTTGTTAATGGATTTTATTTTGTTTCAGTGTACTTGCTCCTTACATCAAATTTCACTTACTTTTTATTTGCTACATTACTGACTGTCTTTCTAAACTTGAACAGCATTATCAGAGTAATAATCAATGTTCTGCTGAAACTCCAGGGATTCAACAGATAATCTTAAACCACATTACTCAGAAGCTCCTGCTCACAATTTATAATGTCTGTATTCGAGGAAAGAAAATATCATGTAAATCATGCCTGTGATACTTCATCGCATGGAGAAATTTTATTTCAAGTAATGAATCAGAAAGCAGAGCAGCAAGAGGGCTGGAAGAAAAAAAAGACGACAGCAAGAGGGACGGAGGGGAGAATATGATGGAAAAAATGAGAGAGGACTAGAATTAAAGGCAATGATGTAGAAAAAATCCTGACAACTCTAATGGGTTGTCAAAAAATAACTCCAAAGGCCCCAAAACAAAAGAAACAAAAACAGAGCCGCATAAATATACATACAAATGAAACTGGAGCAAAGTATCTTGCCAATTGTTTCAGAATACCAAAGTCAAACTACTCACTCTTAACAGACTATAAATGGTGTTTATGAAACAGTGCTTTAATTTATCATGTATCCAGCCTGTACTGTTTCTAAAGATGAACCTGCATCGAAATCTCTCCAGTCTCTTTTTCCTGGAAAACATTCTTAGCTTCTGTAATCTCTGATGCTAAGAAACCATAACAATGCTAAGCTTTCCATCTTCCTTAGAGATGATCAAGTTGATTAATTACTCTGTTTAACTGCCCTAGAGTAGATGTGTATGTATGTGAGTGCATGTACATGTTTTGCTTCCGCCCACCCTGGTGAGCAGGAGGAATGTGTTTTCTGAATATTATCAGGTGTAATCAATAAATGCACAATATCAAAGAACATTTCAGAAGGAGTTGTGAAAAGTGCAAGTCATGCTTTCAGGACTCTGCTGTGGTCCTTAAACCCTGGCTTAGATCAGGATGATGTGAGACCATCAAAGGAAGCTGGGACAGGCTGGGACAGACTGGGCCTTCCAGTACTTCCCTCAGTCACCAGGCATATGAGAAGGAATATGCCTGTTTCTCTACCTAAGAAAAGAATGCTCATTTATCTGATAACCACCTCTGGTTTACTGTACTTCTCTAGTAAAGGATAACAAACCATTTAGATTAGCAGACAATGTCTGTAACTAATGAGGAAACAATGAAGGGTATCTTCTATTACCTTTCTAGAGAAAGCCAGCTCTGTAGTTTTAAAAGACAAGATAAGATAAGGTTTAAAAGGAAATTAATATATGTACTAAATGACAGAAGACATGCTAGATATCTTTCAGTATTGGAACTGCATCTATGCATATTTGTACACACACACTGTACTACACTTGATATTGGAAAAATGGTATTAAGAAGCTCTTTTTCCACAATAATTGTCACATGCGAAAAGTGCTAAGAATATAGCCGTAAAAAGCAATCTGTTTCTGTAAGTTCTGTGTTTCCTTTCCTTCCCCTTACCCCCCCTTTTTTTTAAATTAAGGCCTTTTTATGGAAACAAGCTTTTTTTTTCTTATGAGTTAATTTATTCCTATTGCTTCTTCCTTATCTTTGATTGTAATCCCTATATGTTACATTCTATTTCTGCATCTGCAAATAGTATGCAGTAGCAACAATAAAGCAAAACTGAAGGTCAAACAGGGGTTTTGTTTTCAAGCTAGCATTAAGATGTTATTGCATAACTATACTTCTTCCCTAGACTTCCTTAAGTACTTAATATTAACAAATATCTCTTAATTTTGGAAGTTATTAGTCAGTTAATGCCAATCATAAAACTTACCTGTTCATTTTATTTCATGGAAAAAATGAACAAGAAAACCAGTGAAGTAATGAGAAAAAGAAATTGTACCCTGTCTACTCATTTTGCGCATTTATCTCCCTTTTCATCCTTCACAACCCTCCCAGGACTATGGCTTCTAAGTTTAATGCCGTACTGATAAAGTGGGGCCAGTATAGTACTAATCAATAAAATGAGCTAAATGCTTCTCATGAGATCTATTATTTTGATATTCGTGTTAGCGAAACTTTCTGATTTTCACTAATATTCAAGTTCCATAAAAAATAGAAGAACATCAACTTATGTTTAGACATTACTAACACTGCATTTTATGTGTGGTTTTTTTAACTTACTTGGAGACTTTTAGCAGCTAAAGGTACCTTTGGCCATACACAAGCTATAAAGAGATCTCCAGACCATAAACATTATCAGACAAGTGATAATTAACTTTTTGTTCATTTGCTTTCTATTCCACATAAGTTTTGGCTTATGACAAAAGTAGATTATATTGTTATTCAGAATCATTTTGATTTATGCAATATGTCTAACTCCAGTCCCATCATTTTATAGTTAGATTATTTGTGAATGATCACTACTTCCCATGCCCTCCCTATTTATATTTATATTAGTATCTAAATCCTGAATTTGATACATTGTACCTGATACAAAGTTTATCCAAAAAGAGAGATTTCTACTGATTATTCAACTCCTATTCATTTCACATTAAGCCTAGAGGGCTCAACACAATGTAAGACCCATGCTCAAAATACTAACTGAAGTCAGCGTGTGCTTTTCTGAAACTGGACTTCAGCCAAAGGAGTTAAAATGGCTATTAGGACAGGACTGTGCATTCTTGAATGCTTTTCATTTTCATTTGTGTTTTATACAGTTTCCTTTTTACTTTTACATTTTGGAAATGTCCTGTATAATTTAATGGACAAAACCAACTTTTCTATAGATGTAAAATCCATTAGGATCATTAAAAATATCTCACATGGATATTACTATTAATTCTGAAGGCAAATTCTCTATTGTTATCTTGTGCAATAGAAACACTGAAGAAGGAACAGAAAGCTGTCAAATCTTTTCTACCAGAATTTGTACCTGCAGAGATGAGTCCTTAGAAGGAGTATAGTTAGTATTGTGACTTCTGCAATTACCCTTCTGGCAAACATTGTGCAATTCCGCCATTCTCAGTGGAGGCCAAAATGCTCCTAAAGCAATCATGCTTTATTTTCTTGACAAAAATTAAAGCTGAAGCCTTAACTCTGAGAATTCCTGAGCTAAGGAAGACTTTCAAGATGGAGGTGTCGAAGGCTTGTGTTCAAGCGGTTTGTCCTCCACCACATGGACTATAGAGCCATTCGTAAGGGATAAGGCATATGAATATAGCTCCCCAAACATATCACAATTAGATTAAACAGACCATTGGAGGTTGCATCAAAGAGGCATTGACTACCGTCATTTGTGTCATTATTAGAACATTAGAGCTCACCTCTTTGGTACTATTAAAAGTAGACATTCAGCAACTACCACTAAGGTTACCACCACTAGGTTTTAGAAACAACAATGCCATTATGAATGATGCGTATTCACTCTGCAGCTAGTTCTTGCTTAGTAATACTATTATAAAAACAAACCAAAAAAGACTTTACAATAAACGTGTTTTTAGCTTTTTGTCCTGCCAACTGTTTAACAACTATTTGGTGCTCAATTTCATAGAAATGTATGCATTTGTAACTGTACTATATGTGCAAATAAAAACCACAAGCAAGTTCTTTAGCTGCCTGAATGGAAGTATTGTAAGCAACTAGCATCCAGCCATGCACAATGCATGTCTAATTCTGCTTTCCACTATACTTTTCTAGGACTAGCACAGGGGACTGAAGTTTCTTATTAATATGAGCTGGAAGATAGACTGACAGTATGTTATTACCAAGCTGCTTGTGATGACTGAATTATTACTATTACATGGTTGGGGTGCGGAGGGTTGTATATTCTCCATAAGACCAAATTACAATTGCTTTACAAATGTGATCATTACACTCCTAAGCTGTTTGGGAACTGTTTCATCTGTATTTGGTATCTGAATTGTGTTATTGTTGATCAAGGTCACAAATGAGTTGTTTGCTGTTCCCTGATTTATTAAAGGTTAGTCCAAACCATAGGAAGTGTTCTTCAAGATATTCCTCATTGATATATCTAAGCAATACCATAACAATAGCAGCAGGAATAGTCATCACCATGCTGGTCTCATATTTCTCAGAGAGAGGGCAAAGAAGCTGGAATGGGGCATTGAGGGGACAGGCTTCAATTCAGCAAAGCATCTAAACATATGCTTACATTTACGCCTGTCGTTTTACTCACACAAACTGGAATCTTTGAAGAAAAAAACACAGTAAATACTAAAGCACAGATTTTAGAAACCAAAACCAAACCCTTAAAAAATAAATTCATTTTTAGTTTACTTAGAAGTACCATAACACTGTAGAAATAGGTCTGTGGCAGATCCCAACAGGTTGAAGAGATCTCTTTCCCATACTCATCTGTACAAGAGGATCTAAAACATCCTTGACAGATGTTTGTCCAGAACTGTTCACATCTCTCACTATCACTGCCTCCCCAGACAGATTACTCAGCTGAATCAGGAGTCCTGCTACATGCTCCAGAATGATTACAAGACTAGGAGTCATAGTCTGTTATTCCACTTCATTCAGTTCATATCAGAGCCCCTCCCAGAAGACTACATACAGAAGGACATAATACTCCCTAACTGCTTGAACCTCACATGGCATGAGCTACATTGGCACAAATTTTATCTGAGAGGTAAAAGTACAGTCAGTAACAGCTCCAACCTCCTCTTTGTCAAAAACAAACACAACTAAGTAGCTCTAGCAAAAATGATGCGCCTTGACAAAGGTTAGCGGGAAGCCAGATTCTGAAATTGCTGAGTAGCTCTCTGGAATGGCTGCAACAACAAAAGCTGTGCAGGTGGCTGAAATAGTCACAGAGTCTTGATATCACTGGCATAAGCAAACACTAATGGGCAGGAACTGACAGAAGGCATAATATTCCCAGAAAGCAAGTTGGTTAGGATTCACAAAGAGTGAAAAGCTTTGAGGTATAACGTATCTCTTTTCAAGTGCAGATGTTGCAGTGTTTTGCAAAAAAGATAAAAGTCATTATACCACCTATAGGAACAGAGGTGAAATGAGCTGTCTGCAGTCATTAAGCAAGTAAGTTTGGGAAGCAAATGTACTCTAGGTGTTCATCTCCTGAATATGCCAGCCTGAACATCTGACAGAGCTTTATCAGGTTCCTATTCACTCCTTCATTAACTTAATTTTCCTTTTCAGCTTCAGTTTATTAGTCCTAACTCTGTGCTGGTTTATGGTAGGTGAGATTGCCAGGTATCAATGATACAGTATGGACTGTAAAACAAATAATAATCTAACTCATCACGTTCAGTTTTAGTATTGCTGTTGATCACTATCACCACTGTCATTCCTCCGCTAAATTACATGAAAAATACAGGCAAACGAAGAGCAATTAGAATCTGCTTAATCACCACTACAGTGATACATGAAAAAATTAGCATTGCATCATTTTCCTTGTTATCAAATATGTATTTTGTAACGGAAAGAAAAAAAGTAGAGATCATTGCATTATAAAAACCTAGCATTTATAGCAGTGATTTGATCAGAAATCACATCTATAATACCTGGACTATAAGGCACATAGTAAAAGCTGCTATCAAACTTGTCCAATATTAGGTTTTCATCGTACCCAATAATATGTGAAGTATGAAGCATAAACAGTTTTCTAAATAACAAAGTAAAGAACAGTTGCCATGGAGACATCATGAGTTGCCTTAGGGTTTAAGGAAACACAATTAGCCTACAGGATGCAAACACTTTAATTTGAACCTTTTGGAGTTTCAGCAATGCAGTGATATGCTGAAATAATTATTTGTGCTCTCTGCATTTTCTCATATTTTACTGTGTTCAAACATAATGATTATGCAGGAATATCTTTTCATTCTGATATATTAAATTGAATTTATAATAGGGAAACGTTAAGCTTTGATTTTTTAACACTGGATTAAAAAATACAACTAGCTGGCACAGAAACCTTTTCCTTTTTCCTCTCATAGCTTCTTCAAACCTTTCTGATTTTGCAACCATGCAAATTAATTTTTCTTTTATAGAGACTGCTCCTAGCAAAAAAAAATAAAAAAAATAAAAAAAATAAAGAGAAGCGTTCCACATTTTGGCTCAGATATTACCAGAAAAATTGCTGTTTGCTAATTTTCACTGAATCACAATCTTGGCTCAATGGGATGTAACAAAGGGCAACAGAAGTACATAATTTCTCTAAAAGTGTCTGTAAATTCCACGTGCTAAAGACTTTATTCCTTAGAAGTGTTTGTTACAAATATATTTTCACATACATAAAACTTAGTAACTTCATTTCTTAGAAGTAAATAATCTAGTTGCGATTTCTGAGAGTATGTTACAGAGACCCAAACTCAACAAGTAGTCAAGCATGCACCTACATAAGAGGAAGTGAATAATGCTAATTAAGGTAAATAGTTCTCACTAACTAGCCACACTGTCATACTAACTTTGAAAGTTAGGGATGTGCCTAACTATCCTCAGTAAGATCTTCTCAGACTTGCAAATCTATCTGTGAATACATTTACTCACCTACTCAAAGTACATAACTCTCCCATCCATTATCTTGTTTATTCCTCATCTTCTGTTAAATTCTTGTCCCTTACTCTGGCCAACGTAATGTGGGTAAAGAGACTGTAATTCTCAAAGCTCAGAAGAGGACTATTTCAGCACAAGAGCTGAGAAGAGTTTTGAGAGTATGCAAGACGACTGTCATCTTGTAGGGCCTTCACACATGGTCCTATGCTAGGATGGAGGTGTTCCAGAGATAAAAAGTGGTACTGGTTTTAGAGTACTTGAAGGGAGTTACCTTAACTTATATTGGAAACTGTGTAGA
Organism: Dromaius novaehollandiae; assembly: GCF_036370855.1. Lineage (NCBI taxonomy): Eukaryota > Metazoa > Chordata > Aves > Casuariiformes > Dromaiidae > Dromaius > Dromaius novaehollandiae. Next base: position 59,219,531 of record NC_088102.1, read on the forward strand.
ATTATGCTCAAATGTATTCCTACCTATTTTCCATTCCTGCTGAGAGTGGAGACAATTAGGTGATGCAGACAGCAACCTAAAAAAAAGCAAACAATTAATTTAAAAAGTGTGATTAATTAAACTATCTGTAAAAAATGTTAGGTACAAGAGAAAATGTATGACTGGCAAAACATTAGGATGCATTGTAAAGGCAGAACCAAACTGAATATAAGTGAAAGATACAGACGGAATAACAAATAATTAACAAAAGTTAAAGCAGACTAATATAAATGGCAATAATACTCTTGTATAGAAAGACCAACAGATCCAAACATCCTGTTCTTGTATTTTATTAAGCCATATGTTCATTTAAAGCACCTTATAAATAACATTCTTTATGACAGGTTTTCTCATTTTTATAGAAAGATACCAGAAAAATACACATTTAAGGTTAACGTCTGTAAACAGTGGTGTTCATTTAAATATATAACTACCTTAGACTACGATACCTCAGTATTTTCAGTAGGGAAAATACAGGGAAGCAAGCAGGCACAGAATAAATACTAAGATCTTAGTTGAATTTCACATGATTTTACACGACACTTTTTAATATGGCATCTCTGCCTGCATTGCAATCATACATAGGCTTTCTGCATGCTGATTTCATAACCATCCTTCTATAGATATATGGCGACAGATGAGTGAACTTTTGCCTTAAACATTTCTTGGTACATAAGGTGCAAGCAAACCATAACCCCGAACAAGCCATCTGTTCCCGGCGGAAACAGGACTGAGCTGCTGCAACCCCCGAAATGGTCTCCCTGCGACCACCCAGGACACAGTGAGCCTGCGCTGAACCAGACCACGATCGGGCAGAGACTTTGGGACCTGGACTGTAAATTATTGCCGCTTAGCACAACTTCTATAAAACTTGCTTAGCATGAGTAGCTAAATTTGCTGAAGCCTTAGGCCGCACTCCCTAGTTCAGTGAGAAAGGGCCCCAGAGCTGGTGCAGGCTGGAAAGAAAAGGGAGTTACAAGCAGTCTGCATTCCTGTGCTTCACACTCCAGGAGGGAGGATGTCAAGGCTTTGAAGTGAGGCCTGCTTGGGCGCCAGGACCCTGGGGATCAGGGCCTCTTCTCGCTGCTGAAACAGTGCTGGTTGGGGGTGGGGGGGGGCCTGGACTATCTCAGGGTCTGGATTATATTCCCTTTGTCTGGAACTTGGGAGATAACACCTACTATCACTGCTGGGGCAGTACTAATTTGTCAGGGCCTTGAGAGATAAGGGCAGGACCCGAAGAATGAAGACACATCTGTCAGCAGAAACCGCAACAGTAAACAGCCTACCTAGGGACAGTGATGAGACCCAATAAGGAGCAGGAGACCCCAGACCTAAATATTACTATGGGTCCAAACTACTGCGTGAAGGGTGGAGAGCTTAAATTGGAAAGTATAATTGCCCAGGGATTTCTTTGTTCAGGGTCCCTCTTCGGAGGCACCCAGCCTGAGCTGTAATTCGAACGGAGTCAGCAGAACATCATCGGACTCGGAGTGGTGGTAGCTAGCTTCTTCTCTCCTTTTCCAACTTTCTCTATCTTTTCCCCTTACCCTTGTTCCCCTCCTCCCTTCACCTCCCCTTCGCCTTTCCCCACCTTTTCTCCCCACTTCGTGGGAAATAAAGTTAAATGGTTGTACAATATTTGACCGGTTTTAGCGTCTTAATCTCGTCCTTGGGATCGTAACGAAACCCGCCCCCCCGATATTGGTTCGGGACAAGATAATGCTATGAACCTGGCACCTGCTAAATGGCCAGCATCAAACAACAGGTGTTCAGATCCAGACTGAGATCATGGCATGCTCATATTCTCCCACAAATCTCCTTGGCAGTGAAAAGTAAGGTATCAAAAAGGACCAGCAGAAAGGGAATTGAATTAAGATACTTACTACTTTCATTTATACTTTCAGTGAAGAAAACAGTATTTTTTCTTGGTTACTGTTCCAAGTCATCTCATATTAGAAACAGTGATCAAGGATCTGTGGAGAAGGATATTTTTGCAGCAGATAAGCGCTCTGTTTCTGATTTGACAGTACTTCCTATTCATTATACACACTGAAGCCGAATTCCTTAGCCTCCAGAATAGTTACACATCTTTCCTTCATCAAGAGGTGCGTAGAAAGAATTCTAATAGCTTCTTAACCTACATCTCTGTGTTGAGGTGTGCATCTAATGACACATTATTATTAGCGAGGTCTTTTGAAAAGAAGATATGCTTCCAAACAGAAACCTCAAGAGATTAATCAGTCTGGCTAAAAGCTGTTACGTGCTTTTAGCACCTCAGATGAAATGAGCTATTCCTGACTATTAGATCTACCTAAAGCCTTTGTATTTCTAATCATTTACACCTTCCTTTAATTGACTGAATCTATTTCTTAAAGGAAGTCAATTAGCTTGAATACATCTTCTCATATCATTTAATACAAATAAAAGAAACACATTTCTCTTGGTAGGTTTTTAATGTAATGGCAACTCCATCTTATTTTTCCCCTCTCCTTTCTTTAAAACAGGGTGTTAGGTCATAATAGAGACTAACACTCTGATCTGAATATGCAAAGAACAAGAAGTCCAGAGACAATTCTGATTAGGAGAAATAGGGATAAACTTTCCATTTCTGCACTGCAATAATGTCATACTACAAAATGTTCTTTGAGATCATGTGCAGGAAAACAGTATGCAGCTATTTGGTACTAATATTATAATTATTACTTCTGAAGTGCAAATATAATCTCAGAAAAACATTACTAATGACACTATGTAAGTGTTTGTATATAATAAAAATTATTCCAAAAATAGCAAACAATTAACAGCACACTTTAGGGTGTGTGTGGCTTCAGGATGAAACAGCCTGCCTTTACTCTGTGCTGCCACAACTAACCCATTCCTGGTACCCCAAACAGCTACTTATGGTTACACTCTATTGCAGCATTCAGTATAGATAATTACAATCATTCCAAAGTCTGCAATTTTAGAATGATTCTACTCATTAGCAGAAGCTGAAGAAAGTTTCACTAAGTTAGCCAAATAGAGAATGAGCAGCTCTGGACTCCAGAAGAATAGCGGTTTGTGAAAAATCCAGCACAGAGTAAAATCATACCAGGTAATAATATCATAATTGCTACTAGCTTCTTCCCTGTCCCTCTTACACTTACACAAAAGGTCAGATATGACAGTGTATTCAGTTAAACTTCAGTAATAACTAGCAGCCACTCCCGCTGCTCAGGAGATTTTTTAGCCCTGTTTCTGTCTAGTCCCCTAATGCAATGTACCTTCAGGAAAAAGGATTGAGTCTGTAAACAGAATGACCGGCCCTAAAGACTTCCCATGACTGTTCCATAGATGATGTGCTGGGTTTGCTGATGCAGCTACGCTTGTTTTAAAACATGCTTCCCTTCATTGTTTCTTCCAGTAAAAATGCATATTATCAAACTATCAAATATTTTATTCTTTGAGAGAAAAGAATCAATTAAAACAAATGGTTATCAACAGAAGCCAAGTACCTGGACACCAATGCTATAAACCAGTGCATTCGTGAGCAGCAAGAAAAAAATATTTCTTGAAATATTATTAGCAAAAGATACTAAATTGATATGCTAGAATAGAACTGTTACTCTAATACTGTGGAGTTCAGATATCCTCTTTATTCCTCTTTAATGGAAGTGTCATCTTTTGTTAAAACTGACATAGGTTCCAAAATAAATTATATCAAATACTTAAAAACATACTTTTTTTATTTTTAAGCAGCCAGATAGGAGAGGTGCTGGACTAACCTTTCTCTCTCCTTAGACTATCAAACTCATTAGACTTGTTTTTTGCTCTACAATGGAAATACTATTATAGGACTTTTAAAAAAAGAAGAACTTTTGGAAAATGCTGGGATGGCCCTATAATTAAGTTCTGAGAGGCTGAACCTGAAAAGATTACATCTTTTCTCACTTTTATCGTTTCCTCTCTCATACCTACACATATTCATACCTGTAGCACACTGGCCTAATATAGGTAGGCATGTTAAATTAACCTTTCCATATAATATATTTATTGTTTACTTTTTAGAAAAACCAACAAATAAAGGGATAACAAGGGGAAAGAAGAGAGCAGAACTGAAAAATACTAGATCATTTATTAACGTTGGTGTGGGTCAGAAGTGCAATTCCAACGGTTGATCCAGTCATACTGTATGATTCAAGTAACAGCTCTTCTTCTTTCCTATCACCATTTTTCTTCTTTCCACAGTTTAAGAGAGATTCTGTGACCCTCTACTCAAATTTCAAACATGCATGATGACTTGACTGTTTCAGAGATAGATTATTTTCTATACTTAAAACACAGAATATTTAAAATAAGTTCTGGAATGTGACTTCCAGAAGTTCTACGTTATATGTTGATACACTTTTTTAAAGAGAATAAGTAAATTCCTCTACACATTTCCTATATTACAATTAACTATCGTTTGAACTTGCTTTTTATAAGACAGAAAACAGTGTATATGATAGTCCTGGAATGAAAATACAAAGGTAATTTCAAATTCTTTTAAAGATGTATCTAATAAACGATTACACTTAGTCACCAACAATATTAACAGTGAAGAGTGTCAGATAATTTAAAGTTCGTTTACAGTATTCACATCTTATTTTCATGTGTCTCACTCTATTAAAGCAATGATCAGCCAACTTTACAGCTGGGAAATTAATAATGCTCCTTGAAAAAAAGCCGATCTCTGAGCCAAAACAGAAAGTAATGAGCACCGAGAACATAAGCAAACACTAAATAAAATGAACTTCACAACATGACATTTTGATTGAAATGAAACAAAAACCAAAACCTGTAAATTCTAGCAGTAACTTGTTTTTGAACACAGCCTAGCTCTTACAACATAGTAACAATTATCAAATAAATAGCAGTCCTTTTTTTGTCTATGACTGCATATTATTTACCAAATTTATTCCTTATGATGCTACATAGTACCTCCTAACCTACCTTTTTGGTAGGATCATATCAACATCCGCAAATAGAATCTATCTTAAATGATAATGTTGAATTACAGGATGTAGGAAAACCTGCCTTAATGTACAAGCGCATGTGTGTGCATACAACCATTTTTATCAGAATATGGACGGAGGTCAGAGACAGGAATTCTGGGTTTTCCTCTCTTACTGACTGGTTAATAATTACCAATCTTAAGCAACATGTCTTTGCTGAGCAAGACATCATACCTTCAAAAAGAGCAAAGAAATGTCCACATACAGTTGATTCTGCCATCCAAGTGGCCCCTTTCTATTCTGCAATACTATTGATGCACAGTTTATCCAATTACTGCAAAATTTTGTTGCAGAATCTCAGCCTAAAATAAAAGCATTAATAACGGTGTGAACCAAATGCAAACCAATGCAGGAGGACTTTCAGAAGTCTGTAAAGAATCTGAACCAAAACATGGAATAGATGTGGTTCTATTCAATGCAGTAATCCTTACTGAAGAAAACCACAATGAAAAATAACTTCCATGTGTTTTATTTAAATGGATAATTGAGGAACGGACTGTTTTTTTTTTGTTTTTGTTTTACCTGCTGAAATCCCTATACCTTACTTCTGAAATTGTACCAGAAGTTCTGATCACATACCATGGGGACTGTTAAAAACACATACCCAGATAAATGGAGGTCTTACAACACTGTGCTACTTCCAATATAATGACTCTATTGGTAAACAGCTAAGCATAGACAAAAAGGTGATTTATGTAAATGTCATCCCTATCAAACAGCAACATCTACACAAAGAGCTTCTTCTGTACCAGAAGATCTATAGGATGCTGTCATACCATGATTGCTCTGATTATGATAAAGCTCATCATGCCAGGGCTACTTGAACAAGAAAAAACTGGCAGCATTTACTACTATTGGTATCTTACTGCAGTATTGGCATCAGCTTCAGTTTCTTTTGAAAATTCTGTTCTATTCTAGCAGTTAACTGCCCAAGCCAGGAAATACTAATGGAACAACTGAAAATGAATACCTCAAAATATGCTTAGAACCAAAAAATTCTCTATAAATGAGCTAAAAAAATTGTGCTGAAAAATAACAGAGGTGAAAAAGAAGAAATTGTCCAGTTATCGAAACAAGCACACATGATGAATCATAGTGACTCAGGGAGTCCAGTGGTATCCCCAGCTCTTTCACATTCAGCAGGCTCAGAGTTCTGCATATTAGAAAACTGAAAATGGCACACACAAACACAGACAATAGATATGTACTAACCCTAACATTTCTTCATTTTTACATTTTCAAACAAGTGAAATCTGCAAAGAGAGATTAGAATATAACAAGTCATGGTTTAAAATAACAGTTTTTGGAATTAGAAATCAAATTGTTTTCTCTCACAAAGCATAGTAATTGTTTGACTGCCACCCAGAAAAGTTCAAAAGGACAGAAACTTCTTAAGCTAGGCAATGAACTATGCAACTAACTTAAGCTGGCTGACAAAGGCCATCAGGTAAGTACAAACAAAAAATTCACTAATTCACATCGCATCTTTAAATAGATGGCTATATAATTAATTGCTAAAAACACAAACATTCATAATACAGCCTGCTCACATACCAACAGCCTGGATCTTTGATCATCCATAGGTGATTGCTAGACTTGGTCACAGTTAACCTAATCTATGACTGACTTGCTCATGAAATTGCTCCATAACATCTAGATGAGGAGCTCTTTGTTAGTAACCTCCTCATCAAATTATTCCTCTGCTTTTCTGCTGAAGTCAAGTTTCCAGGTGGTGTATTGACCATCTATGCCTCTTTTCTGGAAGAAATGTGGGAATTTACATGTTCACTGGCAAGTTATCACATGTGTGAGAAAATCCTCAGTTCTGAAAACTTCAACCTTTCTCCTTGAATGACAGCCTTAATTCTCAGCTATTATGTGGAAAATAGCTTATTGGTATTCACCGTTGCTCTCTTTAGGTTTGTCACATCAGACTGCCAGCTGAAAAGGACTTGCATATCCCTCTTTCAGATGCTACTTCACATACCTAATGTCTGTTCACGTAACTACATTTGTAATGCATTTAGTTGGCCCCAGGTCCCAACTCCATCCCTGGGTTCATTATGTTCTGGAGAAAACATACACCACATAGCTGCCTTGAAAGAACCCAACAGTGCTTGCCAGAAACTTCTGTGCTTTGCAATGAACAAATAATCTATTTTCGTGAAAATTAAAGAGCTGCTCAATAAATAAATGTATAAAAAGGTCTGTAAATGATTGCAACTCCATGCTTAAGAAATTGATAGATCTCCTGTAAAACAATTGTGACCATCTCCAGCTTGTGATTTCCTTGTTGTTATTGGTGGTGATGGTGGTGTTAAATACAGCAATAATGCAACTTCCTCCTGGGAAGCTGCACTACAATAACACAAGGGGTGAATTTTCTGTTTGAGCCTCATGGATTTAACTGCAAAACTCAGAAATGATATCAATAGCCATGTTGTAAAGCCCCCCTGAAGCAAACTGAATATGTAACTTAGAAAAGTTCACAGCAGGATAGAAATCCTGTGTTGCTGTTTTTTTACTGAAACTTGTGATGACTGGTATTATGCTGACAATCATTCACAGAACTCTTTTCAAAGTGGATGCAACATTCTGAACATGGAATAGAATCATTCCAGCCATTACACCTAAGATTGATTAGAGCTGTCTCAGGTCTTTCTGACAATACTGCTCTGCATAGGAAAGATATGCTTTTAGTACATATATTTTATTGAAATATTCTGCTCTGAATAAACTATATTGGACAAAGTTTAATCTAAGTTTTCTTATTTCATTTACATGATGCCAAGATATTTTATTTCAATAACACAGACACTTTATTCTGATAAAGTAAAAAAAACTTTTGCTCTAGTTTGTTCACAGTTACACTTCCATGTAAAATATTTTAATAACCTATTCAGAAGCTCTGGTGAATGAAATGTAATAGTAGTACTTACTTTGTTATATTCTAAATAATATTATAATATATAGTAAGGTATTGCCAAATACTGGCTTTATATTTTCCTTTGTAATTTAAACAAACCTCAAAGTATCAGTATTCCCTGCAGAGTGGACACTTCAAATTCCTATCAGTTCCACAAGCAACACTGCAAGAATTTCCTCTTTTCAGTCAGTCCAGGTCCTTAGCTTTGTAATAGGTTATCCAGATCCAGATAGAAAAAAAATCCACATGTGTCTATCCACTATCATATTATCCTTAATTTATACTGAGTTTAAACATAGCCTTTTTTTCTTTTGGATATAAAACATGAAATACTGTAAAATATTTGTATCAAAGAGGAGCAAGAAAAGTAGAGAGAGGGCTTTGTCCATTTCCAGTGGGTATGTTGACTTTACACTGATGTTAATTATAGTTATTAGCAAAAAACAGAGGAAATATTAAAGACTTGGTGGATTGTAGCCATAAAACTATATATAGGAATCCCACTCCAGAGAGCACATAGACAGAAATACGTACTATTGTGAACCATTAGGGATTTGACCTACAACCTTTTTTACTATTACAAATATGAACTTCCCTTACGGAGCAAGTGGAGTGAATTAGGTACACACAGCAACCACAGCACATCACAAGTTTTGCCGTGTGAGGGAAACATATCTTCAGAAAGTTACACATGTCCAGAAAGCATTTAAACCTGTCTGAGAATGGCAGGATTCTCCCAGTTTAAAGGAATCATCAGAGGATGCAAAACTGGCAGGGCAAATTTCATGATAGTCATTTCTCGCCCTTCTATTACAGCAAGGATTTAAGTGCAGAGGAGAGGTAAGCTGGGGCTGAGAATACGGCAGGCACTGAGTCCATTCTCCCTAAACCAATACTTCTGAGACTGTGGTAAAGGATACTTTTAATTCCAGCTGAGGTTAACCAGGCACTGCTGGTTACTTAGAGACTGTAATACAGAATCTCAAAGCCTACCTGCTTTATTTTTTCCCAGATGCAATTTAAGTTGTCTCAAGTTTTGCCACAGATTAAGTGCTTACAATATGTGATTACACCTTTAAATCTCTGCACGAATTTGTCATTAATACTTTCCTTGCAAGTTATACTGCTATTCTGTTTCTGTGATTGCACAACATTCCTGAAATATGCGCCTCAAAGAATAATTTAGACCTTTCTACCTTTTTACATTGCTATAATAAAGTTGTAGTCTCTCACCTGCAATTTAATCTTATCCATACCATTTCAGAAGAAAGAAAAACAATGCCTCTCCCATGCCAGTCCATTTGATGCTGATATTTTAGAAATTAATCTTTCCTTTGCTAATAGAATGTGAATAAGAAAAACAGTTATCAATTATCTGTCAGGAAAATAATAATTTTGTTACTCTTCTATACATCCACTTATATTTTCCACAACAGATCATCAAGACCTTATCTTAAAATAGCAATATTAATTGTACTTCAGTTGTTTGATTCAATTTAATTTAAGTGGTTCCAGATGACTGTAGAGTTGGATACTGAGATTTAACGTGAAGCTAGATTAGTATATTTTTTAGCAAAAGAATTAATCATGACTACTTTTGGAGCAGTAGCCTTCTCCTTCCATGCCAGTGTCTTCTTATGGCATGATTCTAGGAGAACAAAAACACATGTATAGCCTCATTTTTACAGTACAGAGTATGTCACACTATCATATTTATCCTCACATTAGGCATTGCCATGTCCTGGGCTGGACAATCCTTTCTATCGATTCCATAGCTCTGTAGCAAGAATACTCAAGCCAGGCAAGTCTACATGGTGCTCCTCATCACTTTACAGGGTTCTCTTTTGACCTCATTTCGAAGAATATGGAGTCTGATGAGAAGCTCCCAATACCGCATGTAGGACCTTATATGACTTTGAGTCACCTTCTGTAGGATCAATGTCAACCTACACTTTGCTTTTTTCTTTTGAAAGTCTGCAACAGGCAAAGGAATAGCAATACTTTAAATAACAGTATTTCAGTCCTCAGTAGTAATGGCAAACTGAATGTAATTGAAAAAAAAATACGTAATATAATGCAACATGAATCAAAATCTCTGGCCTTTGCCTTATATTCTGAATTGTTCAGTTCAAACCCATTTTACCAAATACATGGGTCTCTCTTCTGAAATGGGTTTCCACACTCAATTAAATGTAGAAGGAAATGGGCCCTTACAAAACAAAACAAAACAAAACAAAACAAAAATTAAAGATGTCTTTTTAAATCTAACACAGATGACATTTTCATCAAATACCTTTTGTATCCCAAAGAATGTAAATTGAACAAGATGTTAACAGCTATGAATTGGCCTAAAGGAATCAGCCACAGGATGCATGAGAAATGTATCCTTTCCCTCAAAAATGCTGCAAAATTTATTTGCATCTACAGCTCTTGCTCAGTACAAGATTATTCCTTGCAGTGATTTTTTTTTCCAGAAGAGTTATCACTTGCATTTTAAGTGCCTCATGTAATGGATCTTCCATCACCTTCCTTGCGCTACAATCTAGGAGCTGAAGATCCAGAAAACACATCTAAGTTAATGATGTTCTTTACTTGGTGCCTGTTCATATAAACTAGTAATTACCCATTTTCTGAAGTTTAACACTCAAACGAACTTACCGGGCCTGAGTTCTGTTAGACGGTTGATGGAAGCCTTAAAAAGATGACAGAAGATGACAGGAAACATATCTCTTTTCACAGAGAAATATCGTATGAATTATTAATCTGACCCAGAAAAGATTATAATCAAAGACTAGCAGGGGCCCCTTGAGCACTGTTAGTGCATAATTCAGTCCTCTGAATCTTGAAAGCTTAGGGAATTGATACGTGAAGGAGCAGAGAAATATTGCAAAGTATATGTCACAGATACAGGAATTTTAAACATCAATCATGTTATCTACTATATATATTGTTACTTATATATATGGACATATTTTTAATTATTCCTATATCAAGATTTCTTTTAAAACACAGAGGGAGATACTTATAATTGCTAAAAAATATTATGGAACAATTCCAAAATTCAACCCTTTCTGCTGCATTTCTCCTAGAATGGCTATGCTTTTTCTGCTTCTTTGATGCTACAGACAGCAGAATTTAATATTTATTTCTTAATTGCAGAACTATTTCTACAGAAGCAACAGAAATAAATATAACCGTGTACAAGAAAGACATCAAGAGAATCTTATCTTTATTCAGTGCTGAATACCATTACCACTGACCACATCTTCAGATACTGAAACTACAGAATCATGACTTTGAGTGAATAAAATTATGAAGAACATATAGGTAACTAAAGATTTTAGCTCAAGCGTATTCGGTTCATGATACACAGCAGCTGTAGAAAAATTACCTCTACTTTCTATCTACTGTAAAAAACATGTTGACATGATCCTCTATATTTTTACTGCCCCTGAAAACAGAAGATATCTTCAGATTATCATCTTCTTTATGAAATAATCACAGAAATTACCTGAACTAATCCTGAATTACATCTTGTTAAGGTGTTTCTAGCATGACAGATCTGCTAATACAAGATAGTGCAAAATGCATAAAGTTCTACTGATTACATGTACAAGCAAGTAAAAGAGAAAGAAACCAGGACACTAGATTCTAGATCTTACAGTGCTTGACAGATTTTCAGCACACAGATTACATGAATTATTTCATCGACTTCTAAATGCAGGATATACTATATATGGAATCTCAGATGGATAGAAATAGACAAACAAACAAAACTTTTAAACTACTTTCCTTAGAGTATTTCTATTACTATACTTGACCTATATCAGTTTACAGTAGGATTGATGATGCTTTGCAGTTCATCTGCTTAGAAAATACACAAGTTGCCAGCTGCCTGCTCATTCAAACATGCATAGCTGGTGTCACATAAAACATTTTGAAAACTGTAGCCAAAGTGTTTACATTACATCTCATCTGAGAAAGCCATTTAGGGCCATCCTCCCACACCAGAGGGTCCGAAATTTAAAAACTGTCTAAAGGTTTAATGAAATGCAAAACCTTTGCCGGTTTCTCCTGTCTCTGTGGGATGAACACACAGCATAACACTTACAGAACCCTCAAGCTATCTCAGTCTGATATATACTATTATTTATGCAACAGATATAGGTTTAAATATTTATATTACACATTTAATCAGGTACACACTACCTTATCTTTAAAATAAGCTTCCCATTTGATTAATTTCTCATTATTTTCAACATACGCTTCATCATAACGAGATTTTTGAAAAGTAAATTTTTCTCTGCAAATTCAATGAGAAAAAACAGAGGAATGTAGGAATACGCCCAAAGCCCTCACTGTCCAGAGGTTGAAATTCTTATGAGTCTTCAAATAAATGAAGCACAAATTTCTAGAGAAAACTTCGGAGTAACCAGCGTTTTTAAGTCAGCCAAAACTTAGAGACTTCAGTATATATTGCATAAAGTTGAGAGTTTTTGGTGGGTATCTAAACCATCCCCAGCGTACACAGAGTTCCATTTCAATACAAAGCAGAGGGATTACTTAGATAATCCTTATTACAGTTTCTGAGCACTTCACAATCCTTAACGGTTGTCATTGTTTAAGCAAGTACTTTTACAGAGGGGAAGAGGCCCCAAGGTCTAGAAATCTAAAAGACTGCGAAGACTCTTCTTGAAAGTGATTTTTCCACAGTTATTTAGACCTGCACCACTAAAAATCCGAAGCACACCAAGGGTACAGCACACATTTGAGTGTGGGTCTTATCTCCTTATCCTAATCATTTTTTCATTAATAGTACCAGAAACCTTTAGAATACAGAAAATCTATGACTAGGCATGGCTGGTTTGGTTTATTTTGTTTTTGAGCTGACTTTTTAGACTAACATAAATGACTATGTTGTTTGATTGCTCAGGAATGCTCTGCACAAACACAAAGACTGACCCTGCAAGGTGCTGACTTGTAGTCCTGATCCAATCACCACACAAGTGCCAGCAGAACTTCAAAGATGACATAGTCTTGTTGAAGCTAAACACATGCCTAAGTGTTTTGTTCAGCTGGCACCAGAATGTTTAGCAGTTTACAAGGTTTGGCCCATAATTTCAAAACTTCTTTATGTGTATTTATTTGTGATGTTGAAGACTGTGTTTGATAGTGTCAGGAAACCAACCTAGATGGACCCCTAGCCTGAACACTCCAGGTGTGTTTCCTATGCTAACTGCTCCTCCCTGGCCTTGCATGTTCTCTGTCTGACAGCCTCCACTGTTAGCAGATTTGGCTTTATAGGCTACAAACTGCTTTTGGTGTTTCAGTCCCAGATACTGATTTCCAAAACACAAAGCTTCCAAAATTATTGAAATTATTGAAATTATTGAACTTTTGAAATCATTTTGTAGGAATAACTCTCAACCATGTTACAGGCTTTTTTCCTAAACCCTTTCTGAAATAGAAGGAATTAGATTGTCAAGGGACGTACTTAGTTCTAACTAATGGAAAATATCTTCTAGAGATATATTTACAGAAAATTCAAATTTAATGAGATTTTCTTCTGTACTCTGCAGCAGATTATGTATAGACAGAGACAAGCCTGTAACAAACAGAAATTAAATGTACAGAGGAATGTTACTTGCAAAGTTTGTGGAATTCTAATATAACTTTCAGTTCTAGCACATTTAAACAGAGGCAACAAACACCAAATCAAAAAAACATTGCTGTTGAATTCAATAGGTACAACAGTAGTTTTAAAGTTGACTATTCCAGTGCACAGTAGGCCTAAACTCCCTGCAGGCCTTCTGTCACACTCTCCCTAATAAAAGCTGTCACCTCTTATGAGATCTCAAGAAGTCCTCTAAAAACCACTAGGTGTTAGCTTTTCTGAAAAATAGTCAGAAACTGCCTTGAACTCCAGTCCTTGCTTCCTGCACCTAATTCCACATGTAAACTCTCTGAGCTCCTTCCAGATGGATACCTGCACAAACGTAGCTGTCCGTAAGCTTTTTCTTCTGCGGCCTTTGGGCTGCTCTGTGACAGCCTCTTACTATCAGCTTTCCACATTAATTCAATTCATTTTAGACCCAACTCTCGTAATATTAATCTGCTACCATTCTCTTCTAGGCCATCTAAGAAACTCGGGTTTCCTCAGCAGCACCATAATTTAATTACCTGTTGTCAGCAATACAGACAAACACATGCACAAACAAAACCACTGCCCATTTTCCTCCAGTCACCCCCAGCTATCCTTATCAGTTGTTAAGTGTTTGTAACCTGCTCTTGCATTCTCCTTCCAAAAAGACTCCCCAAAAGATCCCATATATGGCCACGAAAATTTGTCAGAAACACCTGTCTCCTCAGTGGTCATGCTTTGCATAGACCTCTGTCTACCCAACTTGAAGTTTATAGTGATTGACACATAATTTGCCAATGTACACCTTTTTCTTGTGAGATAATATGAAAACAAATACAGTGACACGTGGAGCATCACAAAGCCTCAGAGTTAAGAGTTGCAGAAGAATGATGGGTAAATCAGGTGAAAAAGTGGTTTTGAGGTAGAGAGCCAATAGGAAGAAGTTCATTTCTCAGTTTTTGCTCTTAATCCTAATGTTCTCTAGTTTTCCCCTTATCTCGCCAGAACAGAGATAATAACGCAGTTGTGCAGGGAAACACAATTAATTAATATTTGTGAAAGTGCTGAGAGATCTTCAGCCAGAATTGCACAATATTCTTTTGTGATATCTCAATTTTTAGCAAAACTAGTTACTGAAAGCAATACAAGTGAATTACTCATCATTATTGATATGTAACATAAAGAAAGGGAAAACACACTAAGGAAGAAGATCAGTATGAACTACACATTTCTAATAGGTCTTCAGTGAGCAAAGTTCAGTCAGAATAAGAAAGTAAATAATCACTAAATTTCAAAGTACTGGCACATACATCTCAGCAGTGAATCAACAGTTTCTAAAACTTATCCAATTATATAAACTTTTAACACTTTTTGCTGATAAATTTTTAAATAAAGAAATATTTTCTCACGTCCCTGCCACAAATGCAACTACAATCTTTTCCCCAGATGCAGGCTGTCTCAAAGGATATACATAGGCAGAGACTAACACACACCGATACATGGCCATTGTTTTTTCACAGACCCTTTAATTTCGGGCTTTTTTCGTCATTGTTCTCAATAATAAGCAAAATGCAGCCTCAAATCATACAATTATTCTTTGTGGGAAACATAATACAACTAAAGCATCTTCAATGTTTCTGTTCATTGAGCTTCAACACATTCTTCCCAAATACTTCGTGGTTCTATCTCTGGCCTTATACTGAGCTGAATTAAACTGCTGAATGTAAACCTGTGTGTTTCCTTTTTAAACACCTTTTCTCATTGGGCAGTGTGAGTAAAAATGTACAATATTTTGTATGCTGAAAATCAGTGCACACAAGGAAGGATGTGGATGTGAATACTGTAAGGTCTCACGTAGTCATCAAGAAGTTTAGAGATGATGCAGCTCATCTGCGATTTTTATACAGCTGGTAAGGCACTCCCTGGACCTCAACCTATTTAGTAGTCCCCTTAACTCTGTGAATTTCTAGCTCAAATTTGTGTTCAGATGCTGTTGTCATGGCCCCTCTGACTCCAAGACACTTGGAAGCTTCTGTGCCAAGATTTTGACAGCCAACATTTCTGTTATTCCACTTGCAGCTCTTCTATCTTGCTTTATAATATAAATTTAAGACAAAAAATATAATTTGTGGCAGTGTTGAGAATAACTACAACAGGAATTTATTGACTACATTTCTGTACTTGTTGCTGAACAGAACTTAATAAATATATTTCTGCCTCTTGGAAAAAGGTAAGAGGTTTTCTATTTTTTTAATTTAGTTTGATTTTACTTATTTAATTTTATTTCTAATTCTTAGTGCTCTACTACTGCTCAAGTTTTTTATCACAGGAGTGAGTAAATGTGCTAGTGGAATACAGATATTAAATATAGTTGATATATTTCTCCTTCCTCACAGCTCTTTGACAGGAAAAACAGATCAAGAGCAAAAATAACTTTCCATAAGACAGCTCAGTGTAATCCTCCAATACAACACAGTGCATGAACTCTCTCATAGAAAATAACAGAAAGTCTTAAAGATGTAAACATACTCCAGAGTGGGGAAAAAAAAAGAAAAAGAGAGAGAGCATCCAAATGACAACACCATAGCAACCAAATAACCACATCCTTGCTAAATCGACATCATCCATACCAGAAAAGCAAAGTCTATGACAGAATTAGGGCAGACGAGACAAGATAGTGCATTGGTATGATATTTCATGAAGTTTTAATTTTAACATTTAAAACCTTTAACTGACCAGTTCAAATTCAGAGCTATGTGTCAGGTGGTAGAAATTCTGTTTTATCATCTGGTTGAAAAGATTCTTCCTGAGTGTTAGGGAGCTTCTCTGTATTTAACAGATGTGCTAGATCATACCACAATGACAAACAGCTTCAGATGTCCCACTATAGGAATTTTTAATGTAAACTAATTTACCAAAATTACTTTTCTCAAGTCTATTCATCACAAAATGAGATCAGTATTTCTTCAGACCCAAAGAAAGAAAATTTTACCACTATTTTCTGATCATACATCTCAGGAACCTAAATGCCGTTTCATCCCTTCCTGTAACTCAGTCTCACTAAAACACAGTATCCTGAGTCACTTAAATCTAGATATATTCAAACATCATTCATTGATCAGAACTTCTGATACTGGCAGTCAGGCATCTGTTTCTTTCTCCATGGTCTTCTCTGAGATTTACAGTCTTCTGATGTCCTATGACAGAAGGAAGGAAGGAAGGATGGAAAAGAACTCTGGCATTTGTGACAGAAAACAGGGAGACATGCAGGCTCTGGCATAAAGACTTCCAATGAAACAATATCTTGACTGAGGAAGAAATAAAGAAATTCTTCTCTTCTTTGATAGAGCAGTTGCTAAATTGTGCCCTCCTGGAGACATTCCAGACTGTGAACGGCACTGTTAACACATGATGCTTCCATACAACTGCACAACGTATTACCTCCCAGTGTGAGAATGATCATACTGTTTCTCAGAAAAAGAAATCGAATGTAGCATATAGAGCTCTGTTAGCAACCAGCCAATGAGTCTGGAACTGCTCCTGGAAAAAAATCCATACACCACTGAATCTCAAAATGTTAGGGATGAACACTTCCAAAGTTACATGTTCAGAGAGAGAAAGTGAGCAAGCAAAATTGAAAGCAAACCTCCTACAAAATCAGGGACATTTAGTCCTTTCTGGAATTCAAGAATGAGACCTTCTGAGCTCATTTGCCCTTTTTTTAAGCAACACAAAATTAGCTGACCACAACATAGCAATTAAGACCAATCTAGGCTTAAGTGACATAAATATAGATAGTAATATACACTTACAATTGTTATGAATATGATGGAAAAATTTTGATGCAGGAAGAAATTAAACTTTAATTTCCCGGGATAAATTAGCATAAAAGGAGGGCTTTTGTTCTACAGTTACATGTTGCTATGTAGCAGTTCTCCTAAAAGCCCACAGAAAAATCATTTTCTAAACAAATTAGTTTTGGAGTTTGCATGGGAGAGGAATTAAATTAGGTAAGGAAACTTGTAGATGGTGCAAAATGCCATTAACTCCAGTGAGATCAAAGAAAATACTAACAATTTACAGCATCTGCATATCTCACACTCCTTTCTAGAAAACAAATCCATATTCCATGTTGCACACAGAAAAAAAGATGCAAATGACAGGAAGAAATATAATGTTTACGCCCTGCTCAAAGAACAATGCAGGGAAAACCTTCCTCCTCCTACTGAAGTCAGTGGAATCGTGCTTGGACAATCAAAAGTGCCAGGGCAGTATCCTTAATGCAATATTTTATTGCATATAAAGTGCTACAGATTAATGATTTTATCTTATCTGTGGTGCTCACAACAGGAGAAGATACAGGTGGATAAGCACTGGCCAATTTGAAGCCCTGCCAGAAACAACTGTCATTCTTTTATTTATGAATAAATTTATCATCTGTGAGTTTTCTAAAAATCATGTAAGATTAAATAATTCTTCACTGACTCAAACTCTGAAAAACAAATTAGGCCACTAGGAATGGAGCACACCAAATAATTGCACTTTAAAACGAACATGTCAAATGCCATTTCAGCTATACCATTCAGACTCAAGTTTCTAACTTACACTAGAAATCTCAGTGGAATGCTGGAAGTACATAAGAACTGCATGCCAGAATGAATTACATGCCCAATGTGAAATTCCCTATGTATTTTTAGAGGAAATACTGAAAACTGTAAAAGAGTTCACGAGACTAGATTTTTCACTTTTCTTGGACCTCTGTTCACTAAATGGCATAAAAGAGGTTATTGGTCCTGTCCTGAAAAAGCATCAAAATCTTCCAGCTAGAATACTGTACTTAATAGCCAAAAAGATGAGACAAATTTTGTTCTTGCAGAATAGACATTATTACATTTATACAGCTCAATATCTGAACAGCAAAAGCTACATATTTTTCATCTAAAAGTATTTCAAGATGGTTTGACATCACAGTATAATAGCACCAAACAGTCATTATTATTTATACAGAGTTGTTCTTGATGTATAATGTCTCTTACAAGACTGCCAAATTACTCACCATTTCTTTTCCTCAGCTGTTCTAGACATAAGTGGGTTTGACTGTTTCATAAAGGTCTGAGCAAAAAAGTGGGTTTGGCAAATCACCTCAAAAGCAGGTTTTGGTCAACCTGGTGAATGATTTAACATAGATTTAAAATAGTTATGGACATGTCTAAGTCTGAAAGTACTACTCACCAACAGTGTACAGGACATTGTCACAGAACAGTCCAGGCAAGTCAAGGAGGGTCAAATGAAAAAGCAATCTCTGTATTGCAGCCATTGGGGGGGTGGGGGAGGGTCTGAACCTAGATCCAGTATCAGAAACTAATTTGGAGTCAGCAGCTTATTTTAAAAAGCCATAATTTTACAAGCGTTTAGTGCTTTTCCATGATAAAAAAGATAGTGGGAATACCCTGCATATAATTCCAGCTTCACTCACGATAGTGTGAAACAGACTGCTACTAATGGAGCAGCTAATCCTGGATACCATTTCCAGGCATATGAAAGCAATCAGAGGTAGTCAGCACAGAGTCACAAAGGGGAAATCATGCTTAACCAACCTGCTAGCCTTCTATGGTGGGATGACTGGCTGGGTAGATGAGGGGAGAGCAGCGGATATAGTCTACCTAGACTTCAGTAAGGCTTTTGACACTATCTCCCATAACATCCTCATAGGCCAACTGAGCAAGTGCGGGTTAGATGAGCAGACAGGGAGGTGGATTGAAAACTGGCTGAATCGTTGTGATCGGTTGCACAAAGTCCGGTTGGAGGCCTGTAGCTAGTGGTGGACCCTGGGGGGTCAATACTGGATCCAATCCTGTTCAACTTATTCATCAGTGACCTGGATAAAGGGACAGAGTGACCCCTCAGCAAGTTTGCTGATGATACAAAATTGGGAGGAGTGGCTGATACACCAGGGGGCTGTACTGCCATTCAGAGGGACCTCCACAGGTTGGAGAGATGGGCAGAGAGAAACCTCATGAAGTTCAACAAAGGGGAGTGGGGGAAGTGCAGAGTCCTGCACCTAGGGAGGAGTAACCCTACGCACCAGTACAGGCTGGGGGCCAACCGTCTGGAAAGCAGCTCTACAGAGAAGGACCTGGGAGTCCTTGTGGACAAGCTGACCATGAGCCAGCAACGTGCCCTGGTGGCAAAGAAGGCCAACAGCCTCCTGGGCTGCATTAAGAAGAGCATTGACAGCAGGTCGAGGGAGGTGATCCTTACCTTCTACTCATCCCTGGTGAGGCCGCATCTGGAGTACTGTGTTCAGCTCTGGGCTCCCAATACAAGAGAGACATAGAGCTACTGGAGTGAGTCCAGCGAAGGGCTACTAAGATGGTTAAGGAACTGGAGCATCTTTCATATGAGGAAAGGCTGAGAGAGCAGGGCCTGTTCAGCCTGGAGAAGAGAAGGCTCAGGGGGGATCTTAGCAATGTGTATAAATGTCTGAAGGGAGGGTGTAAAGACGATGGGGCCAGACTCTTCTCAGTGGTGCTCAGTGACAGTACAAGAGGCAACAGACACAAACTGAAAGACAGGAAGGTCCACCTGAACATAAGGAAAAACTTCTTTACTATGAGGGTAACAGAGCACTGGAACAGGTTGCCCTGTTGAGGGCACTCGACATCTCCCTTGTTCAAATCCCTTCTATTCCACACTACAGATGGGATTTTATTTCTCCCTGGTTTTCAGTCAGCCTAAGGGATTTGTGAAGAATGTAAGCACTAAATTTACCAATTGGACAATATTATTTACAGTCACAAACACTGAACTGTTCCACTACTATAGCACAATAATTAGTGGAAATATGAAGCAGTATGACAGATCCGTACTGCCATCCATGGCCTTAATTATTAAATAACACTTCTATAATGTGTGCCTCTTAGACAAAGAACACTGCATGTTGCTTTTCTCTGTGTAAAATTGAATAACGAGATTCCCAGAACCATACACTGGCACAGCAGCACCCAGCTACTCTTCCTTGATATAATCAGGCAAACGAATACAGTGGTATGCACATGATAGCTTAGGTTGTGTCTTATAAAACACGACAGTGTCTGTGTAATCCTATCTGCTACCTACTCTCCCTCAAAGAGCAGTACACCGGTGTATTTTCTAACTTATGCAAAAACCTCCCCATTGCTTTCCTTCAAAATTCTCATTCAAATTCTCATTTTTCTTGTCCAGAACAATATGTCTAAGCTTTGGCCTGCTTTGACCAGTGTTTATCAAACCTGTTCAGAACCATGCTTTCATGATTTTGTGCCTCCTGCTAGTTTACCTCACAGTCTTTGCCTACTTTAAACCAGAAGCACTTCAATAGCAAAGGCCATAATGTTGTTACATTTGCAGAGTACCACAGAAAACGTGGCATGATTTCCTGACTGCAATTGCAAAACTCTGATGGATGAAAAAATAATTGAAAAGTAATAACATCACAACTAGCTGGTTTTTAATTTGCCAGAATTTAGCCATAAGTGTATGGTAAATTTAATGCTTGTTTATGGGCACTAGAGATTTATATACATTTTCCATGAGCATTCAGTTTGTAATTAAGAGCACCAAGCTGGGTTGGAGCTTGGACACAAGACTGATTTACTGCAGCATGTCAGTTAATTGTAATAATGGAGTGTGAGGTAAAATAGGTCACTTCGAATTTCTTTCACTGCTAAGGGCTAACAGCATGCACATTATCAGTTACACTCAGTCAGCTGACATGGTAATTTAATCATGTATCTCAGCCCTTAATTTTGATGTTGCAGAGAAAATTTAAAGTAAAAGAACATAGTGGGAAAATTGAGGGGGGACACTGTGTAAATTATCTGTGACAGATTTTTTTTCTTGTCCTCCAATCTAGCTACAAATCCAGGAAAACATTGTTCAACTAGTACACCT
Source organism: Dromaius novaehollandiae (assembly GCF_036370855.1). Taxonomy (NCBI): domain Eukaryota; kingdom Metazoa; phylum Chordata; class Aves; order Casuariiformes; family Dromaiidae; genus Dromaius; species Dromaius novaehollandiae. The sequence goes on from NC_088102.1 coordinate 59,241,105, forward strand.
ATGTCCACTGCATTAGCAACAGTAGGTGTTTGCTGTACAGACAAAGTAGACCATATCCACACTTGAAATTATCTTCTTTCAGTCCCTTTTACATAGTCTGGATGTACTCAGTCATGTAAACGACTGAATACTTTCTTGATGTACTAAGCATCAAGCATTCACATTGAATGCATTAGGAAGAAACCACAGTGAAGACTCCAGCACAATAGGAAATACTCAAAAACTTCAATTTAATCTACATTACTTTAGAAGTTCAGAAGTTTATCAAATCTAGAACTAATCAGCAACTACTGTAAAGGATAGTGCTGAGAACCATAAATAATTTGCCTGCTACCAGAAAAAGGAAAAATCATACCACAGGTTAGCAAAGCTTGGCCTGACCCTGGAGTCAACACCCTCACTGATAAAAGAGTTTTGTCTGATTAAGTGTAGCTTCTGTGTTGGAAAAAGAACAGATTTTCTCTCCAGATTTCTGAGAAATTGTACTTCTGGTGGGCTGGAAATAATGCATGGAAGAGTTTCTCTCAAGTGACTTCATAAATTCTGTTTCCAATCTCAAACAGCCCCTGGGAATGCAAGGCACACGGAAATAAATACACTGAAAAAATAATCTCAAGATTTTTGTATTTTGAGCATTCATATTTTGCTTTGTGTTTTGTGGGATAGCTTGAGTTTTGATTTGCTTTTCCATCTTTACTATATAATTTGATAATACACAATCAAACAAATATTTTTATTTCCTTATATCAAGTTCCTCTGCCTCTGTGTTTGTTTCTCATATTAACTTCAGATTTCTGAAGTGGCAATACCAGAAAGAGATAATTATTATTTCAAGAATGGAATTAGCATCAGGAAGAGAGAAATTCCCAAAGAACAAAGATACCAGCTTTGTAACCAAATCGGGAGGCAGGCTCTTTTCAAGTCATTGTCCTTTCCAGTGCAAATTACACCACAAGTGCCCTTTATTCCACGCACTATACCCTTAATGTGGAATTTGAATCTTCTGAAAGGGTTAAGGTGGACAATTTTATTGAAACTAATTGATAGCAGAGTATGCAGAGTATTTTCTTACAGACATAAGAAAATACACAAGAATTAGCCTTGTTGTTCCTCATGATACATGATGCCCTTACAAATGGCTACCTCCAAGAGAAGTCAATGGATTTGAGTGCGGACTTAGTTCTGAACAAGTTTCAATGCCAGTGATCTTATGATAAGCAAAATATTTTTTTTTACATAAGTAGTTTAATAAAGTTCAAAACACATCAGACCTTATCGTAGAGTTTTGGAGAAAATGAGGCGTGACTGCCTGAGGTATTGAGCAGACATAACTTGCAAGAACTTCATGGAAACCTCAGGCTTTCAGTTACTCTGAGGGTCAAGTTTCAGATTAGGATGCAATCACACACTTGTGGTAGTCATCACAAAAATGTCACTAGCACAAATAAAGTTGCAAGAGTCCAAAAGTATAAAGATGAGGCCTTAGTGTTTATAAAAGCACATTCAATCCTGACCTGGAGATACAGTAAGAATACTGTTCATCTGTAGCATACAAAAAAGATGGAATCACTAATTAGAAGCAAGTTGAAGAGCATATTTGAAGTAATAATCTGAAAGAGAATAGCCAATATGGATTTAAAAGGGAAAATTTTCATCCATAAAGACAGTTATAAAAGGTTATGGAGATGCTTATGGCAGCTCATTCAAACTGTTTGATATTCAAAAAGCATTTTATGTCACATCTCCTGCTGAAAACTGTAGAACAAACAAATTCAGGTCACCTAGAAGGCAATATCCTATGGTGAGCACTAATTGCATTCATCTCTTATTTATATATGGAAACCTCATAAAACATTCCCTATGCCAGTGCCATCCAAATACTTTCCAGTTTGAGCTATATTTAGGACCCTACCCCACTCCCTGGAGACTGACGTTCTGCCACACTCTAGGATCTGATCTCATTGGCTTGCTAAAAAGCCTAAAATCCTAAGATCAGAGAGCTTAACAGTGCTTTCTTACAACAATTTAAACCAGTGGAGTTTTGCTTTATCTTATCTATCTGCATCTTTCTGTCAACTCTTGCCAGTTAGATTGAATGCTTTTTTTGTGCAGAGATTGACTTCAGCAAAGTGGGGTCATGTTTCAGAACTTGGAGGTCTCGGTAATGCAGATAATACACACTAAAAATTCTCTCACTGCACGCAAGAACATTTTTATATGCATGCTGATGCTGATTGTGTAACAAATCATGAGCTATCATCATCAATTGTTATAGATGTATCAATCAAGTATCAAATTAAAGACTGTATCCTTGTGCCCTACCTAAACAGTATTGGAATGTTTCCAATTTTAATTTAATTCCTCTCAGAAACACTGGGTTAAATTCTAACTAGATGCAACCTCTATTTCTGTCATGCTCTCAAGTTTTTTCATTCAGCCCTGCTTCTGCTGTTTCCCTCCAACATGACTATTATTCCATTACACCATTAATATCTTTCTGAATTTGTCCTTTTACTCATGATCACTGTTACAGAAAGTCATAGCACAAAATCACTTTTTTTTTCATTACTTCATACAGCAAATTATGAACAGAAAGGACTGTTTCTTTCTTATATGGTTAGTCACATATGCTCACACATTATAAGCCACATGCAAATACAAAGTAAGTACCTTCATTTGCAGTGATAATTAGCATATGTAGCCCCAGTGGTCTTCAGTGCAAGTTCTGGACATTTTGTAACTTTTGTTAGCAGTAGAGAGTTAAAAGCATATGCAGATATCTGAGGAACACATGTATCTTAGCACAGAAGATGTGAGTAATTGTGTTTTAATACATTTACCCTCATAACACTGCTGAAATAGAGAAGTTATTATTGGCCTGTACAAGTGAGGAAGTTCAAAAACAAACACATAACTTACTATATAAATCTATTAACTAAAACTGTTTTCCCTTCACAAGTAAATGTATTTTTTCACAGTTAGTTCAATTAGAGGAAAAAGGGATGAGTTCTGTTTCAAAAAGCCTAATTCAAAACACGAACACATTCTTTAAATTACAGCTAACTTTTGATCTGCTTTGTTTCAAAACCCACAATTTTTTTCCACATCTATCATTACACTAAATGTTAATGTAGAAGTTGTAAAAATAAAGGGGATTTTAATAATATTTTTAAATATTCAGAATGTTGAAAAAGATCACACATACACACACAAACACACCCCTCATATCAAATTAGTTTCCATTTAAACAAGCAGAATAATGTTGTATGTTTTGTAGTATGCATATATTTTCCTTCATGCCTGTCTATCTGTGCTTGTCTAGGTCAACTCTTTCATACATCTATTACTGCCATACATCTCAAAGAAGAGCCCTCCAGTTAGGGCTGAGCATACTAATCCTACGTGACTACTGTGGGAGTCGAGGGCACTCAACATTCTGAAAAAACATTAAGCACTAAACCTGCAAAAACTTATTTCAAGCAAGTTCAAAGAAACAGAGCTTTTATTTGCCTCCAAATGAATTCTTGAGCCATTTCAGCAGAGAATAAATAGCTGTTGTATATCAACACTGTGATATTTCTTTCTGGCATTTTTAAACAAAAGGTCTTGACTTTTCATTTTGAAATGACAATTTGAAACTGGGTTTTGCTACAATTAATTTTCCAACAAAAATGAAACTTTTTTTAAAAAGGCTAGGCTTTGTTGAGGCTAGTAAATGAATATGCTGCATATGGCTGTTCACTGGCCCTCAGGCCAGCTGGCATGGAATGGCTCATGTCCACACTATTAAACTCTCTTCTGCCTCCAAACAGGCCGCATCCAAACTGCCTCCTGGGAAGGGTCCCTGATCAGTGCTGACTCCTGAATCATGCCCAGACATTGTTTGTGAAAGTGGCAGTGAGCTCTGGCCAAAACTATGTCAGAGACCTTTCTAAAAGTGCAACAGTATGGACAATGAAGCTCCAATACCCAGAAACATTTCCTGACACTGATTTACTACAACCAACACAGCCTTAATGTTTTTGGACTGAAATATTAATTCTTTGTACAAAAATATACGACACCTTGCACACCAAGCCCAGGTATTCTAAATGTATTTAGGCAAGCTGGAATTTGAAAATATCTGCCAACATGAGATAGCAGTTCCACAGGAACCAACAGCTCTACTGTATTTTTGGCCTCAAGTGGCCTAATCATTTCATTGTAAACATCCCACCTCCTGATGAAGGCTTGGACAAGGGAAAAGGGCAACACAGCAGGAATTCTCTTACTTCACTTCCTCTCCTGCTAGTTTGAGGAATTTTATTACAGTACTTTTTAACAAAATGGGGAGACAGTTGTCAGCTAAGAGCATCAGAATCTTTGTACTGATTCTGTGACTAATTTTCTGTTATTGCAAATCATCATATCATTTGAATGGGTTCAAAGACAGGGCATGAAGCTAGGTATGATGGCTGGGGAGGCAATCTTAAGCCTCAGAACCTTTAGCCTACAAAGGATGCTCTAGAGTTGAGCTAAACCTGTTTTTAAACTGTAAAAACACATTCTTGCTCACTGAGGGGACGAGAAACATTTTAGGTAGCTTTTAGCTCTCTGTGAAACCTGGGAATGCTGCTGATGCCTGCCAGAAGGAAGAAAGAATGACAGCTTTTTCTTAAGTTTAGCTACCTGTGAGCCTGACAGTGAGGAGAGGATGGGCTCTGTATTGTCACAACTGATGAAATTCTAGCTCATTTCTACCTTTTCAAAAACCACCTAAGGGCTCTCCAAACCACCACACAACGCTTATGTCTGTTTCTTTTATAGCCACTACCAACAGTAGATAGAACAGCTCATTAAAGGGCTGGAGCAATTCAGCAGGCTTCAGCTTGGACAGATTTTCCACTCCTGTGGGTTAGAATGCTTTGCAGTGAGACTCCATACCATGATGAAAGAATAATGAAGCTCCTCATGTGACTTCATTAGACAAAGGTATTAACAGTCATGCTTTAGAGGCCCTGTAGCTCTATTAAATATCCAACACTCTTGAAACAAAATATTTTAGCACCACATAATCTTCATTCATTTTTTCCCAGCATGCTGCTGTGAAATGTAAAAGTCATCTTATCCTCATTATACAGAATCCAAAAATAACTATAGCCAATGAAGAGAGAGGGGTTCTGGAAGATGACTGAGAGCAGCTAAGATAGGCTTCTCCTGTAAACTGACCACTGGAGGAGCCTCTCTTCCCCAAAAGGCAGGCCTCCAGAGATTGGATGGCTACGGTTAAACTTCTCTAGCCAAAATTTATCTTTCTTAATCCCCCTCTACTCTCCTTTTGCCTCTAAAATGGGTAAACAGTACTTCCATGTTTCATAGCAGTGCTATCAGGATGAACACATTAAAGATTATACCAAGGCAGTATCTTTTACCAGACCAAAAAAGGAAGCAGAAATGCTTTCAGGCACATAAGCCCTTCAAGACTGAAAGATGATGCGAAGTGTTCAAATATTATAATTCTGGGTGTGCAGCTAAACAAGAGATCTACTGAATTCATCCAGTTCGCACAGGAGGTAAGTACCAATGTTCTCCAGTTCCAGGTTAGAAGTCCAACCACTGGACTATGCTTTCTCTTTGCATGTGAATGAAAGGTTCTGCATAGAATCAGCCTAAAAACTTGCATGCCTAATGTGCAGCACTTCAGCAAAGCAGCTGATGGTCCACCTGCCACCTATATTATATCAACTCCTAAATTTTGTATGGCTTGAAAATGGAGATAACCCATTTGAAAGTTCACAAGCTAAATAACAGGAAAAAGGAGCAGTAGAATTTCGTTTTCATAAACACACGGGCAATCCACTGATATTATTATGAATTTTTTTGCTTCCTTACTGTTAAATTTTACTCCCCACAGTTAAATTCTACTGTTTCTTTTAATTAATCTTATTCTTTGCTCATTAAATGTGTCGGAAAAAGATCTGATTTAATAAAGTTCATGTTAGCTCAGGAAGGCAGTGTTACATAATACCATAGCCTTAATCTTCCATCTTTTTTTAAAAACATTCTTGCTTCTGTTTCTGATGAACTTTCCAAAAGCATCAACTTCAAAATCTTACTACTTGATGCCACAACCATACTGCATGTTCTATGTACTGCACATATTACGATCATATCACTCCCAAAGTTCTGAACATTTCTAAAGGTTTCATTATCACAATCAAAGCCCTAAGGGCCTGTAGGATAAAGCCAACCCCAGAATGGGACAGGTATAGAAAAGAATCTCCTGGATCACTATGGAGCAGGAGAGCTGGTGAATGGTCTTGATCCCAAGATCCTCATTCTATAAACAGGCAATTATTGTGGTACTATGTGGATTGCAGCAAGAGATTAGGTGAATCAGCCATCTCTGGAATAGAAGCTTCCTGGGAAATTTGCCAACAATCACTTCCTGAAAGACTATTTCTTGCCCAGTTCTTTCATACTGACACGTCTCATAATTGCTGCATTATGACCCTGTTCATAAACCCTGTTCATCTCCTGACTGGGACGATAACACTACCATAACAACCAGACTCTTTCTAATAAGACCAATTGTTCAAAGATTATTTCTAGTCTTGTGATGAATCATGGACTGCTGCTACCTTTTTTGTCCAGAGACAGAACATCAAGAGTGATATCAGTCTCCTCATCTCAGGAAATGTCTTGTAAATGCTAAAGAGTTTCTTTACAAGGTAGAGGCACAATGCTGAATTTGGAGTCAAGCTTAAGTGCTGCAGTGCAGCAGGGTAAAAAAGGGAACTTCTCCTTGCTTTATATGAAAGGGTCCATGGAATCTCAGTTGCTTCATTCTGAGTCACATAAAGGCTAAAAAAAGCAAGAAGTCAACTAACTAGAAGCCATTGTGATAAAGGGTCAAATGATGAGCATGAACAGATTCAGCCGACTGCAATCTCATTTACTCCAAAATAACATGTATCTTTGTCAACACTGTGTGATATCAAAGACTGTAAAGAGAAACACGCAAAGCATAATGAAGCACATGCTTTCCTCTGCCAAAGCCCTGAAGAGATTTATTTTCAAACTTTCCTCCTCTAATATCCAGTTGTGATGGACACAGACCTTTGTGAGAGATGAGAGGTCAAAATAAAATGACATCACAAAATCACAAAAAGTCAGAGTCCAAGCTGAGAGTGTAATACAAATTCCTTGATTTTAAACCAACTCATGACTCTTGCAACATGCTTCTTCCTACTGGAAAGGGTGTGCATTATATATATAACACAAAGCTAATGTCTGGTGATAAAAGAAGATATTTAAGATCTATTAGCTGGCTTGCTACATGTGTCAATATATTGGTAATGATGTGATTTATATGATTGTGCCTGAGAGAAGGATTCTTTAGAGAGAATATGGGCTTTGGGCCACATCTCCAACTTCTAGTACTCTCTGTACTAGCATACTTCTGCATGTATGACAGACTCAGTAAAGGCCAACTTCTATGCCAGTTACTGCACTAAATTGCTTCAGCTGTAGTAAAGCTGAGAAGGGATGTGAATTAACAAAAGACAAATAATAAATTGTGTAAATGGTGTCATTCCAGAAAATGAAAGCAACATAACTAACTTCACATAACCAATTTTCATCTCCATTTATACTGAAATAAGGGCTCTAGAAAGAACCACATAAAAATATCTGGAGAATAATGGAGGAGGCTCAGTGAATTAGGATTAATAAATAGCAATAGATTCATTTTGGTTTGGCTATCCAAATCTTTAATCATAAAGCAAAATTTCTAATGCTCACTCTGGAATTCACAAAAAGCTTTTATTTTAAAATATTTCACCACTAGAATTCCTCATTATCCAACCATGCATCTCTTAGGCTTTTCTCAAGTCATACTTACCTTCACATTTCCACAGAAGTAACAATGCAGCTGTTTCTGGGCCAGTAAAATGACTATATACTTCTGTAGATCAACATCTGGAAGGCCATAATCCATACAGCCATGAGACAGATATGCTCCTGAACACACTCCGCCACCTAAGCTGATGTGTGCCCTAGCTCTCTGATAGTCTTTATATGTATTTCCTTCCCATGGAAAGGAAGGAATGGATAAAAGTGAAATCTGGCTTGCACTTGAGTCTTGTCTTAACAGGGACTGAAGCAAACACCCAACTAGAGCCACAGTTTAGACATAGCACTAAAAGGTCTATCACCCAAATACTCCAATTTACATTGTATTTGGCCTTGGCTAAAGAAAACACTTGGGTATGTATCTAAGTTCGCCCCTGTTCAAAAGTGCAACCAAGCATATATTTAAACATGCGATCCAACTTTGTCAATTCAATGAGTCCCACATACATACCTGAATGTTTTCCTGGATAGGAATGCTTTTCAGTATCAGGACCTTTGTTTGGTTTTACGTACCAACTTCTATTAGTTGCCTACATTTAATATATACAAATATCTCATGTTGCAGTGATATACAGGACAAGCACAACACATAGTAAAATAAAATAATTCAACTGGGCAGCATACAATTTTAGAGACAAGTATGTTCCATAAATCATTAGGGTAACTGAAAGCAGAAACTGACAGGACTGAAATGGTATAATCATACTAAGCAAGGTTTAATATAGAAGCAGCGTGAAAAGGCCTAATATCCACTTGCTAATAATGCTGCTGGAACCTCTCATGACACTTTGGTCCCTATCATGTGAATGGAAGCTTTGCTACAAACTTTGGTGGGTCCAGATTTGACTTTCCCTGCCTTCTCTCTCCTCAACTCTCCAGAAAAAGAAAAATAAATATCCACAGTGATATTCTGGCCTTATGAACTTCAAAGAAACAAGTGTATGTATTGAAACTTTGCTTCAGTAAGAATTAGAGGATCATGGATTATATCAAATTGGTAGTGCTAAATTGGTAGGTACAAATAACATGTACTTTTCTGAAGTGTAAAAATAAAACTGTTTAAGAATATGACAGTATTGTCCATTTAGCCTGGAAAATACTCCATTTCAAAGTAGAGATGATGTATTCCAGTGATATACAGATTAATTAAAAGTGACAAAAATAAATACCTCAATGCGAAATACTGAATATTGTTGTTTCATACAGTATATTTTATCCAGCATTTAACTGACTAACAGGAATGCGCCACAGATGACCTTTAACAAATCAACTTATAAATATTAATTGGAGTAAGCTGCATAGACAGGTATATCAGGCTATGATAAAAACTACCTTGCCAACAATATCCTGGTGCAATCTTTTCTCATTTCAAACTTGCATGTATTGGGTGACATGCTCTAACAATACAAGCTCTAGCAACCCCTCCACAGCTAGATCACAGTTTGCACTGGGTTATGAACATTAGTGTCTGAAGTATTAGAGACATAGCAAAACTAATTTCACATAATTTATATTCCTGTTTAGTTGCTAGACAATAGGTTTTAAGTTCTACTTATGGTAAAAAAATAGAATATCTTTTTCTTTTTGATCATCATTTCACTATTAGCAGTAGTAAGTTCTTCAGTAACAGTAGCAGCAGCAGCCATGACATACAGTCTGCTAAGCTCTTAAAAAGGTATGGAAAAAAGATTTTTTTAAAAATGACAGTATAGTACAAATGGTGATGGCATATGATCAGAAATATACAATATTGTATTTTTTTTTTTTGGTAGATAGATACAATGTGAAATTCTGGGTGAAAGTAGTCAGTGATAATTGTACCTCTAATTTCAACTAGTATTTCATTCAGCATATTTTTCTTTCTTTTGAGATTTAAGATCTCATGTTTTCTCATTTTCTCTGTACTTTACTGTAGCACTGCAGGTAGGCACAAAACTCATACCTGCTTTATATCTCCTTTAAACTGCCAGAGCAGCATAACAGGTCCTCAGATGGTCTACCCCAGAAGAGACACATTAGTGTAACTGTTCCAGTCAAATACATTTCTGTTTTTCCAAGAGAGATGCAGTTATATCAATATAAATGTGCTCAATAATTGTAGAGCCAGCTCCCTGGCCATTGGCTACTGAGGTCACAAGTAGATCTCAGGAATTTCATGTATGAGCTTGTTCTGTAAAATAAAACTTAGTGAATGGAGACAAACTTATCTAATTAATTTTTTTTAACTTCTCACTTTTCTAACCAAAATCACACAGACTGAAAATTAATTTGACAGATATTGATTTACTTTTTTCCTAGGAAGCTTACTGTAAACTAGATTTTCTTTACATCTCCTTCTAGGGTAACCTTGTCCCAGTATCCATTCTTAAGAAGAAAATAATTAAGAATAATCAAAACAATTTACTTCTATAAATAATTATATTAATGCCACTGGATCCAAAATGATAAACTTTTGCTTTTCAGGTTATTAATATTCTCTAGAAGTCCACATCTAGAAGCACCTAGTGAAAGAGACACCCTCAAGAACTTAGGATGTTCACAATCCTGAAGCTTGAAAATGCCAAGAATCAATTCATACTGTCATCAGACACTGATTTAGATGATACAATGTCATTGCCACTAAGAAAGCCCTATCTACTTTGTGGTTTTTGGCAATAAAGACAAAAAAATTTGCCAAACATGATTTAACTTGTGGCCCAACCTTTTAAGCCTGTTCCACACAGGTAGGCCTTACAAATGTCCTCCTGCCCCCTTAAAATGTGCCAAAAATCAAAGCAAAAATTTTTGAAGGTTTCCAACAATCTGTACAAGCTTCTGTTCCACAGAGATTTGTGTACGTATATATTTATTTTTGCACTTTCTTGTTCTTTCGTGAAGAAAAATCAGTGTGTATTCTTTTTCCTGAAAGATCTCAGGAAAAAAACAGGTGCTATAAATTAATGCAAAATCTTTTTTTTTTTAATAGTAGTGTTGGTCCATGAATGATCTAGTAATGGAATTAAAACAAAATTTGTGGGAAAAGGCAATATCTTTAATCAGAACAATTAACACAGTTAAAAACGAGAGACTTCCAAAAAAGGGCCAACACTCCACGATAGCTTGATTCTTTTCCCCACATATATCAGTTACTGTAATACCTTCCCTGTCTTTTCAAGATTTCCAGCTCAATTAATGGCACTCAGTCTTGGAAGTTCTTTCACCAGCAGTGATGGTTTAGTGAGTTTGGCACCTGCCTGTTCTATCTATTGCCAGTAAGCTCTCTCTAGGCAGTAATAAAAGACTCTGGCCCACGGAGTAACCATTTAGATAAATCTATCATTTCTGTTTCTATGGAAACAAAAGCAGCTTTCCCAAGTTAATAGGTGTGTTAGTCTCTCAGTCATGTTCTTGTTATTTCCATTTCTTCCCCTTACCTATCAAAATATATTTTATTCTCACATTTGCCTTTTCTGAAGAAACTATTCTAGAGCTACTATTTGCATTTTAGTTCTGATAGGTATTTGTTTAACCCCGATTGAGTCAGCAGATTTCTTTTTGATTGACGGCAGCAGTTCATCACATAAAAACTGCACAATACAATTCTTGATCTCTTATCTGACTCAGTCAAAATCACATCCTTTTTGCTACCTTACTTGCCAAGATCTTCTGGGACATCCAAACTTTTTGTTTCTTCATTCTAATTTTTAATATCTGCAGGCTCCCCATTTTCAGTTTTTAAGTGCTCCAGATCCTTTTGATTAATGAACTTTTCCTCTGCCTCATATGCAGGCATATTCTCAGAAGAGAAAGACAGAGAATGCCTATCCAGTCAGCCTATTTTCTGTTTTGCTGCAAGTCACTTGACATATGAACCAAAATGTGCTCCAGAAACCTAGGAAACAAGTACACCCATCTGTGTATTAACTGTTAGTTTGAAAAATTGCAACAATTTTTCATTAATTTGCCTGGCTGCTATAGCTGATAATGTGTCAAAGAAGATCTTTTCTTACTCATTTTTACACTTCATGGTTACCTTTCTTAAATGTAGTCTTCAAATCATCAGACCTTCTATTTCTAATTACTTTATTTCCTGCATGACTGACCATAGAGGGCTTCTGATAAACTTATCTGTCTAGTCCCTTCAAACAAAGTATTGAGGGATGGGAGTTCTAATTAGAGCTGCTTTCAAAACCTTTCAAACCAAAAAAACTAATGAAACTCTTCTTCTTGTCACTTTCAGCACTAGGTTGCTATAATGCTCCTATCAACCTGAAGAACCTCTTAGTTTGTCCTTCAAAGAGTCTTCTTGCGCCTGTCATGAGAAAAAGTGCAGCATCTTACTAGGCTGAAATTATCAAAGAACTTCAAGGAAACTTGGTACAACTAACAGGAGTCACAGCCAATTACCAGTCCATGCAGGGAAGTTCTTGCAAGCTTTCTAGCAGCCATATACACTCATCCCTTAGTAGAGCAGCAGTGGGTGAACCTCTCCTTTTTCTTCAAGTGAACACCCTTCTAATATGGAAAGGTGAGAACAGATTCTTATCTTACAAAGCCGCTGTTATTCCTCTCATGCAGTGGAGGAATGTGAGGAAGGTTTGTCTTTCAAGACACTAATCCATGTTAGTTACTGCTTCTACTGCTCTCCAATTTTTACCTTTTTCAGAATCCTCTGCAATTTGAAAATTTTGTTAGTGACACAGGAATGCTTCCTTTGCCAGAAAGCAAACAAAGTCCTCAAGAAAAGGGCTTCAACCTACTTCAGCCACTAGGTGCTGTTGCATTACAAATTAAAAATAATGAGCATAATCATTGATTGATATAGCTCTTCTGAACTGTATCTTCTTCCCTCTACACCCTCCCAAACACTGTGAGGACAATAAAAATGGAACCCGTTCTGGGGCTTATCTGAGTTAGATGTACCCAAGGCTTCACCTGCAAAATTCAGAGTGTTTTTCTTCTATTTCAGCAGAGAGGAAGAAAGGCTTCCTTGTCTCACTGAACTGTAGCTCATTAAAATGGCCTTTGTTACTATAAGGACAGTATCTTGATTTCACTATGACTCCCTAATACACGATCCTTCACATCAGCAGCAGATGTTAGTACAAAATTTGTGTCTTCTGAATAGTTCACATCTCTGTGATACATTCAGAGCTCCTATCACTGAAGTATATTAGAAAGTGTTTCAGTACTCCTTGAGCAAAATCTTCCAACTTGGCTTTATTAATTAGTGTAGTCAGAACTTTCTTACGAGACTAGCATTATATCTTAATTAATTTTCTAATGTTTCTTTCGCCTTGGGAAATTTGATTAATGGTTATCAAATAAAACATCTGGTCATACACAGAAGCAATCACTCACTCCTCTAATGGCATACAGATCATAAAGGCACTATCATTGGTGTGGATAACGTATACGTAGCACAGTCTGCTGCTGCTGGTCCTGTTGTTCCAGTAGGTAGTACCCATTTTAGGCTACTTCCAGTCAAATGTTTTTCTATGCTTGACACATAGGGTCTCAATTCCTTTCTTGGTTTCATATGTAAATTAGTGTACCTTCCAACTTGGCATTGGACAAAATATTCATACATTAAAGTACAAATTGATTGTCTTAGAATCCACACTAACTGCTGCCTCAAACAACCACAAGAAACAAACAAAAAACCATATTCTTAAGGCTTGACTGATCCTAGCTTTCTCTCAAGGATTTTCTATCTCTATTACTCTGGTTTCTTTTTCTTCAGAGAGTCATTCCAGCTTGATTATTTTTGTATAAGGAAAAAATACTGAGTTGCCATAGTGAAGCAGTAAAAATCTCTGTGCACTGTTCTATGAGGCCCTAGCACTTGAGCATATGCTGGCTTGGATGACCCTGTATGCCTGCACAGAGCTCTAACACCCAACCTCTTGTTACTTTATGCATGTGCCTGATCACTAAAGGTGCACCTGTCAGTTTTTATATTCTAGTTTTCAAAATGTGAGTTGAGAATCAAGCCTGGAGGGCTGACTTCCAGGTTAAAAACTCAGATTTTTTAATAAACACCGCAGTTATTAAGCCTTGTGCTCCTAAAATGTCCAGATGTTAACAAAAAAAATAAAAGGAGAGCTTTTCAAACTCAGAAAAAGACACAACAGAACTAAAATACAATTGCCTCCCTTACATGTGTTATTGTATATTGTTCACAGTTAATGTCTATAAAATACCTGGAGATCCCTGGTTATAAATACACATATACTTAGAGGACTTATATGTGATCTACTGTGGTTATTAAATGCTATGTGAGATTCTCAGAAAATAACATGTTCTGATACTACTTTTACCCCCATTAAGATGTTATGTATTTACTTTCTGTCGAAATACACTCGCATGAATCACAGTGAAGAGAATGGAAGTCAAAGATCAGTACTCCACTTAGCAGCATCAATACACCCGTATCTTTTGCAGGTCAGACACTGAAAAGAAGTATCATTCACATAATAGGTGGTTAGGCATGCCCACTGGTACAAATATTTAATGATTTACAATGATGCATTTCCAAAATACTTTTTCAGACAGATTTGTGGGAGCTATTCTGGGTAGAGAAAGGCACCTTCATCTTGTGAGAGTGCAAATCTGAAAAAGCATTCAACAAATGAGAAAGATAAAGTCATATTTTGGAATCAGGACAAAATGAAGACTAAAAGGCACTGCCTAAGATAATGCATATTAAGCTATTTAGAGTGCTTTCAACTGACAGCATTCATTTTTTTATCCTCTTGACTTGAAGAAGCCAAATGACAAAATACCCATTTGAGTCAGTCAGTGACCAATCACGTCTCAGACATCCAGGACAGAAAATTCCAGTGATTACTTTTATCAAAATTACTTTGAAGGATATCTGAGAGGTAGAAGATCATCAGGGTCTATCCTATCATGGACATTCTACTCCTACTGGTCCATGATATTCCCTGAAAAATGAAAGAAAAAAGAGAAAGTAGATTAGAGACTTAGGGCAAAACTTTACAAAGTAAGACAACAAAGAGGAGAAAGTGATACACTGTTGTTGTTCCTTGCTTAACAGTGGAAGAACTGTCTGAAGTGGGGATCTCTTAGTAATCTAAACTCATATATGGACCCCTTTGATACAGCAGGCTGGTCTGAATGGCAGCCAAAAGAGTCCATAGGGCAACCTTACTTGGCTCATCAACTCTGTCTCAAAGGAAGCAAGGTGCCAGACAAGGGCAAAGAGTGTGTGTGGCAAGTGTAGTAGCAGTGCAAGCACTCAGATTCAGAAGGTCACAGTGGCAATCCACGCTGAAAGTCCAGAACTAGATCCACCTCCACAACTAGAAAAGATAGGCCATACCGACAGATGGCATGAAGACTGCTGCAATAATCAACTGTGTAGCAAACCAAAACAAAGCCGTAATAAGCAAAGGCATTTAGGCATTTTGCCTTGAGAAAGTCAACAAAATCTTTTCTCTGTTGTTCGATTGTTTCATGGCTATATCTGCTGTCTGTTTCCTACATCGTATACGTCTCTTCTCCAATACATTTACAAAAGAAATAGTGCCTTCCTGTAAATCCAAAAAACATCCCTGCCAAAGCACATCACTGTTTAGTCATTTTATCACTGATTCCCTAATGTGCTATTAACTACATTTAAATTCATGTGATACAAAAAACCTTTGACAAGATTTGGTATCTCTCATTTCAGCTAGTAATGAATTAATATGATAAATATTCTTACATATGAAAATGTAAGCAAACAATTAAATATGGTTCCATCTTTGTCATCAGGGACATTAAGCCTACTATATGGGTGGATTTTTATGTTGTTTCACTGTAAAAGCCATTAGTGAAAAATAAATTGTATATAATACAAAAATGGAGCTACTGAATACTTTTTGAATTTGCTTCTGGTAATTCTTAATGTTAAAATGTCATATAGTACAGCCTTCATAGAATAGCAGTAGAATGTAGCTTTTAACTGAAATTGTTGAGTTTCAAAAAGGGTGAGTAGCAAATTATTCTGCTTATTTATTATTCAGATTAAGCATTCCAGAAACATTTTCTATTCTATTAATTAATAATTTGAAAACTATTCAATGCAGAAAGCTGTGAAGAAACAGCCTTTTAGAATATAACTGTCTGTTCCATGTGCAGAGTTCTGAATGCCAAACAAAATTCCTAAGTTGCATGCTTATTTGCTAAAGAAATAAACAAGTAGCCTTCCTACTCATCCCTTTTTCAGCTCCCCCAGTTACTTCTGTATCCTGGATGCCCACTCTTTATAGGACCCAGTCTAAAAATAATTTAAATGCTAACTTGTACTTGATCACCTAATGTATCAAATTTTGTTTAGCTTATTTTACATTTCTCCATAAACTGGCTGCAATATATGTGCAAAAGTCAGCAAATTTAACTTTAATGTTCTGGTAGCTACAATAGTCTAAGGAGATTAGCCAGGCAAGATTTATAGGGAGACACAACACCTTTTATCAGATCAAGTGATGCAGCTGGAAAAAACAAGCAAGCTTTCAAACATACAAAGCTTACTTCTGAATTAATTATGCACACACACATATATATATATGTTCAGACTGAGCAGGTGGAGTTAAAAATACAGAACATGGATCAGTGTCCAAATTCAGTCTTTTTTGATCCAATTTTACTCCAAAACTCACTTCTTTCAGAAATCTCTGAAATTGGCAGTACTATATTGGATGTATTATAATCAGTTCTGAGAGAAATGAGATTCTTCAGCCCCCATAAGCAGTGCTGGGAATTAAAAGCCTCAATCTGTCCAGCTCCCTCAATTCCAGTTGTAATTAAATAGACTTTTACAATTTACATTTTTTCACAGCACTTTGCATACAATTAAGAGTCTTTTAAAACGAAATTATCAAAAGATGTTTGCCCTTTATTTATAGAAAGACAGGACTGTAGTACCCAAAGAGCTCACACTGAAGACTGATATTTGAGATTACAACAAACTATTTGTTTGAAAATTGTAAACTTGCAGACTTTCCTGACATTAAGACAGATGTACCAGAACTACATTCTGCTCACCATTTCCTGACATTATAAAATGTACATTACCTTATAAATAAAAGATTTAACCATGCTTGTGATTGCAAAATTTATGACTGCTTTGGCAAGTGTGTGTGGTCCAGTGGAATTCAACTCCCTGAACCAATCTTTGACAAACACACAATAAACTTCCTTCAGGCAAGAGAGCTGCTTTTTTATTTATGGATATATAGTTAATATTACAAGCAGCTATGAAAGGGAAAAAGGAAATCGGAACACGTCAAACATCAGAACATTCCAAAATAGGTAAGCATAAATTTCAAAAAGAAGCTTTTAAAATTCAATTAAAAATCATTCTGTATTGAATACTATTCAGAAAATTTGATGCTTTTGGATAAAAAAGATACTTTCACAATGCCAATACACTGGCATAATGTTATAGTTAGTAATCATCAACACTCTTTCCCATATAATTTCTAGTTGCATCATTCTCATGAACACGTTATGAGAATACAAAGCTTAGTGAATGAAAGAAACCTCTGCAAACCGCTGCAGGTTTGCACAGATTCCTTAATTTGGCTCTTAAGGCATTAACGGACTGGAGAAAGCTGCAGAAAGGTGGCACTGTAGCCAACAAAGCAGTCCTGACTAGACTGCACCACCTAAAAAAAGTCAACCCTAGAAGAAAAAAATTATGAAGAGAGGGCCAGATCCATGGATAATTACCACTTATTTCAAGGGCATAAGCAGGAAAGAAGCTGGCCCTTTGCAGAGGGGTAAATTCAATTTAATGGCTTACCAGTTCTGAAAAAGTAATGCTGGGATAAAATCCATGTAAATAAAATCAAATCTAGGCCCTGTTTCTATAGACAGCTTCTGGGGCATATTTTGCCATCTTGGAAACGTTTCATAACTTTAGACAGTTCCTCACTTAAAAAAAAATTCCAGTCAAGAACTGTTTACCCCAAGGATCTGAATCCAGTACAAAGTATCTGCACAGTGTTCTAGATCTGAACTGCTTTGTGAAGTGTTTTTTATACTCGTGAACTGTTCAAACCAGAGATCAATCACTGGTTTTTGTATGCATACATTATGATATAGGACCATATTTTGTGAATAACCAATCATCAATTAATGCTTATGCAGATATGCTATGCTACGCTTAAAACATTAGATTTGCATTTTCATTTCAAGCTTGACTGTAACCTCGACTGTAGGATTGCAGAACCCTCCCCCACACCACTCTCAGTAAATCCTGTCCGACACCATCAAAACAAGCATTACAGCAGCCAGTGATCACCCATATGTCACAATCTAGCAAAAAAAGGCAGTTCACAGCTAATCTACAGTACCAACGATACTGCTGTAGAGAAAAGAAGCATATCATATTAATCAGGTAGTTGTGGAAACTCTGTGTTTCTTGGCATAAATTGGCAATTGCAACCCCAAGGAATCACCGTAGGTGTTCTGGAGTAAATTAAAATTCTTCTCTAAGAATTAGTCTGTGCAAAAGTTGTGCTGGGCAAACTGATTTCTCCATGTGTGTTTTCCATTTTGCCTACATTCAGTTAGATTGCAGGGGATTTGAAATTTCTCATGGGAAGATGTTCATTGCAAAAGGTAGCTGGGATAGCAAGCACAGCTTGTGAAGCTTTTGAGCAGTAAGAATAAAGACAAACGTTACGTTTATTTCTGGACATTGCAAAACCTTTGCACAGCTTTTAAAGTTTATTAGCATAGTTGTAGACAGAAAACACCAGGTAGTTAGGTAGGTAACAAAGATCCTCAAGTTAACAATTGCATTCCCAATGACTACTTTGGATAAAAGTCCCGTAATAATGCTCAGTGATCTGTGGCATCTTTCATCCAGAGCGTACTTCACCTATCATGTCTACGACTGAAATGCAGTAACCAGGGAAAACATAATAATTGCTTAATAATGCAAAGCAACCAGATAAAGTTCAGAGGGAGGAATGAAAATGAGTTTCATAGTCAACTGCAACTTCAAAAAGAAAGATACTAAGACTGCAGTTTGACCAGCTGGAGCCGCTCTCCATGTTACCGACCGTATGGTTGGATCTGTAATTAACAACTAGTCAATTAGCTTTATCCAAGAGCTATTTCTTTCAGCACCATACCATTCCCTAATATCTGTCATGCTGGCTCATGTCAGTTTTCAGAGGTACATAACACCATTTAAAATAACTGGAGCTATCCACATTCTTTTTTTAGACTGGAACTGAGCCCAGGTTGTGTCCTAACTTACTGACCACCTCAACAGTTATGCTTAGCATGCTGATGGCTTCTCAACACTGGTCAGGAGAGAGCCAGCACAGTAAACTAAACTGGAACTTAGGTTTCTATGCAATGAACAGGTTTTGAGAAGTAGTGCTTTTAGTTTCTGCCCCTACATGGTATGAGTGTACACGGTTCCTGTTTCCAGTTCAAAGTCAAACAGGTTAGCTTAATTTGTGGTTGACTTTGCTTAGGTTGACTGTATAGTGGAACAGAACAAAACAGAAGCAATTAAATCCATTATTAGTATCAACTGAGAGGCAACAAATACTAGTGAGTCTACTGCCTGCCTGTCCTAAACTGAAACAGCAGCAACAGGTCAGGACCTTTGCTGCGCCAAACCTTAGGTCTCATAATTGAGTCATACATGCAGCATAAACAGTTCGCCAGCTGTACATGCAAGAATTTGCTGCAGTCCTGTTTATCCACTTTAAATCACTGGATCACAGCCTAAGGTTGAAAGATGCTCTGAGCCCCTGTATGCCAGGCACCATCCACTTGTCAGCTTTTGTTCTTTGTTTCTTGCTTCCTGTCATCGGTTGCAATACCCTCATTATTATTTGTTTGGTAAAGGTCTAGTAAGGAGCTTATGTCCTTCACAACTTCTCAATCCTTTCCAGTTTTCTGGTTCTCATTTATTGCTTCCTGAATTCCACGCCACACTGAAGACAACAAACACTGAGATGATTCCAAACTTGGATTAATTAAACAGGACTTTACCATAGCATTTGTTCTTAAACTGTCCCTAATAAGCTGATAGCTCTTTCTGGTCCCCAAACTAACACTTGTAGATGCTGATGACTGAGAATTCCAAGAGCTTTCTGCTTCAGTGCCATTCTCAGCATACTGTTTTCGTTATTTATAAGAAGATCACATAATCATATTCCTATTTTTCTCCACTTGGCAGCATTATCTGCACTGACTACAATATACACAGGGCAAAGGTTTGACCATCTGGCCATAGATGCCAAGCTGAGACATTTTCCAGTGGCAGCATCTGGTTTCTACGCAAAAGGCAGTGTGTTTGCAGCTTTGGGCCTGTTATACAGCAGGGCTACAGATGCATTATCTAGGCTGCCAGATCTTCTTGGATTGCTTTCTTTTGATTCACCTTTAATTCTGTAACATTTTCTTTTTATTATTATTTGTTTGGTAAAGGTCTAATAAGGAACTAAAGCTATCCTATATACCCTATCCTGTATATCCTATCCTATATATCTCTACATATCTTATATATCACATTCATCCACCTGATACTCAGAAACAAGTAAGCCAAAAATTATTATACAGAGATGACTTTGCAAGTGCCTAGCTCATCAACTTCCAACAGGTGTGTGAAGCAACAATTCCCCCTTCAACATAATTTTCTACTTGGTCCAAGTTGTGTCCTACCTGTATAATGGATGTAGATGCTGCTGACAAACGGAAAAAAGAAATACGATTCAACCATTTCGAAAGGGAGACTTATTTACAAAACTATCATTACATGAAAGAACAAACAGAAATTAAACAAGAATGAAAACAATAGAATAACTTATTGGTGAGAAAAGCCAGGCTAAAGAAGATACTTCCTGTTTCACGTGTGAAGCAAATACAGAAGCAGGATGGAAATAAGTGGTCTTGCATGGAGGCAGGGAAAAGAAGCCTGAGATTCTAATCTATAATTTACAGACCATAGCATGTCCTCAACTGTGTAACAACTTTGGCCCTCAGGTGCTAACATAATACATATAATAAATGGTAGCACGCAGGCATATCATTCAACACGTCACAAAGCTGTTAATATTTCAAAATGCCTGGCACATGCCAAACATTGACAAAAGTTTTAGTGTTTGCTTAAGAGGAAGTTTCAATAAATGAAAACATGAAGCCCAAAATTTAAGACCGAACAGTTTCTGTAAAATTTCTGCAAAAACATGCCATAGGATTTTTCATATATCCTACACCATTTCTTTCTGTGTGACATTAGTAAATGATTGCATATTAGAGTCCAAAGGATCAAGAACTAGGTTGTGACAGAGACCAGGAAGAAAGTCACAGAAAAGAAGCTAGTGGACAAGTTTAATTTGTCACTTCTAATTATGCCATGCCAGAGAATTTTAAATTGTCTTTCAGACGGAAATCCCTAATTTTATCAAATGATCTAAAAGAACATACACGTAACATCATTCACATACTAACATTAACAAAGTTCATGGGAAGATACACAAATTCATTGCCTAACTCTGCCATGGCAGCGCAGCATGTAGGAATGACTGCAGTAATTGTTTACCGCAGACAACAAACATTCAAAATTAACCCAAGTGGGGTTAATTGGGCCCAGTACAATGACAATTCTACACTGACTGTACAGTATTTCTGCCAGAGGTAGGAGTGCACAGAGCAGAAAATGAGTTTGTCGTGGAGCACTTGGATGTGATATTCATGTACCATGTACAGAAAAGGGAATATCTTGCTATTATACCAGCAAGCCTGAAGATGTAGTAGCATCCTAGCTCCCACGTGTCAGGAATAAATATGTCCCAGTGGAGGACTACATTGATT
The DNA here is from genome assembly GCF_036370855.1 of Dromaius novaehollandiae. NCBI lineage: Eukaryota > Metazoa > Chordata > Aves > Casuariiformes > Dromaiidae > Dromaius > Dromaius novaehollandiae. The sequence goes on from NC_088102.1 coordinate 59,262,828, forward strand.
CAAGTGGAGAAAATATATCCCTTATGTACAGATGCTGCTTGTCCTCTGTTGTAGAGAACCACAGCAGGAATTTTATGTTTGAACATATGGACAAGTTAGTCATGCCCTATCTACTCAGAGAAACAAACAGAGCCAGGCTGGATAGCTTGCAGGGCAGTACAGTTTTTTCCTACAACCCAGTAAAAGGCCACAATGGTGGCAGTGCATTTCTATTTTAATCAGTTAATAGGGGCAGATTCTGATTGTGTGGCCAACTGAGGGCTAGAGAAATGGAAAATTTTACCCACATATTATGTATTACTAAATGGATTTGGTCCTTTTCACCTTTCCTTTTAGGACAAGGGTTCTGCTTTTTTCCTAAGAAAAGACTCTGTGGGTGGCATATTTTTATGACAAGACGGAATTGTCTTGAGCTGAAACCCGTATTTCAAACCGTACAACTGCAGTGTGTACTGAGCCCTGACAGGTCAAAAGGAACAGATTAAATCCACTCGATACAACATTGCAGAATGTTATATGCTGTGCAAAGATATACGTGACCTTTTTCCTGGACAGAGATCATTAATTTCTGGTGATAAAATGAAGCCTGAGGAATGGACTCAGTATAAAAATGACAGCACTGCTAAACAATGGGTTGACTCCTAAAGATTTTTAAAAATGATTACCTGTTCTTCATGACAGCTTAACACGTTTATGTCCTTTTCAGTCAGTATAGTGCATATGCTTTATTATTCATCATGAACTGGCTCTAGGACCATCTCATCTGATACACTGACTTCCAGATGGGATAGCCCTAACCTTCAAGAGAGAGAGTAAAGCACACGAAATCCATTTCTTGTATATCCTCTGTTGACTTGGAATAGATTTCATTTCTAATTCTGGAGATTTCTGTGAATCTCTTGTTTTTTATTCATTTTCAATGATAGGGTACAGCATAGGATGAAGCATACATTAAATGAAAATATTAAGTGTCTTGAAACAATGAGGCCTTGAAAAATGTCAGTTTCAAAAGACACACTGCTGACTGCTGTTCAAGTCTATCTACCCTCTCCTGACCTGGAAATTGTCTGTCAGAAGATTTCTCTGAGCTTTACCACATAAATGTGTATCAAAAAATCATGCTCTCCCAATTAGCATTCTGTACTTACCAGCTCTTCCCCCTGCTTTACACTTTACCATACCATCATAATTAGTAACAGCTGATTTTGCTTACATTCTGTAGCCAACATCAGGGACAACTTTGAGATCATATATATGGAAATCAAAATTTGAACTGATCAAAGTTATTTTTCTTATCAGATTATAGAGAGACAGAAATACACACTATTGAAGCTCCAGCTGGGAAATGGACTCAGCCTCTTTGGTTCAATTCCTGAATGCAACTCTTAATTTTGGTTTCATCCATCCTGAGAAATATGCCTGAGCAGCAACAGAGTAAGAATTTAACCAACGTTTCCAGAAGTGGAAACCTCAAAACTCCTGTGTAGAAATCTGAGAACACAGCCTCATTAAGCTTATCTTGAGACTTCAGGATTTGGTTGACAGCAAGTAGAAATAACTAGCAAGAAAGATAATGGCAGAATTTTTTTCTTTAACTAAATTCTAACCTTTTTTAAAATTTATATAAAATGCCCCTTGATGCTAAGTTTGGGCACGGCCCCTATTTTGCCTTCATCAAAGCACATAAATACTGTGCTGTTTCTCAGACTCTTCCTTTATAAGATTTTTCTTTATTGGTAATGTGAAAACAACAGTGCAACAAATTTCAACCATCCTCATCAACTTCTGCAGGGCCCCTTCAGGGCCTTTTCTGTCCTAGTTCCCCCTGACTCATACACATTTTCCTATCTTTTAGATTTGGGGTAAATTTAATTAGACACTCGCTAGCACAACTCATTCTATTCAGCTCAAGATTCTGGTACTGTAGCCATCACCATAATCTCTGAACTTGTCATCGTATTCACTTGGAAACTTAATGTAGTGTCTGAGTTTTAGCATTAAACAACTTAATAGAAGAGTCCTGAATTAGCTGCTGTAGTCTCAGAGCACATTAACTTGTTAAAAGCTTTCATCATATCAATATGGTATTTCCAACAGTAAGTAACAGTTAGTGATCTCACAGGGAAAGCTATTTAATAAGTTCTAACAATTTTCCCGTGTAAATACAGATCCCCTATCTCTTCTTTGCAACATATAGGTACACAGCTTATAAACCCATTTCTTCAATACAACAATAAATGAAACAACACTGGAATACAATGAAATGGCATTAAGTTGGTGTCCACCATCCTTGTATAAAAAACTTAAAATCTATCATTGTAGGTACTTGAAATTTAAAGTAACATATTTTCTGGTTTTCATCCAAGTAAGTCAAGAAGCACATGTAGAAAATCTATTTCTAAAGTAAACATAACCCAAGGCACACAAGAACAATTAGCATTCTCAACTGAACTGAATTGGGTGATGGTCATGATCATTTTCTGTATATGTTTTGAATTTAAAACAAAGTCATTCTGACTATTTCATACTCCTCCTGTGAATAAGTTTAATGAATGTGAACGTTTAAGCAAAGGAAATTTTAGTGACAATAGTCACAATAAGTGGATTTCACACTGCAAAGCAAGCCAAAAGCAGGGCAAATTTTAAAATTATTTGATATTGAACTGTACAGTTTGAAGTTTGTTTAATTTCGGGGTATACAAATTTAAGCTTCTAAGTACAAGGAATGCTCTTTAATTAATACAACATGTATTTCTGAGTTTACAACAAACGAATGCCTATCCAAAATAATTGTTCATGGATGATTTCAACATCTGACTATTTCATGATCTGTGTCCACATGAAATTCTGTGGATTACTTAACCAGCTCCAGCTGCAAATCATTACAAATAAAGCAGGGATCCATTTTGCCTTTGTGCTTCTGTTTTAGAGCTAGTCCTCATGAGATGATTAGTTTTTCCTGCAGGGTATTGGACACCTCCACTTTTTGCTGATTCCAGGAAGCATTGGCTTTCACCATTTTGGAGGTCTGGGACCCCAGACCCTTGTGAGTTTGTCACTGCAGCAGCAGGCTTCTGAAGGCTGTGCTTCAGAACCTGAATTGCTAATAGTTTTCCATTAGTGTCTCTCTTTATAATTTTGGACCATCTGAACCGTATTTCCTTCTGTATGTTTTATCTTATTCAGAGTTTGGAATGGTGTTTCAGTGAAATCTGCCTTCCAGTTCTAAAGACTTGAGAGCCGCCTAGTGGAAGCCTCTGCATGAATTTCAAAACTAAGCCTAAGCCTAACTTATTTTTTCTCTCTTATGGAATCCCTCCTGACACTGTTCCTACAGCCAAACAAAATATAAAGATTTCAATTTGATTTCAGAAGCTTACAATTTTTGCAGCAATATGTATCACTCTAAGACATAAAACTGAAACTAGTAAAACATTTTTTCCTAAGGCAGAATAGGAATTACAAGTGTTGATTCCCCACTATGACAAAAATCTTCGGTAACTTCACAGATCTCAGCCTCAGGTAGGCTCATCAGGTAGCAGGCAGTACTAACAAGGAATACACTTCTGTAGCCCTGTACCAGTTTATGATATTGTGTTTTGAAAATAATTTGTCCCTGTGTTAAGATGTAGAACAGAAATAATATCTCTATATCCTGACTTTTAAATAGGCTTTTGTGATAGCATATTTAAGCTTATGATATTTTGCTTATGGTATCCTTTGGTGTTCTGGATTCAAACAGAAAGAAGGTTGGTTTGAAACTGACAATGATATTGTTCATCTAGTGAAGTCTGAAGAATTGTCTGTAATTATCAAAAGTTCAGAAACAACTCTCCCTAGGTGTGGAAGAAGCTACAGGTGCTAGAATACCACTTCTAAGTAAAAACTTGCCATAGGGAGTTCTGCTATAATTGATACTCTATGACATGCTATTATAAAATGCTTCAAAGGGTCTATCATCTTATTTTAGAGGACAAGCCAGATTTCTGTGATAAAGAATATTAAAAATCATGTTAAGTTCCTATTTCATTTTACCTTGAAATAGGACTTGCAGTCATAACTGCCATTCCTGACCTAAGCAAAAAAGTCAAGCATGATCCAAACTGCAGGAAAGTCATGATAAATTTTGTTTTGCACAGATGTGTGAATTCTTCCTGAACTAACTGAAGAAATTAGCCCATTTAATCCCACAGTTTTCATCTGCTGATCATTTTCTTACACTATTATGACAGCCACAGCAAACTCAAAGAGCAGCTCTGCAGGATTCCAGGCTCACCCAGGAGGTGAGAAAGGGGATCATTTTTCTATGTTCTATGAGCTAGTCTTCGAGCTCATTATTTCAGTGAAAAGACAACAGCGCATTTTGTCAACATGTTCCATAGGACATAACCCAATAAGAGTATCTATCCTTGGTGCATAACCCCTTAAGGATCTAAGCAGGCAAGCTTTCCATCCTCCCAGGCAGGAGTTCTGGAGTAAAGTGATACGACACGTAAGTGGAGGACAAACTATTAGTCTCTCTGCACATCATTGATTCTGCCTGTAAATAGGAACTGGCAAATTGTTTTTACCTCTTCGGATAAAGCAGCATTAAAAAAACACTTATCTGTGCACCTCTGTGAAATCTGCCTGTAAGTCATGCAGAACTGTACCTTGCAACAATCAAGGAAATGGAGGTAAATATCTGCCCACTGTGACACATTTTCATGCATTCTGTCACAACTCATATGCTTATACAAAAAGCCAGTGGGAAAGCAAATAAAAACTCTGTAAATGTGAGAAAATCCTGTAGAGACAGGGAAGGAGAAAAAAAAAAGTGAAGATGTAGAGAATTCAGAGAAAGAGAAACAGATACAGAGAGATCCAGTCTGGCATCAGACACAAAGGTCCGTTTCCTAGTCATGTCCTAGTACATTAATTTTGGGAGGGAATACAGTGTTAGCATGGCCATGTATCTCCTCAGACGCATTCAGTCACGGAAATCATCAAAAAGAATAAATTGAAGCACCCCCAAATGTAACAGACTCATGTAAGTAAGTTATTTTTTAAAAGCTATTCTAAGTAGAATTATTACTCTGAAAAGAGAGAACAATCAAAGACTCCATTAAATTGACACAGAACTTTGTCAAGGATATTAATTTTATCTAGAAAAGCACTCAGATGATATTGTGATGGGCAACAGGTGAGGGAAAGGGGAAAGGAAAAAGATCTATTAAAACAACCAACAACTTCATCTATAATTTTCAGTCCTACTATAAAGAGACTGAATATGAGAAGTGAAAAAAAGTTTTAGACTGTTTTACAGCAACAATCATGACTGTCCAAACAGCTACAGACACTAGGCATCAGATCTTCCTGTGAAAAAATGACCAGTGTTCCACTGACTTCAGTGAAACTACACTGATCTATACCAAGTATATACTGACTTCAGTGTTTGTCATAAGTGAAAGCAGATGGGGGGAAGGATGGGAGAAAAACAAATTATTTTTATTTGTATTTAATAAAATTTGGCCTACAGGCTTTATATGACTCAGTACATAACATCTGGGATTGATCATAGGATCACAAACTGGAAAGCAGTCATCTGGCTTCTAGAAATAAACACATTCAGTTCCTGTTCCACAACTTTATTTTTTTAACGATAAACCGCAACAGCTTAAACAGCCATTTTAAGTCCCTCTAATATTTTCAGCCTCAGTATTTTTAGCTATTTTTCACATCACAGCATTAGGCAACTATTAAATTTCTCTTATTCTGGAGTGGCAGTACTGTTTGGTACTTCCACACACACACACACACACACACACACACACTATTAATACAGTACTTTATTCCTTCAAAATTTTATGAAACAATGGTAGTCTTGAAACTCCGATTTTTATTAGTTCCATTCTTCACAAGTGTCATGGGAGAGGCCCAATATGTAATGCAAGATGCAGCACTGATGAACTACATAGACCGGCGTTTCCTTTCTTTAGAGGTATGTGTTATCTGTATAGTTCAATAATACTGTCTAGCTGCAAAGTAGTTTGAAAATGGATGTACGTTCTTCTGTGTATATACTCACACAGGTCAGTTTATATTCTAATCAGTGTCAGGGATGTAAGTTCCCACTTTCTTTCAAATAAATAAAATCAAGGAGTATGGTAACTAAACCTTTAACTAATGACTCCTAATTACCACATCATTGTTTACTGTAGCATATAATTTCATAATGTTATAACTTTATTCTGCTATCACTTCTATTTTTATTATGCTATCAGTGAAATTTAGCGACATGTGCAAATGTTTTAAGGACCATCACAGTCCATTCTAAGGAACACTATAATCATATTGTTACTAGTAGAATTGGTGCCAAGTATTAACAAGAAGATAGTAACTTATCAGATGTTTTTTCTATGCATGGCTGAACCTAACTGTAGGAGTAGTTTAAGATGCATTTTTGTAAACTGTCAGTGTATTTGCACTTTAACAAGGAATTGAAACAGGTATTTGATTGAAACAGGTATTTGCTTTCAACTAATTATATAGAAGTACAGGTCAGCACCTGTTTCTTTCTCTTCAGTAAAGATCTACTAGTACTGCAAAATACCTTTGCAGTATTGGCATACTATAATCATACATACTTCATCTTAAATTGCTAACATCTTCTTGGCTCCTGACTTGCATTAGCAGACTATTCTAGAGAAATTTTAACATGACTGGCCTCATATTCTCTGTTTGTGCAAACAGGGCTCTCACTGGTCTTACCTTTCACAACAGAGAAACCGAAGGATTCATAACAGAGACTGAAGGATTAGCCTGGTCTTCTGTTCCCGTTATGTAGACTGAGAAGTCTCTGCTTCAAGATCTCAGCTTTCCTCCCTCTCTCTCCCTCTCCCTGTCTCTCTCTCTCAGACAGCTATGCAAGCTAGGAAGGAAGGCAGTAGAGGTAAGCTGAGATCAGTTTTAAGGAGCAATCCTCAGTGGAAAAACTCCCTTCATGCTTTGTGAGTGCTGTTTAGCTACTGAACTCAACTGAAAATTCATAGCAGGCTACTGTTGCTGTCTCTACCTGCTGAGCAGCAGTGGGGTGAAGAGGGGCTTGTAGCTCACTCCCTAAGTCACAATTTAGGTGGTTAGACAGGCTACTCATCTGTCACAGAGACAAGCTACATTCAAGAACTCAGCAGACCAGAATGGGAACTAGGTACAGCAGAAGCCAAAGCTAAGGTTTCTTGACAGTCTGTTCCATTTTGAAGAATTTTTCATAGAACACAGGCAGGTTTCCAGTGGAGGTGCAGATTTACTGAATTTAAAGCCTTGGAACCAGGCTCAAGTCAATCTCTTAGGAGTTCTTACCTCTCCAACATGAGAGTATCCTAACCTGGGCTACTAGGAAAGCTTTTACATTTTCCTCTGCAACACACAGCAGACACCTGAGGGGTCCCAGGAAGTCAGGGCAGCTGAGCCACTCACTCAAGTTCAGAAAAGAAGAGCTCAGTTTTGCTGATTTGAAACAGTTTGGGAATGTATCTGTTTATTTATTTGTTAAGTATTATTAAATATTTAAATATTGGCATAAATATTTTAAATATTTTAGTATTGGCTTAAATATTGGCTCACTTTCTTTAGCTTCCCAAAGCAGCAGTCAGGCTTCTATTTTCAGGCTACCTATGTTCTTTCCAGGTCTGCTACTAACTTGCTCCATTACATCAAAGAAATCACTTTCCTCACCTACAAAATGGGCAGATCCTTTAGAAAATGCTGGTCATCTGAATCTAGCTATAAAGAAACATCTGCTTTTTCAGCATACTTTTTCTTTGAGGAATTTTTAACCAAACTAAAAAATTTTCAGTGTAAGGTATTCAGAAGAGGCTGCCTTTGGTTTCAATGCTAAATATGGTACTCGTACAGTTTTTCTTCTTGTCTGTGTCCCCCATGGTGTATCCTTTGAAGTACTCAAAAATGATGGCAAACAACCTGCTAGCAAATTCTAGAAAATACAGAGCAAAGAGAATTGATAACATCTGCAGAAGCAGAAGTCTTTCATATAAAGGCAAATTTGAATTCAGTTGCCCTTGCACTTTTTTTTAACATAGCCAATAGTTTGACTAAAAAAAATCTTCTCAAACATAGACATGAGGTCAGCATTTCAGTCTTCTATTTTAAATGAAGGAAAAAGAAGAAGCCGCACTAGATACTGTCTTGCTCAGAAGAGGTGTACTTAGGTGAAATGTGTATGCTTGTAGCGGCCAGCAGCTTCAGCAGAAAATTTTCTGAGACTGCTTTAGTAGTGGTCCTACAGAAGGACTTCTGAAAAGTTTCTAGAAAGCAAGTAAACAGAGATCACATGCCCTGAAGTATCTCTGATTGTTTCACACAGAGCACACTTCCTTCTTCAAGCAGCAAAACAAAGTATCTGGTTCTCAGTAACCACATGAAGAAAAAGTGCTTATTTTTGACCAGAACTGTGAATGCTACTGCCGGTCAAGTATGTCCTCTTCATGTAGATATACAGCAACAGACCGTTGGTTTGCAATAGATGGGGGGAGGGGGACTGCAAAGGGGAGAATGGCACATTTTTTAAAGTGTTCATGAATGACATTCTAATCTATACAAAATATGCTTGTATACCTATGTGTTTTCTTTCTGTGTTCTAACTCAAGAAGAGGCTGGAAAAATGCAACCAAGACATACTGGATTATGTTGAAGAATTTCGAGACTTTTCAAAGACGATAATGTCACGCCTGGCAGTACTGAACAATCATAAGACTGAGGTTAAAACTGAAGTAGAGAATTTGCTAACAAGAGTTGAACGAGCACAAAGGGACATTGACTATTTTGGATCTGTCACAGATTCTAATACATGTATAGAAGTAGATGAAGACTTGGTGAAACAGCAGCTATTTGAAGAAGCAGAAGAAAAAAGGAAACTTAAACTCATGCTTAATGCAAGTAAGAACAGTTTATTTTTCAGAACTTTGATATAAAAGAGCCAGTCCCTTAGCCAATGCATGTAGGGGAGCTCAGGGCAATCCCCTGATACAGGGATAACACAGATTTTCATGTAACATGAATACCACAGATAATCACGTTTTTTGTCTACGTAAATACAAATCTTTCAAAACAGGCTACGAAAAAGGTACAGAAGAGGGAAGGAAGAAAATAAAACTTAAATATTTATTTTGCAGATACTCTATATCAGATTGATTCTTTGAAAGCTGCTTTCTAATATAAAATAAGAATTTAAAAAGCCTCTGAAGGTATGCTCTTACAAAGCCCCCCAAAATGCTAGTGCATTTCCAAGTACTACAGCTATACCAAACAGGCTATGTTTTTTGGAGTGAGCAGGAGTCTAAGCCTCAACTCAAAAGCTAACTCAAGAACTAATAAAAAGACTTCATTCACTCCCACATTTTAAATCTATTTTACTGTCCTCTTTTCTCCTGTTATTCTCTTTCTCTCTGCCTCCGCCTCCCCCACTACTCTCTCAAGAGAGCACACTGGCTGAGCTGCAAGCAAAACTCAATTCTGATTTGAAAATTGTTACAGGTACCTAGTATGAAGAATATATACAATTTATGCTGTTTTTTTCCCAAACAAATTAAATTTCATCATTAAAAGGTATCCTTACCTTAAGAAAGTTCAGTGATTGATGTAAATTATATATTGTAGATATATTTAAAATAGTATTCTGTTTCATTTTCATTCAAAAGGAGTACAAAATGAAGAATGCAGAATAGGAAATATAAAATGCCAATTTTAAAAGAAGCTGACCACCTATCCTGTTTCTAAGCCCTACTCCTACACTACTCTTTAGAGCTCTGAATATCAAGGTTTATTTCTTTCCATATATAGATTTTTTTTCGAACAGTAGGCACTTTTCTTGAGAGGTAGAAAAATGATGGGATTTTTAAACTGCCTGTAGTAAAGACACTTGGAAAATTATTTCTTTCTGAGAGTTGCAGAAGGGAGAAAAATTACTTTCCCTTGTCCCTTGTTGAAAATTATTACTTTTAAATTTATTGCAGCAGTTCATAACAATTTTACTTTTGTCAGTAGTAGCCAGATGCTGGCCCCACTGAAGTTTATGGCAAAAACAGTCACTATGTAGACTTTACAGTAATTAGAAATTAAGTTTTAATAAGAGACTTTCAACCTTAGCAAACAGCAACTCTGTTTCTACAACATCATATATTACCCAGAAGTTACAATTTTTTGCTGAGTCGCTCCAAGACTCTGGCAAAGATGTATTTTAAGTCCGACTGTTACTGGTTTTGGTTCAAGTACATACAAGACTTGGGGAAAAAAAATCAAGTAAAATTCTTGTAAAATCAATGATTTTACATGCAGGAATGGATAACATCCTGGGTGGGGACTGGGAAACTACTATACCTGCAATCCATCTTCTGCATATTTTGGGGGTCTGATAAGAAGCAGTGGATTTTGAAGGTGTCACTGTGGAGAATGTGGAAATATTTTGTCATATTTCCTGGTCACTAGGCATTTCTCAGTTTCCCAGTCTTCCTGCAACTATTACAAAAGACAAGGAGAGTTAAATCTTCTCTGGAGCAGACAGAAACTATTCATGACTTCAGAGAAAAACCTGTCTATTTGGCATCTCTCTCCTGTAGGTGAAGATGTTCCTAAGGCTGACTAGATATTTTGACTCAAGGGTTGTAATTTTTTGGAATCTAACAGATCAATAAATGTTAGTTTGTTTCAGGAAAGCTATTGTGCCTTGCTCAGGGAAGCTGCATCCAGAGAGAGGACTTCCAGCAAAAATCCATGCTGTAGCTGCAGTATCCAAAGGCTTTGTTAGAGGGTATCAGTACACACAAATGATAAAAAGGTTGCTTTCTAGAGGCAACTGGAATCTTGCCATCGACTTCAATAGGTTCATATCAGGCCAAAAAGGGAGGCTGCCTTTGCTTTCTCCATTTCATCTAGTGCCAGAACTTCCTGCCTTAGGGCTTTGTTTTTTCTGTTTACTAAAATGGCTGCACTTCATTAAAAGAAATTCTTTAAACTTCAAATAATGTCTCTTGTAATTTATGAGTGCCTTTGGTAAACAAGCTTGTTAATATGCTTTGCAGTTAAGTTTTTGCTGGATAGAATGGTATCTGATAAAGATCTTAGGGTCTAAATACCTGACTCTTCACAAACTTAGTGCTTTTCGGTCTTAAACATCTGCGCAAAGTGCATACAAAATGCAATGAAGCCAAAACTATGACTCACTTTGCTGTTGGGAATTTTATTCCTATATAATTCCACCAGCCATGCTTCTAGCATAAGGACTGATAACAGAGATATTGTATCAGTTCATTTAAAGACTGCCTTAACCAAGGGAGATTCCTGATTCTGTGATCTATCTATTTATACTGGTTCCTTTATGCTGCAGCTGTAGGGAAAGTGAATGGGAAGATAATCCAGTGTTTTGGCTTTCTATTATGATGATGTATTTTTATTTGTTTTCTCATTACAAATGTAAAAAAAGAGGCTAATGGAGAATAAGGGAATTTCCAAAAGAAAAATACTATATACATGAGATTTCAAGAAAACAGGTTTTAATCTATATGCCTTCAATAAGAAATAAAATCTGATTATTTAACAGTCACCTCGCTGAAGTCAGTTACACCCATATAAAAGAACTGACAAGAATAAACAAAGAATCATTAACTGTACTCTTAGCCTCCTCTCAGGTACACGAATAGCATCCCTTTTGGATAACATGCATCTAATAGAGCAGAAAACAATCCAGTACGCACAGCTGAAGATATGAAAACAGTTTCCTTAGCAGGAGATGATAAATTTATCATATAAAATTAGCTTCAACACTCCTTAACATAGCAAAATTGCTGACACCTTTACTGATAAATTGACTTTGGCCTTATAGTTGGATTAAAAGGAAACTAAGTAAATCAAAGAAATGAAAGTAGAAGACTCATAGATATTCTAATTTCATATGTCTTTTTGTCTTTGGGTGTTTCCTTGCAGGTTGTGACTACATGCTTGCAGGTATTAAGTCCCTAAAGATAGTTAAGAAGACTGGTGAGATGCATGGTTCTTGGATGAAAGATCCTGGCAAAAAGCACACAAAGATTTATTTATTAAGTGGTTCTGTGAATAATGTTATTTTGGAATTTGCAAATATCTTGGCATTCATGGAAAGCAATCATACACAAAAAGCTCGCAGAGTCACCCTGCCACTTCCCTGGAAAGGAACTGGCCACATCATATATCAGGGTTTCTTGTTCTATCACAGATATGGCTCCTTAAATGAGATAATTAAATACAATATCCAGAAAAGAAATGTATCTGATCAAATGCTACTGCCAGGTGCTGGACGGATTCCTGCCTATCAGCTTTCTCCAGCTACAAAAATAGATCTTGCCATTGATGAGCAAGGGCTCTGGGCAATCCATGCAGAACCAGACACTGGAGGAAATATCGTAATTACTAAAATCAACCACATGACCATGACAGTAGAGCACACTTGGGACACCTCATGCAGTAGCAAAGATGCTGAAGCTGCTTTCATGGCATGCAACACACTCTATGTTGTATACAACTTTCCTAGTGGAGGCACCTCTCGCATACAATGTGTTTATGATGTATTGGGTACAGTAAATACTTACGAGATCCCAGTATTGCACTTTCCCAAACGTCAGGGTAGCCATTCCACAATACACTATAATCCCAAAGAAAAACAGCTCTTTGCCTGGGGTGATGGATCCCAGATAATTTACAAGTTTCAAACAATGCAAAAAGTTTAAAACCTTTAGGAACTTTTCAAATACATTTAAAAGCTAACAGCCACATTTTCTTTTACGTCACCTCTAAAAAACTGCCTTGCTTTTCTGTTGGCTCACAACTACGTAACTGTTCATTTCTTAAATTGTGCTTGCTTACTAAAGATCTGTGCTAGGCTATGAGCTACCTCGTGAGGAATTTACAGAAGGACTCAAAGAAGTTAATGAATTGTCTAAAGGTGTAAAGTATACCAAACTGCTGATTGGAAGCTACAGAAAAAAGCTGTTCTTTTATTACATGTTTAGCCTTCTCTAAACCTACCTCCTTCCTTGTTATTTTAAGAACTGAACAATAGACATTTATGAAGTTTTTATCTTTAATATATGCATATATGTTTCCACTCATACCTTTAATTGAGTAGCCTTAATTTCCTGGGAGTCCCATGTCAACATGGTCTTTAATTAATAAAATTACATTAATTCCATGTGCTACAACTTTAATCAATTTTACATAAATTTAGGCTCACATACCTCAGTGTGATCTTAAACTAACGTCCATTTAAGAACATACAAAGACTCCATTAATTTCAATTACATGATGACTAAACAACAATTAGTCTTAACAACTCATGAAAAAAAAACACCCTCTGACATGCTCTCTTCTTATCAAAGGCTGAGCCAAAACTGTACAGACTGCTTCAGTGACATGGAACTCCAATTAGAAGTCTTCACATTATCTGATGACCCTCACTGTACTTAAGCTTGTAGGAAGCTTTGCAGTGAGCAATACAAATCACACGCTCCTAGAGAAAAGGCCTATCTAGCTCTAACAGCAGAGGTTGATTATATCACAGAGCATAAGAGTTTACATCCTCACAAACACATGGTCTAATTTTAACATATACTTCTTGTACATTACATAGAAGCTATTCCTAATCAGTGAACTTTTAGCCTATTTCCACTAAACTTCCAAATTTTTGTTATCCACAGAACTGTACACTCCACTCTTCATCCTGCTAACACATTAGCTGCAGCCATCTTCTGCAGTAACAATGTTTACAGGTTAAATATTCCCTTTAATCAGCTTGAATTTGCCACATTTCAGTGTACCACTGCTTTTGTATTAGAAGGAATGTTCCCAGTTGTTCTGCTACATACCACTCTATTTTAAAACATTTTACATATCACTCTTCAATTGTCTCTTTTTAGTTCTGTTTCAGCACCTAGTTGTAAGGCTTTTTCCTGAATACTTCCAATCATTTCCATTGTGCATATCTGAATGTTTCCTCTCCTGACTTCTGGCTCCAGCAAAATACAGAGAACATGGCTGAGATAAGCATAGTAGTGCGAGCTGGTCAATACTGGTTTTGCAAGTAACAGATAAATACCAGGTAAATACAAATACATTAAAAAAACCTTATTTTTACTTGTGAAATACAGGTATTGGCTTTGGGGTTTTAATGATAGTGGCATTTCTGTTTAATAATAAAAAGATACGAACAGTGCTTGAAAAGCAATCCTCAGCTGTTTCTACCAAAAAGGCATTTTGTTCTATACACTGAAAGAGCTGTTGTTCTTTTTAAAAATAGCTTCAACTGAACAGCCAAACATGAGGGAATGATTTTCAGAAGGAGTTCCAGAATACAACTAAGAATACAGACTGCTGAGTTGCAACACTGCTGGTCTGCCTTTAGCAAAAGAAACTATATAATTCTAAACAGCCTTAATGACTATTTCAAGATTTCTATGTTACAAAGGCCACAAGAAGCACAGTTAGTTAAAGAAATCACTGGGCTCAGTAAGGAGGTTGGCACTGATTTGTTGTGTGATCGTTGTCAAGTGGCAGGTTAAATTATTTGACCTTTTACTACTTATCTGTCAAGTTACAAACACAAAAACACAAAATGGTATTATCCACCTCTGCAATGCTCTGAAATCCTTTACTGCAATAGGATGTGTAACTTTATTTAACAAATAAAGGCTTTTGTCTTAAATATGGTTTGAGCTTGCTCTTTTTGAAGAGACATTCTTGGAATATGCTATGCACCACACTTGCTTGAGAGAAAAATGTGTATTATTATTATAATATTACCTCAGCTAAAAGGATTCTAGTGCTCTTTTCTGTACTTTGTGTTATCTTATAGCAGTTGCTATTTTCAACAGATATCAATGAGCAATCCTCAACAGTTCAGAGAGGACCCTCTCTGAACCCTGCTGCCCTGGAAACCCTCTAAAACCAACTCAATAATGAATTCATAGTGCTACCTAATTTCAATAAAAGGCGAAAGTTTTGCACACATGAGCTTCACTAAGGTATTTCATACTGTACAAAATGCAAAAAATTATGAAAGCTTAAACAAAATAGACTCTGAACTTCAACAAAATTATTACAAATCTCAAAACTGAGCTTCAGTTATAAGGAAGGGCAAAGTTTCAAGCCTTCTAGTCTCAGAAACATTTATGAACAAATTGTTCAAAGAGCTGGAACTCCTAGATGTTAATCCTGATACTGATTTGTTGGCAAACCATATATGAACTGTACTGTCATAAGAACACAGGACAGAAGGAGACATCATTAAATTAGCCTATCTAAACTATTCTCTAAAGCCTTTAATGATAGGGACTCCACAACTCCCCCAAGGAATTTATTCTGTCAATTCACAAGTCAGCCATTGGAACATTTTTCCTAAAGCACAACTTCAGTTTTCCCTGCTGCAATGTAACCCCATTAATTTTTATCCTGCCCAAAATAAGGACTTAAGAATAGCCTTATTTAATCAACCAGAGAGTAATCTAACCCAATCTCCAAGACAGACCAAGAAAGAATGCATAGGGAAGAGTATAAGAACAGGGCAGACATATATCTGTCTTCAGTAATTCACAGAGATGCTCTCTGAGTACAGTATCACTTAAAACTTCTATTTTATGAATTTTCCCAATCACTTTTTATTTTAAAGGTCCAGCCTTACACTGGTTGCTCTAGCACTGTCCATTTACTTCAGCTGAGGATAAGAAGATGAAGTTTCAGTGTAATTTCCTGTACATATATTCAATGTGAAAATGATATGTACCATGTGGATGGATGGCTTTTCCGTGTAAGAGCTGCAAAGATTTACTTTGGCTTTATACTCACACCATATTTTTCCAAAAACAATTTTAATGTGTCTGCAAGATACATGCTGATTTAAAGCCAGCTTTCCAGTGACACATGTACAGTTGGTAGAAATAACTTCAACAGAAAGGTTTTCTTGAGAAGAGGTGCATAATCCGATTTAAAGCCTTAACTCTTCTCTATGCAGATCCAGAAAACTAAGGTGACCATCTGAAATTGCATATTTGCGTCTCAGAGACAATTGGATCTGAAGTGTTTTCAAAACTTCTGCCACTGTGGAAAATGTTAGTTCCTATCACAGCCTCAAAAAAAAAACTGTTTCAGCAATCTTCTTACAGAAATTTTGCTGAATGCTGTGAAATGCTTGTTTTCCCCACCATTCTGGAAGCTGGTGACTATGTACAGAAAAAATGAACTTCCTACTCAACTGTGTGGCCACCAAACTTGCAGCTGAGAACCGTAAAGGTATAACATATAGCTCTAAAGGGTTTGCAGGACTTGTACATACACAAACTGAAACAGCCTCCAGACTAATCTGCATCCTTTCTTTTCACGATGTAAAACATCATAAGAAAAATAACATGTTCCTTCCTTGTTGTATATTTCATACAACTAAGCATATTACAGTCCTTAACAGTCTTGTAATTTCAACAAACAGTTTACTATATTTCAAATTAAAAATATATAATTCATTTCCCAAATGAGTAATACCATAATTTATGTATTTTGAATATATCTTTTTGCTATCAAATCTGTGCTGAAAACAATGATTTGCTTTACTAATCAACAGATATAAAGGATGTATGTTTGTTCTATCTAAACATATTAAATGAATTGTCAATGGTGTCATATACATATACGTTTATGTTTTGACATGAACAAATGCACACACAGGAAAAAAGGCACACAACCTTACAAATATAGAACAATATATATATATGCCACTGTAGTTTTCCAGATGAAATCAGAACTGTAAAACTATGTGTCTTAAGCCTATTCCATAAACTACAGACAAAGCATCTCCTTAATCTCAAAGAACAAAAGAGATTGAATCTTTTAAAATGAAATATTTGAGTTCTACCCACCCACCACCAACCAGCCACGTATTCCTGCAGCATAAACCTCCAAGGAGCTATCAGACATTGCACAGTACTGAAAACTAGGTGGCACAATTAAGTTGTAGTGATTTTACTAGCTATGATTTTAGTGACTCCTTCTCACAAAGCTAAAAGGCAAGGAAGGTGCTGTTTATAATATCCTTCCAGCTAAAGCAAACTTTTGGGGAAAATATTTATGCAAATTTTTATTAAATTTGCTGTCAAGATATTTGTGCAATGTTATTTGCATACATCAGTGTCAAATTAAATTCACTGCTATATGTATTATTATTTATAAAAAGCAAATTTTAAATATCACTCTTTTTTGTGTCTATTCAAGAAGAATTTGTTTAACTATTCGGTCAGGATGCACAACAATATCATATGACTTAAATCCAAGAAAAAATTGTCAAAAACAAGGCTTAAATACTTTTTTTTTTAAAGGAATATGATACATTGAAATGGAATTCTGATATCTGACAATATATGAGCAAGAAAAATGAGAAGCTAAATTCATATGCTTATTCACTATTATTACAGGGAAGCAAATATACAATTGGACAAATACGCACTGAGGAAAGAAGTAAATATTTTGGGTGCTTGATTAATGATGATCTAGGCCACATTCATTATTTATTTGCAATAATCTTCGCGACTGCTTGCAGGCAGATCTTTAAGCTGTGCATCAGCCAAAGACTTCATTATACCTGGTGGGTATGTTGCCCTCTCTTCTTTTAAACCTCGACAGAGTATCTTTTATCTTCTCTATGAAGTCACATAGTAGCAAACACCAGGAAACACTGACAAAAGAAAGTTGATCAGCAAACAAACCAGGAGCTCAGGCTTGGGACTGAGTTACTGCATGTCAGCTGAGTCACAGTAACCGACCTTGCCTGTTCTTGCCAATGCAGAGGTTAGATGAAAGTGGTTTAAGCTAATCCCCTCTGCCTGGGAGTTGCAACAGGTTCAGTCACACACTGTGGCTGGTTTCCACAGCTAGGTGAGCACCGAATATTTTGTAAAACCAGACTAACTCAACCATAATGCCAAAGAGCATAGGCTGAAGCTGTGCGAGGTCTGTCTGTAAAACAAAGTTGAAGGGCTTACTTCTTGCATTGGTATGTATGATTATGAGAAAAACAACAGTGTGATGACACTTACCAAAGACAGAACAATCAAGAGCACTGTCTCAAAAGAGAGCGGACAAACAGAGGCCCCCTGTGCACACCCTCCCCCCCTCAGCTCAAGGCTAACTGAGAAGACAACCTTGGAATTTTCCTGCTTTTTGTCTCTCCTATATTTGAAGCTACAGGATTTTGTGTATATTTTTTAAATAAACAGGATCCCACAAAAGATACATCTTACTTGATTCAGACCTAAAAGCTGGCTAAGAGCTGTGGCCAAAGGGAAAAATGATAGGACAATGAATATATTTTGAGTCAAGAAGCAGCTTTATAACGACTTGGGTAATTCACAATACTTACTAGAATGTATTTGTTTCTACTGTTTCTTAATGCAACATGTATTCCTTTCAAACAAAACGAGACAAGCATCGAATCTCTCAAAGTAAGAGTTCAATCTGACTGAAACAAGTCCCAAAGCTCAAAACTACGTCAGTGAAGGAAAAAGAAGAACGGCTTATACAGTCGTATACTGTCTGTACTGTAAGTTACTGCATGCTTAGGTAAAAGCTCTTTTTTCCAAGCCGCAATAAGAAGGCTTTTGCTTGACAATTACAGCAAACATGAATGCAGACATTTTGAACAGCTGTGTCTGCCTGAAAAGGCTGCACCAGTTTTCCATTTGATTTTCATTTATTATGCTAGGCTTTCCAAACCCCCCAAAACTATATAATACCTCAACATATGCATCTAGTGCTGTTGTTTTGGCTCCTGGGAGCCAAAAATGTACATTCTACTCTCAGGCTCACTCATGCCCGATTTAAAAGCTGAACACTAGATGGGGCTATATCCTTGTAGTACCACTAGCTACATTTCACTACCATTACAACCATCTCAGACGTAATTCCAATTAGTTAAATGCCAGCAGCCGGATCAACGGCCTGTTTAAAAGTGTTTAAAAAGGCTGAACAAAGGCAACAGTACATTCCTAAAAGCCTTTTGCAAGAGTTTCATGTGTCCATAAGAACTTCTAGAATCTAAACAGAAGACTGAAAAAAATCTGTTTTCTCAGTAAATACTATGCTTGTTTAGCTGTTGATACACTAACCAACAAAAGAAGGGTATTTCATCTGCCCTGGTAAGAGACATTTGAAAGTACGACTTTTATATCATGTATACTGCTAGGAGACAGCTGATGTTCTATGCTGAGAGGGAACAAAAATAATACATTTGGTTTTAGTATCAAGCATCTGTACCTGTCCAGTAAGATTCCAAGAAAAATTCAAGTGTAATTTTATGCAGAGGCAAAACATCTTTATTTAAATTCCCCTCTGAAATATTTCACATCAACTCCACCAAGTAATGAGAGAAAACAAAACAAATCTTTCCCATTAAAAGAGCTATAAAGGATTCAAAATGCACTGCAACAGCTAATAGCTCTACCACATGTGTTAAAAAAGGTTTCAAAGGGTGAGTGAAGGCTGTCCACATAACCAGAGGAAACTGGTACACAACTCTGGCCATGAAGTTCTTTTAAAGATAAGGCAGGCTACACTTTCTATTAAGACATAGTGGATTAACTGTATGGAGTCAATGGGGAATGATTCTCTACTCCTTGATTTCCTGTGTAAAATCCGGTTAACAAAATGTACATGAAAGGAAATCTATGAAAATGAAAATTGATCATTTTCTCAGGAACAAGAGATTACACAGCACTTGCAGCTTTCACAGTCCTGCATCACAGGATGTTCATTCGTTATGTTTTAATGTTGGTGCTGCAGAGATTGTACAGTGTATCAATATGAATACTATGATTCACTGAACGCGTCAAAGTCACCCTATGACAACTTTTGTTGTAGTTTTCTTGGAGTAAAGCTTGATAAGGAAGGGTGTGAGATCTCAGGCTTCTCTTGGTAGAATTATTGAGTAAAGCTGACTATGAAGAACTACAATTGTTGAGACTGAATTATAAACCATGTCAGCTGCATGTGATCTACTCTCCTTCATAAACAGTGTAATGAAACTTTATAAACTTTTTTGGAACTTATTGCAAACTAGTATATCAAAATTTGAGTGTTTTCCTGATTTATATACTGAATGCCTTACAGCCTGGTCTTGAAATTACAAGTGTCCTAACAAAGCTACACTGTCTAGTGGCAGTCTAGGGAGCATAGTCATTTAAAGCCTTGATCTAAAGTGTCTGTAGTCATTTAAAGCCTTGATCTAAAGTGTCTGTTTTGGTCCTTACCCTTCAGTGACTATAAACAGTTTTGCCACCTTTCTGTAGTACCTGATAAAAGAACAAGCGGACTTTGAAAGTACTACTCACATGCGTAAATCTAAGCACATTTACACATATTTGCAGGACCGGGAACATGGCCTGAACTAAAATGCTAGGCCTCTCAGTGTTTTCATGTGACGCTGAGGAAGCGAGTCGGCCAGTTCTGCTCAATAATTTTTGACAAAATAAAAATGTACTCTAGTAGCTATATCTAGTTGAGATAAACAGTTATGGAGCAGCAGCTGGGAGGTCACAGACAACTTTCCACTGATTTCAGAGACAGAAGAAATGAAAATAGTCCGTAAAGCAGAGCCTAACAGAGCGTTCTCTTTTGGGGTTCCTAACTTGTTTTTTCATAGTTCTTTTCTAAGGAAGGAAGGTTCTGCTCTCCCTGAATAAGGTTCATTGTTACATAAGGGAGGCAAAGTCTTAACACAATGCCGTCTTTGTGACAGTAATGTCTCTGCAGAAAAGAAACAAACCACTCTTCGTGAATGCAGGGAGAGTTCTAGAATGGTAATTAGCCAAAAGACCAGGAGAGCTGATAGAGAGAGTGCTTCTGAAACTGTCTACATTAAGCAAGACAGAAAATTAATCCATTTCCATGGAAATGATGTTAAACATGACTTAATGTAGACAGGATCAACAGGCTGAAGTTAACTCCATGTTAGAATTCTCTCTGCTCTCTGGTGGTATAATAGTATTACAATAGTATCAGCACTCCATATAATAAACAATAGAGAAACAGAACAGTAAAATGATTATATGTGAATACTGCTGCAATGGCAGGACACTGGTTTGTATTCTACACTTACTCTGTGCTGCTCAGCTCCCCTCCCCTCCCGCCCACGCTTCTGCCTTTGATTGCTTCCCAAGGG
The DNA here is from genome assembly GCF_036370855.1 of Dromaius novaehollandiae. Classification (NCBI taxonomy): domain Eukaryota; kingdom Metazoa; phylum Chordata; class Aves; order Casuariiformes; family Dromaiidae; genus Dromaius; species Dromaius novaehollandiae. Next base: position 59,284,051 of record NC_088102.1, read on the forward strand.
AGTGGCACTAATTGCACAGCCTCTCTGTTCCAGGCTTTTTCCCTTCACAGCACTGGGCAAGGCCACACTCGCCTTCCCATGCACTGGTTGACAGTGCTTTTCTCAACAAAATGGTGGAGTGGCCCACAGCAGAGCTCCCATGCACGTGGCAGCAGGGGTCTTGTGAATTCATACAGAGAAGTGAGAGAGGAGGTGGGTTATGCCTCATGGCCACAAAGGAGTAAACAAAGCCCTAGATGCAGTTTTCATCATGTGGGCAGTCACCCGTATTCATGTCCTAGACAACCAGTGAGGCTACTTGGGGAAAGGAAGGAGAAAATAGGCCAGTGTTGTAAAAGTCTCTCAGCTTTACCCAGACTGCTCCAAATTCTACTGGCCCTTCTCCAAAAGGTTCACCAATACTGCATCAGTCAGTGTTATTGTAATACTTTTTAAAATCAATATTATAAAAGAGTCAAATGTTATCAACCATTACAGTTTTGACTACCCCTCCATGTGACCTGTTTAACATGACTACCTCAAAGTTGAGAGGAGAGACAAGAAAAGTTCAAAAGCAAGACAAATTAATATACAGCCTCTGAATTCTTGCCAATTTTAATTATTCTTTAGCAAGTTCAGAGATGTTTCAAAGGTGTTCACTTCCCACTTTCTCCCTCTCCCATCTTGGGCATGTTTGCTCTACAAATGAGGTCCAAATCACTATCAGGAGCATCTGGTGTGCGATTCATGGTCTTAGTCTCGTGGACAAGCTTAAGAGAAAATTAAAATCCTATACAACTTCACAAAGTCAGAGAGTGTATCAGATCACAACAGGAAACAAAATACCTAAATGTTTCAACACTCCAAATACACAAGTTTACACTAGCCAAAAGGAAACCTAAAAATTGAGCACAATTATGGTAAGTTATAGAATTATATCAAAGCACCATGAATATTAAATATTCTTAGACAAGATGGAAATCAACGTCATCACAGAGAGAAGACATAAAACTGCAGTGGCTGAAATACCACCATTCTACAAAGAGCAAGAAGTATGTGTTTTAAATATACTGTCTTCATTACAAGTACTTGAAACTCTATCTCACTTTCTGCAGAATGCTCACTGTTACTTAGCCAACTCCCTAGAAAAATGACATAATCGAAAGTGCTCACCACACGCACGCTGTGAAAGAGCTGTGTCAGTAGTACACATGCAGGATGACATATCTGGGGAGAAAGAACAGGACAACAGAAACTGTTATCAGGCTTTGGATCAGCAAAGCACCCAAAGTGATGGGTAAACCCCCAAAGACTAAACTTTGCAGCACTTCCATATGCCTAGAAATAATCCTGAAATCTCAACAGACAGAAGTAAAACTTACACTTTTTGAATGCCTTTCTTTTAGGCATTTGTTTTCTTGGAGCCCTTCTGTACTGGAGATTTTTGCAGTCATAAACATACTAGCATAGAATCTTTTTAGAACAGGAGTAAAAAAACTACATATATGACATAAGAAAACACTGATATTGGTATAAATGGCCTACTCTTATTTTACTAACACAATTACAATAGATCAGTAATGCTTTAAGTATCAAAATACTATTTTTTTATCTTCAGAAAAAGAGCTTTATTTCTCTCTGTTAATAACATCAAATTTCTGTTAACCTAGAAAATCCCTGCTATGTAAGAATATGCACCAAAAACATGCCTTTAAAAATATGCAGTTTTAATCAATTATTTGATTTCCACCAATAATGATGTAAGCAGCAAAATTCAGAAATTTGGGTGGCAAGCTATCCAAAAACTTTCCCTCACGCTGAAATTCACAGCAGAGCTCACAACAAACCCCAGCTTCCACCTCTGCAGTGAGCTGACTGGAAAGGCTCCTGTGGAGCCAAGGCTTACAAGGGCCCAGCGCAAAAGGTGCCCAGCCAGCCTGACCTCAGCAGTTCCCAGTAGCTGCAGAAACCGAGGCACAGCAAGCCAAACAAAGCCACGAGACACCAGCCAGGACTCACCAGAACCATTGGGAATATGCTTTGCTGCCAAATTTGGTGTTGTCAGTGACCAGGCCATGCTCCTTAGCCATGAGGCTAGAGGCTGGACACAATGTTCATTTTACACCGGTAAGAGACTAGTGGGGGGTGGGGGCACCCCCTTAACTCTTTGGATACTGCTACAGCTGCTTTTGCATACCTAGTTACACTGATAAAAGAGTCCTGACTTTGCTGTATGGAAACCGGGGTAAGCACCTGCATTCCAGCCCTGCTGCGCCCACATTTGGGTTCTGTATTTCTTATTTTTCTTTTTCTTTTCTTTCTTTTTTTTTTTTTTCACAGATGAGACTTACTGCGGGCATCCTGAAGCAACCTTGAACTCCTGTCAGGCCAAGTGCTTCACGGAGACATACCAAACCTGCTCCTGCGCAGGCAGGGGACGGGGGTCTCCCAAGGGAACAGCTCCAAGGGGCGACACGCCTCCGGCCGAGGCCGAGGCTAACGGCTGCCGCGCGCGCGGCAACGGCCGAGGCCGAGGCTAACGGCTGCCGCGCGCGCGGCAACGGCCGAGGCCGAGGCTAACGGCTGCCGCGCGCGCGGCAACGGCCGAGGCCGAGGCTAACGGCTGCCGCGCGCCGCCCCTTCGCACCTGCCGGCGCGAGGGAGCCCAGGCGCAGCACCGCGCGCTCCCCCCCCCCCCCCCCCCGCCCGCAGCTCCCCGTCACGCGGCGGCGGCAGCCGCCGGCGGTCCCGTCTCCGCAGCCAGCGGCGCGGCGGCAGCGGGCGGCGAGCGCGTGGTGCCCCTCGTGCGTGTGAGGAGAGCGGGGGGCGAGCGCCAACCGCCGGCCGCTGTGTGGCGCACCTGCGGCCGCGGGGAGCGGAGGCTCCTGGGGGAGCGAAGCGCGGGCGGCGCTGCCGCGCAGGTCGGTCACCGCGGGCGGGCGGTGCGAGCCGGGTCCCGAGGCGGGGGCGGGCCGTGTGCGGCGGCGTTTGGCGGAAGGGTCGCGCCTCAGCGGGGAGCGTTTGCGCCTCTTCCAGGGCGTTTCGGCGGTCCCCGGCGGGGCGCGGCGCGGCGCGGGCTGTGCGGTAAGGTGGCGGAGGGCTGAGGCGACGTGAGGGCGCCGTTGGACAGGCGGCAGGTCAGCGCGGGGCGCCTCGACTCGTGGCGATTTCTGGGGCACTTCGGCCGTTTTCTGAACGGGAACGGCATCCTGGAGCTGGAGGTGTGACTGAAAGCAATGCCTGTTGCTTCTCTATTTTTTTATTGCTGTTAGAGTTAAGGGTTCCGTCCTGCTGAGAAGGCTTTTAAATAGACACGGCTGAATATTTATTCTCGCAGAGAGCAAAGCTTTGAAACTTGAGTTCAGCCAGCGGTTCAATAAATAAGCTATTTTATCGACATAATACAGTTGATTCAGCGGCTATGCTGTCAGCAAGGACATCCTGTTACAGCCAAATTTTATTAAGTGGAAGTGAGGAGGGATTTCCCCCCCCCCCCCCCATTCTGCACTTTACATCGCTGTTAAACTTGAAGTATTCGTAAGTGAAAAAGTTAATTCAGAAAAGAGGTATATGAGGGAAATAAGACAGTTAAAAGAGTATTCAGAAAAGAACATCTGGAAGGTAAACCAGTTATTATGAGTTTTTTACCAGTACAAAATTAAGGGAGGTAAAAGTATGAGGAGATGTCATTTCTAGTTTTGTAGTTCATCACTCATGTTATCACAGTATTACGATAAAAACGCCTCCTCCTTAACATTTGCAAGAAGGATAGGTGGTCATATACTTTGGTGTATGGTTGCTTGTTCAGTTTTACATGGTGCAATATAAGATGTTGACATACTAATTTGTTGGGTCAGTGACTATGGATCTGAGTGTAATTGGTGAAGTGTAGTATATGCCTGTGAAGATTTGCATACACAGCACACTTTCATAAAGGTCTTCTGCAATATCAGATTTTTGATTGTGAGGTTTTGACAGGAGAGTGAACAGTAAGAGGCACTTTTCTCTGTGTGTATGTGTGTTCTTTTTAATAGGAAGCAGCAGTATGCAAATAGGTGTGTGGTTGCATGAAGGGCTTAGTTCTAAAGCTTGTATGGAAACGTGTGGAGAGTAGGTAGGAGAGTGAAGCAGGTTGAATCTCAGCTTTCCAAGTTTATTGATTTACTTTACTTATGTTCTTGCATTTGATTTGGATCTGCCGTATGAACTTGGCCAAAACCAATAAATCGTTACACTTCTTTGTACCTCCTTAATGGACAATTGGTTGGAGTAGAGCTCACCCTACCAGGAGAGGGAAAGGACAACTTGGGACAAACCTAAACAAACATGGGTTGTTTGAAAGTGATACGGATTTACCCTTCATTTGCCTATGATCCCAAGCAATTGCAGCAATTGGAAGGGCCCCTTGAAACTAAAAGAAACACGGTGTAAGTTAGGGCAGAGGAAGAGCTTAAAGGATCCATGGATTTGTCTCATGGGCAAGTGTAGTTTGGTACCAGAATGTGAGAGAAATAGAATTGATTTCAAATCCCTGGTATCAAGACTTAAGCTGAGGAATAGCTCAGCACTAATCTTCCCACTGTGACAGCTGATGTTTATTTCTGTTGTAGATGCATATGGTGTGTGTGTAACTGTTTTGGACTAATGTTAGTCTTACTTTTCAAAACTTAAATGCTTTATTTACCTACCACAGGTAATAGGCAAGTGTCTTGGCAAAAGTTCTAGCAGATTATCTGTCCTACATCTGGGACTCTGCCCTATAGGAAGCACCAAATTAAAGGGAGGGGACAGAAACTGAGTAATCTCCTGTGTGGCTGAAGCATGGTAGGAATTGGGCTGGGAGCATTGTTCCCTGGTTCCATATTCCCTTGCTGCTGCTTTTAGGCCCTGTCCCTGGAGAGAAACCCAGCAGGTTGAGGAGTGGTGGCAGAGTGCTGCTGCTACCACCTTTATTTCACTCCAGGCACCACATCTATGTTAGGACTATGGTAGAAGGGGAGAGGATGGGAAGGAGGCAGGGAAGGAATAGGTTGAGGTGGGATAATGAGCACTAGCCTCCCCTCACTTCTACTATATCTGATCTCACTTCCTCTTTGTTAATATGGGACCGAAGGGGTGGAAAAATGATCACAGTGTGTGTAAGTTTATAAAAAAAGTGAAGTGGTAGAGAGTACATTGGTGTAGATGTAAGCTAGCAAAGTGCTTTCTGGGTTCTTGACTCAATTCTCCTGCTCCCTGTCCCATGTGTATGTTGAAGAAGAAACCGAACCAGGGCAAGAGAGAGTGGTCCCTGTCCTCTTTCCATCCTTTCCTCTGTCATGCTTCTGTTACATTGAGTCTCTGTCTCATTTTAGACCCTCTAAGACAGTGGTAGTGAGGCTTAATGTGGTGGAATGTGTGTGTGGAGGATGCGAAGGGAAGAAATGGAAAACAGTGAGTAAAATCCTTAAGAATCACCTTTCCTGAGCACTCAGGGTCAGCAAACAAAGGAGAAGGAAGAGGGAGAATGTGCTGTGAGTGCAAAAGATGGGAAAATGTAAAAGAACAAAGGGTAGCGTCCTTTTTTTTTTTTTTCCCTTGTGCAGCTCTGCGTCTAGCCCTCATTTACCTAAATTGTTCCCAGTTTGCTTCCTTCCTTTCCCTTACCTTCCCCCCAAAAAACTGATTGTGAAGCACTCATCCTTAAACATTCCTCTCACTCCTATTAGACTATTCAGAGACAGTTCAGAAACTTAGTCCACTTTCCCTATGGCTAGGGAGGGAAAATATGTTTTTAAATTAGCTATCTTTTGGCTCAAACAAATGAGGACTTCTACCTTGTAAGCTTAGCAAAGGACTATGCTCACACAGATAATGCAGACTGCCAGTGGGGCTTTGCTGGATAGCAAAGACTTCCCCAGAACAAAGACATTTACATGAATAGGATGAAACCAGCCTCTTGCTTTAGATGTCCATAGTATGATTCAGAGGAGTTAGTATTTATCAAAGTAGAGAAATGAAGCATGAGGAAATGTGTTTTGTCATTTTGTCACTTTTCAGCATAAGCACGAATATGTTATCATTCAATGTACTACATCAAACTAGGCTTTTTTGCATTTTCCAAAAAAATAACTAGCAGTGTAGATATAGTAATGCAGTAAAACATGATGTTGTTTAGGGCAGTAGATGAGAACGCTCAAAAATCACTTTGGGAAGCATTCTGTTAGTGAGGTTGTATCATTCAAATCCTTCGAGATGGTTATCATCTCCCTTTGCCACCCGCTCCTCAGAGCTGAGTAAATTCAACTTCTTAAAATATAATCTTGAAATTGTCACAAACTAATGCTTGGTCAGCAACTGCTGATGACAGAGGGTTTATAGTTGATCAGTTACCAGCGCTCAGTAGATGGGTAAGAAATCATTTGGGTACAGTAACTTGATCACTTGAAAATCTGCAAGTTTAGGCCCTTATCTTTTTATTTGTTTGTTTGCCTAAGTTCTGTAAACTTTCTCCAGTTTGCCCTTGTCTTTTTCCAGTCTATCAACTCACCTGTTATTTTAAAGAGTTGAAGAAACTGAGATTTCCCTCTTACCTCCACCTTGGACAATCTATTCTTTAACATTGTCTCAGTATGAGCTTTGAGGTGATAAGATGGCTTTGATAAATTGTGACAACTTGATTTCTTTTTTTCCTCTTTAGACTGTACAATATTTTCTAGTTCTTTCTGTTTTAAATAGATACACATTAGGCAACAAAATAAAGGCACTTTTTGTAGCTAGATGCCTCTGTCTGTATGTTTTAGCTCAATATTTTTATTTAAAGTCTCTTGTGGCCTTGTAAAATTACAGTTATTTTTCTTTTATTTCCCTGCATCTCTGTGTGATTTATTTATTTGCTATAAAACCATTTGCCAATAGTGCTTTGCTCTTACTTGGCAATTCATTGATGTAGAGAACCATGATAACCAAGGAGTTTAATTGCAAAGATGATTCCTTTCTAGAAGCAACATAAAGAGTAAATATTAATGGCACTGTTGCCATTCTAGGTCAATTTGTGGATTTTATGTTTTATATTAAGCATCTGCCAAGTTACAATACAGTGATTTAAAGGACTGTCAGCATGACCGGGATTTTAAACTCTCATTTGATCATCTATAAGGCAAGATTGTTATGAATTTTGTGTAGCTTATTAGTATTTGTGGAAGACCTGTGACCCAAAGCTGCTGAGGGAAAAGAGCTCTACACTTTCATGCTGGTAAGAACGGGAAAATGCTCCCATAGGATCTTCAAATACGTAGACAATACTAACATGCAGTTTCTCTATTTGGCTTCCAGAATTCATCAAAATATAATACAGTTTCAAATTTTTTTTAAGACGCATCTTTCAGCATAATCTTGAAGAGCGTGTCATTCTTACCTGTGACAAAAAAAGTCGTTTTGAAGGACCTAGTGGTCTCCCACTCTGAAATTTTTCTTAGATTTCTTGCTGGGAGTGTGAGTCAGTTAAATTATTGTCTGAATAGGTCCCTAAATGTACTGAACCTAGATCTGTTTCCTGCCATGGTAGCTGTAAAGTAATAAGATATCCTAAATGAAAGGCACAGAGAAATGTTTCAATTCATAGAAGGAATCACAGTGAAAGTTTGCAGCAGTAACAGATTAAATTTTGAAAATAGTTTCTGAAATTCTAGATATTTTTCTGTTGTTTTTTCTTGATTACTTTCTTGCAGTTTTTTTTCGCCTCCCACCAGTAAAGTGAAAATCAGTGCGTCCTCTAAAAGACCACTATCATACACTCCTTGATATTTGTGTGGAAAAATGGAAGGGGTGCAGATGTATGGTGTACGAATACATGTTTTCTTAAAGTTTTTAATACTGGTATTTCAAATTGTACAAGACGTAATGAAGGTTCTGTCCAAAATTAGTCTTATTGTGACTTTTGTCCAAGTGATAATCTATCAGGGTCAGAATGGAGAGGAGAAAATCAGCAATCAGCTAGATGATCAACAAACTAATGGGGTGCCCTATGGCCTCTTTTGAGAAATTATTGTTCTAGGCTCTTTTTACTTTCCCTGTGGAAGTGAAAAGTAGCTAGACAAACAGCTGTGCATCATTATTAATTTTTTCTGAAAGAAGACAAATGGAAAGCCCACTAATAAGAAACGAGTGTTTTTCTCAGTCCTGTATGTGTGTGATATATATATGTTTTATAATCTGATAATCTGTGATAATCTGTTTAGCTAAATCAGCCAGGAAAAACCTTAAGTAACTGAAGTTTAAGGTAGAGGATTGAATACAGGGGAAGATACTTCCTAGTTTATAGAGGGGGGGAAAATGCAAGAGCCTGATGGTGACCATATATAATGTGACAGATAACATGCCTTGAATGGTAAACGATGAATCTGACTTTGAGGAAGTTGCAGTGATGGAGCATGAATTGTTGATTGTACTGAAGGTCTTTTGCAGATCACCCAGGAATATGGTGCCAAGCTGATGATGGTTGCCTGAAGCAGATGTGAGCTTGGAGAAAACAAATCAGCAGGCCTGATTTTCTTCCAGCAAAATCTAGGTTTAGGCTGGAGAGGAAAATGAGTTTGAGGGCTTGAAGTCAAGACATACTGCATGGCAAGGGAAGGACAGGTCCAAAGCCTGTCTCTGTTTCAAGTAGCTGCAGATCTGTAACCTTAAATGCTGAATGTGAGTTGTCTTTTCATCAAAGCAGTGATGTAAGGTATATGAATACTCATAGAGAATGATTCACTTGCTAACTATGTCTTCATACTCTTAAGATCAACAGATTGTATGCCCTTTAAAGTAATTACTACAGATAAATCTAAGCTGCTGAATTTCAATCTGGATTTCAAGCACTGAGAGTATTGGAATTGATGTTTTATTTTATCACCTTGTGAAAACAAATCTAGTTGGTCTCCAAATTCAAAGATGATTTAGTTGGGGATGCCTTTTTGTATCTATACTGTTCATACAAAGATACAGTTTTATTTCCCATTTGCACAGATTTCTACCCAAAGTTTATCTCAGAAGTCTTAGTTTGACAGGGGAAAATATTTTTTTATTGCAACACAGTGAGTCATAGTTTTATTCCAGTACAGTGCAGATGGTAGTATCTGTTTTAATAGTACATAATCAGAACATCTTATTCTAATTATTTTGCAGTAAGATTTATAAATTAGATTCTGTGATGATCATAAACTAATGTATGTAATCCAATCAGTTCCCAAACCAAAGTATTTTAAAACTTTCTCTAGCAAAGACCTTGGACAGGTAAATCCAGTATCTTAAACAGGTAAGAGACCAGCACTAAGCATCCTGGGAAGACAAAGTTTCTGCGTTTCGCTAGATGGTATTATTCACTGTGCACAGTATTAGGTGGGAGATGTACTAAGATTTTTTTCATCAAACTTTTTCAACCTTTTATTTAAAATGTAATATCACTCCAGAGTTCATAATGAAATTTGTTGCATATATTCAATGCCTTGGTGAAATTTCAGCCAGTGATAAGCCGTACTATCAGTAACCAGCTTTTACAACACTTCCATTTGCTGCATATAGTGGTTCTCATTAGGTGTAAAGGGATGTTTTCACAATACAATTAATATGAGGTCTTACCTGAAATTTAGTGTTAATTCTGTTCCTTTCCTTCATGCAGGAAAACCTCTTTATCGGGCTTTTATGCCTGATCTCAGATAAGAAGTTAGAATTTGGGCTTTGGTTCAGTTATGATTGTAGCCTCCCTATGTGCTTTGCGGTGAGGGTGCAAGTGAAAAATTGCGTAAAAATGGGTCATCTTTCACTGATCTTATCATCACTCCCTAAACAATTCCAAGAGCAGATTTATGATCACCTCATAGACTAGCAGAAAAGATGTTGAAATAAGTCACTGGATCCTGAAATGTGTCCAAGCGTGAATTGACAACTGCAGGAACACTGAGACTGTAGGTAATGCAGGAAGAGCTTTAACCCAGGTACTTAGACATGGATCCCAGCTACCCTTGTTAACTGTGCATTAAATGTACTTGCAGTGGAGGGGGAGACAGAAACCAGCTGGAATTAAAATACCTGTGTAACATGCAAATGCTATGTTTGCAAAGTGTTATGCAACCTGATTATGCTTTTTGAGGTTTTATGGGGGGTGGGGTGGGGGTGGGAGTAGTGGGGTCTTTATAAACATTCTTTGTAAGATGTAATAATTTGACATTACATTTTTACATTTTTGCAAAATATAATAATTTTACATCAAATAATTATTTCAAGGGAATAAATACAAATATTAAAATTGTATTTGGAGTGACTTGTATGGACTAGAAGCATAGTCTGATTGTAAAATATTAATGAAAGCAAGACGTGTAATTCTCTTAAAGAATGTGTTAATTGCCTCTGGAAAAAAATCAAAAATAATTAAGCAAATAATTTCATTTTATTTCCTGAAAGTAGTCTTCCATGTTTTCTTAAAGAAAAGTATATATACAAAATATTTTAGTGTTAATATGAATTATATTAAACCTGAACATCTGAGAGTCAAAAACATAAATGATTAGTTAAATGATTTTGAACTGTTGCATGTTGTTTCTTGAATGAGGAATTAAAATCTTCAATATAGGAAGCTGAACATATCCAAAGTAGTAATCTTCTATGAAACAGCAAAGAACAATTCATAGTCTGATCTGCCAAACTTCAGATGTACAAAGGGAAAATGGTAATAGAACCTTTTGTTACTAGAAGAAAGGAGAGTTGTTATAACAAGCTATTGTGCAAGGTAAAAATCTGTTCTGGCCTGCACTGCAGAACATTTGGTAGTGTGTTGTGAAAAGTACTTAACAGTCTACAACAGTTGTTCATCTGTACTTTGTCCAGTGTGTGCTACATTTCCTAACAGTTGTAAGCTAGGCTAAAGATTAGAAAACTGTTGCAAAAATTGTAGTCATATTTTGTTTTGCTTTGTTTGTACCCTCTAATTAAGAAATTTGGTAATACCTTCAGTTTAGTTTGTAGGTTGTAAAGCCCAGCTTGTGCTCACTTCACATAAGAATAAACTACTTGCAAAATGAAAGATTGTAGATGTAAGATTGCATTTATTTAACATGGGGGGAGAGGAGGTTGTGTTTAAAGTGAACTTTTTTTTTTTTTTGGTACAAGAGGGAATTCATGCTCTAGAACCTGTTTTGGATTCACTAGTCATTGTTAATCTTTGATTTAATCAGAGGTTTGGAGTATCTGAGGGCTAATAGACAAGAATGGGACTAGCAGCTGCTCACTTCCTTTGAAAACCCAGATGTGGGCCCTCAGATGCAGAGGTTCTAAAGGAGTTAAGACTGATAAAACTGTCATGCTAGGTAGGTTGCATGTAAATATCATTTCCAGAGCAAATGGTTTTCATTTGCTTTTGTTAACTAACAGGTAAACTGTACTGTTTCTGTCATGTAGCTAAACTATCACTTATCAGTAAGGGCTACTAGAGAAGAAATAATTTCATTGTGAGAGAGCAGTTTAGTATTTGTTAACATAGCCTCATTTTCTTCATGTGGCAAAAAGCTGGGTATGTTTTTCGGAATTAGTAAAATTCTCATGAATATCTCCACTTGGAATCTTTGAAGGCACAAGAAGGCACAGAATGCAGTCAACTAAATTTTTCTCTAATAAAGTAGCAAATTGGATTTTACATACAAATTTAGTCTAAAGTTAGTTCTTTAGACTAAAGTTGTCATGATCACTGATATGAGAGCAGACTTTGAACCAGTTTCTGCAAAATGAAATAAACTCAATCTGAAGAATCTGACAGTGAACTTTTGATTTCCTTTTGTATCGTGTAATCAAAGGAACAGTTAGTTAATTCCATCCAGTGATTTGATTAGTTGTTCAATCTTTTTTTCTGCTGTTTTTGATTTTATGCACTGTCCCTTGGCCACAGATATAAGAAACTTGTGAAAAGCTTGTCATAATCAGTTGATAGCTGTTAAGGTTAGCTGTTAAGGGCATTGCAAGCTCATTAACATGAAATCATTTAATTTTGTGGCCTTTTTACTGAATAGGTCCCTATAGAGGCATTGTAATTAAGCAATAAAATATGCGATAGAGTTATTACCTCAAGAAACTCCACACATTTATTTGCAGTAGAAGCAACTATGAGTAGTAAACCTTTCATACAGTTCTGAAAAGCTGCTCTGAGTTTCAACATCAAGCACTGTAAAGTGAGACAGGATGCATAAGGGCCTGACACTAAGTATCCCCTCAGATATGGTTACTGTTTGGGACTGTAGCTTTGTACTAGAGGACTTCTGGCCACGCTGTAATGACATTCGCACCCTTTAAGGTAATATAAGAATTGTTTCATTTATCTTCTGTGTCAGTACAAAGTTTTTTAAATCCATTTACTTCAGAACCAGTAAAATTTGACTAACTTTATAACAACGTATTGCTTCATATACAATTATACTGTAGCATTTGCATTAACAACTGCAATTTTTCAGTTTGTTTCAATCTTAAGAATTTTTGGTAGGACTAGCAGTAACACAGTAGTACAGATTTTAGTGCAGGCTTTAATTTGTCAAACACTTCTTAGTCATTGCTATTTGTCTTTGCAAATTTGATTTCAAAATACTTTTCTTACTAAAACTGTGAAGAACGCTTTAATTTCAAGTGGCATGACGTGGCATGTCTCTTTGCAAAGAATGTCAGCTATTGCACAGTTTTGTGATTCTGAGTCTGTACTGGAAATGGAAGAGAAATTTCTGCTCTGACAATGTTAAAAATTCTGTGAGTGCTTAGAGCAGAATATACAGTAGAGCTTTTGCTGCTGTGCTACCTGACCCATAATGACAAACATGCAGATTTGTGGAGTTGTGCTATCTGTAGCACTATCCTGAAAAACTTGCCAAAAATGATTGTCTTTTAAGTAGGTAATATGGAGCTTTTCAAGCAGAATAAAATTCAGAAATTAAAGAACCTGCAAGATGTCATGACTTTTGTTGCCAAAAGAGGATTTGCCTGTTGTTTAATTTTACCTTTTTGAACAGCTGACTGACTTGGGAAGTGTTGAGCTGTGCTTCCAAGGAGGGAGAAAGGGAATAGTAGAATGATACAATGAGAAAATAATTAAATTTATGCATATATGCTTCTTAACTAAAATAGATCTAGCCTTGCAAAAGAGATCCTCTATGATACCTCCACTGAGGCAATGAAATTGTAGAACAGGGAGGTAGCTGTATAAACATTGAAAGCCTGGAGGCTGTTCCCATTAATTTTCACATGTACAGGTCTTAAATGGGATGCATTTATTGGAGTGCTTCTAGCCATTAAATCATTCTCAGAAACTCTGAAGACAAAAACATGTTTAGGTGTCTTTTTAAAAATATTTCTGACTGTATTTGGTTTGGGAGCTGTGCTCTATGGGGGAGAGAAGCTTCCGTTCTTTGCCATTGTATCTGCAAGAAGCAATCTCATTTTTTTTCACTTAATACATTACTCGTAACCACAGACATTTCTGTAGCTTAAAATTCAGGGTCTTCCCCATTACCTGTTGTGCTAGTGAAGAAAATGTTTATTTGCACTGTTTCATGTATCAGAAAGGTTTTCTCTAGATTTGTTTTTAGGTAAGTATTTTAATTAACCACTTAAACACGAACAGCCAGACTTTTGTAACCTATGTGTGTTCATTAGAATGGTTGAATTCCAATTTTGTGTGCCCTGAAAGTAATGGGAATTCACAATAAAAAGAGAACAAAAGTGATCCTTTATATACACCCTGTTGATAAACCAATATGCAGATAGCATCCTGAACTTAGTATGTAAATATGTATATAAAAAAGGGAAGAATATTGAATTCATGAATGGGTCTGTTTCAAGGTACAGCTCTTGCATTCTGTTTGTGGTAAGAATGGCATTTTTTTGATTTGCAAAACTTTCAAAAGCTTTCTGAATGAAATGTGAGAACAAACCTGTAAGCCAAAATGACTAAACTGGAATATGATAGCTATGGAGATTCATATGTGAAACTAGTTTTGCTGAGCAGTTAGTCTCTTTCAGCAAGCAATGTATATACTTTTTAAGTTTTGCAAACTCAAATAGACAGGCATCCCTGTGCATGGAACTGTGGCTATGCATTTTGTTGCTTAGTCCTATATATCTTGCATATTTTGCAAGGAAAAATTAAACTTGGTTTGATTTGCCCTTCATGACATGATTTAACACTGAAACTTGTTCATTTAATTTACACTTGATATTTTGGTTTATCGGAAATGGGGCAGTCGAGAGAGTTCTTCTATTAACCTGATGTGTATTCCTCTTCAAGTCACGTTCATCTCTCTGCCATTAGTGTTCACATCTATAAAATGTATGTGTAAGTTATGCTCTTCCGTGAGGTAGTCTTTGGGTCTGACAAAAAGTGTCACATAGTAGTTAAGAGTTTCATATTTGGTAAGACCATTTGTCTAGAAGTTCAACTGCTATTCAACACTCTTCCGGTGAGGAGAAATGTTACAAGACTGAGTGCAGTAGCTTAGTCTGTCATGATTCTATATTGACTGATGGGGCAATTTTTAATATTTTATTTAAGAAAAGAGAAAGGATATGGAGTCAAATTTAATTGACAGATCACTGTTACTTTTGAACCATTTTGCATGGAGTTTTAGAAGCTTTTATTTCAAAATATTATATGTAATTGTATCTTCAATCACTTCAGCCATCTAAGCTTTTAATGAAATAATTTATAAATGTGTAATTATCTGTTAAACCGTTTAGCGCTCCATGAATGTATCTGTTAAATTTTACTACAATTTACATTTGCATAGCACTCAGAATAAATTCTCTGAAATGGTTGGCAGACACAGCTTGATGGGCTTTGTGGTTGTTAAGAACTTGAGAATGCCTGGCGTGCTTGGTGATGAAGGATGCTATATATAACAGTAGACTTCCAAGTTCTCTCTTGTATCTTGTGCCATTGCATATATCAGACTTGATTCATGCAGCATGCTGGGCGCTACAGAACTCTTTTGTAAAAATATAAGAAGAGTGCACAAAGTACTCAAAACTGGATATATAATTACCTGAAATTTACTTATTTCAGGGTGACAGTTGAGCGGGAAACAGTAGTAATTTGCATAGATGAGAGTGAAATAAACACTTGAGTGGGTCTTCAGTGTGGCTCATGCTGTTAAGACGCATTCCTAGCTAAACAGGTTTTCCCGTGAGGAAATAGAGCGTTGTCATAGAACAAGTCATCAGAGAGACCTATGTATCTGGGCACACATTCATTTATGGGCTTCCTCTTGTTCCCTCTCAAGTCAGCTGCTGGTTTCAGTGGGTGCATAACTGAGCTCCTAGTCTCTAGTCATCTTGGTATTCGTATTTCTGCCAGAGCCTGATGGAAAAATGGGAATAAAGGATGTCACATTTTTCTTGCCAGCTGTAATAACATTTCTTCAGCTGGGAGATACTACAAGTTTCTCTCACCTATGCAAAGTTTAAAAAAAACAGAATGTTTCTTTTGGATGTCAAGTTACTGATTTGTGTCTGTATTGCAACATTGCCACCCCATATAATGCTTTCTCTTGTAATTAGTAAATTGTGTTTATCCTTAAAGTATGGAAAGTCAGTATGATAGCAGAATATACCATTCTTTGATTTTAGAAATAAGTTGTGGCAGAATGTCTGATTCAGCTACTTCCTTACTTGTTGGCCAGATTCTGCAGGGAATTGGCTTTTCCACATTCTGAATAAAGGAGGAGCAAAATCAAAAAATGTGTCATTTTAGATCAGGATTTAACTTGCCATGGAGAATTTTTGCCTTTTAGTTATAAAAATTCTGTAGTCAAAGAAAGGGAAAAACCTAAGATGGCTTTTTGCAAAGATATTTTCATTGATACTCAGGAAGGAATCAATATAAGAAAGCAGTGTTCATAAGCATAAACCTTAAACTGACACAGCTATAAAATGTATATTTTTTTTCAGTGATGAGATGGGTGATGTGGGATGTGGTGCTTTTAGTAGTGACCCATTTGTTGTTTTTAGTTTCAATGTTTTAATCCAGGCAGATTCACTTATGTTGAGTTTGCTGTTTCTGGCAGAAGTGTATCTTTTCTTTGTTTCCCACAGATGCTTTCCTCAAAATAGCTACTGAGGCTTAAATTTATGCAGAAGTACTTGATATTATCAGTTCCTGTTAGTGCGAATTAAGTGTGTTTGTGTTCACAGATGCAGAGTGGGTGATATTAAACCAGCCTAGTGATGTTTCCAATTATTTGTAAATTGCTGTACAAAATGTTTCAGTGACGGGAAAGAAAGAAAGGTAGACCAGGAGACTGATCACCCTACACGTGCATTATACTGAACGTGACAGGAGACAGAGCACTTGGTCAGGCAGACTTTTAGTCTGAGCCTGCATGACTGTTCTTATGGTGGCGGGGTTCCAAAAACACGTAGCCATTCTCTGCCTGAGTCATATGAATTTTGATGGACACCTGTCTAGATTATACTACAAAGATACATAAACATGGAGGCACTAGGATGAAGGGTTCTGTGGGTTCTGAAGACTAAGCTGGTTGATTAGTGTCTGCTCTTTGATGTTGGCAAAGCAGCTGATTTTTAAAATAGTCCTCTGTGCACATAAAGGAAGGGAAGGAAGTAGACACTGTGGGCAGATTTAAAAATCAGGCTCCCATACACTTCTTTGAGGCATCAGATCTTCTGACCCTATCGTAGCATTGGCAGTCTTCAATGAAACAGCTATGTTTTCAGACTGATATTCAAAACAGCACCTGCGTAAGTCATACCACAGTTACAGCA
This sequence comes from Dromaius novaehollandiae, assembly GCF_036370855.1. Classification (NCBI taxonomy): domain Eukaryota; kingdom Metazoa; phylum Chordata; class Aves; order Casuariiformes; family Dromaiidae; genus Dromaius; species Dromaius novaehollandiae. The sequence continues at coordinate 59,300,806 of NC_088102.1, forward strand.
AAGTCTTCACAGTGCTCACATACACTTCTGTAGCCATAGTGGGATTTATGCACATGCACTTATTTGCTAAATAGAATGAATTCATTAGTAAATGCTTATTCTGCTAAATTAGTTTCATGACAGCTTAGTAGGTTAGAAGAACAATCTCTATTTATAAAACTTACTGAAATGCAGGAAGGCAAACATATTGAACATTAGGATTTTCCATTAGGAATTGGCCTGATCAACTAGGCTTGTCATGGCCAGGCTGAGAAGCCTATGCTTCAGGGAGATTTTAAAAAGCCTATTCTTGACCCATAAGAAATTTTTCTCTTAATTCTCAAGGATAAAAAACTGTTGTTTTGTTGTTGCTGGGTTTTTTTTCAATATAGTTTGTTTGAAGTGTTAGGATTTTTACAGAGTATAGCTTTGAATCTTTTTGTTAATCCCATGTACCTAATCTCTCAGTTTATTTCAAGGTCTTGTCTTCTGTTATACCCTATGGCAAAGAGTTCATTCATGCATGACTGTGATTACTTTTTACTGTGTTTACTTTTATTATGATTTCTCACTTTTCAATTTATTAGAGCAACAATTTACTTTCACAGTATCATTCATTATATCATTTCTCAGCTGAAATTTACCAACTTTCACAATCTTTAGATTTTCTTCTTTTTTACAGGCATAGGTTCTGGAATGAAGTGACCTACATGATACTTAGTTAAAGTGTTGGCCTTCATGAGAGAAAACTTGAAGTTGTGATCTTGAGATTAGTGAATATCTCAGATCAGAAGGGAAAGAAAAAAACAACACAGTTATTTTAAATGTCATGATTTTGTGGGGCGTAACTTTGTTATTGTTGTCGTCTCAATATTTTATGGCTAAATGTGAACTGTAGTACCAAGTCTGACTTCTGTATACTATTCACCTTTGCACCTTAAGACCAGAAGTGTTCACGTTTTGGTTCAGAAACTTTCCTCACATATATTTCACCATGCTTTACTCATTTGAACTTTAAATCCAAAGCATTGATTCATTGTGTTGTTTTGAAATTTTAATTAGCTAGAAATTTGAGTAGCTCAATGGCAACTGAACTAAAATAATTTTTCCCACTTAATATAGTAATGCATAATGCAATTTTGGTTTTAAGACTTGCAAAATCAGAAGTTACAGAATTTCCCTTGTTAATGTGTATAACAGAGATAAAGGTTTTTATTTTTATATATATATATTTATGCACACACAGTCTTAACCAATTTTTGATTGCTTGAGGACCTGAATGAAGGATTTGTGCATCTGATAGCAAATGTAAAATTAAATTAGGAAGTGCTTTTTTAACGTTTTTATGAACTATGTTTTATATATAAAAAAGCTTAAGGAGTAAAGGGCTTCCTATGGTTGATTAAAAACTGCTGAAGAGAGGAGCTGAAGAAACCTCACTTTTTACACATGCCATTCTGTCAGCATCAGCTTTTATACTTAAGGATGAGACTTGGTACAAACATGAGTCAGGAAATTCAGTTATGGTACCAATAGCAACTGTAACTTGATATTCATGGGTCCTGTGGAGGAGTTACTCTTAGGGGATTTGTGCTTCCAAAGTATCATGAAGTATCAGCCAAAGCACTTACGGTATTTTTAAGTGTTTTCTTTTCCTTTTTTTCCTTTTTTTCCCTCTTTCTAAAGAAGTTGTTCAATTTCCGACTCAGATTTGCAAATCTAACGGGTGTATTTTTGAAAACAGATGTTTGACTTTGTGGTTTTACTATCAGATTTCAGTAAATTTAAATGCATTCAGTCCCTGTCATATATTTTTATTGAAATTATTTAGTAAAATATGCTTACGTGGCATAGTTCTTTCTGCCTGCAACTCTAACTTTTATCAGCAGCACAGGACCTGGTGGTTCTACAATGCCAGGGTAATACCGAGGTACCAGCGTACCTGAGTTTTATAGGTCATTTCCATCATGAGGCATTGTACTAGCTCTGCCTAAGGATGTCTACGTATGGGGACTTCCAGCAATATGTTGACTAGAAACTTTCCCAGTTCTTCTGCCACTTCCAGATGGTTCAGCTTCAGGTCTCTGTGCAGCTTTGGGAAGTCTGCATTTCTTTCTAGTGGGTGTGGGTAGTTTCTTTTTGTTTTTTGTTTTTTTTCCCCCTCTGCCATGGACGCTTTACACTTTCTAAATAAACTCCCTAGTTGAAAAATATCTTTTATTAATTCCTGTTTTGGTTACACTTAAAAAAAATCTGTAATGTGATTGTTTCCTTTTATTTACTATGTAAATGGTAATAGAGGAAGTGTCCTATTTACCCTTCCACCTGTTCTAATGAAGCATATGAAAAGGAAATAAAGAAAGTAGTGTCTATATTAACAAATAAGTGAAATTTAAGCCTTAATGTGAATAGGATTTCTGGCTGGGTAGCCCTGAATGATGCTATATAAGTAGTGTTCCTTAGGCTGTCATTCTAGTCATGATCTGAAATCCTTCTATTCCTAGCAGCTGCAGATAGTTATTTAAGGCTGAGGATTAACTTAATGAGAGAGGTATGCCAGTTTTTAAAAGACCAGAGTCCAGATATGTATTTGTAAGTCTTACATTTGGCGGTGTCTTGCGAATTCCTGAGCCAGGTTAGAGAGATGAATTAGCAGTTGTGGACCCATGGAGTGACTGCATAGAGTGCAGCATATGGCTGGGGGAGGTTGGGGGTGGAAATCATGCACAATTCTTCATTACACCTTAGGAGGCATCTTGCAGTTGAGAAAACCATGGAGGACTTCTGAAGCTTTGCCAAGGCACTTAATATTTCCTTATACCATTAAGTACAAAGCAGTGTGATACTTTGAATCTTTAAAATGGTTTATAAATACATATTTATTCATCCCAGCAAGATAGGTGGTGGCATTTAACTATTAGCTATGTCTGTTAAATTTGAGAGGAGACTGAAGGCCACACAAAGCGTTGAATATTAAGGCAAGCTCTGGATTTCGAGAGTTCTTAGCACAAACCACACCCCTCTCCACAACTGATAACATTGGCAACATCATTATTAGCAGCAACCTTGAAAAACATCTGACTCAGGAGTTGCCTAAATGCTCATGTTCTTATCTCTGGACAGCTGCTGGTTCAAGGCAGCCATGAAAGATTCAAATTTAATTAAGGTTTTTCATGACTATGAAGACTATCTTGACTAGTGAATATGCCTATTAAATATTATGTTCTGTTGGCACAGTAAGCTATAGTTTTACCTAAGGAAAATAGGTTAAGGAATTTGCAAGGGATATTGGCTGCAAGCACAACAGTTCTAGCAGAGATTGTTCTTCATCTTATTTGAAATGCAAATCTTAGATTGGGGTTTATAGGGTAAAGCTCGCTGAGCAAAATAAATTTAGAGCTTTCAGATCAGTTTGCTCTGCACTTCCTGGAAGATCTTATTACTTATGTAATTATAACAAACAGGGTTGCGATTTCTTTATCTGTGGGTTGGGCTCTAAATTATTATGAGCATGTGGCTTAGAAGGGATGATAATGATTTAGGCTTATGTCTGCTTAACAGTAAAACTTTCGCTATTAATAATGAATGCTTTTTACTGATTGGGGAAAAATATATTCTTCTCTCCTTAGAGTCCTGAAAAGGTGAGTTAATTGGTTCCTCTATTTTTCTGCTATAAATTAATCTGGGTATAGTTGTGAAAGTTAGAACATTAAATATTAATGCTAATATTAAAGCTTTTACTTTAATATTGGAGATAAAGAAGCTTTTTCAGGTTTTCTGATGACTAAAGAAAAACTGCTTTTCAAAGTATGTATGTTTTTTATACATGCAGATAAGTCATGATGTTTTGCATCTGTTAATGTCACTCAAGAAGCAAAAATAAAAACAATCGCAATTAAAAAGCCAGCAAATATACATATTCTTTTTGTGGCATTCACCATGCTGTGGGATTGATACAGGTGTCTTGCTGTTTAAAAAAAAAAAAAAAAAAAAAAAAAAGCCAAAAAATCCACAGCTATAGAAATATAGATCAGAAATGGTAACTGTAACCTTTTGGGATCTAAGAAGCTGTTTTCATATTATTGCTAAGAACAGTCAAACTGGAAGAAGGGAGTGTCTGGGAAAATAAGACTTGCCTGAAGCTCATGCAACAGGTCTGTCTAGAAAAAGATGTTAAGCAAGTAATATTACATTATTACTCTGGAGCAAAGCACTTTACTTTTATTAATAAATCATGTATTGTTTGACCAGCCGGTTTTACTCTAGCTTGATTCAGTTAAGCAGCAAATATACCATGCATACGGATGAGAAGGCAAGGAGGAGTGTAGATGTTGGGAGGAGATACGAGACTTAGATATGGTGGTATTTTTCAACAAAATAATTTTTCTGTTTCATGTCAAGGTCTTGATTGAAAGTTTTGCTGTTACCAAAATGTCAAATTTATAATGTAATAATTTAGTATTTCCTGTAGCTTTTCCACTACAGATGGTCAAATACTATATTTGAAGTTTGGAAGAATGGCAGTCCTGCATTTCTTTTTAATAATAAATGTGAATTGCTGTAGCTGCTTTAGGCACAGAGCAAAATCTTACAATACAAATAAGAGCATGCAGTGCCACCTAACAATATAAACTCTGTGCTATTTCTAATATTTTTTACTTTTTTTCTTCCTTCTAATCTTGAGTTGGTCTACTGTCGTGATTCACCAACACAGAGGGTGGCCATAGGTTTCTGGGGGAGTGGATCTTTTCTGCCATATAAACTAAAGGATCAAGGTAGCTTAGGTGCATCCTTGGCAGCTGCTTACCATAGGTGGATTTCCCTTTGCTGCGGTGGTTGTTGCCAGTTATGGTCGCTTTGAACTAGGAGAAATTTTGCGAAGGAGGAGGATCAGGTACCTCTAATGTATTTAGTGAATCTGCTAAGCTACTGGCATGTAAATGTGACAACAGAAGATGGAAACTTACCAAAATCAACAAGTTGAATCAACAGAGTCAAAGGGAGTGTCTTGAAAGTGTGGATCACGTGTAGGTGTTCTGAAATTTTAACTTTGTCAGCTGACGTACGACTTTCAAGATTACTCAATCTGAACATAATTTGTGGTATTTCTTTTACCGTTAAATAAACATTTGAGGCAGCTGCTATAAAGATTAGATGCATTTTGGGGAAATTTAATTACATTTAGCATTGTCTACACTTAAATAACTATTTTGACAAAAAAGGAGAGACAAAACCAAGCATTCATTTACATTAATCTTTGCCTTGGGGGACACTAAAGACTTTTCTTCCATTTTCTAATATGACATTCTCGTGTTGCTCTTCACATGTATTTGATCTGAAGTTAAATAATGGCTTACCCATTATGACAAACTATAGTTTGTCATGGCAGAGCTGAAATTAGAAAGTAGTTCCTGACTCTCATTTCTCCATCTGTCCCTTTAGATACTTTTGTTATATACATTGACCATAATGGCATAGGACACGTACACTTACTGATAACATGGAGGTTATTAATGAATGAATTTTCTGTGTATCTTTGTGAATATTTCACCAGTGCCATGGAGAAGAGCCTGTGTCTTAGGATTCTTGATTTGTGAAAGAGGCAAATAATTCTGATTTGTTAGTATTAAAAAAAAATCCATTGTCTTGGGCTTATTACTGAGTTTCAGCATTTCTCATGGTTTTCCCACGGTGGAGAAGGTTGAAATGAAATCAACTTTCAATTTAGAAAATTCTGGTTAGGAATAAGGTGCAGATGAATTCTAGGTTTCCAGTGTATTTGAGATTGTTTGTTTCCTTTTGCTGGCTTTACTAAAATCTAGTCAAAAAATCAAAATTAATATTAATTAGGCTGTATTTTTGTTAAGTGGACTTTTGCTTGCATGGCTTAATTTACAGTGTAACAGTGAAATAAATTTTCTATGGAGTCTGATCTTAGTATGATACATATGCTTTCATCTGTCTTTTCAGTAGGAAGAGTAAAGGTCTGAACAAATCATAGATCATGGCCTCCGACGCTAGTCATATGCTTGAAGCAGCTTTGGAGCAGATGGATGACATCATTGCAGGTATAATAATGCATTATTTTACATCCATCTACTTTGGGATCTAACCATGTTAGTTTTTTGTCCCTCCTACAGTTTTCTTGTGTTGTTTTTTATTGTTTTTCTCAAATTGTCATTTTTTCTACAATAGACAAATTTCTGTGGTTTTCACTAAGACTGTAGCATCTCCTTAGCTGGCTAGCATTTATCCAAATTTATACCTATGTATATGTGTGTGTTTGTATATATACATATATACATACACACACACTTGATAGCTATGCTATCAGTTACTTTCCTGTCCTAGTGAGTTAGAATGTATAATTCTCCCTTCTCCAGCAGTGGAACTATGAATTTCTTTTTGCACAAATGTGTGCTAGAAAGGGATATGATGCAAAACGCCATTTGCTGTCTTCTGATGCTCTCATGATGTGGCAATTAAAAATCCTTCTCTTAGTATTCTAGCATCCGAGATGAGGAGTTGATCTCTGTGGTTAGGACTCAGTAGCCTTGGGGTTTGTGCCAACACACCATTCAGTATGAGCTATTCTGCCACAAGAAGTATCTGGGTAGGGCTGTGATCTCATTTTTGCACAGTGGGAAAGCATTCAAGAGAGCTTTTTAAATTTAAATGGTGACACCAATACTGTGCCTTCATTTTTTTTTTTCCTTAGTGCTGAAGATGACATCAGCCTCTTGTTGCTGCAGTTGTGACTTCTTTCCTAGTAAAGTTTACACTCCAAAGACTGATAAGGAGCTTCAAATATTAGCATCTGACCAGCCATAACTAGTCAGGTAGTCTGTATCTAGGATTTTTAGTTTAAAGTATTTTCAGATTATTTACTCAGATCCATGTATGAATGTTCACTTTATTTCAGATGTGCAAGCCTTAACATACTACTAAGATAAAAGTATAAAAACTGCTAAGATAAAAGTATAAAAATATATTAAAAAAGTGAATGTGATAGATATGACTCCACAAATAACTTATCACACAAGCAAAACAAGTTCCAGGCAAATAGGAAAGTTTAGGAATGTATTTCCTCCTCCCTTCTTTTTCTGAACAACCCATTTTTCAAACAAGGTTTTAGGCAGTAGAAGTTGTTTGGGATTTTATTTTTTTTACCTGTTGACTTACAAAACATGTCAACAGATACTCAGGAAGAGCGGTGTTCTTCTCTCAGATACGTAAACGGAGAAAAAGAAGAGTAAGTTCCAAACCATAATTCAGAAATCAGGGAATTGGAATAACTTCTCAGCCATCTCAAATCCAGGGTGAGAATCCTAGGTAATCCTGGGTAGAGTGACATAGAAGCCCATATCCCTTTCATTATGATATTGAACCTGTGCTCCTAAATCATCCGTGTATGTCTGGAAATTTTGACTCTGTATCTCCCTCCTTTAATTTGTACACAGCCCAGCACACGGTGGTGATATCGTGAACGCATATATATCTCTCTTCCATTATTTAGAAAAAAAAGCAAAAAAGAGACGTGTCATATTAGAAATGGATTTTCTTTCAGGGGTTGTCAGAGCTTTTTGTATGCTTTCTTTCTAAGGAAGGGATTAGAAAACTTGTCTTGATTTATTGAGGATTTTCAGGATCGTTATTCCATAGGATTTCATCTCCTTCATTCTTTCATGTTAGTAGAACATGCTTCCAACATATCTCAAATTATCCAATATCTCCTCTTATGAGCTGTAAACAACATGCATGTAAACAACAAATAGATCTGTCTCCTTGTTTATCTGTTTATCTATGTTTTGTTTAGAAAATGTTTCAGCTTTACATGAAGATGCCATTTCACACTCACTTCCAAAAAGTTCAGTTAGAGTATAAGCCCTGGCATTTTTTCCACTGAGAGGATAACATTGCTACTCAATGGCAACCATGATCTTCCAAAAGCTCTGAAAATGGTTGTTGTGAAGCTAGTTCTGGGTATAGTAATAGGTGTTTTGTGCTGTTTATCTTTTGCAGAGGATCAAAAGATAGCCTTGTAATATGTAATATGATCGATTAAACAGAAATGTATGACTGAGAAAAACCACATATTTCTTCTAGTTTGGTGATTCTAGAAAAAAAAATGAGGTAGGCAACCACACTTCACTTCACCCCCACCCCTTTTTCAGATTGTCTGTGCTCATAACTTTTTAGGGTTTCGTCTTGATCAATAAGAAATAGAATTAACTTGTTTCAGGCCACCAAACAACATGGCTTTTTTCCCCCTCACTTAGTTGTCACAGTTGTGGAGCCAGTGATGCAGAGAAACAAAGCAAATAGTCTAAGAAGTCTTCTGCATCAATCAGTAGACTGCACATCCCATTCATGGTTGTTTTGTAGCTGTGTTGTTGTCCAAGCTCTAGAGCAAACAAAAAGGTTCAAGCATGCTAGTGGGTAGGTAGAATGTTTCCACAGTGCACGAATAGGTCATAAGCAAATTGGCAGCCTCTTGAAGGGAGCTGACTTTGACTTCGCAGTGCTTACAGCTTTAATCTAATGTCCACTGATATTCAGTATAATCTGGAAAACAAGCTTATAGAAAGATATCTAAAGGGAAAAGAACCAAAATATTTCCCAGATAATGCAGTCTTTCAAGTATCATCAACATTAACTGAATAGCTTCTATATAATTTCAGAATTATATATACTTGTATCAATAAAAATCATATTACCTTATTCTTGTTTTTAGTTGCAACATAAAGGAAAAGTTCAATTGGGTGGGAAAGTTGTTTACTTTGTGTGTGATAATTTATTTTCTATTTCAAGGAATAGAAAAGACATTTTAAGGCAAGATGACTAAGTCTGTTCTGGTCATTCTCTTCTAACTAATGCTTCATATGTTCCAGAACTCCCTCTTGCCTATTCTGGTATGATTGAGAGACAAAATATATCTGCTGGAGCCTATATTTGGATGCTGGTTATTATCCCAGTCTGCCTCAAATTGGGGAACAAAGTAATTATCCAAGTTTGATTCTCTCTAATTCAACCCACTAGACTTCTTTACACAATTTGGGGAAGGACTGAAAAACAGGAATATTTTGTTGTCCCATATGGTGGGAGAAGAAATGAGGTAGGAAACTTGCTCAGAAGGACTGTCCTGAAATAAACCAAGACTGAAAGTTTACTAACTGCAGGTTTATGTATACTGCACTGTGCAAATATTGGGGAAAGTTATATTTGCTCTTCTTAGAGTAGACTGAAAACAAGATAAATCAACTGTTCAGAGCTTGTGCTATTTCAGTTCACGCTATCTAGGTTCCACACATATCTCAATGTAGTGTGAAGCCAAAGCTTTGTGGCTGTTGGAAATTCTTGTAGCTGATGGAAAAGAGGTTTCCTTTTGAGTGAGGCCAGAGTGGGTACTAGGAAGAGCTATGCTCTTCTCTTGGAATCAAAAACCTTTGTTCTAGGGTGTAAAATGAGTGTTAATCTAATCACTGCTATGGAAAAATGAAATGTCCAGAGGTATGTAACATCTGCATTGGTCAGTTGTTGAAATTTGAGTAGATGTGTATATATACACATCTATATACACATATATATACAAGCAAAAGTAACCTCTGTTAAAGGGCTGGAATTCTCTCTTTTCAATGAGAAAACAATCATAGTTTCTTATATTAGCTGTAGTTATTATTAAAATACTAGATTGTGGTCCCATGCTTGTTTGCTTTAAGGTAAGAACTAGGCAAGAAAATACATATTACAAATATTTACGGATTTACAGTCCTAATTTTAGCCTTCTCATTTTAAGTCTTGTCCCTGACTCCAAATTTTAACAGAGCTAATGCATGTTTCTGGTTAATCCAAATAAAAAGTCTCGCTGTAGACCATGTATCTCAGTGCAATACAAAATGTATTAGTGTTGAGAGTGCATGAGGGTAGGATTGTCAAGCAAGATTAACAAATTGAATTTCATTGGACTTGATCAAATTTGACAGCTAGGTCAGTGTTCCCAAGTCTTTTATGCTTCAGTACATCTGTACTGATAACCCACCCTCATAGCTATATAAATTAGGCAAGCTGAATGATTAGCCTTATTTGGATAAATTTGCAAAAAAGCCTAATGTGATTGTCAATGAACATGACTTACCCATTAGCCAGCATGACTTGCACTCTAAACAGAGGCTTTCTCTAAAGAAAGCTCCCATATGTCAGATCTGTTTACGCTTTAGTTGAGGTGCATAACTTCAACATTGCCTCCTTCTGTGGTTTGACCAAGTCATTACATTCTGTTTACTTCAGCTTCTATGCCTTTATTAAAATGTGCGTTTCTATAGGACTATAGATTTTGAGTAATTCTTCTTTTTAAAAAATCCTGATGAATTAATTTTTTTGTGTATAGCAAACTGTTTCTCTCTGACAGCAGTCTGAAAATCCATTATTTCCTTTTGTGAATAATGACAGTAAATTTAAGATATAAAAATTCATATCCCATTATTATAGTCTACTACAGCTTCAGAGTCTCTAACTTCAGCAGATGATCGGTGGAATTATTGAATTTCCTTTTAAATGAAATTCCTGCAATTATTACTTGCTAGGTGGTGTTATTACTTATTGGGTCCACATGGGTTTGTACTGACATTTCCCTATTAGTACTGAAAGATTCAAAAAGTTATTATAAAGCTTGTTAAAAAGTTGTCCAGAAGTATGCTTGTTTACATTCTTTTCTCTTGAGGGGCAGAATATTCACTTTCAGTTCATTGCCTTAGCTGTGTAACACAAATGCAACTGGTCACCACACCTCTGCCAAGAAAACAAAAGGTCTTTAGAGGAAATTGTCCTTAAAAGATCCTCAGATTTTATTCAAGTTTAATATATTTTCCTCAGAGAATTTATTTGCCAGACTCTATGGGAGGACCTGATTTCTTCTTCTGTTGCTCTTCTGCTCCATCGTAATCTAATAGAGTTCAGGGTCTAGATCTACCCCATGTTACTCTGTGTGTTAGATTGCTAAACTAGCTCTAGTTCTGTGATTAGACTTTGGGTTAAAAATTCAGGAGTGGTTAAAAAAAATTAATACCCTTATTTGAGTCACTATTGATTTTAGTTTCTGTGGAACAAGGTTTTCACTGAATTCCAACATAAATAATATGAAATCAAAAGATTTCATAGTGACCTCATGCTTTACCCTTGAGCAATCATACACATCCCTGCAGAATTCTTTCAGGACATAAGGGCTAGTTTCACAGCTTTTTTGAGTAAATAAAATAGAATTTTCTGTTCTGCTTCATAAGAGATTGAAATTGTCCAGACCAGAAAGATAGCACTTAATGCCATTCTTTTTTTTTTTTTTTTTTTTTTTGGGGGGGGGGGGTGCATGTGTGGGAGTCTTATTTAAAATAAATACTGGGTGCCATGCAGCTGATGGGCGGTACAAACATCTTGTGATTGTGTAGAATGAATAGAGAATAGTCCTTACTACTTTTCAATCTGTGTATTCCCAGATGGTTTTATATTTTTATCACTTCTGTCCTATTCTGGGTTCATAGTATTTTCAAATTCAAAATTTATTTTTTATGGTAAGTACATACAATTTTTTATAACTTGTAATACAGGTTTTTTATAGAATTTCATTTCAAGCACTGACTTGACAAAGACTACAGTTGAAATAATGATGACAGAAATGGAATAATTGAAATAATGAGCAATTTGTTTCCATATAGATCAGAGTAATTGAACACCAACAGCTGCAGTGGCTCGGTGATTAAATTTTGTAGTTTGTATTATCCTTGTATTTTCTAAATAAATTGTAATTGTGTTAATAGACTGATTCAATTTATGATTAGTGTATTTCCTTTTTCTATTCACAATCTATAAATAATCTAGGGGATTTTTTCTTGAACAAAAGAGATAATATATCTATAGTACTTGTTGATTATCTTACTACTGCCAGGCTTTAATTAAGGTGAGCATTTGTGAAGTTGCACTATGAGATATAGTAGTGGCTTTTTGAAGCCATTAGCTAGAGCATATTTATATAGCAATAGAGATATGAAAAAGGAAATGAAAAACTAAATTACTTGAAATCGGATCTTTGATGGAGAAATATGTAGCTTCCTGTCATAACTACTAGGAAAATATGTATCAAGATCTTGTGAGAAAAAGAAGACAAAAGCGTTGACCTTGAACCAGTAAGTATGAAATAAAGAGTAAAGAGAAAAAGAAGTAAAGAGAAAAAATGTAAAAAGTTAATCGTGGTATTCACTGATTATAATTTGTGGTTAAAAATTTATCTTCATTTTATAACAATTCTTATAGCTCGTTATGTGCTGATATCCATCTTCAAGTTACTCAGCTTTGTAAAATAGCTAATTAGTTAATTCCTCAACTATTGTCAGCAATATTAGCTTTAAAACATTTTAACATCTTTTAAACCTTTAAAAAGATGCAGCAGTTCACTGTCTTTCCTCTTATTCACACCATCAGCTATCATATCTGCTGTCTACAGTCTTCCTTTTGTTTTTCTTACAAAAATTCGAGACCTGGCTGGTATTTAACTTCATGTAGATGTGAATAACCATTACATCCATTTGATACTGTGTTTTGCAGGGGATTTACACATACTATAGCCTTAAAGTTAATATCTTGCATAGCTGCTCAGATGAAGTTTTGCTTTTTATTTTAAAAGGATATCAAGATCATGGCAATGTTCATAATGATTGCACAGATGCAGCATTGTCTACTCATTTCTTACTCAGGGTTGCCAAAGCAACCTGATCTTTGGAATTTCCTCAATTTTGAATGCTTAACCTTGCAAAAGGTCATTATAGCTATTTGGGCTACTGTCCCAAAAACATGCTTCCCATACTCTTGCTATCCTAAGCATATTTTCTCGCAAATACTGTGGTCTGATCATAGGACAGGGAGCCAAGAACTGAATCCTGTTTGTAGTACTGATGGATTACCTCTCTAAACAGGGCAATGCAACAAAATCTTACGGGGCTGACAAGCATTGATAAATTGTTTCCTATAAACACTTCATAATCTTTTAGAGAAGTAGATGTTTAAAATTTTTATGTAAGACCAAACTGTCATTTGAAGGTCAAACAGTGAATTACTGATCAAGTTGATCTTTGACTTTGTTGCATGTATTACTGCCTTTCCAGTAAAACAAGGAAATTAGATCTTTGCTTGAAAATAAGAGTTAAGACTAATTCAAAATGGAGAAATCTATGGAAGCAAAATATGACATTTTAAATCCTTTATCTCTGACTGGAGATACACAAGCCTGCCGGTATAAAACAACAAAAATATAGTCATGAACTAGATGCTTAAGTTAACCTACCGAAAATACAGTACTGCTTGTTGGTTATCCAAAACAAAATCCGTACATCATAGGTATTTGTATTAACTCTTGTATAACTGAACCTGAGGTGGAAATAGCATGTCCTGAGAACATGAGAGAGAGTCTGCTTTACAACTGTATCTACTATTTCTCCGTATTTTATTGCAGCACTGTAGTTGAAGTACGACATTCAGTACTACAGCTTAAAATTACATTTATGGAGGAGTAGTCTCTGTGCAATTAAATTCCTGTTAGCGTAATGCATCTAAAAATATTGCTCTTCAAGCATGCTTTCTTAGGGATGTTGGAGTAACTGTGCCATTGCTGGAGTGACAGAAATTGCCTACAAATATTTTAATATTTGTCTCTAATAATAAACCTCCTTTCTAATTACTATTCAAACTGGTAAAGATGATGTCTTGCAACTTGCCATGCAAAGTTATAGAAAGTTTGGCTTACGTAAGAGGCTGAATATGAGAGATTGAAATCTGACTTCAGAGTAAGATGACTTCAAATTTCATTGGCATTGCAGTGGCAAAGGATGAAAAAGAAACAGAAATGCAAATAGTTGTAAATACAATATAGAGCAAAGAGAGACAATTAAACTGTGATGGCCACAATCCCATAGAATCAAGAATCTGAGACACAGGTTCTTTTGTGGTCTGTGTGGTGTGATCTGTTCTCTGGTACATGAGTCACTCAGTTGTTTATTAGGCTAGTAAACAGATTTCTAAGATTTAGATTAAATGAAGTTTTATCAAACACAGAATTTCTAGTCAAATTCAAAATCATACATTCTCTACTGCCTTCATTTTGTAAAGCAATGAAACTTAAGATTAAAGAAAAACTTTTAAAAAATGAGACTAGCATGGTTGTTATGAAGCAATTTCTGTCCTCAGAAACTGAATGCCCTTGTTTTTTGTGCTTCCAGAGGTTCATATTTTCATGAAGCAGCATTCATGCTACCAGTAGTTTACTACTGGTTACTACAAACTATTCTGGGTTTTATTCTGAAAGTATGTCTTTGTTAACTCACAACATTGTTTTAATTAGATTACTAGTTTCATAGGTGGAAATACGTATGGAAAAATGGTCTAGCAGAGAGAAAATTGGTGCAAGTTGTTGACTTTAATGTTGATTTTGTTCTTCCTGTACGATGGAGGTTCTCCCTCAAATATGGTACTGAGACCTGTGTTGTCCTAACCTTGGCAAATCTCAACCATATCTGCATAATCTATTCACCTTTTTCTACCATATGTATATAGTACTAAATGTGCTGTAGATAACTGCTATGGGCTTACGAACCTGTAAAAGGGAAAAGGTTGAGTAATTACATATACAGTTTGCATATGAAATTATAGACGGTCCTTAAATTGTCTCAAGGAGTCCATGTGTGGCTGTAAATAAGCATTTTGAAAATCTTCTGAACGACTTGAAACTTAAAGCTGTGTGTAATGCATCTAAATGTCATCATTAACATCTCTAGGCTTGTAAACTTTTCTGGGGCTCCCTGCTACTCCAGCGTAACAGTTTTTTCCCTGTAGTTAAGGATCTAAACACTGAGATTTGAGGAGACGCTAATATGAGCTATGATTCAAAACACAATCTTTGTGATTCATTTTGCATTGCCGTGTTAGAAGAAAGGGAGGTGTGAACTACTTCTTCATTCCTTTAACAGAAGGCTTGGGAAGGAGGAGGCTGAATTATGGCCCATTCAGGCGTTACTGCTACTTTACATAAATTCAAGTTTTTAAGGCTATCTTCATGAGGAAAAGGGACTTGTGCTTCAAAGGAAAATTATCTTTTGTAATCTCGGAGGAGAGCGGAAGAACTTGGGCCACATATATGCTCACTGAGTAAAAAACCCAGGTAAATAAATGAGATGTTCTGTAGAAGTATGGTGACTGACTGAAAGGCTAGAGAAAATGTGTCATTATAACTTTATTCTAACAGTGTTGGTGAGATATCAAAACTGTTGTCTTTGAATATTTCAGTTTTATAGAAAGCCATCCTTATACCAGCGTAGGATTAAGGTGCTTTTTTTTCTTTTTTCTTTTTCTTTTTTTCCTGCTTTCTGGATTAGAAGACTCATCTATGTTAGGAATATCTCTTTGTAAACACTGAGGGTTGAGTTGTCTGTTACCAGAAATCATATTCTCATATCTCAGCCAATTTTAGAGGGAAAAGACTGAGATAATAAAGATGAATGCAGTGCAGCAGAAATTTAGTGGCAAGGAAAAGTGTAAAATCAGAAACAGTATCTACTGCTAAAAGTGGTGAAAGACATGTGAAAGATGAATGTATATAATAGCAGCTGAGGTGAGTGAATTTTCAAAGTGGTCAGACTCACTAAGTCTTTCTTTAGTGCTGTTTGGTAACTTACTTTCACAAGCTACAAATAATGCTCTTTTCTGAATAGGTTATGTATTTGCCCAAAAGGAATGTTTCTTTGAAGACATTCAGCTAATTGCAAGGAACTTTGAACTCAGAATGTGCTTGCGTGGTTGGGGTCTAGGAAATCTGTAACTTGAAGCTGTTTTCCTCTTTTTATTACTTTGTTATTCTTTCTAACATACATATACGATGCAGCAACCTTTAACCTCCTTCATCCACTTTCTGGATGTGGAAGCCAAATTTCAGTTGCATGAATTTTCTTTGTCCAATACTACTTCTTCTTCTTCTTTTTTTTTTTCCATTCTAAGGTGGACATTAATGATGATTAATATTCCAGCAGAACACTAGGAAAACATGGTGTTGAGTATTACATAAATATAATAACAAAAGATTCCCCAGTGTCCTTTTTACCCCTGGAAAAATGAGGCACAGGAAGACTGTAACTTGCTCAAGGTCATACACTGAGTCTTTTTACCACAGTTCAAAATGGCACTCATTTCTCCTGAGTATTTATAAAATTCTAGTGCCTGAGCTACATTCTTCCCCACTTCAGCTGTTTATGATAAAGCAGACATAAACTAATTGCTGTTAAGGGTGCAGTATAATAGTAACATGTAGCCACTGTTTGCACTGTGGCTTCTCTTTACATTTCATTTTGGAAAGGAAATTACAGTCTGGTGCTAAAACTTAATGTGCTTCTCAGAACATGAACACAAAGAATTTGACATAAAGAATATTTACCTAAATATTTACTCCTGCGTGCTTTTAGTTCTGTTTTTCAGAGTGTGGTCTTGTCCTTGTGGCAAACAACGTATGTCCTATTTAATATGAAATTACATGGAAAGCAAATAAGAGGAGAGAGCCAATGAGTTCTTTGAATTGAAGTAGTGAAATAGGAAGTTCTCTGAACTAAAATGCTGACTCTAATTCTGCATTTCTAGATCACCTCCTTCCCTAATGCAAAGTGCCTTGGTTTTGCCTTCATTTTCCCTTTCAGCTAGGAGAATGAAAGGGGCTACAGTAGCAACCCACAGCAAACTGGGTTAAAAATAACTTCACAAAGGACAGTGTGTGCATGTATTTGATGGGGAAATGGGAAGGGTCACGTTTTCTTTAGTGATACACTGAGATCTGTGGTTAGCTCCCATTCCAGGCAGGGAGAGTTACTCATGCAAAGGCTTTGTTGCTTTTGCCCCAGTCCAGTAGAGCACTTTCAGTCCTTGCTTGATTGTAAACATATGTACAGTGCCACAGACTTGAAGTTGGTGAAGTTTTCCTGTGAGAGCTACAATCTTCTATGTGTTTCAGAATTATGCCCTGTATTTTCCATGTGATGATCAAAAAAGGGTATAAATATGATTTGATTTTTCTAATGGTATCAGACACAGGTCATGCTGGTCCCATCACTGCCTGTTTTTAAAATCTAAATACAAATCTTGTAAAGTATAGATTTTTTTTTTAATTGTTTCTTTCATGGATAATAGTCTCAGCTGAAAGATTTTAAATTATGAATGAAATCAAACCTTTCAATATCTACTTCCTTCATTTAATTTTAATTGGTATTAATCAGAGATGTTTCTCCTTTCAAGGTTTAATGGAACTAGTGCATGCGCAGAAAGAATTTTGGGCAATTCACTTGTAAGATCATTACACCTATATACATTGTAAGCACACAAAATAAACTGCTGTCTGTCTCTTTACTATTATTCGCTAAGAAAATACTTTGAAGTATCTTTATCGTCTCCTGTAGGAGTTCATAAAATCCCATACTATTTATCCTCAAAATGAATTCCCTGTCGTAAGTGTGGAATAAGTCGTAAGAGATACCAGCTTTTGTGTGTTAAGTGGTTCTTCGAAGTACAGGGTACATGAGCTTGGCAGAAGGATGTCTTTGAAGAGTTTCATTTGTTGCATCTCTTGAAGTTAATAATGAGCAGAAAAACATTTTCTGCTTCTGGTTTCTTTCCGCTCCTTATTTAATGCAAACTTGCATGGAAGAGAAGTCAAGGCAGGAAGAGGGAACAGCAAGAAAAAAGCTGAAAATTCATAATTTGACTTTGTCTTAATCACTAGATGTCAAGCTGATGTTCTTTCCCAGTGAAAAAATACCTTGCTGTCTTCCAAATGTCCCTAACAAGGACAGGATTATCCTCCAAGGCCCACCTTAGATTGCAGCTATGGAGACTCAACATGTGTGCCTTATGCCAAGGACCCGGTCCTTGCGGGTTCTGAGAGATGATGACCTTCCAGCACTATGTAAAGCAGTGGGACTTTGAGGACGCTTAGAGTTCTGCCAGTCTGAACAGTCAGCTGAAATGTTTGGAATAGCTGAAGCATGCATACAGAGTATCCAGCCTCAGGAAATTGGATAATGTAGAATTTCTGGCTGACTTTGTGCTTCAACACTTGAGAATTTTTAAGTTTGTAGAACTGAGTTTCTTAAGGTGACAATTTACTGAGATTAAAGTCTATCTACGTACACATATATATGTGTGTGTGTGCATCTGTATATATGTTTTTTTCAAGTGTTTCTATAGAAACAAGTCAAATCTAGGCCTGCCAAAATGTGCGACTTGCTCTGTCACTGAATTTCCCTAGAGAATTATTTCCTATAGAATGTGGATATTAGCTATAATGCTGTAGCCATGATAGTCTAAAGATAGAAACAAGATGTGATGTGTAGTGAGAAGTTTAGACTGATGAAGGAAGACGTCACCAGTACTGTGAGAACAGAAAGAACAGTTGCAGTAGTGTGTGCAATCTGACTGTATATCTGGCTGTGTAAATCAATAAAATTAATTTAAACCCAGAAAATTTGTTTAAAGCTGTACCCTGAAGATTGTCATTTCTATTTTAGACCTGAAGTAGTGGCTATGTGCCTGAAAGCTTGTGTAGTGGTTTTTTTTTCGTTTATTTGTTTCTCCCTTGTCTGTATCTGTTGGCTGAACAAAAAGTATTCTCTATTCCTGAAAACAGTCTCACACAAGTCACATGAAGAGTTCAATAGCAAATGCTCTACATTTAATTCTATAAATGTCTATGAATTCTATATTTAGTTCTTGATGTATCAGTAGAACCCAATTTGCCTCTTCCCTGTTAGGTTTTACACATTTCATAACTATTTTAGATTCAGTTCTTTGAAGGGGTAACTACCAAAGCTGATAGTAAAATAACTTCAGATCCTGCTTGCCTTTCTGGTGTGAAAAGTGGTTGGAGGGGAGGAGGAGAGAAAAATTTAGCTTGAAGTTTTTGAAAGGAAGAAGTGAGGAAACTAGTCCAAAAGTCGTAATGTCAACAGTGAAAGAAGCAATATCCCTAAAAGTTGTGTCAGTGCTACTTAAGGAGACAATTCTAGATTTCAGTTTGCATACATGTCTCTTAAAGAAGCAGGAGTGAGCCACTCTGGCCAAATGAGAAGGTTTAAGAGGCTATGTGATCCAAGTGGCTCTTGCATAATTTGGAATTCTGCTATTTTTAGTTGCTAGAGTTTAATATTACAGTTAAACTGCATTAGACATAATACAAACAGGAAAGGCTAAGCTGGCAAAAGTAGCTGAGGGTATAGAAATACACAAGAGAAAAACCTTTTGGTTAGGATACTCAAATTTGACAAAGCCGTTGATTGATTCTCTCCTTAAAAAGAAAATATTCAGGAAGACAGGATTGTTTTAGGAGGTGAAATTGTTCAGTGTAGCAGTGTTTGTAGCATTGAATGTTGAAGAAACATTATCTTGGACCTGTTCTTAGCCAGAAGTCAAGATAATATCTCATCTCACATATTCATGACCAGTAGAAATCAGTAGACAGGGTGAAATGGGATTATCCCAAGTCTGAAAAGATCTTAAGAGTATATGAAACAGTCTGGTAGTGAAAATAAGTACATTTTTTCTTTAAAAATAAATAAACAAATACTGAGCCTTGCAAAATCTCTAGGGATGATTTTGTACAGAGGTAATTGGTCTGTTAGAATTGTGCCATTAAAACAGTGGCTGGAGAAGACCTGATTAATATTGTTTAGAATTTTCCCAAAAGCTTTGTAGAAAGTTAAGCGTTGACAAAATGAGAGACAAAATATTGTCTTGGATCAAAGTCTGATTGAGAGGGGAAACCATATTAGGAATAAATGATCAGTTTTCATTTTGACTAAAAGCTAATCTAGGTGCAGAAGGTGTTCCAGTGTACTAACACCTGCAGTGTTAATGTTTTCGTGAGTTGTGTTTAGTAAGTAAGATATCAGGCTATATGTAAAATACACTTAAGTTGGTTGGGTTCAAACATAATTTGTAGTGTCTGAACCATGGTAAATAAAAAAGCACAGCAGACAAACTAACATTGATTAATGCAAAGCAGCAACCACTGAAGAGGAAGACTGAAATTACTCATACATCTGGGTTTCAAATTAAGTACTTCTGCTTAGGAAAAAGACTTAGCAAATAATTTTCTGTAGCTCAGTGAAGATTTCTGTTCCTTTCATAACTACAGTCCAAGATGTAAACAGTGTTAAACAGCCAGAGGAGTAAAATGAAAAATAATGTGGAGATTATTTTAATCCCCTTTTAAGGTTCAGTGATACAGCTTTCTAAGGAATACCGTATGCAGTGTGGGTCCATCGTACATCTGTAAAGCATGTTACAAGATGAAAGAATTCAAAGGAGGACAGTGAGAATGATCAAAAGCCTAGAAAATCTCTCATAAAGTCAAATAAGGGGAAAAATGGGATTGCTTACGCCTGAAAGAACAGGAATGAGTTCTCATGGGTTCATGGGTACAACCTATTATGTACATGAAGTGATGAATTTTAAATAAAGATGTAATAGATAGGACAAATAGTTTTCCACCTGACTAGTTCTTAAAGAAACAATTAGATATTAGTGAAATCAAAGGTCTCAAATTCAGAACTGAGAAAAGAGCATATTTTTACTGTGCATCTCATTGAATCTTTTTTCTTCTTAATACACTGTTTCAAAGAGATATTAGAATTTATATTATTTGTAACTAAAATCTATGGCCTAGTGAGACGTATGTTTGATGCCATGCTTATTGTTCTTGAGGAAAGAATATTGTTGCTGAAGGATTTTGGGGGGGAAAGGGTGTTGGTTGTTGGGGGTGGGTTTTTTTCGTTTTATATTTTACAGAGCCAGTGAAGTTTGATCAGCCATCTTTATTGCTAACTTTGGCTTTTGTTCTTTGTGAGTTTTCTTTTTAACCTGCTACAGGTTATGTATTTTTCCAGTCCTGGTAACACAATCTATTTTGATCTAAGTTTTCTGTCAAAAGACTGCATAAATCTTTCTTGTATTGCCTGAGAAATACTGCTGTAGTTGGGGACTTCCGGCTATATATTTGAGAAGGTAGTGACATCTCATGGTAACCATGGAAAATTGCAGGTGGTTTGTGGTAAGGTTTTGGTGTTGGTAATTTAATCCATTGCAAGGATTGTTAGGTCAAAATTCTTTTTAAAATAAGTTTGTATATAACACACCTCTCACACTTAATTCTCAAGTGTTCATTATTTATTTAGTGACTAACTCAAGTATTTCTAAGCCTTCAGGAAATAATGATATTTGTCAATTAGCATCTGAAGTCTGCATATGGTAGTGTGCTGTATGTTTGTCACTTCCAAAACAACCATTTAAAATTATTCTCTCTCCTGTTTTTACTTGTTTTAGGTACAAAGTCAGCTACAGAGTATGCCAATGGTGGCTATGATATTGTGTCGCCTGCTCCATCAGTATACTTGGGCACACTTCAAATTTTGCATCTCTTGGAAGATCTAAAGATAGCATTGGAAATGTTGGAGGATCCTCAAGAGAAAGAAGCATTGCGAAGTCAAATTCCAGGGGCCACAGCAATGTGTATACGGGAGTGGTTTGAAGAGAACCTGGTGAGTAGTTACATACAGCGTTTCCTTTTTGTTTGCAAACAACATTAGTTCAACATTAGCATTTGCTTCCGTTATTTTTAGAATGACTGAAATCTACATCCTTAGAGAACTACTGGGGATGCTGAGTATTCTTAAAGAGCTGAGCATATTCCCATTTTATATGCTGATAACTAAAGCAGTGTAGAGATAGAGGTATAAGAAGGCAGTAGAAGATCTTATTTTTTGGTGGGTGAGGGAGAAGGTAGTAAAAGGGAGGTTTAAAAAAAAAAGCTGCCCTTTCTGTTTTTTGTTGTTGGTTTTGGTTGGTTGGTTTGGTTTGGTGGGGTTTTTTGTCCTCCTTTCCTGGACATAAACAGATTTATAACTAGATAAGAAACTTTAGTTTTATAAAACACTGATTTGGAATATGGTGACACTGTTGAAGGGAGAAGTTGGAAAAAGATGGATGGTTCTCATATCCTTTTCTTTGCCGCATTTTCTTTATCTTAGCTGTCAGTATTTTGAATCTCCCAAGTATCCTATGCATCAGAGAAAGGTGGTAAACACAGCAAAGCTTTAGCTTCTGAGTGTGAGACATTTCTCTTGGATAGCTAGGGGAATAAACACTTTGCCATCCATTGGAAAAGACTGAGGCTTATCAAAGTGAGGAACAGGTCAGATCTTCAGGCAGATCTTAAAAGGGACCGATTGGATGTAAAGGAACAGAAGATAGCAAGGCCTGCTAGAACGCTTCTCGCCACCAAGCTTGCCATCACAAATGAGTGATGGTTTGCTAAAGAGAAGTTACTTACCACTTTCTCAACTTTAGAAAAGTTTTCTAGATGAAAGCTTTCTTTTTTTCTGGCCTTGTCAATTAATTTTACTCTTATGTAATAGTGCCTATTACAAAATTGTTAGCTTCTGGTTCAGTGTTTATCATCTGTTGTAGCTGCGTTGTGCTTATTCTATGCAAATGTTGTTGGAAAGGTAACTGCTTTTGTTTGAACTTCTCAGCTGCTGCCTTCGTGACATTATCCACAAAGTACAAGTCTGTGGCTGGAAAATCCTGTTTAGGACTGTATGAGAGAAAGAAATGGGAACTTGGTGCCAGTTTTGAAAGTGAGAAGTGGAGGCAAATGCTAAATTTAGATTTTCAGTATTAGATTCCAAGCCTGGATCCTGAAGCCAGCTATTCCTGAATTCCCGCTGTAGTAAAATTTGATGCCCTTTCCTAAGTCTGCCACAGGTAGAAAGTGTTTTAAATGCCTAAAAGATGTAACTTTTCAGAGTGGTGGTCATAACCAAAGTTGGTCCTGAACTGCCAAGTTAAAGAGTTTGAATCTGGTTGTCTGGCTTTTGACTCCTTCATTGCAGAAGTATTTATTAAGCTAGCTTTTCAACTCTGCAAGGTAGGCAACACTTGATGTTTTGACTCCTTTGACTCTTTCTTTTATATTAATCTATATATGCATGCTTCTTCTTTTTTCATGGGACACCAGCCAGAACAGAAACCACAGTTGCCTTTTAGAACTGTAGTTTGCTGAGGCCTTGTCTAGTGTATCATGAGTTGTATTCATCTGATAAAGCAGGTGGGCAATCTCCATGCAGAACCAACAGAATAAGGAGACTGGTGGTATACTGTATCTCTTTGCAGTATGTTGAGATTACAGAAAATAACTGTTTTTAATATTTTTCACTGTTCTCTGTTGATGAATTCTGTACTTTTTTAAAAAAGACTTATGTATGCAGGGAGGGTACACATAGTAGATACAACTTTTACTGCAAAATGGCTGGTAATCTATATATTTGCATCTCCAACTTAGTGTATGGATCAGTCCTTCCTTTATATTAAAAAAAAAAAAGATAAATTGTGTGTTTGCTTACAAATAATATACACTGCAAATCTGTAAGAGCTTTTTCCACTGACAAGCAACAGTTTAACTCAGACACTGAGAAGAAACCTCATCAAATTCAGCTCAGTTCAATGAAATGGAACATGAATTTCATAGTTATGTCCCCAGCTGAGAACTCCTCGCTTCCAGGACAGAGCTGTGAAACCTAAGGTATTGGTTGCAAAGGACTTTGATCATTTTAGTTGCCATGATGTGTGAAAAAGTATAGTGAAGATAGCAAGCTATAGAGAGTGAGAACTCTATAGCTCAATGAATACATTCACTTTGGAAGCCTCAAACAAATGTGATCAGTACAGTCTATGTAATACTGGAATGTCATAGGGAAAATTGCTCAGTCCACACAGTTTAAATGAATCAGGACTGAAGCAGTCTGATTTATTAAAAACACACCATCAGTGAATTACATATTTAGCATCAACGTTAGCAATGCAACAGATAGAATACTAGAACACCTACAAAATTCTAAATACAGTTCTTTAACTCATTCCAAAAAATTGTAGTCACGGGCATGCATACACGTTCACAGTTATGTGCATACCTCCTGTCTCTCACAGGCATCGTGGTTTACAAGCATGCATAGCCACCTCTGTGGGATGTGGGCTCCCTTATTTACACACAGCTCCTTTTGGACATGTGGGTGCTCTGGCTCTGGCATCCATGAAGCTCCCTACAATCCACTAACCCACACACTGGTGAGCAAGCACCCTGCAAGTTCACGTGTGCATACCTGAAGTGTGGGTCCCTACTTGTTTTCTGGTAACTGTCAGGCTGCTCACGGTGTCCAACAGGGAGGATGCTCTGTCCGATATAAACAGAGGTTGTAGTGTTGGTGGGGCAGCTTCTGGCGCTGTCAAAACAGGTTTTGACTGTTACTCCATTACTCTCATCTCTTCCCAGTTGTCCTTATATTTTTCATCCTTCTTTTATACTTCTTTTCAAGCTGACCTCTTGTTTATTTCTAGAGACTCCTTATAATTCCTCGATTACTGTTTAATCCGGCTGATGGCCATGTCCTCTTTAACATGATCAATTTCGGGCAAACACCCACAGTTTTGGGTGTTCCACTCGCCCATGCTGTTTAAACTCACTCTCCTATCTTCACAGCTGCTTTTATCCAGGCCCTTTTACCAAGGGTGGGCAGTATAGGCACCCCCACATTGGAAGAACATGCATTAGATTTAAAACGAACATGCATTAGATTTAAAACGAACATGCATTAGATTTAAAACTCCACTCAAGTGGAGTTTTTTACTAAGTGTCTGTTTCTTTTTAAAGAGGAGGCTAATATGGAGGCAGTACAGAGATTTGGAATATATTCTGTTGTTTTATCCAACTAAATTGTTACATAAACCAGAATGAAGCTGAATTGTAACAAACTTTACAGTGGATGGTAAACTAATATGTTTGAGCTTTTATAAAAGCTTTTGTAGGCCAAACTGAGTTTTTTTCCTGTGGGTGGTTAATTCCACATCTGCTTACTTTCGGGGTCCATGCACCTTCCTTTGAAGCTGATATCGGAGGCTGCTGAAGCATATGCCCAACAAGCCACTGGTCTTAGAGTACAGCAATTCCTTTGTTTCTAACATAGAAACAGATGAGGTTAAAAACATTCCCAGCTTCTCCTGACTAGGAATATCTTAGAAACTAAAGGTACAAAGGACTATCTGGCATTTATTTTAAAAGTAGATAAGCATGCTCTTTCAAAAAAGAGAAGAGTGTTACTTTTATTATCCTACTTCAATTAAATGCATAGTTGAAAATTGTATTAAAAATCATTGCAGCTTCCCCACTTAATCAAGAATACAAGAACATGCTTCCTTATTGAAATTCGTGAATTTGTGTTTTGCTACCTGACTTTTAGTAAGAAAAACAGATTGAGTTTGTGTCTGTAAAGCACTCTCCTGAGGTATGTGTATGACTTTAGGTTTTGGGGGTGGGGGTAACTAAAACAGTCACAAAACTTTCTTAAAAGGAACACCACATAAAGCAGAGTCTTGGGTTTGTACAAAATATACGGGTGTAATAGCAAAAAGAGTCTGATAACATTTCTAGTTGCTTGCATGTATCTTGCATCAGTTTTTTTGCAGAGAGCTAACATGAATAGCTTTATGGTCTTTTTATTGTTATATATCTTTTGAGTGAAAGAGCCTTAATTTTTCTGTAAGGGGCTTACTGATGTAAGCTTTAACAAAATTTAGAACTGTTTGTGTGGACAGAACTCTTCTCTTGTTGTTAGGTGGAGGTTTTAGTAACGTACCATATAGTACGTTTTCTGCATTTAAGGAAAAAAAAAAGATGAAGGAACTGCATCAGAAGGGTTTTTGTTTGGTTGGTTTTAGTTTTGGGTTTTTTTAACTGGATACAGATCCCCCACCTCCCGGTCACAAATTCAAGCATGCCCTGTGTCGACAGTTACTGAAACCACTGCCATACGTTGGCTTTTCTGGGAACCTGCAGAGTGGGGACTCAGAAAGGCGATCCCAGACTAGTTGCTGCCAGACAGTATTGAACAACAGCATTTCTCAGCTAGTACTTTGGTTTAAGCAGAACTGTGGAATAAAAGAAGTCCCAATCATTTTCTTGTGAGTGCTTTCTCCATTAGCAATCATCATAACCTGATTCAGCTCTGAAAGCTCTTTGAGACAGAGTATAGCTATCCCCACCAGTCCTATTTATGAAACACAGCAGTAGTGCATGTTGTAGGTTAGAAAATGGAAAGTGACTCCATCTTCTTTATAATGTTTGTTGTTATTGGAGTATCATCTAGGAAATAGGACTCAATTGTGCCAGAACGGGACAAATGCACACTGCAAAAAATAGCCCCTCAGCCTTATAATTCAAGGAGCTTTGCAGTGTTAATAATTGCCACTAAGTGTGCTGAACTACAGCTAGGGCTTAAATAAGGCTGCGGAGTTTAGCCTTTCTGTCAGCTTTGAGACACATTGGCTTACTTGCTGATCAGCTGGGAAGCTTCTGTAATGGTTATAGGTTCTATAGCTGGTCTGACTAGAGTCTTATCTTCTCTCACTTCTGTAGCTTGGTACCTTTATTAAATGTGAAATGTCACCAAGTTGTGAGTGTGGTTGGTTTTGGTTTTTGTTTTTAACAATTCTAAGTGTTACGTTTTTTGGTATATCTTCTGTAGGCGTGAATACCAAAGGTGTAAGAAAATTTACATGTACCTAGAGTGTGAAAACTTAAGACATTCTTTTATACCTGATACTGCCTTGCTTACTTTCCCTGTTGTGAGTGTCTGCTTTATTCTTTTTTTATGGCAGCATTGGTTGTGGTTTGGTATTGCAGGTGCAGTTGGGTTTTGTGCTTCCTATCTAAAATTTTCTGAAGGAGAGGCACACCATTTGTGGAAAGAAGGGCTTGGCTTAGCTCAAAAGGCTGAGAAACTCATGCCACAAGGGTCCTTTTCGAGTTTCTATGGTCTGGGATCTGTGAACATCAGGTTCTTGAGTTTACAGTGTAACTGGGCACAACAAGCTGGCTGCTACTGTCTGTAAGCATAAGATGATGTATGCTGTGGGATAGATGCAGTAGATAGTCAGCATTGAATTTAGAAAGATGTTTACTATGTATAATAGAAGGAGGGTTTAGCAGATTCTGTAACTTAGAAAAGCACAAATCTTTTGACAAAGCTAAAATGCAATAAAGCTATTAAGAACTGGATTAAAAAATTGTGCCTTGAAGAGAAATGTTTTGCATCTTTTCTGTTTGGAAATTCTTTGGCCTTGCAAACTGAACAGAGACCTGCAGATTATCATGGAGACTTCATATAAAACAATTTTGGGTATAGTTTCACAGCTTCTCATTAAATATTTTAGTACTGCTACTGACTACATGACGTATCACAAAGGAGGCAGCAATTTCAGCATTAAAAATTAACTGCCACTGTGACCAATGACTACGTTTGACTGGGTGAGCTAAGAGAATAATATAGTTAGTTACAGATTCATTTCATAACTCTAAAATTCTATATTGTTAATTCCCTTTTTTATTCTATACGTCTCTATGGAACCTTTTCCTAAGTAAAGAGGACCTTAATGTTCTTAAAAACAGTGGTCCTAAATAGTTTTAAACATGAGTGAAAGTTTCATTTCCAGGATTACAAAGCATGATCTTCCTTCCAGTGGAACATTTGTATTTAATTTAATTAGTTAAAGTTTAAACTTTAACACTTCACCGTGTTGCTTTACATAATGACCCTTTAAAATGCTGATTCTTAAACTCATTAGTATTTTCCTGATCATTTTTTTCTTTCTGGGAAGCTTAATTCTGAAAATCTTTCTGAATGTTCTAAATTGGAAGAAGCAGGGAGAGGAGAGGAAGTAGTAGTAGAGGAATATGTGGTAATTTCCTAGAGTAATGTAAATCACATTTAATACTCAATGTGTTTCTCTTGTGGTAAAAACAGGCTTCTTAGCAGGAATCATAGAATACATTTCTTAGTCCTAATTGCCATTTATCCATGATTAATATTCAGAAGAGTGCATTTGCACTGTGTGTTAAAATAGAGGAGTTCTTTTTCCTATTGTCTTAACTGGGATTTGGATTAAAGCAGTAAGCCTCAGTTCAGCAGAATTCTGACTTGGTAGAGTTTGTGAAGTTTTTAAATGACCTCAAAACTTCAATTTAAACATATGTTTAAGTACTCTGCTGAAACATAATCATCAGTCTCTTTACTTTGCTTTTGTCTAAGATTCATTTTACAGACTCATCTGCCCAGAGCATAGGCAGAAAATGACTCCTTTACAGAGCACTTTAATATTTGAACAAATGCTTTTATAAAGGTGGAATGTAGTATTAACATCTTCTGCTAGTAAAAAAGTCAAACTTGCTTGCATACAAATAACTATGTTTTAAAAAGTCTTTACAAGTGCTGTATAAATATTTAATTTGAATGTCAGATATTGCTGATAAAATCAGAAGTATTAAATGTACCTATCGGTAGAACTTTTCAGCAACAGCTGAATGGGAAGAGAGTATATTCTGAATAATACCAATTAAAGTCATTATATTTATCTACCGATAGATATGACTGTGGAACTCAACTGTTGAGAGTCATAATGGAACTATATTTAGTTGAATCTTCCCGTTACCAAGTGCTATTAACACATGTTAAAATGAAAACTGACCTGCGAGCATCTTTGGGACAGCGTGGGAAGGCCTTCATTCCATATGCATTCATGTTTATTTTTGCCAACTTGAAACATTAGATGGATATGTTTTCTGAGCGGTTGTCTGAGTCATAAGTTGATGAACCAGTCCTCTGCTGTGCTGCAGCTCCTTTGCACTGAGCTGATGATGCAAGGAAGCCCCAAACTGGAAGATGTGCTCCTCTCAGAGTTTCCCAGGCGTGTTAGAGCAATTTGCAGCACAGAAGAAGCAGCAGCAGAAGTGTCCTTTATATGTCCAGCTATTTACGAATACTAGAGAGTGCCTTGGAGCCAGTGGAAAGGAGGTGCACACAATTTGCATGGAAGAGCTCTAGTTAGGAATTTGTTATCTAAACCAGGTACAATTTTTTTTTAATGTTCCGTGATTGCTTTTTCTGGGAGTCAGCTTCATTAGCTCTGACTGTGACTGCTCACTGTAGTAGCTGTTTAGCAGAGGTAGGAAAATCTCCTCTGTGCAAAGAACTAAAGCAAGCTTAGAATAGTTTTGCAATGAGTAGGGCTGCTTTAGATCTCTTTCTTAAAATAACACAGTGAGATTGGTTTTCTGCATTTTCTTGCACCCATGTAACGGCCAGTAGTGCTTACCAGAGCCACCTTTCAACTACAGTGATGTAATCACTACAGAAGTGGTTAAACAGGATTGTGTGTTATGGCCATAACAGGCGTAGGGTGTTCATGGCAGAAGTGTGGCATTCCTGTTATGGTAGCAGGGCCTTTACATTTGCATGTTAAGTTTTCCAAGATTTCAAGATAGTCTAGTGACATACTGTGAAATTTTAGCCCATGGGGGCAAGCCTCAGTACAACGCTGTAAATCCTGCATGGACTCTGCACAGTTTGACATTCTCAGAGGCACTAGAGGATTATTCTGTATGGTTTCAGGAAGCCATGCTTATAAACAGAAATTGCATGTTATTCTTCAAAAGGATTAATATGATTTGTCTAGCTTCACTTATCTAAAACTCTTTCAGCTGTTGACTTCAGTGTCTTCCTTCCTTTGCACTAAGTGGCACACAAAAGTTCCTCTTTACTTTTGTACTTAATGCTATGTAAGGTGACTATCTTTTATTTCACGTTATATTCAGTCATTACAGTTTCCAGCTCCATTGCTTTCCATTGATTTAATATGATACACTGCATTAATTTAACAAATATTAGTATATAAATGTAATTACTATGGCGTGTATGTGTGTATATGTATATATGTGCGTGTGTGTGTGCGTATATATATATGCATCAAGAGAAGATGTCTGAAAATGCTTTCCATAAAGTAATTAAGAGGGGATTGGTAAGAAAGAATTCATTTCGCTAAACCATGGTGCTAACAAATAAGATATAAAGGTAATGGTCCTGTAAAGAAGCGGGAGGCAAATTTTCATTTTAAAAGTCATGTGTTGATTTGGAGGTATTATTTGAATGTTAAAGGAAGGGTATAAACTTGAAGTATTTTTGTATATAACCTTTACTCAGATTTCACAGAATTTGGGTAGGTTGACCTATGTTATTTGCAAAATGTAATCAGTAATGACAAAGATAGCAAGAATGTAATGCACAAAAAATTATTTCATGCTTTTTTGGATAGTACACTGATAACAGTGGTAAATGAAGTTAGCTATATTTAGTTAAAATATATTTTCAGGTTTTGTGATCTTTCAAAAATAAAAACAAATTTTTTTTAGAAAACAGCATACAACATGCTGACATGTTACTCTAAGTAAATGAGCATGTGTTTAATTTCACTGAAATAATGAAATGCTTAAGAAAATGAAGTTTTTTGTACATTGTTTAGCAGAAATAAGAACTAGTAAATGTTTATCTGCAGCTTACTCTGTTTTTTCATTATTTTTTCTATTTTTGAAATTTAAAAAATAAAACTTGATCTGTGTCATACTGGGGAGGGATGAAATGTTATCTGGTAATGTTGTTGATGTGTGTGCAGTTATTGGTAAATACCCTCTTTCAAACATTTCAAACACTGACTTACTGCATATTTAATAATTTCAGCAGTGCATTGAAACCTTTAAGACTAAAAATTTAAACCTGGGTTATTGTAATGCATTGTATAGTAGAATTTAAATACGTTTCTTTAAATATTTTCCAACTGGCTTGTCACATATTAGTGTACCCTTTCCTTGCCTACAGCAAATCTTTTTTTTTTTTTTTTTGAGGCTGGGGGACTGTCAGTCATTTTTATTGTTCAATTCAATAGAAAATATTTTGTAGTTTTTATGCAAAATACATGATATTCAAGTTTATTACAACCTACATTTTCTCCTAAGTAAGTTTCGTGCAGAAAATTGTAGCTCCTCTAGAGCTTGGGCCGAAAAAGTATTTCAGCATATGGCAGAGTGTTTGAAACTGCCAAGAATGTGCAAATGTCTGTGAATGAACTAATAAATAGTAACTTCATGTAAGTATTAGTAATACTTTCTTTATGCAAGCCAAGGAAAGAGAGCTAATTATTACTCGAGCAATATGCAGAAAGAACCTAGTAGTGCTAGAGATGTGTGCTATCAGAGTCTGCAGATGGGAATGAATCCAAAGATGTCTGAAACGGTTTAAAGTACTAGTTTGTTTGTTTGTTTGTTTGTTTCTCCAAAATACATAATGAGAATGGAGGTTAATCATGCTGGCATGGAAATAATGGCCATCTAAGTCTGATCATTTTTAAACTACAGATTTTAAGCAAAGAATTAAGCCATTTGAATTGAGTGTATTTTATGGTGGGAGAGGAATATTTGTTCACATATCTACATAACATTATTTCTAGTCTGTTGCCCTAGAATACTCACTTTTGTTAAATTATCACTAGTAAAGCTACGCACAAATGTGTTCATATACAGAACACAATAAAAAAAATCTTTTTGTCCTAAGTCATGTCCCAAGTCAAGGGTTTCATCTTTCTCTGTAATTTAGGTGTTATCACTTGGTTATGATTAAGAGGCTAAGAAGAACAAGCATCTTGCTGCAACTGCTTAGTCTGGATTTCTGAAGCCATTCTTCACCATGTAAAAGGATTTCTGCCTCTGTCTATTGTCTTTTGCACAAATGGCCTGAATTTCTCTTTATATACAAAACTATATTCATGTGCATGCATATTCTTACATTTTCTCTCTTTCTTCACCCTGAAGTTCTCCCATTTATTATTCTTATGCTGCAGATAGGTGTGTGAATTGGCATGCTGAAGACACTTTTTCCTTATGAAATCTGGTCCTGATCCCTTTCTTTCCAAGGTATCCCAAAAGCTAGGATTGGAAAGAGCAGAAAGTAATGGCTGAAGGAAAAGTTAGTATTAATTCTTTGGAGGGAGGAAGCTTGTTTGTTGCCAACCATATTAAAGTGTACTCCCCTGATTAGGCTGGGAAGATGCATAGTTGCTCATCTCAATTCTTGGCCCGAAAGGCCAAATGTATGTTCCTTTAGTCTTTTCATATGCTGATGGGTTTTGAAACCCAAATGATCTAAAAGTTACTGCTCAAAAGGAAGAGAGAGAGGATCAATGACTAAACAGTATATTCCACTCTTCTCTTCATCCCTCAGAAATGGTGCTGAGGTGCTATGTTGCAGGGATCTGTCAGCCAAGGTGTTTAACCTCACTCCTGAAACCTGATGGAGGCTGAAGACCTTGTGCACTCCTTAGTATTCCCTTGCCCTCTAACCTCCCAGGCAATGCAGCTCCAGTACAGGAACACTACTGACAGATTTCATTTGTGCTATCCTAAAAGGTCAGCAAAAACTGCTTCAGAACAAACATAACTGAATAAAAAGTAAAATTGTTTAAATATATATATAATTTTGTAGTGTTTACAAGGCCTCAGCTGGGTGGGAGAAGGAGGAACAGCAGTGGGAAAGCAGACAACTCTCTTGCTTCCTCAGCTCTGGTGTGTTAGTAGAGGAAGAGGGGATACACCAGACGGTCAGGATGCCCTTTCCTCACCAGTTTTAGGGGAATTTCTGGACTTTTCTTGTTCACCTTGCGCTTCTGGAAGTGAGGGGCATGAGAACAGTAACTGATCATTTAAAGCATTCTGTTAGTTACTGATTCAAAGCTGTTACAGCATGTCTGTTTGAAACATGTTTAAAATCTTGTTAGAAATATTTGACATTCTGACTAACAAAGTAACAGGTTACTAACTGAGAGTCTTTCATAGACTGACATACTGGCAGATGTTTATGAGGCAAACATTTGCAGTTCTGGAAATGGGGCTGCTAGCTGTATCAACAGTGCAGTGATCAGCAATCTATGCAAATACAGGACTGGCAAAGAAATCCTAATAGGTTGATGCAGCCTGTGGAATATATGAACTTTGCTAACATAAAGCCTTTCAGCTTTTTGCATTGCATTTGTATAGCCATAATGTGTGTGTTCTTTCTTTTGAGACAGCATTGGAGAAGATAGATGTGTGTGTGTGTGAGTGAGAGAGAGAGAGAGAGAGAGAGAGAATAGCTAGGTCATTATCTGTCTGTCTCCTTGGGTAACACGTGAATATGGTAGGGCTTCAGTGATATGGGGGGTGTGCATTCCCCATTGAACTAGAATTTAGTGCTCAGTGAAGGAATACATGCAGATTCAGATTTTCTAAAAAGAAGAAAAAAAATTGTAGTGGTAACCTAGTGAAGCAATCCCCAGATTGCAAAATATTTCCCTTACTTATCTTGACATTGCCCACTGAAACTAACCTGCTTTCCTGGTGAAATCGAAAAGTATTCTGAGCAAGTCTGGGGCAATTGATCTGCATTCAGTTGGTGCCTGAAACTTTTTCAGGCCAAAGCTCAAGCAGGACATAAAGTTCAGCATGCAGGTGACAGGCTAAAAGTGAACATGTGACTGTCTGGAATGTACGTTGTCAACATTTGTAGCTGATAAGATGCAGAAAATTCAGACACATTTACCTTTTAATCAGGAAGAATGACTGTAACAGAATCAAGAGGCTGTTGCATGAAATCCAGGACAAATCACAAGGCAGAAATAAGGTATGTTTGTCATTTAAAATACTTCTATCAGGTGAAATGAATATTCAGCTAACTGCAAGTGCTATACTGAGGCAGTAATAGATGGAGTAATACAATTTTTCTCAAGTTTTATTAACTATGCTTGCTAAGCAATAAAATTTGGAATGTGAAGAGGTTTTTTGTTTATTTGTTTTTTAATAAACGATCGTTAAAGAAATCACTAAGAGGTTATGTATGGTGGAACCTCTTAATAGAGGCAAGTTTCCCCGCTTCCCTAAATAAATCTGAAATGAGATTCTCTCTCTTGAAATGGATGAAACTTGGAACTTGAAGCTCCGTAGCGGTGGTTTATTTGCTCTTCTCCATAATCAGATAACTAATTTTTGCAAAAATTTCCTTAAGATGTAGGAAGTTCATGTTTTTATCTCGGGAGAACCCCCATTCAGTCTCCAGTATGTCAGCCCCTGGCAGAGGCTATCATACATGGGGAAGTGTAGCATATAGATTGCAGTTGAAATATATTTTTTCAGATTCCTTTTAATGGACTCTAAATAATGTACTAAGGCTTTTGCCAAATGACAAGAACTATTCAAGAGAGCTGCTCTCATCAAGATAGCATAAAAACTTCTGCAACCAGTGTAGAATAAGTGCATTCTATGCACAGAACTACCTAGTTTCTCTCCAGTTGCCGTCTTACGGCACAGTTGATTTTGGCAACTGACTGTTCTTTTACTTTGTCACATTTACTTGTTGTTTTAGATATAATGGCATCTCTAAAAGACCTGAAGCACTAACTTTTAAAAATGTTTCATATTTTTCATGTCAGGTGACTTTAAGTAACAACAGGCAATAAATACATGAATAAAGCTGGCCCTCCACGTCTATATCCTTCCCTTTGCTTTGTAACTTGGAAGATTCTAAAAAGAGGTCTTTTGGGTCAAAAGGTTCAAGAATGATTGAAATAATAAATTTCCACTTCTCTCACAGAAATTCCTTCATGTATCCACCTTCCACAATCTGAAAGGTGGGTAGATGGCTAAGTGAGCCAGGCCCTTGTAAGAACTGCTTTTCAGGGCATCATGTTGCTTCAGACTTTTACGCTCTTAGCATATAGCAGTTTGACACTGACTCTTCCTAATTGTTGTCATACTCCACCTTGAATGCAGGAGTTTGGCTGCAGAGACTGGAGACAAGGGGGAGTTTTGTAAATGTTCTGAGATTATCATGAAAATCCCATGGGGACAGTTACGTTTTGGTCTTAATAGGCATTGCACAAGTAGTTGTCTTCATATATGAAACAATTGGTTGCCCAGCTTAAGGTCAAAGCCACTTTTAGCCAGTGGGAGATACAAAGTTAGAAAACTAGAGTTTGCTGGGCAAACTTAGAACTTAACCATAACTACTGTGTGGAGGCACTAGAGGACACCACAGTAACAGGCAAAAAATGTTTTTAACTCCCCTTCTTGCCAGAGCCATTGCTTTGCATATGCATTTATCCTGGTGTTGCAAGTTTGAAAAGTTTCCATGCTATGAGACTTGAGCTTCATCAGGAACAGACAAAAAACTTAGAAGAATATCATCATCTTTTGTAAAGATGGAAAACTGCCTCTTTGGCAATAGCGGTTTTTATATTTATAGAATTATTAACTTATCCACAGGATCATCCTTGCATCCCTCCTCTTTTCTAATGTCTTTTGATAGGACAGGCAATTAATTCAAAGAGCAGAACTTATTTTTAGATTTAGTCTGAGCCTGGAATAAACTGAGAAGTCTGAGTAGTGTTACGATAAACAGGGAGTAAAACAGAGACAGGAAATAGGGGGTCTTTGGTAATGAATTCCAGCCACTCTTGAAACAGAAAGCCGGAGAAGGCATTACTTGAAAATAGTTTCTCAGTGACAGCTTAACAATTTTTAGCTTGTTAATGTAACATTAAAAGGGAATGGTTTCTGCAGATTTATACTATTCTTGAAATAGTATTCTTCTTTTTAAAAAAAATCTTTTAGCAAGTTATATTTTTGAAGCTTTTAGAATTGCATTGTTCCTTGTTGCTAACTGATCTGCTGTTTTTAAAAAAAACAGATGTTTGGGGGAGAGTCTTAAGTTTATACAGTTGTGTGTTATATATACATCTGTGAGACGCATTTGGGACTGTGGGAAGGAGACAGCAGAAATGTGAACACACAGTCAAGATTTTAGAAGTTGAGGGTTGAAAGGGGAAGAAGTCACAGCTATAGTCGTAGAACAAAGCAATATGCTCGCTTCCAAAAGTTCCTCTTAACCCCGGGACTGGGATTGCTGAGATGGGCCCAAAGCATGGATGGGGAGATTGATATTTACAAGCACTTCACGTGGCTAAAGAGGGTAAGTGATTTGCTGTGCTTTGTTTTCTCTCTGTAAATACGTGTTAGTAACTGGTAGTCAGAATTTTCAGCTTTGCGAAAGGAAACACCAGTGCCTCATATTTAAAATACTGTAAGTTTCTTCCTGAGAAATGAATTATAGACACTTCTCTGTGCAGGAGAGGGAGGCACAGGGAGGGGGGAGAAAATCAGCTATCTTTTGTCTTTAAAAATGAAACTCTGGAATCAAACTTTTAATAAATAGCAATAGCTTCTAGTAAGTGCTTGTGCTTTCCTGAGACTGCAATACAACAAAACGTAAAGTACATGTGAATGTATGGTTAAAAAGGGCAGTTTGATGTTTACCACGTTGTGGTTTAAAATTTAAAAGTATTTGCATTGGTTTTTCACTTAATTCTTTGTAGGAGTACTGCATGGGACCTTTTAGGATGCCTTTGTTTTGGATAAAAATGGTCGTATTTTTCTCTTGTGCACGTTTATCTGACTAAATTATGTTTTTGAAAGTGCTATTGAAACCCCAGTTTTGTGATGAACTATCTGAATGGGAATTAACTGCATAATATAATGAGATACTTTTTTTCTTCCTGTAGATAAAAGAAGGTTTTGCAGTTGTTTTTTCACCTTGAAAAGATCACTGAGTTTTTGTTAACTTTTAAATTTTCTAGGTTCTAAGCATTTTTCAGTTTTTGAAAAATCCATGAGTGGAATGAGAGTAGATCCTTCACAGTATACTGGGGTTTTGGGTTTTTTTTTTTAAATTAATTTAATTGGTATGTAAGCAGTGCGTACTCTTGTTATACTTTTTAAATCTGTTTTTTAGCCTGTGTATACTTTTCTTGCAAATTCTATGCATGCAATTTATATTAGTGCT
This sequence comes from Dromaius novaehollandiae, assembly GCF_036370855.1. Classification (NCBI taxonomy): domain Eukaryota; kingdom Metazoa; phylum Chordata; class Aves; order Casuariiformes; family Dromaiidae; genus Dromaius; species Dromaius novaehollandiae. The sequence continues at coordinate 59,337,657 of NC_088102.1, forward strand.
TCCGTATCACACTGGATTAAAAACACACATGTATACATATGCACGTGCACTCTATTAGACATATAAACATCAAATAAATTTAAATGTCTATGTGAAATGTGAACAGGAGCTTTAATTTTGGTAACTTCTTGGATGAAGATGTGTTAATGTCTTTGATAAAAGCTTGAATTTGAGAAGCTTGAAGTTCAGTTAATTCCCAAAATATTTACATCAGGTTCTGGGGGCCCTTACGTTTCTGGTGTGTGAGTGGGGAGGGGATTAAATGGGGAGCGAGTGGTAAGTGAAGGAGAAGAGACAACAGGAACTAGCAGTTAGTAACACTATACTATTAGTTTAACCTGTGCCCTGTGCAGTTAAAGCTAAATAACTCTCTACCATTTTTTGAGATCCCATATTAAATTGTTATTTAAATGAGTTTTGGAATATAGTATGTCTGCTCCCCCCACCCCCCTTTCCTGGTTTGAATTTCACTTCCAAAAGCACAGCTTTGCTGACAAAGGGATAAGATGTGCTGTTTTCAGGTTGTGTGACATTCGATGTATGTAGGGGACAGTAACACAGTGAGCAAGGGCTAAAGAAATGGCTTCTGTGGGGATTGTCTCAGACTGAAGTGTTAGTGGTTGGCGGGGGGTATTTTGGGTGTTTTTTGTTTGTTTTAGCAGCATAGGGTATCTTTGGGACGATTTTCAAATATTATGTTCAGAAAGGATACTGTGTTCAAATGTAGCACATATTCTTTTACAGAAATTGGAGTATAATGGTGTTACAGTAGTTGCATGTAATTCCTTTTATGTAGAAGATGTAAAGGAGAATATCAATACTGCTCCTTTTTCTAGCAAGCTCTTTTAGAGAATGAGTGCTTTTGGAGGAAGGGAACTAAGAGAATTTAAAATAATCTCATATTGATCCCAGGAGAACTTGAGCAGTCTGCTCCCAAATTCATTTGATAAATGATTAAAAAAAAAAAACTGAAACAATCTAAGTTGCTTATTTAATTCTCATGTTCAAGAATCCTAATGTAGTGTCACATGTGCTGGCACCGACTTTGACATAGAAAGATTTCAGGCCCTGCAGTCAGAAACTGTTGCTCTTTGGCTGATAGTGAAAGTAGTACCCTTCGGAGTAAAGAATAGCACTTAACAGAGAGTAACTGCACTGCACTTCCATAACCCCTCGGTGAAGTATGCCAAAGCTGGCTCCAGTTTCATGATCAGCAGAAATCATTTTGGAGACTAGAATGAGTTTTGATGTTGCAGTTGGTTGGTGAACCCAGATTTGCATGTTATCTGTGGCTTGGGCTGGATGAGGTTAGCAGACAGTCAAATACAAAAATCACAAGATTCAGACAGGCCGAATGTGGGATACAGCTGATATTTTCAGACTCTTAGAACACAGACCAGCTGTAAGCAGTAGTCTTGTAACACGCAGTGTGTACAGAGGGTCACGTGACAGCCACAGGGACAAAGCAGTGTTTAGATCAAATATAAATAAAGTGTCACCACACTTAGGCCATTAGAATTTCTTCATGGTAAGATGAAAATGTTGTGCCAAGAATGGCTGTAGCTATGGACTTGTGTGGGCAGCAAAAGATGAGCAGATGGGCAGAGCCAAAAAACACTTTGGCTTTGCCTCAGTAATATACTAGGCACAGCTACTGTATTTTCCTTTACATTTATTGTTTAGTTCTATGTTTTTCTTTTTTCTACCTTTCAGCAGTAGAAAAAAAGGAAATACTACTACTGGCTGTAGTAGTAGTATTTCTCACAGGAGAGAGTATTTTCCCTGTCTGTAATATCTCACCTAATACCAGAAGGACAGAACTCTGCAGTGGGTACAGCCGTACTGTACTTTATGGCATGTGATACCATGATGGCAATTTCAGAACTGTCTAGGTCAGCTTATTCTGGCCAAGAAGAGGAATCATATCTGATATAAGCACATAATACTGCCCTGGCTTCATGCAGTGATATAACGGAGTCTGTAACAATGGAGGTGTTCAAAGAGACCTTGTCAGTAAGACGTATGCATAACAAAGCCCACAGAGATTGGAGGTCACAGGGATTGCTAAGTGAGGAATGTGTTTCAGTAGTCTGTTTCTAGATGGGTATGGAAAAGTTCTGGTATGTATACAGTGAACTTTTAACATTACAACTAAAGCAGCAGCTTCTCATAAGGTGGTTGGTGGGCAGTTTGTGGGAAGCATTTTGCAGATAGTTGATGTTGGATTCTTTTACAGGGTCTAAGCATGCATCTTTGTCACTGATAAAAGTTTCTGTTTCAAGCTAAGGGAAAAAAAAGCCTTTTTTATTTCAAGACAAAGTTTCTCATATTTAGCATGAACTTTCTTCAGTTCTCCCCAGAGGCTTGGGTTAGAGGGTTCACATACAGTCTCCTCTGTTGTCCTGTTGCTTTATTACTATGCTTCCATCTGGCCTCTATTGGAACACAGCATTCTGAATAAAAACACAACCACCATTTCAGTACATAGGCATGTAGATACAACCACAAATGATTAAATGTCATTACTAAAATAAATGCTTATGTTTACAACAAACGGTGTTATGAGCTGTCTAAGGCCATTGTAAATGAACTGAGCTAATTGAATTGTTGTGGATGGAGTGTAGTAAAATGGAAAGCCCTACATCTCTGGAAAATTTGGTACAGTGGTAAGACTTTTCTCATTTTGAAAGAGAGATGCCTTCATACGAAGTGGAAGCGTCTGCTGATGACTCCTCAGCTTACTTTAGCCTTTCTTTTTGAAGTGCACGCAACACTGAGCTGCTATGGTTGACCTGAAATAGGTATACATTAGTGTTATGCTTTTGTTTTCATTTTTCTCACTATTATTCATAATCTATACTAGGAAGAGGTGGAGTAGTTGAGGTCATGCTATAGTCATTAAGCTCATGCTGTTCAGGGTAAATCTTATGATTTCTGTAAAGATACATTTAATTAATATAACTGTTTAGAGGAGAAAATGGGTATTAAGAGAAAACATCCAGATAAAATCAAAGAATTTTAACCAAATACTTATACTTTTAAGGACAACATAAATTCCCTTAGCTCTGCTTTTGCTTAACTTCAGACTATATTCTGTTAGCTCTTTCAGATTGACTGCCACTTTCCCGTAACCAGCAAGGGGCGACAGCATATAGAAACTCCTGTTATTACTTTATTCATTGCCTTCAGATGAAAGGCAAGAGTTACAGATCCAGAAATCAAATTTCGGCCTCCTCCTCCTCCTCTTCCTCGTGTATGCTGAGCATATATTTAGATGGGTGTGTATTGAGGTAATGCTAACTTGTCAAGAGATTAAATTTGTATTACAGCCATAGTCAGATGCTGAAATAAAATTTTTACTGTGTAGGTTACATACCTATCACTACACAATAGTAACTATTGAGGATCAGAACTACAATTCTGCTGACCCAGAATAGTAATAAAGAGATGGAAAATTAATATTTTTCTAAATACTGTCAGCTCTAAATAGGCTGGAAAAAGTCTACAGTATACACTTTCTTGTGTTGAAATATAATACTATGGTCTGTGGGCTACTAATAGTCTGTGAAAAACTGGCTGGTTGAACTCTGCCGGCTCTACTCCTTGTTTTCAGCATCAAGCATGCCCCTAATATTTTTCCCTTAATGCAAATACTGCAGTTGCCACAGGCATCTTATTCAATTATCAGTGGAACTGAAGGTGATTCATGTGACTCTGAACAGGAAGGGAGGAGAGTTATGATGTAATCTGTCTTCTAAGAGCCGTGTGACTCGCTGAAAAAGTTTACAAATCACCCATCTAAATGACTGCCAGATTTCTTTTCCCAGCTCCTCCCCCGTCCCTAGCCCAACATGAGGTCCATGGCATTAGGGACAAATTACTGTGTTACAGTTTGCTGATCAACTTCTGAAGTTGATCTTTTTTATTTAGAATCAGCTGTGTTGAAGAGATTCCTAGAGCTGAAATTTAACATGTTAGGAAAACATAAATGGGCCTATATTAAATTTTATTATCTTGCATATGTGCTTCCTGTAAGGGGCTTACTTTTACAGCCTATCAAGATTCAACTAGAAGCTCTGCTACAGAAGCTTCTGAACAGAACAGCTGTACAGAAGCTCTGAATAATGGTTGTTGCTCCGTTCTGACATTGAGTGGCTGCATTCTGAATTGTGTTTCCTATTAAAATAACAAGCAAGAAAAAACAAAAATTCCATGCTTATTCCAGTAAGTGAGCGCCTGAGAAGCTGTTGCAAATTAAGCTAGCTAATTAAGTTGACCAAATATTTCTTCCCTTTCTTGCCCTACCCTTTTAATTTTTACTAATTCTCCAGTTTTAATGTAAAAAGCTGTTGAATCATACTCTAAAGTCTGATTTTTGCATCATATATTCCAGAGGAACATTTAAGCCTTTTTCTTGGAATAGAGCTATCTAATGATTGGATCACATAAGTGATACTTAGACACTGAAGAGTTTCCAGTACATACCAATATTATGTCCAAGTTAGAGGAGAGAGAGGATATTCCAGAGATAGTTTTGGAAACTAAAGATGAATAAGAAGCTGAGGCAGGTCATAGAATGCAAAAGCCTTTTTTTTCTAGAACTGGGAGAAACAGTTTGGAATTGTTGTTTGAGAAAACATTTACATTCATATCTGATGCAATCTTAGATGGACCTTAAACTATTGCCCAAATCTCCATGGAGAGCATAAGACAGGTGCTTCAAAAGATCACTTTGCAGCTGCCTTAGGCAAAGTATGTTTGGCATACACTATTGATTTTTCGTCTGCAGCATTACTGCCATTGTAACTGTTCCAACCACCTTGCCTGAGCATATCTTTCCTTCTACTTCACTACCATGTCCTGTCATAAACTTTCTTATATGTTTTATGCCATTTCTCTAATTCTTTCATTACAAGAATTATAGTTAACATATTTTAGCTTCTGTGTTGTGGAGCTCAGGTAGTGATGTTTGGTGTTTAAAGCTACATCTTCTGAAATAACAATTTTAAATAAATCTTGGTGTTTTTGCCTTTTGGTTATGTGGTTAAATGAGTCTAGTGTTTACTGTTTAAATGAGCTCTTACACTAATTCAAGTGGTCTATGGTCTTATGACTTCAGTGTCGTAGCTCCTGTATTCAGTCCCTGCTGATACATGTGATATCTAAGCATACTTGCTAAGTTTCCTCTCGCCACTGTCTTTCACAACTGCAGAATGAACTCCAACCATCCACAGATGGCCTTGGATCATATTACATTGTTTTATCTTGTCTTTATGCATGCCATGAAGTTTTCTCAAGTCCTAAACAACTGCTGCGTGTCAATCAACCACTTTCATTTAGCAGTTTATTTTCTATGTACTGTACTTTCCTGTACTTCTCTAAGCCTTCTCTGGCTGACCTGTTGGAAGGGCTATTGTTTTCCTTGCTGTTCACATGGGTGTGATTCACTAGATTTTACATGGATATTGAGTATTGCACTCCCAGCTGAGGATGCTACAGAGTCATTCAGTGAAGCAGACATCATCAGGGGGCTATACATTTTGTAAACGTGAGTGTAGTAAAGTGTTTTATTTGTGATTTGAAGTTGAACTAATTTTTCTTAATTACTAATCATATAAAATGTTGAACCATGATCTGTATTTCATGACAGGCTGGTCATGTAAAAAATGTGTTGGCATTAATTTAACTCATTTTGTCTGCTTAATAATAATAATAGTAATAATAATAATATTTGTGACACAAGGGGTCAGGGGCTTATTTCTTAAATCCAGAACAGTAAATAGCAAATGACAGCAGCAGAAAGGGAGCAAAATCTATCTGACTAGGCTGTTCTTCATCACTGGCTTTGGTTAATCAGAGAGTCTTCTCTCATCTAGAAGATGCTGTTGTTCCCTGACTACCTGATACATGTTCATGTGCAGCAAAGTTTTCCCCTACCTTAGGTGTGTGAGTCGGAGACATGTTGGGGGAGGCCTGCAGGCTGTCCATTAGGCAAATTCAGTCGATGGTGAGGAATGGAGTTTTAAGTCTAATGGCAACCTAGCTGCTAAGACTAAAGATTTCGGATTCTAAAGGACTCTGTAAGAGTTTGCTCTGCAAGTAGAGTAACAGCCCAGGCAGAAATCCTGGCAGCATGACTGAGGTTGCATAGCTGAGCTCAAAGGAATGTGTAGGCAGACGTACAGAAATGAATCTTGTTTAATTATGGGGATTCCTTATTTTCATTATAGTACTACAAAAGCTAAGAAGAAAAAAAAATTTAAGACCTCCTGGACTGACTGACCAACTTGATACAGAAGGTTTAAGTTAAACTGAAGTAATATTCTTTTATAATCACTGCAGTTTTCTTTTTTTCTTTTTTCTATTTTAGTAAAAAGAGAAGGATTGAAAATAGTCCGTTAATAGAAGTGTGCAGGGAAAGAGATGCTCAGGTGTAAAAGTTCTATTAAAATAGTTAAGAGAAGAAGAGAGAATGAAGTTACTGTTCCTTTAAGGGTGCTATGTACTTGCACAGCTCCCTGAGGTCCCACAGTAAAACTTACTAATTTGTTTAAGTCTTCTGTTCATGCATGTTAGGACTATAGATAAATAAGAGCGATGCGTGCACAATTTCAATGCATGTATTTAGAGTCAGTTCTGTGAGATCTTGCATCTTATTTGGAATTGCTATAAACTGGTCAAAAACTAGTTAGAAGAAATATATTCTGAGTAGGATTAGCATCATTCATTGTCAAAATGATGAATGTGCCAAGTGAGGTGCAGATTGAGGTTCTGGACTTTGTACTATTCAGTATTCTTGCTGGTCCTCTAAAGAAGAGAATGAAAACTAAGCTTAGTGAATTTAGAAGTGATTCCAGTTGAGCAGGGACTGCAGCCATGCTAAATGACAGGATTAAAACATGAAAAGAGCCTGATAGATAGGAACAGTGGTTTAAATAATAGAATGCAATTCAGTATAGACTAATGCAAGGTTACACATTTAAGCAGATATGAACAGTAAACACAGGATTGAGAATAGCTAGCTAAACAGCATTTAGAAAGGGATTGGGAAATAATGGGCAGAAAATGAATCAACGTCATGCTGATATGTGAACAGAAATATGATCCAAAGGATGTGTAGAGTGATTTTTCTACTCTGGCCAGCTTCAGCTGGAGTCCTGCGTCTACTTTGGGACACTGAATGTCAAAAAAGTCAAGGAACAATTGGTGAAGAGGGGCCAAAAGAAAACAGCAAAACAGATCTTGAAAACATAACCTTTGAGGAGAGGTGGAAAGACATGTGGGCATTTAGACCAATGAGGGATCTGCTAAATTAGAGAACTAAGGGTAGTTCAAATATGTAAAAGCTTTCTGAAGTGAAAGTAAGGACCTGTTTTCCTTATCTATGATGGCAGGATAAGAAGTAGTAGGTTGAAATCGCGGAGCTGATGATTCGGGATAGACATCAAGAAAAATATTCTAATGAGGGATAGCTAAGAAGCAGATTATCTGGGGAGACTGTGATCCATTTTTTGAGATCTTTAGGGGTAGACAAGACAAGAACATTGCAAATAATCACATGTCCTGGGACAAAATAATGAACCAGATGATCTCTTCAGATACCTTTCAATCCTGTTTGTTGATGTTTTTGTGATTCTGTCAATACCTTCCAAAAATATCAAAGCTAAGGATGCTCGGTACCTCACAGCTTGACTCCTAAAGATGCCACATTTAAATATAATTTAGCACTTTATGGTTTGAAAGGTGTATTTTGGCTTTTGGTTGGAAAAGTACTTGATTAGCATTAATTAATGCCATGTTTATTTTCATCATTTGTTTTACGTTTGCAGCTGTAGGCAGCAGTGGAGATCAAGAAGCCATGCATATACCAAAAAAAATAAAATAAAAAAAAATAAAAAAGAATCCTGTTCACAAATGTTCAGTTGAAATAAAAAGGCAGTAATTGGCAGAGGAGGAAAGGATTATAATCTATGTTGATGCCATTGTAAAAGAAGCAGCTATACTGATAGGTTGTCTGCTGCACATTGATATAATTGTGGGGAATTTGAAGTTGAATTCTTATGACAGCTAAAAAGCCAATCCACGTGCTTTATTCACAGTTAGAAAATTATCACTTGCAATAGAGCTGGGAAATGAACCACTAAGGGTTCACGTTACAATCAGATGTTGAAATATTTCAGGATGCAGGATAAACCAGATGGCTTTGAGACTCTTCTAAAGTTACTTTTCTTTAAATCTACGGTTGAAAAAAAAGAAAGGAGTGGGAGAGGGGTTGGCTCTGCAATATTAAAATGTATGGGAGTATAGAGCCTGTAGACAAACAGAAGCAGGCACTGTTTTAGTAGGTCTTGCTCTTCAGAGCCATTGATCCATGACACATACAGCTTTGATTTGTAGACACTTTTTTTGCTTTTATTTTGCATTATAGCAGTTGCTCAATATGTAATAATTTTTATAAACTATTCCTTGAAATTTTAATATTAATTGTCAAAGTTCTTACAGCACATTTTTCCCCAGTCACAGGTGAATCTTCATTCTTCTATGAATAATGAAACCTATCAAGAGAGATTGGCACGATTAGAAGGTGATAAAGAGTCGCTCATACTGCAGGTATGTGTTAAACAGAATGCTTCTACACAGTTGATAGCCAGTGGTAAAAGCTGAATTGATAAGTTATTGTGGTAAAAGCTGAACTGATAAGTTATTGTGGTAAAAGCTGAACTGATAAGTTATTTTCCATGAAACAACTGCTAGCGGTCAGCAAATGTAACTTCACTGTTTAATCAGGAGTTAACCCATCATTTGTATAAGCTATCTGGCTGATTTCATGGTGGGGTGTTTAGTGGGAGGAGAGGTGGGTTGGGGAATAAAAGAGATAAAAGGAAGGAGAATGATTAAGGGAAAACCCATATTAAATAATGCTATGAAGTCCCAAGACAAGAATGCTGTGGCAGTGGTTCTCATTCTAGATTTACCAGGTTGTGCCAGTCAATTTTCTAGGTTCTGCGTGCCTGTATCTTTAATGAACTAGAAGACTGAAGAACAAGGTCGAAATAGTCAACCCCTTTTTATGCTATCATGTTCCCAGATACCATATGTACTCTCTTACTTTCTTCTCCTTGAATGTCATTAAATTCACTTTGACAAATGCCTGTCACTTTGAGTTTATCAGAGGGGTTTGTCTCTTTGTATTTTAGTTGTGCTACCATTTTTGAGGACGTATAGATGTAATATGAGAAACCGAACAGCTTCTTGAGATATTAAATGCAAAAGCAAATGCAAAAAAGATGGTGGAACGTGTATAGTTTTATATGGGTCATTTGGTCATTATTGTCGTGTGGAGGACTTGGCAAAATTCAGGGTAGAAATGAGGATAGAACTGATGTTTTCCTTGCTTGTATGTTGTACCTAAGTTACTTTACTTCATCAAAAAGCTAAAGAAAAGGTAAAGGGGAAAAAGAAAATTTGGCAGTAAAATGTCTAGGCTCTTCCAGGTTTCCTGTTTCTCAATTTATTAAGCCTTTTTCAAGTAGGGCATCTGTTCCATGCAAGTGAGTTTTATTCCTGAGGAAATAATATTTTGTACAGCTTAAAGTTAAACTTCAAGATTTTTTTTCCTGAATATTTTCACTGTTACTAAACTGTACATTACAGGCTTTGTAACACTGAAACTGGATGTTCTGTAAACAGTCTTTGCCTGTCCTTTCTCTTTACAGTTATATATGCTTTTATGAAATAAAACAAAACTGGGTAGGTATTCTCCCCAGTTTCAGTGACTAGTTTCTGTAAACATGTTTTCTCCTGCATGTTCTGTTCATACTTGCATTAATTTACTGAGGAGAATTCTCACTGCTGTTGTTAAATAAGCAATAAACTGTTTATAATACATACTCTTTGGCTTGGCTGGATTTTTTCATTACTATTCTGCTAAAAATGCCATTACCAAATTTAAAAAAATCCTGAATGGAGAACAAGCTTTTCTGTTTGGAATTTAAATGTTTAAGGTTAAGTGTGTGTTGCAAATTCTGTTTTTCCTTAGGGGGGATCAGGTCAGGGAAACAGGATCAAAACCAATATTTATTAGAACACCTTTAATTAATCAAGCTGTTACTAGCAGAATCAAGATGTTACAATTAATAGCAGATAGATATTCACAGTAAATTCACTTACTCTTGCACCAAGTTCACTCACACACATGTTCACTCACTCATAGTTGGAGCGACAACTGGGGTGCCAACCCCAGCTGTTTACTCAGAAGCAGACGGTTGTACTGATGTACCTGTAGCTTTGTACCTTAAGGGGTCTTTTGTTTCATCAGGTGTCTACATCATCCTGTAATCTTTGTCTGCATGTGGCAACCAGTCATCTTGGACGTAGTTCAAGCTGTACAGCCTGTTGTAGATACTCATGTGTGCCGGTGGCCTTATACGGATTCAGGAGAATTCTCGGTGCTTTGGGTTTATCAGTTCTTGTGGATTTAACAGGACCGCTAGTCTCCAGCCCTTATCAGTTCCTCAGAGACTGTTGCACGCTACCTCTCAGTATGTACTTTTCCTGTCTTCGATTTGCTGTTTTCTAGTAACTATTTCTTCATCTGCACAGCTAGGTACCTACAGAATGCAGTCATGCAAACTCGCAAAGGGTCTTGTATGACGTATCTCAGTGACCTGCCTGGAGCTGAATGTAGTAAAATCAGATGTAGAAATTCCTCTCATCTCTCTTTTATCCCTTTAATGCCCCCATCAAATCAAGGTGTTTAGTCAACACTATTACTCTGGCACATTTTCCTACCTCTCTCACACTACTATAGTAGAACTCCAAAAAAATCAGTCAAATGACATAGACAAAAACCTTTTCAATCTGATGGATGAAGATCAATAAAAAGGATACAAAGGTGCCAAGCTGAAGCTGGGGGTTAGATTACCTAGTTTACAGTAGTCCTGCATATTCTATCTAGGTAGTCAAAGAATATGAGAAACACATGCAAGCTCTGTGCTGGGATTACGTGGGCCTGAGGGAGTCTTCTGGTGCAAACCTGACTCCTGGGTGTGATCCGTGGCACGGCGGGTGAGAAAGTGGCTGGGAGCGTAGAGCACCTCTGTTCCCTGGCTCACCTAGGGGCATTGTGCCAGCGACTGTAATTGTCTGTAGGGAGCAGGGCGCTGGGAGCGTTCCGGTCTTGCGTCAGACTTGCTATAGAAGCCCCACAAGGCGCCTTCAGAGGTAGTGCCTGCTATCTTTGCCGTCCAAGACTGGTTCAAACAGTGCGTCTTGAAACCTGCTGTTGAACAGTGCTTCCACTGTTCAGCATGCAGTAGAGACTGGAAATACTACAGCATCCAGGATGCCTTCTTATAGCTCAGGGTCTGGGTATAGGAGCCAACGTACTTAGTGCTTCAGGTTTTTCCCCAGGATGTTTTTTTCTAAGGTGTTTTAAACCTTACTTTATACCACTTAATTTTTAGTTAATTTTTCAATATACTTACATTTTACAGATGTTTACAGAAAATATAGTATCTACAGGCTGACTCTTGTGGATGTTGCATTGCCAAGGCAACACGGACATGCCAGTACAGCATACACTGAGGTTATGTTCTGTGTGCAACTGACTGATTCCCTGAAGGGTCTGGCAGATGTAATCCCTAAGAGAGGGGAAGCATGAGCTCAAAGTGGCTTATATGTCTTTCAGCCTGGCTGTTGGAACATTCAACACATGCTGCTAAGATTTTATTAAATGCCTTTGCAGGTCACATTTAACACTGAGAGTTTTCCTGGTAGATTATAATGCTAGTTAGAACTTAACCCTTTAAATAGATGTTGTTTTCTTTCTCTGGAAGCTGCATCAGACTGAAGAAGATGATTCAGTTTGTTTTTCTTGCTTTCTGACCTCAGCAATTTTTTGTGCCTTCACTTCATGGAAGAAAAACAAAGAAGCTGATAAGCAACAGACTCTCTTCCAGGGGTCCTTTCCCCCCCACCTCCCAGCTTGGGTGTATCATAGTGTACTTCTGGCCAGGAGTGGTAACTTTTTGCCCTGCCATCTACCTCCACCCAGTCTTTCCTATCATCTCTCATCCTGTAGTCAGCTGTGGGCCCCCCAGAGCCAGCTACTTGAAAGGCAGAAAAATAAAATACTCCTCTATTTTCTTTTTTGTTCATTCCTCTCCCAGGCATCCTTGTCAGTGTATGTTTGTGGGTAAAACAAATACAGATCATCCAGCCACTCCCTCTGCAGCTTTTCTGAAGTGAACTCAATTGTTCATTGCGTCCCTTGGGTTTTAGCAGTGCTGCTTACTGGGTACATCTTGAATGTTTCACTTCCAAACACTTTTTGGGTTTTTTGGTTTTTTTTAAATGAAGGTGTTCCAGAGTTGGATGTCACATCATAGCTAAGCTTTTGTTAACACATTTCACTCAAACTAGAGTTTGAAAACCTGAGGTTGCTTTTTTGTTTGAGGTTGTGTCTTCTAGCGTAATTAAGGTTTTGTCCATGGGTTGAAACTACTATAATAAAAAAAAATAGTAAAATGGAGTCATTTGGCATATGTTGCTAAATATAGGAATAAAAACTGGATTTTCCTTGTCTTTCCAATGTTATGCTGAGTGTAGTTTCTTGAGCTTTACAAAATTTGAGTTAGGCTGGTGGGCTTTCTTAGGCACTTGCTCGTCCGTACCACCATTCCCACAGTTCTTTACTAGTATTGCTTATTGTATCCTTTCCTGGGATTCATTGTCTGTATCTCACTTCTTTTGCTTTCATGTTTTGGCATGTAAAGGCTGGGATTTTTTTTTGGAATAGAACTTTACCTCTGCTAAAACATGCCTTTTACTCATTGCATTCTTTATAATGTAACTTCAAAACGCTTTATTGATAGGTAAGCTCTTTCTATGTTCTTGTAAGAACTAAGGTAATTGGTTGGTTTCTGAAAGAACAGTTTTATTGTTCATCTGTCTTAGGGAGCGAAATGCCAACAGAACCTGAAACAGCCATGCGTGCTCCCGTACCACCTGAAATATTTTCAATATCCCATGTTCTTGTTTGTTGCTCACTAATTGTTCAGACTTGCGCAGGAATTGACACAGGCTGCCTATACGTAGTCTTCCAGCCCTTCTAGAAATGTTCTTTTTATTTTAAAACAGAACAAAACAAAAATGGTTGGAGGAGCTAAAGCAAAATATTCATAGGCAAGACTGAAAAATTGTCTGTCTTGATACAGAGCAAGTTGTTTCAGTGCACAAGAATATGAAACCTTTGAAGACTTTAAAAGAGAACTTGTTAAAATGTGCATTTGGATGTTAATCGTATAAGGTAATTGAAACTTATTTACAGTCAATTCAGTAGCATTCTTAGTGCTTCTGTTCTCAAATTACAGGTGAGTGTCCTCACGGACCAGGTGGAAGCTCAAGGAGAGAAAATTCGGGACTTAGAAATCTGTCTTGAGGGGCATCAGTTGAAACTGAATGCTACAGAAGAAATGCTGCAACAGGTAAAAATCTGGATTGGAGGGATTCTTACAAAATCTTCTCCAGTAGAGGGGTGAGCATATACACTCAGCTTGTTTGTGTGTGTGGTTGCCTTTGGCAACAGAAAAAAAATCTCTCTTTATTCTTCTCTTGCTGCTTTACACACTGTTTATTGCAATAAATGTTCCTTTGTTTTCCTGGTTCAGAGGCATTTTGCTAGCTGGTTGCATAACACTGTACGTGGCAGCATGTAAATTGAAACTATTGTGTATTATTCATATTGTGCTGACGAACTAAATTTGGACACCTTTAGTAAATGGTTAGACAGGGTAAATGTATCTAATATATGTAGGAGTTACAGAATTAATAAGTTTTAGTTAAATATATGTTCTGACTTCATATGGCTTTGAAGCTGAACAAGTAGTAAATTGAAGAGTTACAGTTTTGAGTTTGGTTCTACATCTGTTTTTGCTTAATTTAGGAGCTTCCCCCCCATTTTTGAAAGAAAATTAGTATGTAGGTATATTTTGCTTTATTTCAATCAGCTTATTTTCAGACACTGTGGCTTAACCAATTTGTGCTGTTTCATGGTATATGTTGAGGGAGTAAAATGAATAGTAAGTGACATACCTTAACATTTCACGTGTAACTGTAGAGCTGGCAGTTCTGTGGACCCGAAAGAACTTGCCCAGTGCAATTTTCTGTTTTTACCAAGAAAAATTTTTAGATATGCAGATCATCTGCTGATAATATAGCATGTAGATATTGAAAATAAGTTTGAAACTGTAAATATTCCTTAAAATCAAGGCCATAAATTTGCAGGAAATACATTATTCTTCATGAACTTGCTTGCCTCCTGCCCAAATATTGTGTTATATATTTAGTGTTATAGACTATGTGAAATATGCAGGTCTTTCTATGAAATATTCATAGTTTTAAATTACAGTTGTATAAATGTATATAAACTTTTTTTAATTGTGATAAGGATCCTTGTCTGTAAGTATTGTAAACAGTGGCAGTTTCCATATGGTAAACTTGTATCCTAAACCTTTTTAAGTTACAATTCTCTATAATTTTCTCTAAAAAATTGTTGGTCTCACACGATTGTTGCAGACCAAAATATTTCCAAGCTGGGAAAAATTTTATTGTCATACTTAAAAGAGGGAGCATTTTAAATAATGCAAACAGCCAGTTTTTCAGTGAGAGACCTGAAGTGAGATTCAAAGAACAGTGACTATTTAAAATATGAAAATCTGTTTCCAAACTTCAGGAAGACATTCATAAAAGAGTGTAGAAGTTTTCTATTTCAATCTAGAACTAGATAGTTGTTCTATGACTTCTGCTAAAGCAATTTATCATTTCTCCAACAGAATATTTTCTGTTCTGATAGTCTTCTGAGGAAACTGTGAATTTAAAGCCTGATTCAACAGGATACTGAGGCATCTGAAAAGAGATAATAGTAATGCATTTACATTGGTATTTCAGTGAAAAGGTTTGAATCTAGCCCTGTCCAGCATTAAGCATGTGCACTAGCTGCTTGCATAGCTGAACCCAAACTGATTAGCAGCTACAAAGATCTATACTATAAAGAAGTCAAAAAATCTGCGAATGTGTTTAAACAGGAAGAACCCTAAACCTAAATCTTGAGATCACTTTGAGTGACTGTAACTGTTGCAAAATGGGAAGACTTTCTTTCCAGCGCCTGTATTATGCCTTTCTGACCTTTGGGCAAACTAAAGTATGAAGATCTGATCATGCATTGAGCACTGTTTTAGTGAACCTATGCCTGTACAGAGTTAATGACAACATGTAAACCTAGGGAAATTGTGGAAGATTTTATTGTGTAGCAGTAGCAGACAGACAGCCCTTTTTAAACTATTGTATATGATGTCTAAATACGTATATGATTTTTTTTAATGGTAATATCTATCTGGTAGTACATCATTCTGCTGCCGCCATCATTGGGCCTGGCTAGTAGTATATAGTTAACAATAAGGTCAACTTTGTTGATTGTTTTGTATCATAGTTTTGAGAGCTTGCATTTGAACATAATTTACATAAATACTGACAAGCTTTGTTGTTCATTGCTGAATTTCTAAGTGGCTGATCTCTCGAATGCTCACAGCCTGTAGGATAGCTTGAGCTTATTTTTTTAAAGAAAGAATTATCTAGGCCACAACCTAGCAAAGATTTGTGTGTGTTTCATTTTAATCCTTTGAGTTTCTTCATTTGAACTTAAACAGAAACACGCAGAGACACATACACTTCCATATTTTAACTGAAGGTAGTTAACAGAAAGGCAATGTGAATGATGTACTTTCAAAAGCTGAACCAGAATTGAAAAAACATTTAGTGTGGAACTAAGATATTTGAACTTTGTTTTCTCACTGGAATGAGAAAAAGTATTGAATTAACAGTTTTGTTTTGGGAACAGTAAGAACAGCAAATGCGGTGAAATACTGGAGGAGGAAGGGGTGGTAGTTGTGGTGTCATCGTTCTCAGATCCCGGGAGTCAATGTACTGACCTGGGATATGGGAAACCCATTTAGATCTCTCAAAATCTCCACAGAAAAAATTTGCACCTCTTAGTCTCAGAGAGGGCCTTATTTGTCTTTTATCTATTGTGAGGGTTCTTTCCTCAGTTCATCTTGCTGGAAAAGATTTCCCTCTGCAGAGAATAATTTAAGATATGGAGAGCTGAGAATGACCTGCTGATGTGATGATTAGCACACTCATGTGAGATTTGTGGCTAACAGTCCTCCTCACAGTTAATGTGTCAAAAAGAGAGTGAGCGAGTGTCTGCCCTCAGGGGCTTAAATAGCTTGATGAGTCAGTCAGTTTTGAGGAGAGCTGGGTCCTGATCTTCTCAGCCATCAGTTTCCAGTGACCTGTAGAAGTGCCTATGGGACTTAGCAAACAGGTGCTAGAGTATGGGTGTTGTCATTGAGTTTTTCCAGTCAAAACTATTAGTGAGCTCTTCAGGGCAAGCAAAACAGTATTTATTTATTTTTGCAGTAAAATTATGTGTAATAAAAAATCATCCAACTCTAAGTTCCTATATAAATATTCTTGCTTTTCAGAGGTACTGCTATTATCTTCCTGAGGTTCATTGTAAATCTAATTTTATTTCATGGTTCTGCTTGCTTATTTACAATATATTGAACTCCATTGACTTTTATCTTTGTGAACTTTGTTGACTGCTTCTTCTAAATGGAAAAATGAAAGATGACGATAGTTGTCCTAGCTTAAAAAAAATCTTTAGTTTCTATTAGTAGAAATATGCTAATTAGAATATGGTTAAGCATAGTATTTTACCTCTGTGGGAAACCATATGCATGGGTCCAGGATAAACCCTGTCTTTTTAAGTTCTGGAACTGTAAGAAAATCTGACTTGGTTAATTTTGTGTGCAAAATGCTACAATAAAAACAAAAAATCTAAGCTTTGTTAAGACAGTTTCATGACGTTCCTTAGTAAGACAGCTGTAGAGTACCAGTAGAGCAGTGGTGTGTAATGCTACCCTGCAGAATAGCTTTTGTTGAATCTACTCTAGCAGAGACTTGTCCACTATGTAAGGGTGGGGTTACTGGCTAAAATCCTTTTGGCATCTGATCTATGCACAGTTGTTTTGAATGCTACTACAAAGCTATCATGCAAATACTTTGGAAAGAGCAACTAAACTTTTTCTTGCAGCTTTTTTCAGCAACTAAACTTTTTCTGTTTCATTAAACAGCAGGCATACATTTTCATATGAATTACATAAAATGGTTGTTCAGCACTTGGGATGGACATCTTGAATGCTGAACAGTAGCAATTGATTGCTGCCTTTCTTCTTTTCAGGAAGATATGATTCTTCATCACTCTGAGAGGAAGGTGTAATTTTCTTTAGTCCAAATGTGAACTTACATGAAATGAGTTGAGCCAATCTAGCAGTTTGCTGTTTAAAAGGGGAAGGCCTTACTCTGTTATTCTATCTTTCTCCATATTCCTTGCCATGTGCTTCTGTCACTTGTCCTGGCTATCATGCTCACCTGGTGTTTTTCTCAATGACTTAGCAGAAAACTAACTCAGGGTTTAAAAGTAGAGGATGATTTTCCACTTGGTTAGTGAGTTGAACCAGCTCACAGAGAAGTGCAAGGAGTGGTAGAGCTGGCGTAAAAGCAAAAGTGAGCTGTGCATTTGGTGTAGCTCTGTGTGAAACTACAGTTGCAGTTGTATGGCACTTTCTATCAACTGTTCTTTCATTTGTACAGTATACGCAAGTGTAGGACAGACCTATAAAGCAAAAACAAATTTTGATTTATATGTAGCCCAAATTGTCCCATGACAGAAATTACCAACCACACACAATGTAACAACGTTGGTGGCATGGAATCAAGGTTGTGAATCTTGACAACTGTGTTAGGTCAGTTTGAAAAGAGAATTTTCTGCACATACAGATTTCTCCTTCACAGTTCTTTTAAGTGCATTTATTGTGGTAATCATTACAAATAATAACAGTTACCTCTTAGCTATTCCTGTGCTGCTTTTTCATTAATGTAACAAATACTAATTCCCACTGAAGCTCTATGACACGGAGTATTGCAGTGTACAATTTGCTTTGCCAGTCAAGGTTGTGGCCAAACTCTGATTTTATGTGGTGGTGTTTTTCTTGTGCTTGACCTGTACCAAATCCTAGCCTTGGTTTGATAGTCTGCTTCTGCCTTCCATCTTCCCTCTGACACATAATTGCAATAAGCAATCCAGGGCACTCTTTTCAGATGGTTTCATAGCATCAACATGATTGTCTTCTGTCAAGTAAATTCTGTTGCAAAGTACAAAGTACCTAGCTTGGCTTTGGGACTTGTTCTGTCTTAAAAATACAAATAGAAACTGAAATACTCGGATGTAAACAGGAGTGAATTTCTGTGCTTTCCCTCTTTCTGATGTCAGCTTTTAGCCCACTTCTGCCTGGATGCAAGGCGCAGGGGGGTGCGTACCAGATGATGCTCTTGGTTTTTTGAAAGGTCCTCCATAGCACCCCATAACAGGTTAGAAGAAAGCGAGGAAGAGGTATATGAGGATGGGAACTTGAATCCAATGCAACTTACTGTGTACTTGTGATTTGCAGTTGTCTTCTATGCAAGGGAGCCAGAATCCTATCTTGATTGTGTGTTGTGAATCTGGTGTGTATCTATTTGCTTCACAGGAGCTTGCTGGCCCGCAAGGATCATTCCTTCAATTTTCAATTGCCCAAGACATCTGATCTTGGATGAATTTCAGTGCTTGCTTGTAGTATGCAGCAAGTAACTACTTGCCAGCAGCTAGCTTAGAGTTTTAGATTTTGAATTGCACTCTGTGCTGCTCTGGTTGTAAGGGTGAGGTTTTTAGAGTACGCGCTAAAGTCATGCAGCTTATAGGTGAGCATAACACTGTGTTCTTATTTTACAGTTACTGTAGAGATCTGCTCATCAGACATATGCAAAGACTATTCAAATTGTCGGGTATAATGGGAAGTTCTGTCCTTTCCAGTACTTAACTATACGGTGTGCAAATGATGGATTGGAGGGCTATAATTCCCTCTCTGCTACTGACTTGCACTGTTTCATGGAGATTACACATGTACGTTGCTCTCAGCTGTGTTTTCAGTTAAGCAAGTATCTTATTTCTGCCACAGCTGACACACAGCACTTAAAAAGTGCAGGCCTCATGAGTAGTGGTTCTTGCTGAATCTTGCTTACCAGGTAGGTCTGTCTCTCTGTCTCTCTGTCTCTTCCCCCTCCCTGAACTATTTTAATAAGGATGAAAAGTACAAACTTTCTGCAGCATTGTATTTCATACAGCGTATTTTACAGTGTGTAAGTGCAAAATACGATTCCTGGGTAATTTGCCTTTTTACTTGACTAAAATCTTTTTTATGGTTTCTCTATCAGTATATACTATATATATATATATATACACACACACTATATAGCATGATTACTTCTTCTGTTCTGTGGACTGCTAAATATCATGAAATTTGCTGTGCTTATAATTAAGAACCTAAAATAATGTCGTGTCCTCTTTCTAAGCCATCCAATGTCGTGTTAAATTTTATAAACCGCTTTATAAGAATCATGTATTTCCAAGCCAAAAGAATGTGAAAGTGAGATTTAGCACATGTTTCAAAATTAATATTTAACAAGTATACAATCTGAATTTAAAAAATGCAGTTGCATTTGGAAATAGTTCACTGTGCATTGATCTGTCTGGTATACAGATATAGTAGCTTCTCTGTGACTTGTCTTTGTAATCACTCTACTCTAAAACAGTTTAATTTTTAAAGTTAAAGGTTGTTTTTCAAAGAAATAACTCTGAGAAATTAAATTGTACTTCCACTGCATTTTTAAAATATAAAACAAAAATCTTATTTATAAATAAGATTCTGTTGAATATGTTCTGTTTTTATACTGTACTTTGGTACTTTAAGATCCTCCTAAAGCCACTGCAGCCCAAATCACCATTTTGCCTCTCCTATATTATCTTTTTTGCTTTAAAACCAATAGCATAAATTTGTATTTTCTTTTCTTACAATTGCATATTTATTCTGGCTGGCTTTAAGTTGCATCATACCACTGAAATACACTATAATTTCTCTGCAGCAGAATGGGTCACATTCTCTAATGATCTGTTCACTGTGAGCATCTGCTTGAAGATGAAAATAATTGCTTCCAGATGTTATCCATTTCAAGAGGGGACATTTACTTTAAGCGGCACTTTCTTTCAAAGCAAAAGTTAGACTTTCTACATTCAAGATAAATTGTCATCTGGTTTAAATCAGTGTAGCACCATTGAAAACAAACTGGGGTAGTTAGCTATTTTGTCTATTTTAAGGCAAAAGCTCTATGTCAGTTTACACTAGCTGAGGTTCTGGTTCTCCAGCTTCACAGCAAAATGTTAAATTTTGTTTGAGTTGATTAAAAAAAAAAAAAAAGTCAGCTACCTCTTTGCTCACTCATACCAGGTAGCACCGTACTGGTCACATGGAGCTACTGAACTCAGAATGAGAGGAATAAGGTGTTACTCTCCATTGAGCAAATAAGTGTAACTTGGGAGTCTGGAAGAAATGTAAGGAGTGATACCAGCCAGTGCACTCTGGATAGATCTTTTGTTAAAAATCTTTAGACAGATGCAGTGTCTGCTTGCCTTATTAAGACATCTTGTTTTATCATAAAACGCCATGTCAATGTCAAATTAAAAAAATCGTAGTATTGTTTGTATTCAAAAGTGAATATAGTCTGTCAACGAATAGGGGCCAAAGTCACCTTATCCCACTAGCCTTTTTTTAATGCTCAGTGGCTTTATTTCGTATCAAAGTTCCCATTTAAAAGTATATCTTAATCTGTAAAATTCTGTTCTGTAAACAGCTGTACAAAGCCAGCTCCAGTCTGGGCTGGAATGCGCCTCTGGAACTTGTGCAGATTAGTGTAGTCCCATATCCTTGTTTTTCTGAAGCACTGAAGAATTATTGTAATTGTTGCTTTATATTGCATCACCCCTTTTAATGCAATGATTTTTATAAAGCAGTCACTACTATGATTTTGTTAGGTGACTGCTTCTTAAGGTTTCTGAACAAAACGGGCAGTGTACTAGCTTTTTGTGGTTAGTGATTGATTTATTTCATTCAGGGAAAAAACAAGGCATGAGGCTACAGTTGTGTTTATTTTCCCAGTCATACGCAGCTATCGTTGTCAATGTCAGCAGGAATGGGCACAGCTCTGGGAACAGTGGGTGGCTTAGATAATTGGTATTGCAATGCAGATGCAAATCTAGTACTATTTTTAATTTGGACAATTTTCCCACTAGATTAAAACAATTTACATGTAGAGAAGATTTGGGTTCCAGATAAACTACAACTGTACAATTTTTTTAAAATAACATTTGTTTGCTGCTTCCTTGGCTCCAAACCATAGTCTACAACATACTATTTTTTTTGTGGAAGGGGAAGAAATGAGAAAAGGGTGTTGCTGGTGAAAGACAGTTTCTAATCCCTCAGTAACATCAGTGTAGATCCAGAATAACTATGCCAACTTCAGTTAAGTCACTTCTGTGTAATTCAAAGCAGAATCTTCTGTAAATCTGCAGTACTCCATTTCATGTGATCGGAACGCCAATGTGAGCCACAAATTGCTATTACATTTTTAAAAAAACAGTATGTCCACTTAGAAACCGAATTTCTATTGCAAAAATATGTTAAACACTTTGAAACTCAGGTGTTGATTTTTAGTTAGACTTAGGACTCTTGAATAGATTTTTCCCTTTGAAAATGGAGGCCAAGAAAGACAGTTTTAGAAATTATATTCTGTTAAGTTTAGGAGGAGTTTTGGCTTTGGCTTTCTTGGAGACTGAAAGGTGCAAGGAGGTGGATGTTGAAAGTTTTCCAAACACAATGATACCGCTTTGTCCAAAATATGCCCTGCAACCTAAAAAAATGAACTCAGGTCATGCAGGTAAAAGTCATGGCCAAATGTCCCTAGTTCACCCAGTTACTCAGTTTAGACATTGCCTTCTAGATTCCAGTTAGGTCATACCACTTCCCATTCAATGCTGTTCCCTCCACACTATGCATAGTCTGCAGAAGTACTGCGCAGTGTAAACTTTCAAGTACTATTGGCATGACTGGGGAAATGTTGCTTATCTTTGGTGCTGTATGTTTTACTTAGGGTACTCATTCTGTAATACATCTTTGGTTAAATAACACATAAAAATGATATAATTCTAAAACATTTCATTTTAAATCTAAAATGCAGCTCTGTCTGATGAGCGTTCTAGGAGGTAATGGAGTGCTTTGTACGATGTCATCTGAAGGTCTCTATGGCGTTTTGTAGCTCTGAGTTTGTACAGCCTCAGTATTGTTTTCTAATTTGATGTGTTGCCCAGGAATTAACTCTGGTCCACAGTGGGGAGGTGGACAGTGGTTTAGTGATTAGAATGGGAGAACATTTAGGGGAAAATAACAGCAGAACTAAGAATGACAGTTCACTGTTAAGGGAGGTAGAGAAATTCACTTTCATATGAATTTGCAAACCACTCTTTTTTTTTTTTTCTTAAACTATGGACTTGAACATATTTTCACTCTAGTGTTTTATATTTTTGTCAAGTTTTCAATCACATAACTAAAAGTTGCTTTTCCCGCCTGCAGTAAATGCTTCTATCAAATCCATCTTTTTTGATTGGTAAAGCATTAGTGATTGTAGCTTTTGAAGAAGAGACTCATTTTGCTTTTGTATTAAAAAGTAGAAGCACTTGGTAGGGTTCTTTCTGTGGGTCTGCCAGCAAACCATGTAACAGTCTGTCAGTATTCACATAAATAGAAATAAATGGGAAAAATATTCTACTTTTCTTTCAGGAGTTGCTAAGTCGAACATCATTAGAGACTCAGAAATTAGATCTAATGGCTGAAGTTTCAGACCTGAAGATTAAGCTGGTTGGTATGGAAAAGGAGCAGAGTGAATATGAAGAGAAACAGAACAAAGCTGAGGTGAGCTTCTTTCCTTAGCGGAACTTCTTTTATTCTGTCATGTGTCTATGGTATGCTATCATACACCCGAGTTCTTGAGCTGTAATCAGCATGCAACAGGTCTCCTGTACTTACAGCACAGTCTGTATCATTCATCCTGTTAATTCAGTGATGAATATGATTATAAATTTGGGGGATGTGGTTTCTTTTCCCCTCTCTCATTGTACTTTAAAGATTGCTGTTTGGCTTTAGTCAAGATACAGAAAGTCCCTTTCAGATGCATACATTAAAATTGTGATTTACTTAACCCTTTCCTATCTACAGGAGCTGAAGTGGCATGGCAGTTTGAGCCCTAACAGAGCTCTTGTATTTCCCCATTTATGCGGGAGAGAAGACCACCAGCTCAGCAATATTGGGAATGCTACAAACATTTGTATGCAGAGGCCCTTGCTGATTTTAATGCATTCATGGCACTTAGGAACAGAAGGAAAGAAAAGGGGAAGGGCATTTTCCTCAAATGGGTATTTTTCCTTGTGGTTGCATAATAGATAGATAGTGAAAAAAATATACACATTAGAGGAAATTCTAATCTGTACTGCCTTTCAGATACAAAGAGTTCCAGACACCAAAGAAGCTTAGCTTTTTACCATGCTGGTTAAGGAAGAAAGTATGAAACAGGGAATCAGTATGAACAACAGGTCCATAATCCATTTGCTTTATGGAGCCCAATTCTCTAGAAGCCTCCTCATGGCAGTGAGCAAGCAGGTGGGAGCTGGGAAGGAAAGGGATTATGGAAGACGCAACTATTCTGACGAGTTGTCACGTGTTGCGCTGCTCAGTGCTCCTGTAAGGGGACAACTGGCAGGGGAGGATTAGTAGAGCAGTGGCTGGGGCCAAGATTTATACTTTGCTGACTGAAAAAAGACTTTATGTTCCAAGCAGACTTATGAGAATTTGAAATCCAGGCAGTGTTAGAAAACTGCTCTCCATGATGTTGCTAGTGAAATATTTGATAGCTACTAATTAAGCACAAGTAATTTATCTGCACTGCCATAATACATTTTGGGTGTGTTTATTTTTTGATTTATTTATCCTCTGAAGTTTTCTTCTGGGATGAAAAGATAGCTTAAAGGGAGCAATTTCTGGCACAGGTTGCAAGTCAGAGAGGTACCAGCTGCTGTTTTTACCATCTGTGGCCTTCTCATGCTCTTTCACCCACAGCTGTCGGTGTCTTGTGTACAGAAGGCCTAAGCAGTCTCATACTACCTGAACATTTAACAGGTCCGTGCAGCACGGTGCAGCTCTAGAGATGGCAGCCTGCTCCCAGCTACCGTCTGCCTGAGAGGCCTTCAGCACTTCCCGTGACATGCTGAATGCCAGGAAGAGGCTGCTTGAATTATTGCAGGACAGGCACAGTCAGCCTGACCCCTGGAAGGCAGCAAAGCACCTGGTGGTGCTCTTAAGTGCTTGGTGGGTCTGGGCCTGTGAGGAGAGAGTGAGGCTTCTGACCTGAGAAATCCTTCTGCCACTGCAGCAAGGTGTGTGGCCCGCTTGGACGGAAGAGCTGAGCTCTAGAGGCCTGGAAGCCTTTGTTGTATTGCTGAGTGAGAGGAAACATCTTGGTGAGATGGAAAAGGATTCTAATCTGATGGAAAAGCTGAGAATCATTGTGTTAAGCACGCCCTGAATTATTAACTACCCTAAGGTCTGGTTAGATTTCTGGCTTGCTGGAAGTTGCAAACCTATGTATACAAAGCAAGAAAAATGGGCATTGTAACTAAAGCTGTGGGAAATGAAGAGAGCTTATTTGGTTTGCTTGTTGAGACTTTTTTTAATGATTTCAGATTGTTCCAAATAATTATTAATCCAAACGAAAAGGGGTTGTTTTCAATCAAATATGGTGCTTGCTTAAATTCTAATGTTTTAACCCCATTTCATCTCCTTTTATTGTAAATTTTACTAGCTTTTAAGATGAACATAATTTCAAACAACGGGATGAAATTTTTTAATATATTTTCTTTATACAGTTTGACAACAAATACTACTTAAATTTGGTATTAACACTGAGGGTCTTCCCATGCTCACTGCATGACTACATCTTTTTAGTAAATAAATCATCCTTAAGTAAGCAAACAGCCTACTTTTAGTTGACTCTTGTTTATGCCTACAGAATTGTGTTGTGGTAACGTAATTGCTACAGAGTGACACAATTCTCCAACTTGACAATGATTGAATGAAATTAATCTTGCTGTAATTGTATCTCTGAATGTCAGGGCTACCACAGCATGCTGTTACAATATATAATGTATCAAATGAAATTGTAATAAATATTTTCACACAAGTGGGAACAAAGCTGTGGGTGACAGAGCTAGATCCTTTCTTATACACCACAGTTTGCCAACTGCTGCTTTCAAGGCTGAATTTAGGATTAACAAAGGTCAGTGGAGCAGTGATGGGATGGTTTTGCCATTGTCAGAAGTATTAGTCCTTGGTCCTAGCACAGGTGTTCCAGAGGTACCCTCTAACAACCATTTTAAACAGCCTTTTAAGTATACTGCATATCTGACCCTGCCATTTCTATATATAACAATGGGCTTAAAAAAAGTTTTAAATGAGATGTGCAATTGCAGAATAATTCAGCTAAACAATATTTGCAGTCTATACTCTAGTTTTGTGTCGGCTTATTTCACAGCAGCTGTTTCCAGCCAGATAGAATTCATCTATAGAATTATCTCTCTGGTTGGGTTGGAGAAAAACAAAGCAAATCAAGATATTCTTCTAAATATGAGTGAGTTTTAATCTGTCAGGTTCGTTTAACTTTGTCTTGTGCAGCTGTGCTTTAGTTTTAGTTTTAGTTAGCAATAAAGTCGATCAAGTATCTCTAAGCTCTCAAAGGTATTAATTCCACACTGAATGCCACTTGTCTCTGGCTTTTCAGAAGCGCGCTAAATTTAAAGTGCCTTTTTTGTATATATACATATAACACAGGGGCCAAGAGAATAGCTGTTTGTAAATGGACAGTCTTCCTCAGAGTTCTGTCATTTTAATTATCTTTTTGCAGAATAATGTTCTCTTGCTTTTGCAGTGGTGCTACTGTGAAGGTTTCTGAAATCCCACCAAAGAAAGTTTGTGTTGCTTTTCCCTTACCTGAGAAGTCTTAGAATTTTGGAAATGTGTTTACTTAATGTAGCAAGGTATGTAAGAGCAGCATTAGTAAGTGATTTGCTGCAGCTCAGATGTCTCAGATATCTGCTCCACCCATACATAGATAAAAGAGGCCTTGTGTTAGGAGACTGCAGGAATAATCGTCTGCTTCAACTTGCTTAACAGGCCCTGTTCTCTCCTGCTTGCCTCTTCTGGCAGGTGATAAGTTCTGTGGGGTTTATTTTTCTGCATTGAAGATCTGAAGTTTGTTGTAAGCTGTTGGAAAGGATTTTGTGGCTGTTGTGTGGACGCTTCTGAATTAAATATCTAGGACACAGTTATTTGTAATTTCAGAGAAACTTGAGTCAGCGAGCCAAATATCTCTTCCGGTCCTTTTTATTGCACAGCTTATATGATTTAAGCGTTTTGTGTCAGAGACGAGTGTAGACTGAGACCTTGATGTCTAAAAGAAAACAAGGGAGATGGGCGTGTGGCCTGACAGTTCCCCTGCAGTTCATGCTGCTCAATGAGGTATCTGGTTGTGGAAGTGATGGTAAAAATGAAACAAAATCTAACCATGAAAGATGCAGGGTTGTGGGTAGTATCTAAATTGTAAATAAACCTGATACTCCTATTGTTCTGCTTTACAATGCTCTGATAAGAGGACAAGTTAGCTAGAGGGACATTCTCCTCACCAGTGTCCTACTGGGTCGCTGTAAAGCAACTAATGCAGCCAGTGAACATAGGAAGGATATAGTTTCACCTAGATGAGCTGACGCTGAAGGAAGCTGTCTTTTCTTACCAGTGCAGCCCTAGCAAAACATGTCAGCCTATAAAAGGCTGGATATATCAGAGTTGGTATACTGGAGGCAGTGCTTTTTCTAAATTCCTTTTTTTCCTTTTTTTGGTTGTTTAAGGAGCTAATCCTCATTTACATTCATCAAAGCTTTGTTGAATGAGAGAGGATGAGCATCAGCCCTACCGTGAGGTTGATTCGGTAGAATGTGCATGAAGTGAAACATACACAACTGCTATTCTGAATTTCGTTTTAAGCAGAGTACCCAAGAAAAATAGCTAATTGGTGTGAAACTTTTTTAGCTCACTGATGTGTATGCTTTTGAAGGGGAATCTTTGGGAATATTTGAAGTTGTCTGTGGAAGCTGGTGCAGTTCAAGATTGGCTCTGTTAAGTATTTATCTGTCTGGAATAATGTAAATCCTGTCCTTGCAGTAAGCAGTAGTTGTTCCCTAGCATAGGTGTAGCCAGCTTTCAGATTATTGAATCACAGGGGAATTGAGATTACAGGACTGTTATGCATTGTAATTGAATAAAATAATAAAAAAAAGTCATGCCCTGTTTTCTCTTGTTCTCTCCATTAGTAACTCTTTAACTTCTTTGGGAAATGCATTAATCTTATCAAATTTATTCCACTTGTCAATGTATATGAAAATTAAGAGAAAGACTCTCCAAATTTATAATCTCTGAGAAAATACCCAGGACTATTTGCTGCTGAACTAGGGAGTTAAAGTAAAATGTTATATAGACTATAATATTTGTATTTGGTGGTTTGCTTTCAATAACTGCAATTTTTTGTGTATCAGGGAAGCTGGCCAGCATATCAGTGCACTTAGAGGTCATTGCTTTTTCTTCTATGATACTCTTTTGAATTCTCTTACATATGTTTCTTAACTGCGTCTTAATGTCACAATACTGTCCAGCTGGATACAGCAAAATAGCAAGCTAGGTTATGTAGTATTTTTCTGACCCTTGCTAGAGCTGGAGACAGAATTACTTTACTAGTAAGTTCTGTTTATAAAAAGGCAAAGTAGATATGGCCTTAACTGA
Source organism: Dromaius novaehollandiae (assembly GCF_036370855.1). NCBI lineage: Eukaryota > Metazoa > Chordata > Aves > Casuariiformes > Dromaiidae > Dromaius > Dromaius novaehollandiae. The sequence goes on from NC_088102.1 coordinate 59,365,586, forward strand.
GCACTTGGCAATTTTTTCCTAGTAGATGATTTGGCTGCGTAAATTGATGTAACCAAGTCCATTTCAGGGGAAGTCTGCCTTTCAGACAGCGTAACAAAATATATTCCAAATTTTCCTGATATCTGACTTTGGCTGGATAAGTTACTAAAAATGTGGGGCAAATTCTGATCTTCACATTGGGATCAGAATCACAAATTACTCTGGAAAATAGATTCTGTTGTGTTTAAACTGTAGCTCTATGCAGTATTGCAGATTTATACCCATTCGCACATACTTCATCAGAAGGGAAACACGTTATCTGTCTTTTTATAGTTTACCTGTGATATGCTTCATGTACTCCTTTGTGCTGCAACTGTAGAAATATCTTCTTTGCATCTTGTCTTCATTTTCCTTCTCACCTGTCTTTTTTTTTTTTCTTCCCATGTTTTCAGTCAGTAGTGAACCTGATCAGTGAGCTACAGGAGCAGATGTGTAGACTGCAGCTGGAAATTAATAATAGAATCCAAGAAAGAAAGTCTCAAGATAGGAAACCTGACTTGACACCTAATGGTCCTCAAGCTAGTCCAAGATCAGTGGTAGAGACCCTCAGCCAGAAGAATTGCTCTCGGTGTGATGTACGAGAAGTACACCTTAGCAAAAGCTTGTGTATTTCCTCTTCTTTTACAGAAACTAAATTCTGCTAACCAGAACTGTGTTGTGAATTGTTGGCATTAATCTTTGTGGCTTTTGTTAGTAATAGTGCTGTGGTTATAAAAAATACAAAAAAAACAAAACAAAACAAAATCCCAACACTGGGACAAATTTGGTCACCATTGACTACAAAAGCACAGATATCTGTAAGAACCATTGCATCTCTCAGCTTTTATGTGATTTTTATTTTATTTTTAGGTCACAAGTTCATTCTCTTTTAGCCACTTTTTGTTTTTGTTTTGTTTTTTCTGTTTGATCTGCAGCATGGTTTGGTAATTTTCCTCAGTGTAATGTCACACTAGCCATGCGTTATAGTGCATCCTAACCAATCTTCTCAACACAGAGGATAATTAGTTCTTGAATATCTTAAAAGCTTAACACAGGTATAGAATACAGTTTCAGGTAAGACTATCTGGAAGGTGCCTAAAAATAATATGGAATGTATCCTTTCTTTTTATTATGATGAAGTGAATGAAAGGAGCCATAATAAGAATAATCTACTTGTACCATTAAAAATAACAAATCTAAAACATTTTTTTAAATTCTCTGACATCAGCAGTTATGAGAAAAGCATTTGTGAATTTACATTACAAATCTTCACTTTTATCTGATCAAAACTATGCCACATGTCAAAGCAAAAGCTGTGCATAAACTTTTTAAATCAACTGAAGGTGGAATGATATTGTAAACTTGAAAAAATACAACTTAAGATTTGCTTTTAATTCTGTTTGCTTTACATCTACATCTCTTTAATTAAAATGTGGATCCTCAAAGCTGATTCTACAACTAATCTGCTTATGTTGTGAGGGTGTTTTCACTAATTTTTCTCATAGGTTAATTTTACAAAAATAACTCATTTGGATATGATGATGATGCCTACTGTGAATATAGTGCTATTGTTTTTGAGCTCACCTCTGTCTGGAACTGATTAGTGAGCTGTTAGACTACCATGCAAACTGCATATTGGAGAGAGAATCTGAAAGCCAACTCTGGGAGTCATTTACGATAAACATTAATTTAATCCAGGACACTAGTATGGTTGCTTAATGTATATGAAACTATACAGGAACCTAGAATTAGGTTACGCTTCCAAATTGCTGCAATCTAGAGTTCATTTCAAGACATTTGGTCTTGTCAGAGATACATCAAGGATTTAACACTGTTGGCCTCAAGAATGAGCATTAAGATATGATTCTGTCAAGGGAAGGGAGAAGGGAAATTCAAGAGACAACTTTGTCAGAGGAATAGAGAATATTAAAAACCCTGGGGGCTGCAGCTCTACACTGCATCAACTCAATTTGGAAAGTGGCAAACATCAATGTTGAAAGTAGCATACTGTAGTCAGTCAAATATGACTATGAATGTATGGTATTGAATGCCTGTAACATGTTAAATATTATTTAGTCTGAGTGTTATTTTTCTTAGATAAGTAGCTTAAATACCTCTTTGGGGGGAACAGTTAATGCTATATGTGACTGACAGTTGTGGACTTAACTAATTTCCACAGAGGCTCACGTGACTTCACCAGGGTCATCTGTCTTCCTTATTTGACTGAGAAATTTGCTCATAGTTTCAGGTAGAGAGTTTGAGAAAATATTCCTTATAATGATCTCTGAATTAAAAATAGTTTTTGTCTACTTAGTCTAGGCCACAGTTCTTTATGCGGATGGTTCAGTGTTTATTACTGCATGGTCCGTGCATGATCTTTAATTTGAGACCACAGAAAATTATTATTTACCTGAGTAATCTTACATTTAGCTATTCTTCTTCCTTTGCAGAGTTTGCTACAGGAACTTAGACACCTCAAAATTAAAGTAGAAGAACTGGAAAATGAAAGAAATCAGTATGAGTGGAAATTGAAAGCAACCAAAGTAAGCAGAATATTTGGTATTCACTAATGACAGATTTACTTTTCTTACAATTGCCTTGTGTCATTGGTATAGGTAACTACGAAGTCAGGCTTTCTTGAACCATCTGTGGAATAAGTATTTTGGCTTAAAGTTTTTGTAGCTTCTTTTTGTGCCTTTTGCTCCCTTCCCTGAAGTTTCCAGACTTCTACCTTTTTCTTAAAAAGAAGCAATTGGACTTAGAAAAGAATTGTTCTGAGAAGAGGCCTCCTTTGAAGGTTTTCTGTCTTTCATTTCTGTCATGGTGACAATAGAATAAACTTTCCAGGCTGAAAATCATTGTAAGGGAGAGACATGCAAAGCTGGTTGGGTGTTTGCATACTCTGGAATTTATTTTAATAGACACTGATCCCAAAACGCACCATTAGATCACTACTTTGACTTCATATATATCAAAGACCATGCCTGCCTTACCCCAAATTGACCTTAATAACTCCTGGAAAGCTGTCAGATCTTAATCTGGAGATACTCAATATTTGAAATACTGCATCATTTTTGCCAGCAATTTATTTCATGGGTTGAACATTCTCATTGTTAAACAGTTGCGCTTTATTCTAGTTTGAATTTTTAGCACTTTTTCCACTGGATTAAGAAGCACCTTATTATTTTTCCCTATTGCATGTATACTTTCATGCTGTAATCACATTCCCTTCCCGCATCCTATACGTACTACTGTTTTTATGAATGACTGATTTTTTTGAGCTGTAGCTGGATCTTGGAAAAACATTTCAAGTTATTAAACTGAGGGGTTTTTGTAATATTTGATAGCCTGATCCAGGAATGACAGATACATATTTATTTGTATTAGCATTTCTTTGAGAATTATCAGATGAATAATGAAATTGGCTATCTTACCTTTTTTCATATTAAGATAATATCTCTTATGTTCATCAAAATATGTTCTCTCTGAAGTGGTGACATTGAACAGTCTTTGGGAAAATATTTTGCTAAACAGTGTGTGGCCAACTGACGAGAGAGAAAGATTATGAAAAGTATAGAAGAATGAGGAAAAAAAGAAAGGAAAATAGTAAAACCATTGAGTGAAAGAAGATATAGGTGCAGAAAAGAATAAAAGTGCAGGGGAAGAGAAGAAAAAGAAAAATAATTGTAAAGATGCCAGGAATGAGAAATGAAAGAAAAGTGTATTTAAGAGAGCTATAAGATCGAAGAGACCAGAGGAGACAAACCCAAATCTAGTATTAAGAGGTCTGCAGCTTTGTCGTCTTGTTGCTCCAGCCTCTTAAATGAGACTGCAATACTTCCATGACTGGATATAAAAAGCACATTAGTCACTAGGAAGTGTGGGAGCCTTTCTGGGATGTAACAAGGCACATCCTTCTATTCCACGAGGAATTGCAGGCAGAGTGGTGATCCTATGCTGCCATCCAGCTGCTTGCTTCCTGGTGAAAATATGTGTTTGTGTAGAATAAATAGAACTAAATAGGTCATTTTTTCCCTGTCCAGATAATGTTTGGTGTGCTAGTTTTTTTCCCCCTTTGATTTTAATATTTTGAGAAGCTGGTCACATGTTAGTGCTTTTGGTTTTGTTTAACTGCAAGGAATTTTGCTGCTTTGCTTTTAATGGAGGAAATGCAGAATGGTAAGATATACAGGCTTTAATGCTCTGAAGAAAATCTTAATGAGGTTATTACCTCAGTAAAGCATGCTGTTGCCAGGTTTTCTTAGAGATAGGAAAAAAGATGAGAGTCACTGTATTTCATGCCAGACAATCACAGAATTCTTTTCCTTCTGTATTCTTGAGGCCTTTAATGTATGAGATTTTATCCTGATCTGGAGGCAGTGCAAATGCCAGTAAGTGCATATTAACCACTGAATTCTGTTTCATTAAAGAATATTGTTTTCCAAGCCATGCTTTGCTTCTATCATATTTGCTACCTAACATAGCTGATGTGTGTGAGGAAGAACAGTTTTGTCATGCTGTTGGGAAAACGGGTCAGCATTAATAGGTTCTCAGTTACATTAATAAGTTGTAACTAGAGTTAAAAAACAAAATATCTTTTAAAAATTGCTTTGTCATCTTTTAGTGGTCTTTGAGCAGGATTCAGGAGTTTCCCTATAATAGTCATTATATATGGCCAGCATTGCAGCATTGAGAGCTTTCCATCAGTTCATCTATCTGAGTCCTTAAAAATTTAATCTTTCCCACAAGTCTCTTCTCTGAGAGCTAACTGCATGGAAAAAAAATGAGTTTCTGTAAAAGGAAAAGGATGGTGACACCAGGAAATGTATTAAGGTTGTTAGCGTTTATAAAATGTCCTGAACTGGGAACAGGACATCATTCAAAGGAAAGTGTTTTGCTTAGAAGTCATCTAGTTCATGAGGAAGGGCAGAGAATAGGTGATGATTGTATTCTGAATTTGTTGTACTCTCTTTCAGGCTGAGATAGCCCAGCTTCAAGAACAGTTAGCTCTCAAAGATGCAGAAATTGAACGCTTACAGAGTCAGCTATCCAGGATGTCAACACATAATGAAGTTGCGGAAAAAGGTAGGAGGAGGGAAATTAAAGCTTCACCTATTTTACTTCACTTTGGTAGCAGTTTGGCTCAATATTTCAAAGCAATATAAGAAGGTACAAGAATGTGACCTCATAGAATTTATTTTGGAAGGAAGAATGGTGCAGATTTATTTGGCTTTCTGATAGAGCAGATAATTAGATATCCAAAGGGCAGTGAAACTTTCTCTAAAGAGAATTTTCTTATAATTTGAAAGACTTGTTTTAGTGTTTCCTGGAAACTGTTTTTGTGTATACCCTCAACATTTCCTTGAAAAGTCTTCATAATTACCATTTTTAAGAACAAAATTGTCATAATAGTACCTCTGCATAATGTTTGAGTATTCAAACATCCTAAAACTTATTTGTTGATGGACATCTCTTTGTTCAGGGCTGTATCCCAGATTTCTGTTTTAAATCTGCATAGTTAAAGATTAATGGCAGATAAACCTATACCCTTTGATCTCAGCCAGTAATATCATAGTTCTCTCCAATACTGACGCCCTGGAGCTTCTGTCAATTGCTGGGTTGTGGGCAATATGATATTAGTGACCTTTTTGTTCTATAATACTGACTCTTATTGGCACAAGAATATTAATGTGTACTGTTATGGTGGTGCATCAACTTTTCTGCACTAATTTCTTTTCTGGATGTTAGTTAACACACACAAAGAGTGCCTGCGTGAGAGGTGACTTCTCAGGTGCCTTATGCTACCGTCTCTTAGTGCTCACTAAATGTCTCCTTATGAGGATAAATGCAAGTGTGTCTTTTTCTAGAACAGGACAGTCTGTATTTTGGCTGTTGTTTGTTCTAAAGAAGTGAGAGTCCTTTCAAGTAAAGCACTAACATATACTTAGTGCTAATTTCACTCAGCAGCAGAGCTTCTGCATGTAGAGTACTGCATGTCTTACTAGAAAATTAGTTTCTCTAACAACAGTGTTTTGGACTCTGCTACTAATAGACTTGTATATTTTCTATTGGATTCTCACATAATTTATAGTATTTCAAGAGAAAAATAGTTGTATGACAGTAAATCAAGAGCTCAACAACTTTCAGCTTCCAAGCAGTGCATCTATTCCTGTTCAAGCTGAAGACGGAGATAAAACTCTCCTTGATTCCAGTGGGAGAAGAATCCAACCCCCTAGATTCTTTAGGGTACCTTTAAGGGACCTGCTTAGACTATATTTGAATGGCAACAATATGCAGTAGTAACAGTGTCTCTGCAAAAATGACCAACTCATCAGATTTTAGGTGGTCTTCTGAGTTAAGTAGAAAAATGTTAAGATATTTCCAGTGTGCTTGAATGCATATTCTAATTAAGTTGCAAACTTTATCTAATTTGTGCTTTTTCTACATACTTTATTTGACTCTCACCATTTACCATCGTAGAGGAAGTTTATAGGAGAAGGCTAAAAGAAAAACGTAAGCCTTGCAATTCACTTTTGGCTTTACCTCACTGTTCCTTTCACACACAATATAACTAAAATGCATTCTGCAGCAATAATTCAATGTCTGTTTACATTTGGCTGTCTAATTGTAATATACATGAGACATTGCTTTCATGGCTTGCAGCAAGCAGACAGCTACTTGCCCTGCTTAGTAAGATTTCACTTCAGAAAAAAAAATATCAGAGGTTTAAAAATCAGATAGTTGGACTTCAAAGGGACGTGTTCAAGGTTAACGGAGCCAAAACTTAACCTTTACCTTTCTTATTTGTTTGTGTGCAAAACCCATGCAATAGCTGGAAAGATCACTTTAACTGAAAGCCTCTTTCCTTGGAGGGAAAGGTTTGGGCTGCTTTTTTTAATCAGTGCAATAAAATTTTTAAAAAAGGGCTGAATAAAAATATATTTACATACTTGATGTTCTTATATATATTGTAAGTAAATTTTGCTTTAAATATGTTTTAAAATACCTCAACACCAGTTCTTTTTGAAGTCTAAAACTTATGAATAGAAATTAGTAGAACTGTGATTTTAATGGCTTTTTAAAAATCTTCCAATTGCTTGCCCACTGTCTGCTGGCTTTAGTTTTTGATTTGTCTGTGTCTGTGCATGTCTTGTGTTACTAACAGTTCTTTTTCACAAGAGAAATGTTTGCAAAGTTCATTTACTCGTTTTTAAATGTAATCATTACAAGATTTTTTCAAAAATACTAACCAGAATAAAATAATTACAGTTTCTGCAGGCTATTTAGATACGATATTGTATGTTCAGCTTTTAGTTGGAAATCATTTAAAAAAATTTTTTTTTACAGTATTAATTCTCTTTCTCCTCTCTCATTTCATGCCTATTACATCTGTTTTTCATAGTCTTTTGTGAAACAAATGGGTCTGTTCTAATGTCAAAACATGAATTCCTTGAGTGACAGCTACTACAGATAGACTGTTTTAGGTTCTGTCTCCTCCATCATCTAGACTTGATTTAGTACAGGTTGGTACTGGAGGACTTGATAGTAATAGTATGTAGAAAACAAATGAAAGATTTGGTTTAGCAAGGTTAGGATGACACGATTAACAAACCTGTATGTTTTCGGAAAGTAATTTTTAAGTGTTTTTGACTACAACACATCTGAATAACCTCTGAATCTATCTAGTAATACTAAGTTGTGCATGATGCAATTTTTTATTGGCTCTTCATGTAGATTTTAACTCATTTACTCATACTCAGATTTTTTATGAAAAATAGGTTACAAATTTTTCTCATTAGAGGCTGTCAGACAAGTTTTTGTTATTTTTAATCTTCAGGCTTCATAAATATCCTTGAACTACTTCCCATAAACTGGAGAATCTCTTTCCCGGGTGGAATGTAATTAATTTCAATGATGCTAAAAATTATTTCTTTAAATGTATAAACAGAATACACACTCTCATCTTTTGCAAAAATAAGCTTCATTGTTTCTTTTTTTTTTAATATACTTTCCTTTTGGAATATAAAATGAGATTATGCAGTATTTTGTAAGCAAAACCAGCACGTTTGTGTCATGTGACACTTTTAATAGTTCTGCTTTTGAAAAGCTTTAAGTTAAGAGGGACTACACTGTTAAATTACATTTATCTGCCATGCCACTGACATGGTTTGGTTATTTATAAGAACATAGGGAAAGTATCACAAAACAGATATCATTTAGAATAAATATAGCAAGTGTATTTTTCTTACGACATTGTAAAAAATGTTCTTAGATCAAGAAGTTCAGCGCTTGAAGATAGGAATGGAAACCTTACTGGCTGCAAATGAAGAAAAGGTGGGAAAACAATCTCTCTGCGTAGTAAGAACAAAACAATGGTTGTGAATCTCTGTAATGAGCTGAACAATGTGCTTTCCTTAAGGGTGCTATCGCTCTGATTTTTGGGATATCCCATGAGGTTGTGGCAGAAGGTTGGTTTTTAAATGGGAAATGGTGGTTGACCCTACTAACCTAGCTGCAGAACTTGGTAAACGGAGATAATTCCAGAGAGGAGCAGAAAGCCAAGGCTGTAATGAGCGGAATCTCTTGTTTTCTGCTATCAAAAAGATCACTAAGGCTTGGTCAGGCAACTTTTCATCTTCCAGACTTAATCTGAAGTGCATTGATATCCCTAGTTTAGATTGTGATATAAAAGGAAAGCCAAATGGCCTCCTGGGGGAAGGGGACCAGGATTTAAAGATAAATAAAAGCCAAAAAAAAGTTTTTTATGAGGCACGTGAGAGTCCTGATCCTGCTTTCTGGAAGAGCAGGCCAAAATCACAGAAATGAATGGGTAGTACTGTGTTTCCATAAGTTAAAAATGTAGGACTTTAAATATGATTTCATTTAATGCTTTTACAGGACCGTCGGATAGAGGAGTTAACACTACTGCTAAGCCAGTACAGGAGGGTCAAGGAGATCATGCTTGCAGCTCATGGTAAAATATGTTTGTGAATAATTTCCTGGTATCAGGTCTTTTAAAAACTGTGCATGCTGCTACTACTGTTTGTTGTTCTTTAAATGTATGCATATAATAATATATATTACATTATGCATAAATACGTATCAGAGAGTTGAGGGTAAGTATACATTTTTTTCATATATAGAGGGAAAGCCACAGTATGCCTTGAGCAGGTTCTACATTATTGTCTGTAACTTGCAGATATTTCATTTTTGGTTCTTATGCTGTAATTAACACAAAAAAATAGGGTAAAATCCATCTGGAGATTTAGCTACACCATTCCTGTTCCAAGAGACTTCTGTGGCTGAATCTTCTGCTCAGTTCTATAAGTCTTAATCTAAAAATGTTCTTCTGAGTTCATAGTAAATCTCTCCTTGGAGCACAATTTTGGGGCTATATGTTGTTCTAGATGGTGTCTTTAAGGATTCTGACTGATAAGGAAGGGTGGTTGATGAGACTATTTCTCTGGTTGTGCAGCTGTATGAGCTGCTCATCAGTTGGTTCTGAAATGCTGCAGTTTTACCTCATTGTGTGGTAAGGCAATCTGAAATCAACAACTGCATAGCCAAAAATACTCTGCTATATACTGCAGTCGGCAGGAGCTGCTGGTGCAGAGCTGCTACACCAGTGCAGTGATGGTTGGGTGGGCAGCTGGGGCAATGCTTTGTTAGCGCCTTCACACAGTGCTGCCCCTCCTCACTGGTTAGATTCCCATAAGACTGAAAGCCTCTTCCACAGTGCAGTCCCATGTCATAAATCCTTCAGGGGCAAAGCTTCAGCTCTCCTTTTTCCTTTTTCCCTGCTGCAGGTTGCCATCCCCTTGGTTGTGCTAACTCAGCTGTTTATAGAGCTGTGCTCTCAACTGGGTCATCTGGGTAAAAGAAAAGTTTTGATGTCAAAGAATACATTAAGTTAACTATGCTTACAAAAGAGGAAAACTGTAGTAGAAATAGGAAAATCCAAGGAGGCTTGGTTTGCAGAGGCCAGGCCAAAAGCAGTTGTAGCAAGAAGGATGAAAAAGAGGGAGGAAACAGCAGGACAATCATGTGCTAACATGGGAGTAGGGATAATTAGGAAAGTGCATTCAAATTAGTTAAAGGTATGAGTTTGCAGTTTTATTAAATTGCATTGAATCCCTCTTTAGACTCTCTTACTCAAAATTGAAGTGACATTCAATTTGATTTTACTTAATTATCTATGGGAAATGGATGAAGTGTAGAGATAGGTACTCAACAGAGTACCTCTGATATGCAATAGCATAGCCACTCAATAGAGTATGGGTGGTGTGCTACTGCTGTGACTGTTAGGCCATGAGTAACAATAAACAGTGCAAAATGATACTGGGAGACCTTAGTGCATGATGAGTCATAAATAATTAATTACGTCCTATATTCAGATTTCATACACCCCAGTTCAGTTCAAGAGTGGCAGTAATGATCAGCTGCCAGCCAGCCAGCTAGAGGTAAGAGAGGCAAAGTTTTCCTTTTATGTCATGTTTTTTATACTGAATTCCTCACAGGGAGTCTGATTTCAGGTGCAATTTGATAGTGTTAGGAAGACCCTTTTTCTTCTTTGCATCCAACATTTTGCTAAAAAGAACTGCAATGAATATAGTAAGTTCTGTCAGCCTTTCCCTCCTCTAGAAAAATGACCAGGCAAGTTCTGGTTTGGGGGGAACAACTGAAGAAAACGCCTGGCTGCTTCAGTGCGCTCCGTATTATATACTTAATTCGGAAGTTTGGTGAAAGTCTCTGTCCCATTTATTAATTACACTGCAGGAATGGGATGGAGTTTTAGGACAATCTCATTTTAAGTTGCCATCTTAGTTTTCAGCCCTAAATTTAGGGTTCAGGATGAGTTCTGCAAGGTCAGTTTTTTAATACACACTATCAAATGAATAAATAGAGTATTTTCAAGTCTTGTATTGCAGAATGGAAGCTTCTGTTTAGCACAAAATGAAAAGGAACAATAAATAGGTAAATTTGTTCTTAAATGCTCATTTTTAAAGAAAATCTCTCACTTGAAAGTGCTCTGAAATAAATTCCAAGGGAATGATTGTAGCTAATGGAGACATACCCTAGTTAACTTCCAAGATGCCCTTCGCCAAGGGTAGATGCTCTCTACAATAACACCTACAGGTCCAGTCTCCTTGGCCATACCCTGGTTGTACAGATTTGCACCATCTCTCTGTGTGCTCTGGTTTTTGGAGGAAACTTGCATGTGTGAGCAAGCCATGATGCTGTGCATTACTGAGGAGCTGGGACTGTAGGGAGTGTGATGGAGTCCACCTATACTAGTGTAGTCGCTCAGGCGATACGGAGCAGTGTTAACTATAGTGATGCTCAACTTCAAGATAAAAAATAAAAACCACGCCTGCATGGGAACTGGAGTGTGTATACTCAGTCCCTGTTAAGGTGCATGCTGTGATGGCTACATTATCACAACCCGAATGTGAGATAGTTACCTTGTGTGTCGCTGTAAGAGTCTCATGTGTTTGGGTTGCAGTCTCCCTGCCAAGAAGTATCTCCTTGATCTATTCATTTATTTATTTTTAGAGGTGGATTTCTGAAGTTCCCTTTGAAGTGTAGTCTCTGCTTTAAAACTATTTTTGGTAGAATCAGAGGGTTGAAATCTTCTGTCTCACATAACTGTTTCAAATAATTACTTAATTGAAATACAACAGATTGTAAGCATTGCTTATTTCTGTTTAAGGCAAGTGATAAATCATGTTGCCAAAAGATGACCGTGTCTTTATCATATGTGTCACATATGTTTAAAAAAATAAAGTCTTGGATTAAATTGGGGTATCTGCTTGAAACAGTCACTGATAGTAGAGTAAAATGTAAAAGAACTCTCCAGAGCTACTATAGATAGCTCTTTTGATTTTAGTTATTTGTGCTAATTGAGGGGCTGCCTACTAGGAGGGATAGCTTGTGACATTGCCAGCTTCAGTTTCACTTCACATCCTGAAAGGCTGGTGATCAGCATTAGGTTTGCTGGCAGCCTTTGTAGCTGAACGGCACAATAACCAAGTCCATGTCAAATGAGTTTTCAAGTGATGTCTCTTCTCAGTAGTGACAAGGCGAAAGCATAATTTTTGTTGCTTTTCTATAACAGACTAGTGCTATTGCACCTCCATCGCAGAAATTAGAGACTATTAATGTGTTCAGAGGTCAGTCTAAATTTCTCCATCATAGCATAGCTGCCCCTCTGTATCCTGTCTGCAACCTTGTGCACAGCAGACTTCCAAAAAATTTCTCATCTAAAATTCTTCAGAAATTTGCTGAGCACGAAATATTTAAAATGTGATTTCATATTATTGTGGCTTTGAAAATTAAAGATTAAAACTCTAATTAAGTAGTGAATTTGGAGTATTTTGCAGTATTTGTTTATATGAGAGATATCCAGAAAAACCTGGAACACATTTACCATGTTTATCTTTAAACTAAGTGTGGAATACTGGATTATGGTACGGATGGTGTCAAACATGCACACTTCCTGTAAAGTGAAATACTGTGAGAAAGATAACGGTACCAACTTGAACTTGCCTCAGAACATCAAACTGTAAACTACAGTGGTTCAGAAGCTGTCTCTTAAGCAGCTCAGCTACACACAACAGAGCAGGGCGGGCAACTAGAAGCGGTAACTTTCTTGCTCTAATAAATCAGTCTGCTTATGAGTCAGAGTCCTAAAGGGGGCTGTTGAGCAGAGAGGTACAAAAAGGCTGGTGAACCAAAAGCATTAGATGAAGACAGAAGTGGAATTTAGAGAGCAAAGTATTTAGCCTGTCTGAATATGATTCTAAATGTTATTTTTTGACCTGTTTATCTCCCTTGCTACTTGTCACCTTTAACGCTCCCAGGCTCTTCAGACAGAATTGTCTCTGGTGGCAGCGAAGAGGAACTTGAGACAACTTTAAGGAAGTGGAGTCTTTTGACTAATCCTCAAGGAGAATTATTTAAAACAGAGGTACATAGTAAAGATGTTTTAGAAGCAAGCTCCACTGTAAAAATGATTTGTCTGTATTGGTTTCTCTGTAGTAGCAAAGGTAATGTGGAGAAGGGTTTGGCCCTAAGTGAATTTTTGTGCCTGTCAATATGGGTTTGGTAGACTATATTTCAGATTTAGACACCACAGCTACAGGCTTGAAACCTATATTTTACATAGGCCTCTTCGGGAGAATTGTCACCGGCTATGCTATCTCCAGTGCCACACAAAACTATGGAAATCAGGCAAGACTTTTGTTTCATGTTTCTTGTGCGGATTGTCCTAAGTCTGTATTATTTAATATGTTAGTTGTGCCTGTTCTTAGCTTGGCAAGAACTTTTGGGTAGTTGTGAAAGTATTTGCCATGTGAATTCTACAACGCTTACTTGTAAGGTTTGAATTACAAGAATGAATGGGCAATTTTATAGATCAGAAGAAATATGTATTGTAGTGCTTACAACAATATTTTAAATTCTGATTTAAAGTGGAAGCATTCCAGTATCTTCAGCTAATCTAATCTCTCCACAAGAGGAATCCTTGGAAAACAGAAGTAGGTAAGAATGAATAACTTTACTTGAAAGGAAAAAAAAATACAGTCAGAATTTTTTTGATAATTCTGCTTTTTCCTTTCATTTTTCATGTTTTTGAAAGCCTTTAACTGTTGCGTACTGTTCTCAGAGAGTTACTGATGTCTACTTCGGCTTGGTTAAGAGCTTCTTAAAAAAATCATTAATAAATATTCTGTAATGTTTAAAACTAAACACTGGACCTTGTTGCTTTTCATTATCGATCAAAGTATGCCTTGCTGCTCTTTCTGACTTGGTATATTGCAGTTCCCAGTACTATGAGTTTTAGGCTGAAATATGACAAAACAAGTTTATCTCCCAATTATGATTTATCTGTTACATATAGACATTATGTGATTATATACAACTATCATATGATACCATTGTGGTGTATGCAAAGGTATTGTCTTGCATTAATTGTGCTGCTCTGGCCTGTTGTTTATTTTAAGGGTTCCGCAGAAAAAAAAGTCAAGTAGTCTAGAAGAGTTGCAGAGTGAATCCCTGGAAAAGGTTGGTTTATGTGTATTTAGAATTTCTGAGGTTTAATTTCAAGACTCAGATAAACGTTAAGTATACTCTTTCTGTTTTACATATAGCTAACTTCACCACCACTAAATGCGCGTGAAAAAAACCTAATGATATAATAGTTCATTTTTCATCCAATATCTAAGCTTAGAACAGTTTGACACACCCACATGTATACACCTTCAAACTCAGCTTTTCAACTTAAAGAGAATGAAAAACAATTTAAGAGAAATGCAACAAATAATGAGCAGTCATCTTCTTGAACTGCAGTATTATTTTGTTTATGGTTATGTGTTTTAAAAACAATTTTGTCTTCTAAATTGCTCAAATGTGAAGACAGCAAATCTTGAAGATAATTAAAGAGTAAATATTGGGACTAGGTATTTCCACATAGGACTCCTTTTTGAGTGTTTGCATGTAAATTTATCTGTCACTCCCTAACCTACACTTCTGATATAAATGGCATTACTGATATTTATGTTGCATTATTTAAACAGCAGGAACACTGTTGTTAATTCCAAGGCTTCGCTGCATTTCAGAATAAACTTTTCAATTTACAAAAGTCTCATTATGTTATGATCTAGAGGCTTGCTTTGTCATTATGTACACTGAATTCTTTTCTGCAGTTGTACTTAAATGTTGTGAGACTGTTGACATTTTATATGCCAGAATTTGTAGACTTAATACTAAATTACCAATGTACATTAATGCCATTTGAAAAGGATATTAGTGTAACCATATTCAATAGTAATGTGGTTATTCTAGTTCTTTAAATTTTCTTAAATTTGTTCTTAAACTTCTGAAGATGACAGCATCCAAGTAGAATGTTTGAAATTTATGTTGCACTCATTTTATTGTGGTAATACATATGACAAATGAATTAAGAACTAACATATATCATTCTATGTGGAATTTATGAAGGTCTGTTTTCTTTTTGTTAACTTTTAAAATACTGAATTTTCTTGTCCTATATTCAAAAACTTTATTTGTCTCTATGATGTGATGAGACTGCACTTACACATTTTGTCTGTAAATCTGCTGGTTCTCTCAAATCAGAGACCACAGAGGGACAAGAAACAGAAATATCACTATAGCAAGCCAGAACCATGTTCAGTAAAGCATTTAAATGTACGGCCTAATTTAGGCATGAGGCTTCTTAGTGAAATAAATAAGATTTACTTATATGTATGAGTGATTGGCTAAACATGAACTCACCATAACTTAATAAAAACTAAGCCTAAGATAACTTGTTTTGTTGACTCGGCACAGTAAGTCTTCGCTGCTTCTGTTGAATCCAGTGGAAGCTGTGCTGGGCACTGTTTCACTGGAGCTATTCTTTGCACAAAGCTCAAATTTTGATCACATTCAGCAATAATGAAAAGTAAAATAAAAAAATTGGCATCTCTGACCTAGCCATATTGACATTTCTGTCATTTCATTTCTACCACAACTTTTTTTGTGGTTTCAGATGGATACAGTGTTACATATGTTCTGTTTTAATGCCATTCACTAGCGTTTCATTTTAACCGTTAAAAAACTGTCATATTCCCAACTCAAGGCCAATTTACTGGGACTATCCATAAGCCTAAAAATGGCAAAATCCCTTAGCTCTCAACAGAACCTAAATAGGATCTGAATTTTATAAAGTGGTTTGAACAAAGGCCCATTTGTTGAATATTTTATTAAAATGAAATGAGGAGATAACAGACCTTGTAATATACTGTCAGTGCCTTATGTAGCATCACTGTCGTAGAAATCAGACTAAATTTGATGTTCTGTGTATGTATGTTAATACTAACATTTGTCTGTTACTTTTTTCCATATAACTCTGAAATTACCCTCCCTGCAACTCCATAGTATGTAGACGGAAATCCAGTACAGCCTGTTGTAGAACAAGAGGTATATTAACTGCAAACTCTTTTAACATTTATATAATGTGATATGCTGTGATGGTATGGCTCTTTTCACTTCGTACTCATTTTCTCTTTAAAATGTTTACATAGTTCAAGTACTGACAAACTTCAAGAAAGGGGGTAAAGATTTGAGAGGGAAATCTCTTTTTATCTAAAAGCTTTTTGAGTATGTGAGGTTGGAAGCCAAAGTTGGTCCATTTCAGAAAAGAAAGGAAGTGGTAATCTTGTATGATTGCAATGAGCAGTGAAATAATAGGTTCTCTAAGTGTTTAATTTTTTTGTAAAAGACTGGATATACTTCTGCACTTGCCAAAACAGGATGAGGGGGAGGGGCACAGTCCCCAAAACTGAGGAATCTGGACTATGATTTGCAGATTATATAGTCACAAAGATCTCTTTTGGCCTTGAAATAAGAACAAGATAAACCAGCGGAGAATTCATTAAATGTTTTATGTGTCATCCTGTCACAGAAAAGCTTGATCTTAATATTTCAAAATAGCTTTGTTAAAGTGGGGTTACTAAATAGGAGTATGCTCTATGTTTCTAGGCACTACATATGTTTCGCATATTTGCAGTACATTGTTCTGCTACATAAGCTCCTGTTAGTGTTGAAACAAACACTTATGAGCTTTTTTGAAAATACAAACTGAATGTATACTAACTACTCCCACTAATGTCAATTGGAGTTGCAGGTTCACTGCTTCTCCAGAAAAGCCTCTATATTTCTGTAATTTTGCCAGTTGTGGGATATGTTTTGCCCAGTGTGATGGCTCCTTCACCTTTTCA
This sequence comes from Dromaius novaehollandiae, assembly GCF_036370855.1. Lineage (NCBI taxonomy): Eukaryota > Metazoa > Chordata > Aves > Casuariiformes > Dromaiidae > Dromaius > Dromaius novaehollandiae. The sequence goes on from NC_088102.1 coordinate 59,382,379, forward strand.
CTTGGATTCATCAGTGTTGATGATATTACACTGAGTTTTTTAGATGGCAACTTCTACCATGATAAGTTTCCAAAACTGTAGACAAATACCTCTGTGAAATGCATACTTTGGTTGGAAAAGTATTGTTAGGCTCAAAATTATCAGATTTACATGTAAATTTTAATCTACCTATGTACAGAGTAAGATCCCCATTATGGAAAAATTGAATGCAAGGAAAATTAAGAGATTTCCTATTTTTAGCATAGCCTACATAGCAGTTCCCCTTCAATACAATATACTGAATACTGAGACTTTAAGGACCACCTCTTGTGAGCTCTGTTGCTGGCGGAGGGACCTCCCACTGTAAGCAATCTCTCTGATGCTAGCGACACTCTGTATGTGTGCAGAGACTGGGTGCCATAATTGCAGGCAATTTTAGCCGCCAAAATTACATAGAATAAGTCAGCAGCCGTTCGGACTAGTCCTAAAATATAGCTCAGTCCATGTTTTTCTTGCAACATATATCTGTGATATTGCAATACATTGTGCTTAGGTATTATATTATAATTAGCAATTACTATATAGCTTGTAGTTATTTAACTTAGATTTCTTTTTAAATAGTATTTGTAATGTTACAAAGAGATCATAATTCTTACCAAAGTGAAATTCCTGCAACTTAACTTAATTTGTGTTTTTTTTAAATATTATTAGTAGTCGTAGGCAACTATGTTTTGCCTGATTTGAATTATGCAGGTACTTTTGGCTTAAGGACGAAAAAATAATAGAGCAAAGAATGGGCTAAGAAACAACTAAATGCATTTATGGCACTATCAAAGTTGACCTTGTGAGGGCCAAATCATTACATGGTGCCAGGATCCTAGATGGAAAGGAGATAGCTAGAAAAATTCTTATGACGAAACCAAATAAAATATTACTCAATATATATATTATGTTTTAACATAATATATAGTGTAGCTGAAGAGGAAGGGAAAGATGAGAGAAGGCTCTATCTTAGCTAGAAAATGGTGGCAGCTGCCCATTTTGCTTAAATTGAATTATCTGTAAGAAGGAACATGGAGAGGGTGGTGTCATTTTCAACTGTAAACTGCAAATAGAGTTTTTCAACAACTTCTCTCAACTTTTAAATGAATATTGTGTAATGGATTGCAAATGCTGTAAGTGATTTGATTTCCTCCCCGCCCTACCCCACCCCTGTTAAAAAACAGAATAAGCCACTTGTGAAAGGCAGCAAATATCAAACCTTGCCGGGAAAGCTGCCTCGACCCGCACACAACGGAGAGCAGGGAGTGTACAGCACATCCAACTCAACAGATGTCTGTGGCCTGAACGACGAGGACAACAGTGCCCTGAGCCTGCGTATGTATTCGTGCCGCTCTGAGAGGCAGGGGGAGCATTATGGATGGAGGGGAAAAAAATCAAACTGTTTTGAAGGACTGGGACATAAGATGGTATATAATGCTATGCTGGAAAGTTCTGCTTCTTTTTTAAGGATGTACCAAAAATATTCCAGTTTACCTCACTGGGGAATAAAAGATGGGTTTAAGTTAGAGCGTTCTCTGCTGCACTGGATGATATAATTTGCTGACTTCACTGATAGCCTAAGTAATGAAGAGAGCCTTCTTCTGGAGATTGCGAGGAATGGGGAGAGCATCTGAAGAGTCAACAAATCTGTTGCTCAGAATTGGAGCTTTGGGAGATCCAAACATATGGACACTATGAATAATAAGTAGCAATCTTTCAGTCGGTCAATCACCTGAGCTTGCTGACCTTTTTCTTAAAAATACAAGCAAAAATGTGCAGCCAACTACAGCAAGACAGACAACTTGATAAAATGTCTTTTTTAAAAGTGTTTTCCCCAAGATACTAGCTTGCATGTTAACAAAAAAGCAGAAGGGAGGGGGGAAAAAGATGAAAAAAACCCTCCCTTTCCATCCCTCTACATTTTATTCTTTGACAGTTTACAGTACAGCCAGCACTAATGTAAGCATTTCAGACAAAAATCTGAGTGCCAGCACTATGGTTTATTGTAGCTTGTGGGGACTCATGAGTGAAAAATTAACTTGCTAAGTGCAGAAAAACATGAGCAGACTTAGAAATTGGAAGTATACTTGTATTGCACATCCATATATGTGTGTGGAAGCCTGTATTAAATTTCTTTTCAGTGACACCTTCAGCATGGATTTATTAACAGACAACACTACAGTCAGGCACAGAGCCAGGATTTGCCAAGGACTAGTGAGGTTGGGAGTTTAGTCACAAGTCACAAGAATCCCTCATGATTTTGAAGTGTTCCTCATTTAACTCTTTATTTTAGGTCCTATGGTCCTGATTTATAGAAGCGGCGAGGTACTGTAGGTTCAAGATTTCAATAAGCTGTGTTGTTTAGGTATTTTTAAAAGTTCTGTGATCACAACATTGGAGTTTCATTAATGGTCCACACTTAGTGAAATACAAGTGTAGGCAATGCATAGGCCATGCTATTATGGCTTTAACTGCAAGATTATCCAAGGATGATCAGTCTTGTAAAGGCAAGTGTTCTTTTTCTACAAAAAAGCAGTGAATCCTTAAATACACTGAATTAACAATTTTTTTTTTTTTTTTAATGTGGGAAGTTGGTTTATGTGTGCAGTACACCCATTACACTTTCATTCGTTTAAATTTGATGTAGTTTTAGACTGATTCATTGGAGATGTTCTGTGGCTTTTATGGAGCTATATAGTACATGCTTAGTATGTTAAAATTGTCTAAGAACAGTTAAATGATCATTTCTATATATTTAAGATAATTTGTACAGAATTCTTGGGTCCCATGCACACCTGCGCATTCGCTTTCACATAAAGCATAACTGCTTCTTTTCTGTTTGTTTCTGCTTTTAACGCTTAGCTCACTTCTTTGCTCTTCTGTAACTTTATTTTGCTGGTGTTTTATATCTTCTTTGCTTCTTCATCTGGCTTACTGCTTCTTGGGATGACTGAAGATCGCATCAGGAGTGTCAGTGCACCAGTGCTAGGTATCGTATCCAAACAAGACACTACTTCAGTGTAAATTTTTCTACTTATTTTTTCCTTTCTTTTTTCCTCCCTTTCTGTCTCCTATAAAATACTAATTCTGAGTGGGCCATCTAGGTTGAATTCCTTAAGTGCAGAACCCAAAATGAAATACCTCCTTTTGCTATACAGCGTTAGGATAGGATTTTTTTAAGATACTTACTCTTGGTCTCATTCTGCTTTCACTGAAGTCAACAGTAAAATTCCCAGTGATTTTGATGGAGTAGTTTCAGTATTCAGTATTAAGAGTAAGCAAGACAAAAGCTGCTCCAGTCTAAAGACTTACATGACCAAAAGCTTGTTTATTTTTTCCAGTTACTGTAGTTGGTCCAATAAAAGGGTTTTTTTTTAACCTCTCCCTACACAACTTCTTTTGTCAATGTCTTTAGACTACTGTAGCTACAACAGCATTTCTGCTAGTGGTAAGAACAGGGTTATTTTAAAACTCCAATGAAAATAAATTTTCACTATAAATTACTGTAAGGTATGAAATACTATAAATGGATCATCTCCAATATAAAGACGTTAAAGTGAATGTGTTTATGCAAATTGACTGAGCCACTGTTGTTATAGTAGCAGCTAGAAGGGGAGGGCCGTTTATAATGAACACGTGGCCAGGCCCGAGGTCCTTCTGATAGGAGGAAGCAGCGTGAACGCAGAGTTAGGATGAGCCTGGCTGACGCAGCACTGGTTCCAGGTCACTGCGACAGACTTTCGCACCATTCTCCCGGCCCTGACGTCCGGGCGACTCGGCTGGGACGCGTGCTCGCTGATACCTGATGACAGTAGTACGAGATGTTTAATGAGAACAGGTGCGAAGCAGTGGTATTGACGTGGCACTTGGCTCTTTTTGGAGACAGAGCATAATTCTGCTCAATAAAAGGTGATGGGAATGCAGTGGTGTAACAGCAGATTTTGTTCTTTTTTCTTTAGGAACAAAGGTACCTTCAATTAGTTAAAATAATGCATTTAGTTATACATGATTGAAATAACAATACTATTTTACCCAATATTTTATTGTCATCTTTATATCAGCTGTACAGTTATTATTTTTTCACCTTCTGAGCAAGATTTTTTTTTTATACAAGGACACTTTAAAAGCTATCTTTACTTTTTTGTTGTTTTATATTAAAATATTGGCTTCCTAGATAACTTAATGACTTTGTACTTTGTCAGTTACTATAAAATGTGATTATTGTTCTTAACCCAGGAGAAACAGAGACTATGGATGGTACAGTAGTTTCAGAAGACCTTTCACCTCTTTCTTCGGGCACGGATTCAGGTCCCCAATCTCCGCTGTCTCCGGAAAACAGGAAGAGTCCAAAAGGGATCAAGAAAATCTGGGGAAAGTAAGATTTTTTTTTTTTTAGTTCCCCATCAAAGCATTTTAATGCTTTGTATAAACAAATCCAGTTCTCTACAATGTCTGAAGCAAGAATAAAGCAGAGAAATGAACGGTAGTGCTAAGAGTCATGCTCTTGGAAAAAATAAAATACTTTGCTTTCTTAATATAATGCCAACAGTTTTGTTAGTTATGAAATAATAAATTCATTATAGAAGCCATCAATTAAAAAAGTGAGAGAAAAAGAAGAAACGAAAAGTAGGTGGACTGAGTTTTTACTGTGTTCAGTTTATCTCCTTCAGGACACCAGTCACTTGCGAGCCTGGCCTTCAGTGTGGATTACTTGGGTCGAAGGGTCACAGCTGCTTTGCAGAGCTCATCTTTTCCCCAGAGTTAGGTCTAGACAGTGTTTTCCTGCAACTTCTTAGACTGCTACTTGAATTAGTTGTGTGGAGTTTACAGGAAGATTAATAAAGCTTTTAGTTGTCATTATAGTTTCCCTATGAAACAAAAAGTGTTCCCTATTTAAAGCTAACATTAATGTTTTGGCACTCTTGTCTTTAAAGAATTAGGAGAACTCAGTCAGGTAACTTCCCTGCAGACGATCTGGGTTTGGCAGAGTTTCGAAGAGGTGGTCTCCGTGCAACAGCTGGCCCTCGCTTATCCAGATCAAAGGAAACAAAAGGACAGAAAAGGTAACGATTCATTCTTTTCCTTGCACTGCGTATTACATAGTATTGTTAAATATGCTGAGCAGCAAAACCCTCCTGTTGTGAAATATATTTTGCCCAACATAGTTCATTACACACAGAATTTCACTATAACTGGAAAGGATTTCCTGAGTAGAAAATATTTCCTGAGTAGATCCCCCATCTCCACTCCTTCAACTGCAGGGAGCAGTACTAGCTCTTTGTTGGTGTGGCACAATTTCACCTTGTTGAGAACATGTGTAGCAAGAAAACTTATCTCATCATTCTCTCCTGTGGGAATATCTGTTCATGAGAAGAAAATCTGAGCAGTCCAGTTAACAGGGCACTATTACCTCAGCAAATACTGCAAGAATGGTCATTGACCTTTGTTATTGCGCAGAACAAAGCACACTACGAGGCACGTTGTAGTACTGTCTCTGGATATGACTATGTTTCTGATGATAACCACAGTCTTTTTGAGTTTCAAACACTTCTTGTGCTTTTCAGTGACTACAATGCTCCGTTTGCTCAGTGGGGCACTGAAAGAGTTTGTAACTGGCTTGAGGACTTTGGTCTCGGTCAGTACGTCATTTTTGCACGGCAGTGGGTGAGTTCAGGCCATACACTGTTAACTGCAACACCTCAGGACATGGAAAAGGTAATAATTGGTAATTGTTTCTCTCAAGCAACCATAGAGGTTGAGTCTGTACAACCAAACCCCTTCAAACAAGTAGCAGTTCTACCTTTTTGAAATCTGTAGCATCAGTTTTTGTAGATGTCTGATGAGGTGAAAAGCCCTAGAGGCAAGGCTAACTCTTTGTTACTGTTGTTATAGGAAATGGGAATAAAGCATCCACTGCACAGGAAGAAATTAGTTTTGGCAATTAAATCAATAAATGCAAAACAAGATGAGAAGTCTGCACAACTAGATCATATCTGGGTGACACGTAAGTGTTTGAAGACTTGTGGAATTGTTTGGGAAGGGGTTTTCTGTTCAGCTGAGCAGGAACGAAAACCTTTTAAATATTTTCAGATCAGATGAGTAGTTCTCAGAGTAAGTGATTAGAGGATTCACTTCTTTACCTGCATACACTATAGAGTACTTTAACACATAGCATTAATATTCTGATGCCTTCCATGGTACTCATGTTTCTTGAAGTATTTCAGTACTTCCCTGAAATCTGAATGGCAGAGTTGCCCTTGGTAGTTCCCCTGGAAGTTACACAGTGTAACTGTGGGGTTACCTGAAGTCAAATATAATGCAAGTCTTCATTCTGTGGAAAATTTTACCATTGTTGGAATTTAATGCTCTTGAAATGATGACTGGTAACTGCTTAAACACAGCGCTCATGCAGCCCAGGGCTATTATGGACAAAGCTCGTTTGGTGGGAGTTGCTTTTAGGCTTCCCCTAAGAGTCTGTCCTTTTGAAAGGAGAAAATGTGGAATGAGCTTCCTGAATACCTCAGAGGATGCCCGCCCACCTGTGGAGGGCTTCATTCTCATTCATCTGGGCTGGTTTACACCCTGTACTTCTATCCACAGGATGGCTTGATGATATTGGTTTACCTCAGTACAAAGACCAGTTCCATGAGTCCAGAGTTGATGGGAGAATGTTGCAGTACTTAACTGTGGTAAGCTAAAATCCTTTTGCCTCAGTTTAACCAGAGGCAGAACTTCAGAATGTGCATGAATTGGAGAATCTTCCTTTGAATGTGAGCAATTAAGGAAATCTGCAAGCCAAAAATGGTGGCAGTAATAATTCATTCATATTGTTTAATGATTACTATTCCAAAGACAAATAAAATAACTAGTAAAGAGATGTTATAGCTGGCTTTTGAAAGAAAGAAAGAAAGAAAAAAAGAAAAAAAAAGCTTTCTTCCACTATCATACAATGCACCAAGATTAAAGGTAAAATGACCTAATTTACATGCAGCTCCTGGAATGTTTTGTTCTCTTCATCAGTTACCAAGAAGATACAATAAGTTAAAGATGAGCAGCAAATTCAGTAACCTGTAAAGCTCTACCAAACTGGCAGCAAACCATACACATAGCTGCTGTGTTTTATTACACAGTTTCTCTGCCCAGGTTTGGATAATTAAATATTTAATTCTGCTCTTCTGCTAGAAAAAAAATGAATCGTTTAGCTGGTATCGAAAGTACAGCCTTGTCTATACTGCTTGAGGAGCCTTGCTATAGAAGCATGATCCCCACTGTTCTGTTTTAGGTGTACACTTGCAGCTGCAGTGGTCCTACCTGCAACAGGTTCTTAGCCAGACAGAAACAGTCCAGATACTTTGTAACCATCTATGACACTCCCCTCCCCCTCCCTTTTTTATTTTTACTGAATAAGCTCTAAGTCTGCTTCAGGTTTTACCCAAGACTTACTGTGGTGTGACGTTAAAAAAAAAAAAATCTTGAAAATGTAAACTATTTCAGCTCAAACTGTAGTTAGTGTGGTTTACATTAAACTATATAGCAAGCTAAAAATCATTTCTTGGGCAAAGTACCTGCTTTAGTATACATTCTGTGCCTCTTTTACAGAATGACCTCCTCTTTCTGAAAGTCACCAGTCAGCTGCATCATCTGAGTATTAAATGTGCCATTCATGTGCTGCATGTCAACAGTTTTAACCCCCATTGTCTACGCAGGAGACCGGTTGATGAGGTAAAAGAATATTTAAGTAATTTAATTTAAACAAGCACCAATTATCCCATTCCAGCCAAAAGGAACAGAAAATTAATGTGTGTATAATAATACCCCAGTCACTGGGGTATTATAATATATACAGCCTCTCAAGCAATAGTTACATTGCTTTCCATCTCTGGCATGCAACATACTCACTGATAACAAATCTACTCAGGTTATAAGTGCGTGAGCCTCTTAATGGTTGAACCTCATGCATTTCCCTTTAGAAATTATTTGTTCAGTTTTAAGAAGTTTGTTCAGTTTTTAAGAGAATAATTTGGAATGCTTTTTCTTTGGCTCTCCTAATTAAATTGTCAAAGACTGAGAGGTTTTTGTCTTACTTGGTCAGCATAGCTTATTCTTAGTCTTTATATTAATAAATGACTTGATAATAATGCTGTTTTCAAAACACTCCCTTTTTTCCACCTGCATCTGTAGTGTCTATATTCTGCTATTTGATGCAGAATAAAGGGTTTCATCTATACTAGAATATACCTACCATCTCATGAGAGGATGTTTGAGAACAGCTTTGAACAAAAATCAATACTTTAGAATTGGGGAAATACTGCTAATTACGGAAGAGGAAGAACAATGCATTTATATCTGAACTGAGGATAGATATTGAGAATGTGCGCTGACAGAGCAGGCTATACTGTCATCATCTTTTTCTGGTTACTTTAACAGAATAACGTTTCACCTTCTGAAGTAGTTCAGTGGTCCAATCACAGAGTGATGGAATGGCTCAGATCAGTTGATCTGGCAGAATATGCACCAAATCTTCGAGGAAGCGGAGTGCATGGTGGCCTCATTGTGAGAATTCTTTTAAACATTTTACTGCATGTGTACTTAAAACTGACAGACTGTACTAAAAAACTTAATTTATCTTGTGTTTGTCAAGCAGGAAGAAACAAATACGGACAATTTGCAATCTGACAGCATGATCAGGCCTTAAGAGCCTCTGGATCTGATCCATGCATTTAAAAAAGGAACTGTTAAAACATTTTTTATAATCAAATCTGAGCAGTGTACAAGTGTTTCATAATAACAGGAGTATGCTTAAAAGCAAGTTGTACTATGGGAAAAATACTCACTGATAAAGTATCACTAAGAGTTTCTTTAAATGGATTTAATAGAATTCTGAGCCAACTGCCTACCACAGTAAGTAATAGTCCTGAATCTGCAGCAGTCTTGCCAGCAATCAGGAATGAGAATTTATTTGGATTCAATACTAAGCTACACATAGTTCATGTTAAGTCAGAGTTCTGATATATTGTGATTCCAGTGCCTTGGATTTTTTGCAAAAATTAAACAGAAAAAATTGTTCTGAGATTAAATTTGTATTCTTAAGAGTAATACAATAGTAAAACTATAGCACAACATTCTGAAAACAACTTTGTTCAAGCAGTCGGAAAGGTAGTGTCTATTTTCATGTATTTCCCATTCAAACCCTTGCTATTGCTAGTGAGTTATAAGAAAAGAGAATTCTCTCTCATAAGCACTGTAATGGTTTGCCACTGTGACTATTTAAGCATATAAAAAATAAATCTTTTGCCTTTTTTTAATAGATTCTCGAACCTCGCTTCAACGGAGACACACTAGCAATGCTGCTAAACATTCCACCTCAAAAGACCCTACTGCGACGCCACCTAACCACCAATTTTAATGTATTAATTGGACCAGAGGCACAACAAGAGAAGAGAGAAATAATGGAGTCAACAGCATACACACCTCTGACCACCACTGCCAAAGTTCGGGTATATTCTGCTTTGTAAAATGGATTTTTTTTTTTTTTTAAAACTCTTCCATCTTTTATAAAGAAAATAAGGGGAAAGGTCAGTTCTGAGACAGGTTTTAAATTTTCCTTAGTTCTAGATACCAAAACATTCAATTCATATTTATTTAAATATGCTTTTGAAATAAGCATGCAATCCCTTCTGTCTTTTCTTAGAAGGAAACTTTACCTGAATCTATTTAAAATTAACTGCAACTCCCAATTTGAAAACAAATGTTTAGTTCATAATCTACTTACTTGAACTAAAGTATAGCAGTAAATCAAAAAGGAGATGAAACTGACTGTTTAAACGACAACCTGATTTTTCTTGTTTAAAACTTGTTGTCTTTCATTTTAGCCAAAGAAACTTGGATTTTCACATTTTGGAAACTTAAGAAAAAAGAAATTTGATGAATCAACAGACTACATTTGTCCTATGGATACAAATCCAGGTGCTACCAACGGTACTCAAAAGAACTATGGTGGATACAAAGGACTTAGTCCATTCACTGATAGGGAATTGGATAAACTGGATCAGGTGGGACAAACAGACTGATGCCATTCTCATCTCATCCTCTCCATGCATTCCAAAGCTTGCAAATAACCTAGTGTTAGCACATAGCGTATCTGCTACATCCGCATGAACTCACTGAGAAAGTATTGGCTATGGACACTTGAAAAGAGTTCTATACTGAGAAGGTCAGGGTAATTTTTTTAATCAACATAAGCATAAACTCATCCATCTTCAAGCCCTTTTTCAGGAATGTAACACCTTTACACTACGAAGATCAATGTATTTTGATAGTTAAGGTGGAGGCTGCAGTAAACACAAGACTTTCGTGCTTCCAGTTTTCCTAATCTATGAGTATGGCACACAACTTTTTTCTTTATGGGTGGTTTTAATGTAATAAATTTATTCAGACTTGTACAGAAGTATCAAGTTATACCGTCCAGTTGTATTTTAATATGTATTTTCAACAGAAGTATTAATGTGCCCAACTGAATTCTTTCATTAAGTACAGTGGGAAGTAATTATGCTTAAACAGTATATATAAAAACAATACATCAGTAATTAAAAAAATTATTAATAAACCAATACCTGAATAATTCAGTTTTGTTATCTAGTAGTGAAACTGTGTCTAGACATCATATGGATAAATGATGAAGACTAAATCCCATCAAACTTCATTCAACTTTGCTGCAAAATTTTGTGTAAAGGGATGTAAACCCTGAAAAACGGAGCCCCTAGAGGCTTGTGTGAACTTTGTCAACACACAAGAATCAGAGGCAGCTGGGGTAAACTGTCATATCTCCAGCAACCTTAAGTGAGATATGATATTTTAAATCTAATGAGAGAATGGTCACAAAATTGAAAAGACTAACTGTGAAGGTCATTTTTTCTCATTTGCATGGTATACTGCATCTAACATCGCGTTTGTATTCATTATCTAACCACTGTCTTTACCAATGTACATCATGTTAGTAAAATAAAGTGCTGTTTCTAAGTAGAAAGAGTACCAAATCCTGATGGGATTGAACAGACATGCTTTAATTTAGTATGGATGTCCAGTTACACAGCTTAGTGGTGTACGTGAGTGCATTAACTTTGAGCCTATGGCTTATGACATACAGTTGTGCAAGTTTTAGAAAAATACTGGATTTTTCATTATGACAGCAGTCTTTCAATTAAGCATGATTTCTAAGCATGTGATAATGCAGTGAAACCGCAATGCCCTAAAACTGATGATCTTTAATGTAAGAAGTGGTAGGACTGTGTCATGAAGGACTTGTATTGTCTATGTGGGGGAAGACTATCAAAAGTATCTGAAGTGTTTCTTCTGGAAAATACTACTCTTCACTGATAATATCAGTTAAGCTATTTATTTTCTTGTGTGAATTAGATCTCTAGTTTCACAGAATATGTCTATCTTAATCAGGATTGACTCTTCCCCTCATAAATGCATTTTCACCTACTTTATAGCTTAGAGGCATTTTTCTTTATATATAACTTTGAAATGTACAGAAATCAGAGTTTTTAAAAATACTTCAATTTCATTTCTAAAGTCAGAGATACCTCCTAAACATGCATGTAGAGAGAATAAAATTGCACATAATGTCTGATTTGATCTAGTTGCTGAATACTTTTACAGATGGAACATTCAGAAGGCACAGTAATGCAAATAGGGGCTCTTTCTCAAGGCATAAACAATCTTACGGTATGTACCAATTCACTCTTGTTTTAAAGTCACAAATGTATTCTGCTAGAATCTTTCAGTGAGAGTTGATGGCTATTGATGGTGCTTAAGAAAGAGTAAGTGGGTCAGCATTCTTGTTGCATACCTTGTTATAGCCTGGCTACACTGTCACAGTCCAAAAAAAAATTTTCATTTATGTAAGATTAATCTAGGCTTATCTTAAGTGTTCATGAACTCTACTCGTCTCTTAGACACAGTGACAGATATTCATCCACCTTAATGCTCATAATTAAATGCAAACAAGGCTATTACTGATACGTAATTTTTCAGATTTTTTTTGAAGTAAGCACTGATGCATGCCTCAGTCAAAGCTTGATGATAATTTGTATGAGCTAAAATACTATGAAAAAAAAATCACTACAGAGATTCCTGACTCAACAGCAGCTGATTTAAAAAAAAAAGAAAATTCACTGAAAGGCATACTGAACAATTACATAACATAGTTGAGTCACATGTCACACACAATCTCTGGGAGAATTTCCTCCAGTTAATAACAGTTTCACTATTTTAGGCTGCATTCAAGAGATTCCTTTTAATTTTATGGGGCTCTAACCCCCTCTGTTGTGAATCCGATCTCATTACAGTTGGATTTCTTTAACAAACTATAGGCCTACTAGCTGAATATTCTTACTGGTTAACATCTTTTTGTGTTTTCTCAGAATATGTTAAGCCAAGATGAAATGCTGAATGACAGCAGATTTTTAACACCTACTTTTGAAGACTGGAGATGATGTTTCAACATGACCAACAACACTAATACCTCATGCCTGTCCAGAGGGGTGGCCCGGAGAAGCTTGATGCTGTGGTGCAGAAAAGCTTTAGCTCTTTTCAGCCAATGAGACTTACCATATAGCATCTAATATTGCTAATGTAGCAACACTTTACAGGTAACTCTCCTGCACGCAGTTTTCCTCATTATGTAATGCAAAATGGTGTTAGGAAAGAAAAGTGGTGCAAAATTGTTTCCTATCCAGAGTCTGGAAAACCAAGAATGGCAAAATATTTTACCCTTTTATTTCATCTTCTTTTACATGGTATGTTTATGTACTGTTATATGAAAGGTCTTTTCTAATTTTGTATTTTTGTAATTAACTTTCAGTGCAGGAATCATTAATATTCCATTGTACCATGTAGGCTATCTGAACCACTTAGAAATTCAGACAGGTGCTAGGGAGTGCAGCTGTAACCGTTTACTAAACTGTTACTGCTGTCTGGCCAGAGACTCTTTCCCATAAAAGGATTTTAATTTTGCATCCCTTTCATTATTAGCACATGTCCTGCCCTCTTTTTCTCTGAGTGCAGTGTACAGAATATTCATCAAGCCCTTGATTTTATCAGGAAGGGGATGACAATCATGTTCACAGATTGTTACCCAACTCAAAAGGCAAAAGGTACTGAACAAATGCAACAGGAAGCGTCATGTTAATTACAGAACTACCTGGAAAACTGATGGACCCCCAAAACTAGCTCTTCTTTGAAAGTGAATTTTTTAATTGTCATTTTTAAATGAGTACCAACATGTTTGTGATCAAGGAGCAACCGCAACACTCAGCTAACATAAAATGTGCCTTTAAAATATTGGAATGGTGTTCACTGCTCTCCTGCGGAGTAAGCACAACAGAATTTGCAGCATGATCAATTATTTAACTGTTAACAGTTCTTTCTTTAACCGGAACAACTGAATAGGTTCTTTCTGTACTTTAACATTTTGTCTAAAATGGCTTGTACTAAGGCACACATACCAGTGTCAGGATGCTCGTATGAGCCTTCTGAACAGTCAAAACAGTTGAGAAAGTATTCTGAGCCTAATATCTGGCTGGTATGAAACAGCACACAGGTTCTCAGGAAGACAGGGATGATAATTAGCCTGCTGTTTTTCCATAGTTATTACAAATTAAACATGACTACAAACAGCCTTCAGGACTGGAGAGACCAGTAGGAACACTCTGCAACTTTTGCAGGAGAACTGGGGATGTTTTTGTAAATAATATTGCTGTTACCCTTTCACTTCTCTTTCTCACTCCAGCTACAGAGTACCTGCTTTATTTAGCAATAGGAGACATACTATTGTGCTGTGATGTGTAAAATGTGACTAGGGAACATCAGGCTACTACCTTACTGAAACAAAAGATTATGTTTCTTTTTGAAACACCCGCAAAATACATCTGCTGCTTGTCTACTGAGCTAGGCAGCACTGTAGTTCTCTAACAGGAGGAAATACAGCCTGTGACTACTTACCTGGGGGAGTTTTTCAAGGGTGAAAGTGATTCCTTTATGGCATCAATCACTCATGGCCTCGTTTGACATGTGCTTGTCAAGTGTATTAATAAGGTACCAACAGCATATCTTAGTAAGTAGCAAAAAGCCAGAAAAAAATCTGCCTGACTGTAAAGCAAAGAATAAGTACGTAGATAGCTGCTTTGCATTAAATCCCCCTTTCTGGCTGCAGGGTGTCAATTTACATATTAAAATAGCCCAAGGGCAGGTGGACTGCTAACCACAGCCCTTTCCAATAGATGGGAAATCTCAGGTACTGTTCAGAGTATGCAGTGAGGGCTCTTTGAGAGCTCTCAGCAGGACTTTTTAAAAATACCTACCCCTCACTGTATAAACCTTTCATGACAGACCTTGCACTATAAGATCAGATTTTAAAAGTTAAACACACGATTTTTTTTGTGATTTTTATTGTCCAAAGAGTTAGAATTAAGGCTTTTTTTTTTCCAGTCACTGGAAGATGAAATAGTAATTGAAAAATCCAAAGGAATCGGAAATCAGTCTATACATCAGCAGACTAAAAACATTTACTAAAAGTTACTAAACATACCAGTCAGTTACATTGCCAAGCCATCAATGCAATCACACTAGTTACCAGATCACATACTGTGGGCATTTGAAATGTTAATTAGTCAAACATTAGTTAAAAGTCAGGTTAATTTAGCAGGGGACTTATTTGAAGTACGATAAATACAATAAGCTGCTGTGACTGGGACAACCTTCATAGCACTGGGATATTCCAAGCAGATTTGCAGATTTCTTTTGATGTCATATTTATAACTCACTGTGTCATTGTGCTAACTAACTTGGCTGTGAATATTCAGTCTATACAATTTTTGATTTGTTCCTTGTTATATAGTAAGAAATCTTAGCATAACAGAAGAATAAAAAAATGCTTAATTTTTTAACTGTTAAGAATAAATTCTGGATGTTCCTCCATCTTTTGGCTGACTGTGTAATGATTCTAACACATAAATATGAGTGACTGACTTCTTTTTGGGCACAGAATCAGTCTGACCCTAAGCAGATGCTGAATCCCTGTGTTTGTCTTTGCATTTTTGCTACAAATGTAACTGATGAAGCACCAAACTACATGCCAAATTTTTAACTAGTAAATTCTGTTGGTTCTGCTGCAGATGAATAAAAATATTTAGTAAACATGTGCCTTAGCATCTGAAGAAACAAGCTTCCTGTCACAGGGATTTTTTTTTTCAGACCTTAAGGCAAATGTAGTATAAAATAATCCCGGAGTATGAATGTGCTGTACTGCAGGTACTGAAGGTGAAAAATCAAATGCTCTGTGGTGAAAACACTGAGACGAGAAATTAGCAGAGTTGGACTCACCATAACTGCCAGTAAGGAGGAAGCCCTGTTTTCTCTTAAGCAAAGGAAATTTCTGAAACTGCCGAAAGAGCAAGCACTATCCTTGTGAGGAAAAGCATGCAAACGATGCAACATCACTGGCTATTTAGGCCTGTAACTGCAGCCCAGGCCTTCCATATGTAGTCAGCAGTGATTGTTTAGCTAAGACTGTTAGAAGATAGCATGAAATTATATAGTCCTCCTAAATAAATTTCACAATAAAGAAAATTTCCATTACACTAATAAAGCAGTTCGCACATTACACGAATTCTGTTCAGGCACTTTTTCAATGATATACTGCAACTTCTTGCTTAGTCCCTGGCAAAGGACTGCAAAATAGCATTTTTTTTTTTAAAAAAGACTCCTTTGTGCTTGCTTTCACAGAGATGCAGTAAAGAATTATCTGTTGAGCGCAGTCCTGTAATCCCAGTCCACTTTTGTAAAACTCTCTCAAATTCCATACCCAATTAACAACCCATGGTTTCATCTTTGTCCTACCTTTCCAATTATACTTAAAAATTATCACAGAATTAGAGATGTAACATTTCATACTAACTTACAAAGTTAGTCTAAGTTACTCACACATAATTCAAGATTATGTCTGAATTTCTTAGTACTAAAACACTCAGAGGTACTTATGCAGCTAAAACACAGAAACTGAACTGACAGAAACTGCGCAGTTACATACCAGTTGTTCAAGTTGAAAACATGCAGTACTTACTTAAGAAAAGGTAGCACACGACATCGCATTAATAAGCAAATGTGCTGCTCTTGGGATAGCCTAGTTTGTCCAGGTTGGGCTGACACGCAAACTGAATCATAGGTGGTGGCCCACACATCAGAATGAGTGTCTCATTGCCAGGGGAAGGGAAGTGGGTTCTAATCATGTCCGCAGTGATGAAGCCCGAACTGTACTTCCAATCTGAAACAAAAAGAAATTAATTACACTATTAATTTGAATCTTCGTACAGTCTGAAGCTTATTCTTAAGTGCATGTATAGTACTCGTAAGTAGCTGAAGAATCAGTACAGTTATACCACATCACTGCAAGCAAAGATAATCTCTCACCAAGCTCAGACCTAGTAGTCCCATCTGAAAATGACAAGCATGAGGTAACAAGGATCTGGTTGATAAGGGGCTATGCAGCCTTTCAGAACACATGATGTCCTTCTGTGTGTGTGTGGGGGGGGGGGGGGGGGGACGACAAAAAAACTTAACAGAAATTAGACAGCAGGGAAGAATAAACATGAAGAAGAATAAATCACCTTTCACAATGGAAAGAGGTCACAGGGCGGGGGGGAGGCAGTTGTGGAGGGACAGGTATCGAAACCTGTGCCATTCAACGCATTTGTAAAAACAAAAACAAAAAAACAAAAAAACACCTGGGAAAGAGATCCAGTGGTGAGGTGACATAGTTTGCTAGAAGTGCTTCAGTGTAGCAAAGAGCTGATGGGGAAGAAAAAAAAAAAGCAAAATGACTTCAAGCTATAATACCTTCTATCTGCCATTTTAAGCAAGCTAGGTAGGAAAAATAATCCTACCTTCACATATAAAACTGCGCTTTAGGCGCAATTTATCAGGAGCAATATGCTGGGATTATGAAAACAGCAGCAGGCAAAAGACAAATGTTAAGTAGTATTATGAACGGACGAGAGAACATAAGCATGTCAAAAAAACACACTTAGCCCCTGTCTTCACTACTGCATGGAGTTCTGATCCTATCATCTGAAGAAAGGACACAGCAGAGCTGGAAAAGGTTCACAGACTAACAACAAGGATGAGCAAAGGTATGGAGTCGCTGCTATGTGGGGAATGCCAGCAATTTTCAGTACAGAAGAGATTATGGGATGGGGTATGATAGATGGCTGTAAGATGAGTGGCATACAGAGGGTTGGGAAGCATCTGTTCATACTCTCTTCCAACACAAGAGGAGGCGAAAACAAGAGGAAGTCATTCTTCACACAGAAGTGTTAAATCCCTAACAGACCACCAAAAGTTCATGTTGGCTCCAAGGAAGATACAGTACATCCACAGAAAAGAAGTTCACTGACATTGTCCACTGTCCCTATATGTAGACACACATTTGGCTCAGAACTGAGAACAACTGAGGACTGGAAGAGTATCAAATCCTGTTGATTGATCTTCCCTGTGTATTTACATGAGGCTGTTGCTGACAAAGGTACACATCTTCCGTCTGATTTAGTTTGGCTGTTCTTATGTCAAACAGTTACCTAAAACCTCAAATCATTTGCAACATCTGTGAATTTGAATGTCCACACTCCAAAAGAGATTCAGTAGATTTCTGCTTCTCCCTCCCTTTCCAATTCAGTGTGACACCAGCCCATAGTGCTTTAACCTATACACATGACAACTGTATCTCATCAGAATCTAATCTAGGCTGTGGCAAAACACAAAGATGTACATGTGATATTTTTCAAGTATTAAGCAATTTAAGTGAACAAAATGTTAACATAACCTGATTCAGCCCTGGGAAGGGGAGCCCAAAGCAGAACTGTAACTTCTGCTGGAAAGTCCAAGAAACTAACACTTAGGAAATACTTCCAAAGATCAATTGAGTAACATGCATCTCATCCAAAAAAAAAAGAGTTAATCATTAGGTCTACCTGGTCTACCCATAAAGCCTGCCTGGTTTAGGAAGTCAGATGTGATGTTGGGGTTTGTTTCTGAGGGGCTTTTGGTGGTGGTGAGGAAGAGCTTGTTTTTACAGAATGCATAAGACTAGAAGATATTGCAGTAATAGCCACTTGAACAAGAGTGAAACTGTGGCTTTTATACAGTGAGGAGCAAAGGCATTGCCAGTGTGTACCAGTAGCCCACCTTGTGGAGGTCTGTCCAGGGTATACCACACTGTGAACTGATCAGGATGCATCTTAGCGATGTCTTCCAGCTCACCTCTCAGTAGTATGTCTTTTTCTGTCTGCAAAAAAAGACAGCTATTCAGTTCTAAACTATCTTGAGATGCCCTGTAATATAAGCTCACCTAACATTCAGCAAGAACAAATGCAACGATAGCTCACCCAAAGTGATTTTTTTTCCCTTTACACAATACTCTATAAAACTTGTTTGTAAATCCAGATTACGAGCATTACTCCATATGAAGGACTAAGATGAATGGATGGATAAGGATCTGTTCATACTGTCTCTTCCAATACAGGAATTAGGGGCTATAAATGAAACTATGAGGAGCAATATTCAAATTATATGAAAGAAGACTGTGGAAACTATGACAGCACTATGCAGTATTTATAAAGGACCTCATGGATAATTTTCTGATTCCATTTCTCCTTCTGAAATTACTTTAACCCAAGACAATATAATAAGAACTTATATAATAACCAGTTCTTGCCTCTCCCCCCCCCCCCCCCCATACCGATCATTTTAATCATCAGGTCATATTTTGTCACAAATGGATGACTGAGTACAGATCCAGAGAGACTCTTGAAGAGTACACTGCACACAGCAGTATTTTTTCCAGGGTTCAATGTCACGTCAGTTTCAAAAGCACAGAGAGCAGCAAAAAAGGGGGCCATTAAGGAAGGACAAACAAAAGATTGAGTATATTCACCTGATTAGCAAAAAGAAGGTAACATTTTGTGGAGTCCTTAGGATCCTTTGTGATCTGACGGATCAGCTGCAACATAGGAGTTATTCCTGTTCAGAATAAAGCAGTTCAAAAACTAGCATTTCCTCTGGCTCACGCAAGGCTTCAGTTTCAAGTCTTATTGTTTCCTTCCTTCAGTGGGAGCTTACTCTTTACAGGATTACGTACTTCTGAACGTCTAATCCATGCCAGATGTAGAGGCTGGGAGGTTTTGTTCTTACAAATAGTTTCAAAAACAACAACAACAAAAATCAATGCTTGTATTTGGGGCTTCCCTCTTCAGCATTCTTTATCACAAACAGTAACCTCAAAACACACTCCTAAAATATTTTTTTCTCATTGAGACCAAAGCTTAGAGAGGTGAAGTGACTTCCCTGAGGTCACAGAGTAAATCAAGACTGAAAACCCTGTGCTACCTCCCAGCACTGACCTCAAGCCACCCGAATGCCCCAGTATCACCAACCACTTGCAAAAAGAAATACAAGTTGGATTCTGAGTATCTCTGGATTAAAGAGGGAGGAAATCCCCTGGGCAATTAACTCTTAAGCAACATGACTTTGCCCCAAGCATCAAACCTATGCAGCGGAGCAAGCAGTGTTAGGGAACAGCTTAGACTGTGACCAGGAAAGTGCTCTGCTACCAAAGTACAGTGTGTTTGATGCTCCTCACAAGCATCCGTGAAGACCTTTTCATTTTCTAGAGTCACCCTCCATATGATGAGAATAGTTTCACCTGTTCCTCCAGCTATCATCCCAAGATGCTTTACAAACTTCTTCTGTGCTTCAGACTTCTTATCAGGCTTGATAAAAAATGTACCTGGAAGAAATATTCAAAACCTGTAAGTAAATTAACTCCCAAAGAAAAACTGGACAAAACTGGAAAGCTTCCATGGAAATAAAACACCTACCAATTAACTAATTAGGACAGATCTTCTGGAAATGCTGAATGTGATCAGCACAGCATTAAGTGCAAAGGGGAGAAAGTGCTTTATGTCTCTGTATACGCCAGTCCTAGCTTTGAACAATCAATTTACTCTTTCCCTGTTACCCAGCATCATTTATAACGGATTCAAGGATTCCCACATCACTGCCTAAAATGCCACTCAACAACTGTGAACACTAGCACCATGGATCTAGCCATTTATGTGTGTCCACATTCAAAAGATTTGTACTAAATCAGTATCAAGCAAGAATGCCTAAAAAGATTAGAATCAGATATGCTGCAGCCCTGTATACTTCAATCAAGCTCTTTATTACTGTAATTCATTTCCAGTCAGTGAGACCCTGTTGACATTGACAGTCAGGTAGGTGTTGAGAAGACCTTGCTGATTTCTGCTCTGCACTTGGGTATGCTATTGCTTCAAAACTGTTACAAAATCAGACTGTCTGTAATTCAATTAATCTCCAGGAACCAAACCAAGTGGCAAGACCCATGAAAAGCATCCTACATGAAAAGCATTTGACACATCCAGTCATCTTTTAAGAGACCTGTAACTAATAACAAGCTTTCCTAGCTACTTTATAGCAACCAAAGCAGAGCAAAAAGGAACATCTGTAAAACATGGATCACTGGTTTCCTCTGAAATATAATGGATTCAGTGTATTATTCATCATAAAAGCTCTTGATTCAAAAAAGTACTGAGCACTTAACCCCCAAAGTAGGAACTTTAAGTGCAAAATCCTTCTTAAGATCAATGCAAAATCTTTTGGTCTTCTACACGTATCTTGAAAGAGGATTACTTCTCCCAACTTATCATTTCCTCCCAGCCAACTCAAACCTGATTTAATAATGCAATAGAGCTGGCTCACAGTCAGCGGGTTATTCAGTAACATGGCTGAGACTCCCGGAAGGGCATTTTAGGCCACAGTCTCCCTTGCTTAAGGTGCATCTGGAACACCTCTCTCCACGTATACACATCGGATTTATTTCCAACACAGTCTTCTCAGTGACATGCAACAACAAATTATCCAGATTTAATTATACCTCCTGTGAACTGTATTTCACAGGAGTGAAAGAACTAAGAGTACTTGTATTCTTAGTAGAAGTATGTATTTACAAGTACTTCTTCCCATCATAACCAACTGGTCAAGATCGGGAGATGTAGATTTTCTCCTTTCCATTTTGTTCAAAAAATTGTCTACAAAATTGTCAAAGTTTAAAAAAACACTTCTGAAAATAACCAGTACAAGTTCCTCCCCTTTGCTCTCCCACTTGCCGCATTTATGCCACAGTACCTGCCCCTTTATAGACAAGGAGCCCGTTTGGCCCTCTGAAGTCAATAACATCCCCAATCTTCATGTTGTCTAAGTACTGGGACATCTTCCCGCCTTCTGGGAACTTGGGATTCACATTTTTGTAGTAGACCTGTAAAAATAATAATTTCTATGATGTCATCCATTACCTTTCCTGTAAGCAATACTACCAACTGAAGAATAATATATTGCAGGTCTGAAATTTGGGATTGAGATCATTCTTCACTGTTATCTGTTAGTGCCTTGCAACAGGAAGGAGCCAAAATAAGTAAAATGCTTTCTCATGCATGTGTTTCTATGCTCTCCGCTAATAGCCAGGCTAACAGGAGTAGGTGGGAGGCAGATTACGTATTATGCCCTCATTTCACTATTCTTCCAGCAATAACCTTGTGTCACCCCATTTTTGTAATCTCTCCTTCTGAAAATGGCACTGCCACATTTTTTTCTTTTCATGACTTTCCCAGAGGCTCCAGCCATGTGATACCTTTTTCACATTTCAAAACATACTGGAAAAACTATAAGTAGTTAACAGCAATCCACAACACCTGTAACATGAGGAACAGAGAACACGCACACACACACACAAATATTCCTGCAGTATTGCCAAAGGAATGATTCCTTTCTCTGTTTCCCTACCTCAGCTACCTCTTTGTGACATGCAGCAGATTTACAAGACACAATTTATTTTTCAATAATGTGGAATGTTCCATAATGTGGAACGAGTTGTTTGCCATGAAACCATCGTATGTGAAAGATCAATCAAAAAAACCTCTACATGTCACTGAAATAAAATACTTCCCTTCCCAGGCAAAAAGAATTTTGTACCTTTGTACAGTCATCATATTCAGTTAGCAATTCATTTATATTTTTAAATAAATATATTTATATTAAAATATATTACAGATATAATATATAAATATATTTATATTAAAATATATTTATATTATTATTTACATTAAAGGAAACCAAAATTTACCTTTATAATTAAATCAACATAACCTTTTGTCTCATCACTGGAAACTGGGGTATATGCTCGGATCACCAGATTACCATTGATTTTTGCAGAAAGGTAAACATGTTGGCCTAGGGAGAAAGAATTAAAATCTGCTTATCTATTTTTCATCCCCTGGTTTCAAACTTTTTCAGACCTAGAGGATAATACAAGACAGAAAAGCAGGTATTTTAACACCTTAAACACAAGTAACGATGGAAAAAATCTTTACACTATAAAAGCTGTATCAAACATCTATTATTTGTTACTTTTACCTAGCCTCTGAATCTAGACAGAAAAAAGTTTCTGTAAATAGCTGCACAATCCATGATTTTCATAGCACATTATTATCATTGTATGCATCACACATGCACATGTACATACTCCTCCTCCAAATAAGAGCCAAAGAGCTGATTCTTTTCTCCAGTCACAAAAAACTACCAAACTACACGGTAAATCTCCCTTATTTTTGTCCCTGAGAGATATTAGTTGTTACCCAAAGGCTGCTATAGATAATCAAAAAATTTTTGTCTGGCATGGTAACTTTGGCTTTCCTCAATTGATACTGTGATACTGTTCTGTCTTACCTTACTTTGTATTACGTATTAACACCAGATATGTACTGTTGAAAAAGTAATCTATTCAATAACTATAACTTCTATAGCTTTTTTCCAGTTTAAACAGCCAGTCAGGAGAGGGGACAAAATTTTACTAATTAACTTCCCCGTGTTATGCTTCCTCTGGTGTAAACATATGGTTTTTATAATCAAAGACACTTTCCGGAAACTCAACCTTATAACATCCTTATAGCACCTACTTTGTGGGATTTTCTATTCTATAAATAGATTTGGTATTTAACTAATGAAAATATAGGATTTGGATGAGTGCTGCTACCCAGCCTGGTAAGTGTCAGCACAGCTCTTGTTCTTTTTTCAGAAACAGTCTGATTTCTGGAACACAGGAAAACAGAGGAGAACCAGTATGTTACAGAGTCAAGGATAAGACACTAGAAAGTAGAAAATTTGTAATAAAATAGAGATACAAAACGTTTGTTGCTCATTCACAAGCACTGTCTACGCTTGGAGTTCTGCTGTTCATGTGTACATTAACACAGTGAAAGTAAGGATGCTTCAGTTCACGTATATAAAAGGTCTAATTATGGTCTAATAGCAGCGATCTCTCAAAGCAAACTTTCCCAAAGATTCTGCACCAAGACATCATGAGCAAAGCCTTTGGCCCACACTCTTTCACCACAACTCCTGTCTCCATAACTGCAAGAACATGACCTAACAGCTGCTGTTTCCACAGCAGCACTGAATTTGTATCCCTGTTCACTGCGGTCCCCAGAGCGCCAAATTCACCAGCCTAATGCTCCAGCACGCAGTCTCTAAAGGTACCTGTTTATTTCTGATGAGCAAGGGACCTGAAACACCTTGCCAAAAGTAATCTCCACAGCCAAATGGCATTAATCTACAGAGTTGTACGTAAAAACAAAGAGCAGGAACAATGCCATCAGAAGATACTTCATTTTTTAGCAAAATGATCCTGGTAAAAAACAGAAGGCTAAAACCCCAGAGAGCACTCTGGCCTGCATAAAGTTTCAGGATCTTATTCCTACATTCTTAAGAATAAACCTGGGACAAGTGCAAACATGCACTGTGGAGCACCTCTCATATTCATTTACCATTTGTCTGCTTACATAGACAGTCCAATTACACCTTCCTGTACAAGCCAGAAGAGAGCCTTAAGACTGCTGCTCTTGACAGGCAGCATGCAAGAAGGACGTGCTCACAGCGTGGAAACGGGAAGACCCGTATGCTTGCAATACAGCAAGCAAAGCTGTCAAGCACAGTACAGCACAAACAGACCTACATTATCTGCCACATTTGCAGATCAAAAAGGGAGACTTGCCCCTAACATAGATTACCGTTAACTTAAGGTCCAAGGTTCAGTGTTGCCAGTTTTGCAGGACACAGGAAAGAAAATTGTGCCAATCCTAGTCTGAAATGAACTTTCAAGCCAAAGTTGGAGGCATATATATAAAACAAAGGTAAACGCATGCACAGAAAATGCTCCGAACATTGCAGTATCTTTTACATACGGCAATCATATTTTTCCCATTGCTCTGCAAACATTATTTGCAAGCTTCCAAGGCAGAAGAGTTGCTCTTCCTCATCTAAGGGTGCAACTGTATTGGTCAAAAGCATGAGTACAGCTGACAGTAATATATCCATGACCGGCTTCCAACCAGCTACTCTGAGCACTGCCAGCACCATGGGAGCAGCAAGCACAATCTGAAAGAGTGCATTTTGGGCAACCTTCTCAGGTCTCCGCTGTATTACAGCTATACTACTTTAAGCACCTGCCAGCTATTATAATTACTATAGGTAAGGTGCAGACCCAACTGAGGGCATCAGAGACCAAAAGCAGAAGGCAAAATAAGAAGCATTAAAAACCTGGACAGACACCATCCTGTTTATGTCCTGACTAGTGGGTAATTCAGGCCCCAGTTCAGTTTCACTATTCTCATTCTAAAACTATACCACACAGCTTAGCACAAGAATAATAAAGTGCACACAAAAGATAAGAAATATGACCCACAGTAAAATCTAACATTTCTCTCTGACATAGTAGCTTTCAGACACAGTTTTTAACTCCTTGCTTTTCTGAGCACTAAATTCCCATCTTCTTCGCAGAGAAAGTTAGAAGACCTAGAACTATGAAAAGAGGCAACAAATCCTAAAATCATAAATAAAAGTAGAGACATGTTTCAGTACTTACCTACAGGCAATCCTAATACACTATCTGGTGTAGGTAGCCCAAACCGGAATTTCTTAGTGTCGTGACTAATTTCCTAATGAAAAAAACAAAGAGATACAGAATGAGGTCACCCTCAAAATCAACCTCAAAACCAACACGATATGCTTTGGTGAACCTGTTCTTTGTTAGCATGCAAGGAAGGGATGCAGAAACGGCTTTGAAAATACAGTTTAAACAGATAAAGTTTTAAAGCCCAAGTCTTTTCCCTTCAATAAGGAGTGACTTTCGTCTGATTCTGCAATCTCTATAGCATCTTTATGTAAGCAAAGTACGTAAATCCTCTGTTACCCATGACCATTAAGCACATTTCACGCTTTGCAGCCGAGGCAAGACAAGCACGCAGAAGCACAGGCTGCTGGGGTCATCTCCCGTTGATGCACCTCAGACAGCAACCAAGGGAGAAAGATGGCTCCGAATCAGGATTTAAACGCACAGAGAGATCAGTCCAACCTTTTTTTGAAGTAACTACAGAACTAGGGCGTAGGCATACGTGCTTTCAGGAACCCCGCTCTGCCCCCCGGTAACATCTCACCCTGGCTGCGCGCAGTCACTGCTGCCCTTTGAGGGCAAGGCACGTTTCTCTGGCCCCCCAGCCCAGGGGAGCCCGCGACCAACGGCCGCCAACGGACCCCTCCCTCGGCCAACGGTTCGCGCCCCCTCCCCCCGCCAAGGCCAACGGTCCGACCAGCGGCCTCCCTCCTCCCGCCGCGGGCCAACGGTCCGCGCGCCCCCCCCGGCTCGCGCCAACGGTCCGACCAACCGCCCCCCGCCGCGGGCCAACGGCTGGCGCGGGGCCGACGCCCCCATCGCGCCACGGCAGGGCTGCGCGGGGCAGCGCCGGGCGCTCGGGCACCTCCTTGTCCAGCAGCGGCAGCGCGTATTTCGCGTGCGGGTCCTGCAAAGTGACGGGGGGGCCCTTCCTCCTCCGCCCTGCCCCTCTGGCCAGGAGCAGCAAGGCGGACGCCGCTATCACGACCAGGGCGATGGCCACGGGGGCATGCTGCAAAAGAAGAGCAGGCGCGGCGGTCAGGGGCAGCCCGCCCAGGGGGTGCGCAGGGGCCCCGCCGCCGCCGCCGCCGCCCGGCCGCCGCCGCCCCTCACCCCCAGCGCCTCCATGGCGGCCGCCCGCCGCGGCGCCCGGGGAGCACCCCTGCCGCTGCCGCTGCCGCTGCCGCTGCCGCCGCGCCCGCCCCCGGCCGAGCGGCGCGAGCGGGGCCCGCGGGCGCCGGGACAGGGCTGGCCGCGCCTGCCGCCGCTCCCACAGCCGAGCGCTGCAAGCAGCCAGCCCCGCTGGGCACAAAGCCGGGGACAGGAAAAGCCACAAAATCCAGTTCTCCAATGCACACACCTTCATGGCTACAGTCCTTTTTCCTCCCCTGCAGCCTCCTACCTCAATTTCCATCGCTTTCACGTCCGAGCAGCAGAAAGCAGCTGATGCAGGAGTCCTGGTCCAGGCCCAGTTTGCCACAGTCTGTCCTGTAAAACAACAGAGTGGAAGCCCTCCAGGCAAAATAGCGGGCAACCTGATAACCAAACAATAGAAAGTTCACCAGTAAAGAGGTATCTTTCTTTTATGCCACAAGTACATTCAGATAAAACTTGTTTTCATGCACAAACATCCTCCCTCAAGGCTGCAAATCCTAATGAAAGACCATTAAGCCTGCATGAAGATTAAAAGCAAGGAGTGCATTACAATGCTCGGTCACCCAGGGAGAGGCAGCACTCACTGCCTGGCTTTGCATTTGCTATAGTCTCTGCAGATTCATGTTGCAGTACAGTCCACAGTCCATGTTGCCAAATACTGGCAAACAACCAATTAACAGGGAAAGGAACCAGGGAAAGGGGGAAAGAAAGCTCAACTTCAGCTCAGGTGGCGGGGAAATTATTTCCTATTTTCTTCTCCATCCACTGGGCAAAAATTTTACATAGTGACAAACAGTACTAACATAACATTTGGTATCTATGGACTTCAGATTGCTTCCCCCCAAAACCATGAGACTAAGTATCATTATTCTATCTACAGAGTGCAGAACAGAAGCACTGATCTAGTGACACACAAAAATCAATTAAGAAAAAATACAAGTCTCTGAAGTCCAAGTCCATGCCACTAGGTTCAGATTAGTTTATCTAAAATAAAAGCATGCCCATAGCATGCGGACATCTTTGTAAGGAGAAAAAAAAATTGATCACACCTATGAGGAAAGAATGCCAGAAACAACTTCACAGTGTGCCAAGTTGTAGACAGTGGTACAAGAAGGAAATAAAATAATACATTTGATGTATTAAGTTTTGGAATGCTTGTATTGTGACTTCTAAAAGGAACTGAAAGAAAAATATATTCAGTCTCCCGTGTTACTGATTATGGAAGGCCAAAAGATTTACAAACACCATTCCTTTTTAATCCTTCTTTTGTTACCACTGGATTTTCTCACCTGACTTCAAAAGCAAGGAAATCAATACCAAAATATAACTCAGTCCTCTATTATGCTCTCTATTATAGGCTGCTGAAAACAGAGAGGCTCAGAGGGGTGTCTTATGTCTCCTGTTGAAGTAAACGAACTCCTTAAGTCAGCATCACAGGTCGCCACTAACCTCAGAATATCACAGCTGAGCCCAGGAACTCCAGGCCTGAATGACCCATTTTCCATGATTACAGGTACTAGATTCTCCCACGGAGGTGCTATGACCTTGTATTTTCTTACAATAAGGTAATGGTACAGCTGGCAGCAGCTTTCCTCAGTGATGCTACTGTATACCCGTGTGGCAAAAAGCCACATGGCCTTTTTGAAAACTAAGGAGAGTAAGCACAAAAACAACAGAAACAAGAAACATTCTTATTTCTCAGAATTTATCCTGAAGCCCACAGTATTTTTGTAATTTTAAAGACTGTTTTTAAACTAATTTTAAAGCAGGCTTTTAAAGCACTTAGTGCTATGACAAATAATTGCACTGCTGGGCAATTAACAGTGGCACTTTTGATAAGAAGCATTAATCTTCCCTCAAGAACACAACTCAGTCCTTTAGTAAGAAAAAGGTAAGCCAGGGGTCTTGCAGAACGTGGGAAAAATTTAGAGGTACTTTTCATTTTCTGTTTTAACTATTCTTAATACTCTTTCTCTGGACAGTACTAGCCTTCAACTTTTGCTTATTATTTTCCTTCAAAGGCAAGATTTTAGTCTATATAAAACTCATTTTTTCTTCAAAATACCAAGCCCAATTCTTTTTTCTTACAACTTACTTCACACAGATGTGACAACCACAGTTCCTCTAGCATTGTTACTAAATTCACTCTGCTGAAAGTGTGCAAAGAACCAATTCTATCCACTTCAACTGAAGAAAGAAAAGGTTTGCTGTGCATCCAATACATGATAAGAAATTGATTCCTGAATCTGAAAAAATAATTGCCCTTGTGGCACTTGTCCTCACAAGATACAGAGGGGAAAAAAGGCTAGAGGAAAAGAGAAGAAAATTGGGATGTCCACATGAGAACCATCTAAATACCGCGATGGTCAGATGCTCTCGTCCAGACCCACTCTAGGAGAGAGAGCCAGGAAATACATGGCATACATACTTTCAGAGAGAGTCCATCTAAGGAAAGATAGGATGCTGCTCTGCTATTGCTCCTCTGGCTTCATTGGAGAGGTCACGAGAGCACAAGCAACCAGGAGCAGTATGATGCATGATGCAGTAAGTAGCTTTGCTGTCCTAGGCAGGAAAAGGAGGAGATGACAAAGTAAGGAATTATGGAACAAGTGAATTCACACAGATAATGCCATAAAGTCCAAGATCAACAGTGTTTTTAACATCTTCTGTCAGGCTATATAGCCAGAATTTAAATTTGAGGCAACAATTACTTGCTTTTCTGTACTATTCCCGGACCTGCTTTAACAATGAACATATAATCTCTATTTTTGATGAAGATCTCCCCTTTCCAACGAAAATTACGAAAATGTTTTAATAACTAAACCTGCAAATGCTATCTAGAAGGTGTATCACCAGCAATGTGTTTGGACTCCCAGCATGCACATGCACATGCACGAACAGGTACAGAGCAGGCCTACAGTTTCTCAGCAGGAAAACTTTTGGTCACAGATACTTGTGTTAACTAAAGGTCAGAACAAGATTTTTTTTTTTGTACATAAACTTTTATTCTAAATATTTTGTGAAGTGCAGTGCCAGTGAACAACGCAATGAGCCTTCATTTGCTTCCATACAATGTTACAAAAAAAAGACATTTCACCATTATATGCCAAGAGAAGAAGATTTTTATCTAGATTTTAAGCACTCGGGGAACCTCATTTGCTTTTGAAACTAGTACCCCGCCTTTTGACTGTGGGGTTAAGAAACATCTCATGCAACTGTAAGTAATTAAAGTGGGGCAGAGTTGACTTTGTATACATGGGAATCAGGTTCTGGTCATTGTGTATGAGAAGTTCTAGTTATATACACACATTTTTAACAGTTTTCCTGAGTATTTTTTTCACATAACTTCTTTTACGCTAGCAACACTTCCCAAGCATCCATTCAAATAAATCAAATCCATAATCCATTGTGGCATGTGCCAAATGCCTTTCTTACACAGTGATCAACGGTAATGCAATACACTGTGAGGTGTAAGTACCTGCCTTATATCTTTCAAATCCTTGCGCATTTTGCACAAAAAGAATTACATTTGCAAAACATCATGCTATGAATATAGATTAGCTATGTGAATGCACATTATTAATGCCAACTTCTTAAGTCCCAAATTCCTTCCTTTTATTTTTCTTAAGTCTTATAAATTATGTGCAAAAACAATAGGTTGTAAAAGCATACAGAATAGGAACTACCATCCTACATATTTGTATAGCATAGAGATGTATCTGCTGCTCGCTCAAGCCTGAGCAATAGACACCAGCTTAACTCTGGTAGTAGCAAACGGGTGTCTAGGTCTCCCAGCCCATTCATATTCCAGCAGAGATCGCCTACTTTTCCTGAAAGACAGTATCAAGTCAAAGTTGATTTTGTAAAAACTAAAATACAATTCCATTACATGAACTCCATTGGAAGTAGTTTTTTATTTTTTAAACAGATTGTATTTGCATCACAAAACTTTTCACATTTGTTGTACCACTAATAGGTCCTGGCAGCTTATAAAAGGCTGAAAAGACACAACAAACAAAAGCAAAACCAGACTACCTGTAAAGCCATACTAGGAGAAATATGAAAAGTCAACATCATATAGTCAAGCAAAAAGTAAGTACCTTAACAATCAAATCACATATAAATAATCTAAGACAGTATTGTTAATATTGTTAAGGAGTTTTTTAAAGTGACATCATCAATTTATCAGCCCATATGCACTACATTAAACAGGACTAGCCCAACTGATACACCTGCAAGTCTGCTGCCCCCCTCCCCCTCCTTTTTTAAAACCTGAACACACCAACTGATATCCTTGTTTTAGATTAATATGCAGACAAAAATTTTACAGGTACTTTAAGTCATCGTGTTCCTGTTAGGCAAAACAGAATCAGGTCGAACTGATAAGACACATCTGCTCCCAGCAAAGTGAAACCGATAACATTTGCTAGTAGCAACTGCCACTATAGTTGGACACCAGTCAACTTTCACAATGAAAAATTACAAAGGTTATTTTCCCATTATTCCTTTCTACAGACCTCTTCAAAGAAAGAACACGCACAATCTACCAGTAATTTAACACAGTTGTGCCTTACACTTACTCTTTGGAACTTATCTAAATTTGTCCATAGTCCTTCCAGCAGGAAGTGTTTTCACAGTTTCACGGAAAGCACATTCCCCAGATCTTTTTGTGAGCTTTTTTCTGAAACTTTGCAGTGGAGAGAAAAAGCTAGTCAAAGAGGCCTACCATATTCATTTTGGGATAAACTTAGATGAAAAGAGGTTCTTTTTTTTTTTTATCTTGCTGCAGAATAAAATTATATATTTAAATAAATCAGAAGTTCTAAACTAATATCAACAAAAGAATAGGATTACTGGCCCCAAACTCCTGTACTGGAAATGCATCTCTGAAGACTTTGCCAGTAATATTAACAAAAGCAAAATGAGATATTTTAATTCCATTCTATTTATTTCCCAGACCATTGAGTCAAAGGACTTTAGTTACCTATTGTGCTATCACACTGATCGAGTTTTTAAACACTAAGACCAGGCACAGCACCATTTGCAAAGATAACTGGAACATGTCATCACAATTTCTTGTGTAAGCAACCATTTCAGCATAAAACAAGCTGCTATTTGCCTTTAAGCGTGCTCAGGTTACAGTGCATGAATTACACAGTACCTGCTTAATTATACCTATAGTTTAATTAGAATATTTGTCAGTTCTTGCATGGTACCAGAGGCCCTTGGCCTGGAATGCCTGTATTTTCAAACACTTATCTGTTTGAACAACAAGGTATTTGTTAAAATAGGAAATAATAGAGACTGTTTCCATTACTTAATGAATGCATGCAACTTCTCCAACAATTTGAAAAGCTGATGTTAATTTTGAATCAAAACATCAACTTTTCTTCAATCCAGAAATTTGGAACAGAGCAGGGAAAGTGATTTGTATCAGAGGACAACAAGCCAACACCTACTGCTTTGTCAACACATCTGTTAAATTCTGATGATTATTACTGAAGTCCTGAACGCAAGTATTTGGCATCTGCAAAAGATCTCTGTCATTTTCATATTCCCTACAGGCACAGCAACACAACACATTAAAATATTGGACAAGTCATCCAGACATCATTTAGACCTCGGTCAACAGTTCCATTGCTAAATAAGATTAAAGGATCTAAAATCAATGAACATAACTGATTTTAAACCATTCAATGAAATACTGACTTCACAAAATTATAGTTAAAACTTAACCCAATGAACTGGATTCTCTTCTCTTTAAGTCAACCAGAATTATTGCAGCCAATGGAATTAAAGTGGGCACACAGCTGATGCAAGGGAAAGGTTAGGTCAAGTAAAGGAAACATATCCCAAACATCCCAGATTGTGGACAAGTTACTGAAAAGGTGTAGATGGTTGAGGTCACTATTTCCACCCGGTACAGTCCTTACTATACAGAATTCCCTATGTTCAAAAGAAGTTGTTTAATGTCTAGAAAACACCCATCAGAGAATTTTCATCTTAACAGCAAGCCATGAAAGTCTTTCAAAATACAGAAGCCAATATGTGGGGCTTTGCACTGATAGGCAGTTCCACTGTGCAGGCAGACCAGAAGGTGGTCATGCAAGTGACCCTTCGTCATTGCTGAGTTTACCTTACATCTTGAAAGCCTGAGCAGTTTTGGAGCTGCCGTCTCTGTTACAACTTCTCTGTCTTGTTATGCCTTCTCTGCATTTGATAGCTTTTATAAAAAGTATGAATTATAAGAAAGAGCTAGAAAAACGAGTATTTTACACTGCACTGCAATTCAGCTTCCTTGCTTGAGCAGCTGTTACCATTATCACAGGCACCAGTGGCCAGGTTTCTCAGCTGGTAAGAGTATTGTAACACCCAAATCAGTGAGATCAGACCCATGAGGACTATCATTTAGGTGCATTAAAAATACCCTTTTCCCAACAACTGCGTTGATTCACATCACTAATCACTACACAATGTTCTTCTGTTCCTCAATAATTCACTACTACTGCCACTGCCCAGGTCCTCTCAGAGTCAGAGGTAACACTCCTATTGACCTTAATGGAAGGACGACTGACTAGTCCTTCAGTTCTGTTTTACATGGGTACTTATTTCATTTCATCTCTGCAGTATTTTATACCCTCCTGTACTGTGTTCAAGGACATGCTCAACACATGGCATATGATGGTTTATCCTCCCTCTCCTTTCTTTTAATACAGACAGACTTTCAGAAGATTTCAAGTAACTTATGTCTGCCCCAACAACACGCATGTAAGGCCAAAGTCTCAATTTAGGTAAATCAATAACTTCACTGAAGTAAGGATCAGCTACTCTGGAATCTGTTCACCAAGCATGAACTAATACACTCTCACCAAGTTTTGCTTTCAGTGATACTTGTGCTTTGGAAGTGTTTTACAACGTTGTCCATCAGAACTGCTGTTTTGACAGTTACACCATGAAAATGGGGAGATCTACAAAAAGGAAAAAGAACAATAGGGTAAACTTCACAAAGATCATCAAAGGCTGTCAATAAGCTTGTCAAAATGAACTCAGCTATCATGTGTCAGTTCACTCCTCCCTACCTCTTCCTAACCATGAGAAATGAGGCAGCAAAGTAGCAGTAAGTTAAAGCACTATTCATCAAGAAGAGAAATGTAGTAAAGAGAGTAACAATAATACATCCTGAAGAAATAAGATTTTCAGAAATGAGCACTGATTTAGATTCCTCTCTTTCTGGGCACTCAGCTAGGGATATTTTAAAGAGCCAAGATTTCAGGAAGTGCTGGACACCCAAATGCAAAAATGACACCCTGGAAAAGGCCTCAAATAAATCATCTAGCAATAGCAAAAGGATTCACTTAATTAGTTTTTCCATACATACCACTACTATTAACACTCTGCTTGATCCAGTCAACAAAAACACCAACATTGGTGTATACTCCTGGGTAGCTCTTCTTTCCACAGCCCAAGCCCCAGCTAGTGATTCCATTAAGGGTGTAAAATCCAGAGTCATCTTCTGAAGGACAAACTAATGGGCCGCCAGAATCACCCTACATAAGGCAAAGGGCTCTTGTTACAAGCTAACATCACTCCTTATGTTTTTAAAACATCATTTCAGCTATGAGAGGCCACAACTGCTCATGTGTTTGGATCCGTATGTTTTTAAAAGGTAGAGAAAGAAATAAGTTAACCTTTGTTCAAGAAATGAACCTTTTATGCAATATGAGTAATTAAAATCCTACTATTAAGGAGTGTTTTCTCTGTCAATCAGATACAACGTATTTGGAAGAAAACAGCTGTTACTGAGATTTTAACACTCCCCATTTCAGAACCCAACTGGCCATACCCCAAGTGGCAGAAAGCAAAGGTGATGCGCGCAACTTACTGTGCACGAATCCTTGCCTTCTTCCAGAGGGAACCCAGCGCAGATCATCTTCTGGGTCACTTTACTGGGAAGGTTTATGTAATAGCTCTGACATGTGTCAAGCACCAGGATGGGGACCTCAAGCTGATGAAGTTTTTTCCCCTTTTCTCTGTCTTGGAGTAAAAGACATCTCAGAAACCAGCTAAGGCATGAACTAAAGATACAATACCTGCCTCACTTGCCATCACAAACATAAAGGATGAAAAATATTTCTTTGGTCCCTTCAGTTTTCTCTCCAAACTGAGCAGGACTACTGTTCACTGTGTATCTCCAGTGCTTTATACAACCTTTTATAAGGCTTCCAGAAAGAAGCTTTACACTTCCCCTTTCCAAATGTTCTCAAAAATCTAAATGATCCAATTGCTTTACTCTCACTCATTTACTTACCTGTGTGTCTATCTCAGCTTATACAGGCAAAAACTTCTTAAGACATCAGTTCTCCAGGAACCAAAGTATAGACATGATTGATGTTATGACATACAACACAGTATTCAAGATACAGCTACAACCTGCTTAGCCCTCGAAAGAGCAAAGACTGCCTACCTCCTGCGTGTGCACCCCATCCTGTGACAACGCACACCCTCGAGGGCTGAACTGCCTCCTCCTTCGCAGGCAGGCACACCGGGCGCACGTAGTGGTTGAATTCTAAGGGCTCGGCCAGTCGCACTAAGGCAATATCACAGTCCATGGTGGTCTTATTAAAACTTGGATGTATAATAAACTGCTTTACTGTCCTTTTCTAGGAAAGCAAGGACATTGACATTTTCTGAATGACTTTGTAATTTGAGGCTTGAAGGAACTTTAGTTTTATATATATTCAAGCAGTATGTATGGTGCCTTAAGAGGAGGAAATATCTAAAAGCAGTAGCTGGAATCACCAGATTCTCAAATTAACAAGTAAAGAGCATGCCTCTTGGACATGGATCAGAGAATCTGCAGGAAACTCCATCCAGCAAGTGTAGGAAAGGGGTCTTGAAAAAAACATTTGTCCAGTCTGAGCACAGTGGAAAGCTGTGCCCTAATTATTTCTGCCTCGCTAATAGTCACCAGGAAATTCAGAGACAATATACTCCTCACTCAGGCACCTTCCAGGATACTGAGCTTTGGACATCATTACTGGTGAGGGCACGGTTCTGTGCTGATACAATCAGCAGTCACAGAAAAGCTGCTGTGCAAATGAAGATTAAGGTCAGTAGCAGTTTGCTGCATTGGGGAGATTTGAGACAATTTGGGAGATGCATCTACATTAAAAAATAGTTTGTAAGATTGATTTATATTTTATTATTAAGCATAACTTATAGTACCTGTCTGTAGTCTTGCTCTGCAAGATTGTGAATTCCTGTGACCACTGTCCATAAGTCTCTGTATTGTTCCCTGAGGGGGAAAAAAAAAAAAAAAAAAAGAAGGGGGGAGGTATATTCTCAGGCTGGTACAACAGGATTCATAGAGCTTGTCAGTCTTACAACCTTCCCCTAGTGCCCTTCTTATTGCTGAGCCAACACCACCCAAGGCCCACACTCTCATAGAAATCTGTGGGGGGAACCTTCCCACTGGCTTCAAGGGGCACATGAAGCATTCTCAGGATGGGGCAGTGACATCCCTCAAACACAGTGAGCTGAGAGAAAGAGCAGCTTTTAAGGGATGAGGGTGCTTGGTGCAGAACAGGAGGTCTACATGGTCCACACCCTTCAGGCACAGTGTTCGTCCCCACGCTCTTAATAAAAAAAGTACGACCTGTAAAACATAACTATTCATCAAATGATACAAAGAAATGCAACAGAAACACTTCATTGCATTCTCTGGTTTCTTAAGCAAGCCCTCTCCCTCCTTGAAAACCTGTTGTAACTACTTGATGAAATCAGTTGTGTAGCATCATTAATCCATGTACACAAATCCTGATGTGATGGCAGCATGCAACAATATTCCCCCGTACTGTGGCTCTCAAAACAGTACTTTCAACACAGCACAACGCTTCCAAGATAAAATTTTTCAAGCTAATATTTAGAAACTTAGAAGCCAAAGTCCAAAATGCAAAACAGCATTGGCATTTCAGATCCCAAGTTCTGTAGGGGAGTGGAATAGTATCCAAGAAACAGAGAATATACATGTCTGACAAGCTTGGGCAGTTTTGGCTTTGGAAAGCTTCCCCTGATTTTCAGGTAATTCCAAGATTATTTGAAGATGGGCCAGAATACTTTGGATCAGCAATCCTGGGAGGACTACTACTACTTTTTTTTTTTCTTTTTTTTTTAAACTTCACTGTTTTAATGACTCAAGACCCAAAGTATGTGAATTTTAGGTCAATGTACTTGTGATTAATTTGAAACTGGAAACAGTCATGTACAATTCAGTCTAAGAAATGAAGAAAATAGTCAAATTATATTTTAGAAAGTATTTTAGAGTCCAAAAGTCACACTGTACCCTTTTGGCTTCTCTCAGTAAAGAAAGAATGAGATCCATGTGATTTGATTCAACAGATTGTTAGCTTTTTAATAAGGGAGTGGCATCATCTCTGTACACATAGCACAAAAGCCTCCTGTATATGACTGCCAAAACCCACCAGTTCCAGGAAATTTTGAGTTTGTGGATAGGGTCATTCTACTTACAGAAAATCATGGTCTGTAAATGACCCAGACAGAAAAGTTACCTAAGAATAAGTGATGAATGACAAGAGATTTGGAGACTTAATATCTTGCAAATCTCTTCTGAAGTGGCAAACTTAAAAATTTGCTTTTAAAACTGACCTGAATGAAAACCAAGCCTACAGGAGAAGGCTACTACTCGTGCAGCCACTATGATCCTAGTATGTATGCATGGAGCAAAAGAATCCTATGCTAGCCTAAGCTGCAAGTAAGTGGTAACCAAAACCACACCAGCCACCCTGGGCAGAACTACCACACAGCAGACACTCTGTGCAACCACAGACCTTCCCAGGAAGGGTTCCTACCACAGTACTTACTTAGAATTAAAGCAGTGAGCAGCTGTGACAACCCATTCTTTGGCAAGAACTGCTCCTCCACAGATATGCTCATCTGAAATCTGTATGCTGACTTGCCAAGGCCATGAGTATGGTACAGCTTCTTCACCTCCAATTATCCTACTGAAGAGGAACCTGGGCTGATTTGAAGGCAGTCCACAAATATCATCTAAAACAGAAAGGATTTGTATTTCAAAGAAATCTTTGGAGGATGAGATTTGGAGAAGAAAAATTAGGTTCTACTATTCTAAAGCTAAAACATAGAAGGGTTACCATTTATCCTCTTATTTCCTCAACACATCTTAATTAAAAGGTCTTGAGAGACAATTCAGAGTGCATCTATTAGATACTTGGAGACAATAACATTTTAGTTACAGTCCAAAACATACTCCATATTCCTATGAAGAAAACTTAACCCATGTTGACTTACCTGTCATAATCTGTATTTCTTCTGCAGTCATATCCACATCTTTCAATTCTTCTTCACTATCTGAATCCAAAGTATTTAAATCTAGCAAATGAAAACAGAAAACGTTATTAGGGTGTCTCAAGTGATATTTTTATTTTAATCACAAAAGCACTTTTATTTCCTTTATTTTCATTTCTGTAGAAGGATTAGATTCCTACAGTAGAAATCTGTGCTATTACATCTTCAGATGGTTAAAGCACAGTTTACAATGCACCAAAATGCTCTTATACAAAATAAATCTCTGAGGTTTAGGAGAGATCTATTATTTCTCTTCACCCACTCACTAAATCCTCATTTAATGCCTCAGTAGGTTCACAAAGTTCTTTCACTGAAAAGTTTATTAGATGAGAATCTCCTAGAGCAAAATCCAGATTCACTGAAGAGCCCTGTGTGCTGCCTCAAAGCACCAGACTCCCAAGTTACTTTTATTACCTGTTACATGAACAAAAGAGACTGTAGCTCTGAATCCTCCAAAGGTCTCTGTTTTGTCAGAGTGAAAGACAATCAGCATCATACCAGAGGAGCTTAGAACAGGTGCTGGTAGAGCAAATCCACAAGACTTAGCTAAAGATGACAAAGCAAAGAATCACAGCAGATTAAAATGTACTTTTACATGATTTTCTCTTTCAGTAATGGGCAACCAATATTCAGTGTATTCCAGCTGTCACAGAGGAGAGTAAAAAATAACTATGTGTAACAAAGGAGCAGATAAAAAGACTGAACCTGAAAGACTGTTTCTGTTTTGTTATTCCTGTTAATCTGTCCTTGCTCAGTAATTACCTCAGAAAACAAGGAGACTTTTGCATTATTTTATAAGAGACTGTTGCAGTGTTCATGCTCATAGGTTGCAGTTATGTATGGAATACAGTGGATACTTGATTGCCTTGTTAGTGTTTGGGCACTAACATCAGCTCCACAGTTGATTGGGACAGGTCTTACTCTCATTCAATTTAAGCTAGGGGAAACTCCAGTAAAGTGGTAAGAATCACATCAGGGCTCATCTGGTGCAAAGAACTGGCCTCTGAAAAGGAGACCACCTGGGTACTTTCTAGGCCTGATCTGAGTAGCACTGTCACTACAAAAACATGTTATTGTATTATACCCTTTTTTTGATTTACATGAATTCAGAACTGCATTTTGGATGGACTTTAAATACACAAAATTGTTCTGTTAAATGTGTATTTGCTTCAATAAATGGAACAGAACAAGCAGTGCATGCAAGTATTTTTCAAGGTACTTAGACTAGCACCCATAACATCACCTGAGATTCTAGAGGGAAATTACTCTACTTGATTTTACACTGCAAAATTGAGCTAGTAGAAGTTCTAAGAGTAATGGATCATCCCCAAATCAGCATATTATATTGAAAATCAAAAGCCAAACCAATTTCCTCCTCTTTTCCTACATCTTCGTACACGGTCACAGCATCGTAAGAGCAATCTTCGTTCTCTTCTACTTCAAAAGACTGATACGTAAGCTTTAAATAAATAAATAAAAAGAAAGTGTTTGTAAAACTTGCAAAGAGAAATTCAAAGACTTACTATCAGGTCATTAGTATTCTCAATGATTCCTTCAGAATCTGGCATCTGTGTCATTCAGACCTCTCACAGGTGATATGCAGCACATTACATTTGCCAGAAGAATTTGTCATGATAAAATTTCAACTGAGAAATACTTAATAATTACTATAACCTAAAGGAGAAATCAAAACCAATTCTGGCTTTTGGGGTGAAAAGCAATTTCTCCTAACTGCATCCAGCAGCATTATTCAAGGTTAGGTTGCTAGATCTTGTTTTCCTTAGCTGCATGATTTGTTTGTTGTTAACAAAATAGTACCCCCTTCCACTCTGTAGACACAAGAAGGACTCATTATACCTTGATTACATGGTTGTCTGGTGCACAAACAACCCATTGACAATCTGCCAGGTTGCTGTAGTGCTCTGGATAGTGCATACTTTGTAGCACTCCTTCTTCAAAAAGGACAGCTAAGGACTCACAGCCAGAATCTGGAAATCCAAAGGCAAACAAAAATGGAGACAGAGTGTTTTCCTATTAAATCATTCACAAAAAAAATAAAACCCAGAAAAAAACTATTGTGGTGCTTTCACACAGGTGAGAAAGAACAGGAAAAGAACAGCAAGCCAAATCCGTCTGCCTGAAAAACACACAAAGAAAAATTTTCATCTCTGTTCCCAGGCAGAAGAGTGTTTCGACCCACAGCTGCAGCATTCCCCCTTTGCTGCAGTCAGCACACTGCAGACACAGGTGCCTGTGTGGGGCCAGATAAGAGCAGGGCATGTTTTTCTGACTTGCCATTAGCCATCTCTCTTTGGAGATGAAAGTGGTGATACTAGACACAGCCAGTGCCAGGATGCATCTTCCTGAGGGGCTGCGCAGTGGCAAGGCCCCTCAAGGCTGGTTCTGCCCTACACGCTGCCCTTACACTCTGATAAGGGAAAAAATGAACAGGAAAAGCTAGAAAAACAGAAACACCAGGTCTCTCTCTGTCTTTAAGTGGATTGACCAGACTCAACTGATGGCCCTTGGGCCTATTTCCCAGCGACGGCAGACCTCACTCATCTGCACAGCAAAACTGAAAGCAATTCTCCACAACATGTACTTCAGCATTAGCTGCCTCCCTCAGGTCCCCTTCCAGGAAAGTGTGCTTGGGCCTAGCAAAGCAGCTTTCATCTGGAAATTCTGCTCACTTGACTGATTTTATTAATAAAGTTCTAAAATATTCTGGAAATAGGGAAGAAGATGTGATCTTATATAAAGCAGATAGAGAAGAGGACAGAAAGTACAGGAAGGCTTTTCTCAACAGCATCTCTTTCTGGTATTCCAGTTTCTCCACAATGTCACCTGGCAGCCTAAACACACTTACCTTGTTCATTACATCATCCATTTAAAAAAAGCATAGGAGCTTCCTCCAATTCATTTTCTCATGAAAATTTTTCTCAGGCAACCACCCAAGAGCACAGTATGGCAGACAGGTATATTACTTAGACTTAGACTTACCAGGAAGAGTATCTGGCGCAAGAGTTCTGTAGGTCATGGAAAACCCAGTTCCATAATCCTTGTTGTCAGACACAAATTTCAGCCTTACACTATTGGAGCCAATCAAAATAGGTAACGGAAGATCTCCTCCACAGAATTTCCCTGAAATACATTATTAGAGAACAACCACTGTTTAAAGTCTTTAGTCATTTGTGAAGCTTACAAGTACTATTTTTGTAAAGCTTCAGACCCAGTACTTGGTTATAAAAATTCAAGAATGAAAAGGAAATTGCCTATCCTTTCCTCTATATTCTCTATTCATCCATCAGCCAAACTAAAATGGATAGTATTAAAAATTAAAAATCCTTGACCCCAGCAAGCCATGCGCTGACAAATTTCCCTACCAGGCATTTTTCCACTCTTTTTTTCTCCCATCCTCTTGTCTCTTATTATAGATCATATGCTACAATGCATTCAAGATGAAAGTGAGAGTAAAACATGATCAACTGCAGTGTCCTCACTGGGTTTAGCTGCTATCATATGGAAAGAATAACACTGACAGATCATTTCACAGAACTGGGAACAGCAACTCACCAACAAGTCTGTCATCTTTAGAATAGACTGATAAAGAATCATAGTCACAAAATGTTTCCGGCTCTATATCAAAGTGAGAAAAACGAAGCAATATATAATTCCCTTCTGGTACAAATAGAGTCCATACACACAATCTGGAATGACAGATGAGTTCTTGTTCACAAAACTGCAACAAAAAACAGCTACACAGTTACCGTGAATCGTTGCTGGCAGAGACTGCATTTTGTCTACTTACTGATGGTTTTGATAGAAATGCTCGGGACTTCCAGGAAAATGTAATTCTCCTTCACTGTTGGGGAGTTTGCCATCTTGAGTGCTACAAAATGCTGCATTGTGGAGTTAAAATGAAATAGCAGAAATCAGGTTTGACACATATGCAATCATCTGTTACACCAAAAAGATCAAACATCTAGAAAATAGTGAGATGCAAGATTGCTCAGCTGTATCTTGTTTCATGATCTCTGAATCACTGATGCTGAGTCCTCCCTCTCTTCTCTTCTTTTTTGGAATTATGATTAAGTCATTTTGAAAACACAGAGTTTTGGGGGCAAAAAACAAGCACTGCCAGTGCCCTACCATGTTTTACTGTGAAAATGGCAGTGCCGTCTTTTACCTTAAAGAAACAATTTCCCAAATGAAGAATTTGGTATAAATATTTTCCAGAGAGAAAAAATGCATGCCACAGGATATGAGAAGTGTTCATTGCAGCCCATATATAATAATGTTCTTAGCTGCATCAGAGCAGGAGACTTTTGCAAGAG
Organism: Dromaius novaehollandiae; assembly: GCF_036370855.1. Lineage (NCBI taxonomy): Eukaryota > Metazoa > Chordata > Aves > Casuariiformes > Dromaiidae > Dromaius > Dromaius novaehollandiae. The sequence goes on from NC_088102.1 coordinate 59,424,352, forward strand.
CCCGATATGATATTGAAAACACTTTAAAAGAAGCAGCAGAACCTTTTCTCTCCAGATAAATGTTACTAGAAAATACTATTACTTACAAAAATTACCTTCTCTTGCCTTTTCTTCTCCTTGCCAGGGCAAGCCAGTAATACATTTAACAACTACACATATGAAAAAAAATTAAGGGGTCGTGTGCTTATACGATTATCTTACCTAAAGCATCTTCGGAAGACCAGGAAAAAGTTTCAAAAAGACACAAACCACACTTAAAGACCCAATTCTCATTGGACATAGCAAATCCATATAAACTGACCATATCCCGAAGATTATCTGTCACCTCAGAAATCTCATTCTAGACTGCTAAAACTGAAATTTTAAGATCTAGTTCACACAAATTATTACTGTTATCCTTAGGTGAAGTTTTACCTAGTTGAACCAAATGCCCAACATAAACATAAATGTGGCAGAACAAAGTAAAACTTTTCAATTTAAAAATGTGCTACTTCCTTTTTTTTTTTTTTTTTTTTTCATTTTATTCATAGAAATGAATAGACACCAGTCACAAGTAGATACATTAATCATAGGCTACATAAATGCACTACCAATTTGCATCATACTTTCTGCTTGGAACCTACATTTCTATACAGATTCAATTTCATTATGTGGTTCTCACAGGCAGCTTGAGGTTCTGTTCTACATTTTTCCCGTTAATTCTATTTTAATTTCAATAAAAATACTGGGTTTTTTATACATAGCTGTCTTAAGGGAAATTTCTTTTTGAAGTCACCAGGACATAAGTAGACTCCTACATAAGTAATTTTTTATTGCACCAGGAGGAAAGAAAATGTGTATTTAAAATATACATTTAACATGCGTTGATGAATCACGCTATAAATGTTTCTCCCTTCATAAATTATACAACAGTCTTTTTTTTTTAATTATTATTAAAGCTCCGATACATATAGATGCTTAAAAATACTGTACTCACCTGTGGAACTTTTCATTTTCAGGTCTCATACAGGCAGGAAAGAGAAGGGGGTAGAAAAGAAGAATAAATACTTTGGTTTTGTATTCACAATAGGCTTTATTTTTATTAGTGTGAAATGGCAATTTTATACAGCTAGCACTGTGGCAAATTCAAATGTTTTTTGGGCACATTGTGTCCACAATAAACTAGGCTTGCGCTTAAAACAAAACAGCAAGTTCAGACAATGCTGACTTTGAGATAAGCAGCTCTGGAGTAGCTACTGCTAGATTAATCACAAATTGTGAGGCCACTGCTCGGTGTAAGCAGCACCATACTCTCTGTATACTTGCTGAGTAAACACTATACATTTCAGATAAGGGTGGCAGTCAGTACCATGTAGTTAAAAGCATTGTGAGAAGCTGTAATACTTTACCAGGAAGTATGGGAAAAAATGTAAGTACAAGCCTTGAAGAACATAAAATTAAATGAAATACTGTTTTGTGACAACTCTTCCATCTGATACGTGAGACAAATTATTAAGGAAACTTATTACCATTACTCATATTTTCTTGAATCCAGGAGAGCACTGCGCTAAGGTCTGTAAATATTCCTGGAGAACCTCTTCTGTAATATTGCTTCTTCTCGTTACTCCTCCAGCCACGAGCACATCCCATGCCCCATGAGATCACACCAGCTAGAGTCCAGGCACCATGCCTACGTCGGCACAGAAGAGGGCCCCCGGAGTCTCCCTGTACAAAACAAGCAAAAACCCAGAACCCACATGTTGCTCACAAAAACATGTATATAACACTGGACAAGCCTCAGAAAGTTTATCAAGCTTGCTTTTGGACCATAGGATCAAACCTACCAAATTAGGGAATAGTCATTTGAAGGAAAAAAAAAACAGCGAAGACAGACACTTTTTCTTTTTGATTGTGTTTAGTCAGGATTTTTAAAAGGGGAGACTCTGACTAATTGCCTCCAAGGTGCACATCTGCTATGTTTCAGCATGAAGGAAGGAGCAAGGAGTTCTGTTTCGTTTTGCATTTCGTCATGCACGAAGAAGAACAATCACTTCACTTTCATCTCACTACTTTGCTTTCTTGTAACCCAAGATAATACTTTCCTACCTTCCTCCATAAAACATTAGCAACATTCTGAAGTTAGAGAGCCATAAATATTATTGCACTGGGATATACTGCAAAAGACGGAATCCTCAAATCACAATTACTTTCAGGAACTCACTGTACAATGCATGCAATAATTAAAATGGAATCATCTAACGAGTGGATTACCCCACATAGACATTCTTAAAGAATTTGCACATGAAATGAATACATTCCAAATATTGCAATTTACAGTGCATCTATTGACTTAGGCACCCAGCATCTTGAGCTTCTGAGAAACACTTGTACATACACAAGGCCCTCTGCTCAGCTGACCTGGCAGGCATCTTTTCCTCCATCTGGAAATCCAGCACATATTATAGTGTCATCTTGGATGGGTTTCTTTAAAGTTGACAATGCTCTTGAACACTCCTTACTGTTTAGGATTGGTAGATTGACCTCATATAATACCTGAGGAAGTATTCCATCTGAAATACAAAAAAAGATTTGCTCAAAAGAAATGCTGAAAGGTGAAATTAATGTCACTACTAGTACGCAAAAAGATATGAGTTGCAAGCTTGCTCCAGGACATTTTAATGGTCACAAACACGTTTTGATACACAACCAGTTATGTGTACTTTTGAACATAAGCAGTTTTACTTGAGTAAATTTAAAAGCGTCTCCAATGTTAAATACAGGTCCATATATTATAGTGACCTATTTTGAGGTAATTCATATGTAGGCATAAACAATTCTTATGCCCGGTTGATGGTTTCTTCTGGTCCATAGCCTGTGCATTCAAGCTTTTAGCTTCAGAAATAAGCTGACGCAATGCACACTGGAGCAATTTTCAAGAAAACATCTAAAATTGAAAAAGTAAAACTGGTAAGAGAACTTTCACTGAGCTGAAACCATCTGCCTGCTATGTAGACGTGGCAATGCTATAGAAATTGTTGTCCATTACAAGAGGAGGAAGAAATAAAGAAACAAAGATTGTCACAGACACTGGTAAACCTGATTGTCAAAGAACAACTCCAGTAGCTTACTCTCGTTTAGACGGCCCCAACCACAAGCAGTGCAGATATATCCTGCTTCAAACTTTTCACCTGGATCAGGAAGACATGCTGGCAAAACTGATGCACCTGTGACAGATAGACATGGAGTTTCTTGATAAATATTTGAAAGAAAAAAAAGCTTTTCTTCCTCAGCCAGTTCTTTAAAGCTAAAGAATATTCTCATTTATGTGGCATCTGAAGAATTAGTCTGGCCTTTGACAATTTTTCTGGGCTGCCACTTCATAGTGTACTGGAAAAGAAAACCACAGGCCTCAGCATCCTAGTGCTGTGAACTTGAATCTGCAGAAGAGCAAAGTATTATTTCAGTAGGGTGGGCTCTCCTCTGCACCTCAATATCACGTAAACCTGACGAGAAATAGTATTCCAGAAAAATTGCCTGTAAGGCAAAGCTACTCCACAGCTGAGAAATAGCTGGGAAATAGGGTGGGAAACAGAGAAATAATGGCTCTTCTTCCCTCATCTTTCTCTTTCCTTAGAGCCTCCAAATGGACTGTTCTGCCACTACTAAAGATAATCCCATGCAATCTGCAGGAGGAAAAAAAGAGAACAAAAAGAAGAGGGGGTTTGAATAAGGCAGAGACGGGGAGCACTGTGGTATGCTCTGAACTCTGGCCTGCCTTTGACTAGCTCTACTGTCCTCTTGAGGCAGAAATCTCCACCTACACCTCTAGATTAACAAACAAACAGGAAAACCCCACACCACTATTTGGTCAAACGTTAATCACCTACATACAAAGAACAATACCTTTTTCTTCAAGGGAGCAGTAAGTCTCAATAAGACAATAAATACAACTGATACATCTTTCTGACTTACCTCCAGTATTTTAAATATTCCAGTTGCAAACTACTCTGGAGATTTGAATTCTATAATCTGGTAGCTGAGAAATGGGCTTAAACTCAGGGTCAAGACATTTCACGGCATCTGGGAGAAAGGGAGGCTTTACCTTCTTCACTGAAAAAGATCACAGGTAACTATGGCCTTACTGAAGTTGAAGGCTCCATCCAGCTTCAGAAGGGCAACATCATAATTCATTGGTCTTCTGGGGTCAAAATTTGGATGCCTAATGACATATTTAACAGGGAGTGTCTGCTCTCCATTTTCCCTGATCCTCAAATCATGCTCTCCTGCAGTGACCTTTAAATACTGGAGTAGATTCCTGCAGAATGGAAAAATAAAAGTTTAGCTACAGAATCTTCAAAAGGGAAAGAAAAATATAGTTGTTTTTCAACAGAAAGGTTATTACTGCTGATACATAATACATTTCATCTTAAGATTTTAAGGCATATAATGTATACACTCAACACAAGCTGACTATGCCCCCTACAGCAGAAATTGAGAGATGAAAATGACTGAGAAGAAATATAATTTAGCTACACTCCTGACAGCGGTCTACTGATGAAACAGCTCTTATTCCCATGTTTAAAAATATTCAGTCATACTGCTTTTTGAATGGAGGAAGGAAGTTTTGAAAGCAGCAAAATATAGAAAAAAAGATGCCACTTCTCTAGCATTCTCAGTTTATGCCTTAAAACATAGTGAATCCCACTTTAGGGCTCCTAGTACAAAGCAAAACGTGCAGTCACAGAATGCAAAAGCAATCAATATAAACTTGCTCTTATGCTTCAAATTTATTCATCAGATTTGATTGATACTTTTGTGTCAAGAGACTTTATGCCTATATAAGTATTGCCAGTCCTTCTGTAGTTAATATAAACTCTGCACGTACTGGCTAATTTGACCAAGATATGATCACATACCATGCCTGATACAGATCTAATTTATAATTCCAGGAACAATTTGGAAATTATAATTCCAACAACTGGACAACAACAACGTCTGGAATTTATAATTCCAATTGCATTAGTACAAAGGTTCAGCATTAACTATACTGGAATTGGAATCTCCATGAAGCCATGACAGAATCGGGACTAAAATATTGACTACAATATTCACAGTCCTATTTTTTTTCTTTTAGCACTAATGCTAAAAATAATCAGCATGCAAGAGATCAGCACTATGCCCATGCATCATTTAATTGCATATATGTTGCAAGTTCCTGCCTCTGAAAGAAATATTACAATCACCTGATAACTATAATTGGGTAAAGATTTTTACCTACACTCCCAAAAAATGAGTCTTCATCTCACCTTGTAAGTCTATTTTACCCTTCATCACTTTTGAAATACTTAAAGGTTTTTTTTTTCTCCCCTTCTGCTAAAAAACGGAAAATGTTGGTTACAAATGAAAGAGTAGCACCTCTAGCAACCTCCCACAAAAAGGATGCTATAACACACGCACTTTTAAAATCAACACACTTTTCCTGCACCTGCAGCCTGCTCCTGAAATACCACATCCATACCTGTCCAAGACACAGTGAGCTGCCGTGACCACCCACTGAGCAGAAACAATGGTGCCTCCACAGAAATGCTTTTGCCTTCGTTTCAAGGAAACCTGCATCATAAAAAAAGCTTGTCAAGTACAGAATATCTTTGTATCTGCTTTGATTGCCTTTGAGGAAGGAGGAAGAGAGCACATGCATGCACTCTTACAAAATTCACACGGTTAAAATTCATGCTGCACTTCAAGAAAACGCATTTTTGTGGCATTCTTACAGTTCTTGAGTCTAAGAGGTCCTAAACCCTTGCTATTCCCCTCAACTGTGACTTGGGGGCATAGATAAAAGCAACATATACGTAATAAATGCCAAGCCACTGAGGCACTCAGCAAACTGCAAAGGTTACTAGTTCATTCAGCATTTCTCCTCTGCAGGTCGCTGAGAGCACTGCAGAGCAGGTGAGAGTCTCTGAGGCCTATGCCGTGGCTGTTATCCAATTCGTTTGTAATCTTAAGCCACCAAGCAGCATGTGGTGTCCTGTCTCCCAAACTGCAAACTCATGATGCTTGGCAATGGTCTGGGGCGGTGGCGGTGGGGAGTCTTTTCTGAAAAGGTTCACCCCTGCCTCTTTACAGGAGGCTAATCTACAGATGCTCTTTCAGAAACAATGATAAACATAAAGGCTTTCTTAGTGGGCAGAAAGGGTCGATGCCCTCTCTGTCTGCTTCACTGTTTTTGATAAAAGCAGGCTGGAGCTCAACATTATATATCAAAAGTGTCAGCAAGCACAAAGTACACCTGCTTTTTCCTTTCGTTATTTCTATGAAAAGTCAGGGCTTTGTTCTGATGATAAAACCACATTTGCTTGTGCAAACCTGCCATGGATGTGAGCCTCGTTTCACCTGGTTTCCCCCAACAATCCGTGTGAAAAGGTTAAAGTAACTCCACGGTTTTGTCTCATGAAATTTCTGCCCACACTTAGGATCTGAGGAGTAAAAGGGAAAAAGAGAGAGAATTATTCTGGATTTAAGTTTTTCTGCTTTTTAGGAACATAGAATTGGTAGGCATGTTCTGAGGCAGAGGTTAGTGCAGTCCCTCTGCCATTACAGAAGCCACATTTTATAATCCCTTATATAAATTGCCCAGGCTAAGCCTATATTGGGTTAAGAAAAGAGCAGTGTACTTTGTATTACCCTCCTCCACACGGATACTTTTTGGTTAAATTGTACAATGGACATTAAATTGTGCCTTCCTTATTAAAATGTTCTTTCATAATCCATATTTATTGAAGCTTTTTGAATCTCAACATTCTCTTTCATTCAGGTTTTGAGACCATTTTGGGACTAAATCATTGTTTCATTACCACTTTCAAAAATACAGCAAGTATTTATATTTAAAATATTTTGAACAAGTGGGATCCAAATACACATTATATAGATCTTGATGATCAACAATACTGGCTGTATTTATCAAGAGCAATTTAACTTGACCTTATTATCATCACCTACTATGGCTATGTGCAGCTGATAATATTTATGTATTTGTAAAAGGAGTAAATTTATAGAAACATATTTGAGGTGCTAATTACTGATTTGATAGTATTTTAAGAAAAGATAGATGCAAAGCAACCACTTCTGCCAAGCAGCCCATTGCAACAGAGGGAGTTTTTGTACTGCACTTCCCAAACACAACAGATTGGCTACACTTTTTTTCTTAAAGCTGTGTGAAAATTCATTGAAGTCAGACATATCTCTAAGACGTTTTACTACAAATTTTGCCAAACACTAAATTAGGCAAGATTTAGCATCCATAATTGTGGAACATTTTGTAGTTGTTCTGGGACACTGGTGGCTGTATGCAAGGGATGGAGGACCAGTACTAGCATAGACTGTCTGGAAAATGTGGAATCATCCAAACCCTAAAATGTAATTTATAGCACCTACAAACAGGGGCTTTGCAATCACCCTCAGGAACAGCATGGCTGATATAAGTGGTTACAACATCAGATCAATGCTGATACAATACTACTTATCCTAGTTTTTAAATAAAAATCTTTAGATAGAATTTATCTGATATTTTGTTTTTTTCCTGATTGTCAGCACCTCCATCTTTTTCACCATTTGTAAAGATGCAGCAAGGAGAGGGGAAAGAGGACACAGAGACAAAATTTTAAAAAGTGTATTTTAGCTCTTACCAAAAGGAATTTGGCACTGGGTTTGAGAATGGGTAAAATATCAGATTCACAAACAAAAATATTCTGTTTTTCTTTAAACATCGAATAAGTCTATTCTCTCAACACACAAGCATGAACAAGATTAGCTTACAAATTAACAAGTAAATATTTATATTTTGAATAACTCTAAAATCTTCTGTGCCATTGCTTCTTTAATGCCAAAGGATTCCAGACTAGTTTACAGACTATTTCAGGACCAGTCTCTAAGTCCTTGATTAGATGAGAGATTTGCATATAAACCTGCATCGCATCCATCTGCATGGCAGAACAGCGAAGCAAAAGAATACCAGTCTACAGAATATCACACCTGGGAGTGCTTAAGATCGCAACTTATTACAATGTGTTAGATACCAGACTTCTTTTGACAGCCAAAGAGGAATTTTCTCATTGAAAACAAGTTTGATCTCCTGAATTCTGCAAATCGCTTTAAATTTTCCTTTTTAGTAGTGCAAATTTAAAATGGAGGGAAAAAAGGTCATACAAACACAATCAAGATCTGGTTTCCATTCCAGTTTGCTATAAATTGGTAAGTCTTCATGGAGGAAACAGGAACAGCTGGAATCATTAATTGGGCCAAAAAAAGAATATTCTGCATTTTAAAATATAAGACACTACTCTTGCAGGACTTGCTGCATTTTGTTTGCGGCCCACAGACAAAATGCAAACCAGGATCTCCATTAACTTACTGCAAATCTGACAGAATTTAATTTTATGTAATTATAAATTATGTTTATGTAATTTTAGTTATTTTGAATCATCAAGGAATCAGACAAAAATTTCATAAGAAATCTTATTAAAAGATAACTGTCAATGCCAGACTTGGAACAAAAGCAAAGAATTAAAACCAGATAAATTATTTTACTGCTACCTTGTATCTAGGTCTACAAGCCCTCAGGGTCAAATTCCCAGGGGGGTGAAACTAATGCAGGATCTTCATTTCAGCACTGGCTCCCATGTTTGTCTCTGCTTAAGAACAAAAACTTGCGTATTTAGAAAACTGTTAAAGGTAGATGTGAAATTTTGATCCTACCTTTCTGAAGAGGGGATGGTACAGCAAGAAACTCGGTAATACAAACTATTCCTGTCAGGAGGAACAGCAGCTTACTGCAGGCAATGGACATCTTGGGTGCTAAGTGACTGAGTGAAAACAAGAAGAGTTTTTATAGGAAAAAAGAAGCCCATAGATTACACCGCTGGAGAACAGCAATTGACTAATTGAAGTAGAGGTTACTCATTAATCCGCCCATAAAGCACTTACTGCACAAATGAGTCTTCTAAATTTAACCAAGCATGATTCTTTTATAAGTCATTACTGAAGTCTTTGATGTAAAATTCTAGCTAGTCTCTCGAAAAATCAGTTTATTCAAGCAAAATGGCAGAATCAGAAGTGACCATTGCCTGCTTTGCTAGCAAACACTTAACCCAGGCTGACCTACACACAGAAGCAGAGCACACATGAATAGAAAGGACCCGCAATTTGCCCTTATGATTTCGACAGCTCTTGAAGAGGCAATACTTTCTACTGCCTGCATACTTTATATTTAGCCAGTTTCGCAGCCCCGAGAAACACACCAGAAGGTGATCATTGTGTTGACAGCGTGCTCAGTGCTGCACAAGGCAAAGACAGCTCTCTGTGTCAAATCTTCGGTTTTCCAAAGGAGCAGAGTTATACCCCATTTTTGAAAAGCGACTGAGAAGGACATGGCTCAGGTTTTAAAAAATATTTCAGTATTGCTGCATTCAGCAGAGCCAGTTCCAAGTCACCTTGATGCCAAGTCCCATTTTTAATAGCAATTTAAGTGCAAGTCTCCTAGAAGGCCATCTGAACCCTAAATAAGGAACACAGCAGCTAAATTAAGAGATATGACAAAACAGCATGCTTGAATTACCCTGCGAATTCACCACTGAAAACTTTTGTCTCATCAGTTTTAGCAACTATTGTCTCACTTCAAAACAGTTGAGCAAAGCAGTAAAAAGAATCAAAATAGTATCCAAACTATCTTAAATTCATATGAAATGTAGATGCACCAAGTTAAAGTCATCAGGGAGTTTAACAAAATTAACTCTGGATGACAGAAGTCACAAGTCTCATTTACACCAGAAATGAAAAGTGATATTTATATCCAGGAACAAAGAAATATTTACACAAGACAGGGGAAAATGTAGATTTTTTTTCTTAGTTTAACTGGTTGGGAACCTCAGCTTCCCCCATCAGTGTAAAAAAGAATTCAATATTCCCAGCCTAGACAATTCCACAAGAAATATTTTCTACTTGGGAAATGCATCCAAATTTTGAGACAACAGGACACGACATAAATAATATATGCATATCAATATGGGTTTAAGTTTTGAACTTCTTCATAGATTTAGCCTACAGAAAAATTACATGTTTTCAAAATGCCAGCAGGTAAAATGCTTTTAAACAAGTTGCAACAGTAGTGAATCAGTTTCTCTTTTTATGGTCATCAGCACAAAGGAGAAGATTTATGGGGTTTAATTCTGCTCAGGCTCCCAAAGAAAACAAGCTTATAACCTGACCCATTAGCCCCAGTTTATTGAATATGTTCTATTACTTGGCCAAGGATTTCACAATATCCCCTGATCCACCACCAGCCAACAGCCTGACAATCATTTACATATATTACTCCATGGTAGGTTTTCGTTGTTCTTTTCTTCTGCCAGTCAGAGGATAACGACAACCAGCTCTTACTCTGAATACACAATTTCATAGCAAACAGCTGAATACACATCCTGTCCCAGAAACTCTGAGTTGCTGTCTTCTGTTATAAGTACACAGAACTTCTTAAAACTGTAGTTTTCTTACCAGTCCTATGGAAATCCCCAATTCTGCAACTTCTGAAACCTGCATCACCACTGTCATTCCACATAGTTAAGAGCAGCTGTAATCAAAACCTCTGAAGACTGCTGTCTTTCAGTAATTCCTCTGTATTTTGCAGGGACAAAACGACCCCCTCCCAGACAGTTCCACGTCCTGTAGAGTTCTCTGATCACCCACCACAGTGACATCCCTTGGAGTGATGCCATCCAACAGGCTGATATAAAAACGAGAGTAAACAACCTCAGCAATTATGAGGGACACCGTGCAAACAGCACCTGTCACATTACTGATGAGAAACAGAAACTTCTGGCCCACTGGCAAATGGAGAAACAATCGGCTCATTTCAGATTTATGACAGCGAGGCAACACTTACTGTGCAGCAGCCAAAGTGGTCGGAGAGCAAAAGCACAGAAGAGCACGTTCTGTACAACCTGTCCCTTGTCCAGGATGACAAAAGAGCAGTACAGGCTTTCTCTCCTAACTGCTCTTGGTTCTCCTCCTTTGCTATCTATTTATCTTCTTCCTTCTGCACGCAGTAAATAAAGGTAACAGCTTCAGAGGCATGGATGACCTTATCTTCTTTCCCCGCTGGATAGCTGCTATTGCTCCTAAAACTCGCAGCTTTGGCAACCAGCTCCACCAGCATCGTTCCTCAAAGAGAGGCAAAGATCAAATCTTGGGAGCTGATCTCTACCCACACGTGTGTTCAGAATCCAAACGCAGAGCTGGCTTTGTATGATCCTGTCAACGTCCTGTATCTTTGTAACAACACTAACCAAAGCCATTAAATCCCAAAGTGTCCAAAATGCCTGTTTGCTTGAAATCTAGCCCTGCTTCATATTTTAACATGTTAAGCCAGTCCCCAGTCCCAACACAGTGGCACTAATCAATGCTAGGCAGTCTGGCCCGTCTCCTCTTTTGCCATGCATTTGATTTACAGACTTCTTGTTCTCCACAGTATGGTTGGTGGTATGGGATTGTACATAGCTGCTTCTCCCTCTGAGGTTATTACAAAGCCAAACACATATACATACAAATACGTTTAAGACCAGGAGAAGACAAAAAATAGAGATCATCATTATCAGAATCTTTCAGAGTTCTTGCTTGGTCTTTTTTTTTGGGGGGGGGGGGGAGGCAGGGGGAGGAGGAGGAGGGTGAGAAGGAACGGAGGCTGCAGTTTGGTTAACTTTAGTGAAATGCCAAGGAGGCCAGACTACAAGATGTAAAATAACTCATTCTGTTCTTGCCACACAGGCTGCCTCACTTTGCTCCTTCTGTCCAAGGAGGTAGAGGGTGGAAAATTTATCCACCTGATGACAATGTGAAGTTTAAGAGAAGAGGGGATGAGGAGTCACGGATGCGGGGAGGGAAGGGTAAAACAAACAGCAAATGCCGGTTAATGATTAACCTGCTGGCAGATCAGTAGAAAAGAAAGATTTAAAAGGGAGTTTTTTGTTTGTTTGTTTGTTTGGGTTTTTTTGAACAAAATGAGCTGTGCTTTTAAAGGTCACCAGTCACATCTGAACCACTTGCAAGGTCACTGTTAGAAAACTGAAAAACCTATTAGTTCAATAAAATTAACAATTTCATAGATTCTAAACGTGATATAATAGCTTGAAAGATTCATAAAATATTAAACTCCATCAACTTTATGTTCATATATTACATTTATCAATCCAAGATTCCTTAACTGAAAGCAGATTCAGGTTTAATAGGGTTGAAATGTATTTAGATTTTAATAGAGTTGCACATGAATTTCAATTTTCTTTCAAACTTATTTTTTTTTTACCAGTTTTAACCTACTGTAATTCCAACACTTGATTAAAATTATGCCTGATTTTGACTTAACAAGAAAATCAAGTTTAACCTTCAAGATAACCCCATTATTGCCTAGCATTTCCCCAAATGAACAAGACATTAAGATGCGCATCTGAGACCCTAAATAACAGCAAAACAAAAATCACTTCAATTTTAAAAGGGTTTTTTTAAAAAAAAGGACAAAGAAAAAACCCACAGACTGAGAAAGCTTGACTTTTCATTCACCTTCTTAAGCCAAAGCCTTTATCTTACACTTTAGAGAACTATTTTCAAAAGCTGAGGGAATTCCCCTGCTTGAAAGCATCCATTCCTAGGATCAAAACATTAAGTAACTCTTTAGTTCACAAACCTTTTCCCCTCTGCCTCTCTACAAACATAGGCTCATGTCAGAGCAGTACCATGATGTTCTGCCAGGTCACACCTTCAGGTGGGATTCATATGGCTGGGATTTGCCTACTTTTAGACCAGCAGAGATCATTTGATAAATTCGCTTGACCTCTTGCATAATACAAACCACAGAATTTCACCTTGGAATTCCCACATCAATCCTGTAGCTCCTAGTTAAGATAGTTTTATAGTTTAGGATTACAGTTAGGTTTGAATAAACATTGCTTAAAAAAATGTGCAAACTCTAGTAATGTTCATGATGCTATTAATTCATTTTCCAGAATGATTCGTATCCATGATTTTTCAGTTGCTTGGACATTCTTGGGAAGCAAAGAGTCTGGCTGAAAATTATGCAAATAAATATTTATAGAAAGGTTAGAAACAAAATTTGTCATCCACTACCATTCTGAACCTATCCAATCTCCATCTATTGAAAAAAGCAGTGGTGACAATTGATTGCTAGTGTACCAAGAACAAAAAGTAACATGAAAACAAAGCAAATGTTTCGTAAGTGATCCAAAAGCTCAAGTATGTTCCTATAGTGGTTGTTGGTTCACAATTGCTTTAAGCCAACCCAAGTTTTGGCTGCTACCAAAAGAGCAGCTGTACACCTCTCCCATGAAAGTGTTTCTTGCTGCCCCTCCCCTTGTGCTGGCCCCAGTTCTGGTCAGGCTGTGGGGAGAGCCAAATACTCGTCCATTTTTATCTAGCTGGATTTGCTTGCAGCTTTGATCAGGAAAGCAATCCAGCTGTTACTCAAAAATTGAATGGTAGTGCCAATGCAAAGGAGGAGGCGCGAATGCAGGCACTGGAGACAGGTAAGTCCCTTCTTTTTGGTTGAAGTCTCAGCTTACATTTTACAATATCTAAAGCAATCATGAAACCGCACCCAGATTAGAGCTGGCCTTTAGACACAGTATTGTTCTAAAACCAGACCCACAGTTTTCAGTTCAGTCCTAAGCTTTGTTATAACTTCCATTCCAGATAGTAAACATACATCTCAGCTAAATGTTCTGCAATATTTAAGCATCATCAGCTGGGCTCTGGGGCTTATGAAGTTCACTTTCTTTGGGCATGAAGATGCTTGAAAGGACAAAGCATCCCTATGAGCTTTTAGCAGCATAACACAAGTTTAAAGATACAGTCACCTTGTTATCTCCATAGTTCAAACAAGAACATGGCTGCCACCTCTGTCTAACTTGCATCCAGTCCCCATCCTCCCAAGTATTACTCAGGTCAATGTGTCAGATTCCCTTGGATGCAGAGTACTCTCCAAGACTGCTCTTTCAGCGTTTCCTCCCCCGCTACCACTGTGCTCCCATTAGAGCCTTCAGCATAACTGAAAGCGCCAGTGTTCTTGCCTCACACAGGGACATTTAGATATGGTTTATTGCTTCTAATTAACTAAAGCAAGGATTCAAAGGGAGCAGTAAAACAAGAAAGGTTGGCTTCTGACAATGTTTTTACTTTGACTTGCTACATCCTCCTGAATTCTTACGCTGACCTTTCAGGGCACAGAACAAAGCGTACAATAGCAAGAATGTTCAAAAGAGCGCTCGGTGCAATAAGAACCCACAGAAATCCCCCCAAGACCTTTTTCCCAGAACATTTGCTCTGTAATTCAAGCTTCTGGATATGCATCAAGCTCTGTTTGAGTTTCCTATGCAAAAAGGAGTGCAACTTTAGAGGAAAATGCATCATGTTCTTTGTCATTATGCAAAGCTAAGTGGAATAGTTGCTATACTAGCCAAAAGTAATTGGAAACCAAGTGAAAGAAACAACACCTGCTTGCCTTTTCCCACTTTTCACAATAGCTCCACTGTTCCTGCTCTCACAGTTCACCAGTACACAGGTAACTTAGACACAGGCTCAGTAACTTGTATCTGCAATGAATAATGCTGTGAAATACATTCTACATTTGTAGCTAGGTCTCCTGGCAGTTATTTTCCCTTTCAGGGTAAACAAGACCAAACCAAAACAAGATGAACAATATCAACAAATGAAAAGGCTATAAGAAAAACAACACGTTAAGATAGGGAGAGGCCAAAGCTTTCCTTGGATACAATCCAGCCCTACATCTACCATATAACTGATTAATTGGGAAAGGACAGAGGACGGAAGAAAAAAAGGAACAAAATTGCACTTAGCTTATGTCTTTGGCCTGAGTCTCTCAAAATGTTCATAAGGGAAGATCAGTACTAACCCTCTTCAGCTAAGGAAAGCCTGGCATAAGGATTAAGCAAGTCAGTGACAACCAGATGTATCCTAGTCTCTCAGCTCCCAAACATATGTGGCATCCCCTCAGGAATGTTTTACTGCTAATGAAATATATTAGCGGGGGAGCTCCTCAACCTAAACATAAATGAAACAAATGTAGTAAAACCAAAGCCTTAGCTTCATGTAATAGTACTGTTTTATGCTGAGCTAGTACACTAGCAAAACCCAGTTTTGCTTGGTGGGTGTCTAGAACTTGTTTTAGCAGCCTCTCATATCCAGAAGAATAAAGTCTGTAATACAAATAACCAGAGGTTATGAGGCTTCGTACCTCAGATAAGTAACTATGAATGTAAAGAGCGTGAAGTCCTGGCTCTCCTGACTCAGCAGGCATCTTGGCTGTGCAGGGTGTAAGGCACTGGGGAAACAGGCCTCCGATCCCGCCGGCTGTCTCAGCCGCTGCGCAGCTCTGCGCACGTAAGAGCAGCCCAAGGCTGCCTCATACAGCTACTGGTGCAAGACGAGTATACCAATTAACAAATGCACTCTCACATTATTATATCACACCGTACTTTGACGAGGACGGTTGCAACAAAGCTACTGCAATCAGGCATGATTTAGCAGAACAAACAGTTATCAAACAGGCTTTGTAGACTAGGAGACAGACGCCCCGAGAGGTGTCCCCCAAGGACATCGCACTCTCTCTCAGCAGGACCAATGATAAAGAGCAGAATGCTTTTCAGTGCAACGAGCTAAGTCACTTGAAAAAAATAACCCAATCACTATTTCTCATTTGTTTCTCTCCTCGACATACTTGCAGTAAGAACCATTCTGATATATCTACCATCTTGCAGAAATATGTCCCCAGCTCAACTGCACAAGGATGAGTTCTCACTTTGCTTGCTGCTTCTCTAATCTTTGCAACTGATACTGAGAATCTATGACTGGACACGCTGAATTTTCAAGGTCTAAACATTTGTTCTGATGAAGCATTTCTATGATGGCTTTATCATTTTGCCATGAAACACAAACGATCCCTGAATATAAGAGCTAAGTTAAGACGGACTTTTGAGCATATCCTTTTGATAACTGATTTTTTTCTGCCTGATATTATGAGTTATATACTGACAAGCGACAGATGCAACAATAACATCAGGTGGGAGAAGGTGCCATACAGCCTCTTTTCCTGCCACTGGAATGAAACAAATATAAGTGAGACTACAGTCCTACCCTTCTGCCTTTCCCAGCTTTCGGTACTCTTGCTCCAGAAATACATTGCCAGCAAGCTTAGATTACATACTCTCTTCTGATAAGTTTCAAAACATTGTAACAAAACAAGGCATTAAAAAAAAAAAAAAAAAAAAAAGAGCAATTGTCTGCTACATAGAAGACATTCATAATAATTACATAAAATAAGCTGCACATCTCAAACTGATGCATAACAGACGCATGGTCCAAAATAAATCTAACAAAGTAAATTATTTGATTTTTTGCAAAGCACAGTGAATGCATTTGAACATCCGATTTTAACCTGGCAAAAAGCATTTACAGTGTTGCAGTGCTAAGGAATATGCTCAAAATACAGACCTGTTACGTCTCAAGCAAACAGCAGTCAGATGAATTCTTGCATGTTTGCTCAGAAAAGTACTAAAGATAAATCCTTGTACATTTTGTTAGCATGCCTGTGCTGCCAGTACAGTGCCTGGTATCATGCTTCACATCAACAAGTGGATATAAAAGAACAGCGCTCCAGGTGCCTGCTAAGCTCAGCATGGGGAGTCCAAAAGCCTTAGCATCGTTGCACAGCTGATTTCACAGAGGTCACCGCTGCCTTACAAAGACAGAGTGAGCTGGAACCAAGTTCAAATGGTAGGGGATCAGAAACAAATGATTTGTCAAACTAGCTCAATGCTCTAGGAAGTCCTAAAGCTAATCCAAGTATTTGCTTTTGGTCGGTCAACAGAGACCAGCTTCCACTATTGCAGAAAACTGGCACGTAACCAGGGTCTATTTGCTCTTGGCCAGGCTTGGTCTCCATGGCTAAATAACTTGTCTTCAGTGGGAAAGGCACTTAGCAATGAAGGAATAAGAGAGCAGGTTCACAGTCCTTAATAAGCAGCTTAGATTGAGAGGTCTAGCCAGAAAAGAGGAAAGAACAGTGACGTTTTACAGACAAAATAATATACTCATACAGCTATTTACATTATGCCAGCCCTGTATATAGGTGCATTTCAGATCTTCAGTGCTACCTTCCACCTAACCTGGTTAGGGTTTGGGGGGGGGAAAAGCTGCAAGAGTCACAGTCTCCACCTTTAAATAAGGAAGAGAGAAAAAGAAGCTCTCTCTAGTATCAAGAGAGGAAGCTTGCAACACAGGCCCAAAACAGACCTTAGTCTTCTGCCTAATAAGTCACACTATCACAGTAAGGTAAGAGTGCAGAAGGCAGGAGGGAAGGCGGCCTAGGCCCAAAAAACAGGCAATTTAAAAGAGATGGGAAATGTTAAGTCACACAGGATTACTGAACAAGGATGGGACAAATTAATAAATTCTGGGTTGTTTATTCATTCTTTTATTTTTAATTAAAATACAGCCAATGCCAGAAGCAACAGCATTCATTTATTCTTCTAGCCAGCCCATGGTAACAATAATCTGCATTAAAATACAATAATCTTCATTAAAACTGAAGTAGAAGGAAAAGTGTGGTATTTTGTTTTCAGCTCTGCCATAAGAGGGCAGAGTAACACCATTTCTGTCAGAAACAGCTGATTGACACCTGGCATTTTGGTATTGTCTGGAAAGGCAAACATCCAGCCATGCAAATATCCGTAGAAACAAATATTTCTCTTTTCCTTCCTTATATTAGTAACTCATTAAAAAAAAAAAAAAAAAAAAAGAGACTTGTTTCTATTCGGTACTGCTATTAGTCATAGAAGAAACCTCATTCTCTAAACTCACATTAGACAGATTGAGAGCCTAGCTCATAAACCTCTTAATAGATTTTTCAGGAGTAAATTTTAAACTGTTCTCATGATGGTAGAGGGGCCTTCAGGAACACAAACAGATCTGTAATGCTATCTAATTATAAAGAACCTTATTACGAGTAACAGTGACAGTCAGCATAGCTCTTCCTACATTTTTGTATGAGTTTTTCCCCTTTTGCAGTTTATTCTCAGTGTTGGGTGTAAGGGACACAGCAAACCCTTCCTCCTGGCCCCCGCTCCGGGGAATCTGAGCAGGTTCATCCTAATGTGGTTACATGCACTGATATAAAACTGTCCAGGTTTTCTGGAAGTACTTAAATCTTACATAAGTTAAAATTGACAAGCTGAAGTAACCTGCCTTCTTCTTCTTTTTTTCCCCCCCTTTTTTTCCCCCCCTTTCCCCCCCCCCCCTTTTTTTTTTCCTTCTCAGCTAGCCTTCTGCTTCCAGGAAAAAAAAAGTTAGCAGGTAGCTTGTAACAATACAACCACCTGCAATATTTCCTGCCGCAGGGGACTCATTCCTTCGGCATTATCAGCAGCAACAAAACAACTCCTTTTCCTCTCTAGGGAGAGAGGCAACATATGCTGTGCTACAGTAAAATACCACACAAGAGGATGAAACAGATGAAGGAAAAAATAACCTATTGAAACTGAAGTGATTCCCTACCTCTGCAAAGGTAGATGGGGTGTAATTGATAGTACTGAGTAGGAAACAAGAAGTCTGCCTTACAAAATATTTAATATTTAGAATGTGCAAACACAGAATTGAAGTTTCTGCAAAAAGTAATTGTGGAGAGAAGAGGTAACAGCCAGCAGTGAGAACTGATGCCTTGGATGCAGTCCAGATCCCTACTTTAAAAATCAGGCAGAGCTGAGACTTTAAGTATATCTCTTAAAGCAATTCCCAGGAAGATAAGCCATCTTCCTTTGGGAATAGGAGCTTTAGGAACATTCCTAGAAGCATTTGACAATGAAGAGGCTGCTGAACTGTCATTAAATACTCCTTCAAATACTTTTGGTCCACTCTACAGAAGCGTAAGAACGGAGCAGCTAGAAACTTCATGCTACATCAGTAGCGTGAGCAATGCTGCTCTATTTATTTCGCATATCATGAAGACAGGACATGGACACACCACCCTTCTGTCAACACTTTTGCTTTGTAAGAATAGCTTTCTACTTTCTCAGCAGATTTTGGTAGAGGTGCCAGAGTTGAAGGGCTTAGACCACTGCTTCCACATCCGCAATGACAGGCCAGAACATGCTCCAAGCAGCACTTGACATCATCATCATCACGGGAAAGTCTTAATAGCTTAAGAAATGAATTTAAAGAAGTTCCAACCCTGATATGCAACCTCAATAGGCGGAAAACTGGCCTATGCTGCTGGTCACTTCTCTTCAAGCAATACAGTCAAAAGCTGAAAGTGTTTAATGAACACCACAGACCACTACAGAAACCACATTACACTCCAAGACAGAAGTGGCTTTTGCCTTTAATCAGCAGATGAAAGATGTTCCAAGTGATCAGCTTTAGTTGAAGCTGCTAAATTCTTCACTCCAAACAACTGCAATAGAGTTCCCCCAAGCTAAACAGACAGTTTTTGGTGTCAGTTCCATTTCTCCAAGACATAGTATTTCTGACATAGTGGTACCTGGCACTGGGAGACTGGTCAGTATTTTTATTCTCTGCTCAGAAAAACATGTGATATCAACCACCTGATACAGATGTAGGTTTAAACTAAAATGAACAAGTTTTATTCTTAAGTTTTTGTAAGCAGGATGTAGAATTAGAACACCCATAAATTCTGTACATGCTTGTCTTGAACTTCATTGGCATGGCGATCTGACGCATTTTTGTGAGCAGCCCTGTGCTGATCGTGCAACATCTCTGGCCGGTTCTACAAAAACAAAGAAAAACCCACACCCAAAACCCAAAATGGCAAATATTAACTCCCTACAGATAAACAGCTGAACAACACTGAGTGGCAGTGTTTCCTTTCACAACTTTGTGCACAATGCAACCTTTTTTTTTTTTCCCCCCCAGTCTAGGAAAGTACTGTGTCAAGCCCCCAGAACACTGCAGCTTACAAATAGTGCAGAATAGTGTAGTTTCGTGCCACTCTGCACTAGGTTGTATTGAATTACTACACATCACTTGCTGCACTGTTCCTTGGCCTAATGCAATATGCATGGCATTGCATCATTAATTCATGATTCAGGAACTTTGTCTTCTCTAGAACAGAGGTCAGAGGCAAACTCTGCTGTTTTTAATGTCTCTTTATGCAAAAAAGACAACATACAAAGATTGAGTGGTGTGCGTATCTGCATGTACCAACGGACAGATGAAAGGAAAGGGGATAAGCTAGATAAATTTGCAGCCTGAAGTATAGCAACTTTCAACAAGGTACATCTTAACTTCCCCATCAATCCACCAAAAGAGCTTCTGGTCACTGAAACCACATGTGGCCTTGGGAACAGGTGACAGGTAACAGGGCAGTGGACTAACATCACAAGCCAGCCAACTGAAGCACTGCCGCTGGCTTTCAAGTGGATCTTATCTACAGGCAACTCCTTTAGCTTCAGCAGCTTCTGCATGCTTTTCTCCACCCACACGAGCAGAGCAGTTTTACTTTCTGCATTGCAGGATACAGGGGTGGTTTAAAATGCAATGCTAGAGGTCCCCTATGGACCTGGTCTGTTCTTTGGAATTCTTAACTGTTCCCAGGTAGCGAAAAAGCAAACCACAAGGTTTCTGCAATTTCAGGCCCCCCTCTCAGCTTGCAGGAAAGATGACAGATTGGGGCCATCAAAAATTAATAAATCAAGACGTTTCCAGTATTTTCATTTGAAGTGTTACAGTCAGGAAAGAATCATGCAAGAAACTAGTGTTTACTTAACAGGTGTATTCACAGTGAAGAATTTTTAAGCACGAGTTAAACTACTGAGTTTAACACTGCAGTGCCACAAAGCCTACCCTGTGTACCTGGATTCAATACTGAACACAAGAAGCTTCCAATTACCTTCTGATTTTCTGTGCTTTCACAGCCTTTGTCACTTGGAAGCCATGCTTAGCCTAGGTTCTCCTTCTACTTCCTAGAATAAATAATTTAAAAATAACAAAGTTGAAGCACAAAGTAGCTGTTTAAACCTTACAAGTGTGGGGGAAAAAAAATCTTGAAAACAGAATTTGGGTAAACTTTGGCTTAAAACTCCTTAAAAAAAAAATCAAGATTTCTTTTTTTAATATTACCTTCACTCATTCCGCACACACTCATTTTGGATTACCTCAAGTTTGCTGTACAGGCTTCCATCATTAAGGGATAAAATAAAACCAACACAGCCAGAATTTTCTCTCTCAAAATTAACTTTGCATGCGTGGCCACTGCAAATGGCTAAATTAACTTAAAATCAGAGAGAAGACAGAAGAAAAAAATTCAGAAGCTGTGTAATGCCACTTTTCAGTTGCATATTATCATACATATTTATTTCTGACCATCTGGACATCCACATAACCTCAACATCCAAAACTCCCAGAGCTCCACACAGGTGAATAGTCTCAACTTCTTGGCAGAACAATTAAGCCTACAGATAACTCCATTTTGTCATAGCTAGACTGCTACTGGCACCCACGCTTCCCAGCAGGGACTGCAGTCTTCACTATCATGAAGCTCTCTATAGTAAAGAACTTACGAACATCATAGTCAAAAAGGCTACTTGGACACCGACGTTTTCCAGGTATCTAAATCACCTGCTGCATTGTGGCTTTGATTGGCCACTGACCTCAACCAGCATTTGAATTGGGTTGTTTGCCTATTTAATCATTTTTCCCCTCTCAGGAAAATTCTCTTTAATCAAGACAATCCTCTTCCCAGCAACACAGCATGTGTGTGTACAAGAGTCCTTGGAAGGACCTGGAAAGAGGTATTTTTACCATGCAAAGTAGCCTTGATGCATTATTTGTTTCACATCCCCAGGGGACTCACTTCTCTCCCTTAGTTTGTGATCCTGCAGTTGAAATTAATGGCAGCAAAATCAGCCCTGGCCTGTTTGCCAAGCTCCACCCTGAAGGATTTCAGGCTGCAGATCTAGAGTTTACTATGGAAACACTGACGGTTTCCTACCAACAGGGGCTGTAAGTGATGTTACAGGAATGTAAGCAACTTGGAGCTACTCAGTTTCCTGCCTCTGCCTGGCAGAACATTCAGGGCAGTGCCAACAGTTAGAGTGTGCAGTATTACTATGTAAGAAATGAGATTACTCAGGGTGTGAAACAAAAGATTAAATATACGTCTCAACGCAGATAACAGCAATTATAATGCACCAGTAAAGTTAGACAACGTTACAAACTGCAGTAGCAGAGCTTTATTTGTCAGGACACAAAATTAAATTTCCAAAACAGAGCACACGATAGTTCACATCAACACACGCTCTTGTCTACTTATCACTGCTTACCTAAGAGTTTGTGTGCAACAGTCCATAGTATGATCCCTGTTGAAAACCTCCTCCTTTGGCTTGATCTGTCAATTCACATGAACTCGTCAGTCCATAAGCTCAATGAAACAAACAGCATCTGCAATATTGTTATTAATGGTGTGTCAGCACTTTCACTCAACCACTCCTTTGCCATGCGTTCAACTCTGCTCTAAAAAACTAGTTCCAGAATACAGCTCATACATATGTCTCATCCAGGAAAAAAACAAACCTAAAACAAATTTTCCCTCATATGTGCGCACTGACAAGCTCCCAGGTTGTTTTCATTTAACTGGCAGGAGCAAAGTGCCATTCGTGGCATGCAACAGAACTTGTCGCTCTTCTCTCACCTTTTCATTTCTCGCTGCCCCTTCAAACACAGGCAGAGTATTTGTTTTTAAAACTCTAATGCTGTCTCTCTGCAAGTTCATTTACCAGTTGTCAAGTAAACAAATCAAATGGTAAACAAACTATGGCCTATATCCTAATGCACAGACGTGAAAATCATTCTTATGACAAACAGCTTTAATTTTTAAGGCTCTTTATTCATCCTTTCTTACTCAAAGGTTCTCTTTCAGAGCAGAACCTATCAGTACTACATCCACCAGCTTCCCTACTATGAGCAGTAGCTAGCAATTAAACTTTAACATGAAAATGGAAAAGTCTGCAAGCCACATCCTCCATTTAATACACCTACAATGATGAAACAGAGGAGATGATAAACCTTTTAGCTCTGTAAAGCAGAGAAAACCCACTTCTTCACCTTGCACTACAAACATTTAAACTTTTGCTACAAAGAAAGAATTGACATTGAAAAGCCATTCATAAAATATATGCTTAGTTTTTTGTGTAAACTCTATAAGCAAATCATGCAATTTGAAGAGGATAATTTTTATCTGGAAATATTTAAGTTTCTCAGCTAGTATTTTAATCTTGTATTCACTAACTACAAGGAAATTGTTTAATTCAATTATAGTTAGAGCTGTTTGCCTAAACTGCAATCTAGCAGGTACTGTCTGTACAGTGCTAAACATCTATTTAAGGGATTGATGGTACATTCACTTTAGTACTTTAAGAAACCCTGTATTAGCAGACATATACCACTTACAAACAGTCTCCTGAGGCAAGCTGCTCTTCTAAAGAGAATTGCCATGTAAGAGAGATCTAGCATCTGTGTTTGTTACTCTTTCCAACAAACAACCAAGCTTCAGTCTTTCTTTTCTTCTAAAGAAGAAGAGGTGAGAGGATAGGGATGTCAGAAAATTTACTTTAATTTTAGTCTGAGTACCTACAGAGAGTTACTATGTCACTTCTTCATAACTTTGTGAATATTATTTTTCTAGTAAACTTATTGGTGCACACAGTTTGAATTGATACTGCAGTTGAATCTAAGCAGAGGTTACCAGCTAACACTACATGTATTCGTATTTTCTTAGTTTCCAGAGATCTCATCCAGTGACCATGATTCTGTTGTTCAAAACCCGCAATACAATCAACATTTCAGTTAGAGCCTTTGCACCTTTTACCTTCCTCCAAATACTCCATGCCAGCAGAAGAGAATTAAAAAGGGCAAAAGATATCATCCTATAGCAATCTTATCAATGAATTATGACCAATTCCTTCAGGAGCAAAAATCAATGTTTGCAGTAAGCTGGAAAGAGCATTTATTTTCAAAACATGATCTCCACCCTAAATTGTACCCTCCACCCTAAGCAGGACAACAGTAGAAGTGCTCCAAGAGCAGCAATTCATCACGCAGCTTCCATCTTAGCTCTTGTTTTCCGCTTCTCTTTCAGACAGGTTTCAATACTACCAAAAGACATGCAAGTTGTATTTAACATGGTTGTATAAAACTTGACAACCTTTGCCACTTTTCCATTTTTATTTTATGCACACACACCTCTTACTTTCAAAAGGTGGAAGGGCTTTAGATGCGTCTCAGGAAGTAATTTCTGCAACAAGGATAAAAGTTCTCTTCCTTTTTTTCCACTTCTCAGTTATGTCCAGATGTACTGGAGACTCTGGGTGACACTCCGTGCTCCCCCCACTTCAGTTCTGATGCCACCTGATAAATCGGAAAATTATCAAACCTTTTAGCTTCTATGATTTATGCCTACTTCAAAGGCCTCTTTTAGAAGAGCACCAGTGGACACAGGCTTAGCGTATTTAATTCTATTGCATAGCATAGGTTTGCAGTCCGAAAGATGTTAAGTTTTGAATAATGCTGTACTTTCACCCTGACTAGCTCTGGGCCTTCTCCTCAGATCAAATAGTGCTCTTTCATACAGTCAGGTGTGAAGACCATGGCATCAACAGAGCTAAAGGACGTAACAGGGCACTGGAATAGAGCCTTGGAATGACGTAGAGGTAAAATAATTATCACTTAACATGATATTTAATAGTCTTGCAGTTATCTACTACATTTGCAAATAAAATATCCCACACAACAGGTCTACAGTAAGACAACGGAGGACTCACTGTATGGCCATACCCAAAATTTTGTTTTGATGGCCTGAAAACTGCTAGCTGCCTCTATGAAGTAGCACTGGTCTTCCTAGTAAAGGAAGATGTGTTGATATAGATGACCTTGCATGGAAAAGCTTAAAGAGTGAGAATGCAGTGAGAAGGGTGCAAGACCAAATTGAGAAAGCTCACAAACACCCACAGAGTTGCATGCTGAACAGACTACCGTCAGCATTCTAGGTACAGTGCTAAACCTTAAATGAAGAAGTCCTATGTTCAGACAGCAGGATGAACATTCAAAAAAGGTTTGGAAGACTGCAAATGTTAAGCTCAGGGGCAAAAATCACACAAACTAATGAACGGGAATAATTTGGTTCTGACCTGCAAGGAAGGACTACGAAGGAGGAAAAAGAAACAAGCAATACTTAAATGACCAAGGTCTACAAGACTTCTTAGAAAAGCAAAGCCGTCTCAGATATCAGATGTTTTTTACTTCAATCCATGTAAAAGTTTAATCCATGTAATAATTATGATTGGAGGAACATTTTATACTGCTATGTTTAGCTTCTGAAAAACGTAGTTTTGACACAACCCACCTACCTAACAATTGGCATAGATTAGCATAGGCATTAGCTGTTTTGTAAGCAGCTGTTTTGAAAACAATAATGGTTAACTGTTTCCCTCAATCCAAAAGAGGTCACTTAAAAAAAGTTAATGAAAAGTCATGAACAAAAACAGAAGAGGGGAGAAAAACTGGCGATAGCTCTTTATACACATACCTGCATGTATATGTAGGATTATGAGACATACATATTTAACACTCTTTGGAAACTTTTCAAACTATAATACAACAATGTTTGTAAATAACTATTTATTGTCATTACATCATTAACACAACTGAGCAATACTTTAGAGAAACACAAAGGCTTAAATATGCTATGATCATACCCCCTCTAAATAGAATTCTGTCAAACAAAGACAATTTCCAGGGAACATAAATAGAAGGCTGGACAACAGAAGCCATATGTACTGCAGATAATTTGAGAAGTCCATAAATTCCAGGAGTTAAGAGACAGCATTTTACAGATAGCTTAAAGTAAAAACAAACAAAACAAAAACAAAACAACCCACAGTAGTTTCTCCCATCACTTCACACATTTCACATTATTAAAAAAAAAAAAAATCACTATTTTATGTTGCCACTTTGCATATAGATTTTACAAGTAAGAGGGCTGACCATCTGCACAGGAAGCCACACCGGTATTCCCTGATGAACTCTAGGAACTTTCACTAGGCACCAAAACTATCCAGGCTAAGGATGTCTTGGAATTGAGAAGACAAAGCACTACACAAAGGAAGTTATTTGCAGTGTATTTAGTAGCACATTTGAGAAGTCCTACAAAACCCCGAAACTGCAAAATGCAGTTAAAGGCCAGCTGACTCAAATAGAAAAAAGAAAAATTGTTGCCTGAGACCAAAAGAACTAAGGCCTGAGGTTGAGGACAAATGCTTTAATTAAATGCACTGAAGCAGAGGAAGCAAGCAGACACCGGAAGCGAGTGTTTACAAGGCAGCATAGAGGGGCACACAGATGATGCTGAAAAGATGAACAGGCAGAGCAGCAAGGAAGTTCACCGTGGGTCAGTTCAAACAAGCTGCTATTCAGAGAGGAGCCTCTGAGCCTTTTCTGTTTTCTCCTTATGGAAGCCGTTGTAATCTGTTTCTCCCTTACCTGAAATCTGCATTCCTCTCCACACAAACTTCCTCCAGAAATCGTATGAAATGGCTGCTGAAGAGATCGAGCAAAAGCCTCTACAAGAGTGAGAGAAAAGGTAAAGCAGCAATCAACTCCAAATGTTGTATGAAAGAGACTGGAAGCAAATTGGGCAGGAAGACTAACAGCAAATGCTCTCAGTTTAGTGTGGTGGCAGCCCATTCTGCCAGCATTGTCCAAGTGGGCTTACTGTTTTCCTACTCTGTCAGGGCCCCAAGTAGCTCAAATGTGCAGCCCCTGTATTTTGTTGCAACATCATGTACTAACTACCAGGTCTTAAACTTTCCCACCTGGGTTTCTAAGCATATGATCTTACTTAAAATAGGAGTGATACAATGTTTCATAGGTAGGAAGAAGAATTAAGAGCAAGACGACTTACAAGGATGTTTCATGCTTTAAATATCATCATTCATCACATGACACAAGTTATCTCCTTCACTTGACATGCTGTAATAGTTTTTGGACAAAAACTGGAAAAAAACATTTTGAGATGGTGCTAAAACAGTATTTAGGAAGGATATTACTTTTAAGTATGCAGTTGACCGACATTCAACTTAGCAGAGTATTTCTGGGGTTTGTTTTTTTAAAAATGCATGAAGAGATGGTTCTTTCAGATAACCTATCAGCATGTCACTGCCTATCCAGCTTGTCCTAAGAGATGCCTCATGTAAAAAGGTTAATTACTAAACCTGCATGCCAAGCACCTGTGAAGGCACCATGAGTGAAGGGAGCATCTGTTCTCAGATTCTCCATTCAGCTTCTATGCCAGCTACACTGATCACTGCTGGCACCCAGAGTAATAATTTCTGACATTTCAACAAGACAAGAAGCACAAAACCCAGGAGTTTTTGATCTTTTCAACAGAATGATTAAGATGACAAGATTGCATTTAATTCTAAAACAAAAATTTAAAGAAGTGCCAAGTACAAGTGACTGATTTTAACACTTGTTTTCTGTTCTTAGTATTTCTTCTTGACAAACGTTACTGTACAGTTCTAATTAGAAGCAAGGTTATCTGATAGGTATTGCCACAGCCTTCAAAGAGAAAAGCACCAACTGCTTCTATATTCTGCAGCTCTGGGTTTTTCAGTACTTCCTTTCTCCCAAGTACGGTTAAAAAAAACTCACTAGAGATAGCTAGTTAGTATTTCCTATTAGTGGTTTAAATCACATCAATACTTTTTCCATTCTCTACAGTCTAACAGTGGAAACAAATTAAAAGTGAGATCACTTAAAAAAATTCTTCATATTCACAGAATACTACTGCTATAAAAACCCCTAAAATATCTTCTGCAGCCTAATACTCTGTATAATTTCAAGTCACATTTCCTGCTCTCTGAACTCATGTACAGGCACAGGTTGCTAAGCACCTAACATTTGCTTTGGAATGCAGAAACCACATGGAATGCAGCAGCCAGCAGGGAAATAGCTACTTTATCCAGAAGCTGACTTAGAAGGCTGAATGCAGTACACTCCTACTAAAAATGAATAGACTTAGTTTTAGAGTCAAAGAGCGGAAGTCACCTCACATGTTTTTCTTTCCAAATCGAATATTTAACAGAGGAAAACCACAGGTGTCAGTGACAAGGAAAGATTAGTTGTAGCTTAAAACCACAAACATGGATTGAAAAGTAGTGGGATTTGCTCTGCTCACTACAAATGTGTAATTTAGACTGGTATTTTTTGTCACAGAGGAAATAAAGCCTTTCATTTGTTCCCCAAGAACTGTAATTTAATACTCTTTCTTAAAAAAACAAAGTGGCTGCTTCCCTGTTACATTCAATATGTAGCATTAATAAAGTGTTTACAACTGAAAGTGTACAATCTTTTCATCTCAAGAGGCCTAGTGCTCCAAGTGGAGTTGAACAGTCAGTTGAGGGGATGATAAGAACAGAAGAACCAACGGTAGGTAGGATCTAGGTGGGGGAAGAAAACAAAGGAGCCAAACAGCTTTTAAGAGCCCATTTGCTCAGTGCAAACTAAACTACCATAAAACATTTTTTTTTGGTAGAGCAGAGTTAACTCCAGAGCTCTGACCTTTCTGCCAATAAATGCCCTTTCAGCAAGGGCACATTAAGCTGAGGACTGAATGTGGAGGAAGCCAACTGGACTGTTACTCTTGCAACATGATACGGAGAAGAAAGATAATCATTATGAGTCCTACACTATCTAGTGCTTAGTAGTCGATTACAGACAAATGCCCTGTCAGCAAACAGAATGCAGATGGAAATCAGTTTATGGGTCCTCCACTATTGGATGTGGAAGAGAACTGTTTTACTTGCAGACTTGAAAAGGCCATGTTAGCAGTAAGAATAGCATCTGTTGTCAATTCACAATTACTAAGCAAAAGCTCATCAGCTTCAGCATGATTGTGCTGCTCTGCCTTGCAGCAGACTTGAATCTTGTGCCTAGTCTGTAGACACAAGATTCTGAAAATACATAGTGTGCTTTACGCAACAGAAGAGCAGATCCTTGACCTACATTTGCATAACATACAGGAAACAGGTAAGGTAAAATAGATTTGAAAGATACAAGCAAACAAGAAATTACAGTATTTTTCAGAAGGTAAGAACAATTTCACACAACTGGAGAATTACACTTAGCTTCCATCTTAGGTACAATTTAAAAATTAAGCACACTGAATAAAGAGTCATCGTGAAGGAACTTGAATCAAGGAACCTGCTGTGCGGCACAGCAAGCAGATCAGGGAACTGTCACATTGCTCCTGCTAAGCACTTGCAATAAATAGCTATCAAATCCTCTTCTTCTGGCCTACAGAAACTTGTGCAGAATTAGCCCCCTGAAATACAAATTTCAAAAAATCTGTTCAAACAGATCTTGTAAGGGAGTGATTAACATGTGTTTTTGCAGGACCAGCTGTTGCCCTTAATGTCACAGTAAATAAACTACTTGCAAGAAGATTTCTACCTTGTAAATTGCAAGGAAACCCTCTCATTTTCACAGAAAAGCAGGGAAAGACCAGGCGAAGCTGGCAGCAGACTCTACAGACTTTTATATGCTTTCAGAAATATTCCAAACCGAGCATCTCTTTAGCTGCTGTCCCTCTCCAATCTGAATCTGAATCATCTTTAAGCTTGAGTGAACACTGTCCTAGGACAGAACATTAAGTAAGAAACATTAGAAGACTGACTTGCTCACTTGGATTCTGAATTAAATTAACTTCCGTTGTCCAGTTTACCCATTTTGTCAGATGAGCTCTTTATACAATGCAGATGCAGAGCAAGAACCTCATAACACAATAAGCAGTTCCACTTACCTATCAAAATAAGAAAGAGCACTGACAACATTAAGTCTACTCCTACAATTAAACCATTTCTTTTCATGCCCACAGGTCTTTCTCCTCTTGCCATGTGACTGCTCTTGAGAAGTATTCCCTGCTTTTTTTAAGCATTGGCCTTATGATTCTGAATCATACCGAGAAAACACCTATAGTTCAGGAAACCAAGTCTCCTAATTTTAGATACTTGAATTTCATCCAAGTTAGGTGACTACAATAGTCAGTGTAGTTATTTGTGTCCATAGACATCCAGTTCTGAAACAATTTCATCAACAATGAAGTATGCAGTTTTATAAGAACTGAATTTCTATATAGTGCCAGATCGAATCCGGATTAAGACATAATGTTTAGCCACTATTAATTTGATGTATTAAGTGACTTGCACTGAAGGGCCGATGGTAAGACAAAGGTGTTTGTTGATTAAAACAAGTTCCACAATTGATTTATGACCCTCCTGGAGGTAGGCTGTACTGCTGTTTTTACAGCACAGAAAGCACAGACAGAGGATGGAGGGAAAGCTCATGCTACCTGATGCAAGGGTAATAAACAAGTGATGGTTCTAATTTTTTCACCTCAAAGAAAGTTGATTATGACTCAAAAATAAAAGTGTATGCTTTAATTTTAGGTCCCTATAAGCAGCAAAAGAAGCCCAGCTTATACATATCAAGATACTTGTTTTTGAGAAGTGGTAGTGACTACTGAATTGTCATTCTGAAAGGAACAGCAATTAAATTAGCAGGAAATTAAAAGCTTCTGGCAACAACCACTACACTAGAAGTTAACAGATATAACCGAATTAAGAGGAACACCCCCCCACACACACACAGCCCACTCAGAGCCCACAGCTCTAAGCACTGGAGTTTTGTTCAGTGCACTTATGTGCTGGAACTTGCTTTCACCAGTCAGACAGTTTCTCCTGCTGCTCACAGTATGAGTAAAAGCTGCTCAAAGCTGTCATTTTTTCATGCTTTCCATATTCCTGAAAAGACCATTGCATAATTACTCATTATCTATCAGTGAGCCATAGCAGAGTAGAGAAAGTCAAAGTGAATGCCAAATCTATACTGAAGTAGCAAGACAATATTGAGGAGGAAAGTGTTTATAAATATACTGAAAGTGAAAGCAGGGTTAAATTTAGTTCGAGATAGCAGAGAAGCAGCTCACAGTTCAGTTAAGCAAGCTTTTACCTGCAGTCAGACCTGCAGCCAGAAAGGAGGACAAAGTTGTCTGAAGCTCTGAAGAATGCCCTAAAAGAACTGAAACATCAAGAAAAACTAGAAATCCAAAGCAATAAAAGTGAGACCTGTCAGTCTTCTCAGACTTCCCTTAACGGCATCCTATCCTACAGTACAGGCTAAAAATAAGAGCATACAATCAATATTAGCACCACTGGAGTTATCCTTACAGTTTCTAGGGATTTACTCAAAATTCAGTGAATGCTGCTAAAACAAAGTGTCACATACTTCAGCACAGAAAGAATGACAAACAGTAAGAATACATTTTAAAGCAATTCACTTACATTTCTCCACAGTAGCCCTTCTCCGGTGGCTTAGCTTCCTTTCCATTTTCAAGTCTGCCTGCTCAGCAGTTTGCGAAGTATACAAAAGATAGTATCAGCCTGCTTATTGTTTTTTGATCTATTAGCAATACTGTGCTATGAAAAAAGGGTAAAATGTTTAGCAGTGCAGGAAGCATAAGTTATATTAAATTCCTTGTTTTGTCCCTTTGTACCAATTTCAAATCAACTAAGAAACTCAAAATCCACCTATGTTTGGTAGTTTAATTCTTGAAAAGACAAGGGAAAAAAAAAGTTATGCTTTAACCTTGTAGTTCCTAAACCACACCTTACAGATCATGCATGATCTCTAGAACTGTGTTCTCAAAAAGGATATGATAAAGGGGGAAGGAAAATAAGCCATGAAATTCTGAGGATTCCACAACATTGAGGTTTAAAAAAAGCCATTTAGATTATGCACTGACTTAAATGTTACTTTCTCCTGCCTCACCCCAAAATATAGATACTAGAATATCTGCATGTATTTGCAGTTCCTTGAAATGTTAATCCAATAGCTGCTGCAAAACTACAGTGCACTACAAGTCTATCTGGGGAAAATTTATTTTTACTGCTTGTATTTCTGTGTACAGATTTATATATAAAGCTTATCTCCCTTTTAAAATTAGGTGAGAAAGCATCCATCTATTAAGGTAAGATAGAAATTGGTATTACAAACAAAAAAGCAATGACGGTGAGGAGAAAACTAGTTGAAGTTCAAAAAAAAAAAAATCACTGTGATCAAGCGTACCTCACCATGTTGTTCTGATATCACCCAATGAAGTTTTAGATTGCGTTTCCTCCTTTTTTTTTTTTTTTTTAATGCAGTAGCAGTTGTATTAACTTGATTCTCTAAGTCTCAGATAAGGAAAGAAAAACATGTTCGTGTATATTAGAATGGAAATAACACTATCCAGTTAGTTATTTTTCACAAACTAATTAAAAAAACGCACATGCAAAGATACACTAAACACTGTAACAACATTTTAAAGGGATTTGTTTATTTTTGGTTTACAAACAAAGGCACCCAATATTTCTGTTTATGTCTTATAAAAGCTCACAGATTTAGCATTTTTGTTTCAGAACATCTGTTCCTACAGCAGAAAAAAACATTACAGGAAAATGCAACTTTTCCTGGTCCCAAATTTAAATACCAATATAACTCTTAAGTGAACACATGGTTTCAAACTGCCCGTCTTCCTATTTAACCAGTCAGAGTACCTCCTGTAACTTGCTAGTCAATTCAGTCAATCTAGCTGACTGTATCAAAATATAGTTCCTGTATATTTTTTGATCAAAATCTGTTATGTGCAAACACTGGTATGAAAGACTGCAACAGAATAGGGTCTTGATATGGAAAAAAGGTAGTTTCATATAGAATTTTACAGACTGACCACAGGAAGTGACAAAACTAAAGTGTGATATTGAATCTGTTGTCAATTAAATAGGATGACTGATGAGTTTGTGCAAGATACCAATAGTGCACAGATAACTGTGGTCTCCAAAGGGGAGAAAAGTTAGGTTTCTAAAATGGCAATGTTGAAAGAGTAGAGGTTAGATATTCTTATGCTAAAAATAATGCTTTACTTCAATTATTCAATAAAATAAATTCCTAAACCAGTGTTCTGGACCAGAAATAATCAATTCATTGGCTCTGTAGTCCTCAGTATTAAGAAATCAACATAGAAAGTATCATATATAATGATTATAAATAACCAAAATTTGTAAGTGAATTGTTTCACAGAAATAAATTTCACAATGTTCATGTATTTGTTTTTTTTGCCAACTTCAGTCACATGCCAGCACGGGAAGGGGGGTGTCATTGGATTGTAGGCACCTCTGGAAAAAAAAAAAGTCTACAGTGTAGGAATACTGAAGCATAATTTTGGGTTGAGTAAGAGGATGCTTGAGGAGGCAACTACTATGTAATACACCTAAATGTATTTGTTAAAGTCTAACATCTTCCATCACAGAAGCCATAATTTATTTTCAGCCACAGTCAGGTCTCTCACACAAAATGTGGTCCTAGACCATTTAGGCTTTTAATCACTAACTTTGTATATACATAGGTAAACAAAAAAAAAAACAAAAACAAAAACAAAAAAAAGAGGGAATTACAGTCTAACTAGTTACTACAGAACATTTAGCTTCAACAAGGAAGCCATTATCTTTTCAGAATGAGATATATGCCTGCATGAAAGGTGTTCTCTTTAAAGTAAGGTCTTCACAAGAATAGCAAAATAAGTTCTTTACACACTTAATCCAAACAGGACAAAAAACTACCAAGGGCAAGCATAGCATAGTTCTTGTGTAATTAAGTTATTATTTGCCTTTTCAAGCAGATTTAAGAACATGTTATTCATGTAAAGTATAAACTGATATTTAATGAGCAAACACTGGGCAAGGGTGCTGGTCAGTGCATAAGTAAGAGGAACGTTACAATGTTTTCAACTAGAAGTCTATGCCACCAAAATTTAAAGGGAACTTCGTGTGCTGCTTTAAACAGGGATTCTATCTTTTCTTGCATCTGCTATTTTAATAAATATTTTCCCTACCAAAACAGACACATGGAAAACAAATTTCTTCAGATTTAATAGATGGAGAATTAACATACTTCAATTTAGAAGCAAGGTGCATCTCCCTCTGCTTGTCCAGTGAAATGAGGGTGTTACAAGCACACTTCTTCCTCCCTGCCCCAATGCATTGGCATTTTCCATGCAAACTTCATAGCTTGGAGAGATTTAAAGAAAAATCCTAATTTACAAAGAATTTGCTAACTTTGCTCAAAACTTAAAGACAGGTTTATCTCTTAATAGCCTACAGTCTGTCCAACTACAATCATCAGTATTGTAAATAGCAATTAAGCATATGAAACTCCTTTCAAATACACTTGACTTTAAAAGGTAAATGTAACACTCAAGTGCTGGTTCTGTGTTTCCAATAAAATCATTAAAGAAAGAGGATGGTCAGTGACTCGTATCTTTCTTCAGGGTTACATTTCCTTCTATCTATTCAATGATTGGATCGACTCTGCTTTCAGAAAAGCAAATTGTTCATGCTGACACAAACCCAAGTTGTACGAAGCTAATTCCAAGCAC
The DNA here is from genome assembly GCF_036370855.1 of Dromaius novaehollandiae. Lineage (NCBI taxonomy): Eukaryota > Metazoa > Chordata > Aves > Casuariiformes > Dromaiidae > Dromaius > Dromaius novaehollandiae. The sequence goes on from NC_088102.1 coordinate 59,458,949, forward strand.
AGATCTGAATCAGTGAGTGCGTTCTGAAGACGAGATCAGACAAAAGGCCTTTCAGTAATTAAGGAAGGATTTTTTTTTTTTTTAATAGCAAAGTAGTCACCCTTAACATCCTTACTTTGAGAGGAAGGGAGAAAGCAGCAAAAAGTAAAAACAGATTACAGAAGAGTCCTGCGATTTTTTCCCAGGAGATGCACCATCATTTATACAGGTTTGCAACTTGATAAAACCCTTCACAATTTAGAAGAATTTCAAATAAATACGTCTACAACAGCTAGCAACTAGTAAGTCAATATTTATCTTGCTCAATGTGGAGTAAAAACTAAAAAAAAAACCCAAAAAACCAAAAAAACCACACAACTTAGGTTAAGGCAGATTTCAATCAAACGCATTCCAAATTGCACAGTTATGCTGGTCAGTGGTCTAAAAATGTTTTCCCCAGGTCAAGAAGTTGTTTTAAATGTTTGTCCAATGCCAATTCAACCTGGCACCTGACCATTATATTTTCTGTTTTCATGGAAATACACAATTAACATTACATATACCATACTGTATATTTTGCACTCCGATTTAAGATGAAATTATGCTTTTATGAGATGACTACGTGTTACAGGCTTTGTGCAGTTAGACCACCATATGCATAGATGTCCTAATGCTAAATTCTCTTCTTCAATATCTCATAGTACTGGAGGCTCTGAAGTAGGAGAGGAACTTGTAACACAGACTAACCACAAAGTACCAGATGTTTCTTGCCATTTGTGATCTTGCAATAAAGATACGCCAGATCAGGATCACAAGAACTGTATTGAAGCCATAGCGTATGTTCCTTAACCTGGGTGGGGGGGAAAACAAAACAAAACATTGAGATTGTATCAAAACCTACAGGAAAAAAGAATACTCTAGAAAATTAACTTCTAGTGTAGAATTTTTTTTTTGATTTTTCATCTATTCATCTCTAGATATATTATGAGTGATATTAAATGTGTAACTAAGCAGAGAAGGCTAAGCCCACAGTTCACTCCTGAAAGAGGAACACAAGAGAGTTAAGGAACACAGTCAGACCTGTAGCTAACCACTTATTTAACTGCACTTCTGCTTTATAGTTGCTTGACCTCCTAATGTCAAGCTTACACACTGTAACCTACCTATAGCAGGCAGCCATCACCCAAAAATAGGCTAATAGGCAACACTATAAACTTCCCTTGTCCTAGCAAGCATATGTTTAAGCTTCACATATATATAGAAACAGCTCTGACTGCAGCTGACAAAAAATTCATAGGATTTCCCAGCCGTAGAACCCAGGTCTCCACTGCAATTTTAAATTCATCCCTTTTCAGGGAACCTCCAGTTATATTTAAGAATTAAGAGAAACTAAGTGCCCTTTTAGGCACATGGTGACTTTTAGCAATTTTCTCACAGGTAATGATAGAAGCCCTGAGACAAGCAACAGAAACCAACAGGCAGACTGCTCAGCCTTCTAAGAAAACAGAGCAACTTCTTTGGTTTAGTAGATCGTAACGATTTCTATTTTACAGGGAGCTCTATTTACAGAAATACTTGCCGCCCTTGTTTTGTTCTACAGGCATGCTGGATGTTGTCATAGCCAGACTTTCCACTGCACAGCTTATTCATGTAAAAAACAGACTAAGTCTCCGTATTACAAAAGTAAAAGTCCAGTTACCTATTTGATAAAAGATTCTGCTCAATAGTTTCTTAGAAAAGCCAATTCCCCTAAGTTGCCATATCTGTTTAATATTCAAAAAAATAGATTCCTCAAACTCTGATTAGCTACAGTTAAGTGCTAAATGGTTACAAAACAGACTGACTCAATACCTCAGAGTAAAGATATGTTAGACTCTAACCCTCTTGCAACATAATCCCCATATAAACTGAGAGTCAGGATGAACAGATGCCATTCCAATACAAACTATTTCTCATGTTATTTTTGGTATGATCCTTTGTACAGAGACAAAGTGGCAACTGCATGATAACTGCAGTGCATTTCTGAACAGCATCTAAATCCAAAATTAGAACAGATATTCAACTGTCTCCACTATTATCAAAAATTACTTTTTCCTTTTAGAAGTATATTTCAGTTTGTAAAATTCATTCATCTTTTGTTTGATAAGAGGCAGTCCCCTTTGAGCCACAGAAGGGAATTCAAAAAAAAGCAGTCACAACAGACATGCAAGAATTTTGACTTAGTCCTATGGACCCCTTACTTTTTTCTCAATATTTCTACCATGCTCTTCCACAGTTAATTATGTCAGTCAAGTCCTCATCAAGATTCAGAAGGAATCATTACTTCAAGCTACAACCCCTTCTCTAAAACCCCAAGAAGCATGCATTCCCATAATAAGCATTCTGCAAATTGCATCTATGCAAACCCGATTGTTCACATCCTACTTTATCAGCAGAGTGTCTGTGTGTCATAAGGTATTAGTGGCATTCAGGCTTAACATAGACCTGAACTGAAACCCATTGTCTTGCTCATAGATCCAGATTGTTTTGGTGCTACGCCATGTGCAGTGCTTACAGTTGTCTCAATATGCTATCACAGGTTAACACTGTCAAGTTTGGCCAATGTACTAAACACAGATCATCCCACACCAACCTACTCCGCAACTGCACAAATTCTTCAAGAGAACAACATGAGTGATAACACTAGGAGAAAGTCTAGGTTATCGGGCTTGGAGACAAGCAGCAATACTGCAGAATGAGATGAGTCATTTTAATCAAAAAAAACCTTACATTACCAACTGTCTGTGAATGGCCCAAGAACAAAATCAGGAGAACTGTACCACTAACATTCTGGACAGTAAAGATACACTCAAATTGGGGAATTTAAGCTACAAATAAAAAAAGCTAAGAGACATCACCTCAGAGGCACCAGCATCAAAGTTTCCTGCTTTGAGGTGGAAACATGCCTGTTTCAACAGACCACATTTCCAGAACAAACAACTGTACTTTTTCTATTAAACCTCCTTAAATGAAGGAGCCACTCTTTGTTTCATTGTGTAGCTTTTTGCTTTCCAAGAGACACTCGGGTAAAATCAGGGACCTCTACTTCAGTATACGCTAGTGATCAGAGCTATAACCGTAATACTGGAATAATACTGAAACTGCAAACAACTTAAGAGAAGCAACAAACAGAAGAGGAAAGGTGATATTCAATTGCTTCAGAAAATGCTCCAGACAACTGGACTGGAAAAGAAGAACTCTAGTGGATCTAAGCAGGTGCTATAAAGAACAATTACACCATAAAATGGCAATGTAGTGAATCTGGCAAGGACAGGAAAACACAAAGAGTTATTACGGAAAAAAATAAAAACGTAAACTTACTTATTCAAGTGTTTCCTAGCTGCAGGGAGGCCAGACATTTCTTCATTCAGCACATATTTCTTTGTTCCCATACAGTAATTTTCCATGTATTCTGCCCAATGCAGTTGTCGAACATCAAAATTAAATGTCTGCATAAAATAAAGCTTTCACTGTTAGTTGCCCAAAAATTCACTTATGTTGCATTTGATAATATAAAGGTAATGGTGAAATGGTAAACACTTTTATACCAGATACTTCCATTTTTTTTTTTTGATGCAAGAAAATTATCTTGTCCTTAAGCATAAGAATGATCCAGATTTAGAGCCCATTTCTGACTCAACCAACAGCTTCTTATATGCTCTTGCAAACTTCAACCAGTTCATGCCTTTTCTCATCAGTAATATTCTTCCCTCAGCTTCTGAGTGCACTGCTTTTCCATTTCATCTGTCTGTAAGGAATTCCACTCTAGATATTAAAAGCTATTTTGCATTATGATGTTTTCTTCTAAGTAATAAAATAATTCTAATATGCTACTGAATAAACACACTGTTCTGTGCCAAGTTCACTGTTTGATAAATGCACAGTATTAAACTGTGCTTATAGTTGTACAATTATATTTAAATAAGAGCCCTATGAAAATACTCATCAGGAGAGGAAATTGCTAGGGTAAATTCACAATTCAAGTTTTCCAGTGGTGTCCCGATTTCCTCATCTCAAAAGACTCTGCAACAGTCATAGAAGTTCCAATGAGAGACCAAGATTTTCCTAGTGGGTTTTTAACTGTATAAATATTCTTTCAGAAAAAAAGAATAAGCAAAATTATACTAGGAACAAGAGACAAGTAAGCAGTTTTGTGCAGTGAAACTGTATTCAGCTTTATAAAGTTATATATACACTAAATCCTCATGCCCATGCTTCCAAATAAGCTGCTTAACAGCATGGCAGGTGTGCTATAAAATATGAATCCCATTCATCCTGTATTCATTCCCATATGAAAACCCAAAACTTCTGAAGACAATCCATCACAACGTGTCTTAGCAGTTTGGCATTCCTCATAAGTTAAAGCCTACTGCGTATTTCTAGTCATGATATAATACATGCATACATGCTAACCAGATTTTTCTAATATTAAGTTAATCAGAAGCTCTCAAACTTCACTTTTACATTCTTGCTATAATGAGATGTTATGAAAAAATAAAGTTTCAACAGTTATTTCAACTAGTCCTTGATTACTCTATGCACTTCTTTTTGAAATTTTAGTAGTATAAGCTATTTGAAAATACTGACAGTCCAAAGTTCTGTTTAACTTTTTCCCCCCAACTTGAGTGGAGTATTTCAGGAAAAGCCCAAAACCAACACTCCACACAGGAATCAACACAAGCTATTCTGGTTGATAGAAGGCTACAGTGCAGTTTTACTTGCAGAAATTTGACCATGTTTCCTACTTTGAGACAGTTTATTTGGAAGTTGGGTTACTTTTCTTCAACTTAACTAGATTGTAAAATTCACTGAAACATCTGAATAGGAAATTTAGAAACACACTCCATTCACCTTTCATGGCAACTGAAAAATTTTATCTCCAGTCTATATTAGTCTCTTCCATGTAAGATTACCTTTGTTACTATCTAGATACACCCGCCAACAGTAACTACACTGTCCATAATGCAAGATTAATTATTCTAGGCATCAGAGAAAAGGTAGGTGAAAATGATTCTATTATCTGGGCTACAGCATTGCACTAGATCCTGCCAACACCAGCGATATCACCATGGCATCACTACAGCAGAGAAGAGATGAGATTTTGGACAGACTTAAGAGTCTGCCTTATAGGAACAGTTCTATAGAACTGCAAGTTAATATGACAGCTTGCTGTTCCTAAAAGTTCCCACTCTACTCCCCCACAAACCTTTCCTAGGTTGCATGTTCCCACTGTGTGCCTTGTGACACTCACTGCATTGAGTTCCTTTAACACATTAAAAGAGCAGCAAAATCTAAACCAGCAAGCAGAGGTGGGTCACTTGCTGCATAATTATGCTCAACGCTGTATTTCATAGCATGATATTTGAACAAGTTGACATACAGCAGAACTTCTCAGAACAGGCCAAGTAAAAAATCAACTGCAGTTCAAGCAGCTCTCTGATAGCACGCTCCCACAAACTACTAGAGCACAGTTAATGCCAGGGCATAGTTCTAACTGTTCTCAGAGCACAGAATCTCTGTTTTAGGGACACTAAACATCAAAATCTAGAAAAAAATTTCAAGAGTTTTTCTTATGAGCTCTTTTATTCACTCTTATTCAGATGTTGCATTCAACTAAAGCCTTTGTTCTCCCTCAACAGCCTACAGGCGTCCTCTGTCATCCAGCTTCTGGTACACTCTCCTTCCTGCATGGGGCTGTTTTAGTCACACAATGAGAACATACTTCAGAAAGAAAAAGTGAGAGAATTTATGCTTGCATTTCTTAAATACACATGCTATCTTGCCAGAGCATGAAAAGGATATATAAAAGTTGCTACTGGACTAGAAAAAGGCAAAAAAGCCACTCGAAACCCATTGCTCCTGCCCAATAAAATAGCAGTCAAGAAGTAAAGCCTTATTTTACTCAAAATGTAGGCAAAAGTGCAGCAGCTCGATCACTTGTTTGAAATATGAAACAACACCTTCTATCACATGATCAGGCCACCCTAAGAGAGCCATCTTTTATAACATATCTCCTTCAAGGAGATGCCTTTCCGCATCATTCCTCTAGCCACTCATTTCTTCTCTTACTGGTTTAGTGCCTATATGGAAAGGACTCTTCTTAAAACTCAAGTAACATCACTAATCCAGTTTATAACGTGGCCCCATACAGACACATTGGCACAACTGAAAGGATGTGGCAGGTCTCCAGAACCGAGTTAGTGCTCGGCTTAGTTCTGTATTACAAGTAGCATTTCCAGTTCATTTCATTGCAAGTCTTAAACCAATAAGCTTATTTTTCCACTTTGAGTTTCCACACTCACATCGCACAGCTACTTGCCTTTTTGTCTTCAGGGTTTAGTTGATTCATTAGCATAGTCATATTTTCAGTATTCCAGATCCAAGAATTGCTTGTAAAGTACTCTAGTAACATCATGGCCTTATGAAGACGTGTTATTGTTTTCATCATCCTACAGTCCAAGGAACAGTATGTATAGGTTACAGCAGTAAAGATTAATTCAAACAAGGAAAACAGACAATCAGATCATAAGTTTCATTACCCTCCGACCCTCCACCTTAAGTTAACGCATCCCAAATTACTCTGTACCCAAAACATGAAAAATTAGATGAATAGGATATTTCTGCATATTACTCGAGTAAGATGTTATTGGATTTTGGATATCCAAATTCCAAATGGAATGTGAACTTACTGAACAACCTGATTTTTTTTTTATTCCTACTTCCCAGTGCAATAGTAAGTTTCTTCTCTAAAAAGAGTGAACATCAGAAAACAACATTTTATCAGCTTTTCTTTTTATTTTCGGACAGTAACATAGAATGCCTTTCATTTACTCTTCACCCTTAACCCTACTGCTTCTGCAGCAAAGGGTAGGAAATATTTAAGGGGACAGCTACACCATGGCATGTTCTAATAGTTAGCTGATCACTTGTGAGCTACTTCAAAATATGCAGAAATACTTTCCATCATCCTTTATGATGCAGAGGAGGAAACTCTGCAAAAACATCACTTGAAGTACAGAGAAATTATGCTATAAGGATCAAATTGAGCAAGTTTCCCTCTGACCAGACTATCTGAAGGTGGATCCAAGAACGTGCACTATCCTGTTTCTTTGTTGCAAAATTCTCCACTTTCCAACAAGAAAATTCTGAAGTGTTACAGCGCTAAAGAAGGTCGCTCAAATTGTGCAAGTACTAATTAGTACCCCATAACCTAACGCTATTAAATTCCTGCTTTTGAGGCTGAAGGGATTTTTCTTTCTCACAGAATTGCTTCCCATTCGATCCTTATAGCAAGATACACTGATTATTTTAAGCAGAGAGGGAAGGGGAGAAAAACAAAGCAGAACAACCCAGCACTAATAGGAAATGGCTTTCTGAAAGTAAGGTTTGTTCAAGAAACGTAGTAGCAATTAAAAAACAAACAAAAAAAACCACACCGATTTTTCTCTGAAAGCTGCCTTGGTGCATTCATACTTGTAGGAGGGATATAGCACATAGTCCCAGAAACTCTTCCAAAGAAAGTATTTTGCATTGCATGAGCATCCCCTACTATTATTAATGGCTGGCAATCTCAGTATCTAAGGGAATATCAAAATTGCCTCTACGACGTGCAGAGATCGTTGAAAAAGCAGAGTATATTTGAAGTGGAAAAGCACAAACTCTCCATCTCCATGTGTACTTATTTACAGATTAACTGAGAGTTGTATTCAAATTTTAGACCACCATCTAATTTCTTTAGCAGACATTCCTGGATGCTTTCAAACATCTGTTTATAGTTTCTCCAGTTAGGCAAGGTGGCTGTGGTGGGAGTTGAGTTGATCAGGGTTCCTCTGATTCAAAAGTAACTAAGAACATTGAAGGACTGAACTAAACATCCAAAAGAAAGAAAAAAAAAAGGAGGGATTACCCCCACCCTCAGCAAGTGTCTGAGTTATAAATTATTATTTTTTAAGACGACTGTTTGAACAGAACTCAGAACCTGAAAAGCAGAAGTCTCACCGGTCAGGAAAGTCAAAAAAATCTCACAGAACTGTCCTGGATAAAGACAGTGCCAAACTAAACAAACTAAACCAAACTAACAGTGGCTAGAAGTTTAGACTCTTCTGTGGAGGTCTGTCCACTGGCAATCCTAAGATTATTTAGATTATTTGACTTGTGCTAGTGTGCTTCCCCAGTTTGGTGTGTTCTCGAGCTAAGCTGGAAGCAGTTGGGTTCCAGTTAGACTACTCTGACTACTACAGTCTAAGAAAACTTGCACCCCTATGAAATGCTAAAGAGTGCAAACAAAATCTCAGTAGGTAAGTGTAGATTTACAGCTTGCCACTAGCCACTGGCATTGCTTTTGGTTCCTCTTTTTCTGTTAAAAAAAAGAAAAAAAAAGTGCCAATTTAAGCTAAACCTCTGCTGGGAATCTTGCTGCCTCTGCTTATGGAAGGGGTTTCAGAGCATAGTTAAGCTGATCAAACAGCAAGCTGCTAAAGACAGTCCTTCCACCCTAACTCAGTTGTAGATTCTCTCTCTTCATCTCACACTGGATTTAGTGACTGGCCACATAATCAGTTGATTCAGTTGATCAGCAGAATTTTTTTCTTCTTCATTGCAAGGTTAGTTTCTTGCTGTATCAACCAAAAGAATCAAATGACTCCACATTCTCTCAATTACTACATCTGACAACAGGGAAGTGACAAGAACACGTAGATAAGGGATGGAGGAAGAGAGACCAACTTCCTTGGTGACAGCTTGTTAGCTTGCACTAAATCAATATGAAAGTACACTCCAACTTTCTTTTGCAAAAGAAGAAAAAAGTATGGTGACACCCTCTTATATTCATAGATGTAAGAGATATGTCAACAATGAATGTCATTTAGTGGACACGGTATAGCTCTAACAGACTAAGTTTTAGCAGACTTCATAATTTCCAGGGCACCATATTCCTCTTGCAAGTGGGAATACACAGATGACTCAAAACCAAACAAACAGTGAACTTTATCACTCAACCTGAAGTTTTGAAATACACACTTCACAGGTTCTTCCAGAGATGGCAATTAACTTCATGTAAGTAGTAAACGCATCAGAATCGCACATAACCAGTTAATATAGTATCAAACGCAGCATCACACTTTCTTCATAAGGTGATCAGCAGGTCTCATTTTTTCTGTCTTAAAGAACTGAGTATCTGCTGCAGTCACCAAGTCACTGTGACAACATGCAAGGCTTTCACCTATACTACGTAGAATTTTGCCTCAATTAGCCAGTCCTTATTGCCATTAGTACAAAAACCCTTGAACAGATCGAGAAGTATGTCACGGGAATTAAAAGCTTTAAGCAATAGTTAAACAGATCAAGTATCCATAATTTCAGTGAGCATGTTTCTACATCACACAATAAAAAGCAGCCTGGCTGCATTGCAACTATGACTGCATTCTGAAGTCTTACATGCAAGCTATTGTCTCCAGGCTAAAAATAGTTCTGATGCCAAACGCAAACTGATACCTTCAGTGAATCTACGGGTTGCCAAAATGCAAGTCTCTACATAAGCATCACAGAGACAGTTCAGAAGAATTTTTTATTTTTAAAGAATCTTCTAAAACATATCAGATAAGCTTTCAGATTTGTCAAATGACACACCTTTTCATTTTGCTGAAATGTTGAAGTGTAAGACGTTGGAATCCTTATCCTTCTAGCAACTCTGTGATTCCCGTAAGTGAATGCAACTTAGAAAAGTGTTTCCAAAACCAAAACAAGTATTAATCTATTCAATAAAAGTGTACTCTTCATTCATTACTGGTTTACAACACAGTAACTATGTGAGGAGTGCTTCACGTTCTATTCTAAGAAATTTTAATTCAAATGATATATATGAAATCATCTCTTCACACCTTCTCACACACATCAACCACACCTCCATTTCAGCTTTTTAAGAAGCAGTAACAAAGTTAACTGCTGGAGAAATTCCTAAATTACTAACTTACTGCCTCATTCTGTTTTTCCAGAGTTACTAAAAAGATGTGCCAAGTTAATATTTAAGGGCTTTAAGACTTCAAAGACACTGAACTGCTTTTAATAAGATATAGTTCTGTTGTACTAAGCACTATGCAAAGTTACAAGACAGAACTATACCTTAAGTAGGTAATTAATAAGCTTTGCTATGCAGGTATGTAGATTTCCCAGTATATATGGCAAGCTACTGACAACACTATGCTTAAACCTAGATGCTACAGATTATCGCCTCTATTTATGTATTGCCCAACATTATAAAAATCTGTTATTAAGTAAAATACACTAATTCCTCATTGTGCCATTCAATCCTTATAGCACGTTCTTTCTATGTAATCCAGCACAAATATTTCTTATTTTCCTTTCCTTAACACTGTTAATATTAACAAAGAATTTTTAAAATTTTCTTATGAGAAATTCAAGAATGTACCACTGTACGCGAAAACAGAGTCCATCACACTAAAACCCATTGTTTTAAACTGATTCCACAAGTAAGCCGCATAAGAACTATTTGATGTGGCAGAAGTATTTCAAATTATAAATTTTCAAAAACCCCTTTGAAGAGCATTTTTTCGTTAGGAACATATTCCTTTAGTTCTGAGAAGTCATAGCCCTAAACCTAGTCCTTCCACTTGTCAGATGTTTCTCATTCGCTGACACAGTACAATATCCTGACAGTATGACAACAGTGCAGTTAAACCCACACAGTACTGTCACCACTTAGAATTTTTCTCCATGGTGTGCAATAAAGACATTAGAAAAGAGTATTCAGACTGAGCACAGAGAAGGCAGGCTATTGACCATATCAAGTCAGGAGTCAGCACAGTATTTAAGTTTAACCGTGCAGATTTTACCCCTATAACCACACTGTTCAAATTTGCTGGCTAAACTGTGGCGGAGGGTGGAAAAAATTCATCTTTTAAATTAAGCTAGCCCTCCACCGCTCAGAACAATACTGTGATGAGCTAGAATCTCTAGCAATATTTCCAAGGCTTCAGCAGTTTTCTGGTGTGTGCCACCTGGTAATTAAAACCATGGGCCAGCTGGACTGAAGGACCATAGCTACAGCAGTAAACCTTTATACCAGTACTGTCTACAGCCTCTCAGATAAACTGACTGCCAAAGCATTTTGAGCCAGAAGATTTTTATTATTATTAAAAAGACCAAGAATAAAATCTGGCTCCTAAGTTTTTTTCTGTTATTAAATAATCCATGAAGCCCACTAGGATTTAACACTGCATGCCTTGCTTGTATCTACATATTAATTTCCTTCCATTGCTCCCATTGTGCAATCCTATTAAAAAAAGTGTTTAAAAAAATAAAGAAACGAACACTACATAATGAAAGCTGTATTTCTGTAAATGGGCTGGATATCAAACTTAAAGGCTTTTCTTCAAACATCTCAATAAAGGGCATCAGAGCAACTTTAGCAATCTGAACAATCACTTTTTCTTTCAGTTGAATTTCCCATCTTTCCTTCAAACTGGAAATCTTGTGCATGATAAACTCACCATAACTCACTCGTAACTTGAAACTCACCCACCCATGACTAAATTAAATTAGTCACTATTAGGAGTACTCATATCAGTAATACTTCACAGGCTATAAGATAATAATACTGAATGTCACTAATTGTACTAGCACTGATTAGAGTTCTCAATTCCATCTTTGGACATCAAATAAGAATTTCAGAAAAGGCAAGTAAGATTCACATAACACCACTGGGAATGTCAAGACTATGAAGGTTTCCTAAACAACACTGTTACTCACAGCCTTGTTTTACTCCCACTGGCCAAAGTTGTACTCCTACTGGTCAAATAATTATAAAGATTGGACTCCCTTCTATGACTAAAAAGATTCTGACAGTATTCAATTACTTCCTAATCATTTGAAAGACAGCAGGTTGGCATTTATAGTATAATTTAAGTAAGTGATGAAGTTGTCACATTTGTCAGGGAATTTATATCATTGTTTCCTAATAACAGTCTATATTACAAGAGAACCTAAATGCTAGCATCTCATTTACATTCAGCACCTTCTTTCAATCTGAGGAGCTTATCTTTTTGTGTGGGATTATTACTGTACAGGCATGCCCTCCTACCACTGCTGTTACTGTGAGTATTACACTATTGAGTAGGCTTGGAACAACAGAACCCAGGGCAGTTTAGAAGAGGCCTCCTACAAACCATTTCTAAGGCTTCCCCTTAATGATCCAGTGCCAAGTTCATTACATAACTTTTTACCCTCATATGACAGACCTAGACTACAGGACAATGAATGAGGATTCACTTGTGTTAATACACTGTCAACACTTGTGGAGATTTGATATAGCCTGAAGACAAATACTTTTGAAAACTCTCTATATGCAATGAGTTAAGATCATATGACTTGGCAAATCTGAAAAAAGTTAAGTGACACCTTATATTCCATCTACATAATTTAGTTTAGCCTGCTTGGAAGAGTTATGCCATTTCCCCACTTAAGAGGTTAGCCACATACTAGTGTAAATATTATAAACTGAATGGAATGCCGAGATGATACAAAACAACCTGATGAAGTTGTATCATCTATAGGAATAATTCACATTTAATTTCCTTTCCCCTTCCATTTTCAGTTTATAATAGCAACAACAATCTTAGTGCAAACCAATTCCTAGAGTTTAATGACTGACTAGGATCCTGATCTGAGGCACATCTCAGTCAACACTGTTCAGCCAATCATTAATCTTAGAAACTCAGTCACTGGATTGTTATTGCTTATAGTTAGTAAATCTGGACAGTGCCCATGCCATGTCTTCTTCACAAGTCTCCACCACCTTATCAGCAAGTATTTTTAGCCCTATCCTTCTTACCATGGTTTATGACCTGTCAATCTGAGCAAAAGATCGTGCAATAACGCAGGTAATATATGGCTGACTGTAGTCCAACATTGACACAAGAGGGGGTTGGAATGGAAACTAATATTAGGGCACCTTATTGCACATTCTAATGGATTTGTCTTGAAATTCAAATTTAGGTGGTGTTCTGTAGGAAAAAATAAGGATCAACATATTTTGAATATTTATGATTCAGTAATGAACATCATTTGTTAGATCTTGTATTCTGTTTACCTTGACTACTCAAACCCCCAAACAAGTAAAATATCCAACCAAAACATCCTCATTTTTGCTAGAAAGTTTAAAGTCACTTTCAACTCAAGGACCTATTTTCAGAAAAAAAAGGCTGAATTTTAGTCACAAAGCATTCAAGGGGAAAAAAAGTCAATATACATCATAGTGTAAGCATAGCTTTGTTTAAAAGTCAGAGGAACAGATAAGACAGAGCTAGTCACCATTACCTTGGGCTTCTTCCAGTAATCCTGAGGTAGATATCATACAGGAATGCTGGCGCCTTATGGCTTACAGCAATCCAGTAATGATATAAAAGGTGATTGGAAGTTAGATTTACATTGGGCCGTCTGAAGGCCTGTTCGAGAGGATTCCTCTTGAAAGTAGAAATTACATGGTATTCTGAGAAAGAAAAGTTGTGTAACAGCTTTGATAATAACCATGTAAAATTTAATGGTTTTCAAAGTACATTACAGTGTACAATATTTACTTCAGTATGTTATTTAAGTAACCACCCTAACTTTTCTACCATCCACAGAAACTAAGACAGTTATCAACTTTTAACCTGAAACACTGTTAAACTGTTTCTTAGTATATCAAGAGGTCTTTTATGCTTTCATTTTCAGTATTATGTTTTACTGTAGCTTCTCTCTTTCTGTTCCTCTTCCCTACCTTAGGAGATGTTGACTTCAAAAACCCATAGCAGTTTCAGTTTATATAGCACATAGAGCTATATAAAACAAAATATTCCACTACATTTCATGGACAAGGCTATTCTAATCTCTCACATGAAGAATAACTTAAAAACAGATTTAGGACTTGACGAGCAACTGAAGTGCATTTCAAAAGACATATTTAACAAGTTATTCATATTTAAGTATTTTTTTTAAATCCCATTAGGATTAGGCTTTACATGAAACTCCTGTTGAGGCCTAAAATATGCAGGATCAGACTCTTCAATAGTTATGTGGAAATTTACTTTCTCTTTCTAATTATCTCTTATAATTTTATGCTGTTTCTTATACAAGTATTTAAATATCCCAATTAAAAGTGGGATATAAATGAAGTCAGTAGCTTTCCCAGTTTGCCTGAAATAAGGTTTATAAATGTAGATACATATAAAATGGGCAAAAGTAAATAAAAAGCATGAAGAAAATAGTCAAGAGAAATAAAATAGACTTAAGTATTTAAATTAAAGTTAGATTAATCTTCTTTCAATTAACAAGTCTATTTCTGAAAAAACTGACAGCTAATATACAGCTTTACCATGCCAGCCTGCTTGCACTGTGATTTATAATAAAAACTATTACAAGGCTTTTGGCATGGGGGCTACATTTTAGTCAAAATATTTAAGAGCTGAAAATAGGCGGTCATACTTTCTTAAAGAATACTTTTTCCTCTGCATGAACAGTTGATGTCTCATGTAACTATCTGAACACTAAAAAAGCCACCCCAAGCAAGAATTACCTTAAGCTAAAAACAACAAGAAGCTACACAAGTGCAAAACTATTGTCATACCTCTCAATTATGCAGCTGTACAAAATATATTTAATTTGGGGCTGTTTTTCCAAATATATTCAGTCAGGTTGGCACCCAACATCACTACTGCTCCTCTGAGCAATGCTTTTCTCTACGATCTTCCCACAAATGTGGCAGGCAGATTAGGTTGTGGCAGAACCAAGCAGAAAATCAGTTCTCGCATATTTTAAGTGATAACGGAATTTAAAAAACATGAAAAAAGTTAAACAGTTGTAATGCTACAAGGAGGGAGAACTAATAGTAGAAGAAAATGAAAAGGCACAATACACTGCAAGATTGAGAGGTATGGCTCTTCTACCACTTTCAACAATAGAAAGCAATATGATCTAATGATTATAGCCTATGCTTTTATTATTTGACTTTATTCTTCTATTAAAGCTTATAAAAAAGAAATATGGCATACCAACTTCACCCCAGTGGAAAGGGTTGGTGCCACCTGTTGTACAGTTATATACCATGACATTTCTTGGTCTGGGGGAAAAAAAAGGAAAGAAAAAAACAAAAAACAAAGAGCAAGTTAAAGAACAAGTAAACTTTTAAAAACAAACATACCCAAAGTGTCTTTCCCTCAACAGAATCATTTAGATAGAGCAAAAAATGTCAGTATAATCACTTTGTTTTTTACTTCCTATATCCTTCCAAATTATCCCTCCTTAGCTATCACATTTCTTTCAGAGGGGACTTGGCCCACATAACTGTAAGTTATATGACTGCAACAAGGGCTAGCAAGGCATTTTCAGGCATAGCTTGTACAACAGTATCAGGAGACGATGTCTTCCTCTTCACTATCAACTGTTGGCCATTACCATAAGGAAGTTACAGGTTGGGGGACTAATTGCTGTGAGAACCTTAGACTCCTTTATCCTGGGGGAACAGCAGGATACAGATTAGCAGTTAAATAGCAGACTAGTTTATCAAAGTATACAGTATCATCACTTCAAAGTACTAACACTCTGTATTGTCACCTGCTATACCTATTAACTCCAGAATACCAGGCTGCAGCCAGGGTTGTATTGACAACAACATCTACTGGAACGAGATCTGCTACTGCGCTGTTGGAGGCTCTCATTGTTCGAAGAATTCCTTTTCCTGCCTTAAAGAACAAAAAAGAGACAGAAGACCCACCAGTAAAACATATGAAGCTTTGTTGCCTTCCAAAAGGGAGGGGGAAATCTGTAACTATAGCCAAACATTTACTTACAGCAATGAAAAGACCACTAGGCCCATTGAAGTTATCAATCCATCCCTATCATGAAGAGGAAAAAAGAAAAGAATTTGGTCAGAGTATTGAATTCAGCAGTTTTAAGAGAAAATTTGACAAGTTTCCAGAAATAAATGGGGGGCAAGACAACAGGAGGAATTCTAGTTTCCACATCTTTAAATAAAGTTCTTCCATTGCAAAATCCAGTGGTATAACAAGTGTAACAACCTGGCGGTATAACAACTTGGAAAAGAGATCTATCTGTAACTTCACTAATCCCTCAAAGTGAGTTGCTGGCTTGTTTATTCTTAGCAAATATAGTGCAAGTAGTTTTCTGTACAATACATTTATGTTGAAGGTATTCAAGTTTGTATTGAAAAGTGCTTTCCTAACTTCTAGCAACTCACAAGAGACTGATAAGCAGTTTTGCTATCAGTTATTAGATTTTCCTTGCATTTTCCAAAGCATAAGGTATTTTCTCTCAACTTTAATGCCAACATTTAGACATTACAAATTCACTAGTTTGATGTATATATATGTTGCATATATTCAAAAAAGTATACATAGTCAATTATATGGATTTTAAGTATTTGAAAAATATTCAATCTTGAATTGGCAAAACTATTCCAGCACCAATTTCCTATACTGGAGGAAGCATACAGCATACACACTATAGATCGATACTGCATGTGGTATATAAAACTTATGCTGCCTCCCACAAAGTTTATTGGGCTTGGCTAAAAGAAATAGAGCCAAAACACTTTTTATGTCCTGCAGTCCCCAGTCTCCTTAGTAATGTGCTGCTATTGACATACCAAAGCATCTTGAAGAGGGAAAAGTAGACAGATTAAAAAACATATCCAGGATCAGGAATTTAAAAAGGTGATAACTAATTATTTCATATGCATTTTAACAAACTTATTAATCTCCCCTTTGACAGAGATGTATTGTTCTATGATTAGAAATAATTTATCCTCTTCCCACATAATAATACTGTATTTGACAGTTTTTATACCAGAGTCGTTTGCTGGAAGCAACTAAGCCACAACTTCAAAGTTTAGAGGGTTTTCCTGCACATGGGCCACTACATACTCAAGCTGTCAGCATGTACTACAGTTTACAAGCAAGATATTCAATTGAAAACTCAATGACTTACAGGAAAAGGCTCCTTCCAGCTAGCACCAACAATAGATGGCCTTATAATGGCTGTGTTTAATTTTGCACCTTCTTGCTGTACTACATATTCAGCTAAGGCTTTTGTGTATGTGTAAGTATTGGGCCTGTCGCCTATCAGTTTAGGAGTAATATCATTCACTAGACCATCGTCCATCCACCTAAAGAAACAAAAAAGAGGCAAGTGTAAATAACTGCATGCTGTTCCACCAGGAGGGAAAATAAAAAAAGAAATATGCAAAAAGGGAAGATCAAACAAATAAAAATACTCTTGAAAATAATTTAAAAATCTAGTCTTTTCTTCAAAACACCATCCATGACAAAACTGAAAGCATCAGCATTCCACTAGAAGCTGAATAAGCATAAGAGGAGCAAGAATTCTGCAAAGAAATTTAGGCAAAAATTAACAATTCAGTTCACATTTCTGCAACCATCATAGTATCTAACATTAAATCACTAAATTTTAAAAGTCAGCTTGATTTTTAGGATTTAAAAGCAACTCCCACTGAGGCTATCAAATCACATATCTCCTTCTACTTGAAAAGGTTAAAGGTTATGGAATATTTCTACAAGCATTTACATACCAAACAGTGTCTGCAAGCAGCTTACCCTGAGCTAAGCTTTAAAATTATATAGCTTCCTAAAGTGCCATGCATGGGGGGAGCGACCCCAACCCTTTTAAACCAAAGGCTGATTCCAACAGAGGCAAGGAAAAAAAACCAGATATCTATGTATCTATCTCAAGTTTAACAGAATGAGTCCATTACTCATTTTGATTGTACACTACTATTTAAATTAAGGTGGCAACTTATTATTTATAACTGCTCTGAAAAGAGAGCTTGAGGAAGAAAATTATGATCACTTATATTTGTGTTCCTCCACAGCAGCGTAGTTAAGATGGACTAGTGACATTAACACCATCTTGTAGAAAACTATGTTTACACTGACTTCATGCTCATCTTGCTTCAAATTAGAGCATAAAACTAAGCATTTGAAAATGAATGCTAAGAGGAAAAACCTTTCACCAGAGTATCTGGCCAGTTGCAAAATCCTTTTGAAAATATTTCCTAGAAAATATCCTAGAAAGCAAGCACATTTATGAACTAGGCTAGGTATCAAAGATTTTTTTTTCCTTTCTTGTTAGACAGGATAAAAGCTACTACACATTCCCCTCCCCCCCTTTTTTTTTTTTTAAACGGATACAGGCTGACCTGAAAACAAAACAAATCTCTCAAAATCAACAAAAAAAGATGAGGGCTGCATGCTGAGTGTCCACTGACATGCAACCCATGAAGCAACTACTTTCTTTGCACAAGTAGTTAGTTTATTACACACCTACTGTAGAGCAAATACTGATTTTACCTGCAATAATCCTAACCCCACCAACTATGTTCTCAAATGTGAAGTGCAGACTTAGCAAGTTAATCATCTTTGGGACACAGGTGGCGAGCACTGTGTAATCTAGGAATTGATGCTCCCAAAAGGAAGTGTCAGCTGCATTACGAGCAAACCACCACTTCCACTTCTGTGCTGGCTTAAGTGATCACAAACCCACACAGCAGGCTTGGTCAGAGGGCTGACCTGACAGCCCACCCCCAGTGTCTTCTCCTTGACCCGATTTGCCCTGCGACTGAACATGAAGGCTTAGACAATGACTTAACTAGAAAACAATGTGGCAAATGGCTTCCTGCTGAAAGTTCCTACATCACATGCTTTTTTTTTTTTTTTTAATAACGATGAAATTTGCCTTTCAAAAGGTGAATTTTATTCAGTCTTGTAACAGCCCGATTTCCATATCTTTTCCAACCTAGCTATTAATCAGCAGCTAATTAGAAGGAGCCTTGAGAGCTCAAGTACAGTTCAATAAGGTCAGAGGAATTAGTTTATGTGCTTCTGTCAAAACAATTCCTTAAAACAACTAAAAAGATCTATTTTGACAAAAGCTAATGATAAGATATGTTTTAAGTTTTGTTTGCAAGTTTAACAGCAATTTAATAGAATGTTTCATCATTTTTCCCATTGTAGTTCCTTTATGTAATTGTAGAAAAACTCAGCACAAAAGTTAGAAATAGAAAAACAGGCAATGGTAAAACATTAAGAGGTAGCAGGGCCATCTTACGGCTCAGGTTACAGCACCTCAACTTTATTTCCAAAGGACAACTAGAAGTCTTGAAACCCATTTCCCTCAACAAGAGAAATTCACATTTTCCTAATCTGCATTAGTCAGTGATTAGTTTAAAAGAAAATAAAGTTATTTATTCTTATGGTGAGTATTCAATTTTCAGTTTCTTTTGACATTATTCACCTTGTTTCTCTTAGTTAAGCCTTGCAACTTCATCTTGCTTTCCAGTTCATTAAGCTGTTTTTATCTAAAGTTGTAGTAACCTCCAGTCATAGTACATGAACATAACCAAGATGTGCATCTTAAACTATTGCTATTTTGGTGTTCACCACATCAAATTAAGACTTGGATTTTATTTGCTTCAGTGACTCAACATCTTAGTCATACAAGTGGAGTTTACTCAACATATTTTGATTCTTATTAAGCAATACTGTTATCTTCAAAGCAACATGCCTCACCATCCCTTCATGATGCGAATCTGGAGGGTGTGGGGAACAGACACATGGTGAGCACAAGTGTGTGTGTACCAGTGTCTCAGTCAGCCAAGAATGTTCTTATATAAATTTCTAAAGCTTTGCCTCTGTACAGCATGTCATTGCAATGGGTTTTAAAATACAGATAGCTGTCCAAGCCCAAACCAAAAGATTTTCAGTTGCATTTATTCTGCTTCTAAAAAGGAAAAATAGACAAAATAAAATTATTTCAGAATCTTTCCTTTAAAAGTTTGTTTCCTGTGAAACTTGTTTAAACAATTTATCTCAGTGTGCAATCTTAGTACTGCATTTGTTTTTCATGTTAGCTCTTCCATCTATAACACCAAGGTAAAGACAACATACTGCTTTTTAACTGATTACTTTTAGTTTGATACTTACAAGAGATAATATTTGTATGACAGAGAAGGGAGAGAGTGATTTAGAGATGAATCATGTGTAACGCAATAATCAGATATTATCATCTCATCTCATACTTGCTACTTTTTTCCCCCTGTTTCAGTTAGGGTTTGACAGCTACCAAATAAGACCCTCAGGGCAACATACACAGAAAATAAAATACAGAATGAATAATATTTTTTCCTAGTGTTGTCCACTTCAAGAGTAAAAAGCTACAGAAAACAGGTCTTCAGAAAACTTAAACACTGAAGATGCAACTGAACTACTGTTATAATTTTGTTTCTGAACAGTTAAGAAAGACCCTTTCCAGTTTCTTGGGCTGTGATCTTCCAGTGGTATTCAGGCACACGTCAAAGGCTGTTGCTAAAGCGCTGCTGTCTTAGTCCTATCCCTGCCCTTCACAAGGTTAGTACTAGTACTCATGTAACAATGCAGTGAACTAAAATAGCATATGAACATAAAAAGAAAAACAAAACAAAAAACCATATACCACCACCCTATGCCTTCCCCCCCACACACACATGCACACCCCAACCCACACACTCCACACCTAGTCTTCAGAAGAGAACTACAGATTAGGTACTTTTTCTGGAAAAAAAAAAAAAAAAAAAAACACAAACAAAACCAAACTGATTCAGCTTCCTGATCCGGTTCACCATACAGCTGCACAAACACCACTGTCAGCATATGGGAGGCATCAGGAACAGAAATGAGTATCTGTCTCTTTCAGTACCAGCCCACACCTCAATCAAATTAAAGTGACTGTGAAAGTTCTGCCCATTTCCTTTTCTGTAAGGGGAAGTGTCAGCCATACATTAGACTTATAGGACAGCATAAGCTAATCTTCATTTTTCAGCCATTTAATCATTATTTGGTACTTTGTTACTAGGAAGGAGGTGGTTACAAATTGCTGAAGTAGTTCATGAAGCATCAACACATACTCTAGAGAATCCATCAGTTTCTTGGGATCAACAGGAGGCGGATATACTATCTCCTCAATGTGTTTTCGATTGCAATATGCATACGCGGTTGAAACATGCATGAACACTTCTAGGTGCTTCATCCGTTGGGCCAAGAAGAGGAGCTGTTGTGTGGCAATCACATTTAACTGAACA
This sequence comes from Dromaius novaehollandiae, assembly GCF_036370855.1. Taxonomy (NCBI): domain Eukaryota; kingdom Metazoa; phylum Chordata; class Aves; order Casuariiformes; family Dromaiidae; genus Dromaius; species Dromaius novaehollandiae. Next base: position 59,480,109 of record NC_088102.1, read on the forward strand.
GCATCTCTGTTGACAAAACAGAAATTTGATTAGCAGAACGCAGGACAAAAAAGCACAAGTGAAAAAAAGAAAGAACTGGTCAACTCATTCCTAATGCCTCAATTATTAATACATAGAGTAAAAATATTCCTAAAAAAAAAGTCGTGGACACTGTCCTAACCTTCTGCTTGGAACTATATGCCCCAGTCTTAATCTAGAACTTCTCTTAATATTCAGGATAACTTTTCTGAATTTCCCTATTCTTACTTTCATCTTTAGGCTCCATTACTAGCAGGGAAGGTCAATGAACCCTTGACCTCCTTAAGTCTACTCCTCAATCCTACTCCAATAAAATGTTCTACGCAAGATGTGAAGGAGATAATGGAACAGGGAATCTGGTTACCACAGAAGAGGTCAGTCAAAAGTTAACTGTATGTCTGAACTTCCTAACTCAAGCTGAGTGAGGTCATCATCTGAGAGGGAAGGCTTGGAGGGCTAATAAATTTGAGATGACTGGCAACTTCTTGCAAGATAGCACAAGGCTTAATAGTATAAATGCCTAATGGGAAGGAAGAAAAAGAAAATCAGAATGACCAAGAACCTCACCTTCCTCACTCCAAGTTCCCATCTTCTCATTGAGAGTCCTTAAGGAAACTGCACAGGTTAGGTAGGTATCTACAATTTCTATCACATCAGAACATTGCTTACAGAACAACTACTACAGATGATTTTATACAGTTCAGATATTCTCTCCAGCCTAGAACTTACTATGGGCTCTAATCTTCTTGCATACAATGCAATAATCAACTTAAATTTCAAGAATACTGCTAAATACAGCTTTATCAAGATCTTTGCCATTAAGTGTTACATTAACAAAAATACCTAATTTCTCCCCAAAAGCAAGCACTGAAGTTTAAGGCTACTTTATCACACTCACGTTATCACTGAAGCATTTGAAAAAAGTTATTATCCCAAAGCAACCATTAGGAAATGCTACCTCCAAATAAATTGTTTCTCTTCAGATAAAATATTGTTCTCAGTCTTCACCGCCTCTTTCAAAAGGTCAAAAGAAAGAGGTCATACAAGAGCTATATGCACCATTGTGGAATGGATAACCAATGGGGAATTAGGAAGGGTTCCAAAATAAGCCTAAGTATTTCACTTTCTTGACTTTATTCCTACTGCTGATCCAGAACTAGATATTTTAAACTTTACATTAATTATTCCTATTAATAAACTATTTGATAAAGGCTGTTTTTAGAGGTTAGATTTGTGCAGTTAAAAAAAAAAAGCCACCCACACACCACAGTCCAGTGTAGCTTCTAGATGCTCTGGCCTTAACCTTTCTCCTAAGCAGCGCTCTCATTTTCTGCTGAGCAACATACTGGGTCCTCCAAGAAAGCAGAAACTGCCAGAAACTGCTGTATCAAGCCTCAAATTGCTTGAAAGTCCCTCTGGGCTTTTGACAGGTTGACAGTTCCCTGACATTTCAGGTGCTAAACAGTGCTAAACGTGGGCAACTTTAAGACATTTCAGCACGCAGTGTAGCATTATCAGAGAGGTAATGCCAGCATTTGTAACAATTCAAAGATGTGGGCTGAGAAATGCTTTATTTGGGTTGCTTTACATTCTCTTTATAAAAATTGCAACAATTCCTCAAAGCCATTTCCCCAAATCAGGTATTTATTCCATGTTTCAACACTAAATCAAGTGCCAAAAGTGAATGTAAGAATTCTTACATCATCTTTCTTACTTTCACTAGTCCTTATTCTATCATTGCCTTAACAGAATTTCTGTAAAAGATGAAAGTTATTCAACTTAGGTTAGTTTTCATCTTTCTCATCCATTTCTCCCTATTCCCTCCAATGCAAACTTCCATTCCTCTTACTGAAGAGCTTTCTGAAGACATGGAGAAATCTGAACAGTATTTACTTTCTTGTTTGTTCATCAGGTAAAAAGATCAAGTGCTACAGCTTCCCTCACATACAGCTCTGCCAAAGTTATCCCCTTTGGAAACGTATGTTCATTTTCCAAGAAGGAAAGCTGAAGGAATGGTTTATGTTCCCTCTTACATAAGGGCGAAAAGTTCTAACACAACTAGTGAGCACAATGCATACAGTTAAAGCTTATTTACATCCTTCTTGCCAGCCATCCCAGAGATTAGAGCAGTATATGAGGATGGGAAGACTCAGAAAAGCAACATGTTCCCAAACCAGCATCATACAAGTCTGTCCTCAACAGCTTTGTGTGTGTGAGGCCTAGAGCAAAGTACAATGATCATTTGTTTAATATTTGTTTAGTTTGAGTGACAATAATCCACTTGCCTTTTTGCCTAAAGGTTTAAGAAGATATGGATTTTTGATGTTGGACAGTATGAATCTAACCTTTGGCAAAGTGGGCTTAAATAGGCCTCCCATCTTTCTAAGACCATCTATGAAAGGCAAATGGCAACCCAACAGCTCAAGTCAAATTCCATGTAGGGAAAAAGGTTAATACATTGGGGGGGGGGGGGGGGAAGTATCATGAAATTGACCAAACACACAAATACCATACAGTACACCAAGTAGCCTAACAGAAAGGCTGAATATTCACAAGATCATGCAGACACCCAATTTGCCCCCTCCCTTTAAAGGTCATTGGTTAACCAAATTAACACAAAAATTAGCACATACAGAATTTTAGACTCACCTTAGTGTTTCATTGAATCTGATTGTAGCAGCACAATGAAATATAATATTGATGCATTCTATAAGCTTCTCCCTGATTGGTTCACTAAGATCCAGTTCAGGCTGTGTAAGTTCACTTGTAATTACTATTATTTTTGCCTTGAAGTCTGGCTGCTCTTCTCTCAACCTGTCAAAGAGCTGTCAGAAAACAGAACTAAAATTTCAAACCAATAGCCAGTGAAAATAAGATACAAGTTTCATGTAAGCAAACACACACCCACTTTCTGCCTATATGGAGTTATACACCCTTATTTCTCAAGATAATCATTAGCAGTTAGAAAAAACATGCTTGGAATCTTGTAACAGCATGTTACTAACTTCACATGAACATATTCGGTGAGGAAACTACAAGCTTGATGCCAAACAGTGAAAGCAGAACAAGTGTTGCATGTGTTACAAAGGAAGCTATAAAACTTCAGTTTGCACTTAATTTGCTAATATCTATCCTCAAAACCAGATTTCTCTTACAATGTCTAAAGAAAGAAGAAGGAACGGTCTCTACTAGACAACAGGCCTTAAAGCATTTTTAATTAGTGAACTAAATACTGTTATCTCTTGTTCTTTCAAGAGGAAAAAAGGGAACAGTCTGCCCATTTCCTAAGGTATATAATGTCCCCTTAAATTCTTGTAGATCTGCAGGATTGGTGATATTTTTAGGTTCAGAAAGCTTTTGTCAAGCTTAAAAAAGAAAACAAAAAACCAAAAACACACATTAGAATAAAGCAGAAATACTATCCTGGACTCGAGTGAGCTTTGGGGAACCAAAAATGAGACCCAAACCAACCAGACACACACACCACACACTTATTTCTCTGGCCAGTAAAACAGATACAGTAAAGGCTGCTCACTGTGTTGGAACATTTGATAAATCTTATAAACTGATGTTCAACTATTTTACTAAAAAAATTCTACCCACAGCTGTGTTCACTACGTACTCTTGATTCTCTTTATTTGATTAACTGGATTCTAACCATATATGTGGCTGAATACACACAACTAAATTCTTGCCTCATCTTAATCCCAATCATTAACATTTAAGCTTTTTTTTGGGGGGGGGGGGTGCGCAAGGGAAGAGTACTGTGGGAATAAAATGCACTTGAAAGTGTCAAGAGAGCAGGCCCCTCTACAATTAAGCCAATATCACAACTGCTTCAACACAAGTCTATTAGAATGCATTAAAATCACAGCAGTACTTCTTTTTTTCTCTCCTATTTAAGTGTGTGGTTATACTGAGGGAAAGTAGTTAAAAAGCCATTTCCTTACAGCATCAAAAGAAACCAATTCATTTTCAACTCTAAATTAACCTGACGGTGCAGTTTCATGACTGTCTTAAGGCAGTCAAAGCTTGTACAGCTGCCAAACAGATTAGTCCCATCTAACTTCTGCATCGTCCTGTTGCTTCTCTTGCACTGGCAATAGTAACCAGCCCCGCAGCTGTGAGAGCTCGCTGGTCCAGCTGAAAAATACTTTTGTAGATAGATATTTTTCAGCTTGATTGAGAGCTAATACAACTCACTGTGTGGCCACCTAGGTAGTAGTGGTAACACCATAGTAAGAACATGGGATACACCCAGTGGTAGACATCTTTGACTGACTTCCCAGGCATGAGATTGCATCCTAAGCAGCCAAAGTTACCAACATCACGAAGCATTTAACGCCTTCACAATGCTTAGTTCATGCAGAACAGCTAGTGACACTTACCTCAGGGCAGGAAGCCTTTTGTCATTTTGAAAATGACCTACTATGATTTCATATCTGGAATGATGGTGCCTGCCTCTAAGGACGTGCAGAACTGAAGCTACTGCTCTCTAACTGTATTAAGATGCATGATATGCATTACAACAGACAAGCAGTCCCATAGATAAAGTGCTAAAAAATAAAGTTAAATACCCAAAAGAACAGGTTTGGTATTTTCAGCATCAGATATGTGCTTCCACACCGTTTCACATCCATAGTCATACATTCTTGGCACAATCCTGTACTAGCAGTGACACCAGTACAAAGGGGTAGAAAGAATAAATACCTAGAGCACAAACGATGCACATGCCAAACTACCACAGGAATTGGATGTCTCGCATCCAATGGAAGTAGAAACCTCAACATTTTTTGCTACTTGCAGCTCAATTTTGCTCTTAACCATCACCTTCACCCATTTAGATTATGAACTCTTCAAGAAACAGAGTATCTAAACATCTGTAGTATGCTTCCTGTGCCAATCCAAGTTGTCAGAAATTACTGGCAGGGCCCTCACAGCAGGACACATTAAGACAATAGATTCCACTAAATATTTTCATACTCCTTCGGAGGCATCTTGATCAAGTTAATGCCAGTTAAACAATACAACCTATTTTCAACCTAATTTGTCTAACCACATGATAAAGTCAGAACAAATATCTTGATTCAGCTATGTCTCTACACAGATGTGCAGCAACACTCATTTTATGTTCTTATTCCAGGGACTAAGATGTAAGACTACCTAAAGCAGTATTTTTGCCTATCAAAAGGGATTCATCTTTTGGACCTGTTCCAGCAATAAATACTTAGCCAGGCTCATAAAACACACTGGACTATTATACGTCAAGGACTGGTATAGACTTTAAGCAGAAAGTTTGAGTCTTGTAAATTTAAGAGCCTCTTACGACACATGAGCTTCCCAAAAGCAATGCTGAGGCCTAAGCTTCAGTGAAGTTCAGTCAGTCCACATTACTAGCTGCCTGAATATTCCCCACCTTTTATTTGGTTAATAGTGTATACAGAAAGCAAAGTAAGCAGCTTTTTTTTTTTTTCTTTTTTCTTTCTTTCTCCTCCAGAGTTTAGTCTGAACATATATTTGTTTTAGGGAGTGATGACAATTTCATGCAAGTATGAAGGAGAAAATCTGTGGATGGATCTTAAAACCAAACCCCACTGCACCTCTTTCTGCTGCATGCTATGGCAAGGCACTGGAATGCAAGTAGATGCTTTTGAGCAATGAGTTAGAGTTTTGACATGACTACAGAAAAGAGTGTACTAGGGACAAAGCTACCCTAATGTCTGCTGTAACTTCAACTAGTCAGAGTTGCAAGGAAATTCAGTTCCCTACTTTAAAGAATTTGCCTTTCCTGCCTTAAATGCCTTCATACTTTCTTTTTACTGAGTGCCTTTAAGGAGCTTCTAAGTACACACTTTGTGGAGCCTCCATTGCATCTGAACACATTTCCCAAGTCTGGGCTGCCAGCTCCCACATCCCATGAGAGTGTTAGATATGGGTAGGCATAAACAAACTCTGCTTCCAAGTTCATGCTACAAATCCGTCCCCTCTTTCTTCACATTTTAAATGGGATATTCTGTACAGAGAGATGGACAATACTGATGGATGGTTCCGCATGCATTAAGAATTCCCAACTTAGCCCACCAAACTATTAAGCAAATAAGTCTTTTCAGGAGGAAAGCACCTCATCCATGCAGCATGACCAATACATAATCAGCTGGGCATAGCCTGCACATCTATACAGAAAAGTGATTTAGGTATCTACTTTGGTACTTCCAGAACAAAGAATGTCAGTGCCTTTCTTTCGTTGTCACAGGCTTACAGTGATGTGGATGACTAACAGAAATCCATAGTAGAATCTATTAAAGGCAAACATTTCCATTCTGTTCAAACATAACCTATTTAAATAGCCTGCTGAGATCACATCTCCTTGATTACTGGTAGATCTGACAGTGCTTTCCAGAAGAGAGAAGTGCCAATCCTCATTCTATAGACAAGAAAATAAGGTAAGGCACAAAGAGAGAAGTGACTTGCTTAAGACCAAAGCAGGTCAGTAGTCAAATCAGCTTCACAATCCAGGTCTTACAGCTCAGAGTCCATGCTGTCTCCTGCTCTTGATTATACATTCTCTTAACAAGTTTTGTCGGATATTGGACTTTTCAATACATTACAGCTAAACACCTTCTTCCTGATCTAAATAAAGGATAACTTTCTGCTACTGGCTTTCCTAGAAGATTAATATTCCAGGCCTTAGCTTTCAATTTGTGTTAGAACAAGATGCATTGAACAGTAATTTGCTTTAGACAAACCAAAGTTGTCCTCATAATGAAATGGAAACAAAAGACAGAAGAAAATGCACTTTGTGAGCATATGACACATACCTTACAGCTGGTTATTTCCTCTATTCGCGCTTCAGGTGTCTGCCCTGCTTTGTGTCTCACCAATACATACACTGCTTTCACTTTAGGACAAGATCTGAGCAGCTTTTCCAGAAGTACCTTCCCCATGAAGCCAGTAGCTCCTGTCAGGAGGACATTCTTTCCTTCATAGTATTCAGGGATGGAAACCATTATGACCTTAATAGAAGTTACAAAAATATATATTAAAACTTCCATACCTTCTGCAAGTCTGAAATCCTAAATAAACTGCACAGATGTGAACATTCAATTTCATACCGAAAAGAAATGCTTACCAGTCATTTTTTACCTACAGCCAATACTTAAGGATGTCTCCCCACACCCCAAACACATTCCGAGGAGTCACTATACTCAAACAAGATCTTATTACAGTTCGGTAATTGTAAACTGCTTCTATTATAGTGTTTTACTTTTAAGGAATTAGACATCCACTTGGCTGAACTTTTGATATATTTTATTTCCAAGTGCATGGTCCTTTAAACGCTCCAAGACTAGGTGGCTGCTCCACATAGTCTAAAGGTCACATCATTAAAATATAATTGTAAGTGGAGGCTTCAAATATGTTGACTGAAAACAGGGAGCCAGGCATCTGCCAAGTGCCAGCTCTGGAATTTTGCTTGTGTCAGCAAATCCCATCAGTGTTAGGCCAAGTCTTCCTGTGATGGATGGATGCTAGGCCACGGAAAAGGTGAAGTTAGTAGCTTGGTACTGGCGCTACTGTTTTCATATTGATAACAAAAACTACACATTCAACAGATAATACAGGTGTCACTTTTTCACCAAATGAAAAAAAAAAAAAAAAAATCCTTCCAACAAGATGTGCTCTTAGAACTCACACAAACTGAAGACTTGCCAGTCAAAAACATTCCTTCTAATGAAATGAAGGGGTAGGGATGGTAACGGAAACCCAGCAGACTGCTCAAAAACATTGTAGGCTTTTCTTCAGTTTAAAAAGTTAATTTAACTATGAGAATTATTAATCCTTTCCCCTCCTTCAGTCAACTGCTTGGAGACTATGACTAGTCCTAGATACTGGGAATAAGCTACCAGAAACTGGAGAATTATAGCCATCCTTAGACAGGTCTATTTTTCACACTATTGTTGTCTCTGGAACATGACCTTAATGACCTCTGGAACTCAACCTGTGGCTCAGGCTAATTGCAAGCCATTCTGTGACATCTGATATACCAATGTCTTCACCATATCCCACTAAAACAGCTTACTTTTACCACAAAAGACTATATAGCAGATGTCTATATTTACACCTTGGTTCACTAATCTAAGTACTGTTACTAAAATAACAAACTTGCATAGCAAAAGTTTAATTGTACTCTCTAATAGCACAAGATCCACACACACAACCATCACAATCAAAAGACTACCAAAGAGGCGAAGAGCATTTGCATGACTCCATAGAAGAACTGCACTCAAAAAAGTTCAGTCTCCTTGAAGGCAGATGGAGACTTTTTCTTAAACAAATAAGAATTACAACACTGAACAGCTAAATAGGATGAGAGCCTCTCTGCACCTTTCACCCAAGAATACAACTTACAAAAGTGCTTAGCTGTTTGAGACAGCAAGCTATTACAAGCAGAAACTTACCAGCCAATATATATGAGCTGTTGTATGCTAGGCTTCATCTTGCTATTCACACTTTTTGCCCAAAAGGTGAAAAAAAATATATATATATATATAATCTGTTTGGAACACTTGCCTAGAACTTGGGTACCTTTAGTATTAAAAGCACTATGATGTGCTTTTCCTATGGTCCTATAATGATGAAGTCTCTGAACAAGCTCTAAACAGTTACTTGCTAGAAATGAGTTGTTACTCTCACAAATTCCAGTCTCAGAAGTCTGGGTACAAAGTCTTATGCTTCGTTGTCCAACACGCCGAACCTTATTTTGACTCCCTTCTTTCACAAGGATAGCTTCTGTACTTACCGGTGAAACATCTAAAAACCCTGGTAGTGGGCTACAGTGGCTCTTGTTCTGTTTCAAACTTGCTACAATTTCCAGAGGCCAAGATCCAAAATCATTCCTTCGAAAGTTAGGAGATCCCTTCAGTAGCTTTTTTCCCCATTCACCTTTCAGTTTTGCCACATATTTACAAACCTTTAAACCAATTTCAAAAGTATACCACCTGCAATAAAGCAGGGAAAGCAAGATCCAAACAGCTCATACAAGTCATTTTTTTCTGGGCCTGCTGTCTTTACTGCTGCTCTCACAACAGCCAAGAGGACTCACTGTGATTTAACATAGGCCCTCCCCTTAACTCTAGTTTGCCTTATATTTGCATATACTATTCAATTCTATTTCCTCCTAAGAATTTCTGTGCTTGCTCCCATGCAGAAACTAAGTCTTTCTCCTGTTCCCTCAAAGGGAACAGAAGACTGATACAATTATAACAAAACTAAATTTTAAGGACAGAGTTGGTATGGCTCCTAGAGGATTTTGTTAATAAATTATCTGTGCCAATACATACTGGGACTGTGAGTGAATTGCCCAGAAGCACCAAAACTGAAGTAAAGACAGTTATGGAATCTAGGGGTAAATGAAGAAAGTCCAATTTAAGTAATCAGTCCATGTTCTTCTCAGCAGAGAAAAAACGATTTCAGAAAAAGGAAAGAATGTTCCCTTTCTCCATGCACCCTCCCCTGCCTTCTTTTGAGATGTTATCTCTACATGCCAGTTAACATACGCTGTTGGCAACGCCTAACTTGGACTCCGAAGGGAATTACCACATACCTGCAATTACATTAGCTGTGTTACTGTCTAAAGCTCTTTTAAAGAGCAAGTAACTGGAGAACATGTTAATTGCATAAACAAAACAAAAAGCCACCCACCCACATCCTAATAAAAATAATCCAGTTAAACAAATTTTGTTCCTGGGGCAACTTCATTTTGAACTCCAACATATAACAGGCTGGAGTAGGTCCAAAAAGATATCTACCTTGCAAGACAACACAGCAGAATCAATTTGTGATTTAACACTGGAGTGTCAGCAATCTTTTAATGTCGTTTTAAGAGTACAATTTACATGTTTGCAATAGCTGAATTATACCTATTAACCAGCTTTACATATTTTCACTATTTATGTAATGACTTAACAGCTACCTCTTCAAACATGCAGCTGGATATCCCTAGCAAACATGATATTGTCTAACGCGCACTGTGGAACACTGGAATTCCTATATAGTAGCTATTCTTAGAGCTAATAGGTAATAATAGGTAAAGAAAAAGAATCACAGAAGGGTTGAGGTTGGGAGAGACCTCTAGAGATCATCTAGTTCAACACCCCTCCTCAAGCAGGGTCACATAGAGCATGTTTCCAAGGATTGTGCCCAGACAGCTTTTGAATATCTCAAAGGAAGGAGAGCCCACAACCTCTCCAGATAACCTGTTCCAGTGCTCTGTTACCCCTACAGTAAAGGAATTTTTTTCTCATGTTCAGACAGAACTTTGTGTTTCAGTTTGTGCCCGCTGCCTCTCAGCCTATTGCTAGGCACCACTGAAAAAAGTCTGGTTCCATTCTCTCTACACCCTCCTTTCAGATACTTATATGCATTGATAAGATTCCCCCCCCAGCCTTCTCTTCTCCAGGACAAACAGCCCCTGAAGGGAATCTGAGAGTTGAAGAGATTTAGTAAGAGCATTCTCTTGTGGGTTCTTGTTCTAGAACAGGGATAATCAAAGTTTCTGGATGACTTGTATTGTTGGGATTTAAGTAAGCCACCTACAGTCACACAGGAAAGACAAAAAAATACTTTGTTGTCTAGGAAAAGCTTCTGTTAGAGAAGCTATAGAGAAACTGATGTTACGTTAGAATAGTTCTGGATTCAGTTTCAAAGCTAAACTAATGGTAACACAAAGATACTGCTCATCTGAAAGGTGCTGTCCTTTGATACACTAAGAGCTCCTGAGCACTTCAGTAAAAGACAAAGGAAATAAGAAAAAAACCACAGACAAGCCTGTGCCTTCCCCCCACCCTTTCAGGATCCAAGCCAACATTCTCCATCTTCTAGCGTCCAAGGCTGAGCAAGTGCTATTATGGAACACACAACAGCAGTTCTGTTTGCCTTCAGAGCTGCTGCAGCTACATTTAACTCATTGCTTTGAACACACTGAGGTCTCTGTGATGCTCAAAACAAGGACAATAAGTCCACATTCTGTTTTTAACACGAAAAAAGACCATTTCTCAAATTTGTCCAAACAGATCAAGATGCTTCAAGATGTGCTTTCCAAGCACCAAGAAAGCCTGAAATAAGCTGCAATTCCAATGAATGTTTAAATGTTAAATCGAGCAAGTAGTCAGGGGGGTGTACATACGTCCTTGTCCAAGATTAGAGGGCCTTTTTTCTAGTTTATCACTGACAAACTATGTCAGCAAAACCCTCCCTCCAAATTCAGTCATAACAAGACTATCCAATCACTGGAAATAGGAAATGTGCATTTCCCAACCTCAAAGCATCAGCAACAAACCACTAAAAGTGCTGCAAAAATGAGCCTGACAAACTCATTTCCCTCTTACCCCCACCACCTTGAACCTAGTACTAATAGCAGTACAACAGGAAAAGCTCTAAAGGTAAGGTGGAAGAAATATTTACGTATATTCAGAAGTGAAGCTCATCTAGACATCAAGCCTGAATGCACTTGCATGTATTCTAAGTAAAACACACACAAGTATCTGCATCACAGAACAACTTCACAGCAGGTGAAGTCCCTCAAACAGAACTTCAACTATTGCATTGCAAGGATACTACAGCAAGCCAGAATAAAATCGAAGAACTGGATTCAGGCAGCAAGAAAGTAATATTTAACTCATCTGAACAAGGTTATTGTCAGCAAGACAAGCCTGGGTCACATCACGGTATCATGTCTCGTTTCATCTGGTGCCTTGTTTCCGCAAAAGTAATCAATGAAGGCTATCAGCAGAACGTCCACATTTTCAACAACTGCAAGGGTCAGTGATCTACCTTATTTGGACAATACCTATCCAGCATATCACTAAAGGAGGACAGTGTTTGTCTTCACGGTCCAAGGTTATATCCACTGAGAAACCTTATCTGTGAAGGCTATCTGTTGTAGAAGATGAGAGTAAAGACTGATATGATAGAACAGAGTATTTCCTGTCATAAACTGCTTTTGGTGCAAATTAACCTAAAATGTACCTATTCCAAGCTTAACAGTCACATGGAAGATTTGGAATTCTTCCCACAACTAGCAAAAGACAAACTTACCCACATTTTACACTTATCATTAACATTCTTATCTGTTCTCTGCAAGGTCATTTCTTTACTAGCTATAAGCCACAGTACCCAATGGGATAAGCCTGCCAAGAAAATACAACACAGCTCTAAGAGCAGAAAAGCACGCTGCCAGCTTTGGAAGCTAATTAGAACAACTAAGTTTCGAAGAACTACCAAAATGGGTCCACTAATTTAATAATAACTAGCCAGTCTTTAGCTTACACCAGAACACAAGTATCTCCCTACACACTTTCCAGACTAATAACTAGAATGGGTTCAGGGTAAGAGTAAGCTATTTCATCTATATCAGCATTCCTTTACTGATGATCTTGATAAGCACATGAAATGCAACCAAACTATATCAGCTTGAAAAAGTACATGTACATGGTCACAACTGCAGTAAGTTTTCTGTAGAGTGTGGCAAACGTGTGGCTGACAACCCACCCTACTTGTTTAGTGTCATTGTTATCTTACATGAAGCTACAGAACTAGTCCTTCAAGTTTTGGTGTAACTTTTTTTTTTTTTTTTAATCAAAATGCTGTAATGCAGTTAAATATTTTAAGATAACAGTGACACTAAACAAGCACAGTATTCACTCAGCTGCTTTAAAAAGACAGTGAATTCTGATCAACTAAACCATGACCACACAATAATTCTTAGCAGAATCAAAAATCACAACTCTTAAGTTCTCATTCTAGCACAAGCTACAGACTGTTTAATTTGCTATTTGAAAACATACTTGTAAACATACTTGTAAAACTAGGGCTGTGCTCAGAGTCACAAGGTCTTTAGCTTCCTCTTTTCCTTTAGTTTTACTGTGGTGAACCCAACCTCGACATGGGCCACTGTTAAGATGATCTCAGTAAAACTTTGTTATTAGAGGTATTTGATGCATGTGGTTCACGTGCACATTCACGTGCCTTCTTTCAGCCAAAATTCTCATTTTACTACAGATTTGTACTCACTTACGCCTCTGTTCAGAGTATTCTGTACCAGCTGACTTAAAATGAGTTTTGAGTAGTACTGTTCAACAGAGTACCAGAGAGGCCCCATGCTTTGCTGTAGTTATATTTCTTCTATCATAAAGCCCTCCTCTGAAGAGGATTGGAAAAAAAAATGTTTCTATGAGCTGGTTTAGTGCAATCAAGTAAAAGATTTTTACTATCACTTTATAATTAAATTTATTTGTAAATTGATGTTTTTCTGAATTGACCTATTGGTTGAGCTTAGTCTTCAAGTGCATGTTGAAAGAAAATTTGTTTTGATATCCTTAATTTCATCTCTCTAGGTTTGCACAAGAGAAAGCTCAGAAATTAAGCTATTACAATAAATCATAACACATAAAAGCATAAAAGCATTTATATACTCTCTCCCCAGTTTATGGGGAACTATTTTCTAACACTTAAATCCAGACTGCTTTCAAGCAAATTTTAGGAAAGCAAAGAAGAAGGTAGATTTAAGGTTCACTGAATAGGATGATTGTTCCAGATCTCTCAATCTAAGTTATCTAAGAATCTACCTCAGAAATCTTGGTTGTGCTTTTAGCTAAGAAAAAGTTACAAGATAAAATCTCAGAGTTTACCAAGGCAGATGCATAAATCATGGCTCTTTCACCTGTTAATCCCTGAAGGAAAACAGAAAACCTATGTGAGGAACCTATGCACATCAAGAGATGGATTAACACTACCTCACAAATTAACAACAACAGGAACCGCCGAAGCCACAGGATTACTCAGTTCTTGTTCACTGCATCAAGAATTTAAGCCAAAGACATCAATTTAGCCTTCATACAGAGTATTCCATTATCCAGTCTAGATTGTTGGTAGGAAAAGCTTAAGCAGCAGCACAACTACTGCTCTAGCTGTTACTGTGATACTGACATTTTGCCGAGTTTTCTTTTATGAATGATTCTTCAAGATATTTTGAAATACCAAATAGCAGGTGGGGAGAAAAAAGAAAAAAGAAAAAACACACACAAGGGGCTCTCCTGTGAAACTAGACAAACTTGTAAAAGACTAACTCAAGCAATTAAAACCTAGATTCACATTCTTAATCTCAAACAGGATAAGGATTATTGACCAAAAAATTGCATTCCCAATTACATTCTGTTCAAAGCTGCAGGACAAGAAAAACCATTTTAGATAGCCTTCTTTTAGGATTTCCTTGAAGCTTATGATTAAAGTTTGTTAACAGAGCACCTGCAATCAAAATCCTTAATTAATAAAACCTTATTCCTCACTTGTTTTAAATTGTGTGTTACATAGAATGCTTAAGCCACAGTTTACAGCAAGCCTTGCACAAAGAATTTGAAATCACAGGAATTACTACTTCCAAACTCCTTCCGTATCTTCCCATACTTTTACAATAAAAAACACACCAAAAAAAAAAAAAAAGTCAACCTTGCTGAACATCTGAGCTCCTCTTGACTGAAATAGCTTCAGATTGTTTAAGACAGATGTACAGGAAAAAAGCACAGTACCTTATCTAATAGGTAAATGATAATGTTTAGCACTAGTTTATTAACTTGACTTCTGCAATAAAATTCTCTAGTGCCCTTGACCATGCTTCACCAAATTCTGCCTTCTCCTACTGCTGTTGTAGTAAAAAGCACTCATAGCTCATCAACAGTAAGTATGCTTACTGACTGTAGAACAGTGGTAAGAAGAAAGTTATGATTTCAGAATTCTCATTAAAATTAAATTCTTTATTACAGTTATGGAAGACTCTTCTATAATTTCTTAATGTCAAGGTGAGCCACTTCAAAACTAGCCATACAAAACTGCAGTCAAGTAGTATATCATTTTAACATAGTGCAATTTAATAGTTTTTCAATGCAAATCAGTGAAAAGTTTCCCTCATGTTCCTACAAAAATTTTTTAAAAGAATTCTCCTTCTGAAATCTAAAATAACTCATTATTCATCTGCAAACTGTCAGTTTCTATTTAAAGCCTAATCACAATATTCCATAAGTTTACCTTTGCTTTTTCCAGACATGTGGAAACAAGGCTTTCGATTTTCTGACAGGGTTTTTTTCCCTACAACTTCTTCATTTTTAAGAATAAGTTAATCATATGTATTTATGGCAAATTCTACTTATAAATTGCTGACCTGTCCTACAACCAGCATAGGTAACAGCCAACACCAATCAAAAAGGATGTATGAAGCCTCTCTCTCCTTCTCAGAATTGTTTATATTTGGCAGGAAGGCAGAAAAACAGAGTAGAGGAGCCGAGGAGTATAGGGATCCTAGGAAGTTCTACAAGTTGTTGAAAATAACGGTATCTCCACTCATTTATGCAGTGTGGACACCAGGTCACAGATTGCAGGAGGGGGTGGGGGAACAGAAATTCTAGCCTGCTAGAAGATGGATGTTACAGGTATTAAAATGCCTAAATGCTCCACTTCTGTTTTAATTACCTTTAAAACAGTTATTAAAATAGCAAAAGCTTTCATGTTGCTCATTTCCTAAAACTCTAAAGTAGGTTACATGAAATTACAAGTTTCTATTTCCATGGGATTCAAGCAAACTGCTCGTCACACAGGCACACAGTGTAACTCTGCAATTAGCCACACTTTAGTTTGAAGCTTCGTGCCAGAAAAATCCTCCTGCAGAAGCGCACGGCTCCGGCTCCACAAGGACTCCGAGCCTCTTCCCAGAGTCAGGGGCTGCTGCACGCACCACCAGCTATCGGGGCTCAAGCTACCGTTCTCCTCACGCAGGGACCCACTGAACACACACTCCTGTCTGAAGAAACGGACGATTTTAGTCCTCTTCGCCGCGCGTTTTTTCTGGCGGGGAGAGAAGCTCGTGCCCCTTCGCCGCCGCACTGCTCTCCGCCCGCGCCACAACTCCAGCGGGGCTCCGAGAAACGGGGACTGCGCGGCGGGAGGCCTGCGCGGGCAGCGGCCCGCAGAGGAGAGGGGGCGCCGCGGCTCTCCTCGCGGGAGGCCCCGCGGGCCCCGGCGCCTCCGGCCTCACCCGCGCGACAGCGCAGCCCGCCACTGCCCACGCAGCCGCCCGCGCCACCACCGGGGGTTTTTCCCTTTTCCCTTGTTTTTTAAGCACCACTCCCGGCAATCAGCCCCTCAGCGCGGCCTCGCCGCCCCCCCCGCCGCCGCACCTCACGGCTCCCGCCCTCCGCGGCCTCCGCCCCCCCGGCCGCGAGGGGATGGAGCGGCTCGGCCCGCGGCGGCGGCGCCGCCCTCCCCCTCCAGGCGCCCCGGCTTCCCGGCCGAGCGCGAGCACCTGCTGCGGGCGGCGGACCCCGCCGCGCCTGGCTGCCGCGCTCCCCCCGCACGGACGGGCACCTCCACACCGGCCGGCCGCCCACGCCTTCCCCCGCCGCTGCGAGCGGCCTGGGCAGCAGGCCTAAAAGAGCCGCTCCCGTTGGCTGCTGCGCGCGCGCTACCCGCCCGCCTATTGGCTGCGCCCCGCGCCGCTCTGACGGACGGGGGCGCCGGGGGTTGGCGGCTTCCAGGAGCCCCACCCAGTGCCGCGGCTCGGCGGGAGGGGCGCGCGCCTGCGAGGACCCCCCCTCCCCCCCCCAGCGCCCCAACGGCCGCGCCCGCCAACGGCCGTGCCCGCGCGGCGCGCCCCGCCAACGGCCGCCGCCGTGCCCCCCGCCCGCATGGCGCCGCGGGGCAGCCTCGCCGCTCGCCCTTCCAGCTGCGGAGGCGACGCGGTAGACGCGGAACTGCCTCTGTCACGGCCTCCATCATCACGGCTTTGTGAAACGGCCCCGACGGCTGTCCCGAGGCCGCCGCCACGCCACAACCTGCGCATCCGCCGTCGCACGGATCGGCCGCAGGAGCTGCTCCATCCCAGCGCTGCGCCACGGCCTGTCATCCCCCGCGGGCATCACCCGAGGAACCGACCGTGCCTGCTCGAGCCTCTGCCACGCTTCGCATCGCACATGAACAAAACACGGGCCACCGTACTGTCATATGTACATGCACGGATATCGTTTCCGTATGGCTCGTTACAGAGATACCCAGCAACTCATGGCACACCACACATTCATTTCTGTGACATTTCTAGGGGTTCAGTACATTGAGATTTTCAGACAAACTTGGTTGAAATCAGCCAAGAGGTTCAAAAATTACTGCAGCGATAGAAAGCAACTATGATTTCTATAAAGCGAACCAAGCAATTGTTGATGGAGTTAGAGATTGCATTGGGCAGAGGTAAACTATTTCCACCAAGCTGGCGTTTACACAGTAGCAACACTTGAGAAACTTTTAGCAGCTTGCACCTACAAGCCAAATGGCTGGGGACCCTATGCGGTGTTACATGTGCAATGACAGTAATATCAGCGTACTATTAATACAAAGATGATACCTATGGTACAAATACCATTGCATTACAGCTGTTTTACCATTTGTTTGTTACCAGATACCACTAGGCTAGAAAGCAACATGCCGTTATGCTGTGCGCTGTTGTCATATGCCATTTATTTCTCAACTAAATATTGTACACATAGACCTGCATCAGACTAAAATATCAAGCATTCAAAAGTTGGGAAGCCTCCTATATAGACTCACCCAAGCAATCTTAGTTTGGATTAGGGTGCATATAAATTATTACATGAGAACAGCTGTCAACACAGACATTGATTATGCAATTGCATATTACTTTTTCAGAATGACTCCTGCCTCATCCAGTCCATGAGAATCAGAGCTGTGCTCACAGCTATTCAGCTGTGAGCTGCTATTCAGTAATTATTTTCTCCTCGTTGTGATATGTGTATTTCATGACTTACTCCCTATTAGTTAAACCTTACTCTAAACAGGAAATTATTGATTTCTTCACAGAGTATTTAGAATCACATAATTCTAAACTCTTTATCATAACTGTTAGTGGACAGTTTTTCAGACAATCACATTATTCCTTAGAAAATACTCACTCACTGAAGCTGAATTTTTATCTGATCATCTGCCATATCTGAAAACTAAGTACATCAGGCAGTGCAAAGATTTGAGTTTAAAACACCCACATCCCTGCTAATCTCACTACTTGCTGTTGGTTATTATGGCATTACTGTTTTTCTTTTCTGTTCTAGTGAAATGCTGACATATGGTAGCCTTTTTCATTATAGGGATGAAGCTCTTTCATTTCAGATTCCCCAACATGGAACAGCTCATTGCAACGCAGAGATGCAGTTGCAGAGTAAGTTCGGTACACATGAACTCTTCAGAAAATTTATTTAAAAAAATCTCTATTGGGCATATGCAAATTAAAGTTTCTCAAATGATTACAGTAGTTAAATTTGGGTGAATTTGCAAGAAGTCACTTTGCAAAATGTGAGTTTTGGTGACACAGAATGGAAGTAATGAGGAAGATGTTAATAATATTTTAATATAGGCACAACAGTTTATTTTGTCCAGCCTCATTTTTTTTGAAAACAGTTAAAAAATGGTGGAGCTTAAATTCTGGTCTGATGATACTGATAATGCAGTATCATTTGATGATTTTTGTAGCTCATTGTTGACCTGTATAATGCAGTGACAATGTATCAGCTGATGCACTCAAATAATATAAATTATTCCTCATAATAGTGATAATTAAGCGCTTTTAGTATCATAATTTTAAATTAAATTTTCTGGCAGAACTAGGCAAAGAACAGAAAAATACATGTAAAAGTTATCAAGCAAGCAACAGGACAAGTTGATTTAGTGGCACCACTGCACAGCACAGTACAGCACTCTATCACAAAGCTATTTCTGATGCCATTAGATCATAATATAAGAATATTCAGAGCACAATGTTGTCAGTTTGTGTTCATCGTCGCTGCAGTATACAGTTCTATTTAGTGAACTCAAAATACCAGCATGTTAAAACATAATATCATCTGGTTGAGTCAGTCTTTTACTGAATTAGGGCAAAATGTCTTGACAGAACAGAGCACCACAATGACAGAGCATGAGTTCACAATGCTGTAATAATTTTCATAATCTCAGAACCTCAGAAATTGTGGGGATACCATTAAACCTAATAATCTGATTTTCTTTTTCCCAGATTACTCTTTTGAAGTCACATTTAATTTATCCCTCCTACATTATTTACGGAGAGGAAAACATCATAGTGACACATTATTGTGATGCATTTGCATTTTAATGCAGTACTGTATGGTTGCTTCTCAAAGAATGTAACAAACTGGTTGTATGAGGTAGCAATGTGAATTTTTCATCACAGGAAAAAACTGAGAAGACATTAACACAAACATGCTCTAGTCTGGGAATGTTAGAATAAATTATAAAGAAGCCACAGACTTGGATTAGCTAATATAAAAGAGGCATTTGAAACTCTCTTACCCAATGCAAAGAGGTAGTGTGACACAGGGTTATATAAATCTATAGCTAAATAATTAAAAATGCCTGCAAGGCCAAATCTTGGTTTGCTTGGAGTGTGAAACAAACACCTACATACAGTCAGAAAAAAAAAGAGAGAGAGACCCAGTTCATGTCTTTAAATTGGTTCACATTTCTAAGCAGTACTTGCAAGTTGTTTCTTTCACAAGAATTTTCCAGAGACTGACTTCATTGTGTCTCTCTAACTCTAGGCAAGGCCAACAGTTAAAAGAACTTTGTACCTTTTATTGACCAAATGATAGAAATTTTTAATTTTATACCGTGCAGCTTAAATTCCCCAGAATCCCTGCTTTGGAAACTGAAAAAGTTGCCACCTGCAGCAATGCTGGAAGACAGGTGCCAGACCAAAAACATGAAGTATCACTAGAAATGACAGCCCACTGCAGGAACACATTATACATATAGAAACTTTTGTTTCTCTATGCAAAACTTCACCACTATATACCACAGGCACAGAACTATTTTTATGCAAACAATAGTCATGTATCTTTACTTCAATAGGCCATGGGCATATTATCAAGGGATTTTTTTTTCATAAACTAAGGCACATATTTGCCACAAGTTAGTTATTTGTGAGGACTACATGGATGCACACTTCTATTTCTTAATAAATGTAACTCATTTCAGTAAAGGATTAGTCAACACAAATAATTTTTTATTTTCCATGCTGTCAGAAGTATGCACACAGGCATTTTCGGGCATTTTCTGTTTAGCTGTGGACATGCAAATTTGTTACGCTCTAGCAACTTTCACTTGTGAAACTGTTAGGATCCTCGTTGCAGCACTGTTAGGATATCTTGTTGTAGTTACAGTCCTGGTCATGGAAGGTGTTTATAACAGGTGCATGTATGATGTTACGAGCATTAATGGCTCTTATCTTTGAGCTATAAGACATTCTACTCAGTCACATAGGCTGGAATTCGCAAATGTACTTCTGAATTTGATGTGATATGGAAGATACAATTCTACAGAAACTCAAAACTGGGGCTTTGTATGAATGGTAATTAATGTAGTTAAAACTATTTGTCTTCTAATTTGAGATACTATGGTTCAAAGATAAGGGCCTGATCAAAATTAATTAAACCAGTTTAGGAAACATCCAGGAACTTATTTTCAGCTGTCTATTAAAACTAGTTAGAAAATTAAAGATATCTTTGGATTCAAACTGGACCAAACCCCTCAAGAGAGGAAACCATTACAATTTTACTTTCCAAAGAAATAATAGAGTTTTTGTTCAAATGCTGTTATTGTCTTCTACTCATGAACTAACTGACTGAGCATAGCTATTTAGAGTTCTGTGTGTCTGTAAAATTTAATCCTGATTATATTTAACACATACTAGGTATAGGTGTACAAACTGTATGGGTAGGTATGGAATTACAACTTCAAATATATCGTTAGCAATTGAATGCACTGTGCTACCTTCTGAATGTTTTCCATGCTACCTTACACTAAATTCGTTGTTTTTCAGTGACAGCCATTAGGATTCCAACATAATACATAGATTATTAATCACAGAATCAAGAATGGATGAGGTTGGAAGGCACCTCTGGAGACCATCCAGTCCAACCCCCCTGCTCAAAGGGTGGCTAACTGGGCAGGTTGCTCAGGGCTAGTATGCAAACTTTGTTGTTTATTACTTGTATTCCAAGTGGCCTAGTCTGTTAAAAACACACAAAAGAAATATGGTCCTAAAATCTAAGAAACAGTAGAGACAAAATCAGGCAGAAAAGAAGCAATGAAGCAGCAAGACATTATTTTTAGCAGGGTAGGAAGTGGTTTAGTACACTACTAACTAATGTACTGTAACCCTCATCTTAACATTTTCAGCTTTTGTATAGGGCTTTAACTAGTGCAAATACTCACCAGCTAGAACCCAGCTAGTAGCTACCTTTTCCTAGCTCTCTTATCCACACAGGAACACAGGAACCAAGCCTAGATGAATCATCTAGCTGACCTTTTGCAGAAAACCACATCATACACTGTAATCTCTCCCATAAATGTATCTAATTTTCTTACTTGCATTACTCCTGTTACAAGACTACCTCAGAATTTCCTTACTTTGATGGTTAGGAACCGCATTCTAACTTCCGAACAAAATCTATTCATGAATACTTTATACACCTTGTATCTTCCAATGTTCACCCATTTGTTTTACCTTAAATATCTCTTCTTACTACTTCATATTCATTCTCTATCACATTCATAAAGAATAATTATGTGATTCCACACATTTTATTACTGTATCTTCACTTTTCATATTGAAGCCATTAATGAAGATATCACATATTTTGTTCTCAAAATGGACCCAAGAAGAACCCCACTAGTAACTTGTCACATTTGAGCACTTGCTTACGCTGGCACTTCTTTCCAAGGGGATGTCAATATATATTTTATAACTGTCAGATATGATTTCTTTGTTTTAGACTGGCCTGAAATGGCACTTATCCTTTGCTTTCAGTGTGTTCAAAATGCAAAAAAAGCATTCACTGAAAGACTAAAACCACTAGGATCATAAAAACACTGGCTTTTCTCAGGTTGGCCTTTAACTGGGCATTAGTCTGTCTTTTAGACCTTAAACTGCTCAGCTTCCAGCTATGGCTGATTCTTATCTTTTGCTGCCTGACTACACACAAGCATCAGTTCTTTTGCATTCTCACTGCTGCACTTAAAAGCAGCAGAAATACCCCTTGTGAGATGCAAAGTATGAAACTAACTTTCATTGGAAATCATCTTGGAAAATCTCCTGAGTTTGAAAAAACAGATTAAAACTAATCCCCCAAGACATCTTTACCTGTTCTGTGGACAGTGCTGAGCCCTGTCAGTTTGATATTGATATTTCTGTTGGATATTTTTTCTCTTCTTCTTAATTGTGGCATATTAATGGATTTAATTGTGTTTTAGTACATTTAGTATACTGATAAACCTAAGGGTGGTAGGAACAGTTACTAGGAATGGCTGATATCTGTGAGGAGTGCTGTGGGATATACTGATCCTTCGAGAGGACAGAGGCTTACTTTCAGCCATACGAGGCTTAGGTCATCACACCATTTGAGAAAGGTGGCTATATGGATCATATGACTAAAATAAAACAGTTCAGTAAAGAATAGATTTTCTACAGGATAGACTTGTTCCAAGGTTCCAGATATTAAAGATGTGGAAGTTATTGCTCAATTAGGAACAGCAAGTCGGCTAAAAAAAGTTATAGGAAAAGCAGCCCAGTTACGAACATGGGATTAAAGGGAGCCTAATGGGTTGATGGTTCTGGTGCCTTACCATCACAGGCCTTTTCATCCAAAAAATTCCATTCCCACAGTAATACATTTGTAGAGAACAGTCATATCCCATTGCAGCTTTCATTTTGCTGTGCTGAACTAGCCATGTTCTATAAATGTTTCCTTGTACAAAGAATCGTATTCTTCTCAGTCACTCAAGGAGCCCTTCTCTCTGGAAAACACAATATTCTACATGAAGTTTCGATGAGATCTTGCACAACAGAAATATTTTCATACCTCTGCTGAAAATAGATCTCTTGATGGCAGCTTAGTCTTATTTTTCTCATAACAACATCATGTCAGCAATTCCTAAAAAGTGCGACTTTGATCAGTATATTCTGGTTTTCTCTGTCATTTAAAACTGTTGAGGTTCTAGCACATAGCACTGTTATTTGTTCCCAGTCGTAAAACTGTACATTTCTATACAAATGAAACTTCTTCTCATTTCTATTACTCTAGCCATAGGCTCTTCCAGTGTTAATTCTAATTGGCAGTCATTAAATATTTGCATTGATGATGTTTCTTCATCAGTGAATTTCATTAGCATGTGTCTATGTTTCAACATTACTTGTGGCCATTTTCTTTTGTGCCAGCTCATTACATGCTTCACTTACCCTCTTTGTCTTAGTTTTTCCATATCAAAATGTTGAAATCTGCTTACTTCATTTGCTTTGTAATTACATAACATACCCTGACACTTGCTACCTTTGAATTCATGTTCTGTTCTCCCTTCACGAAAGCAAGAAGAGTAACTTTTTCATCTGTATAATCATAAGAATTATACAAATTTTGTCTTATTAGTCATGACTACTTTATAATTTTATCTGTTGTTCTATTAAGCGGTTTAGCAATACCTTTTATTATAAGCAGAATGTCCTCCCTAAATTGTATTGTTTCTAAAACCATTTCTTTTTAGCTTAGCAACTGTCTCCGATTTCATAAATTCAAATAACTCCTGTATTTCCCATGTCTACCCTGTTCAAAGTAAGCCATTTCATGTTTTCAGACTCGAAATAAACCACTATCTCTTCCTCAGTCATACGATTGTATGACTGGTTCAGAAGGTATAAACCAAACAGCTTGTTGGTTTTATGGGATCTTTTATCCTTTTTTTTTAATAATATTGTATTACATTCATCGCAGTTGGCATGACAGAAGCAGATTGAAGCTACTGGTGCTCAGGCCCCTCTTCATCAGAAGAATATGCAACAGTGAATAAGCAAGCTTGTCAGATACACTGCACAGGGCCTGTGGTCCCTGTCCCACAGTACCCAGGTTCTCAAGAAGTTTTCTGTAGGATTGTGCAATTAAAATCCATGTTTTTAAAATATATATTATTTTTTGGCACTATGCACACAGCATTACAATATTTATCAACAAATAAAGTAAGCAGGTAATAGTTTTGAAATAATTATTTGCCTGGTGCTTTACTAGTACTAACAGTTCTTATGCCATTTTGCCTCCGGTGGAACACTTGAATACAAGACAGCTTGAAGATTCTGCCTAATTATGTAAGAAACTAACTTATTGGCCAAAAATTACTTCTACATTGAACTCTTAGGAAAGTTAATCATCAAAGCTATTTTGGAGGCTGTCTCCAAAATGCTTTGGATACTGAGGCTGAAACTTCTGTTACACAAACACTGTGAATGACTGTGACCTGCTCTGCATTCTGTGATGTCTTTGAATCCTTTTCTGGGAGGTGTGATTACAGTTTCACTGCTGAAAGTGTCACCAAGAGATACACACCTCATTAAGCAATTCCAGGTGGATTTCAAGCTTATCATGTACTTAATTACATCCAGGGAGCAAGTATAACTACCTTCATCTTTAGGCAGGAGATGAACATGATCACGGAAAATAGCACGATCAGTTTACGGCACTGATGGATGCCTGGTCAGCCCACAGCAAAAAGTTGCCCCATTCTTGGGCTTTCATCTTCATCTTCAGAGATGTTTAAGATATTTAATAAACTCTTGTCCAGTAACCTGGCCTGGTGAACTCTCAGCTGCCCAACTGACTTGAAAAAGTTGTTCCAAATATTCCTACTACTTCAGCTGAGACTATGGGGTTCTGTCTTTGCAGATCTTCGCCAGAGCCTAGCAGTGCTCCTCAGACCAAAACAAGTCTTTGGCTTGACAGAACAGGATAAGCACACAGGCTGGTGTCAGTAGGATTTATACTAGGAGATTCATTTTGCAAAATGGGTGGCTGAACACCATTATTGTGACATGACACTGTCTTTTCAGAAAGCAGAGGAGGAGAAAGGTGTACAGAAAAGCCACCAGGCATGGAGATTAAGAACCATACCACTGCCTATGGAAGATTTCCTTTATTTTCAATGTGAATCCTTGAATGGGATGAGGAAAAATACAAGCTTTATCTCACATCTACACTGCCAGTATACATGTGCTGCAGCAATGACTCTTAGCAAAGATTCTTTATTCCTCATCAAAGTTTTCAGGCTGGCATAACACGTAGAGCACCAGATAAACCAAAAGATCAGCCTCAGACTCACAGCAAGTTACAGGCTCAACAGACAAATAAGAACAAGATTCCTGCTAAAGATTACGGGTTGTCACACACCTTGAAGCATGGACAAATGCAAATCACACCTTAGGAAACTATGTCATGAGGAAACAAATGTTACATTGAAAAGTAACTGCTATTGCTATTGTGAAATGGTTACTCTACCAGCATTCCTGGCCAGAGCCCGGAAGCTATTCTTAAATGATATTGCAGCAACTACAGCAGCAGGAAGAAGAAAAAGATCAGTGTGGGACATGCCCATCTTCTGGCTTTTAGGCATAGCCTCAGTAGCCATTCTGAGGTTCTCAGCTTTCTTTCCACATCTCTAAGAGCAGCTATAGACTCTCCTGTGAATCACTGAGTGTTATGACCTTGAAAGTGATTAGAAATTATTAGAAAAACAGTGGTAGCAATGGGAGAGATCACCTTCAGAAACTGAAGAACTTCCTGCAATGTTTGTTTATTTGTATAGAGCCACAAGTTATCAATAGCAAAAAAAGATAGAGAGGGCCCATGAACACTGAGTGTAAGATTAATATTTGCAATTAACTCATCTGTGACACTATTCTTTTGTCTGAGTTTTACTTAACACTAGCAGTTCTACAGACCATATGTAGTCCCTACTATATACGGTTTAAGATGCTACTGTAATTCTAATACAATATTTGACTGTGATTTGCAGCCATCACCACAATACCATATGCAGTGTCCAGATTATTTTTTTATGACATGTAAGCAGCACTGGAAGATAGGAGTTGCACATCAAGGAGAGCATCACTCTGCCTTTTTTTCTTATACTCTCTTTTCTTAAGTGTCTGCTACTGGCCATATTGAAGATAATATTGAGAAAAGACAATATTGGCTCAGTTTGGCAGTTCTTGTCTTCTTTAACATTCACTGAGAAAATTCACAAATGTTGAGCAATGTAAGCTAACTTTACGATGCACGGTTGCAAGATGCCCCTGACGGCTGAGATGGCCCTGTTACAATTGTTTTCCCATCAAATTACGAATTATATGAATTCTAACACCAGAAAGTCCTTTGCTCAGATATATTACAATCAGTTGAATCACACACTTGAGAGCTGCTTAATCTTCACCTCAACATTAGCCATATCAGACCATAATATTATATTCTTGGCAACACAGTAAACTTAAACTCCACCAAATGCATTGTTATAATACTTGTGCCATGACATGATTTCTATTTAACACACCTGAATTTATAGTCTATACTGTAATTTTTACCTGCAGCTGTAATATTGCTATAATATAGCCACAATCTCCAAGAGGATTTAACTCTTAAAGTAGAATCACCATGTTTTCAGGTTCCCAAGGATACAGTCTTTTCTGTAACCACAAATCTTGACTGGCAATAATTTGAGGATATTGGGCAATTGTCAAGGATGTCTGTTTGTCCTCAGTCCTAAGCAGGCAGCAGGATGTCCAGATATCCCAGACACACTAACAAATGCAACATAAGTACAGCATTTCCCAGAAGCTTTGTATCTATTGTGCATATACTTTACCAAAGGTTTGCAAATGCACAACAAATCCAGCAAGCTCAGACTGTGCTAGATTTACAGAAAATGTCGTGTTTGCCTGTGAAGCATATGCTATCCGCTGCAGCTTGAATGTGTCAGACTCACTGTTTAAGGGCTAAACAGAAGGATATATACTTCTGCCCAGACAGAGACACAGGAGCCCCACCCTAAGAATATCAGCCTAGGTGCAATAATTATCAACTCTGAAGGAATTTAAAGTAATTCTGAGCTGTGATCTCATTTGGGAGAGATCTTAAGATCCAATAATCTGCTGATTAAGGAACCCGCGTCGATGCTGACAGACCCGATTTCAATCCTTGCTCTGCCTGATCAGTACCTTTGGTGTTAATTTTCTCCCATAGTCCATGAGAGTGACCTTGACAGCAGACTGCTGTATACTCTGGGTGTGAGCCCTCCAGACTTTCTTACACTTACAGTTTATATAATAAACTCTTCAGAATGTGGATAAGGGACAGAATGTGGATTTGAAAATAAATCCAATCTACTAACTAGGATCCTCCTAAGAGGGAAACCAGATCCCACTCTCCTAAGGAGAGGAGGAGCTTTACGACTTTTGGGAATGTAAGTTAGGCCTCATCTCTGTTCTTGGTGGGTCCAACTATCAGGCTTAGACTTGAATTCATTGCTTAGAGAACCTGGGTTCCAAACCAGGAGCTCAAGTAGCCAGGTGCCTAAAAATCAAACACCTTTGCAAACCTAATTCTAATTGACTCAGAAAACTTTGAGGCTAAAGAGCAGAAGTAATAAAACTGAGTATTTTTGTTCTGGGAGACATTTTGGTAGCTGCTCTTACTCCACAATGGGCCAGAATCTCCTGCCTTTGGCCATACTTTGGATCTGGCTTTCAATGTCGAACTGGAATTTAAATCTTGGGTTTTTTTTCCTGCTTACATGCAAGAATGGATTTGCCAAAACAATTAAGGCATAAAATATTATTTTGTACTACGAGTTTGTTCTAGCCAACCTTGTTTTCTCTGGAATTATATCAACTGCATTTTGCTTAACTACTTCCATCAGTTAAACACCTTCACATTCCTTGGTATTTCAAGGGAATGAAAACTGTAGCGCTGGATTCCATGTATGTTAGCAATTTGCCTGAAGTACAGCAATCGATTTGGTAGCAGAACTTGAAATAAATCAAGCCTCTGTATTGTCTTAGAGAGTCCAGTCTTTACTTTCATTTCTCCCAATATTTCCATTCCTCTTTCCTCACTGTGCCTTATCTCCTTCTCTTCTTATTAGATTGGAAGCTACAGTCTTAGAATTTCCTGGAATCACAGAATCAGAGAAAAATTTAGGTCGTAAGGGACCTCATCCGGTCCAGCCCCACACTCCAAGCAGAGCCTGCTTCAAAGCTACATCAGTTTCAAAGTTACATCAGGTTCTTCTGGTCACAACACCCCCTCCTCCTATTACTCTAATTTATACTAATCTCATTTCTGTTGTTTCTATAAACTCTCATCCATAAGAAAGGAGCTGTAGTTGTTTTGCAATTAACCTATATTAACCTTATACGCACTATAAGCATAGGGCTTATACTGTGGGGAAAGACAAAGATGTAGACAGTTCTCAAAGCTTAGCAACAGCACTCACCCTACTGGCTTTTTTACCAGGATCAGGTGTTTGTCCGTGAGGCTGGTTGGGAGACTAGTAGCCAGCCATACTGATAGCAACAGGCAGATCAATATCTACTTCTTCCCCTTAGAAAAGTCATGAGATGGAGCTGTGCCTCCAGTTAAAGGTACAGGCAATCCTGGGCTCTGCTTGCACTCCTGTTTACAGGCCATTTTCCATCCTGAGATCCTACCCAGTCAGCCAGGGTTGTCTGCTCAGAGCCTGACGACACCGCACATGAGACAAAGTGCAAAGAAACCTAAGCAAACTCCCAGCAGGCTCACAGAGACATACAGCCCAGGAGCGAGCCAGCTAGAGACGTTAGCTCCAGCTATATTATAGCATAAACCATAGTGCAACTTAAAAAAGCCCTGTGTCTCATTGCACAATTAGTTTGAGTGCAGTGCCATGGGAATGTAATGATACTGCTTCCAGCTCTGGAGTTGGCACAGCTAGCTGGGCTATCTGATATCTCAGTGGTCTGGAATAGACACACATGTAGCTACTGTATATGGGATGCTGGCCTAACTGTATAAGGGACGGTGACCTCCCTTTACTATTTTTTATTCATCTAAAGGAGTACTCTTTGTCTGAAAGTCTGAAGAAAAACTAACACTTTTGGCCACCTTTTCATTGTAATTGCTGCAGCATAAAGTGATCAAGAGTTGTATTCCCCAAAGCCCTTCATCTGGACAAAATCCCTTGTTCTCTTCAATGTGACAAAGTCTAGAAAAATTCAGCTCACAAATTTAGCTGCTTAGCCATATAAGAATTAAGAAACAGTGCTTGGTTCTTGTCTCTAGATACAGGGACACGTTTACAGTACAAAAGAACTTATTTTTAGCCCTACTCTAACACAAAGGGCTCTGAGTTAGTTACACTACAAGGCTTCAGCCGTACCAGCCTAATAAACTTTTTTTTTTTTTTTCCAGTTTGGCTTTCTCATGTCATATGCAACATATGGTTTCACCCATCTTCTCTCTCATCTACCTTTTTAATCTTCTTTCAGGGAAGCTCAGAATTACTCTTTTTCCCAGTCATGAGAGTATTTCTTCCTGAGCCTTCTTTGTTTCCCTCCAGATAAAGGTGCTCATTGTTTTTATATGTTACTTTCAGGCAGGCCAATCCTGCTCAGGATTTATGTCTGGGGCCATATCCTAATTCTTCATTAAATTTATTTGTTTTCAGTTTCTGCAAGGATTTCCCCTATAGCACGGCATTCATTTTACAAAGACTGCAACAGCCCTTTTTGTTAGTCCTCAGTGCATTAGCAGATAGCCACGTACACCGCAGTTCTGACTGTAGCCAGGGTTACCATATTTGATTTGTTCAGCCCCATCCTTTAGTGGAGGATCAGCCTCAAATTGAAAAATTTACCAGATTACACAAATTGCCAACCTACACAACCTCACTTACTCCAGCTTCTGGAGGAATCTTTCTGTACACATTCATGTCCTCTCTCCTCTCCTGAGCTGTCGTCTTTTAATTTCTCCAGGACCTTAAATTATTTAGGACTTGAGTTTTCCTGTCTCAATTTCATAGTTTCTTGCATACTTTCTTTTAATAAGTGCTGCAGGCTGATTATTCCAGAACATACTTCTCTAGTTCTTCAGACACGTTTCTCATACCCTGGAGCTTTCTGCAGAATACTCTGTTGTTTATAAAGCCACTTCACTTGCAGCTCCTGAACCTTCTTCCAGTTGTGGTTTCCTGGTGACAGGCAATAGGGTGCTTCTGCGATTTAGAGTCTGTCTTTTTTATGCCCAGTTAGGCTATTCCCACTGTCTATACAGTGGTGGAAGACTTGTACTTGGATGCAATTACAGTTTTCAAATGACAGCAGAATGCTGAGGAGCTCATCTTTCGAGCAAGAAAATATTCATTTGTTCCCACTGACATCTTAAAACACATTAAACAAACATTTCTACTGATCTTCCCATTTGTTAATACTTGTGTCTAGGAAACTGACATTTGGATCACATTTAATCTGATGGGTCCTCTTAAAACTTTCAGAATGATGGCTCACTTGTGTGGAATGAACGTGAGAGCAGAAAACACTGTGTTTTGAAAATGATCAGTGATAAATGAGTATTGTTAAAATGCTTCAGATGGCTGTTCATGTAAACAAAGAACTCATCCCTTGAAATAGAGGATATTGTTCTTTAAGTGGGACAGCTCTCTCAGAAAGCTGTTACCTGCCACACTTTTGGTAAATACTAAAGAAAGAAACTTGGATGAAACCGATACATTTCTATAGACATTTCTCATAAAACACACAGACCCCTTGAATAAGACACATCATTCTGCTGAATGCAGTTCTCTAGAAGAAAAAGACTTCTCTAGTAATTATCACAAAAATATTTATCTGAATAAAACATTTGATCTCATTTTTTTTGAAAAATCTATAAAGCTTTTCATTGAGGAAAGTTAGAAAAATGGCATGGGTCAGTATATTCTTCAAGCATATTCTTGCTCATGACTATGTGATGGAACTGGCATAGTGCACACTTGATGGAGGTATAAAGAAGTTACAGCTGTTGCTAGAGGAAAGGAAGAAAACTTCACTCCTCATGGAGAAATTCTCTGCGTTGCCAGGTACAAGAGGAAGGTATATGCATGCAACTTTGGCACAACGTATGCTAGGGAGTGTACTTGATACAGGAAGCTCTAAACAATAAGGGAGCCTAGAAAGCTCCTGGAACTCATTATTCTCCTAGGTATTCAAGTTGTTGCATGTGGATAAGGAAGTAGGGTTTTGGTTCACAGAATGTTTTCTCTTTTCTAAAGTTGTTTGAATACTTCTGTGATGAAAGAAGAGACAAAGCGAGGGAGGACTCAGATTCTTGTTTTTCCTGGAAGGCTTAAAATGTAAGTAAATAAGAGTAAGTTGACTACTTCTGCCAGCAGGAAAAAATACTATCAAAACTGATTCAGAAAGGATCCAATATTCCATATCCAAGGCCATGTTCCAGAGCCCAAACTAAAGACCACATAGAAAGCTAATTGCATATTTGGAACTCGATTGAGTAACATTTGGTTTACTTATTGTATGCTAGAACTCAGCAATTACGTTTGGCTGACAGTTTTGATACTTGGAGACCTATTTTCTTACTAGGAGTCGGAGGCATACTTCTATAACTTAAAGGATGATAGTGTGTCGTCTTCTGGAGAATGTAGACCAAAAGAATCCTTCCCCATCTCAGCCTTTAGGTGTTCTGTGAGAAGCAGCGCTTTGATGATTTAGGCTGCATCTACATTAGCATTTTAATTCAGTTTAGGCATGCACTTCTGAAATAAATCTCCCAGTCCTCTCCAGTTACTATGCTTTAGTTTATACAGTGAAGCAACTTGAAACTTGAAATTTACCCTGGGAGCCCTCCTAATGTGCCTCAACAACTAATGTGTATTCAGCCTAGTGTTAGTCTGAAGTAACGCCCCCAAGACACAAATAGAGTGAAATGAAGCCCACAGAATCAACTGTTTTACTGTACAGATCCATGCCTACTGTGCCACACTACTTGGTAATGCAAACAGGGCCATGGTCACAGACGTATTTGTGTGTGTGTGTGTGTGCGTGTGTGTGTGTGTGCGTGTGTGTGTGTGTGCGTGCGTGTGTGCACGTACATAATCACACTTGTCATCTCTACTCGTTAAATAGTACAGGTAAGAAACAACATGAGATTTCTTTTTAGAATGTGTTGTTTTGCACACATGACAAACATTAATTTCATTGTGGATATCTAAACAAAAAGGATGAAGTATTTCTTCCAGGCATTAAAAAAAAATGAACCTGGGGAAACATGCTACTAAAAGAATGACACATAAACAGGGCTTACGCTGTACTCTATTAAACTCATCCATTCTGAAAGTGAATAGCATTTAGTGACTGTAGTCTCAGTGAGGCTCCATGTTCTAGGTAAGGGATAATCATTTGGAGTTTGTAAAAATCCCAGGCTCCTGTGGTGTTTCTCTGGTTCTCTCTCAGACGATTCTGCATCATAGCCAGAAAAGCAGACCTGATCCAGTTGCTGTAGCAATGGGCTGCACTCCACAAGCCCAAGACAAGATGACATGATGAGGAGAGTGCACTTTATCTTGAAGGTGAGAATGTACCTACCTGCAAATATTTATGCTTGCTAATAGCATATTTTTTCCTTGCATATAAAGAAGTTAGGTTGCTATTTCAGTTTTACTGATAGGGAAACTGAGGCATAGAAAAGTGAATTGGCTTGCTGAAGGCTAAACAGCCTGCCAAGGTTAAGAATAAAATACAGCCTTCTGAATCTACAGTTGCTGCTCTTTCTTCTGAGCCATATTGCATCCAACTCCTTCCTACATAAAGATAAAAATATTACACCGTTAGGTACAGCTAATGGCCTTAGCAAATGCAGCCACAGCTACTGAAAAGCTGCGTACATAGAAAGGCTGCTGCTTAAAGTCCTACAGCCTTGGAGAGATGATGCATGTGGAAAATATGAACTGTACAGCATACTTCTGATTCTTCCGAGAGAGTAACTCTGGGTGCTCTCGTGCATTCTTGTTGCACCTTTTCGGCCCCTGCAAGTGTTATAATACATCTGCCACTGAAATATTGGTCTATATTTTGAGTTATATTTCTTCTGATGCACAGCTGGGATTATGGGGACATAGTTTGCTTTAGTTCTCCAGCATTTAGGGTTAGTGCATGGTCCAGCACCACCCAGATTAAATTAGAGGAGCTCTGCCAAAATGCATGCATTCATGGTGAAAAGTTTAAAGCTTTTTTTTATCATATCTGCCTGCAAAATTCTAGAAGATTATATCAGGCACAGTCACTTAACTGAATGTCTTTTTCGCACGGAACTTCTGTTTGCTGAATGCACATTCAAGCTTTTTTGCATAGTACGACTTTAAATCTAAGGACTCTTCTGTAGAGATGGTATAGCATCTGAGCTGGTTCTGTTCTGCATGTGCAAAACTGACATTGCGTGTCCTCTCACACAAGACACATATTCTTGTTTGGTTGGTTTCAGTCTGAAAAGTGATTCTTTTTGAAAACATTTGTTTTCTCTCAGTGAACAGTGAGAGTGCTAGGCAGGTTTTTGTCCAGAGAGAAGAAGAGTAGCTGGAATGTCACTTTTCTTCAATTTATTTCACTTTGTCTAATTTATTATTGTGTAAGAAGTTGTGTACCTGATAGAGCCATCATAGGAAGGACTACTGTAAGTATATTTATGAATGTACTCATCATAGAGCAAAGTGTTACTGATGACAGAACTCAATATTTACGACAATGAACGATGCTATGTACTGCGTACTGATCATAGAAAATAGAATCGAATGAGGTGGCTATCTGAATATCTGTATGAGTCATGCTAAATGCTGAGTACTAATATTATCTTTCTCAAGCAAACTGTGAACCTCATTCTTAGTAGAGAGAAAAGAAATATTTTTCCATTCATAAAGATGACTCAGAAAATGGTTGTGCATGTCACCAAGCACGTCCATGCAACTTCTACCATGGTTCACAGTCTTCAGCTCCTTCTTTCCCACTGACTTTAAATCACTTTGTTAGCCTAACAGCAGTTAGCCGTAAGAAACTACCACTGACAGCGTAAACCACTGTCTGTACCTAAATGGATGTATATATTTTTGCACAGTGGAATATCTTAAGGCAAGCAGAAGCTAGGGGAGTAACTTTAGTGTGAAATGTGCACATTAAAGCATTAAGCCCTTATGTGGGTAGTTAGAGAGCTGTAAAGACTTTACTGTGGTTTGATCCTTTGAGTCATGAATACACCTTTGTCCATCTGGCTTTTACGTATGAGCTTTATACTTGCTTCAAACCTATGTTCTCT
This sequence comes from Dromaius novaehollandiae, assembly GCF_036370855.1. Lineage (NCBI taxonomy): Eukaryota > Metazoa > Chordata > Aves > Casuariiformes > Dromaiidae > Dromaius > Dromaius novaehollandiae. The sequence continues at coordinate 59,514,416 of NC_088102.1, forward strand.
CTCCCAGCTGGGGAAATGGGTTAAAGCTATTTTGCTTGAAGGCAGGCTCTGACCTTCCCATTTTGACACCGGGTGCAAGTGCAGCTATATACAGACAGTCTCCCAGTGTCATTTCACTCTGGCCTCTACTCCTTCATTTCCTACTTGTTCCCTCTGCACACAGCCTACTTGCTAGATTAGAAGTATGTGGCTGACATTCATCTTTTCCACCTCATGAAGCCTGTTTAATTTTCTGCTCCAATCAGGAGCAGGGATGCGGACAGAAAAGATGTTGGAGTGAATAAAACAGAAACAGTTGTAAGATAAGCTATAATGTTGGACAAGCTCCAGGCCAGAAGCCTGGAGCCAGGGGACACCCTGGGACAGTACTTTGAGGCGTTGTTTAGATGTTGAACTGGGAAGCCACGTGGTGAGCAAGTGGCATGAGCATTTCAGTCATGTAAGCAGTATTTGCCATCTTTGTCTTTTATGTGGCAAAAACTGCGGAAAGGATTTCTGAAAGATGACTGATAGAATTACTGTCACAGAGGATACTGCAACAGACTGTGTAAAGCTAAAGACATTACAGGTAAAAATAATCTAATCTGATTGCCTGCACCCCTCAATTTGACCAAGATTTCTAAAAAAAATTCTTGGTTAATTAAATCTGTACTTCTTGCAATTACATGTCTTTAGCCATCCGTATGTGCCCCCAAAACAACCGACAGCAAGGCATCTTTCCTAAGACCTTGTCCCAACCAAACCTAAGTTTCTTTCAAAAAAAGAAGGAACAGGCTGTGTAAACAGCTTGTTTACACAACAATGTTGCTTAAAGCTACCAGAGGCAGAAGTATTTCACAGTATTTCAGATCTGCACCTTCCATTTCAATTTTCTTTTCAAATAAAGCATTCAGTGTAACAGCTTCTCTGACATCAATGTCACTACTTGAACAAATATTAATATCAGAGCATGGACTTCCACAATCTGATGTACACCAATTTCCTTATGTGTTTAAATCCTGAAAGATGAAAAAGATTTGTGTATGTTGAATTAAGGAAACATCTCAAAAGAAGCATACACTTTTTAATGCACTAGTAGCTTTATCTGGGACTTTGCTGGAAATGCTTTTACTATTTTAGTATGTTTAAATGGTTTAGTATTTTAAACTATTGCGGGCACAATAACTTAGAGCAACTGACATCACTTTTAAAAGTGGCTAATGGATCATATACTAGAGAACAGAAGCCAAGTTACTCCTAATATCAGGTTTTACAGGAGGAAATCAGGTATTAGAAGCACAGTGAACAAATACTTCACTGCTAAAATGCCAGAGGTGTGATCTCTGGGTACTGTACTGGCCTGTGCCACTCAAAGATCTCACTTGTGGAGCCAGTAACGGTGGTAATCATGAAGGAGCAATTCCGGCACGAGTCACAGACATAAAGAGTGTGGTATGTGGACACGTTGCACAGTTTTACAAGAACTGGATGTCAGGAATTACTGTGACAATATCTAGCTCTCCTACTTCCCCATGAAAAACAAGGTTTCTCAGCTAGAAGGCCTTTGCTGTGCTCTTACACTGCACTTACTCTCTGCTACAAAGCAGAGTGCAGTCATACTTCCTTCCTAGAGAGGTTTCTATGAAGGACACTTCAGCAACATGTAAATCAATAGCTGTGGTCTCTAAACAGTTAAGTGTTAAACCACTTTAAACCACTCTGAGCACAACAATTTTCAAGGCTTTGAGTAAAACAAATAGTCTGTTTGCCTTCTTTCCCAGTTTGTAATGTTGGAATATTACCTGTTTGGAACTGGTATTATTTAACTGTGAAGGTATTATTTAGCTAATGCCCATTACACAGTTTAAAGGTTTACAGAATTTGCACCTTTATATTAGTGTGGAGTATTATGCGGTTTCAGTGCTGATTTTCCTATAATTAAAATTAATTTCCTTATACAATTGGGGGGATATCACTTATCTGAAATTAACATCTGCAACAGTCAATATGTATTCTAGTGAGTTATATTCCTGTTTCTTTTGAGAGGGTTTATGTTGCTTTTCAGAGTACAAGAATTGTAACAGTAAGGCTAAAGGACCTCCTCGAGCTCAGCCTGAGAGCACCATCTAGTGGCGAATAACCTGTCCCGCATCAGGTTAGGCGTGCCCGAGGTGGCCCTAAACTGACGTACCGCTTTCCAATTTAGCTGAAGAACGCTTCAAGAAAATATCAAACTCGTGTGTGTTAAGGGATATTTTTTCTCCTGTGCTATTTATTGTTGTGAAATTGAATAAACTGGTCTGAAATCTCCAGTGACTTTTGCAGAAAATGCTATGTGAGGAATCAACAGTCAAAAATGTGTGATTATTTCATGACACCCATGGTTGAAGAACGATGCACTCTTTCTTCCAGTTCTCTGGAAGTGAGTGATTACAGTTGCTCGGTGCATATGCTGAAACCATAAGACGCATGCCCCTGCCTGAGACAGCTGTCACCACAGGGCTTCCTTCAGGCAACAGTCCATGCTACTGGAGTAGCTCAGTATTAGCATCCACCTGCATATGTTTAGACATCCTTTCACATGCAACAAATCCATATGCTTCCATTTTAATGACTTGTGAGGTTGTACTTTATGCAATGAATATTTGATAGCGGATTACTGGAGTTTTGTGATTCGGCTTAAAAAGCAATAAAGTATTTCCTCTTTGCTTCATTACACTCGTTAGTTCTTTTGACACAGGAGCCCTGCGAAGGAAGCGCCATAGAAAGCAGCCAATCACTGTCTGCAGTTTTCCTCATACTTTCTCCAAAGTCAGCTGTGCCCATCACACCTTCTCAGGTGGTGCCCTTGGGAGGCCTCTGAAGCCTCTGCCCCTTCGTATAACCATGGCTACTGCACATATAGTACATGGTCAGAAAAATGGATGCTCCCCAGAAATGCTTTATTCCCCATTTGGGTATTGCACTGCGCATACACACAGGTACATCCAGTTCCTCTTCACATATGGGGGATTACTGGGAGACGAGATAGGATTGAGCTGCTGCCACCATTTCACACCTACCAGTCCTTTCTGTCTTTATTCCCAATGCTCTCCCCTGGGAGTTGCAGACCACGGGCAGGCCACCTTTTGGATAAATCGTTCTGGTAGCTGCAGTCTACTCCTTTCCCAAGGGCACTGCAGACATGCAGCACAAATTGCCCTGCTGGGTCAATGCAATCATAGACTAAGCTTTAAATAAATTTGCAGTCAAATTATTCTGGCACTGGTTATTTTTGATGGGAAGAAATACTCTGATCTATTACATTCTACCTCCCTGTATCACAGCAGCCAAAGTCCATTGGCTTCTGCATTGAAGTATTAGCCCATTTCTCTTTTGGATCACATCTCTATAGTCTGCTTTTCTACAGTAGATCTAACAGACTAAGTACAACATTGACTGTGATTAAACTTCCAGACTCTAACATCAGATCTGCCAGCTGTTTCCCAGAAAGTCACCTAAGCTCTTTGTGAACATGGAGTAATATCATTTATCTTTCTATTCTTGAAGGATAGTCAGGATTCATTCATTCACTGATTCATGTTTGTACTGTAAATCACTTTGAAGATGTCAAATGCTAAAATGTTGCTAGGTACTATGTGGCCTGACACCTCTCTTGCACAGGCAAATCACTTGCAACCCCATTGAAATCGTAGAGTACCTTGGGTTTAAAACTGAAACGAAGTAGAAATAAAGCAAGTGCCCTGTGTCTAAAATTTATTGTTTAAGAACACTCAACATGTTTATGACTCCCTAGAGGATTTTGATTTTCCACTGTGAGACATCTTGGATAATCCGCACCGTGTGAAAAGAGAAATAAGATGCTACAATATGTATAAATGAGTAGAAAATTGTGTCTATGTACCTTCTTTTACTGTGATAGACAATGAGCCTGCCAGATGCATCTATAAGATGCTGCAATTCCAAATCTTGCACAGCCGTCATGGAAAGATCAGATAGGCAGGGGCAAAAAAATTAATTGTATGTTTTCTGAATGCATCAGGAGGAAGACCAGATCCCTAATTTGATATGGACTGTGTAGTATCACAAAATATAATCACCTCTCTTGTCATGAAAAAATTACATTTGAATTCAGTTCTGCTTTCTAAGCCTGCTAGGGCTCTATTTTCACGAAGATATTCTCCTCTAAGTATGGGGGAAATTCACAAAGCTCAAATACCATTAAAATGCCTGAAGAAATCATCATAGAATAACTGTTAGTTAATAATATGTATTTTGCTTAGGTATAACTATATACTCATTCTTTTTGTGTCTTTAGATTGGTTGAAAGAAAAACAAGAGGTTTTTCTTTCAAATGAAGGAGTTCTTTTCTCCCTTTCTGCTCCTTCCCCCCACCCCCACCCCCTCTCATTAATTTTACCAACCTTGTCAGGTGTTGCTCAATCTCCTCCTGGAGAAAGGTGTGTCCCCTTGTCTTGATCATGAACTGTGTGCATGAGCAGTAAGATGACAAATCACGAACAACTATTTCCTTCTCCAACTGATTCACTGGTGGTGCAGGTCAAACAGGAGCTAAAAGAACATTTTAAATAAGTTTAGTGACAGAACTCTTTCAATTTTTCAGCATCTTATTTTCTTTCCTCGGGATGTCACTATTTCCTTTTCTGTCATCATAAAGCTTTCTAGGCTAAAGTCTTAGTTCTATTATTAATACATTTTTTACACTTTGCATTTTCAATGCTTTCTTAGCATTTGCTAAGGTGAATAAAATCTGAGAGTTCAGAGTTCACTTTTTTGTAAACAGTAGGTTTATGTCTGGAAATCAAGTGAACTGCACACAGCACTTGCAGTGAGTTGAATACGTAGCATATGTTCTGTGCAGTTTGACTGGATTTAGCTTTTTCTTAAGGTATGTGAGCCCACTACAAACAGAAAACAGTTATCTGAATACTTTTTCCAACACAGGTGTGACTTTTTTGTAACCTCACCTTCAAAGCTGGGGGAAGCACTAGGAGTCAGCTTTAAGAGCATTATTTGCAATGCTCTTGCTGCCTTTGTCATGGTGAGTGACTGAACTGTCAGGAGTAGCGGCACAGGGTGAGGAATAAATGTCACTTGATAAAATGTGACAAAATGCAGTTCTACCATGTGTCCACACTGATATCCACATTCCTTGTAAGTCTAGCAGAGGACAAACTTAGCTTTGAAGGTTGGAGGAGAGAGAAGAATTTTCTGGGATTGCAACTGAAATCTTCTTCCAAGGATAATTCTAGGTCCAAAGATACCAGAAGATAACTTAAACCATGGACATTCTAAGGATCAAATAGTATCCTTGGGGATATACCTAGATCTCTGCAGGGAAATCAACATCACACAAGACAAATTTTATTCTTGTTGGAAAATAAGAAATTCTCAGGGTGTTTGGTTTCCGTGTGGGGTTTTTTTGCAGTAGTGAAGGAATTAAGTAGAGAGTGGTAGAATTACTTTAAAGTGGAGCAATGGTTCTCAACTCTTATATGCTGGATTCCATGATATAGCCAAAGTCCTTAAAAAGAAGATTAACATTTTCAAAAGCTTCTTAATTACATTTTTTAAAGGTATTTAAAGTTCTGTTCCATGGTAGTGAAAACCATGTAATAGTTATGAATAATGAACAGCTTAACACAGCCTAATTTTGTAATAAGCAGATCTCTGGGGATATATGATTTAGGAGATTAAGATTATACTACTCGTAGCTACTCATAGCACTGCTACTGCTCATAGCACTTATCAGTATTCTGATGCAGCGGTACAATCTTAATCTCCAAAATAGCACTTATAATCAGTGCGTATTGTGTGAAACACTATTACTATATGTATTTTATTACTTATACCTAATTTATACTCAAATCTACAAATTTTATTTATATAGGCCTGGGTTATGTTGGTTTGTGCTAGCTAGAAACTGACAGTCTTTGCTATGCAGCTGATTAGAAATGCTCATATGCCTAATTAATGTTGCTCAACATTTGTGTCAGAAACATCTACCTGGAAGGAGTGAACAGCGATGGTGATAACATCCTAATGCATTCATTCTAAATCTGAAAAAGTTCATCCGCCAACACTTAAGCTGACAGAAATTTATTACAACACATCCAGATTCAACCTTTGTGTAATCACAGGGCATTGACCAGAATTACTCTAGAGTTAACTTGGCCCAGTTTCTTTTTTCTTAATACAGGAGTGGCCATGGAAAGGTTCTGACATATTCTGTACTATTTGTATAGTAAGTTGTTTAGATATTTTTCCTTAGCATGAGGCCTTTGGGTTATCTGTTTCCCTCTCACACACACAAAGAACTTGCTTCTCAATTAACAATACAAAGTAGGCATCCCATACGTTTTGTCTCCGTAGCAAGAACAAATCCATTCACTGTGTTCTTGATGATAATTCGATGGACACATTACGCATTTTAGTCAAAAGAAAAAAAGAACTTTCCCTTCTCTCCACGTGAGGGCAGCGTTTGTAACAGCACACTCCGACCCAGGGCAGTGCCTGCCCCCGATGCTTTCTTAGACGGCTTTCAGTATGTAACTGTCCACTCTGCAACTTTTTTTTGGTAGACAAGAGAGAAATGTCTTTAAAATAATTTACAGAGGAAAATATTTTTTCTTTATAGGTGTTTTAAAACCCATCATCTCCACTCTAGTACTAAAATCTGGAAAAAAATATGTTTGATAGCATACTAATTAGGCCCTAATACACAATCAAGGTGATCTTGTTCAGCTTTCTAATATAAGCAAGAACTGAAGATTATCCTTGCAAAGATGAAAAGCAATCTTATCCCTAAGGTTCTCACCATTTCCTCTCAATTCCCCAGCAACTAACCCCTATCCTTGCTGATAGTACATGGGTCACTTGGATCCATTTTCCTTCTACCATGGATGTCATCAAAGGAATTAGCCGTAAGAGAAAAGACTCCCAGGTCAAACATAAGTTAAATCCTGCTTATCCCTGTGCTAGGAGTTGGAGGGAGTCTCTTAGAAACCAGGGTCCTACCTAAAATTTCACTAAGTCTGTAGGGACACAATTTTCAGAGGTATTTTTATCCAACTATAAAATTTAACTTGCATGTTTTTGAATAAAAGCTTAGGTTCACTGATGATATCAATTAACAGATATCCTACATCAGAATTTAATACCAAATTGACTTCACTGAGACCAGGATTTCATGCTGTGCATCCCTAGCTTTAAAATGGTAAAAACTCCCTCAGTTAACGAGTGCATGTTGCCCCTCAGAATGGAAAGCAGGTAGCTGGGGAAATGGATCTGCAGGCCAGCACCCCCTTCAGGAACACTGACACAAGTCAAGGCTGCTGCCCCAGCGAGAACTTTAGGCCTGTAAGAGCAGTGCTCTCCGATGAAACTTATATGAGGTTCTGTGCTTGTGAAATTGTTCAAATGAAAGGAGAAACATCTTGATGGTATGGTTTCAATGGCCGCTTAAGAAAATCTGGTCTATTTAATTTATACTGATGGAAGTCACTGCAACAGAACTTCTGAAAGTGTTGTCAGAGGTCTTCTGTGTCAGAAAAAATAAAGATCACAGTACCAAATTTACTACCCTCTGTGCATGCACTGAGTGAACAGAAAAGTATTATGAATTGCTTCTTCAGCTTGTGATATATGTGATTTAGACAGCATGATAAGTTCAAATGACACCTCCTCCCGCATAATACCTTGTACCTTTGATTTGTTTTCCTAGGTCTAAGACAGATATCTGAAGAAATCAATTGGCTGTAGAGACAGAATGATAACAGAAGCCAAGGAAAAGGCATGCTAGGCAAATATGTCCTTTGTGATACATCTATCTCAGCAGATCCACCTTTGATTACAAATACTCATGACTAATGGTATAATTTTAATTATAGTGGACTACTTATTATTGAAATGCTGCAAATGCATCAGAGTTGCAAAAGCTTTCCCATCTGAATGTTTCACCACTGCCTGCTGAAATACTTTGAGGCTATAATTTTCTACAAAACTTGCGAAAGCCAACTTGTAGACCATGTATTGCATGATAAAGGTCCCAAAAGACGTAAAACACAAAATATTGATTCAAAGAATTTTAAATGCTCAAGTGTTCTTTCCTTTCACATAAATATTTTTTCAGTATCTGGATTCTTTCTTTCTGATGTAAATAGTGAAAGTGGGATCCCTTAATCATCTTACTTTGTTTGTTTCTTTCTCTAATTATTATATCACTTTCTTTGTAGCAACATTGGAAATGTCTAGTTCAGTTTCTTTTCAAGAGCTAAAACATCATTATTTTCAGTCCTCTCTTTGTACCATTTAATAAATGGTAAAAACTTGTCTTTTTTCCTTGTTTTTTATTTTGCATATGAAACTGCTATGTAACTATCTCAGTTTGTTTTGTTTTTTTGTTTTGTTTTGTTTTGTTTCCTGCAGAAACACACTGGAAACTGTCATCTAATTTGTATGCATGCCTTGCAGATTTTTTTGCCTTTGCTTCAAGAAGGATGATCCGGGGAACTACAGGTCTTTCAGCCTCACCTTGGTCCCTGTACAATCACAGGGCAAGTCCTTTAGAAAGTCATTCCTGGGCACATAAGGAGAAAAAAGTAAATGGGAATAGCCAGCATGGCATGGACCAACCTGATTGCCTTCTATAATGAAATGACCAGATATGTGGGATAAGGAAAGAGCAGGGGATGCTGTCTACTTTGGCTCTAGCAAGGCTTTCGACGCAGTCCCTCACAGCATTCTTGTAACCAAGTTGGGACAGTACAGTCTAGATAGATGGACAACTAGATGGATGAAAAACGGGTTACATCATCAAACTCAAAGTGCAGTGGCTAATGGTTTGTACCACATCTGGAGGCTGACTGCAAGTGGAGTTTCTCAGGGGTCTAGTCTGGGACCTCTCCTGTTTCATAACCTTATCAGTGGTGGGGACGACGAGACAGAATATGCTGTCTGCAAACGTGAGGGTAACACCAACCTGAGTGGTGCAGTCGATAGTTCAGAGGCAGGGTTGCCATTCAGAAGGACTTAGTTTTCCTTGTAACAGTAAAGGCTGGGGACTGGCTAGAGAGCAACTCCGCTGAAAAGGACCTCGGTGAGCTAAACATGATTCAGCAGTGTGCCGGGCAGCAATGAAGACTAACAGCACACTGAGCTGTATCAATAGCAACTTAGCTAGGAGTTCAAGAGAAGTGTTTATCCCCTAGTACTCAGCACTCATTAGACTGCATCTGGAATACTCTGTCCAGTTTTGGGGCTCTCAGTACAAGAAAGATGATCAAGTTGAGCAAGTCCAGCAGAGGCCACCCACAACAGTCAGGGGGCTGGGACACTTGTCTCAGGAGGAAAAGCTGAGGGAACTGGGCTTGTTCAACCTGGAAAAAGCTTAGGGATGATGTAACACAAGCTTTTCTGTACCTGTAAGGAGGCTGCCAAGAAGACAGAGACAGACTTTTTACTGAGGTGCATTGTGAGTGAATGAGAGGCAAGAGCTACAAAATGAAATGGGAAATTCTGACTAGGTATAAGGAAGAAAAAGTTCTCACTGTAAGGACAACTAACTCAGAGATCTTACGGAATCTCCATCCATGGAGGTTTTCAAGATAAAGCCCTGATCAGCCTGGTCTGAATTCACTGTTGAAGTTGGACTAGTTGACCTCTGAGGTCTCTTCCAATGTGAATGATTCTATGAAACAAGAGATAATTAAAAGCTGCTTCTTCTTCTGTTAAAAATGTTACAAGGACAGTAATCTCTTCAGAACATGGAGAAATTTGAAAAGCTTTGTATTGTTTCACAGTCTGTACTCAGAAATGACAAATGTAAGATGTTTGGTGATGAGAACTATCGATGTGTGATATGATCACTTCGTTAGTCTAATGCTATTTACAATGCAGCCACAGAAGCTGAGTGACTTGTTAGCACCTGTGTTTTAATTGTCACAGATGGACTAGGATGCAAGTAAATGCCTGTAACAAAGTATTTATCATACTTATGCAGTGAGATAATACAGAGAAGTGTTTTATTACATGGAGGTGGGATTGGCACCAGCAATAACAGCTGTCAGTGTGCGGCTTCCCAGAAATCCAAAGAATGACAGTCACTCCATTCAGTGTTTATATTTTTGCAAAGAGCTTTTACTTCATGCTTCAAGAGAATAGAACTATAAATTAAGCAGAAAAATATGTATTCATATTTCTTCAGAAATATGTTAGGTAGTTTGCCTTACTGCTCATATCACTGATTTTAAATTAGGAATAAAAACCCAGGAGAGAACCACAACAGAAGATGGATAAAATGGGGAAGGTTGATGGAAAGAAAATTAGTATGTCTGGAAAGCTCAAAACATGACACATAAGTACAGTAAAAATCAACTTGAGAAGCTTAAAAAACAGTCTGTACATTTTGTGTAACACCTCTGTGAATCTCAACACAGGGAAAAAAAGATGAGATCACAGCCCTAGTAAAGTGGGAAATATGTACCTCTTGCAGGAGTGAGATCAGTAGCGCAGAAGAGAGCGTGTAGCCGTTACATAATAGGCCGGCAATAGAGCCGCAGCCCCGTGCTCTGCACTGCTGGCTGGAGAGCAGGACCCCACATTCCAACTGCAGCTCAGCTTCTGGTCCTTGCAATCAGATCATTATATAGTGTGGACTGCTTTTACAGGCATGTATCTCCACTTATATGCAGTGATGCAGGGGCCTCACATTGGTATTTCCTATCATTATAGGTAGATTTCAACTCTGAGATTTTTAGACATAATTTTTCCTACTTCCGCTCACCCATCTGTAAAATGGATAGAGTAATTCTTCCTTCAAAGATGGCATGAGAATTACCTTTTCTTGTACTTCTGGAAAATGAGCAAGACACCTATTCTGACATTAATGATAACACAGCTGTATAGCACACTTTCCTGAAAGGATACAATTCCTCTAAGCACACTGCTAATGTGATGAAGTCGGAGTGAGCAGTGCTGTGTGTATTCAGCTCTGCCCATTCCAATGCGGTATCCTTTCTTTACACTGTTAGGCTGCTGGGACACTGTGGCAGTGAGGTATGTTACTGCTCAGCTTGAGAAGACAATAATGGGACATATAATTGTGAGCATTAAGGAATCCTATGGTATTCTAGCATACTGTATTCAAATACTTCTGGTACACAAGTTCACAGTAAAAGGACTTTAGTAGAGTTCTAGAGAGTTAGCAGTCGATCCACGGAAGGCATTTCCACTTATTATACACTAAGTCTGCGGATTGTATGCAGTTTGCATGCAGCTGCTCTTTTAAAAACAAATTTTAGAACTCCAGAATGAGATCTTCCCTATAGTATTAAGTGTTTCTTAAATACTATTGTTTTCCAGAGGAAGAAACACTTCTCCAGCTTCTGTTGTAACCTTAAGTTCAAGGACAGTATTGCAAATATGCGTGATTCACACTGAATATTTGCTCCCTCATATAATTCAGCCATGTGCATCTGCCTGGTGCATACAAAAGTATGCCTTTGTGCCCCTGCCTAATTTAACTTCAGAATCTTCATTAGAGTCTGATATTTCAAATCTACTCCTCTTCTTACATTCATTTTAACAAACATCTGCAGCCAAAGTCTAAACCCTCAGATGCTGAAAATTTGCACTGCTCCTCTGACTGAGTACAACTATGTCAGCTGCACAACTTCTCCAATGAGTATTAACTGTAAGCTAGAGGGACGCACTCATTTTAAAGTGGTGTGCAAAGAACCTACTTTGCAGAGTGAATGGGTATGTTTAGAGAACTGGGTTATGTAATTCATCTATTTTGGGGATTAACCATCCCTGAAGTTCTGAAAAAGGTAATTGGGCTGGGTTATTTATAGACTCCGTTCCTACAGTTACAGCACAGATGCTAACATGCAACAAAAACAAACCATTAGCTTGAGCCACCTCTTCCACACACCTTAGTAAATTTATACTCTCACAAGCATTCATGAAGCTCCTAGATGCAAAGAGATTTTGGGGGGGTCGAGGGTGCTACTATTGCTTCACAATCTGTTTGCACATTAGCATGTCCAATTTCCTATTAGCTTCTGACTGTACTTTTGTAGTGCTTTTCAGCTCATTTGTATGATACAGGTACCTGGAGGCTCCTCTTAGAGGAGTTTCCCAGTGCTTGGGAGAGGAAAAAGGGCACTGCTCTTCGGAGAACTAATACAGGGGTTTACTAAATTATTCTTCTGTCTTTGCTTCCACAGGACTGCTAGGATGATGAGTGAGAATCCTTCCTTTACATGCACTCTCTGTCTGTTTTCTAAGATGCATTTGTAGGATCACTGTGAAAGCCCATTGGTACTGCTACAGGATGGTAAATGTGTATAAGAATTCATGAGAAACTGTGGTCCGTAGCTGAGGTGTTCACAATCATGGAGCCATGCAGAATCAGACAACTTACAAAAAGGGAAGAAATGGTATACAGTAGGACAATGTATATTTGGGCTGCTTCTTATGGATTCTGCTATTGTGTAATATATATGTCTATAAATATTCATTGTTATTTTTACTTAAATATTGAAAAACATTCAAGGGAATAGAATTGGGTAATGAGCAGTAATAAGAGGGCAAAGCAGGGAAAAGAAGGAAAGTTATTTGGCTCATGGCGGAAAGCCTGTTCCTAACACAGGAATCAGCACAGAAAAAATCATGTTAGGCACAGGACTGTATAGGGATGACCCTTTTAATAAGGACTCTGAAGCATGGAAAGATGAAGTGGCTTGCTTAGGCTACTCAGCAAGTGATGAAGAGCCAAAGAGGGAAATGGTTAGTCCTTACCTCATAGGAGGTTTCCCTATGAGATAGGGAAATCACAATGTAAAACAGGGTAGTAGAAAATGAGGGCAGAAATATATAAATTAGGTCCTTCACTACGTAACATTCTATATTGCCATTTATGCACAGTGCAAGCTAAGAAAATTTTGATTTGTTAGTATCCTAGTCCAAAATGCACTGGTTAAAATGGTAAAGTGTGGTGCACAACAGTGGACATCTAGGCCTTTTGCAAAAAGCCTGGAAAATTAAGATGAGAAGTTTGAATTTCATATGGAGGGAGAGAAACAGCTTAGGAATAGATTTCAGCAGAGACTAAATTGAGAACTAAACAATTTAGTAATAAAAATTAAAAAATGAAGTAGTCTGTATAGCTTGATGAGAGAGGAGAAACATGGATGTCAGCAAGAAAGGATACAAGATCTAAGAGAGACCTACTGAGTTAAATTACTTCGGACTAGTACAATCTGATTCACAAAAACTACCACTACAGTTAGTAATAGTGCTCTCCTCTGTTGAAAGTCCTACTAGAAAAGGCAAGAATGATGATCTATGGAGCCAAAAGACACCTTTCTCCTCTCTTGAATCTCACTGGCTCAACAAAGAGCCTGTGAGAGAAACATAGAAACAAAAGCAAGTAATTGTTAGCCACTGAGACCCACACATCTTACCATAAAGTGCATTTTATCATAGACCACATTGTCAAATCAGACCACAGAAAAGAAAGAAGTAAAAAGCAGAACAGAATGTGACTGATGCTCAAATTGCATAGAAGGTGCTAGACTTGTTGATGCATTATATTATGAGAATTACTATAAGAATTTCATTCTAATATTGATATTTTAGAAGATCTAAGAAAAAATGAGTTTTGAGAAAATTCTTGTTCAATATGGAAGTAATATAACGCAAATTAACTGTACTTAAAATGTTTTGAGTTCTGTAAAAGAAAAATATTAATTCAAGAATCTGATGTTGACAAGTATTAATAATCAGGCTAAATTAGAGAAAAGGATGGATCAAATAAGTGTGGTAAAAGGCAGAAAAAATATTATACTTTCAGAAAATAGAATCTATTATGACTAAATATACAAATATACTAACAGAGATTTTGAAGAAACTTCAGGTGAGAATATATAACTACTAAGTGACTTAATCTGTAATAAATCTTGTATCTAGAAGCTTTCATTTATTTATTTTTGTTTCTGGGACAAGGTCTTCTGTGTATAACTTAAAGCATTTCATTTGCCATAATTATATCTGAAATAATGAAAAGCTCTCTATAAAATATAACATATTTTTTGTCCTTAGTAACACCATTATTGGAGGGTCTGCATCTTATTTCATGGTTGCACAGCACCTAGCGCAATAGATTCTTTTGTTATCCAAGGAAAACAATGATTTTTGCAAGCTATTTAATTTTCATGTTTTTCAACTAACATACTATGATCTTTGATTTTTTCAGGGCCTTCAGAGAATTGAAGGAAAGGTCTGAAATGTCATCATACGTTTGTAATATGAACCTGTCATTCCCATGAGATTTCATCAAAGTCCAGATTGCTTATTTGGAGATTATCTGCTCATCTGCAGTGACTGCAAAAAATATGGGAATATGAACTTGCAATGTCTTTTCAGTAGAAAGAACAGGAAAATATGTGGTTGCCTGCATAAAACATGCAGACCTTCTTTGTTCCATCCTATATCATCCTGAGTCTTGTAAGACTATTTTATGCAAAATTAGCACATTTACTTTTACGATAGTTTTGTTAGGTCAAACCAGATACTTATAGGTATCTGCTCCTTCCCAGCTCTCACTTTTAGGATGAAATGAATACTGATATTTAACTACTTAAACCTTTGCTAGTAGATGCATTAATTGATTTTAAAATGATGAGTTTTACAGACTGTACATGCCTGTGCCTAAATGTGCAGATACATTCTCAGGAAATTTCTTGAATCCTGAAGTCTTGAGTGAGGTGCTTAATCCTGGAAAAAGGGGAAGATTTTAGACTCACTCCTGTCCCCAGTGTTACAGGCATTTCCCCCTGGGATTACTTGTGCACCTAAAACTTGTCTCCTTGGGTGGCTGGTCAGGGATTCCAAGTCAGTTTCAAGGATGACAAAAAAAGAACGTGAGCCCTCATTAGAGCTACCACTACATGTCATGTTAAAAGGGAACTCAAGCCTGCAAAAAGTATTTAGAGCAAGTAATAGGCCAGTATACACTCTGACCTATATATGAATACATATGTGTGTATATATCTATATATGTGTGTATATATATATATATATTTCAATTTGGTATCAACCCCAAAGTTCTGATGATCCAACAGTGGTTTTGAGTACTATACCAGCCTGCTATCTACTGAAGAAGGTCATAAATGCATTTATAAGGTACTGTATTGTTCATTATAGCAACGTATTCAGCAAAACATTGACAACATGGAGTATCAGTGTCATAAGGGCTAATATTCCAATGAGCAATCATTGATTGTAAAATGATTTACCAGAACTTTAAAATCTGAAGTAACATCTATATTTTCATATACAATTCTATGAATATTTACATATCAAGTCCACAATTCATAACACCTACCCATTCTTTAAAAATGTGCCAGTATGTATGTGTTGAAAATAAATAAGGCTTTTCTCATTGTTTCTGATGCAAAATAGCATTGTTGTTACTGACCACTGAAAAATGTCTCTGTAGAGAATAAGAGGTACCTCATCTTCATGACTTTCCTTAACAGCCATTGTAGCATTCCTCCAGGCTGTTCTGGGCTGTTTCATCAAGCTTCAGATTCTTCTCATGGGAGAGAGATGAGGTAAGCGGGGCTCTCCATTTAGGCTCCAAAACAGCCATGTAATGCTATGTGAAACTCTATGCAGCCAAGGTGTAGGGTGGCATGCAGAGAGCAAACACTCATACATTCATGATCATATCATCAAAACATGGCATGTCCATGATAGGTCATGAGAGAAAATCCATGATAAACAGGATATTTCTGTTATTTTATAACTTGGATATGTTAAGTTCAGGGCAAAAACACCCCCAAAAAACAGGTGTCCATTCAGACACCGTATGTGATTCATTTAATCATTGAAAACTCTAGAAATAATCTGGATCACAGCTATCATTACAATGTCCAGTTTATCTACATAAGCAAGTGTAAAGTCAGGTGACTGGGATTAGAATCTACCAGCTTTTGTTTTCTCTCTGATCTTCTCAGTGACGTTTGCATTTAACCTCTTTGCCTAAGTGTCCATAAAACATAAACAAACAACACCAATATTTATTTTTCTCACAAAGAAATCAAGGACATTCACGAACATTGTGATTCTCAGATGAAGGGTGTTATATAACTGAAGAAAGATATACTGGCAAGCAATTATTTCCAAACCCACATTTAACAGAAGCTGTTAAAAATGCATTGTATCAAGGAGACTGGGCACATACTGAAACTGTGCTATGCTATCTTTTGATTTTCACATAAGGCCATTTGTTGTTTTCCATCTAATTGGAACTTAGCATGTGATCGATGCTTCATCTAGTTTCAGGAACCCAATGAACACCTGAGGATACCCCACATTACTTACATAAATTACCAAACACGCTGCTGTGGTATTTGAAAAGCCACAAATCTTGTCAATCAAATGAAGATCTAAAGAGTTTACTGACTGTCACTTTGGATCTTCATTGTGTCAAGGCAGAAACATTCCTTGGACACATTTAGAAAGGTTGCCTCACCAGTCATCCAGTGTGTCACCAATTACTTTGTTCCCTTGCTCAATAATCTACTAATACTCTGTTAGCTACAGTTCTGGTTAGAATGTATTTTATCTGGAACTGCCCGCTGAAATAAGCAAAGTGGCAAAAGCCTGATTTTGTAAATAACATGAAAATAATATGACTTCAGTACTTTAACCTTAACTCAAATTTAGAGGATTAAGATCGCTACAGGAATATTAATACACCAGATTATACAATTAGTTTGTGAAAAATATGCCCTAGTCACTTAGGGTATAATACTAGAAAGTACGGTGTTGTCTAACCATAATCCAGTAATGTACCTCAGGATGTGTTTAGTTTTGAGATGCATATAATATAATCCTTTTTCCTGACAAAATGGATAGAATATAAGAAGGAGGTTGTACAGAATTCAGTATTTTCAGAATACGGCCATTGCTCACGTACCTGGCTGTAAAATCTGTCTAATTGCTTCCCACTTGTTTTCAGCCCTGGAGTCCGATTACTTCCAATGGCACAAATTCAAAGCAAGGTGGCATGCCTCCTGCAAACAAAGCAGCACAGAGATTTTTTCATGCACAGCTGGTTAAAGTATCTACTCAATCTATCAGAGAAGGTCAGGGAAGAGTATTTCTATGACTGATCAAGGAAAAGGCTTTTCCCACACTATGATTCCAGCATTTTCAATGTTTCAGCCCTCTCCTTCAGAAGTGCCATTCCCTTGTTTGATGCCTACAGCTATAATGCCTGATGTTATAGATTAGCTATTATCACAATACAATTTGGAGTATATCGCTATATTGTCTCACTTCAAGTATAGCATTCCTTGTTTTTTGGTGATGATTAACGAGAACTCTCTCTAGCCTGAGACATTTGACTGACATACTTGAAGAAATAATCACAAACTTGAACCAGAATCTTCCAAACATTACTATATTTCAACCCCAGTCTCATAAAAAGTTACCCACTCTCACCTCTCCCTCTTCCAAAGGAAAAGAAAATTCAGTATTGATAATGCAACATGTAAACCAATTGGTTGCAATCGATCTCTGAATCAGTCTCCTTTGTCTGTTAGATACCTAAACATCTAATGGCTTATAGTTTCTGGACTATCCTATTCAGTCGTAACCGCTGTTTGATGCATCGGCTCATTCATTGCCTGCAGTTTTCAGAATCTCAGAATTTCAGAAACTCAGAGTCCACTGTGTTTTTCTTCCTCCTGTTCCCAGAGAAACGCAAATTGTCCCCTATAGATCTGTTCTCTTTTGTGGGCACCTCACTGGCAGAGGATATTTTCATAAGAAACTGTTGGTTTTTTTCACTCATATTTTGCAATTGTATTTATATACCTAGTCTTACATGTACAAAGGCTCATAAGATGGTTTCTTTGTAGCACAGATAACATTTTATTTTTTTATTGTTTCATAAGGGTTTAAATACCTCCTTTATAACATTTCTGAATATATATTTGGGTAGTCTGGTTTTAAGCCTCCTACCTAACAGCATTTCAGCAATGGTTGGTGCGGGTTTCCTGGCTTCTGCTGTACCATTAAGTATCGCCCAAAAGGGATCCGAATTGGTTAGAAGGATGCTTAAGAAAGAGATAAATTTGAACCTGAATACGAATTTCCGTCTTTCTTAGGCATCTTCTAAAAAAGCTCAACACTATTTTCTACTGACTATTAGACAGTGGATACATTGTGTTTAAAGAAAAATGCTCATAATTACAGTATTTCACAAAAGAATTACATTCATTTGGTCCATTATCTGTCATTCCCACACTTGATATGCCATGTTCAGCAAATATAGATGGCATTTGCAGGATAAGGTATTAGCAGCTGTATTCAAATAATAACACTTCTGGATATCAGGAGCAATAATTCAAAACAAGTAAGTAATTGTTTCTGCATAAACAAATAAACTATGCCAATTTTGAACTCTTATTTAAAGTTTCTGCAATTACTATCATAGGCCCTTTTAGTGGACAAATATTGGGGTATATATTTCATATTTTTATTATTTTCTATATGTTCTCTCATCTGAGGAAAATAGCACAGTTCTAATTTGTCTTCCATATTTTTTCACACAATAATATTTTTCACGTACTAAGCTTACTAAGCTTAGCAATCTTTGTTTGACATTTAAGGAGCAACCGGTTTAGTACCTCTGAATAAAAATGACATTGAAAAAGAAATCCTCTTTCACCATTGTCATAAAGACCAGCTATGCAGCAAATAAGCTAGCTAAAATTACATCTTTTTTAAGGGCAGCTACTGTAACAGACTGTATTTGTACAAAGTTAGAGGAGTATTTAGAATTACAAGATCACACTCCCAGGTTTTCTCTATCTCAGTTTTATTCAAAGCCCTAGAATGGGGTCTGTCTTCAGGATTTACATATGAGTTGCAAGGGATGCAACTACAACTAAAAGAATAACCTCTGCAACCCATGTCTGCTAATACTCATTTTGCAACTGCTACTAACGGTTTATTGCCAATTATTGCTATCAGTTGCTCTCAGTTTATATGAAAACATCTTTTTTTTGTATACAGATAATACAGTTTGTAATGCTTAGCCTTTAGTTAAAGCTTTGCTGTTATATGCTAGATGCTCCAAATGGCTGCCAGGCCTTTGCAAGAACACTGCCTTGAGGCCTTGCTTTGAAAGTTTTGTGTATGTTTATTATGGCTGAATCTAAAAAATGGTGCCTTTTGTTACCAATTGTGCAGATATTTTTCAAACCCTTTCTTGGCATTCCATGTCCATCATACATTTTTATATACTAAAGCCTTTAGGTTAGTATTGCTAGCAGCCAGATCAGATACAAATCTCCTAGCAAAACATAGTGGCCCCATAAACCTCTGTATGTTTTCTCTGTGTGTAGGTGGAAGCCCATTGACAACTGACTGTATCACATAGGAAACCATCTCTATCCTGTTTTCTTGAAATCATTTAAGTGAGTAGTTTCCCTGTTTCTTAGTTTACTGTTTACTGAGAGAATCATGAGCTCTTTTTAGAGGTTTATGGAGCCTCTGTTTATAACATTCTTTCATTCCCTTTCCTTTCCCTATGAGAATACTGCCGGGGTAAATGAATATTATAAAATATATCTTCTATCTCTTCATGAAATACTACACATATATAGCACAATCTAAACAGTGTTTCTGGTAAAGCAATGATAGCTTCCAATAGTGTACTAAAGTGTAAAGTAAGATGTAAACTTTTTTTTTTTCTGGAGAAACACGCCGGAACCCAGAAGAAACATATAATATAGGAAAAGTATCTGGCAGTCAAAAATGCTCTTTCTTCATACACAGAGGAAGTATTGCTGATTTATGCACATTTAATTTCTTAGAATGTAGGCAAAGAGTTCCACCTTTCTCTTCCAAAATTAATAAAACACTAATTTATATCACAGCCTCTTCAAATGACTCCATTATATCTGGCTTGTTTGAGCAATTCAGGGATATTCATAGGCATATATGACAGGACAGTGAGGGTCTAGTACTAAATTTTAAAAGCTTTTTAGTATCACCAGCTATTTGTAAAAACACCCTGGAAATGATCCTCTACCACACTGGGGTTTCTGCCCTTCTCCAGCATATTCTTTCTCAAAGCAACCTAGTATCTGATCTAAAATGACTACTCTCACTTCCTGCAACTACTACATATCTTAGCTTTTCAGTATTTTGTTTTAAGCTTGCATTTGTAGATCAGTAACCCCACTGCATAATCTTAAGTTCTGCCTGCCTGCATTTAACATGACAAAGCTTTCTTTGCAAATCTTTACTACAGCTTCAAAGATCATGTTAGCTTGTGCACAAAGCTACACATAACAGGGAATCCGAATTTAAAAGTCCAGCTTCTTCACAGTTACCCAGAATACTTTCTTTCTGCTGAGACCTTTCTTTTCTCTGTAAATGCCCAATTAACAAAAGCATCCGAGGGTGGGTACATGAGGGTCAGGAGGGTGTGTGTTGCGAGTGACATCAACTGAGACAATAAAAGGGCTTCTAAGTTACTTAGAAGCTCTATTTTAAAGTTACATTTAAGGGGTCCACTAGACCAATTCAGTAGTCTTTAAATATACTTGACATCAAGGGACAGTCAGCTGCTGACATACCCAAACCAGAACTCTGTTTAAGATAGTATCTGGTAAGTATACTTTTTTATTTCTGAGTTCTCTAGAAGACTGATTTTATCATTGATTCATTACTGAGTTTTTACTCTAGCTTCTTTTCTATCTTAAACATAAAATGAATATAAGTAAGATCAAACTATTCTATTATCTGAATCAGATTTGTGAAATGAAGAAATCTGAGAGAGTGAGCTAGAAATATCTTAAGTGAATCCAACTCCTGAATTCATTATATTGAGTTAGATGGACCGCTGGGAGCATAACCATATTCTCATGTAAGATACTGTGTAGTAAATGCTTTTCTGACCTAGAGTAAATCTGCAGAAAATACTGCAAAAACAGCACTCTGGAGTTCTATATTTATTATGTCTCAGTTATTCTGTCACAAATTGCATAAGTTATAACAAAAAGATGTCTTTGCTGGCTGTCAATACTGAAAATCCAAATTGGAAACTGAAATTTGGACTGTTTTATTTTTGCCCGTTGTAGCATCATCAGTACTAAGTATTCTTCAAGTATATCCCAGGTAACAGTTTTGCTGATGATATGCTGAACAGGGTAGAATTAATACTGGCAATGCAGTATTAGCACTGAAAAAATGGGAGGCTCAATTCTGATTTCACTTATGTAATTATGTGGGGGAAAACATAACTCAGTAGAGTTATGCCACTATGCAACAATTGGGAAGAACAGTGTCAAGTTCTTCATGCTAGAGAATATGCAACTCAGTAACACACGAGAAACAGATAAAAGAAAAAAAACCTGTAGAGCTATATAAAAGTATTTCAACATACCTGGAGTATATCAAGTACAAATGATTTCTAAATACTAATAATTTTATTGGAAGGACACAGTGTTTTACACCCAAGTGTCAAAGTGATGGGTACTGATATGTTGATGATGCAGGGCAACTGAGGCTGACAGAAGTTCTTAAGACTTGCCTAAGAATTTACAATAAGTTCTCCACAAAATTAGAAATAAAGTCTACAGTTACATTCCTTGCTCTAACACATTTCACAAGAAAAATATTTTTCATAGTCACTTTTCTGATGTCTTTAACATTTTTTGTAAGCTAAATTTCTTTTGAGTTGACTAAACAGAAATTATTTGAAATACACATTTACCTATGTATTCATTTCTATCCTTACAGAAAAAAAATGACTTCTATAAAAAATCTGGCCAAGACTGCAATCATTTTATATGCCATTTGTTTTTTTACAAAGTCTGATGGACGACCAATGATGTAAGTACATTATTATACACTTCTGAAGTTTGGAAGATGATTTTAGGTGTTCTTGAGAGAATGGTCAGTTTGCCTGTCTGCATAGAAGTTGATGTGTGTGTGAGTCTTTCTATCCCCACCTTTGAACCCATTGGCCACATTAAGCCAAACTGGCCCAATTCTGTCTTTATGTATAGCTGTAGAGATCTCAAATACACTTAGTTCTTATGCATTTTTTGAATAACAGGCAGCTGAGTACAGGAAGAAAAATCATATAAGCATTTCCTTAGCTGGATAAGTTGCATCCCTTACTAGACACTTGCGGGGGTCTACACAGGACAGCATCTTTACAAAAGCCCCAGTTTGGGGAGAATCTTTAGCAGGAACTCACGCTTGCTTAGACACTAACGTTGGCAGGCCTTGAGACACAAATCCACAGGAAATCATGCTCCCTAAGCTATAGTGTTCTCAGAAAACTACCTCTGAATAAGTGCCATAATTTTATTAATCAGTTACCTATTATCATGAAAGCCCTGAGCTCAACTGCAACAGCTAAAATAAGTGATAAACTTATTGTAGCCAAACGACATTGTTACAAAACAGAACTGCTCCACATTTTTTGCTGCCTTCTCACTAATAAATCCATTACCATTAAAAAAATCACCATCCACCCTCCTTCTCTTCTCCAGATGTCACTCAATCCCTTATGAATGAGAAAGATAGGTTCTACAGCTCCGTATTGCAGTACCTTCCAAAAGTTCCCAAACCCGCTTTCTGTGTGAAGACCAAGAACTCAAGGAGGGCCACGATGAGTCTCTGTCTTTGTTTTCCTTTTGTACAGGAAAAGATCAGTGAGTGAGATGCAATTAATGCATAATCTTGGAGAACATCGGCACACTGTGGAGAGACAGGACTGGCTTCAGATGAAACTGCAGGACGTGCACAGCGCCCTCGAGGATGCCAGGACCCAGAGGCCTCGGAACAAGGATGATATTGTCTTGGGGGAGATTAGACGTCGGAGGCTGCTCCCTGAGCATTTGCGGGCAACAATGCAGAAGAAATCCGTTGATCTGGACAAAGCCTACATGGATGTACTCTTCAAAACAAAGCCATAATGAAAAGAGCCAGAGCATTATGTCTGTCCAAGTAAGCACGTGTCTGTAGATCACTGATCAAGTAGGGCATTTTACTATTATTTATTCAAATTACAATAAGGATTAAAAGCTCCATTCAAGATTGTAGCCCCATTGAGTTAGGTATTTCACAACCAAATAATAAAGGGTAATTGCAGCCCACCCATGACCATTACTGCTAATTTCTGGGTATCTTTCAAATGGCTTTTGCATCTTATAAGTTTCAATTTCAAACACAAAATTAAAAAAAAAAACAAGAAGGTTGAAAAATCATTTAAGACCAGTTCTACCACTCTTATATGGAGAACACTTGTATGTAATCCCTGTCTACTTGAATTGCTAATGAAAAATGAACAAATGCAGCAGAACCTGTCCCCAGAATAGGGCACCATTTTGCCTAGTGTTAAACTGTTTAACTTTGTACTAATGAAAACATGTAAATCTAAATTCACATTTACTTTCAGAAGAAGGCCAAAAATTATGTGAGCTTTAATTATATAGCAAAAGCTGCAAGATATCAATTTAAGATAAAAAAGAGCGAACATAAGAAATGAAAGGAGGAAGGCAAAGCTTAAGATTAAAGTCGAATGGGATAGAATTAAAATAAGTTCTGTAAGAAATGTAAGAATGAAATTTAGCAAAATACTGAAATGAAGGGAAGGTTTGATCACCCTCCCCTCTTCTGAAATATGACAATCTATAATTAATTGCAGAAACAGTTCTCTCATAAATAAAGTTACTCAGTTTCTTGTTTAAATTGTCATAGGACTTTCAAAAAAAATTTTAGCTTGTCAAGTCTCTGGGATGAGAACCATTGACCTGTAGAAAATAACACCATGGAGAGGAACCATAAGCTATAATATACAAAAACTCTAAAAAGGATTCAAAAAGAATTGGACATAAGTATGGATAGAAAAAAAATCCATTATGATAACAATAATATTAAAAAAAAAAGAACAGCAAATATGAAACTATTTTGAATGGTATACACAGATATGTACTTAGCACCCTCAACCATTTCTGAATAATAAAGACATTTTCTCCGAAGAATTAATGGCTGTTTCCTCCAAACTGACCATTGCCAGAGCTCAAACCTTGGATGAATTGCTGCTCTAAGCCAAAGTGTCTATATGCATATTCCTGGATCCCTTCTTATTTGTTTGTGTGATGTCCAGCACACTTTGTGGAACCTAGTAAAAAACTCATAAGTAATTACAAATATAAATGCAATCTGCTGGAGGCTAGAAAGGTACTTGTAACTAGTGAACTGTAGTTCATAATCTTGGCTATACTTTTACTAATGTAAAGGCCCTGATGCTGCAAGTAGATGATATGCCTGCACACATTGGTGCGCCCCACATGCAGGCAAGGATTCCACATCACATATCTACTTGTAGGATCGAGGCCTTAAAGTGCACTTTCTATTTATTCTTTTATCAGATGTTTTTGCTAACTTAAAGGAATAACATTGCATTTTTGTATCTATGTCTCACTTATGTATTACCAAATAAAGTGGACCAAAGCTCTTGGACATTATTTTAAAGCATAACTAACTGGCTTGTTACTATACTGATATAATTCAGCCTGGGCAAAATAAAATGGTTTAATAAGTGTAACACAGCAATAGATACTAAAATAATGATGAATGCAGTTTTTATTTTTCCTTTTGTCACAGAATCATACTGGTGGTTAAACAAAAGGTGATCATCTAGCATAAATCCATTTATGTCCCCTTTCAATAACGACACAGTTGCAGAAATTATATAACCTTCAAGTGCCAAATTCATAAGCTCTTTCCTCTTGATCTAAAGAAACAACTCTGTTAGCTAAAGAATTCCTTTTCGTTCTTCCTAATCTTCAACTATCCAGCAGATGAAACACACTTACACAAATATTTTAAATTTCTGTACACTTAGAAAGATACTCATTGCTGACAAAGGGCTTGAGCATCAAAGACAGATGAAGCACCACTGAACATGGTTTAGCTAGCAATATGGCCATGGAAAAACTACACTCAGCGTTGTTTCATTCATGGCTAAACCCATGGTCGCTTTGCCCGCATACAGTATGACTCTTCAGAACGGCTAAGACAAGCACAGTGGCAGACAAATTAGTGCTAGGTAAAGCTCATTAGGAAGAAGATGTAATTTGAATTAAATTCATTAGTAATGCTAATTATTTGAAAACAGATTTGGTATGGCTTTCTTATTTTCAGCATAAACCTCTGATCAGTGTGTAGCAGCAGCCAAAAAACAAAGTGTTATGAGTGGGGCAGAGGATGTCATCAAAGATATTATAATACCATGATATAATGCAATGATTCATCCTCATCTGGACTAGCATGTGCAACTTTGGTCATCTCTGTCTCACAGACTTAGGAGACTGGGAACAGGATGGTGAGAAAGAACAGGGCCACGGAAACACTTGTATATGATGATAAATGGTAACAACAGCAGTCAGAAAGGAAACACATAACAAGAGATATGATAAAGATATATGGAAGAATTAACAATGTGGAGAGATAAACAGTCCTGTATACTTATCTTTCTAAGAGGATAGGGCAATGGAGGCAAAGAATTGAGCTTACACGTGGCTGAATAGCTTTCAGCTAGTATGAACCAAAATCTCATCTCCAGCCGTTGTCATTCAAAACACATTAAGGAGGCTCAGGCATGAGTGTGCTCAAGTTTTTTTCCTAAGGATGCACTGGAACCTGCCTTCAGTCTATGCCAGGGTGAGCACTCGGATGTAAGAAGTGTAAACACTGAGCCTGCACTTCACAATCGACTCAGACATCCCTATGATTGCCAGTGGAGACTTCTTATGTCTCTTGTTACAGTGAAAAAAGGCTAGAAAAACCTAAGAGGGTATTAAGTCCACATTGCCTTGCATCCACAGATCAGCCTTCCAAACATGGGCTTCTGCAGTGTCTCTAGAAGGCCTCTTTCCTCCCTCAAGACTGCAGCGTCCATGCACGTGTCCTTGAAAGGCAGAAACCCTTGTTTCCTGGTCTCAGAAGAGCGTTTTGCCCACAAAGACCTATCCCGTGCAGATGCATGCCTATTGTAAACACCTACTTTTATAATATTGTCAGTAAAAAAAAATATAATGATGTTTCTCATTCATGACTCATCATTGAAACAGCAAGCACTAATATGAGTATCCATCTTCAGGGGAAGTAAAACAGCAGCACGCTTAAAAAAACCCACGCAAATTAACAAAGCCAAAATCAAGAAAACTAACAACTAAACTAGACAAATTGTAAGATCTGTAGGTAAAGCCTACTGCTAGTCATTTAACTGCTGTTGATTTGGTTTTCTTAATTGCTTCTGACTTTGGCTGCTGTAAATACTGCTGTTAAGTATTGCTCAGATTACAGTTAAACAGCAGCTAACATTTGACTCCTTGCCTAGTTAGTGCATTCAAACTGCTTTTGTACAGGCTGTGTTGGCACATCATTGCTATACTGGTGGATTTCTAGAATTGTGCGATTTACCTCTGTGACTATTGGTAAAGAAAGGAAAAGACAGAGTTAATTTAATGGATTCACATTCTGCTGCATAATGTAGTAAAGCTTCTGGCTTTCATAGGCCATTTAGTATTGTAAAGAGACAAATCCTTGCTCCTTTACAGCAGATTCCCTGAAGCAGTCAGATCTGCTAATGCAGTGGGCAAGGCCAAAGGTGTACACTCTGAAACTTTAGCTTAATATGTAAGTGACCCCAAATGAGGAGGATGATCTGTAAGATATGTAAGAAGTGCACAGCAGGCAGAGGTTACAGAGTTCCAATCTCTGGAATTTCGTAGCCATTTTGTCAACTTTCTCCACCAGTTTGATACTATCCTTTTTAAAATAAATGACAGCAATGCATCTTCAAATCTGACGATACCTGAACTTGGATCATCATTCATGTTCCTGCAATATTCCCATCCCCATCATCGATATTACTTTGCCTTTATTACTCTACTAGTTGTATTAAAATTAATCACTCAAACAATAGTTAAGATGTGCATGACTGTGTCTAAAGGAGGCTTTGGCATTTATATTTGTTTGTATTCAGGTATTTCCCTCTTCTTTTTTCTTTTCCTTTTCCCTTATGCTCTACCCTCTTCTCTCAGATTTCCAAGAGTAACAACCAGCTAGGAAGTTTCAGCTGCCAAAAAAAGAAGTCGCAAAACCCAGCTAGTGCAATTTAAGCACTTAAATTCAGAAGTGCAACCCATAACATTACTGTTTCCAATGTTGTTTGTGTATTTTCTGCATTAATTTTTAATCAGAACCCTGTTCGAGGTGAACAGACCCATCAATAGGGTATAGATTCATGTTTCCTCTTGCCTACATGCTTTCCCTGGGGGGGCGTTGGTCCAACGGTGGCTTACAAAAGCATTTTATGAGGTTCTCACATAAAAGATGCCCATAGAAGGTGGCTGATCTCCACAGTGAGTCTGCCCCAGAACATCCACTGTGTAGCAGAACTGGTTTCCCGCAATGCACAAAGGAGAATAGACCAATATTCAAATGTTTGGGCACAGATTTGCTCTTTCTCTTCCTCTTCCCATATGCTCTACTAATTCCAATTTCCTTCAGTGTACTTACTCTCTACAGTTCTCCGGACCTGAAAGTCAAGCTCTGCGTATACTTAATAATGATGATATGGAGAATACTTTTAGAAAAGAGATAAATGTTGCTTTTAGACCTGAATACAGCTAGGGCTCAGTATCAGTCTATTCTCTCCCAAAAAGGAGCACACAGGGCTCTGCCATCTACACAGCTGCAACACTTCATGTGAAGCTGTGAATGAGGGAACGACAGCCGCATCTGCTGCTGTATTGCACTCCCAAAGAGGCCGCGGATGACGCAGCCCCTGTATAACCTGGAGGGTATGCGGCCCTACGAACTGCAGTCCCCGGACAAAGCCGGAGCCAGCACAGCCCCTGTGCCCAACCCTCCGGCCTCTCCCCACGCGCGGGGCAGGCGGTCACCGAGGGACGCCGAGGCCTGGGCGCCGCTCGCCTGCCCCGGGCGCCCGCAGCGCTTGTTCCGCGCAGCCCCTGCGCGCAAACGCCGCGCGCTGGCAGAGAGGCAGCCGTCCGGTCCCAGGCCCCTCAGCGCGGCCGCCAGGGAGAGCGCAGCACCTTCCCCGCCGCTCCCGCCTCGTTACCTCTCCGGGGCGGGAGGCGGGCGGGCGCCGCCGCTCGTCACGCCGGCGGGGGCGCTCGCTGCCCAGCGCCTCAGGCCCGCGTCCTCGCCGCCTTGCTCGGCCGCACCCGCTGCGGGACGCCCGGCCGGGGCCGGGGCCGGGGCCGGGGCCGGGGCCGGGACTGTGGCCGCCCGGCGGCGCGGCCTCCCGGGGGCGGCGGCCCCCTCGGGCAGGCCGCCCCCTCGGGCAGGCCGCCCCCTCGGGCAGGCCCGGGCCGCCGCCGTCGCCATGGCAACGGCCGCCTCAGCGCGGAGGAACAGCCCCTAGCAACGGCGTCGCCCGGCGCCGCGCGGCCGCGCGCCCCGCCCCCGCCCCGCAAGTCTCGTGAGATCAGGGCGCCGCCGCCTCCTCCCCCGCGCGCGGCTGTGGCTCTCGCGAGAGGAGGCGGCGGCGGCGGCGGCGGTTGCCGGGCCTAGGCGCAGCAGCCGGTGGCGGCGGTTGGCGGCGGCGGCGGCGCCGCGCGGGTGAGTGCCGGGCGCGGGGCGGCGGCAGCGGCAGCGGGCTCGTCGGGCCGCGCGGAGCCGCGCTCGGTGCCGGGGGCGGCCGCTGAGGCTCGGCGGCGGCGGCGGCCGTGGGTGGCGGCGCGGCCCGGCGCTGTGCCGTGCTGCCGGCGCGGGCGGCCCCGCCGCCTCTGCGGGACGAGGCGGGTGCGGTGCCGGCCCGGCGGCGTTCAGGCGCCTCGGCTGGTCCGTTCAGCCGTTACGGCTCTCTGCGGGCCTCGCTTCTGCCAGCGCCGTGGCCTCAGATAAGGAATATTCTGAAGCTTTCTCGCTTTAGGAGCCTGATAGGAATCTGTGCTAATTGCTTCTCCTTATCCGCGTGCGTTTGTAATTCTGTTTCGCGTAGTGTGAATAGGCTGAACACTGCTGAAATTACCAGTTTTAATGGTAGAATGTTTACCAGTGAGAGCCGCAGTTGCTGTGAGGGCTGTACAAAAACTATATTGCTGCTCAGGGCTGCCAGACAGCTATCGTGTGATTTCTGAGCAGATTTATTTTGCATAATCCCTAAGCAATGATGTACCTGCTCAAGTGACTTCATCATGAGTTAAACGCCTTTACATAACTTTTCTTCCAGGTAACCTTGTTTTATTTTTTTGCAGAAAAACATCTATTCCTTCTGTGATAGTTCTCTTACAGTATGATTATGTATTACTGTTTCTTATCGTTAATAACTATTCTTTAACTCGGTTTTGTTTCTAGCTATTGCTTCTGCTCTTTTCTCCTTTTTATCTCTAAACTAATCAAATGTGTCACTTGATCTCTTTTCACTCAGAATTTGGATCCAGTTCCATCTTAGACCTTTTCCTGGTTTGTTTCTGTCGCTTCGCTTGTCAGGCTTCTCTGTCCAAAGTAGTAGACAAGCAGTGTATCCTTTTTTTTTTTCTTGACTGTTGGCTGACTTTTACAAATTCAGCTATCTGCTTAAGACCTGACTTTTCAGCAGCCATTTGACCGTTGTCTTGTTCTCTTTGGTTTTGTTTGCCTTTTTTTTTTTTTTCCCCCTTCATGAGTCATCTTCAGTGATTCATTTAAAAAGTCCTTATCTCTGCTGTTGCTTCAGCTTTGGAGATCCTTTTCCTGGGAAGATCCTCTTTTTTCTTTTCATGTTTTGCTATTGAATTAGATGATCCAGAAATATAATTCAAGTTACCATCTTCACACTGATTCACAGTTCTTCACCTGATACTTTTGTTTACTTTTGTCTGAACTAAAAATCTGTCTCTACATCATCTTATGCAGGTAGCTTGAGCACAAGTACAGTCAAAAGGATGTGTTTCATCTTTCTATGTAGTTAAGGAAAACTGTCCCTCTGTATTTTTTTTTACAGGTTTGTTATTGTGGGTTAGTCTTTGACTAGGTCTCTTTCTTGTAACACATCACAGAGTGTTTTATTTTCTCATTTTTTAATTGCCACACTCACCTCTTCTGCCAAAGGGCTGTTAATGTTATGTCTTGGTTTGTCACTTTTCTGTCTCAAGCTCCTCATGGTCTATCATGTCCTGCCTGAAATCATCATTGACTTCCACCTTGTCTATGGTTTTATTCTGGACTTTTTTTTTTTTAATGTCAAATTTCTCAGCACATAAAACTGGTGCTTTCACCCAGCTTGCTAGTACCAGGGAGATGGGGGGGTTAGAAAAGAAAACAGTGCAAGGTGGCTCTCCTTAGCACACACTGGTTTCCTTCTTGAAGCCCTCTTTTCCTTTTAGGCACCACAGCACATGAAAATCACCACACAGTTGATATGCTGATGACACTGCTTATTAAATTCATCACAAATGTCATCACCATTGTTTTTTCTGTCACTTTGTTCTAGTTTGTATGCCTTCCTGTATTGTACACTTGAGAATGGGGCTATTTCCTCCTCTGTGTTTACACAGAAATCAATCCCAGTATGTGCTAGTATCTTTCAGCACAACTTTCCATAACAGTGTTGTTTAAATCTTGGTTTGGAGCTGTTGCTTATGAGTAAATGTATGCATCTTTAACATATATATAAAATTAAGTGCTAATGTAGAATTTGTATAAAATGTGAAAATTCATTTGGAGTTTTCTTGCTCACAGAGATGCGTTGTTACTGCTGGGTACAGTCAAGGGGTGCCTGTTACTTTACCTTTTTGGACCAAAAAAAAAGAAAAAAACCTACTTAGTGTTCTCTTTCATGGTCTTCACCTTGTCACTGATGCTGAGTGTCGTAAAAGTCTGTGTCTGTTTGCTTTCTGGTTTATGTCGGAGGGCCACAGGTGATCGGGCTAGTAGTAGTGGCAAGAAACTAGGTTCTCCTCCTTTTTGTCTCCCAGTGGTAACACACATTCTGCTTTTGTGTGGGAGAATCCACTCGATCCATTAAGCTTTTAATGAGTAGACCTAGGCTGATTAAATGCATTGAATCTTAACGCAGGGGAAAGAAAATCGTCTGGCTTTTTCTTTTTAGGCTTCCTTTGTCAGATGGATGTTTTACGATCATAGTCCTTTTAGGAATTGTAAAGTTAAAGCTTGCAAGGTAGTCACTGGATGTCAGTTATTCATTCTGCTATAGAAATAAGAATATTATCAACTTCACATGACTGCTTCTACCAGTTTTTGCTTCTTCATTAAGATAAACTTTGGTCCTGACCTACTATCTAATGTTAGTAGTGTATCACAAAGGATGTTTCTTAGCTGTGCTTTGTTAAGTGTCAGTTTGATAACATTTCAGTCATGATAATTCATAAAGCTACTTTACGGGGCTGTATGTGAGGGCTCACGTCTGCACTAGTCTGCAAGAAACTCATTTGGCAGGTATGGATTTCCATGTTATATGGTGTTTGCATTATTAGCGTGTGTACTTTGAACGGTATTTTTTAATTAGTATGTAATATCAGTGTGCTTGCTTTCCCAGTAGGTATTACTTTAAGCTAGTTTTTGTTGCTTTTGTGCTTTGATGACTAGAGGCAGTGAACAGCAGACTGTCACCCCAGACAGAAAGTCTGAATAATCTGAAGCTTGGAGTTTCAGAACTCTGTCATAGCGAACTGATGCCACATTTCGTCCTGGCTGGTTACTTGTCTGTTGTGTCTTTCTGATTATCCTTGGTCAGCTTTACAGTGCATTTCACCAATGGAGCTGGTTAGAGCAAATGAGCTTTTGGGACCTATCCTACCTTAAAACACTCTACTGACCAATGCTCAAATCTGGGCAGCTACCCGAGGCACCACGTGTTAGTTACTTGAATGTGATCTTCTGTACCGACTAGCTGGAACAATCATTTCTTTGTTCCATCTGATGAGCTGCTGTCCAGAAGACAACTTCTTGGGCCTCTGCCTTAAAACTTCAGGGCTTTAATCATCCTTGATAGTAAGAAGCCAGAGGTTTTCAGCCTTACAGGTATACTCAATAAAATCTAGTGTATTGAGTTGTCTTGAAATATATTGATGTTGGTTGATATTATCTTTACTCTTCTCCTGAAGAGCTTCCAAAGAACATTATTTTTACTTGCATTTTTCATTGCAGATGAAAAATAGGCCACACATCTCACTGAAGTATATGTCCATTTCTGTACAGCATCTGATGTTGTCTAACTCTTGTTCCATCTGCTGTGCGTCACTTGTGCATTGGATTTTGTCATAGCCTAGAACTGAATATACTTTAAATATTACTTAACATAATCTGTTCTACAGCTATCAAAAATTAGTATATGATATGTATATCCTTTCATGAGGCCCTCAAGTGGTGGGGTAAACACGTTAATAGTTGTATTTTGGAATGCCATGGGTGGCTCCACCCTATGAACTATTAGCTTGCCAGACCCATGGGATATTTCTCTTTACAGTTCTAACGCGTTTCTGTAGTCTGCTGCTTCCATAAATTAGTGAAGATTGCAGCTTCAAGTTAATGTTGGAGGATATTTTACAAAATCTGAAGTGTTCTAGCTGTCTGTGTCAAAAGCTTTGAAAAAGAAAGTCTGTAGTCTTTTACAGAATTGCTTCTAGTGCTGATTTTCTGGAATATCAGCTTTATGCAGAGCATTAAGAAATCTTTGTTTGCACCTGAGGAGTTTCTTATTAGCTCGTTATAATGGCAATAATGTGCTTTTTTGTCTTCAGTTTTTTTTCATGATGCTTTTCTCTTATTTATTGTCTTAGGGGTTTGTTAAAACCTAGAATAAAATTGATACATACATTTGTTTTTTATAAACAGTAGTTTAAGAACACATTAAGTTTTATCAGGGCTAATGCTCAAAAGTGCTATCAATGATGGTCAGGAAAAAAACCAACTGCAGTACAGCAAGCTGTTTCTTAGAGATGTGTTATATGTTAAGATCCTGTTGAATGGAGGATGGAGGGAAGATTTTTCTTTTTTTTCTTCCTTTGCAAGTTCATAGTGTGACACACTTGGGAATTATATTAGAAGTTTCATAAAGTGTGGCTTTGGACACTTGCGAATTGTTCATCTTGTTTTCATAACTGTGCTCCAGTTGTCAATTGCGTGCTGGTTTAGTACTTCATTAATGAAATCTGCTGTGCTTTCTTGTGTGCTTTAAGCTGGGAGAAGGGAATGCCCCTGTTCAGGAGGGGCGGTCCTGTTTGTTCATTTCTGTCCTTCTGTGTCATTTGTTGTTTGTAGTGACCTAAGCTTGTGGCTGCATAGCAAAGCAGATTGAGGGACTGATCCTGCTTAAAGCAGTCTTTTTCTTTGTAGTATACAGGGAAACTATAGCCTCATGTTGAATCTGTAACTTTCATTAAATAAAAGATGCGGCAAGGCAGAAAGCATGAGACAGTTGAAGAAAGTGACTTTAAATTGGCCTTTCAGCTGCAGTTCTCATAATACCAGCCTCTCCTATAACTCTTTCTGTTTGAAAGCTAAATTCAAATACTGATGTTTTTACTTTAATGATGTGAGTAAGTACTAGCTGCTGGATGGCAATCTGTTTAAAAGGCTTCTGTTTTGGTCAATATATGAAAGGATGAGGTGTTCATAAATCTTTTAGCCTGTTTTAAAAGGAAGAGGGAATTTCAGGAAACAAACAAAAAAGATTGAATAGGAATGCTTGTATATATGGTGCTAAATAAGCCTGTCATTATGGTGCTTAAGTACATAAGGGAGTCTTACCAGATACCTTGCATTAGTCAAAAGCTGGGAGTTAACTCACTAGACAGACAAGTGTAATTGCAGAACTCTAATTGCGTCGCTCCATTTGGAGAATGTTGCGCTTTGCTTTTTGTTCTACATCGTACTGTTGCTACACAACAAATTTTACTGTTTGAATCTTGCTTGAATGGCTCAATCTAATGAACCCAATTTGTTTCAATTCAAGATAAAATAGGCCTTTATTTTTTCTATTACTTGTATATGAAAATGGTATGTCATATTGCACTTAAGTTCTGGATGACTGCTGCCTAAGTAATTCGCTACTGGATCCGTAAATCAACCTTCCTTCCCCTCGTCTCCTTAAAGTACTTTTTCCATTCTGAAGTATGTTATCGGCTTCTCCTTGTTCAGCATCTAAACACACTTGATAAATATTTGTAAATCCTATGACTTTCTAAGTTTATGTAATATCATTGCACATTGACCATGCTTTGGTAACCAGGTAATTTCTAGATAATATGGAATGAAATACTTGTCAGGGAATTCTGCTTTTTTTGCATGAGAAAGTTGAGTATTTGCTGTAATTTTAGAGAGAATGTGTTTTCCTCTTCTCACTTTGTAGGGGCATGTGATCTTACTAATCTTCCAATCAAAGCATGTTTAATTATAGAAACCATAACAAAAAATACTCTCAAACCCTGCGGTGGAGTCCGCAAGATGCTGAAACTAACATTATAAACCTTTAAGCAGCTGTTCAGTGTTCTGCGTGTGAGTGGTGCTGAAGTCGGAAGGTTAAGCAAGTATCTTAATGTTGGTCATACAAGAGCATAAGGGATTTACAGTATGTACTATAGATAGTCTGTTCACAGCTATCCATTTTAGCTGCAAAAGCGAAATCATTCTAGGAAACGTAGTATAAAACCTATTTTCTTTGTTAGAATTGAACATGAAGAAAAGCTCATCTCTAACTGACAAATTTCTAAGCTTGTTCTCTACTATTCCCCTGTAATAACTGTTTGGGGCCAAATTTAACTAAGAGGATCTGAATTTGTCAGAATAGCTTATCTCCATGCTGTGTGGCTAGAAGGTCTTTTTATCTGACAAACTACCTTGTCTTATTGGAGAAATCTGAATTCTTTTGATACTCATTTTTAATAAGGGTAGGTCCTGTAGAGTGTAATAGAAACATGCTAACTATAAGGGACAGGGAGAGAAAATGACATTTGCAAAATACTTAGCTTAAAATTTTAGAGAAACATAGTAGGCTTTCTTTCAATTATTTTTACTAAATTTCCCAGATTCTATAAAGTCATCAGCTGTTCACTTGCTATGGCTCCCTTTTTCACTCTTATAATTGGGTCATTCCAAACTACATAACTGTTTTGACAGAAGTGTCACTTCTAAGTTTGATTTAATGCCAGTTATTTAGGATTGGCTGTCTCTGTTGAAAGTCACAAGTTATCTTATCTATGAATGAATTTTAGTGGAAGTTTAACTTAATGTTGGTTCCCAGCCTAAACAAGGATAGGCTTATAATGTTATTTGATTTTTTTTTTTTTAATCAAATACTTTTGCTTATTCTGCAGAATCCAGTGGAACCGAACTGGATTCAGTGTTTCTAAGGACTGCAATTGATTTCCTTCTGGAATAAGAACTCTGATATAATTGTCTGTTAATCTTAACTTTGTTTTCCTGTTGGGCAGTCATTTAAGTTCTGACACTGTATTGGTCTTTCTTCTACAGTTGGTCTTTTTTCTTAATTCTTTGAATTAACTTTATACATTTATAAGAAAATTTTGATGTTTGTCTTGTGTTTTATAACTAGTGACTTTTCTGTGTGGAGTGAACAATTGGTCTGTAGAGTTAATTATGGCAAAATTGAAATTGTTTGCCAACATGTATGGAAATGTATTTCTTATAACAACCTTTTTTTAGCGCAGGTATCGGCAAAATGGGTAGATTATTGTGGTGTAATTTAGAAGTTGTGCTTCAGAATATCCTAGTTTCTGTAATCTTTTTTTAAAAAACAAACTAACAAACAACACTTCAAATTCTGCATCTGTCTTATATTTTTTTCTTTCTGTATGGCGTGATTTAAAGGTCAACACTGCTCTCTTAATGTAGGTTATGAGTGCTGCATGTGTACTTTTCAGAGCAGTAGTGTGAGGAAGCTTGCAGTGGAATGGCAGGACGGCCTCATCCTTATGACAGTAACTCCAGTGATCCAGAGAATTGGGATCGGAAATTGCATAATAGACCTCGTAAACTTTGTAAACATTCAAGGTAGGTGCTATGTACAATCTATTGCATCTCAAAACTACAATAAAAATCCATTCTAAAGACTACTGTATCTGGTTGTGGCAAGTCCTGTCATAAATTTGATACTTCTTGTTAAAAGGAATGCTCGTTAATTGGTTTAAAAGATATTTTCTAACCTTATGTATTAGCCTTCTTAATCTGTGCTTGCATTTGTTTTACAGTGGGTGGGTTTGGGGTGTTTTGTTGTTGTTGGCTGTTTTTTTTTTCTGTGAATGCCTTTTGTGTATATGAAAGTACCAGTTGAGTGTCTGAATATTTTTGGAGTGGTTACCAGGGATTACGTCTGTTAATCGCTCTTTAGTCACTTGGCCTTTTCTGTTAAATAGTGTACCTAAAATATGTGCAACTTGTTCCTTGCATGCAAGTATCGCTCTCTAGGGCCCTTTCTTTGTAAGGCTATGTGTCAGATGTTGCTTTCCCTTTGCTTCCCCCACTGTGAGAATGTTTTCTAAATGCTTGATTTGAAGGCATTAAGAAATTAACTAGTGTGTTTTCAGCAAACAGTATGCAAAATATGATCTAAGCAAAGCAGTTAGTTATCCACCAAATGTATGTGAGGAAGCATGTTGCTGGAAGTACGCATCATAAGCATCAAAATAAGTATGTATTTTTCAAGTACTGTGGTCCTTTATAAAGGCTAAATATAACTAAAAATATTCCTGTTAGCTAGCTAAAATTGTGAGTGATTTATGTTTGCTCACCTGTAAGATAGAAAGAGAACCAAGCAGCACATTCAACAACAGCTTCTAAATTCAGATGTCTTTATTGTGTGGATTCAGCTAAACTGGACTCAAGTATTGCCCAAAGTGCTCCATGTTGTGGGTTTTTTCCTGTCATTAAAACTTGAATCATTGTGAGACATCTAAGAATGCATGAAAAAAGAATGTGCTGAGACTCAAAAGGCTTGCAGGGACACCCATGTAATTATAGGCTTATTTGTGATGTTACCTTTACATTTGAATAAGTGGTATGGTTAACAGAATTGATGAGGGAGCTACTACTGCTGATCAGTATAGTCTTATGGAATATAACTTTGTACAGTCAGTCTTGATATCAAGATGACTGTCTTCTAAGTGGTCTTCTTTAGGGTCTTTGTGATGCAGCATCAGTAAATGAACAATATAGAAGTAATAGGGCAGAGTGTGTGAGCTGAGGACTGTTCACTGTCAGGGCACAAAGTGTAATTGTGAATGGGCGATTCATTGCTGAGTCTAGTTCGAGTGGTTCGTACCTGATCCTGTGCTGCCTCCCATGATTGGTGATCTGGAAGCAAATCTAGAGTTGATATTGATGCTGATGACTCATGATGGAGTGTTAAATAATGAAAAGGGCTCATTAAGAAAGTGTGATCTGAGTAGCTTATAAATTGGGTGCAAGCAACAGTGCATTTTTAATATGAATAAATGTGAAGTTGTATATTTTGGAATAAAGGCTGTTCTTGTAGACTGCATAAACTCTATTGTTGTTAGTATTGGCACTGTAAAGACCTCTCTGTCCCAATGGGCAGCCAGTTGAACATAAGCCTGCAGTAAAACATATGATCAAAAGGACTAATGCAGCTATTGGATGCATGGTGAAATTATTGGAACCCTAGTATCAGCGGTTCAGTTTCAGTATCAGGGAACAATTTTGATTTGGAAGGATTCTGAAAATATGTGAGAGTTCTTAAATATCTTGTGAGGTATGAAAAATTCAAAGGTTAAGCGATGACTTGATCAGCCTGTAAAGATCTATGCGGGAAACAGCAGTATGATGATCTTTAGTCAGTAGGCAAATTTGCAACAAAATGTAATAGCTGGAAGCTGAAACTAAATAAATCTCATCTAGAAAATCACTGCACATGTCTTACCATATAAGGTTTGTGGTGCATTATCTATTTTGGGGAAATATTTAAATAGAAAGCTGTGTGGCTTTCTGAAAAAGGTTATTTCCTTTGGATAGGAGTTAAGTTGAGAAAGTCTATAGCTTGTGCCTTTCAGAAAGACAGGCTATGGTTGATTGCTTCAGAAGACATGAATTAATGGTTCACACATGAGAAGATATGAAATATATTCCTTTGGAATAAGGCATGTATAAACTAAGTTAGATGAATTTCTAGCAAAACACAATCCATGTTTCCAAAATAATGCATTTTATGGAGGTATGTTAGGGGAATAGTACTCAAACTAACATCTGGGGGGGCGGGGGGGGTTGTTGTATGTTCCCCTCCCACACCACCTCCCCAGATGATGTAGACACATTTTTTGAAAGCTTTGTGAATGAGAATCCAGTTAATAGTTTGAGGTCATAATAGAGTAATGAATAAATTAAGGACTAAACTAAATAATTCAGTTTGGGATGGCTGAATATAGGTATATTAATATTGCTTCTGACTTAATTGATGCTTTTTCTCAAGAGAAGTGAAAGTCTGTGTGAAAACTGCAGGGTTAGAAAAATGCTTTGGGAAACAAATTTTAAAGGTAGAACTTGAACAGAACTGCTTTGTCTTAAGGTTTGAGTATTGCAGTCTTATTTGTCCTGCACTTTCAAAATATGCGTTAGAGAAAATAGGTTTGCAAAATGTAGTAGTGAAATCAGTACTTTATAATCCATGTCAACAAGGGAGTAAAATTTAAGATTGCTGGTTGGTTTGTCACTTCTTGATGCTCTGGAGTGCTTAATCCAACAGCGTTAACATTCTTAATATAGTTTATGGAGTTTGCTAGACTCACAGAAAGCACGATCTAGGACTGTGAGCCATCCAGCTGTGTGCAAGGTTTCTGTGGCAGCAAGGACGGCTATGGAACGCAGTTCCCTTCAATGCATTGCTGTGTTAAGGACTTGTGGCAAACCCATCTGAGGTATTTGTATGAAACAGTTATATGGGTTAGTGTTAAATCTATTTTTCTAGTTTTGAGGGTATCAGCCCCAATTTTCGAAACTTCTGGCAGGTTGTACTATTGTTTTCTCTCCTCTCTTTTCTTCAGTGTTCTGAAATGGGCAACGTAACAGAGCTCTGAATAAACAGAAGGGAGAGTTGCAGAAAATGAGGACCAAAAACATAATCCAAATGATCCCCTCTATGAATCTAAAGAGCCAGACAGGATGAAATTGTGTAATCTTAAAGCTAACTGTAACTAATGATACAAACAGGACTGTTTGTCAAAGCTATTATGGAAGTCATTGAGATGCTTTTTATTTAAGTAGCCGATTAAGACAGAAGACAACTTTTGGGAATCAAACGTTGACTAGATGGTGACCAAGGTTCAAGGAAATAGTCTCTGAATTAATGTTTTCTTTAGTAAGTATTGCTGTTATGTATTTTCTGTTTAATTTTTCATTGCTTATTAGCTTCTCTATAGTGCTGTAGTTTTTGTTTGTTGTTGTTGGAGACTTTCATTCTAATCCTGTTGCACTAAGTGCTTTCTCTGAAGTTGTAGTGGAGAATTTTTTTGGCTTAAACTTGCCTCTTTCTTATAATTTGTCCTGAATTTCTCCATGTCTGTTCTAGAGTCACATTTAATAGCTCCTTGTTTGTTCATTCTGTTTGGCTGATGTTAGATTGAAAATCCTTTCTGCCCTACTGCATTAATGAACAAAATGCATCTGTGCCTTGATTCTGTTTTCATGACTTTTGAGTCTTTGAAAATCTTGAACCTCTTTGAAAATTTTCCCGTAGATGACAAGTTACTGTGCAGATGTTGAAGATTAAGACTTTTTTCCTAATATTGCATGCTGAGAGGATGCATTTATGGGTCATGAACTGAAGTTCTGCTTGCCTCAGTGTTTTTAAGCACATGAAGCATCCCTGCAAGCACTCCTTTCCTTATCCCTATAATGACAGCAAAATGCATAACCTGTTTTCCAATGCAGGAAGAATTTTTTTTTCTCCTCTTGTAAATGGGGTTTCTGCAGTTGAATATTTTAGAGTGGGGCAGGCCTACACAATATGTGACACTAAAGCCATTAGGCCTGTTTTCACCATGGGCTTAAGTCACAGCTTGTGAAAAAGCTGCCATGCATCTTCTACTTTATGGTAACTGCAAACATACCTGCTCTCAATTGCAACCTGGTACTGATAAATCAAGATCTCTTTATCTAGCTTTTTATTTGCACCATCATATAAACACCTCAGAAGAAGCTGAGTTGGACCGGGAGGAGATGTTCGTGGAATCTAGAAAAATGGGCTGCACTCAAAGTTGTGATTTTCAAAAATTGGTCTACTAACCTTTTGTAAGGTACCTAAGGTAGAGTGGTCTTAAACAGCTTTTTCTTCTTCTTCTTGAAATTTCTTACTTCTGAGCAGGCAGCTCGCAAACACTGCTGAAAAGGAAAACTTGGTGGCCTTCTGTGCAGAAAGTCTGGCTAAATTCTCTTGAACTTTTCCAGCACGCAAATGATGCTCTCTAAATACCTTTCGATGTTAATTTTAGTGGACTTCAAAGTCATGCAGAGCTTGTTCAGACCCTCATTTTTAATTAAGTCACTAAGCACTTAAGAGATGAAACTCATGCTCAGATACATCCCTAGAACTTTTAAGGACAGCTGTCCTCTGCAATTGTTGTCTGGTCCTTTCTGCTCTGAGAGTAGAAACTATAATGGCTAGATTCAGGTTCAGGAAGTGTTTAGACTCGATTCTTTTGAATTTGAACGTCTGAAGCTGATTTTTTTTTTTTTTTTTAATAGTTGGAGGGACTTTCCAAGGAAGAATTTTTTTTCTGTCGCTTTGAATTTCTTGAACTTTGATTGGGTAATGTCACCATTTGAAAATGGAAGAGGAATTGCTGGTGTATAAATAAAGACAACCAGTATCCTTGTATGGAGATCATGTAGTTGCGTAGTTTGACGGAAGGGATAGAGTTTGAATGTAAATCTGCCTAAAGGTTAACTCTTTGCTACTTGAAAAATACCTTTGGCAACTGAAGACTCACGGGATTTTTTGTTTGTTTGTTTCCTTCCTGAAATGGAACAGAATTACTAAGAAATGTATTACAACTGAGAGGACCTGCTGAAATGCAGAATTATGGGGTTAAGAATTTCAGAGCTTCAGAGCAGAATTTCATCAAAACTGCCAGGCTGAGCGGAGGGAAAGTCCTGTAGTACTCTCTGGTTTAATCAGAGGGGAAGAATACTTTCCAAGGACCTTTTTACTGAAGATTCTGTGGCCCAAGTAAAGCCAGGCTGCTGGACTGTGCCTTTTAG
Organism: Dromaius novaehollandiae; assembly: GCF_036370855.1. NCBI lineage: Eukaryota > Metazoa > Chordata > Aves > Casuariiformes > Dromaiidae > Dromaius > Dromaius novaehollandiae. Next base: position 59,555,726 of record NC_088102.1, read on the forward strand.
AAGATCTTGATGGATGCGTGTCTTAGCCTGACAGGTAGCTGGGGGGGAATTTGGAGCTATGCTATCCAAGGCACATGCTTTCTGCCTGAAACTGGGGCAAAGGAGAACAAAGCGTGCTAATTCTGCTATGGAGAAAAGACTCTGCATAGGGAATCCGTGCTGAAAGAACCTGGCTACAGTTGTACTTTTTCTTGCTGCTATTTGACTCTTCTATTAAAAAAATGTTTGAGTCAGACAGCTTTTCTATCATACTTTTTGTAGGGTGGCTTTCATGGCTTATCTTGGAGGGAATAAAAGGCATATAAAGATTGTGATGGTTATTCTACCAGGGGGTGGAGGGAGGGTTGCATGAGCCCCCACAAAACCCTAGAAGAGGAGGAAATTGGCTGGCTCAGATAACTGAAATTGTGTGAGCAGAAGTTCCCCTTCAGTGCCTAAAGAACTGACTTCTCGGTCTGCGATGCTGGTGCTCTCCTGCCTTTTTAAGCAGGAGTCGCTTTCTTTTCTTGATGACTTCTTTATAACAGCAGGCCTTTTCTGGACAACCTCCCCTTATTCCTTCAGCTTTCATTGTATTTTCATTCTACTGTTTCTCATATCTTGATTTTTATTTATTATGATTCCTAATCTGCTTTTCAACTATTCCTCCAATGCATTGTGACTTCTTTAAACAGCCTACAGACGTTCTAAAAACAATCGTTTAAAAATGCTGTAGCGTAATACTTACTTATCCTTCTCCAAAGGGGAAGAATACCCTTAGAGGAGTTTATCCTCATGTAAACAGTAATTTGCTGTGTTGCTTTTACTCTATTTGTGCTCAGCAGGCTTGAGGTGTTATCAAGCATTTGACGGCCTATTGGTGTGAAGGCGTGGTGTGTCAGGAGTTGGTGAACTACATTTAGATTGTCACAGCGTAGTACATTTTTCCTCTAAAGCTGTGCATGCTTTTGTCCAGTGTAGGCTTGCTGGAAAAGGGATGTTTCTAGTCCAAAAATGGAGGCTGTGCTGTCTTGTTCTCGAAAGGCTATTGCTGTACCCGCTTATGAACTTAGCGAGAGGGGAATTCATATTAAATATCCATTCCAGGAGACTTTACAGTAACAGATGAACTGTCCCCTGAAACGTGCGTGGATTTGAATGTCTATAAAAGCAAAGGAGTTGTGTGACAAGGGACAGTTAGCAGTACCCTTTTCAGATGTAGCGTTTGTGTGCTGAAACGCGACGAGCTGGCAGGACTAGAAATAGCTCCGCAGATGGTGGCTGGCGGCGTGGGGAGCAGCCCTCCTCTGGCGCGCTCCTCGCCCTGCCTGTCAGTCGCGGTACCCAATGGCTGCCCGCAGAGGGGGAATGGCGAGGACGGAGTCGGAGTGGGCTCGCGGGAGGCTGCGAGGTCGGACGTCAGGATTGCACTACGCATGGCTGAGTCGGTGACTGAGAGAAAATGAATTGAACTGGTATCTAGAGGGGTTTGCGTCTTTGAGCACCTAATGGACTGTATAGCTACAATCCTCTTATCCTTGAGGGGGAAGATGATAGAGGAAAAAGTAAGGCTGGCTGCTGGTGCAGTGAACTACTGATGAGATGATGGAGATATCAAATATGCTGAACTTAAGTAATGCCAGAGGATGCTGATCTGGCTTCCAAAGCTGCCTTCTTGGAAGGAACAGAATTCCTTTGTGCTCTGATTTCAAAATTATTTCCATGCTTTTGTGTTTCTTCCGTGATAGAGACAAGAGGAAGGTGCGTACCTGTTAACAGGAATAATCTGTGGACAGTATTTAGGAGGAGAATGAGTAACAGGAGAAGTGCTGTCCTTTGTGTGTCCTGGTCAATTGAAATGTCTGCTGACAAAGAGCAGGCTTCAGGGGGAGGAGAGGGGCATAAGCGCTGTCATTGTGTTCAGTCACAGTAGCGTGAGCAGAAGGGTGTTTTTTGTTTTTTGTTTTTGTTTTTTTAAAAGCCTCACAGAAACGTTGCTGTAACTTCGTGTATATCTTTAAGGTTCTATATCCCTTTTATGCAAGTCTTGATTATGTGAATGCAAGTGTCCTCGGAAAGGATTGGATCTAAGTTTGTATGTTGAGAGGAGTTAGTTAATAAAAGTTTAGAAGGTAAGGGGGGAAAAATGAATGAAAGTCTGGGTTAATATTTCATTGCTGTGTCCCTTGCATTTAGCTAAGTTTTTATGGTGTTTTTTTTCCTGGCAATAAGTGTATTTGTTTACTACCATAATTCTGTGTGGATAAGAGGCTGTTTTATAAAACAAGTATGTTTATTGGCAGTGTTAAGTAAGATGCACGTGAACTTTATGTATTGGGATACATGACAATTGTTTTGGTGGTAGAATTAATTCAGTTTAATGACTTCTTTTAATCATTAGTAATATATTCAGAGTTGTCATATGTTGTTATGTGTAAAGACAAAGGGAAACTCAACAGATGACTCGAAAGCATCATTAAATTGCTTTTACAGTGGTGTTTTTTTTTTTTTTTTTTTAAAAAAAAAGCTCTTGCCTTACTGCAGAAATACAAAGCATACCAGTATGACAAGCCTGCCATTTTGATGGTACTGTCTTCCTCCTTTACTCTGTATTAAGCAGTTTTGCTTAAATAGAGCTTTGAGCTTATTTGGTTTTGTTTGTGTGACAGCTGCTTTTAAAGAAAATGCCTCTTTTCTCCTTTTGCAAAAGCAGAGCTTCCTTCAGCAGCAATTGAGGAAGAGAATAAATTCTATCACTTACTGACCCTGAAGTTCTTGCATGGGTGCAGCGATAGTGTCCCAGTGTTCCTCTGGAGTCGGGAAAGAACAATATATTGAATTTATGGAGATTGTCTAAATATACCAGTATATATATTTTTTTCCTATGGGAAAGTAGAATACAAAGCAAGACACTCTCCTCTATAAACTTTTGTGGGTTAGCTAGTCTGCTTTTTTTGGCCAGCTTTAGTGAGTGAGGACGTGAACGTGTGGATTTATAATTTTTTTCTTTTTTTTTTTTTTTTTGCTCTTTTACTGTTGTAAATTAAACACAATGTTAAGCGCCCAGGAGAAGAATTTTGCTCAATATGCTGCTTTTGTGTCTCAGTCGTTGCCCATACCTTCCCCAGTGCAAGTCGTAGCTGTTAGTCATCAACTGGGGAATTAATTCAAAGTTTCAAATTGCAAATGCTTCTTTTTAGAGTGAGTTAGAGATCGGAAACTATAGTGACTGTCTTGGAGGCTTAAAGTGATGTGATGTGCCGAGAGCATCATTGATTGCTGTAGGCTGAAGTTACAGATTAATGTAGTGTGACAGCCAGCTGCTGTGGAAGACTAGTGGCTTCCTGGCGCTTCTAACTATCAGTGGTTTGCTGCTCTTTGAAAACCACTGCTGTTTTATCTGGTCTGCCTAACGCTTTTGTGAGCCCTAGCGCTTCCTGACCGTTCCCCTGTTTTGGCAAGTCGGGCTGCTGTGCTTTTCTTGAGCACTTTGTCCTCCATGTAGGTGAGCTGCGTTGACACGACTGCAGAACTCCCCGGTGGAGGCCGGGTTGCCCTATCCACATCATTTTGGATCACTTTGTAGTTAAGTCCCATTTTGGACAAAAGTTAAGCCTCGATGAACAAAATGCACTACAAAGTCTTTGTTAGTAACTTAAGAAATCATTAATTTACAACTGTGTTACAGGAGAAGGAGTGAATATTTTGGTAATACTTATTAATGAGTGAAATTAAATGACTCATAACAAGGCTTAGATTAGTGGCCTAAAGCAAAGGGTTTCTGCGTTTTCTGCAACCCTCCCCGCCCCCCTCCCCAAGCTTTGTTAGGAGGGGAAAAAAAAAAAAGATACTACTAACAAGTTCCTCTACCAAAAAACCAAATTCATTTCGGAGTTCTGATGTCTTAATGTTCTCTGAACGCTTGCAACTTTTTCTAAAGACTCTTTACAGTAAAATCCAAGTCATAGCTGCTCTTTCGTATGTAATATTGGCTGCAAGTGTAGGGTTGAGGCTCCTTTTCAGACTAGCTTATACAGTAGCTCAGTAACACAGTTTTCAAGGTCAAATCTTGCAGGATAGAGCCAGTAAATGTTTCTTCAGACCTGCTAGATGCCACCCCTCTTTTTATATGTTCTCTTTGTTCAGGTTTAAACTTTTCTCAGTTTTAGTTGTCTTATTGTAAAACGAAGTTACATTTCGGTAGTAGCATTTCATCTGAGTCCATATGCTGCAGAACAAATGGAACTGCACATTTTGTCACGTATATATCCAATGGTTCAAAGAAATGCACTTACTTTTTTTGTGCGTTGTGATTCAACGATGATGAGACTTAAGACTGACATTTTAAATGGCTGTAATTAAAATGAGTGAAGATTTGTGATTCAGATGGTGCTGTCTCAAGCCAGACTGCTTGAAATCTCAGATATCTTGCATTTTGTGTATTGTTCTTCTGGCTAACGGATAATGTGCCTATCTTGCAGTTAGCATTAATGAAGGTACAACGTAGAACAAATGAATGGTGTCTCCGGTTCCAATTTGAACAACTCTTTCAAATTATTTACTAACTTAGCTTCAGAAACAAATTTGTTTTTAATATTTAAAGTTCCTGTCCTCCTCCACCTGGAGGTCTCTGCCTCCTTAGCAATGCTGCATGCTGAATTACTAGTTCATACGACCCCGCGCCAAGGGTCTGGCTGCGGCCGGCCAGAGAAGGAAAGGCACTCTGCGTGCGCCTTTGTCCTCTTGCCCCCTGCCTTGGTTGCTCCTTGTACCTACTGAGGCAAAAGTAGCCTGGTTCCGGTGGTGGGAAAAAGTAGCTGGAACATTAAGAGCTAAACACGCCTGGCATCTCTTCTGAAATGACTAAGGAGGAAGGCGGCTGCCAGCTGAGTCAGTGCGACTTCCCGTAGCACCTGTTTTTCTCTACTCTATGAAGAGATTATTAACCAGGGCTCACCCTCCTTCAGTGCGAGCTCTGAATCACTGCTTAGAAGGTAATGTGGCTTTAGATAGTTTTCTGGTATTAAGAGTTGCATTTTAATTGCCGCCTTCTCTGTTAAAGGGTAATTCATATCTGCTCTGCCAAAATACGTGATATGCTTGCAAATCCTTACAGAGATGCCGTTTCATCTTTTTAGTACGTTTTCTTTATTTGAAGAAAACAGAGTGCCTTGGTCATGGAGAAGTAGGAAATCATAATTTTGATACTATGAAATAGGTCATCTGCAAAACTGTGGTTTCCCACTGCATGGTTAAAAATATTGTCTGGAGGTAGGATCAAAATGCTTCATTGGCAAAGGCCCACTTATGTGGTTTTATTAGGGTTTGCTGAGATAATTTGTCTCCAGACTGCCCTGTATGTGTTTGAGTACTCATTTTTAGCTCTCCTTGTGGGATGGTTATACCATGATGGGCAAATCTAAAACAGTTAAGGGCAGATGAGATATGAAATTTTAGGTTTGTGACTGTCTTTTATTAAGTTTAGCTGTTAGTATCATCTAGCTGATGATACTGGATGATGTACAGATGATAGATGATGACTATCATCTATAAGCAGGGTTCAAACTTTGGTTGCAAGTCAGGTTTTAATCATAGGCTGCAAACCCTCACTTCCTCTAGTTTGTGGGCACATTTTGTACCTGTTAAAATGGTTATCTTCTGTATGCATTAGTATATGTGTAAGAAAAGGTCAAAGGTTTTTCTGAATTGTTGATGTTCATGAAAGGGATGTTTGAGGATCTCAACCTGTCAAATTTTTGCAAGTTTCATTTTCATAATATAGAACATCTCTTTATAATAGAGAAGTAAAACAAGTAAGGAGACATGTTAACCATGCTGAAATGTTACATATCTTTTATACATTCAAAATAGCACTGGATGTCTTGTGGAGTATGCTATTGCCTTTTAATGAGACTGGTTTAATTCTTGGACTGTACATCTGAGTGTTTCCAGTCATGGGCAAGGCTTGCAGTTGTCTTACCTTATTCAATAGACCTCTGGCTGACTTCGCATCTAGAAGATGCATGTCTTATTGCAGCATGTTTTCAGCTTGGCAGGAAACAGTATTGCAGTAGATTCTCTCTGCACCAAACTTCAGCTTTATCAGTTATGAGCATCTTCCCTTGCTCAAATGGGGTGGGGAGAAACTTGCATCCCTTAGCTGAGGGGTATATTTCTTATTCTTTGCATGCCTAAACCCATTTTGTGCCAATTTTAGCACAATATAAACTGTATCATAAGGTCTATAATAGCCTGTTTCGTTCTAATTTAAACTCTTCCTCTTGTTTCAGTCACTGATGCCTGAAGCTGAAACAGTGAAGCTAAAACATGTCATATTAGATAGAATAGCCTTGATTTTTTTTTTTTTTTGTTCTTCTTCTTTCAAGCCAAGTAAAAAGAGGACATTCTGTGCAACTTGCTTGTGCAGTTCATGCTCCTAAAATTTGCTGTGCTGTTCCTAGCTAGGCCATTATTCTTACCTCTTTGTGCCCTTGAATCATATAGCATTCCTAGCAGACGCATTTCAGGTCTCTTGGGTAAGCTGTTGGATTCACGAGCTGTAAGCAAGTGGGTCATTGTGGCCCTCTTTCTTGGTCACAAACAACTGGGAAATAATGATCCTTCTGTACCTGTCGGATCTCGGATCTCGTAGGTGTCCCCACTTCTATCTCAGTAATCCAGTACTTGGGGTTTTTAGAAAGTTCTTTAGTTAAACTTTTACCATGTAAATGAGGAGTGTTGTCATGCCTGTGCTCAAAAGGCAAGTAGCAAAGGACCTGATGTAGGAATTCAGTGGGAATGCAAGGAGACAGATGTGTCTATGCTGTCCTCATGTATCTGTTTTGAACAGTGTAAATTAAAAACGTAAGTATTTTTGCTCAAATTCGTTACTATAGCTTTTGAAGTTGATATTTAATTTTTAGTTTCTGAAAGTGCTGGACCTTGTACTAAGATGTCTTGTTGGTAGGTTTAATCATTAATTGCAAAATAAAATCAGTATCTTTAATTTAAGAAAAATAATATGACTTAGTCTAAAAAAGTCTAAAACTGTTGCATTAAATTTTGCTGATTTAGAACAAATGTCCAGCTTGTTACCAGCAGTGCTGTAGGTCTTTGCTTAGCTGATACATTTGCTCTCTGCGTTGTGATCTCTTACTATTGGCTCTTCCAAGAGGAACTGGAAATTAAGGAAAAGAATGCCCGGCTACAGACTCTTGACTGATGTGTCTTGATGCATTAACTAGCTTACGGCTGACCTCCTTTTTAAAGGGCAAGTTGCAATAAAAACCAAATGAGTATGGAAGTCTATACTCTGAGAAAGGTTTTCCAAAAGAGGTTTTATTGGAAAAAATGACCCCTACCTTTTAATTTCTTGTTTTGATTAGAACACTTTGTCACATTAAGAGTCAAAGTAAAATGCCCAGTTGTATTTGGCTTACTGGTTCTGGAAGGGATTTCTGTGAATTCAGGTTCATAGGCAGGTTGATTAAGCAATGTTTCTGTAGATCACACAGAAATAAACAGGTATTTCTTGCTATCTATCTATTTAATGTTCCAAATCATTGTTTGTGTTTGTTAATATAAACATAAATAAAGACAGTAGAGGTGGATAATGTTCATCTTTAAACCATGTATGTGGAGCATAAATTGTAAATGCCTTTAAAATTTAAATGTACAATGCTTATGAAACCTTGAAATGCTGAATGCTTCTCTTATTTCTCTTTTTAGTACCTCATCTCGTATTGCTAAAGGACTAGACTGTACAAAAATGAGCCTTCATGGTGCTAGTGGTGGACATGAAAGATCAAGGGACAGACGCAGATCAAGTGACAGATCTCGTGACTCATCCCATGAAAGAGCAGAATCTCAGCTCACTCCATGCATCAGGAATGTTACTTCGCCAACAAGACAGTATCACTCTGGTGTGTTCAGAGTCCATAGCCTTTCAGCATTAAAAACTTAATTACTATTTTGTTAAAAGAATAAGCATTCTTTCTGTTGATGGTACAGCATACAGACTTCTAACATGTGCCCTCTGACCTGGGAGTAACCTTTTTTGCCAGGTCTTTTTTCTTTTTCAGTCTGCAGCCTGTATTCTTATGCGATGTTCTTATTTAGTTCAAATCACAATCAATTCTGAGAACAGAATTGACTAAATACTTCCCCTTACTTGATAGCATTTATGTATATAGAAATATGGATCTAGAAAAACCTCCCTCCTGTCCTCCCTCTCTCTTTTCTTTTCTTTTCTTTTTCTTTTTTTTTTTTTTAAACAAAAACTTGGGCAGTGACTTTGAACTACAGCACTAAACACAGGACCTTTGATGCATAGCTCCTACATTATGCTGAGCTGCTTTTTCAAAAATGGAATGCTAAATTATTCTCGTAATGGCTTTGGGAAGACAAGGTGGCTTTGACGTCCAAGTAGTAGAAACTTTGGGATCTCCTATATAGACAATTGTTATTTCCGTAGGGTTTTTTATTATTGTTATTACTAGAATATCTTTAACTGAGTTTGTCTGTACCTTATCAAGTTGCCATGTTTTGTTTCTGGAAAGAAATAAGTTGCATAGAACTCATGTCAATCTTAATTTTGTTTGCATTTTTCTCCCTTCATCTCTTCCCCCGCAAGATCGAGAAAAGGATCACAGTTCCTCTCGACCAAGCAGCCCTCGTCCTCAGAAGGCTTCCCCGAATGGTTCCACCATCAGCATGGGGAACAGCAGCAGAAACAGTAGCCAGTCAAGTTCAGATGGGAGCTGCAAGGCTGGTGGGGAAATGGTATTTGTATACGAAAATGGAAAAGAGGGAGCTCGGAATGTAAGAACGTCTGAACGAGTAACACTCATAGTGGACAACACTAGATTTGTGGTAGATCCCTCTATCTTTACAGCACAGCCTAATACAATGTTGGGCAGGTTTGTATCTTTTTTTTAATCTCTAACTGTGAAAAAGAGTCATAAACACTTCAAATGTATTAAGAACTGTGTTTAAATAGCTGTTGAACCTATCTTACTACAGCTAATCTGTTAATGTTTAATATTATCACTTTGTAAAGGTATTTAAAGTAAGAATCAGATACAGGTTCTTCTCTGTATTTGGCAGAGATGCCAGTAGATATCTATTACCTAGAGGCAGAAGAGTTCCTAAATAAATGAACATTTCATGACATTCATTTCCTTCTACCTTTTTGAGCATTGCTTCTGTATTTAGTCTGCCCATGCTATCTCCTGTTTTTAAAGCTAGTTGCTTTGTAAAACAGAGTAGTGAGTATAGCTAGTCTCTTTCAAACTAGCAAGGAGGAGAAGCTTGAACTTTTTATTTTCGTGTAATGGGCCTACCCTAACAACATTCAAGCTCAGCAAATTTGTCTTCTGAAATGCCTTTTGAACAAGGGAATGTCAGATGGTTATTGTCGATACAGCCTGGCGGTCAGTGTCTCAGCAGAGAGACCTAGCATTTAAAATTGAATGCAAGTCCACAGATGTGCATGTAATACTTTATTATATAAACTATAAAGAGCAATATATTTAACAGGTTTACTTGGTAGGAAAAGATTTTAAATTTTTCTTGCTGGCTTACAAACTTGCAGAAGAACAAAACAGGAAAGGGAAATAAAGAGAAGTAATCATTAATACAACTAAATTCTTGATATAAGGAATTTGTAGATGTATAATATATGCACACATGTCTACAAGTAAATATCCAGTATAACAGATGCTGTATCAGCGTGAAGCTATGTGGTGAAATAGTCTCCTTTTTCATGTTCACCCTCAGAGTAAGTGGTGCTGGGTAATGCACTAGATTTCTTTGTGTTGCTGAGTTTTTCTGCCCTTGGGGATTGGTCCAAGGAACAACCTTATTTTATCTTCTGCTAATTCAAAAGTAGGTTAATAAAAATATGGAAATATTGCTCTAAAATGCAAGTTATTTATAAACCCACTCTCCCCCCGTGCCAATTCACAGGACACTGAGCAAGAACTGCTTAACTAGCATGTACTAGGAGGTAAAAGTAGCTATAGTAGGAATGTATTCTGTGCCTTAAGCCTGTACCCTATGAGACTGCCACTTTCATAAATATTATATTCTTTCTTGGCTTAGAAAGTGGGCAGAAAACTCATGTCAAATCAGCAAGTGGGAAAAGTGAATTTGTTCTCCACTGTAAATGTGTACAGTACTCCCCACTGTATGTTTCTCTAGGGGGCGTATATGAAAGCAATGTAAAGTAAAACATAAAGATGGCAATATTTTGTAAGCATAGGGTATAGTTGAGACATTTTAAAAAGCTGCGTGTGGTTTTTTTGTCTTTACTGGCAGTCTAGTGGGATATTGTAGATACAGTTTGAGACGTGAAGAAAAGTTTAGGCTGAGACGATCACAAATTTAACTTAAATTTCCATGCATCCTGACTGGAAGAAATAGGCTGTACGTGCTGTGCTTATTTATGGGCATCTTCAATCAGAATGATATTTTAACTTTGAAATTAACTAAATTTTTTAAACTAAATTAAATTTAGATGAGTTGTATCTATTTGAATACTTAAGCTCTGTTTCTCAAATTACCTCAAGGGTTTTTTAAATAATCAGAATTTCATGCAGAAATTGTTTTTGTGCTGCATCCACCACACAGGTGCTGAAGAAGGTGTCTTCTGGGCTCCCACCCAGCTTCAGTACTGGCAGGAAATGGCCTGGTTTAACTCTTGTTTTGATCAAATAATATTGGTAGGTTGAAGGTTGAAGAACAGAACTAGTCTTTCCTCAGTTACATTACTCTGCTTTCTATTTGCTAGTGGTGTTGCTAAACGTAAACTGAACACTGTGCGTATGTACAAGATGGGACAGGCTTTCCTTTCCTCTGCCGTTTCAGAACAACTTCTGACACTTTACTTCTCCGCTTTACGAAAAAATCATAATAAGGAATTCTAACTAAATTACTTATTTTCTTGAACAGAATGTTTGGATCAGGCAGAGAACATAACTTTACGCGTCCTAATGAAAAAGGAGAGTATGAAGTTGCTGAAGGAATTGGGTCCACTGTGTTTCGTGCTATTCTGGTGAGTGTTTATGGAGGGGAAAAAAGGCAGGGGGAAGTACTATTAGACTAAATACTGTAAGTATTAAAAATGTCACTTCTTGATTTAGCTTTACTTACATATCTGGACCTTGTGGATGGAATAAATACTGTTCTTTTGTACTGTTTGAAGGCGGGGGGGAAGCTTAGGATGAAAACACTCTAGTTTTTTTTTAATGATGCATCTTAGCCATAGAGACAGAACACAGAAAATCTGTCCACCTTCTCCTGTACATCTGCACAGTCACCTAGTACAGATGTATTTGCCCTCTCTTGTACTGGAATTAGGTGAAGTATAGTACTTGAAATTAACTTACAGCAGGTAACAGGAGAAAAGTGAATTTCAGTCTGAGAAGAGCATGGCCCCTTATACATTTCCTATTTCTACAAAGACGTAGAGCTGCTATACTACTTTGTTGACAGAACCAGAATAACAAAAGCTGGGTGATGTATAGATAAAAGATAGTATACATGCACAGAAATGATCAGTACTTATAGCTATCATTGAAATAGCAATTTTAAGCTTACTGCTCTGAAAGCAGCTACTTTAGAAACATGATCAGTTTGAGGACAATAATGTTCACAAAGTTTAATACATATGTTACTCTCCCTTAAGTTTTGGGGGGAGTTGATTGTGGAGAGAGCCTTATAAACAATTAAATGTTTGTCAGTGAACATTTTATGCATTGTGCTTCTTGTTTATGGCATTACTGTAGGATTACTACAAGACTGGAGTGATTCGCTGCCCTGATGGTATATCTATTCCTGAACTGAGAGAAGCATGTGACTATCTCTGTATCTCCTTTGAATACAGTACTATTAAATGCAGAGATCTCAGTAAGTATGGAGTTTTTTGAAGTATGTGAATGATAGATAGTATTTGAGATAATGAAATGAAACAGCGGGAGCACGCGTTTTTCTGCTGTACTCAGCTCTGAGGAATACTTAAAATCTATTGATGTATTTGCAGTACAGGTACCACTAACATTAAGTGGTATTTTTGCAGAGGAGGGGGAGGATAATTTATTCTACTTCTCACTTAAGAGAAATGCCATGTTGCTAGCAAAAGAAGTACAGCTGGGCTGGTGCGTCGCTTCCAAGTGTGTAGCATCTCTCCAACTCTCTTTCCCTGAACTCAGCCAAAATTTTTGCCAGAGTTTTAAAATGACCTGGCCTATGTCTTAGGTCCTGTCGTCTCATGACTTTTATGCAGTTCAGCGCAGTGCCTGCCTAGCAAGCCAATCTGTGCAATTCCAGCTGTGAGCTCATGCAGGGGCCAGTGTGTGCCTCTGCCTGCCGGGCTGCGACGTGCTGTCATCTCGTGTGTCGCCTGCTGAGTCACGCTCCCTGTGCACTTTGTCCTTAGCAGAAGGTTTTAGCGGCTGACACCGTGAAGGTTTTGAGAGGCTGTTTTTAAGCTGCTGCTTTCTTTTAGGAAGCTTGAGAGGAGTCTTGCACACAATTACCAAATGTTTAGCAGTGGTAAAACATTCAGGAGATCTGCGCAGTGCTGCTGAAGTCACTACGCTGTCTGCCCAGCAGAATGTTAGTATCTGCAGGACAGTCCTATCGGATCAAACTGCTGATACGGTTCTGGTAAACATTTGAAAAAGTTCTGATCTTATGCAAACTAATAAACTATTTACAGCTGTCTGCAGTAAATAATACAAAATAAACAGAACTGCTGTGTTTCTTTTGCTTTAATTTCTTCACCAAATTTTCAAATATGCCCATGCTTCTAAACTTTTATTTTAGGTGCTCTCATGCATGAATTGTCAAATGATGGTGCTCGCAAACAGTTTGAGTTTTACCTGGAAGAAATGATTCTCCCGTTAATGGTAGCCAGTGCTCAAAGTGGCGAAAGAGAATGCCATATTGTTGTGCTGACAGATGATGATGTGGTTGACTGGGATGAAGAGTACCCTCCACAAATGGGAGAGGAATATTCACAAAGTAAGTTTGTCTTCATGGTTCTCACTAAGCCACACTATGGCAAAGGTACTAGTAAACATGCTGCTGTAACTTATTCATGAGCACTGTTAGCAAGTCTTTACAACATCCCTAATACGTCACAAAAACTTAGTTTTGGTAGTTTGTTTAATGTTTTGCTTCATTTAAGCATATGTTGCATGTTACATTCAAATTTAGGTTAAAAAGAGGAACTAATCTTTATTTCTAAGGCATTGTTAGTCAATGGGGGGGGAGAGGAAGGAAATACTTTCAGAAAGAGCTTGACAAGAAAAGTTGGATAGGAGTCCTGCTTACTGTGGGAGAATAACCAGAGCTTTGAAACAGAAAGTGAGCGTTTGCTAATGTTTTTTGGAAGTGTAACAGCTTGGCCTATAGATGAGTTAAAGCACCTGTTAATGGAGTGCCTTCCCTGCATGTATGTCATCCTTGTAGCTGGAAATGTCTCTCCAATGTGAAAACTTTGAATTTTAGGATTTTGACCGGGGGGGGGGGGGGAGTAGGAGCTTGAGATGCTCTTTGTACTCCAGTAGTGTAAAATCCTCTTAAAAGTTTCCGGGGGGGGGGGGGGGGGAGAGGCGGTAGTTCTGCTAGATTTTTGGCGGATTCTAACCTGCAGTTACAGAGCTATCCCTCCAATGAGAGAGTAGATTTAACTACAAATCAAATGTGGCTGTTCCAACATAGTAACAAAGGTGGCTCAGGTTTCTTGAACTTTCATGTCTCAAATGTGAATTAAAAAATCCTCATACCGTAAGTAATTAGCCAGGCACATGCTTGCCTTTTTAATGCTTTCCTTACAAGATTAATGGCCCCAATACCTTCCTTTCAGGTGCTATATAGACTATATTTCATAAGACTTCCTCTTGCTCTGCTTCATGTGTCTGGGTTTTCTGAAACTGCTTTGTCTAGGAACTTGGATCTCTCTTACGTAGTGGCAGGCAGAACAGGGAGGTTTCTGAATGTCTGCAGGAATTCCAGCTTAAGGCGGGGAGGGGAATCAGTGTTCTTTTTTTTTTTTTTTCTGGAGCTGAGGTTGGGAGTATTTCATGTGGTTTGCTCTGTGAATTGTCCTATTGCATTCTAAACCATTCAAAAATCTAAGCGTACAAAACAGACAAGACTGGGGGCAGGGGGAGAAGCTGTACAGCCGACCAGGTTCACAGTGCCTTCAGCCATTTCCCTCCGATTTCTGTCTCAGATATTCTGAGAGGTTCTTAAGTCTGTCTTTGTCTCTCTTCCTCTCCCCCTTGTTCTGAAATAAAAATATTTGATTAAAGCAAAACAGTAGAAACAAGATTATGAAATCTTTGTGTTATAAAACTAGAAATTTAATCTTTGAATACAATTTTTCTCATTAAAATGTATTTTTAGTTATTTACAGCACAAAGTTGTATAGATTCTTCAAATACATTGAAAATCGAGATGTGGCCAAATCGGTTCTGAAGGAAAGGGGGCTCAAGAAGATCCGATTGGGCATTGAAGGTAAGAAAAACTTTGCTTACAAACTGGCTCTTTGGGAAAGAGCTCTGCTGCACTTCACTACTTTATGATCATCTTCACAGTTGAAGGAATCAGGGTTGACACTGTGCATCATAGTGAGGCTAGATGATAAAATGGCAAGAGGGGGAATGGTACCCAGTAAGCAACTGCTCCTGCTAGAAAACCTGATTACAGGCTCATGGCTGGTGTGCAAAATTTATCTAGCTGCTTAGACCGTTTGTAGAGTAAGTTCAGCTGGGAGGAAGGCGAGGTGGAAGAGGGCACTAGATCCTGCTTGGAAACTTAAATCACAGATCAGAGCAACACTGCTCTTGACGTCTGAGGTCTCACATCTTGCCTTCCGGATCGTAGTGTTATTAAAACAGCTTGATGCTTTGGTTTAAGGAAGGAGCAACTAGCTTTGCCTCTAAAGTTTAGAAGAGCCTTCTCACTAAAATACATGCTCAAAGCATGTTCATTATCGGTAGTATTGTAACCTTTCTTTACAATTCAGTTGGTAGTTAAAACTTTTGACTGTGCGTTTACCTTCCTTAGCTAACATTAAATAGAACACAGTGGTGTCTGTTCCCATTCAGGATGCCAGTGGTGACAACTACTGATCTTCACTATGCCTTCATACCTTGTCTTTTTGTAAAAGAAAAGCTTGAACTAATCAGTACAGGAAATGTTAACTTTTGTATTATCTGATGTTTCTTAGGTTACCCTACATACAAAGAGAAAGTGAAAAAGCGACCAGGTGGAAGGCCTGAGGTGATTTACAACTATGTCCAAAGACCATTTATTCGGATGTCATGGGAGAAGGAGGAGGGAAAGAGTCGGCATGTTGACTTTCAGTGTGTGAAAAGCAAATCTATTACAAATTTAGCAGCAGCGGCAGCAGATATACCCCAGGACCAGCTTGTGGTAATGCATCCTACTCCCCAAGTAGATGAGTTGGATATTCTGCCTATTCATCCTCCACCTAATAACAGTGAGATGGATACTGAGGGACAGAACCCAGCCCTCTGATGTAGACTCGTATTAAAACAAAAGCATGCTACTTTAAAGTGACTCTGTACTCAACTCATACTACACTGCAATTCCAGTTTTCTCCATTGTGTAACAGTGTTTAGGATATTGCAGTATGGACCTTTTAAAAGACTAAAGGGAGTATCTGATTGTTTTCTAAAGAGTACAGATAAAACATCCTGCGGTTACAGTTACATACATGTATTTGTTTACCAGTAGGCTTGTGACATTGGTTATTTGTATGCTGGACTGTCCTCACTCTAAGCCCATCAAAAACAATGGGATGTTGGTGACAATTCAATATTGTTACATGTGGGCTAGAATACAGAATTGGAACTGATAGTAGCACTTTATAAATGGTTGATAAATGGAATTTCAAGCCATTTTTTATAAATGTATTGCACAATACTAACAAAGTGCTTCTATCAAAAGTGTTAACTGTAAATAGTTTTGCTCTGACTAGATTGACCCTTTTAAAGTTATTGTATATGGCTGAGCACAAAAATATTACTACTGGGTTTTTGGATTGAGGACATGATTCAATTACCCATTTAACATCTTGTTAAAGTTCTTCAGTGAATTTTTTCACTTGTTTGCAGCGTGAGCCATGTTCAAAAGTTGTGAACAACTGATAGGGGCTTTATCTGAAATTTTGCCTTACCTTAATCTGTTCACAAATATTTATTTACTAAACTTTTCATAAGTGTCATGAAATAGGAAAATGCAAAAGGTTCATTCTTCATTTATTAATGATTGTAAACAAGTTTTTCATTCAAATAAAATTTCCATTATTTTAATGGGTTTGAATTATCAGTGAATAAGTATATGGATGAATTTTGAAAATAGCTGCTTTTCTTTCCTTATGGTGGTTAGTGTTAGAGAACACTTAGATTGTTACTTAATATTTTGGGTGAAAAATTAGTATTGCTTAATATTAAAGAGAAATCTGTGGCACTACCACACTACCTTAACTAGCCTTTCTGTTGCAAGATGTTTGTTCTTAGTTTAAGCTCAGGAACTGAGCAAGTAGTTAAGCTTCTCTAGAAATACACTTGCAGTATTTTGTCATTACAGTGTATGTGAGGCATTGTTTTCTGCCCTTTTCCCCCAAAGAAAGAAATGATAAATAGGCAACCACTTCTAGCATGCACCTTCAGCAGGGTTTTATCAAATTTATTTATCAAAGTAAATGCTCCATTTTAGAACAAGGGAAACATTTATTTTAAAAATATTTAACTGTCTAATACATTACACTTTAACAATATTTATAGTAAAGGATTCTTACAAGAAAGAATAAACAGCTTTATGGTACAATTAGTATAAGAAATATCCACATGGGGACTGTTTTGCAGTGTAAAAACACACCATACATCTGAAATGGTCATTTGCATATAAAAGCTACCACTGATGCCAGTGAGTTGCACAGTGATTTTAAAAAAATTCAAACAACAAAATCCAAAATATACAAGTAATGCAAGCTATACACAGCTAACCAAATCCACACAACACTGTAGCGGGTTATTCCACATTGTCTGAAGTTACACATGGTAGGATGAGTTGCATTCTGATATGGCTTTTATGAAATTCATACATAAAAGCTTCTCCATCCAATAATTTTCACAGACTGCAGAACTCCACCAATAAATGCACTTTGATATCTGGATGTTAAAGCAAGGTGCATTATTTACAAGGGCCATGGCAAATCACTGAAATCCACAGGGCCACCAAGACCTGCATCTGCTTCAAGAAGGCTCATTATTACGGCCATTGCTGCTTCATCATTGCTAGGGCTGCTTGATCCTTGATCGTTGTCCATCATATCAATGCCTATATGGGAGTTCTCCCCTGTAAGCATAAACACAGTAAGTTGTCACAAGTCCAGATTTATTTCATGACTTTACTTGTGATGGTCACTTGCCCCATGACTTGGAGCAGAACAGCTGAAGAGGCTGAACTATTCTGTGTGTATTAGTATGTGTGATAGCCAGGTTGCCAGAGTTTCAGGGATACTGTTGACACCTGGGAGTTAAGAGTACAAAGGTTAGGTCACTTCTCAGAAGTGACCAGTATACCTGATACGGACCATCTTATGATGTGTTCTACTACCAAAATAATCTAGATTAATGCCTAGGAGTCAACTTAGCCTTTCTTACTGTCTCTAGCTGTTTAAAAGCATTCATAAGAAGTAGGTGAGGAGCTCACCTAATGCACACCTATTCAGCAAGAAAAACAGGCTTACAACCACTATTTTAAAAAATGACAATATAAAGCAACTTAGACATATAGATTGTCAGGCTACTCTTGTAGGTACCTTTTTAGGCAGACTTAAAGTGGTAGGTTATGGGCTTTATTGTTTAGCTAAGTGCTACAGATGGTAAAAGGAAGCTACTGCTAAAAGCAATCATCTTGTTACAGTCATCCTGTGTTTAGTTGATAGTAAGGTAAGTTATTGTATGTCCTTGCTTACCAAGAATAGACGAGTTGTCAGAATATGGGTAACCAGAGTTATCTTGGATTTGCCCAGACAGTAACCCAGCTGAAGGAATGTCTGGAGTGCCGCCATTCAAGATCTTAAAAGAGAAAATAGAAGCTGTAAAGCAGCGTGTTATATTACATTTTAAGATTTAAGATATTGTCTCATACCAGGATACCTTTTAATACAGTGAGGATAGACTTTCTGGAAAAAAAAAAAACCTCAGCATCTAAAGTCTAGTTAGTGAGACTAGTTGTAAGTTAAGATCTACTTCCTCTCCCTCTATTATGCCCATCAAGCAGATGCCAGATTCATAGCAGATCCCTTCCTTTGCAGTGGTGATACAGAGTCAGCACTACATGCTAAACTTCTAAAAGTAACTTCTGAAAAAATATTAAAAGTGCTCATAAAGATTATGCAGAAATCTCCTAACTATTCCATCTGCAAGTGAGAGTAGTTGGAGCTAACTAGGGAACATTTGAATTTACAGATAAGGTGCATGTAAAGGACTGTCAACTGAGGTCCTTCATGTATGAGGGGATCACACTCCTAAAACTTAAGACTACATGAGCTGAGCACTGCTCCTGGATGCTACTTCTAACCATTTTTGGTACAGAGCAGCACAGTGGCAGTGTGTACACCAAAGCACATGATCATATAAAGAACATGGCAAGGACGATGAGTAGAAGTTCCAGAATCTCTGAGATTCTTAAGCAGCAAGGAAATAGCTGAATTTGAACCATAGTCTTAATCACTCAGATGTGTCTACACTGGAAGGCATAGGGTAAGTACTTCTGAGCTCCCTTTGAAGGCAGCATCAGTTGGAACTTGAGCCACAACTTACATGGTCCCTATGTAGGTAGAAGGCTTTTCAAGTTTGCTTTCTAGATAAGGATAAATATCGAGGGGGCACCATATTAGACACACCCAACTCACCATATGCACTTTCCTTAATTCTGCTATGTTAACAGTCACCCTTACTATATGCAGGTGCTGAATTATTATAGGGCAGATGGAGCACAAATGACTGTTCCTAGAATTAGAACTCTTAACATATTACAAGTTCGAGTTTTACCTCAAGTAAAAAGTAAGCCACCAATAGGAGGAAATATTTAACATAAGCTATATGCTCCAATGAAACAATTCTTATGTATAGCCATGTTAGTTTCTGGGAAAAAAAAGTAAGTCTGTAGCAGGGTTTGAATGCACAGAATAAGAATTTGGGTAAGTGCTCTTCTTGCCTTGAATATGACAACTATAAGCAGCGATTTGCTACATCACTTAAAAGCAGCTAGTATTAGTGTTCAAGTGGTTAAGTGTTGATAATGGTATGTGAGTGTTACTCAAGCAATCTTAGGACAAGGCATGGTGCATAGTATTGATTTAAAAGAACTGTCAGTGCACAGTTAAGCACCTAATTGTCACATTTTCTGCTACAGCAGTATGGTAAAGCCATTGTAATTCATTAGACTTAACAGGAGTATGGTGAGTGCTCAAACAACAGCAATTCCAATGTTCACCACTACGTGGTGTGAGGGTTTTTGGAGGATCAAGAGACACGAGGTGAGGTACTTACTTGCAGCTCAGTTAAAAAATAAAATCAGGGAAGATCTAGGAAGCAGGCAGATATCAAAAGCTGTTAGTGTTTAAGAACTACTGGTTTCTGCACTGTATGGACTGCTATAAAGGGATTGGGGCCACCAGAATGCTGTGATTTGCTGTCACAGACTCCTTCAGCCATACAGAGTTCAACACCACATGTAATTTTATAAGCTTCATCTCACACTGCTTGTTGCAAGTCAGTTTGTAAAGCTTGTTCTCACCTTCTTGCCTCCTGGTGATGATGTATCGGGTGGTGGTGTGCTGGTAATATTCAGTGGACTTGAACTACAGCTAGAAGGCGATGATCCTCTTATCCTGTCATATGAACAAAATAGGGAATGATTTTGCTAGTGACCGATTGGAGTCAAGTGCCAGAGACCTGGAGTTTCAAATGGTGACCTTATCATCAGGTGGCACAAGGTGTTTAAAAGCCTGGAATTCATTGCTGTAGTTTCATCACCTTTTCACTGTTACACAAGTCAGCAGCAGCAACATTTTAAATTGCAGCCAGATCATTTTAATTTGCAGCTAGATTAACAACAACAGTTTGTGTGTACATTGTCCAGCTCACTCAGTCTGCAAGCTCTACCTCCTCCCACCTTTATTTGTTGCTGTACAGCCTTCACAGAGCATCTGCAAGGAACAGATCCTGGGTATTTTCTAACCAAAAAGTTAATCTCAGTTTTTGGGTATTGCTTCAACTTATACCAACTAAGAATTTGGCCTGCATCAGCCATACTAACCTAGACTCCTTCAGTGAGCTACTGCTACAGAAATACACTAGACATGTGATATAATTAACTTATATTAAAAACCTCCAAAGCAGCATTTTCCACTTCAGTTTTCCTCAGCTTGATCAAATATCAATCTTTTAATAATGAATAATGTATTAACTGTAGAATCAACAAATCTCCAGACTAAATGGAGGAGGGGTAGTTACAGAGAACAGTAATGGAAATGAGACTCTTATCCTTGGCAGAGTTCCCCTGGGAAAGCTGAACAGAAGCAGCCTTGGAGAACAGTAACAGCTGCTGAAAGAGGACTTGAACTAACCCAGGGTCTTCAAATGAAAGGAAAGTATGGGGAGTGAACTACACTACTACATTCACTGCAGCTAATTAAGAGTTTTGCAGCTACTGAAAGTGATGGGAAGTTTTAAAGTCTTGGTTCAATCTTTCTGTTGCTTTAAAAGTACGCTTACAGACAGAAAAAAATGCCAGTCCTTATTGTGATAGGTTTACTGTTTTTTTGCCTAAGTATGTAAGTAGTCTCTGGCCTGCAGCAGAAACAAAACTATTAGAGATGGATCTGAAGTTTTTCCTGAACTGCAGCTCAGAACCGTTAATACCACTGAACATTTGCTGTATGGGACTGCTTTTATGGGCAGGGGAACAATTCCCAAGAGGAAACTCATGAAGAAAGGGGGATCCTTAGCCAGTAGAAATTAATAGCGATACCTCCTGAAAGCAGCTGCTGACACAGAAAGATGAGACACAGCTGTTCTGAGAACCACCTAGGTATTACTACAGGCCTTTACTGCAGGGTACCACATGACTGTATTTAAACTGGAGCTGTTTTTAGACAGACTGCCTCTGGGAAGGCAGCACTAGCTTAATCATTGTATCCTTGGTCAATAAGCTGTGTGAATACTCCTTAAGCTGGACTTATATTCCAAAAAAGCTATAAGCATCAAAGTGAACTGGATCACAGGAAAGCAAATGTGGCACATTATCAATAGTTTTGGCATTCTGAGGTTGTGCCACTTATACCCTTAAGTCATGGGAAAAGCAAAGCATGGAAAGGAATTTGGTTTTATTTAGTTGCTCTTTTTACCTTCTGTTTCTCGTAAACAGATAATTATCACCATTAAAAAAAGTTTCAGTATTAGTCCTTTTGGAGTAGAAAACTGGAAGGCTGTAACTTTTTCATTCCTTCACTGTGGGCTTCAAGTGCCTCAGACATTCAATATAAGTATCTGTAGCTGTCTATTTATAAAATACAATTGCTTAATTCCACATTCAGCTTGAAGAAAGACTTCCTTAATTTTCTTTAAAAAAAAAAAAAAGCCACTGATTTTCCTTTAACTTAATACCATTTTCTCTCACCTGTGAATCTCCATGATTTCTTCAGCAATCATCCTCCCTATTTTACCCGCCCCAGCTCTTGTTCCACCTGGAATTCCTGGGACAGTAGGATGGGTCCTTTTTGGGCCACCTGAAACAAGTAGGTATCTTAAGGTCAGATAAAAGCTTGCAACCCTTTTCCAAAAAAACGCTTGCATTTAAGCATGAAGGGGTCCCTCAGCTTGTCAGAACTAAATGAATTGTATATATTTACAATTCCACTGACTGGTGAGTATCTTCAAATACATGGAATGCTCCGACTTGCACTGGGCCAGGCTGCGCTATACCTCTTAGACATGCACCTATGCCACTAGGTGTACATACTCTGACTCAGGTATACATATTCTGACTTTTTTCAGAATCTGGCTCTTTCAAGCATCTGGTAGTATCTCTTGCCCAAACTTAGTAGAGAATAGCTTACTTACACCTGCTTTAATCTGTGGCTGAATAGGCTTATCTCCAGACACACTTGTTCTCTGCAAAGAACTTACCAGCGCAGACACAGTCAATATGGAATAAACTCATTACCTGATGAACATAAATCAAGCCCCTACAGGTTACTGCAAGTATCTCAGAAAAGAAGAAAAAGTGGGCTCTGAACATTTAGAAATTCACTGTTACTTTAATGTGATTTGGCACTTGCACAGTGCTTCAGGTTGTCTGGAAGGAGCTCAGTATATTCCAAGGCACAATGAAGAAGGGATTGCCTACTGAAAGGGCAAGGCAGCCACGTAGCATTGATTATGCATAATGGACATCTGTCTTGTTTTAGAAATTCATATTTAACAATAATAACCCTTGCAATCTTTATGGCTCAAACTCATCAGGAGGTGAGGTGGCTCAGCATCTCCCAGAAGGTCATCAAATCCTTAGCTGAGCCAAAACCACTTGAAATTAAACTTCACTCAATTACTTTTCTTTTCTGGGAACAAGAACTATCAGTATGACAATATTACACATGGCTGATTTCTTTTCAAAGGCTATGCTGTAGCACGAATAAACTTATCCCATTTTAGAACAGTTTGTTCTATACTTCTTCATTCGCAAAAGCCCCAGACACTACTTCATTTCTGTAATTCTACATTCAATTACTAATCACCATACATATCTCAGCTTCTCTTCCTACTACACTGCCAACTGTCCATGCTTTGCCATCCTCCCTCCTTCATAGTTTCACTTACTGAACCTCATTTTTCAGAACAGAGATAGCTGAAAAGCCCAGCTTTTGCACTGATCTGCTAAGCATACTGTATACAATTTATGAGATAATTACAGACATGCACAATATCCTTGCTCTACTGCTGTAAAGGCATAGTTGATAAAACTAATATCTAGTAAAGTCGCTAAAAGCAATGGCTCCCAACTTCTTGGAAAGAATCTCAGTGCTATTAACATCCCTTCTCCTCAGTCCTTAACCTATCACCATATACGCCTACTCCTCCTCCCTTCTACCCTGCTCCAGTAACACTTCATTATTAAATCAAGCTCTGCTCCATATTATGCTACGCTCCATCAGTTATAAAAGATGTTTCAGTAATCTGCAAAAGCCATAACAAGCCCAAGATAACTACTGGATTTCAGTCTTCAAGTCTTGACAAGAAGTAATTCAAATTAAGGGGAGTGATAAGGAGAACAGCCAAACTATGTTTATGAACTATCCACCCTGAGCGTACATCTGCACTGACCACAGAACTTGAAGTTGCTCTGGGACAATGTTTGTTAAGCATATATAACAAACAGCCTCCTCCATGAAGGCAAACGTTTCTCCTCTAACTCACTCCTCCAACCTTGTTCACAATTATTTCCTCTGTCTGACTCATTCACATTCTCTCTTTGACCATTTTGCATTCAAAGCTGATTTAGGTTCATTGGGGCAAGAACTGCATTA
The DNA here is from genome assembly GCF_036370855.1 of Dromaius novaehollandiae. Taxonomy (NCBI): domain Eukaryota; kingdom Metazoa; phylum Chordata; class Aves; order Casuariiformes; family Dromaiidae; genus Dromaius; species Dromaius novaehollandiae. The sequence goes on from NC_088102.1 coordinate 59,579,340, forward strand.
GCATATGTGTGCCCTAAAACACATTTTTTCCTTAGATTTTAACAAATTTGCAATGGAAAAATGCAGTAAATTCGTGCATTCAGGATTAGCTGGTAACAAGGCAAGACTGCTAATAATTTCCTCGCAGTACAGCAGTTACCTTCTCCGGCCTGGAGAACGCTGTCCATGCTATGTGGAGAAGCTGCAAGCTGTGGAAAGGCTGCGTCCCCACTGTCAAGTACATTGGTGCTGTGGATTTCAAGAATTAAAAGAATCAGTGATAAAAACCCTACAAAAGAGCTTCTCTGCCAGTGAGTCAGAGCAGAATGCTTCAGAGTTTAAGCAGTTTATGAGTCACTATCACCTCTGTGAAAAAAGCACTGTGACTGACATTAAGGCTAGATAAACAACACAAATAAAACACCACGTTACAACTCAAAACATGCAATGCAGAATCCAAACTGCTTCTCTCATGAGATGAATTCCTCTGCAGCAGTTATTCTGTTGTGAAGTCACTGCACCTGTACAGAACCCTCAAAGAAAAATAATGCATCTCCCTTACATCGCTACAAGGACTGTAACCCCAGGATTTCCCAAGGAAAGAAAATATTTATGCGTTTGAAGACTTCAATAAGCACTATCCAGCCTATACTACAATTCATAAGTCAACAAATTCCCCTCCCCACAGTATGCAATTCTGGCTGCTATTTGTAGAATACTTACTGTCACAGGGAAGATGTGCACATATTTACGTCAAATCTTATCTTGAGGCAGGGCAAAACAATCAGCATTTACATGCATTCGTTAAGGGAAAAATACTTACGAAACAACTGTATTTGTTGAGACAATGTATTCTACTTCTTTGGTCCAAGGGTTCATGAAACTGAACCAGCGACTCCTCAATGTAATAAAAGACCCATCTTTTATTTTAAACTTGTAGCAGTTGGTTGTAATTTTTTCTCTGGTCTGCAAAACTATAGACAGATAGAAAGTCAGTAATCTTGTTTCAAACAGGCACAATGACTACACAAGCAGAATCCCTGGTCAGGGAAAACTCAATTCAACTTATTCCTCCCCTCACCTCTGGAGAAAAATGCTATTTCTGCAGCTTTTTTTCCCCTCTATAACTGAAGATCAAATATTCATTAAATATCCATAGAAGTCTAACATAATCATATCGTTTGGCTCATGATGAACAATGTTCTGAACAGAAGCATTTGCAAACAGAAAGATGGCCAAATCCTTTCAAGTTCCACAGCTTTCTTAATACACTATTTTCCCAATATTTTTACAAAATTTCTTAATTGAATTATTAATAATAGTACCTTGTCTATGACATTCTGCAAGATGTCCTATATCATCTTGATGAAAATACTCGTAACACGAAGTACCTAGAAGTTCCTGGGGTAAGTATGCCAGAATGGCTGTTGCCCTTGGGGAAGGGAAAAAAAATGTTTTTTCAAGTTGAAATATTAATGACAGATTACTAAAACTCATACTGAAGTTAGGCAAGCTGCAAATAATGCTGAAAGTTATTTTAACTTACAAGGAAAAAATTCATTACAAATACTCTGTTGTCTTTTTAATTCTCAGGTAATTAATAAAGCACGTAACACCAATAGCCCTCAGGTGGTGTGTTTGACCTGTCACCACTGGATATAAGAGTTTCTAAATAGGTTCAGAGGTATATTGTAATTCTGAGAATTTAAACTTGATTAAAGCTACTTTGTAGCAGCCACAAGGTAGTATGAAGCCTTCTGCGTATAATGCTATTAAAAATAACCAGACATCCTGGGTTTGAAGAGCTGCAGTTTTCCTTTGTGTACCCATGGTGCTGTTCAATAGCAGCACAATTTTAGCATAACTAGTGTTTCAGGAGCATTTTCTCCTAGTTGCAAGACTTAAGAATAGAACCAAAAAAAAAAAAAAAAAAAAAAAAAATCACCCAAACCCATAAGAAAGAAAAGCTAACAAAAAGAATTTTCCTGAAGAAGCACTAAGAGACCTACTGTATATCTTTATTTTAAATCAGAATGAATTTTCGTTTCATCAGAACAGCCACAAAGCCAAATCATTTTCTTCCTCATCAGAAAACTTTAGAACCAAACACACCTGAAATCTGCAACATGGAAAAGACACATGGGTTCTTGATCTGACTCTCAGGTAGTGTTCAAGGAGATGTTGGCAAGGATGGAGTACATCTCAAGAAACTAGGAAAAAAGATTTCTTTGTATATCAACTTGGTAATCCAGGCCTTAAACTAAGCTCAAGAGGAAAAGCAAAACAACACCGCAGATAAGTGACAATAGGCTAGACAGAGGCCCAACACAAAGCAAAAGGGCCGTTCTTGACAAGGAAGAAGTTACAGTGGGCCAGTGGGCTAAACATCCTGGAGATCTGTACGTTAAAACAGGAAAAGAGATTTGCTCCTTCTGTTGTTTATGATTTAGAAGCTGTATCAAATTTAGGAGGATAACTCATCTAAACAGAATACAAACATGAAAAATAACAAACAGGCAAGGGAGACATAGGAATTGGTGTTACCTTGTGCATTATGGATGTGTCTGCTTGCCCCCAGACCATGGGGTAAGACAGACTTTTGAGGGTATCCAGGGAGGGACAGTTCATGATGGCTACCATGGTGCACACAGCACAGCCATCACCTGGCAAAATCAGTACTTGCTGGTAAAGGAGGAACCAGTTGAGAAAGCAACAAAGCAGGATTAACATCCAGGAAGGCCTGGAAATGCACACAATTTTATTTAGGAAATGGACAAAAGCAGAGGACCAAGGTCAAAAGCAAACCTGCAGAAGCCCCAGGGAAACCGCTTGAGAACATCAGGATAGAAAGCAACATGGCTGAATGACTCAGGGATAAGAGTTTGAGACCCTCTAGCTCAGCAGAAGAATGGACAGCAAACAAAACCAATGACCTGCAGTAAACTTCGATTTTGCATGTCTCTTAGAAGAAAATTCACTTAAGGAGAAATGATGATTTCTTGAAGAAATCAGTATAAAAGTCACAATTCCAAACTATTCTAATGCAAATGAAATAAGAAGGGTAAAAGGAACCAACTCAGCTAGATCATCACCTCTTCTGCAACCTCAAAAAAAGCCCAAGGAAATATTATAAAATGTAGAAACTATTTCATATTAAAAACTGTAAGAATAGCAATAAGCACACAGAGGGACAAAAAATGAGATGCAACTGACAAAAAAAAAAAAAAGAGAAAGATTTTTAATGCAGGGTATTTTTGTATTTTTCCCATTAAAAGCCTTTAGCACCAATCAGGTGGCCTACACCATTAGTCCTCACCGGCAAAAAACTCTAAGACTTCAGCCTCGGAGAAGAAAACATTACAAAGTATTCACATGAGAGAAATTTTCAAACTGGCTTTTGTCTGGTGAACTTTATCCCAGGACACTTAAACTACTGACAGCTGTAAGACTGCTTTGGTGAGTTACATCTGAGAGCCTACGGAAAACCAAAGAGCAGCAAAATATAGAGTCTATCATTCAAAAGGAAGAGCTAAGAATGAACTAAACTTTATTCCAGTATTTTTCCAAGAACTGAAATAGCAAAGCCTCTTAACAGCACTGGGGTGGGAGCTGAAGGCCTGGCATAGATGATTAACAACCAATATGGGCATCAGTAAGCAGCTTGCTAAATCTTTTGAATTTACTTTCACAGAAGGACAAACAGGTCTTGTGGAATGTGGATGAGGTAACAAACTATGACAGATGTCAAAAGACCTAATGAATTCAAGGTTTGACATTCTCTTACAATGTATTATACTAAGCAAGGAAGGAAACCAAGCTGCTACAGATACTACACGTACTAACTAGTTGGGCCACCACAGTCAGAGAACAATTTCTTAACCATTCAGTGTCAAAATGGCAGGCTACACCGAACAGAGTTTTAAAAAGAATCACCCCATTTCTTACTATGTTCAGTACTTTTAATGACTCTGGATGTTGAATTTGAGAGTAAAATTAAGTTTATTAAAATGCAGATGACATCACACACAGCTTCAGAATTCAAAGTGATCTTGTCAAGTGGAGAAGCAAGCTAAAGAAGAAAAGAAAAAAGTAAAAAAAGGATGAAAATGGAAATAGTTCTACGGAAGGAGATTGAATATAATATACCATAAGGCAGTTTCGTACAGTCACTGACAGCAGAACACCATACTAGGATGTATCTATTGGAGCACATCCTATGCGATGCACAGAAGAAACCTGCTACTCAGCCCTGGAAACTTCAGAACCAAAGCTCAAGAAGGATGTGGATGAAGCAGGCACTCCAGACGACAGGTACGAGAACGACCAGAAACCACCATCTGAGGAAAGCTTAACCCTCCCCCCACAAAAGATTTATTTCATTACAGTCATGCTTCCTATCTGAAAGATGCATAGCACAAAGAAGAAGAGGCTCCATCCGTTCACCAAGTCATAATGGGTTTAAACTGCAGCAGAGAAGATTCAGATTTAGCATATCTGTTACTAGGAATGCCTTTCAATGGTAGAGGTTGGTGGCTCCCTGAAATAACTTGCCTGGAAAAACTGTGCTGTCTTCCTTCAAAACGATCAAAAAAATGCAGCATAGGCAATCACACTCGAAGAATAGTGTAGCTCTTGACTGTAAACCTGAAAATGGCCTATGTGGCTTCTTGGGTCCTAGTTGTTCACAATCCCATTACAAGCCCTTGTTTATAGTCTAGGCTTGTAGTCAATACATGCACACAATTCAGTGAGTAATGAAGTATTTTTATATATCCCCTTCTGAGGCAATTTATCAGAAGACACCTTGAAGAGCACTCTTGTCATGCTTCAATAAAAATTCTTAGATATGTGCTTAACACTTTTACTGGATCTGAGCCAGGTCACAGACAACTTTCAAGATCATTTCTTCCAGTGTACTGAACACTACACTTAGGAGCACAGACCCAGGAAATCCCAGTTACTTTGTAGACAGTTACTGTGGAATAGCTGCTACACACACTGTCATTCAATAGCAATGCAACGTGCCCCCTTACACAAATGGATAAATTAAACAAACTAATGTCACCTTCCCTGTGCAACAGACACATGAGCACAGGTAATCACCTTGTAACAGCTGATGCAAAGTAACTCATGTGTTTCCAGCTCACAGATGCGCTTTACAGTGTTCTGCATAAAGCACTACTCTTCCACTGCTGCTAAATTAGTATGGAGTTTACTTGTGAAAACATAATTTTACACTGAGGGCTCATGCATGCCATTTTCCTCATGAAGTATATAGTATATTACTAGGGGAAGCAAGAGATATGCCAATTATTTTTAATTTAACTGCAAGCATAAGGAAGTGGTTCAGTTATGAAAGTCTTTAAATACTCAAGAAAACGCAAGTACACCATTAATGCCTATTATTCTCCAGAACTTTCTCTATGCTAATTAATGCCTACATCTTTCCTCCTCCTGCAAGTTGTTCTCCAGGGACTACGTAGTCCGTAATGACAAAATGTTAGGGTCACAGAAAATCTGAGAAGTGTCTCTTTTCTAGATGCCCTTAGACAAATGACAAAGGAACAGTGCAAGTCTATATGAACAAAAAAACCGCAACATAGAAATAAATTAATAGTTTTCAACTTTTACAGGTGCCTAAGTATTTTCCAGTGGAAGCATGGATCCCAGGATATGAAACTTTAGCCTAGAGATGAGGCTCACTTAAAAAATTCCCTTTCAAAGAGTCCTTGGAGGTAGTATACATACTTCAAGGTATGTAGACAACAGCTGGAAAACAACAAAATAGAGTATTGGGTGAAAAAAAAACAGAACAACTTGTAGATTTAGTAAAAAGTTGAAAAAAGTTGAAAGGAACAGACATTTCTATTCTGAATAATATTTGCACTGCTTCAAGTATATATTAATGCTGTCAGTAAATCAGTGTTGGACAGTGACTTCTCGCAGACGTTATTAGAAACATTCTTACCTCTGATCTACAAAAACAAATTTCCCATCTATTGCATGTCGAGAAACGTATTCCGTAGGTTTCACTCTGATTTCACCATTCACTGGTTGTGGTACTACATGGGGATGCAGCCGTCCAATTGCAACAAGACAACTTAAATTACAACCCTCGTTATCTGGTTCATTATCTTCATCTAGTCCCATTTTTGTTGGCGGCCAGCTTTTTAAATATCCTGTACTATGAATAGTGCAAAAGCTTTTGCGGTCTGCTGTTTAAAAAAAAAAAAAAAAAAAAGAAAAAAAAAAGAAAGAAAGAAAGAAAGAAAGAAAGAAAAGCTCATTTAAGTCGTCAATACTGCTTTTGGAGAGCTTCATCTTACAGTTTTGCTAAAAAGCACAAAATGCACCTTCTCTCTAATCCTGGAAATTTGAGATATTGCTTACTAAGGGTTTTTCAGTATTCCTGTGACATCACAGCACATTAGAGAAGTCAATATACAATTTACCTCTGCAAAATTATAGTTCAGACATTTGATAATCTTTATGTATAAACTGCATCAACTCTTATTGTTTCAGCATGGGATGCAAATAATCTAAAGGATTGTCTGGAGAAATTAGTATATTTACCAAAAAAAGAAAACCCCAAAAACCTTTTTTCAACAATATGAGCCTCTGGGAAAAATACAACAATATGGTTACCCAAAAATATACCATTTGGGGTGCACGGGGGTAAATATATACAGGGCTGAAGGTTAAGACTCACAATGACAAGTAGTACAGGCAGTATCTGAAAGGAGAACTCATCTCCCCTTGCCTTGAGCAGGCAAGACTGGCAGCACACACTGCCCACAACAATTTCACAAAAGAAGAGAGGAGAATTTGGCTTTCTATGCTAATACAACACAGAAGAGCTACTCTGGAAAAAAAAGAAACAGTATGAAGAGGAGACAGTAACAGACCTAGATATAGTTCTTATAGCAATATTTTAAGAGGAAACATTGACTCTAGTCAGTAAGCATCAAAAACTTAACCACTGCATATTAGCAATTGTAAAAAAAATGCTTGATAAAAAAAATGCTTGATAAAAAAAATGCTTGATAAAAAAAATGCTTGATAAAAAAAATGCTTGATAAAAAAAATGCTTGATAAAAAAAATGCTTGATAAAAAAATGCTTGATAAAAAAAATGCTTGATAAAAAAAATGCTTGATAAAAAAAATGCTTGATAAAAAAAATGCTTGATAAAAAAAATGCTTGATAGTCATTCTATTTGAGAAAATGTATAATCGCTACCTTTCTTTTTTGAACAGGTTGAAGGAAAATCCTTGTCTTCTACTTTTACAGAAGGTCTATTGCACTTCATCCTACAAAAGAAGGACCGTCTTGCTCCAGAACATAGTCGTGATGGCCCAGGTGTTATATCAGTTTTAACTGGGAGTCCAGCTGCAGCAAACAAAGGAAGTGAGGAAACCTTCTCTTTGTTAGATAAAAACTTAACCATACAAATGATTACATCATACGACCAAACTGTATGATGTTTTAACTTTGCTGGGACTTGCACAGATGTCCCAACTGTTACATCCTTCCCAGAAGCAGAACTGCTTTTTTGGAGATTTTCCTTTAAATGAACGAACAACAAGAAGATACCAACTGACTCAACTGACCATATAAACTTAAAGAGCTCCTGATGATACCTTCTAGTGTGAAAACACTGACTTGAGAGTACAGGGTTCTAAATGCAAAGATCACAGATAGATTGTGAAAATCCTCACACATCTTGCAATAAACATTTTAATTTCTTTGAACACTATCAATTGATTAAAAACAGTGATTATTTACCCATAACTAGAGTGGTACTTCATACATACAGTCATCCAACAGTGCCATAGCCCTTCACTTTCAGCTGGAAGACTTTTCCATCATAACACCCAAAAGACACATAGGAATGTATAGAGCAGAACAGGCCCAGTGCCATTTCAGGTCCCTCTCAACTGCAATATCTCAACACATCAGATTTCTTTCCTTGTTCTGATGGAAGGGGGAGAAAGTGATATGCACACAGACTGCAAATCTCCAAGAACTGCAATTATGTGTAAGGAGTCTCTCTGTCCACAAAGAAAGAAGTCCATATGACCATGCCCTAACAATAAGCCCTAACCTTTATCATATTCCTGCAGGAGGTCTTTAGAATCCTCTGCAGAACATAACTGGAGAAACATGTTACCAAATGGCACATCAACTCTGGGAGCCAACAGCAGAGTGCAGGTACAGGGCTCCAGGAAGATGCTTGGCACGTGTCAGGAGTGCAGGTATCTGCAAGGTCAGTGATTCAGTTGGAGCTCTTGCGGAGAGCACTCCAAGAACTGAGGGAGGTTCTAACTCGCACAGTAACTTATCCACAGCTTGCTATCCACCTCAACCATTTCTGCATGGGGATATACATAAATGGACAGGTGTAAACACGGACAAAAACTTCTAGGGCCCCGTAGGCTTTTAATATGAAGAGGAAGACAGTGATTCCAACGTTTCAGTGTTGTATGCCTCTCTGTCATAGCAGCTGGGAAGAACAAAATTCATGGCATTTATTTTTGCCTTTACTTTGTCAGAGGCACACAAGAAAGGGATTAGCACTGGATAAGCACACTTAAAGACCAGGGAAAACTTTCCAGAAACCAGGAGCCTAAGGCTCATCACCCTGGAATGACCTATCTTAGTCCAGTTTCTGACCTCGAGCTGGTGGCTTCTTTCACATGAAAGATCCAATACTGGGCAGCTGAAATAATACAAGTGAGTCTACAGCGCTACCTACTACCATTCTGCTCATCCTGTATTATCACTACTTGCTGCCTTCGATGTCTGAGAAAAAAGGACTCCTCACAGATAAAGCCAGTTAGTAAAACTAATACATCTATATTGCAGTGCATGCTAAACCTACAAGCTTCCACATTTAGGTATCGATTTAGTACTTTTTTCCCTGCCTTTAAGATGGAACTTCCTTGACATACATGAGGTACTTCTAGCTGGAAAAGAATCTTGTGGAATGACAGGTAATCCAAACAGCTCCTCCCACCTTCTGGATGTTAGGTAAATATTCAGAATCACTGTATCTGGCTACCTGACACTGTTTCAAAACACACTAATACTCACTTTTTGCATCAATAAGCCTTTCTCGTGGTGCAGTGTCAGAAGAAGAGAGCTGTTCCTTCACTTTGGCAATGTCTTTAGGATGAAGGTAATCAAATAAGCTTTGACCAATCAAATCATTCTGTAGATATTGAATATTCAGTCAAAAATTAAAATAATTGTACCATATATTTTCCTAATTTTAGCATCCATTATTAAGAATCCTTTTATATATAGGTCTGATCAAAAACATCAAACATCTGAGATCCAGGATTTAATGGAATGTATTTTCTCTATATGTTTCAAAGTTATGACTATGTTGCATAGTAATTTAATAATTCAATTATTTTCAAGAAATGTTTTGCAGAAATAGCATGCTCAGTCCAATAACAACAAACATTTTGGCTTTTATTTAGTCTCATTTTGTGTACTACACATTTGAAGTAAAAATCCTAACTACAAATATTTTCTTTCAATATTTATGTGATTAGTAGATATTTAGTATATACATAAAATAAAGGCTGCCTGAAGGAAACCTTTGAAATTTTTTTAAAAGTTTAGAAGGATAGCAGATGACAGAAAAAAAATCAAGACTATTATTTAAACGTTATATAGTGCAAGTCAAGCCTTATGTTAAGCATGTATTAAAGCCTAGTTTTGATCTAAATACTTCTCAGATGGTATTTTGGAGGGAATCAATCCATGGATAACACCATGGAATTAGTTTCTATTTTCATCAGTTTTACTTGAGAAGTCCCACTCCCATGTTGGCATTTATTTTAAAATAAAGTTTTTGACAAAGAATGATGCGAGATACTCCAGGTGTTTAGATAAAGGTGCTGCTGCCCAATAGCAAGTGGTCGGCTCAATACAAACTTTAGATAAGTTTTTAATCCATTTTTAAGTAGGATAGCAAACAGAGAACAAAGATAACCAAGTAGAAAAATTTTCTAGAACATATGTGAAGCTGTGGGAAGAATCTCGGACTGATTTTTCAATGTTCACTTAAAAGCAAAGTTAGATAACACTTGTGCAAGTCTGATGGTACATTCCTAATGAGAGTGTGTCACTACTGGTGAAACAGAGTTAGTACATTTTCACCTCCTTAGATTGAACTCAAACCAGGAACAATTTTTTTTAATAATATTGCAGAGATCAGAAAGCCTTTTTTTGCAATAAATCTCCCCTTTCAAGATAGACCATTCACATGAATACTAACCCCCCCCCCACCTCCCGCCAAATAAATGCATAATCACATAAAGCTTTTCAAATCTTCTGAGGCCTAACATTATTTAAAATAGAAAAGAATACCTGACTGTAGTTGAGGATCTTGAAGACAGATTCTGAAACAAACAGTATCTTCCCTCTGTCACAGCCCACAACAAAAAGAAATCCATCTGCTGCCTAATTAGGAAAAAAAAATGTAAATTGCTAAGTTATACATCTTCACTACACCACTCTAGCCTTTAGAAGCCTTTTATATACAGTAGGATTTTTACACCAGGAAAGCTCTCTAAACATTTATAGAGATAACTGAGTCAACAGGCAAAATATGAAATTACAATGAATTTTTTTTTGCATTTGCAAATATTTTTGGCATCTTTCTGGGAATCATGCCCAGAATTTAAAATCATTTTTAAGGGAAGAAAGAATCCGTGTTTTGCCCTGTAATATTATGATTATGTGTAATAATGCTTTTCTTTTCAAATTAAAACATTACCTTAATTATATTTACTTCATATTGGCTCCTTTAGAAAACAAACATAACCTTGATATTTTTGTGTCTGCAGGTAAGTAGTACCCATTCAGAAATTATTATTTTTCAGTCACACACAAGCATGCAGGATCAGGCCCTAACTTTATGGCTCTAGAGTCACAATGCTGTAGAAATTCAATCCTGCATACGCTGTATTTGGTCACTGCAGTGCTTCACAAATTATGCAAGCTACTAGAAGTGCTTAACTACTGACACAAGTGATATACAGTATACTCTCTGCACTGTAAAAGAAGTATAGAGCAAGCAAGTAGCCAAACATACTGAGTCGTGTTGCATCAGTGACCTCAAATAAACCAAATTCATCCATCATTGTATGCTGAAAATCATGTCAAGGTAGCCCAAGGCAGAATGTCTGTAAGAAAACTACTTATATAATTTTGGTTCATTCCATGAAATAACCAAAGATTCTGATGAGGAGGAAGCACAGTGCTTTTACCATCAAAATATCCGAGTTTCTCAGATCTCCATCTAAAATACTTTTGCTTAATTTTAGACATGCTAATCATCTTTAAATCGCACTGACTTTACACAACGGTCTGTCATCCTCCATAATCAAAACATTCTTAAGCTGAGGTACAAGGTAGAAAAATACTGGTGTTTTGCTTTGGGAAAGCTATAATCACAGCTATTAATATCTCATAATTAAAAGCTGAAACATACCCTGAGAATAAGATGTTTTAATTCATCATCTGATAAAAAAGCAGGCTTATAGTTTGCTTCTGTATATGGATTTGTAGCACCTAAAGAAAAAAAAAATCCCCTATATATTACTAAGTTTGTGATACACAAATTTGACAACAAACATTTTAATGAGCAATTTTCCTTTGACTCTTCTTTGTACTGTCATTCTTTTCAGTTGTTTCTTAAGAAGAAAGTTGCTTTTTTGTTCTCTTTTATATCCAGATGAACTCTGCTGCTATTGGCCCAGAAAAGGATGAAATCTTTTTGCTAAAAACACAAACATACTAAAGTGTAGGTCATAATGCAAAATAAATGTCTTCTGAGATATAAAAGTGTTGAACATATTTTTTGCCTTGAGTGCTGTGCTTGACTTAGGAAGGTCTATTCTCAACATAAGAGATCAAAAGTAGGAGATTAAAATATAAAAAAAGATTTCTACCTTCAAACTATTTCTTCTTCCTAGAACATAGTAAAATACAACAAGGTCACTTAACGAGACCATTACAAATTGATTCTCTCATTCCATGTCAGAGACAAAGCTCAACATTACAGAGGCCATCTCTAACAATGTCCAACCCCCGAAATTATCAACAAATGAGGCAGTTAGTTGTTCTAGTGTAATTCTTCCCATTCAATTTCCTTTAGAAAGACAAAGGGAATCAAATTAGTAACCACTGAACTGTTATTACGTACTAATCTAGCTAAATGACAGTGGCATGAAAAAGTTAAACTTTAAAAAAAATGCTAATATAAATATGACTGGAATATGCCAGGCCTCATAGAAACCAGGAAAGTGACTCTTTCTGGAAATTAGCTGCCCCCCTACCCTTTGTGAGGCGCACGCTCTTTGGAGGCTTAAGCTTTCACCATCACCACAGATTGCATCCAACAACTGATTCACTCTTAGGCACAGATGTAGGGCATACAGAAGCTTAAAACAACCCCAACTCTTCCAAAACCACAAGTGTTTCCTTTCAGGTGCTTGTAACAGAAACCAATTAAAATGACTCAAATCAAATTCTCAAAGTACTGCTTATTCTGTCACAAAGAGCTAATGGTACAAAAACAGATCTCACCAGTTCTGTAGAAATATTACCCATACCTAAAATCTAACTTTCTGTCCAAACAAGTCTTGCACCCTGCCTGCCTAGGAGCATTGTTCAGTGCCACACAATTTTTTAAGTGTGGACTGCCACTTAAGCCCTTTGTTCCCTTTCCCTGCACACCTCAGCTGCTTTGCCTTTCTTGAATATAGAGATGGTGATCAATAAGGTCAGCCTCCTGGCTTGATGGAAAATTCTTTGCTCACACAAAAAAGCTCCCCATCAGATATCACATCACGAACCCGCAGTTGCTCAGCTGCAAGACAGAGGAGAAAGGGAGACCATGTCTCTTAAATGGTAGCTTGATGTTACAATGAACTAGCCATAGCATAAAGCCACATCTTGAGTTGGAAGGTACAGTCTGCAACATTTGTCTTTCCATGACTTGAGTCTCTCAGCCTTTGCTAGCCCACACAAATTCCTTTTTTTGTTCTAGGGTCTGATATATTTGATATTCTTAAGGATTCCGAACGGGAAAAAAAAGTGCTAAAGATGACATCTAAGTTCAAAGGTGTTTCTAAGGAAGGACACATGGAGGATAAAAAGGAAAGGTAGCCTCATTACAGCTTCACTTTGTAACCAAATCTACAGAAGCAAGTAAGAGAAAGGGCATAAATCTTCATGGCTATATTTGATGAAAGGCTCTGGATGCTTAAGACTACAGCAGTATCAGGTGAGAAAGCTAGGAAAGGAGTTCTGAAGAGAATTCCATCGTGAACCACAGCACAGACAAGATGCACACATAAGGGCTCCAGCAGAATAAATAGCTCCAGCAAAGGAACAGCATGCTTATATCATCTCTTTTACACTGAAAAGCCCTAAACAACAGCTTTAGCAAGAGACTGAGGTGACATATCTTTCTAACGTCACTCTTTAAAAACAAACAAAAAACGCTTAAAGCTACAAAACTTAACAAATTGATTTGCTAGAAGAATATGCATTAGTCCCCCCATACTTTAAAAACGGCTAATTTTTAAGCAGCTGAGGTGAATTTGACAAGTTAAAAGTTCTTTAATTTCCACAAGTGTAACTACACCAAACAGAAGTAGCATTGCAAACTCCTTAGTGCCTACAGCTCATAAAAAATTTTGGAATCTCAAGAGCTATGGTGTGTTGCAGTAACCTATAAAAGAAACAGCATCACCCGCTAATAAAAGTCCTCCTGCAGGGCATTAACTTGCTCCTTTTTCACAGAGGCAAGAAAGAGGGAGAAAATGAATGGCTTTGGGGAAACTCCATACTTTTCCCTCCCCACCAACTTACCACGTAATGTTTTCATATGCTGGACTGCCATTCTCAACACAGTGAGTTTATCTAGTTTTCGAGACATAGCGTTGCATGTTGGTACCAAAGATGCCAGTTCATCTATAAAACTGTTCATTTTATCTCTACGCCTTTTTTCAATTTGACTATGAGCTTCCCTAAACAAGTAAGGTGGTGAGGAAAAACAAGAAAGCATGAGAAAATAAATCATTAAAAAACAACCAAACTCCTGAAAAACAGAAATGCAAAATAACCTCCCCCTGACAATTAACCACCCTCTCTTATCCTCATGACAAGCCCATCCACATACAGAGAGTTCTCCAGACATTAAATGTTCATTATTTGGGTGAGTAACAGTTATAAACAATAGGCAAGGCTGCAGCACATGGCTTTAATTTACCAGAAAACACATATAATGTTGGCCACACTGTACTCCGCGCACAAAATTATCTTACGAATTTCCTACTGCTGTCCAATACTTCTTAGCACATACACCGAAACCTAACAGGAGTCACAAAGGTCACAGGTAAGCAAACTCCAGTGTATATAAAAATTGAATGAAGTAGTCAATTAAGTATTGTAACCAGTATACTATATAAATGCACTAAGGACTTAAAACTATCTCTTGCTGTGGCAATATAAGTTTTCTAAACATCCTACAGTTTTCCATTTAAAGTATTTGAGATGCCTCTGAACTAAGCTCTTGCTTAACCAGGAAAATGATGATCAATACTGATTTTGTTTACTTTTGTTCTATATTTTCAAATATTACACAGTCTCTATGAACACTTTTGTGACCCACTATGACTTTAAAGAAACAAGATTATGAATGCAACATTATCAGAAGCACATGTATAGGCTTCAGTTTCAATGCTAATATTAACAGAAGTGACTAAAAATATATTTTAATAGTTATCTACCAAACGAGCATTTTCACAAAACTATATGCAGTTCATGCAAAAAAAAAAAAGTTAGTGTATAAAAATATGGACAAACAACAGAAGGTCAAAGCTATAAAAATTTATTTTCAGAATAAGAAACACATGCAAATATTCCTTATATGGTGAAAGCTGAGATAGCAATTCTTTTCAATATACTTGTTATGGGTATATTACCTTGCATTTTTTATTCTGCCTTGTTGGTCTGTATACTCCAATCTGTTAAGAAATGGTATCACAAAATTACAGTACGGAAAACAATTATTTTAGTGCATCTCACATACCTACTTGACCTTCATCAAAAATCAGCATTTTATTTGATTCTTTATTTAACCATTCCTCAGAAAAGATCATTATTTATAATATTGCGGTGCATCTCAAACTTTTTTTTTTAATTTCTGTAACAACATTATGCCTTTTTCCTGGAAAATAAACAGTTTGAGGCATCTGACTGCAGTAACATTGAGCACTGATATCTAAACACGGGATCTTATGTTAGTACTGTGGAACTAACAATTTACTGATTGTATCAATAGTACCTTCCATGTTGGTCATCTTTATCTGTATCCATACCTTCCCTGCAGAAACAGAATGAAGTAATTTATCACAAATTAAGCAGGATTAGCAAAACTCTTATCAAACTGTGATAAAATTAATATAAAGTGTTCCCACCACATTTAAATCCTAAGTACAAAAATAACTCAAGTTAAAGAACATAAAAATGAGAACTTGGAAGGACTAGAGAAATTCTGTTTTTTTGCAATACTAAAACATTTTCTTAAAGTGGTTCTCTCCTTTAGAGCAAGCCAAATGGCACAGTTTGATGTATTTGACAGTAAAACATGCTGCAGTTCAAAGACATCATCTGTTGTAAAAATGTTTTTCAATTAACTGAAGAAAAAAATGAAAAAGGACATATCAAAGCAGGTACTTTTCATGCCTTCATCAGAAATATGGCAATTAACTTGCACTTTCTACAGTTAAAGATTTGAACACAGGCAGTCATCGAAGTGGTACTGTAAAATCCGCAAGTTGCCTGGAATTAACTTGTGCAAACGCCTGTGTGTTCTACAGCTTAGTTTGCCTAACGGTAGTTGATTTTGGGGTAGGAGACAGTAATAATTTACTGGATTTGTCTTGACAGCTGAAAGAAATCTAAGGAAGGGGGCATGAATGATAAAAAGGATCCTTCTTATTACATTTTTAATTTGTAATCGTAACTACAGAAATAAGAAGAGATGAAAGCCTAAACCTTCACAGTAGTACCTGGTAGAAGACTTTGGATGCCTAAGACTACAGCATTATTAAACAAAAGAATTAGGAAAAGAATGTTTTGATACAGTTAAATCTGTACAACTGTGTTTCAAGGGGCATTCTTAAATCTGGCTTATTCTGGTTTAAATTGTACCTGTAAGTTCTAGGTAAAGGGAGGGAATGGTGAGGAAAAAGTATCTTTTTCAAGTTTGAAGTGAAACTGATTATTGAAATATTTATACTTACTCAAAAGGAAAGCCATCAAGTCTGAAAAGATAAAGAAAAAAACATTACACCATAAGAAGTTATAACACTACCTACATTTTTGTTGAACTTCTTAAACTAATAATTTATATTCTATTTGAAATGAAAGCACAATGAAAACAAAGACAATAGCAACGAATGTTCATATTCTAAGATGACAAATTTGTTCAAGTTGGTCTACTTTCAGAAAGAATAATTCTGCTTTTTAAGACAGGATAATGTTACAGTTCATTACATTAAATGTGAAACATTAGACATAATTTAGGACAGTTGTTCTACTATTATACAAATTATTATGATACTGTTTCATTTGCAGAAATGAAAAGATCTCTGCTTTACACATATTGCCCTTGTGGTTAGGTAAATGGAATTTCAGAGGACTCCAAGGTCAGGAATAAAAAATGTATCTCAAGTTTCTCAGTTTTTTGATTCTGCACAGCAGGACAGAGAACCATTTTCTTTTAGTTAGCGCTGAAGTCCTAATTCTGAAAACCATACAGACCTCCTCATACAATAAGGAAAATAAAAGGAATCTCAACATGCAAATTAACTGCTGGCATCACTTCAAGACTACAAAGGGGCCTGAAACAGCACTGAACTTTAACACATTGAGAGGCTAGGTGCTTTTTAGAAATTTTAGGACAATCCTTTTCATATTAGTCATTAACGTACTACCATTATTTCAGTTCAATATTAGACATTAGCATTCTTAAAAACAAACATAGCAGTCTTTCATATATTATTCATTGTACTTTCTAATTAACCACCTTTGTGATTAGTTTTTAAAGAAGTTTGAATAATGCTAAGTGTTTTCTTCATCTCTCAATTTGCACATTCGAGTTACTGTATTAGCCAATGGCTCAAAGCACTTCTGATGCTTATGAAGAAATAGCATGCAGGTCTAGAGTAAGCCTTAGAAATACAAATGAGGCATCAATTATCCATTTATATAGGTAGCTGAACTACTATTCCCAAGGAAGGATTTATACACTGTAATAAATCACATGGTAGATATGATATCTCAGTTCTTAGCCGTTTCAGTGCCAATTCATTTACAATCAGGTTGCTAATGAGAATTGATGTGCTCTTTACCTACAAGATGCTTTTTGGGACACAAAGTCTACTTCAGCCTTCGAAGAACCCGGAAAGAAAAACCTAAAAGAGGTGTTTCCACCAGGTAATTTACTAATGCTTCAGGACAGTTTAATTTTTTAATCATATATTATTTTAACTTAAAACTTTATTCCCAAGAAAGGAACTAACTGTTTAGGGACCTGTGTGCAAAGTCTTGGATTCCAGCATGTAACTAGAACAGATTGTAGTGGAGAACGGATAACCTTTGCTGAAGTATCAGCAGTAGGTTGGATAGGAATTTCCCTGGAGGAGTTGCAGGAGAAAGAATTGAGGTGAAGCTGGTACGGAGAGCTGAAAGAGCAGCTCACCAATTAGCTTGTGTGTGCTTGAGAGGTGAACGGAGAACAACACCAAAATTGTCAGGTTCTTCCTTACTCCTTGACTAGTTTCACTGGTCAAGGAAGCATAAAGCTGGACACTCATAATTTATAAAAGAAAGAGGTTGTTAATGGGCAGCAAAAAGCTGAATGGCAGCATCTCTGAACAACATTTACAGATACATACATACAGAAAGGTGAATCAGAGGAGTCTATCTTCAGTTCTATACAAAAGTAGGAATTTTTGGAAACCACTATTTCCTTTGCAACACGACATGAACTATAGTAAGAAGACAGCCATTGTACACTTATTTTACTTAGGATTTAAGGAAACAGTATTTTCACATATTTAATAAAATGCACACACAACCTAAAGGGCAGAATTATAACTTACAAGAGCAAGCTGCCTTTTGGAAAAGAGGACTTGAGCAATGCTTCCTAGCCAGAAGAATAAAGATGGAGAAATCCTTTCTAGAGAAGAGGAAGTTAGTAAGATTGAAGCTGTTCACTGAATTTTGTAGTAGTCAATTCAACTAGAGGGAGTCATCTTTTTTTCAGGAAGGCTAAACGTATATTATGGAAGATAGGTATGTAGTATGTCCATAGTCTCTAAATTGTAACTAAAGTTTTGCACATAACCTGTCCTAAAGAGAAGCTCTCTGCACAGGGAACCTGAATCTTAATTGTTATGCTTAGCTTGGATTAAAAATTGTACCCCTCCCTGCAAAAGGAACTTCTAACAGTCCAATAGCCCATGACAATAGAATTTGTAGAGTTGCATAAGAATGGATGTTACATAAAAATGGACTACATAGCTGTATTAACGGATGAGACCCATCCATAATTTAACCTGCAGCTAGCCGTTGTAAAATTATAACACATATGATGAGGGCAAAAGTAGGCG
Organism: Dromaius novaehollandiae; assembly: GCF_036370855.1. Taxonomy (NCBI): domain Eukaryota; kingdom Metazoa; phylum Chordata; class Aves; order Casuariiformes; family Dromaiidae; genus Dromaius; species Dromaius novaehollandiae. The sequence goes on from NC_088102.1 coordinate 59,598,022, forward strand.
CAAAAAAGGAACTATTCCTAGTTTTGCTTCTGCTTTTTAATTGATTATTAATTTCCTCCCTGCTAGTCAGACTGTTTGCTATGTAAATAGTCAATATACTCATCCTTCACGTTGTACATTTTATCTATATTAATTTATCTTTCCTGATCACATAAAAGATTTCTCTCCGCAGCCTTATCCCAAAAGCCTTGGAAGAGATTGTGACACTAGCTGCATAGCCTTCAAAACCGGCTGCACTGAAATGAAGGCTTTATGCTTACTATTAAATAATGAACTTTCTTATTAGTGTATAGTAACTTCTTTCTTCATTAAAACCTTTACAACAGGTTATCATGAAAAGGTTATTAAGAAAATTACTATAAATACTTGATTGTCTCCCCCACCATGATATTCTGTCATAACCTCTTTTCAACAGTGCTAAATCAAGAGAAATCTAACTTACTGATAATCAGTAGAGCTTCCTTTCCTTTTCCTATTACAATCCATTCCTGAAGCGCTAAGGGAACTGGAGATCAAGTCAGTAGGATCTGGTGACATGAAGTCACTAATTGTAGAAGAAATGTCCATCCTTTGGTCTGCCATTGGTTTGTCTAAAGTTATCAAAAAAGAAATGGAAAAAAAAAAAGACTGCATTAACAGAATCAGAAACTTACATATTCTTAACCAAAAAACAATTTTCAAACTTGGTATACTTAATATCTGCAATAATTACAATTCCATTATTTGCTTTTGTCATAAAACAGATACAGGCTATTACTCTTTCTTTCAACTACTGTTGTATTAAACACTGCATACAAGCCACAACCATTCTCAAAACACATTACTTAACACAGCGTTTTGCAGATTTGTCAACATGAGCTGGAACTAAACTGGGTTTACTGTTAACTGGCCAGCCAACTGCTGCTGACCAACATAAAGCATAAGTTCTGTCTGCCTTTTGCTTAGCAGGGACACCAATTCAAGTGTCTCTCTCCTTCAGATGCAGATCATATTCTCAAAGTTCATAAACTTTGAGTGTTCCACTTCCATTAAATTCCATGGAATAGAGCTCAAAATACTTCCATAGTAACCAGGTTAAATGAACACCAGCACAAGAGTCCCCACAAATAAAAACCTAATAACTCAGCTATGGTCTAAGCAGCCTAGCTAAAGGTGCAAAAGAATTTGATTAGCTTTTTGTTCTAAAGAATGTATACTTTAATCCTCTAGACTGCAAATAACTCATTTAATTATATTGTTCATAGACACATAGTATAGAGCGTATCCATTACTAAAGGACATCAACTGTGAAATAAAGAATTTTACCTGAAAGCCTGCCTTGGAAGCCTAGATTCACCTAAGGAAAGAAGCTGATGCTCAGCCTGAAGCAGTTGATCACCTTAAAACATTTTTGTGCCTTGTGATTTGTTAGTCAAATACTCCCAAGAACCTGAACAGGAAGAAAATCAGCTATCATGAAAATCACTTTCAAGGTAAGTTTGTCTTGAATGACTATTTTAGACAAAGCTTACAATAGCAAATAGATACTTTAACAAAAAATAAAATTTCTGTTTTCTACTAGAGAGTCAAGTTTTAATGTTCTTTAATAAAGTATAGAAGCTTTATCCATTATCAACAGAGTTAGATGATGGGACGCGCATCTTCAAAGGCCCCAGCTTTGGAACAGAACTGTTATCCTCAACATCAGTTCCCTTTGGGATCTGTTTGTCGCTCCTTGGGCTTGTCAAGTAGTCACATAAAAACCCTCCACAAAACAATGATCAGGTCTGAATGCACTTATTGTAAAACGCTACCAGAATGAGTCCAACTGCTGCAGAGCGTGAAAGACGGACTGACCCTTTCATTTCCTGGCTGCTTCACTTTTAAGCTGACCATAGCAGTAAGATGATTCGGGCTGGGTTTACTGTTTTATTTTACTTTGTAATAGCAGTTGGTATTTTCAAACGAAAGATGGTTAAAATTATTGTTCTATTCTGCAGGCTTCAAGTTTTAAATCAAATCCACACACCATACTGTAACTCAAGCCCTCAGCTATGTCTCCCAGCTACACTGTAAGCTTAGCGGCCAGCCTGCAGATGGATGCCCTCCACTTCCGGGTTTCTGTCATGAAACACTTTTCATCAAAACTTACTATGTGAGACTACAACCTTAAAACAGTTCTAACAGTCTGCCTCTAGTAAAGGTTAAATTTTTGAAAGTATTTGAATACACTGTTTTGCGGTTTAAACATCTGCGAGCATTGCTACCGCCTTTCCAATGTGCGATGAGAGCAGAGCACGCTGCATACACAAATCAGCAGCACACACTTTGAGATGTTCTCAGGTTTAACTAGCATTCTGTCAATGTGAGCGCATTGCAACTGATTCTACTGCACCATGTATAAAGACACGTTAAAAAGTTATAAACTAACAGAAACCCCACAAAATCCAAAGTCAAGGGTATCATTTTCTTCATGTTTCTTCAACTAATGAACAGAGAATCATCTTCTTTTTTCCAGAAGCAGAGCTTCCAAGTGAGGGGTTCATCATCCATCTCACCATTCATCAGACTTCTCTGTGGTCTTTTCTCAGTAACAAAAAAAATTGGTATATCTGAATGTGTGGACATACTGATAACAGCAAGTTAAGAGCTGGCACCAGGTCACTGACAAAAGGTAAATCGATATAAATTCAAATCAAATTATGAGTTCTCATTGAATCCAGAACCATAACTGATTTTAGAAGGCATCTGTCATCCACACTAATATAGCTACTTGTAGATCAGGCCTTATTTTGTCCTTACTTTAGCCCTTTCCTAGTTGTCTACTTTGTCTCTCTTACCCAAAGCTGCATAACTACAAATCTAGTCGTATGATCAAGTTACTGAGGTCTTTGAGATTACCACAGTTTAATTTATAACGCACCAGTTAAACCACAGTCGCTGACCATTTCTCTGCTCTTGGTCTACCTATCAGATGCAAAGAGAACATTATCTTCAACCTCAGTTGATGAGCAATAGTTGATTACAGCTAAACTTAGAGTGGCCTGTACGTAAGCCCTACACATTTAGCGATAACGTACTATCACACCTAGCTGCCTACAGTGATATTTCTCTGTGCTAAGTACTGTGCATCCACAATTCAATCCTAGAATCTACCATAAAACCCTGGGCACTCTACAATGCATGCTCTGGAAATGAGCAGTTTCCAAAATTTTTGGCCCAGTCATGCACCATTAACTTTCCAAAGCTCCTGAACACCACTATACACCACTATCTGAGTACTTGTTGAGGTCAAGCTTTACTGCATAAGGTAGTTTTACGGACCTCAGAAAGAAGGTTGGGACTCACTGAAATAAAAGAAACATTTTCCCAAGTTTGACATAGTCTCTTTAAGAATACCTGATAGTTGGTGTTTTAGAAGGAAAGGGAAGGAAAAAAGGGATATGATGAGAGAAGGGGATGAGAAGAAAAAAAAAGGGGGCAAAAAAGCTGCACAAGTCATCAGTATGTTTTCATGCAAAAAAAAGCTCTTGTTGTTCGTCTCAAAACATAACTTTAAAAAGCGGTTTCACAGAAAAATTCTATAAATTAAGTATCCATTCAACTGTGCTACTATTTTAAAATCTTTAAATAACAAGAGCATATACTTCATAGTTTCAAAGCAGCTATTTTAAGTACCTGGGCCATTTAAACAGAGCAAAACTACATTAAAAAAAATAGAATTCTCAATTTCTTTTCAAGTCAGCCTCTTCTCCACAATGTTTCAAATGTCCATCTCAGTTCCAACAACCACAGTCCTACATTTCAGTATTATGGGAACCAAGAATCATGTACGTCTCTTGAAATAAGGTTTAATGTTAAAAAATGTCAACTCAATGATCAGAGGAACATCAGCATACCCCAGTATAATAAGCAGTGAACAGTTCATCAAAATTTGTTTTATTGTTAGGCTTTCTTAAAAATCTAGAAAAGGGAATACATCAGTAGCTTTTCAGCCTCAAGCTGCTGGTTGTTTAATGGCTCAAAAAAATCCTCTACAAAAAGTAACACAGGAAAAAATACCCATAGACATAAGCAAAGCCCAAATTTTCCAATTATGACCCCAAGCCTGTTGCCAAGGTACTTCAAGAACCTACTTGAAAAAATGCCATGTAGGTCACTTCCTGATTAAATTCCCCTGTAGGTAAGAATCAAATGATATTTTGTCACTGTGTCGCATCAGATGGTGTCTCTCCATAGCCTAGTTTGGACTACTTCCTTCAGGATTCCCTTTCCTTGTGTTCAATCTTTCTCTAACCTCCCATCAGGAGGCTAATGAGATAGTAAACATAAATCTTATTGTTCATCTGTTAAAAACAAAAAACTGTTAGATGTCACATGACTAGCTTAATCATGCAGCAAAGCTGATCACGAGTACATAAACACCTCTGAGCAAATCAAGGTCAGAGCTAAAGTAGGTCAACTAAGTCTGCCAAGCACCAGTCTGGGGAGTCTGGACCTCTTCACGCAAGCACCACCAGCTTCAGCTATCCCCCAGGCAAGATTCAACTACTTCCAACATACACCTATTTAAAAAGAAACATAATTCATAACTTTGTGAATCAGAAGCGTGTCATATACTAAAAGTATTATTTCACAATGATAGAGAAAAACAGTGGTGTGGCTTCCTTAAGAAATAATTGAGAAGATGCTTGTTGTCCTTATGCGTAATGACTGAACTGAAAACAGAGAGCTACGGAAGGGAAATCTTTCTTCCCTTCATAGCAATATTCTAGGTCAGACATTAATTTACACAGTGTGGACTAGTAAGAAACAGAAGAATAAAGATTATTTATCTCCACTATCTATATTTCTCCAAGATGTGTTGTAGACATCTCCAGCTGTGGGTGCATTCAATAAACGTGGGGGATTTCTGCTCAGCAGCACAAGGACTGCAGTATCCCTATGAGGATTTCAAGACAGACACAGGCACATGCAGACATGGCTGCTGCAAGTGACAAGCAGTTCTTTTAATAGCAGAATCTTTATTATGAAAAAGTCCATAAAAATCAAAGGAAGATCTCCGAACAAAAGCAGTGATATTTTCCATCCCCTCAGCACTAAAGGAGCAGCTGTCCGAATACTCCATATCTGTTCAATATATTGATATTCTTTTGTTTTAATAGCACACTTCTACTCCTTGAACTTCCTGAAACTATTTGCAAGACTATTCTGTACTCCCAGAAGATAAAATACCATAGGGTAGTCATCTCCTATGCAGATGTTTTAGATGCACAGTACCCACTGCAGCATAGAACTGACTTTATCCTGCTTTGCTTGTTGAGGGCATCCTTTTACCAATTACTCAACACCATGGTTGCCAACAAGCCACATTTGAGTACTGGAACTCTTCCCTACCCATGCACTCAGCAACAGCAGGGGCTCATGCTTCCTCCCCATTCTCAACCACACGCACAGCAGCAATCAGACAGGCTCCTGCCTCTCACATTATCAGCCGCTGCTTGCAATCTGGCACCCTCACAGCAGGAGCTGCACAAAGTATCCCTTTCTCCATGGAAGGCAGAGGCATAGCCTTCAACTGCTGAAGTGACTTACTGTTCAAACAGCTGTTCCTTGTCTTTCCTAAGGAAAAAGCAGCAGGCTGGAGGGAAGCAACCCATGAATTCAAACCAGCCACAAAGCTACAAGCTGAATCATTTTGACTTAAGGAAAAAAAGTCTCCAACGAACAGAAGAAAAACTCCATGGGCAAAAAGAACATCTTTCAGTTCTAGGAAGTCAGTTTAAAGGCAGTTTCTCAATAAAGTGCCCACACGTACTCCCCTGCCAAAATCAGGTTTGTTCATTGCTAGTGTCTCCGAGAAAAGACAGAATGCGGATCACCGTACAGGAGTCTTCTAAACTCATGCAACACTGTAAGTGGTAACAGAGCCATAGGACAATGTTCTGGATGTTATCCTGCCTAGAGAAGCACTTAGACTTTTAGCTCAGAAGGTGCATCATTTCCCATCTCTCCTTGCTTACAAGGGAAAGCACTTAAAGCTTTTACTCCTAGCTATTTTGGCAAAGAACTTTTATTTGATTCTTTGAAAACCTAAAATAAGTGGTAACTAAAACAATTCTTACACAAGGAACTCCCTAAAACAGGTGTGGAAGAGGGTATCCTTCCTGAGGACTGGAAGAGACCAAATTTCACTCCTATCTTCAAGGGCAAGGAGGAGGACCTGGGAAACTACCAGCCAGTCAGCCTTACCTTGATCCCTAGGAAGGTGATGGAGCAGCTAATCCTGGATACTATTTCCAGACACATGAAGGACAGGAAGGTGATTGGGAGTAGTCAATGGGGATTTATGAAAGGGAAAACCATGCTTAAGCAATGTGCTAGCCTTCGATGATCAGACAATGAGCTTGCTTGAGGAGGGGAGAGCAGTGGATGTTGTTTACCTTGATTTTAGTAAGGATTTTGACAACCATAACATCCTCATAGACAAGCTGATGAGCTGCAGGCTGGACTAGCAAGTGGACTAAAAAGTGGCTGAAGTTCCATGCTCTGACAGTTGTGACTTGCAGCATAAAGCGTAGCTAGAGACCAGCCACTAGTGGCACACCCTAGGGGTTGATACAGGGGCCAGTACTGCTCAACATTGCCATTTATGACATGGATGATAGGACAGAGCACACCTTCAGCAAGTTTGCAGATGATACAAAACAGGGAGAACTGGCTGATAACCAGATGATTGTACTGCCGTTCAGGGGGACCTCGACAGGCTGGAGAAATGGGCAAAGGGGAACCTCATGAAGTTCAGGAAAGGGAAATGCAGAGTCCTGCCCCTGGGAAGGAATAACTCCATGTACCAGGACAGGCAGGGACTGACCAGCTGGAAAGCAGCTCTGCAGAAAAGGGCCTGGGGTTCCTGGTGGACAAGTTGAATATGAGCCTCTCACAGCAAAGGCAGCCAACAGACTTCTGTGATGCATTAGGCAGTCCTAGCTGGTCAGTCCCTGCCTGTACTGGTACATGGAGTTATTCCTTCCCAGGGACAGGACTCTGCATTTCCATTTCCTGAACTTCATGAGGTTCCTCTTTGCCCGTATCTCCAGCCTGTGAGGTCCCTCTGAACAGCAGTGCAAGCATTTGGTTATCAGCCACTCCTCCCCATTATGTATTGTCTGCATGTATAAGTATGAAGCTTCAGACAGTGTGGAACGAAAGGAAAAGGAGCTGGTTCTACAAAGAGGGCTAAGATTCAAGAAAAACAGACAAAAACAAACAAGCAAAACCTAACATGATCTTCTCTCAGCGAAGCAGATGAATGCCTGTTTTGAAGCTGGCACAGTCTTGCTGATGGAGATTATAGACCATCTTTGGGGGGGGGGGGGGGGGTAGGAACAAAACCAAACCCCACCCGTGCCCTGTCAAGGAATCAAATCTGCTGAGACTAAAAGGAAGCTGTCCACACTATTGATGAGGTATTTCCCTCCCTAGTAGGGCAGGGATATGTACCACTAGCAGTATAGTGAAAAGTCTAGCATGAAATTCTACTGAATGGTCACCGGGTTTGGAGACTGTATCATTATCAGAAGCAGCATCCTGACTAACCATTCAACCCTCAGCCACAGGAGATTTCATTTCCTCCCACATGTCTCAAGGGAATCTGTCTGCCAATCTATTCAGTGAATCCGGGCTGAGAGTGTGTTTCAAAGCTTGCTAGTTTGTAATCCTTACTGAAAGCTATACCAAGTATAAACTTTCCGTCAGGACTAGACTCTTTGGCCTCCGATCCTTTGAAGTAAGCTCATGTTGGCCTGTTTAAATGCTTCCTTCTGGGCAGCCATCAAAAGGAAACCTCACATGAGAATTAGTCAAACCCTTGTGAAAGGGTGGTGATAGACACTCTTGGAAATTAGTACTAAGATGCTGCTCTTATCAAAGGAACTTGGCTTGCTTTAATAACCAACCCACCAATACACATACTCTAAGTTTTCAGCAGTTGCTTCCACAGAAATAATAAAATGGACCAGCCCTTCTTGGTAGATATGGTTTCAAGGGATTTCTGCAGCACACCTACTAAAGAGGGTTGTTACATACATATAAAGCAAACCTGTAGCCTCCGCACAAGCCTCAAAGCAGCAAGTATTGGTCCTGCAGACACTAAATACTGGGTATAGTGATATTGGTGATCAAATAAATTACCAAGCTTAGCCACAGTGACCAGAACTAGAGTAATGAATACCAATATCTCAGCTGAGACAGAGCAGGGACAAGTGGATGCTGCCTCAGAGCTGTTGCAAGCATTTCACTGAGAGGCTTATGACATTTTACAGATACACTAAGACCCCCATAGGTATTCTAGAAACACATTTTCAGTTTTGATCTCAAACATCAACAAGATGGAAATTTTAAGAAGGTTTTACAAAAGGTAAAGCTGTCAATAAAAGAGCCAATCTCCTACAAAGGGTAGGAAAAATTAAACAGAGTTAAGCCTATGTATAAATAAATATCAGTGTAAGATCCATTCTCAAGTAGCACATTTCATGACTCTGGATGTATTACTTAACAGGGCCCAGGTGATCACAAATCACCAGTTTAATTTCACTGGACACAGATGCAATTGAGAGGGAATAAAATTATAGTTGTTTGAAATCAGAAGAAAAATGAACTTTGATATCAGAAGTGTTTTCATTACTCACAAAAAATTACTTTAAGACAATGGTATAAACATTTTGTTCAGCATAGAACCCCAAAATTTCTGTAAGTTAAAACAAAATAGTTATATATTAAAAATAGAGACCGATGTTAAGTGCTGGTAAAGTAAGTCCACAGAAATCCATTTGTTAAGATGTAGTGTTTAATATTCATTTATTCCAATCCCTCAGAAGACTCTCTGAATGCGTGGGAAGGAACAAGGTATTAAGTTTTCACTATTACAGGAAAAAAAAAAAAAAAAACAACTGAATAACACTTAAAATGAATAGACAACAGAAGCCTTAAGTCCTTTGGCTGTACACTGAATTCTACTCTTCTAACACCAAAATTCTTTATTCTATTCGTAACAACCGACCCCTACACAGTCCAAGTAGGAAAATCTACTCCCTAAATTACTGAAATATAAGCTTAGTCTGGTTGTCAAACTGGGTTTCCAAGCCAGGTCCAGCCTCCAGTGAGCAAAGCCTGCACTATTTTACAACCACAGAATGCAATCTTTATCAGCTCCAAGCCATCCAGAAGATTTTTGGGGGATAAAAGGCTGAGGGAAAGCTATCTTACTAGATAGGCAAATCTATTATCCAGAATTAATGTGTCTTAATTAACAACCTAACCGAAGATACTGTTGATTTCCACAGGAAGTTATGTACTTCAGTGTGCTTTGATTGGAACCCTTAAAAAACAAATCTCTCAACTGAGGATGCAATGGTTTTGTGAAGTCTCCCAAATTGTATGTATTGCTCCTAATCTGTCAAAGTAATATGTCTTGTCTTGTGCAGCATTCAGTCAACTTCAAAGCAGAAATTACAAAAAACCCACCTCCTTCAGAGAACTGTACAGTCTGGAATAACAGACATTTTCAGAACAGGAGAAGCATAAAAGATAACAGGATAATCTACTTAACTCATTCCTCCTGTTTACGCAAACGGTAGAAATTTACAAATCAGTGCATCTTTAACTGCCAATGCCTACCTTTTGCACATGCAATCAAAAAGATGCAGCTTTCTATTCCAAGAGTTCTTCTTCCTCCTACCTATGAGCATTGCTTATTGCAGGCATAAGCTTTAGATGCAAGTTTTATCCTCATCCTTCAATTATCCAAACTGGATAAGCTAAGTTTCACACAATTTAATATATGTCATCTAATTTAGGGCTTTAGAATAAGTTTCCTGAGGCCTGATTGCTCATTGCAAACAATATTACTACCATGATACATTCCGGACAAGCTGAAATTTTCCTTGCTGTGGCTAAGTGAAGCTCCAACATTCTCATAATCTGGCAAATATTCTTCCTGCAGTTCTTCATCTCCAAAGTTGCCTTTCAATGGCAGGAAGGCAAGTTCCTCTCACAATGTTGTTATAAGAAATGTGTCTTCTAGAGGGTCTCCGTATGAGATACCAGTCTTGCAAAACACTTACTCATGTACTTCAAAGGCAGAAACTGTATGTCAGATACCTCTCTAATACTTATCCAGTCTGATCTTTTATTGTAACGCACCATGGAACCCATTCTAGGATTTCTTCCTTAAGCTTACAACGTCTCTTTGTGCTTTAATATACTTTGCAATAGGATGTTTTGATTTAAAGATTTCAAGTGAGAACAGGCTTTTACTCAAGCTAACATTCTTTTCTTAATGGCAAAGCACCATTTTTGCACTCCAAGTTGGCTACCCTAGCTTCCAGCTACTGAATTTGCTATGTGCTTTTGTAAGGTTTCAAAACGTTTAGAAACTCTTCTTAATTATTTTTAATTCCTTCTCATACTGGAGAATTGTAGGCACCAAAACTAGACATCGCATTCAAGCACTGATGTGACTAACCCTGCCTAAGTAATATGCCCTCACTTGACTTTTCTCTTGTTTTTGTCAGCCATCTTTCAGTTTACCAGGCCAAACCACATACACTTTTTGCCTCTTGAATGCATCTATTAAGATGACAAAGCTAGTTTCCTGCATCTTGCTTTGGGTTGGATCACCGGGTCCAAATACTGTTAGAGATACTCTGTACAGTCCAGTCTGTTTTTCAGTCACATGACTGCAACAAATCCAACAGCATTTGGCACGTGTGAGACCTTTCATTCAGAGATCTGTTGCCAAAAAACTAAAACAACTAATAAAAAATAACCGTTCAAAAACAAAGAGTTTATATCTTCAGGGAAGAAAGCACAGAAACAAAAGGGCAAGAACATCATTAAGAGGACTGTAGACATGGGTTATATTTATACCTAATCCTTTCATTTCCAGCTTTTGCACAGTTCCTTTGGTCCTGCTAAATCCCATCTCTGCCTGGAAGAAACTGTCCCTGCTCTCAGCACACTCTGCCAGATTCTTTACCAGCCTGACAAAGAGAAGTTGACAGGCTGTCAGCTTCTCTTTGATCCTAAAGTTATCTTGCGAAAACCAAGATATTCTCAGCTTGCCTGAAACAAAGCTGGAGGTATTCCCCGGTAAACTGCCTCTCTATTATCTTCTCCAGCAAGCATCTCTTGCATTTTTCCCATTTTCTTTAAATAAAACCTCCTTTTGATGCAAAATTAGCTTTCAAACACATATGCACCAGATCCATATGAACATCAATATTTCTTCCTTCAAACCATCTCAGTACTATGTCAGAGGCTCAGTTTCATTATTGTTCTCCCACCCACCACATCACTGCATTTTAGATAAAGGCATCACAGCTTTTTGTTTAGTATATGAGTAGGTACTCTGCAAAAACAAAGACTGCAGAAGAACGTACAGTGACAGCATACAAACTTTAAGATATACAGTGGGTATGTGTAAATGGAGAAGATAAAAATTTACAATTTTCGTTTCCTAACTTCCAACTTTAAGAAGGTGAAAATCCCCACCCATGCAAGTGGATTCAGCTTCTTGTCTTTCAAATCTGCATCTGGAGTCCCTTTGATTTCTGTGGAGCAACTATAAATATTAACATAAATGACAAGCTTAACAGTTTGATTTCCTAAAGTCATACTATTTGCCAGTGACTATCCAAATCAAGCTGGTAAAAACTGAGGCACTGCAGCAATTCAACAGTTGCATGTTTTCCATTAAACACCCTAAACAAGACACAAACATCAAATAACGTTACTGCATGCCATTTTCAGTATTATTCAATACTTAAAAATAATACCTTCCCCACTTTTTAAATGAATGATCCACTGCTAACGCTGAGAAAGGCAGCATTTCAAAATGATGACAGCTCATGCTGCAGCCTTATTTGCTACTCTGCTTTTCAGAATGATTGACTTAAAGCAGTTATGAACCACAGCAATAGTAAACACAGTGAGAACTAGGACAAGTTCCCAACCCTTCCCTAGGACCAGCACAAATACTGATACTGTGCACTGTAAGCAGAATTGCTGTAGCTGAAAACTACCCACTCAGCTATCCAACAAACAGCAGCACTTGTTCTGGCACAGGACAGGGTGGCAGGACTGCAGGACAGCTTCTTCAAGGCTTGCATCATACTTTTGTTGGTTTAAATGACCATGCAACCAGAAAGACAATTAAAAGTAGTCCTTTAACAGGACATTAAAAAGAAAGGTATAAGTGTCAACATACCATATGCTGAATGCATTAGTGACTTATAGTCTTGGCTTCTTCTACCTCTGCATAGCACTCGCTATTTTTTTTTTTATTTTTCTTTCTAACTTGGATAAACTGGGATTTCTGCACAATGTGTTACATCGACACCTTAAGCCCAGAGTAGCCTATGGGGTACATTTCACTAAAGCCAGAAGAAAAACTTTTTAGATGCTTAGACTTCATAAATCACGACGTTCAAAGTAAGAGCCAGTGGAGTAAGTCAAGTGATAATTCAGGGAGAAACCATACAGAGTATTTCCTGTCCTTTATGTTGATGCCCAGAGTAGTAAGTACCTTGATAAAAACTATATTGTTTGGAAAAAGTCATACTTGTGTAGCTCAGGAAAAGCATGATATACTGTTGAAAACCTCACAATAAAGTTTCACAGAGTGTCTGATATAACATTTTACAGCCGACATCTGATATAACATTTGACTGGCCTTTTTCAGTATTACTCTTCCCCCAGATTTCCCTTCCAGTACTCTGGCACAGACTTCCCACAGACTCCACAGCCTGTCTGCACAGCGTGTCAAATCAATCTGCTCATCAAGCTAAATACTAACTTGACAGAAAACAGTCTTCTGTGGAATTAGCAAACTGACTGTCTTGCAGAAAGGTCAGATGATATGCAGAACCAGCACAAAGCAAGGTGGTAAGAGGTTGCCAGAAGCTGGGAAGCAGCAGAACTATCCCCTTCATCAGCAGTGAGTGGACAGAATATGCCTGCCATATTCTTCAACTACACGTGCAGAGTGAAAATTGTTTTCCAGCTTATTCACAGCACTCCAGCAGGATTTATTTTCATATGCAAATTCCTGTGTGGTTTGTGCAAAGCAAGGTGTGCTGAAACCTTTCTACTGATCCACACTTGTGCTGTGACATTTCCTTTGCTTCAGGAATTTATTCTTTTGTGAATGAAAAGTTAAGAATTTATAGATAAACTACTGGAGGCTTCCTATCCACTCTGTATTTGTTGCTTTAGCAGTAGTAGAAACTTATTTTCTTAAGAAAGGCCTACAACAATAGGAAAGTTCTTGACAGAAATGGCTCATGAACCACATTCCTCTTTTGTGCATTTATACGTTAATGCTGATGTTGACAAGAACCAAATTTCCAAACCTGTGACATTCAGCTGCCATCTGTATTACATCTGGATGCAAATCTTCACATGCATTTTTCAGACAGCATTTTAAATCCATGTGTTCTATTTTAATTTTTTAAAAAAATCTATTCCTATTAACAACCATGTCTGAATGTGTACTTCTACATTATAATTGGAACTGAAAAAGTGTTTTAAAATTGCCGTTGTATTTAGAACAAAGACTCACATTACCAAATTAAGATGTCCCTTCGCAGAGACAATAGCAAGCAGAAAACACTGAGAATTCACTTAATAGGGCCTTATGCTATGCAGGTATCTTAATTGTTACAAGAAAATGGAAATAAGATACAACAAGTGAGGAAGAATGGAGTGTCACGTGCACAAAAACAGATCAAAAACCCCTCCAATGCCAAACACAGGTGAAATAGGAAGAAAATTTGTTCAGGAAAAAACCACAAAAGCGCTCTTTTGGTAAAACTGAAGTCTACGTTTTTTGTGGTTGCTCTTGTTTGGTTCAAAAATCTGCCTACACAGCACCCCCCCCACCCCATGAAAACATTACAGAGGAAGAAGACATCTAACTGTTGCAAGCAAAAGCTTTTCCAACCCACTGTTCTATTCTGAAGCATAACATTCCCTGACCTACGCAGCCTGATCCCAAAGGGCCTGTGAAGGATCAGCAGACAGTTCGTATTTCTCCACAGAAAGTTTAAGTAGGTTTAGAAGATCCTATTTCTGCAAATAACAGACTTGTGACAAATGCTAATAATGCAGCTCCTTAGTTACCACTTACGAATACTCATAATTGTTTACAGCTCCTGAACGGTACTGAGGATTTGAATAACATCCAACAAATCCACAGCAATTTAGATTATTAGAAAATGGAAAACTTTCCAATTTCACTCAATAGAACAAGATATGCAATCACTTCTGTATGAGGAACAATCAAGTAAGCCAATACACTTCATCCTAGAAAACAGACAACACCGTGGCCTACAGAATTATCAAATGTCACAGAAAGGACTGAGAAGGATTGTTCTCTCTTTCAGTGTGAGAAAGAAGGACAAAAAAAAGCTAGCAGGAGCCATGTTGAAAAGACAGCAGCTCTTCACACAACATGTGATAGGCCTTGGAAACTCCCTGCCAAATAATACGAAGGCTAAAAGTTCATGTGGTTTCAAAGGAGATAGGACCAGTTCACAGAAAGGAATTCTGTTGAGGATTACCACATCTGGCTCATGATGTCCCTGAGCTGAAGATAACTGGAAGCCAGCGTGAGAGGTCACATCCTTGCCCTCATCTTACTCTCCCGTGGCAGTCACTAACAGACTCCACAGGAACTGGGCCTTCGTTCTGGCAGGGAATGATCATTCTTACTTTCTTTCAACATTAGCAAGCGAACATTACCTGTTTCTAAGTATTCAAGGAAAACTGCTACTTAAAGGAATGTCATACATACTTTCGAGAACATCCATAGTGAAAGCGTAAAGCATACAACATCCTCAAAAAACCCTTCTAGGATACCTCAGGTTTAAGTCACCTAACCTGCAGTCATCAGCACAGCATCACCTAACAAAAGATGGAAAGTTTCAATTCAATACACGTTAAACTGAGTTTAGCAAAGCCAGCATTAAAGCCTAGCTTATCAGAAAAACTAGCCTAATATAGAATTTATAAGAATTTATAGAATCCTAATATAGGATTTATACATTAAAAGGCAAGTGTTTTCATAAGTGGAATTTAAAACCTGATTTAGGCATCTAAATTCCCTATGCAGTACCTAGAAACTACAGCAGTGAGCAGGGAACCATGTAAAAATCAGTGCAGTAGGCACAAGCTTGCTATCAGCAAGCATTTAGGATAGTCCTTTACCAGGCTAAGCACTTCAGTTAATAAGCACAGAATCTCTCCACTCACCTGAAATCTACAGCCTACAGTACTAATCCAACTTTCATATCACTGAGCACTGCTCACAATTCGCTTTTAAAGAGGCCAAAAGATGCAGCAAATAGGGAAACTATTACTGAACAGCACACAGGAGGAAAAAATGAAAGAGACAAACAGGCTTACAATAGAATAGAAAAGAATGCCCTCTTCCAGAAGATCATATGCTAATCCCTAGATATAAATACTTCTAATTTTTTTTTCCAGAGTCCTATTTTTCTGCAATGTTCATTTTGGAACATGATCTCTAGGATCTAATCCATTATTTTGCCATGACTTTACTACAGAAATAAGGACAGCTCTATTACTACTGCTGCTAGTGTATATGTTTTGGCTTCATAGCCTCATCTGGTGTTCCACTGAGTTTTTTAAGGATGCCTGCTAAAGCCTGTTCAGTTGGCTTCATACGTGTCAACTCAAGTCCTTCCCTCCCCCCACTTCCACCTCCATCAAAGATCAGTGCTTAAAATTTTGTTCTTATCCAAATCCTTGGTATTAAAACTCGATTCTCCTATTTTGAAACACCAAAGTGTTAATATTTTGCTCCCACGAGTGAGATTATAGTCCAAAGGTGGAGTTTCCTTTGCCTTTTAGTACTGATGAACAAAACTCTCAAGATATGCCATTTTACCTATCCCTTACAGAAAAGAGATTTGAGAATCCCCTTTATTTTTTTTTTAACCTTCTAAAATTTTAATAAGGTTTTGAAGAAGAGTTACAGGAGTCTTCATAGATGGCCCCCTTCTCTCTGCCATAAGCCTTTCTAGCTATCCTTCAGTCTAGTTAAAGCTGTTTGTCCCTCCCTCTGCTTTCTACTGCTTAAGCACACAGCAGCTTAGAGGAAAGCATACAAGACTCTTTCAGATATGTTCCCTTGTATGACCATGTACGCTCAACTCCTGCACAGTAGGAGACAAAACAACATCAACTATTATTTTATACAACAAAGTGATATGCTGTAATTCAAGCCAAAGTTTATTTTAGAAAGATATCCTGCATGAACTGATGGGTTGCAAGAATCTACTAACCTCTTACCATTTCTGTTCCAGAGCTTAGTTCCACTTGCTCAAAACCTTCAACTTTTCTAGTCTGAATTTGAGTATCTAACTAATCAGCAACTGAGTCTCATTTTATTTACTCCATCAGTTCACTAACAGAAGGATGAAATCATCCAATTGCTTTTACTTCAGTTAACTACATTTGGTTGCGTTTCTTTGATTTCTCACTGTGAGGTTGTGTTTCCAAATCAACGTTCATCCCTTGACCCATTTTCAGTTTTCTATAAACATTTTCTGAAGTACAGGAAAGTATTAAAGTTCTGACATAACTAACATCACACACAGAAACTAAAGTTCCTTTGTGTCAAGATTGACACTTCTTGTTTACTAAGCCAAAAATTCACTTGTATACCTTTTTGTAATGCTGCACTGGGAACAGCTAGTCAATGAAATCCTCCTACTCTGAATCATTTCAAACTTTGCTTTCTAAGACAGTCTTTAATTTGTGTGATATACAGATATATGGCTGTCTAGCAGCTATTTAGAAACAGCACATATATTTCTTGAGCGAGAGCTTATCAAGCAATATAGGCTGTTGCATCACTACCTTGCATCACCTGGCCCTTTCATCAATTAGGGTATCTTCTTCCATTATATAATTGATAAAAATACTGAATAGCTTTACATCAAGGACAAACCCAGGTGGAAATCACCAGAAGCAACGCTACTGACTAACCCTTGCTTAGGATCGCAAGGAGTATGAATCAGTAAAATGGCTTATTTAGTATGGGGCTACGTGGATTTTCTACTGTACAGCATAGACCTCTCTTTACCGGATTCACATGAGAAATCTCTTACATTTTCTTACTAGATGAGAAGTTGAAAATCTAAATGCTTAATTAACCCTTTGTTACTGCAGGTGTGATTCCAAGAGATGTTAATTGCCCACTCTCATCTTTCAGCTGTGCACTGCCATGTAGCACTGGCCCTTATCTCATCTCAGTGAACCGATTCAGAGATCCAAAACAGACTAAAGCCAGCCCCACCAAAAAAACAGAACAGTTCTCTGCATGTTTGAGTGCACAGTAAGGTGATTCAGGGAGGCTCACTTATCAACACCTGAGTTAAAACAAATCAAATCTCTAATACACAGAAGTACAATCAAGAAAGCCTGTATGAGTGCTGTTCAATATCCAGGTAAGTTTGGTTTAAGGAACCTATTGTTCTAAATTAGAATGACACATTAGAAAGGTCAAAATATAATTGTACTGGGAGATCAGTGTTTACAGACTGAAAAGTGAGAATGAAAAGACTACCAAGACAAGGAGAAAACAACAATATAGGACACCAACAGCCGTAACTGACCACGCCTTTTAAGAATGGAAGACAACAATTAGATCAGACACAGAAATGATTCTGATGAGTACACTTTTGGAAGGATGTATGGAAAATACAGAGCTACACCATACAGAATGATTTAAGAGACAGTTGCGTACTATTGCCAAAGATCCAGCCAAATGACATCACAGGGAGGAGTTAAAGAGGATATGCTGTGTTGTATTTGAAGGTGGAGAACTATAGTACTTCACTGCAACATGCAATTATGCTTACTAGAAAGGGAAATTAGTTAACTGTATTTATCCCTAATGTTTCTTCTTTAAGGTAGAAATCTGCTAGCCTGTCAAGAGTCTTGCAGAACTTGAAAAGTCATAAAAGCTCCTTTCTCTACTTGCTGCGCTTCTCCAAAATCCACTAGCCAGCCGCTTCTACAGACAAGCCTCAGAATTTGCACCAACATCACTCTGACCCAGTTGCCAACACATCATCATTCCAAAACACTGCCAAAAAAAAAAAAGCAAACAAAACACATTAAACTGAGATAAAAGTATAACAAAGCTACACACTGACCACTGGGGGGGGGGGGGGGGGAGAAGCAGACCACTTTTAACCATCTGACTTTATTTTAAAATAAAAGACCAGTTACTAGACTTTCTGAAGTCACCAAACAACAACAAAAAGATCAGTAGAAGAACAGAAGAGTATTTCTCACTGACAAAATTTAGAAAATGCTATCTTCCCAGGTTTTTTTTTCAAGGCACTCCATCACTCCAGTATGTTTAGGGTTATGGGAGAGTAGTAAGCCACAGAACGATCCTAAAACTGGAAGATAAGTCAGGTGACAGATACAATATTTGTTTTTTTTAAAAAAATAGAAAAAGTATGAATCTGAAAGCCATGCCAAAGGAACTACATCACAGAAGTCTTACAGCACTCCATGAATGAATTCAGAGTTTCAACCACCTGCCTGAGCAAACCCTGTTCTAAAAGGCACATTTATTTTGTCTAAGAAGCACTTGGAACTCTCCTACACTACATTAAGCATTCAAGGGGGTACCTCAAAAGCCTTGTAAGACTGGATAATAATCAGTTCATCTAGATAGATAAGATCTCCAATACTTTATAATGCTAATTATGTCTCCAATGAGATACACTTTTTCCTCACTGTTTTGTTGCATGAAGGGTTTTTTTTGTCTTGCTTCTTTCTGAGATGTGCAACTATTTGGTCCTTACTAATAAATTATGCTCTAGAGGAAAAAAATGGTCAGGAATTTATTTTAAGTAGAAGGAACAGATTCTCTTGTTATCCGTTTACTTCAAGCTTTTCTTACTTTCCATTTATATTCCACATAAAGTTAAAAAGATTTACTCAACCTTAAAAAGTGTTTATCACAGCCATACAGAAAACAGATTTGCAGGCCATTAGACATGGAAACCTTTCATAGCTCCAGAGATTTTCTTGGCTTCTGGATACCTATGTCAAAAACAGCATTTGTTATTTTTTATGTAGATTCACAGAAGAAATGACCCAACAGAGCCTATGCAAAAATATTCTGTCATATATCCTCTTCTCCCACACTGAGGTTCCAGTAACATACTTAAAGCAGCACTGCTACTGAAATGTAGTCTTTACCCTCACTGCCTCTCCCGCCTCTCCTTCAGGGCTACTCATTCTGTGAGCTGCCACTGTGCTGTTTCCTAACATACATAAGCACAAGTGTTTATGAAGCCACAAAGTACATGTTATCAGGGAGCTGAGTCAAGTGAAATCAGTCTCGGGGGAAAATAAAAAAAAGTCATCCCTGAGCCAAATCAGATTCCCTAATCCAGTGCTCTTGCCCAAACGCACGTGCCAGCACAGAGCAGAGGAACAGTTTACAGGGACAGGAACAGAGGGCAGGGGCTGGAGTGCAAATAGGAGCTACCTTGTCAGTAGCAATACAACTTAAATAATCAAAACTACCGTCTAAATATGCCTAGCTGTCTGCAGATGTTACTAAGGACACCTATGGCACGACAGGACAAACCACGGGGTACCAAGAACAGAGAATTCTCCTTGTCCACAGGTTTTCACTTCTTGTTCTGTCCAAAGGCCTGACCACAGCTGTGGTGATACTGCCTTAGACAGTAGCATTTTCCACACAGATCCTTGAAAGACTCAAAAAATTCATAAGTCAAACTAGAATTCTGGGAGGGAAGCAGTGTATATAAGGGGCACAGAGAACCTGCATGCTGGCATCAGCCATATACACTTCTCAAAATTTGTTCCAAGTTGATAAGGTGATCATCTCTACCAGGAAAGGTAGAGAACGCTGAATGTCAGTTTCTAGTCCATACATTAAGTTTGATTAAGTTTGGAAACTCCTGCATATCTTGGGTTTCTTTAATGGTATTTTGTCAAGATTATTTCTTCAAAAGACTCCAACACACAGTATAATTATCTAGAGAAGGATAAAACTGAGGTAGCTATTTTGCAAGTGAAATGTCAGCTAAATCAAGACTTTCCTTTAAAGAATATAACTTTACTCATCTGAAAAGGAGTAGAACAACATCCCTTTATTTTGAGCAGGCAGAGTTCTAGGAAATTACAACAGCCTACCCTTTTGAAGTTCTCCTCTATTTTTTCCTCCTGATCTTACACTTGATGATGACAACAGCATTAGAGCAAGATGAATAAAGAACTAGTCCATCTAGGAAGATAAAACTGGTATCTGTTATGGAAGAGTCTCATGGCAAAGTTGGACAAATTAGGACAGGAGTTATTTCATTCAACAAACAATAGCCAAATACAGCAATTGAGAGCTCCATATTGCCAGCTAGGATATCTTAAACAGGCTGAACTAGAATTTTAGTGCTAAGATAGGGAAATGCCCATTTCTCTTCAGACTTCTGCCCCGTCAGATAGGCTGACCAAGCTACATATCGCTCAGATATGGAGGGGTAGGGATGGGGTGGAGGCACCCACCATATAAAGCCCTAGAAATTCCAACACTGATGAAACAAATCCAGCATAGATCAGGGTAAACTCACTGCTCCTGTTTCTCTCATGAAAAACAGGAATATCCAGTTGCAGAACTTTCACTTCTAAAATACAAATAACTTGTGGTATCTGGACCCAAAATGCAAGGTAAGCATTTAACATATCCAACAGGCACTGTTGTCATTCTATAATCATCCATCAGAGAGCTCTTCTAGCAAGTCTAATGTTTTTATGTGACAGAAATCACTGGACTGACTTGACAGGTTTCTAAAATAAACTGGAATATCCACCAGCTAGTTTGGTTATAGCAGCCAAACAATATTTCCAAATAAGAGAAAGGAGAAACTTAAATATACAAAGCTATTTATAATTAAAAAAAAACCTTCTAAGCTCCTGGACAACTTCTAGCATACAAAGATACTGCTCTCCACGCATGAAAATAGCGCCGTGAAAGTGTCATAACAGACATGACTTAAAATTTCCTAATTTCACATAGGATGTCACTAAAAGATTAAACACTGCTTAAATACTGCTACTTTAAATGAAGGCTCTAAATTTTGACAGCATTTGACATCATAAAGCTTCAATTCGGTTTTAAAAATTAAGATGTTAAAGTTCTCAAAACTTAAAAAGCCGTAATAAGCTAGCTATAGATTAAAATTGCAATATATGGTCAGTCAAGGACAGCAAGTTTATCTAGTGCCTTGAGGCTTTATACAGTCATGAAAAAAAACGGATACTGAAGTCTTCTGAAATGAAACTCGAGCGATTTTCTGGTTTTCTGAACTGAGGTCATGTCCCGAGTATAACACACAAATATTAAGTATGTTGAGAGCACAGTGATGATATTCACTTTTTTTTTTTAAACTAATTCATTTACTCTATAACAAACCAATTTGTAACCCCAAATCCAAGCAATACATTAAATTACAGTCTTGGCAACAACATACATTGGGAAAGGGAACAGAGGAATAAATAGTTTCTCAGTCAAAGATTCCTACTGGTTCTCATCTGAGAGCCTAAAAACAGTGAGCTGGGCTTGAACTGGGAGAGGAAAAGCCTTTTGGTATCAACCGAATAGAGTAGCCAGCCAGGACAAGTGCAGTGGTAAATACCTACTGCACAGCTCTTTAGGGAGCAGCCTGACACACCTTGCCAGGACAGGTGGGCGTGCACATGTGTGTGTGTATATGTGCGTAGAGTGAGACAGAGGACTAAATCTGTATGAGGAATCGGACAGACCAACTGTTTTCAAACTGCAAAACTGCACACTGAAGAACTCAACAGTGGCGAGAGGGTCAGAAGCCACACTCTAACAAAGGCCTCAAAGACTAACATCTGACTTTTGCTTTTACATGCTGAACCCCAGATTATATCCTTGAAAAATGACTAGACTATTCAAATTTATAGGCAGAAAGAAAAAAAAATAGTGCCTAAAAAAGTTATAGTACAGCTAACACACCAACAAGCAAACTGTGACAGAAAGCCTGAATCTCAGAAAAGTTAGGTCCCAAAATAAAGGGCAAAGTGAAAGTAGAACTCTTGTATCAAGACTACTTCAAATCTTTAAAATACATGGATTCCATTAGCTTAAAAGTATTTTTAGCTGACACAAAGTAATTATGGCAAAGAGCTGCAATGGAATAAGCATATATGAATTATTATAAAATGACTTCCTATTAAAGTGACTTGAGAGACATGATGCCAATACACACTGCTTAGAAACTGCCAAACATATCCTCCCCACTGATACAGCAACTGCTCATTGGGAGATACATTTCCATTGTAGCTGTATCAAGTGAGCACAATTAAGGATTTAACAACATGTTCACTATTTCCTTTACAAAAGCTGCAACTAAATTGCTTGTCTGTGGAAAATAACAAAGCCTACTAATGCTTGCAAGGAAAACACTGCCAAAACAAAGGTGAAAAAAGAACCTCAACTGCTTACATTCATTTGAAAGGGTTTCTTTAGAAGTTAGTAAAGAACATCCACAACTTAGCCCACAAGAAACGTGGCATGTTATTTCACCATTCTAATTCCTGTGAATGATATTTCTTGCTCTGTAAGTATCCTGCTGGCACCATTCCTACACAGGAACAACCTACTAAACTACAACATGGCTTCTGCTCAGGGTCACAAGTTGTTCTGACACCAACAGCTGACCTAGAAGTGTGTCTGATATCAGAGACATTGAGTAACAGCTTCTCAAATGGCAAGAGATTGAAAAGGTTACAAATTCTGCATGCATTGGCTAAGAAATATCTTTTTGCAGTTGCAGGTGAGAAAATATGATCTGAACACAGAAAAGAAAGATGAATCCATGCAGGCATGAAAGGGGGTAGGGGGAAACAGGGATGGTCCTTCACTGCACACATGGAGACATTACAATCCACCTACTGAATTGAATTGAACTATACAACGACCACTAGAATTTGAGCAACGGCTGAAATAAGTCTGAAATAATACCAAATGCAACAGAAACCATCCATCATCTTTGGGGCAAAACATGAAATGTCAAACTACTTTTTTAGTTAAAGAACATTCCAGACTACCAAAACCTGGAAGTGATGTCTGATCTGCATTCTTCTGCAAAATGGATTAAAAAGGAAATTACATTTCTCAACATCTGGTGAAAGATCAGGTTTCCAAGGAGATGAAGTCTGGGCCTTGGATAAGTAGCCTTACTGCATTTTTCCAACAAATTGAGGTAAAAAAAAGAAAATGCAGGTACAATATGCAGTTCATACTAGTCAGCTATCCATCTATATATTCAATGTAAAATTTAATTAAATATACATCACAAGATATTTGACAATATTTGAAGTGATTAACTACATGCAGAAACAGTTTAATAATCACAACTGGCATATCTTCCTCCCACCCACAAAAAAAAAAAAAAAAAAAAAAAAAAAAAAACCTTGCAAAGAAAACTGAAATTGGCTTTCTAAATAATTACTCAACACACTAAGTCTTAAAAAGAAAAGCATCCTCATCTTAAGTGTATCATGTTCTGTTTCAGCATCCTGGGTCTAACCTACACAGTACCAAAGAAGTATACAACACCCATACACAAAGATTTACAGGTTTGTTTTGTTGTTGTTTAAACCACATAAGTGACCACTTTGCATTCAATCTAACTAGACCTAGAACATATTTATTATTACAATGCAAAACAACGATATATATGCACACAAACACCCACCAAGCAGAGTATACCTCTAGTCTATTTTTTAATCCACTAAAATCTACATTAGCTCTCAAAAAGCCTCAAAGACCCAGATTGCAAGCACTCTCTGTGCAAAGTGCTTTTGAAATTACCATAACACACCTTACTTCCATCTTCTTACTTGCTTACAAGCACCTCCGAAACATAGAGTCTAACTTCTATGGACAACCAAGCAGAACTTTCAACAACTAAATGCAACAGCTAGTCCTGAGTTCCAGTCAGTATCATCTAGTATCAAATATTACATTGATCAAAAAAAAAAAAAAAAAAAAAAAAAAACAAAAAACAGAAACAAAACAGTGCAATAATTGATTAAATCAGCCTGAAGCTTTCTAAGTATGATGACAGCCCAAAGTGAAAGTTTCAAATCATGTTTAAAAGGTCAGGATAGAAAGCCTAAGTATTCTCTGATTTCTTTTGGGACTGTCTTTGCAGTAATTCATTATATGTCATTACACATTTTCCACTGAAGAAAACTAACTTTTCCAAGAACTTTAAGAATTATAATACTTAGAGATTTACCTACCTGCTTTTTACCAATTTTCTGCCCTTGTTCAAAAGCAGAACTAAGTGCAAAACTGATGATAAAGGTTAAAAATGGAAAGCACACAGATTACAGAACTACAAAACAAACACTTCCCCACACACACTAACTGATCTGCCAAATTCAGCCTGGGTTACTTAATAACAATGAATTCTTTCAGATTTTCCTATATCCCTTATGAAAGTGTTATCATATAGACACTTAGGTCTCCATTGGAAACAACTTAAAATTTTGAAGTAGAGCATGAAACCAGTGCTTTTGTAATCGTCTAAATTGATTAACTTACAAGTCTGTTGGTGTTTCCACTATGCTTGATGCAATTCACTTTCTAAAACTGTCTTATTCATCTGCACCACACAGCCTGCAGCAATCATTAGGTCTCAGCTCCATCATCATAGTCTTGCATAGTATTAAGGCACTGTGTGTAATTAAGCTCTGCCAAGAAAACCCTGTGAATGTTCATTTGATCCTATTCTTTACTTTAGCAAGATAATACTCTCCACTATTTCCATGATTGTCCCTGGTTTCCTGCTAACAAAAAGCATCTTCAAAAACAAGTATCTGGAGGAAAAAAAAAAAAAAGTCTCCAACAAACTGCCCCTACAAACATCACCTTACTGGCCTTAGCAAAGGTCCCTGAATACGGCAAGTGGCTTGGTACCAGGTAGTGGCAGTGGCTTCGTAGCAGGCCCTAACTTCAGCTCTACCTTTGTGGAATCCCAGCTACAGCTAAATTAATCTCCTGACACTCCCACAGGGCCCTGTAGAGAAGGACAAAATAAAGCAGCTTTTCTTAGGTTCTCACTGGTATGCCTTTCTTGTCCATGTAGTCTCTTGATGCAGTTTTCTCTCTTCAAGAACACAAAAAAACAAAATGAAAAGGATAGGCCTTGAGGTCTAGGTACCATCCTCCAAAATTGTGATGGGGACAGACGATGGAAATAAGCTGTGTAAAAGAGAATACAGGATGAAGCAGTATATTAATCTATAACCACAATATTGTATTGGGTTATTTTACAGTCCATTTCCTCAGGTAGGCATGATCATGAATGGTCATGAGAAATACAAAACCAGAAAGCTTAGAAGATGGAAAAGCTTTCCTCTTAATAGGCAAATATTGGTTTAAAGTATTCATATGAGAGTGCTACATGTAGTTTCTGACACATCAAATAGCTATTTACATCTGCATACCCTTGCAAGTACAAAACATCCACATTCTTCCGGGGGCAGAGTTTAATCTCAGCCTTCTGCTAGGCTATTTACAAGGACAGTTAGCCAGTACTAATAGTCAATTACAGCAAAAAAACAACTTTCCTTCTTTCCCCTACAGACCTGGCTGCAGTCTGTGCATTATCAGTCTCTCCCATTTACAAAACCCTTTCAAGAAAAGAAAAAAACTATACTAAACAGGTAGGACAGGCTATTTTAATGCTAACCTATTAAAAACAAAAAGTAACTTCATTTTGAAAGTTTAAGGACCAAGATTTGGAAAAAATTTTACTTAAAGCCTGAATGAATTCTGGAAAGAAATGGGAGTTCAAAATCATTTACAAAGATAATAGTTATCTGCAATTGGCCTTTTCTACCCCAGATACTAAGCAAGTACTTAAAAACTGCTAATAGTACATTTGCTACAAAAACAAGCAAACATACCCCCTTGCTTCTTGTAAAAATAATACAACACTACTTTTAGGTACTAAAATGTTTATAAAACTGGTATAACTGAGGCATTGGAATAACAGAAACCTCAGCCATGAAAGAGGCAATTTATTTCACTAGGGAAAAAAAAAAAAAAAAAAAGAAGCAATATCCTGATCATAGGAAGCCACCTTAACTGTTGTCAGTATTCTACTTTCACTTTCAAAGAAAAATGTTCCTTCTCAGCAAAAGATACACATACAGCTGTCAGACACAGAGAGATTAGAAGTAACAGCACCAGTTAGGATAGCCTCAGGACCCTAACTTACCATAAAACATTCATCTCATAAGGAGAGGAGGTAACTGGGCTGTAGTGCTAGGAAGCAAGAAATCCCACAGTGGCTCTGGCTGCCTGCAGGTAGGACGGGCCTCCATGCAACAGACTCACAACCCATAGAAACTCCCAACTACCACCATCGTTGAGGTGCTAAATACACACACTCTTCACGCCCCACATAAAGCGGGCTTCATCACAAGGCACCTGATTCACTGAAAAAGATCCAATGGATCAACTGCGGGACAGAGGCCGAGGGGACCCATCCTCGCTGCTGGGGAAGGGGAGCCAACCCCTCGCTGCTCAGCGCCTCACCTTAGCCACCCCACACTCACCCTTAGACGAGGCGAACTCGAGACGGGAAGGAGCAGCAGAGCTGGCATTGCCTCCACCGAGCTCCGGGACCCCCGTTTCTGCCCCTTCCTTGCTCCCGAGCGGGCGCCGCCGCCAGGACCCCGCGGCCCCGGCTCTGCCCTAGGGGCCGGCTGCGAACGGCCTCTCCGGGTCCCGCCACACCGAGGCAGCCCGCGCCGGGGCCGCTGCGCTCGCCCCCCTCGCCCGCTCCCGGCTCCGAGGGACATTGCCCGGCACCACCACCGCCGCCGCTCGGGCCCGGCCACCTCCACCCAGGGCAGCCGCAGCCCCCGCCTCCCCCGGGCAGGTAGCTCCCCGTGGCCTGCCGGAGGGCACAGCTCGCGGAGAGGGGGGCGGCGGCGGGACGAGTCGTTCCCGCTCTCCCCTCCCCCTCCAGAGGACGACCCCCGCCGCCTCCCCAGCGCGGGCCGCCCCCCCCCCCGCGCGCGCCCCCCAACGGTCGCCCACCGCCCGTTAACGGCTCACCGCAGGCTCGCGCGCCTCCGCGGGGGGGAGGGGAGGGGGTCGCCGTCCCTCGGCGGCGCGCGGCACGCTCGCGGCGGCGCCCGGCGCAGGCAGCCCCCGTCCCTGACCTACTTTCCGCCTGGCTTGCCACCCAACGTCGCACCACTAACCTACTTTCCAGCCAATGGCACCCTCCCCCGGCCCCAGACCGGACGCGCCGGTCCGCCAACGGGCGAGCGGCTCCCCGGCGGCCCTGCCCAATGGCCGGCCAGCGGGCTGATAACGCCCGCCCTCCTAAACAGCGGCTAATCCCCGGGCGCCCCCGGGACGGCAGCCAATCACAAAGGTGGCTGGGTGCTTCAGCCCCGCCTCCCAGGGGCGGGGGGGAGGCGCGTGCGCGGTGGCGGCGGCGGGCGACGGTTGCGCGCGGGACCCGGATGTGGCGCTCGCGGCGTGGCGGTTTTGGCGGTTGCTGCCCCTGTGGCCTTCTGCGGTGGTGCTGCGGAGGCGGGCAGAGCGGCGCGCTGCGGGCCGGTCGCCCTCGTTCCCTTCAGCAGCCTCGGTGTCGCCGCTGTGACTCACCCGTGGGTTTACGTCGTTCGTGTGACATCGTCCCGGGCCGTGACGTCACTTCTGAGGCGTCAAGTTCACGGAGGCCTGCCGTGACGTCATGCGGCCTTGCTGCAGCCTGACGACGGCCTGTTCTGGGCCTGCCTTCCCCGCCCGCTGGCCCAGCATCCTGCGCAGTGGTGAAGCGAGGGCCCTTGCCGGCTGGGGCGGGGCAGGCGGTGGCTGCCTCTGGCCTCCCTGTTGCCTCACGGAGCAGGGGGCTCCTCACAGCTGGCCGGGGGCCGTGCTGCCTGGCTGGGGGCAGACAAGCATGTACCTCCTTATTCTACCAGCCGCGGCTTCCTGCCCTCGCTGCTCTCCAGCGTGAGGTGACCGTGGTGGTCCCGTGACACTACACTCCTTCTATCCTACCACCTCCTCCGCTGCATTCGCAGACTGCGAGGTCGCTCCCAGTGTCATCCAGCTACAATAGCAAATCGCAGCGTTGTATCTGCCTCACATTGCTGTATTGCATGTGTATGTTCTTGTATACCATACATCAGTAAGTTGCTGTTGTATTGCCTGCACATCATATTTTGTGAGGCCTCATGCCTGACAGCACCCTTCAGAATGTCACAGAAGCACATGTATGATGCTGCCCTCAGTTTTAGTAGCACAAATGCTAAGTCATCTCAACGTGACTGTCTAATACTAAAACTGTAAGCTGCAATAATTTTATTCAGCATTTAAAAAGGCCAGTGACAGAACATGGTAAAGCCATCCATTGCACCATTTTATAGTTTGAACTTAGATATATTCTAATAATTGAGTCAGAAAACTATCACCTATGTGACGATGCTGGCATGTCAAGGAGATGTGTTGCAAGAACATAGTAGCTGCAATCAAATGCAAACGTTATTCAAATGTTATTGTTTTATTACTACATCAGATTATCACTGCCACATTATCATTGTCTTAACATTGTCATTTCCTGTCTTGGGATGCCACATCACAAATGTTTGTTTTATATTTACTAATATCACCAGAGAAGCGTGGATTGTGGTATTATCTAGTTGCAGTGCAGTTGTGGTTATTCCAGTTCACTATCACAGAATGTGAACTCATCCTCTGACAGCGTTAAGGTTTAGTTTCCACCTAATTGATTTGGGACCCATCACAGCCAACAAGTGGCCCCTGCTGGATGCCAACTTCCTATTCACACCACAGTATTCCTACTCAAGGAACAACCTTCCAGCAGAATGAGGTAAATCACGTATCGTATATTAACCAAATGAAAATGTATAGCATGACAAAGGAGACAAGGCATCAGTTCTCAGGGACTGTTTTGCTGTTATTACTTCAATTTGTTTTAGTGCGCAGAAGTTATGGAGGTGGAGAAATCTCCTTGACTACTACTTTCTCGCAAGTCTTTGTAGTTTTCATCATTGTTTCTACCCACTTGTAGAAAGAATCTTCGTTATGCACTCAGTCACATACTGTCTGTTTTAATGAGCCCAGTGACTGTTGTGGGGAATAATGCCAAGAGTAATGATCTTTTGCTATTTCTGCAGGAAAGCAGCTTAGCAGGCCAAATGTCATAATTTCCCAGTAAATTATTATTTTGATTTGTTTTTATACTGTAGTTTCTATTCATGAAATATTAAAGAAAGTAACAGCATCTGGTTAATCAAATCCTTGTTTTCAGCATATGACGATATTTACCAATCATATCCTATTTCTTTTTTTTAAATAGATTTTATCTTTAAGTTCCATGCAGGGAATTTTTCTCTGTACATCAATAAGGCACTTTATAGATGACTATTACACCTTAAAATGTTAAGCTGCAAAATTTATCACTGAAGAGTTAAGAAATGACAGTTTGACATTTGATGAGATCTGCGTTCTGCTACCATTGGCAGAAGAGTTTGCTTCCCCCTTCTACTACCCATTTATAAGCACAGAAAGTAAATAGAAGAGGTGAGGCTTGAACAAATATACAATAAGTACTTTACCTTTAAAGGGGAGTACTTGAAGGAGTACATGAAGGTGAGATCGCACCACAAAATGTGGACCATGCTAGAAAGACCAGCTCAGTGGTGTGTTCTGCTCAGGGTGCTGTGCATAAGTGCTTCTGATTCGTCCAATTGACTGACCTGGTTAATTTTCAGGATTTATACCATTTTATGGTATAGAAGATAGTAAACTAAGCCTTAAGCAGATATTTAACTGCCTCTTTAATGATGTGTGCATTAATGGTTACACCCTACTTAAACACTGGAATTTAGACTAATTTCTGGCTTAACATTACAATTTTAAAACAGGAGGAGAGTATGCTGTGTGTTGATTGTACCAAAAATTGCATTTATTAATAGGCTATTGAAACTACTAGCCGGTGTTCCCACCTATGGATTTTCTTCATCGTTTTCACATTTGAATACTATAGTAATCACTTCCCTATTCTTAGATTTTTGGCTTTGTATTAAGAGTAGTGAGTATAATCTCCATTAAATACACCCTATATAAGGTATAGTGAGGCTATATATCAGCAGCTTCATTTTAGAATCTGCAAGTTTTCATCTAATTTTTGTATTTAGGTATTGTTGCATGTGCAAAAAGAAGTCTAATTTCCCAAACCATAACCCAAAAACTGAGTGCATTTTTCTTTGCCTTCAAACAGTCCCTGATATGTCTGTGTAACAACAACAGATATTCATAAGTTCAGAAGTAACCTGCCAAATGATTTCTTTGATGTTTTAGTTGTGTTTTGTCTGAATCATAATTCATGACCCCAATTAGAAATGCGGAAGGAGACAAATCTCTGAGTCTTTGGAGCATGATTTTTTGTAAAATTGCTTGGAAATACTATTTTACATATTTATTTTTGTAATGTCTTCCAAGACATATTATATATATTAGGACCTAAATGTGGATTCAGCTGCTTTACAACATTTTAAACACTTGCTGTTTGTTTATAGCTCTTTTGACCTACGGTAATAACTTCCCTGTCTTACCCTTCTATCCGATCTCTTCTTCCCTTTGACTCTTGGAAATTTGCTACGACATCCAGACTATGATCTTATCTGCAGCAGGAGAATTTATAGCTCATAGAAAATTAGCAAGACTTAATAACTTGAATACTTGGATTTCTTGTTCTGTATATACTTTAAAAAAACCCAGAGATGTACTAAGCCACATTTCTCACCCTGTTATACAAAGGTAATGCTGCGCTTCAACTCAGTTAGGAGAACCAAAGAAACAGAATGCTATGGCTCAGTACTGGTTGCAAAGTGATGCCAGAAAACTTACAGTGATGGTCTATTTATTATAGTCTGTCACAACTCATGTGTGGCTGGCTTAAACTTCCTCTTTAAAACAGAAGTTTTGTCTCAATGAGCAATAGCTTAATCATTCTTTTCAAGGTTCTTTAAATTCTTAATATATTACAACACCTAAGGCAGGGGAATATAAGTTTTTTCTGCTTTTGTTTGTATAAACCCTTGTCACTTTAAAAACTGCTTACTTATTCCTGCCACGGTATTTCCAAATTTGAGCATTACAAATCCTAAGACTAAAGTAACAAATGCTGACTTTTTCATATGCTTCTTTCTGAGACTTTTAAAATCCATTTTTCATCTTTAAAACCTTTGTCTTAGTTACTGGAGCTAGAAGCTCAGTTGAGGAAAAAGAGAAAGAAGATTCTTGTACAGTCTGTTGATTTCAGCCCTATGGTCTCCAAGAACACCAATTAATATTCTAAGATTCAAGAGGAACTCTCAAGAGCTGGCAATCCAGTATCCGGCAGTGTAACAAGAAAAAGAAGAAGAATCTAATAAGGAAAATGAGATTAAGACCAGAAATTGTAAGTAATTTTCTACACAATTTTTTTTCAATCTTTATGGAAGGCCCAATAAAAAGCATTTGTATCTTTATTTGGATTCAAACTTAGCAAAGGTCGAAGTGGTTTCAAATTTTTTGCTTTGCTACAAAGATATGGAATTCATTTCATGGCAACATCAGGGTTATTTCTTTCAGAGACTGGAAGTATCTGAACTTGAAGCAGAGATGTTAAAAACTTTAAATATTTATATTTTATTCAATAGAATAAATTAAAAATCTTAGCGCCTATAGAAAGACAGCCTTTTTAAATAAGAAAAAATTTCCATCAGAGGCTTGTCTTCCTATTTTATCTCCTTTTTTGTAAAATTCTATCAAAATATATACTAAAGTTTTATTTACCATTTTTGTTGATACATAAAAACAACTGTAACCATCCTTATACCGATCTTGATTCAACACCATATTGATTTCTTATATTTAAGCATCATATATAAACCTAGAGTGGGTTGCTGTAAGATTTTTGCCTCCTTGCAAAAAAATTTCTATTAGCAATTTTGTTAAAATAGAATTAGTCTCATCAGACCAAAGACTCTCTTGAAATTGATGGCCACATTACTTCCTCACTTACTGAGGAAACAAAGATCCAGTGTGGAGTCTTACTGTCTTTTTGAGGAAGGGGGCGTTACAGCTTTGTATGGTCCATTGGCACTGCATCTTTGGATCGAAGTAGTCTGTTTCTTTCTTACTAGCAAGAAATTCTATAGCTAGCTCTTCTAGTTTCTCATCCATCCTGGATGCAGCTTCACTACAACAGTGGTATGCTTGAAGCACTGAAAGAAATTCTGTTCAGCATCAGTTCCTGCATTTCAGGAGAATAAGAACACTTCAGTAGGGCAAAGCTTACTTTATTATTGGAATAAAGCTTCGTTATAAGAAAAGCAAAATCTGTCAAATCCATAACCTACATTTCACAAAATAGTCTAGAGCAAGGCAGTACCTAGGCAGCTTTGACTTGAAATGAGGACGAGAATTAGTGAGATAGAAAGTAAGAAGATGACTTTTCCCATTTGGTAATGAACTGATCAGGAAAGGTTTTGAGCCAGCCTTGATTTGACTGTTTTAAGGGATAAATAAGAAGCAGAATCAGACATAGAAAAGGAATAGCTGGAACTGAAAGTGTCACCTAAGTATTTGAAGAGTTATTTTAACTAATTAACATTAAGGCATTAATGTATTAATTAAGGAAGTATTATTATCCCCTTTTTACAGTTTGGGAAAATAGGCATGGAGATTAAATGAGTTGGCCAGGTTTACATCCGCATACTAAATCACACGCAAAGCTACAATTAGAAGTACCTTGCTGACAGCCTTCTAGAGAGTTCAGTAAGCCACTCAGCACTTGTTATTTTTCGAATCAGTTGCATAAAACATACTATTTATTTTCCAAATACAGAGGAAAACATGATGCCTGGGACACACATTCTGAAAAGAAGCTATGGAATATATAAAAATTAGTGGATTTATTCTATTTTCAGTTAGTGTTGATAAAACTAATAAAAACAGATTGTTTAACAATCCACAGACTTATTAAAGGATAGTATAATTTGAATCCATTCCTTTGGGATGTTCAGATTGACAAGATATAATATGGCAGTGGGACAGAAATTTTTTTTGGCATTTCATCTTGTAAATATACCAGCAGTTATTCTGAAGTCTTTAGTTAATTCTTGCAGTCAGAACTCTCGTTGATTTCAATACTGATTTCATTAGGCATTTGAAGGACTGCAGTAAGTGCACCTCAAAGGTTGTAATTTCCCTCAACATTACGTTTCTGTACTCCTGACAGTGTTTTAAGGTAACATGCTTTCAAAGCTGTGATTAGTTGTAAACAGAAACTATCTTTTAAAGAAAAAAAAGCAATACATCTTTTATGCTCACAGTGAGCTTTGATTTCTCCATTGTCTACAGACAAATGTTAAGTAGTCTATTAATACTGCTTTGATACATGTTAATATTAGAGAAATAAACTTTTTGTTGCCAGAGAAGATACCTGGTATTAGAAAATAGAACAAAAGCAGACTTTTTAATGGAGTTTATAGGTATATTGACCAAAAGGTGTGTCTGGCATGTAGTAAATGGGAAAGGTGTGAGGACTCCGTCTTGTTATTAGTTTATGTAGAAAGACAGGAAGTACTAAGGAAAGGTTTCCCTCTTGTTCTGAGTGCCAGGAAAGTTAATCAGCCACACTCATGAATCACAAAGCAGACTAGAAGGGAGTTTCTGTGAGTGCGGCATGAAAATAACAACTGCATTCTAAATCCTGAGAAGTCAAACAATTTGATACTTTTGTTCTGCTGCAGATTTTCCTTGGATGAAAGAACAACACCAGGAATATTTGACAATGCAAAGTCTTAATGCATAAAACGTGACGTTTATATGAGAGAGACCATCTTACTCATCAGCTGCTCTATTTTAAGACCAGCTTAGCCTAGGGACTGCCATTTTGTGATCTATTTGGACAGCAGCTGGCACATTAGAGCTTTACATTAACTGACATCTTTACAGTCTAAAGGACACTTAATATGATCATGTAAAATCTATTATCATAGTTGTGCTCTGTCACTCATATTCCATCTTAGCATGTTGTCTTTTCCATGTACGTTTTGTATCCTTTTCATGTCAAAAAAAGTCAGTGCATCAGCAGCATTTAAGTTGGTCCATAGTAATGTTTTGCTGTGAGGTGATCAAACTATATATACAGCATATGCCATAAAATGCAGATAAAGGATGTGCTGTTTCAGTGCCTGGGAAAGGCAACTAAAAGGAATCCATAGTAACGCATGTCAGGGATAAAATGCAGTGACTAGCACAGATAACAGAAAAGACAGTATGTGTTAATTAATTATATACAAAGACAAGCTACATACACGATTTAGATCCATTTGGAAATATTTATGTTGCATAAGTAGGAGATGGTTGCCAAGTTGCAACCTAATTCTGGAGTCTAGCAGTTATACGAGTAGTTTGCCTATTGCCATAAAGTTCTAAGACTTCATCTATCCCTTCATACAAAGAGGGAGCTAAGTCCTTTTCTGTCTTTGAGAATGCCAAATCCCAGTCTTTTCTAAAAGGTGACAGAGTAGTAATGTTAGAGAGTAAAGACACCTGTGTCTAAAGGTGTGTGGGAGAAAGATGATTGAAAAGAGAGGACAAAATATGGGCACTGCCTATCAGCAGGCACTGGACCCTTGTTCACAGTATGAAGTGGAGCTACCTGTTCAGCCAGCTTCCAATGCTTGTCCTCATTTTTTCCCATCTTCTTAGGCAGTCCCTGGGCCCACCGGCCCTTGAGCCCTGATGTAGTTGCCTGATTTGGACACCCAAGATCTCTGCCCTTGCTTATGTGAAGAGTGGGGACTGAAGCTGGGAGGTACCAGAATGTCGCACTGATCAGCACAGGTAGTGTATGGATAATTTTGTCCTATTCTCGGTAGAATTATCTTAGCTTCGAAAAGTATTAGTTAGTAATAAGGTTAAAAATGACTTTTCTTTTCACATTTTATTTTACACATTAGTGGACTGGCATTCGTTTGTGTATCGTTTGTTTAGCTGACCTTGGTTGTTGAAATTGTAAGCACCAATGTTATATACTAAATGGATTCTCACCAGGACTGTTCCTACAGCCTCTTGGGTTCTAATGCCAGGGACTTAATGAAGGGCACTTTTCTCTCCTCTTTTCCTCCATCAGTGGTGGCCAGGAGGTTCTGCATCATGGGACTCATCGGTGCTTCTGGAGCTGTGCAGCTTCACTGTAATGCTGGACTTGCACCCGCTCCTTGTTTTTCCTGAAATTACCCAAACAGTTGAAGCCCCAGGACGATCTGGACTGACTGATCTCGTAGTGGGAGTCTAGAGTTCCAGCCTGCTTTCTGTTGTCGTATGTGCTTCTGAGTCTGCAGGCCTTATGAAATGAAGCTTGCCATGAGTCTTTCCAGATGTACACCTTGACTTTATTGTGTTGCAGTAAATTTGTGATTGAAGCAAAGCTACCGCATCTGATACAGGTCCCACCCTCTCCACACCCACTTCAGTGACTTCAGAAACATGATTGTTAATTATGTGGGTGTTACTGGGAGTGGCATAAATCTTAGCTATTATTGTATTTTGCACTTTGAATTCCATCTGATGTTCATATATCAGTATCTGGTCACATACTTTAAAATGAGGACCTTTATAAAACTATGTTTGCTGATAGAAATTATTTCTTTATTCTTTGGAAGCAATTATTTTTTACTTTTAACTTTGAAAAAAAAAACCTAATTCTCAGACAAAATGAAGAGGGAAAAGATATTCTTCAACACAGTGGGATCAGAAAGAGCATGAAGGGCACGTATTATATTTTTCATTCTAGACCTAGCAAAGACCTATCCACTCATCCATGAATGTTTGTTTGGAGATAAGCACAGAAGGGATTAGGAACACTAGTCTGGATAATATTCATGTTGTTCTTAAACCAGTCCTGTGGAAGATTCCTGGAAATAAAATAGTGCAGCCTTGGCTTGGACATGGAGTCAGGCAGAGTGAGTGGAGGGAGCATGACTGAAGTGTTCATTGTTGGCAGATGAGCAAGGGACCAACAGGCTAGTTCATGGGCCAAAAGCAGTGCAGGTGGTCAGATCTAAGCATATGGTTATGGCTTGCTCTGAGTTCTACAGGTTTGTCCAGGATTTGTTACACTAGTGCTTTTCAACACGTTTTAATGATCAAACAAACAAAAAACTGTTTTTTTTTAAATCAAAAAATGCCAGTGGTCAGCTGCACTTCTTATCGACAGTTACTTCACTGATCTTCACTTACAACTGATGAAATTTACTATACATTTTGCATATTCATTTATTACTTGTATTTCTCCCCATTTGTTTGCTTGAATGCATGGGAAGGTGTCTGTATTTATATAAAATACTTGTATCATCTTCAGGTATCCTACAGACCAACACTTGGACCAAAGATTGAGAAGCAATGTGTGAGATTATAGGGGGAGCCTTCACTACTTAATGGCAGGCAAACTTGCCACACTCAACAGAAGAAAATCTTCCTCAGTGGTTCTTCGCATGCATATGATCAGGTAGCTCTCCGGGTCAGTGAGCTGAACCAAACGGAGCCTGCCTCTATGTCAGAGTTGGTATGATACCTAGAACTCTTTTCATTCTATGAAAAAAAGTTCTGTCCTAAAAGCCTTCTCTGACTTGGTAGTATTAGGAGAATAATCATCCTATAGATATGTGCTTTTCTACTGTTATTTTAAACTTGGTCTTTTAATTAATTCAGACTGCAAGGTGGAAGTAATAGCCTGTAGACAGTTATTTTGAATTTCCTTGGGTTCACTCCTTTAATCCTTATGCTGTGTTACACACAATTACACTGATGGCAGAAAAGTAATGTGAAGCTTTTCCTACATAATTCTTTTAATTTTGAATTGAAAGTGCTAAGCCTGTCATAAATAAAACCTAGCAATTGTGGCAGAAATAATTTTAAAAATACATTATCATAACACATACAAGAATACTGGCTATTAGAGAAATAATCAAATACCATAGGGCATTATGTCATCCCTAGTATAATTTTATTTAAGTATAACATAATCACTATAAATACAATTATTTTCATCAGGCTCTTTTTACTCCAGTTTTTAATGACTGTTTTCTATGTTTATGGTTTAATATCAGCTGTTGGTACATGAAGTGTTACATGACTTCAAAATCTTTATGAAAAAAATAAAATATATATATTCTGCATATATTAATGCAGAGCATGAAAGAATTAGTAAAGGTGGATAAATATATGCATTTCATCATGCAGCTTATTCAGACCATGAGTTGAATGTATCTGATTTTTAGAGATCTGATCTATAGCTCATTAAGTCAATTGAAAGACTCCTCCAAGAGATTTTTGGATCAGGTCTTCAGGTGGAAGAAGAAAATGTTCTTTTGGGTGTTTTTTTCAGGTTTGTATGTGTTGTGTTGGGAACTGGAGGCAAAGCTATTGTTCAAGCCAGAGACGGTATCTGTAAGTGTGCCAGTCAAGTTAATAGCACATAATGAAATGCGTTCCTCAAAAAAAGCTGCAAGATTGTCAATGTTCCTAGCTTGTCAATGCACAGTTAAGTTCCTTTTGTATTTTAGTAGTACATACTCTCCTACTTACTAAGCAAATATTCACTACCCACACTGAAGCTTATAGGATGATTTCATGCCTAGGACACAGAAGAAGACTTTGAGAAAACTACCACAGACTCAGTAAGTTACTTCAGACTAAATCCTTTCTTTTTGATGTGAATTATTTACTTAAATGTGTTTCTGAATCTGGCTCTCTGGCCTTTTGTTTATTGGTAGTTAAATGGGGATAATATTACTTGTCTTAGGGTATTGCTTCAAAGCTTGTTTTAAATATTTTTAAAGTCTCTCAAGACTCTTCACTGAAACGTGGGATAAAAATACAAATCATTGTTATGTTCTTTCTGCCAGGATATTGCTGTGATACATCTAATTCTCTTTTCATGTTGTCTGTTTTGTTTGTGATATTGTATACTGGCTTTAGGTTCAGAGGATAAAAGTCCTAAAATGCAACAAATAATCATTTAAGATAATCAATAAATAAATTAATTAGACAATACAAAGTTTTTGCCACTAATGAAAAAACACACTTCTATAATTTGGCCTCTGTTCAGACATTCCTGTCTGTAGCCTTCCATATTTACAGTGAATATTGAATTAGTGAGTGCCCAAATACTACTAAAAAAATTGATTCATGACACACAGGATGGAAATACAAAGTCTATCCAAAATTCTCTTGGAACACTAGGAATGCATTCTGCTGTAAATTATATCTCAAGTAACCCTATGGAGTCCATTTGGATTTCGTAGTAGACAATAATTTTTGTATAATATTTACAACATATTACTAGCATTACAGTAATAGTGCAGTAGTGCAGTAATTAGAGCAATAGTGCAGTAATACAGTATAGTGCAGTGGTAACTCTCATTAGGAGTGGGTTCTAGTACGTTAGATACTGTACCAGCAAAATAGATAGAGAGGCACTATTTTTGAAAGTGCTTCAATGGCATAGGAACTTGTTCCATTTTCAAAAATTTGTTTAGGCATTTAGAAATGTCCATTTTATTGAAAGCCCATAGTGCTTAGCTTTCTATCTGTATTATTCATTTCAAGATTGAATTTCAATGAAATGGATTTTTTGAAGTTCAAGTATCTCTAGAACTGAAGATACAAATAAGATGACCAAGGAATTCCAAGAAAACATTATCCAGACAGTAGCTTCATTCTTGATAACACTATCCAAATACTAAATTTAAAATTTTATCAAGACTTAAAAATAATTGTGATAAATGGGGAAAACAGATGGTAGTATGATGAAATAGCAGATCATAAATGTGAGAAACAGGGAATGCATATTTCGTTAATGCAGCTGACATAGGCTCAGAAGGTCTCTCTAATTTATTTTTGGCATACAATTAGTTCTAATCATACTGTGCTGTGTTACAATGCTGTGTCTGGGATTCCCAGCATCGTGTTCAAGGCATTTTATTAATTTTTTTTGCAAGTATAACTATCAGTAGAATTGTATTAAAATGATAACTATTTACAACTCTGGTCAACAGTCACACAGACAGAAATCTGCAATATATTTTTGGCCTAAGAGACTGTGCTTTTCTTCCTTAGCAAGCAAACAAACAAATGAACACAGACAACAAGAAAATAATGTTTACCATAAAAGTGTGCAAAATTAATCTATCATTCCCTTCTTCATCCAGGAAAAGGAATGATGACATATCTTGCATGATATACAGAATCCTAAGAACCTACAGAAAAAGAAGGCCAAAACAGGTTTTCCTTAAGGATGTTAGTCTTACAGATTCGTATGTCTTCTTTAAATGATTTTACAGCCTATTACAAGTCTCTGCTGAGCTCAGTTTGAGAAATGTGGTTTTGCCATTTTGATAGTCTGGTCATGTAAATACTACGCTTCAGGATGAATATTGCTGACTTGGAGCAGAGTTTGGCCTTCCTGAAGCCCTTCAGGCCCTTCCTGAAGTTCCCAAGTGGCGAACTGGAAGAGAATTCTGATTCCAGCAGTGTCTTTGGGCTGAAGTGAGAAAGAAAAGCAGAGAGAGAGGTCTGGATCAGTTTGTGAGGGTGAGAGAGGATCTATCTGGCCACATTGGATAAGCTTAGCACTGATCATGGTGAAAAATTTTCTCTCTTTTGGGTCACAGCACTGTGTAATGTAAGTGATGTGCACATATGTTGTATTTTTTTACTACATATATATGAGTAGTTGTCTTTTCCAAGTAGATGTAATATATGGAGATGTATTGTTGAAAAGGTTTTCCTACTGCCATTGGTCATAACTTGGTTATTACAGCAAGGAGTACATGTTTTTCTTTTTTTCAAAGATGTCTCTTTTTGTGGATGCCTGTGTTTAAGGACTGTAACTGTGGTTGGTTAAACAGTGTTTTGTGGGTTTGGCCTATCACAGAGACAGCATTTAAACACACATGCCTTATTTACTATAAGCTGAGTGATTGTCTTGAATATTCTGTGTCTGTTAAATTTGGGGCTTTCTCCAGGTGATGAGAAAACATTCTTGATGATGCTTGATACAAACTGACTCAGATGTCTCTGGTCATTGGCTGCATTATCTCCATAATTACAATCTTAGTCTGAGAAAACCCTTCTTCTTCAGCTGGGCCTTTTTTAGTCTTTTCATGCACATTGTTACCATTCCTGTTCACAGCATCATTTTGTCTCTGCTTTTAAACCAGTTCAGATCCATTGTGTGATTTACAAATAAACCTTTGAAGGCATTTTCCTTAATTTTCACTGAGAAGCTATAGTAAATGCTGTGTGCTTTTAAATGTTCACAAGACTTAGTGAACTTTGCTTTCTATGTCGTTAATACAATTGGTACAAAATCAGCTAGCTTTCATGTGTAGCAAATTCATCATATTTTCTGGTGCTCAGCACCTCTGTTAGTTAGATGTTGGGCTCTCACTAGCTCTTTATATTTCCATGCTTACTCGTAGTCACAAGAGTTCTATTAACCTCAAAAGGCAGAGTTGTTATGTCTTTTTTTTTTTGCTATAAGAGGCATAAAATTAACTAATTAGACTGTATGTAAATGAAAGGACGTTTTTCAACATTACAATATCAACTTTTTCAGTTAATTTTCTAGCTAGAGTCAGTAAGTGTTTGCTTAAGTCTTTTGCAATCATTATGCCTGCGTCACCTTTTTTTAAGTATGCGTTCCTATTAAAAAGCTTGGAGAGTCTTTTTTTCTTTCCTATTTAATTTTGACTGAACTTTGCGATAGATTTTGAAGGCAGTGGATTTAGAGCAAACCATTGAGGTTCAGACCTATCCTATAATTACATAATCCCAGGAAAGTATTAATTATTAGTATACATACTGTTGTTTTTATAGATAGGAAAAATGGAGGTGGGAAGCATGATTACTTGCCAAAGAACACAGATGTAGACTCATCAAAATCAGACTGAGAATTTCAGATCTTAAAAAGTTATATTTCTTTCAAGCAGAAGACTGACAGAAAGCCCTTCCTGAGTTTCAAAACTCATCTCTGGTCAAAACCTGACCTCTTCCCAATAAATTAAGTGACAGAGAATTGGGCCTTTTATGAACAGATAAGAGATGGTATACCCTTAATAGGAGAAGGCTGCTGGTAGGAGCAGTGTTGTTCTGGGAGGCTTTCTTTCGATAAGATTAAAGCAGTTTGAGAGTTTTTACGAAGGAAACACTTATGTAGCTATGGTTTGTTATGATCTGCTGAGATGAAGAGTTCTGGATCTTCCCTGGATAGAACAGAGGGAGACTAGCTGAGGGCAGAGGGGTGAGAAGGAGTGATGAATGAAAGCCAGAGAAATGTCTCTAATGCAAAGAGAAAATCTTGTATAGTAAAAAGGTTCTGTATAATGATAATTTACTGTGTAGAGTTATTGTGTCAGCATGTACCACAAAGGCACCAGCATCTTCCTAACTGAAGAGGACTTCCTCTTTTCTTGTCTTTTTGGAGCTTTTGTTTTGGCTGGAGTTACTAAAATTGCTGAATCACCAAATGAATAGAGGCATAAGCTGCTTCTGTGGTCATCACATGAAACTGTAAAATACCTATTTGTTTGAATAATGCCGCTATAGGAGAGAGGAATACATTAATAGGAGAAATGGATCAAAAAGAAAGTACCATATGCTATCTATTCTTTTAAAAAATAGACAACAGTAATGACACAACATTCTTCATCTTTAAAGTTTCTTATAGATATTAATGAATGTTCACAATAACCCAGTGAGGTGCATAGACACACTGATAATATTTAGATGTTATGTATGAAAGGTGATGGTTGTATGGTTATATATTGTGTCTAAACACTTCTGAGCAGAAACATAGTCCAAGTACACAAATGAGCAATTACTGAAAAACAGAGCAATAAAACTTTAGCCTGGTAATTGTGCTGGCTGCTCCACATTGGTCAAAAATATAACTGGTTGTTATGTAGTTAGAGATGTTAGATCATCAAATAATCCATGTGTGTCACTGATGTTTTAGGTGGCAATTATGACTTTTGGATGGCTTCTTATATGTGTGGAACAATCATAATTATGTACAGGAAATGTCAAGATGGTGCTGCCAATCTGACAGTTAATTCTGGTATTCTCGTCCAGGGAGCGAGATTTGTGGATCTGGACTTGAACAGGTTATGGCAGGATGCCACAAGTGCCACCAAGTGAAAGAAAGATGAACTGGAAGGGAGCACAATAGTGGCAAAGAACAGAGTTTGCAGAGGTGACTTTTTTCAGCCTGTGTGGGCTCCAGCTGTGATTTTTACAGCCAGTTCTCCTAAATCAGACTGAATGATCTCCAGTGCAGTCCTTGGAAACACTGTTAAAAGCATGTTGAACTTGTAAAGGAGGTACTCCCAAGTAGGAAATGGCAGAACTTGTGCTTGGTGAAGGACAAATCTATTTTGACTGTAATGCATTTGGAATTCTAGCTGAGCTGAAGAAAGGCCCTGGTTAGCAGCTGTCCAGGGGCTGCCCACAGCCCTGAGAACTGTGATGGCAAGCTTCTAGCAAATCGAAGTCATGAAAGGACAGTGTGTGACAACTTAGGATTTGTGTAACCTCACTAGCGTTAACCAAGGCCAAGAAATGGCATCTCTTGTATCTCAGAATTGTATCTGTGCCAGTTTCAAAGTTCTGTTTACAAATATGTGTGCATTAGATTGCTCCCAATAAAAGTTATGGTGGGTTTTTAATACGCCTTAAAGTTGGTGGCTACTACTCCCTTCACCGTGGATACAATTTTTTAGCAACCTTTTATAGGTGCAGTAGTGGAAACTAAAAGAAGAGTATGTTTCTTGTACCATTATATTGGAACAGTAGTACCACTCTCTGTTCAGTGTATTTGTCAGGAGGGAAGACTGGCCTCACCTGTGTGCCTTTGACTTACAGACAGTATGCACAGAAGAGGGAGAGGTTAGTTCCTTTCAAAGTTCATGACTGTGCAGCAGTCAAATGTGTGATTACAACTCATGTAGCCATACCTAAGCTAAATGCAGTCTAGTTGTCTTATATTTAAAAATCACTGTGGCTGCATTAGTGTAGAGCTCAGTTTGGTCATCTCTCTGAGTATTCATCCATCTTAGGTATGTTGAGCTTCATTTTTCTGAGACTATATTTCTACTGAAATCGGAGGAACCTGGTTCAAAGTTGCTTGTGGGTATGTCTGTAAGAATTACAGTGCAAGATACTCAGAAGGTTCCAGTCCATTGTTGCCTAGATAAAATAGTTAAATTGAGTTAGTTTAGTTTAAGAGAAAATGTTTATTTATGTAGTAGGTAGATGTGTAATTAATTAACATGGAATCATTTTGGAATCCTGTAAACTGGCATGATAAATTATAATGGAGTATGGTAAAAGCAGTTCTGCCTCCAGAATGGGAAAATTGTATCTCCTTATAATTTAAATGCATCTTGGAAATTAATTCATTCTAAACTGACTGTGCAACAAATCACAATACGCCAATACTTGGTTAAAATATCCTAATTTTTAACAACATCAGTGTGAAATGTTTCTTAAATTATTAATATTGTTCAGTCCTACAGCTGACTGCAGTAGAACTTGTAAATAGCTTGTAAATCTGTATGTATAAGTATAAATTTTTCCCATCAGAGTGGTATCTTTGCTGTTTCCCTGGAAAAGGATCTCTGATCTCTATATATAGCTAAGTGTTTTCTAACGACATGATTCTTTAGGGGATAAAGGAAGCAATTCATCTCTGTCTTTCTGTCAAAGCCTATACTAGCAAAAGTCCTGACACAGATAAATCAAAGACTGTTTCTCTCAAAGCGAAGACAGGTATTGTACTGGTTCTTGGGGATGGGAGGTTACAGTTGATCATTCTGAGTGCTTCAGATAATCAGTGAGACTTGGGGTTTCTGACTCTACTCACAGTTTGGGATAAGCATTATTTCTCATCATTATAAAACTGATTATATAAAGAGCTGTTTCTAGTGTTTATAGACCTTTTACCATAATATTTACTTTCTCAATTGGAAGAATTTTGGTATGTGGTGCCCACAAGAACATTTATTTGTTCTAACGTGCTTCGATGCCTGTCTTCACTTGTCCAGCTATTCTCAGTGTTTTGAAAGCAAACTTTTGGATGTTTACCTGTATTTTCATCATGAGATCTTTTTAAGGTTTTGAGGATTTTTGGTGATTGGCTTGCTTTTATTTTGAGGATCCATTGCTATCTCCTGGAAAGGGACTTACTGAAATATGTCCAGGGTAATGACTAGGTTCTGAGGTGATGTGGTACCAGCCCTGGAGACCAAAACTCCAGAATGTGGCTGAAGCCCTCCAATGCCATGAGAGGCCAAGACCCAAAGATGACCCCTCTGCAATTTGTTTTCAGAGAGGCAAGAACAGAAAGTAAGGATTTTTTTTTATTTTAGGAAAAAGTGAACAGTAGTAGCTTTCTTCTAGTTATTTGGCAATATGTTTACAAGTTTCCACTCTCATTGTTCACCTTGGGCAAGTGATCTTTAACACATTTAAAGCAGATGACCTTCCATGTTGCCGGTATACCTTAACAGTGCTTATTGTAGAAAATCAGTGTGTTTTTTTTGTTT
Source organism: Dromaius novaehollandiae (assembly GCF_036370855.1). Lineage (NCBI taxonomy): Eukaryota > Metazoa > Chordata > Aves > Casuariiformes > Dromaiidae > Dromaius > Dromaius novaehollandiae. Next base: position 59,642,830 of record NC_088102.1, read on the forward strand.
GCTAGAGCAGTTTCTGAGATTGCCAGAACCCGGTCGTGCAAAGCAATCTGCGATACTTGCTTGTTCATGCAGTCTTGTTCTGGGGAGGAAAGTTGAAAAGGCTATCATGGAAGCCATGAAGGAGAGTTTTACCAAATTTTATTAAGGTTTCTGACTCATGATGGACATTTTTATTTGTTTGTGGTTTTGCTTTGCATAGCAAGCTTAGAGTTTATGAAATACATATAAGAAGCATCTTAAAGGAGGAGACATGGAAAGGTAGTATCGTAGTTCTGGGATAAAACAAAAGATGAGATGAAATGAAACTTCTGATTTTTAACTTACCTATCTAGAAGACATTTCTTAGATACCTAAGGGTGTTGTTGTCTCTCAAAACTCTCAGTAATTAAGCATTTATTGAGGTTACACAGAGAAACTTAGATCACATTAAGTAAAAAACTTATTTAACAAATATGCGATAAAACATTATTGAAGATCTTTCTGCAAATAATGCAACAGCTAAACTAAAAATGAAGTTTACTTTTGTTGCATAAATGTATGATTGTGTGTCTCTTGGGTTTAGAAAGATCCTTTGCTATCCATATCCCTTAATAAGTGATAGACCAGAATGCACATAAATGATTGTAAGTCTGTTCAGTGTCCTTTAACCTCCAGCAAATAAGGCTATGATCAATCTGGGTATTTTGTTGTTGCTGTGCTCCAGGTTATTTGTTGTATGTGTTTGTCATGAATCTCTTGCACATGCTGAGTAGAACAGGAGGGGGCAGAACAGCATAAGTGTAGTCACTTGCGTGTGACTTATATTTCAGGCATCTACATTGTGTGTAAAAATGAAAGTAAGTGGAAAACTGATCTATCTAAAAGATTTGATAATAATTATAGTTTAATGTCCACCTAAAATAAATTACTCAGGTATTCAGAAACTACTTACATGGTTTTCCTACATATGCCTTTCGTTGCTGCTATGCTATTAATGAGCATTTCTGAAGGAAATGGGTTCTGGGCTGTAATAGCACTGTTAGAGGAACTCAAGCATTTAACTGGATTATTCAGTTTACACTTGAAATGGAGTTGTCATTTTAATTTTTGAGGGTTACTTTGAATCCAGTTCATTTTTGCTTAATTTTTTTACTTCTGACTGTACTCTGTTTCTGTTTTGGTTTCTAAAACATTTATTTTGGCTTTTTTAAAATAAAAGGCTTTGAACCAAAGTGTCTATTTTTAATAACTTAGTAAAATATCAGCCCCATTAACCATAAAGCAGATTAAAATCAGTATTCCTCTTGAAAACTTTGATGGAATGGAATGCAACAGTTATTTTTATTACTTCTACAGATCCTGATTTACAGGCCATTGAGTGAGAGTGATTTCACTCAATCAGTGTGCTTTGGATAAGATAGGCTATTGATGCAGTGTTTTTCAGAAAAAAGGCTGAGCTTCTTCCCAAACAGCAGTTTGCAGCTTGAATAAAGAGAAGACAACATTTGCAGAGCAGGTCTTGGGGAGGAGGGTAAGGAGTGGGTGAAGGACAACTGGGAGACAGTGATACGCAGTGATTGCTTTGGTACAGTTTTTTCTTCATTTCTATAGGCTTTTCTTAGCAATAGAGTCTAATGCTTTTCTTTTAGTAATAAGATTAAAATATATCATCAAAGAATGCTAGTATTTATGCTCTAATAAAAAATATTCATACTAATGGTAAGTAGCTTTTGCTGTAGTAAACCTTATTTTACATGAAAGCTGTAAACCCAGCTGTTGGTTTTGAGCCTTGTGTGACTGTTTATTTTTAAAAAATGGCAGGAGTGCACTTATGCAAGTTCTTGAGGTCTACAGAATAACATGATTGGCTTAATACATTATCAAAATGAAGTGTCTAAGGCTGTATCATCTTCACAGTCTGGAGGTAGAGTAGGCAGAAGGATTCTAGAGATATTTAAATCACCAACATTAAAAACAAAACAACCTTTTAGAGGAAAACAATATCAATGTTATTCTGTGCTGCAGAAGTGCAATCAATATTGACCTCTATCCAAACTAAGAGAGAATGATTTGTATTTTGTTTAAAATGGTGCGGCAGGAATGCAATCTGTAATATAAAACATGCTGTGCAGATCGTATGGGGTCTCTTCATCACATCCTCAATGTGTATTCATTGCAAGGATTTTAACAGGTTTAAATACAATGTACATTATTAAACTTCTGAAATTAAAAAAAAATCTAAAAGTAATACTAACAAACCCCAGAAGTGAATGCTTATATATGCGTCACATGGACTGGATGCTCTTAATACTAGAGTAGTACTGGTTCCCGTTTCTGTGATGTGTGTCTGCATGGTAGAAAGTAAAAGAAACATAACTACAGTTTATGAAGGCTTTCATTTTGCCCCTTAGTTAAATCATGGTTTATTTTTCAAACCATTTATATAGTGAAACTGTACATACTTAGATTTACAAAAACGGTGGTTTCATATCAGGTATTATATGTAGAAAAAATAGTGAGTAGTCATTTCTGCTCAGATTTCTCTGCTTTCAGAATCTGGTACTCCTTGCGTGTTAGGTGCCACAAGCTTCTTAGGTGACTATATGCAGATTACTCAATCTTATCTCATGATAAATGTGGTCAATATTATCAGAGTGATTGTGAGATGGTTAGTAGAACCAAGCAAAACTTTATTAATCCTGGGGGAACTGTTTGGCTCCTTAGGAGCTTTGCATTCTTCGGAGAAACAAGGTAACTTTTGGTCTTACTGGACATCATGTAGCCTCAATATGATGAAAATAACTTTTCCATATCTAGCTTGCTTACCTTGTTTCTTAATCTCAAAAATCCAGTCACAGTGACAAGTACTCACAGTGACATCTCAGACTAGATGGTCACGATTTGTATTCTGCTTCAGCAGAAGCGGAAGTTTTTCTTTCCCTAGTGAGAAAATCACAGGATATGTGTTTCTCTTTATTGTTTAGTTTGCCTTCTCCACTCTGACTATAATTTCAGCAGCGTAATAAATAAAGATATCTCTATTTAAATCTTTTTCTTGGTTCATAAATTCTGATTAAAAATGTTCTTCTAAAATAAATTGTTAATGAATGAATAATGCTTGAATTCTTGAAGCCAGGAATAGTTGTGGTTGATTTATTTAGCTTACTTTCACCTATAATCTGGTATATTTTATATTACCTATCTAGAATTTTAAAACCTTATGAACTGCCTCAAACATTTCTTCTCATATTCTCCTCCATCAGATAAATTGCCATATAACCTAATGAACTTTAGAGGAATTAGCTTGTTGAGACCCTGTTTCTTCTACAGTTCCCAAGATTTGTACTACAGTCAGGATATTATTTGATTCATTGGTCTCTCCAGCAGGGTAACAACATAATTATGAGTCACTGTCAGTATCCTAGCCAATTTTCAGTCACAGGTAAGATGCCCTGCTCTGCTTCTTACTTATCAAGAGTTGCAATGATTAAAAAAAAAATTCTAAGTTTAAATGAACTGTAATCTGGAAAACCCTTTAGGTGCTTTGCAATATTTCCCTTCTGTCATCCTTCATTCATGTAATTCTGCCTATTGAAATATCATCTCACGTGATTTCTACTCAGCCACACCTTCCCTCAGTTTGAGCTCAGATATTCCACTTCTAAAGTTGGCTTTATTTTCAGCTTGAGATGGTATTCTTGGGATATGTTTTTGAATGATAAATTGTGTAGAGGTTTGCCTTTTTATGGCAGCTCTGGTTTCATGTATGGTCAGGAACAAATATGAAGCATTATACACACACACACACACAAATAAATATATATAAAATGTAAAGCAGTGTAAAGAAATAGAAATGTACCTCTTCCTAGTTTCTTCCTCATTTAGCCTTTACTTCAGTTTTGTCAGTTCTTGCTGTCTCAGCCTCTTTTATTGTTTTCACATGCTTTCTGCCTCTCTGTTTTTTAGGATTTGTCCATTTCTGGGAAAGTCTATCAATTTGTGCTGTGCTAGCTTATGGATAGCATGAGATGTCAATCTAAAATGGACCAATTCTGTTGAGTTTTACTTTCTACAATTGGTGGGAAAAAAAGTGAAACTTAAATTGGTCAATTCAACTTTGATGTTTTTTTCTTTTGCTGATACTGCATGAAACAAGACAATAAAATGGATGACAGAGTGAACCTTGTATGAGATAAATGAAAGCTTATACAGAAATGTTCCTGTATATGAGATATTCCTGCTTCAGGGAAAAGGATGGGCTGGCTTGACTAACCCTGTTGTTTATTCCTTGAAGTAACTTCTTATGACTTTGCGATCTGGTTAATGTGCTCAGTTTAGAACAGTATCTAAACCATTGTAAATGAAATGTTGATACATGTTTAATTTTTAAGAACCATGAACTGTTGTTCTTTTTGGAAGCAACAGAGAGGTGCTAAATCTTTTTGTTTTTAATATAGTTTCTTTGATGAATATTTATACTAGCTGTTTACTACCAATGTCTTATTTTTGGCCTCTGTCCACCTGAACACTGGCTAGTTACTTTTGTCTTCAAACACTATATAGCAATGCTGAAATCCGTCTGTAATCAGCATTACAGTGAGCGTCCTATGGATGCCGGATTATAAACTGCTGAAAATGTTTCCTTGCCTCTCATTTAACTCATATGGGTTGAAATTTAGTATCCTTGCTTTTGATTTTGGGGGATTTTTTCTTAAAAAAAGCTGATAAGTATTATTTCTGCAGTGATTTTTATATTTGAAGTTCAAAGGTTCTGTCTGTGACAGAGTAATGTCCGGCTATTTAACTCTGAGGGAATGGTCAAGTCTTTCTACTCGGGTGATTGGAGGCAGTTCTTCAATCACTTTTATAGTTTCTGAATGTGACTGTTTTATATAAAACTTTATTTTCACTTTGTTATGCTGAAGGTTTTATTTTTGCAGGTACAGTTTTTACTATTTTATTTGAATAGCATTCAAATCAGCACTTGTGAATAGCGACTTGTTGTTTGGGTTTGTGAGATCAGTAGTTCTGTTGTACATTGACATTACCATATAATGCAATCCTTTTAATGGCAAATAATTTGCTAAGTCTCAAGCAATATATTTCATCCCTGTAGTATGAAGTTACTATGAAATATAGTGCCTTACTATCAGGAAAATAAAATTAGTCACACCTTGACTATTGGAGCACATAGTCCTGATTAATAGTACTTACCAAAAGATACTTATTTGAAATTATTTTAAAACAATACACTAGAAATATATTAATCCAAATATTTTTTTTACAGAAAATTAGAATAATAACAAAATCTATCTAGGCTTTGCTGTAGTAATTATGTATATATCTTATTCTTGAGATCTGTTCATATCTTATTTTCCTGCTTGGTTTACTATCTTCACTATTTCCAATAATTTTTTCCCTTTCCATTTGAATGTATCTTACCAGCTACTAATATGGTTACTGAATTTTACTATATCACAGGGATATAACTGGTGTCACAATTAGTTGTCCTATTTAACAAGCAGGACACATGCAATAACTTCAGTTTTACAGTAGTTTACATATGTGATTATTAGGTACACGGCTGTAGTGGCAAATGCTGGCTCTGCAGTGAATTTAGAGCTTCTGGTGTGATCTTATTTCACAAGGACCGATAGGATCTTAGGGATAAGGTTTATATTGGCAGGCTAACAGTCACAGAGATGAGAGCAGCGCAGATCTGCCACTCTGCCCCAGTGAATGGCATAGGGCTCACTGCAGCGTCAGCGCTGGCGAAACTGCCCTTCTGCCCTGCCCATGCACTGCCCTAATTTGATTACTAAGGCCCTTGCAATTTCTGCAATGTATTTTGCTACATTCTCAAGTTAGATTTGCACTCCAGCCTGAAATTAAAAACCACTGCTTGACTTGTGCTTCAGATGCAAATGTGCTTGTTACAATCAAGGGCCTCTTTTTGCCTTTCCCATTTCCGTGAGCTAGGAAAAGTCACCAAGGCTTTCCAGGTAACAGGCATGGCTCTGTGCCAGCAGAACATTATGCAGATTTAGGGCTTAGAGCAGTCTCGATAAATGATATGTTATGTACATGTAAATAGTTCTGTTTCCTCTTTTTGTTTCTAGGAAGTGAGCATCCCAGAAATGGCATAAATCCAGTGGGTTCAACACTTTCTCTTCAACTGATTATTCTCTTAATTTAATGGCTTTTGACAAGAAACTCTTTTGGAACACATTTTCCAATGGGCAGAAGTCCATACTATTATTAAAGTGTTAGACTTTCAGCTGTGCCAAGAAATGCTCTGGCAAACAGCTAATTATGTCCACAGATAAAGTCTGACAAAAAAACTGCTTCAAGCCACAAGTCAAAGGCTTTAACCATTGTTTGTGTCAAGTTACTTTAGGGCTTGTGATTGCAGTCAGTTGGGTGGGAATGTGGTTGTGAGGCAGTGCTCTTTGTCTGAGGGACAGGCCCCTGCTTTAGCCAGCTTATAGAGCCATACGTAAAATGGCCTCTTTGCTTTCACTTAGCAGGATGCTGTTCACCTTTCTGCTCTGCTGAGCACCATTTCATGACTTCACAGCCCAGGAATTAAACCCAACACACAAAGCAGCTTTACCAGTAATTGTCTACAGATTGAATTAAATGACTGTTCACATACAAGGTATCTGAATTGTACTGGACTCACGCACTCCCTTTACACACTTGTTTCTGTCAGTAAGAGGCAGCTACTGAAAAGCTTTGCAGTCCCTGGGAGTCTTTCTCTCTCAGAGATTTGATGGAAGTGTCTGGGGCTTTTCTGTGTTCAACACGATGTTAATTCTGTTGTGTTTTATAGTGAATAAAATAGCTTAATCCCCTGGTATAACACCAATATATTTTATTCATGGAGCTAGTGTCAGTAGCTTTGTTTTATGCAGCAACTTTAAAATTTCCATTGTCACAACGTTTGGCAGTTTGAAATGTTGGTATTATTTTTTGTTTAAAATTTTGAGGAATGTGTAAAATCTAGATAGTCGTTTTTTGAATTAGATGGATTGGAGTAAAATAATCTTGACTAGTTTAAGTCAGTCATGCCTCTCTCCCTTCACTTTGTGTTTTCTTATGTGGAGAGTATTAAGCTGTTAATTTCATGAGAAAAACATTTAAAAATAATAAAGTTAAGGAACCAGTCAGTTTCCTTTGGTGTGGATTTATGTATGTATTTCTTCTATACTTATTTTTTTATGATTGTTTAGTATACTACAGAACTGTGCAACTGTTCCAAAAGTTCTTGACTCAGAAAGTGCTGCAACCTGCCTTTCACTTAAAAAAATTACCTTGCTATTGACCATCCAGCTGGTGTAGCTGATGAATAAGAGCTTACAGTGTGCCATCTTTTTAAAAATTTCACAGTCTCTGATTTCTCATTTATGGTATGCTCCATGATTGTCAAACTTCTCCCACCAATCTTTCAGTGATCTCAAAGACCAGCACATTATCACATTACTCAATATAATCTCTACATACTTCCTATAATGATACTATATGTGAAATTCTTCTCAAAACTTGAGTTTTGTGCAGTATTCTGTACATACCAAAAAGAATATGGACTCAGCTTAACATTTCTTAATTCAGGGGAATCTGGTGAAGACTTGACCCTAATTCATTCAGCCTCAGTCAGATTTTACAAATGCATTGGAATTGTGATGGTTTTATTTGTGTACAATGCTAAAGATCACACGTTTCAGAAGAATAGGGTGGTCTTTAATGACCAGAGAAGCTTTTGGAGTGAGTCGTTGTTTGACATTAGGGTTGTGATTCCTCCAAGGTTTAACATGTTCCTGTGAAACAGTTAAATTGATGGGATTATACTGTGCCATTTTAAGACTAAGTCAAGAATTAAGGTACTTTTTTGAATTGTGTATGGCTTTCTAGTCAGAAAAGAAGCTACAGTAGAATTTTGAAAACTGTATGCAAGTTAATTGCATTCTACTAATCTTTTAACATTTTTAGAAAAGGATTAAGCTTTTGTAGTTGCATAGGATATGAAACTGTGATTGCTGAAGGAGGAAAATACCACTTCTTTCTCTTAAAGTTGGTTGAAAAGATTTCGTTTATACTGTGCCAGAAATCTCATGTATTAGTGTTAGAAAGAACACTCAGAAAATCAAGTATTGTATTTACTGCTGTATATACAGTTATCTTCAGATCTCTTTTCTTGCCTTTGTTTTAACGATGCTTCTGGGAAGGACCGGTGAGTAGGTAGGAAGATAAGATCCTCTCTAAGGGCTACTGCCCTTAAATATTTTGGTTGAAAGACTTTCGTTCCAAAATTGTGGTAAGTTTTTATAAAATATTTCTAAAATGAGAGAATATTGATGGTCTTGGTGCTTTCCTGAACAAAGTACCAAGATCTGTAAGTTGAGGATCAACACACTTTAAAATTATAGCTTTATCAGAAGTTGAAGGGAAATATTGCATCACAGCACTGGAAGTCTCCATCAGCATAATGATGACAGTATTTATATCAGCAACACAGGAAGAACTCTGAGAAAGAAGAGGAAAATAGGACCATGTTCCTACCAGTACTGTGACATCAAGGTGCTTCCTTAGGAAACACCAGAGGATGTATGTCTTGTGTCTGCAGAACCAGCTGCATAGCCTCCTTCCAGCACTTCCATTTGTAGTCTCAGTATGGCTTTGCCAAAGGTTCTAGGTAAGAAGGTAAAGGTACCAGCAAAGTGACAACTCACTCTAAAGTGTTGTTACCTTAAATGCCATGCTATTAGGGCAGTACGTGCATCATTGTACCTGTTATTCCATGCTAGACTTCACTTTCATTGCCTTTTACTTTTTTTTTTTTTTTTTTTTTTTTTTTTTTGCTGTTGCGAATGTGGTAGATTTATTTCATCGTACTCAATTTTAATCTGATTCAGCCTTTGTTTTCCATTCACATAACTAAGGCTCTTGCCTGGGTCCTTATCATTTCATGTCTTGACAACTGCAGTCATCTTCATTCTTGTCTCAACAAATACTGGCTTGCAAGGTTTGTACCTTTTAAAATGTTTTTCTTCTTATTTTGACATTCCATTGTTCCCTCTCTTGTACTGTGGGAGTATTTGCTTTAACTTTTTAGGCCACTCCTTATCATCTCTTATATACTTAAGCTGCTGACTGTATGGCATCTGTAAAGCCAGCCTTTATTGCCCTTTTCAGTGTTTACAACAAGTATCTTTGAATTTTCTCCTATGTTATTTAATACACAATATTAACTAAAAAAAACAGTACTATTTCATTGTTCTTCCATTCCTTCCAACTGGGACCTCTAAATTCTACTGCAGTTTGACTATACATTAGTAGCACTAACCTATCATAATAATTTACAAAGCATATAGGACTTCTGGGCTACTGCCAAATGAAGCTCTGGGGACTAAATTTGACCCATACTGAAGTCAACAAGACTCTTATTAAATACACTGTAATCATGTGCCTGAAGTACAACTTACTCATTACAGTATTACTTTTATTAAAGGTCACCAAGAGAATACTGGATCCAAATGTCTCATCCATACCGTTCCATCTAATGCACTTTTCTTGACAATAAGTTGATAGAAAGAATGTATTTAGCATTCTTTTTTGTGTTAAGAATAACAAGTAAATTTTTTAAAGAAATGGCTACTGCCTATTTTCTTATGCACGCCAGTAAGGCATAAGCATCTAATTGCTATTTAGATACCTCAGGCTAACATTAGATTCCACTGAGATCCTCAGAGCTGCTGCCTAGCAACAGCTTAAAAACAACAGCCACCCCAATTCTCTAAACATTATCTGTTCTTTTGGCTGCCAAGTTAGCTAAAAAGTCTGCCATGCATGATCAGCCCCTGTTCACCATGCTGACGTGCAGCTTGGCTACTAAGCCCCTTATGGGTTTTAATGCAGTGTTCACCTGCCTGTCTCCCTCCTGGTAGACTTCCCTTGCATAATGGACAGAGATTTTTGAGGCTGACATTCTCACATGCTCACCTTGCTCTGGTTGAGTTTTGATTTACGTTTTGTTTCTCTGAGGAAGAAGTTGACTTGGCTCAGGTGCCTGGCGCCAAGAGGATTTTCATTTCAGACGCAAGTAAGCTAGGCGTGGAGACATGGAGTCAAGTTATCTTCTCCTGTATTATTTTCTTATGACTGGCATAGGTAGCTTTTCACCTTACTTTCTATCCTCGATGAACTCTTTGTAAGGTGCTTGATTTTGCCCAGGCATTGTATACAAGCTTTGGGTGATTGTCTCAGAGGGTTGACTTCTATTACATTACAGGGCACTTAAAATTAGGCATTGCAGTGTTGAATTGAGCAATACCTAAGCCGTTTTTGTGGATTCTGGCATAAATCTCTTATGAAAATGAGATTTTGGGTCATATTTACAAAGATTTTGAGGCATCCGAAGATGACGATAGTCAGCTAATGGTATTTCCATAGATGTCTAAGCAGCTTCTATTGGTGTTATGTAATTTTCTAAGTTCATAATTTTCTAGGTCTTTCCCCCAATTTCTGTTTGCCTGTAAAATCTGACTGTTTTGTAAGAGGTAGAATATTTGGGTGATGGGCAAGTAGAAAGGAAACTTATCAGCAGTTATCTACTTATCTATTACAGTGGCTTTGAACTACTTCATTACATGTTAATTAGTTCATGTTACAGTTGATACCAAGTTAATCTTATTAGTATTTATTATGTTATACAGGTTTGGAAGTGATAATATGGAAGGCTTCTGGAAAGTAGTAGCTCATAGCCATAGACTGCTATGAAAGACTTCTTCCTGTCTTCACTACAAGCTGGGGGAAGGAAACCTAGGTCAGGACTCTTAGGGGTTGTGAGAGCGATTATATTATTACAGAAAAGAACAATTTTTGTTTTAGAAGTAAATGTTCTAAAAGCCACCACAAAATAGTAATATATCAGATTATCCCAAGTAAATTACCTAAATTGGGGGAATGACAACTTCATGATAAGTTATTTCTATATCTAATCAATGATAGCGTGATCCAAGAAACCGTTGCCCAGATGGAAGAAATCTTAGCTTTCACTTCTGATTTAATTTTGAAGAGTTAACTGTATTCAAAATCTCTCAAGCAATTTAGCTGAGATTTCTATTTAGACTGGATAAGATAATCTAAGGAACTAAAGTTAGAATGTCATGGTTAATTAGTACAGTGGCAGAGGGGAATGAGAAGTAGAATCTTTAAGACAGCACATTATTCGATAAGAAAATTTTAATGTGTTTAATTTTCAAAAGTATAATAATGCAAAACAGTCTGCAGAGTTTTTGTTGCGCTCTAAGACTATGCAAAACTGCATTAAAAAGTGTTTGGGTGTAGATTTAGCGTATTTAAAGAAACATTCCTAAAAGAATATTTGGGATTGAGAACTACTTTTGTAGACAGCGTGATAAATGTCCACGGATCTCTTGTGAAATGGACCTTTACTAAGCTTGATTACCACAAAATAAAAATCCAATTAAGGCATTGAAAAGATACAGAAAGACCATCTGTGAGGGAATTTGTCATTGAGCTAATTGTAAGCTAATTTTTTAGATAAAGCAGCTACCGTACTTTGCGTGAGATGAAGTAGAGAAGTTAGAAATCATTTTAGGTTATGGTATCAAAAACTTTACCAGGAATGCAAAAATATTGAATGAAAGAGATAGAAACAATGCTTGTAGGTCAGCTAAACACAAAGTTGTAAATACACACTGTATTTCATTAGATGGTGACTCTGCATTCCACTGTGTTTCTGAAAATGCTTGAAATAGTGATGTGGGTAAGATGTCTCTCATGATTTCTGAAAACCAGCAGTGACTATATGCGGTAAAGTTAATTTTGTCCCAGAGGTGATATTAGTGTGCATGGGGTAGATTTTCATGTGATAGAGCAGAGGTAGCTTTTTGTACTGGTTAACTGAAGACTGTTTTTCACAGAATCATAAATTGAGATTTTGTTGATTTTGTACTAATGGAGGGAGATAAAATCTGCTTTGTTAATTTTTTTGCAGGTAAGTTTTCAGGTTCATGTTAACCAGTTCCTTAACACACAAAGAAGATCATGAATGTGTCATTTCATGGAGAATTGATGAGGAAGCGTGGTCTGAGGGGTGACGAGTGCTTCAGATAGCCTGCTGAGGGTTAATTTCACAGTATGGCATCATGAGCTGCTTTGGCGCTCTGGCTGCACAAATGAGGTTGCTGAGAAAAACGGAGACATTTGCTTAGAGCTTAGCGTAGATTAGATAGAGGTAATACTGTGACAGGGAGTCTGGAGAATTTTTGTACTTTAGTTGCCTTCTCAATTGCTGAATTTTGCCATGTACAGATTGATGTTGTGCAAATTAGTGTTCAACTTGTAGGTAAAAGCTTCCAAAACTGTTCTTTTAGTAAAAGTAGGAGACTTTATTATTACTATTCTATCAATCAAAGAATCATCGATCTTCTGCAGTGTAGACCTAACTTCAGGGATAACCAACTATCTAGTACTTAGCAATTGTACTTCAAAGTCAAAACACTACTTAAATACTATTCAGACCCCTAAATAGTGTGAGATGGTCTACCCAGAAATCTTTGATATGATGTGTCTTCCATGAGCATCTGTAGTCAGCACGATTAGGACCAGTAACTCTCCTGAAATGTTATTTAGATCTTGTCCGTCTGGAAGTGATCAGGAAAATTAAAGGTATTAAGACAATGTGCTTGATTAAAGAATGTTCAATCCCACCTCCCACTTGCTTTATATCCCCTTCTCTTTAGTAAGCTTTATTATTAAGCTTACTATTAAGCTTAATAATTAAGCTTTATTAAAGATCTTTAACTATTTAGCTCACATTAATATTGTGTATTTCTGTAGCTAAGACCTCACTGTGTGGGAATATACTCTCTAATTAAGATAAAAGGACTTAAAAAGAACAACAAGTAGAAGGACCCTACCATGGGATAAATTAACATAAAATATATTCTACAAGGAACTTAAGCATGATGATAAACAATGAGGTATGTATGTAATCTCTGTATGTAAAATAAATGCCTTTCTGGTCACATTGTTCTGCTTTTTAATAATTTTAAGCCTATATAACATTTTGTATTTCTGTAGTGGCAATATCCTTTCAAGGATGGCTGTAAATATGTCCCAATCTTTGTAATTGGCTTCCTTACATTATCTAAGCTTTTTATGTATCGTTGAGCACGTTTCTTTTGATTGTCAAAACTACAGATGCCAGCTGTCATGGCAGGACTCATAACTAATCCAACATTTGTTGGGCAGGTAAAAAAATTGGTATTATTGTGAAGTAAGCTGCTTAAGTACTTTGTGGTATCCATCTGCCCTTTCTTTTTAAATACAGACATATCCAGACCAGGTACTTTTGAACCTGTCAGCTGTTTTTCATGTTTGACAGAGAGAGAGAGGTATGTTGCATGAATAACAACTGAAGCTTGATTTCATTGGCCAGAGTGTATTTCTTTATTTTAGTATGGTTTGTTTTGTTTTGGGTTTCTCTTACTGTCTGGATACCGTGCGAGTAACTTTAGGACAACCTGTTGTAGCGAATCTCTACTCATGTTAGTGAAATCAAGAGGCAGTGCAGGAGACTCACTCATTCAAATAAAGCTTGTAGAACTAGTTTCTGAAGCTTTTTTTTGTCCAGATGTTTTGCTTGAAGCTGTTTTTAGGTATAAAACCTCAGTTCTGACCTTTGTGAGGAAGTAATGAGTGGTGGACAGTTAAAGGCCAAATTCCAGCCTTATTTATTATCTTTTGCAAAACTGCTTAGGTAAATTAAGTTAGTGAGAGCACTAAACTTGGAGTTAATCCAGAGTTTGTTATATATGGAAATTGCACCATCTTTTATAACAAGTTTGGTTTGTGGCTGGGCAATCTGTGAGCCACATTAATCAAGCTGAATTCGAAAAAATTTTTGTGGACTAGGTTAATGTACCTAAGGACAGAGACTGGACCTGAAGTACAGATATGCATGTATCTCTGTCCTTTGTGCATGGATCTGTCCAAAATGGCTTTTATATTTTATCTGTATAAAAGTCTGCCTTAATATCTTTGGCTGTTTTGTTCCTTTTTATGGCTTCTAGTCCTCAGTGCTGATAAGCACTATAGTGGTTCCAGATAACACAATTAGTGTGTGTAATAACATGCATGGTATTTTTTTATTTTTTTTTATATCAACCTACCAGTCTCCATCTAGCAAAGCATTTAAGGCTTCAATAATACCAAAACAGTGGACTGTCTGTTGACATTTAATTAATGTTAGCATTAGATCTATGTCAAATTGCAACTGAAAAGTATTTTGTGCTATGCATAGATGGTTCTGAATAAGCCAACAGTTGCTTTTCTTTGAGAGCATTTTTCTTAGATGCAACAAATGGGAGATTTTTTTTCCACTATGGACTCAAGTTCTTAGTTGGTGAAGGGAGACTAGGAGGGATTTGCCCATAAGAGAAACTGGAAATATGTGAAACACATTTCTACACCAGTACTCTGGTCTGTCTTATTAAAGAAACGTCTCAGGGTTATTCATGTTGGTCTCAAAGACAACTAGCTCAGTATTTAATGTCAGTCAGCCTACTGGCATTTTACAAGCAAAGATGATCCCTACCAATTTCAGATAATACTCTTAAATCTATATTTCCAAAGAAAGTCTTGTTTTTTAATAGTAGTAATCCTTTAATTGACTGGGTGTGGAAATGCCACGGATTCTCTTCTGGGTTGCCTGGTGAGAGGCTTTCTCCATGTAATCTATTGCAGTTGTTTTAAAAAATTCTGCTTTAAAGCTCAATGAGTTTTTGGTCTTTTTCTGTGAATAGTTGTAAAGCTGTTAAGTTCAATAAATTTAATGTTATAAATGCACTTTTGCAATGGGTATTAAGCTCTAGAGTAAGTATTGTGATGAAATTCAATATAATGATGAATTAAGATGATATAAAATAGTTGAGCAGAAGCTAGCAGGAAGTTTTGTCAGTTGGGAGAAGCTGTATTTTAGAACTGTGTATCAAGAAAACAGATTATTTTGAAAGAGGAATTGATGATAAGAACACAGGCTTGTTCATTCTTATTCACATTTATCATCTAAGAGAAAGTTTAGGTGAAGTGTAAAGCTGTGGGGGACTTTATACATCTTTTAGACACTGACAGCTTGCCCTTTCTGGGGGCCCCAAACTGGTTTCAGATGTTCTGCAAACAAAAGTGACATATTTGTTATAATTGATATTTAAGATATTTACTAATAATACAGTCTGTTGTGCTGGCTTTTTGAGCACCTTATAGTTAAATAGTCTAGGAATAACAAGCAATGTGTTTTGACACACAGCAGATTGAACCAACAGAATAATGGAGTTCTACTGGCTATCAGGAGCTGGAAATGGTGTATTAACTTATGATATCTTATTCAGTATCTGCCAAGTGTGCGATCATACTGCAGTACATAAAAGTGCACTGAATTGTACCTCATGTAGAATAAAGTATGCTAAGTACCTTCCTTACAGCTTTCTTGCAATGTAAGATATCTACACATCTTGCAAGTATTCTTTCTTCATACTCTTGGACTTTTACAGCTCCTGTTACCTGACAATTGTTTATTTCGACTGGAACTTTCATAGCAGGGTTGGAGTTGGCCAAAGTAGAGCTAATTTTAAAACTGAAAGGAAGTAGTTTAATTACAGCAAACATCATCAAGAAGTAGAGCAAACTTTTAAGCAGAAAAGCTACCATTATAATTTTACTTTTAGTTACTTTTTCTCTTTGTTCCTGCACTGTAGAAGAATTAAATAAAAATACTGGTAGTCCTTTCTTTCTGCTGATCTTTTCAAATATAGATAAAAAAATAGATTGTGGTAATGTCTCTCCATGTAAATCAGGAGAATGTATTTATACTCAAAAGCATCAAACTTTTGAAGTTGCTTACCTCTTCTCTCCTTATTCCTTTTCACTCACTCACATCTTTTTTCTTCCTAAGCCTTCCAATTCTGCATATTCATTTCATTTTTTTGTTCATTCGTCTGATTATGAAGACTATTTTTTTCCTTTCCAAGGCAAGGAATCATAAGAACAGCTTAAAATCAAACTTATTGTAGATGGCTGGCTGAGTTAAAATCATTAAAACTCTAAAATACTTTGTAACAACTGAGATTTTTAATACAAAGAATAATTTCTTTAAAATTCTTCACTTTTTTTTGTGGTGGTCTTTGATGATCCTTTTGTCGAATACTATATATAATTTTACTATAACACCTTTTTTTTCTGGAATTAGACATTAATTCACCGTTTACCATTCCCTGCCTGTTCAATACATTCCTGCCAAGATGGGATATTTTAAGAGGTGAGAAAATATAATTTCATCCTCAGTTTTGTATGCTATTCTGTTGTAAACAGAAGATTTTTAGACTGTAATAAATATGTAAGAGATGCACCTATTTTAGATGCCATTGATTTTATAAGAATTTACTGGGTTTACAGGTCTGATTTGGGGAACAGCTAAATTCCAATTATATCAAAGCACTATCATTACATGAATGTTATGTGCATTTTTCCATACTGTAATTAATTCCGTTTCAAACCACATTATTTCCTAGCCAGCACTGAAGTTGCTGGTAGTAAAGAATAACAGCTTCCTGTGATGGAGGGAAAGATAAAATACAATCTATTGCACTGTGCCATTATTTGGTGCTGCAAAAAGCATCTGAAAGACATTGAAGGCTGTCATATGGCAACATTCTACTTCCAGATAGCTGAAAACTTTGACATGCAGTACTGTGAATCCTTCTTAATTCCTCTAAGAATGACTAAAGATAACCTTTAACATTTTTTAAATGAAACTTTGTAAATGCCTGATTAGAATTTTATTAAAACTAATACTGACATCCAATGACGTGGCTGACATCGACTAGGATTTTCCAGGATTTTCATGCTGTATTCTTCCCTGTTATGTGTTGGAGGAGTTTGGTCAACTTGGAACATGAATTGATGTAGGATTTAAGCAGAAGACCAGGAATGATTTTTTTTTTCTTTCTGTTACTCAGTGAACATAAAATTTGCGGTCTTTCTTGTTCAGCTTTCTGATCAGTGGAATGGGACTAATACCATGTTGGAATATTTTTACGGTTGAAGTTCATAAGAAGCTTTGAAGATTAAGTACAAAGAATTATTGTTCGTTAGTTTTGAAAGGTAATCCATGAGTGAAAAAGAGGAGTACCACCACATGCTCAAGGGAGAAGGAGCTTCTGTTGGAGCACACATTGTACAAACTGCTCTTCATATACGGAGAGGGGGCATTATTCTTGGTTGTATTACAGAGTAGTATCCAGGACTTAAGAGCGTTAAAAGTGCTCTAATTTGGTGTTTAAGGCCCAAAGTAAACAAAATCCAGGGTAGTGGCTACGTTTTGTTTTTAGGTTTTGAGTGTCTGTCACAGAAGAAAAAGCATAGTGGATCTTACATTTTTCAGTCTCTTCTATTTCTGTTCCTCAGTCTGCTGTTTGCCTTGTAGAGATTTACTTGCTGTACTATACTGAGGAAGGAGGAGTACCCCCTTGTTTCCTGCTAGCCAGATCACATAGGACCCAATGTAATTGGACCCTTCTGGGGTTAGCAGGACTGGAATCACAGCTCTTTTCCAATTCTTGATAGAGGTGTTCATCAAAGGTTTTGTTTACAGAGGGCTCAGAACAGCATTAAGCCATGTTAAGATATACGGAGAATGGTGGCATGATCCTTTTCTTTATTGTCATATTTTGTGAAGGTGATGAACCTTTTCCCTTTTAGTGTCTGTATATATCCCAAAAAGTCTGAGCTAGCTTTTCCTTGCAGTACATAAATTTCTTTTCAAATCTCTCCATTGAGATGGTCCAATTTCTTATCAAGAAGTTGTTTTTTGGGCAGTAATAGCCTAGACAGAGATATAGAATCATAGTTTCTACTCCCGTTTCCCAGCAGTTACACTTTCTCAGTTTTGGTTTAGTGCAGATTCCACCTTTGTAGGCTCTTCAGCTACAGGCTTCACAGCTTCTATACCAGCGAGGTTGTGTAAAATCACAACATACTTTCAGATCAGGGGACATTCAATCAAAGAGAGCGAGGAGGAAGCTCTCTCATCACCTGGCTTCTCAGACTAACAGGAGAGAAAACATGTAGCACTACCTGAACAAGATAAGATACAAATATTGTGTTTGCCTTTGGATTTGTAGCTCTTGATAATCTCTCAAGAATCTGTCTTCTGACTCATAATCCAGGTAAATTTATTCCTTTCCCAGGTGTGAAGTTACCTGTCTTCAGAGGAGAAGTAATAACTAAACATATGCTCCTATATTGTTGCAGGAAAGGGTAAAATATATTTGCTTAAACTGAAGATGATTTAGACAAACACACTTTATTTTTCTTCACAACTTTGCAGATTAAGAATGCACTCCTTTAGTAATCACACCTCAGAAAACCAGTACTAACTCCGTATATAATTTTAATTTACTTTCTGCAATTGTCTTGCTATCCACTCGTATATCTGTGAATCATTTCATGAATGATTTTAATGGGATCTATCTAGCTACTATACTTTGTTGCTTGCATTCATTTATTAAAATATTTCAGATGTCTTTAAATTGAATATTCAATGGTTAAATCACTAAATCACTAAATGTAAAAGTAATAGTGAAATAAAATTGATACATTCTATATTTGACTACAGTACTAATTTTATTTACATTAAAATACACTACCTTCTTAAATTCATACAGGAACACGATAGCTTTTCTAAAGTATATGAAGTAATTCTTTTATGGTATGTAAAATGATTATTTTTAATGTGATGCTGTTTGTAGGAGATTACAGCCATTCATTAGCTTAAAAGAGTATCTACTTACTGCATTTTAAATTAAAAATAATTTTACCAGATTGAACTCAATTTATGGAAAATAATAAATAAAATCTATCAGTAAGAACATTAGCACTAAGCTAGATAAGAATCCACTACTTTTTTTTCCTGTTGCAGCAACGTAAGTACAGGCATATGTCAGCATCATGAGGTTTCCATTGTTTCCTGATCCTGTTGAACAGCTCAGTAAACAAATGGTATTTCTATGGTCAGCTGGTCAGGATATATCTAACAAAAGTTTGGAGAAACACAAAGTCAGCAAAAAGATGAAAATTCTAAAGAAGCTGTATAACTACCTAGATCATCATTACTAAGATAAAATACTCAGCCTAATTGTACAGGCCACCGTGTGACTTAATCCTTTTCTGAAGGTCAGGAGAGTTATTCATCTGGTCTAAGTGGCTAGACCATGAGATTACTCTGAGTGATGACCTGTAATACTCTTTAAACATTTATACAGCTTCAGCATTAATTTAGCTTGCCAGATGATTGGACTCATAAGTACTTTTATATTAAAAGCTACATAGTTGCAGAAACAAAAAGTTCTCAAAACATTCTTCTGTGCTCTTTCTGCTATATCAAGTTAATCAGGAGTTGCTAAACCGGAAATATGAATACTTTGGGGAATACTCAGATAGAGCCCATTATGTTAGCTTTGGAATGGCTTTTTAAAAGCGTCTAGGAACTTCTCACTGTGCCACTTAATTTAAGGTTATCTGCACTGAATGTATTAGTTCTGCCCTCACTGACAGAGCATTTGCTGGGGATGCTTTTAAGTCTTTTTTGCCTGTTTCAAATAAATTTAGGAACTGCTCTTAGAATTGTACTTAATATATATTTAAGATTTATGTTAAATGTGTATATTTAAAACCATTACTTTTTCATTATGTGCAAGTATAACATTGATCCCTGTGTTGGCTACAGATAAAATATTGCAGAGTTAACTAAGACTGCATTTATTAATTCTTTCCTGAGTGAGAAACTTTGTAAAAATTGTACAAAAAGACTCTCTGAGCTTTTTATAGAGGGGCCCATTTTTACAGATGGGAAGAAGAGGAAGGGGAGTGTCTTGCAAAGATATAGTGGTAGAAACATGGACAGAATATCTTCCTGCTCTGCAGTTTTCTTCAGATTTTATGGAGTATTCCCTTCTTCTGCAAAATACTGCAGTTGTCTGAGACATTTTATTCCAGTTTAGCTGTTTTGAACTTCATGTCACTGGCTGTGAGTGACAATATAGATGGTGGCAGGCTCAGGACTAACATAGGATGTGGCCACACGCTGTACCATTTTGAGCTCTAATCTCGAAACATCATTCTCTTTTCCTTTCTTTAAAGGGTTCCTGGAGATTTTAGACATGTTGGACTGTAGGGGATATAAGAACAGCTATCTTAGTACGGTCTAAAAGGTCATCCAGCTGAATAACCTGAAAATGCACTTAAAAAAAAAATGGTGCAAGGATAACTATAGTTATGAAAACTCTGGAAGTCTGGAAACTATGGCATTCAGAGACTTCAGAGAATTCATGCTTCAGGAATTCATGGAATTCATGGTTTTCTTTGAGAAATCTATTTCAGAAGTATTTCTGTGGTGATTTTTGCAGCCCGTGTTATCTGCTTATATAAAAAGCCATATTCCTGTACAGTACAGCTATACCATTCATACTTAGTTCTGTCAATGTAATAATTTCATATGAAAAGTGAACTTTCTGATAAAGCAAATTGAAGTAGAGGAGAAGGGCCAGTTAACTTGTTTTATATGCATTAAAATATAGCCTGGTAAATAGAGAAAACAAAATTCTTAATATTTTTGCAAGCGCAAATGCTAATAATTTTATTGAATTCTGACACTAATTTTGTAAGACAGAGCATTATACAGGCTATTCTGGATCTGGTAGCAAATGAATAATGTTTTATATTCTAATAGATATGCAATTAATATACCTTATGTCCCCATCTAAACACAGGTCACAATTTCATTTCCTTCCTGATAACAGACTGGTTATTTGGAGATGAATATTCTCATCCAAAGGTTTGAAATGTTTTCTTCTATAAAATACTGTGAGATCATCAAGCACAACATATTTTGGAGCTGAGAAAATAGTGGAGGCATTTCTGGCTGTTTAAATCTTTAAGCCACCTTATTTATTTAGGTAACATAGTAGTTTGCCTGTTTTTGTATATGCTGCTTAGATAAGGTACTAAGACTCAAAATATACTACTACTAATCATAAGGAAGAAACAGTCCTGGTTTCCTGTGTTTTTGTAAACAGACTAGTAAAAATGCAAATAGTTAGATCTGCCTGGATGTTTTTTTTAATTTAAGTAAAAAACCTTCTGAAATATAAGTAGGCATATAAAAAAGTATAAAATCAAAGGTATTTTTTACCAGAAGTTATTTTAAAAAATTAATCTGATGTGTATCAAGAGTAGCCGTTCCCCTTCTACACTGCCTTAGTGCAATGATAGCAGAGGTCTAAGCAATCAGGGAACTACTACTCTGGATATTTCTTGTTCCTATTGACTGTTTTTTTGGAAATTCCATATTAATCAGCATTTTAATTAAATTGTTGAGGTAAATTTGTCTAACTGATAGCTGATTGAATAGAGAGGTATATCTTGTGCATGTATTTTGGAGATTAATCATAAATTTGTTTTCTGAAAGTTGGCATTCTGCATGTTGAAACAAGAACTTTTTTCTGAGTGCCAGAAAAGTGAATTTTTGAACTATGCTGCTGTTTGTAGATGTTAGAGAAAGAAGCAAAATTGTAATTTAGACAGTTGCATGTTTATGAATGCACATACTGCTTTGAGGAAGTGACTGCATTTGAAGTTGTTTGTTAAATATTTATATAATTGGTACTGTGGTTCTAACCTTTAGTACTTAGAACCTCTGGTGATGTTTTATTATTAGACACTGGAATTCACTTCACAAGACATGTACAGCAGAGTCTAGTTTAGGTATTACATTGATATTTGTGATCTAGGAAAAGGAAGAGAGAATGCCTATACTTAACAGAAGGAAACTGTATCTTATTTCACTTTTCTCAACCAAGCATAATTTGTCCTTTTGCCAATTTTATGCCTTTGTTTTGGTTCTTCTTGTTAATGACTCCAGTTGCATTTGGTAAATCACCACAGAGGATCTCCTTTTTCATTATGCACAGAAGTCTCTCTTCATCTCTGGTTTAGTGAAGCATAGCTTCTCCACAGTCTTAGTAGCTGTCCTTACTCCCAGTCCATCAGCATTGCACACTCCCTTCCTACCTCTTCTCTAGATCCTTTTATGATCTCCACTCTATCAGTATCTGATGTTTTTTTCTGTTATTCAGCTTTTTTTGCTGACTCAGTCAGATGCTTTTGATCTTATCTCTAGAAGCTGTGACTCCTTAACCTGACTGCCGAGCTGGGCCTTCAGCTCTAGGTCTCTTCCCAACTTTCAGTCCTGATACAGCTATAGAGCCTTCTCCTACTTCAAGTGAGTGCACTGCTTCTCGGCACATTCCCTTTGTTGTCTCTTTGCCCCATTTCACTCCCACTCTCTGCTTGAATCACAAGATTGCATTGACTTTCTCACACTGTAGATGGGCATGATCAAGGGCTATCATCCTCCTCGTGTCTCTAGTTTTATTCTGTTCCCTACTCATGTAGCTTCTCTCACTTGCTTTTCTACTTCCATGCCTCCCTTGCCTCATTGATCCCTTTCCTACCTGGCGTCTTCTGCTCCATTCTTTCTGTCTTAACTTTTCATCTGTCTCTATTTCTGTCTGTCTTCCTATCATCAGAAATATATTCTTGCTACTAGTTACTTGTCCATTGCCAACCAATCTTCCTTAATTCTTTCACCTCTAAATAAGTCCTGGGCAATATACCAAACACAACTGCCCTTTTTGCCCCTGCTTTTGCTGATCACATTGACTTACGCTTCATCTTTAATTACTGAGCTGGAAGGTGAAAGATTTAAAACTAATGCAAAGAATTATTTTGGGGCAGCACAGTGAACTTGTTCATGGAAGATAAATGTGACCTGGATTCTGTTCTCCTTCAGTCAGTGGTAAATCTCCTGCTGCTTTGCATAGGAGCGGTTATATGCTTTATATTACTCTGATGTATGTACTTAAATCAGGCACTGTTCAGCTGTGAGACCCTTCTTTTGTGTTAGAGACAGACAAGCAGATTAGTGATACGTGGTCTGAAGTCTTAGGTCTTGGGAATGACACATCTGCTCTTAAGTTTTATCACTTTTAACTGTCATATACTTTATAGTCTTTATGTATTTTCCAAGACATGAATCTATTGCCTTTTAAAGAAGATATGAATAGATTACATAATAGGTGCTGCTATGCATTCTTGACATTCTGAAAAGGCAAGTAAAACCAGTAGAACTGCTGTGTGTTCCTCTAAATATTAAGGTAAAATTTGTAATTCAGGTCATAAGTTTATAATAAGTTTGAAATACTTCAAAAGAGCTAGCAAGCAATGTAGTTCTGTGAACAGTTACAAAAACTTCAGTTGGATTATATGCTCTTGGGTATCTTTGTATTGCCATGCAATAAAAACAGCAGATAGCTGATATGTTGTGGCTTGTTTCTATGTATATACCTTTTGCAGCGCTTTCGAGACTCATGCCGTTGTTCTAGGATAAGTTCCCAGTGAAACACTCCTTTTGATTTTTTAATGTGTAATAGTCCTGATTCTATTTTAGAAAAGCCACTTTTTTAAAGGCCTTCTGTCAGTGCGTCACGTTGATTTCAGATTACAATTTTCGCATAAAAAGAGTCCTTTAACTGCCAGCTCTGCAAACTCTTTCTGGTTTCTTGGA
Organism: Dromaius novaehollandiae; assembly: GCF_036370855.1. NCBI lineage: Eukaryota > Metazoa > Chordata > Aves > Casuariiformes > Dromaiidae > Dromaius > Dromaius novaehollandiae. The sequence goes on from NC_088102.1 coordinate 59,666,516, forward strand.
GTCAAGGTTGTGCAAGCCTCAGTGGTAAAGATACATCAGACAGAATGTAGGTAGCACCAACAGAAATTGCTTCACACTGCTTGCAGGCTGGGGACACTAATTAACAGTTCTGTTAATGATCCATGAGAAGAAGGAGCCATGTAAATAGATAAGACTAAGCGCACAGAGAGCAGAGGTTTAGGGTAGGAACATGCTATTTTTATAGAAGCACTTCTCTGGCTATGTTTGCATTTCAGTCTTCTTAGTTTAATTAAAAATAAGAAATTTTCTGTTTTAAAATACTACTGACAGAAGGTGAGTTGGGGTGGGGAGAACCATACAAAGGGAGGGAGAGAAGGCAGGAGGAAGGCAGAGCAGGGGTGCAGGTACTTCCCTAGCAGATGACTTTTTGTACACCCTGCATGAGTCAGTACTAATGGGCACATAAAGTCTCTTATATCCCTCCCCTCCTGGTAATTCCGTTCCTTATTTGCATAGGAAGCAGCATGTAAGAAAACATTTCCTATTGAAGAAGATGGGAGAAAAATCTATTGTGCTTTGCTCAGAGCCATATTAAAAGAAAGAGGGCTTGTTTCCTCATGACATTTATTTGCCACTGTAAGCATGTTATGCTTAGTGTATACTAAATCATTTGTGTTCCATATGTCATGCCTCTGGAGCATGAGCAGGAATATTAAAAATGGTATTGCAGTCTTAATGTATGAGGTGGGCTTCTGACTATTTGCTGAATTGGCACAGATTTCCTCTTCTAGAACAGAACATCACTCCATAGTCTAAAACTATTTAGGAAAAAATGGATCACAGTTTGTTTTCTCACAGGTTTGCGATAGGTTGTGTAGCTCAGTTGCTAGCATTTTATTAAAACAATGTATTTTGGCAGAAGGTTTTATGTCCTAAATAGCCTGTGCTATATGGAATCCCACCTACTGTGACTTTGGAAAATACTCAGAAGTCTTATGTATCAACAGACTATTGACACATCTCCTCATTTATACCTGTAAAAGTGCTCAGGAATGGAGTATAATGTTTCCTGAAACAATTCTGGATTGTTGGAGAAATATAATGTCTGTTTGAAAGAATATCAAAGATATTTCAAATGTATCTGCTCTTTGCATCACAACTGGTTGGAGAAGGATCCCTGTACATCTACCATGCTTTTTTCCAAAGAGGATTATCTGTTATATAAATGGCATTCTTATACTGTAGGCAGCAAACCTTGCAGGTAGGGCAGGAAACAGGAGCAAGACTCATATTCTGATCCTGGCTCTAACGGTGTTTTGTGTAACCTTGGAAAAATAACTTAAACTTTGTGGCCAACTGCCTTCTTATATTGTGTAATCAGAATCATTTTGTAGTGATTTGTGGAAAAAGTAGTGTTCTCTGGTGGAAAAAAAAAAGCTGTATATGTTCATTTAGGACATGCTCTGCTGAAAAGGTACCTATGGACAAAAAATTATACATGCTCTTGTAGAAAAATTCAGCTGCATCTTTCGAACTTTAAAATAAACTGAGCCTCACTTATGATAAGGGAAGAGGAGGATCTTAATGATATTCCTTCTTATCTTTTTGTTCCTATCGTAATTAACTACAGAGTTGACCCAGATCCTCAGCCTGCTTTTATTGTCAGTGTCACAGACCTTTATAAACTAGCAATGAGCAGAACAAAACTTTTGTCACTACCTTCTAAGCGGACTCTTCAATAATTATTTTAGTAGTCCTTCTTCCCTCAAAGGGCAATGCTTTCCTGCAGAAATTTCCAGAGAAGAGAGATTTGATTTATACTAGTTAGTATTTACAGGGCATTTCAAGTCTTCGAGATTTTTCATCTAGCACTGATGCTGGCTCTTTGTAGTTCATTAAGCTCCCTAAACTAAGTGAGGAATGCCAAAGGAGTTGTCTGTGAACAGAATGCACACTTGTGTCTTACTCTGGTGATATGGTGCACTTACCCTGTGTGGTTATCTTGAATGATAATGTATTTGGTGGCAAGAAGAACATGTCTTTGTGGAGATAGCGGAATTTTTTTTTTTAGTGTGAACTCACATCACCCTTCTTCTTGTAGCTTATTGTCTGTTGATGAATTTTTAACTAAGCACTTAAGGGTTTGGCACAGAATAAAAGCATTGTGCTAGCTTCTCAAGTCACGGTATCCCTTAACCTTACTGCACACCCAAACCCGCTTTTGTTTTCCCTCAGCTGGACTGAAGAAATAACTTGTATAAAGAAGAGCAAACTGGAAATCATTTTTATTCATTCTGAGAATCTCTTTTTTAACATTATGGGTAACTACGATTTTGCAACTAATGTCACAAGTTACACAGCTTAATTAGTTACCCAGCATCATGGTACCTGGTGCAGACTGATTTTTTGAAGCAGTTGCTTCACTCTGATGGAATGAGATGTGACCTATGATGGGTAGGATTTAGGTTTGATTTAACTTCAGTGTTGCTGGAATTTTGTTGCAAAAAAGACCATGTTCTGCCTTTCTTCCATGTAACATATTCAATAAGGACATAATCTGAACCAAGACTGTACTGTAATTTGGGAATTGGAAGTTGATTTGTATTGTTAACCCACCAGAGAAAAGTCTGCATCCACTTTTCAGCTGTGGTTTATGTCCTGATATAGCCAGGATGCTGTTTCCCTAACGTATATGATCCTGAAAGTACCTGAGACCTGCCTTATTTGCATTTCCACAGCTGGTAATTTTATTGTTACTAGTTATACTACATTTTGGTCAGAAAAAAATAGTGTAAGAGAGATCCAGTAACCATTTAATAACCATAGCAAATTTACAGTAGCAGTAGTTTTGGCAGTTGTATTAATACACTTGCACATCTTACTATACAGGAAATCTTTGATAGCTGCCTTTGATAGTTCTGGTATAGAGTATTATGTGGTAGAAAGGGATAAGAACACCTGAAGCAAGGTGTGTGGGGGGGGGGGAAGATTAGCATTGCTATGCAGAGCAAATGCCTATCACTGTGCAAGCTTTAGGGCTTTTTGTCTTGCGTCATAGTGCAATACACAATCCAAATAACCAGACAGTCCAGTAGCACCATTTGAATTTACCGTTCTTTTCCATCTGCCCTACTTCATCTCCATCCCAGCTGTGGGCACTTAGGACTCCCTGTCTGGGGTTAGGGAAAGCCCCTGTCTGACTCTCAGCTGAAGCTGTTAATTACAGCTAATGCTCCATGCAGAGCCAGTGGGAGGTCTCTCCTCCATCAGCCCAGGTGGCAACTTGGGTTTGTCTTGGCTGCTTTCTGGGCAGTGGCTGACCTCCAGGGTTAGCTATGCTAACATTGTTAGTATTAACGGGACTGAATGGAAAGCACATCAGAGCAGAGCTCTTGGTAAGGACAGACTGACTTTATTCTCACCCTTTTCTCTAGTTAGTAGGTAGAGAATGCAGTTGGAAACATCTAAGAGCAGCTGGGTTTTACCTTTCCTAAGTGTGAGTTGATAATCAGATTCTTCTAGTATCATAAGTGCATATGTTCAGTTCTGTTCTTTACAGTTGTTTAATGCTTTCTGGTCTGACTGCCCTTGAGAAGACCTGAAGGTATTCAGCATCTCTGGGGAGCTTCTGAGGAATTTTGGAGCTAGACCTTAATATCTGTGTGTGTGTGTATCTCACTTTGCTCTATTAAAATGGCCTTCTTACTACTGTAGACTGTGGTAGCCTGAGAACAAGCACAGACGTGCTGCTGTTTTAACTGTTACTCTGTAAGTTAGCCTCTTCAGACCTGCCTGTGTTGGATACACTTTGGAATAATTACTTGCACCCTGTTAAAATACGGAACAGATCAGAAAAGGAAACATTTCATGAGAGACGTAATTTATAGTATGAAAACACAGTAGCTGAACTCTAACAGAACTAATTGTTCAGGCAAATTTCAGAACAACCTCTGGGCACTAGTGAGGACAAAACAAACTTGAAAAGCCGCTGTGTAGGAAATACTCGTGCTAAAAAGTTTTTACAGGGTAACCAGTCCCAAGTTTGCTTCCGAGAGTTCTGTAAGATTTCATTCATGTTTCACTAAGTATGAATCTGTGGAGACTCTACACTACTTAAATTGTTAAACCTCTTCAGTCTCTTCAGCTTCCCACACGCACAAGTGAAATAACTTACTGTTAACATTTTCAGTGTTTGTGCTGTAGTGGTAGCTGGAAACTGGGGACCTTGTTGTGTTGGTTTTGAAGCAAGCTTCTAACACAGTAGCCTGACAGCGAGGCTTCGCAAGTAGCAAGGTTTTCTGAAAGGCTGACCTCCTCTCATGCCACAGCCATACAAAGCTCTCTGCTTGATTTTTCCTATCCTTTGGATTTAGAGGTTTGGTAAAGACCTACTTAGAACTAGTAAGGCTTGAATTGCCGGTTTACTTTACCTTGTTCTAAAGTAGTACAGGGGGTATGGTGCTGGAAAAACTGCAGTGATAGGCCATGAGACAAATGTAGGTTGTGTGATATAGGACTGGCATCTAGTTTTGTGGGGTGGGAGGGAGGTTGGAACTTGGAGGGCTGGCTGGGTTTGTTTGCCTCTGACCAAAGCAGAGGTGAATGTGTTTTACTTCAGTGTCATTCTTTGAGCAATATGTCACTCGTTTCAAGCACAGAAAAATTCGCCAGTACAAACAGCCCTGGAAGAATCTTTCCAATCAGGTTTGCTACAAGATGTGACCAATGGTGAAGTTTACTGAGTTACCAATATTGTACTAATCCTCTTGGAACGCAGCAGTTATCACCTTAACATCGCATAGATGTTGCATATATTCACAGCGGATTATCATCTCTTCCTCTTCCTTTCCTCTGTTTGAGTAGAGGAGGAGCAAAGAGAACTACCAGTAGCTCCTGAGGAGGAGCAATAAAGTGGAACCCTCACTGCAGCTCTTCGTAGCAGGGAGCGAAGAAAGGTGGTGGCTCTGAGGCTGGGCTGGCTGCTGTTTCCCAGCAAAACAAAGCTTTTTAGGTATACCACCAGACACACAAATACTATGTTTACCCAGTCCTCCCACATCACTGGAAGCTGCAGAAGTCTAGAGAGTGTCTCTGATCCCCAGGGTTTGAAAAACAAAACAGAGTTTTTCTTGAAACTGAGTCTATAATGAATTGCTTTTTGTTTTTCTGTTCTTTTTTTTAAGATGCAGTAATGCTATAAAAATTTTCTACTACTTTTAATTTTTTTCATGTGATAGGATTTAACATGAAACTCTGGTTTGCTGTACCCTTTGATAGCCCATCTGAATGATTTATAAAAACTTTAACAGAGGCACCACCACCTTTGATGCTTTGTTAGGAAGCCAAATCCCTCCAGGTGGTTTAGCCAGATGCTAGCACCGTGACAACGCCCTAGTTTGTATACTGTTTTAATAGTTACTAATTACCTGTTCAATGTCATTACCACGTTTCTGTTTCTGGCACAGAATTGCAGAGCAAGTTTCAACAGTCGCACGAAAAGATTACTCTGTATTCTGCGAACAGGAGAACATAAGAATTGTTAGCATGCTTGCAATTATGTTGAGAAGCTAGTGTGTGTATTTAGCTCTTAGAATTTGTTTATTTTGGACTTTCTGCATTGTTTTTGATTTCTTCCTTTACTGGAATTCGTGATTTGAACAATTACTTCTTGTTAAGTCCTAGAGACCAAATCTACTTTGCAGAAACAGCACATTTTTTACAGTTTGGTATCACTCAGCAAACAAAATCAAATTTCCTCAGACACTCTTCAGAAATATATGCACTTTTGGAAGGTCATGGTGCTGAATATTATTAGTCTAAGATCAAACTTATCAATGCAAACAAACCCCAGTGACTTATATTGTAAGAAAATATTATTGTGTTGTAAATGAAATATTTTACTGTGGAAGGAAAAAATCCTTAAAAAGATACAAAGGAGACTGAGAATTCTTTTCACCTATCCCCACTAACCTTGCTCTGTTTATGAGACCTGTTTCATAGTAGGAGTCTGTTTAAAATCCTGTTAATTCCTACATTCAAACTCCCTTTCTGAAAAATATTTCCTATTGAACATCCTATAGAGAGAGATGGTCTCAGCAGGGCAAACTAGTTGGGGCAGAGCACTGTGTTGATGCAGATGCTTCTGGTTTTAGCACTACCTTGTTTGACACTGCTCTGTGGGTACGTGCTAGTGCTGCACTGTGCAGGGTAACCACACATGAAATACCATTTGTTGTAGATTGGATAGAAATGCTGATCTGATTAATTGTATATCTACAACAGGAAGTTTTTCTGGCGTAACTAAGATGATTAGTGGTGTGATTTATTTTGGAGCATTGCTGTGCTGATAAGAGACTGTTCTATTTTTGTAAAACACAACAGTGGAAACACTAAGAGGGTTTTTGCTGGTTTAGTTAAACAGAAAAAAAAATATAGTGAGGAACCAACCAACCTGCCTCTAGTCAGATGTTATCTGTAGTGGAATACTTAATTTTTACGTTTAAATTGTTGTTTAGCTTTCACAGTTCACTTCCACATGAAAGACACAATTAATAATTACCAAAGCCATTGTCTGGGCTGTTTTTGAAGCAGAAACCCTTGTGCTGGAATTCATCCGCTCATAGTTAATTCACATTTTGAAATGTAGCTTTTGTCTGTGTGATCTAGTGACTTTTTAATTCTTCTGTCCTCTTTAGTTTACAAATAATTCCTGGAAGAATAAGAGTGGTGCTCAATATGAATAAGAGCAAAGGAATTGGGCCCATCATTTATGGCAGTGTAGATTCTGGATCACAGCATGCACCTCCAGCCCTTCTCTGGTGGCAGTAAAGGAGCAATATGGCTCCGTCAACTCTTGGAGGCTGGAGGAAGCTGTCTGATAAAGACTCTTCTGTCATCCATCATCAGATGTTTTGCCATTCCTTTGTATATACCCATTGCTTCTTATTTCTCATTGGTGCTTTGACTGAATTCTCAATTTACAAGTCAGGAGTAGTTAAAAACTTGCAAAAATGTGGAGAGAGATTTTGTGTTACCACTGCTGTCAGTATCTCAAGACATGTTTTCACTGGAAACGATTTGAGATACAACATCTCAGAATTTGTTCCTTGGTGATCAGTGCAGATTAGAAGTTTGTTTTGTGTTTGCACAGACGCCTTGCTCTTCGCTTGGCCATCAGTTGTGTACCTGTTTAACGGAGCTGCCTCCTTAGTGGGACCGCTGTAACAAACAAGAACGGAAAGTAGCCTGTGACAAGCAGCGCAGGCTGTGGTATGATTTGATGGAGGAAGTGGAGAACTTCAGCTGGGGATTATGGTGCAAAAATGTATGGTCAGACACAAGGCAGTCCTAAACTGCTGCCTTTACCAGGAAGGAGCTGAGTGGACCTGTGCCCTTCTGAATTGATTGCCAGCATAGCCTAATTCTGTGTTTTAGTCATCACGTTGCAGAGATGCGAGTTACTGTGTCCTCAGTAGTGATCCTGTGTCTATCACTGGTGCCTCTGCAAAGGTAGCTCTTCTAGTTTTGGCCAGGGAAAAAAGAAAGCTAGCTTATGATTCTTTCCCAAAGAAATGTTTGGAAAAATTGTCTCCTTCTAGGTTCATTGGGGAAATTATGTGGGAGGTCAAGTAACAACAATGTTTAGCCCTAGGCTTACAGTTCTTTTAAATATGAAAAGAAGAACTTTACATTTGTGGGTGAAAAAGGGCAGCAGCCAGATAGGAGCCTAGGGTAATGGCAGTGAAAGCATATCCTCAGGGGGTCACCACTGCCAAGAACGCAGGATATTCGATTATGTATTGTGCATATTTTTGGACACTATTTTCTGATTTATGAACTAGCCTGCACTAGAGAGCTAAATCAGAATGGAAAGTTACTTTAAAGTATTCTGAAATGGAAATACATGAAGTTGTACATGTGGGCTAAAGAAGTGTACTGACTTTGTTTCAAAAGAATTATCTGCTTAAAATTTAATTTTAAAGCTTTATATTTTTATAGCTGTTCAAGAACTGTCAATTTCTTAGCTAAATTAAGGCTATGCAGACTTACTTAGATTGCTCCATGGCTTTAGCAAAAGTAGAAACTGAAAGTACTTGGAGCCTGTAGGTTTGTTGTTTTCCAATTAAGGAAGCTGGCAAACGATGTTACAAATTTTTGGAAGAATTGTGGTTTTACAGACAATGAAAGCAGTACTTGGAGCAACACAATGTCTAGATGGTACTTCTGAGAAAATAACTATGATCAATTTTTTTGTTGTTTAACTAAAGTAATATTAAAACCTAAAACAAATTATAATCATAGGGTGATATAACAAACAGCCCTGAAGTCTGATGTTTGCAAGATCAAAAAGGCTGTGTCTTTAACAAAGTGGTTCCATGCCACAGTAGCTGTGGGCACTGTACCATCTAGGCAAGCAAAAATGTTTCAAGAAAACTATATGGCTTTAGAAGTAAGCACGTAACAGTTGGCAGTATAGCCTTTGGAAATCTAGCTGAGGTGAATATTTGATTAAAGTGTTGGTGTTTTTTTTTTTTATTATTAAAAAGGATTATTATAGAAATTTTAAAAAGCTTTATTTTTTAAGCAAGCTTTATTTACATTACCAGAAAGCTATGTAAGTGCCTATATAATGCTGTTTTAAGCTGCTTGCAATTATACTATGTAGTAGGGTGCCTGGATTGTTTTTATTAAACAACATCTACTGGCTTTTCTTTACAGTTGTGTTGTAGCGAAGTATTTTTGGTTAAAAATGCTCCTTTTTTGTGTTTTTCACACAGGGTTATTTGCAGTTTTTCTTCAACAATTACTTGCTTTTTATTGTGGTAATTGGACACTTAAAAGTGCTTCTGGAGTTGAAATAAGATTTTCTTTTAAAGATGTAATACCTACTGAATACTTTTGTGTTACTTTCATTATTACAAGAGAGAGTAATACTGTTCATGTCTGCTTTCTGGCCATGTTTTTTAACTAAGATAATACATTCTAGGATTTTTATTTATCAAGTTGCATGATGAACTAAGAGAAAAGACTGCTGTCTTCTAAGTTGTTATACTTCTGAACACTAAGAATTGTTTGTCCTGACCTAGCTCCAGATAAAATTTAATTCCAATTTTACTTGCAATTATAACAGTAAAAAAAAACACTACCGTTGGCATGGGCTTGAGAAGTGTGGAGGAATTGTTATATGTATGTTTAAAAAAAAAAAAAAAAAAGCTGAAAAATGGAGACCCCTACCAAGTATTTGAGTTTCCAAGGTTATGTAAGGCTCTGAGGGGAAGTGTTTTTGGCTTTTGTTATTGGCTCTTATTCAAAAAATGAGTATTCATGTTTTTGAGATCTTGTGAAGGATAAAGTCTAAGGCATTACAGAGCACGTGTATAGTCTAATAACTTCTTTTTTTGGTCTTGTGCTTAGCTGATAAATATTTGTCTGCTTTTCAGTTCGTGATAGACGATTCGAGTCATGGACAAACAAACCAGGTGTGTTGTTAAGGAAAAAGAAATGGGCAAACATCTAAGCTTGATCTTTGTGTGCAAATCAAATAGTTTAACCCTTGTTAAACGTAGATTTCTAAAATCCCATTTTGGCTACTCTGAGAAAGTTTCTGCTGAGAAACCACATAGGTGAATCTTTAAGAATATCCTCATCTTCGTTAGCTACTGCGAAGGTATTTTGTCTTATGAATTTCAAGCATAGTGGGGCATGACTCTACAAGAGATGGTAGATTTCAGTTTAAGAATAGAAATACTGCGTATTTCCACTGATGTTAGCATATTTTGTCGAGGCAGATTTTCTATCTATTAGCATATGAAAGTGTCTGCAGGAAGTGTTTTTGTAAAATATTAGTCTCAGATCCATACTTGCTTACCCTCTTTCAGTTGCTCTGTGTTGTAAATTAAAAATGGTCACAAGAGCACTTGTATGTCTGCACCTGATTTAGTTTTAAAGCTGCAGTTTCTCATGTGGTTGCCGCCTGGCACAAGTGGATTGCTTAGAGTAGAGAGATGCCCAGATACCTCCAGAGAAGTCAAATTATAGCAAGAAGATCTGATTTTCACTGATAGTAATTTCCTTGTCTGCAAAATAGTTGTTTATAGCCACTGACTTCTCTTTGATTAGAATGGAACAGACACGTGTAGCTCTGTGAAGTCTTGTTTGTAGGTGGTTGTTGTTCTGCCTTTGCAAATGGTTGCATCACTTTTTGTTTCTTATTAAAATGCTATTATATCAAATGATGATTATTTTCATAGTTAAATATTCATATTGTCAAGGAGCCAAGATACTGTAGAAGCTGAAACAATATGACTACCTGAGTAGACAGATAAAAAATACACTTCGCCACCACAGCAAAGGCATATTGAACTGACAGTGAAACATCTTAAATGTTCTTGGCCAAGTAGGAAAAATGCACAAGACTACAACAGAAGAAAATGTGAGAAAAACATAATTTCTAGGATTTTGATAATATTAAGGAAGTAATTTCTCAATTGCATGGTGATGTAAGTGCTAGTTATTTGTATAAGCCTCTCCTAATACTTTAAAGTAGTTGGGCATCCTGCAGTATACCTTAAGTTGATAGCTTACCTGGGACAGTTTTTGAAAGACAGAAAACTTGTTAGTCCTTTGTGTAATAGTAAATACTCTTAAAGGTGAAATATTTCTGGATAAATACATTAGGCCTACAGACAGAAATTGACGTAAGTCTATTTTTAAAAAACATTGTGTTTTATCACAGCATAAAGGTGACATGTTAGTTCTCAGAACAGATAGCCATTTAATAAATATAAGATGTGCATGCAGTTTTTCTTCCTAAAAGAATCTTTCATAAAACCAAGTATTTTCTTACATCTTCTAGAAAAGCAGAAATTTACATTTTTATTTGGTCTTTTGTAACATTAAAAATAGCTTTGTTCTAATTTACTTCACCTATTTATTTATTTATTTTTCATTTCTCCTCACTGCTTCACAAGAACTGTAGGGATCACTTGGAGGTGAGCCCTGTTCCTGATCTGGTTTGGGTTCGTTCTTGTGGTTTTTGCCAAACGGCTTGTGGCCCAGTCTCTTTGAAATGTAAGCTGTTAACAGTAGCAGCAATCCAGCAAAAATGCAGTTGCTCTGTAACTGTCCACATGTGTTGCACAACTTGCTAACAGCTCTGTTACTGTGCAGGTAGTCTTTTCAAAAAGATTTGAACAAAGCACAAATATTAATTGAACATCAAGTTGGCTTTCAGCTGATGCCGCTGAGATTCCTGCTACCCAAAACAAACCTCAGAGTGACTGAAGAGAGCCACAGTATCTCTTAAATTCAGCTAATTTCATTTTTGGTTTTAATGCTGCTTTTTGGATAAATTAGTTGTACTGATTGGGGGGCAGGGAGGGGGGAGAAGAAGGCATAATCTCTATTAAGCATTGGGGAACACTGAGGAACAACCTAACAGGCAGTAATCTGCATATAATCTTTTCAGCTCTCAGGAGTGGTCTGGAGCCAAGAGAGGACATGTGCTTGCAGCCTGAGTCTATAGACTACTCATAGGTATTTAGTTTTTCCGTATATTGGGTAAACGACGCTTCTTGAGAACTAAGTTTAAAAAGTCCCAAATACTCATGAAGAAATGGAAGTTCTGTGTTCTTTTGTGTTGTGCAGTTTCAAAGATGGATAGCTTTAGGGGTCCTGAGTTACTCAGTGTTTAGCTAGTTTGATCTGTTTCTTAATTTGGTGTTTATTATATGCGTTACTAGAATTTCTCTCCATCTAGAAGTCCTGGTTCTTGTACATGCAAACCTCAGCATATGGCCCCCATCACCACTGAGTGCAAATGCTTTTTCAACTTGTCGCCTTAGCACTATCTGTGTGAAGCATGTGGCTGTGAGTGGTGATACCAAGTAGACTTTTCTGAATACTGTGAGATTTCTACTGGGGGAAAAGAAATTCCAGAAAATGAAATAGCATGCAGCCAGAATGTAGACTGTAGTGCAGCAGTCAAAATCCACAGTGGATGACTTATATATTTTTAGTATGGAAAGGGTTAATTCAAGATAGGAATGCTTTTTTGTTTTTAAGAAATAAATAAAGGGAACTGGTAGGTCTTAACAGCTGGCCAAAAGCACTGAAAAAGAATTGCAAGCTTCTGAAGCAATTAATCCAGATCAAGAGAGGATTAACTTTGAAGTTTGAAATATTCTCTGTGCCTGAGGAGGGACCAGTTTAAAGTGATCATGAATGGGGTAGATAGCTGATTTGTAAGAGTGGGAGTTAATTTATGGATATGAAATCTGCTTTTTGATTTCACAATCTGGACTTCTAGATCTAAATCTTCTGTAATAGTTATCATAGATCATTTTAGATTAGTGGACACCCTAAAAAATATAATGAGTGAACTTGGTATTGCACCTGTATTTATTGTGAGAGCCAGGAGTTTTAGAAAGCTTGATTATCAAAAGAGAAACTCTAAGCAGATTGGAGAACTGGCAAATTTTAAAAACTTGGAAAAGGAAAGCTAACCTACTCATTCTAGAGTAAATCTTGGGAATTTACCTATTGTTTGTTATTACTTTTCCTGTGTTCTCCACTTATTTTATTGTAACTGCTTTAGTGAACTTCATACCAATTTCGGGAAATTTTTTCTTGGAAATAAAATTACAACAGGGTGTTTTTGTTTGTTTTTTAATCAAAAAGCTTGTTCAGGTAATACTTTGTATTATCACATCAACCAGAGTGACCAGTCACATTGAAAAGATGATGATTTTTTTCCAATGACCAGTCTTTGGGCTTTGAAGATTATACTGAAATTTTCACATTTTGAGCAGGTAGCTTCCCCCAGTATTTCTGTTATAGCGGTGCATTTCAAGGGGAATATTCTGTTCTCAATCCTTGTCAGTATTTGTGAAAGGCTCCTTGATTTTTCTGTGCTCATCTTCTATCTTAAAACAATGAAACACCTACTGCCATTTATTTTTTTTTTAATCATCCTTATTTTTCCCCACAAAAGAAGAAAGTGAAGCTATTAAGCAGGCAGGTGACAGTACATTCCTATAAAGAGACAGCCATCTCATAAGCAGAGAGAACTGAATCCTGTGACAGCTTCTCCCTGGAGACTGCAGGTCCCAATCTTTGCCTTCCTATGTGGGCTTATGTTTGGGTCAGAAAAGATAGCCTATCCTTTTGTAAGACTGTCCTTCATGCACTGCGAAGAAATTATGTCCACCGCTGACTGTGATGGGATAAGCCTCTAACACCAACAGAAATTTGAGGAAAAAGTAGTTTAGAGAGAACACTTGAGCTAACATTTCTGTATTATTACTACTTAATGTGTGATCTCAGTGTACAGCTAAAGATGACCTTGATATTGGGGGCATGACAGCATGTTTATAGTATGAATACTTCTTGATCTGTATGATATCAAGTATTGCAACAGTCCCAAATATGTTTTAAACATCTCTTCACCAGATAGGCACTGACAGCTTTGTTGCATTAGTAGGGGAAGAAATTAAACTTCAGCTGATGTGGAAGGGTGTGGGAGATGGGAATGGAGATGGTGGTATGGTCATCACAGCCATATCCAATAAAGCACTCTGTGTCATCAATCTACTTTCCTAACAAATAAAGCAACAAAAATACCAGCAAAACAGGAAACTAGCTTTGAATAACAAGTTGGGGAGGAGAGTAGGGAAGAAGAGATTCCCCTTGCACAAAAGGACAGAGAGAGAGAGAGAGAGAGAGAGGGTAATAGCTTCAGAAAAATCCTTATGGATGGAGCTAGATAGCCAAGAACTTCAGCTAAAAAAGATGTTTAAAAAACAAAGGGGAAATCTATATAGAGTAATATTGCTTTTCTTTGTTTCATTTTCCTCTTTCAGTAGGTTGTGATCCATAATTTAGCATTTTGTTGTATTAAACTTAGATTTAAATTGTCATGTTTGAGCAACTGTCTCAGTGTGATCTTGGGTGAAGCTGACAGGTTTTTGACACTATTGTCTGATTTTTAGACTTACCTTTAGATATATGCTATGATGTGCTTTAGAATCTGGTTCTTTAATTCTTCAAGGTGGTTCTGTTCAGAGCATGCCAAGTCTCCTGCATGGGACTAGGACCTAGTTACCTGGGCTTGCAAGCCAGAGCATGGGAAAGGAGGAGCTGATGCACTTTGCATTTCTTTCAGACGCTGACTTGTGGCACAGTCAGGTCATACTTCCCCACCAAGAACTAGAATGTTACTTCAGAAGCAATGAATCTATATATCCTAATGTGCAGTCATAACCAAGTGAAGATGAATGCAAACCATAATGAGTATAGGAATCTCGCACTTAAGGGCAGGGTTAGAGAAGTAAGAGTCTTCAAAGTCCTTTGGGGTCCTGCTCAGCCTGGAAAGTTAGGATGAGGGCTGAGCTCAGGGTGGGTTTGCCACTCAACATACTCTTAGAGCCGGACTTGCCTTTCAATTCTTCAGTGCGAGTTTAGGGTTAGGGAAGCAAGGTCTTCTGAGCTGGATTTTCAGAGGAGTCCTGCTCAGCCTGGGGAGTGGGGATGAGGCTGTAGCTCAGCACACATTTGGAGCTGGGCAGGCACTGTACTCTGCTTTGGGATTAGGATGAGGACTTTCAGAGCTGGAATTGAATTGGTGACCTGCCCAGCCTGGAGAGCAGGGAGTTTAAGGGCTACTAGTGCTGGGTATCATATTCTAGGAAAAATCTTCCCTTACGTTTGCAAATTAGTGCTTTTTTTTTTTTTTTTTTAAGGCATTTTTCATTTCAAATCTGCAAGTTAATATGAGATGAATTGAGAATTTTTATGCAACTCTAGGTTTTTATTGTCAGCTATTAGTGTGTTGAGTAATGCATCTTTATCATCTGCTTAAGCTTGAAATTCTGCACTAATTTTTCATGTTATGTATTCTGGAAAATGTAGTAAAGTGTTCTTCTCTCACTAGTTTAAATAAAGAACAACAACTTGGGATTTGTAATAATCAAACTGACTTTCTTAGGGTGGAATAGTGATTCATTCAGCACAAGCCAAAACCAGGAGTTTTCAAAAAGTCAGCGTCACCATATAATGAGAGGAACAATGCCAATTCATGAACGCAAATCTTTTAAAACAATATTCTGCAAAACTTGGCCTGTATCTCAGATTAGCCCGCGGCTGGTTTAAGTTATCTGGCACATGCTCAACTCTGACACTAGTCGATCATGTTACTCAAAAAAACAAAAAAAGATGCATCTTCTTCTGCGTCTGTATGTTTTCTATATACATACCCCTTCTGTGTCACCAAACAATGTGCTGACATACGGTACTTAGTCCCTTTCTCTATATGTTGGTTATATGTTTTGCTATGAAGTTTATTTTGCTTTTGGCAGCTGAATTGTTTCTTAATCCATTGATAAAACCTACCTAATGAGCACTTAAAAGACACTGCCATAACTAGAAGACTGTTGGTGACATCATGCCATGATGCTTATAAATAGGAAAAAAATCTTGGATACTGTGTCCAAGCAAAATGGCTTTTTTTTTTTTTTTTTTTTGAGGAAAATGTAGAAGTTTTATTCTTGCTCTGCATAGCTGAGTATGATGCTTCTTTGCATTTGTTTCAAATGTATAAACAGGGAGTGGATTCTGCTGTGCTAGACGCCTCCTTTGCTGCTTGTTAAGGCTATCTGGAATATCGTTTGACTTTCCTTAATTATTTGTGTAAATATCATTCTCTTGACATGAAGTAACTTTGAGAAGGAACACATTATTTTATTCTGTTTTAGGTAGCTTAATGTGATTATATAGGGCTGGCAGTTTGTCATGCAAATTATAGGTAGCCAGAACATGACTTTTCTTTTCTCTTTTCTTTTTTCTTTTTTTTTTTTCCCCCCTTTTCTCCTTCCTGCAAAAGATAAAGCCTTCTGGTGTGTTTTTTTTTTTTTTTTTTTTTGAGGGTCCTCAACTCATTGCATTTCTTTGGTAATGACAGTGTGGCTAACAAGCTACAGTTACAGCAGGCTTATAAATATATAATCCTGGGCAGGGAGAAATTACATCCTTCGGACATCATCAGGGCTTGCTTGAGTTATTTTAAGACCAGGTCATTCATACTAATCTGTGAATGGCCATCTCTGACCAATTTACACTAGCACCAAGATTGACTAAGGAGGTCACGCAGTACAGTTTGCCATCAGTTGTCTGGCAGGTCCCTTCATCCAAATATCGAGGCATATTTTGTCAGCATTAGCAGCATCTTCTGCCAGCTTTGGAACTTTCTTGTCTTGGAGATCTTCAAGGCTTCAGTGTAGGAAAACTCTGACTTTCATTAACCATCCTCTTTGTCCAGACAGCTAGGTTGATATCATCTGAAGGAGCCTAGCTCTCCGCATTAGAGGTAACTAATTTGGCTAAATGAGATGAATCCTGCCCTGAGAGGTTGGCTCCTCTTAAAATGATCCACCCTCAAACCAAATTTTGAAGTTTCTCCATGAAAGCTCTCAGGGAATTTAGGTTTATTTGAATGCAAGAAATGCAAATTAATGGAGAAAAAGATCATGGACAGAACTTGGATATTTATTATTATTATTATTTTGAATCTGACCATGATAATACATTGACTATTCCTGCTTAGATTCTCACTATGTTCAGAAAAGCTCATCTTTCTCTTAAACTAAGGCAGCAAAGAGGTTGGTGCTTATTTTTCTCTATTGCACCTCTGACTATTCACCTGCGAAACAAGAGTAAAGCATTTTTGTAAATTTTGTCCTACATGATTTAAGAGTCTAGATTTTAAGTAATCGAGATACTTAGAAACCTGTGTTCCCCTTGACTTTCTTCAATAAAGCAGAATCTCTTAAAATTCCTGCATAGATTTTTGAAAATAGGAGTTCAGCTTTTTGAAATGGTTTATACTATAAATGCTGAATACATGGGGAAAAAAGCAAAATAGCTTTGTATAGCTGTACTATTTCTTCTTTCCTTCTCAGTTTGGCACAGAAAAGTCTGGTTTTAAAACACAGGTTAGAGGACTAATACTTAAACTAAAATATGGAGAAGCATGTTAAGGCATGACACTGTTGCACAGTTCATTCCTGTTTTGGCTGTTGCCTCTAAAGACATGCACTAAAAAGAAAGAGGAGAAGGGGGTGAAGCAAACATTTTAGAGCTTATGTGACGTACTTCACAGTGGTTCACCTTAGCTTACCAGAATAAATAAAGATATGTTTAACAAAAAAACCTCCCCAAGATCCCTTGACCCCTTCCTCCCCCCCCCCACCCAAATCCATAACAAAAATGTTCCCAAAACACAAAATGCTTTTCTTTTTCAGACACTTTTGTCTGCCAGACCCAGGGGCAGGTAAACTGCCAGACCTACTGTCCATCGCCCAGCCATTGCAGTGTTTGACACTGCCAGGGATGTTTGCAGAGCTTGCAGTTTTTCAAGTATGCTAAATATTCATTCTCTGTCTGGAGAATACTGTAAAGGTTTGTCAGGTTTCAATATTAGTCTGGTATTTCTTCTGGCTGAGGCAGGATGCACACTGAAGTGGCATAAGAAAGTGAATGTATTGAGGAAGTATTTGATAGTTTAGTTCACTCAATTACTGAGTTGACTGAGCCAATTCGCTTTCTGAGAGTATCTTCATTCTTAAAAACAGAATATCTGAGCTACTGGCATATTCTAATAAGAAAAGATTATTTTACAGCTGTAAAGAAAAGAATTTTTTCATGGAAATTTGGATTGGAAACACATGTTCTGCTGGAGAGAATATTAGGATAAACTCAAGATCTGTGGATTTGCAGAATGTTTAGGACTGTAGCTAAGGAAATTTAAAGTAGTCTTACTGCTTTGTTAGTTCCCGGTAAGTTGACAGGTATTGATAATGACAACAGCAAAAACTACTCTTGTGGGGTGGGTTTGTTTGTTTTGTTTTGTTTTGTTTTTAACAATAGTGATGATAAACATGACATGCTAACAGGCAAACTGGCTGTAGTGCTCATGCTGAAGAAAGAGAGGCCTAGGACAGGATTCAAACATTCCATACCAGTCTGCCAAATTAAAATGTTTGTAGTTTAGCATTTTACACAGTCTATTGGAGTCTGTCCAGATATTTGTTTGTAAAGAATTATTACTCTCTGATGAATTGTAGTGGTGCACTCTAGTACGTAGGGAAACTTGCACTCTAGTATGGTCACGTGTCAAGTGTAATATCTTTTGGGAATAATAAGTGAGATATTCTGACCTCAAAGATAAATGGACAGCAACAGCAATTCTCTATGAAGTTGGAAACTTGACACTTTCTATATCCCTAGCTAGAGATGATTAGCATTGTCACTATTTTGTGCTAGGATTTTAATACAAAATGCTGAAATCGTGATTCAGTGTCTGTTAAATCCTCATATTCTTAGAAAGAAGACTCGCTGCATAAAAACATATGTACGTGGGCTATCTATGCTCAATACCAAATTTGCAGAATCACAATTTAGAGTAGCGCTTACTCCATGAGCAGTTCAGATATCATCATAGAATTTGTTATGTGAAAATTGGTTGCAAAATTGGGCTCTAGCTGCACGGCAAGGCCAGTATAAAAGGTAAGGACTGAATTGCCCCACCATTTTCATGATCTGTGTGTGATGGAACCAGCTTCTTTTCAGAGCAGCAACTATTTTTTGTTTCTTCCTCAATGTTCAGGAATTACCTTACATAGTTGGTACTCAGCTGCAAACTTAGTAACTCCTAATTTGCACAGTATTTCCAAAACTATTCTAGCACTGTCATATTTAAAAAAAAAAGTTATATTCAGAGCTGCTGTAGGTCTAAGCAGTTAATTTGATAATCATCTAGAACACATTTATGCTAACAGTAGCTGACAAGATAAGATGATACTTGTTACACAGGGAATAACATGTTCTGGGAGCTAACAGTTTCCATTTAAAATCTGCTCTTCTCTCATTTTGTTTTGTCCTTCTATAGTAGTACACTTTCTTCTCCATAAACATTGCAGTATCTACACTTGTATCCTCAAAGTCTCTTTCATCTCCTAGTGGTCTCCATAGTGGAGTTCTGCTTCTAACCATGGCAAAGCTATTGAAACTTTTCAGTGCCGGTAGCCCATTCCCCTAAGTGCAGCATGTCTGGTAGTCCAGAGATTATTTCATAAAGCTTCGCCTAAAACTTTATGGAGGGTACATGGGCAAACTGAAATACTGTAAAGAACATCTTATGCTGAACTGTTTTCTGCTTTAGAAAGTTTGAGCACACTTGATTGACATTTATTTAACAAAAACATGTTGGAATAAATGTAAATCTGATTCAAATGCCAGTGCAGCCATGGAAACAGAAGTGCAGAGGGTGCTGGGTCAGGTGTCTGCCTGAGTCTTGTCTGATACTGAGGATGTTTAGGCAAGGCTGAGCATCTGCCACACTCGCTGGAGACAACAGGAGTTGGGAGAAATTACTATGTTCTGGACCTCAGAAGCAGACACTGGCAAGCACAGGTTATGCAAGATCAGTCAGAAAGGTTTTGCTTTGAGTAGCTCATAGCTTTTCAATGAGCTAGCGTTAGAGGTAGCAGTAATAGGTTTCCTACAGATTTTCTCTCTAACTGCCTTTGCAGTGGAATGTGTTTAGAAGAAAGAGATCTTTAAAGAGACAAGTGAAAATGGTTTAGCCAAAACCATATGTATGTATTACATGTAACAGTTGCATTCTTTTTGATAATACAGATAAACATTTCCATGATATAAAATGTTAGTTTTGAGATGGATTGGGGAAGGGGGGGGGGAATCTCACACTCTTTGAATTAAGTTTTGAAACAAAAGCAAAAATTTTATTTTACTTAAATAACTGGATAAATATTATCCAGAATTTCTATATTAATGTCAGTAGGGACCTCTCGGATCATTTAATTCACTTGTACTCTTCGTACATGTTTTTCATTTCGCAGTAAAGGCATTGTAGAGACAAGGATTAGTTTAAATGTTTTGTGGAGAGATTACTCTTGCCATTTATTGCATTTCATGTTTATGTTGGAATAACACTGAAGTCGTAATGACAGCCAAAGTCTAAATGCTGGAAGCTCTTTGGTGATTAGAATAAATGTTTCCTCTTGAAGAAGAGTGGTGTGGAAAAAGAAGAAAGTTCTGATGGGCTTCATACCTCTCAACATTTTAATTTCAATTATGCAGCTCACTGTTTTAGCTACTGTATTTAAGTTTTGCACTGTGCGTAGCTTGTTTTTACCTCTGTTGCACTGTTTTGTGGTTGTTACATACCGACTACTGGGCAATCACACTAATACTGTACATAACATTAGTACAACTTCAGAAGAGCAATTTTCGTTTGTTTTTGACACTGAAGGAAGTTTTGGTTTTTTCAAAGTAAGTTTTTAGTAGTTAGACAAATAATTAGCAGTGTTCTTTCAAATCCTTGGTAAACTCCCACTGGCTTATTCTGTTCCTATGCGATCAGTTTTATTTTGTGTACCAGTTTGAACAGCTCAGTAGGTGGTTGGTCTCGTGGTCGCACTTCTTGACATAGAATACTGGTTTTCATGACTTCTAAGAAAAAATAAGCATCTTGAGTTTCAAGAGCTAGCTCTGTATGGGAATGGTGATGATAATACATACTTTTTAACCTGTTGAACACCTTTCTTAAAAAGACCCACCAGTTGTACAGGTAGATTCTGTGGGAATCTTAGTGGGAAGCACTCAGGCCATTGTAAGAACACCGTGAACAGCTAACAGAAAACTATTCTATCCATTTCTTAGGATGTTGGTTTTAAGCAGGGGTAGCGTTTATGTACTGTCGGTCCTCCTTGCCACATGGACCCACTGAAGAGACTGCCATTGTAAGGAAGAAATACAGTTTTAGCAGCCGACTAAAAATTCAGACTAGTTTGTTTCCAAAACTGAACTTCACAAACAATTTTATGTTGTTATAAATAGTATGTAAATATGCTGTTGCAGAGTGATGGAAACGGGTCAAAATTTGAAGAAAAAAAAAGAAAGGTGCTTGGTGAAGTTTTAATTTCTTTAATAGCTTTGGAAAGTAACTCAATCTTGTCACTGGGATGACGTAGGCACCTATGTGACTTTCATTTTCCCAGACTGGCCAGGAGTTGTTTGTAGTACAGTGCACTTTCTAATTCATACTCTCCTTTGACCTGCGCTTGTCTCTCTTGTTCTTCATTTCTGTTGCCTTTCCTGCCTTCTTTTGTCAACTGTTGTTTTCTCGTGTTTTTATCTTTTTTCCTCTAAGTCTTTCTGCCCAACTCATTCTTCCTCATGTCTCCTTTTCCTTTGTGTCATTCTGTTGTTTCTAATTTTATGCATTAGAAGTGTTGCTAAAATAATGCAGAATTCTCAAAAAGAAGGGGGGGTGCATTTCTATTATAGAGCCTATTTCCTGTAAAAATAATTGTATTAAAATCTCATAAAAGATACAGAGTGTACCATATAAAAGGGGATAGAGTCTACCACTCAGGTGACAAGGACCTGGACATGTTCAGGAGATCAGTAATATCTGTAGCCTAGGTTCTCTTCTGTGATATCTTAAAATGGTTATGATGTGAAAGGGCCTCCCCTTTCCCTTTGCCCAAGCAAAACAGTTGTTTAGAGAAGTGGACTGCTGGAACAGCGAAAGAGCTATGGCCCTGCTGCCTTTTACCTGTGTCAGGGCCTTGAAAAGCTAGCTTTTTCCATGGGGAGTCCGTGTATATAGGCAGAGGCACCCCAAAAACAAGGCTTGCTGCCCAGCCCTTCCCCTTCTCTGCAGCATGCTCATCCTGGCTGCCCATTCCCTTTCCAATGTTGGGAGCTGCTCGCAGAGCAGGCTGGCCCTGTTCCCAGGCCCTGCTGCAGTTTGTTGCTAGTGCATGGTGGACACTCACTGGTCTATGTGAAATGAGTTACTGACCTTTCTGCTTCCTTAGAGGCAGTGATTATTTCACTGCTAACTTTACATAGCATAAATATCGTACCTGAGAGTAGTAGGACCTGAATGAGCAGGAAAACTGAATGAACTTTCAACACAGAATTACGCTGCTGGTGTGTGGGAACAGCTCTCTTGCCTTTCCTTTTCTGCAGCGGCTGAGCAGAGCAACACTGGTTTGGGACAAGCAGCCTCATACCTTTTTCCCTGGAGCGTGCATTCAAACTTGCAGTCAGTGCCAGTATAACAGAACACAGCATGCAACCTCCCGGGTCTGTAAACGGCACCATGCAGTCCTGGCACTGGTAGGGATATCTCCATATGGCAAGACTTCATAGAGATTGCTGCAGGATATTCCACTAAGAGGGTTAATCACTATTTTGGGCTGACAGTTTTAATATCTGTAGCTACAATTTCCCGTTGTTCCCTGTAGCTTCCCCTGGGCTTATGCAAGTTCTCTTTAACTGGCCCACTTTCTGAAGGCTTTTCAGGAAACAGGTCCGTTTGTATGCATCTATCTATACTTGAGGAAAAGATCAAGTCAAAACACTAAAACACTAAAAAACACTACAAAAAGTCCTCCACAGCTCTTCAAAAAAGGTAAACTTGTTTTGCTTTCAATTTTGTGTATGGTTAAGCACACTTGTCACTGTAAAGTTAGACGTAGAAATCTTCCAAGATACTTGAGAGAATATTTTTCCTTTACTCTTTTGTAAATGGAGCACAGCATCCTGCTTCGGTTTAAGGCTGCCTTAGTCACATATCCTGCCTGTGTCAGGAGCGTGTTGTGACAGGCTGCGCTTGGATGAGATGTAGCACTCCCAAACTGTCAGTTTATGGGGGGGAGGCAGAACTCTTGAATTGTCCCACCAATGGCTCTACCCCATATTCATAGGTAGAGCAGCACAAACCTTATAGCAGATAAGGACTTTACAACGTAAACGTAGAATTTGTAGCACTAAGAAGAAAATAGATAAATTCTGTTGATTACATTTTAAAACACTGCTGCTACTATTTGTTAATAAATATTAAGGAAGGACACAGAAGGTGACACATTTAAATTTAGTTATTTTTCAGTAGCTTATAGTATTTTTCTTGGCAGTTACCCTGATCCTTCTCTTTCAGCTCTTGTGTTGCCTTTAAGCAAATACCTTTACTACTTCAACATACAGTTACTTATTTTGCCTGCTTGCTTCTCAGGGGGAATTAGCATTTCTTTCTACAGGACTTTGTAACTCTATTAAAGCTCAGTTGTTATCCCTTATGAAAAGGTGTTGCACTAGATTTTTTTTTTTTCTTCCTAATGTGAGGTTTTTCAATGATTCATTTCTCTTTGGAAGAATTATTTGTTTTGATCTCATATTTGATTTGCTCTGCATTTTTTGTAATTTGCAGCATGCCAAGAGCTTGCTAGTTTCAAAAAAAAAAAAAAAAGTGCCAATGCTTTGCATTTGAACTGGTTACTGTTTACAAGCTAAATGTTAACGGAGACAGTTACAAAAACCTTATTCTTGTCTTTTAGCAAAGAACCTTGATTTTTATGGTGATGTTTAGGGATATAGTGATATAGAGAGCTATTTGTGTGCCCAGCAAAGGTTACACAAGCGATGCAATACAAGACCCTCGTGGAGTTGCAAGGGCTTTTTTGGAAAGGTTTCCTGCCCCTTCCAGGCCTTGACAGAGTTGCTCTTGCCTGTAAAAGCTTTACCAGTAGAAACTTGTTGGAAGGAAAGCAGATCCAGCTACTGTGTAAATGTGGGGTGACCTCGTCTGAAAGGTTGTAAAAGGCAGAAAATTAGAAGGGGGAAAGTAAGTGTTCTAGCTTGTCCTCAGATCTGGGATTGTGTATATGTATGCAAGAGCATTACCTGTGAGAAACTGAATACTGAGATAATGTCACACTTGTGACTGAATGTATTTAAAGTTACTTATTGCTCTCTCTCTCCTACTACAAGCGCTTACTTGGTATCTCTATGTGGCTGTTAAATGGTCATTAATGTTGAGGAAAAAGCATGTGTTTTACTGCCCAACAGTTGAGAAAGCAGGATAGTATCAATATAAATACTAGGCTTCTGATGTGCTCCAAACCACTGTAGACATGTAAATGAACATTGATGTGTAAATGGCTTCAGCTTACAACTGTCTGTTGGCTATAGTCCTTGATTATCAGTTCATTTTGATCATAGATGTTTTGAAGTAACTTTTGCTATTACTGCACCTTTTTAAGATTTGTTGGAGAGAAAATATATATTTTCCTGTAGATTTTTTTTCTTTTAAAGAGCTACTTAACTTCACCTCTCAGTAATGTTTTTTTTTTCCAATTGAAGGAGCTTGGTTCCGTTTTGAACAAAATACTGGATGCTGCTTTGACCTATTCAAGGAAGTGTCTGTGTTGTGTGTGAATATCACGTAGAACACGCGTACCCACGTCGATTGTAAGGCGCAATATCAGGCTCTAGTAATTCCAGAATCTAATCTCATAATTAGAACATGACGCTCTTGCAGCCTCAGTCAAAAAGCTGAAGTCACTGCAGAATTTCCCTTGCATCTGTGGTGTTGACAACTTTCTCCTTAGTTTGTCGTGAGATGGATATGAAAAGTCCTAAAATATTTTTGCAGATTTTGTATTTGCTTGCTTTGGAGGCAACAAAAAGCTAATGGGTAAAAGGAAAGAGGGGGGGAGGAATACTTTTATAATAGATTTCAAATACATTCAAAGCTGATCTGCCTAATTTTGGCTTTATATAATAAGCTGATAGTGAGGTAACACCTAAAAATTTGTCTTGTTCTTTATTCAGAAATACACATTCTGTAAGCAGAGTTCAGTCAATGACTTTTGGTGATTTTCTTATCTAGATACAGTTGGCCATCAACCTTGACAGAGCAGCTTTGTCGTCTTCTGCAAGTACTAGTCACTCATCTTCATTCGTTGTGGAACAGGTCTTTTGCGGCATTATATTCAGACAGCTGAAGATGTCAACTGCCAAGTTACCAGCCTTGGAGCTGAGTTACTGCAGTAGGTTGCTTTCACGGATCCATTCTCTCCTTCTGTTCCGGCTTATCTTGAACCTTTTGTGTAAGGCAGATGGTTAGGAAAAGGAGGAACAACTTGAAGTGTGCTCGGTGTCTATTGAATTTAAAAAAAAATTAACCTTATCATTTAGATGAGCACAATTAAAGCACGTTACACTGCTGAAGTTTCAGCTGGCTTGGATTGAGCTAGGCAGTGCATAGCTCCAATTGTGCTGAGCCGTAGAGATAACATTCCCCGAGAATACTAGTTACAGGTCAGTAACCTTGTCTCTATACAGTACGTAAGATTTTCAATGCATGGTATTTCATTAGTCTCTGATAAGCGGTAATCAATATGGTTTCTTGCAGTTGTAAGCAATGGTGTATAAGGAACCTTTCTAACTGTATAAGGAAACCATGCAAGACAATCTCTTGGGGAGGTTTCTTTTTTGTTGTCATTTGAACTATACGTAACAAGAACCACAGGAAAAGAGAGCTCTTCAAAGAAGAGGTTCACAAAGGTGTTTGGTGTAATTCAGCATTACTTTGGAGGGCAGGGCAAAAAAATCTCAAAAGTGCAGGAGGAAAGAGGCAGGTACACAGAAGCATGATTGTATCCAGCCATTGGAGACAAATGTCAACAGCTTCTCACTATGGAAGTCAGGTTTTTATGCTGTAATAATAATGTTAAAGAAAAATACATGTTTTTCTGATAGGGCACTGGCTACATTTACTACTAAAAATAAATTTAACAAGTACAGTAAGAGGAAGCACTTTCCTGTACTTGCACTATCTTATTGTTTGCATCCCATGGACAAAAGTACTTTCATCTGTTGATGCTAAAATGAACTGTGTGTTGTTTGATTTATAGAAGCTAAGTGAACTTCAATAAGTAACAGGGGGGTGGGGTTTTTTTGTTTAACACTCCCCAAACCTTGAGAATTTGGGGCAGGGAGCAGTTAACAGCAAGAAGAAGAGAGTACCCTTTTGTCTCTTGATTCTGTTTGAACGCTGTACCATCCAACTCGGACGTTGCTGTCTGAGTAAAAAGAGAAGAGAGCTTCTATGATGCTGAAAGGGTATTTTACCATGGTAGTGACTGCTATGGCATGTAATGAAAAAATATTTTAGTAGAAATTATTTTTGAGTTCTGTTTGTTGTATTCCCAGCAGTATTCATGCTATGTCTCTTGGATGTTTCTGGCAGAGAGATGTGTAGCTTGCGTGTCTGAAGTGACTGTCAGTCCTTGATAACAGTTATTTTTCTCACATCAAGTGAATGAGTTGTAGTCAAACAAATGACATGCTTTTAAAGGTGGATGATGTGAAGTAGATAGTGCTCTGTAAATTAGCTTGCTTCCTGGTGATTGGTGACTTTCCACTGTATGTAAGGTGTGGAGTCACGGGGGAGCTGGCTGTCCCTGCAGACCTGTTCTTGTGCACTGGGACTTGTAGGTTTTGGGTGTCTTCACAGCAGTAATTTGAATAAATGTATGTGCATTCTGAACTTGGATCCAATGTTGTTAGGGAGGGCATGAAGAAAAACCTGCTCCCAACTTGCTTTGCACTAGAGTCAATAGGAGAAGGAATTCAAAGGAGAGCGAAGTCAATGTCAGTGTGAATCTGCAGATGCAGCATTTTACTCTATACCTGTGATTCCCCTTTAAAGTCATAGTCCTATATGTGTGTGTGTGTGTGTGTGTGTACATAGATACTACTCTGAGAGTTTAGGGAATAAAGTAAAAACTTCATTTGAATTTTCAGATTTCTCTCTTAGGAAAAAATTGGAAGGCAATCTATGGAAGATAGCACTGTCCTGGTTGGAAGAGCACTGTGATGTTTTTGGTGCTGGGGCTTTGGCTTGTTCCTAGAATGCTTTGGAAATATTTTTTATTTATTTATTTTTTAAAGCTGAGGTTGATTCAGCATCATCTTTTACCCTGGAGGTCACAAACAGTCTAGGTAGCTCCTTTTGAAAAAAAATAAAAATAAAATAAATCTTAGTTGTTGGGGACCAAGATTGAATGATGCTGTGTAGGACAGCAGAGAATCTTTAAGGCAGAAAGTAATGATCTGGTAACTATGATTTGTGGCCAGAATGTGTGCACGTGAGTTGCCAGTGATCATGTGTCTTCCTGCCTGTGTCAGCAGTCACGGTGTGCCTTCCTGCCTACGTGTCAGCAGCTGCGGTGGGCCTGTCCTGCTGGACTGTCCTGCCCGCCTGCTGGGCATCAGGAGACATCTTCTACCTATCACAGGATGCCACAATGCCAAGGAGATACTTGGAGGAGTGGCTGAGCCTGATGGCTGTATAACCAGCCATTGTGTTTTCAATAAAGGCTTTCTTGCACCATTCTTCTTGTCATCGAATGCCGCACTTGGTTCTTTTCAAATAACTTATGTCTCTATAGATCTCTAGATCATGCTTCCTGGTGTTTGCCAAAGTATGGGAAAATATGGGCTCCATAAATTGATAGTTGAGGAAATTGGACACTATCTTTTTTTTTTTTTTTTTTTTTTCTTTTTAAGTGGACATAGAATGATTTAATTTTCCTTGTGAATCCTGTGTAAGGCAGGTTTCTTGGCAGTTCTGTAACTTAACTGCTGTCCGTAAGTTACTCTTGCTACTTTGAGAAGAAGAAGTCAAATGGACACAAGTGACAAAAGCACCTCACATTAGAATAAACAGACGAACTTTTGGCAGTGAGATAATCAACCTATGTTGTAGTCAAATGCAATTCTATAATCACAAATTATAGACCAAAGTCTGTCACTTTTATTTAGACTTATGAATAGCTATTATAAAATCTAGTGAAGTCTGAATAAAATACTAACTTTATGACAATTCTGGTGACTTCGTATTTAGGATATATGAACTACCAACATGTTTAAGAAAGATCTTTCTCTGTGATAATTGCAATCTCTATGAAATAAAAACAACTAAAATTACTGTGTTGCTCACTTAAAACTCTTCTTCTATGTACTTTCTGGCTTTAGAATGTCTCACTTTTATTTACCATTCCTAAATGTTAAATGACTTTTCCCAAACTGAATGCTCTAATACAATCTGAAATAATATTTTCTGTACTAGAATTATACAAAATAGCATACACATGTTTCTCAAGTGCCTTGAAATGAAATTGGTCATTTCTTTGAGCTCATCAAATGTCAGAATGATTTTCCTTTCAGACAATCTTGAATGCAGAAGCTGTAAAATCACGAATTCTCATGGTAATCCATTTACAGTTAATATTC
Source organism: Dromaius novaehollandiae (assembly GCF_036370855.1). Classification (NCBI taxonomy): domain Eukaryota; kingdom Metazoa; phylum Chordata; class Aves; order Casuariiformes; family Dromaiidae; genus Dromaius; species Dromaius novaehollandiae. The sequence goes on from NC_088102.1 coordinate 59,694,641, forward strand.
TTCCTCTGTATGGCTTTCTTTTACAAAAACATTCCTGTTAAGCAATAATGAAAAAACAAAACAAGTTCAAAATCAGCTTAAGTGAATTTAGAGACTAGTCAGCTTTTAGAAAGAAAATGATACATTTTGGACAGGGTGGAAAATTAAAAGCAGTGGGTGTGCATGGTGCGTCATTTGGTTTTGTTTTGCTTTGGCTTTTTTCCTCCCATTCTTCATACACTCCGGATCTAAGCATTAGTTACATTTATCCTTTAATCCTACTGGCTAGGTTTGCTTATGTAAGATTTATTATATAGCAAGGATGGGCTAGTTATATTAAAAACAGAACTGACCCACAGCCTCTGCAAGAATACCTAATAACAGGTTACTTTTCGCAAGCAACTTTCATTTAACCCTCACATAATGAATTTAAAATAGGCTGTACACTTCCTGTGTCAATATGAGACTGAAATTACTGCAGACTATAACCACCTTTTTGCACTTTGCTTTCTAATATCTCAACAGCAGAACAAGGAGAAAGACCATCTGTGTACTTATTTCATAACTAGTACCTTAAAATAGGAACTTGCTTAATGGCATATTTTAATATTCAATTAATTGAAACATTTTACTATGATTGAATGTATTTGCTACTGGCTGTGTACAAATCTGGCCCAGTAGGATTCCTCTTGGTCCTTGATTAGCCTTACTTTATGGAAAATAATAATTAAATACCAGAAGCAGAGGAACTGGGTGAACCAACATGAGAGCTATTTTGTTGTGAGTGCTCACACCTTTCTTTACACGAGACCCATTGTAATGAGAATAAATTGTATTAGGAATTGAATGCATTTCCCTTGAAGTAACAGTCGATATGACAGCTTCCCCTAAGAGAATTTCCTGTCAGGACACTGTGATTGGAGGCTGGGTTCCCCGTGCTTTCGGGCTTGGATTTTCCTTTATTGGATGAATGTGCTGAAGCAGAGTGGAAATAAGCAGATTGCCTAGCTGTCTGGACAGAGGCTGAAGTAATAGTTGGGGGAATCGCAGATACTTTCACTCGCTGTGCATTTTGTATTCTGTACTCATAGGGCAAGTATAGAAGAATTGTGATGGGTTTGTTGTGATACGCTGCTGAGAGCTACAGATTAAATTCAGCCTGGTTTGAAAGACCTACATGAGGTTTATTTGTCATTAGAATAGGATTTAAGTGGGATTTTAATGTCTTAAGTAGGATTTAAATGATGCCTACTGTAGACCCTCTGCAGAGAGGGGGGAAAAATGACCTTAAAGTTTACCAGTAGCGTAATATTTTGTAATTTCATCAAGCCACACGTAATAGGATTTCAAGGCCATTGATGGAGTCTAACCTTTTGTAGCATCCTAACTGTATGTGCTTTGGCTACATGTTATTTCAACTCAACCATTTCGGTGCCTCTGTTTTTTAATGAATAAAGTGACCTAGCCTATGGTGTTAAATGACTGATATTGCTAGCTACATGTATTTTGGCTACTCCCTCTGCCTCCCTACACATTTATTTGGTTTTAAAATAAGTTCCTAGTTTTAAAGTAACCCTACCTTTTTACAGCTGTTTTGAAACACCCATGCAAGCAAAAGGCAAAGCACATTCAGAAGCACTGTAGGAGAAATGCTAAAATCAAAGTTCGACCAAGTAACCTGTGTAAAATAAACTGCAGGAAAAAAAAACCCAAGCGGCTCAGTGTTTTCCTCTGGAGTTTCTGTTGTTGATTGTGTGTTAATACGGTAGCTAGTGAAAAATCCAGGTGGAAAAATCAGTTTTCAATTGCTGCTGCTTTAACAGTGATGCAAACAGGCTAAAAATCCCAGTGACTGTGTAAATGTGAGAGGGAGGATTTACTGAAGCTCTGCAGTTCTTCTAGGCTGTGGTACTCTTTGTATAGAGGAGACACCAGCTTATCCTGACAGTATGTTTTTATTAAAGTCGTGCTCCACTGCTGCGAGTGGAGCAAGCTTGTGAGGCGAGGTGGGTGCGTGGCCCTATGGGGAGAGCAGGAGAGCACAAGCACTGCGGCAGCCCCGGCTCGGCACCGGCCCGGCCGTGAGCTCGCTGTGTGATCCTGGCAAGCCGCGAAACCCCTGCTCTTTGTTTTGCCCCTTCATACTGGATAAAATGCTGATTGCAGAAAGGGGCCAGGAACCTTAATTAGCAGGCATTTGATTCACTTGCGATTCTCAGAGGAGAGATGCTATAAAAGTTTGAAAAAGATACATAATTACTCACCTAAACTGCAGAGTTTTGCTAATTCTTCCAGCACAGTTATGAAGTGAAAGATCTTGCATTATTTTGCTGTATCAGGAGTAGGTATTTCTGATTTTCAAAGGCTGCAGTAGTGTTTAATTTATAGTTTCAAAAATTAAAGAAGTTACACATCTGTACATTCATTTTATTATTATTATAATAAAGTTTAGGGTAATGTTAAGTTTTTTGTTTATTTACAGCTGGTTTAGTATAAAGCAAGTCTAAATCTAATTAATTGCTGTCATAAGCTCTTTAAGGTGTGGTATGAGCACAGATTTTTGCAAATTTTACCTAATTTCCCCCTTTATGCAAAATATTTGTTACATATGTAACTTGTGTTACTTTTTTTATGTATAATAATTTTCTGTCATTTTGCTCATCATCTTGGGAGCACTAACAAATGAATCGGGACATATGTTTGTCAGAAGCACAAACTGATGGCTGAAAAGCAAAGTGGTGTTTGGATGGACTTGTGGAGAAAGTGCTCTTTTGTGGTCTTGTATTCAGAGAGATTTGAATTACAAGACTGAATTTCTGCACCTGAAAATATTGCTAAAGTGCTTGGGGCATAAGTTAAGGGAGGGTAGTTTTAACACAATGCAACGGACCTACTAGAAAAAATGTAGGTTTGGGGTTTGTTTGGTGTTTTTTTTTTTTTTTTTTTTTTTTTTACTTTTATTACTCCAAACACAAAAGTCTGTCATATACTTTTTTTTCCTTCCTCCATAAAGTATTTTTTTTTCTTCCTCTGTAAAATATTCCGCTAAAGCGGAAAAGTACATTCAACTAAATGGTCATTTAGACATTGCTTTGATCGGAGCATAAAATGAGAGGAAAACAAAGTCATTACGTCAACAATGTGTTAAATTTATTTGGTCTGTGCTGAATATAAATGTTGTGTGCATATGGGAAGGTTTGCTGGTGCAATACAGATTATTAAAAAGTGATTGTAAGATGTGTATTCTCCATTATTCTCTCTGCTTAGTTAATGAGAAAAGTATGTTGCTGATTGTCCTGTAAAATAGGGCTCCAAGCCATTAAAGTTTTAAACTCACAGGAAGTCTAGCTTCTGTATAAGCTATCACTTGTAATAGCCCCATATCTAGCAATTGAAAGCAATTTGGATTTAGAAGGATTGCACTCCATTACATCTGTGACCACAGGAAGCTACAGCTGCTGTAGTGGCCAAGCCACTATAGGCACTTAAGGAGGCACAGTACATTATTTTGAGTAAATACAAGACAAAATATTTTTTCTTTTTTTTTTTCTTTGAGGAGCTTAAAAATCTAAGATGGACTGACAAAATATGGATAAGATAACAAGGTGCTGCAGGCAGTAGGTTGATTCTTGCGAACACACCTGCAGTTTTATCAAGTTGTTTTATTTTCTGTTTTTGTCTCTTTTCAAGAACAGTAGTTCTATTGGCACTGAAGTGTTGCAGAGCGGGGACAAGAAGAGAAAGATGAGAGCAGGGATGCCAGAAAATGCAAATACTGAGAGAGGTGAGTGTTTTGTAAACTCTTGTTGCCTAACATAATTATCAGGGGCCTTTATATTGCCCTAAGTTAGTTAGACCAACTGCAGTTCTTCAAATGATCTGACAATACTTAAAGATAAGAAAGGGATCTCAAATTATCCAGATGGATTTGTCCAAAACTACTCATTTGAAACCAATGTGATTTTCTCTGGGAAAATGCAGCAGGTAGCATGGATAGCAGAGATGCAGCCAATATTGTGTAACTTGCTTCAAATAAGGTTTTTTGATACCATCTTGCATGCTTATCAAACAGTATTTTATTTGTTGCATGGACTTCCTGAGATGATTCTAAAATGCATACACAAGCAGCTGGTAAAGCGTATTTGAGAAATGGCTGTCAGTGGTTTGCCATCAGATGAGAAGGTTGTTCTGTCAGCGCTCATGGAGGGGTTGCTCTTCTCGGTCAGGTGCAATTCCATGCTTTCCGTGCTGGTATGGATGGTAGAATAGAAACGATGCATGTTATATTGGCAGGTGACACCAGGCTGCAAACAATTTGAAAAATGGGAATGGCCTTGAAAACTATTGTGGAAAATAATACTGAGAAAATATAAGGAAATTAAATAAGTACCAAATTCTGCACTTGGAAAGGTTCTTCTATATCAAAAAATGCAGGGAAAAAACAATGCTGGGGGTTCTGGTGGATCATGAAGCAAATAGCGATCAACATGATTTTTACAAAAATGACAAATAGGGATGTTTAAGTAGGTGTATCATTTGTAGGAAATGTAAAGAAATCCTCCACTGTTCAGTGCTTTATCTCAACTACTGTGTTTTGCAGTGAGCACTGAACTTCAGGAAAGAATATAAATGTTTATTGTAGAGCATAAAAAATAAGTGACCTTTAAAGAACGAATAAGAAAATTCATTTTTTTTTGAAGAAAATGCAGGGGGGAGATGTAATCAACTTTCAAATTTATACAGAGTTTCTGAAAAGAAAAAGGAAATAAATTGTTCTCCAGTATTAACTAGCTAAAGTGGTAGCAATGGAGCTTTTGGTTAAACATTAAGAAAAGTTTTGTAACTCTAAGAGTAATAAAGTACTGGAATAGATTGCCAGGTTGTGAAGCTTCCACTGGAGATCTTCAACAACTTGTTAGATATTCATCGGTTAGGTGTGAGTTGACCGCACATGAACGGGAAGGTGAGGGACAGCAAAACTAAAATTGTAAGCTGCTTTCAGCCCTGTTTTCTGTGATTTCGTGCATCATTTTATATGGAAACCCTGCTTTTGAACTCTTTGCTTTTATTACCTGAAAGTATTGTGCCTACCCAGTGATGTGTGATTTAGTAGGACATAAAAAAGTGAGACTTTTCAGTGTGTATTGCCAGAAGGCATTGATATTTTTGCAATTCCAGTCAGTGACATTGCCTGAAAATTTTTTGAAGAACAGATTAACTTAACAGCCTATAAATTTACTGACTCAGCATTTCACAAGCTGGGTGTGTATTTAATACAGTAACACAGCTCAAACACAGTTCTGAGCTCGTTATTCTATGCTGAATTCTTTAAAAGTTGTGTTACATCTGAGAACTTGCTACTGGTCTCCTCCAGGGCACAAGTCCATTGAAAATTGGCACTTTTGCTGGAGTAAGTTATTTGTTAGGCAAAACCTGGAAGTGAGCCAAAATCAACTCTGAAAGTTGGGATTTTTCTCAATACAGTGAAATATGTTCCTATGCTTATTATGATGACTAGCACAGATAAATAAGACCTACTACATTTAGCGCTGGTGAGGGGATGGTTTTGTGCCTGATGCTATGCAAAGGGAAAAGGAAGTTCTCATACCTTTTTGCAATGTCAAGCATATGTTTCCAGGTATTTGAGCAAATACAGTCACATAAGTAGTAGGTCACATGCTGATTGCCTTCTGGGGCACCTAGGGCATCTTGGAAAAGTGGCATAATTCCAGGGAGCTATGCCTTTATCCAATGAGAAGCTTTTGAGATAATTTTCAGATGCTATCTTTAAGGTAAACCAAGAAATTCAAGCAAAGAGCTTTGTAGAGAAGGAATGCAAGAAAGGCCCAAACATAAAGAACTATTTAGATGATAGCTGAGCTGTGCCTCTGGAGCTCTGTACTGTGCCAGTGAAAGGCAATTGTTAAGAAACTGACTATAACCTGAAAATTTTTCTCTAGTTGTGTGTCTGGTTTTTAGGTGGAGTTATGTTAATAAGTTTGTCATCAGGTCCCTTCTGTGTTTTCCCAACCTTCTCTGTAATCCAAGGTGTGAATTTTAGATTGTTTTTATAGCCATTGTTTCAAAGAACTACTTATGCCCCTAATAATTAACCACCAGCCTCCCAGGACATGTTGAGCACTGAGAAAAATAAATGAGTAAATATGACCCGAAGAAAGCATACCTTTGGACTGCTTTCATTCCGGTTACGTCAGGTAATATTTTGTTGCGTTATGTCATGTCTGTTTAAAATGTTAGGAAGATTAGGATGACACCATTTCCTAGTGTGTAATATGATTAATTAGAAGCTTGGGTTGAGCTATAAAATTAAATACTTGTACCAGTATGGTCAGCTTTAATTTTGCTAACATAAACTGCAGTGGCCTGCTATGTTGGGCCAGACACTTCCACTTTTGTCAGAAAGTGGAAATGCAATTGCTATACAGCTTTTCAGTAAGAGACAGAAAGAAAACTTAGTTGTTTGAATCCTGCTTAACTTATATTTGTAAAATATTTTTAAACCACAGGACTGTTTCACTTTTCAATTTCTCTGCAAGATTTAAATTTTTACTGTTCCTTTTTTATGTTAGATATTATAAATGTCAAGGGATATTATAAATGTCAAATTTCATCTTCTCTGCTATCCACTGGTGAGACTTTGGTAGATCTGAGTAAACATATTGTGAATTAAGTTGCCTTTTGAGCCAGGTTGTCATTAGGTGTGTCCCCTGGATGTTAACAGAACTAAACAATTCACAGATGGCCTAAATGTTTCTTCCTGGTTTAGTATTTCAGGATTCAAAGACCTTTCTGTTATTGCCCAAAAATGAATGATAACGCCTCTAAAGTGGCTTTTCCTCCCCTTTAGTCCTGGGGCTGGTATGAATTTGCTTGTATGTTGGATCGGTGTTTTGGTAATGCCCTTTTTTCTGCTCTTGGGATCTCTGGCACATAGTTAAATGGCAGTGGTAGGAAGAACTGTGATTTTTTTTTTTTTTTTTTTTTTTTCCCCCCTTTGCTGCCTATATGCAGTTTGTGATCCCATAGTAGAAAGGGACATTTGTGTGCCAGAAATCCAGGCCTGAGTCTATTGTTGCTTGTGATTTGAATTTCATATGTTAGATTGCGGGAGTCTGTAGAGCTGTGCAGGTGGAGCGGGGCTGTGAGATCTTGTATCAGCTGAGGTTACATGCAGTACAGTGCAGCAGTAGCCTTGATTTCCAGTACAGGAAGCCAAATAAAAGCCATGGAGGGGAAGATCGATGAGGAGATGTTTCATACTTTACTGAACCATATGAGAGTGCAGAAATGGGCATGGGCTTTACGATGTTTCTTGTGTGGTTCACTTCTAATGGAAACAACTGAAGCAAGCTGAGAGACTGGTGTTTGAGTTACTGTATCTTTTGGCAGGGGGAGGGGCTGGCCAAAACTTCTGAATCAAGAAATGTAACTTTTCCAAAGCAAGTATTTTACTCAGTCTCTTTTAATGCAAAATGTGACCAGAACGATCATGGATTTTAGAGGTCACCTATCTAAGTAGTGTCACTCTGAAGAAGTGAATAAGCGCATTTCTACATACATATATTTGGAGAGCAGCAGTGATGAACTGGTTAAAAGAAACATCTTTGAGAACAAGAAGGTCAGAAGTCACAAAACCCAGAGCTACACTGGTGAAGTAATAGCCTACTAGTGTACTCCTGCGGACCTTACCTTAAACCTGGAGAGCCGCAAGTGCTACTGGTGACTGCTGTTAAGAGGAGCATGTTTGGCAGGGCTCTGAAGCAAAATCTCTGATGCTCCTGCTGGGACCTGTTTTACCCTTTGCTCTGCTTCTCCAGTGGGCTTTCTTCTACCCCTGCTTAGACCCCTGACACTAATAGTATAATTTGGAGGTTGTGTGTGACATCTCTATGCTTTTGATTTTTGGGACATTAGAACAGCATGTTTCTCCCAAAGGTGGGCATGGTGTGTGTGTGTGTGTGTGTGTGTGACAACTCTTTCAAAAAAGTTTTCCAGATCTTCCATGGCACAAACAAAGCTCCCCTTTCCTACCTGATATTTTAAGTGAAACAAGAGACTAGCTGGGGGCTGGCAGGCATCCTTGTAATAGTGAGGAAGGGCATCATGGCAGCTTGGAAAAGCACCAGCACAGGTGAAGCATTCAGTCCTTTTTTTCAATAGTGAAGGCACCTATCCAAAATCTTTACAATTATATATTTTTGTCAATGCTGAAAGATAATTTGAGATTCCAAGCAGATATAATGCAAATACAATATTAAGCCATGTAAGAATATTGTTCCCGGGTGCACCACTGCACTGTTTAAATAACCATTTAAGTAACAGACCAGAAATTCTACACTGCAGAAGTACTGGTGACTTTTAACAAGTAGTAGTAAATTTTATTAAATAATCTTTACCAAACTGCCCAAGAGAGATTATCATTAACAAATAAAATAGCAAGAGGATGATATGATAGGCTGGAGTTAACACAGAGACCAGGTTCTTCATTTCATGTAACTTAAATCATTATACATACAATTATTACTTTATATATAAAACAAGTATTGTAAATTACTATTTTCTAAATATTATCTAAGATTCTCTTATGGTGCGGGACAGCAGGTTAAATATTACAGGGGGGAGCTTTGTTTTACTTTTTGACCGGGTTGAAACTGTGGTGTTCCTCTTGTTCAGATAATACCCATTGCAATAGCTATGACGTTGTTTTGAAGAGTAGGAAAACGGCAGCTAATTATTTACTCAAAGCAAACTTTCTTAAAATTTATTGCACATCTGATAATGTAATATATTGTACTAATTCTGCCCTTCTAATATAAAGGTAGGTAAGACAATGCAATTATCTATCGGCTGTGTCCCTTCTTTCCCTGAGACACCTCATATTCTCTCTGGTAAGAGTAATGGCTTCCTCTCTAGCAGGTCAGGTGCAGTTTTCTTTACAACCAGGAGTCCATCTCTTGAGTATGTTTGCGCATTTATATTGCACTGCTTGGTGTAATAGTGGCTGTGACCGCCTCTAAGCTGAAGGCTCTTGGAGTAGCCCTTGCAGGGGCAGCTGCCCAGCCTGCCCCGGCTCTGCGGCTCTGGTGGGGGGGCGGTGATGCTCCACCCTCTGTTTCTTCTGGCCACTACTGCCAGTTGAATCATCCCACGTTGCCTGGAGCTAAAGTTGTTCTTGCTACAGTTGTTTACATGTAAATAATCTATGGACTTTGTTAATTAATGTACGAAAGAAAAAAACATTTGTTTTCTTCTAAATGGGAAGGAATTTTGTTTTTCTTGGAGCCTCAGGGTATTTTCTTTGACACTCTGTTAGAGCTGACATATCAAGATTTTAAGCATTGCCCTTTCTGCCAGGATGTTTTGCCCAGAGCTGATGAAAGTAAAGCATATCTGGAAAAGTGTATTACTTTGAAAAAAAGATACCTGAAAGCAAATGTTTGCAGTTTCTATTTCTGGATTGCTGGAAGGTCAGTAGCCCCTGCCTCAAAACGCATGCTTGAAGGATAGGATTTTTACCTTCTCAAAGGAGAAGAGAATCTTGTCTATGCTTACTCTGAGAGGACGTATGAATCCCTTCTTGGATGCTTAGGCTGTTCAGTATGGTAGCTTCTAAACAAGCTTGGAGTATAAAAGTTGGTAGTTCATAAACCAATGGGGGAAGAAATCTGAAAAATCCTCCTACAAGATCTCAAACGCTGAGTCAATAGCCAAGCTGCACACTGTGCCCTTGGGATCGGCAGCAGGGAGTCCTGCTCCAGCTGATAGTGGTGTATTTGCTTGCCCTGTTGCTGCCTTGGGGCTGCCCGTGCTGTCCCACAGCAGTGCCTGTGGTGCCAGTGGCCACCCACCTCTTACCACGCTTGGCTTCCAGCAGGCATGCTTACTCCATTAGATCACAAGACTCAGGATTATAATCATCACCTTCATGCTGTGTTCCAACAGAATCGATGTGGCTGTAAGTGCAGGGCCTTGGATCCTAAATCTAAGCACCTGTTTTCCATGGAAGGGGCTTGATGAGCTCAGGTCCTAACATGTAACCACTCTGGTCCTAACAGGGATGCTTGTCGCCCTATCGCATTTTTGTCAACCCCCACTTTCAGTGGAGGGAAGGCCAAGCTGAAGCAATGCAGAAGAACATGCAAGCATGTAGCTGACTAGTATTCTTCTGTGTGAAGATATTCCAGATGTAATGGTTATATATTAATATGACTCTTTTAAACCCCTCCCAAAATGCCTTTAGCAGACCTCAGCTTCTTTGTATCGCTTGTGTCTACATGGGCTTGTATAGCTAAGAGTGAAAACGGGGAATATTAAGCATTTGAGATGTTTCCTCACATCTAATAACAAGCATTGTAATTATTACTGCAGCAAGTAAAATGCTAACACAGATTCAGGTTTCCTATTTGAAAGGAACAAAATCTATCCAGACCCAAGTGACAAGGCTTTATGCTGCCTTAGGGATTCTAGAACAGGGCTCTCTTCTCTAGGAAGCACAACTTCCTCCTACAGAGACGATGCAAACTTCAACAACAGAGCAGCCAGGACCAAGCCAGGAATACTGACATCCATAAGGGATGCCACAGTTGTGAAAAAGATATGAAATTGCTTTTCTTCAGCCATACTGCTGTTGTCTAACACTTCAAGGCAGCCTAAAGAACTGCAGATAATTAATTGTCTGCGTTTCTTTGTTTGCTCTGCTTCCACTGTGTCTGGTACTTGATCTTCACACACGGTTGGATGTTAAGTACGCTGATGTTAGATGAAATCATACTGTTTTTATGTTTTCTACTTCCACCATATACAGGGATCTCTCTTACAAGACTATATGGTTTAAATGACTTGAGGATGCTTCAACTAAAAGCCATGGAAAATGTTTCATATGCTTCAAGCAAAGAGTGCTTTGTCTCCAAGAGACAAATTGATTTGAGTCTCTGACCTACCTTTGTTATCAGAAACCAAACATCTGACTGTCAAAATTAAGTTTCAATTGGTTTCCCTAGCATCCTTTCCTTGAATCAATGATGTATCAAATCTGAGCTATATTGCTGTGAACTGCTAGAGGACCGTGAAGGAAAGTTGGCAAAGCTCCTAGTTTTTAACAATCTCTTTCCCTTTTCTTTATATTTTAGGAGTTAAGCAGCTGGTGTTTTCATTCTGACTGAAATTAGGCTTGTACATATTTTGGCAGTGTAACTTTGACTTTTATGAATATGGAATAAGCTGTTGTTGGTATGACTCTGGTCTTGGCTGGACCAAATGGAGTCAAAACAACTTTATTTTAAAAAGCTGCTTGAGAGCGCAAATTAACAAATGATACCACACATCACTTCGTAAGTGTCCTAGAAATACTTGCAGATGTTGCAAGAGCTTATTCAGATGCCCCTAAGTCTGACTGACTTTCTCTGCTGGAAGCCTTGAAGAGCTGTCACTCCCTTAAGTCTGACTGGATTGACTTGGAAGGCTGTGAGGATCATCCTTAAAAACGAAATAAGCACAAGTATCCCATGGCTGAACTCTAAGGATGAGTTGCTTCCGCAGGCAAATACAGGTTCCTCCTTCTGCCATTACTTTGGAAGATTCTGGGGCTGAGCAGCTGGAGGCTAAGAGCAAATCCTCCTCCCCCCGAGTGGCCGTAGGCATTTTTTGTAGGTCATCTATTACAGCTGAGCTGTGTTTCTCTTTTAATGATTTCAGAGTGAGGCTGGAGGAGGCCACTCACACAGAATTGTAATTAACCTAGTTGTTATTGTGGGTTTTATGGATAAGAATTCCTTCAATGTGTTAATTTCGAAGAAGCTGCGAGGAGTCAAGACAGGATAATAAATGCTGGGCCTTTAAAGTTTACTTTGCTTGAGTTTATGTTGAAATAAGTAAATCGAAGAGGGTTATCAAGTACTGACTGTTCTGGTCTTAAAACATGTTAAGACTAGAATTGTGCGACTTTAAAACTCCGATTCAGAAGAAAATGAAGGTTTTGCAGCTGGTCACAGAGTGGTAGGTTGTTCTGTGTCCTCCGTTTAAGCATTAGGTGCCCACTTATGAAATAGTGTCATTAGGCTTCTGCCCCTGCAAGTGTGCAGGTTTCGTTGTCTCATTACATGATTTTTAAGGAAACAAAAGACAAAAGAATGCATGAAAGCCTCCTCAGTGCATCTCTAATGACCTCTTGTAGCTTCACAACTTTTCAAGGACAGGCAGACAGCGGCTTCGCCTCCTGCCGCTGTGTGCACGCTCTGTTAGGAAGGACTGTCCTGTCGCTGTCCCACAAGAGCACCATGGAGGCCCTCGGAGTCAGCCTGTGGGGAGGGAAAACATCAAAACCTATCCTGAAAAGCAGAAGACCCGATTGCCATCCTCTCCACAAATAGGTGTGCGTGCATGTGTGCATGTCAGTGTGTTGGAAACCACTTTTGCTTAAAGAAGGCTTTGGCATCACTGGATCTTATTAACTTTTAAATATTTTAAATATTATCCATGTCTTGAGAGTGTATTCTAGGCTTTAGAATTTACAGTATTTTGCATGTGTGTTCTTTGTTTTCCCTGACTTTAATACTGATAGTATTTTTATGAATTTCTCATGACGCCAGAAATGTTTTGGTGTTTTTTGTAAAATATCTTGCAAATGTTAGCACTTCATAGCTTTGGACTAGTAGATGGTAGCAGGAAAATGAAAATGCCTGTCTCCTTGTCTAAACTGAATGAAGTATAAAAGTGAGTGGTGAGAGCACCGAAAGCCAAAAAAAGTTGTTGCGAAGTATTTCCATTTTAGTAAACCGAAGTTAATGATATTAAAAAAACTGTTCAAAAATATGCTATCCAGTTAAGGGTGTGATTTGAATCTATTCACAGAACAACTTATGTTCTGAGTAAATGGAGGACAACTTTACTCAGGTGTGAAGAGACGGCGTTAAGACTAGGAATCCTTTTGCAGTGAGGTGTATTAGACTGGAGGCTTAGTGTGTGACCTCTACCACTGCTTCAGATTTCTTAAATTGCAGTAGGGAAAACACAGCGTGGCCTGAAGAACTGTCTAAGTTAGCCAGCGATCCTTCTGTGTGCCCTAGTTGGATGGAACAAATTAATATACCCTTCACAGTCTCAGAGGTATGAGCCGACTTCAAAAATAACTCCCTCTTAATTTTGCCTATCAGCATGATTTCAAGTCTGGCCTTCCTAAAACTAGGCTCAACATCACCTTGTAAAACTGGCGGTTTTGCCTGACAGCACACCTGTACTGTAGCATGAAAAAGTCTGTGTTACTGGCAGAAATTGGCGTAGTTGTGACGACCAAGGAAGGCCCTAACAAACAAATACTCCTGCATTTCTCACTTCTCCTGTATGTAGAGGTGCAGGGCGTGTTAGCTGGGTGGTGGTTGTGGCACTAGGAGGAGTGTGAGATAAGACTTACATATATCTTGAAAGCAATCTCTTTGAATAGGTATTCAGTTCCTCACCACCACGGTATGCAAGTACTGTTAAAATGATAAAAATGTACTCTGAAGGCACTATGTAGGAGTGAGGTTTGGTTGTTTCATCTTGCAGCTTCCTGGAAGCTACCCTAAGTACCTGAGGGGAGGGGTCACAAAAGGAAACCCATTTGTGGCTTCTTCCAGTTCTCCAGCTGGGTCTCATGCCCTCGCCGTCTCCTCAGGAAGCGTATGGCGTCCGGAGCATCTGCACTTCCTGCAGCCTCCCATGCTGCCCAAGGAGTCTCTAAAGGATAATGTTAGGTACCTCCCTGTCTCTCTGTTCCCACTAACAAAAAGGGGTTGAAATATCCAGCGCTGGCAGAATATGCTGTGACTTTGTGCTGAGAGGAACTGAGAAGAATCACTTATTTTTCCAAAGACTTTTGGGCAAAAATGCATTTGATGATCAACTGTGAACAGGACCCAAGATATTGAGAACTATCTTGGAGCAGTATATGCACGTAGTATTACTGATACTAATGTACCATAATGTATTTTGAAATGTGAATGGTAGTGTTATGAGGTAGATATCATGCCCTAGCTACATGAGCACACACAGGAATAAATCAGATATTAACCCCCTCTCCTTCAGCTAGCGGTCTCGCTGATGTCAACAATGTTTCCTCAATAAAGTGAGGAAAACAGATGATGTTTTATCTTCTGCTATTCTCCCTCTACAAGCAAGTATAAACCAGGGGAGAGGTGTCTTCACAGGTTAGCGTGGATCAGGGGTTAGCAATGTTGGACAGAAGGCAGGCTGCAGGGGCACCTAGATGCCCTGTGGGCAAAAAAGTACAAACCTGCTTTTTACTTCTCTGCTCCTCTGAAGTTCAGTTCATTTCCTTAGCTCTTCCTTCCATGGTAGGGCTGTTTGCCCCTGCCTGCTGTGAAGATATAGAGGGGAAGACACTTGCTCACATAGCTGTTCTTTGAAATGTCACTAGAAAAGCTCTCTGAACTATGAAAGACTTATAGGACATACACAAGGTTTTATCACTTCATTTTCTGCCATTCTGATGTGTCATTAAATATGACTGGTTTTAACACTGATCTACTGAGCTTTAAACGAGACTTGAGTTGTACTTCCATAGGATACATAAAATAGAGATGTAACTTTTCAAATAGTGTGTGTTGGTTTATTACTGTTAATTCATATTCTTACTATGTGTAGTTCTTAAGCATTTGTGGCAGAGATTTTTCCATTTCTTCCAAATCCCATTTTCAAGTTATCCAGACTACTGCCATTATTCTTTCTGATATAACAAAGAATCTGTGTCAATTCATTAGTGAGCTGCATGCTAAGGTTTGCAAGAACTTTCTTTGGTGCTTAAGTCCACAAATTACAGAATGTGAAACAAAGCTCTTGGTTACCAGAAAAGAGGTAGAGCGAATGTGTTATTCTGCTACAGAAACATTGATTAGAGTCTGAAGTATGCTTTTTAAACTAATGTTTGCTTGTGGATGATGAGTCGTGACGTACCATGACCCTCCTTATGTAGAATCAACAAGTCCTTCATGCTACTGTTTATGAAATCCTCACTGATCTACAACAAATGTGCTATTCATTCTCTTCAGTTATTCATGGCTACCCTGACAGTAGAGGGCTTTCACTCCTGTTTGTGTGTCCATCCCTTGTATACGATAGCTAAACAATGGTGTGCCAACTGCAGTAAAGCGTAATGAATTCATACTCTCAGAGCTGCCCACAAAAGTATCATTTTTAACAAGTGTTAATTTTAAAATGCTGTGTGTTGTGCTAATGAACTTTTAACCAATGATCATTGAGGTTGCCAGAACACCAAGCTTCTCTCATAGCTTTTCAATGTTAAAGAATATTCTTCAGTGTGTAAGAATAGTTGTAGTTGTTACTAAGGATACCTAAATTATATGGTCAATGCTGTTAGTGTCCAAAATGCAAAGTTTCCAGTTTCACACTGACCTTTTGATATACCTCTGTATTCATGAGTCACTTAATGCTCTATTCAGCAATATTAAAATACCAGAATCGTCCAGTAATACAAATCATTCACTAGTAGCATCCAGAATGTGTTCACAGTTCACTGGATTTGGGCATTTCATGGCTAGTTTGTTACCTGTTGGAGATGATATTTTTAACTGCTATATTGAATCTATTTCCATTTGTATCTGAGTGATATCAAAGAGAATGCCAAATTTAGCAAACCTGGGAGAAAATTTTCAGAGTGGTGGTCTTTCGTATCTTATGTTCAGTTCTTAAGGTGTTTGCAGATGTTTCTTGGTTAGCTTGCTTATTGACTTTTCCATGTACTTCCAAATTCATAAGACTTGCTTCATACTGAATTGGCAAGGTTAAAATTTCAAAATCCTCCACTACTCCTGGTTTCATTATTGTTTCTCAGAAGTGGATCATTAAATAACTGAGGACTTTATCTCCTCTACAGTTGCTTAAATTAAAAAAAAATTAATATCTATAGGAAATGTTCATTCTTTGAACATTTAAGCAAAATGCTTGGGAGCAGTCTATGAAAACATCTTACAGCAATTAAAATGAGTCATGGTCTAATTAAATGATTTCCTATTTCATTTCACATAGTCGTGACATTCATGACATCTCCGACTGTGACATCTCCATCACTATTTCCCTTTAACCCCAACCAAGACTTTGGGATGGTTTTCATAAACAAATAGCTAAGGCAGACTTTCTCTGTGATTCTTACCACCATCAAATCTATTAGTGTCATGTTCTTGGTATGCCTAGAGGCATTCAATTTAAAGTGGACCTTTATAATTAGGGCAGCTAAAGAACAGTATACATAGCGTGGTTTTACAAAGACCCCTTTCATCACACTATTAGGTTGTACTTCTCATTACGCTCAAAGGGTTAAAAGTAGGTGGTTTCTCCCCCTAAAATCAGTTTATTAACAAGAAATTTCTTATCAGTCTGTTTCAGTGTGTAAATTCTTTAAAATATATATATTTTTTAAATTTTGTAAATAGAATACTCCTACCAGACCTGGTAAAAATTGCAGAACTGTCTCACAAATTGTATTCCTACTTTGCATGTAACAAACAGGCTTTTTGTTTATTTTGTATGTATCTTGGCCTTCTCCCTCTTTTTCCTTTTGTTCTTTCCAGTTTGTTTTGTTCCAGTTACAGCCATCTGTCTCCTGTTTATCTGTAGAATCTGCAGGAATTCCAGGCTAAAATGGTATCTGTCACTTCTTTCTAATGTCCATACATTGTACAAAAATATATTAGTGTGCATCTTTTTTTCTTGCTCTCAAGATGGAAGCACTGTTTTGCTTTCTGCTGCATGTCATAATATTAAAAATAAGTTTCAGGTGAAGGATTTCAGGGCTGAATGTTCTCTTGCTGCTCTAGACTTGGCAGGGGAGAGACTACCCAGCACTGATGGAGTTTGTCTTGGGAGAGGCTAGGAAGTTCTTATTGAAATTTGGAGATGCTCTTGGAGGAGAATGTTTCCCTGGCTTCTAGTCACCTGCTCTCTTCACTATTTCTTTTTTGGATCTGAGAAACAACATACCTTAAAAGTATCTGTTTTTTTTTCCCTGAGAATGTACCCAAGTGCCAGATGTCCTTCCTTAAACTATGAAACATCCTTGCCCCCGCCTTAAGTTATTGGGAACTTTTTTTGACCGCCTAAAGAATCTTTATTGTTGAACAACATGCTGTATTGTACCGCACTATCAGTTTAATTACAGCTTTTTCCTAGAAGGAAGCATAAATGATTCCAGTGAAGCTGCTTTCTGTTTTCTAGGATATTGTCTTTTTTCCTTAGTATAGAGTGCTTTAATTGGAAGAACATAGATTTCTTACCTGTTACTGCTGCAGATGTAAACAGTTGGAATAAGGGGTTTTTAACTGGCTTGGGAAATGATTTTGTGGGAACGTCTCCAATTCCTGTATGAGAAAGGATTTCCTCAATACAGAGAAGGAATGTATGGTCATAGAGAAGTGACAACAAAAAAGACGGAGTAATTGGGGGAAGCCTGAGGATCCAGTAAGGAATCTGGGACACTGTCTGCTGATCTTAAATTACTGCAGCAGACGCATATCTTTTGTTCTTCATTCTGTGCATCCTATTAACAGCTTGCCGCTTGTGCGAGAAACTAGACTAGAACCAAACCTCATTAACTACTTGTATCCTCCACTTCTTTTGACAGGGTTTCTTTTCCCCTCTAGCCTCTCAAGTAGAGGAAATATATAGTTATAAGCAGAAGATATTATTTGAGAGTGATCTGCCATAAGCTAACTTGAAATACTGCACTTTAGTGTGTTTGTAAGCAGTGTCAATGATGTCAATGATTTATGAGGCATTACAAATAAGTATTTTTGTAGCAGTGGCGTCCATACACATACATCCTTCAGGTTCATAGGAGAGCCTGTATGGAGGATGCTTTGGTCTCGTCCCTTCAGGATATCATGCACCTTTCTTTTCCCTGACGTTGTTGTGTGGTGTTTGTATGCCAAGGCTCGCGAATAAAAGGAAATGTGTTATACAGAGCATGGATGGCTTTATGCATACAAGCTGTAGTGAATCTGTACATATATGTGAATTCTCATAGTGCTTAGTAGTGTCTTGAAAGATTTGCTTTATATTGTGCAGTTATTGCATGCAATTTGCTGTATTTTAGAAGAGTACGTAGGTTAAATCTGGATTTGTAATATCTGAAAAGCTTTGTAATTAATGTTTAGTGATACATACTGAATCAAAGCGGTTTGAAAGCAAGATAAAATCAAGCCATGACAAAACAGTCTTGGTTTCTCTCCTACATGAGAGCGAGCTATGTCATGTTCCTTGTTTCATAAGCTTTTAAAATGAAGCTGAGAAAAAAAACCCATCGGTCTATAGAACAATTCAAATCTACTCTGAAAGTAATTTTTATGAACAAGCTTGTACTACTCTGAACGTTATAACTGGAAGTTGATCTTCGTTAGGCTGCTCCCTTGTTACACAGATTGTTCTAGGGATTGAATGTCTGGTTAGTGCTCTTTGCAAGACACTTCTGTGTCTCTCTACCTGTCTTATTGTACTAATTGAAAGGGTGGTTGTCTGTTTTAAATACTTTCCACTGTTCCTCTATTCAGAATCCTCTTGTCCTTGTGCCACGTCAGATGGTAAGATTACAGTACCGTGCCGTTACCAGTGAAAGGCCTGAGGACAAGCCGTGGACAGTCACCAAACGGGAACAATGGAATATCTGTTCTCTGATGGGAGCAAAGAGGTTCTCCCCTTCCCTTGTCAACTTGTACAAGACACTAAACTCTTGCAATTCAGATCCATTTTCTTTCCTTCCTATATTTTTTTTTCAAGCATAGCAAAAAAGCAGCTTGCTAGAGAGCTCATCTACTATGTCATTCTAAGACTAAAATCTTTTGAGCCTGTTAATGTACTTGTTTGTGGGCATTTAAAAAAAATACTGAAAATTGTATAAAAACCCTGCTAATTTCCACAGTGAAAGTCCTTGAAAGGAAAGGCGGCTAATTACTACTGTAAGAAATCAAGCTATATTGAGAATGAGATTTACGTCCTGTTCTTTTTCGGAATATGATTTTTTGGGGTACCTTTTTGTACTCTTATAGGCCCAACCCTGTACTCAGTGAGAACATTGAAAATATTACCATTGACTTCCATGGGAACAGATTAGTATCAGGAAGGATTAGAGCAGTTATGTAGGATTCATGTTAAAATAAGTTTGGTGAGTAAAATGTATTTCTGAACTTTTTAAGAGCTTAATTCAAATTTCTTGAATGCCTGAAACTAAATACATTTTATTATTTATTTATTAATCCTTCACCAGAATTTTTCAAAAACAAAACGAATTGGAAAAAATGAAATACAGTACATGCCAAATGAAAGCTTGTCTGTTGTAAGCAGAACGCTTTCTTGTTCGAAGCAGCTTATGGTCTTCCTCATTGTAGTCGTATTGCTTAAACAGGTTACCGTTAAGGGAACACTGAATTTACACTAATCAGCTCTGTTAATTTTACATTCAGCAAATCTTATCCACAGAGAATAATGAGCCTGTACAATTCGGTGCCCTCAGAGATGCTCCTGGCAACCTCAAAGTAACTGGAGGTGCTTCCCCCCCCCACCCCCTGAGGTGTGTATGACCTAATTCAATTACCTGCATGGGCATCCAGGAGTTTTGTGTCCCTTGAATATGTCAGTGTTACAAATACTATCTGACTTCAGGCTCTATCAGCTTAGTTTCTAATGGATATATCCTCACAACAGCTCTATAATTTAGCGAAGCACTAGTCCCTTTTCACGGAGGGGAGCTGAGGCACAACAAATAGGCTCATGAAGGGAAAAGCGAGTCCTGCAGACTCGTGCAGGAAGGTCCCTCTGTAGCGTATTCGAGGGCTGAGACAGCCCTCAGGAAAGCCATTAGGGAGCCCTGAGCGAGGGGTGTGTGTAAACCACACCTTGGGGTGTGAGTGGGAGAGGAGGAGCAACCCCAGCTTTGAAGGCTTATCCAGAAAGCAGGTTACCCTGGTTTAGGTCCCCCCTTTGCCTAAGGGGATCCAAACCCACTTCTCCCACCTCCTTTTGGAGCTGGTCTCTATGCTATAGGCTGCTCCTGGGTGGCAGCCATCTCCGCCCTTCCTGTTGGAGCTGCACCCACACGAGGTCCTTGCAAAAGCACCCTGCCCTTTCCCTTCTCTCCTCAGTCCTCAGCGAGCCCCAGAAGCTGGCTTGTGAGCTAGAGCCTCGCTGCAGGCTGACTGTGTCCTGCTGTAGCGGAGGTGGTGGCCGAAGCCGGGCTGAGCAAGCGGGGTGCAGTGTGGCAGCTGGGCACAACCAGTGGGAAAAGATGGAGAGGAGTTTCGATTCCCTGTTTACCAGCAGCACAATATTGCTGGGGCCTTTCAAGCAGCTTTACATTGAAAAGAAGGTGAAGCAAATGGAACTTTGTTGTTGTTATTCTGAGGTTTCAAAAGATAAAAGTTTTCTTAGGAAGCATCTATGCAAAGCCTTTTGAGTCTTGGCATATTTATATGTATATGAATGTAGCTTTGATTACCCTATGCTCCTTCTTTTTCAAATGCCACCCTACAATCTAAGGCTGATTAATGCTAGTATGAGAAAGAAAAGGCATCTAGGCTTTGTTGTTCTGATCACAAAGTCAATGTATGTCTCAATACATGCTTTGGATGGGACACTGGATGGAAATTGATGCCAGTACGATTTGTAAAACCCTGACATTTAACTCACTACAAAATGTTACAGCTGTTCTGGCTGATATTATGCACTTTTCATCTGGAGATCTAAGAGTGGTATGCAAACAGTAAGTCTGAACTTTCATATGTACTGACAAACTTTAAATTGCAGCTTTTTAAGAAAGAAAAGGACTAAAGTAGATTTTTCTCTGGCAAGTAGTTTGGACGTCTAACCTAAATGATACCCTAGCAATGTTCTATTTCTGTTTGTATTGAAAGTATTAAATATACCAGAGATACGTAATTATGGCTTTTCTTCCTTCACAACCATCATCTTAAAAACAGAAGTTAGCAGTTAATTACAGAAAACTCTGATTCGTATTGGCAAGAGCCACGTATTTTTCTCAAGTCAAATATCTAATTCACTGCTGAGTCTGAGGATGGATCCCAGTCTCTTTCTCTGAGGTTGTGGGGATGCAGAGTAATACAATAAATTATTTAATAAGAGGAGCTGTTATTATCTTCTGTAGTTCTTCTCATAGTTACTTCTGTCGCCCTGCTAAGAACTGCTGTATAAAACGCAGCAGGGTTCCGCGCAGTCCTACAAGCATAAGCTGCTTTAAGGATGAGAGCTCTAGGTGTATAGCATAGATGCAAATGTTCAAGATGAAATTATGTTTTGATCGTAAGTTCAAAGTGTCTGGCACAAAGCGACTAAAGCAGCTGGTATGCAAACTGACTGCCTTGCACATCTCACCTAATGGTCACAGACTGATTTAATTCATATGCTCAGGGAGGAGAAAGGCAGGGCTGGCTTTTATATAAAACTGGATGGAGGGAGAGGCTTCTCCTCCTTACCCTTTTCCCAGAGCTGAGTTTACTAGTACTCTCAAGTGTGGAAAAGGGATGCAATGTCTTAAAACGAGTTGCTAGAATACTGTGAAAAGTTTCTAACTCTCCCAACCTGTTTCCAAGTCCACGTGTTTTTTTTCACTTCTCTACTTTTCATAGGCCAACAAATAGTATGCCCCGAAGATACCAGTTCAGGTTCTGTTAAATGAAGGAAGCAAGCAAGTTCCAGAGTCTCCAGGATATATCCAGCCGCTGGCCACTTTTCTTTATACTACAGAAATATTTAATTTTATGCTTCTATGTTGAAATCAAACCAAGTTAGAATTACAGATCAGTTTTATGGATCAGAAATTCTACCTTGAATATATCCTGGAGATTGGCTGGGAGTAGTGCCAATGACAGCACTTTGCTATTGAGTTCTTTTTTTAGCTGAAGCTTCATGATTGTGTTAAGTGTTTCCTTTGTATCCTGTGTTACAGTAATTCACTCTTGTTCATCATATGAAAGAAAGAATCAGTTTTACAGAACAAGAAAAATATTTTTTAGCTAATAAAATAATTTGAGCACCTGAAATTGTTAGCAGAGTCAATAAAACTCCTAACCCTTGGTATTCCCAACATAATTTTTTGAGGCAATTATTTGAGGTCCTGCTCCCCAAGACATAATATATCATCATCAGAGTTTCCTGTGGTTTCTTTCTCAATCCTTGTAGGAGTCAAGTCGTGAGACTAAGTTGCAGGTAGCACTGCTTCATGTCTGTAGCTCAGTGAAGTGCCTGGTAAATTGCTCAGTTACACGGTTCTGTTCCGAATTTAATAGCAACAAAGTGGAGCTAAAACGTTTCTGAGTAATACATATATTCCTATAAATACAAAGTCTTCTAGTGAGAGTCTCTAGTCAGAAGGAAAAATCTTGTGCCCAGTTATTGCTGTAGGGCTTGCACTGCCAGACTGTGCTGTCCCGAGGCCTTGGCCTCCTGGAGAAACTTGGCACGTTGGGGGAAGGAGGTCCTGCCTGCCCCAGCTCCCCTTCCCCGCAGCTGCCCTTCCCATTGGGCCAGCTGCCTTCTCCCATAGCTTCCTTCTGCTTGGGGGCCACTGGCACTGGTGGAGTTGGCTCTGAGAGGCCTATCGAGGGGACTGTGCCTTGCACGAAGGGAGCAAGATCTGAAGCAAGGGGCCAAGGAGAAAGGGGGAAGAGAATATGGGAAGTAGCAGAGAGTGGGAAAGTGGATGAATGTGATTGTGTAGAGAATGTGCGGCCATGTGAAGACAACAGATGTTATCGCTGCTGGCATGGATACTGAATGAGCGGATTGAGTTGTTAAATATAGATTATATCTTGTAGTAATTCTCATGACTCCTAAAACATAACTAAATTGCCTGCAACACAAGGGATGATTATATAAAGATTAATATGTTTTGTTTGCCTCATAAGAGCCCTTGCCAAGGCACTGCATTTACAAGAGAAGAAACGATGCATTGGACATGTGTAGAACCATTAGTCATAACATCTGCAAATGGAAAATCTAAGCATTGCTTTAAAGACCTAGAATGACATAGAAATATGTTATATGAAGACAATTTTTCTTCTGGGTGATGTCTTCAGAAATTATTTTTCTTTGACAGATGATTGTTCTATGGTATCTTTAATTTGTTGATTTAATTCCTGCTTTTAAAGATGTTTTTGCTGGAAATCTAACACTGTTAATTAGCCATGTTATTCTGTCTAAATTTAGCAGATCTTAAACATGCTCTGAAGCAAAATGTCTCATGATCTGCTTAAGGAAATGCAGTACTTGATACAGTGCAAACTTGTTCACAGCTGAGATGCAGAATAAATTTTTCAGAAATATGTCGATAACATTTACCCAACTCATATCCATCTTGCTTTCTCTGCCAACAGGTTCATGAAATCTATTCTTGCAACTACAATACACAGAATTTTACTGGACTGGGTGGTTCACATTCTTTTTTTTTTTTTTTTTTTTAATTGCTCATGTGGGTGTGATACGAATATTTGATGTATGTTGGCTCCGGTGTCTGACAATTAAGAACACCTTAAAAAGCAATAGCTTAAGAATGGTTCAGTTGCATCATTCTGTGCAGCAAATGAAAAGCTGTGTTCAGAAACAGCACATGTAATTTCTGTGTCGTTCCTCTGTGTCTTGTTTCAGCTTTGCTACCGAAACAGGCTGTGTAGGGTAACTGTCAGTGTAATATATTTACGAAGAAGTGGTTGGCCCATTCAGCTGGTCCATGCCAGCAGGGGAGGAGGCAAAGTCCTTGAGCAGGCCATGTTAGATGCTAGTTAACAGCAGTTCTCCTTTGTCAGAGAAGCGAGGACTTTTTTCAAGCATTGGGATAATCAGCTGATGAAGTGCCTAATAAGGAATAGTTTGGAGTATGCTACAAGTCTGCTGCTGAAAATCCCATTCTGTACTGCATCTCTTTCCCATTTCTCTCCTTTAACTCTGTCCTGCAGTTCCCTAGGAAGAATGCAGTACATCCCACAATCCACTGGTAACTACTTCTGCTTTACCATAGGTCTTATTGCTGTTCAAACTCTTTTCTTTCACTGCTTTTCTTCCAGACAATACAGCTTCCCCTTGCTTCCCAGAAAAAAAGTAATTTCGCCATTCAATGTTAGTTCTTCTTTCAGCCATGAAAGTGAAGGAAACACAGTCTGGATTCAGAGATGTCTGCAATATAGTTTTGCCTTGAGTTAATTGTTTGCTGCTGCTAAGAGCTAGTCTGGACACTCCCTGAATGTTTGTTTCAGGCTATAAATGTTTGAAGAAATGCTTGCTGAAGATGAGAATGTGTGAATTTTCTGTACGTACGAAGTTGACTAGGTTTTCATATATGAATATGTGCTGATATATTGTTGCCCCTTTTAATTTATTGCTGTAAAATTTTGGCAGTTTTTCTTTTCCTCCATGGAGTATTTACTAGGCTAAGGTGGTATTTCATGTTTTAGTAATCAATTTCAACAGTCATGCATAAGATCCTTCTCTTTCCCTTTGCCAAAGGATAGAGAAAATGGGAGATTTTTATCAATGCCGTATTTATATAGATCCAAGTATATTTATTCTCTAGATTGCTTTACCAGCATAAGATTAATGTCAAGGCTTTCTATAATCATTTATTTTCATGTGTGTTCAGTCCTATACATCTTGAAACTATCAGTATAACACTTTGTAGGAATCTACATATGCTTTTCTGCTTCTCCTTTTATGTCGTGTATTGAAGTGTGGACAAGAGTAATGTAGAGGAAAAGATGGCACACTCTATGGCATGATTCTCTAAAGCCGGACTACTACTCAAGTTCACGCTTCGTAGGGATGTGTTTTTCCTCACAGTCATGGATATTAAATCCCTTGAAGCTGACAGAGTTACAGGTTCCAGCTCTTTGGCCAGGTTGATCTATAGTACAAAATAATAAATTCATGGTAGTTATTAACTCCCCCCCTCAGTATTTGAAGTATGAATCTTAGCTATGAGTTTGGACTAGCTCATATTACCGTTAAACTGATGAATATTTTTATTGAGTGAAATTGTACTTGATAGGTGTATGTCAGTAGGAAAAGACTAGACTAGACAGCTCAACAACAGCCTGTATTAGTCTGTTGAAACTTTATTCCTGGATCCACTGCTCATGAGAGCTCCCCACTGAAGGGTCCACGCTCTGCCCTGGAGAGTGGATCTACTGGTCGGTATATATTGCTCACCTGTGAGCAGTGTTGTTTCTTCCACCTACCTCTGGATAAATCTCATATTCTTCACATCCTGGTGGAGTATTAGAACTCATCTTAAGCTTTTGGCAGCTACAGCTGCTAACTTGGATTTCCTTCTATAGAAGTGAATTAGGTGTGGGAGCATTTGCTAGAGACAGGTCAGGAGCTGGGCCTTTGGTTTTTTTCCTTTCTGTAAATTTGGTGTCAGTTGAGCATCACCTAAGGTGATGTGGTCACCTAAGGATTTGTGGAAACCTAGGCTTTTACAATAAGTCTTGGTGATTATCTTGCCCAGTTAGTCTGTAGAACTGGGCAAATCTAGGAATGAGAAGTGTATGCTCAGCACAGAGAATGCTGCACTGTTACGAATATGAGCATCTTAAAGACAGTTCAGTGGGTTCGATGCTGGCTTTATTCACTTTCTACTCGTATGTCACTGTGACCTAGAAAGGTAAGACTTAGGAAAGATCTCAGTATGTCCATGTTTCTCCTCAGTCCATAACTTAATATGAACTGGACACCCCGCAAATTTCTTTATCAGCAAAATGGTTTTTGGTGAGGACATGGTACTTTTCTGACAGAAATGAACAGTCAGTAGCGTACCACAAAGCTCCATGGGAATAGGAACCATTGCACTTCCAGAGGGAAAACACATAGAACTGTATTGAGAAGCAGAGTACTTTAAATGAAGCATGTAGTGAATCCCGTATTTAGTAGATTGTTTATTAAAAAGTTCCAGTCCTAAAACGCTGCCCCAGAACACCTCCAAACGTGCTCTTTAGAGCTGCGAGAAAGCCACCAGTGGTAACTCAAAGACACGTTTCAATGCATGAAACTGCAAAAACTCCCTATGCAAAATATTTCTCCTGGTCTAAAACAATACGCTTCCCTTATGAATTTACAACTTTACCAAAGGCATAACATTTGAGTTATGCAGCAGGGCTACAATTTTCAAAAAGAATCTAAGTGATTTTAGACTGCTTTCACAGAAGATTTTCAAAAACAACGAGCTCTGGAGGGTAGATCTTGCTGGAAGTCAGTGACGCTTAAACCCGCTTCTGAAAGTGGGACTTGGGTTTCTAAGTCCAGAGGTGGTTTTCAGTGTTTTATCCACCCCCTCTCTGCCCTCAGCAAATCTTGCAAAGGAAGGCCCTGCAGGCGTATTCTGGGGCGGAGATGGCGTTTGATTTGAAGTGGAGGACTCAGTCCTGCCAGACTGGTTGGCTTGAGCTAATCCTCTTTCAGAAACAGGGCCAAGCTTAGGCATGATACTTCAAACAGTGTGGTGTTTGCTTAGCATCAAGAAAGGTGTTTGAATGCAGTTGCTTGGGGACTACTGTTTGATTATTTTTTTTGAAATGAGTAATTGCTTTGGAACAGGGGACGTAGAGGAGAATGCTGTTTTGCTGAGAAGAAGCTGAGAAGTGGGTGTGTGCTTAAGTGACAGATGAGCAACAGGCTTCTCAACAGCACTGGAGAATGTCTTGTTGTATGCTTATATTTGTTTATGGATAAACTGCACTCAGATGTGAATGTGTGACACTCCTGGATGTCAGGGAAATTTTCACATTTGTTCCTTGGGCTGGAATGTGACCCCTGTTGCTCTTAGCAAAACATGCAGTGGATTGTTCAAGTGCACTTAAACCCGTAAGGGCTTTAAAAAAAGCTCGTACAGAAATACATTTTTTGGTCAATGTTAATGTACTAAAAATTGCTTATATTTGAATAGTGAAGGTAGCTGGATTCTTCTAGCTTTTGCGCTTGCACATGTTTAGGCTCGATTTACCAGTGAACGTAATAATAGATAATTTAATTAAGTCATTTAAGCTGAAGACTGATTACATACTGCTTACAAACATTCCACACTAAAATTAACTGAATTTTTCTCCTCAGTAATTTTAATTTGCGTTTGTCCTTCACTGACATACTTTTATCTACCAATGTCTAAATGACATACTTTAAATATGGAACCAGGAAGAAAAATTAAATCAAACCTAGTCATCTTGTGTTTATTTGAGTAGCTTATGAATGCTAGCTCTGATTTTTTTGTAAAGACTACACTACTGGAATCATTTATTGGGAATTAGGAGGTACTTCTGAAGCCTCTTTTTTTCAATATGAAATATACATTAATATGCAGTTTCTTTACTTTCTGTAGAGAAGCCTTGATTACCTGCCAGCTTTAAAGCTAAAGGTAGAAATTAGAAACAATTTTTTTTCATTGTATGATCTCATCTGCTCATGATTGAGGAGAATTTTGGTTTTATTTGTAAATTGACTACATCATGATTAATATGTATAATTATATCAATGATCACGTTCAATTCATCAGCATTCAAATACGTATATCTCATTTGCACTCAGTTTTTTAAAAGGATTTTGCAAAGACGCTTTTTACATATTTTGAAAGGTGGCTTATTAGGAAAATTGCAGCTATTGGTTTTGTTTGTAAGTGTGATGACAAAAAATGATTTTATTTACATAAATGTAGTCTATTTTACTTAGTGTCTCTGACTGCTGTAAGAGGAGATGCAATCTAAAAAGCAAAACGGTAGGAAAAGGGCACATGCACATCATATACTGAATATAAAGCTGTTGGAAATAATCAAGTTCCACCTGCACCACTTTCTTACATGGTTTCCATTAGTTGCATGCTTCCATCTAGTAAATAAGTGTTCAGGGCCTGTTCCCATTAAAGCTCATCATTCAATATCCAAAGTACTTGCTGACTTGGATGGAGGATTTAGTACTTTCCATTCTTGTCCTTGATACCATTTTGTTCATTAAAGATTTGAATTAAGATGGAAATTTCTCAGGTTAATTATACTGCGTCTCCTGGCTACCCTCCCATGTATAAGGCTTTGGTGAGGGACCGAGCTGTTTGGGCTGTGCAGTGCTAACCGCAGTGGCTTCCTAGACAACAGAACTAGCTGTGATGTTCATCTGCGTTACATAATAATTAGGGCTTTCATCTAGACAGATCAAAAGAGGTATGATAAAATGTCTGGAGTTGTTCCTTTTGAGTCCTAGTGCAAGATGCAATCTTCCTTTTGGTATTGAACATCTGTGTAATAAAGCCTATTTTGGCAGTGCAGGTCTCTGTAACAGTGCCCTTTGGTAGCCTACAGATACAGTGCGTGTTTATTTTTGAGTGAAGCGGAGAAGCTCAGGACTGAGCTTAGGTCAAATGGTTGTACTGGCAATAGTCTGTCTGAGGGAAATAATCTTGTCTTGGATGTTGTGACCGTTGGAATCTGGTCCTCCTCTGCAGCAGAGCTTGCTGGGCATGGGTGGAGGAGAGGGGGAGACTTTCACATTGGCGGCAGCATCCCAGACAGCAGCCAGAGAGCACGAGGGAGAGGAAGCCAGGCAGACTTTGGAGGGGTACCTGCTCGCTGCTTGGGCTGCCTGTGGCAGAGCCAGTCTTCACCAACTGCTTTGCTTTTGGTGAATTGGCAAATTAAAATACAACAGTATTGGCTGGATTTTCCCAACCAGCTCTGTTCTCTAACGCACATCATGTGACAGTTAATTCACTGATCGCTATGAGACATGTTTTAGTGCACTGATTTGGCTTTTTTGATGAGTAATATGATGATTATTTCAAAAAAAAAATCCTTATGTTCTGATATTCTGGTAGGTATTCCCAAACGTTATGCCCAAATTCTGTTTGTGTTTCCATTGAGCTACTGAAAATTTGTTGGTGTCACTAATGACACAGTCTGGACCTTCATGATCAGCAAATCTGAGATAACTTTCCAGATGCATGACTTTGCGCAGGCATGTGGTAGTGTATAACATAATTACATAACAGTAGTACATAGAGAAAAAGATGAATCATAGAGCTTCTGAGGCCCTTAGTGAAACACAAGCACCACTTATTAAAACCCCAAACTATAGATTTGCTAAGTATATGTTACTAACGATATTGAAGAGTTGGAAAACTTGCTCACGGACAAATCTTTACAGTGTGTGTGGCTCTCCTTGTTGCAGAGAGAACATCCAGATATCCAGAAGATGGAGAATGAAACTGGATTTACAGTAATAGCTGGTTATGCCACTAGCATTCAAATGAATCAAAAATCTTCCTCAAACCATAAACTCTCACGGTACAAAATTATAGGCCTGAGATTGCTATGAAATGTGGTTATGAAATGTCTAGTACAGTGCTTTCCTCATACTCCTCCCCTCGCATATTTTTTCAATAGCTTGAAAAAGTCTCCACACCTTATATGGCTCCTGTGGCATTAAGGGGTGGAGATGAATTTACAGCTCATTTTTTGTCTATACCACATCACAGGCTGGAAGTGTGGGTCTAGTCGAGAGGAAAACAGATCGGGAATCAGGAGAATTGGCTTCTGTTCCTGCCTTTGTTACTAGCTTACTGTGCACCTAAGTCACTGCAGCGCCTGTCTCTGTCTTCTGAATTGATGTCTGGGTTGAATATCTGTTCTGTGGTCTCGTTAAAGCAGGGACTGCCTTGTCCTGTGTCTTGTAAAAATACCTAGTAAAATAGGACTTTATTTTGTGTGGTGCTATTGTTATACAAATGCTAATAAGAATGATATTATTTAGTCCTAGCTGAAAATGTTAGACTGACCGATCACTGGTTTAACTGGGTACATCGTCAAGGACTCTAACTTAAACTTGTCGTCTTCCATAAAGAAATCGCAATGTCCTGGCTCAGATCGTGGAGCAGTGCCCTTTTACATCAGCTGGTGGTCTGGTTATCTGCCTTTGGACTAGAAAAACGTCTGTTCTCCAGTTCCATTAATAAAAGAAATCCCAAAATACTGGTGTGGAAAAAACTTAGCTGGAATGACTGTGACTTAGCCTAAGTTGTGAATCTTGAGTTCAAAGTGCGTGGCAGATATCTACCTGTTCAGAAGTCATCTTTCACCCTTGTTGTTTGGACAGGTGAAGCCCAATTGCTAATCACTGGAGGGGAAAAAAAGGCTTTAAAATTTTAGGGGGGAAAATGTTAGGGAGAGGAGGGCAATAAGAGAAGCTGAGAATGAAGTCCACCTTCTGTAAAGGTAGACTCTTCCTCCAGGCTTCCAAAAGCCAGAGGAGTTGGTAGTTAGGGAGGTGGTTACGGAGGTGAAATGCAGAAAGGAGTGTAAGTACAGGTCCAATTGCTATTGCCAGAACTTGGTAATTGTGCTCATTAACTAAATTAAGTGATTTACATGTGAATCACTTCAGTGACATGTGATAGCAGACTTTAAACAACTGAAATTTAAATTTGGCTCAGTGGGTTTGTTTTATACAAACTAGTTTGTAAAACATGCTTAGAAATTCCATTGCATATGTTTTGTAAACTAGTTTGTCTAAACTGGAGTAATAGTTCTGGATTTGCTTTTACCTTAAACTTGCATATTAAATTAAGAGGCGGAGACTGGAAAACCTAAATACCATGTTTACTCTGTTGTTGCAGTTTCTGGCACAACATTGAAATAAACACTTGCAGCAGCATGGCAACATCCAGATTATAAAACAGTAGCGAAGATTTAGCATTCTCTGAAAGGAGTGTGTTATGGTGAACCCTTAATGATACCAATTTATCATTTAGGGAAACACTCATTTTCGCATATATATGAAGTAGGAGCTAAGTGCCGAACAAACAAACAAAAACCTTGAGAGTGACATTTCATCCTCATATACCCAGCATGACATGCTATTGCAAATTCTCCAATCACTGAATTTTATAGCTGAGTTAACAGATGCTCAGGAAAATCCCGGGATTCTCACTGATCCCTTTCTTGTTCATGGGGCTGCAGTGTTAATATGCTGTGCAGATACCATGACAGAGTCCTGTCCCTCCCAGGCTGTGGTGTTTGTTCGATGGTGGTAGTGACACAGTTGGGAGTGCAGCTGCGCGGTGGTCGTCACAAGCAGTTTCATCTCCTTGTTACAATGCAGGAGATGATTCGTGCTGCCTGTTACTTTCCTGTTGTCCAGTCGTCTTGCTGTTTTCTGTGTTCTTTCTGTGTTCGTTCCCTGCAGCTCTTTACTCTCTCTTCTTTTTATTTCCCATACTCAGTTCCTTCTCTTCAAACCTGATTTCATCCTCTGCTCTTCTGTCCCTTCCATCCCCTATTCATTTAGACAGTGTGGAGAGCAAGGTAGTATCTCATCTCCCGCCAGGCGAGAAAGTAGTACGGTATGTGCTGGTCGCTACTGTGGCTGCTTTGTCAGTTCCTCCAAGCCAGCATGCCGTTCTCTTACATAACCGCATACCTGACAGGTGGGGAGCAGGGGATATGTTTTTGAAAATCTGCACCCTGAACTCAGTAAACATGTAAAAATGGATTTAAAATAATCAGCTGATCAGATTATTCTATTTCACATTGGTATCACCTGCTCAAGATCATCAGTTTTCCCTGTGAGGGCTAAGAATAAGTTAGTTAGCCAATATATTGACCTCAAATCTGCCTCTTCATATAGTAGTCTAGGAGATACATTACACATTTCTAATTAGCTCATTTTTGTGACCATCACACAGCTCCAAGTGTGGTTCTGTGCCTCACAGATGGAGGCTGGAGCTGTGAGCTGTTTCTTCCTTTGCAGGATGGTAGTATTTGAGTAGATGCCTGATCCTCTGTTATCTGGTCGGTGTTATATTTTTGAGACCAGAGGGGTGGAGAAGTAGGAGAGATGGAAGTTGTGCAGGGAGAGGATTATATGAAGATGACAATCCTGACTTTAATCCTTTAACCTGCTGGTGGTGCTTAAGCCATCCGGTCCTACAGAAGAGGAAACCTGTAGTGGAATTATGGATAGACCTTATTTACTACTGTAAGAAAGTGAAGAACAACTCTGAAAGAAAGGAAAATACAGAAGAGCTAGAAATTGTTGGTTAAACCTGTTAGTGGTGGGAAGAACAAGCACCAACGTTTTCAGAAGGTGACTTGTGTCTCTCTC
Source organism: Dromaius novaehollandiae (assembly GCF_036370855.1). Taxonomy (NCBI): domain Eukaryota; kingdom Metazoa; phylum Chordata; class Aves; order Casuariiformes; family Dromaiidae; genus Dromaius; species Dromaius novaehollandiae. The sequence continues at coordinate 59,726,786 of NC_088102.1, forward strand.
TTTCCAAAGTCACATTTTGTCTGTTTTCAAGATATGTCTACCAAGAGGACATTCAGTGGAATGAAGAAAAAGACAATTTATTAGGCTATGTGGATTATTAAATGCATAACCTAATAGCTTGATTACATGTAAAAAAAATACACTATGGGAGATTAAAATAAGGGGATTATATTAAATTGAAACAGGGATTAAATATTTCTCCTTGAGGCTTTTAACATTTTTCCAAAGACCTGCTTACAAGCACAATTTGACTGATGAACAATATTTCTCTTAGAGGTAATAAGCCAAATAATCATATAATTAAGCCATATTAATTTTAGTGCTAGTAAGCTCTTGATAGTATGTTTCCAATAAGTAGAAGCTCTTTCTGAGTCACAGGTGATTTTTTTTTTCCTCTCTCTCTCTTTTTTTTTTTTTTTTTTTTTCTTTTTCTTCAGTGAACTCTAGGAAGTCCTAAGCCAGATTGTATTCTAAGGTTACACTGCAGTGGTTACACCGAGCTGTTACATGGGAAAGACTATTTCAGATCATTCTGAGAAGGGAAGTATTTACACACTCTTCAAAGTTAGGGGAACTGAGGCACAGAAGACTGAAATTATTTTAGATTTTCATTGTAACGGTGCCTAAAAGGCCTTAAGTAATTAGGCCTCCTCCAGCCAGATGTCATACAATCACACAGTAAATATCTTCATCAAAAGCTTATGTGCCAAGGGAAAGAAGATACCCTTCATTACTCAAGTTATTAGTAGAGCTGGGAATAGAAACTGTATCTCCTTACTCCAGTCCTCCACAATAACATTCCCCCACCAGAGTATAGCTTACCCTCATGTGAGGCACTATTTGCCTCTCAGGTTAGGAGAAGGGGAGGATTCAGAAGGTAGCTTCTGACGTATTAAAAAAAAAAAAAAAAAGAAAAAGAAACAAAAAAACCCAGAAAGGATGGGGGCTTGAGCAGCAGTGGCGTAAGACAACAGATGAGAGTATGACATGACATTACATAAAAAGCTATAAAACTACTGCTGTGATTCCCAGCTACTGCTGTGATTCCCACCTACTACACAGATGATGAATTTTTGTCAAAACATGGAAAGAAACGTCCTTTCTTCAGGTTTCTTACAAACTAGGATAGTAATATTGAACCTGTGGAGTCCCACCAACTTGCTTGAGACTACTCATGAAATATAGAGCAGATGCTGATGGAGGGGATGGAGTAGGTCAGAAGGAAGGAGAACAGAAAGTATTGGGAAGGAAATTACACTTTTGAGAGAACATCAGTGTGTTTCAGGATTATTTTCAAAATGAAGGAGGATTTTAATATTCCCAAACAAAAGTTTGAAGTGTAAATGAACTGACATATAGGCAATGTCTAAAGCTTGCAGAAGTTATAATTTAAGGAAATGTACTAGTGTCCTGGTATAGTTAGTACTGTACTTTCTAAGGAATTGATGGCTAACTCGGTCATGTTCTTCAGCGTGTGAAAGAGTGTGAGAATCTGCCCTGCGTGGAAGGTTCTGCTCTGATGCATTTACACAAGTAGTGTATTAAATTATGCGAGTAATATGTATTAGAGTATTAGTTGACATTTCTGCTTGAAGGTGTTTGGCTAATTTGTATGTGGAGCCCAATTTTGTTTTGAGTTTATTTAATTTTCCCTTTTTTTAAAGTTTCCAAGTTCATTTAGCAATGTGAGCTTGTATAAAAGAAGTAACATTTGCGTAGACTCCCTGCGCTTTGCGATGCTCATTTCTTTGGACTTTCTGTGCCAGCTCAGGAGCAATAATATCAAGTGACTTCAAAGGACAACTGCTTCCAACAATCCGCAATGGCTTGTATTTCAACTCAGTAACCTGCATAGCTCACCAGACCTGTTATTTCATTTCATTTCATGGCCTGTGCTGCTCTTTTCATGTATTGAACTACAGTCCCAGCTCAGTGCAAATGAAAGGGGGTGAGGGGGATCTCAAGGTAGCGTAGAATTTACCTGCCGGGAGGAAAGGTCTGTGTGTGCTTCTCTCCAGACATAGGTGCACAAAGTATTTTTTTTTTTAAGTAAACGTGGAAAATATGTTTCATGCAAGCAGTCAGTAGTAAAACTCGATATGTTTTTCTTTGCTCATACCCACTTACTTGCTTCCCTCTTTCTATTATATCATGTCTGAAACCAAGCTTGCAGGACCTTTGGAAAAGGATCTGTCACTGTAAGTCGACCAGAGTCCCATTTGGCTGGCTACGTGCTGCTTTAGAATAAATGGCAATAACAGGTTGTTCACTTTGTATTTCAGTGGTGTTCATTACACTAAACTTATTTTCCGTCCTCCCCATTATTTAAGGCTTCAAATGTTATACCTACAAAGCGTTCATTCAATTTGGCATGTCTCTCATATGTGATGAGGACTAGAAATTCACTGAGTTTGCCATGGAGTCTTCATTCTGATAACATTGCTTGGTAGTGGCTTTCTGACAAACAAAGGCAAGGTTAAAAGCTGGACTACTTGACTCATGTCAGGTCTAATATCAGCAAGTGTAACTGATGTCAGTGAAGCTGCAGCTCCTAATCTTAGTCTTCCACTAGAAACCTTCGCAGATTGTGGGTGAGGGGATATTTACAGTCTGAGCTATACTTCTGCTAACGCGTATGTTATTGTAAGACAGCATCTGTTGCTGAAAGAAGCAGTTCTACCTTTCCAGGTGCCTTCAGCTTGTCATTTTTATAACCCTACCTTGCCATGGCACAAGTGTTTGTGTGACTGTGCACTGGGCCATATCAGGAATCCCACCTGAGTGAAAGCCCACCAGATTTTGTTATGATCTGGTTTGCCATGTGTTCCCATAAGCTCTTGTACAGGTACAGAAGAAAGTGCCATGTAGGGTGAGAAAATGTGGCTGGGGGCAGCGTGTTGGCTGGACTTGAGGAGCAGTGCTTGATTGGGCTTGTTTAAAGGGTGCCTGCTGCAAAAGCCTGGTTCTGCTCTGACTGCGTCTCTGGGACAAAAGCCCCCTTGATTGACTGGGTGCTGTGCCTGAGAAAGGCCTGCTCGCCCTGGTCCTTGACAGCTGGTTTGAGAAGCAGATAGGGTATTGAATAAATAGAGCAATGCAGCGCAATACACTGATTTATCAAATAGTTCATGGTGGTGGTAGTTTTTTGTTTTATTCATGATTATCTATATCTGCTTGTCTAGCTTTAGGATGAAATGAAAATTAAGACTGGACTGGATTGTCTGGAAAATACAAGTCTGGAGTATGGTATAAAAAAAGGAGAGGGGAAAAAATAGAGGTGTAGGTCCCAGAGCTTTGGGTTCTGACTTGGTAGTGCTGCCAGGTAGAATGCTATCATAATGCTGGCCTTTTTTCCCCTCTCTCTCTCTCTGCTGCTCTCTTTTTTCTGTTCTCTTATAAATGCAAAGGAGATAAAAATCCTGCCCTTCTATCTCTGATTCTGAATCAGCCCTCCCAGCCTTGGCTATGTGCCAGGCAAAAACCCCAGGGCCAAGTTCTCAGCCAAAGGCAAGCATCCTGTGGCTTGTCTTTATCATCTAACTAAGGGTGTACAAGTTTAGAAGAGGATGGGAAGGGAGAAGTACCTGGTCTAATGCAAGCAGTGATTTCCTCTTCTGTACTAATGTTTTAATAACAGCCTGGGAGAGAGAGGGATTTGTGAAGATGTTCACATTCAGTGTGTGGGGGGGAACAAAAATTGAACTCATTGCAGTTGCATTTATAACTGTTTAAATATAAAGTAAACCTGCCCAAATCCATGTGTATAGTATATGAGCACATTCAAATATGCGCTTGTAGGAAGTCACAGCAGCCACCACCAAAACTTTGTGACTGCGGTGCCATCTGCAGCGTTCTCGCCCTGTGCTCATGGGGCAGGGGCCCTGCAATCAGCCAGGTCATGATCTACCATATCAAACCGGGGGTACCGAGGGGCCAAGGGTATGGACTGCGTGATGGCCGATGATCATGTCCCTCAGTGAACTAGAACGAAGGTGATTTTGACCTGATTAAGACACGGATGATGAGAGAGGCTTTGCTCCTCAACTTTGGACTCCTGGCTTTAGTTGCTTCACCCCATGCTTCACAAAACATCTGGTGATATCGATAGCATAATGATGCATGGGCTGTTACAGCTTATTTCTATAATGCGCTTGCTTTTTATTTACTTGGTGTGGCTAATGGGAGAACTTATGTAAAGCAATTTAAAGTTTATAGCGTACATCAAGCTATCAACAGATACTTGCGTCACCCACCCATTACATCTGCAGTGGTTAAAATAATGCAGTGCAACAATGTGTCGTCCCCCCCCCCCCCCCCCCCGGAAACTTCAGCTCTACTTCGGTATAAATGTTCTTAATTGCAGCGAGGTGAAATTCCTAATAGATGTGCGCCAGCGCTTTTAAATGCCACTACACTACATCTGCAATGACTAGATACGAATGAGGAGTACGTATGCTGTTACTGGTACTGTGGGGAGCCATTTATGCCATTAGAAAGTGAGTGGACAATGCTGTCACAAGGCAGGCTGGAGAAATCTGATTTGGTGTATCTGCTCGCTTTGCAGGAGAGTAAATGACACCACAAGGTAACAGCTAATAGAATCCCACACCTGTTATTTTTTAATCACACTAATTTGAGAACACTCAGTCTTAAGAGTTTTATTAGCTCTAAAAATAGATTCTTAAATATATTCCAAGGTTGACTAAAATATGAAAAATAGAATTACAGAATCAGATCATTTAAAATAAACCACAGTTTGCTATAATTGAGACCCATTCAGTGGAATAAGCTTTATCAAGAATGATAGCATATTGGGAATTTTACAGCCTCAGCAAGTACATGGATAGGATTTCTTTGATTGTTCTTAAACTGACTGCAGAGTCTATTTTTCTGTTGTCCAGTCCAATTTCTATTAGTAAGAACATGGTTAAAGAGTGGGACTCAGTCTTCAGGTGATGATGCTGTGAGGCTTGCTGTTGATGTATCCCTTTTTATACTTACCATTAGATGAAATTTTTCATAAATAGCCTTATATAAATAATATTCTCAGAAGTCCTGAAAAGTTCACGTTAGTCAGACCTGACCAAATGTTCTCAGGTCTCTCACAGCTTACACTGTTTCTGGAATTTTTCTGAAATACAAAAAACATCATTAATGACTCTTATTGTAAGAGCAGATCATATATTTTCTGTAAGAGTTAAGCTGCAGAGGAAGATTTGGCAGTTAAGTGAAATGCATGTTACAGCTGATACTGTGTGCTTTTTACTGGAATAACTGAAAAGATTAAGCTGTAGTACAACTAGGGCTTGAGTCATACTTTTATCCTTGTATCTCCTGGCCTGATCCAAACCGTGTTATTAAAAATGGTAGCCCAAATGGATTTGGTACTTTATCTATGACTAAGCTCAGCCAAATATCAGCTGGCCTGGTGAAAAAAATGTACTTGAAGGCTCCGTACCTACAGGCTCTGCTAATTACTTTCTTATATGATATTAATACGTTTCGTAGTATACCTTTAAACAAAGCACTCTTATCTATGCATAAGAAAAAGCACCGTGCAGAGCTGATTAATACAACCTATTACTTTGTATTTTGATTTAGTTTGGTTTAAGTGAATTCTCATCTGTTTTTGTTGCCAAAAAGAACAGCAGTACATTCCAAAGTCTTAGGCATTAGTTTCAGTAGTATTGACACCTCCTTTCCCTAGTAGTTTTTAAATGATCAGCAACTTCAGTGTCAGCGCCTTTCGTTGCCCACAGAGGAGCGCAGAGGAGCGGGGTGTAGCTCTACGTGACAGCTGCTGTACTCCACCGCTGCCTTTGCCCTGGTGAGGAGCCGGGAGGGAGCCGAGGGGCACCGCGCCCGGGCCTTTCCCTCTGAGAGATGCTGTGCCGCAGCGGGTGCAGTGGGGGGAAGCACGGGAGTCGGAGGTCCGGCAGGAAAGCCTCCGGCGCGGAGCAAGGGCCAGGCCTCGTAAGGAGCGAGTAGTCCCAGCAGCGACTGAAGCGCAAGCAGTCTGCGGCTTTCTTCGCCTAGATAAAAGTACCAAGGAGCGAGCCTAAACGCCGCCTCTGCGGGCGGCTAGTTGGAACAAGTTTAGACCGAAGAGCTAAAAGGAAAGGTTTTCTGTGCGGGGCTGCCTTCCGCCCACCGCGCTTCCCCGCATCCCCCCCCGCCCTCGCAGGCGCCCCCGGGCCGCGGCCGCGCTGCGGCGCTGGGCGGGGGGGAGCCGCGGCCCTTGCCCGGCGCGGCCCGGCGGGCGCTAGACGAGGGACTCGCAGACGGGCACCGAGTCGGAGTCCTGGCTGTGCATGGAGCTCAGCCCCGTGTCCGAGTCCTCGTCGTTGTCGGCGCGGCCCTTGCGCGGCGCCCGCTCCGCCCAGCCGCCCGCGCTGCCCCCCGCCGCCCCGCGCGGCTCCGCCGGCGCCTCCGCCACGTCCAGGGTGCCCAGCGTCTCCAGCAGGCGCTGCAGCTCCCGCTCCCTGTCCTCCCACGCCCGCTGCGTGCAGTCCAGGTCCGTCTTGATCGCCTCCAGGTCCGTGCTCAGCTTGAGCCCGATGTAGAGGCTGGTGCTCAGCTGCGTCCTCACCCGCTCGTGCTCCAGGTGCAGCTCGCCCTCGCCGCCGCCGCTCAGCTCCGTGGTGTCGCAGTCCGTGTCGGCCAGGCCGGGCCCCGCGGCCAGCGCCAGCTCGTCCCGCCGCCGCTTCATCCAGCGCTCGTTGAGCTCCTCCTGGATCTCGGCGGCCAGGCGCTCGAGCAGCTCCTCCTGCTGCGCCCGCTGCTCCTGCAGCCGCAGCACCTCCTCGCACTTCCTCGCGTAGTCCTCCTCGGGGCGGCCGCCGGCGGGGACCTCCCGGCCCGGCGCCGGCTCCGCGCCGCCCGCCCCCACCAGGTAGGTGTCCTGCACGTAGTTGACGCCGTGGCGCTTCATGCGCTCCAGGTGGATCTTGGCCTCGTACCTGTCGATCTCGCGGTCCAGCTCGCGGAGCCGCTGGATCTGCTGCCGGATGGTGTGGTCCTGCGAGAGCACCAGGTGCACCAGCGTCTCCATCCTCTCCGCCGCCGAGGCCTCCCGCGCCAGCGGCTGCTGCCGCCTCTTGTTGATCTTGGCCAGCTTGCGGAAGGCTTTGCGCACCAGCCGCCGCTGCCGCTCCTGCGTGAGCGCCAGGCCGGCGCGGGCCGCCGCCGGGCCGTGCCCGGGGCGCGCCCTGCTGAGCACCACCCGCGCCTCGGCGCTGCGCGGCCCCGCGTTGGGCAGCGACGCCTCGCTGCGCACCAGCACGAAGCGCACGTTCTCCTGCTCGTCGCCCCACGCCACCCAGAGCCGCAGGATCTTCGTCTTGTTGGGCAGGATCCGCTCGAAACCGCGCCACTTCTCCACGATGCAGTACGAGTGCGGCGGCCCCGAGAGCATCCCGTCGGCGGGCGCGGGCAGCGCCGGCCGCTGCCGCCGGTGGTGGCTGTCCTCCAGCAGCACCCGCACCACGTCCGAGCAGGTGGTGCGGCGGGACAGCCCCGAGATGAGCTTCTCCTCCTGGCAGATCCACACCGAGATCTTCCGCTCCTCCGGCTCCATCGGGGGTGCCGCGGGCGGGCGCCCGGCCGGGGCCGCCGGCTCAGGGCTCGCCGGGCAGTCGCGCCGGGGGAGCGCTCGGCGCCGGCTGCACCCGCCGCCAGCGCCGCTGCAGCGTGGTCGGGAGCCTCCCCGCCCGCGGCGCCCGGCCGCTCCACCCCTTCCTGCCCCGCGCCGCGCCGAGGGGCCGGCCCGGCCCGGCCCGCCGCTCCGCTCCGCTCCGCTCCGCTCTGCTCTGCTCTGCTCCGCCGGCTGCGGTGCGGTGCGGTGCGGCGCCCGCCGCCGCCGGCTTGTCCCCTCCCGCCACGTGGGCGCTCCCCGCGCCGAGATCCGCCGGCGCGGAAGCTTCAAGGCTTGTCTGCGCCTCTCTCTCTCTGCCCTCCCTTCGTTGCAAACCAGCAGCGTCGAGGGCTCTTCCAAACTGCCGAGGGAGAAGAGCGAGCCCTGGATCTTCAAAGTGAAAGGCAGAACTAGTGAGGAATTTCCAGTTCTAGTAAATCATCTGTCTGCAATTGGGAAATTCATGTTTGTAAAGCACTTTGCAGATGAAATATGCAAAGGATGGGAATGTCTGAGTGTTATTAAAATACCAGCTGAGCCAGATTTTAATGCGAGTTTGCTGCGATGGGAACAGGATCAGCCTCCGAGTGTGGATTGCAATGAGGAGATGTGAAAATTGTAGTAAAATGTAGGGTTGCGGCATTGATTTTCATGTCGTGATGTGCTGCAGGGATTCATGGACCGATTCTGTCCTATGCAATAGGAAGTGTTATAATGGGTAGAGGGGGGAAACTCTCTAAAGCCTGAAGGTTGATCTGTACGCTCTGGGGAATTTTTAGAGCAAACAGAGTTGGTAAATACGTGGCGTGGAGAGGATTTTGGTGGATACAGTTCCTACCCAGTTACTGGAACAGAGCGAGGTTTTGGTAGCCTAGCCTAGCTACTGTCATTCTAGAGTTTAAAACCCCAAATTGAGGGCATGCAAAAATAGTGGGCTAACAATGCTGTAGGCTATGGCCCTCCTTTTACCTCTAGGACGCAGGTTCCATGTGGGCAGCTACTGCCCCAGCTTTTCCCTAGTTCGCCTGGAAGGAATAGCCCCAGGAAAGAGAGTCTGCCTCCTGCTCCCACTGCTGCTGCAGCTGATGGTGGAATAAGACTGCTGCCGCTGCTGGTGGTGGTTTCTGCCGTGCGCAGTCCTGTCCAGTGAGGAAGTGGGCTGAGAGACCACCAAATTCCAGCATTCCTGGAGCCGAAGGTTGTGCGGATCATGTGCCTGCTGCTGATTTCCCTTTATTATTCTAGGTTAGAGGATTCTGAACGGAGGTCACCGCTGCGTGTTGCAATAAGGGCATACAAGATAGGAGTGTTGGTAACACGCCGAATGTTGCTTCCTGACCCTAGTCACCTTACATTAAAGTTGCATATATCTGTCAGATGGTAAAGCCTGTAGCTGCTAATTTCAGGGGCTAGTTGTTTTCCTTTCATGATGTGTCAGAGGTGCTAGATCTTTACGCTTTGTTTATATAGAGGGAAACATTTGCTGATGGAAGGTTGTTCCTGAGGTGCACAGTCTTTTTGCTCTGCAAGTCATGTTGTCAGGGGCTGGACGCCGGCAATGGAAGTCCTGTAAGAGAACCGAGTGGCCTTGGTGAAGGGGTCATAGCCACCCTGGGACAAACCCAAGAGCTCACACTGCGCCAAAGTGATAGCGTGTTGAACAGGAAGGGGATGTGAAGTGTGTCTGGACAATTCTGTTTCTCCTCTGAAAGGTTCAAGGGAGCCTGCAGGAGAGCTGGAAAAGGAAAGCCTTGCTCCTCTCATCAGCCTGGTTGAAACTTGGAAAGAGACCATTCCCTTTTGCCTGCTGCAGGTTCGGGTGCAGCAAGAGAAAGAGTTAACCTGGCAATGAGAAACTGTCAGACTCCTTCACCAGTGATTTCTTGCCTTTCTCATTTTGTTTTGATCTCATTTTGCATGTGTTTCCTGTGGGAATGTCTGAACCTACTTAAGCTTCTCTGTTCTGGCAAGGGACAATACAGGAAGAGCAGGGCGTGATGTGAAGAGACATCCTATGCTCCCCACAGGTCAAGCTGCTCCGACTTGTCTGACTGCCTGTATCTATCCAGCATCCAAGTCTAGCTTTGTGAAATGAAATTGGGAGGTGATCGTTCCATCTTCTCCCAACCACATCTCTGCATATGGAAAACTGGCTCTGCCTCCACAGTGGAGCCCCCAAAGCAGCACTACCAGAGAGAGGATGAATTGAAAAGATTAAGGAGAGAAATGGGTGACTTCTATAGGATAAGTCTATCAGATGAGTGTTCGTTTAATCTGTGGTTAAAAGGTTGGTATTAGAAATTCGCTGTGTTAGATTTCAAGTTTAACCCTCAGGAGTTTTGTTTTAGGCTATCTGCAAACTCAGGAAAATGTCACCAAAGCTGCAAAAGTTTGAGGGCTTAAACTCTCTAAGCACCCATCCGAAGCAAGGTGCGGGCCCTGCAGTGAATCCAACAACAGAATGCAGGCAACCCTTTGCCTTTCATCCAGGGATCTCAAAGCATCCTACAGAGAAGGGTAATGTTATTATCTCATTTTTACAGATAAGAATGCTGTGGCGTAAAGGAGTCAACTGTCTCGCCTAAGGTTATATAGCAAGGTAGTAGCAGTGGCAGGAAGCAAATCAAGTTTCTTTACTCCAGTGTCATTAGTTACCAAACTTGACTGTCCAGTCCTCTGCCTCCTTTCTTGCTTTGTCTCCTTCTTTTAATTATTCCATGAGAGAGAGAGAGAGGAACAGGTTTGTATTAGTTCTATATTACAGTGATAAAATGAAAGAGCAAGCTCAGCAGGCAATATATTCTAGATGTCCGGTGCGGCGCTGGAAAGCAGTGGTATAAAGGCTACTTCAGACCATCTCCTCCTGCTTCAGTGGACAGTCTAGCGTCTGCGAACATGCGGAGAGGCAGTCTCATTAAAATATCAGGTTGGCGGGAAAGGCAGCTGTCCCTCTCTTGACTCCTCTGCCACGCTGAACAGTGATGTGAGGTCTTCGGTAATGTCTGAAACTAGCATACTGCACCATCGAAAGCTTGAAAGCTAACAGACATGATCTGCCATCCAGATGCCATTTGTATACAAGCAGGCTCCGCTTCTGAGGTGTAAACTTACTTGACAAAATGCTGTATAGAGCACTTAAGGTGTAAGACTGCGTGGCAGGTATTTATTTTATTAACTACTCAGATTCAAAGCTGATGATACCCTTTACAGCCACCTAACCCCCATAAGGAGATTTCTGAGCTTAACTTTTCGGGTTGCATTGAAAATGCCAAGCCCAGGTATAGACTGGTTTATTTTTATCTGCTACAGAAGAATTACAAGGCAGAGTGATCAGAAATCAGCTATATTCTGGCATTTCACATGCAGTTTTTTCTCTTCCTTCCTTTTTTTTTTTGAAGTATGCAAGTAAATTGCCAACAGTGTTTTGTGATAAGAATATCAGATCGCATTATAGGCTTGGACAGTGAGGTCTCAGTTTCTTTTTTTGAGCTGAGCGACCACAAAGAAATTTCAGCCCTGATATTTTTAAGAAATAAAAAGTAAATGGTGCTAGACCTTATCTTGAATAGTTGGAATCCAAAATAGATAGATAAAAATGCATTTCCTGCATTCATCATCGATGTTGCATATAGGAGGCAGAAGCATTAAAAAACTGTATGTGAGGCATGTAATTAATTTCTTTCAAAAGCATTTATATGGAAAAAATCTAGACATTCAGATTCAGGGTGTTTTTGTTTTTTTTTTTTCCACGGTGAAGTTGCTTTTAGTTTTTAGATCACACTCAGGACAATTTACTTGTTTTTCCTGAGGTTACAGTTCAAAAGAATAGTCTAAGTGAGATGAGCAAAGGCAGGCTGCAACTGGTAATCTGTTGAGCCATCACTGTCTGGCGAAGGTGTTACTCTTGGTCGTGATCCTGGGCAGCAGTGCTGCTTTTCCGTGCTCCCCTTCCCGTGGTCCTCTTACTCGGTGCGGTTTAGCTGTTGGTCTCTTACACTCGTTGCTTTGTGATGTTTTGCCTCAACATCTATAAAGTCCTAAGACCTAATTTGACTCTTAATAAAATCTAGTACAGACTTTCGCAGTGCTTGCCTACATTTACAGATATGCAAAGAGGCTACTTGAGCTTACATCTGTCATGGATGCTTTTTTTCTTTTGTACTTAGTTGTTTCTGAAAGTATAAAGCTGAATAACCAAATGATATTGTGAACAACCAAATCACCCCTAGTTAGCATATGTGGCATGAAGTGCTTGAACAACTACCTCAAGTAGCAGGAATATTCAGACTTTAGTCAAAAGAGTTTGCAGGCTTAGTTTAGACTTTCTTTTGAAATTGTATGTGAACAGTTGAGATACAAGAGAGAGCTTCTTTCAGATTTTCCACTGAAGGAGCTAGTACTTTGCTAAAGATGACTTTTAGGAAAACTAGTGAACTCTTGATCTGTTTCTTTCAGTTTCTTGTATCTGATGTGAACTTTCTTGCTTCTGAATGCTGATACATAACCAATACAGTTTAGGTAACCAATACAGCTTACATATATGCCACACAGTAACTCTTTACTTAGCATCCCTAATGATACTTCCATGCTTGTGTGATCTGTTTCAGAAGACTCTGGTGTAGTCTGTTGGAGTAATAGCTGCTGATGCTGGATGACATTGCTTAGACTGCTTTATGCAGCCTTCTTTCTTTCTTTCTTTCTTTTTTTTTTGATGTACACACGCCCAAACTACAAGCTGGGATGTTGGGAAGGAACTGTCTTCCAGTGAAATCAGTAGGGGCTGTATGGGTAGTTCCCTCTGCAATGCTTTGAAAATACAGGTATGTCTGTAGACTGCCATTAAATAAAATTATGATGACGTATGTTTATATTAGAGTAGAGCCTGGAAGTCTCGATGTGTTAGATGTAATATAAATGTATGTGAAGAGACCATCCCTGCCTTGAAGGCTTAACGAGTGTCATACAGCAGGTTAGGGGCACAGCGAAGATTTGTACTAAGAACCAATGATTTCCAGCTCCTAATCTTTGAGCCAAATCCTTAAACACTTGCTTTTGTTTGTTAGTTATGTGCCTATGACTCTTATGAGGGAAAGAAATCCCTCTCCCTTTGCACCTTACGTTTCAGATTTTCTTTTCTTACTAAATGCTAGTTAGCATGGACAGAGAAGAGAAACAAAATGATTAAAAGAATAAAAATCTTTTTCCTTGTAGTGTGCATAATAGCTATACACAGCTCTGATTCTGATGAAGTCAGGGGAGATGCGTTAGTATGCTTTTGGGGAAAACATGGGAAGGATCTGACTCAAATGATGACTATACATGCTCTTCTCCAAAAAATGTTAAGTGTACTTGAAAACGATCTAGTACTACTCAAATAGCTTAGTCTCAGCTTGAAAACTTAGTCTTCATTGGTCAAAAAATGAATGCAGGTTTAAGGATAATGACCTCCCTTCCTTCAGCTTCCTTCAGCATACTCAGTGCAAATATGGCAGTTTTAATTATTTATCACTTGCAGCTTCTTTGCTTTTACATTAAACAGTTCGCTAATTCCTTGAGAAAATGTCTCAGACCCTCTTGGTGATAAGTTTATCATTTTTCACCATTAAGCTCAGTACTAGTTAATTCATTATCTTATTTGGATTTATCAGGACTACTTTTAACTACTTTAGGGCCAAAATATATTTTTGCTGATTTTTTTTTTCTAGTAACTCACAAATATCCACTAAAATGTGCCTTCTCTTCTTTTGAACTAATAAGCATTGTGGTCTCAGCAACACAGATGACGCAGTTTCCTATATATGCACTCAGGTGACCTCTTGTGCAGGCCCCAGTTTTATATGTATGGAAGAAACCTGACCTTTCTGGCCGTAATTGGGGTGATGGTTAGTAAAAAGTTCTTCTGGTGGTTTTTCTGTATTGGGCAAATAAAAACTGTTCTCTGTCTGCTGGGATTGATGACAAAACTCTGACAGGTTTTGTCTGGAGCTGGCCCTCGAGTGCTGCTAGCTGGAAACACGTTTCTTAGGCACGAAGCTAATATCTGTTTTTAAGCTGGCAATGTGAGTAATTTGGTTCCTCAGCAGAGCTGCCATGAAGAAAGAGGCCCCAGATCAAGCTTGGCATTGCATTTTGGCAAGCAGCTCCAACTCACATGTGCTCACAGGTATACTGTATGCAGTACATTTTTGTAATGAAATTTTTCCAGGTACAAAGAGAGGGTTTGAATTTAATTATATATTATTCTAGCTGGAGAACAGTTAGTGACGTCCATTCCTGTCTGTGACTATGACATGTGTATTCTCATTGTACCAAACTGCAAACACGTGCACTCAGAAATTTGTGAGAATTTGTGTGTGCAAAAACAAGTATTGTTTATACTACTGTATGTATGTATGGATCTCTCTTATGTTCAGATTTAGTGACATCCTTTTCTCCAGCAGGAGAGCTTACTGAAAGTGTTGGAAACCACCCTGAAGTGAGAGATGATAAAATCAGGTTGTATTATCACAGTAGTAAGTTTTGGCATATCAGTATGAGAATAAAGGAACGTCTAGTTTTGGAATGAATAGGACTTTCAGTATTTCCAATATTACTATGAAATGATTTGATTTTGAAGTCTGTCATATACATACACTTAACAGGGTTTTTTTGTCCTATTTGTAGGGCAAATGGTTAATTTCAGTGTTCATAATGTAGACTTCTATTCAGATAAGGGTTTAGAATATGTAGCTACAAATCCCTATGTAAAAAGTATAATTTACTTTTCAAGTATAATCAGATCCGTACTGCATTAAGGTTGTTTGTGAGATCATGATATTCTTCAGCCTCATTCTGTCCAGTTGTGATCTTCCTCTTTGCAGAACTTTGCAGAGAGCATTCCCCGAATTTTTGTATTATTATCTCAACATGTTTGTATCCTTGGCCCATTTCTAAACTTCTTGTCATTTGTATTTTTGGTAGATCTACATAATACTAGTCTAGCTTGAACCAAGTCTTTTTGAGTAGCTCAAGTGAGTAAGTTAAATTCATAAATGAATGAAGAAGCAGTTTTTACAAATCACTTCAATAAAAAATAGTACAAGGACTTAAAGAGAATCTAAATATGAGGCTGGATATAGTTTCTGTATATTCACTTAGGCCCCAGCCCCATTCTGACATTAGCAGTGGCAGGTGGATGAGGCCAGAGGTCTCTTTAGAAATCAAGACGATTTCAGTGATGCTGCTTTTTCCCTTGCGCAGATACGTCCTGGATGGATTCCACTGGCAGAAAATAAAACGAGATGGCAACTTTACTTATGCTTGTGGAAACATTTGAGTGATAATATGCAATGTGAGAAAGAACTTGGGCTAAAGTAATATGGAAAAAGCCCTGGGGTTGGGCGCATGCAGCAGGAATACAGGGTGTGTTATTTGGTGATGCATGGTATTCCTGAGAGGCCCGGGAAGGCGGTGGGGTCTGGGGAAATGCTCAGTCCCGTTCAGGATGGCCCAGCACAGGGCTGAGAAGTAACACTGTAGGTGACATCTGAATTGTATAGTGCTTGTTAGCATTGCTATGAAAAAGATCTTTTTGCCTTATGCTTTTCCTCAGCTAAATGAGATAACATGATCCCTAGCTAAGCCATAAGCATTAAATAGTACCAAAAGCAACAGAGAGTCAACAGCAAGAGTATTGTGAGAAAGATAAGAAAAGATAAGTTCAACAGCTATGTTGAGAAAATCAGTAGGATCTGTGAGCTTGTGGAGTTTGGTTTTAAAGGAAGTGACAGAAACATTGATAAAAACAAGATTTGACACAGCACTGTAAAATGTAATGAATGATCCTTGTAGAAATGGGGACTGTATCTGGGTAATGGCAGTCAGATTTTTGGAAGACCCAAATCCTCTCAGGCCCTCGTAGGTGCTACGTGCAATGAGCAAAACGACGGATTATTAATGTCCGTGCACTTCTATATAGTGCTGTGCTTTTCACGCGAGAGATTTTTCAGGTTAGCTTACAAATTGACAACTGTATAAAAAGTTAGATTGCATGTGCCTCATTTACTTGTCACTCAGGAAAGAATGATACTCCATCCATCATCACCTCCTTGCGATTCAGTGGGCTGCTGCATTGTAATTCCCTTGTTATTGAAAAGAGCCTCCAGTCGTACCCTTCAGTTACAAACGGTCCTCGATCCTCGGGGAGTCTGCCATGGCACTGGGCTGGGGGTGGGCTCTGGGGGCCCCTCATTGCTTTGGATGCCTTGCATGCACTTTCTGCTGTGTGCTTGTCAAGTCAGTTGTCAAAAGCTGACTACTCAGTGGCAAAAATAACACCAGCAGGACACATTTACAATGTTTTCTGTAATGACTGGAGAGTCATTATTTTGTAATGATTTCGTATTTACCAACCAAAAAGACTACTGTTCTAATGGAGCATATGTATTTTACATCTAATAAGTGAGACATATCTATAATTACTTTATAGTAATATCTATAATTGTATATATTACTATATATATGCATAGTAATATATCTATGAATTGATGGTATCTATAGTATCTATAATTACTTTATAGATACTGAAACTATAGTATCTATAATTACTTTATATAAAGATAAAGTTCCTGGTGATCATTTGAGTGTTTTTTTTTTAATACAGAAAACAAGGGAATGTTTCCTCTACTAGGAATATTCATCATAAATCAGGTTTTTGGTAGATTAAAGTCAATTAACTTCTCAAAGCTATACTGACTTACATCAGCCTGAGATTTGGTCCAGACACCTTTTTGAAGCTATATCACTTACAGATCCTTGTTGTTGTAACTCATGACAGCCTTTGAATCCTATATACTTTGTTTTAAGAAGAAAACTTGATTTCATTTTTCATAGTAAAATAAGCTTTAAACTCTGGAATTTTGTCAGCTACTTGTTTTTGAGTAGAGGACGCTGTATAAATTGAGATTATTTGAACTGAAAAAAATCTTTATAGAGATTTTAAATTCCACATTGTTATGACAAATCTTCTACTATTTTCAGTCCTTTACTCCTCCACTTCATCTCTATCCTGCTTGTATCATTCATTGTTTTTGACAGTGTTTCTCAATGCAGACGTCAGGAGGGAAGGGCAGCTTTTGAGTGTGAAAAGTATGTGACTTTTCTTCTGCTCTGAATCGCCCCCTGCAAAAGTGTTGCTGTTTTAGCACCGTGGACATTTTGAAGTTTGTTCTTCCTAAGGTATCTGCCAGTATTCAGTGTAGTAGCTGTAGATAGGGCCTCAGACTTGTCAAGTAGCTTACCGGTCCATGTTTTGTATAGGTAGTCTCCTGACACCCTTCTTGGCCCCTGCTGTGCATGGTTTAGCTTCAAATTAGTTGCCCTTCTACTCTGGACTTGAAAAGGTGTCATATAAAATATAACAAAGCAAAATAATTAATTAAACAAGGAAAATCTAACCAAAAAATTTAGAAGGTGTGGATTTTCAGTTCTTAAAAAAAGATTTTAAAAAAAGAGGAGGAGGACAGGAAGGGAAGCCCCACTAATTTGTGGAAGCTCCGGCACTGGTAGCATGAAAGCACTGTCAGAGTCAGAAGTGAAACAAAGACCTCACTGAAAATCCCAGGACAATTACCTTCTGAATGAGTGAGGACTTGATCCAGAGAGCTCTTGGGTTGCTGCCATAGGCTTCAAGGGGAGCTGGAGATGCTCAGAGCTATATGGCACAATCCTCCACTCTTCATAGCCTAGGAGAAGTTCAGGTCTCATCTTTCCTTTATTAGAATACATACTTACTCACATTGCATCACAGGTTAGTTATATGAAGCCTTTTGGCTTAAAGTTGAAAGGAAGCTGAGATCTTGTATCAAGATGTTTGACGGCAAGGTTCTTAAATTATACTGGGTGAAATCTTGAGAAGTCGAGCTTGGTGCCCTGATTTAACACAGTGATCAATGTAGTAGAAGTCTCTGGATATCCACAAAGCTGTCCCTAGCTTTAATGGCAGTTATATGAAAGCCAGGATTCAGCTTTTATAAAAAGCGTATTCACATGAAAACTTTTAACGCAAAGATTGGAATAAGCCCCGAGAGTGCAGAATCTGTTGATTCACTGCCCTAGACGTTCTGCTGTATATAGGGTTCTTTATTCATAGGGCTAGTTGTGGTTTCCAAATGGCAGATTGGAGGCCTTCAGGTAAATGGTGCTCTAGAAAGGTCACAGCTAAGGCCAGGGTCCTGTCAGGCTGCCTGCTGTGTAGGCACATAGTTAAATATTTATGCCCTTCAGGACGGCGACTGGCTAAACACGTGCTGGGGGAGTATAGCAGTTACAATCCCATTTTGCAGAGGGAGAGCTAGGCTTCAGAAACAGACCAGGAAGGTCTGAAAACGTACTGGCTTTGGACTTCTAAGCCTCACCCGTGCCTTGAAAACCAGCCTTTAGGTGGTGACTTGCCTGAGTCAGCAAGTCTGTGCCGAGCTGGCAGCCCCAGTGCAGGGCCGAGAGGGTTGGCTCTGTGCCCTGAAGCCGGTGGCTGCCATCACCCTCACTGCTGCGCCCCTCATTATATCACTTCCCGTCACGACACACTGGTGACAGCCAGTCACAACATGTCACGCTGGTGACAGCCAGCTGCTGAGGAGGCGCTGGCTACTGCAGCTCATCCTGTGGGGCCTGTTGCTGTTTTGTGGCCTGCTTCCATGGTGCTGTAGCATCTTCCGTAGGGGAGGCGTTGCAGTCGTCCAGCAGGCAGCTAGGTGTGGCCGGCTGTGTTTGTCTGGTGAGTGGAGGGTGGTGTGAGCAGGACGCAGGGTGAATATAGATGTGCAATGGAAATGACTCAAATTCTCACTAGCATGACTTGGCTCCTGCCTCTCTTTTCCTTTTCAATCAGTATAGCAGAAAATTCTTTTGAAGAGAGATAATTTTACAAAGTGCTGAGCACAGTGTTCCAGAGCCTCTGGCATTCAGCGAGAGACTTTCATGCTTTTAATCTATCTCCTGTGGTCCTATATTAAAGGAAATGTCTTCAAAGTGATTTGAGAAAGTTACTTGTGTGAAACCTGTTAACAAATAGGATATGTGTGTAACAGTTATTTTGCTTTCAAAGTTTGCCCTTGGGAACAAAAAAGATTTCTCATTGCTGGAAATACTTTTTTTTTTTTTTTTTTTTTTTTTTAGAAAGAAAGGCTCTTGTGATTTTTTCATTCCTGTCTCTCTTCTGCTGGCTTTAATCACGCAAACCTCTCACCAAGGTCAAGGGAAGTTTTAGTTGATTTACAGACTTCAGGGACTGAAAAGTAGATGCAGATTTAGTGACTGCCTCAGTAGTGCTGAGGGGCACAGTGGAGGCAAGAAGCAAATTTCAAACCCAGAGATCTCCTCAATAATTTCCCTTTCACCAAAGTTTACACTCCTTCAGAGAGAGAGAAGCTCTCCACTATGTGAAGGGCAGATTCTTTAAGAGATTCTGCCCATGCGAGTACAGTGTTTTCCTGTCAGTTAAAAAACTGCTGCTTTAGCTGTGTGAGTGGGCTGGTGAGCACTCCCATTTCCCACTGGGTTGGAGAATGCAGATGTGATTAAGTCCCACAGGTGGTTCTGATAGGCTGTAGTCAAGGTAAAAAATGTATCATAAATATGCCTGTATGATGCAGCTTCTTACAATTTCAGTTTGGTTGTTTTGCTAAGAAATGGGATATCATCAACATTTTATATCTACTGAAAGTAGACAAAATTGCAGATATGACAAATCATAAAACAAACGGCTATTTAGTTTAAAATACTCTTAGCAGTGGTACTTTGGCTCAGAGAAGGCTTAGATCTTTTATATACTTCCTTTTCCTCTCCTCAGCCAAGGAGGTGCTGAAAGCCAAAGTGGGTAGAGCCTCTATCTTGTTCCTTCATTTTAGCTAGTAATAACTGGGTTTTTAAACACACTAAAACATGCTCTTTTTTACTTAGATTTCTGTCTTTGCCATGCTACCTTCCCAGTTCCTTCAACTGTTGGTGTGAATGAATAGCCATCACGTATTCCTTGTCTTCAAATTTATCTCAGGTGTGTGGATAGTGCGGCGCTTGTGTAGACTTTAAAAACAATATATTCACATACCTGTGCTTTTAGATTAGAGCAGGTATATGGAAAAAATATATGTCATACCTGAGGCAAGAATATGGTGAGGTTCATATGATCTTTTATTCTGGTGGAATTGGACAAGTTCCTGAGGAAGTGTAGTCTCATGTAAAAGTGAGCTTTACTCCTTCAGCAGAAGATACAACGGTCTGAAAAGCAGAGTTGTCCAACTATAGCCCTGAAGGACACCAAACTCAGCCCTGTGTTCTGCAGTCAGGGTGCACAATGTTTGGGCTGGCAGAAAGCTTCAGCTAAGTTCAGCAGACCAGTCCAGTCTTAGGCACGAGCAGGCTAAGCAGCGGCCTCTAAACGTTGGGGGAGTCACTGGGCCAAAGCCATCAATGTTCTTCTTTCTCAAGTTATGGCAGACCGACTGTGCCATAATTACCTATCCACGTGTTCTTCTGTGGCAAATCCAAGTTTATGCCTCTTTCACAGAGGGATTAGCCACCTTGAATTACTTAAGAGCAGCTGACAGGTACCAATTTGTTCCCATGCGAGGAAGCATTTCTTAGCTTTCGTGGTCTGCAGTATCCAAGACAATACTAGGATCTGCATTTCCAGGTGAGAACATAGTATATGAGCGGCCTGGGGTAGCTGGGAGATGAAGGTGCTTAAGGGACAGGGAGCAATGTGTACAACATGAATTTTCAGAGGAAAGGATTCCTGGCTTGGAAGAGTAGGTGAAGTGAGAGGTGTGAGGATATGTAGCATGAGGTATGAAGTAAGAAAACAAGGAAAATAGTGCATAGGAGGCTGTGGTCATAAGTGGTGGGGAACAGAGGTTATGTGTGGATGAGTCAGGGAGAAGGAGCCCTGTTACTGTCTATAAAAAGTGTGGCCCAGTGAGGCCAGCAGACCACTGGGATCTGCACAAAGATGTTACTGTTTGTTTTCATTCATCATTGCTTCCCATCAAAAGTAATTGAGAAAAAATCCCTTTTTTGGGGGTGACTCTGCTGTTTGCTCTGCAAAATCTCAAGTATCTGTTGACCCGATATCTGTCGTAGACCAAATAGCTGTAGCCCTTGTCTTGTGTGCTCATTTGGCACGTTTTGGGGATCGAGTGCCTGAGAAGTTTTCAGGTAGTCCCAGCTTTTAGCCAGCTCAATTCTGACCTTACCGATGTTCAGTACTTCCTAGCAAAATCTCACTTATCCTGTATTGTGTAAATCTGTGGGACAGGGGCCATTCTTAAAGCACTGTAAAGCTTCAGTCCTCTTTATTTTCCCTAAGTCGGTGGAAACCTTTCTAGAGAAACAATAGCAGGGAGCAGCAGTGATCGATAATCAAGTGGGAGAAAAGGGGGAGAGTGTGATTGCTATCCTGCCTCATTTTTCAGTTCAGGGAAACTCCGTCTGCTTCTTTTACCCACGTGTACTTAGAAATGTGCTTTGCTTTGGGCTTGTCTCAAGATACAGCAGGGGAGGTTCAGGTCAGAGGTTCAGATTTGGCTGTACGGAGAGCGACCTGACAGAGCTCAGACAGTTCTGTGTGAAGGAGATGGACGTGCAGGGAATGAACAGTTTGCTGTCTGCTCAGCACAAAGTGACTCTTGGGATTTCGATATAATCCCAAAAGAAAAGTGAAGAGTCAACAAAAAAAAAAAGGGGGAAAAGAAATTTGGGAGAGAAAGGGATATTGCTGACAACATTATTCCTTTTTGGAATCATCGTTAGAGTTCCCTCTGATTTGGACAACTGTTCTTACTGCTTGGGCTAAGATTTAGGCCCACAATGAAGTAATAGGATCTCTTTTCACCTCCTACTCGAGGTTTAGGGAGTGGGAGAAGGATTTTCCCCCCTTCCTTGCACTCCACTTGGCTTGGTGCCTCCTTCCCACCTTACTCTCCTCTGCGTTGTTCAGCTCCCTCTTCAAAATGTCTGTGCTGCTGCTTTATTGATTTTCCTGTTGGCTTACTACAGGTTCAAAACAGGACGTGATCCATTTAATTTGAGGTGTCAACATGAATTTGCAGTGTTGGAATGGCTGGTGCCACTCCACAAGTTGGAAATGACACTGACCTCTCACTGAGCTTACTCCAAAGCCCAGGTAGTCACTGGGTGTCAGATCCATAATGCTCCTGCTGCACATAGGATGGAATTAATGCATCAATTTTTTCAGTCTGTGTTTCAAAGGATGTAAAATGTTTTGAATTGCATAGCACAGATTATACTGGAATGGCTCCCAATGTGTCTTGCTCCCACTAATTTTCTAGTCGTCCCCCAGTCTGGCCTCGGGCAAGCTGGTAGCACCACAGCGGCGTGGGTGGCATCAGCATGTCTCCCCCCTGTGACGATAACACATCAGCCCTGGTTCTATCCTGTTTTCCGGGCGCTTCGACCACCACAAACCACAAGGTATTTCTGCGCTTCTGCTCAGGCAGAATTTCACTAGCTTGGTGAGATGTGCTCCTTGCAGAGGCGTAAAGGACTGCTTTCCCAGGGGACGTGGTGTGCGGTGCCCCCCAAGCTCCAGCCCAGTCACCATCCTCCTGCTGCTGGTTTTCTCAGCAGTGCCCACCAAGGATCGCTGGACACACAGTCCTCAAGTCCAGATTCCTCCCACATTTCGTCCCCACTTTTGTGGCTACTTTCTCGTGACAGCACGATTGCATTTAGCTGTCAGGCTCCGTTTGATCACCGGCTCTGATGCTATCTCCTGCTCCCTGATCTCTAACAGGGAACGAAAGCGGTAAAGCCCTGGGCGGGCTGCCATGAGCATGGCAGGACCCTGCCAGCGCCTCGCGCTTGGTTAAGGCCCGTGCAACTGCTGAGTGCCTCGAAACGGCCTTTGCGGTGACGGGGGCGCACTGCGCGTGTGCGCGCGCCCCGCACGAGCCGCCCGCCGCTCCTGCCGCGCGCCCCGCAGCTCAGGCCGGCGCGAGGAGCGCCGCTGCCCAGCGCTGCCCGCCCCGCAGGGCGAGCGGCGGCGGCTCGCCGGTCTCTGGCGCCGCCCGGCGGTTGGCGCCGCCGCCCGTTGGCCGGCCGTTGGGCGACCGTTGGGCCGCCCGGCGGAGGAGGCGGCGCGTGCGCAGCGGGGCGGCGGTCGCCTCACGAGGCGGGGGCAGGCGAGCGTCCGGGCTGCGGAGGAGCGTCTGCGAGAGGGGTGGGTCGTTATCCGCGGGGCGGCCGTGGCGCCTTGCGGCGGGGAGGGACGGCAGACGTCGCCTCTAGCGGTTGGAAATACTGTTCGGGTTTGTCTGGGATTTTACTGAACAAAATTCGTCATTGCCTAAGCGGCCGTTAGAAGCTGTTGGATTTGTACGTGCAGACTTCAGCAGCAAACGCGGTTTTGTGTTAATCGGAAGAACTGGGGCTTTGACCTGTTAGCCCACCTAGACCCATGTATTAATGCACCGATTAGTGTTTTAGCCAATGCTTTTTGTGTGGCTCTCACATCTATTGAGGAACAGGCAGCCTCCTCAAAATCTTACCGGAGTACTCCATTTCAGATTTTCTGGCAGAAAAGTCACCTACATATTTAAAAACCCTGTATGTGGTGCTCAGGTTTGCCTTGGTTTTAATTTTTTCTCCTTCTATATAGCCAGAATACAGAACATCCCCTATATATTTTGATGCACCTTTATAAATCCGAATCTTTACAACAACTTGTAGGTTATTCAAAAACAATGGAAAAATACTTTACCAATGTGACATTTTTCTCCCAGGAAACACTTTTTCTGAGAGGACATACCTCTTCAAGGAAAGAAAAGTCAGTACATTTGTGTAACATGATGCAGCAACAAAGTCTGCCAGATTCCTCAAATCTTCTTGAAATGCTCTGTCTTTGGCTTCATTTTCAGTGCTTGAGTATGAAAAAAAAAATCTGCCCATATGCTGGAAAAGAGAAGGCCTGAAAATATGGATTTATTTTTGTGCCTTGATAATGGAAACCCTCTAAGAGTCAGTCACAGGGCATCACCTCTTAAAACTGCAGCAGGAATCCTGCCAGGCTTGGGAAGATCTTCATTAGGGCAGAGTTTTCCTACGTAACCCAATCCTGGAGAAAGCTGCGGTAGTCAGAGGCTCCACTTTGTCATCAGTACATCTTCACATTACTGAAAAGAAACCTTTAGCGTAAACCACATAATGTTCTGGTATCAGATAACAGTTTGATAAGATAGCTTAAAAATTAGCTTAAAAAGCAGAGTTCACATTCTGTTTTGATCTGAACTCTTTCCCTTTTATCAAAGAAGTTACATTTAAGATTTTGTAAAGATGGGTAACAGGCTGAAGAGCTGCATGTAACAAGAAGGTGTTCTGCCTTAATATAAACACCAAATCCATTCTCGCTCTTTTGCTATTTCTTTATTTAGAGTAGAATTCCTATTTGTTAGATAGACAACTATGACCGTTCCTGTTATTTCTGTTGAAATGGACTAAAAATAGCATCAGTTGTTCTCATTACCTGGTTTTGATCCTTCCGGTGGATGGAGGAAATTCCAGTTAACAGGTATCCTATGAGAAGTGAAAACAGAAGTCAGGTATATATGATTTGTGCTTGGAGCTAGCACTGACTTGGATTTCTGATGTTACTGCCCTGTCACTATCAGGTTTGGGGTCTCCCTGCAGTAGTTCCAGTTGCACAAACATGTGCTCATACTTCTCTTTCTCTCTACCCTACTCCCGGATTTCATGGTGCATGTAAGTGTGTCTTTCGTTCCATTACACACACACAGTGGAGGCTGTACTCTGTTAAGCAGGAGAGTTGTACTCTCAAGTATTAGTCCCCAGTAGATTCTTCCAGTATTTAGAAACTGCTGGCTCTACTATCCAGCGTCTGAGGAATGGCCTTTTTATTACTGCTCAGGTGAGTAATCCATTGACTTCAGTTAGGCTATTCAGCTAAGTTATGTTATATGGCAGAGCAACTGAATAATGCTGCTGCTTGAACAAGTATATGTTGAGAACTACATTTCAAGAAATTACCATAAACACATATTAGGAACAGTTAAGGGAAAACCTCCTGACTGGAAAAGCTATTAGGTTATCTTGTATCCATGTAATGAATACTTCCAGGTGATATTCACCCACCTACAATGGCTGGACATCATTCAAATCCCATTTAAAATGAATTTTGAAGAATTAAATAGGACTTGAATAGTACATTGGCTCCAAGCCTGTGTTCCAGAAAAGGGAGAACTTTATCAACAAGACAGACAATTCATTTCAACAGGAATAATAGCTAGCATTTGCTGGTAATAACACTGTATTCTTACAACATTTTGAATCCCAAGGTAGAACAAAAGCCATGTCATATGAAATACAAGCTATTATGTCCATGCAGCGTTAAGCAGAAAGGTCAAGACAGTCATTTTAGTGCTGGAGCCCAGGTCTGCCAGATCTAAGCACTGGGATCCACCAGCATGCAGCAAATCAGCTGCAGGTTCTCACAGTTCCACGATACACTTACCGCACGCTGGCAATGGATAGATTTGCGTAAATTTTACTGGTAGTGAAATGAAATTCAATGTAAAAAGAGGAAAACTAATTAAGTGTGTTAAATATGATTGCAAGAGAGAATTCATTTGTGAAATTACTAAGAAGTGAGGCCAATTCATTTCTCATTTACAGTAATTTAGCTTGTACTTGGCTCTGAGGATGATAAGTCAATTGCATACAACTCTGATGGTAAGCTGATTCTCATTTAGCAAAACCTTTATATCAAAGTAGTCTCTGGAAGTTAGTGAATTACTCATATATTTAAAATTAAGGATGTGGTCAAGTATTTTGACAGGATGCCAATTTTTCTGTTTCTCTGTCCTTTTGGTCAGCATCAGTGGGCGTTTTCTGTGTGTTGAAACTGAACTCTGTACTTCTTATAGTTTCTGATGGTTAAGGGAAGTTACTTTACTCACCTAATCAAATATTTTACTTCTGAAAGTGATTTGATAATTTCCCTGCATTAGCCATCAAAACCATTTGTGCCAGGAGTTGAGCTGGATGATAAGAATCATCTTGCACTCGACACTCACTATTTTTGGTAGGAGGAATACCTAAAGTGGCATTCATATGGAGTGGGCAAAGGGTCCAGCAAGCTTTCTTTCACTGTCAAATTTGGACTTCACGATTTTTCACAAATAGTCAAGTTGTCTGTTTTTCTGCTCTCCATCTGCAGCATTAAAAATTGGACATAGTTGCTTATTAACGCCTGCGATGGACTCTAGCTATAATAGTACAGCTCTCATATCAGAATGTAAAGGAAGACTGCTATTCACCCTTCTTATGTTGTTTGACTTCTAGCGTAGGGGCAGTCGCTGTTTTTGTGTAGATAGAAGTTCCATGTCCCTAGGGCGAAATTTACAGTGTGATTCAAAAGAGCTTTCGGGATTTTAAGATTTCTCCCTCATAGAGTGTATCTGTGTTAAAGCTAGGGTATAGCAAAGTGCTGTTAGGATCCTTCTCAGAAGTACTTAATGGAGAAGCATTTGAAAAATCTTTCTTCTGCTACAGAGTGCTGAGTTTTTTCCACCATTCCTTACCCCTTCCTCAAATCCAATGCAGCTTATTAAATATAAAAATGATGTGTATCCAGACCTGCACTGTATTACCAACTGACTTACTGTCTGCAATCAAAGATATACACTCTAGTACCCCTCCCAAATACTGATCTCAAATATTTCTCTCACATTCATTATCTATGATTTAGATTATTTCCTTCAGGCACCTAAATTTTCATCTGCCTCCAGATCATCTCTTTTGTGGCAGTGTATAACACTTGCCAGTAGACTTACTGTCAAATAAAATGTACTTATATTTCTTATGCTGAATGCAGAGAAACGCAGGGGACTGAGCAGGTTTTGTGGTAACTGTTTTGGCATAGTACTCTAAGTGATCAGGGAGCGCTCCTTCCTTTAATTGACCTTTTTACTGTTTTACTTTTCATCCTAGAAACAGCATCAGACTTAGTATTTCTATTAATTTTATTTAGTCTTTCTAGATGAGACAGGCACTAACAATCCCTGCAGTGCTCCATTAGACTCCCTCACCTCCTCCACCATTTTTCTGCTGATCTTTATCCTTCATTTATAGAACTTCTGCAAATTTTTCATCCTGTGACTGTTTGTGTCTGAGCCAGTTTGAATCGAGTAGGACAGAGAGCTGCTGTAGCAGATGCCTTAGTACAGTCTCCAAAACATCGGACCTGTCTTCCCTTTGTGTCCACTAACTTTGCAGTCCCAGTAGAAGTGAAGTTTGTGCAACAAGATTTCTTTACAAGCGCACATTGTTTATTGTTCAGAGCTGCAGTCTTTACTAGATGATTTGTAAATTCTGGCTCTGGGTTTTACTTGATATTTTACAAGTGTCTAAGATAATTGCAAGGATTAGTGATGCTGCATTTGCTTTATTACTCTGTGGCACATACGGCAGTGCCGATAATTTCTTTACTGAATATCCCAATGGGATTCAGAGTGCTATAATTTGGGGGCTGATGGAGTTTTTAGGAACTGACATTAGTGTGATGTCAGAATTTCATCGTCTGGTATGTGAGTGTTTATTTCATGTGTATTTCAGAGTATATTTGACCTGGAAGAGCTTTGCATTTGAGGCAGAACTCCCACTCTGTTGTGCCCATGCTGTTACCAGCTGTTCTGATTTACTGTTTTTTTTGGTTATTCTGTTGGGTGTTTTTTCGTGACTGTTTCAAAAATGGTCAGATGTAAGCTGAGTAAGTTTAGTAGTCAGATACAACACAGACAGCAAAAATCCCTGCTGTTATTCCATGATCCCTCAACTTAGAGAGCTTCAATTACTTAATAGTATTTGGACTTCTGTACTGCTTTTCATCTTCAAAGCGCTTTATAAGCATTAAGTAATTAATCCCTATTAGTGGTAAGCAGTCTAATTTTTCTGCTATTCCCAGTGCCTTCTCCTCTCTTCCTGCCCAGATATTTGCACACACAGACCAGTCTCTAGACCTTTCACAATACTGGAGCTGGAAAGACTGAGCAGTCAAAATATTTGCATCACAGGTTTACAAAACTGCTCTGCCAAAACAGCCACCCACCCTTTCCTTGGTATTCAAGGAACAACAGTTACAAGACTGAGTGCAAGTTCCCATTGGCTCGGTGGCATATGTCACTAGAAAAAAGTGTAATAAGCACAGCCCTGGAGGGCCAGCTCTCTCCTGTTAGTGACAAAGAAGCAAGGGACTTCAGTATGCATTTTGGAAGTTGTAGCTGCCATTAAGAATGTGCATATTTTAAAATGTTGAAAATACATCAGTTAACATGTACATGGAGGCATCTCATAGAAGACGGGTGTTTTCTTCTGTTAGATTGATTTCGTTGATGAGGCCACTTGCTTTGCAAAGACTGTCATGCTTTAAAAACATTCTATCCTCAAAACGAATACTCCTATGTGAAGTATACACGTACATAATCTCTTTATTTATCTGTGTCAGGTAGTACAAAGGCAGAACTTCACACTTCAAAGCAGTCATATTTTTGGTTTCAATTCCAAATAATAGCAAATGACAGGATGACTAGCAGAAAAAGAGCAAGTAACTGAAGGTATGGCGTCCAGGTACCAGCCTAGCATCTTAGTGGTTTCATTTTAGTGCTTGTTCCTGGACTCCCTTTAAATACAAACATCATAATAGATAAGAATACCAAGATGTAGAACAGAAGAGGGTGGTAAGAACTGTAAAGTATTATGCCATGTATGTCTGTGTATTTTAATTAAGCAGTATGTATTGATCATGCTGAACGAATTAAACTATAGAAAGTAGAATTGGATTAAGTTCTGTTTTACATAAAACCTTAAACTTAATGCAGTGAAATGTTAACTTGAGAACCAAATTCTTCATGAAGGCAACTAATTCCATGCAGGTGAATGGCTTAAGTTCTGTCTTACAGCAAATACAGTTTCATCACAGCTAAACTGATAGCCCTACACATCAATATGGATTTCCTCTTTCCATTTTTTCAGTAGAAATGTGGCATTGCCAAATTAAATCTGCACGATAACATCTTTCTTCAAAAAAAAAAAAACTGTCAGTTTTGTCATAAAAGATCTGACTATCCTAAAAGAAAAATATTCATTGTGTGTGTATTCTGACATTGCACATTAGCAGAGCTGGAGTTGGGATTCCTGTTTCCTGTTCTCTGTGCTAAAATGATGTCAGTGGCAGTATGTCATAGCTAGGGTTGCCCAGGATGCAACTGCTTCCCAGCCCTGTGAGGAGGAGACTAGTACATTGTTGGAAATGTAAATCAGCGCAGTAGTACAGTTTAAGGAAGACGGTAGGAGCACAGTGGCTGTGAGATGTGACAGAAATATTTCCTAACTGGAATATTTCAGATTTTTTTTTCCCATCAAAGTCAAACAATCCAACTTTTTTATTTTTTCAACATCTGCCTTAAACTTTCTTCAAACAGCTCTGCCTAGAAACACTTAGAAAATCCTAATTTTCAATCCCAGTAATGCCATGTTATTTTTGCACGACACTTCCTGTATGTTAGGAAGCATTTGGACATTTGAAATGTGGGCAGCCAGTTATCACATTATCATTGTGACCTGCACAGTTCGGGGTCAGAAACTCAGTGTCAAGACTGAAATAAATAGAACATCCTGCCTCACACATGCCATGCAGTGCCAATATGTTAATAAAAGTTTTCTTGGGATCTAGTTATCAGTGGTTTGGCAGTGGAGTGATTTTGTGTCATTTAGGCCTTCAGGACAGCAGTGACCAATGCGTAACTGGTCTTCATGTAAATCTTGTTACAAAACCCAAGAGCGTGTCTAGAGTGTGGCCTTTTCCCACTTGAAGGAAGCCAGACACAGCAGCAGCAGTTGTGCTCTGGCTGTGCCTCCTGAGAGGCAGTGCTCAGTGTCCCATATAACGTCTGGAGCAGGGCTGAGGCTGAGAAGGGAAGGAGGGATTTCACATGTTCCTTCAGCAGTTTCCTGTATGTAGCTGTGAAAGGCTGTGAGGGAGGGGATCCTTTTATTCTTTTATCCAAAAAGATCCAGCCAGCAAAAAATGCTTAAGAGGCTGTCCAGATTTCAGTATCATCAGGACCTTTCGGAAGTGATTTAGGCAGCCAGAACAGCAGAACCAGGCAGTTACTAAACCTGCTCTGGGTTTTGGAGCTCCTGCTTTTAGCTTCCTTCATGGTACGGGTCGGGGCCCCTGAGAGAGGAAGCATCTGGGCCTTTAACACGAGAGGCCTCTGCTGTGCTGTCCTGCTAGCCACCTCATAACCATTCTACTTCTCACCAGCTCTCTCTTTCCTTTCATGATTTGCTGATTAGCTGATAGGCTTCCCAGATTATCTGGGCAAATAACCTTTTTTTCCCCCTTCTCTTGAGATACAGACAACCTGAGAGATACTTGACTTTCTAATGGTACGATCTTCTACCGTATTACAGTCCAAATGAGAAATCAGACCAGTAGGATTAATTCAACTGGGCAATCCAGAATAAGTTAGGGAAGAGATTAACTAGCTGGATTAGTTGAATGAGACTAATGGGAGGATTAAAGGAATACCCTCCCCAGAAGTGTTATTTTTTGTTAGAGATACTGCTTCTAACCTCTACATTATTTTGAAAAGTGATTTTCTTCCTTAAGAGGTTCATGGTGGCAGAAATTAATGGCTTGGGGCTTTTTTTGAGCAAAACCTCAGTGGTTTGAGATGAAAATTTGATGGAGACTCGCTTTGTTTATATCTGAAAAACATATTAGGATTTGGAAAGGAGGGTTCAAAACCAGCCCAGATAATGAAAAAGGCTGTATTAATAGATAAGGCCGGAAGAGACGATTCTAACGATAGATATCACCTTCTTATTTAAGCAGATCACGCACCTTCTTAATTTGTTTAAACTAAGGCATCTGTATTAGACAACACAACCAATTTTGATTTAAAAATTGTTAATAAGGCAAAATCTATCATAAATCTTGGTATGTTTTCCCAAGGACTTATACTTTCTGTTGATAAATGTAACATATAGCTGTTGTGAATGCTGTAGGTTTGGGTTCTTGTTATTGGATCTCTTCACTATCTCTGGTTATCTTCTTTCCTCTTTCTGTATTAGAAGTATCTGCACATGGGTGCTGGGAGCTTTTCGTGACTTTGTATCTTCTGTAAAGTTTTTTGTGTCAGTTCATTTTGGTCAGCTCAGATAACTTATTTTTCAGCACAGAGAAAAAGGTAGAAAACTTGTCTCTGAAATAACCTTAGATCACCATCTTGGGATCATGCCTTCAAGTCCTGAAGTAACCAAGGGGCCTGGCTGAGTTTCCCTCACTGTCCTCCCCTGTATGATTCCAGGCTTTCACAGCCTCCGCTATATCACAAATGTTGATGGAGGGGAGAACTCTCAGTTCCAGCAATTTGCCTGAGGAGCCTCCAAAGAGTTTTCAGAGGATGACAGCTAATGAGCCAAACTTTGAACCTAAATGCAGACATTTACCACACAGCTCCTGCTGAGTACAGACTCTGGAATTTGGCATTGCTGCTTTGGGCTCTCCAGGATTTCAGCAGATGTAGTGCATTGATTCAATGTTTAAAAGGGAACCCCGCTGTGGCTTCCACAGCTTGTTTCATCGCTTTAGAAATCAGGCAGTAACATACAAACAATACAAGCAATTTTGTGTCATAAACAACATCCAATGTTTAGGGAATTGGGATTAAAATAAAAAGTCTTCAAGACTTTTGGCATTCCCCCATTCTCCATCTGGAGACCATTTTCTCTTTCCAGACTCTTCCCCTTTTTCTGTCTTTCTGAATTTTCTGTATTTTCCTTGTAACTTGGAAACAACTTCAGTCTGCAGTTTTTTAACCACACACTTACCTTGGCAGAGCTCTTGTTAATAATTGAGAACTAACTAATAAAAAGGATAACTTTACATATATGACAGTACACTGTTTATGCAATGAGCACTCTACAGTGCTCACTACATTGTACAGTACTCATGTACAATAAGACACTGAGCCCACAATAAGCTCATTTCAACATTAACATCCATGCTTTTATTTATACATTCTTGGGACCTGATGGTTATACAAGGCACTCTCAGTTTGTATGTGGTATGGGGAGGAGGTCCTCATGCTTCAGAAAACACTTATGGAAACTTCATAATGCAGAGACTTTCTAAATCGTTCGCATTCAGTTACTTTCAGAAGCACTCACAGGCATTTGCAGAAATAAATCTAGCAGTGGGCCTCTAACAGTGGGTCATTGTCATGATTACAACTCCAAAGAAATACAGTAGAGCTAGAAAAGGTAAAGTAGGGTGATAAAAGATACAGACCAGCTTCTGTGTTGAGTGTGACTGAAGTATGTGAGGACTGTAAGCTTAGAAAAAGACAACCGAGTAAGATAGAAAAGTATAAAAAATGTGTGTGTGTAATAGAGAATGTGACTAGGAAAACATCCATAGACATTTCTTATAGTTTAAGAGATGGGATATGTGAGTGATGTTATTAGGTGACAAGTCAGAAAGAAATGAAGAGATACTTCTTCATGTACAATGTAGTTAGGCTGTGGATCTTGTTCCCATAGGCTGTTGTTGATACCGAAAACCTACCTGGATTCAGACTAGTCACGTTCCTGAAAGTAAGCTCACCAAAAGCTATTAAACACAAATGTTGCCTTCTCTAGTTCAGGAAATTATTACCCTGTGTATTTCTGAAAGCTGGAAGAGTTTATCAGGGAAGAAGCACAATATGCTTGCTCCACTCTTGCTTTCCCATCTGCTGTTAGCCGCTGTTGAGACAGGATGGTGGGCCATATCTTGCTGCGAAGTCCAGCAATGCTTATGTTCTTAGTCTAAATCTTAATTTCTTCCAGTTTAGCTTCTTTTCTCTTTGTGTCCCACAGTTTCTATTGCACTTCAGTTTTTCTGTCTATCAAGCAATCTTTTTTGCCACCTCTATTACCTCTGCTGTTTTCTCCCCTTCTTAGGTGGTCTTTGGAGATTAACTTGTTTGCTCTTCAATAAATTGTACATCTTGAGGTCTAGAAAAGACCTAAAGAAGAGTTTAGTGGTTTGATGCCCACCTACATTTTCTAGAGTTACTAAAATACGAAGCATCTCAAAGAACTTTGTTGGGGTATCCACTCCCTGGAAAAGTAGGACTGTGTAGAGTCTCAAGCAGATTACCCAAGAACTGGAGTATACAAGAATTTGGTTGTTGGTATTTTACTTGTTCAAGTGCTTGTTAATTTTTTATGCCTTTAATTTAGGGGTGATTTTTGAAGTGAGGTGTTGCGATTGCAATATTGGGCACAGTGGGCATCATGAAAAAAGCCAGATGGAACAAAATTATTCTGATTTTTGATCCACAAAGGGCCTGTCAGTCATGCTGAGCTTCCAGCAGCTCCCATTGAAATCAGTGGCCCTAGGCCAATCCTGCTAGAACTGTTTAGTTTAGTTCATTGGATTGACATTACTGCTGAATCTGTCTCACATCACAGCTGAGCTTTAAGAATACAGAAGGAGATGACAGTGTCAATAAAATAAGGAGAAGCAAAGAAACACTGGGGAAGGACAAGAGATTGATGCCCTACTGTTCCCTGTTTTTTCTTTTGAAGCTCTTTTGCAGTTTTTATTCAAGTGCTGAGTCTCTTTTCTGTAGACCATTGCTCTACTCTGTCAACTTTATATTGGTTTAGTAGGACCTGGCAGGAAACATAACTGATTTGGAAATAAAAGTATACTTGATGAACTCCTACTTGATGAATCCTTTAGTTGTTTTTCTAGTGCTTTCTTATGTCAGATTATGAGGGGAAAGAATCCTTGTAATCATACTTGGTGGTGGTTCACTGGAGGTCGGGGCTACGAACAGCAGAGCAGTTCTTACAGATGCACTTAGGATTCACTCACAAAGTTTATTTGGGGCATTGTTTGTTTTTTTTGTTTTGTTTTGGAGATAGTTCTCAGCCAGCAGCTCAGTTTCTTTCTGGAGCACATGAGAGCTCCAAATCAAAACACACCCAAAACTGAAATATCGAAAGCCCGTGATTTGCTTCAAGCACTTCATGAGCAGAATGTTTTCTTAAAAAAACAGGCTTCTTGCATAAGCCATCTTGAATTCTGCCATCTACATGGTAAGACACTTACCTGTGATGATACCTTAATTCCATGGAAATTATGCAAAAGCACTGAAGTGGTGGATTACTTCTTCACAATATTAGATTGGGCTTTTTCATATTCACACTGCCTACCACATGCTTTTTAAACTTATAGCAACACCTTTCAGTCTAGACAGTAGTGCATGTAGGCTTGTGATGTATTAGTCTCCTCTTCTGTGTCGTATAGAAAGATGATGGCTGGGAGGAAAGGGAGAGGTAACAGAAGTAGAAATGGGAAGCTAGAAGTGAACACTAGGAACATTGCAGGTATTTTCTCATGTGGAATTTATCAATCTGTGGGAAGGGCCAAGGCTGTTAATAATGACTGTGGCTAGTTATTATTGTCAAAGATACGCAACTAAGCTGCTTGGACCACCCAATCTCTCAGTCCTCTGTATGCACAGTGTTTGGACATCCAAGAAGTCTAAGTACTGCTTCATACCATATTCAAAAATATCAGTTACATACCTCCTGCTGTATGGCAGAAGCTGAATGGTAGCCCACTATCTGAAGATTTGCAAGTGCGCTGCAAGCCTCAGGAGCATATTCTGTATGCCAGAGAAGAAACAGTTGTGGCAGGCAAAGGCTGGCTGCCGAAGCCAGCAGATGGGCTTGTCCTTGGAGCAAATCAAGCAGTGAAACCAGGTGGCTGAGAATCCCCATCTGACCACCTGTAGCCAGAGATGGCCAGTCTGGAGAAGCCGAACTTGAACATTTATCCCTAAGTTTTTCGAGGCTCATATGCAGCTCTGCAAGAGACAAAAGGGAAAACAAATGGGGATTAGCATGAAAGCAGGCTAATATTTTGCCTGGCTGTTTGCTTTGCTTTTCCATGTCACATAACATCATGAACAATTTTTCCAGATGGTCTGGCCTACTGCCAGCTGCCCTTTGAGAGTAGACTCTAAGAGAATGGGATCTACTAGCAAGTTGTTGCAACATAGTGGGTCTATACTGGAGTCTCCCAAATGCTCATTTTCAATATTTAACTGCCAAACTTGGGCAAGACTAATTTGATTTTGCTTGTACCTGTTTGTAACTTGGTGGCCAAGTTTGGGTCGGACTCTAGCCCGTGGTTACCCCAGGATAACAATTTGCCTTACTCTTTGGTCAGCCTTCCTCCGTTTCCTCTGTGCCTGGAAAAGGTAGTCTGTGCAAATTATTGTTGTCATAACGTTGTTAATACCTCAGTGGGAGGCACTGAAGCAGTGCGTTGTCACCTAACTTTAATGAGTGCATCTGCAGTTGAAATGTATGTGAGAGGAGATCTATGTGAGAGAATGAAGTGTGGTTGCTAAGTCAATTTGCTATGCTGGTGAATAGCAGCAAATAAAGACC
Source organism: Dromaius novaehollandiae (assembly GCF_036370855.1). NCBI lineage: Eukaryota > Metazoa > Chordata > Aves > Casuariiformes > Dromaiidae > Dromaius > Dromaius novaehollandiae. The sequence continues at coordinate 59,761,947 of NC_088102.1, forward strand.
TAATGCATATTCAGGACTAGTCCCTGCCTTTTAATAGTTTGGATCTTATTTTATAAAGCAAACAAGCAGTTTATGCTACCAGGTAGTTGTTCCTTTTGTGTAAGCCATGATGCATCCTTTTCACTAGGAAGACTGTATCTTGCACATTGGGAAGCAGACAATTACTCTTTTTTTTTCCTGACTTTTAGCCAGCTAACAGTTCCATATATAATGGTTTCTATACATAATAATGATCCATCGCTCCAGTCTCTAGGAGTGGCTGTTGGAGAGCCAGACAAAATCTTGAAGAGAACAAAAAAGCTAGAAAAAGAAGCACTCTGTATTGTATGCATGTATGAGCCATGAACTTTCTGCAAACTCTCCACACAGTCAAGTAAATGTGCTATCATCTCCTTTTAAACGCTTTTAGCAAAGTAGCTCTGCTGGTTACATTGACATGCTATACTTTGACTACTGCTCTGGGCTAATGCTTAGTCTGGCTCTCGGCGCTGTGTCTAGGGCTCAGAGGAGGCACTTTGTCTGCCTGAGTGGGGTTATTTGTCTCTGTAAATGTGCGCTCCATTCGGTGCTGACAATTCTCACAGTTTTATGATGTGGCTTAATATTTTGTGTTGGCCTAAAAGCACAACCTGGTGGTTTGTGTTGATTGTAGAAGTCTTATGATTGTAAATATAAAAGTGATGTTTTCCATCCTCTTGAATACAGTGGACTGGACACCCTGAAAGGTAAAAGCAAAATTCCTTGAAATGGTAGTTTTGTTTTGTTTTTTAATTCTATTGCGTGATTTTTGTGTGTGATGTGTGTTCTGGCTGGTTGAAGCTGACAATACTGCATTCATCTGTTTTCAGCGAAACCATGGTAAAGTCAGAGTCTGCCTTGGCAGTGCCTGTGGCTATGAGCTCCATTATGCGTTGATGCATCACAGATTTAGCAGCACAATGTTACTCTATGGTGCTTTCTGCCTGCTGGCTTAGCCAACGGTTTACACTAACCTGATCAAAAGTGTTGGCTGCAGCTTATGCTTAACATACAGGGTGCTGCTGAATGCAGTGACTTTTGGGGCAGAAAAAGCAATGACACTGGGAGATGCCTCCTACCTGTTTACCCAGTTGATGGAGCACAACTCCTGCTCTTCGAGGGAGTTTGTTAACTCTCTAACATAGCAGTGTAGCTTATAACTATTGCCAGGCAGGTGAGAACTGAGGCTGGTGGCCAGTGGGTATGGTGTCATGTCTACTTTAGGTCATTTCTTTCTGTCTATTAGTATTGTTGATTTTGCACTATGTGTAATAAAGGATACTGAGCACTTAAAAACAGCTCTTTCTGTCAGGCAGGGAGGTTTTTACTCTCTTGAGAGGAAATAGAGAAGCTATTAACTTTCCAGCAGATTCACAGATTTAAGCCCTGAAGGATTCACTGTGATTATCTAATCTGATTTCCTGTATAATATAAAATGTGGAATTTCCCTGGCTTAATGCCCGCTTCATACTCACCCTGTACGTCAATGAGAACATAGTTTTTAGACAAGCTTCTAATTGCAATTTAAACATTTCCAGTGATGGCAGTTCCATTGCAGACCTTGACAAATTGTTTTATGTGTTGTTACTCTCCATGTCAGAGCAGTGAAGAAAGCAGGCATCGGATAGGCAGTGTGCCTTCTAACTTTGAAAACGGTGAGGGAGGAACCTTGGGATCACTGGCTGCTGCTTTTAGGAGTTATGCTACAGCATCCCATGTTTGCGTTTCTCCACGTTTAGTGCCTGCTCATCCCCGAAGTGCTCAAACGTGGGAAATGTGCGCTGGAGTGGGTGAGAGCAGCTCTTGCTGCCTGCCCAGTGCCCCTTGGAAAGCCGCTAGGTGTCATTGTGGGGCCACCGAAACATAGGACCTGACACCATGGGGACAGCTCTGCTCTGCAGCTTTGCAGAGAGGCAGCCAGATTTAACTGTCGTATCACCTCACTGGAGAAATACCAGGAATGACCTTGACTTGCTGGAGGGAACAAATGAGAAGAGTTGCAGAGAGTTTGCATGATCCATGGGTAGGGGCCAAATTCTGCTGTCAGTTAACTCAGGAAATTCAGAAATTAACTTTTTATTTACCATGTTATCAGCAACTTTTAATGTGACAGCTGTTCCAGTGAAAGCATTTAAAATTGAATGGCAGACTACTTTTCAGTCTGAATCGCTGGTGTAGTAATCCACCATTCCTATAATGTTGGAAAGCGCAAGATGAGCTAATAACCTGATGAGGATGGGGAGCACAGATTTTCCATACTGACTCCATCCATTTCCAGAAGGTTTTTCCAGCTATGAGTAGCAGTTAAACAAATGTTTGTCTGAAAAGATGTGCATGTTCTGGGTGCTGAAAATCAGGCTGCAGAGGGAGCTAGTCTCAAGGTAAAACTCTTCCTTCTTATGCCCTTTCTCTGTCAGTTAGTGTGATCTGTTCAGGTTGCCCTCACTTCTACTAATGAAAGTCCAGTTTTCCTCACGTATGTATTTTGTTCCCCACCTAGACATCTTTCCAGGCCAAATTTGAGGACTGGGACTATTTTATCTGGGATTTCTTCACAACAGCACAGGTGAAGCAGTAGTTTCAAGTGATCAGCTAGTCAGCCAGAGCTGTTGGCTGAGCACTGCAAATGTGTAGACCAGCACTGCAGTAGGCCCACAGAGTCTGATGCGGCCTGGACTTTTTGGACGGTTGCTGCACAGATGGTTGGTGCTTGCAGGGTAAATAGGATGCAGCCAGAACTAGTCAGATTTACTGCATACGTGCTCATATTTTTGCATGCTCCTGAAGTGTGGTAGTAGCAGTGCACATCAGACCCCTTGGCTTGCAGTATGGCTATTCCATAGCCCTAGTCAGAAGCAACACGTTTCCCTGACTGGCTCTTAAAAAGCAAAAGGAGTGCAAAGGGAAGAAAACTGCTCTCAGCTGGGCAGCTCTCAAGCTGCTGGTCTGTGGGAGGTGGTGGCAGCTGCCGCCTCCATGCTGTAATCTGATTCTGCATCTTGTGGTCTAGTCAAGCAGAAACCTGGGGAGGACAGAGTCTGTATCAACTCCCATCCCATTGCAGGGGGTAGCGCTTAGTTGTCATCAGGCTCTGATTGCTTGGCCCTGACTCTGTGTATAGAAAGTGTTTTAAATCTTTGTTGATTTGGTTTCCTCTTCACCCTGGAAACATATAAACAGGCAAGCGAGCGAAGACTGATAATGAAAGAAATAGAGAGTAAGATGCCCAGACTTTGACACCCAGGTCCTCAGACTGCAAGGAGTGCAGCTTGGTTGAAGTTGTTACTATCTGATGAGTCTTTTGTGACTCGTGTTAGATGATCCAGTGTTGTGAGGTCAGCCCCTACCTCTTCTTCCAGTCTGCCACCAGCAGGCAATCGCAAAGCCGTGCACTGAGGTGAATATAAACTGTCTTTATTATGAGACATATTCAACTTAAGTGATTTGCCAGTTGTCACACAGATGGCCAGTGGCAGAGATGAGAATAGATCTCAGTATCTTAGCCCTAGTGTGATGCTGTAGTTATCAAACTGTGCTGTCTCAGGGTCCTGCACAAGTGAACACAGCTACAATCCATGCTGGTTGCTCCAGTGTGAGAGAAGGTGAGACCGAACCATTGGGAGAAACAGATTTCTTCTCACACCTTCAAAATCTTCCTCCCTATGTCAAATACATAAGCAATCTGATAGAACCTCTTTTCCATTTTGTGTCTGTCCCATGGTCAGGGAAACAATTTTGCATTGTCCATTTTCACAGACAGAAAATTCACCTCCATTTAAACTTTGCTTAACAGAGTTGGAAAAATAATCTATTCGTCACTATTTATTGTAATCAAGTTACCTATTTCTATCATTACTAGAGAGAAACTATTGAAAACAAAAATTCTAATGAAAAAGTAAACACTTCTAGAAATAGATTTTTTTTTAATTATAAAAGTAAACAGAAACCCAAATGCAAAGTGCACAAGCAATTGAAGTAGGAATCCATCTCAGCCATGTTTTTAAGTTAAACATATTTATTTCTCAGCATGCCACAGGCTTTGACTGATGGGTAGGATTTTGGTAATACGAAGACTGGACAACACAGCTAGAAGTATTCACAGCGCTAGGAATCCATGGTGCCTGGAGGTGGGTGACAGTGCTTCTGGCACTGAAACTGCTCCCCCGGCAAAGGGGAAGAGATGTACTGGATCTGCACCATGCACTGTATCAAAACAAAGCCTTGCAGCATCTGTGATAGGAAAGTCACCAACTGCCATATGTCACTCTGCTATGCATATGTTAAATATGCCCAACCAATCACATTTGCACATTCTCTTATGTGACTTGTTGTCCTACACAATGAGTGCCCTGTTGTCACCAGTGCTAATGCTATGCAATCTGTTTTGCCATACTGCAGCAAGCCCTCGAATTCGTATCGTAGCACATTTTGCCACATAAGAGTAACCCTGTTATCGCCGGATGCCTTGCAATCTGTTGCTCTGCAGAGTGGGAGCCCTGCTGTCATGTTTGATGCAGCCTGTCGGGCCCCAAAGGAGCAGGCGGATTGTAGCCGGTGACATGCATTCTGGTTTGGAGGCGTGTTGTCAGCTGCTGTCACAGAGCCATACAGCAGCAGTTCTGTACCGTGGCCTGGGCTGCTCGGCAGGGATCGGTCGCATAACAAAAATGACTTTGGTGCTGGTAACAACCTTCGCAGCTCTATTGTCCATAACTGATCATTACAATTCCTTAATGGTATTGTTTGCATTTGCTTCATGCATAATGAGCACAGCCCAGACTGAGAGTCAGTCTGTCTTGCAAAACGGGAAGAAATGGGATACTTTCTTATGTTGCTTCAAGCACTCCTTAGACAAACAGCTGACTTATGCAAGGTGGCCTGATAATTTGCTAAGAAATAGAGCTCACCACAAGAGTTTCACTCAAAAACTCTGCATGTACCAGCTTTAGTGGTTTGAAACAAACTGAAACAAACCTTTGACTGGCTTCAGCTAGAGCACAGCCTTGTTGGGGATTGCAGGCCAGACTCACACTCAGAGGATCCTCAGGAAATTAAATCCATGCTTCTAAAGGATTCAGATACTGTTAAGGTCATCGCAGGAGTGACCAACTCCATCTCCAGTATACATGATGCTAAGGCCTCATTTTGACTAGTGAAGATGTGCCAAAGTACCGAAAAGCTCTGCATACAGTGCAGTGCCTGATGTCCCACTAAAAACACTAGCCTCAATTTGGAGATTGTACACTGCAGAATAACATGTATGTACAAGGAAATTAAATTAAGGCTGGGAGGGCAGTTTTAATTTAGGTATGCCCTAAGCCTGGGTGCTTGATTCACAACCTATGATTCTTTATTGCAACTTCTTTCAACATAGAACAGTTGGCCCTCCTGCAAGCCTTTAGTGTCTTTGACATAGAACTTGAATAAAGTCAGAAAAAAGCCCTGATTTAGCAATACAATTTTATAACATTCACACATCTGTTTCTATTGATGGCGTTGAAGCCCAGTGAAAAAGGATAAGATAAAAAAGAAAAAGACAGAGGAAAGGGAAAAAAAAAAAAAAAGCTGCCTGTAGAAATATGACTGGTGGCCAGACCTGTCTGTACTTGTTAAAATGTGCTGGAATGACAATGTTAACAGCTTGGCCAAACATCCGAAAATCACTGCTTTGTCTGATGCTATTAGGTGAGTTGTTCAGTGAAGGCAGAGCTGGAAAAATAGTGATGCTTCCCTGGGCCTCAGGGTGGAGCAGCAGAGAGGTCTCACACATGTGACCAAGTCTGGCCTCTTACGCAAGCTTCTCCACATATGCTTATATCCTTTCTTGAATGGCCCAGTACCACTAGGCCTGGAAACCTTTCAGTATCTAACCAACCGTTAACTTGGAGGGTGTGTAACAAGAGGGGTGCTGTCAGGAGGACACCTCAGAAAGAGACAAAAGTATCATTTTATGTTTTGCTTGTAAGACTGTGTTCAGGCTCCACATGAAATACCCACAGTGAGTCACCAAGCCACCCTAAAAATGAGCTATGTGCCTGGCCACTGCTTTTGAATGTTCTGTTTCACTGAGGCTGTCATTTTTGAACAGAAAGATGAATCTTGCTGTCAGCTGTTGTTGTGTAACTTGAACAATTTTATTTCTACAGCATTGACACCGACAGTGGGATCTGTCTCTTCGGTGTTTATCTTTGCCTGTTTAAAGACACACCTTTGGCAGATGAGGGAATTGGTGTTTGGATTTGTGCCTCACAGCTCTCTTAAAGTGTTCCCCACTGGCTCCAGGTTGCAGGCCCTGTCATGTCTACCTTCCAGTGTAAGGCACAGCTTGTTATCTGCATAGATGAGAAAGAATGAGATTCTGCTGGACTGTATTTGTCTTAAATCCTCTTCTATCCAAGTGTCATCCTCTGAGCAAAAAGTGGTGCAGGTGAGGGAGTCTGTGATAAAGCCAGAGGTGTTTTACACCACAGTGTCGCATTTCCTGGAAATGTCTCTAGAAATAGAGGGCAGTGCTTTAAACAGCACTTGCCGTAGGCATGTACTTGATTATGTTCTTCATGCAAGGTCATTGAAATTCAGTTCAAAGAGAGAAGGCAAACCGTTCTGCAGTAACTAGAGATCAGATTATTTGGTAAGCACAAAAGCCTTTTGAGTAATAACTCTTTTGTGGACAGTCAGATGGTTTCTATATGCTTAGCAGTCTCAGTTTCCCTTGAACTGTGTAGTTCAACTGAGGTGCCTCACTCAGCTTTTAAACCATTTCTTGCCAATGTATCACACAGCACAGTTGTATTCCTGGGCTGGCAAAGTCATTGAGCATCTCTTGCAAGATCAGTATTCTGCAACACTTGGCCTTGATCTTTTTCAGAGGGATATAAGGATAGCTTGACTGACTGAAATCAAAAGTTTGTCTCCTCCAGTGACTTACTTTCAACAGTAGCTGGTGGCAAGGCTGGAAGTAAATCAGAGCTTCATGTTACTGTTTGTGCTATGACAGAAATACACAGATGCCTCCAGGAGCGACAGGCCCTCCATTATGTTAGGTGCCATGTAACTTAGGGTATCCCATAGGCCAGACTGTGTGGTCCTAAGCCAACAGAATACATGGCATTACTGAATTGGGAGTGATGTTGGGAAAAAACAGAAAGTAAGCACTTTACCTGTCGTTGCTGTCTCAGCAGAAGACAAGCAGCCAATACATTATGTTAACTGGTATAGTTTTCCTTCTGTTCATCAGGGATTTGGGCTAACATCTAATTGATGTTTACCCACTGAAGGTGACAGGTAGCATGCTGCAGGTGTCCAGCGAGAGCTTTGGAAGATAAAGGAAAAGTTGATGTACTATGTTTGCCTATAAGTTAGTAGTTCCCTAAAAATACGTATAGACTATGGTGATAGATGTGAGCTATTCCGTAGTACCGAACTGTGTTGCTAAAGCAGACATAGTGAGAAGGGGGAGGAGGAGGAGCAGGTGTTTTTTGTAGTGGTTGTTTAGGTGGATCAAAACTTTCCAACTTTAACTGTGTCTAATTTATGTTGATGGATAAATTTCTACATTACGTATTCAGACTGCATACTAGAGAGGGCTGAGAAAAAGATAAACCAAATGTCTCCCCAGATCCTGCTTCCCTTGTGCTGACAGTCCCTCTCCATACTGTGTTAATTAGGCAAGAGGGGTTCAGCCCATTTCTAAGGGAGGCTTGGAATGAGCTGATGTTCATATAGTTATTTATGATGAATCCTGCAGCTGTTCTTTCTGAACAGAGTTGCAGAAAGCAGAAGGGAGAAAACCTTCAAGATTTATAGGAGATCAAAGGAAGGTCAGGCAGGAAGATGAGGGGAGGGAGGGATGAAAGGGGAGATGATTTTGTTAACTTGCCTCCCCACAAGTCACCAGCATCTTTAAACTGGTGGTTCCTTTCTCCTGTGTTGATTACTAGGGGCTACAGTGCAAGTGCATATTCTGTCAACTTAGCTTCAGTTAGTCAAGAACCTAGACTATGCCTTTAGGTATTCTTTTAGGATAAGCTGCTCCTACTAGGAACAACATATTATCTGCAGAGCTATCCTTCACTCACTTGAGATCATGGAAAAACCCTATGTCCCAGCTAGGATCACAAATTCATCCAGAGAGGTAAAGGAACAGAGGCCTATCGCTTTCAAGGATATCCTAGCATTGAGTGCACCATTGTGTACACATATAAATAGAGTACACTGAAAGACAGGTCATGTTTTGTTTATACTGCCTGTATGTCCTATATATCTCTCTGTTTCTTATTTATCTTTATATGTATTTATTAATTCAAAGATCATTTTAAATGATTCTCTTTATTTAAACATCCTCTAGATTCTATCTGATTGTTTGTGCCTCCAGGAAGATCAATCTGTGTAGGGTACTGAGCACAGCTGTAATAAAGGAGAAGGAAATAAAACAGACAATGAAATATAATGTGCTCTCTGCAGAAGGGAAAGTAGAAGCCTCAAGCCAGAGTCCAAAGGTTACGTACTGTGGTAATTGTCTTATCTAACCTGATTAGACCTAGTACTTGCAGGTAAACAGATTGAGACACGCTGCAGTCATGAAATGACTACAGCAAAGCCTGGTGTAAGGCTCAGTGTCACACCATGCTCTACAACAGACTGTTTTGCAGCAGTGGGCACCCGAACCCTTCAAGGTCTTGCTGTTGTCATAGGGCCATATTCTTCTCTTGAGCATCCCTGAAGAGCTGGGTCACTGTAATCAGGGGGTCTGAGGAGAAAATCTGGAACATGCATGAGCCTCATGGGCTTCTGGCTGAGGGACTTTGTCAGACATTCAGACCACGAGGTGGTTCTTTGTATAAACACAAAGATTAACCTCATTATCATATGGAGGCTTAAATCCAGTTATTGCAGGGCTCAAAACAGCTTTGTAATGAAAGGCAGTAATAATGAATGTTTCTTTCTGAGACATTTTGGGTTGTCTTGGTCAGACTTTCAAGCTTATTTGTTCACTTGAGGGCAGAGAAGTTTCTATTGTTTTGCCTCTTACTGTAGGTCACCTGTGTCTGTCTGTGTGCCTGGCATTTCCTGTACCATGTGGGGCTGAAATGTGGGGCCATGCACGCTCTGAGCCCTGAAGCTGTTTCTCAGTGTTTAGTAGCACAGAGCAGCCTATACTCAAAGCCCAGAGTCCTAGCTCACTGCTACTCTTCAGCTCCTTTGCTGAACATTAGCCATTTTGCTAATGGCTGAACAGGATCTTTATGTTTAACCTTTGAAGAGAATGCTTAAATATTACACAGACCTCTTCTTTTTCTGGTTAAAGAAACTTGAGCCTCCCCCCCCCCCCCCCCCCCATTACAGAGGGGGTTATTGCATGTCTGTCACTTGGGGACTGACTATGAGGGTAACAAACCATCCGCACTGCACAAATTTCTATCAATGTTATATTGCGCAGGTATCAGAATCCATAGATTTCCTTTGTAATCGTGACCATCCCTTATGCATAAATAGTTCTCTGTCTTGTGAATAAGGCAGCCATGAGCTCTGGGTGACTTGCTGTTTTTTTCAGCCATGAGTGTGTGTTTGGAGAGATGCTAGTCTCACTGCTTCCGTGTTCCCTGTTTTCTGGACACAGATACATTGCACTGCTTCCTACTACCATACACTCTTCTAGTAAGGAGGAGCTGGTTGCTGGGGTTGACAGGCCACTTCAGAGGCCCGTCATATTGTGCTGCTCTGATTCCATCTCTCTCATCTTCTTGCTCTCCCCTGACCTTCCATCTGCCTTTCTCACAGTGAACCTATAGTCAGCCCTGATCTTGAACTCTCTACCTCCTCCCACATCTTTCCTATCAGTGAATCTGTCTGCTGCTGCATCCATAGCTTTCTCATGCATCTCACAGGCACATCCCAGAAAGCCTAATTCATGCACTAACTTCTCAGCATAGTTGTTTATGAGTGCTCTGCGTGCCCTGTGGTTCCTCATTCAGCATGGATAGGAATTGCGAGCCTGGTGATACTACAGTCGAGGGATCTGTAATAGCCTTTCAGAGAATGGGACAGTCAGAGAAAAATTCTGGAAGAAAGGAGTCTCTTAGATCTTGATCCCACTGCTCATGTGTTAGTTCAGTGTCCACACAATAAATCGTGTCCTTCTGTTGGCTGGGAAACATGGATGTTACTGTGCAGGAAGGCTGAACTGTCCGCTTGTGCCTGCAACTGGCAGCTCATCTTCTGAGGTTGCGAATTTGCTTGTTACTGCACCACATCTACAGGCTCCTCCATGCTTGTCTGGAGCCTGTCGCCTGGGAGTCTCCAGGCTCCTCCCAAACACTGCTCACGGCCACCTCCCTCAAAACAGGAGATCACTGGCAGAGATAAGGGAATTGAAACTTTGCTGAGACTAATGTGCTGTCCTCCAAATTATTGCTGTAAACTGTGGAGGTGACGTGAACTGTCGAGTTTCCACCCATCATGGCATTCTGAAGATAAAGCTTAGTGTAAAGCCCATAAAAAATATAATATAGACATGGTAAAATCACTACATATATTTTACAATTAAGCTATCACATTATCTGTATTTTAGAATGCTGTAACATCTGTGTAGTTGATTCTAATACCTTTTTGCCTGAAATTGTCATATGTGGTTTCAGTTTAAAATTAATGGAAAAGCTGAATATCAGGAAGTTAACAGGTATTCCTTTCCTCTCCCCCTTAATAATTGTAGAGCTGCATCAAAAAAGGAAGCATTCTCATAGCGTACGAAAAGGAGCAGTTATAGTTCTGAGTGCTGGTCTTGTACATTTGGCAAGTATAGTGTTCACTATGAAGTCCAACATCACAGGTGAAAGGATAAGAAAAGACAAGTATCTTGGAAAAATAAATTCTCTGATAATGCTGTAGAGAACATATGATCTTAGCAGAAAGGAATTTTTAAAAGTCTGGAAAAAAAACTTATTCTGTAGGCGCTGCCGAAAAAAATAGAGAAGGAACTTTAAATATGCCTAATAAACGTACATGCTTGGGGCAGGAAAAAAATAATCAGTTAGCAGTTTTTTAACCTACTGACAAAACTGACTGCACAGCTCAGTGCTCTGTTCAAACAGAAAAGGTCTCTGAAAACTACTGGTGTATTCTCCTTTTGTTGGAGGTCCATGAAGCAAAGCATTAATGTGCATTGCAAGGTAAGACTTGTGCCTCAGAGTGGGTAGTGAACTAACCCCTTCAGTGAACTGTGCAAATGAGAAGCCTGAAAAGGGCGGTGTGCCTATTAACCACGGCTTCTGCACTGCTCTGATGGCCCCGACCAGCAGCCTCACTGGCACATTCAGTTTACTAGAGGTAGAGCGGCAAGGGGGAAGCTATTAGGTTAAAGCTCTAAAACTGCTCCCAATGTGTAGACATCTTGAACAGCTGTCAAAGCCGTTTTGAGGCAGATTTGTGCAGATGTTTTTTCATTTGGCTTTCTGCTCCAATTTAATAAAATCAAGGTTACATTCTTGTGCCCTCACCTCTAGGATAGGGTAGATGCATGGTAAGAAACCTCTTTTTTTTGTTTTTTAATTCATCACCCAAATCTGTAATGGAATGAGGTGTGTGTGTCTGTGTCTGTGTGCACATGCACTCAAACTTGTATGCCTTTGTGGAAGGAAGATGGCTTGAAAAATCACCCCTGCTGGCTAAACTGAGATCAGTGTCTAGCACTCAAGTGTCTTTGCTCAGTTGATTTTTCTTCAGATAGTCTGCAAGATACTGCTTTTCCTTGCTCACTGTCTGTTTTCCAATTGAAACCAAGCAGATGCCTCTTCATCTACCAGAGAGGGCACTGGGTGCCCTGGTGGTGAGATTTTTGGGCTTGCCTGCTCTTCCCCTTCCCCACCGAGCCACTACCAATGTAGTGGAGACCTATGGCAGCTCTGCCAGCCCTTTCCCTGTAAGGTTTCCCTTTATTATTGGTAAGGGCCAGTTTTCTAAATTTTTTTTAGTTGGTCGTCAAACCGTCTTTATCCTTTTCATTCTTACTATTTTCTCCTTTCCTCAGCTTTTCATTTTCTCTGAAAAGCAACATCTTGCTCCTCATTTAGTTGGTCACTTGCACTCCAGGTTTGTGATTTTCCTTTTCCCACTGCTCCTAGCACCCTCACTGTCCCTTCACTGTCTCCCTCCTGCCCTTCCCACCCTCACCAGGTCTCTAGCGGCGCCAGTACATCTCCAGCTCTCTCTAAACAACAGCAATCATACAGCAATTTACAACCGTTAACCAATTAAGTGTCACACCTCTCTGCAAGGTAGGTAATTATTTACGAACATTGCTAAGTTACCACTGTTTGGTGTGACAGATTGTTCGGCTGTTTCTGCTGAAAGGGCTTCAGACAATAATAGTAAGTCTGCTAAAGGTCAGGGTGGAGGTGAACAGCCAGAGCGGTGTGGGGAAACTATAGACATCTGCTAACACACTGCATAGCCCTGAACTGTCCTCTTTAGCTCAGTTTTGTGAGCATTATATGTGTGCTGTATTTGTGGAGTAAAATAGGCTGCATGTTACTTACTTTAAAAAAAAAAAAAAACAGTGGTAGAAAATTCCATAGACACCCCCCCCCCCCCTTAGAGCTCATCATTCAACATTTCATACAGTGGTATGGAGTACTGGACTTCCTTCTTCCTCCCTCGGCCACGCTGCCGCATTCGCATAAACTGGACTGCACTTAGTTAAGGAGGGGCCGTCGCTTCTGCTGAAGGCAGCTGGTTAATGAACTGATGATGTGACGTTACACTGGGGCTCCCAGCCTGAAATGCTGCATGGGATTTTCTCCAAGGTGGAAGATTTATGGTTTTTAACCTAAATTAATTAAGAAGCAGAAGGTTAATTAAGAAGCAGGTTGTTGCTGAAACAGCAACCCCACTTCAAAGTGCTGAAGCCATATATGCTTAATGGGAAACAAACGAGAAAAAAAGGTCAAAACAGACCATGTCTGCTTGCCTTGTTTTCAACTCATGCATCTTGCACATGGTGGGGGTGCTCTGGTGGTATTTTTAAAATGGCAGTGGAACATCTGCCACTCAAAGGAAAATTGGAGTTTGTGGGAAGGGGCATGTGGTTTATTCAGAAAACACTGTTGTTCTTTTGAAGCAGAAGAATGAACCAGATGTATGATTTTTATCTGCTAAGTCCTGGTCATGTTTCCATTGATTTAGTTGATCCAGGATATCCCTCTTACTCTTTTTTGTCCCATAGGTAGCTGGTTTCACTTCATAAATGAAGCAGCAAGTTATTCCCATTCCATCCTCTCTCCTCATATCAGGTACAGCTGCTAGTTGGGGAGATGTGCTTGTAATAAGATAAACAAGGAATCAGTCTCTTGGAAAAGGTAATGTTTTTAGGACTTCAGCTCTGGCTGAAAGAAACACCTCAACCTCAGGTAACTACCATGTTTCTCAGTCAGTTCTTGTTGTCATGTTAGTGATGTATTTGATATCCATTTCTTACATACCATTTTGAATAGATTATTTCTGCTTTTGGAATAAAGGGGAATGGGTGGCTTTTCCCATTTAAAAAGTATGGTTTAAATGGTATTTGTTAAAAAAAAACCCCACTGTTTCTTTGGTGAGACACAAAAGCTAGAGATAGTTACCTTTGCTTGCTGGTTTAATGCTAGAATGTGCTTGGACTTACTGCTGTACACGGCTTCCAGGTGTGCCAGCAGGAAGTGCCTTTGCTACAGGTTTTTGTAAATCTTGCTGCATGACCTTCTGCATCTTTAGGTAGCCAGATATTTCTGTAGATCTGGCCTAGTGATATTTTGGAAAATATTTTTTGAAAGTTGCACCCAGCATTAAAGAGGTTGATGTAGGAGTTTAAGATAAATGCACAAAACACTTTCATTTTCTTTATTTTCAATCGATACTGTATGAATACAAAGTTTCTAGAAAGCTACAAAAATTCTACCACTTTATCAAGAAGGCATCAAAATGTGTCACTTTGCAAAGACATGAAAACACCTGCAGTAACCGACACAAAAATAGCATTTTTAGAGTGATGAAATAATTGCACTTAACTGTCATGGATATTAAAGTTATCACACATATGTACCGCGAAAGCTAGAATACATTTTTTTTTTTTTACAAAGCACTTTATAAAAAAATTCTCTGCACACAAAACCTATAATTTTCATATTACTATCATACTAAAGATAAATTCACTTTAAAGCCAACACTTAAAACATTTTAAACAAAAAAAGGTACCAGTACCTACACACAGACAATAACAAATACAAGAATACTGTACTGCCAAGAGGTTTGACTGAAACTCCTTTTGAAAGCTTCTGCAAATATGTTAAGAAAACATTGGAGAACATTCACTTTTTTTCAAAGAGCCTTCCCTCCCTGTCTAACCTAGAGGTACTTTATCATCAAAAGGCAAGTTCTACATCAAAAGTTACCAGCAGCAGTACAATATTAAAGTAACCACTGACCATATATGAATATGCTTAAGTCACAAACCCATTTTATACACATTACACAAATAAACATAAAGTGAGAATTCCATTAAGTCATTTACAAATGTGAACAAATGCACATGGCAAAAAAACCCCAAACAAAACAAAAACCCAACCTGTTTTACATAAAATGTACTGAAGAATTAAAGGCTATTCAGGTTTTTAATGTTATAAAATTCTTTTGTCTTTTTTTTTCAGGCACATATTGTATTTTTTGTCTGCAGTCATGAGCCTGAATCAGAGGCCCATAAAACAAAACAAAACAAAAACAAATCCACATATTTTGTAAGGAGGTAACAGGGATCCATCTCCTTTTTGTCAACTGAGTGCATTTAAGATTTAATTTACACACTAAAACTAATTACATGATCTCAGCAAGACTGACCTGAAAAGTTAAAAGATGAAGATCTACAAAGTGAAAACACTTTGTACTTTGAAATCATCCAGCCTCATTTTTTTTTTAGGGGGCTAAATGTCTTGTTATGAAAGACAGAAGGGGTGAAAGAGATCATCCTGAGAAGGGTACAAAACTGGACTCTTATCACGTGCGCTCTGTGGCCAGCACTACATGTATCAGGATGGGTCAAGTAAAGAGTAGACAAAACATTTCTCAGTATGAGGAATCCGGGAAAACTATAAGGGGACTACTTCAGAAAGCAAGTATGCCCTAGGAGTTGCAGTGGAAAAATAAATAGATACGGATTAGCACGTCAAATGTTGTATCTGCCTTGAACTGGCCAGTTACTTACATTCAACATTAATGTACACCCTTCATTATTAAAAAAAGCCTATACCGTGGAGTTTTTAACGGAAGAAGCTACTGCCAAACTTAATGAGCTGTAGCTGCAGTAGAAAGGGAAAGTGAGAAACAAGCATTATATCTGCAATTCCTTCAAAATAGTGGTGTAGTACCTATATAAATGATTTTGGAATTCAAGTAAATAAAACTACATTTGTTAGTAGTAATTTTTAACAGCCCCAAAAGGTACCATTATACTTATTTTAATATTTTAGTGAGACAGAAGTATAGTTTATCACAAATATTGACTGGGACAGTTGAAATGTTTTGTATTGATTGAAAATACATGCTCTACTTGTGGGGCGAAATCATCTTTGCCCTACCTCGATCTCATTGAGTTCAACAGGATTACTTGTGTGATAGAGGTAAGTGAAATTTAGACCTTGAAGGAATAAGAAAAATAATATTTTAGAGACAGGGAACTTGAATTATCACAATATTTACCACACAGTGTCACAATATTTCTCTATATAAAAAGTTAATCTTCGTTTTCATCAAATACTTTAAAAATCAAGTTAAAATCGTATTCACAACTATATAATCCCTCTGACAGCTTTTGGTTTTGCTGATATTTGTTCTTTCTAACATATTTTTCTTAAAATCTTGCTCCTCTTCCCATCATTTTTAGTTGTAGTGTTGAGTATGGCCCCCGTTCACAGAAGGTTTCAAATACAGACACATTTTTAAGAGGAGCTAACTAACTTTCTTCTATGGAGATATCACCTGGGAGAAAACCAAAACAAAACAACCCTGTGTTTTGAATAGTGCTGACCAGAGTTTCTCTAACAGCACCTTCCTCCGCAATGCTCACACTTAACATTTCAGTACTTATTAAAAACACGCAATTGCATTTACCCTAATTATCGTCTGTTCTCCATTTTCACCTTAAATTTTATGCATCTGATTTTCAGCATGCATGACTTTGTAAACCAAACTTTAAACAAAAAAATCTTCACAGATACTGAAATATTATTAGAGGAGAACAATAAAGTCACATTTGTCCACTGTCCAAAAATCTGCAGTATATAGATCTCACATTATGCAGATGCACGAGTGGATGAAGAGAATATAAATGTGAATCATTTTCATTTTTATAGCATAAACACATCAGTTGCTGGTTTGCAATGCTGTCAGAAATGGCAAACAGTAGATTATTCTCCAGCATTTTGCACTTTCATCATTAGCAAAATTACATTGCTATAAATGGTGCTCTTTTGTGAATGGAGGCCTGTAGTTTCAACTTTTTCCAATAAACCAAAGGCATTACGGTGATAACTAAGTATTTTTGGTCTCTCTACAAATTGTCATTATTATGGCAGCACTTTTCTAAGCTGGAATTTCAAACCAAAGGCACTTTCATGCTAGAGTGCAGAAGAGTCACAATTAGTTAATTATTTGGTCATGAAATTTAAAAAGGCAGCATTATTAATACAATTCACTTTTCACGGAAAACTATGAATCTGTAACCTTTCCTTTTGGTATAGACATTTAACTGCGTAGTAATGGGACTGACTTGTACTGAGGGTTGGTTTAGACCAAGCAGTCAAAGAGCTTTTCTATGGGAAAAAATACATGTCTTCTTTTAAAAATGGAACCAATTAATAAAACAAGATACAAAATTTATGTTAAGAGGCTAAGGATACTTCTAATATAACGCTAAGGCACTGCATATTGTAATGCTTTGGCAGCTCTCAATTAAAAGGTTCCTAAAAAGTAACAGTAACAAGCTAAATTCTTCCAGCTTACAAAAGAGCTCACAGTTTACAGGCAGCCTGTTGGACTACACACCCCACACTGAACATTTGAAGGATTTAAGGCTTTTAAGAATCAACATATACAGGGTATGAATCATTTACAGAAGTGTAAAGAAAAGACGATGGAAGTAATTTTCCTAATATTACATATGTGAACACCAATAAACATTGTGACTTTTTATACCCTATAGTTACGACATACGTAGTGTGCCAGATTCTATTAAAAAAACTGTACCTGGTTTTGCAAATTGACTTACATACTTTATATGCCTTAAAAAGTTTGCTTGTTATAAAAAAAAAAAAAAAAAAAAAAACACCAAAACCACAATTCAAACCCTAAATAAAAGACAACTTTAGAATGAAATAA
The DNA here is from genome assembly GCF_036370855.1 of Dromaius novaehollandiae. Lineage (NCBI taxonomy): Eukaryota > Metazoa > Chordata > Aves > Casuariiformes > Dromaiidae > Dromaius > Dromaius novaehollandiae. Next base: position 59,779,365 of record NC_088102.1, read on the forward strand.
AACAAAAAAAGTAGTTTTTGACTGGTAACACCAAGTGCTTAGAATAAAGGGCTACCGTTAGGCTGTTACAATGCAGTGCTTTTCCTGATGTGATTGTTAGTGTTAAGAGACCTTACCATGGACATATTTTTCTGTTTTTTGAGTTCACAGAACATAAACTGAAAGATCATCAGCCCTAATATCCACAGACAAATAGCAGCTAGACATCACAGCAATCATCCACCTACTAGACTTAGATCGGAAGCAGGCTAAGGAATTTGAGTGGTCTCCCTTCCCCTCATAGCTGTTTGTAGCTTCCTCTACTGTGAGTCCTCAGCAGTGTTAAGCATTAACAGGATCTGATGCAGGCATATAGCAACCCTCTACCTCTGCTAGGAAATGCTCTAATCTTGATAATTCAACAATAGGCAATTCTAAGAAAGGGTACTATGTAGAAATACAGTATCCCAAAAATTAAGACTGACTTTTTTTTTGACGTCTACGACACTGCCTGGGAGTGAATTCTAGACTTTAATTGCGCATGGGCACATACTGGTAAAGGGCAATGACGAGGGCATTACCAAATGTTAACTTCTTTGATTCATGACCGCAAGAGATCCTCCCAAGAACGCTCTTTGTGGCTGTCTCATGACTGATCTTTAATGTGTCTTGGTTGGCCAAGTGGTGCGCGATCCTTTCAGACAAATGTTGTGCGTGAGAAGGCGCTGCTGGCTGAACACCTGTTTAGACAACTGGTGCTTGGAGAACTGACAGGCCAGTGCCGGGTGCACAGCGGAAGGAGAGAAGCTGAGTAACGCTAACTGGCCTAGCCAGGAAGAATGAGACTGCTTAGCTGACATGTGCGTACCTCAGATTCACTCACACCTACAGCCACATTTTGAGTCCTTACAGTATTAAAATATCTCCAGCTGTGCTTCAGTTCCTGGAGTCTTCCCTGATTTATCAGAAGGATGAATATTACCACATCTGCAGGCAAAAAGAAAGACATCAGACCCCACATGGTACAAATACGTAGTACTAGAAGGCCTTCACAAGTACCAAGTGTGTCAGCTTTGCATCAACTGGCGAGGACTCGGGCGAGGCGTAAGAGCACCATGAATAAAGAGAAAAAGGAGGAAAAAAACCCATCCACTTTCCAATCTTTTTTGCCTGATGTTGGGTGTGATTTTTCTAGCATCTCATAGATATTAAAGCTGTTGATCCTTTCAGAGGCATATGCATTCTTCTCTCAAGCACATTTGTGTTTTGCTTTCAGTTTACAAATTACAATGTTGTCACAATGTTGGTTGTTTCCATTCATTTGTTAATTTCAGTTGCAATTTTTTCATTCAACTTATTAGAAAACATAATTGTCCATATAAAATATAACTGCGCACACAAGACTACGTATAATGCGAGTCTAAATCTTCAGTATTTACCTACTTATTGCAAAAGGAGCCATCTTTTTCATTAAATAATCAAATTTTCATATTAGTACAATACAATTTATATTCTTTTAAAATACACTAGATATGTTAGGGATAAGGGATGATGTTTTCTTTCTCTGCAATATCTGTTTGAAAGTTTAATGGATTAGAAGATTAGTTTCAGCATTGAGAAAAAAATACAAAATTTGCCTAATTTGAGGACCTGTCTGTTTCTATCAGGCATTTCTTAAGGCTATATTTTTCATTTGGTTTCAAACAGAAAAATGTTTCATTTTAAAAAATAATTTAGTGAATTACATTCGTCCGTATCTTCCACCCTAATTAGTTACAAAGATAATTCTATAAAGATTATTAACTTTGTGTACTCATTTACAGTTATAGCTAAAGATTCATTTCAATTTCACTTGCATCGTAAAACAAGTATTTTATGTTGGAAAAAAACCCAAAATAAATTCTTATAAATGCTGTCAGTTTTTCCCCATGGCAAATGCTCTGTCATACATTTTTCTATCAGAATTAAAAATAGGCCTCCACAGGCAGAGGCATTAGGTTCTTAAATACAGTCTTCCCAAAGAACTGTGGTTTACAAATTTGAAGAACACTTAGTTTTAGAAATAATTTTTACAACTGTACCAGAATTTCACAGCTACAATTATATATGAACACATTAAAAATGACTTCACTAAAACAGGATTTAGAAAAATGTGGGTGAAAGTTGGGCCAGAGGCACTGCCACTTAGTGTTGAGGTTTACAGTCTGTGTTTTGATAAAGAAGTGAAATGAACTGTGTATATATTTATATATATATATATATAAATAACTGCTCAGTCCTTTACAAGCCTGTAGATATGGTGCTGTGCTCCATGTTCACTGTTCGACACTTCAAATACACAAGCCATGCAGAGCAGGGTTTCTTGTGTATCCCTGTTTGTTACAACCTATTCGAGGGGAAAGAAAAGGTAGACAGCATATTACAAACTACCAGAGCAAAGCAAGAAATGACTGGTTTAATTTAGGCAATGTTTAGATGTGGCTGTTTGAAATGTTCGCTCGCTCGCTCGCTCTCTCTGTGGCAATTGAAACTGCTGTCCGTGACTGTGCACTCGCAGGGCGCGCTCTGGGGCAGTAGCTCCCAGCTGGGCGCGCCAGGCTCTCTCCCACCCTGCCTGTTTGACCAGGAGCCACGAGAGCGCGGCCCAGGTGCCGTGGGCCTCACGCTGCACAGGAGTCGAGCGCTGCCTCAGCAAAGAGCACCCAGGGCTGCCTTGTCACCTTGCAGTCGTGTGTCCCAGGGCAACTGAGCTGCCCCCAGCCCCCTCCCTCGCATACTGCAGTGCTCTCTGCTCCCTGCCCTACCACCTCCCTCTGCCTCCAACCCTCGCACCTGCCCGAGTACTATGGTGGCAGCAGCATCTTACGGTTCTAAGTGCTTGGCTGGGTGCCACAGCGAAGCTGCAGTGGAAAAGCTGGATAGCTGGATGAAATTGGCCTAAAGGCTACTCTGTGGACCATTCTTCATGCTTTAGATCACCTGCTGGGTGTATCTTCTCCATTACTGCACACTTTCCCTGGCCCAGGAACTAATTAACACCACTGACATTTGCAGTATTGTAAGTGGCATGTCACTCAGAACTCATTAGATGGATGGGATGGCTCAAAGTTACTGCCTTAGGCTCACTACAAACACCAAATAGAGACTTGCATTAAAAAAAACAAGAGAAGTAAGCTGAACTTCTGGAAAGTAACATAGATGTTTGTTCATGTTCTCATCCAGCTTTATCCTTTTCATCCTTAGTTTCTATAGTGCATAATTCTAAGAATATTACGCTGAAGTCACTGGTATGACATGTTCAGTAAGCAATGTGACTAAGGGATTCAGAAACTGCTTCCAAACACTGTGAGTTAAGCAAGCCATATAAAGCCTGAGCATATTTTAGAAGTAGAAAATAAGAGAGTTCGTACCAATAAAATTGTAAAATTTTCCAACACGCTGTTCATCATGTATTTCTCTGGTAAATGCTTCAGCTTGTGTATGAAGTTGATCATATATTCACACATTGGAGAGCGGTTTATTCTGTACACAAATCGGCCATTCTCAAACCTTGCATATTCAGTCTGAAAAAAAAATATTTAGACTAAGACGCTTTAAAATGATTTTAGGGAATGCTAAATCTGGCAGCTTTCTTTCTTTGTGGAGACAGAACAAAGAGAAAGTGGGTCTGAAGCCCTGACAGGTCTCCTTCTGTAGCCTTACTTAGGAACACAGCCACACTCACCCCCCCCACCCCACCCCCACTCCTACCTAGTAACTCCCTGCCTAACCTATACAGTGCCTTGCTAAAAATTCAAAAGCCTTTATTTCTTAAAAGGTAAAATATCATTAATTGTTTTCTAGCTGGTGAATTAAAAACAGAAGGTGAGGATTATGCAAAGGTAAATTCAAATCATGTAACAATGAGTTAAGTTGAAAACTTTTGTGATAAGATTAGTAGTTTTAAGGCAACTGGCTGCAGAGGAGACAGCAGAAGTAAGCTTGTATATTTATGTGTGTGTGTATGTGTATATATAAACACAGCTATGTTATTATGTGATATAATAGGCAATTTATGAATTACAGAAAGATGAAAGACTACAGTTGGAAGAAACCTAGACTGGTCTATACTGCAGTGGCTCTCAAGGACTGAAGGAGGATAAGGTTGTGGTTTCTTGGACTTCTGCTGTCCAGATACCAATTGCTCAGATATCTCCTCAGTGGCTTGTGGGATTTCTTGGCTTTATCTAAGCTTGGAATAATGAAAATGATGGAAAACTTTTTTTATGGCCACAGTGCACAAGAGCTACGTTTACTATAAGGAGGATATGCAAAGTGACCAAGACATCTACAAATACTATGTACAGCTGTAGGCTAAAAGTGTCTGTACAAAAACTACACTGCAGATAACACATGTGGGTGTGGGGCTCATTACGCAAAGAACAAGTGTAATAGCTGCAGTATCACAGTGCAGTAAACCAAATATTTACCCTTCCAGTTCATACGGTTCTGTGCTAAGAGCAAAAAGGCAAAAAAAAAAAAAAAAGGCCCTTCTATGTTAAAAAATACACGTCTGTATCCAAAAGCTGCTGGCAACTGTGGAAAGTGCACATTGCTGTGCATAAAATGTGTGGGGAGAAAATGAACAGAGCACACCATCCATCTCTTTAAAATGTTAAAAAAGTGTACATTATGGGGGATAGCTTACCACCTCAGTCCCAAACAGGCTACATGGCTAGCCAAATGGCTGGAAATGAGAGGAAAGCATTTTTCCTTCAGCACTGGTCTGCCAGGTGCTGGAGGAAGCTGCAGGCTCCCCAGAAGGTGAGTGGCTCTGCTAACAGGGGTTGCCAGCGGAAGCATGGAAGAGGAGCTCCAAAGCAACAGGTAGCTAGCAACGGACACACGGTGACTTAAAACTAACCCTAGTGCTGCTGAGAAGGAAAATATTCCTTCAGGAAGGATGACAGGAGGGAAGGAAAAGACAGCTAAGAGGAAAGTAAAGAGATGAGAGCCTAAGTAAAACCACTGTCCATTTCACAGTCCAAGAGTTAACAGAGGGACTCGAACCCATCACAACACTCACCTCTACTTTTTCTACTACTTGCTTTCCAAATGAGCAGACTTTGGTGGAACAGGTGATTGTCATATTTTCTGAGCTCTCATACTGACTAGTGACTCCATAAAATGCTCCTGTATCATCTTGAATGTTGCAGTTTAAATCAGCCTGTTGGGAAAAGATAACAGATGTTGAAGATCATATTTTTTTCATTTGACTGTCAGTGTCGTAAGTTGTAATTAGCTCACCAGTCTTTTCAGAAATAACACAGGGGAAGAGAGAGGGAATTTTATAGTGGCAGCAATGGCAGTGGTAAAAGTCTCAAAGAAAATACCTGCATTAATGCTGCAGTAAAAATTTTAGGGAAGCGACAATTTCTTCAAACTTTAAACAACAAAAGGCAACACACTGTTTGTCTTTGCTACATATGAAGTTCCTGTCTGGCAGATAGATGATGAACTCACTAGCGGGAAGGGAATGATTATCTGCCTCCAGTGTTGACTCCTCTAGAGGGAGGCTGCCCTGATGCCTTGAATGGCACAGAGCCACCCTGCTCCTGAGGGGCCCGTATTTCATTTTCTTCTTTTTCTTTCTTAAAACAATGAAATCATCACTACAAAGGAAGACAGCTGTGTGACACAGGAATCAATCGCTGATAGAGGACTGTTAAGCCATATGGCCCTGATTCAGCAAAATAGTTGAACTTCACTAAGCTTATGACACAATTCACAGGCTTCACTTTAGCTGTGTGCTCACTGGGCTGGGGCCTACTGGACCAATAAAATATTTCAGAAAGTATTCAATCTTTTTTGAATCGTTTGCCACAGTCTGAATAACTATCCAGCTGCCTTTGATACCTGGCACCACAGATTAAGATTTGCCAGACTGAGTGAGGAAGAGTGCTACCTTTAATTATTTATATGCAAATCCAAGTCCTGAGCGCAGCATGATTTGTTTGGTTGCAAAGGAACAACAGAAGTCACAGGCTGAATTCTGCCTCTTCAGGTCTGCAGCAGCAGTGAAGCTTTTCTGCCACTGAGTTCTTTGTAATCATGAATCCATTTTCAAAAGCCTTCAATTAAAAGAGCCCTAATATGGATATAGCCAGTCTAATGGCTCTCCACAGCTGGATTTTTTTTGACTCTGGCATTAACTCTGGCAAGATTTTCCTTTTTTTGGTGGAAATAACAGATCAACTACTGGAAAGTAATGTCCAAGAATCAGCTGAATTCTTAATTTACGTTTAGATGAGCAGGGACATGCATAATAGGGAAATGCATCTTAGCAGGTGTTTCATTTGCAATTTAGCTGTTTGTTCTTATTGCTAATACAGAGATGTAACATAATAAGAATTTTTCACACATATCTTTTTTTACATGGAGACTTTTTAAGTCTAGTTTACAGGTATGCTTATTTAACAGTTATTATGGAACATGTATAATCCTGATTTCACTGTATATCAGGTCATTTGTAACTACTATTTAATTTTTACCTAGGCAACAACTCATTAATTCTACTTAGTGTCTACAACCCATTTTTGTAGCACTATGTTTTCAGGCAATATGCTGAGAATAGCACACACTGAGCTAGTTTGTGGTATGGAGAAGCCATAGGTCTGCTATTATTTCAGGCTGGCTTTGGTAAATTAATCAGTGGAAAAGTCTCCTGAGGCTCACACACAGTAACACAAACAGTCCTGTAGTCACATACTTTGCATAACAGAAAGAAATCCTATTGCTATTACACCTTGTTTCTTGCACGTTTTGCATGAGATCAATAGTTAATGTTTAATGTACATTTAAAGCAGTGTGTTCACAGTGGCCTGAAAGAAATTGTTCTGAGCTAATAGCAAATAAGCAATTTGCCATCACAGCCGGTTTGCAATTACGTCTGAACTTGAAAAACAGTAGCAGCCATCAGCCCATGCCACAGCTGCTCCACCGGAATTTCTGAAGAATAGGTATTTCTGATAAAACAACTATATTGTTGTCAATGATAGTAATAATCTCTTTAAAATTGGTTATTTCTGCTGCTACCACAATCACAGTTTTATTGTTAAAATATTTTCTCTTTCAGTAAGGGCAAAATAATTAAGAAATCATTACTAAAATGCTCCTCACAATTTCATGTAGTCAAAATGGTCAGCCGCCTAGACCTTTCATTTCAAGCTGCAAAAACAACAGTTTAGAGATTAAAAAAAAAAAAAAGGAATAATTTTATATCTGCTGCTTTCTGATTTTGAAGCCCACTAAAAAAAAATTCGGTTGTCAATATGCGACACTTAACCTGGAAAATTAACACCCGTAGCCATCTGGCACCCTGTTGAGCACTCCTGCAGCTCTTCCAACTCTTACTGAAATCAACGGGAGCCCTGTGTACACAAAAGACACAGGCTGGAGCCCTGATGTTTGAATGAGGAACACTTGAAATTATCACTCAACTGTCATGATTTGAGTACTCTTACAAAATGTTGCAAAAAGCCCATGCTGGCAAAGCAGGTATGAATTATCTTTATTTGCTCTTTGATTTTTTTTGAGTCTGAGGTACAATGAAGGAAGGAAACAGTTGTGGGTTTTTTTGCCTATACAAGAATTTTTATGGTCAACTAATTGCAAACTGCTGCGAGCTGAAGCTTTAAGACTCTTCCTAAAATTATAACATGGACATAAAAATGATAAGCATTGGCAACAGCAAATACTCTTAAATGAATGTGACCAGCACCTCTCCTAATACTACAAGAATGTCGTCTATTCTCCCATACCAAAATAAACTTTGTCCCTCAACCTGGTTCAAATTCGTTCATTAAAGGCTGAGTATATGAACACTAGGAAGAAGTGCATATCTGTCACTCGAAGGAAGTAGTCGCAATCAGGAATTGAAAAGATTTGTTCCATGTTGAAAGCCTCTCTTAAGGAAGGAAAGAAAATCATGTATGGCAAAATACAAAATTTTGGGCAAAGGATAAATGATGGTGATGAAGGACTTGTAAAATATATTGCTATGGCTTACATAGTAAGGGGTTCATTTAAACATATCTGAAGGCAAAGTTGTATCTCTAGAACCAAAGTGGGTCACAGAATTTGGAGACTGCTTTTTTTTTTCCCCTGAAAGATAATGATGCTACCAAAGAATGGGGCTGTGCTATAGATAGGCACTTCTGTGGCTGTGAGAATTGTAGATGCAAATTTGAGCAGGAATAAGGTGATGTGGTACCTCTGTATTCAGTTTTAGCAGGCCTATTGCTACAATATTGACTCCCGTTTTTGTGTCTACATTTTAGAAATGATGTTGGAAAATTGGAAGGGGTTCAGAAAAGACTTACAAGAATGAGTTCAGGTCTGGAAAACATCCTTTGTAGTGAATGACTAATGAAACTCCACCTACTTAGTTTTTCCAAGGGAAGTTTTTCCACGACTTTGTCATAGCCTGCAAGTTGCTACATGGAGAATAGTCTTCTGATAGATAAATCTAGCAGGAAAGGACATAAAAGAAAGCTAAAGCTAGGCAAAAGCTAAAGGAGAAACAAGGAAGAAGCTGGTAACTCTGATGATAATGAAATGCTGGAATAACTTTAAAATGTGGTAGAGTCCCCACCACTTGGGGCCTTTTTCAGATGAGCTTATTAGCTAACCAACAGGAATGCTCCAGTTCAAGTAGGCTTACTGTCTGTATGCAAGAGGCTCACTGCTTGTATTACACAAGAGGCAAGACCGGATAAATATAATAATTCCAAATTTGAAATTATGAATTTATCTTACTAACCTCAGTTAACCCTCTACTTAAAATTTTCTTTTTTCAGTGATGCCTGTGGAAAAAAACTTGACAGCAGTCAAGCTTCTGCTGTGCTGTGCTTGCGGTCTCTCACACTAACTACCTTTGTCTCCTTATTTCCTTGATATTCTCCCTCTATCTATCTGTTCTCTCTCATTTTAGACTTAGAGTGCAAGTCTCACTGGGCTGTAAAGCATTTTTCCTTCTGTGCACACAGCTTCTAGTGCAACCGTGCTCTGATCCCTAGCTCCAAGAATGAAGGTTGGTGGGCGCTACTGTAGCGCACACAGATAAATAACCTTTCAAATGATGGCATGATCACATCTGATGAGCAACAGTCTCATTTTCTCATTGAATTTTAAAATACAAGATCAGTACAAGCTAGGAAAAGAAACCCCAAACCTGTAAAACACAAATGGAATTACTTTTTTTTAACATGTGGGGAGGGATTTCAGAAGTAAAACTCTAGCCTTGATTTATTTCTAAGAGCTGAGCTATGTATGAGCTGAATGCCTTTGGAGGAGGGGGAGCCACTCAACTTTCTGGCACCCTTTCTCCAGTGATTAATTCATTAATACAGCATAGCTTGTCAATGTGTAGCACTGAAAACGTTACCTATTAAGAACATCAAGTGTTTGAGGTGATGCACGAAGAAGCCTCTACCAGTGTGCCAGAGCAAGCGCCAAACAGAGCTGGCTGCGGGCAGAACAAAGCGGCGGGGGGGCACAAGTGCTCTCAGCCTCCGCGCTGGAGGCAGCGGGGCGGGTGGCGGGGCACGCAGAGGGGAGCCTGCTTGCGATATAACAGCTTTGCTTAGCAAAAAAGCAACACTAGCAAAAAATTGCTAAGACGGGCCTAAATTCTCCCTGCTGCTTAGAAGGGAAACAGCACCTATGGGCAACAGCGTGGGATTTGGGGAGGGCCAGGATAATTGACACTAGCACTCAGTAGTTAACATTAAGCACATAAGGCCATTTGTTAACAACATACAGGTTTTAACTACTGCTGACTGCAGGGAGGTGTGTTACTCATATGACCACATCATGCCTCCCCTCCTCCTCTCCAAAGGGTGATCAAAGAGCAGAGATTCCAAATTGTGAAGCAATTTTTTCCAACGGGAGCATCTGGATCGTTGGCACAGCGCGCCGCTCGCTACGCTGCAGCTTTGGAATTGCTTCCAGGGCTGCCACATGGTTGGGCCTGTGACGGACAGGCCGGGCTGCTCGGCCGGCCCAGCTGCTCTGCCCCTTGACTCATTAGCGATTCTGCAGCGCTCGTGCCCCAGCAGCAATTTGGGGCCGCGGCCGCCACAGGCACCACCGGCCGAGGCGGGGGGAAGGGGTAGAAAATGGACGGCTGCTTTCGCCCCTATCTAATTTGTTTTGCATACATTTGCATGCTGGCCATAGCCGCATTCCCGTTACAGAGCCCGGTTGTGAATCGCAGCTCGTTTGCCAGGCAGAGCTGGCAAGCATGCGTGAGTGTGTGTGTGTGTGTGTGTGTGTGTGTGCGTGAGAGTGGGAAATCCAAGAGTCTATATTGTGCAATATAAATTACACATAAAAATAGGGGAAAAAAAAGGCAGTAACCACAATTGTGCATGTGTATGACTGAAGAATCGCTGCACCTTTTAAGACTGCTGTAGGCACATGGGGATCAATTCAGAAGGGGGTGGGAGGAGACCACAGGCACAAGCCATTTCTGAACACTGATTACATGGATAAATTGTTTGTTCCAGTGTATCACAAAGAGAAGGAGAATTATTTTTCATGCCACAGCTGTTTTGAATAAGAATAGGAATAAACTTAACCATCCTCCTCATGTTACTTACCACTAATTATGGCATATATTTACATCTATAAAACAGTGAAATTTTGGGGGACATAATTTAATGTCCCATTATTGTGTAGATCCCTTTATTTCCATTCCACATTTGAATTTCAAAAATGTTTAGGACTTCAAAGCATCTTTAAACGCTTGCCCTAATTATAATATGCATTACTTTCTAAAACTCCTAGTTTGCATTGCAGATTCCTGCAAATAGAGGCATTCATTTTAAACATCAATTAATATCATCCACGCATCTTCAGATGAGTTTTGGTCTCTGTTTCAGAGTTGCACTGAGCTCTGAGTAAGCTTTCATCAGCTTGAAGAATATCTCAAGCTATTGCAAACATTTAAAATTAAGCCAGTGGATCAGATCAGTAGAAAGCCAGAAAGCCCAATATTAGTTTATATCTACTGTTTTTTCCCTGTGTTACTAGTTAGAAAACATCCCTCCTCCTCTCAGATTTATTTGCTTCCCATGCCTGTTCCTGTAGCAGCAGAAGCCCGAGTTCAGACTTGGCACAGAGCTTTTGTAGGTGCCACATACATAACATACGGCCAAATTATTGACAGTTCTGTGACCCCAGCACTAAGGATCCCAACAGAGGCTCGGAGCCCGCCGTGCAAGTACAGGCCGTTATGTAAAGAATTTATGCAAAAGGAGAATCCTTGTCTCAGAATTCACAATCAAAGATCAAGGCAAAACATGAGAGAGAAGTAATTAGCTAAAACAGAAGAATTTGGTCTCGGCTGTGTTAGAGACATATATGCGCTGATGAATTTAAGGTGATCTTACAGTAAAAACTGGTTGCTAGATTAACTCGTACTAGACAGGGGTAAGTTATAAAAATGGCAAAGAAAGCAGGACTATAAAAAGGAGATACAGTCACAATTTTTGCCTTCCTAGAGCAGTTCCCTTGCCAGAATCAAATGTATGTTATAATAATGGCAGAGTCAAAATGAAAATATTTATTTATTGGCGCTGGGGCTGAGAGATACTGGATGCAAAAGGCAGGTGGATTAAGGAGACAGCTGTACCTTGCACTTCATGCAGTAGAAAATAGAGAGCCAGAGGAGGCACAGAGGCACGGAAAGCTGGGGGCGGGGGGGGGAAGGGCAGGAGAGCCAAGAAGAGACTTTTCCTTTTACACCTCCTGCACAGATAGGTAGGAAGAGGCCAGGAAGTGTGACATCCAGATGTGTCACCAGGATTGAGGCCAGAAGCTTATCTATTCACAGCATCAGGCTGTATTTCACAGGAGATAAAATCCATATGAGCCAATAAACCTCTGCAAAGCAAAACAGCACATTGCTTTGTACTCAATACCTGCAATGCTTTGCAAAGTCAGCTCAATTGCCAGATGTCTTCTTGCAACATTTCAGACCCTGCTTTCCCCCTTTTATTTGTAATCAAATCTTATAACCGTTATCACAGGGAAAACCAAAAGGAAAGAATTCTGCTCAGAAGCCTCAAGTAAACCTGAATGGTTTCCCATTAGGGAAAGAGAGAGGAATATTCTCTCCAGCTACCAGAGCTAAGCTGTTTGCTGCCTTAGTCATTCTCAGTGTGACTGCTCCTCTGTGGGCCTCCTGCTCCCCATCCTTCCTTTCAGCACTAGATTTAATGACCAAATGAAATATCCTTTTTGCTGCCTACAGGGACGTGCCAACTTCTCTTTAAATCCTTTTACAGCTTTGCCATCACTTCCGGCATCAAATTCTCACCTTCACTTTCAGGGTGCCACATGCCGCAGCACCTGCCTGCGTTTCTGCTGTGGTTTCCTTCTGCTCCTCTCGTTCATAGCCCCTGGTTTTCTTTTGATTCTCCTTGCCGTGCTTTCTCACCTGTACTGCTTTGCCTACCACAAATTCGTACTCCTCTTTTACCCATGTTACAATCACGTTGCACCAAAACCTGGACTGTCACTGGACACTAACCGCTCAGCTATACTCAGTAGGTTATAGTGCTGAGCAAACCATCGGTGGTTACATGGTAATGAAGAAGGTAAGGTAGAAGACAACAGAAACAATGGAAAAGGGGAAATAGCTAAATAAAGAGTGAGAGAGAATACTGTAAATAAGCAAGAACTGTACTACATGGACAGAACCTGGGAAACCTGGGAAAAGTTGTTTTTTAGAGTAGGTGGAGATAGAGAATGGATACAGAGTCAGAAGCGGATACTGAATTTTAAAGAAAAGAACAAGCCTACAAAATCTAGTCTGTTTTTACATTAATAAACCCAAAGTTCCTAAAGGGGTCAAAAAGGCAGTTGACAACCTTTGCCAGCTTTACACTGGTAATATATGACTATTTTAGAACAGTTTCTAAAGGCTCTCCATAAAAATGGCAACAGTGCCTTTTTTTTTTTTTTCCTCTCAAGTAAAGGACAGTGAGCTGACAATTTAGGATCTAGTTCTCATGACACAACCATCTTCTGTTTTTCCTATATATATTTCTAGCAGGGGGGCAATGGTGTGAGGTTTATTCTTAGAGGCGCATTCATCATGACTCTTCTTACACACACAACACTGCCCCTGGCACCCTCCCTCTGCCTTTGCTCAACCTATGAGAGAGAAAATCTGCTAACCTGCTACAAGGTCATGGCTCAGGAAGGTGTTCTCACCACATTTTTAATGTCTAATTCAGAAGGATGTTAGCACTATATGTTTTTTAATCTCTCAGTTATCGCAGATACAAAATTGCATTAAAAGACCACTAAGTCTGCAAGGCACAGTGAAGTTAGGAAATGTTGGATTTAAGTTGCTTACACAGCTTAATGCATCCTGACTGTGGAACTGCATTATGATAGTCTTTAGTTACATGACTGCACGCTCACCCATTGAGCATCTATTCAATATTTGTCTTCATCAGTGTGGTCCAGTCCTTATTTCCTGCACACTACTCAAAATCCCCACTGAACATAGAATCACTATTTTTATAAAGGTTTTCTCCATGGCATTATCTTGACTTTTTATAAATGTCATTGAGTTTGTTTTCTCAGTGACCACCTGAGGTGAAGGGATGGTTATCTTACCCGTATTACAGATGGGGAACTGAGGTGAGAGGGCTAAAGGTGTGCACTGCTTGTAGGTGATCAATCAGAGAAGCCTAGTAATTAAGTTTTCAAAGTCATGAGTATGACACAGACCTTAATGTTCCAAAGAAGATCTCTACTGGCTTTAGATACATCTTTGAGCACTCAGCACATCTGAAAATCAGTTTCCACATGCAGAAAAAGCAGAATATACACATACGTCAATGACCATTGCACAAATCTCTTCTGCTGCATGGGCTAGTATAAAGTTTGGGGCTTGTCTTTGCTTGTCATTCTCTGTGTGTACTAAAACAACAAGCGGGTAAAGTGATGTTCGTTTTGCTAGGGGGTTTCACAAATACTTACTACGCAAGGTACATTGGTGAGGTGAGGGTCCTAGAGTTCACACCTAAGCTTTGCAAGGAAATGTACTTAGTGGTCACAGACCCTTACCTCTAAGCCATATTCCTCCACAGCTAGATTTCTTCTGCCCTTACGCTTGTCCTGTTCCCACCTCTCGTGTAGCCTCTCTACTGTATGCCTTCATCCCTATGTTCCCCCACAGGCTCCTCATCCCAGATTCGCCCTCCCTCTTTCTGACTCTGTGTTCCTGTCTGCCTTCTGTTGCACTTCTCTGCTACCTCCTGTTCCTGGCCTCTTTGCTCAGCCAGCCCTCACATGTTTGGTCTACAGCTCCCATTCCCAGTTTTAAGCCATAGGAATTTTCCAATGGATTTCTTCTACAGTCTAGCACTGCTCCTGCTCAGTGGTTTATAGTTTCTAAACACAGATTTGAAAAAAAGAGTCCTTCATTCTGTGTTCCCGTATCTGGTGCCACAGAAGCTTTTGGTAAGATACAAAGTCTGGGGTATGTCTAAGATGGAGAGTATTTCAGGCCAGGTAGGTAAACTTTAATTGAAAATGACAAACACCAGAAAACCTAATAATAAGCAGTGATTCCAGATCCACCTTTTCTGTAATTAGATCGTTGTGGCTTTGAAAGACAAGTATTGCAAAAACATTTAAAATGTTCAGATGATAACTGTTGCGATGAAAAGGAATATAGCACAAAACCCCAAATGCATGAGCAGAAAAAGTATCACTGTAAGCATAAGATCTAGCCAGGAGATTTGATGATCCTTTCAGATGAACCAATGTAAGGTTTCATAAATGCAGCAAAAGAAATCTGATGTATTAATGAAATTCATCAAAACTAGATCAACGTATTTTTCAACATCTCAGCCTTCCATTCAAAAATTTTTTTTTTCACAACTCATATGAGCAGGTTTAGCTTTTGGAGCACAGTCACACAGCTGGCTACTAAACAGGCAAGGGGAAAGCAGATGTGTTCCAGCAACCAAAACTGTTAAGGAAAATCCTGGGACCCTCCCAAGCTCACAATCTTACTACAGACCACGCGGTTCAAATATAACTTGGTACCTGCTGTGTAAATGTGGCCTGATGTCAGGACTGATATTTGTATTATTTGCATTCAGCAAGGGTCCAACATTTGAAACACAAAAAATACTTTTAAATTCTCCATTTAAGTGGCTTCTCCTGTTTTTCCTTACACCGCTAGATGGCAGTTCACCATTTACAAACAAGGACTCCCATTACCTGTTTGCTCCTGACAAGCAGCTGTGTACAAGGCAGCTCTGGCACGCATCTGCCCTTGGATGTTGTCTGCGATACAGACTTGGCATGACACTGTCAGCGAGAGCGGCTTTGGGCTAGCGTACTGCTTGAAGGATCTACAGCTTTGCACTTTTAAACGATGCAAGAAGACATATCCATGAGTACACTAAAGGATGCTAAATACTAAACATAGGCCTTACCGACAAGAGAGTTTGTACATCTCACGTCTTACTCACCCAGAACTTTACGAGGAAGAAAGCATTTTGTGGCCCCTTCCCAAACAATTCCTTTAGACCGCCCTTCTTTTCAGGAAATTTGTCATAAATCTGACGAATGTCCACTGATTCAAGCAATGGGTCACTGTAAGAATGGTTAGCATGTCCAATGTGTACGAAGAGGTGTTTATTGTACTGCAAGGAAAAAAAAAAAAGAAAATCAGTGCTGCACAGAAAGAGCAGAAGTTTATTAAGCCACAGGCCTGTGTGTTCCGGCTGAGGGAGGCCCGCTTTGAAGGATTAAACGACTCACACATTACTCCTGGGACCATGATTATCTGTAGTATGATTTCCACGAACAACTTCAGTGATTGTGGCATAGCCTCTTGTGAACAAGGGTCAACATCATAAAACCAGTGTTCCCACTGCAAACCACAAAATATGGTCATCTTCAAGAGAGTGATTTACACTCAAAGACCCAGTGGCAGCAAGGCGATGCCCTCTGCAGAACATGATAAGATCAATATGGTCAAGAGGAAAGCCTATCGCTGTCTCTTTAAACCATACCTTTAAATGTCCCACATCCTCAGAGTCTCAATTTCTGCGAGTGCCAAAGACCCCATACCCATACACTTCTTGTTTAAAGAAAAAACATCACTCTACCATATATTGCTAATGCCACTTAACTACAAGAGATGGAATGGATTTTCCTTTAATCCCTAGAATTGCAATAGCTAGCATTCAGTTACTGTGTTGCTGCTATTATAGAAGCGTTCCTTACTGTATGTCCTCCAATGTTTTGATGCAGGTAATATTCAAGAAACAAATTTTTACCACTTCCCTTGAGAGCTAGTTTCATTGATGACTCTCTCTGCCAAAATGTGTTCAGCTTCAGTTTCCCTATTTCTTCACTTCATCCCATCATACCTAATTACAATTACTGGAATCACCTAAGCAATCCCTTTCCTTTCTGGGGTGAGATCCAAGGCCCAGGGAAGTCCATGGCAGCCCCCTACTGAGTTCAGTATGGTCTTTTATGGGCTGCCATTTCGCCAAGACGAGAGCCCCTCTCAGCACCTAAAATTACAATGTAAGGGCAAACTGCAGAGAACTTCCACTAGTCAGTCAGCAGCTCACAGCATCGTGTGGGCAGACGGAAGGAGCTTGATAGTGCCATGCTTAAACATTTGGGTTTTTAACGATGCAGATCACAAAACATTTTGCTATCTCAATTAAAGGAAAACTGATATGCAGTCAATGAACACAGAAAACCCAGGCATATTGAACAGATGCTGTATATAAGGGGCAATTCCCAACTGGTAAGCACAAATAAAATATTTAAAACCCCAAAGCAGACCTCATTTAAGCTATTTTGTTTACCATATACCTGCAGAATGAACAAATTGAAATGACAAATCTAAATTAATTGGACATCCACTCAGAGCCTTCCTTCAGCGTAAGTGGAGTCTTCCCTAGCAGATGTCCAACACTCTGGGGAAAAGAAAATGGACTGGCTAGATTTCTGTACTTAAGAAATTAAATTGAAATCTGTTTAAAATCATCTAGCACAGTGAAATCTGAATTTAGGATCAGAGAACACTCATCTGTGTATGTGGCCAAAAACGAGTTTATGTATGTTCTCTATTCTTTACAGTTTTTTTTAAAGTCTTCTGAAAGAAGGAAAGTTTAACACTTTGATATGATGTTTGCACAAACAAGTCTTCAGCTCAATTCATATAATATGTGAGCACCAGTTACACAGTTTTTCCTTGGAGCCTTCCGAAAACCTTATCTAAGTGAAACGCAGAGGCGTCCTAACTTCCTAGGAACTGTCAGGAGCCCCAGACAGTGATTCTCAGAAACCTGCTCATGTTGGGTCTTGCAGCTAGCCAGGAACGAGATGCAGGGGGCATGGGCTGCGTCACCTAACAGGGCCATAGACAGAAGCCTGTTGGTGGTCAGGCAGACGTCTCTGTTTATCAAGGAGAATTCCCCTCTTGGAGGTAAGCACTTAAAAAAATCTAAAAAACTCCGAAAAATTAAACTGAAACATTTTTCTTCCCCTGACGCTCCCATATCCTGCCTAGAAGTGCCCAGCAGTTGTGCTGTCCCCAGGGACCTGCGATGCTCCAAAGCAGTGCTCTGCTCTTCCTGTGTCAGAGCAAGGCCTTCAGAAAACACCCCCCCATTAACTACCAGGTTGTTATTTATTCTGGGATTCTTTTCTCTCATTCTTTCCTGCTGGAGTTGTTCCAGTTTGTACAAGTAACCACACTTTTATTGGAATACAACTGAGATCTCAGGTTCTCCTATGCCTAGGAAACGGCTTCCCTCCAAAGGGGGTCTCTCCCCCAAAGGTCACTGCAGAGTGAAGGAAGAAGAAGAGCTGTATTTTAAGAGTTTCGTGAGCGCAAATTCCCAAGACAAATGCACGCGTGGCACCTTATTTCACAAACTAGGAAAATGTACAAATTGCTCAGAACTCAAACCTCAGTTAAAGAAATCGCGTTTTAGGAACATGGAGCAGATCAGGAAGTCTTTATGCTGCTTAAATATAAAAGTAAAGGCAGCTGTAAAGCTACTACAGTTGTCTGCAGAGCTTGCCAAAGTACCAGATGCTGCTGCAGCAAAATTTCCAACAGGGTACATACAGTAGGACAGATGGTATGACATCACCTGACAACATTCTTCGGACGGAAATGTTTATTTTGATATTGCAACGTGTCATTATTTTCTCCTTATGTTGCTGTAATTCCTATACTAAGTAGAATCATTACTAACCTAATTCGATATGGCATATTTCTACAAACTAATAAATGATAATGTAATAAATATTAGGAGCAGGATAAATGGATACTGAAATGTTCCCATAGTTTTTATATAAGCACACTTCACGACAAAACTGTATGTACAGATAAAAGCCATAAAGCTAAGTTGCATGCCTATATTTTTGAGCTCATTATTGCCTGAAAAGCTTAAAAACACCCTCATTATAGTCAGAATTCACTGTTATTTTAGACTGAGTATTCCAGAGTCATTGAGATACATTAGGCACCAAGGAATTTACTCATGTCACAGTATTTAAGGGATTTGCATCTGGCATGGGGGTAATAACATGCTTTAGATGCTGTAAACCACCATAGGTCAAATCCTGTATTTTCTGAGGATAAAAACTACATTAAAATGTACGCAGAACATTCTCAGCTACTTTGTCTTCAGCGTCTGCATTTACGCAACGTGCCCTGGAGATGGCTGCCTCTTACCGAGCTCCTTTCCTTAAAAAATTCTAACTATCTGAAGAATGCAGTAAAGCCATGAAAAATGACTGTTGTCAAATAGTACCACGAGAAAAATTATAATCCACTTAGGAATTTAAAAGAACCAAGACAAACTGCCAATGGCAGGGGATGCTAGCATTTAAGCTGGAGCAGAACAAAGACAAATCACCTACATTAGTTTTACCAGCCAGCATATATGTTCGTAACAGCGCCTCACAAATTTTATGCTGATATTCTGAGGCAGCTTATATTCATGGCCTTTCCGGTCCCTGACACGCAGGGTCGCAAGCCGCTGCACTTCTCCCTGCCGCACCCCTGTGCTGCTCCACACCGATGAAGTCAGCGCCAAACCTCCAGCTTGACACACCGTCCTGTACAAGACCAAGCCTGTTACCAGCCAGCAGCAGCCAGGCGCCGCCTGCCGCGCAGGTAACTCTCCGGCACTCTTGGAGGCAGGGCCCGGGCTGGGCTGGGCTGGGCTGGGCTGGGCTGGGGCGCGCGCCTGGCGGCCGAGCCGGAGCAGCTGCGCCTGCAGCGGAGCCGCCGGCCGCTCCCGCCGGCCTCCGCGCCACACCGCGCCGCTCACGAACGGCCCTCTGCCTGCTCCGCTCAGCGTGGGCCGCTGCCCCGCTTGGCCTGTTAAAAATACCTTGCTGGCAAGGTTGCTTCATGAGATCTGTAGGTTCCCGCAAATTTCAAGTACAACAAATGCAATGGTGAGGCCATCTATATCTTTACCTGCAGCAACAAATTCCTGTGAGAAAATGCCATCATCGAGGCTGGCAACTTGAAATGATCGTTATCTTGTGTGCCCCCCAAAATCTCACCATCCAAAGGAGAAGTCCACCAAAAGGCTCTGTGGCATCTCTGCTGTCTCCCCTGAGATGGAGGGAGAGCCTCTGGGTTTGGACCGGATACTCTCTATCAGCGTTCACCAGGGGTAACGCGGCAGCTCGGACGGAAAGGGCGAGTGCAAGGCTAGGGCAAACCTGAATTTTGTCTGAACAAGGGAGAGAAAACAGCACTGCTCGAGTGCCTGTGCCTGGCTTCTGGAGACACGCACCGTGCAGTGACGCACACTCTACCTCCACAGATCGGTCTAACCCATCATTTTAAAGCGTTAGGGTAGTGCCTGCACTTCTGGAGGAGAAAGGAACCAAGTGGGATGGACTGATTAAAAAACAATCACTAATGTATCAGCTGTCTGTATGCAACTGCAACCTGTAACCTGCCCAGCCTCAGCGCTGCTGTCTAACTATATCTTGTAAATCTGACACTCTTTAATTTCCTGCTGATGTACAAAAATAACTTGCTCTGCCAACAATTTTTCTTATTTCTACTGAAATACTAGTAACTGAATATTTCATTCCAGTTGCTCTTGCCCTCCACGGAAACAGATCAGGAGTTATAACATGTTAATGCTATAACTGGAGTCTGTAGCAATTCCTGTTACTAAGGTCGTTTAATTCTCCATGTGAAAAGTTAATCTGACTTTTCTGTGCCTGCATGTTACCATACAACCGCGTAGTCTCCTTGGTCTGTCAGGGACCTCCGCCCATTCATCTGCTGCCCAGATCTGCTCGGGGACTGAATCAGGAGGGTGCAGTAAAAGGAGACCTTCAGCCACGTCACGGCTGCAGAAATTAGGAGGTAGGTCAAGGCGGAGCAGAAGCTGCCGGAGAGGCATGGCAGTCTCTGGCTGAAGCAGCTCAATCTTGCCCAGTACTTCCCAGCCCCGCCTTGGGAGTCCCAGTGTGAGCCTGGGGCTTGCCAGCTGGGCAAGCTTCTCTGGCAACGCTGTCAGCGTTATGTACTGCAACAGTGACGACGTGTCCTTCAACTCTGCTCTGCCTGATTTGAGACCTTGGCTCCCAAATCCAGAAGTGCTGAATGCTCAGATGGGAAAATTATGCCTGAATATATGAAGCTCTCAATAATGCTAAGTATTCTGAAAAATCAGGCTTATGACAACTCAAGGGGGACCCTCAAAATCAATGGCTCATTCATTTCTTTGCACCTGAATTTCTTGGTTTGTAAAATGTGAGTAATAATACCTTTTCACTGAAAAAATGAATGCATTAATACATCTGTGAAATGCAAGTGGGGGAAATTAGTGATTCTGTTTGGAGGAGAGTTTAGACAGTGCACAGTAAACAGGGCATGGGGCCACACATTTCAACTGCAGAAGAAAACAAACTACTGAATAGCTGCTCATCAATCAAGGGCCACCTACATGCACTGAATGAAGGGTGAGAAAATAAATATGCAAGTATGTAATTAAAGACTGCATCACAGAGCAGACATATGAGGACATTTCCTAACTTATTCTGAAAGCTTGACTTTGCCCTGCCGTGCCCCCCACCTCTCAGGCCTGAGCCGCGCGTCCTCGCCCCGGGCCCTCTCCATGGGGAAGGGCAAAGCGCCCTGCAGCCTCGGGGCGGGGGGGGCAGGGGCCTCCCCCTGCAGCCAGCCACCGCTTTTACGGCACTCTGAGCCGGGGCGCTCTCCGCTGGCCCCCGCCAGCTACTTCACAGCTGTGCAGGGAAACACCACTAATCCCCGCAGTGCTCCCCTGACAATTGTAATTTAACAGCAAGAGGAGCCAGTGCTCCGAGCCGGGCTAGGTAGGCTGAGGAGACAAGTCGGTGCTCCCGCGAGCCGCCCGGGCCAGCTGTCTCACGGCTCGCTCCTGCTGCAGAGCCGCAGCCGCCCCAGCGCCGGCCTCCCTGCCACTAATGCAGAGGGCTGCGCGGCCCGCTGCTGGTACGAGCCTTTTGGCATCGCGGGGTGCAGCTGCGCTCGCTCCCTCTTTCCCTCCCTCCTGCTTTCGTGTATGCCTTGCCAGACCTGCTGCCCTGCATAACCCAATGCAGCTAAAGTTATTGTGGTTATTTTCATTTCCTGGCTTTGCCCAGGGAGCAGCTAAGACCTTGGCAGAGCTGTGCGCGTACAGCTCCCCAGCCACCTGCGGCTGGGAGGCCGGCAGAGGGAGCTAACAACACTGCTTGGTGGTTGGATTTTTGTTTAGTCATGCAAAAATAGCACTAACTATTTTGTTGGGGATTTTTCAACAGCAGTGATGGATTCTGAGAAGAGGGAGAGAGCATGTGTGAAGGCGACACCAGGCAAGCACGTGCCTGGCAAGATCCAGGCAGCCTTTGCAGCTGTTCGCAGCACTTAGCGTGGGCCAACTTCGAGGAATAAATCACGCTCCGCTGCTCTGCCCACGGCACCATGTTTTCAGCCCAGGCCCCTCACTTGAAGCACCAGCGCCCTGGCGCTACAGCAGGGTTCAGAGCCGGCCCAGACACCCGCTGCTCCCCGCAGGTGCCCCCAGGGATGGAGCGAGCGCGGAGGGCTGCTCCAACGCGCTGCTCGAGGCGGGAGCCTGTGTCCGTACTAAACCCCCTCAAAGGGGGTTCTTGGCAGTTTTAACTAGAGACCCCTGAATATGAACATTTTTCAGAATGTAACATGCACTTCCCAGTGCCAGTGCAGAGCTCCCCAAGCACTGCAAAAGAAATGACCCTTACATTTTGTTAAACTTTGTCTGATTTTAGATTAAAATGTCCTAAAATCCTGAGTCTGACACTAGAATCACCTGAAGGTGGGTTTACTTCCTCTTCTTTTCACGTAACAAAGATGCTGAACAAGGACTTCTTTGTGACTAAAACGCTGAACTACTTTTTATACTGTTTATAGGGAATACAGAAAGGATAAACAATGCTTTTAACAATGCAAATTGTTCAAGGAGGGAGTGGTTTTTTTGAGAAGATCTCATTTATTTTTCATCACTTAGGTGGTTTGATTAACTTTGGTGAATTTTACTGCATTTCGCTAATGATGGCAGGCTGTTTTTATGGCCCTTTTGCAATTGCTTTCACTTTCTGGTTCTCAGGCACAATTCTCTCTGGGCTCACAAAGCCCTTTTACAACAACAATAAAACCTGAATTAAAACATAAAGAATATTTTATTTCTTCACCACTTTTTAAAATACATTTTGAAATTTGGACCTAACACAATCTGACAGTTTGGATAGGTAGGTTAATACCAAAAATGCCTATCAGGCACGTTCTTTATAGTCCTAAGACATTTGAGATGTAAAGCTGTCTGAAGTGCTTGCTGTTGAAATGAATGCAGCAGCAAGAGTGAGAAACCTTGAAGAAGGACAGAAAAAAGGGCTTGTTTTGTTGGGTGGTGATATTTTTTTCCTTGCTGGGAAGCAGGCTTGAATATATTTAGGAGAACCTGGGATTATTATCAGTTCAACGTTAGAGCCTTTGAATTTTACAGCTATTTGTGTAACAGACAATTGTTTAGATCTCTTCTAATCTGCTTGCGTACTCAGTTTATATTTGTTGGGGGAACATGGGATTATTTGGTTTAAGCATTTGCCCTGAACTTCCACAGAGCCACTACAGTGAAAATGGAAAGCCCCCCATTAAATAAATCCCCTCTTGAAAGCAACAGATTTGCAAATAAATTTGTTAATGTAGTGAGACTATGGTTACACAGGCTTGGCAATAATTAAAGGTAACTAAGAAGAACTCTGGTGTTTGGATGTGTACGGGCAGATTCTGTGCAGCATTTAGGAACTGGATTTGAGCACAAAGTGCCATAAAAGGAATACAGAGCTTGACATTTGTAAATTGCATTGATTTTCACATAAAAGGAGGAGAAATTTTGCTCATCTTTAATGACAGAATCACTATTCCAAGATGTTGCAACTAACTGTGGTATCTTACGTCTTCCAGACTATCTTCTGCCATACAGAGTTACAGTGAAGCTTGCTTATTGTTTCCTTTCTATAATTTTTTCTTTTGTAAATGGAACAATTTTGTGGCTAGGCAAGGGAAAAAAGTCAACAGCCCTCAACAAGTGACAGGACTCTACTGAGCACATTTCCGACCCACCAGAATGCCCACTCTAAATTAACATAACTGCCTGACATTGAGGGGCTTTTGTACTTTTAAACACCAATTGCCATTGGAAGAACCCCAGAAATGTTTAATGCCCCACTCCTACAATGAGTTCTCTGTAGGAGGACCTTTATGCCCATGCACAGCCCCATTGAAGTCGCTGGGAGTCAGCATGGGCAGACAGACCTAAATTTCTAATTGCTGTGCAGGAATACAGACTGCAAGGGGCCTCCTAGGGTCATCGAGTCCTGGCCCCAGGTGCCACGTCAAATAATCCTTTTTCAATAAACTTCCACGTTCCATTTTAAAGTGGAATTGCTTTATTTGCCCCCACTACTACGAGGCTTTCTAGCCTGGTTTTGTTTTTTTGTGGGGGAAGGGGGAGAGAAGTTGTCTTTTTTAAAATAAACGTTGGAAATGCATTTCATCAAATGATACTCGTGACATTTTCTGTGAAAAGTCAAAAGTGTCATGAAGATACATCTATCTCTTGCAGAAGATATGTGCAAACTCTTACAAGATTCTTATTTAGAAGCTTACATGTATATTCATTTACAAGGTCCGCGAAGGCACAAAGGAGTACAGGATAAGTTGCAACCACAATACATGACTACCTGATGCAATACGCACATTGCACAGAACACTCATCTTGCCTTGCTCATTGATTTTGGTATTTAAAAAGGAATTAAAAAAAATCCTTTCTATACTATGCAAACTGCATCTGCAATAAGATGCTGCGCCAACACAAAGAAAGATGTACAGAACCACAGGCCGAAAACAGCGCTAAGTGAGGCTGGGGGTAGGCTGGCAGCACTGAGGAGTGGTTTTGGTGGCAGCTGGAAGTCCTGCAGTGAGGTCGGAGGTGGCCGAAGGGCCGGTGCCCCTCTAGGGCAGCACCTGCACGGGCAGCCGGGCTCCCAAGCCTCTGCCCTCCCGCAAGCAAAGACGCTTCCGTCGCTAGCCACAGGTGGCAGCCACACGGCCTCGTGCTTCCTTCCGTGCCCTTGTTTAGGATCACACCCAAATAATCAAACTTGCACAATCTGATCTGAACAATCGAATTAGAAAGAAAAAACACGGGGTATCCAGATGCCAGGAAATAACAACTGGTCGCCAGCTCCTGCATATTTACCACCGCTACAGAGTGAATTTGAAGAAGCTGCTATAGGGAACTGCCATCAGAGAGGGAGACTGGCACTCTGACTTAGCCCTGAACCGCTCGTAGCGCACGCAACGTGTCCTACCCGCCCGGCTGAGTCCTCCCCGTTCCCCACCGCTTTCCTCCCTCATCGCTCTGCTCTCCCAGGCAGGAGAGGGACAACGCCTGCCATTTGGGGTGCATCTGCCAGCTCTCAGCAGTGCACAGGCTGCAATCCCCCGGCTGTGCCCCATCCCCGCCTCACACCTGGGACTGACACATGATAGGGAATTTACTTTTCTTTGTGCCTTATTTTTGCAACATTCCAGCATGTAAGTAAATGGGTTTTTCAAAAATAGGTATGGGTAGTTTCACACTCTTGCTTCTCTAGTAAACCTCTAGCATAAATGCATTGCACTTAAAAGGTGGGGTTTTCAGCAGCACATCTGCAAGCTAGGACAAGCTCCTGTGAGCCTCACGGTGCACTTCAGGAATTCCAGAAAATATTAGTTTATTCCAAAAAAGGCTTTACAATATTTACAAGGCTGTCCTGTGTAACCATGTTTCTGTTCAGCTCTCCATTCTTTCTTTGCAACACAAGTGGATGTGTTACATTCCCCAGAGAGTCTGCACCTGCCTGAAAAACGAGAGCCCCAACACGTCTCTGGAGCCTTAGGCCCACACATCGCGCCTGAGTACAAGAGGCTCCAAGCCCAGCCACCGCACACCGCGGGCCTTCAGCTGCCTTCGGTTGCCAAAGCAGCATCTTTTAGTCATTTTCAGTCAGTCATGTTGCAAAACCCTTCCCTCAGCTAGTTTCATGTCACGGATACCAGGGGAGTGCCCGGCCATCACACATTACCTGGTGAAAGCATATGCGGCTTGAGAGATTTTGCTTCGAAGGACAGACATAAAAGTTACTTCGCTACTGAACTGCTTCGTTCAGTCTCTTTTGTATAAACGCATGCGGATACACAGAAGCCCTACGCTGTATAAACCCATGGGTTTTGCAAATGAGGTTGCATTATAAAAACCTTTGCAAAGAGGATAATTAGGTGGTATAGATAGGTGCTGGCAAAACAGTAAATCAAAATACACTTAACTGCCACTTCATTCACACACAACACAATAATGCTGAGCGTTACATGATCACATGCTGTTTTCCTGATAACCTCAAGGCACACACGTAACTTCCCTGTGCGCAGCAATCTGTATATGGCAGAGCCCATAAATCAGCAGGACGCATTACATGGGGTCACTCAACCAGGGGCTCTAAAGCTGCCTATCTATAAGGCCGCCTGATGAGAAAACTTAGATGTTGCATTTCTGTATCAGAAATACAAACCACTGTTTGGCTGAATCTGTGGTTGGGGTGGAGAAAGTATTCTAGCTGTGACTTAGTCTAGATGGCACTAAGATGCCCATGATAGCGTGGCTGCTGCTTGCACCAGCGTCGTGCCACGGGGGAGTGCAGGGAGGTCTGGGAGCGAGTCAGGGACGGTGCTGCCCACTCAGGGGAAGAAAACACCCCTATGAGCCATGCACGATGTATAAGGTACATGAGAAACTCTTGCACATTGTGTGCATGCCCGCTGTGCTAAGGACCAGGGTCTATGCAGAAGCCCTCGCTCTACGGGTTCTGTAATCCTGACACAGGAACTCCCTCGATACGCTAATTCTTACACACTAGGTGAAACGAGAAAACAGTTAGAATAAACACATAAGGGGAGTAGGACCACCGAACCTCAAAAAAGTCACTCAACTTATATGCGGTGGCCCTCTAACTGTGGTGGCCGTCTGCCCCAAGGACGTCCTGCCAGAGCCAGAGCCAGGACTGCAAAGGGAGACTCTGGAAATCAGGGTCCTGGGGATGCGACCAGCATGGCTGGGGGTTGCATGGAGCCCGTACAGTATCAAAAGCCATATAATTAGTAAGATAATCATTGCCAAACACCTCTTCCCTCAAAGTTAATTCAACCTGGCAATATGTAACATTTAGCAACCCAATACATAGCCACGTATTTAGTATATGAATTACTGAGATATAGTATATGTTCGTTGTGATGTTTCTCTGCCAGAAGGATTCCTCTGTTGTAAGGTTTCTGGGATATGTCTCTGATCTCCATTATGCCGGGTAAACACTCCCTGGATAACACCCCTGGCCAGAGCCCATAAATACTATGGTTTCCAATACTGAATTATAAATAGCATCTGATAGCTTTTCTCTGTTCCAAGCTACTGCATTTTACCAGAAATCTGAACACGGAAGGCCTGTCTGTGTCACCCATTCATAACAGTATTTGCTTTCCAGAAATTATCTCAATAAAACTTCTCAGGTTCAAGCTGAAAGAAGCTTTTTTGATTTTTTGTGATGCAGTAGAAACAGTGCTAGGCTGCTAACAAATGTCCATGGTAAATACATAATGATTAATATCAAAGTTCAAGGCTAACTGGAGAAAATAAAATATTACAGCCAACTCCGTAAGCTCCCCTAAAGGTACAATATCCAGACTGAAAAAAACAGAACCAAAACTCTCCTCAAAAGAAGAAAAAAATCCAAACCTTGGATTGGAAGACCCAATGATTGGACATTTAGGTAAGTAACCTCAACTTGTTCAAATTTATAATCACATTGGGAAAGGGGTGGGCTATCCTCAGGTTGTGTGCAATAAAAAAGAGGTATTTGTTTAACTGTTTGTATCCTTCCCTATCACCACCAAACAGAAAGAAAAGATACAGAGAAATGGTGCATGCTTGCACGTTCGGAAGGCATGAACCAAAATGGACTATCCCTGATACCTACAGCGAATCCCAAAGGTCAGAGTTAAAACTGTGCCCAAGAACACGAATAATTTTTATGCACGCCCTTACTTCTCTTTCTGTTATGAAAGAAATTAAGTTTTAACTTAAAGTACTTAATTGAATTATTGTGAAAAACATGATGCAATTTGGTACTACTGCTAAACTTGGTCAACAGTGAGGGATGCGGCATTCTGAACCATGCTTGCTCTCAAAGAGGCCAGCACTACTGCCTCTCACTTCAGCGAAAGGGAAAAAACAGAGCATGAAAGGAAAAAAATTACACTGAGCAGTAGCGAACATAGAAATACGACGTGTATTCCATCCAAATTCCACCCTGGAAAGTATACTCAGACAGTGGGGAGCAAGGCAAAAAGCAGAAAATCAGTGGACATGAAGGGCAACGCTTACTGATTCGGGATCCCGCTGCTGTTCAAGGAAAGCTGAAAATTCCACCAGTCTGAGCTTGGTTGTGCCAATCGATCGACCCTGCCACGCAGGGACTGAGGGAGCTGGAGCTGATGTAGGCTCAAATCCTAAAACAGAAGGAATTGTTTTCATGAAGTTGTTGATCATTTCTCCATTTACATTTTCTAGATTAACTATAATTGGGAAGCACCCATGTTGCCTTTGATCATTCATATTAGTTTCAGCAAATTATAAATTCAGAATGAGTTAAAATGGGAAATACACAAAGCAACATGTACAAAATTGGTCCCAACCCAGGAAGAAGGAATTTGGATGAGCTAAGAACAGTGCAAATAAAAGATCTACTTCTTTGCTTCCTTGTGGTTGTAAGTCACTGCAGAATTTTTGTTTAAATTATATACTAGATTATAGAAATTTATAGAGACTTCACACAAACTTACAGCTGACCCTTTCTTGAAAACAGGCAGCAAGATACAGAGAAGATATTACTGCCTTGGGAGTCAAGAGAACAGGCTTCCATTTCTGGCTACTAATGTGCCACATGTTACAAGTAAATCACCTCTCTTTTTGCCTATTTCTTCTGCCACTCTCGATTCTTCTTTCATATTTAGAGCATAAGCTTTTCAAGGCAGGGACTGTCTCTTACTACGTATTTGCACATTGGGGCTTTGACTTCTTTTGGAGCTTTTAGGCATCATTGTATTACAGATAATAATAAATAATTACTGTAGAGAGCTGAATCTTACCCTAAAGAGAAAAAAAAAAAGGTTTTAAATTGATAATAAAGAGGGAATGACATGATCTAGAGAGAGAGCAGGGATGTTAACCACCAACTCTAATTCACCTCAAGAGAAAGAATAAACAGTATCCCTTGCTCCTCATTGTGGAAAATTAGATGAGAAGGAAACAAAATGGTAAAGGAAGAGGAGAAAGACAGCAACTGGAAGGCAGTGACAAATCTTGGGAGAGAAGCAGGCACATGTAAGGTAGGGGTGAGGCATCAGGGGTTAGAAAAGCAAGATAATCCTGAACTGGATTGAGCCCCAGTGAGAGGTCAAAGGAATTGTGTATTTTTAAATAATCTCATAATGGCAGTTCAGTACATGATTCCAAACCTCGAGTTTGGACAACGAAGGTTTGAGGCTTGTATGGCACAGGAAACTGCAATAGTCAAAACTTGCCTGCCTAAACATGAGTAGGAATTCTAATGAAGCAAAAATACATGAATGGTTTTTGACTGTTTTAGAAATCCTAATAATCATATTTTGAAAGAAATTAGGGAAGAATAGAAGATGAAGATGATGAAGATGTCTGACTTTAAAGAACAATGTTAGGAAGATCAAGAAAAAAGAAAAAAATCAGGGATACAGAGAGAGACAGCCTTTGTTTTAGCATAACATAGCAGGAAGTTAAAAAAAATGGTTAAGAGCCAGAAAACAGCAGGTTAAACAGAATCAGAAGCATGGTGTAGTTTGGTGAGGGAGATGTAAAGTTAGTTGCCATCTGCAAAGAAATAATGATCCTCCCTGAAATTAGCAACGAAACCAAGTTGGGAAAATGAATAGGGAAGTAGCCTAGGAAAAGGCTTGATCAATTCAAGCAAGGGAAGTCAGAATAAACATTAGGTATCTATCAAAGTGGTACTAGGCACAGCAGGGACCTTCAGGAGGGGAAAGTTATTAACAACCAGATATACAGAGATGTTTTATACTTAAGACTAAACATAAATGCTTTTAGAACAGTTTCAGCCACCATTTAAAATAAATTGAGGCTTATTCTCATTAGAGATGCAAGCAAGATTTAGCTATTAAAATATAAACATGCATCCTATCATTCATTCTATTTTTACAAGCTGTTTTCCTATGATATGAAATGGTGACTGGAGATCACATATCACAACAATTCTTCACACACATATATTAGTGTCTCCTACCTGAAACTATAAAGGAACCCCAGTGATTTTCCCTCATATATAATCAGATACTGGTACATCGGTATTTGGTAGGGACAAGTTTTGGGTTGCATGCAGGAGACATTAGATACAGAGTAGTGGCTCTGTCCATCTCAGGAATTAATACATCATATTCAGTACACAGTTCAAGTCTTTTCAAAGGAGACCATAAACTGAAGAATTACCTGAAATGGGAGCTGTGACTGATGGCTGTATAGGATAGGCCTGCTGAACAAATGGCTTTACGCTGAAATAAATAGTTATACAAAAATCATACACCACACCACTCGCAGTCTATTCCATTAGAGTTACATAGTGTAAGAAAATACATGGTTAATTACCTTTACCCACAAATTTATTGCCTTCTTACAACGCATATTTAAAAGACAGGCAATAAAGAGATAACAGAGAGAAAGGGGCATGAGAATTGCACCAAACTTCTTTAAGCCCGGAGCTTGCCTGCGGTCAGTTACGTACGAGGAAACCGTTGCGGGACATGCCTTGACCGGCTTTGCACAAGATTGCGTTAAGTGTGATTGCTCTGACTCCCTGTTAATCCAAACAGCACTGAACTGCAGGGCCACAAAGACTCCCACTGACCTAAAGGGAATAAGGCAGGGAGAATTTGCAAAACAAGGCAGGGAGATGTTGCTGGGCCGGAGGCCACTGTAGGGCTAAAAACTCCCGAAGGGAGGGCAAAGGCTTCCTTCTGTACATGGTGCTGTGGGTATCGAGGTGCCAAGGACTGGTGACCCTCGGTGAACACAAACAAGCCTCAAGCGGTCTTCCTCTGCCCTGCAGGAAAAAAGTTCCCTTTTCCTCTAGTCTCACTCATATATTTAAACAAGGTGGAAGTGTTTGTCTCGGAAGCTTATTCACAGGCAAAACCTAATCAGATGCTTCCCTTGCATTATCACTCCATCTTACCATGGGAGAAAAAAGCATATTCCCATTAGGTGCTCAGCGCCAGATTGGAGGTCTGGGTTCCCTTCTAACATTTTGAATACGAGTTCACTTTGCTGTAAAGACTCTTTCTTTCCATACAATTTTCTTTTCCTTCTTTTTAGAAAGATTTGTAAATTTTTGCCTTGTTGATACCCTCAGGCAGCAAACTCCACAAGCCAGCCCCAAAGTGCATATAGAAGGACATTTTATTTTTCATACTTACTCTTGCGAGGATCCAGGCTGCCCCGTCTGGATCATGCCCGGCCAAAACTGGAAGAGGAAAAACAAACAGGCCCACAATTGTTTTCTTTGTTGAAAGATTTTGGATATTTCTGAACAAGCATGATTCCTCTTGCAAACACAAATGAAAGCATTAATCCATTCACTCAGCCTTAGTTTTCTACTGAACATTGTTAGAGAACACAGGGAGTTTTGGGGGGACTCAGCTAACAACTTACCCCAGGTGCCCCAGGAAATGTAGGACGGGGAATTCCTGGCAGGCCCAACTTGTTGTGAATAGCAGTAGCTGAGACTATCTGAGCTGATGACATTGCTGCCATGTGCTGGAGTGCTTTGTCCTTTGCTGTCTGATCCTTTAACATGACAATTACATGGAGTCTTAAAACATTTGGCACAACAGATGATGTTAAATAATTGCAGCTACAAGCACATAACTAAAAACTTAAAAAGCCACACAGAAAATGCAAAAATAGCAAACCATGCAGGAAAAAAAATACAGCACGGAGGCTAACACTCAAACTACCTCAAGGCAAAACCTCCTCTCAGACGTGCGTGGCAGACCTGAGCTCTCAGTCTGCTCTCCCAGCCCACAGGAAGCTCTGGGAGGGCAAACTGCTGCCCACTTATTTACATGGGCAAATTCTGCTGATTTTATATCAGGCTCGCCTAAAAATGGTCTGCTGCTAAGGCTCTGCCTGCAGCACTGGGATCACTGAGATTTGAGCTCTATCATTTTGATCTAAGAGAAGTTTGCCTTTAATAGTACACTTTAAAATGAGAACACAGAACTGCAACTGACTTGTGAACAATGACAGATTTTTCTTCATGCTTACAAGTTTAGAAACATTTCAAATTGTTTTACAACAAATATTTTAAAAGTTGTCTCACAAAAACATAAATGACATTTTAAACTTCCAATTGGGGTATTTTTCTAATTTTTAGTGTTCCCAATGTAAACAATTAGTGCAAAATCTCTGCTGTTTTCAAGTATACAGGAACAAGTTTAAGAAAAGATGGTTTAGGATTGATTACTTGTACTAATGCAGCACTTGGAGTCCTAGTCACTGCCAATTGTGTATGATCACAGAATAGAAAAGGAAAGTCTCTAATGCAACAGAATTAACTAAGCGGATATTTTACGTCAGGTAAAATAAGTAAATAGTAGACTGTTATTATTTGGTCAAGTAGAGTTCCTCATCTCCAGTACTGTATGAGTAAGTGCTAATATTTAGGTACATGACTTAGAATGAAGGAACACAAGCAATATTAGGCAAGGATTTTTTTGTTTGCCTGGTTTTACTTTACAAGCAAGTAGCAAGCATGCTGGCAAGAGATGCATGCTCTTATATATGGTATATGACTCTGCACATATGCTCCCCCTAAAGCTTGTATGCAGTAGTACTATAGGTGAGCAGTTTCTTCCTTTGAATAGCTCCTTTAGAAACAGCACAGGCTGAAAGTACAGAAAAAGCTAGCCAAAAATTCTGCCAAGCACAGCTAAGGTACATAATACTTGGTTTAGTTAAAATACTTACCATGCTTGTTACCTGGATACAACAACAAACAGTTTATTAAAATGCTTGTGTAGAATAGCAGATTTTTAGCAAAATATGAACAGAATAATAAGAAACAAAGGAAGAGCAGTTTGCTCAACATTAAATATCAGGTTTAAACAAATGCATCGTTTTCACCTAGGGACTGATTCATTAAAAGAAAGAAAAAAAAGAAAAAGAAAAACAAAACACTGGGGAAAACAACCCCCATCTCCATGTGTAAAAGCTGCAGATATCAAATGAAGAGGATTGTTGCTGAACTTGTTTCCCCAAGCCTCAAAAGGAGCCTCTGCAGGCTTCCCTGCGGGCTGCAGCCGGGCATCCGCTCGCCCAGGAGAGCAGCAGGTGGAGCAGGGGAGTAGCTGTTCCCAGCAGTGTCACCCCTCCGCACCTTGCAGGATTCAAGGCAGAAATTCAATCGGGTGCAGCGCTTCCAGCAGCAGCACTAACACCTGCGGACTCATCTGCGCTTCCTCCCGTACAGCCACCAGGGAAGGAGCCGAGCGCAGCAAGGCTCCTACAAAAGTCAGGCTGCCAGGGAGAAAAGGGAGGTGGGGAGCGGTGCTGCACCGCACTTTCTGCCCTGTCTAAGGCAAGGGACTACCTAAGTTCACCTGACAATACCTCTACACGGCAGCTTCTACCCCACCACTGCGCCAGGGACAGGAGGAGGGGAACATGCTCTCCACTAGCATTTGGGCAAAGAAAACTCGGTTGCTTTATCAAGTTGTAGCTTTCCCTTATAACTATAAACATTTTAATTGATAGGAGCTGGAGGTCAGCTCCCGGCTCTGCCTGCTGCTGGCACTGACACCTACGGGCTGACAAGGCAGGAAGGGGTGCTAGGAGGGTTCAAGGATGGGATGCTTCACGGGCTGCTTTCTGATTCCTGCAGACGGCAGGGTTAAAATATGCTGCAGCGGGTGATAACAAGTTGCAGTCTCCTGAGGTCCATGCAGCTCTCCAGAAAGCCAGCTTCCCCAGGCTCCTGCACAGTTAAATGGACTTGCTTGAGGAATCTCCTTATTTTCATGTGTTTTCATGATACCTTCAACATACCTTCATCATGAAAAGGCATGAAAATAAGGAGATTCCTCAAGCAATACCTGTGGTGTCCTTGGCTTTCACACACAGTGTGAAGATACTAGCTCCACCAGGCCTTTCTGTCCGTTTTGCCTTATTTTTTTGTTATGGTAGCTGGCTTGGAAATGCCAAACCATATACGTCTTGCACACAGTCAGCTGGATCATAGCAAAAACAAACATACAGAGGATCAATATCCTGTGTGTGAAATATGTGATTTGAGAGATGCAATGTACACGTGTGCCTGGGTCCTAGTAACCTCCCCAACTACATGAACTCTGCTTTTGTGATGACCTTGTTATTTTGCAGAACATCTTGCCACATTACAGTCTCATCTCCAGCACTGCCTCGTCGCTACAGTCAGCCGTGCCAGCGGCAGCACACAAAGACGCAGCTAATTCTTGTGCTCTCCTCAAGTTCCCAAACCCATACTCTTCTGCTGCTATAATGGGCTTATTATTTGGTGGATCTAAACTAAAGGAGAATTTAAAAGTAAAGGCTTTGCTAGTGACATAAAAGTCTGTATCTGGGAGTTGCTTCAGCCCAGGGCAAATTACAGACCTATGACGTGGTTCATCTCACCTCGCTTTAGCCATGTAAGTGGCTCCAGTCTAAGGCAGATGTCTAACCTCGCACTATGGTCACCTCCAGGAGACGATTTCTCTCTTCCTAAATAGGCATCTAAAACAACCAGAAGGCATTACTTCCCGGAGGTTCTTATCTCTGCCCAAAGATCAGAATAGGAGCCTAGACACCCAGCTTCTACACAGCAACAGTTAGGCCACAAAAATCCCACCCTGACAGATGAACTAAACAGAAATTTGCAAAGACTTACACTTCCTTCAAGACTTACACTCCTTGTTGGTTCACAGGAGCAGGGACTTCTAAACTGTCTTGGAGGGGCTGCTGCCCTCCGTTAGCAATAAGCCTGACACTGCTCAATTTCAGGAGCAGCAACAGGGATTGTTGGAGGGAGGTAACATCTGCCATTTCATGAGACAAGAAGGGATGCCCCTTGCCTCTTGCCATTTGCCCAGAAGGTCCTGCATTTTGTGGTGGCCATTCATTTCATCCTCCTGGATGTTTTCAGGAGGACAGAGAGACAGCAAAAATGGACAGGACGACAGCTCAGAAACGCAGCCCTTGTGATAGGGCTAGAGTCTTGAGGAATTTCAAGGACTCCTATAAGGTTTCCCAGTAAGTCACAAATCTGCCAGCTCTACTGCATGTTAGCAGGCTCCGGCCAACACACATCAAGGAGAAATTCCACCTTTTGTAGGCTTAGGAAACTCTGCATAGTCAGAAGAATAGGGTGGGTTTTTTTTTTCAAAGTTACTGTAATTTTGCATTCAAACACAAAAGAAATCAAATTCAAAATCAAATACAAACATATAAGAGGTCCTGATGTCCACTGGCACAAAGCATTTTTAGCTCCAAGAAAGTTTTGGAGAGCTGCAAGGTGGCGACCTGTACTTGTATAGTCAGGCAGACATGCCAGTCTTCAAAAAGAAATGGGAAAACCACACTTAAAAGTTGTTTATTTAAATTGAAATATGACCTTGTCTGCCACTTGAAAAAACAAATATACCTACTTTTTAAAGCTCTAATGGAGAGTGCATGTAACCAGGAGGGAATGAGGCTTTCCACCTATCACTGCAATGCAGCCACTTGTGGGATGAAACTTAGTAACTGATTAATAACACACAATGGTATTACATCACAGTTTAGGCAGCAAGAGAAGTAATATATCCAATTAAAACGGCAGGGGTAATTTAAACAGGCAGATTACAGTAATTACCCAGGTTGGAATTTGGCCAGGACAAATGGGTTAACACCCCTACTCCGAACGGGAATGTTGTGGGATTTTTAACGACTGCAAATAGTTAAGACTTTGGTTTCCTATCTTGTCCAAGATGTAAAGGGTTTGTTTTTGCACTCACTCATGCTGCTGCGTAAATCTGGAATAAATCCTTTCAGCTCAATGAGGTTTATAATGATGTAAGTAAAATAAAAATTTGGCCCAGAACATGCAGTGCTGCAGTGCACCACGCCGAGGTCCGGCAGCGGCCTGGGGGAACAGTATCTCCTACCGAATCATTAGCTCCTGCCGGAGCTTTAGGTATTCCTTGGATATGTCCCATCTGGCACTGACCTGGCTTGACCCTACTTAATTTATGAGCTCTGACGAGATTGCTGCCGCCCAGGAATGACACTGTAGTAAGTAACAGACTTCACTTTTAAACTGCTATCTTCCTCTCTCCTTATAAAAGTCTTCTATTCTTTGGTACATAATTAGTAGTATTGCTGAGCCAGATTAAGAGTGCTATCGGTGGAAATGTGGACTAGTTCTACGAAATCTCTAAAATGTCATCATTGTGATGGAGATCGGGATCTGCTCCATGTTTTAGCTGACTATCTCTGACTGCAGTTGCAAACATTTGGTTTTCATAAGGGGTAAGCTCTAAGACTCTAATGCAAGGATATAACTTTTAATGAATCAGGACCTTGAGTTTTACTTTTCACCCATTAGTTTTGGAATACAAAATACACAGTTAAATTAGATAAGAAAAATTCCCCAGTATCATCCAATTATAAATCTTCATATCCATAAAAACCCCATGTGAAACAAGACCTCTACATCACAAGCACAAAAGGATTTGTGCTTGACTTTCTTTTAATCCAACATAAACACTAGAATAATTCAATCAATCAGTTCAAACTATTTCTACAGCAAAAAATAAAAACTGTTATCTTAGAATGGTAAATGGGGCTTTGAATACCATGTTATCTATGACTTTGGAAAAAAAAGATCTAAGACAGTATGAGAAAATTAAGTACAACAGAATGCAATATTAATTCAAGAAATCCTAAAACCTGTACCAATATTTCAAATACGAAACTTTTCTTGTAAGGAAAAAAATATGACATAAGAGAGGAAACAACAATTTGCTCACAAAATTACAGTAACACTAACATAAAATAGTTTCCTAATAAGCAATTTTGCAGATGTTATTTCTGCTCAGATCTTGTATTGATTCAAATAACCTTTGCAATAATTAGCTGTAGCTCAAAAAAGATAAACAAATCATGAAAATATACAATTGTTCTGGACAAAAGATAGAGAGCACTTCAGTGTTTCTAGCCCTGATCTCCAATTTGCTTATTATTAGAGAAGACAGGAGTAAATACAAAAGCTGGCTATTTCAGCCAGGCAATAGCTAATGCCAAGAAGAGAATGCGCATTCAAAGCTGTCCCAACTTGCTGCCTAATGAGTAGCAATTAATCCATCTTATTGTATTTCAAAATGCTGAAGACTCCATTCACATCAAAGGGAATTTTTCAAGGCTTTTATCATTGTTCATTTAAAAAGTATAGAGCTATCTTTAGCATTCTATAATTGACTACAATATTTTCTTTCTATCCCTCAATGCAGAATGTAGAATAATGGATTTTAGAACATGTAATACATGTGAACTGTAGGCATTTTAATGTTTCTTTTTGTCTCTGTCTAATTAATCTTGCACTATGAAAAAATATCTGAAATGAAAGTCTAAGATAGACGTATATCCTGCTGTGAAGACCTTTACTCTCTATTTAGGCACAACTTCAATGCAGCTTTTTTCCTGAATAAAAAGAGGTGATTTTGGCTCCCTGTCAGTGCAAAGGTGGGAAATGCTACAGCCTGACACTATGGATTGGTACATCTGAGGTGGAAAAACAACACTGGAAAGTAAAAATTCTGCTTTCCTTCCTCCAGTCTCTGAGTGAGAGGAAATGCCACGAAGAGGAACTGCCTCCCAGATCCATCTCTAAGGGCTCCTTTATTCCAACCTCTCTTAGCTCTTTTATGAGATGAAATTTCTCTAACCTCAGAAAGATTTTAATAATCTCAGGCAAGTAAGACAAAATCTCTAAAAACTGTTTTCCTGTAGTAAAAGAAATTAAAATGTTTAACATCCCTGGAAGGGCTGATGGGACTTTCTGTATTGGTGGTCCTGAAATGTAGCAACAGCATTCACAGGTAAAAATGCTCTTTCTTGCAGGCTAAGGATTCATCAATCCAAGTGACTGTTGGCATTTGTTATCGAAGAAAAGGAACTGTGCTGTACCAAAAAGACTTTACAGCAAGCAGGTAAGAATTCAGTCTATTAGGTAAGCTTCAGTAATACTGTATCCAGTGCCTTGGGTAAGGATAGCTCTGAAACCTTTCCATCCATTTGGATTTTTGCAGAAGATAAACAAGAGAATGAATGCCTCAGATTCCTCAGCAGGAGTGCCAAGTACTCTCCTTGTCATGAGCAGGGTTCAGACAGAGGCTAGGCAGGAAGGTCTCTTGGTCTGAAATAAACCCACAAGGTGTCTGGGGAACAAAAGCTATTTGTTATACCCTGCATCAAAGTAAAGAGACCAGGAACGGAGGTGAACAGGACAGATCAGCCACATCCTGAAAGACCAATAAAAAATGATAATTCAGAGACCACTGCTAGTGGCAGGCTGCATGTCAGCGGGGGGAGGAGTGCCTCCACACCAAACCCTGCAAGCCTCAGGTCCCGCCAGCCACCAGTTCAGCTAAAGCAGCACTGTAACACAGCGAATGACCATCTTCTCTGTAATAACCTACCACAAATACATGCAGGAGTTGTGCTGAGGGAATACATTTGTGGAAAGAGGAAGAAACATGGGAGATGAAGACTGCCTCAGGTCAGAGCTGACTGAACTCATAATTATGGACTGGCAAGCAGGAGCTTTGGATTTCTTCCATAGTGTGCTTTCCCCTCACGCTGTAGCTAGGAAACTTGACATTGGAGGCATGTGTTATTTTAAGTAGTAATTGGTCTCCTGAATGCCACCAATCACATGTTTCACAAAGTAATTGCAAGTACTAGCTCATTGTTAGAGCTGCAGGATTGGCCAAGAGTAAGAAGTAGTGCTGCATAACGCAAGTACTAACGCAGCGAGCCAGCGATCCTTTGTTACTCCAAATACTCACAGGCACTTTCCACCTGTTCCCTAACGCTAATCTGAAGAAACGAAGCTTGAAGCGATTATCCCTTCACAGCAAAATGCAGGCACCACCTGCTCAAGGAGGAGAAATAGAGTGCATAATCTTCCTGGAGAGATCAATGGGACTTTCCAGATTGCTGCTAAAGTGGTCCCTGCTGAAACAATGGGCATTCCTCGATGACAAAAAATATTCAGCTTGTCTTCATTTCAAATCAGTGATTTTTTTAAAGCAGTTTTCAAAGTATACTGGGAAATACGGATGGTTCAATACAGGAATAGGAAGAAAAATACCGGCAACGCCACTAACAAATTGTCCGGGGGAGTGAGATTCCTTCTCAGGTTCAAAACAAGCTGTTCCTCCCACTTGCAAGTGAGTAATTACAGCACCATGGTCAGTCAGATAAAGGAAAAGCTCCCTTCCTTGTAAAGTTAGCATCCTTAGGGCAACTTCTTTCATCAAAATTTCATCTCTTCCAGTTGGGGAGAAAAAAGTCTGGGGGAGCAGCAACTGCTCTGGAAGGGATCTGTGCAAACGGCACGCAAGTCAACCCGCAGGATCTCATTCACTGAGACCAAGTGCACCAAGAAGCCAACGAGTGATAGGGAGAGCCTTCTTGCAAAGTGTCAGGCCCTCCTGAGGCCCAGGGCCTCGCAGAAAGGGTGGGATCGTGTCGCCAGGTCCCAAACAAAATCAAGGACATGCATAATGACACCTCAGGGGCTGGGCAGATGCAGGGCTTGCCCGTCGGCACCACTCCAGGTGGGGCTGGCCGGGTAAAGGCCAGGCAGCTTTTGCCGCCTGCAATCCTTGCAGAGAAGTGGGAGAGCAAGAGGGATTGCGCTGCCTTGACCCCGGGCCTCGCAGCAAATCCAGAGGCCGGTACACTTCCCTTTTTACAGATGGGTTCTCCATCCTTGCGCGTACTCCTACAGAGCTGAAGCAAACGTCTTCTGCAGAACAGCAGGGATGCACAGGTATGGGATTCTTCGCAAATCAGCAAATTCTCGGCACCACAACTGTGGCTGAATTTTCAGGCCTTCTCTGCTTTTTACGTAGCTCTGGTGGAGCTGCAACCTGCTGATGGATGTGAAGGGGCAGGAAGTTCAGAAACCCTTACAAAATATTTCGTTGCCCTAATAAGATCTCTCCTCCTTCAGGCAGCTCCTTAAAATCAGAAAACCTTCTGGATCTCTATTTGCTGCAGATATGACCTAGACTAGAGGACTTAAATATTACTAGGGTTTAGATAGCTTTTCTTCTTCTTTGGAAAGCTTCAATAAAAATCAGACAGCAGGTGCAGTAATAAAGAATATTTTTTTGTTTTACAAAGTGTCTTCATAGTTTTAAGTTATTTGGGGTATTCAGAAAGGAAAATGTTTTAGAAAATTAAAGCCAATATTTTTGTTAGGCTCCTAAGTCTGTATTTTGGCATCTAAATATGTTTCCTGATTTTTGTGGCCCTGAGCACTCACCATTCCTATAAAATCCCCGAGATCGGCTGGTGCTGAGCACCTCTGAAAGTAAGGCCGTCTATTTACATACTTAATTTTAGGCATCAAGGATTGACAATTTAAGCTTAAAATGCTACATATCTCTGTATTATTGCACCCTCGGTTAAAAAGCAGTATGTTTAAGTTGTCTTAGTTGTTCCTTATGAACCCCAACTGCTCAGCCAGTGCAGCTAAAAAGCCAGCCACCAACAGCCATACAAGCTTGCCAGCATGCTGCCCACTGCGGACTAAAAACCAAATGCTTCTGTCAAGAAAGCCTGTTATAAAGCCAGTCTGTTATTTATATGTTGCAGTTCCAGGATTGTGGTAAGCATCCACAGAGCTCACCACTTAGTATTGTGAAATTACGTTCTGAAACATTTTGCTTTTCAACTAGAACAAAAACATGATTTGTTCTCATCTGAGAAAAAAAAAATCAACAAAAAGGAAAAAGGAGGGAAGTAAAAAATTTACAAGTTCCTTTCCTTTTTCTTAAAAAAAAAAAAAAGCAACAAAAATGGTAAAGCTCCCTCTTCCACTTTTAAGTAATGTAAAAGCAAAACAAAAAGAGTCCCAAGATCTCCACTGGACAATGTTAAAAAGCAAGCAAACCAAGAAACCCCTATAAATGTTTCCAAGAGTTTCTTTTTAGCCTTAGAATATATTTTATGGAAACCAGGGAAAATGGGGACCTGTACAATTCATCAACTCAGATTAAGCAAACATACTTAATATTCCCTGAAAAGGATTCTGACTGAGGCTCTCCAAAGATTAAATGTCAATGTTTTACTTTAAAAAATAAATTTTCAGGGAATCTTGAAAACAGCATTTCACTTAAGGTGATACTAGATTGTATTCCAGAAACACCTTATAGTTAGAGCAATCTTGATAAGCTGTGCTGCGTGGCACTTAGAATAAACAATCTCCTTTAAGTATTCCTGATGGCATTTCAAAAGCACAGACAAAAAAATATTTTGGAACAGAAAAGAACTACCTCTGGAAAAAGAAAAAGTGCCTATACAACTGCACAAAGCCCCGTGTATTTAAATGCACTAACAGTCTAGCACTCAACTGTTAAAAAAAACCTAATGGGTTAAAAAAATCAGGTTTAGGTGCCGAGTTGTTACAAAGAGGAGTTCACGTTGCATTTGGACAGTGTTAAAATAATCTTTTTAATGTGGATGCTAGTGCAGAAATCAGCGATTAAACACAAAGAAATGTAAACAGCTACCACATGCAAGAAAACTAGGTTACAAGGATCACAGCACCAGGCATTCACCGATCACCATGGAAAACAGGAAGTGAAACGCATAGCAACCACAAGCCCAAAAGCAGAAAAGCGCATACCTTCAGCTTGGAATGAAAATCACGAGATTTCCTTCTGGCAAGAACCTGAATGTGACTAGACACCTGCAGGGTAGGGGAAGGGAGGAAACAAAGGAAAAGCCTGTAACCATGGAGATGAAAAGCCCCCTACAACTGGGCAAGCCAAACGTACCTTAATGGCGGCTTGAATTTCTCGAACTTTCTTTCTTGCTAAGACCTGTATGTGACTAGACACCTACATTGTTCAGATTTATAAAAAAAACAAACAAAAGAAAAACAAAAAGCAAATCAAATTTAAAATATCTATTTTTTAAAAAATAACTTTTTTTCTGAAGGGGGTAAGTTATTTGCATCTTCAGTAAGCTCTGCTGTTAAAGATACCACATTCCCAGCCAGATACCAAGCTCTTAGCACCAAGGCTTAACAATACAGGTCATCACAGCAGTGACTTGATTAAGGGGAAAAAAAATGTTTAACCCACTAAGTTATGCATTCAGCTACAAGAGAGAAGACCCTGCTCACAACCGGGCACAGGCCACGTACTTTCCGTCGCAGCCCCGTCCCCAGCCAAGCGCGGCTCACGCGCGCGGGCCACCAAGGGGATTCCTTGCCTGGGCGAGGGCAGCGCAGAACCGCCCAGGGCTGCAGGGCACGCCGGGGCAGACCCTGACCGCTTCTGCTGCTTGAGACTTTACTCAACTCAGCATCATGAAATTTTATCCCTTATTCGTAGTGTTCTACAGCTCCAATAAGGAGCCTCAGGCTGTGTTTTGACCCCACCAAAACGCTCTAAGCTCTGGAATGAACAATAAAATATTGGCACAATATAGGTCTCAGAAGAGGAACCTATGCTGGCTTTCTCTGTAATCTCGGTATCAAATTTGCCCATTAAACACTCATGTAGGTGGCGATCAGTACCTTAATGTCAACACGGGCAATGCCCAGGTTTGCCCTGTTATCATTACATATTACATTTCAGTGAGAAAGCTGTGTAAACCCAGTCCCTGCACTGGACCAGTGTTACTAGCCAAAATTGTTGCCTGTGCAATGAAGGATCTGGGCTCCTGATTCACTTCTTGTTTACTCCGGCACATACCAAAATTCACAATATGGATGATGAAGCTTTAAATTGTGCAGTCCAGCATAGCACGGTACTGCTCAGCATCCTGCAGACCTTGACGTGAATGTTTAAAAAACAC
Source organism: Dromaius novaehollandiae (assembly GCF_036370855.1). Classification (NCBI taxonomy): domain Eukaryota; kingdom Metazoa; phylum Chordata; class Aves; order Casuariiformes; family Dromaiidae; genus Dromaius; species Dromaius novaehollandiae. The sequence goes on from NC_088102.1 coordinate 59,822,222, forward strand.
AGTGATAAAAACTGCTAAGGAGAGATCTCTCTTATTCTTACTTGACATAGGGCATACTGTGCCAGGTGCTGTACATATTCAAGTTAGTTACAATTCCTGTCTGGGAAATAAGACAAGCAAAAGAAAAGAGGAAGCAAAGCTTTATTTCCTCCCTTTTTAAAGCCTTTTCCATGACAGCAGTATCAAAACACCCTGTATTTTCAGTGGGAAGCACATAGTGATACATAAATGAACCTAGTCTCTGAAGGCCGCCTTCAGAGAATTCTTCGTGAAGCAGCGCAGGAACTAGCTTGCCGTCGTTCAGAGTTATACTATTGCTTACTAAGCAATCTTATAGTCAAACATGTAGACCAAGTTTTCACACAGTTTCAGCGGGATATTAGTGGTGTTAAAGGTTACACGAGGAGCACAATTGTAATGTTTAATTGCTCACTAAAATTTCTAAAGTAATGGGAATCAAACTTTTCTAAACACTCGGTCAAAAGTGATTTATGAAACGTTATAGATGGATGCACAAGTACAGAGCCAGAACATCACCATATGTAAGTCATCGCAGCCCTCTTGGTTTCACTGCATCTCTACCAGTATACACTGGCGAAGGATCTAGCCCAAACAGTCTGCATTTTGACTCCTGATGCAATTTTAAGATCATCAGTGTAACTCCAAACTAACAGAGCTCATATAAGCATAATAGGGCAGAACTTGGGTCTTCTTTACTTTTAGATTTCTTTGCCAATTGTTTGTTTGTTCCTTCTTTATGCACTGCAGCTTCTCTCCCTTCTCGTGGCTTTTTTTTCATCCCTTGTACATACGCTTTCTTCCTAACACACAAAGGACGTCGCCCAGGGCAAAATATCACCCAAGTCAACGTGCTTTAAATATGAACGCTGGCAGCAGGCCACCTTTGTTTGTGCTGACTCAGCACCACCTTTCTCCGCGTTACCAAACACACGTCACATGCAAGCCTTTGCCTTCCCTTCATCACACACGGAGATGGGGAGAACGGGGATCAAGCATGTAACGTTAGAGAAAGCAAGGGGGCTCTGGCTTCGCAAAGCAACTTCAAACAGCACAATAGTTTAGTAACCACAACATAAACTACACCAAGACAGAGTGTGTCTTCTGTGGGACTGATGATCACTGTGGATATTATAAATTAAGGGATTTAGTCATATGAGATAAGTTAATGGTTACGCGATAATCATCTGAGAAAGACTTAAGACTGGTTAGAGGTTTATTCTGCCTCTTTGATGAATGAAATCTTACCGTGGTCACAGACTAGGAGCCTGAAGGCTCTTATGGGGATTTTTTTATGATTGTTATTTCATCCTGTAGCAACTACTACCCATGAGTTGACAGCATGACTAAAATCAGTCCTGCTAGATACTTATTACTTATTTACCTCTCATATCCAAGGATCGTAACCTTTATTATATATGCAAATTGGCTGGATATGTAGAAGTTTCATTATTCACCACCTCAAAATTATCATTACATTATATAATTGTCCTTCTAGAAAGGCACAATGCTTTATTTTCTGCTTTGACATTTTGTTTTTCCAAATAAGGGGGATGATAGTTTCATGTACACGTAGGTTAATAAAATTGCACCTCAAACTGAAATGATGCACAACACAAAAAACAGTTTTAAATATTTTCTAAAAAGCACATATTTAATCATAACAGTGAAGTCAATACATCATCTCATCAGAGCTGAAGCACAGACAGCCACTGCAGCCAAAAATGCCATGTTTTGTCATTCACTGACATGCATACTTCCCCACTGGGTTATTTTACCTGCTTCCTGGTCCGTGTCTTCCCTGTTCTAAGTTTGATGTATCTCGCTATCAATTCATTCCTACCTGAAAAAAAGAAAAATTCATGATAAGGGACAAGCAGCACCACATCCATAAGTGCCATCAAAATATGACACTAAAAAATATGAGCTCTGTGCATATGAGACTTATTCTTTTTACACATATTCCACTTCACAAACTATTCATCAATATTTCTTATTATTCATCAATATTGCTCTTTCCTCTCCTTACCAGACATTGTATCTGCCACATACACTGTGCACAGATGGCTAAAGCGTTCTCCCATTTAAGTCCGGCAGCTGTGTTTGCTGGAGGGCAGAGCAGCAGGGAGGCAGGTCCCAAGCCAGTGGTTGTGGCCAGGGTCCTAACCGGCTGGAAGGAGGGTTCCCCGTGGTTGGAGGGAGGGCGACACTGGGCCTGGGTTTCTCTGCTTTCACTTCTGACTCCACCAGACCAACGTTTTCAATCCAGGTCCACGTGGAGAGCTGGTGGAAGGGTGGCTCACCTTGGGAAGATGGTGCACCATCCAAGCTGAACCTCTGACCGCCCAGAGGTTAACAGCTGCATGTCGGCTTTTCTCAGAGTTTGAATTTTGCAGGGAGCACCACAAAACCTCTCTGCTTTACCAGGAAGCACTCTATGTCTTCCACAGCTTACTAATCACATCCTTAACTTAAGCACAAGAGCGGTCGCACGGCGGTGCCGGAGCGCTCTGCCGCAGCAGGACTGATCAGCACGGCGGTTTGTTATTTAGAACTCTGTTTCACTTGGAAATGTACAGTATTTCCAAGTTTCTAAAACGGCTATTTGACTCTTCTTCAGTCACACATTATGCTACTTAATACAAACTAACATTTTCTCTCCAAATAATTTCCTTCCTAAATTTTGCTGGAGATAACAAAGTTTTATGTGGCACCCTGTTTATTTTCACTGTATAGTATGTTTCTTCTCCGTGAGTTGTAATAACTTCAATATACTTGTTCAACAAGTCCTAAGTTATGGACTTATTTGCATTCAGCACAGGGGAGAAGCAACCCATGTGTAAAAAACGAGAAAACTGATTCAGTAGCAGGGGAGAGGAGGTTAAGAAAATATCTTGTCACCCACCAAGTTATTTTAAAGTGGATGAGTGCATAGCTGGGGAGTGCAGAAAGCTATTACATCAGCCAGGGGCTCAAACTGCATCAGTTTGATGTTGCGAGGGAGAGACGGGGAAGTTTTAAAGTAGCATGCCTATTTTCTTGAGCGCGACATTGAACACAACTAGTTAAACTAGACTTCCAGTTTCCTTTTTCCTTCTATCTTCCTCTCTGAACCTTATTTTACACCCTTGGCATAAAATGTCTCACTGCCAGCAGCAGAGTGCTCCTTTCTCTCTGATAGTTTGTTTGCTAAATGAGTGCTAGAATCTGAAATACCCATGTTCTTCAGAGTAGAGCTACAGTTTCTCCGATTCCCTTTTTGTTTTGGTCTGGACCTTATGCCAGACTTCTCTGGAACGGCCAACTGTAATCATGACATGAGGCTTGTAACTATTTAACAGGTCTCTTCAGGACAAACTTCAAGAGGTAAATTTTGCATGAGCTAACAGTTACACAAACAACCAACATTTCTGCACATAAATGAGGGGTTTCCACATGTAAAGGGAGCAGCTAGTTACCTATTTTCATGCAAAGATCTTGTCATTAGGCTGGACAGCAGTTTTGCAGCACACTGTGCCAAGAAGGTACTTGCTGTTTTCAGTGAACAACAGCCTTTGTGTTCATGGAGTGAAACTATTGCGATGTTCGGTTTCTGTATCTCTGTATTCTCAAATTTTCTTTATCATCATCAAAACAGTTCACTTTAAATAGAAAAAGTAGAAGAAAACTGGAGAGACTTTAAACTTCACTTCACCTGTAACAACAAATCCTTCCAAAAGCAGGAACAACCGCACTTCTAGGATCAATAGCTCAGTACAGACAACTTGTACTACATGATAGCTACGTTCACTTCATTTAAATATTCTAGGATGAGACTGGTTTGGACTGATTCTGAGTGCTAACGTCCAATGTGGAGAAGGAAGTTCCATTTCCGTGGCTGTCCTCCTACGTCCTCGCGCAATATTGGCAGCTACCTCACAGTGACGGGGCTGCAAATTCACTTGCACGTGTTAGGTGGGGCCAGAAACGGAGCTGCTACAGCACCACACTACTCTTCATTAGCATTAAAAGGAACATTTCTACAGCGGAAAAATATCATACAATTTGGGGGAAAAAAATGAGGGAGAGGCCACGGCAACGAGAAGAAAGAGGGAAAAGGCACACAACGGCAGCATGTCATATTAAAGGTGCTTTGGGTTTTCCAAAACCATTTGGCAGGGCCTTGTATTTTATGCCTCTGCACTTTCCCTTTAGTGAGTATGAGGCTTGCAGAGAGTAAAGAGGTGCTTAAAAATAAAACCAGGAGGACACATTTCATTGCCTGCAGGCAGGGAGCCTTTATGTTGTGGCAATCAGGAATGCCAACACAGGAGCACGCCAGGATCCAGTACGTTTCAGAGCTCACCATATAGACAGATCGGGGCTGAAACTGTGCTCATACAGTCACTGTATGGTAGGCGATAGGAAAATCTTCATTTTTCTAAATGCACATTGTGTTTGAATTAGAGAATGTCCCCCCCATGGGAAGAACCTTCTTCACAGCTCTTTAAGTAGATGCATAAATTAAAAACCCAGAATAGTTTCTGGTGTAAAAAAAGGTTGCCAGTTTGTCCTTAGCAGCAGCTGGTGACTCTGCGAAGTCGATGAATCTATAAGATGTAAAGAACACACTGGCGTCTCTTGTGCCTTGGTCTGCACTGAAGACGTTTCAGATGAACAGGTCACAGCGCAGGCCCCTCCTGCCAGCCCATGCCCATCGAAGCAGTCCTCTGGGATCACAGCTGTAGCTGAGCATGGAAGAGTTAAATCTTTTCACAGTTTCACAGTTTTCTTCCCAGTCAAGAGAGCTAGAAAACTATTTTTAAAGGAAAGCTCAGATTCCCACGTAGCCACTTGACAGGAAAAGCAGCTTTATGAAAAACACCAAGCAATGACAGTCTAGTCTGTATTATTCAAAATACCAGTCAAGTGCTGTCTCCAGTTCAGCCTCAGTCCATACATGCAGTGCTTTGGCGTGAATTGAGAGGGGATTTCTCCAACCGCCATCTAGCCCCGCAGGGGCATGACTAACTAGATGGTGGTTTTGCAAAGTGCTCACTTTCACTTCAGGTGAAGCCTGGCTTGAGAAGAGTCACCAGGGTGCGGGAATTGGAGCTCACCAACAGGAAGGGGGAGCTCTATAAGAAACTGCAAAGTGACCAAGGCAACAGCCTTACTTTTTCCTAACAACCACTTTTTCAACACAGTAAAGAAATACGCACCAGGTTTAACCAGCACAAGTGATACAAGGCTCAGTAAATAGCCTCTGCCTATCCAGAATGACCTGAAAAGCCTTAATGTCTTTCTTACACTACCAAAATACCATAAACACAAACATTATTATTGCCTAACATGAACAAAATAGATCTCCCCAAGGTAAAGTTTACAGACTTCATGATGCTCTTCTTTCCTAGCTCTGACAGATACTAACAAAAAACAATGTATCTCCAGATGACCAAGATGAAGAGAGAATTTTAAAGAAAGGAAGGCAGGATAATCTTAAAAAGACACTTTCCTCCTTTTTGGGAATGAGAAGAATGTGAAACAAAAGGAGGCTCAAGGAACCTCTTACACTGGCCATTAGAAATCTGAGGGTGAATAATGACCATCAATGAACATGTCTGTTTTTCTCTAAGAACAGCTCAGCCGTGGAAATATTTTCCACATACACGCACTCACTCTTTTTCCCTGTCATATATATCTGGGAAATTGCCTGGTAGAAAAGAAAAGGTCAGGTTTACGAACTGTACATGTTCACATCCTTCTTCTTGTCATCTGCTGTGACAGTCTCCAACTTTGAATGTTTTGGTTCAGGTATCAAAGAGAGAGTTTTGGGGAAGTGCCCCATCAGAGAAAACATCTTCACAGCACAGGAATCCTTCTAGGGATCTTGAAAAGATCAGAATAGGACCACAGAAAACATTTTATATAGACTTCTTTTGTTTGTTTCTTTAAATTCAGGCTTTTATCTGCCATTTCCTTCTGTACTGTGAGTTCAATAGCAAAATGTATTTCTCCCTTGACAGGTGCTGTGGCAGATGCATTTTAAGCAATGAAACATCTTTTTTAATCATGGCAGAAAGTATCTAAAAAGGGAGTTCAGGTAGAAGAAGGTACAGGGCTTTACCAGTGAGGCTCTACTCGGTACCTAGACCTCAGACTCTCTCGTCAGGGTGAAAAATCAGCCCTCCGCACCAGGCCTGTGCTCGTGCTGCCGAACGCCCCACAGTTCCAGGGCCAAAGGCCTCCATCTGCTTTCCCAAGCTCCGTCCAGTACTGCTACCCCATCCCCAGCAAGGACCACCCTAAATAAACCAGCTCCAGCAAATACTGGAGCAAGAAAGAGTCTCTCCAGGGCTACCGGCCGGCGCGGCGTGCTGGTGTCTTTATTTAGAATGCTAATAACACAAATTAAACCACTGCACTCCAAGTTCCCAGTAATAGGCACCATCTGAATGGGATAAAAATAGATAAGCATGGGAAATTAAACCATTTCATAATTTGAAAATAAGCAGCTAATTTTAAAAAGTTTTCATATTTAACAAAAAAAAAAATCAAGTAATGACTAAGTAGAGAAACTATTTTTTTTAAATAATGATATACTATGAATTTCTCCAAATTCCATGAGACTGCGGCTTGAAAAGGTATTTCATATACTTAGCACAAGGTCTGGACACAGCTCTGCATGCTAAACTTCTCACAAAACAAACAATTTATCTACCGAGTCACATTCATGCCCTATTTTCCACCATGGCAAAGCTTTTCAGCTGGTTTTGGTAAACTCGATTTCTAGTCCCCTCAGCTTGAAGCTGCCAGGATGACCTGATTATCACAACGTGCCGAACGCTTGCCTGTAAGCCAAATTTGATAGCTAGGGGGAATTCTGCTCAACTGAGAGCCTGCCGACGAATGCGCAGCACCTTAGGCAAGCGCTCCCCCACGCTCTAGTGGGGCGACTCAGGCGAGCGCAGCGAGCAGCGCTTAGTCTCTTTGTCTTGCTATTCAGCGCGGCCGGATCCAAATCCCACCCCGGCTCGTGGGGGTCTGTCCACGGGGGCTGCTGGTGGGGGAGAGACCAGTTTTAACCTTTTCCTCCACCAGAGTGTGGAGGCGCTTTCCCGGCGCTTTTCCCAGGCGCTTTCCCGGCGGGCGGCTGTGCTGGGCCCGTCGCGGGGTAGCTGGCCCGTCGCGGGGCTGCCTCCGGGAAGGTTTCTGCTCCATTTTGTCGGCAGAATATCGGGCTTGCCTAAAACTCGCCGGCGACGCTTTCTGAAGACGCTTTAAAGCCAAATTAGCTAACAAAAAGCCTCTTGTAGATAAAAGAGCTCTGTAAGTCAACAACTGGCTAAGCAGTTTAAACCCCTAAGTAAGGCATCCTCTATTTAAACGTTACAGGCAAATCTAATTTAAGCTTTTAAAAATATTACGGGCAGGTGTTTGAGTGGCCGGCGCGGGGCGCTGGGGGCGGGCGCGGGGGGCTGGGCGCTTCCTGCGCGGGCAGCATTTTGTTCAGACAAGCTTTCTGCAGAAGGTCATGTGACACAGGCCAAATAAACAGCATCTGGGGATTTTCAATTACAGACCTTCACCCAGCATGCCTGCACTGTAATCTCTACCAGATGAGGCTCAGGCCTCACTATTTTCAATAATTCACACACTGTGTACACATAACATGACAATAAGGGCATTCATGCAACCGCCTGATTCGCACATCAAAGCTCCCAAATGGCCAGCTGTAAGCATGCTTACTGCTGAATAATTCATTCTTTTCACAGGCTTGAAAAAACGCTCAGCAGGAGTTGGCAAGCTTGTGTTCTTTCCTGTGTGGTATGCTAAACTCAAATTTTGAAAGAGGTACAGCCCCACTAAAAAGAGTCAGAGATCCAACTATTTAAATGTGCATTTGCGAGCTTTCAGATGGTTGCTTAAAAAAGGGGGCAAAAAAAAAAAAAAAAAAAAAAAAAAAGCAATCCACTAAACAAGCTGTATTTCCAAGTGGGTAGGGGAGATAAGATGAAATAGCCTACATGTTTGCTGGGGCAGGTGTTTAATAAATACAAAACCGATTTCCTGAAGGTAAAATTTGCTTTACATGTATGATTCCTAACTAAATCCCTTAGATATACCAGAGGCATAATAGTTAACAAGTTCAGCAAACCTGAAATTTCCACATACTTCACACAAATTTTCTACTGTGTGACACGGAGCATTTTAGTTAAGACTAACTTGTATGAGAAAGGCAAATACAGAAACAACAAAGCTAATTCTGTAAATCCTGCTTAGTGTACTTACAAGTCTGGATTGAATGCTAATTTCTAGATGATATTTTAAGAGCTCATATTTGCAGTTACATCTCTGAATGTTTAGCATTTAGCTTGCAACCTGTGAGCGTGCCGGATCTTGAAAATGTTTTGGCCTTCCACAACTGAAGCGTCATTTACAAAAAAAAGTCCGCTTCATAATATCAAGTTTTCTTAACTGTCAATCAATGCCAGAACCAGCAGGATCAACTAGTCGTGACCTCTCCTTATAGCAAACACATGCTGCTTACCAGCTGTGGACTGTGTTTTTTACACCCTTTTCTCTATCATTCAGAATGGCTTCCTCCTAATCACAATAATCCCAAAAGTGCTAAAACATATCAATCGTCCTCTAAGCCCTGCCTACAAAAGGCCAGCCGTCCTGCCTTTATGGGCTTGTCCAACAGCAGCTGATACTTCATTCAACTACAAATCCAATTTAGCAGTTACAAGAGGTTTAGCATCACTGGAAAAATATTGGTGTTGATCCTGCACTCTTAAGTCAGCAAATATTCCTGTGCCATATTGTTTAGCTTTTTCTGCCATATTTACACTTCTGCTGGATTTCCCTGAATGACTTCAACAACAGCATTTAACCTCTGAACTGGTAATATTTACAGTTAATCAAACAGTGATTTTAAAAATATGTTTACCACAATTACAGAAACATAAGCCTATTTGTATTCCAGCTATTAAGAATCTGAAGAAAAAAGCCCAGCAACCCTAAAAACAAACACAGTTATTTCATTCAAAACCATAGAGCACACTTTATGTACTAGTTATGCAGGATGTTATTTATTATAGCCCTTTGGGCAAGTTCGTGGCAATTTTTTCACTTGTGTATTTTTAATTGCCAAATGAGCCAATGCAAACATTCCCTTGATTCCCCCCCCATGCACACTTTATCTTTTTTAATAACCAGCAGTGTGAACATACGTAATGCTTTAAGATGAGGCAATTAGACAGACAGACAGAATCGGAAAATCAGTGAGACCACTGAGTTTCGGTAGCCTTTAATAACGGGACCATAAGGCAGAGGGTAACTCGTGCCGCCTGGCGCAGGAGAGCCAGGAGCTGCTTTTTCACTTGCTTGGTAGCAGCAACACGCAGGGTGGGACCCACCTGGAGCGGGCACCTGGCTGCGGGGCGCTCACTGGCGTGCCGGGGCCCGTGGCGCAGAGCCACCCAAGTCCCTGTGCACGTGGGGACGCGCACACACGCAGACACACACACAATTACAATAAGCCACTTAAGTATTATTATACACAAATTAACTGCTTGCAGAGCGTACTGTAACTGGGTTGCCCAAGAGGACAGGGAAAAGAAAAGAGCTGAGAAACAAATAACCGAAATAATCCTTTTGGATGCTAATGAGCGAACAATTACAATGACTCAGTGAAGTTATATCATAATGATACTCCCAAAGAAAAGAACTTTTAGTGCATTGTATTAAAAAACAACAACAACGAAGTGATCCCAGACTGAAGCAATACCACAACTTAATTCATACAGCAAAAGGGAAATGACCTAATAGTAGCAGGGAATGATAAATGTTAAAGTCTTAACCTTTTGGTTTTTATCCCAGCCTCAGTTTTAAAGATAACAACAAAAGACCCGTATACACATCTGGTTCAAAAACCTTCAGTGACACTAATGCAATGCATTGGATTCTGCTTGGCAGGTCTTCACACTGGGAAATAGTCCATACGAGCATTGTTTATTAATTTTAGTCTTCCGAGTTTTTAAAAATACAGACAGGACATATTGCAAAGAGCGAGAAGAATGATCCAGAGAGGCTTCAGCCTCTCTGAATATCAATTCATTAATTAATATTTTGTCAGTGTCAGTTGTCTCAACAAAAGAAGGTTTTATAATTTACTCTAAGCCCTGTTTAATTAAAATTTAAATGTTACAAAAATACATGGAAATCTTTTGCTGCCTTGTCATTACACAGTTTTCTGCTTACTATAAACTGTATTTTATTGAAACCAAAAATGTATTTTAAAACAAACAGCAATTTTCAGGCTTCAGAATATACAAAGAAATCACCATATGAAAAAACCCCTCCAAACTTGACCTTTGCCATCTATCTGGATCAGCTACAGATGTTTAATGGATTATATAAAAACCTAGATGTCCTTAATCTGACTCCCTTTTTTTTCCTGCTATGATAGGAAGTCTTAGTAACTTAGCTGCGAAGAACGCCTGTGACTTTCATGTGCATATGTAATTACTATGTTATTTTCCAGGGTAGTTCCAATTTTTCAATGACGTGAATGGTTCAGAAACAAGAAGACTTTTGCCCAACACTATTGACAAAAAGTCTGATTTGGACAGAAATCCTTCAAATACACAGACAATAGGCTGGCTGACCTGTCATGCATGATGGATGAGTTAAGGGGATTAAAACCACTATTTGCATTATAATAGAAAAAAATTAGCAAAATAGAAATTCTCAGTAGGTGGTTTCATTTCTGTTTGTTCTCCTAGGAAAAATGAAGTCCATTTTTAAAGGAATTACGACTGTTTAAGTAATAGCCATTTGCATAGGTGGAATTTTGGATGCCGGTTTGCTTTCTATTGTTTACTCTTTAAGAAAACCATTTTAACTGCTAATACAGCAGTGTCTTTCCCCCCTCATATTTAATATTAAAATATTATTTTACATAACTAGTGTTTTTAAATGCCTTTACACTGTATGTATATCTTTGCGTTTACATGTTTATAAACTGCATATGCCAAAAAGAGAGTTTTGAATTCAGAAAGAAGTAGAAATGACTAAAAAAACCCCAAAGGTACTTTGAATTGTGTATTGATGCTTCATTGAGGTTCTAAATATGAGCCTGTTACTCAAGAACTGTAAAAGGCGGATCTTTGAAATACCGCATGTACGTTTCTTTTGAATAGATTTATATTGCACAGAGAGATGGTACTTAAAAGACTCAAAAATGACTGCACGAAATAACATAATAAAAGACTGTCTTTACGGAGCAGCATTATATTGTTCCTACAACATCACTTTGGAAGCCATCTGTATGACCAAGTCAGAGCACACAACAATGAAACTCCACGTGGAAGCTCTAGAAACATCCACTCACAGTCTCCCCTCACTCCTGCAGAGAAGAATTAAGATGTGTGTGTTAAACCCAAGTATGCAGTTGCAAAAATAATGGAGTTCCCTCTCTTTGAAAGGCTCATGCATCCAATTCACACCTTCCAGAAAATCCAGTAAATTTTTAAAAACACGTCAGTGTACTGTCAAACCTGTTTTTGAACTTCTCTCCCCTTTTAATGGTGGACTGCAGTCACACTGGTGATATATTCCACATTGCACTACACTAGTATGAGTAGAGAACAAAGCTGAGGCATTAAGGAGGTAAATTTCTTCCAGTGATGACATTACAAATGGGAAAAGCTGTGACATGATTTCTCAACTCAGCATTTACTATAATGAGATTTTAAGAGAGCAGGTCACTTCTCCTGCTCAGTGACTGGGATTCTGGCCAAATTCAGCGGTTCTCTAGGGCAGGTCAATATTAGGCCTGTAGCTGAGGACTGGTGTCCCATCATACGGCGCCTAGGAGGGTGGGAAGTCATCTGCACGGGAGGGGTGGCGATGCAAGCTGCCTTCATTTTCAGCGCCACAGACTCTGCACTGGCATTTCCTGCAGCTCTCTGCAAAAATTGTTTATTTAGCTCATGAATTATTTGGTGCCTGTGTCCCGTGCAGTTAAGATGCTTTACTTTCACAGCAGGTGCAAAGAGGTATTTAAATTTGCATTATATCCAGGATATTGGGAATCAGTTTGTCTTAGATGACAGGTTCTGACAGCGGATGGGCCAAGCTGAGAGACATTTGACCAACATATGAAAGAGCCTGGGATACATCCAACACTAACCTTGGTTTCCAAGTTATTTCATAAGCACAAAGTAACATTTTGTGGAGATTTTACAGCTAACAATGTAGTTCTAGCTACAGTACAATAAATATTTTGCTCCAATTTATGAACCCACAAGAGAGACCCACAACATATTTGAGCTAGAGAGTAACTCATTTCTTGCAAACCCAGACTCAAAACTTACTTAAAATTGTGATTAATTTAACTCTCTTTAGCCTAAAGAAAGAACAGCTGGGCTTGTCTGCACTCCCAGGTATGCTATGAACCTGTCCAGATTACTTCGCCATTCCTGCCTCCTTCCTGATCCTATAAGGGTCAATTTGACATTTGCGCTCAGATGAGCGGAAGTACAATATCCCTACACTTTTGAAGGATTCCCAGGACATCAGCCCCAAGGGAGAAGAAGAAACCTTAATGTCATTATCATCTCAGGTATCAAAACATGACAAGCTGTTACAGAACTGAAGATGCCGCTGCTTATTTTGATACATAGCCATGAGAGACACCAATGAAGAGTTGAGTAATCAAATAATAACACATCGTAATACATTTTGTTTAAATTTGAAAATGTTCCTCGTAATCTACTCATCAAACTGAAAAATGCCTGCCTGGCCCTTCCTCCCTCTCTTTCTCCCTGGGCTCCAAGGACTCCAGCAATTGAAGCAGTCCACAGTATGTTCCAAGAAGTGTAAATAGTGCATTGCTGATTTTATTATCATGGAAAATACCCATTTGTGCCTTTCAAAATTTGCAGGCGTACTCTGGAGAATCAGAAGGAAATTTTGCCTAGAGCTTCCCCAAAATGCATTAGAATGCAGGCAAATAGTTTTATCTGCAAAATGAATAAGATAGTAAGTCATTATTTACAATGAAAGAACGGTGCTAGTTAAATGAGTATAACAATCCTTCTAGGTTCTGATTTTTCTCCCAATCTCACGCAGTGAAAAAGTTACACAAAATATCAGTCCTACTTTCTACCTGGTATGTCTCCCCTCCACTTGCCTTCTCTTCAGCACAGTGATCATACCAGTAACAGCTTTGGCAGCCAGTGACTTACAGTCCTGACAGCAACAACTGACATTTCAAGAGGAGTTGAAGGATTTCATGTCACAGCTCGTATGTGACTCGCTGGGTGCTGCGGGCTCGCGGTTGCCATTAGGACAAGGACAGGAGAGGGGATGTCCCAGCGCAGTCACCGTATTTGAGATCACTAGGACCACGACACTTAGATCGGCAGCAACTGTGAGCATGGCAACCTCATTCAGCAGTGAAGGAAAGCTAAATACACAGAGATCTGCAACTGCATTCAACATTTATTTATGCCACTTACAGATTTCCACCCCTATCAAGCTCTTAGTTTGCTCACGTGACTTTATCGTCTGCTTTGCCTAATCTGCTGATACGGTAACCTGTAGTCTCTGGCGCATAAAATAATTATTTTTCTTGAATGGTGGCTCTTCATGAGCTTTTTTGCTCTCCTCCCTCCTTCAGGGTGATCTCTCCCTTTCTCAGAATTAGTTATTTACCTTAAACAAGTGAGGACAAACAGTACTGATCCTTCTACTTCCTCAGTTGTTCCTAGGATAACTCTCCATCTGTACTAGTTCAGCTTTAGAGATCACTGCCCCTCCGCCCAGCCCCATACCCTACAGGCCTGCCCTAATGAACGCCCAGCCTGTCCCGCAGCTCGGGGGTGTCCTGCTCCCCCTTCACTCCGAAAGCTTGCGCAGCACAGAAGGCAATCTGGCACTTAGATCCCAGACTGTTCATTTCACCTGCTTCACGTCTTTGGGCTCAGACCTTGTAAAGCAAGGAATATGCATTTTAAACATAATGGGGTGCAATGCTTTTATTTTGCAGGCACTATTTCCTAATGAACAAAGCTCTGGACAAGGCTCCTGCATCTTCCTTTTGTTTGGCCAGTGGCCTGCTGGGTGAATCTCGCCATACAGAAAACTGCAGTGCAAAGCGAGGAAGCGGTACTGAGCTTCATCAGTGAGCAGCTGAGACTGACAAATGAAAAAGGTTATTAAAGTGTTAAATAATGTATAGTTAGTTTCATCCTGCTGACACCGATATGAATTCAGATTAGCCCCCTTGCCAAAAGATAAGTGGCAATGTGTTCAGAAACCCCTAATTCCTGAGTTTCTGCCTCCCCAAGTCCAGAGATAGGTTATCCTGTACTGTTCTAAAATACAGGCAATGTTAAGAATATTGTATCTAAACTTCTCTCAAGTCCACCCGTCACCAGATTTCTTTTTATAGTTTATATAATGGTCATAAAGGTATTCTAGCCCAGGGTTGATGAGAATGCTCCAGCTGCATCCTGGCACTGAAAGGGGGCAAACCCAGCTGCTCCCACTCCTGTGCCCCACGCCTCTCACCCTGCAGCAAGGACACTTGCTGCGTGAGCCAAAGGAGGCTGCAGCGCTCTCCTGCCACATCCCCAGTCCTGAAGATGGGCACCAGAAGCTGGGGCCTGCCTCCCAATGCAGCTCCTGACCAGTCAAGATGCAGCAACTCAGAGCTGCGTTGTAGTTCCCCTCAGCTCGAAAAGAGAAATTAAACTTTAGCTTTTTTGAAATGAGAAGTCATAGAAGTCAAGCCTCCTGTTTCAAGAATGTATAACTACTGTTACACCGAGGTAGTTTGTAAACCCATCCTGAACTGGGGAATTGCACCGATCTCAACATTTATCATGCACTAGGTTTTTGCTGTTGAAAGACATAAACAAATGGTCCACAGGTCAGTCAAAGAAATTCCACCTAATACTGGGCAGAATTATGGTAATATATGCATGAAGAGATTAAATTGGTGCTGCAGAGACTTTGCAAGAGTGCTTGCAAAGAGTAACATCCCTTTCATCTTTTGTGAGGTGCATATGAATATATCAGTACTCAGCCCTCCAGATGCTAAATTGAGCCATAGACTGATTTTCCATAGGACATAAGAATGAGATGTAAAAATATACTTAGTTACCTCAGAGGCTCACAAATGTTTATACGAAGCTATTAAAAAGCTGAGATTTAAAATAACACATTTATTTAAAAGAAAATGAAAGGTTGTTTCTGGTACTGCTGATGCAGTTACGCATTTTCTGTTGGGGGAAATTTATAGCCCTATTATTGCTGTCAAGGAGGGCAGTGAGCCACAAGGATTTCCAGATGCCATGTGTGAAGTTTCTCATTTCCCCAACTATACTAAAATACATTATCACCCAAATGCAAACAAGCTTTAAAAAGTATCTGTCATTAAAACATGTGTGGCCCTGCTGCCTAGACTTAAGAGATTCAGTCTTTTCTTTTCCTTTCCTTTCTTTTTAAGCCACATGGGAGACTGTATTGCAGCACTCCCCAAGGGTCTAATACTGGTCTTATTGATGTCAACAGTAATACTTCAGGATGTGTCCCTATTGCATGCTGCACAGTGTTAGTGAAAAAAACTCATTCTGCCCAACAGTAACATTTCACTTTTAGAAAGTCAGTCAAAGGAATGAAAGAATTACTATCACAACATTTCTCCAAACAGCTATAAATGTGGAAACAGATATTTAAAAGGAACACAGAAGATAAAGAAAAAAAAAATCAATTTTCTCATGTACCTGTCAATACAACTTGCTGCCCCAGAACACAGCAATGAAGGACCTGCCCCACTGTATGAACATCAATGAACAGCAGAGACTGTTTCCTGCACAGGAGACTGACCTTACATGTAGCAGTGAATTAGCAGAGATGGCAGACCCGCAACAAATGGACATTCAAAGGCAAAGACCACCTTCATGACAGTTTTTGCAAGCATGAAGCAGAAAGCCTCAGGCTTTCAAGTGGGAATAGGTGCCAAAGAATGCCTTGCAATTAATGACCTTCCAACTCTTACTAGGAGAATAGTAGGAGAAAAAAAGCTAGAAAATCTTATGTGAGAGTGAGATCTTGTTCCAAAATGGATTTGTTGTTAAAAAAGGAAACACAAAATTTACACAAAGATCCAGCACAATGATGCTGAAACATAGAGGTATAAGCATCAGAAGGCTGATGCTGTGTTTTCCCCACTGATTTTTATTTACATACAGTGAAAGCCACAGTCACAAAGCAGGTGTTTTGGTAAACAATGTTAACCTGAATGTTTTGCTGAAGATGAAAGCTAAATGGGAGATGTTGAATCCAAAATAAAGCTCTCCCTTCTGTCTCACATCTGTAAGAACAGCAGCAACAAGATCTTGAGTGGGAGCAAGAAAAATAGATTTCCTTCAAAAGCATAACGAAACAGAAAATCTATTAAGGAAATGGGGAAATGCTGGCATCTCTCCTTCCAGCCGGAGAACTTATTCCCCAATTTTATCAAGTAAAACCTTAGGAGAGCCAGGAAAGTTGCACCCATTTGTGCCATATGCACAGCAGAACAAAGGCTAGGGAGAGTTTCATGTGAACCATAGCAGTGGCCACAGAAATTATTGCATGCTGGTTTTATCACGTAAGCTTTTGTCCGTCATCTCAAGAAATAGTTTTTGTGTCTTCATATCTTTCTCACGGTCCTCTCATAGAGGGTATATGCAACATAAGCCTCAGATATCAAAAGGACGCTCTTAGAAGCATTATAGCATTTGGATGAAAAGTAAATCCCTGAAACTATGTTTTCTTAGTCACATCAGACACATGGCTTGCAGTTATGCTACAGGATTTTCTAAATGAAACACAGATCTGAATAACAAATACAGTCCCTCAGAACCTCTCCTGAGCCATATTAATACTTCGGAAGAGAAGGAACTGCATCTGTGATACAGCAAAAGCTGCAAATAGCTGGAGACTCAAGGTGCAGAGCAGGCAGGTTTGATGAAACAGATAACAACCAATGCAAACTTAAGACAAATCAACATGGCCAAACACCCTTTCAAATCTAGATAGGGCAAATCATTGCCTTGTTGTAGTATCATTATTGAAGCTGAACAGCCTGAGTCTTCACGGCAGCTTCTTCTAGCTACAGAAACTCATCCAGAGCGCCTACCACACCTGTCAGTGCTTGATACTCCAGTCTTGTTAGAAACAGAGTTAATACATTGAAAACAAAAGAGTGTCATTACACTGCTTTGAAAACGATCACTCTGGTTTCTCCTTCATCTTTTGATTTCCACTGGATTAATTAAAGGTAACATCAACTAAAATGCAAGCCAATTTATAAAAGTTTTTAAAATTCAGTAATTCAGATCTTTCCATTCTAGTATTTATTTTCTGTTGTAACATCTGCCACTATGACAGGATTTTGTTTGCAACTTTTCGCATTCTAATCTGATCAAAGGACTCTTTCTAATTCTCCAGATAAAAAAGTTACAATGTTAGACATTTCTATGTGCATAAGTAAAGTCTTTCAAGGGTGACTACGAGCTAAATAGCCTCAGCAGCTCAAAAAATTAATTTACATACTTTTATTTCTGAATTATTTGCACTGAAAATACTTTGACTCATGTGCCTGAGAAAGCAAATCTCCAGAGAAACTCCGCAGTCAGTTCTCAGTCTGTCCTCTCTAACTTCCCAAGTAAGACTTACAAGGGATCCTCCCTGCCTATTAAGAGAGAGATCTAACCAGTCAGATACTCACACGAGAGAGAATTTAGTCTTACTTGCCTATGTCCACTTGCCAGGCACTTTGTGATATATGTATATATGCTGTAACAGAACGGCGCAGGAGGATGCCGTTACACAATCAAGGTCTCTCACTCAGAAATGCCTCTGCTGGGTCATCAAATTTCCCGAAAAGCAGCAGACCTCCATCCTACACCAACCTTCCCTCCCGCTAATGTTCTCTCTCACATGAAGAATTGTCCTTGCATTGGTGCCAATGGCAGGTTCAAACATGTGTTCCTGCGAGCGGCAGACTCACTGAAGCTGGGTTTCCTGCGGTCCTGGGTCCTGACAATGAGCTTTTGCATATCCTGATGCCTCCTATGGGCTACGTCCAGCCTTTCTCTCAGCAAGGTATTAACAGGTCCACCACCCTCCCTTCTACCCGCTTTCAGGCTTTCAAAAAACCTAAAAACACATTTCCTTAAGACTGTCACATCTGCCTCCGGTTTGGTTAACCGTGAGCAAAGGATTTACAGAAGTTGCTGGGGATAATCGAAAGAAACAGACCATCACTGTCTGCAACTTCTTTTCTTTAGGGAGCTAAGGTTGAATATCCTGACACTTTCTATGAAGGGTGCTGCTAACCAACATTGGTCTAATAAATAAATAAAAAAAGAACAGTTCCTCTACCTACAAATCTTGCATCTCAAGTGTGTAACCATATCTATCTCTCTCTCCATAGAGACTTGTGGACTGCTCTGGAGCTGCTGAGAAATGAAAGTTCAAGAGAGAGAGTCCTGCTTCACCACTGTATTCACATTTGAATTTAAAATCCAGCTGCTTATGACATTTGAACACAATGGCAAACTGTGGGCAAAGAAAACTCATCTCAGCTAAGTTTGTCATCTAGATTCTCTAAAAAACAGCAAAGATCACAGGAAAAGAACAATAAAACCCAAAATGGATCAAGAGGTTTTCCCCTTCTAAAAGATATTCTGTCTTGTAAACTTGTAGTTTCATGGCTGTGTTTGAGTAGAGAAGATAAGATTCTACATTAAAACTTGTTATGTTGAAGATATTAGTGGACAAAAATAGTCAATTCAATCCCAGTTCCTGCATCTGGCCTTTTATATAGCTGAAGGTTCAAGTACTTAGTACATGCATCTTACTATACTTAGGTTTAAAATACTTTAGGATTAAGTAGGTATGATTAGTATTTTACTATGTCAAAATGCTTATGGATGAAGAGATTGAAATAGTGAAATCACTGGCCTTATAACTTTAAATAAGCGTTTATCTGGCTTTACGAATGAGTAAATTGAATTAAGTAAGCTATATTAACTCTTACATTGTATTTGAATTTGAGAGGCTTAAACCCAAAGAAAATTACATAAATTAGGATCCTACTTAGTCCCTATACTTAAGCCCCTTAAGGTCAGTCCTGTTCCTCAGGAATTGAAAGGTTACATAGAAGTCATTCTCAATAGCATTTTAAGGTGTGTTAATAATAAATAATTTGATTCAAAATAGAAGGCTTTTTTTAGTTGCTGTCATAAAGTAAAATGAACTTCACTCCCCCCTCTCCCCCCATTTTCTTTCGGGTAAATGTCATTTCTTTTTCCTAAAATGGGGGAAGCAAAACCATCTAGCATTGACTATGGGGGACACAGAATATCTCAGTAAAAATCATTGGCCTGAAAGTTCAGCATTGCTGTTTACAACATAAAATCCAATACATCCAAAACCAGATTACATTAAATTTGACCTAACCAGTGGGTAGGGCTCTTTATCCAAACATAATATCCTTTTGAACAAAACCAGTATTTTGAAGGATCATATGTCAAAGTGACATACGGACATATAAGACCTCTTGCATTCCCAGGAAGATTACTCTAAATCAACCAAAGGACATTATATGCTTACATCCAATAAGGCAGAAATACCTACAGAGCCATGTAGGAACAGATCTCAAGTATAAGCACTCAACACTTTTTTCAGTGACAAAGCAAATACATTGTTTGATCTAGGAAGAGTCTCATCTAACTGTAGTTTAGTCTGTAATCCATTCACAAGAAATGGACACATTTCCAAAAGACTTTCTTCAGACAGAATTTTCCTTTTTTTCTTCATCATCCTACCCAACCTGCAGCACAAATGCAGGATTCAGTTCCAAAACAAATACCAGCATGCTGAAGGCATCTGGGAGAGCAGTAAATTACCAGTGGATTGGAAAGATTGATTTATGAAGAAGTTGCAATGAAGTGGAGGCATTGCAATCAGCATGTACATAGTGTAAAGACCAAGTTTCCCAGCAATCTCTGAATGCCCTCAATTCCCACTGGCAAACTGGAATCAGTGGGAGTTCAGGACATTCAACAATTCATAAAAATTAAAGCAGGGCAACGACTGATTTTATTGTTTGTTCCTGGCAGTACCCTCTCAGAGCTAGATGCTGAAGGAATGTACGATCTATGGTGTGACAACTTCCCAATTTAGAAAGATTTAAATGAAAGGGATAGGGTAGTGAAAAGGGAGGTAACAAGTGATCAAAGCTGATGATGGCTGGCATTCTCTATTCCTACAGTAATCTCTGTATTACATGTAGAGGCTACTCCCTGGGCAGCTCAACCTACTTGTATTGACACACTCATTTCCTATAAGTCACGGCAAAAGTGCTTCTTCTGTGCTTCAGAAGGCTGTAATCTAGAGGATGGTGGGTCTTGTATGTGGAGAGGTTTGCGGGCCAGCTCCGACAGTACATTACATTTACAGGGGGAGCGTGCAACAGGACGCACCCACCACGTGCAGGAAGGAAAGGGACTGACAACGGAGGCGAGGAGAACATCACAGAAGGAGCGGGGGCTGCTGCGTGGGAGGAGGTAAGTGCTCTGCAGAGTCTTCATTGCAGAGGAAGACATTGGAGTTGCATAAAGACGGAAAGGAAGGGAAAAGAGATTTTTTTTAAGCTGACACGTAAGAATATACACTAAGTGGGATGACTTTAACAAACAAAAGTTTAAATATTAGGCAAGAAAATCTCTAAAGATTTAAATTAAGCTCCAAAGAATGTCCCATGTTGAGGCACTAAAAACTAAATTGGGCAATGCATTAGAAAATATACTGAGGGGAGTAACCTTCCATTAGCAGGAGGATGAGACTTAACGATCCAATTCCCTTTTTTCCCAGTTGATGTATGTTTATTATTTTCTTCCCGTATGACCTGAAGACCTAGACCCATAACGGAGCCCCAGGTGATGAGCACACCATAAACCACGCAATCAGCTTGTAACTCAAATATCCCTCAGGTAGCCCAAACTCAAAAATTCCACTGCACCAAGCACTGTTACTAACTTCAGCTCTTTTTAGTTACATTCCTCTGAACCTGCTAGCTTAAGAGCCACACACAGAAGGTCCTCCTTGCCTTACTGTTCTTCCTTAAGCAAAACAGGGAGTAAGAAAAGAAGGAGGTGATAAATTATTAGATGCTTCTTCAAGAAAGGCTGGGGCAAGGCAGTGTTGTATTGACAGCGTGTTTCTTGTTTATCTTGCTTTTCCTAACAAATTACACTTTTTATTCAGTCTATGCCTGTTGTTATGCATTCTGAATATTCCAAAATACTTCCACAAGTCATCTTTTTCTCTTTGAGGAAAAAAAAAATTAATAAGGTTCCTACTGTAAATGCAGGAAGCTGTCCCACCTTTAACTTCCTTCCAGTGCTTAACATCAGGCTTAAAATTGTACCATGTAAACACCAGCAGCCCTTCCATCTACTTTACTTTACACATTAAACCACGATTCAAACAGAGTCCATTAAGGCATCTAAATGTGACTTACCACATGTGTTAATTGGGGGGAAAAAAAAAAGAAAACACAACCCTTGAATGTGGACATTTATGTATTCCCATTATTCAGACCCTTTTGATGCCACAAGCTCCCACTTCTACAGTTTATAAATGTTTGATTTAAAATATAGCCATTTTATCATTTGTACCACATTTACCTCATCTTACCACTATTCTGACTGGATGAGAAGCTAATGTAGCCTACACTGTCTGGTCAATTATTGCATGGACACCAGGGACCAATTAATGCCATCCATAAAAGCCTGAATCATTCTGTCAATTAACTAGAACTAACTATGTCATCAGATATATTACTGGTGAGCAAGTCTATTTGGTTGCAATATGTCTTGAAGGAGAGCAGTATCAAATGAATCACAATTGACTTGGACAACTGCTAGCATAATTTCAGAAGATGAAAAGACAAATGTGGTAGTTATTAGTGGTCCCCTGAGGAATTACGGCCAAGCAATTGTAATGTGCTAAGACTGTACTAGCAGGTGCCCACAGCACAAATCAGGCAGAGGGTTAAATCAATATTTTCAATTTCTTAGAATCAATCTAGTGTTTGAACAAGATGGAAACTTGTTAGCAATTGGCAGAATGTGTAAATGAAAAGTCAAACTTCTTATTATTTGTTAAAAAGGAATCAGTGCTCTGCATCATGCCCTTGGCACAAGGTAATGCTTTCATGATCCAGTTGCTTGGGCATTCACTAAAAATCTAGCAGTTCTTAAATTTTAATAGAGTGCAAAAGGTTACTTTAATACACGCTGAACATTCAAGATCTTTAGAAATGATTGAAGTGTCAATAGGAAAGTTTTTGAGCTGTGACAACAGCATCGTTATTAATGATTAGTGCAAGAAGCAGAAAAAACCTTGATTGCTTTGGGAAAGTCTCTCACCAGGAATGCAGCTTGACATCTTTGGTACAACTTCACTTTTATTCTGTTTCATATGTAAGAGTCTGAGACTCATTAAGTGATTCCTTACCAATTAAACATTACAGAAAAAAAGCGACCTTACAAACTGATTCCATTTAGCACTGCTGGGTTTAAAGCCACATGTAGTAGGGCTCAAAGAGTTGGCATCACATTCTGTAGTTCTAACATAAAGGCAACAAACTCTGACTTTACATTTTACTATTGATTCACAAAATGAAGTCTCCAGCTACCCTGATAATCAGGTGAGATTTAGAGTAACACACTTAAGAACGAGCTAGGGAAACATATTCTTAAAAGGACACCTTAGAAAAGGCACAGCCAAATCACTGAGATGTGGAAGCAAAAAATTTTAAACTTAGCATTGGCAAGTGACATTATTTTATCTGGAAAAAACAGATGATGACAGGGAAAGCTATTTCCATGATGTACACCCAACTCTTTAAGCCTATTATTTCAAACAGATCAGAAACATGTGCCTTCGTTTTTCAGGTTATAAAACTAGAAGTGTTTTATTAGGAAAACAAAAAGAAAACCCTGATGGTTAATTTAAAGAGAAGAAATGTTACAAAATACTGTTTTGAAACATGTATGCCTAAAGAAAGTACCTATGCTGCAAACATATTCATCAGTACACACCTCTGTATGTTTGGGTGGTAAAAGGAATTCTTTGTATTGTCTTCCGTATTTTGGACTTTAATTCATGGGCAACCTTCACAGACAAGTGAAGACGTAAATGCAGTTCCCCTTTCACAACTTCTCAGAGACAGAAATATTGTTTTTAATGCTCTTTGTTGGCTGTTCTTTAATTGTGAAGATAACAATAAGATAATGTTATTAATCGTGACACTGGAAAAATGCTACCTCTGATCGGTGTGCTTTTCATCCAAAGGATCTCAGAGCATTCTTGACACCAGAGCAGGGAAATGATCTCTTACTCAGCATATGGTCAGCCTGTGAATTCCCTGTTACAGAAAGTTATTAACGCCACCTCTATGGCTGCTGTTTTTAAATAGTAGCTGCAGCCTGCACTGACACAGGTGAAAATAATAAAGAGCACTTGAACTTCAAGAAACCGCAAACCCTTTAAAGCTTTACATTAGTTGTTGCAGATAAAGTAGGAGTTATTTCCTCTTCCTCAGCCTTTTCACTGGAAAACCAGGGTGCTGAGTCAAAAGAAATAAAAAATTCACCATAACTGATTTCACTATTTCAGATTTGGCCAGCTAGTCTATTATCGATGTCTAATTTGACGCAGCTTTGCCCGATGTACACAGTACACTTTTCAAGATGACTTTATTCTCCGTATACATTTAGCAAAATATGAGGGGTGCTCCACACCATAGAGCATTCGGTCCAAAGGATACAGATATACTATCAGTGTAAGACAAGTATGATAAAACTCTGGGAGTGCAAAACACTGCAATACTTCTTACTAAATTGGTCCTTATTAATTAAAAAATAAGAGAAAGAACTCATTATAGTAATGATATTTTTATTCTCTGAAGAATAATGCAGGGAAGATAAGCCCTCTAATTTAAGGTATGCAGCCAATAGGTTTTCTCTTGCTTAACGCTTCTGTCTATGCATTGCGTATCAGTAACGGTGCGTTTTTGGCTCCTTTTACGCACCCTCAGGTAAAAAACATTAGCTGACTTTACAGAGGATTCAGCACGTATGTACTTCCTTACGTCGGATGAAGGCAACACAAAGAACCTACACCTTTAAGAAGCACGGCTAACAAGCACGATCATTTGAAACCAAGGTTCAGCAAATAGGAGACAATAAAATATGGAGTAACTTGAAACCAGCCCACGCACTGCCCAAGAGAAATCTGCAGCTTGTCTCACTCCCAGACACACCCTTGCAGCTCTGCCGGAAAGCTGTGCCCTGTTCACAAGACAAGAAGCTAATTGATTCAGTCGTCTTCTGTATGCACAACTGTAAAATAAAGTGCCTAAAGAACAGTATGAACATACAGCTCAGCTGACTACATTAAAAGACTCTGCTGTCGAACAATGCGCTTGTCACAGAACAAGTGCGGCAATTGTTCACACCAGACGCCACCGCACCAAGAATGCATAATTTAAGTACAAGTAAGTCCAGCAGCAGGATATATTGGCAGTGGAATAGCAAACCAGCTTTAAGTTCAGTTATCACTAACATTGTCTCAACCGTCTATGTAGTTACAGAGACGGTATAGAAGGAGGCTGCTCTATCTTCCCTCATCAGCTAACATATCTTCCAAAACTCCTGCTCTTCCTGTGCCCAGGAACAGATTTTGATCTTTGCAACGTGACATTTTTGTTCCATCTCAAAATAAAATTCTGTAACTTCCTCCATAGCAGACTCTAAGCAGGGGTTTGCACAGTCTGCCAACAACAGGAGAAAACAAAGTAAACACTTTTAGACTAAAGCTAATATACTCCTGCCTGGTGCCTTTCCTCAGCTTGATGTTATTTCACAGCTCGATTTACTTCACCGACCTTCTGGTTCTGACCCAGTGAAACTCACCAGGCTGGCGGGAAATGCTGATGAAGGAAAGCTCCCAGCAGCCCACGAGGAGAGCCATCTACCACATAATTTTATGGCTCTGTAACTTCATGATGACCCAGAACAACTGTAGCAACACTTTTATTTCCTTTTCAGTCAGTCTTATGAACTGATTTGTTTTGAGCTCCTCTGATATCAACATGATCCATCTCGATCTTGCTACAACAGCAGCAGAGTAAGGTGCTTATAGGATAATGAGCCCACGGGAGAGAAAATGGAGGAAGCAGGATTTCTTTCCAAGACAGCAGGGTGGGAAGCATACCAGTTTTCAACTACGTCTTGAGAGAGGGTGACAAGATCACCCTCTCAGCTCCTCATGTGAACTGAGAGATCAACTCTCTTAATCACTACAACCAGCAGATAGATCTCTTTATGAACACACAAAAGAATATTTGCAAAGAAAATCATCTAAAGGTAAGATTTTTGATTCTGTCGCGACACACATTCTATTATTTGTCATTTATTATTATTATTATTAGTGGGGTTTCTGTCATGCCACCAGAGTATTTGTGCCAGGTAAAAATATAAACTCAAGTAAAAAGACGTAAATCTTTTTTTCCAGAATTATGTGCTTTGAAAAGCGGAACCACAACTCTATACACTCTTTGTGCAGCTAAGATTTCTCACCCATGGTACTGTAGAGAACAGTATTTTACCATGTTCTGTCAATGTTTTGCTTGCATATGGTGTTACTATTAGCCAAAATGGTGGGCCACAACAATTCTGACTGATCATCACTCCAGAAAGGACACCAGCACCATGAAAATCATTGTAACTAGATACAATCACTTTGTAATGAATGTTATGCCATACATTTATTTAGAATAGTTGTAAAAACATATCTCTAATGACTTACAATTCAAATCTAGCATTCAAGATTAAAATGCGACCTAGTGCATGCTAAACTCCACTTAAACAACAGAAAGTGTTTTGGGGTAAACACCTACGTAGAATTAAAATCAATTAAGATTTTAGTAAGACTTATATTCCTGCACAATTGATCCTGAACCCCACGTATTTTTGTTCAAGCAGATATGCGGAACAAACACACTCAGGATACAAATGCTGGTTAATACTTATTTTATCCAGAAGGCAGTGTCACATTTAAAATATGTTCTGCAAATTTTTCCATGATGCTGACAAAGATATTGAACTGCTGCATCACGTCGATGGTGTTCTGAAGACAGATGTATGTGGGCTACATGGTGTAGGCTTAGCATAACAAATGTTACATTTCTATATTAGATCAGAGTAAATCAGCAAAATCCATTATAAATCTGTCTAAGGCAGTGATGCTGTCTCCCAAGACTCATTCATAGAAATACGTCCAACCACTTTCAGACTCTTGCAGACTCTACGTTTATGCAGAAGAAGTGACTTCTTTAAACTGAACTTTGCATAAGTTAAATCCTTGGGAAAAATCCATAATAATAGGTGCAATATCATTCACTGAAGAACACAGCTTTTCAAATTTAATTATAAATCCTAAATGTATTTAGCTAATCGGATCAATTGCAAGTCACCAGCAAAGCACATTCTAATTTTCAAGACAGATGAAATTTTGCCACCTCTCAGCTGCTGCGAGAGCCAGTGTCAGGTGCAAAGTAAGATAAACCAGACAAGTAAGCCTTCCAAACAACACATTACAGCAAATTTTTATGATTGTATTTTGCAAAGATGTTCCCTGCAGATCTTTGATTTGCTAAGGCTGGTCTTACCATGCTGAGTCTCGGCTGCACAGCAGCCGCCCATCCGAGGAGGCGACAGCTCCTTTCAGACCAGTCCCACGGTCTGCCCTGCACCAGGAATGCAGCAGGCCAGTCCTCAAAGGCCTATTTATGAAGCCGTGCAGGCAAAAGTGAACTTCTGCATAAAGAAACAGAGGTGAAATCTCAAAAAGGCTCCTAGTAGCTCCTGCTCTGGACTATAATTGCTCAGCTTACTGTAACAGAACTGGAGCAGACACTTAAGTAACATGTTTCCTGAGACACTTCGACAACAGAACTTAGCCACCATTTTCCCTTCTCTGCTGAGCTGTGGACACTGTAGTGTCCATCCTGCTCTGCGTAACGTCCATTGAGCAACCCTTCACAACAGGAGGGCGGGTGGTGCTGGGACTCTGCATCA
This sequence comes from Dromaius novaehollandiae, assembly GCF_036370855.1. NCBI lineage: Eukaryota > Metazoa > Chordata > Aves > Casuariiformes > Dromaiidae > Dromaius > Dromaius novaehollandiae. The sequence goes on from NC_088102.1 coordinate 59,849,437, forward strand.
CCAGCCTGCACGGGCTTCCTTTCTCTTTGCTGTATCAACCCATTTGTTTTTCTGCGATGGTGAGGCTTAAAGTACTGCAATATGATCATACTTGTAATGCTCCGGCCAGGTAACGTATCGGCATACAGTACGAGGCATCTCTCCTCCTGGCCTCTGGTAATTCTGCCTCGATGGCCCATGCCATCATTCGCATGAATGGAATTGACAGTATTGTGGGCCAAAAAGGCAAAACGGAGCCCAAAACAAGTGGTTTGTAAATGCTAAGAGCAATACTGCAGCCAGTCTACTGTAACTAAAAAGCAAAAATTAGCATATAGAGTAATTGCCAGCTTGTTTCATGGTTATATTTCCTTTTACTGAAAACATCTTAAAAGCTCCTGATGACGCAGCAGTTGCAAAATGAATTGCTCTCATACCATAATATTTATGCAATACATAATCACAGCACACTCTCAAGTTGACACAAAGGTGCTTTTAACAGGAATTAATAGCACATTATAATTATATAGCTATAACATTATTTATTATTTGCAATATTTACAGTACTTTTAAGGTCTCAAATTCATGGTACTGGCCATTTAAAAACATAGTCCTCAAAGAGTTTGCTTAGCACAGAAAACCAGAGACAACAGGTATATGCAGTGGGCAGGCAAAAGGCACAGCGGAGGGAAATAAGAATAGCCTGACAGCTGTGCCTGTTAATATAACCAATATTTTCCTCTTTTTAAATAAATTTTGGCACATGTAGGGGCAGGCAAATCAAAGCAATTCAAGCACTGCCAGAGCCCTGTTGACATCTATACAGTGTGCTGCTTCTCTTTGGAAAATGAATTTCCTCTAAAACACTCCCCAAACTGCAAGGATAGAGAATGTGACCCAGCATCACCCTCTCTAATCTCTAACAAACAGAAGAGGTCTGGGCTGCAAGAAACGCAGTGAGAAGCATGAGGATCCTGAGGAAAGGCAAATAGCTGGAGGATCAGGAGTGAAACAACAAAGGGAACGCAGGATTATAAAAGAGAAACGCTGAAGAGCAGTTCACGGGGGTGCAAGCCAGCTAGGACTGGGCCTGACCCAAGGGCCAGCTATGCCAGCATAAGCTAAGCGATGTCTCTGGGAATAATGTGGGATTTTTCTCCTGTCCATTTGCTTTCTGACCCTACGTAATCATTTAGCATCCACTGTACCTTACAAGGAGTTCCTTAGCTGAACAAGATCTTGCATGGGGAGTCATCTGCTTCTGTTTGTTTTGACCCTCTCACCTCAGAGTTTAAACCCCTACACAAGAAGCAGTGAACAGCTGGTCCTCATTCACCTTCTCTGTGCAACTCCCTTCTACAGACTTCTACCATATCCCCCTTGAGTCACCTCTTTGGACTGAAGAGGTACAGTCTACTTACTCATTCCTTGTACTAAAGCTGTACGTAGAGAAGGTCTTTGATCCTCCTTATTTTCCTCTTTGAGCCTTTTCCAGGTCAGCTCTTTTCCTTTTTGAAATGGGTGGAACAGAACTGCGTGTAGTATTTAAGGCCGCACTGGTTTCAAGGGAGAGCAATCTTCCTCAATCTTTCAGCACCAAGCAAAAGCTTGACTTCTTGGAAAAAAAAATCTAAGAGTCATTTTGTGCAGTGCTGCTACAAAGATTCTCATTTCTATCTAATCAAATTTAGGCTAAAAATCAAATAGTCACTTGCCACTTTTATTTCCTCCCTTTTTTTGCCTACTTGCAAGTATGGGAACATTTGCATGGATTGCATTTTTTTAGTTTTTGAAATGCACGGTCCTCTCAAAAATATCTTTTGATGTCTTACAGACCTCCGGACATCCACAGACCACATGCTGAGTAACGCTGCTGTTCAATGTTTTAACAAACAGCCAAACAGGAGTTATGGGGACAAAACAAGTTTGACTCAAACTGTCCTGTCCGGTACGACTAAGTGCCCAGGAATCTTCTGTATATATTCAAAACCACTTAGACTTAATCTGATGATCATTTCCCATGCTATAAATTCATGCACATACGCACAAGTGTGGTTCACTGTTTTGGGCCTGAAGCACTAGAGAGATTAAAGCATGCTTGTAAGGATGCATCTCAATACGGAGGTAAAGCAAAGAACCACGGGAGCCCCTAGAACACAGCACGCAGAATGTGGGCAAAACCCCGTGAGAGACGGCATGCCTGTATATTTAGGGCAAATGCTAACAAACACCAAGTAATTTCTCACAGTAACTCAACTATGTGAAATACTTAATGACTCATTAAGAACCTGGAGCAGCTTGAAGAAATGGTCAGTAAAGTCAATTTAAGCAAGAACAGAGTGACCAGGTTACGTGATCAGCAATTGTATGTAAACAAAACGTTACAAACCCGAGTGATAACTTGAGTGAGATGCCTCATAATGGAAGGCTGGCGACTACTGTTGCGAAAGATCATCCATGAGGATGGAATCACTGGACGACAGACAATGCCAGTCTTCCTAAGGATTTACTCATTTCATTTCTATTAAGCAGTTCTGCCTAACTTTGTAGATCAGACATAGGGTAAATTCTAATTGAAAGAATATTCTGTACCAGCTGAAAAGTTCACATTTGCTTGAATTTATTGCTAACTGACATCACAATTCTAGAAATTCATAAATTTCCACACTGGTCAACAAGCCATGACCTACAGGGAAAATGTTATGCTGACCTCACTGCAACATCAGTACTAAAACCTAGAAGACACACAGAGTTATCACGAATTTAGCAAAGGCATTTAGATAGACTGAAGAGAAAGATATAGAATTCACCACACTCCATGAAGGGCAGAAATCTAGTATGCTAAACAAAGGTAAATCCTGGAGTTGTAGAAAAGAAAACAATTGAGTCCATATGTTGTGGAAAAATAAATGGCCTAACAACTCCTTGGAAGAAAGAGTGAAGAGAATAAATACGATACTTAAAATTTACATACCTAAACATTACAAATATTTATTTTAGGAGATCTAGACTTGTGAGTAGCTCTAAGGAAGCCACAAAGAAAAAGTTTATACTGAGAGAGAGTCTGATGAAAGAAAATAATCCAAACAAAATCCCCCAAACTCTAAGATGGAGGAACATGGAAACATTTTAGCATTTAATATCATGTAGTCCCATGGAAATGTAAATATTGCTATCCTGGCGCAGTCAGTAGTTCACTCAGTTTAATGATATGTTTCTGCCAGTTATCAGTTTTAGATGTTCCAAATAAGGTTCAACAAACATGACAGAGTAACCTGCCTACAGGAGAAGCTTATTCCTAGTTTGTAACCAGAAGAATGTAAGTTTATATTCCATATAAAACGTTTACTTCCTGTAGCATAGCTACTTGCTCGTATTATCCACATAAATACCTAACCTTCCTTCACATCTCACGTGTTACAATGGCACAGCACTTAAGAAAGATCCATATTTCCCAGGATCACCATTGCACCTTCTTCAAAGAAAATCTGCACCCTTCCACTCTATGGTTTGCAGCCAAGTCCAGAAAAGTCCCTCCCAACAGATACTTATATGTGACTTGTTTTCATTAACAATCCAGCTATTTCATTTTGCAGTTCTATTTTGCACCTACAGATCTAATCTTATCAACTTGGTGGCATTGAATTCCTGCAATTTTTTCTTTGTATTACTTAACTTTACACGCTAAAATCAGTGGGATTACTCCTGCAGACTTATTCTGTCCCATCTGTCCCAGAGGCATGAGAAGAGAAAATAGGTGGAGGTGCTCGGTCACGCCTGGACTCCCTTCAGCCCATCTCCAGAGTACTGCAGGGAGTGGAAACGACTGTCAAGCCTTCCCACCCCAGGGAGGCACGTGGTATCCCAGCTAGGGAGGCTTTACTCTGAGCACACCCTCACTACAATCAATCCATAAATAGGGATGATATTTCGAATCAATGAGAACACAGACACATCCCGTACCAAATTAGCCATCCCAAATGACAATTAATTAATTGTCACCACCAGAATTGCCTCTAGGGACTGGGGGACAGAGTTATCCTCATGTGCTACTATGCAACACTGAGGATGGTGAGAGGCAAACCATGGCCAGGCTGCTCCCAGCAAGCCAAGCCAGAGGGGCAAAGGGCAGGAGCCCCTTGCCCCCACTCCCTGTGGTCAGCCAGGAGAAAGGGGCCTTCTCCTGTCCCCATGGGCATGTGCCCTGGGGCCTCGCTGCAGCACTGAGCATCCCCTTGACCTTCCAGAAAGATCTAATGCACGTTTAATTGTTAGCATGCGCCAGGAGAGAGTGCCGTATTGAGGCCTCCCCCTTGCCTTGTTATACTTGTAATACCTAATGTTCCATAATTGATGATATGCAATCTGTACCAGCTGTAGCTACAAAGTACTGCAGATTCAGTTTGGATATAGAGGCAGTAAAATTAGAAGTGTTCAGGCCACCAATGCAATTCTGTGAATAGCGTGTTTGGCAAGAGAGAAACAAAGAATTAGTGCACTGAACACTAACCTGTCAGGAAAAAGACAGGTCTACTCTGAGCATTAATTCTGAAAGGAATGAGGCTGTGGTTTCAGTTCAGTCTTTAATAGCCTGCATCATAAAAGCACTACAGATAATATCCCATAATCAGTGATTTCTGATCAAGAGAGTCTGATAAGCAATTTTCCAGTATATACTGGAACTAAGCTACTGCTGCAATCTGAAAAAAAAACCAAACAAAAGGTCTAGTCTATGTATATCAACAGAAAACACCAGCAAAACAATTTAAATATTTAGGCTATGGCATTTGAAATAGCGAGAAGGATCTAGCCCCACCTTCCATTAAAATTAGCAGCCCAAATCCTCCGTTCTGCTTTGGAGCACTCACATTTAGAGTTTTCTTCGCATGGACAAAATATCGTCTTTCATTGTTGCTTAGCAATGGTGACTCCCTCACCACTGGTCTTGGTCCAGAAAAGTAAAAGTATTCCAACTGACCGCAAATTAATTTTCTAATCTGTTTTGTTGGAAAAACTGTTGCCAAAAAAAATCTGAATTAAAATTGTTCAGTAGTAAAGTTCAATTCTATACTCTCTCTTTAAAATTAGGATATATGTTTATTATTAATTTCTGAATCACACCATGTGCTCTTTTCTACATTAATTGCTAACCAAAGTCAACAGCAGTACTGTCATCCATTTTAATGGGTTAGGATCACGCCACAAGACACAAAATAAAGACACTTCTTGCTTCAAAATGCTTAGGATCAAAACAAGAAAAACACAAGAGACACACTGGGAAACCCAGAGGGATGAATGACTAGGAATTTAATTCCTCATTTATTACTAATATTATTGTTGACTTGTTTGTCAATGTAATGTAGCACTTACATTAAGGGATCTGTGTCAGAGTGACCCACAAATGATGACTTCTATCTGCCACCAGGATAGACAGACATAGAAGAGACTATATTTGTTGGTATTCAGGGGCTACTTCCTTGTCTTTTAGGGGATTTAAAGCTCTTACACAGTTACAGGCTTGCTTATTTTTTAATAATTACAGCAGGCTGAGCTGTAACTCAGAGAAGACAGGCAGGATAAGGGGCCTTGGCTATCGCTAACACAATCACAGCCCAAAGGAAAAAGTAGAAGCTGCAGAGTTGTTTTTTCTCCTCTCCTCACCAGGTGGGGAGGATGCCAGAGCTTCCTCCTTCCTCTCGTGCAACGCCAGGCAGCACAGCTCTGGGCTCTGCAGGTAAAGGCAGCTCCTCCTCCGCTCCTCAGCGGAGCAAAACAAAGGTGGGGATTTCCTTGGCCACAGCTTTCCCTCGGAGCTTGGGTGACTGATCTTTATTCCTCGTGCAGGACTGATGAGAGCTCACTACTTGGCTTCTTCTGCGTGGCTGTGCTAAGTATTGTTGCTACCTGGGCATCTGGCCCCAAACTCACAGTGCACCCGAAATGCCTGCGGGGCTGTAGCAAGTGCGCCTGCTGCGAGCAGCTCTCCGCTTGTGCGCGTTTGTCTTTGCTGCATGGCACTGACAGGCCATCAAGGTCTCCAGATTAGCACAGCCAGCACTTTGGTGCTCTGGCAGCGTAGCTGTGTCAGTTGGGATGGAGGTTGGGGGACAGCAGGGAAACCTCAACGTGGCAGAGCAAAACTGGGCCCTAACTGGATACCGGATCCAAATATTGGGCCAAAATTGGATTGGTATCACTGATTAATGAAATTTGTAACTCTTTACTACAAGTACGTGAACAGTCATTGACACAGGCATCCAAGTAGAATAGAGAGATTAAAATAAGCAGAACACAAAAATATTTGAGTGGCAACTAAACAACTGCTGCTTTGAATCATGGGTGACATTTATATCTGTGCAAGTGGGTGTAAAATTCTTCTGTTCTTACGGCAAAGCAGTAGGGAAGCAAGCCTGTGGCTTGCACTACAATGACAATCACGTTATCCCATCTCCCATCCTTGGCCTCCAGGATGACTCTGAAAGCCAATACTAGCAATAAATCAAGAGCTCTCTACTCTTCACATCAGGCTTTTTTTTTTTTTTTTTTTTTTTTTTTTTTAATCAGGATCATACAGAAGCCCTCACATATCTACAGCAAACACTGGAAGGTGAACTGGGCAGCAGATAATATCCAGGGCCTTGTCAAGCTGATACAAGCTACCAGTGTTTCTTGCATCCTTTCCTTAGCCGGGCTGCTGCTACTCTCCGGCACCATCTATGACTATTTAGACTGCAGGCCTCCAGACCAGGGACCACCTACAGCAGCTGCTTCTACAGTCTCCAGAACAAGGGGTCCATTTTTGCTAGTTCTCTCTAGGCTAGACCATAATAAATATGATTATTTTAACAAGAGCATACATTAATAATTGTTAACGCATTTCTTGAACTTTTCTTTGAAATGCAGCCTGTGCTGTCCTCCCGCTTTAGCGGTTTAATCGCTGGCTGAACTTTTGTTAACTGGCAGTGCCATCGGTAAGATTTCTTCCGTTATCAGCGCTTTTAATCTTTGGGTAAGTTAAAGCAAATACTTTTTTCACAGCAGTTGTAAATGAGCCCAACTGTTTTTTTGACTTTGCTGAACTTGAAGGTATTTTCTAACAGCAACCTGTCCTGGCAGCAGTAGCACAGACATGACATAATGCTGGCTGTTAATGGCTACCTAGCCCTGCCTGTCAACTCCCCCTTCACTTTTGATGAGTAAATCCCCATTTTGATGGGAGATCTTAGGACCTCTCATGGCTACCGAACTCCCAGGCTGGGCTGAAGTCACAGCTCCGTGAAGAGCTGCCGTATGAGACAAACCAGCTCATTTCAAAACTCAGAAGCGGGGGCTCGAACCTGTTTAAATGCACTGCACTGTTTGCTCTTTAAGAGACCTCCTCACGTTCCGGGGGGCTGTGGGAGGCCACACCGTTATCAGCTTTCCAGCACGTAGCAGCCGGCCACACGCGTGCCGGGGGGAGCGGGGGCTGCGGAGGAGCCGGGGAACAGCTGCCTCCCTCCGAGCCGCTGCCTTTCCTGGCAGGGGCCAGCGAGCCAGAAAAATCTGTGCAAGTGTTATGAACTCTACTGGCATGCTAGGGAAAAGAGAGTCAACCAACGCCATCGCAGGCCTGAAAATAACTCCGCTTCCAGCGCTGCTGGTTGGCGGGCTGGCTTCCGTGTGCTTGAGCACACAGGTGGCACAGAGCTGGCTGCGTTTTGTGCACGCTCTTCCATAGTGACTGGACTGGCATTTCACAAGGCCCGGTCATGCCATCATGTGCTGGCGATCAGCTGAATGCTATAAAGAGAACAGTCCATTCTGCTCAAGGAAAAGAGAAAAAGAAATCATTTCAGCTCACTGATTTGTTTTTCTCTGATTATTTCTATTGCTGTTCCATATGACAGAGGGACCTGGGGGCCCCATGATGGGCCAAAACCCCACTGTGCTAAGCACTACACAAATACAGAGCAAAGAGATGATCCTTTCCCCAAAGAGCTTACATCTAAGCATAAAATGGAAAAATCTCATTATTGACAGATTAATGACAATCTGTCAGAGTAACCATTCCCAATAGGAGTGTCTTGTGTGGAAAAATAGTACAGAGGCCCTTATAATTAGCTAAGAATAGCTAATCTGATGCAAAAATTGTATGGTTAAAATTAAGGACTAACATCCATGGTGTTCTTATATGAAAAATAGTGTAATATGAGTATACGGATATATTAAAAATAGAACATGCAGACAGACAATTCCCAGGGAAGATACCAGTGGATGGATTTCTTTTGTGAACTTCACAAAAACATGCAACATTTATGTCCTTAAGACTAGCCTTTTCAAATAATATCTGTGGATTTTCCTCTTTGAAATCCAGTTTACTGAGCTAATTTTGTTTAATAATAATGCTACAAAAGTAAATCATTGTGCCATTATGGCACCTTTCCCTTCATTTTTTTTTCATATTAGCGCCTACTTCACACATATTTGTGAAAAGAAGATTTTCCTCAAACTATGTGCGTCTTTTGTTCAATCTTCTATAATTCAGTTATTAAATGTTGGCTAAACACAATGCTAAACTTCCTGAGTCACATAGCTTTTATAATTACAAGTCAGTATGGAAAAGGTCATAAGTATTTGTTCTGCATGCACAAATTGCATCCATACACACAGCTTGCTACAGCCTAAGGACAATTTCACACTACTCTAGTTTAGCCTCTCAGTTGCCATCTGAGATGGAGAAGCTTTCTGATATTCAATACAATATTAGATAGTGCCGGCACTTATATGATATGTAAGTATATGTCAAGGAATACAACCAGAAGCAGTTTGAAGAAAAACGATGTTACATCCTCGCATGGTGTCAACGGGCACAGTACCGTGGATGCCAGGAAGAATCAAGCTGATTTACGCTATGGGAGCACCTGGCTCTTTTCCAAGGATGAGGACTTACTCCCCATGGGCAAGATACAGCCCATGACTTGATTTCACATGAGCACCTGATTTTCTCGTCACTATTACTGGATAATTTTAACATGTGTTAGTACCTGGCCTCTCCCACCCTCAGAAAGGAAAGATACTGACCTCAACTTCAAACTTTCAGAAATTATTCAGACCTAAGCTACCTTGACCATAAAAAGTTCAGTGCTACCCTGGTACTGCAGTACTATGAAGGTCTAATATTAGGACTTCTGAATTTTCACAGATTTGTTGTGAGCAGTCTTGATGTTTTCTCCATTCGCACAATTACCAGGACACACGCAATGGTTTAGATCTAATGTTACAGCCCTTACAATAAAAAAAACAACCATGCAAAACTCAGTTTCAATACTGCATTAAGCCTTTCACTACAGTCTTGTGAAAGGTGTCTAAAACTAAATGACAAAGCAACAAGCAAAATCTTTTATACAGCAGTGCAGGAGATGCATGTTTTCAATAGTTTAATAAAAACAAGGCAACCATTCCAGAGATTAATAGGATGCTGATTAATAGGATGAAATATGTGCGCTAAATATGAAAAGAAAAATCCTACAATTAATTGAAACCATATGACAAGAACACATATGGTGGAATTTCACTTCTCCTCCAAAAATTAAGATTTGTTAAAAGTTTGAAATGACAGCCATAGGTGTTTAAAGAAATCTATTTATGGTATAGGCACTGCTAAATGAAATTTCCAAACATGAAGAGGAAACTGTTCCAGCTTTCATACAGTTAATGTATTATACCAGAAAACGCCTATTTTTGATGTTGTTCATTGACACACACTGATATACATTATGTCATTTCGACAAATGGCACCTTTGTCTGTAGCTAATAACTACAAGGCGTGGGTAAGAAACAGCTAAAGCATAAAACCCTAAGGACAAGGCTTCATTGTGAGCATTAAATAATTATTACAATGCAAAATTAGTCAGAGTAATATCTCTGTTTTACTTCAAGTGTTGTGATGTCTGATCCAAAGCTGACTTTACTGTCAGCTCTAGTTATGATGGTATTTCACACTGTATTTTTTGGATATACTTAAAGGAACAAATTCCATTTTATTATTTTAATCAACCAGTTTCATTTATTAAATCTAGTTTCTAAAAATAATGAGTTTTACATTTTAAACCTGTCCTAGTTTTGCTTGTAAGTCCTTCTGAAGTGTATCAGATTTTGTTTCTCGTCATGCGAAAAGCACTTTACCCTAAGAAACTGACTATACACTGGAAGAGCGCTGGAGCTCCTGTCTGTGTTCCTCCAAAAGTGTCTAATAAATGTTATTAACAATTTTGAAGTTAATAATTTAGAGAGGAAAATAAGGCTCTTTTAGCTACCATTATAATTTTTACACAATAGAAGATACAACAGAGGGTCTTAACAGCTGGTGGAATACTTTCAAATAATGCTCATTACTTAAGTTCAGTCAGCTTCTATATTTGCCAAAAGAAACGTACTACATGAATTTTCCTTAGTAAAGAAACTATGGAAATGATTCAGAAAATGCTGCATTAAACTAAATGTTAACATTAAGGAACCTGTTGCATACCTGTCTGATTATTATTTCTATTGAGTAGCCCTACATTCCAAATCCAAGAGCAGAAACTCACTGTGACAGATAAATAAATAAATACACTGCCAAAGGTCCACAACTGGCAAGGCCATCAGATCTAATTGCCTCCTGCTTCTGCCATGGCTACGCAAATAAATAAATAAATAAAATAATAATAATAATAAAAAATCCTGTGGGCCTGTTGTACGTGACCCACTGCCCAAAGCCTACACTAAAGGGACTTCCCCTCCTGCAAAACAGGGCTTTTCCTTTAGGAGAGGAAATGCTTTTTTCCTGGAGTGTATGCAGATCCAAACTGACGACAGCTGAAATATATGTCATTCTAATGGGTTCTGTCATAACTGGGCAAAATACAGCAATGTTAGAAAGCATTTATCAAAGATATGACAAGGCTTTCAAATTATACTGCCTTTCAACCCACTGCTTAATAAAAATGTGCGAAGTGATAGAAGACTACCTCGTCAACATCACTAGCTGCAACAGACGTATTTTCTTTGGGCACAGCTATTCAAAAATAACCTGACTGAAGTTCAGAGTCATAATTATAGGAACTACAGTTGAAGGACTTTAGAAAAAAAAACTGCGACAAAGTAATTATATAAACCTATTATCTTTAAACAAACGTTTCAGCTCTAATAAAGTCACTTGCTTTCCTTTACCAAGATGACCTAAAATTCCCTTGTTTGTTTCAAACCTGCTGCTCACAGGAAACAAAAGGCTTGCTGAGCAAGGACTGCAGTACCGAGTCCCGGCGCCTTCCCTGCACTATTGCCATTTGAAAGACAATCCAGCCGTATAGACCTGGACTGTACACTTTGGAGCTTCCTACCTGGTGTTTCTTACACAGTATCTTAGTACACATAACAGTAAAGAACATAAGTAACAAAAACTCCATATGAGGACAGCACTTCATGCCCTTGGAAGTCAAGAGAAGTTTTTGCGTTGGTTTGAGTGGCTGCTAGAGCAACGACAGAAGTTCGTCTCCTACTGAAGACGCTGACGAGCTTCCACCACTCTCAGCAACAAAAACGAGCCCCTACCTTCTTTTACCTTTCCAAGCATACGCCAAAACTTCAATCAATTTTTACGCACAGAGAAGAAACCCCCTTCAAATTTACTAGATTTCAATGGAACTAGGATGTCACCAGCAGTGTTTAACTTTGAGAGGCTGCAGTTCAGCCAAGTATTTGAGTACCTGCCCAGCTTGATTTCCTTGGGAGGGTTTGGCTGCCTCTTTGGAACGCCAGGTGCCCTCACCCTGTTAAATCCCTGTATGCAGCCAGCATGTGTAAAGCTCCAGGGACTGAGGCAGCACAGTAACTGGCCGTGAGTGTGTCTGTTGGGCAGGTCCCTTAAATCAAAGTTACCCATTTAGGGATTTAGAGGTCTAGATTTGGGCAATCAGTTTCGAACATTTTGCCTTCTGGGCCTGAACCTGGCTGTATCACAACTTTTTACTGTGACTTAAAGTGTTAAGAAATACAGTGCATAAAAATACAGCCTTTTACGTTTTCCTTCATGTGTAAAGGACTCCACTGCTTCCAAATACACTTACTTTTCATTACCCAGTAAACTGAGTACTATCGACAGTTTTCCTTCTCTGTGCTTAGTACCTATCTAGAGTCAAGAATACTAACACCAAATTTCCACTGTTTAAGCTCCAAATGCTTTACATTTCTCCTGCACCCATTTCATTCTCTATTTTCTATTTACAGCACAGAACTAGAGCCAAAATTCAAATTTATCTCAGTTTCTGAAGTTTCTCTCTCCAATTCCCCATTTCCTGATTTTGCTCCTCTATTCAGCCATGGATTCTTTCAATTCGTTCCTACGTGCCACAGCTGACAAGAGCAGCTGTTCCCGTTTAACCTAGCCTGACTATTTCTGCTAAAACTCCACTATCCAACTCCAGAAGTCTTTGACCTCCTTGCTCCTCACTGGATGCAAATGAGACATGTGACCTGTCAGCTGCCGCTGAGCCTGCCGCACTCAGCCGCAACGCACACCACCGGTGGTTAACCTGCTGAAGTTGCAGCGAACGCCGACGTCCCCAGCCGTCGATGGCATGGATGTCCAGCTAGCAACCTCCAGGGCACCGGGCAGCCCAAAGACACTTGGCACAGAGAGGGTGCGAGCAGCCCTACTTGGGATGCCTTGATTTAGCATACTCCTCCCACAGCTTCCATTTGCGGGCACTTGACAGATTTTATAGCAACGCTCACCTGATTTAACCTTAGGGGCACTGGGAGCTGGCAAGGAAGGGATATAGGCCTGTGGCTGGGGAATATAAAAGCAACAGGCCTTGAGGTTAAAACAGAAGTAATAAGGTGCAAGTTGGGTCATTTTTATCTAGCTTGTCATTTTTATATACCTTGTGTATGGATTTAAGAGCCTAGATTGAAGCTTCCAGGTTTGAGCATTTTGACTTCTGTTTTTATGTTCAACAACATCACAGATTTTTACTGTGACCTGAAGTGTTAAGTTGCTCCCCTTGTATTCTGCAGGCTCTCTGCACGTAGAACAGGTTACAATGCTCGGTTCTCTACAGGGGCATTGCAAAGCTGAGGTCACAAGCATCTGCGAAGAGCTTTGGAAGCTGAACAGAATCATGTTGTTCTGAAAGGGCAAAATCTACCCTTTGAATGCCTTACGGGAAGCTAGCACAAAGCCTAAAATCCCACTGATGACTCAGAAATCCGTGAAGTCGTCCATGCTGGAAAACTGAACTTGAGCACTTAAATAGATACTGGTAATATGAGTTTAAACTGGACTGGTCCTAAATGGCATATATGCTTGCTCTGTTTCTGCACATAGGTTTGAATTTCACTCTAAGTGAGGCCTTAGCACCAGTGCAGGGAACCCAGACAGAAGCAACTATGTCTCTCCTCCTGGGCTTTAATGATTACTTTCTCTCCCCAGACAGCAGCTCCTCATGTCCTCAGCTCACATTTACAGATCTGGGAACTCTCTTTTTGTCTTACTACACCACCTGCATTTCAGCCTCCCCCTCTCAGTCTTTCTGTCCCATCATAGACTTTGGTATCTTAGATTACGAAACAAAAGGGAAATGCTGTAAATAAACTCACCAGTCACATGTCTTTTCCTCCCAATTTTTCCCAGAGCTCCTAATGAAACCCATTATGTTAAAACACACACAAAATGGTCAGATGCATACAGACACACAGAGAAACCTATTTATTATAAATAGTGGGTTTATATTAAGCTAGTGTATCAGAGCTCTAAATACAATTTTTAAATTATATTTTAAAGAATTCTGCCTGTGGCAAGAAATGTATTTAGGCCTACACTTTCAAGAAGTTACTGACATTCTATGGGTTCTTAGGGGGCATTCAGACTAAAACATGGACGTACAGAGGTGTGTAACCCCAGCTGCCTGAAGGGACCTCAGACAGAGCAGCAGCTATGCAGACAACGGGATCACTTGGCAAACTGTGTAAAGCAGGCTGGGTTTCTCATGCAGCATCCTGACACGTTCAACCCTAATTTGGAGGGAATACCATAAAAAATAATCTGTGGCCTCAGTTCAACCTTCCACGGCCACACAGTTTTGCCAGAGAGTGGTCTTTTACTTATATGCAACGCATGAAATAAAATAGCCTGCCTGCCAAGTTTTAGTACAATGTAAAATCCTGGCTTATGACATCCCAAAATGGAATAGTAAGACCATACACAAGAAAATCCTTGTCAGCACTCTCCCAACTGCAAAGGCTATGGGCCAGATTTTTCATGATGCAGTTTCCCAGAGGAGTTGGTTTTCAGGCCAAAATCTCACCTCGTCTGTGCTGTTCAAACTCCAGTGGAGCTGAACTGGTGAATCTGGCCTTTTATGCGTAACCTGGTATAACATTTTTGTCCAGAGAATTTTGTTCTGTATTTTAGCATCATTCTTCTTAACAACCTGCAAGACAATTTTCTTCAAAGAAAGCTCTTATTAGGCTTTATATCTACGACCTTAGGTTATCTTTTATAGTTTAATCTAAACAGGCTTAGAAATCAAGTTTTGCCTGTGGTAGCCAGCCCATCAATTCATTCGATTGTCCAGCACAACTTCCAATTCTCACAAGCAATTTGACAATTGCAGAGTATTTCATACTGCATGCTATGAAGCCTAGTGCTGTAAAAGTAATGAGACCTGAAATTACATGCTGTATTGCAAGTCTACTCATTTAACCATGAATTTTCAGGTAATTTAGATGTTTCGATAACAGAAATACTATAGACCAACACATCATACTACTCTTATCATGAAAATGTCACATGCCTGTCTTCTAGCTTGCATACATTCTCACTCTCATGAACTCTCCCTAAGTTCCCTAATTCACAGGCAGCATAAGCAAAACCCATTACTTTTAACAGATGGTTTCATAAATAGCAGAGCCCTCCATCCACATAATAGCACTCTCCAGGCATTTACTAAGGTTTGTAACTCATTAATAGGGGATATATGAATGTTCCTTGATGGTGAAGATGGAGAAAAATCTGAGTCAACTTTGCCCACTAAGCACAGGGTCAGATTCTGCTCTCAGCGAGCGCTGTGCCACACATGAGAGCAGAGAGGTGCTCTGCATTTTCCTCTTGGCTCCCACAGCAGAGAGGCCCCTCACTTGGCTGTGTGTGAAACGAATGCTGGCACTGGCTAGGCAGTCACTGTCCGCAGCTGCCCGCATCAGTCTTTTGCCAGAGGTTACTGGAGCTTTCGCTAGCTCCTGAGCAACGGACTGGATGCACCACTTCTTTTGCACATCTTCTATTGACAAAATAACTTCTAGAGGCCAAAGGTGGGCGACATGGTGGGAGGGGGCAGTGATTCCAGAGATGACATGGACATGAATCACCACAGCTCGCAAGGCAAACCCCAGTCACGCGAAGCCCCGGGGAGGAGGTCCCTAGCCCAAGCAGTGGGGCTGTGGACATCTGTAGCACGTGCGTGGAGATCTACGCTCTCAGCTTCAGTGCCAAGGATGACTCGCCTGTGGCCCAGCACCGCGCCGACGGGAGGGCAGCCCCGGGGCTCAGCCTCGCAGCGCCGCCATGCAGGGTGGCTTGCTGCCAGCACTGCTGCCATGCTTTCGCTCCCACCTTCTAGGCCTCTGGCTACTGGCTAAATTACCACGCTGCCCCAGCGGTGGGAACTGCTACGGGCTGCCCATACATTGCTCAGCGTCTGTCTACAAATGTAACTACACAACTGTTTGCATGACCCAAGTTTAGCAACCCGTAACGATATCTATAATCCCTGTTAGTGTTTTATTTAAAGTTAATCTTACTTCTTAATGTTTCTATTTCTGCAGTTAATCTGCTGCTTGGAGTCAGTGTACTTCAAAGCTTTACAATATGCTATAGCATGGGGCTAACCTGCAGTATCTTAAGTTACACGGATGCTTTAATTCAAAGAAAAATGAGCAGGTACCAAAAAGCCAGTCTGAAAGCAGATTGTAAACAATTCAACAAGTTCAACTCACTTCCAACTCTAATCTGATATTTTTATAGATTTAAAGAATCTGTCAGGTTGATACCAAGGAATGGGGTGAATAGTCAGCTTTGTTTTTACAACAAAAACCAAAAGATAGACAGCTAATGGGAAACATTAAAATGTAAAAATGCAACAGCTTCTAAACACATGGGAGCTTTCAGCTGAGCAAGAATTTTCCCTGGAAAAGATTTAGGTGTGCTCACAACTTTCAACCAAGGATTTCTCTATTTCTTAAAAAAAAAAAAAAAAAAAAAAGCCCAAAGGAAAAAACCAAAAATACTTAGTTGAGGATGGTAATGGTTATCACATGATAGGTAAATCTGAACAACTTCAGAGACTGACTTTACTAGAATGAGTCACTGATGTCTTACTTTCAAAAATGAATTGCAAAAACCAGCATACAGTATGTTTCCACTCTTGGAAGCTCTGCGGAGCTAATGCAGCTCTGGGAAAGTGACTTGAATTCTTTCTTGAAGTTGCACATCAACAAAAACAAAACTGTTAAAAGGATATAGTTACTTTGAAACCCACTCTTAAAAATGTTAAAAATAATTTCTGTACCTGAACCCGCTTGATAGTTTATATGGCCACATAAATTAATTTTCCTGTTTTCAAAAGTTTTTCTCTTCCCCACTAATTGACAGAAGCTGAACATCTATTTCAGTGGAGCTCTGCCAGTTTATACAAGCTGAGGATGTGGCCCATATTTTTAAAGAGGGAGGTCCTTTCCACTGTTTTGCCATCTGTCAAGCTCTACTTTAAGCTAATTAAATAACGTCAAGTTCTAGCAGGCGTTTTCAGGCCATTAGACTTTTCCATTTCTGGACCCCTACAGATACCTAGACAGTTTGGCTTCAGGAGAACTGAGCCATAGATTTGAAGGTGCTGACAACACTAAATGTCTTTTAAAAAGTCAGAAAATATCCTGACAGTTTGGTCACTCTCTGTGGTTTCCATTCAAAGCAAGTTTGTGTAAGATCTGTGAATGTGACCAAACAACCTTAAACATTCGGAGTTACTTGGGGACTGCCTCCAAGTGTCTGATTGCTTCCACTAAGTCAGTGACCAAGTCAAATAGCACAGGAAACAAACTTGTGTAATGACCCACCATAGACTGAAGGGTGCAGACAGCTTGCTATGGATAAACAGTGAGGCTATTTACCATTTTGAGTTGTTCTCCTCTTCAGCAGCTCTCATGTTGCCGACCTTGCCTACCCTTTTGCCTCCACCAGTTACTCTACTCACTCCTTCATCCCACCCATGAACGCTTCAACTTTCTCAACGCCCTCTTCAGCTACGAGGGCTGAAGGGAGCTGCAGCTCCCCATGCATTTGAGATGATCAGGCCAGACTGCCTGCTGGGGGAAAAAGGAAATCATTTTATTTACATCCTAGAGTTACAAATATAACAAATGTTTAATGTCTCGAAGCTACCTAAACGTACAGTTATTCTATGCAACCATAGATTTTCTATAATTTTAGCATTTTCCTTCCCTCTCTGCTATTCATATGATAAACTCACTTATGCTACTGGTCTTAAAACAGACTGTAAACAGCCGGAGCCAAGACTGTCTCATCTTGTGTGCACAAGGCCTACTACAATGGAGCCTTTATCTTGACTGCAGACTTTCAGCGCTGCTATAATTCAAATACTAGTAATAATGACAGTGAATGTGAAATAGTATGAGCAAGACATTAACATGAACAGAGAATAACCCTCTATCAACCAAAAGCTCCACAGGAATAATGGAATATACCAGTAATATTGTCAGGGTTTGCACGCAAATTGCTTTTTACCCTGAAAGAGCCCCAAACACCTTCTCAAGGTATGGAAAGATTACTTCAAGCACCTCATATCAAATGAAGCCTGTTTGTCAATGTGCAGCAGCCCCACATGCCATTTGGGGCTAAAAAGGAGGATGACCTTTGTCTGCTGAAACTGTCAGTGGAAAAGGGAAGACAGTATAGCGAGAACCCGGAACAGCTTAATAACAGTTGACTCCCACTCTGCATATACGAAAATAAGCATTACGCCAGTCTAAATCAGCCTCTCATCCACCCATACTGCCTCCTAAGAAAAAAAAACAACAAACCAAACTTGAATGAGCAAAAAGTCCAGCGCAAAAAAATATATATACATAAAAATACGTACTAGCCTTCTCAGATGGCCTCTCATGCCAGGAGCAATCGGATTTCAGGCTAGAATTCTGATATTTACATCCATTAAGTTTTAACTATTAGTTAAATGACACACTCATATTTTCAAGTAAGCCTCTATATAGGTGTATATATGTGGACACAGCTTTGTATAGACTTCAAATTTGATTGTCAGTATTGGCTGACATACTTAAAAGTCATATTAGTACAAATTCATGTCTATCATTACTATCTGAGTCATATGAACACATGACGACATATTTTAATACTATTTTAATAGCTAATACAAATAAGCTTAAATCTCCCTAGTACTTTGATTTATATGACCATGATGGCTCTTCTACTTTCCTTCCTAATTAACCATATGGAAACAACACTCATGGATTTCCCTTGTAATTATGTTAATGCAAAGGAAAAGAAATAAGGCTACAATGTTCAATGTAGCTGACTAATACACAGCTCAGCCGCCTTAATGCCTAAGCTAGAGCTTTCTGAAATGGCACTACTTTAAAGGGAGGCAAGCTTCCAGGCAGAACTGGGGGGAAGGTCTGCAATTATGAAGCCCGCGGGCTTGGGGGCATGTTACCGGCAAGGGAACACTGAGTGGGCTATGTGGCAAGATGCTGCAGAAAAAGCCCGTAAGTAAAGCTGTACTTTAAAATGTGCAGTATTTCTGGCAAGTCACATGCTTTAAAACTGGATGTAAATCATTGCAAACTTCAACTTTTGTTTCCACAGAACTTTCGAAATGTTTTTGCTTTCACACACAGGGCCCTGTTCAGCATCTTGCTGCCATGGTGTTTTTCTGTCTTGACAATTCACTTCCGTGAGCAGGCATGCAGCCAACTCAAATGAGACTCGACGCAGTGAAAAGCCCTTCAGGTAAACAGTGTGATAAGCTAAACTGCAAAAACGAGACAATGTTTTTGGACTATGAGGCAGTTGCTATGGAGATGGTTGCTAATTAACTGCATTCAGCCAAGAGAACAAAGGGTTTAAGGGCAGACAGGACTCTGTATCTTAGAGTGAGCAATGCATAACGTCTTATGCAATCTGCACATCTATCATATCTGGAATACCTGAGCCTTTGCTTAGGTTGCAAAATACCTCAAGAAATGATAGAGTGGTTTATTCATTTAAACCTGAATTAATTTTCAGTTAATTAATGATCTATCACTATTTAAAAAAACAAAACAAAACAAAATCCATACGTAGAAGTCACACATATCATGAATTAACGCATCAAATCAGGATTACATTAAATATTTAAATGCTTTAGGCTGAGAGTTACTGCTTTTGCAGGTAATAAAAATGCCATTGAAAAAACACTTTTAAGACAATATAACATCCCCAATCTATTATTTTCTCTTGTGTCTCAAAATGATTAGCTTACAATGCTCAGAATAATTAATTCTCCAGTTCCTTCCTAAATGCAGCTCACAGAAATAGATGCTGGCCCTATAGTATGTATTTACATTAAAATGGGCTATTCTGAAAAGCTGTTGATCGATGTTATCTTAAAGGGCGTTGGGATATACTTTGGGATAGCTGCTCTGAAAAGCTGTCGATCTACGTTATTATAAAGAGCTCATATTTTGCGATAGATACGTATTACGATTCTTTATTATTTCTATGATACGCTCTGTAGGCCTACAGTACCCTACAGAGAAAAGGTAAAATTTTCAAAAGTGACATAATGCACAGATCCATAATTGTGCAGCTCTAACTTGAAGAGTCACTGCGCAGTAGCTGAGGGAACTGCGCAGGGGCACGCCAGCCTTGTGCTCACCTAGGGGACAGGGCGTTAGCTCAGACCCGACTGAGCAGCCTCATGGGCTGAGCTAGACCAGGGCCCACCTCACTTTCCGTCATTACCCATCAGCTGCAGGTTACCACCCTTGCAGCTGACACTGCGACTGCTCTCGGTCCACCTCAGTGCAAAGTAAAATGGATTAGCTTCACTTGCCTACAGCGGCTGGGCCATTTTGTGCCTCAGATGCACCAAACTGTGCGGCCAACAGTGTGCCTAGCCCCAGCTGCACCCCGACCTGAGCTGGCCCCAGAGCCAGCGGCCCTGGCAGCAGCCTGGTGCTGGGAGGCACTTGAAGAGGACTTAAAATGTTGATCTGTTTCCTAAGTGAAAGCTGAGAAAAAAAGGAAAGAGCCAGTCGCTTATCAGAAAGTTCCTTCCATTAAAGCTGAAAAGCCAATGGATAAAACACATCTGTGCTAACATGAGATTTCTTAAGGTTTGGATAAATAAGGCAACACTTTTCCTTCTTAAATTATTAAATATATAGTTTAAATAACATCAAAAAGGGGATTTTTTTGATGATTTAGATACTTCCAGGATTTAAAGAATCACAATCATTTTGAAGTTAACTCCCTATTAAAGGAATGGGATGAGTTCACACCTCATATGAGGCTATTACTTCAGCAAAGCTTGCTGCACACCCAACAAGCAAGTAGTGTATTAATTTACTACATGAGGGCCTAAGCTTTTTTTTTTTTCCCTCTGACATTTTAAATTATGGGGCATCTGCAAACAGATCCTAAATCTGAACTGCACATGGATTTTCCACACCAGCCAATTCAGATTGCCCCTAGACATCTCTTCCAACATTAATCACTCACCCACATTACTGTAGTTCATATTTCTTTTACAGAAACAGAGGTCTGCAAGATTCTTAAACTGTTGCCTAGAAAGTAGAAATTATTACTTATGTGGCAAACTAAGTTTTAAACATAAGGGACCCAATTCTGCCTTCAGTTACACTGCCATAAATCTTTAACGACTCCATTAGATTTATAACAGTGTAGCTGAGGAGGAAATTGAGCCCAAGATATTTTCTAAATCAGTTATTAAATAGCAGAATTTTAGCTTGGCACAGAGTAAAGGCCTCTTAGATTACATCTCTGGATAAGACTACATACCTTTCTGTTCCTTGAATAATGAAGTTATGAACAAATTAAATCATCTTACTTTCGCCAGCCTCTATATTATTCCATGGAAGGTACACATTTCACGTCATCTTATGGAGGATCAACATAGGGCTAAATATTGCCTCACCTTCCCATCCACTTTCCCTCTCTCTCTTCTCCATAGAGAAGTTAAAGTCTTTACAGCCGTCCATTATTTGTATGCAGTATATAGCACTACAAGTACCTTTTCTCATTTGGTTTCAAGGAACTACTATATTAAACAAATGTTGAATAATAATAATAAAATGGCATTTAGCCAATTCCGTTATTAGAGGGGCAAAGCAACCTGCAGTCAAGTTATGAAGACATTGTGCTTTTAAGAAGATGCAGCCTGCTCTTCCAGTGCACAGGATGTGGTAGAGGAAACATGGTTTTGCCAGAGTTGCCCTAGGCTCCCCAAGGATCACTGGATAAACTGTGAAAGAGGCCCCTTCATCATTAAAACATAGATGGCACTGGGCAGGGGGGAACAGGCTCAAATCCCAGCTCTTCTATAAAATTCCCGATGACATTGCACAAATTATTTAATCTCTCTATACCTTTTTTCCTCATTGGAGTGAAGGCAGCTTGTAAAACTTCCCATTTCATACTTTTAATAGAAGCGGTTTTTATTGCTTTTTACCTAATTTCATCTCTGCTCAGTGCTTCCAGCTCTAAAGTACCTTTCCTTTCATTTCCGTTACAACTCCCACTCTGCTAGCTCCACAGGCCAGAGTCCACCCAGCGCACACTAGCTCCTGTGAATTTCCTGCTTGCAGAGGTCAGTGGGAGGCTGTAACTCAGGACAACCGCTATCAAATGTGGGCTGAAAGAGATCAAAAGCGTCTTCAAGGCAGACAGGGCAGGCCAAAGGGTTTTCTGAACTGTCCCATCTGCTAATGACACTCCTCCAGCAACCCTGTTGTATAGCCCCAGTAAGTCTTTTATCACTGCCTTGCAGATTGGAAAAGTCTGAGAGTGGCTCCTCCGTGGGCTGTCCCTTACATAATTCTCCTCAGCACTTTCGCAAGCTTTGACAACTAGATGTCCTATGGCTAAAAAATACACCACACAGTCTAAATACATAACACACAGTATATGCCTACGTAACTCATCTACCTAAATAACTACCAGGAATGTGAATCAGAGTATTTCTTTACAGGTACCTCTCGCAACGGATTGCCTTCGGTCACACAAACCAAGGCGGCCGGCTTCCAGCCAGGTGGTAGCCAATTCATTGTGCACAGCACTTGCCGAGGTCATTTAAATACATTTTAATTGGCCAGGAAGGCAACAAATTTTATTCACACACACACGTATGTATGCACACACATATGTGTGTGCATATATATGCATCTATTGCCAAGGAAGACCAGAACAAATGAAAATGCAATTTTTGTTCAAAGGAGAATTAAATGGTAAAGTTATCAGATCACATAAAGACATCTGTTAAAATGATTCAAATACTATTTTTACTATGGAAAATTATTTTACTAATATCTGCAGTTGTCAACAATATCCATAGACAACAGTAAGCCTGCTGTCCCCTATCAAACGGATTCAGATTAATATTTTCCCCCCTGTATATCTAGGATAGGAGAGTTACCTATTAGTTCAGAGGTAAAACTGTGATGCAGAATCCAAGTGGCTAAAGATTCTTTTTCATCAGTGTTCTCTACTCACTGGCATTGCTAGTATGAAATAAAAGACAATTTAAAGTATGTTTTCTATTTAAGTAATGTTTTTCTTTCCCATGCTAACCAAATACCAGCTGACGTTAAGATATAAGCAAGCAAAAGTAAAACGGCTACAGGTAAATAAACTTGAAATGTTCCAGCTTTGCTGCAATGATTAGGTGTGCTGAAAATGCATTTAGTTCCTTATCTGCAAATTTAGTACAAACCAGCTCACCTACTTCCACACGGATTACTAGAATATGCTTTCTAACACCTACAGCCATATATTCTGTGCTGCTCTTTCCAAAACTATCAAACTTCAAGCCTGTGATACGTTTGCAAAGGGCTGAGTATAAACCAAGATTCAGCCCAAGCCAATTCCATCATCGCTTATTTGGGGCCCCATCTATTCTTTCCACGGAGTACAGCCGAACAAGGATCAGGATCTTATTCTGATCTGTTTTGGTGGCTCATACACATAGTAACCTCTGGCAAGCAGAGTGTCCTCTTACACAGGTAGGTCAGGCTTTGGGCAGAATTCCTAAATTCTGTAAGATTGTGTGGGTACAAGACAGCCTGACATCTGGATTTCTCTCTCTTTTTTTCTTGATGAGCTAGAAGCACAATCATTGCAAAGAGATCCCAATAAAAGGATAAAATCTGCCTGAATCCAGGGAAATCCTCAGGAGGCTTGACCTAGTTGGAGATGGCTGTTGTGGGAAGGCTGTAATTAAACAGTTGCGATAGTGACACTGAGTTGTCACACTAGAGAAAGCAAGCGTTGACCATGATTGCTATTTACAGTGTGTACTGGAGTCCTTGTAGGTAAAAGTCTAATGGTATTTGATTGACATCCCTAGCAACTCCTTTAGGGCACCACACTCTCTTGGGCTTTCAATTTTCTTGCGAATTTGGGACATGCTGTTGTGCCTTTTGCAATGGGTCTGAGCCAAGCTGTGCCACTTCCCTTTGTTTAAAAGAGCATTCATGACATAGAATTAGCACATCTATGTTCATCTCTCTCCCCCTTCTTCTAATTCGTGTTATTTTTGCTTGCAAAACCACGTCCTTTGTTCAGCCAATGCAAAAATTTGCGTATGCTTACAACAAAAAACAATAATAATAAAAGCTTCAAAGGAGTCATCTTATATTAGCCAACTCATTGCTTCTACTGAATGTCTGTAAACTGTTAATCCAATAACACATCCAATTCCTTAAAGTATACGGTCAGACCAAAATCATGTGGAAACCGAGACACTGAAGTGTTTCTCTCTGATTTTGCAGACTAAGTGTCACATATCAAACTTTGTAGGCTAGGAGAATACTCATACAATGATATGGCTACAGCTTCTCAGGGGCATCACAAAGAAGTCATGTATGCATCTCTGAGGAAATTCCTGTAAAACACAGTTAAGCTACATATTAATTTTGAATAACACTGCCCTCACTCAGGGAATTATGCAAGAATCACGCCAGTCACAGCTTTTACTCTCTAACAATTAGCCCAGCCTCACTCTTGGCCTGCACAGGGTGGGATATAAGCCCACTTCTCTGGGAGACTGCACATCCCCAGATGACCAAAGGTGCTGTAAAAAGCCTTGTGTTCCCACTGTCCCTTGTTCCTGGTAGGTTATTTGTGATCGCACCTGCACTAAGCAAATCCACAGGCAGGAGGGGAAACATTCAGATGAAATCCCCTGCCCACGTGGTAGAAGTGGTGGCTTTCACCACTCACTCCCTGGTCCCAGCACACATCACTTGAACAGCCGCTGGGAATCAGTAACTGCAGTAGCTCCTGGTTACTGGTGCAAGCTATATTGGTGGTGGAGGGGCTAATTTTTGACCAATTTTTTTCCTGGTACCTCATCTTTTAAGGTGCTATCTGTGCTGTCCAAGTTTCTCTTTCTAAAACAATAGTTTCTACATTTCTCTACCTCTTCTGCTTCCACACGGATGCCTAGGGCACTGGTGTCTAACATGAAAAGAACTCACTTTCCACGTCCTCATATGAACTTTACTGAGGATATGGTCAGTGGGATTCTGCTATGACCGTGTGAGATATTTCAGCTGGAATTTGAAGCTGGTAAGACAGGAGACACTTCTACCATAATCTCATACTGGTCTCATTAAAATGAATACAAACGAAACAGCCCATCATGACCGCTACGAGAGAGGGGCCTTATTTGGCTGACTCAGTTGTCCCAGGTTGTCTGAACCTGAAAGACACCACCTGATTTGCTTCTGATGGATCCTAGTTCTTCAAGGAATCAGATTGAATAAATGAGTATTTTTTAATGTTTTCTACATGCAGGCTTTTCAACTCTCCTGAACCCTCAATACTGAGCAACTAACTGTAACACACTAGATCAGTCTGATCAAGGCTGTTTCAACTACATCCTGCTGCGACAACCCTATTTCTTAAGGCTGCCAACCATGTCTTCCCCAACTACAGCATCACAAGTTCAACTTGTGAAATCAGTGCTAGAAGGAAAATGAACTCATATAAATCATACTAAACAATTTCCTAAATGTATCATGGATATTCCAGTGAGGTTGCTTCACTTCAGTGCTCTCATTCTAATATGTGCCATTTCTAAACAAGGGTTTTACTAAAGGAACAATGTCATAAAGGCAAAACATCCTCTTACTCTATTTAGTACAGTCATTTGAATAGAAACAGCCATTAAATGACTCTTAAATGGTCAAATGCCTGATCTGAAGCTGTTCCTGCAGCTTCCACTTAGTTCCAGGCAAAAACTAGTGGTGCTAGTAGTCCTCTACGCAAGGGTAGCCTACTAAACACTGGAAAATTTGCATAACAGCCAGGCAGTTTATTTGACATTGCTTACCATAAACGGGCAATAAAGAACTTTCTGTGAGTCCTCCTCTACATGGATGACTGAAGAGAAGATACTTGGTACAGAGAGGATAAGAAAAGGAGGGTGCTACAAAGCACTTCCCGCTCTTTTTGGTGCAAAAATTTTCAGCAAAACTTCCTACTATACCTTATTCTGATTTCCTTTGGAATACATCATTCTCCTGGCCCAGAGTAGCCAAGGGGAGTACTTGATCACTGTGCCTCGCATGACCTTGCACAACATTACTCACATTTTCAGATGTGGTGCTTCCCACAGCCTGCTCTCGCCTGCCTGCTCCCCAGGTAGGAGTTGATACCCTTATCACACAGGGCTCCTACAGTCCCACTTAGGTTTTTCCTTAAGGATGGCTGCTTGCAGCAGAGGGAAAAAAAAGATTCTCCATCTTTCAATAATCTATAGCTTTGTCCCAAACTGTTAATAATTTGCTCTTGAAAGCCCAAACAGAAAAATGAAATCCTGTTCTCCCATATTCTAGAAATACTAGACTACACATTAGCCTGACATCCTTCATTTCCAATGACAGTGGTGCCCATTTCTCAGCTCACATGTGCAGACTGCCTTCTTGCAAGCACAGCATGAGGATGTTGCAAGATCATCACCAGACTGCAAAAATGTTTATAGGCAGGTATGTTCAAGATCTGAGTAATTTAGGTAGTAACTTTTCAAACAGATGTTGTATCTTTGGACCTTCACTTTCTCCACCCTGATCAGATTGCTCAGCACAGGCTTGCCGCCTGCCTCCGTGCAGGCACAGTGTGATGACGTAACACAGAGCACAATCTCAGCATTGCAAGAATGTTTCTAGACAGATTTGTTTACAATCTAAGTAACCTCAATAGTAACTTCCATAATAGGTGTTCTATCTCTGGTGCATTTTGTGTATGTTGCCGTGAGACAAAAAAAGAAAGAAAGAAAGAAAGAAAGAAAGAAAGAAAAAAAGACTATCTTTGTACAATGATTGCAATAACAGATGAATAAACATGCAACCTGATACTTCACATCTGGTATTTCATCACTCCAAATACCTTATTCACATTCAAATATATTTAATACTGTGGAAACTTTATAAGGTACTGATGTCTTTATAGAGGCAGTAACTTGCATAGAACTTTTAAAATTAAAAGCAACAGTAAAAATAATCTGTAACATGCTACCTTATTATTCATAAAGCTAGTTAATTTCCTAATAGAAACCCAGAAAGACACCTAATAGTACTAGTGAATTACAGAATCACATAAGCCCTGCAGATACGATTTTTTTTTTGCTGATGTACCAGTTCAAAGTTCAATTTTAATATTCACAATTTATAGAAGGTGCTTTGGAAATGAAGACTATTTTTACTCATTGTGCAAAAATTCTATCATCTGAGAAGAAATTTTTTTTTGACAAAAGTATCATTTTTCCTTTACTATGATAGTAACTTTGGCAAAGAAATTTTATGCATGACCTAACGAATGCATATAAGCGTCCTGAAGAGCTGCTCTGTACCTTCTCATTTTAAATAGTGCCCATTTATATTTTTATAATACAACTAAAAGGGCTATGAAACTTTCTTTTTAAATAATCACTAATACCTTTTTAAGTAGTTTTGTTCTGTAGTTGTGAGTTAATGCAAATCATGATGACTAATTTGATGCATAATTGAAGAACTGTTTACAGGCCTCCAAAAAATTAAGATCAAACTATTTTTCTGTTTTAAATACGAAAGCCATCTTTGCTACCTTGAGGCTAAGTAAGCAACACTGATTGTAACAAGTCTGCAGGCACTATTACACTTACTAGCAATTTTAAGTTACTTTGACATTGTTCCCAGCCGCACTGAAGTTCCATCTTAGTATAGATTTGGTATAAATTTCAAAAAGGTGAAAACACACACAGTGGGCCAAATCCATCCCCATGGTAACTCCAGTGACTTCAGTGTTACACCAAGGATAAAAGTAGGGCTGTATTTCACAGCAGCTTTCATTCCTCTAATCTTTTCCAAAATACTCTTCCAGGAGCAAAGACAAGCACAGGCAAATATCCTGCCAATAAGTGAGTTCACAAGAATTGCTACAATAACTAAACTGTCAGCAGCAAAAGACCAACAATTCGAACTAAGTACAAATACAGGACAGCCAATGCCCTCTAATGGGCTAGAGTTTTACTATGTGCTGGATAAACAAAGACAGAGAAATTCACCATAATTGACCTCTGTGAGGAAAAATAAATTATAGGGTGCCCAACTTCATATTTGTGCATTATATCTGCATTTTATCAATATTTCTTTTGATACAGTAAGACATGAAATGAAAATCTTACTGATACCTCACAAAACAAATGAAAATGGATCTAAGAGTGGATTCTCTCTTCCTTGGGCTTTGCTCAATTGTTTCCTCACAGAAGCAGAGCATCAGTTTACAGATGAGTTTCACTACTCTGGTCCAAGCTTTCATATTTATTTATTTATTTTTACTGCTTGTCAATACCACAGTAGCAGCAAACCCAAAACTGTAAGACCGTCACAGCTGCACATGCACGTATGTACCTAAAGGGGAAAAGACAGAATACAAGGTACTGCTTTCCGGCAGAAACCTTATCACTAGTAATTCAGCTTTACTGCAAACTCCCTTTCTCTCAAGAATTCCCAAACGAGGATTACTGGAATTTGACCCTTCCTAGTCAAAAGAAGCATCTCTAGTTTTTACCCAATCATTTCCTATAAATTTAAAACCACAGATTTCATTAAGTCTCTCTCTCTCTCTCTCTTTTTTTTTTAAACAGACTTTTTTTCAGGAGCCATAGTCCTATACTGGTGTCAGGCCCAGCAGAGGCCAGAAACCCCTGTGGCCTCACACGGGACACAGCTTTGCCCCATGGCCCCACTTTGCCCGAGGGCCATCAGCGCCCCTGGGCGGACCACGTGCCTAGGGCCACGTGCAGCCAGGACGCCCCCTGCACCCTCCCCACAGGCAGCCCAGCCATCCCTCCATCCAAAGGCTTCTTTCCTTCTCACCTGGTGCAGTAAGTCACTTTTCTGGGAAGGCAAGGGAAGGAGATGAGGCGCCCTCCCCCCTGCCCTCCCCAGCTGCAGGGGAACAGCTGAGGCGTCTTGGCGTGCCCCGGGGCGGATGGCCATCCCCAGCACCATCAAGGTGGCTCTGCCATGGCCCTGCAGCACTGCCTGAACCGTGCCACAGTCCCTCCCTGCCCCCTAAATGCCTTGGAGATTTTAAGGAGCCCCATCCTACTCTGACAATCCTCAAAGTCCCACCAAGTGAAAAGTCAGGGAAGCCAACTTTGCAGATGTCACTTCAAAGGACCATTTTAGATCACCACGAAGAACAGCGAAGAAATGCTGGCTTCTGTGTAAGTGAACATTGCAAAGTTCTCATTAAATCAAGGACAGAGACTTAAAATGTTTCTCCAAGCAAAATCTCTGCCCTTCTCAAAGTCTCTCTCAAAAAATAAAAAACTGCCATTGCTTAACTTAATCCACCCAGAGTGATCATTATATTTGCTCCTGTAAAGATCATATTTGTTCTAGTGCCTATATCTAAAGCTAATTTCAGTCAGAAAATGAAATGCTGCTCTCTTGACCTTTTGTCTTACATGGCTTATGAATTACTGACACATTACAATATCCCCCTCCACTATGGAAGCTTAGAGATATTGCAATGTCTCTCTTGTAAGTGAAATAAACTTGGTATGCCACTAAAAGGCATTAAATTATTTTCATTATGCCACACAGAATCTAAAACACTTACACTGTTTTGATTTCAAAATCCTTGGAGAACAATTATGCTCTCAGGGCCATAAGACTCTATTATAAAGTCCTCAGAAACCTAGCATGGTTTCAATAAATCCTCAAACACTACAAAGCAGTTACTCAGCTTGAAGAATGAAAATATGAGTTCATCCACTACAAAGTCAGGACGTAAATTCTACTAATATAGTATTCTGCACTTCCTGACACATTTTTTCTTCATAAGCAAGGCAACGCTAAGTCAAGCTTTCAGCATAAAAGACACAACTCATTTTTGATAAAAAATTACCAATATTTGTTCTAGGATAAGCACAAATATGATACGCACATATATGCTTATGGTATTATTAGCTAGCATTATTAATTGGGAATTGATTTGTGTAGACAGTTTTTATGTATGTGTTTTAACAAATGTTAACATTCAGGATTAGAGAACTGTTTAAATCAGTGATTGTCAAAATGAAAACCTTTTATGGATAGATATGTTAATTTCTTTAATTTACACAATGTCACAAATAACGCTTTAAAATACCAGAAATCAGATTTCAGGGACGATTTACTGTGGGTGCAGGGATCCTGATTAAAAAACCTTATTTTGGCTGCCGAGACTGTTCAAGCATAAGTATAGCTCTCAACCATGAATATACAACAAACTTGTTTGTATATACATACTTGTGTCCTCCTAGAAAGAGCATAACCTTCTAATCAAACAATTTTTCTCCCTTTTCCAGAGGAAAACAACCACAGCAATGACCTACAATCAGAAGAGACGGAAACTGGCAGACAGCAGAAGACAAGAGAAATTACGTTCTCCAGTGCAGGAAGGGGGGGAGCAAAGCAGGAAACCAGGGCCCAGCAACTTTCTGCCAGCGGCAGCTGAGATGCTTCACCACAACTCCCTCTTCCAGACACGGCGTTTCGTTTGGCTGCGGGGGTCACATGACAGCTGGGAGCGCAGGCTGGACGCTTCGTTTCTGCCCGGCTGCGGCAGGGCCGGGCTGCGCGCAGCTCCCCCCGCCAGCGCCGGGAGGGAGGAGAAACGGCCCCGTTTCCATTACCTCATGCGGGGGCGCGGGGGGGCACAGCTGGTGGCAGCTGCGGCACCATCTGCTCGCAGGGGCTGCGCCCGCCGGCCCCCTCCCGCCGCGGGGTCCGGCTCGTCCTCGGCGCCGCGCCGCGGCTGCGGGGCTGCCCCCGCGCTGGCTCCCCTGGGCCGCGGGAGCAAAGGCGCCCCGGGAAGGCCGCCGCTCGCCTTCGGCTGCGGGAGCACCAGCCCGCCGGCCCGCGGCAACGCAGGCGGCAGCGACAACCCGCTGCCCCCCGAGCGGGACCACCAGAGTCAGCAGGGTTCACATGAGGGTGTCGAGCAGGAAAGGAAGAAAAAGCAACAGGCCTTGGGAGTGAGAGAGGGAGGGTAAGTCAGAAAGACAAAAACTAAAATGCACTGGGACAACATATACTAGTGCCTGTGTTCCTGGACAGAGCATGTATTTACGAGATGCTGACAGCACGTTGCCGTTTGCACCGAGAAAAGGAAAGGGGAGAGAGCAAAACCAAAACCAAAACACCCCCCAACTTGCATCTTTCATCAAGAGACTCCCGAACATGACAAGAACTTTATCACTTTGCAATTTCAGATTGCATATTCTGTCACATGGTCACTCAGATGGTATTTCCCGTTCCTCTCTTACACCATTTATTGAAAAATAAATAAAAATCCTTAATGTACTACTTATATTGAAGGAGCAACACATTTAAAACCTTCTTTTGAACATTCACATTCAGCCACATAATAGCATTAATTAAAGATACAATTCTGCACCTGCACATTGCATCCTAATGCCCCTTGTGAAGGGACTGGTCCAGACAGTCCCGCGCGATGCATCTGACCAGCAGAGCTCCCTCAACTTCAGAGAATTCTGCAAGGTTTGTTCCATTACCATCAAAATCAGAGCCAGAAATTTTGTCTAAAAACAAATTGGGCTTTATGGCTTTCACTGGGACAATTATTTCCAAAGGCTAAATGTGCACCACTTACCATACATTTTGCCTTCATCTGATAAGATGATTTTCCTCCTCCCACATGGTGGATAGATAGCAAGAGCCTCCTGAAAGCTCTGTTCAATGTCAGGGCTCCAGACACCTTCTGCGTCATTGTCAATAGGTTTATCTGCAGAATCACTCATTCTTTCAATATCTTCGGCAGGGCTCTCGCTGCCGCTCCAGCTGCTGGGCTCAATGGTGATGGCTGGGGTCTCCAAGCCTAAGCCTGGAGTCTTAAAGGAAATAAACCTACAAAACAAACAAACAACCCCAAAAGAC
Source organism: Dromaius novaehollandiae (assembly GCF_036370855.1). Classification (NCBI taxonomy): domain Eukaryota; kingdom Metazoa; phylum Chordata; class Aves; order Casuariiformes; family Dromaiidae; genus Dromaius; species Dromaius novaehollandiae. The sequence goes on from NC_088102.1 coordinate 59,881,183, forward strand.
ATTAAAGACATGATGTAAACATCTCTGGCTATTTCTGACTCTAAATTAACTTAACAGCTGCTGACCAGTAATGGGAATAATGCAACCATGAGAAACATCCAGGAAAAGTAAAAGATTAATAACAGTTCTACCCCAAATCAGTGGAGGTGGGAGGATAAGGTAGTCAGAATGTAACACTGATTTTCTGTGTGCAACTACATGAAGGCATACAGCACCAGGTTATTTTTCACAGATAGTCAAAGTGGGTCTTAATACTGGGGAAAGCTCTGCAACACATGACAAATCTCATCTGGCTTAAGACTGGCACCTTTAAAATAACAAGCCAGATCCTCAGGTGGGGGATAAATCAACATATTTCCACTGACTGGAATGGAAATACACCAATTTACACCATCAGTGACTACCAGAGCCTAAAACCACTTAAACCTAAAAACAAAAGCAAAAACTACTGTTCACATTCATGCAGATGTCAGTGGAGTAAACGGAATTACACTAGCAATGACACAGCTCAATGCGATTAACTGCAAAAGCCTGTAATTTTCAGATCTTACCCAAATAAATAACACAATCAGAATCTGAGATACAAACTGAAATCTTTAAAATGATAATACCAACGGGATTATGAAAAAGGATACATATTTTGTCTGTTTTAGAAGGTCTCTGTCACAGAACTGTAGCAGAACAAAAGTTACAAGCTTCAAGTTGCTGAATCAATTTAATAAGAAATAATTTAATATAGCTGCACCTGCTCACACCACCAGAGCTACAGATCTGTCAGTGTTCCTTTTGTATTTTTGAGAGAAATACAACTCTGCTATAAAGATTTGCTCCAGGCCAAAAAGCTGCCATACCAGACCAAATTCATCTCTAGTGTAATTCTTTGGGAAGTCAGTGAAATAACACCACAAACAGATTTGGTTCAACATGTCTAGGCATCATGCAGTTTTATTTTGAGGAAAGAAGAAGTTTGGTGACTCTAACCGATCTAAATGGATGGGAGTGTTCAAACATGCATGCACGAGTCACACACTTAAAAATTCAGTTAGTTGACTAAACATTCAAAACTCCCATATACTATAACCTATTTATTCTAGGGGGTGAGATGCGAGTAGGTCCTTTCCACATGCAGAAGAGGAGGACTGAGCCATCTTCACAGATGGCTCCGTCCTAATTCTGATACACCTTTTGGGGGGTCCCAGTATGTTTTAAAATAACAGGTGAAAAGCGGCAGAATGGCATTCAGCCCACAGAAACAGAAGGGAAGCTGCCACAGTCAGAGGTTCTAACAGCTCCGCTGAAATAGTTTCTTGTGCTGCAGAACTCCCTGAAAGAGGAAATATTTACAGTAGCCCTCATCTGAACTAACCAATCCCCAGAGATAACCGAAACCTGATAATTCAGTCCATCAGAGGCTACAGATGGCTACAGGTAAGTACGGAGTATTTCCAGAAGCTTGGATCAGTACATGTGAAATGAAGTCTCAAAAACTTCATCTTCCTTACTTGCATGTCTTTTCTTACAAGGAGGCATCTCTTAATTTCACTTTGGTCCTAACATTTCAGCACAGCTTAAGAAAATGTTAGTGCCTAACCACCGGTAATCTCAAGGCTAATCAGTGCCTTGAACACCTTTTAATAACTGATAATGAGGCAGCAGATGGATTCATAGGGCACCACATGCAAATGATAAGTGAGTGGAAAGTCTGGCCAAATACACCACTTACTGTCCAAGCAATCCAAAAGGTATTGCAATTTTTAAAAAGTCTCATCACAAAGAGGGAGATGTAAACATTTGTGAAATACCAAAACACAATTTTTCATAATTTTCAGAAGGATGATGGGCTTGATTCAACCCTCACCAGATTTGAACCTTGTGCTTGAGATTTAACAAAACATACACACAACAATACTGGGAAAGAACTAAAAATAATCATTTCCACTTAAGCCTTCAAATACATGTGGAATTTTAGGTAAATGAGAGGTAATTAAATGTTGACTGGGATAATTAGCAGGGTTTCAGTTTTACTGCCACAGTGCAGGGAAAAATGACTACTGGAGATTTTACTGGTCTCACGTGATCAAGATCCCAGTTTAACATTCCATCAGAAGACAGCACAGAGCGGTATTGTGTACTGGGTCAGTTCTTCAAAGGTGCCTCAGAGAGGAAACCATTCACCTCCCAGATCACAGGCACCACTTCCTGCAATGTACAGCGGAGCCATAGGGATCTTTCTTTCCAGCCCAACCATGCTCTGCTTACAAAATCTGCCAGAGTCATAGCCCCAAGTCTTACCATCACCCTATAAACCAACCCTTATTATTACATTAGGCTGAAATAATAATTACAACGCACAACAGAGAGGCTCTAAAGTAATTAATGTTACTTGGTATTCATGTTGGATCTTGCATTCTGTTTACTGGTGCATTTTCACCAATGTGCCATCTCCCTTCCCATTCCTTTCTACCTACTTGGATATCATTTTGAGGCTGTAGTAGCTACTATACCAGCCTCTAAAATGTAAGATAAGCATGTGCTTCTTCCAAAACATCTGTGTGATAGCAGGGAGGAGCAACCTGCTAGAAAAAAACCTCTCATACTAAAGGGAGCTTTTAGTGGATTCTATTTTTGTGAATGCTGACATTGCAGATCAAGCCAGAGGACTGAGGAGCAAAAAACAAACAAACAAACAAACGACTTGTATTACAATCACTAAATGGCTCCCTCTTGTTTCAGGAATATAACGAGCTACTCAGTTAATCACCTCCAGCTCAGCTCTATGTATCAAAAGGCATAGATGAGCTATGCTGCACATTTCTAACGGGCTATAAATCTCATGTCAAACATTTGGACTTCCGGCCCAATTTAAATTTTAAGAAATGCCCTCCCTATATTTGCAAACTTCAAATCTCAAAATACCAACTTGTGGTGGAGGAAGAGGTAATTTCCTGGAGGCGATTAAAAAAAAAAGATCCACTTGCACACATCAAGTTGAAGAGTTCCATATTTGCTTTTTATCATGTTCATTTTTATAGAACCAATCTCATCCTTGTACGTTCTGTTAATAAAATTAAAATTCTTCAATACTGCCCAGAAACCAACAAAAACAGATTTCAGCTGACCTCTTTGTACCTTCTAAGATTGTTTAAAACACACTACTGCGGCGTAAGAGATCTTTTTACAGAGTTTTCCTTTTAACACCAGTCTCTGCCTCTTACATATTTCAAGACAGCTCCTTCTATGCACATGTTCTTTTAGTTGCAAACCTGACCATAACTTTCTTGTAGTTGCTTTCTATGCTCTCCTGTTGAGTAAATTCTTAGTGTGGTTGGTGTTCTCACATATCAATGAAGACACTTTTCCTATGTACAACAGAGATATGCTCCTCCCTCAAACAAGAGGACATTTTCCATTTAGCAATGGAGAAACTGTTAGGGACAATGCTAAGTTTTATAAATAAGTTTTATAGACAACATCCATCCAACACAGCTTAATGAGGTACAAGAAATTACTTACTTTCATAATCTTTGCTTGGTTGAAAAGTTACTTTAAAAACTTAGAGAAACAAGGTTAGCTTTTGTCAGAGCTGATCAAAACCAATGAATTTAATCAAAACTAAATGACAGTCTGGAACATCTTACCAAGAGAATTATTTCTTTGTCTGAATAAAACATTCTCTTATGCCTTCACTTTACAAGCAAGGCAAACCTGAACTTGCCCAGAAAGTTGCTGCTCACAGACCAACAACTGAGATCAATAGGTCTTCACAGGCATGTAGGACAAGTGCAGATTTAAGGCCTAGACAGGTTTCATATCCTTCAATAGTTGTACTACGAACTAACATGCAAACATCGTCTTTCAAGAGTCTTCAGATCTGAATCTTATTTTACAACATCCTGCAAAGGCTGAACTTTTCTTCTGTTTGTTCAATTGATTTACTTTCTTGAATTTCAGTGTACAGGTGCTGAATGGTGCTTTCACTGAGATATCACACATATATTTTATATATATAACATATAAACTAGAAAAGGTTTAATACTCTGCAGGTACTGGCACAGGAACACTAGAAAGATTAAAAACATACACTGTGTCTGACAGTTGTCTGACAAAAAATGATCATGTCTGTCCAGTCTTCTAAATTCTGCCAACCTGAAGGAGATCGAACTCAAATATTTTTGAGATAACCTGCAATGGCACCTTCAAGAATTTTCAGGTTAAAAAGCACCAGTGTAGTTATGCACAATGATCTTCTGGTTATAAACGGCTGCAGAAGTCTACCCAATAATTCTTGCAACTAGCCCAATATTCTTGGTATTAAAATGGATCTTTTAGAAAGTTCTTAATTCTTGAGGTAAAAGACTTTAAGGGTTGAAGAGGTTAATTATGTTTTTAAGAATATGTCTTATTTTTAGTTTGTGAACAACTTCATCTTAACTTCAATTCTGGAAAAACAATGGCACCAGGAATCCAACAAGCTTTTTATAAACATCAAGACAATAATGAGCAGATGAGTGAAAACCAACTAATTCTAAATTTGCAGATGGCAACTTTTCTCCTAAGGCTTGAAAAGTTACAGGCCCATGGGATTTTCCTTCTGCTTTGTTCAGTGATGTAAATCCACAGCTGGAGCACCAACACTTCAGGAAAGAAGTGTTGGAAAGAATCCAGAGGAAGAAAGTTATCAGATCTAGAAAGCATGACCTACCAGCAAAGGAATTGGGTTTGTTTAAATTTAGAGAAGACTGATATGAGGTGATAACCAATTTCAAATAAGGAAAAGGTAACAGCAAAGAAGCAGAGAAGAAACTTTCTGCCATTTCTACCAAGGATAGGAAAAGTAGCAAAGAATTTAAGCTGCAGCAAGAAAAATGTAGGTTAGGCATTTGGGAGAATGTTCTGTCCCTAGTTAGAATTAATTAGTCTGAGATGCCGGGGAACTGCGCTCCTAACTGCTTGTTAGGAGCTGACGACACAAACGTTTCTCAGGAATGATGTGGTTATACGTAACCCAGTTTGAGGCAGAGGAATGGACTAGGGGATGTAATGAAAGTCGACAGCCAAATAGCAAAGAGAACGTAAAATGCCCCTACAGAGGGAAAACCTGCAGGAAGAGCATATACTTCACTAGACATGGGATAACGCAGATACCCAAGACATTTCATAAACATCCCAGTGACAAGCCAGCTTCAGCTGGCACTTACAGTCAATCACATGGCAGAAACCCACAGGAAACCAGGCTTCTTAAAACCAGCCTTCTTATCTCTGATGCTTGTGGAGCTATGTTTCCCCCTTCTTGATTTTTTTCCCTTCACATGACTGCTGGGTAGCTTGATGCCCAAACATCCCTGGCAGAAGCCACGTGTGAAGCAGGTCGTTAAGATGGGCAGAAGGAGAAGAGAGAGCAAACTTTGATGGCTGGGAAGCAGAGGCTTCCTCTCCTCCTGCTAACCTCCACGGGAATTTTGAGAGACCAGGCTACCCCAATCCCCATTGACTGGCTGCCTCTCTCTCCTTCTTCCTGAGCTCCATGGAGCCATCTGATTGCCCAAATCACTTCCAGATTTCTCAGGCTCTCTCTGTACTGATTAAAGTAAATACGAATGAGCGGCAAGTTTGGATTTTCATCAGATTTTCTGTTTTTCCTAATAGAAGTCAGTTTAACCCACAATGACAACGAGAACAGTACTGCTATCACTATCGGTATAGAATTCATCTGTAGGTCTCCATGATGGGTCAATTTATTACTGAATGAGGAAACCAGCTGGAGAAAAGTCAGGACATGTCCAATGTCCTATAGAGAACTGCTTCTGACTCTCGCTAAGAAGCGGCACTAGAAAAATGATAGATAAGAGCCTTCTCCTAACAATCTAAAGCAGTATGTATGGCATTGCTAAGTATTGAAAGGGGGGCTTTTGTTAAAAACATGCCAATTTTTCCAATAAGCAAGCTAAAGTTTCTATATTGCCAGTAAACGTATCTCTGCAATATTTAGGCAACTCACAAGCAATATGCTCAAGCTTTTTTTTTTGGAAAAAAAATTACTCTTATTTAAAAACAGATTCATACCGAAGATTCTGTAGCTGCAGTATGCAAGTATTTATGGATTTTTCTCAGTTCTTTGAAGAGCTCAAATGGCATTACTTTCAGCAAAATGCTATACATTTCAGTGAGAAATATTTAAGCAATTTAGTTTTATGAGGAAGGGATATAACACAGTACTAAGAATAAAAATGTAAATCATTTACAGAGCTTCCAAAGGTGAAATCATTAGCTTAAAATGACTTCATTGCATTTTTGTTACAAGTTCCACTTATCAGCAATTATTCCCTCTAAGAAGATAGAGCACCAGGAGAGAGATGACCATTTCTAGGATAAAGCATTCCTCTAAAACTCAGCCAGACTAATTCAGCCATTCATTTTTGCCATTGAAATGAAATAAAAAGTTTTTCTCTGAATGCACGAACACTTCAGGGAGAAATTCTGACGCTGTGCTTTTTTGGCCATCAAATAGTTGCATACAACGATGCTTCCATATACTTCCTATCATACACATTAATCTTATGAGAAGAGAACTAGTCTAAGTTACCATTTCTCACTATGAATTCAACCTGTGCACTGACTGCAACCTGCTTACTTCAGATTTCTCTTTGAGATCTGTGGAGGAATGACATGATTGGTTCATCTACAGCTACAGAGCATCTGTGAAAAGCAGCAGAATGCTTTTTTCTGAACCGAGTGCATTATTCAGTGGGTGAACTGAGGCTTTACTTTCTGCCCTTCAGCTGCAGTACTTAAACTATGCATAAAGGTAGAGGGAAGACAGACAATGGCATGCCAGTGTGCAAAATACCAAAAATACATAACTTAACATTGATAAAGTGATACTTTCCTTCAAATGTAACTCTACTCCACCCACTTAAAAATATTTTTTTCCATGAAGATACACATGAACTATGAGGAAACTTACTGAACAAAATATTAGTTAGATCTGCAACAGTAAGCAGCATATAGGTCTAAATATGAAGTTAGGATTATATGAACTATTTCTAAAAGGAAGCCATACGCTTTCCTTGAATTGCTCATTGTTTACTTATAGAAACAGATTACTCAGCAAAGAGTAGGCTGATATTAATACATGGGAATCTTTCCCTTTGCAAACAACTTTCCTTTCCCTGCACTCTTTATGCAACTGAGAAGAATATTTCATAGCACCACTGAGGGCCTATATATTTTTGCCCCCAAAGCTGTATTTTTAATAAGTTATTATTACTGTAAGGATGCTGAGTCATTGACTCCAAGCCACTTTTCTTTTCCATTAGTTTTAATTACAAACAGATTAATAAAATTATTTCAAATGGCTCTTTTCAGTGAGGAACCAAATGGATTCTGATTGAGATGCCTCACAAGCTATGGCACCATCAGAGTTTTGTTGGCTCACCAGAATGTCTTCTGCAAACAGTGACAGCTTCAAACCACCCAAAAATTCTAGCTAGTGCCCAACAGACCAGTGTGCAAAATGCTTCACAGGGGCTACACATTACTCGTGGTCCATGATCTGCACCGATTACCACCTTATCACCAGATAGGTGAATCTTAATATACCAGTTATGAATCTCTATCTCATTAAGGTCACAGCTGCCTAAGAAACAATCGCTTCCTCTTGTGAGGCTGAAGTGGCCACATTTGTCCTAGGTGCTAGCACTCATTTACTCCCAGCTGGTTTCAATTATAAGGGTGTTCCTGGGATTTAACCCAGCTCAAATACTGCATTGTGGTAATAACTAACAAAGATGATTCTAAATATGACTTGGCACTCGGTGGCATGAAGAATACAGAACATCATGTTTGACTTGCTTTTGCTAATTACCAACATGCAGTAAGGGAAAGGATAAAATATTTACCAGCTCTCAGGAGAAACCATTCTTCCTGCAACTGCAGAAGGTGACTGCACAACAAACCAGCTGCTGCTCGCTGCAGCGGGAGCAGAACATGTACCTAGCACTATCTGAAAGGATCGTTTATGGATGGCAATGACAACATCTATTACCAGCATAACACCATAACATGTTTAACCCAGCTGTATTCCAGCTGTGACTCTTCTATGGCAAGACCTGCTATATTGTGAAGTGAGGATTATTAAAATTTCACCCTTTCACTTATTATACAGCTTTTAGAAGGGTGCACTGTGATGAGGGGGATCTGCCCTCACCCAGGGAGTTACAATCCTAGGACCGGTAAAGTGACTTGGGCCTGCTGGAGGACAATTCTTCAGCACCAAAAATACCAGTCCCCAAACCAACTTGCTGCCGCTCTGTGAAAAAGAAAAAGAAAAAGAAAAACCACTCCCCAGACACCAGACCTGTAAATAGAGGCCACAGGATAGGTCCCTGAGGATGAAGCCTGCAGGCAGAGCTTTGCTTGGGCATGCATGTGGCACCTGCATTTGTCAGTTCACTGTAATTTGTCTTGCTGCCAACACTAAATACATGTAAACAGAAAATAAAAACTAGAATATGTATCCATTAGGACAACGGGCTTTTTAGCAACAAGACTCGAGAAAAGGCTACAAAAATAGATGCAGTTCTTGCTTAAATTTAACAACTCTGTATCCTTCGAATGCCTTAAGCGCTGTCACCTAATGGAGGCACAGCAGGGGTTCAGTCTTCAAAGAGGCACCAGGCCTTCCAAGCAACTCCACAAATTCTGAATTATGTTCCAGCAGCCCCAGGAAAATGGGCACTGGCATTCCTTCAGCTCGGACTGGTGTTCATCACTCCCAACCCTTTCACACATATCACTTTGGAGTCTAGTCCTGGATACAGACACAAGTGACCCGAATGCCTCTTTTTGAAGCTAGCCATCTTGGGTATTTAATGGTGTTTTTGCCACTATTTCAGCCCCATCTACCTGGGAGTATGTGAATTATGAAAACCATTGACTGCATTTACATATGTGCAAGCAGACAATCTCTTCTTTGTATTTTGTTGCAGCTGCCTTCCCACAGCATCCCTGCACATGACTAGGTAATTTTTACCCCAAAAGCCAAACTGGAACTATTAATACCACATACCAAGTATTATAAATATTAAAATTAGCTAAGTCCTTGATTTCTGGTGTGTTACTAGCTTTCTGCTGGGATCGCATATGATCCATTGCGCATACCTATGACAGATCTGGCAACAAGTTGCTCTGTCTAGACATAGCCCTGAAACCATTTGTTTGCCCAGTTCCCTCAGCATCCCCAATTTTCTGGTGGTCCCCATGTCACATACACTTTCGAAAGCCTCCTCCAATCCTTCAGGCTCATAACTTTGTTATTTTATTCCTGTCAAATGACCAATTGGTTTTCTACTACAATCTTAAATTTCTCGCTTTCTTTTTTTTTTAAACTTGTTTTCAGGATGAAAAGTTATTTTCCACAATGGCTGCAAAAACATGAGTGTTCATTCTAACAGCTTTGAGTGAGGTGGGAAAAGGGACAGAAAACCACCTGCTTGAACAACTTTACATAAGTTCAGTCAGGAAAGGGAAAACCAATGCTATTTGAAGGGTGGTCCAACGTCTGACTAGTTCATATGTAACATAAAACTTTCGTCTATATAAAAAATATTTTATATAATGATTTAAGTATTCTGTTAAAAAGGTACAAAAAAAGCACAGTAAAGTAAAAGGTTCATTCATTTACTCAGGTGCATTTGTTTAAACAAGAAGTAGCCACAAGATTAACCCTTTCCCTATACCAAGCTGAAGAAGGGCCCTTCTTTTATGAAGCAGAAGAATGGCAAGTTTTCCAGCTAATAACTACAACATCCAATGGGCCAAATATACCCCTGAAATTCAGCAACTAGCACCTTTTATCCCTAAAGTCTACCTGCTCTCTGCTTTGGAAATGTTATGCAACCACTCCTTTATGTAAGTGCAACACACACACACACACACACACACAACCCACACACATATGTATTTTCTCAGACATACACATTGAAAGAGAGAAATTTTAGTTCAAAGTCATTTTACAAATTAAGAAACTCTGCCAACATCCTCTATAACCTCTATAACTCTTTAAAGCAGCTACCCGTATCTGACCTTTAGAGACAGGACATTGCGAATACCTCCTGCTCATCTGAACGAGCTCATCTGATACCAGGCGGAACCAAGAGAAAATGGTTTTATTCTTCTTCGGTGTCACTGCTTGAGCTACAGCCCTGGGCTCTGATCCTGCCAGCACAGAGCCATTTTGTAGATGCAAATAATCAGACCAAGTTTCACAAAGCTCCCACATCCCCATGAGCAATTGTTTTGGCTGGAATAAGCCCCTGCCTATGAGCCCTGGAGAAGCCGGGAAGTAGAGGAGTGATGGTAACAGGAGGCTTATTTTGGGGAAGGCTGTGGTTTTCTGGTGGTAGGACACAGAATCACAAGACAAAAACCAAAGGGGTGAAACCGCACCACCACAGCCTTCATCAGGGCTGTGATTTAACCCCTCTAAATAAAAAGAGAGAAACCAGCATGTGAGATCAGATAGGAGTTGGGGTCCATGTTGACTAGTCACAGCATGTCTAGTGGCTTGTCCTCATCACAAGCCAATACTAGAAACCTCACCTAATGTTTCTGTGTACAGAGAAAAATCAAAGTAACAATTTTGTTTGCAAGTGCAGTAGCTGTCAAATATAAATATATTCACTGGTTTTGTTTTCCAACTGCCAGTAGTAGTATTATGGGCAAATAACCTGCCAAATTAAATTTCAAGTCTGCATTGTTTATCTGTGTAGTACAAAGGAAGCCTCCTATGTAAGGAAATAAGCGTTACTAATACAGTGCTTCTTCCATTTCACACTTCCCTCCAACACCTACTCTTCCACAGGTGGTGAATGCATTGGCATCAGCTTTACTTTGCCAGTAGGACTGTCTTGTACTGATAATGACAGATCTATAGCCCGCATTTTGCCCATAACAGAAAATTTACTTCTGACATCTCAGACTGTATTCTCCTGAAAAGCATGAATGCTTTTATGCACCAGGACTTGCATCTTCTACATGGGAGCAGAAAACACTCTCTTGCTGAGAGACTGGAACAATCCCAAACTGTGGCAATCTTTAATTGCTAAACACTAAGTAAAACCTACAATGACCAACTTCGGCATTTTCAAAACCCAATATAATAGTTATGTAGCTGCTCTGCACTTCTCTTGTAGTTATTGCCTGTTGAGGAAGCAATTTCTGCCTTAAGCTCTGACTTATGCTTCCAGTCTATTTCAACTCCTTGTTCACTGTAGTTTAATCCTGCTTCAGGAGGTGTCAGTTTTCCACAAAAATAACTTTGCTGGCAACCATTACGATTGTGAATTCACTGGACGCTGACAAGAGTTAAAAAAGAGATGGCATAGCCCAGCCAACAAAAAACAAAATGGATATGAAAACCCTAACAACAAGCCCAAGTCCAGCAACTAAAGCTGATAATTCTACTGGACTCTGCAGATCATGAATTCAACAGAAATACTGATTTTACAGCCCACTATCTCCCACAGCACTCCTTCCTCCCCTCTGCTCACCATTCACAGTTTTTCAGGCAATCATCAGCCCTCTCTGCCTGAAGATCAGCTTGTGTGTCCAAAACCTCACTTGTTATTTTCAACTTCACCAGCAGACCCACATGCCTTTCCCCACAGACTGTCCTAGCGGAGGCTGCTTTCCTGCTGGCAAGGCTGCGGCAGCAGTATCAGGCTTCCCCTGGCCTCACCAGGTGTGTGAAAGCAAATCTATGCCCAGGCTCAGAAGACCCCTGTGACTGCTCCCCATCTGAGTCACCTCTCAGTATAGCCACTGCAGCTGGCACCATTTCTTGGAAAGTGAGTGTCACGCTGACCCTACCCAGCAAGGAGGTCTGTGCTGGGGATTTCAGACACTTCTGTCTGCTCATTCACAGCTGGGACTAACATCCATCCCTGTCACATGTGGAAGGAGGGAGGGAAATAAGAGAGGACAGGATTTTCAGAAGACATTGCAGAAAGGAGGAGGTCCAAAACAATGAAAGAACCCACAGAGCATAAGAAAGAAACACCGAAAGGAAATGCATGAAATGCCCTTCATTTGGGACCTTTCACCTCCTGTTGTGCTGTCACTGGGGGGATGTAAACTGTCTATTGTAACTAATTTCAGGGTACGTTTTCTTGAGAAGACTCAAGAAGACCTGAAGCAGTTGTGTCAGCTACACTTCGGAAATGCTGCTCCTGAAACGGCACAAGTACTGCAGTGTCCAACTCAGTTTCTCTGACCAACATGGGCAGAAATACTTTCCCAGGAACACCATTATTTGTTAGATTGCAAGGTCTCTGAAAGAGAACAGGGTACAGTGTTTCAATATTTCAATACAGTTCTACCATTCTAACTGGGATCTTTAGGAGTTAATTTTGCAGTAAATATGATGATATACTTCATTCTACAGATTCTCTGGGGGAAGGAGTGTACAGAGTCAATTCCAGTAATGATCTTCTATGAAAAACTGAAGTATCTCTGCCCACAGTGGTCAAGAATACCTTGCTAAAACTGGCATTTGCCCTGTCTGGTATAAATACAGTGCTTCTAGCACAAAGGTTTTTCAGTATCTAAAGGCTAGATGCTATCAAAATCTGTATCCAGAGAAAAGTTAAAATTTATTGCATGCACTCAGTTCTATACGAAAATATTTTGACAAGCTAAGAAAAAGACACAGATTCTAATTATTCATACTTTTAAACTACAATACATCACATTTGCTTTTTTAAATTACCTCTGTTTTTCATAGTGTTGGCTATATACAAAAGTTCCATTAATTCAATGGATGCTTTTATTGTTGGGAAAACTGAATACTTGTAGCATTGCTTCTCCAGTATGTCTCGAATTAGAGGCTAAGGGTGGTTTCATGTTGATAGCTGAGATTTTAAACTTTACGATTTAATTCATTACGACAAAACACCATTAAAAACCCACATTTTTGAAATTCAAGTTTCTCAAGCTTTTCAGGCCTTGATCTGTAAGCTAGAAGAATTTCTGGACTTACACAGTAAGCAGATGTCAAAATGGTATATCTCAGGGAGATCTGACTATGAATCTTGAACTATCTAGTGGTGTTTCCAGTGAATCTAACACTTCAAGAAAAAGATCAGAGTCCTCTTGATGCTTCTCCTACTTAAGACATTGACTTTCTATGTGATTATTTATGCCTTTCTATGCTTTACTTTGACCATTTGCAATATCCCCTTCTAGAATTGCTGAGAAGCTCAGTCAGGCTGTGATCCAGTGCCTTCAAAACCAAGCAGGCCTTTTTCTACTTACTGCCAATAAAATGCTTGGAAAACCTATGAAAATGTAGTTCATTTCAGTTTTTTTTTATTATTATTATTAAATGAGGGAGAGGGTGACCCACAAAGAGAATAAGCCACAAAATAACCCAGAAGAAGAAAGCATTTTGGCTTTCTTCTTCAGATTAGCAGTTGGTTTCCTTAAACGACATTTTTTAAACTTTATTTGCAAATATAAAAATAAAAATTGGTGACAAACATTATGATAGAAATAAGCTTGGCTGTTGATAGAGAAACATTGTGACTTAGATCCAAGGACATTTATTTTTCACATTTGAATTATTTTTTAAACAGCACTTGCTGGCTCATAATCACTGCAAAACAGAGATGGGATAGCAGATAAACATATGAGGTTTTAGATCAAGAGAAATGTTATACATTTGTAGTCAGAGCTCAAAAGTGGTTTTATTTCTGTTATGCACAGAAGATGCTGTATTACATGCTATGTTTTACTAATCCATTTTTCTTTTCAAAATTGAATGCAATTAGTATTTTCTGATACTACAGTTGCAATGCAATAGTTGGATTTACTAACTATGTGGATTTACAGCAACACTCTTCCATTTTCTTTCCCTAACTCACCTTTCTGCCACATTGATTTATTTCTGTTTCACAGCTGTGCCTACCAAATCATTCTTGCTCTCACTTTGCACTTCTCCACCTCTTCCTGCAGCTGATCCAGACTAAAACACAATTTTTCTGGAAACATGAAATTAAAGAATTCTCACAACAAGAATACAATGCCCAGGAAGGAAGGGAACAACATACCCAGCGGAAAAAACTTGTCTGAATGGTAGAGGCTCAAATTCAGAAGAGTTAAGAGATTCTCAATTTAACTTCCATCATCTGTAATCATTACGCAATGCCAATAACCCGCCATGTAGAGATTCTCCCACAGATTTTACCGACTTTATCCACCTGTATTATTTATAGCAGTAACCACGTGACCTAAGGTTAACCTAAGTTAGTAACTACTAACCTAAGTAATAATTGCTTTAGTTACATAAATATAGTCACAAGCCCAAAATATCCTACCCTAAAAATTGGTATTGCTGCTGCTAAACTGGCACCAGAAAACCTTACTGGCACAAATATTATTCCAAACATGAACCAACCCAAATAAATAATCAAAACCAGATCAAAACAAAGCAGCGAACAAATGAATGCTGAGGACTGACTAAATCAAATTAGCAAGTAAAATGTGAAAAAAATTAAGCGAGCCCACTGTCAGCTCCAGACTTTACATGGCTGCTCCATGGCGGTATGGATATAAAGAGGATGCAGCATGCAGGTACATGGCATTCTTGAATTTGTAAGGCTTGTTCAGCCCAGCTCCGAGTCCTGCAAATAACTTCCTCTTCATAGGATTACACAGGGATTCAAAAAGGCAGAGCGGACAATGAAACTGTAGCTCTGTATTTACGTATTAATTACTGAGAAGTTACTTAACCTTGGGACATGTCCTAATGTAATGAGCTAGGACATTCTTAAATCTCTCAGAGAGGGAGTTGGAGGCAAACTGTCTGGCTTGTCTTTACTTCTGAGTAGCCCTGCCTCTGTGTTTTTCTTTATAGGTAACTCTAGACAATATCCATCACAGGCAGGCTCTGACAGACCAGGAGAATGTGCAAATTCCAATTACAAGGACTCTGGAAGTGCAGTCCAGCCACCAACCATGCAGAGATTTGCAGTGATAACAATTATACTTAAAAGCATCACTACACGTCTGAATGCTTTTACACATTCTCCTTTTACTCTCTATTTATTATTAATGGCATCTCAATTAATATCAAGACCCCAGCATGTTTGGCGCTGTAGGCATACAGAGGGACAGCAAGTTCTTGCTCTGAGGAGTTTACAGGCTAATTCTAAATGTCAGCAGATGGAGGGTGAACATTATCAGCTCTTCTGCTTTTCATCAGGAAATTTAACTCAAACAGGTAACAAGTTTTAACCAGATAGAAACAACTACACATAAGTCATGTACCACAGGCTAGGCTACAAGTATATCCTAGTCAATCTTATACACTGCGGTGACAGCAGCCACTGGTGAGAGAGATAACCGGGTCCCAAAAGATTCAGGGCTTTACAGGTAATCAACTGTACGGAGATTGTGCAGGAAGCAAACAGGCAATTCAGTGCTGCTCAAATAAGTCACTTACATTCACGCTTACATGTAAGCATGTATTTAAATCCATGCCTATTCACCAGAGTACTTAATATGTAAGCCCAGTACAAGAATCTGACGGCATTTTGCACTCCTTACATTTTTAGATGTCATTCAAAGACAACCATAAATAGGCTGTCTATGTAACCTCATATTAATCCAGCTGGGAAGCGGTAAAGTCACAGGTGACTGTTATAGATCTCCCTGAAAAAGGATTTTGAAGCCATAATTGATAAAGTTGGTCCACCTGAGGGCTACACTGGCTATCTGCCAGGAAGCTGTGGCCTTATCTAATTTTCACACATTGAAACATCCTTACTGTAGAGGCAGAGTCCATAGACCCTGGCCTTTGTGTTGCGAGGGTCAGACAGCTGCAGACTGCCATTTGAGGGCCCCCTCATGAGCTGTCACGTAGCAAATTACTGGTGGGGATAACAACAATTTGGGGTGGGGGGACGGATGTCTGCTGTGGAAAATCCAAACTTCAGGGAACAGGCTGCTACAATACAGAAGGGCCCTTGTGGCTGTAGCTGCAAAAGAGGGCCCAGATCAAACAAGACCAACAGTAATTTCAAGCCACCAGATCAAACAAGACCAACAACAACTTCAAGCCACCAGTACTCCCTTCTATCTCCTAGGCCACCATTCAGTCTTGTTTCCTACATGCTGAACACAAATCTCCCATCTCACCAAGATGACTGGAGCACGATGTCTGCATTCAGCCTTCTGGGAGGCCGTATGTCAGTACCAAAGATCACCACAGACCTCCAAGCCCTGTTTTAGATGTAAAAGATTAAATGTCAAGCTGGGGCTTCACCTGCTGTATTTCCTGCCGCTTTACAAGAAAACTTGGATCTTGACCCTGCAAACTGTCCTGTAGGACCAGAGGCTTGCTGACGCCCTCTCGGGGCCCTGGAAGAGCCTCTTACGCAGAACGACATGAAGAATCGGGGCCTCTGCCTGCCCCTGTTTGCAGAGTGCAAGAGATGCTGAGGGCCACGTGTTCCACTGAAGCAAACTGGTGTCACAGGGGACTCATCACCCCTCAAAATCAAGAGCTAAATTTGTCAATGTGAGATACAGAATCACAGGTGCCACTTCCAGCATTTTACAGAAAATGGGTGTGTAAAGTTCAGATTACCACAAGCACATGTAGCTGTTTTAGGAAGCTTGAAGTACCTAGCAACCTGCCTACCACCCACTTAGGTCCACGTAGAAGAGTTATTTATTGCACCAAACTGTGGGAATGACTGTATCAGCTAAGAACCCTGGGCTTACGAATCATTTTGCTCTCACTAGTAAATTCACAAACAACTCACAGAACAAGAGCAATGGTCTTTCTGGCTCCCTAATTTCCAAGGCCTCCCCAGACTACCTTTGCCCACTTTCCACAGTCAAGATACCTAAGGCTACTCTGACTCTTCCCTATGCAACAGCAGCACTGTATGTCATGTATTGCCAGGAGAGATCTCTCCTGCCTGGAGCATTACAGTGCTTTTATGCCACAACACATCTACGCTGGCTACAGATACTGCAGAGACCAAACCCTTTCTTGTTTGCACTTTCTGAGATTCTCAGACAAATTTGTGAAGGCTCACACAGGAAGGTCTGCAAATCACTCCAGAAGTACTTATCCACCTATGCCTTGTGTCTTACACTGAAGATGCAAGTGGAGAAGGTGGTGTTCATGTACTCTGAAGTACTCCATCTTCCTGCACAGTGCATAAATAGTAGGTGTTTACAGACACTCGGGCCTTGAAATCCAGACAGGGAAGCGAGCTGTTGTTCTGATGTAACAACACAAACAGGGGATAGTTTCCAGCACAAAAGGGTCAGAAAACTATGTTGCTATTGAAAAAAAATCTCTCCGATATTTAGTCAAAAAGGTTAAAAACTGGCTGACAGTGGAATTGGACAATTAATCCTTTAGGATTCAATTTAGTCAAAAATAGCCTCTGCGTCTGATGTCCTATAGAAATTCTCCAGCCTTCTTTAGTCTGCAGCCACAAAAACATAATTACAACTCAGTGGAAAAGCATACTGTATTTCAGACCTCCCCCTCCTCCAAAGCAAAGTCCTTAATAGAAGGCCTGTCATTCCAATCAGACTTGCAAGAATGACGTACAGGGAATACAGAAACTCTAAGTGTCTCTGACTATCTAAAAAAGGCACAATCCTCCCTCAGAGAAACCACCCTGATCAGCTAAAGAAGAACTTTGATGATGAGACAGCTGAACTTCAAGATTACACTCACTCCTAGATGCCAGGCAGAGGGGATGAAGCTTATACCCTTGAAAGGCAGAATAATAATTTGGATTATAGCTCCTTCCTCCTAGGTAACATCAGGGTTAGACAGCAGATGCAAAAAACAAAAGCAGATCTAAGAATGGCTTGAGGATTTACTACAGTAAATTTAGTCAAGCTATCCTTCAAATGCTTTCAGATATTTTAGCAGGTCAAAGGAGAGGGCAGTGTGTACATGGGAGGTGGTAACACCAATCTAAAAGGTGGCTGAGCAGCAAACCAGCAACAAAGGAGGAAATTTCAAAGACAAGAAGGGTGTTTTCTAGCTACCACACTGCATTTGCACACTATTTTCTAGGAGTTTCCTGCCTCCGCTGTTACACTCAAGACAGCTCACTGCAGTGCAGCTCATCTCTAGGGCTACGTATAACTTCACTTCAGAAACTGTGAGCTAAGAGTGATTTCGCACCAAAACCATAAAGCAGATCTGCTTTCTGGAACCTGATGATGCAGAATAAGGAAGCCACAAGTGGCTTCTTGTTGCCCTGCACCCTCCACTACATCAGTTAGGAGCTGGCAGAAAACCTTCCCCTGGGGCCTTCTCAGGCTCTCAGCATACTCCAAGTAGGGGAAGGGCAACTTGGCTTGCAATAGCACATGCCTGGCCTGCTCTCTCTTCTTATTTAGAGAATGCAGCTTACAAAGGACTGTCTGTGGCGAGTCAGGGCTAGCTGAGCATAAATGGGATAACGGTGGGAAAAGTTGTACCCTAGGTTCCTGCACCTAGGCTTTGTGGGTCGGGCAGAGTCAGTCCTGAACACTTCCTATCAGTTTCATGGTGAAATCCACAGACAATACAATGCTTTTGAAAGTCAGCATAAGACACAGACGAGACCCCATACGAATAGCCTTAGTATCAGACACATCATACCTCTGCTTAGCCCAGGAAAAGGCTATCTAGTCACACAGAACTGGCAATGTATAAAGGTTTTGCTTAATATGTGGACTGATTTCACAGGAATATTAATGAACAATGGAAAAACAAATTTATTCTCACATTCACATGCAAGAGCACAGCTGGAAAAGACGTTTGATTTAATACCGCAAAGTGAAAAAAATGTCAAATCTTGTCAGTGACTGCATGTTCACTGTGGAGCACAGAATATTTAATTTCTGCATCCTATTCCAACAAAGTTGCTCTGATTTTCGGAGAGCTTGGCTTTTACAATTGGACCAGCATGATTATGAATGATTTGCATGAGGGACTTTCCGAGGCATGCTTTACAAGCTCACCAAGGCTTCTGAAATCATGTCCATCTTTTCTGTCTCAAACTAAAACATGAAGATTTCATTCCCAAGGACCTGGAACTATGTGCACAGCATTTTGTTATTAAGTGAAAAACTTCTTCTATAAAACACATTCCAAAGTCTGAGCGGCTAGGCCTCATTCGCTCTGTCTTGCCTTCCTCATCTAATAGTGTCTTTCTCCCACAATTTTAATATCATAATTTTTGCAAACAACTATTCTTAGGGCAAAAATTAGGAAATGTTCTTTCCAGGCATTTAGCACTGAATCTTTATCTTTGCCTATGAGCCCATTGAGAGTTTCACATAAATTCCAATTGCTTTTCCACCCCACTCTTTTTTCCATTCTTGAAGATGGTTGTTGCATAAAATAAAATAGAATCCTACAGTACTTTATGTTTACTTTTTCTGCTATATAAATTATCCTTTCCTATCTGGTACTCTTTTCCTTTGAATGATTTACTTTCCTGTGGGGGAGGGAGAAGGAGAAAGCAAGTTTTGAATATGCAAGTAAATACTTTATCTAGACCACGGCAAGAATAGTCCACTAACTTGCACCAAGAGATGGCAATCAGAAATAAAAAGAACAGTACGTGGATAATAAAAACGGCCTCTTGCTAGACACATCAGGAGGCCGCCGTGACCTCAGACCTGTGGCCACAGAAGCCAAAATCAGTAGAAAGTGGCAGAGAATGTTGCAGATTCTGTTCAAGATTTGCACTGAGTTTCCCAGATTAGAACCCATGCTCTTCTTTCTTGATTGATGTTTTAACGTTTAACTTAATTTTGCTTTTTGCTGTTTTTAAATGAACACTAACTAATGATTTCATTACAGTCCTAAGGATGGCTTTGTTTCATGTGCAAAGCAAACATTCAGTGTAGGGGGTGATTAAAGCAAAACGAGTAAACGTTTTACAGAGATAGCTAAGAAGCAAAAGCACAACAAAGCAAGTGGTTATCTAAACGCTGAAAGTCTAGATGATCACTTGATCCACCCCCCCCATCTTCTTTTTTGTTCTTTTTGCTCGGAATTTTATGCAAAAACACAAGTAAATATATTGCATGTGAAGCAATGTTTTCAGCCCCAACACAGGTTCACAGTGCCCAGTTTTTCAAGGTGTTGTTAGTAGTGAGTAGGCTACACATGGTTTACTCATAGTGCCTCCAGGAACTATAGCAGAGCATACAATCCACTGAGACCGGGGATAAATTTTCACCAGCCAAGATATGTTGTTTCTGCAAGATACTGGAAGAATACATTGGTTCTTTTCTCATGCTGCTGGCAACAGGAATAACACCTGAAAAAGTGTTTCAGAGGCGTAAAAATGGTGAAATGGGGATGAATCCGTATCTCAGACTCTCAGTAACTGCTGAAACAGCAGAGCATACTTTTACCTCGAGTGTTCTCCCAGTAATTCACCAGGAAGTAATGGAAACTAAGGTGGGTCTAACCTAATGTTTAGGACCTGTGTCTGATATGGTCATTAATATTTGGACATCAAGCCATCAGAGCGAGGGAAGATATCTAATCCACTTTGTAGAGGAGTATGAAGTCATCACTCAAGGTGCAAAGCAATGGGAAAACAGAGTTGTTTAGAGAAATCCTTCACTGCACAGTAACTCAAGCTCTTGTGCACCTTTTAGCCTTGACTGCTTCTGGGTGGATTAATGCCTGAGCTGTGCTTTTTTTTTTAAACTCGCACTAAGAAAGGGAGAGGCAAGCAAGGTGCTGACAGTTGCTCCCTGCCCGCCCTGGATACCCTGCCATCAGAGGGGCGAGCTCCCAACAGCTGGAGCCGGTGCCCCCGCAGCACACCCTGCCAGTGGAGGGGCAAGCCCCCGACAGCTGGAGCAGCGCCGCAGGAAGGGGACGGAGCCGGTGCCGGTGCCCCGGTGGCACTGCACAGTCCCGGAGGAGCTGCCTCCAGCATCAGCTCTGGGCCCCTCCACGGCTATGCTGGTCTGCCCAAAAGCGGGGGACGTTTTGGCAGTGCAGCAAATGCTGCAGCACACCAGGGAGCAGGATACATCTCCAGAGCCCGGGATAGAAACACAGGCAGGGGGCATGGGGGCAGCAGGGTTTAACTGCAGGGAACCCTCACCCGCACACGAGGCCCCGTCTGAGCTCAGGCCCAGGTACTCGCTCCCCAGGCCATCTGCGCGCTGAAGATAGGCCCATTGTACGGGAGCAGCGACCCAGGCGTGATCTTTCTCTGTAGGAAAACTACCCTCAAGATAAAAGGGATTTTTTTTTTTTCCTAAATGGCGAAAGTAATTATGAGAAGTGAGACCTTACAAAGCTATTTATTGCACTTTTAAATCTAAGGGGTTTTCCTCTCTCCTCAAAAAAGTTTCCAAACAATCCTCACTGTTCCTATCTGTAAGTGATAGTTTATGGTGAGGAAAGAAAACACAGAACAGGCAGTAAATTAGCCTACGAACTGATCCAAAGTCCATCACCAAATGTTTTTCATTACAAGTACGGCTCCACTAATTTCTCCAGTGCATTGCAGGCTATTTCTGGAAACTTTAAAAATGCACGATGCTTCTCAATTTTAATGCTTAACAGTATAGTTATTTCAGTTTATTAAATAAAAAGAGGAGGAATCTGCTTGACTGCAACTAGCTTTCACGTCACAAAAGGACTAAGCCAGTGCAAAAGCAGCCAAGCAGGAACCCTATTTAAAGTCCAACGCGAAGAAAACCTTTCCAACGTCTTACACCAATTAGGATAATCTGGGTCTTTTGATGTTAAAATCCCCGACAATCATATGGAAATCATAAAAAAGCACAGTATTTAAAACAGATTTAGAATGCAGATAAAATCATTTTCCTTCTTAATATTTCCACCAGAGCTGGGGGCACCATCAGCTAACAAATTCTTTGTAAAGCTTGTGTCACTTGTAACTCTAGCATTGCAGTGTTTACTTTTGGCCAGAGGAGCTGGAGGAGACTGTCTCTGAAAGCAGCCACTTGTAAAACAACAGAGCACCTGGACTGCCGAGCAGGGCAGCCGCGCTCAGAGCGGGGCCCTGCAGACACTGGAGCGAGCCAGCCCCAGGCTGCGCACAAGCTACTCCTCGCTAGCAGGAGTCTGAGCAAAACTAAGTGGTACCGTGAGCTGGCTGACTTCTGAGGTTAAAGCCCTCACACACTTCAGTGGGCCTCGGACAGACTTTCTGCTCCTCAGATAACTGTCATCCTCTGTGAATACGAATCTCCCATAAACAGAAGATACAGACATTAAAATAACATGCTTAAAATCTATGCAATGAGTTATCCATACGTGAAAAGCACTGGAGCCTCACACTTCTTCCTTTTATTTGGCTGTTTCCGAAACATTCAAATTGAATTCTAAGTTTTCAGCTTCCGAGGAAAATCATGACAAGAATTCTGTTTGCCTTGATAGTTCAACGAAGGCCAAGGGCAGGAAAATGAGGGCTGTGCTGTAGGATACAGAATTGCAAGGAAAAGCTGGACAGCCATTTCATATTCCTTTAATAAATCCCTGATCAACAATGTTTTCTGTAGAATCTGACACAGCAAAAAACCTCTGCATATATATGTAGGGAAGAAAATTTTATAATGTCCTTCCAGGCCATAATATAGTATTTTGCGTAATGGGAGAGCTTAAACACACCTTCCTACGCAATGAGAAGCCTCCCTGTGGAACTAGTTACACACTCGTAGTACATGCGCCTGCGATGCTGCACAACATGGTTCCCTAGAGGGAAGGAGATGAAGAGGAGAGGAGATGAAGAGGAGAAAAGAAATCAGGGGAGGGGAACGACTCCAGAACTTTGCATTGACATTCGAATAAATTGAAAAGTAAGCAAAACTGTTCATGTTTATACAAGCGACTTCACTGTACTGTAACAGAGGACAAGGGTATGAAACTATGTCCTTATAAAGTAACGCTCATCTTTTACTTATCTAACAAAGAGAAACACAGGAGAGGGTCAGAGGCTGCTGAAGGAAAAATATCCCAGTGTTAAGGCCAAAAAAATGGAAAACAAAGTTTAGCAAAGATAGGAGTGTTTGCAGATAGAACAGACAAAACCTTAAACATTGCTTACTATTCTATTAAAAACAAACACTGACTATTATTGTTAATGGTATGCACACCTCTGTGAGAACCTAACATTTAAATGTCGGTTTGACAACTGATAAAAATGATATTAAATAAGGATTAGTGTTACAGGTCTAGCACAGCTATAAAAAGAAAGTCGGTAGTAGTGCTACACATGAATGTGAAACCAATCTTTCCACCTAATCATCCTGATTTTCAGTTCTGTCTCATAAAATACAGATTTTGAACTTCCTTTTTTATCTTACAGGACTACTAGAACAATAATTAATGTTAATTACATCTTCCATAATTTCAAAGGGCCTGAACTGCTCGTTATTCCCAGTATTTGTATGAAACAAGTGTTGTGCAGTTCCTGACACAAATGTTATTCCTTATTAGTTTTGCAGCTGAGTAATATTCAGCCTGTAACAGAATCCTCTTAGGACTGAAAAGTACTCTTGTGCACACGGATACACGCACAAAAACAACAACTAAAAGCTAAAAGCAAACTTGCCGAGAACTTCTGGGTCAGCTTTTGACATCACCCACAGGAATGAAACCAGACACCAACCAATCAGGCACCATGAGGCTGGCAGTACAAAATAAACAAAAGCTGGGCCCAGGGCTCCACAATGAGAGAGGGAAGTGGAAGAGACTATTGTTCCAAAAGCTTTTAAATGATGTTGCTTTATTTATTTCTTTTGACAATGCCTGAACTGAATCTTTGAAAAGGGAAAGGACCCTCCCCCACAGGATCTGCAAAACAGAGTTGGGGGTTCTTTCTTGCTTTTGCTGTTTGTTCTTTTTAACAACGTTTTGCAAAACCTTTAAGGAGAATAGCACTATCCCTGCGCAGCATGTGGGAAGGCAGCATTCTTCCCTGAATTTCCAGAGAGGCTCAGCACCGACAGTTGGTGCCAGATTTTCTGAAAAGCTAAGCAGGCTGGGTGCTAAGCTCTTTTCAAAATCTGACCCTTATTTAGGTGCCTTCCAGGAAGCTGAGGTCTTTAGAAATCTGGCACCAAGTGCAGGTACTGAACGCTTTGGAAATCTGGTCCTAGAACAGTGTGACGAAACCAAGTATCTTCACGTCCTCTCCAGAAGAAAAGCGTCAGCTCTTTTCTGCTTTTCGCGTTGCACATTGCTGAACCTGCACAAGCTAAAATTCCTACATGAAACCTTTCTTAATCACATGAGCAGTCCATCCGCAAGTATGGTGGGGAGGACTGTGCCCTGTGCAACACCATAGTCAATGCTGACATACAGCCCAATGATTCACTTCTTGGACACCCTAACCTGTCTTTGAACTCCAAAGATTTAGGATTAGGCCCAGAGTTCACAAAAAGCACACATGGTGGGTTTTTTCAAAGTTCAGCTCAGCTGAACAAAGCTAGCTGAATGACTTCAGAATCTCAGTGTTTCCCAAAGTGAGAAAAAAAAGCAACATATGTCTACAGTTTGGACTGCACCTTGCTGCCTTCTTTTCCGTTTCTAACCATGCCGCACAGTCAAGTGTATAGGGACAAGTAAATGCATTCCAGAAGTAACAGATAAACGCATGGATCCTGGAAGTGTGCAGGTAAAGAATATCAGTCATTCTTACATCTTTAATAAAATAGACCTTTTTCTACTCTTGCCAAAAAAATTACTCCTAAGGTGCACACAAATAATTATATATTGTGGAACAGTAAATTATTACAAATGCCATAGAATTCAAGCAGCCCCAAGTCTGGGCCAGATTTTCAAATGTTTTGCAGATGTTTATGGTTTGCTGCAAAACTTTTGTCAAGTTATCCACACAACGCAGCATTTACTGAACAATTTTGGCACATGGTAATTCATTTTCTTTGTGCAGGTGTTGCATTCCAGAAATATTTTGTCTTCTTATAGAACACTGCTGGAATTCTACTTAAAAAAATCATCATGAAAGAAACCAGATCCTCTCATCTGGGAGAGGAAAAAAAAGAAGTTCTCCAAATTCAGTTCATTTGCCCCCCCCCCCTTTTTTTTTTTGCAGTTAAAAGAATACTCCCTTACAGGTAAAAATCTATTCCAAGTATTTCACAGGTGTCAAGTATAGCCGCAAAACTCACAAACTGCAAAACACAGTCCTTTGCAGGGTGAAGCCCCAGGTTGCCTCTGATAAAGGTACCGGGGTATCAAGTCCCACCTGGCATTTCAGTGGCGAAGCTCGACTTTCTGGCCGACCGCAGCAGTATCAACAGTGGAAGTGCTGCGGGCCTGGCTCCGCAGCCTGCAGCGCGCTGACCCCAGCGAGGACGCCTTGCTCAGTCCAGCAGAGCCTGGCAGGGCTGGGCTGGGTGCGGGGCAGCGCAGGGCAGGGCAGGACGCCCGCACCCGGTTCTGGGAGCTGCCACCCTCGCAAGGGATAGCAAGCACATCACCCAGGCCCATGGCACCCTCTCCCCAGAGAGGTCACAGACCCCCCCGGTGCTGCCCACCGGCAGGACAAGTCTCCCGGCTCGGCCACAAAGGCACGCTCGGCCTCCCCTACGCGCCAGCCCACTCCAGGCTTTTATTTCATGCTGCGTGGCACGGGACACAGAATGCAGACCGGGGGAGCGGGATGGACAGCACTTTGGATCTTTCCCTATTAAGTTGTGCAGAGATGAAGCAGAATGTAAACCTTGGGATTTAACAGGTCTCCCTTTTAAGCATATGGAAATTAAACATTAAGCCTAAAAATTTCCAGGAACAGATATGAATCCAGATATAATATCACTTTGTAGATATGGAAAAAAACAACCAGCTATCTTCAACTTCCTAGACATGCAAGCCACTAAGTTTTTCTTTCAAGGTAAGAAATCAAATATGAAAATACCAAAGGACTGTTAACCTTTAGAGACACATTTTAAGAGCTAACATGACTGAACCCAGATAAATCTGCATTAAATTGAATCGACCTCCCACTCCCTAGCTACACTTATCAGAAGAGAAAAAACTACAATTAGGAAAGAAACAGAAGGAAATTCAGACATCTTAAACTGAGCAAGCTCCCATCTCCGCTGTGCAACATCCCTGGTGGTACTAAATACTGCAGTTCCCAAGTGCTATACTACAAACTTGCTGTCTTAACAGTCCTTTTATGAGTAATTAGTGAAAAAGAACACTTAAATAACGTTTTGGAGTGCATATTATCTAGATTTCACTGTTGTTCTCTCATTCAGAGCAAAATGAATCCAAATTTATAATTTAAATAGTTTGCTTGAAATACTGAAATCACCCTTCTTATTCTGTGAATGGAGGTGTTAACATCCATGTGGTAGCTAGGACCCACTAATTCACGTGTTCCAGTAAAGTCGCTAAGAATATATAATCCTTTAATCTTTCATTCTGTGACTCCTCCTACAACTCTCTGGCACTAATTTAAGAATACAGACCATGAGCAGAACATTAAAGCAAGATTGACTGGCACAGTTGCAATCTGTTGCCAAAAATTATATACAACTTAGATGGCTATGATGGTACATATATCAACAAGAATCTTAATTTTTAAGTGACAGATGAGGAGTGTTTCAGCATGGCCATAAAGGTCTATATTAAAAAGGTAGTTTAAATATTTATTATTAAAATACAAATGCTTCTATTAAGTGCATTTGGGGGCTTTTTAAATAAAACCCTTCTAAGTTACAGCCTACACTACATTTTATCTTGTTCTAAACTTTAAAATTATTATGTGATTTTATATTACAGTCAAGCTGTATGTATGTTACTATTCAATCTGTTAATGTTTCAGAGAAAGCTAAACCACTGAATGGATAGCTATCACTGCCTAAGCATCTAAAACAGTTTGTTGAAGCTTTACTCTGTTTTTTTTCAACAGTATCTTTTTCTGCAGGTACAGCAATGAGGTTTTCTTCATTTTCAGCTAGTTCTGTCTATGAGTAGTTCATGGAAATTTAGGAAAACAGTTAGGAATTCAGGAAGCAGGAAAGTTGTTTTTTCTCTTTCCATCCATGATAAAACTGAGATATCTAATAATAAACTCAAGTAGTTCAAAAAACTTGAAGTACATGGTGTCCAGAAACAATCAGTACAACTCATAAGCTGAAGGTATTATTTCTGTGTAAAAAAAACAGTTTTAAAAGCACAAAATGCTTCAATATAATTTTTCCCTTATATGCCAGTACATCAAACATAGTTAAACTACTAAAGGAGTTTTAAAATGTTGCTTTTGTGTATTTTAATTGAATTCAAACAACCAAATTTTGCTACACATGAATCACAAGAGATGAAAAAAATATTATTTCTATTAAGAAATGTGATTCATCATTTTCTAGCATAATAAAAATGTAAAAGCTCAGAATGTGAATAAATATATGGCAAGATGTACACAATTGTGTCTCCCTAAACAGATGTGCATAACAAACAGCTCTGGTTAGAAATGATATTGACCAATAAAACTGAGCCTTTGTTTGGGAAAATAACTGGAAAGCAAAAATGCAGAACAAGATTACACTTAATTATTTAAATCAAAGTGCTCTGCTTGTTGATTTAAATTGTGATTAAAATCAGGGATTTAAATTAATCCACTCTGGATTGCATAAACCTCACCTTAATAAGGGGGAGCCATAGCTTCATTACCCAAGAAGTCATTCAGGAAAAGAATTGTGACAGAGTAAAGAAGGCATGAGGGAGTTCATTAATAGGTATCCCTCTACTGCTCCAGTTTCTTCCAGCAAGAGAGAGACAGCAAAAGCATGAGTGGAAGAGTGTTTGTTTACAGGAGTGTGCATGCATAAACACATTGACAGGAACTATGAGGAAAAATGATGATAATTCTTCATTAAAAGCAGTATTTCACTCTTCAAACTTAAATAAAATAGATTAATAAAAGATAATTAGAATGTATGACTAATCTATTTATTACTACTGTATTCCTAGAATAGCCCATGCTTGTACTTTTTCCTCCAGGAATGGGGAGCATATTCTCAGTTTACCTGATATTGAAATTAGCTAATGTCTCATTTCAATGGAAAGCAGTACTAAATTTTACATTGAAATGGATTTGGCTTTTTACTCAGCTATTCACACCCAGCTCCTACCAAATCCTGGGCTCCAGCTTTCTTCCTATCTAAGCAGAACCTCTAGTTAAGCAAGGAGATGAATAGTATGAACCAAGCAGTGCAACTTATTGCCAAAGGAGACCTGCACCAACTTAACTAGAAATCCAATGCTTTGCCAACAATTGCAGATGTTTAAAATACCAATATAATGAAAATGTGGCATAAACCAAGGTACTTGACAACACAACCTACAGCATATTTTCTCCGAAGGCACTTTGATAGCTTATATGACAATGTTCTCTCAACTAGTGTTATTTATTTTCAGCTGAGGTCCGTTTCCATTTACAATTAAAATAAAACAGAACAGGTGAGCCTTTCTTCTTTCTAGTTCACAGCTTGATTATGAAGGATATGAACTATTCTGGCTGAGCCCACTTCTATTAGGAACTACTTTTCTTTTTTGATTTTACAAGAAAGTGTTTTACAATCCAGAGAGGATGAGTCATCAGAAAATCCTTGTCTAGTTGCCAAAAACCTGCCCCTCTTCATTATGAGCATAAAGATAAAAGCTCTTACACTACATTAGTTGGCATACGCCTACGCAGACAGTACAAATAAATTAATTGTGCCTAGCCTCAAACATCCAGAGAGGTGTAGTAGGAGCTAAGTCCATCTTGTTTCATTAACAAATTAAACTGTAATAGAACATCAACAGTTCTTGTATGTACATAAACTTGGATCTTACACAGAAAGGTTTTGCAGGTATCACGCTTTCTTACATAAACATATTGTAATTCTTCTAACATTTACATTATTTTGCATATGCTACATAAACACCAACAAAAATAATATCTGCTGGAGAAAAATTACAAATATTGGAGTAAACCTGCTGGCCATCCTACAAACCTGTTCAGAAACTTTATAGGTCTCTGGAACCCAAGACTGGGGTAGCAACAGGTTTACTAAAAGGGAATTTTTAGTATGACAGTATTTCACACATGCAAAGTTTCCAAGTTGTTTTGCATCTGACAAGTTAGGAAAGTATTTTTGGAAGTGTGAGTGAACTGTGTCTGGACAGATATATCCAGGTTCACATGAAAACTGCACTACTTGCAAACACCAAAGCTATTTTATAAAAAAATATATACACATGTATTTTACAACTCAGCCGATGAGAATACAGATCAAAAGAAAGTCACTGTATAAAGTACTGTACATGGATCAGGGGCCAGAATTACTGGAAGTAATCAACATTTACCATCAAACTCGTGCTACAGACAAACTGTTTTCCTTCTGGAACGCTCACAGTCTTTAGCTTGAGAAAGTTATACACAACCAACTTGAAAAACAAGTTTAACTCTACTTAGCCACAGCTAAGATTACATCCTCAAACACACCTTTCTAAGATTTCTTATGAGAGGTTTGCTTGTGCAATCCAGTTAAGGGCAATTTGTTAAAACTGCTGTGTGATTTTCTTTATCCTTTTACCACATAATTTAAGCAACCTGTGTTTTATAAGTTCAAAGAATTTTTTTGTAATTACATAGTTTTGTCTGTTTTTATCACCTGAAAAATAAAAAGTTGTGGAGAAAGAAGACAGACAAAAAAAAAGGAAGAGAGAATGAGTGAGTTCAGTCTATCACAGAAAGCAACTTCTTAATGAATGAGAATAAAGAGCAAGTTAATACAAAATACCAGGACTCGAGATGAACTGCAGTCTATCTGTGTTACTGCTGCTTTTCCTCTCTAGCCTCTAACCCTAAGGCTGGGAGAAGCCAGAGCAAAAAGTAAGGCACTTCCAAAAGCCAAATACAGCCGATACCCAAAAGCTAGCAGCTCCCACCTGTCAGAAGTCTCAACAATTCCCTTAACCCTCCATTTTTTGGATAAACAAGAAGTCATGCAGTCATTTAAGATCCCCTCCTAGATGGAAGCGAGGCATTACTGTGGCTTTGATGTTCTGGCTAACTTTCAGCTAGGGCTTCATTCCAGCTTCATTGCTCCTTAAGTTTCACTTTATATCTTAAATTGGAGACAATATTTTTCCTCTTTTCCTAACTCATTAAAGCACACTGCTGCTATCTGATGTTCAGTAGCTGTTACCTGGTATTCCACATGTGGACATAACTTCAGTGGCTTCCAAACAAGCTTCAAAATACATTTGAAATGGCCAGCGTTTGTCCTGAGGGTAGAGTAACATGACCAAGAGAGGTGGATGTGCCTCTTGCAGCAAAATGTAGCTCACTACTCCCATTGCAAGCATTTTTTTCAGAGACTGATTTTAATAAGCTTTGAGGCCGGTGCAGACATACTGACCTGAACATGTGACATCACCTCATTAATACCTACAGTAAGAGTTCAGCAGCTCAGGCAATGGGCAGCTAGCCTTCAGGATAATGGCAGCCCCATATCAGATAATGCGATGCTAACTCAGTTCCCTACACAGTGCCTCAATCAATAAACAACTTTCTCACAAGCTTACTATATTAACCACCAATTTGTATTGCCCCTTCTATAAGCCTCAAAGCACCCTGCCCATCTGCAGACCGAGGGTGAAACCCTTGCAGCGGTGGAGGGAGCACCAGCACTCCGGCCAGGCCGGGCCGGGTCACAGTGGCCACGTGGCAGCAATAAATGCACCGGCAACAGGGAGGTGACCACGTGCTCCAGGACCTCTGTGTCTGTATTCATTGGGCAGAGGCCATATGCTGCCTGCTCCACAGCAAATGCAGAGGGACCTTGCCAAATTCCCCTCCAGAGCTCCCTTGGCAAATGGGTACAATCAGGCTTGCAGTCTTCAAAAATTAGGCCGCTATGGTTCTTTTTTTTTTTCCTTTACAAAACTGTACCTCATTATTTGCAGAATGATGCCAGTGCTTAATTAGTGCAATGGGTTAATCACTCCACCTGGAGAACTTCTCTCTTTCATGAATAAAGGAAATCCAGCTTTCCGTTATCCAGCTACCAGCATTATGCTCTAATAAAGCACCATCTTCGGCTGAAGTCAACCACAGCCATCATATGGATACGTAATGTCTGATGTGTTACTGTAGATATCCTTTCTTTTATGGGGTTAATACTTGCCCTTGGGGATAATTGTGCAGGACTTTAGATGAGAGATTTCCATAAAAGGCAGTAAGAGTCACCCAGCTAAAACCACACATAACTCAAGCTAGTTTACCCCTTTGCATTATTTAAATGTCTCCCTTTAATGTGAATGCATCAATTTAAAGGAACAGTGCTGCCAGTGCTCTGAGCAGGCACCTCTTCTCTGGTGACCAAATGTGTCTGTTCAGAATTTAAATTTGTATGCATTTCAAAAATATATGTATTCCTAGACCTCCTGGATGTCAGAAAACAAAGTTGTAAATCAAAGTTTTCCATTGTTGTCAGTGAACTTGAATGTCAGATTTACGGCATCCCTTTAGCTGGAGTTAGCCTAGCAGTGGGTGTAAAACAGGTATGGAATTTTGCCCTCTATCTGAACCAGATGTTGATACTGAAATCCAGATATGGATATTTCCAACTGTTGACTGCTGATGATTCTGCTGACTACAGATGAGCACCTGGCCACTTTGAGAGTGGAAACAGAGATGGAGGTGGAAATGCTGGCCTACTCAGCCCGTTCCATTGCACTTCCCTCTTGCTGGAATATTGACTCTGATTCATGCTGCCCTCACAAGTGGTTCTGTTAAATCAAGGATTTACAGCGGTACAAAACTCAGGTAGGTAAACAGAGACTAAATCGCATTACTCATGTCTTTTCCAAATCATTAACAGCTTGGCCTTGCATTTTAAGTGGACGATATAATCTTTTTACGTTTATTTCTTCCCCTTCTAGAGTTTAGTTATCACAAAGAACACTAGCAAGGTTAAAGTTACAGAAACTAATGCAATTTAGTTACATTACTTTAATAGGGAGAGAGCCTTTTTTATGGCAATTTTGTTTTAATGTTAAAAAAAGAAGCAATAAAGAGTGAGGTAGAAATAGTTTCATTTGATTGTTAAGTGCATTACATGCCTCTTTCTCTAGCTACACGTGTAAACTTGTTTCCTGGTCAAGGGGAATTTCTGCTGGCAGGGAAAAAATAATTCCACCATCCGCTCAGTCCCTGAGTATCTTGTTTTTATAAGGCACAAAGGTTTTTTCAGTCAGGTTACCTAGGAGTGAAAGTTTTGTCTCATAATCCTTAATTCTATTGCCCATTACACACCATCTGGTGACACAGTCAAAGATAATCTGATTTTTCTCTTCTAAAAACATCACAGCCATATCATATGGTGTATGCAATATGATAAATTACTTATTTAAATACCGTGCTTCTGTTTAGCGCAAAAATCTATGATCACTCTGAGTTAACCTGAAAGCAGTTTTGAGCATATTATTTCAAATGTTTGAGTTCCTAGTTGAGGTTATTATTTATTTCCAGCTACACCTAAAATAGTACGATTGAACAGCTAAGCTAACATCTAACCTAACCAACCTTTGGAACCTCCTCTTGAAATTCAAAGCTTCACATCTATAGTGAAACAAACATCATGACAAAGCAATTTCATATACCAAAAACAGTGATGTCTTATTACAAGTGTCTTTATATGGAAGAGCCTGATAGAATTTAATTATAGGCTACTCATTCATTGTGATGCACAAGTTCTCAAGTATTCAAAGTAGAATCTGGGAGTCTACCAATAACGAGCTCCATGCAAGATAATGGTCCATCAATATATCTGCAGGTTTGCAGCAGATTTGCTTTTGTCACTTTATTTTCAGTCTCCAGAAGTAATCAAAATAGTTAGTGGGCTGCCAAAAATTGTAATCTTGCAAGATAAATCAAAAAAGAGAATCAATCATGCTGGGCAAAAGAAAGCTCTTACCCGATTAAGCTGGTGAAAGGAAATAGGCCATTCACGTTGCTCAGCTCCTTTGCCAAACTATTTCAGTGGCCCTTATGCTCTCCAAGGCCAAACCTTCAGACAACAACCTCATCTCTTTCTGATGCACGAGACACACCCAAAACATTTTCAAGAGGGGTGGGAAGTAGTAAATGAAGATTTCTGTGATTTGCAGTCAGGTTCTTCTGGGAAGATTACATATTTCTAAGAGACTATAACGTACATGCACATTCATATGCCTCTGATATAATCACATAATCAACATTCACATCTAGATAGCTATTTTTCCATCCATATTTTGATTACTACCTGGAATAATTAACCCTTTTCAGGGCAGTCAACATAAGAGAGATGAATATTTAACTCTCACTTGAATCTTCATCATCAGTTCAAACTACTCCCCATTTTTCTTGTAGACTAGTTTAAAGTCAGTCTAACAGGCTGTTGCATCCTTTTACACTGGCAGGTTTCATTCCCATCAGAGCCTCTGGGCAAGCCAAAGCGCATCCTACAATAATCTCATTTAGTGATATAACTGCATCACTCACCAGTTTCCAGGGACTCAGGCCTTACTTGGGGAGAGAAACTATAGTGCCCCAGTGGCAGGCAACTCCCTGCAGAGTTTCCCATTAGGCATCAGCTCCTAAACAACCTGACCGCTCTATCACCAGACCTTGCACCACCAAGGGGCAAGGGAACATTTCTTCAACCTGGCAAGTGCAGAGATGGCGAATAAGCCCCAGGTGCAAGGGCACAGGTGTCACATTATGCTCATCTCTCTCCACATGCACCTGTGGAGCATGAAAAGCACAAGGCCTCATCCCCAAAGTGTGGAGGGTTTGCTCTGTTTCCTCTGTCCCCTAAATTTGAGTTTCCCTTCCTGTTCTCTCTGACCAGGTCATCCAGCTTCCTATGCCTATCAGGTATGTTCCACTACTAGAATGGATTTGATTATAGCATTTAAATATCTGGCAAGCATTTTCTTCAATGAAGACATGTCATGAACTAGGCAATCATATTTTCAACTGTGCTGCCTGCCAGAAAAGTGCACAAACTTCCAATAGCAAAGAAATGAGGTCATTTTGGTCAACTGCCAAAATCAGCACATTTCCTCTTTTGGTTCTGCACACTGCACCTCCACACTCCACGATGTGCGACAAATTGTGAGAGGGACGTGCACTCTATCAGGAAAAAAAAAATTAAACCAGTGGATATTACTAAAAAAGGGAGGAGTGAAACAGAAGAAAAAAATCATGAAGTACCCTGAAGTCCCATGACCTCCTCCTGAAGATATATTTAATTGGAGTCTAGTAAAATCTTTCTAAGAATACACTGATACCTTATCTTGATCTTGCAGAAGTGTAAGACCCCATCCCACCTGGCCAGGAGTTCCTGTGGGACTTGAGCAAGACTCTTTAACTTCCCTTGCCTGAGACTCTTCTGTCTCTGTCTTATTCATCCACTCTTCTGCCTGACTTCTGTATTCAAAAAGGAAGTTTTCCTGAGCTGGGAATCTCTCTTTACAGTAAACCACAGCAGAGCCTGGAACAGTGGATTCTGGATGCTCATTTGGGCCTCTCAATGCTAATGCAGCACAAACAAAAATAACAGCAGTAGTAGTAGTAGTAATAATTGTAATTACCTCCCAGTCTTTATTTTCAAGTTAAGGTCTGCCAAAACTGTTAGGAAAAGTTTCTCATCGTGGCAACTACTATATTTATGTGCTTAATTTAAAAGCTGTTCATCTGAATAATTTGAATTCTTTTTATTAAGATTATTTTCTCACTTTCCAGTGAGAAGCCTTCTGAGATACTGACTCACATTCAGCCTTGTAGGGAAAAGTGCCAGGCATTTGTTTTTCCTGTCTCCAGTAGTCATTTGACTTCTGCATTAAACTAAGCAAAGCCAAAACTGAACAGGAACAGACCTAATTTAAATAATAAGTACATTCCAAATTTTACTATGATTTTAAAAAATCTTTCATGTAGGGCAGTGGAAATATGCTAGGGAAAACAAAAAACTGTACGTAATCCTCTCCCTCACCCCTTTTATGTTTGTCTCTCTCTAAAAAAATTAGGTGAACTCTTCAAATCTTCTGAGTGAGCTAGCTTCACTTCATGTTTGCTAGAAAAAAGTTACCAAGGCACCATTCCAAGCCTTCCACTTTGGGAATAAATACGATTTCCTTTGGGGGCAATTTTATGAGGGGACACAACAAGAATCTCACATACAACGGCAATTCAATTGTAGATTTAACTATTCAGCAGCTGCCACTACTTCACTACAAACAACAGTTCACTCTAAAATTCTCCTAGAAGTTTACAGAAAGGACAGTGTATTTATCTTGCTTTTGTTACGGTCATGCAGAGACGCACACACATGGCTTTAGATTCTTACCTTTTGCATCATACAGAACCATACCCAATTCTGCACAATGGTTTAGAACTTAAATTTGCCTGTTCTTTTTTTTCTAATTATACTCCCCCTGTCTATTTGACAATTACAGCCAAAGAGCCAGCTTGCCTTCCTTGGGAGGGTCAGACTGGCAGATGAGCTATAGCAAGGAGAAGAAACATGTTAAGTATGAAAACATTCTCATAAGCTCTCAGAGGAAAAGGCTGTAGCTTACAGTAAAAGAGAATATTTAATTTCTCTGCCAAACCTTACCACAGAGATGATGCATTTACAAAAATTACATTGATACCCATTAAATATCAATAGTACTACATCTGCAGGAGGCATATTCTGAAGTATCCTTCCTATATTCCCCATTTCAAATTGGTTCTGCAGGTTTCTATTGATTGAAGCTAGCAATAGGTAACTGTATCACCACTTCACTTAGCTCAGAATACTATAGGAGTTGTAGGAGTTGCCAAATGAAGAGCTTTACCACTGTCTGACCGGTCCCATGGCTGATCCTGCAGGGAAGCCCTCCAAGAGCTGCGCAGGCCAGGCTGCCATAGACCACTCACAGGCGGACTTCATTCACCAGATCCTCACTGGTGGCACTGATGGCCTGGCCTCCTGCCATTCACAAATACTGTTTGCTGAGCAGTTGGAAAGCTAATTACTTCAGGTTCATCCTTCCTCCTCTGGGCTCGTTCCCTGTCATTCTTCAGTTTTGTAAACCCGGTACAGTCAAGCCAGAGAGCTGATAAAAGTATGATCTGGGTATGGGTTTGAACCGCTTGTTCCACTGAAAAGCTTCAGCTCCCACCATTTTTGCCAAGTTTTATGGTTTTCTCTACCTTTCCAGGCAGCAATTAGAATGAGCTTTCTGATGTCCCATCCCTGGTCCAAGCACTATTGTCTGAAAAGCAACAGACAGCAAAGACCTGCATAAGGTCTCTTGCTGTCCTCAGTGCCAGCAGGCGCTGCAGGGCCCAGGGAGAGGCAAACGAGTGAATGCATGCCTGCATGGTTGTAACTCAGTCTTCAAAAATATTTCCTTAGTTATTTTGGATTATTTGTTCATTCTGTGCTTTGGAGTGAGAAAAAAGTTTCCCTCAAAATGGAAGAAGTTAATACAGTGACAGCTGCTTCCCTGATGTTAACAATGCAGCTGTAATGAAACACATCTCGACCGAGACCACTGTCCCCACCACTTACTTCTGCTGTGGAAGTGCTTAAGCGGAGCCCTTTTCTGGAGTAGCCACAGTCTAACCCACCACCCCCCTCCCATCATCACAGGGATCCAGGTGAGGCAAGTAGCACCCTCACAGGTCAGACCCTTCACTATAAATTCCTCTCAGCTCATTATCAAGGTGATCTTTGCAAAGGGCTCTCAGTTTTTGATTCATTCCCCCTTTTGCTTGCCTGAGGACATCTGCCAAACTGCGAGACAAGCAGCACGTGTGATCCTTCCTCCACTAAGAAGAGCACGGTCTGCTGCAGATACCTTTGCAGGCAGCCCTGTATTCACATTCAGTGTCTAACCCACTGGAGTGAACGTCCAGCCGAATATCTGTACTCAGTTTTACAAATGCAAAAAGATAATGCTGCTGGTAGGTTATTCTCAGAAAGAGGTCCTCAGCTCTGTAACTTGCCGTATACTTACAGATCCAGAATTGCTGGACACGATAAAAGCAGTCTGTTAGCAGTTCGTCATAAAACATGCTCAGAGATTGTATGACCTAAATAATGTATATGATTTTTTAGCCTGTTTGGAGATTGTTATTGTAATGGGAAATCTAAATCACTATTATTACACCTCCAAGTAATTTTTAAACTATTGTTTAAATTTAAAGGAAAAAAAGACAAGTTAAGTCCTCAGATGAATATCTCAAAAAGCTGTGATCATTCTGTGAGCAGCCTTAAATACTGACTTGGTATTTCTTCTATTCCTGGGGTACAACAGTTTCAGCATGTTACTTCAGAGGCGCATCAACTTTTCTGCAAAGACTGACTGAAACCTATGCATCAGTTTCACTACCTAAAAATGGTTCTTCATATACATTTTCAAATAAAACACTCAGTAACTATTACCCAATTATTGCTTCCAGCATTAAGTAACAAGGTATTATTAATTCAGTTTTACAGAAGGGAACAAATCATGAAATCTGAAATACTTATTCTGTGTTTGCATAGGCTTTCTCGTATTAATTAATTATGAGATTTAATTACACTCAATCTCACCATTCCAACCCAATTACGTAAAATTGTGTAAAGCAAATAAGTAGGGAAATCTCCATCTCAGAGACAATCATTTACACTGACAGCACTTTATACACAGGTATATCAAAAGGACTTCACAAGTATTAACTCATACAACCTATGGGTTGGACAAAATCATTCCTGCTTTTTCCCAAACTTCCCCTATGTTAGTAATCTGAGCAACAAACAATTCCCCCAACTTCCTCACATGACTCTGCCCCAGAAATGGAACATAAATCTGTCTCCTGATTTGTGCTTTACTTGCATGATTGCCTTTCTTCCCAAAAGTAGTAAAAAAAACCTCAAGCAGATTAAAATCACCAGATTAGAAGAGCTCAAATCCAATGACTTTCAACACAAGCTGGTAGGAACTGGTAGATATATATTGCAAAATATTTTTAAACTTTCTATTTATTCTAAATCTACAGCATTTTATTAACTTAAGTATGTTTAGTCCAAAAGGGAAATGGTAAACACTCTAAAACATGACTTAAAAGGTTTTGTTCCACTGAAGCATCCATGAACACTTCCACTTCCTATGTTGAAATGTTAATTCACAATTTCCCACAGCACTTAGCCTCAGGGAATCACAACAGATTTTAATGCCTTCGACAGCAACAGCATTCCATGGGGAACCATTCTGCTTTTTCCAAGCCATCATCCTTACAAAGATGAACTAAGCCAAGGCAGACTGGCCTTTTTACATTAATATCAACTGATCCTCCCACAAAACGTGCACATTTAAAATCGGGGAGAAACAAAAGCACTAACTATCTTTCACTAACTAACAAAAGCACTAACTAGAAGTCTGTCTAAAGAGAGCTATGAGT
This sequence comes from Dromaius novaehollandiae, assembly GCF_036370855.1. NCBI lineage: Eukaryota > Metazoa > Chordata > Aves > Casuariiformes > Dromaiidae > Dromaius > Dromaius novaehollandiae. The sequence continues at coordinate 59,919,708 of NC_088102.1, forward strand.
TCAAGTAAATCTATGTGATTAAAACAAGGCAGAGGGACTTGATCCGACAAATATTAACCTGAATTTTCCTTAATTTCTGTGCTCTGGTTGCCAGTGAGTGGAGGCTGCTCTAAAAGACTCTTTGTGAATATAGGTATAAATGTAAGTGGAAGAGGCTCCATTCATTTATGACTTTGACTTCTGTGCAGCCAGGATTTCCCCCCAGTCTTCACAGTTATGACATTTGGTGTTCAGTCTGGTCTACTCCAGCAGAATATTCAGTCTGTGCTCCTTGCAACTATGTCTTGTTGGCATCGCCCCACAACAAGTGCAGTACGAGAGTTTCAAGCACAGGAGTCTACCACATAGTATATTTTAAATTCTCTCCAGTTATCTAAGTCAGTGTTATTGGACTGCAGCAGAATTGAGTACAATGGGATCTGGCAGGCTTCATTCACAGGACTGTAGTTGTAAAAATGGGAAAACAAACATTAACATTATGGCTGCTTCATACAATTTTTCTGAATACTTTAAGTAAAACAGAAATACCTTGCCAAATCTGAAAAAACAAAGAGTTTGCAGGTGGCATTAAATCAGACGCCTTTCAAATACATGTTCTTCCTTATGCAGCAAGGCTCCATCCTCTTCTTTGACGGGTAATAAATGATATTTCCTTTACGCCATGAAAGGGTAACTACAGAATACAACTGGCAGAGATAAGCTAGGTATTCATAAGAGTGACAGGTGCTCAAATCCACACCTGAATTTCCATACACCTAAGGACTCCATTCCCCACCCAAGTAAACCTCTATTTTCCCCTGTTCAGCCAAGGAAGACTCCATCCTCCATGTGTGTTTAGGCACAGAGGGTAGATGGCCAGGATCTCCTTCTAGAAGCTTCCAGAAGCACATAGCTCTCTCCTCTGAATACACAGGGAACTAAAAAGCTTTCTTTAGGAAGACTGCCTTAGCAAGCACCAAAAATCTGGACATAAATTAAGTATCAAATCCTCTTAACTCAGACCCCATCCGACAAGCTTCATAACAAACAGCTTTCCTTGAACATGCAAACTGTAAATTGCAAGCATAAAATTAAGGCATGAGCTTACATCTAATATAGTATTGTTAAACCAAACATCATCACAAATCTGCTGTTAACGACAAAGTCATGTATTTTCTATGCTTTTAATACTAGCCCCTGAGCTTAATTACTATATTTAGTGTCTAGGGCAGCAGCACTTCCTACTCAGCATCCGTCACCAGTCCAGCAGTTAATTGCATACCACTGACCTTCATATAAAACACCATGGAAATTTTATTACTGCACAACTCAATTGCATTTCATACGACACTGCCCCATAACTATGCCTTTTTATAAAAAAGCATGTGCTTACAAAAGGGATATTTGAGCTAACTGAACTATTTATAATTTTTAAGAATAAAAACCATTTCACAAGGTTTGCAACATACATAAAAAAAACTTTGCAGCCTTAATACAAGACAAATGTTACTAAGATTCACATTATAGACAAATGTGGAATGGAAAATATTCCCTGAAGTCATAATGGCAGGGTTATGCAGTATGCTATTTAAAAGCTATTCGCCAACGAAGTCCTTTTCCTTTTAGCCAGAACCCTATGGTAGAAATTCAACTGAAGAAAGTCAATTAATTGAAATTGTGGTTCTACAACTGAGGAATTGGAAGTGTAAGATGAAGTAGCTGAAGGAAAAAACTAGGCACTTTCCATTTACTATTTAATACTAGAGCAGAGGGCTAGCAGTCAGGACACAGGACTCCTACCCTGGAGTTACCTCTCTCTAAGTCCGCCACTACGAGGGGGCTACATCCTGCATATATGCTGCCTTATTCTCTAATTTAATTTTAAATAAAATGTTACCACTCAGCACAATTCTTCGAGGTTTAGGAGTCTCCTTGCTCCTTTCCAAGCCAAAGAGTTTATGAAAGAAATAATTAATGCATGAGTCTTCTCATTTCAAACTGGCATGCTAATATAAGAGCTAATGTACGTCACAATAAGAAAACTCTCTTCCCACTTTACAGACAGGGATATGTGAAGATTTGAATGTTGCGTCCACGATGAATAAACCTGTGACACCCAGGACTTCAATGCCAGCTTTCACATCCCCAGATTCAGGCGACCTAGCATCTCCCAGCTGCAGACTTCCACACGAACGCATCTGCCCTGCAGGCCCAGAGAAAGGAAGACCCTGGTGCCACAGGTGGAAGGCAGCGCGGGTCTTTTGGAAAGCGCCCGTGCTCACTGAGGGATTGCACGAGCTGCTGTTATGGCATTTTCACTGTCCGTTGTCACTTCTCAGTCCTCCTTCAAGTTTCCTCTCTTCAGTGGAGCCATTAGAAGACAGCGGGCAGGGAGCATGCCCACCAGCATCATCAGGTGAATCACCCTTCCTCCAGAGTCAGAAACCAAAAGATATCAAGAGAGGACTATGAAGTAAACACGATGTTCACTACTGAGCATCCTTATAAGTCAGATGAGTAGGTATTACACTTATTTTAGAACCACATCTCCCAAACACCTTATTCAATTTTCCTCAAGCAACGAAAAAGCTTTCTACCTTAGCAGAGACCACATTTGTATAATTTCAGGCAAAGCATTTAATTTCACCAAGGCCAGTTAAAACTGGCTATATTGTGTCAATCCAGTTTCAAACTTTTTTATGCTTAAAGACTTGTAACCTGTACTGCCAATGACAGTTAGGATTATTGAACAAACAAAACTCATTGTCAACATTTTGCTTTAAAGAATTACCTGAGCATTGAATGGATGATCTCTCTGAGGCAATAAATATGTCATGATAGTACATATTTTAAAAGGTCATTAACATTTTTAAATTGATAGCAACCATTTATCACTGCCTATTTTTATAGATTCTTTCATTTCTGCAATACTACAGAGGAAATCTTAAGTAAAACTAGCTTCAGTGCAATCAGAAAGGGAGCTCATAATTTAATTCAGTTTGCGCCCTAATTACAAATGCACAGAGAGCATGAACTAGGGAGGAAAGAAATAAGCGAAGAACAGATGCTACAACAAAGCATGCACAATTTAAAATCTCCTTTACTGTAGAAGCCTGGGTTGCAAATCACTTTGGAGAGTACACACATTACTGAGATTACTGAAAAGTTGTGGGCAAGCCTATGATTTCAAGGGAAAAGCCCTGCCCTGTTTGAAACTGGATTCAAAATTCCCATTGATTTTGTCGAGGCCTTGGCTCAGATATTCTTGATGCCTGTTCACAGGAATATAATACATATAACTGCCTGGAATGGTTCACTGTAGATCTTGATGCAAAAAGAAGTTATAAAATGAATGCAAAGAAGAAAGACAAGCCTCCCCTCTCCCAGCCAGGAACGCTTTTCTTGCCATCTCTTCAACACTTTCACTTCTGCCAGAACTCCCCTCTGTCCATGTGGCCCCTCCAGCTGTCCCAAGCATCTTCTCTAGTCAGTACTGCTGAGCAGGCAGGGCATAGATTAAACAGTATTAGATGTTCTTTCTGTCATTTTGTTTTCAGTAATTTAGAAAATGTTTTTTGTTGTTGAGGATTTTTTTTTAACAGAACAAAGGAGAGGTTCAAGAAAAACAGGAGTTTCAAAGATCAGAATATGTCAGACACTGGGCAATACTTAGCATGTCTCCGGGACCATGAATATGTACACAAACACACGCACATGCATGCACACACATTTAGATTAAAGTCAAAGCTTTCAGAGGAGTCTTACAAAAAATAAAAAACATGTTTAACAGGAAGGGTCTGTTTAATGTAGGATTTAAGGCAAGGCACTTTCATTTGCATAGATCACTTAGAGCAACAGCAATTCACAAAATTCTCCTGTAAAAATCACACTACATTTTGTCTAAAGCTACACATTCCTTGCACACCACACTGCCTTTCTCATGCTGTTAATAAGATAATCTGTTACGTGAGGCTTACAAATCCATTTAAATTGATTTTAATTAATGAATCAATCACTAGCCACTGATGACTTGGTCTACAGACAGCAAGCAATTCAAAGCCCCAGGCCTCTAATCCCAAACCAAAATCTACATTAGAGCAACAGGGCACCTCTCAGATCGATAGTAACACAAAGATGTTCAGTTCATACACATTTAAAGTGTATGAACTTGCTAAAAATGTATCTCCAGATCTTATGCATTACAATTCCCATGTTCAGGACTGTTCAACTAGGAAACAATATTAAATCATTTACATTTCTTTGCAAATGAAATAAATGAAAGCAAGCATGACTGTAACCAACTTTAAACTTTTAGATACTTATTCCACTTGAAGATTTTCACTTTGTTCTTAAACAATCAGTTGTTTAATGTTAATTAATAGAAAATTGCACATCGTATGGTCACAGACACAGAAAATGTCTTTTACGCATGCTTTGATCCTCTGCAAATTCACTGCTATTCTCTGCTGCTAAAGTGCTCAATTTTTCATTTAAAAAAAAACAACAAAGAAGAAAATTTCTGTCCCAAAAGCAACATGCAGAAGTAGCACGAAGAACATCTTTGTTATTTCAGTAAGTTAATTATTGTAATTATTGTTATCACAAGAAGTTAATTACAATGCAGTGAGTTAAATACGCAATAGGTCGTGTGATGCCGAACACTGCAAACCCTAAAGCTCCAACATGTGGCTCCCTACAGCAGACGGGACACACACGAGCTAGGCTTCTTCTCCTATGTACACAAACAGCCAGTGCTCTAGCACAGCACCTGTGAACGAAGCACCAGTTAAACTAGCCAAGAGGAAAGGAAGAAAAGATATGTGCCTCCCTGGGAACCTCCTTTCTCAAGGCAAGGATTTTGCCCTGGGGAAGTTTAATATCAAAAACTAAGAATTTCAGTTATGGACCAATTATCCTGTTTACTTTTTTTTTTTTTTTATGTTATCTGCATGTTCACAGCTCAATAGCATCCCCTTAAATATTCTAAGAGAAATCCTGATCCCTCCACATTGGCAGAGCAGCTTGTGATGCAGCACATCAAGCACAGCTGCATTTTGCCAAAATAAACCCAATGGCCTATCCCAGGATGGACCCCACTAGCCATTGAGGGCAACACAGGCCACTACTGTGGGAAAAATGAGTGGTTGGCATGGGCCATTGGAAAAGCATCCAGGAAAACAGTGTTGACGCAAACCTACCAACCAGGAGAGAGAACGGTCTTTCCACTTCCCCTAGGGCAACCTCACCCTCCAACCAAAAACTGTCCCTCAAAAACTCTGGTATTGCTGTCTGAGCAAGGAGTTGACCCTCTCCAGGTCTTTCCCATCAACACAGAGTTCCATGGGCAAAGGGAGGAGGTGGGAAAAGTCTCTTTTAGGGTATGGGTCTCCACATTAAAACAGGTCTCAGCACTCAGCTGCCTTCAAGATGGTGTGGATCCCCGGCTTTTTTCCCAGCCCAGTCCCTCTCCCATACTGCCTCACAAACACAAAATTCAAGAAGGACCAAACTGCACATCAGTATGGGATCGCCATGTCAGCCATTTAGCTCTACAGCCTTATAAACGGCCATTAGTTACACTGAGGTCAATTTATCAACACTGATCTACACCAGCTAAGGAAGAATCCAGCCTGTAGCTTGCTCATAAAGTGTTTTCACATTTTATCTAATACAAAAAACATTGCTGCCTAATATACGATAACCATTTTGCCTGTTTAAATGAAGAGCTCTGTATTTGTTTTTAATCAATACTGCATATACAGTTTAATCAACACTGTCAGAAGTAGCTTTTTAATGCAGTACCTAACTAATTTATTGCTCTTAGTACTTGTGTTCCCAGTTTGTCATGAACAGACAATTTTTTGGAGGAAAGAACACAAAGAACAATTAAAGAAGGTGGGTTTGGCTTTTATGTGCTGCTAATTAATTAGAGAGTTAAATTAACCAAATAATATGTACAAGATCTCAAATGATCTTTTGTGATATTTAAGAAAAACATAAAGGGTTGAATACTTTCCAGGTGTAAACACATTAAGATCAACACTGTACCAAACCTGAATCTGGCCCCATTAGCTCAAAAAGGTAAATAGTACATCCTCTTGAACAGATGTTGTAGTGTACAGGCACTCCACATTTAAAGAGACAGATTCTGTAGCCAACAATGCTTTACTGACATAGAGACAATCAATGTGTCTTTGATTATGAGAAGGCAAACAGTTTTCACTACAAAAAAGCGACTGAAAAACAAATCATGTGTTTTTATTTTACATGTTCCAAGTTTGGGTTGGTTTTTTTTCAAGTCCTTTTGGAGCACTGAAACAGCATAAAAATAGTTTGTTGCACAAGCATAAAATAAAGTAACTTAGCAGTTAATAAACATTTTAAATTTACTCCTATGTGTTCAATTCTCTTTCCCATTACTATTCAGTAGTTTGATGATATCACTAAAACTCTCTTCCCTTTTTCTGGTAAACTGATTAGATGGATTTTGTCCAAGAACTGTGCCATAGTGTGTTCCCTCTATTTCATATTCTGAATATCACTGCTGAAAAATGTATTGCAGCACAGAATGTAGTATATGCCAATATATCCTGACATTCAAATCAAGACCACAAATTATAAACAGTTTCAGCAAATTGACTTGAGTGCCTTTGTTCCTCAGACATACATCTTCCTATTGCTTACAAAAGCAGCATATACTAACCACTAACACTGCCATAGCCAGTACTGGGAAAGGAAGTTATTGAAGCCTGGATTTCCTGCTTTTAGTTGTAGCCAAGAACTGTGAGGCTTGTAGTGGTTTCAGGAACTGACTCATATAATGATTCATGGATAAGATACTGGTTTTAATATATTTCTGATCATAAGACTCATAAACTTCAAAAACAGTCAGAGTGATGCTTAATTTTTATTTTAAAGTTAAAAAGTACATAAATCAAGTAAACAAATATTGTCAAGGGACACACTGGCTAATAATTATAAATATGTTTTACTAAGCACTCTGTTTAAAAAAAAAAAAATCCTGAAATGCATTTCAAGTGAATGTTAACAATGAATTCAAAATCCACTGTCAAAAAAAGCTACCTTTGTTACAGTCCTGACACATCTAAACTTCAAGTGGAGGACAGGTGGGATATCAAATGTACTTTTAGATATGGCCTTAGGTACACAAATATCTATGGCTATATTTTAATGGACAAATTCCAGAGTTGCTGTTGTTGTTGCACACAATTTCTTTAACTATGTATAATCTGTATAATCAAAGATCAGCTGGTAACAATACATTTGGATGTTTGAAAGAACAAAAAAGTTCCATTTCAGGGGTCACTGGGGCTTCATTGGTCAATCTGAAAGCAATGACTAACACCCTGGATCTTAAGCACTCAGAAATACATGCATTTTTGTGCTAATTCAGAATTCACAACCAGCCATTTTTATGCATTTAGTTCTTCCAGAGGAAAGCATGCCCTCCAGTGCATCAAAATGCTTTTTGCCCACAACACAAATCTCATCAGTATGCTGTAACTTGAACTGCCAAGCTCTTGCACCTAAAAAATAGCTTGAGATGGAAGCTTAATTCTGCTAGGCTCATGTACGGAAAAGTACTGCTTTACTTTTTAATTTTTGAACTGCAATCTGCAGACACTCCCATATGATGTACAGCATTGGGGGGGGGGGAGGTTAGCATTTCTATATTTCACCATGTGCACAACTAGCACAAAAAAAGAAAACAAAATGCATGCTGCTTGAAGAAAAAAAAACAGCAGTTAAAACAGTTGACAAGAAAAGGCCAAAGTGCGCTCAGTGGCTGGCAGTCATTTTATGGCTATAGTCCTACAGCAGATTTACTTAGATGACGTCAGTGGCTCCTATCCAGCTTTTCTTTGGTAGCATTTACCACTTGCCTCTTGAAGCCTCCACTATGCTACAGAGCAGTAGACCATAATCAAAATTCCCTTTGTGAAATAGAGTTTACCTCAGGGCACAGAGGCATTGCTAGCTGAATTGCAGGCTCTTCACCCTGCACTGCATGCCCAGAAATAAATAACCTACAATACTGTACTTTCCTTAATACAGAAGAACCATTAAAAGCAGCCTACTACCTAAAAAAGGGTTCTTTAATTTGTTTCCAACATCTCAGAGGCTAGAATATTAGTTAATTTTCCAAGCAACCCAGAACTATGACAATTCTATTACCCTTCAGACTTTTTTGTATTGTTTTTGGAGATCTGAGAGATCAAGTTATTTATGGGTCATTGTTTCACCTACAAAAAGCTACTACTAACACTAAAACCTAAAGTGAATTGGTGAAGGACACTGTATATTTTAAAAACATTTTTCAAATATGCCCCTTCAAATGCTTACCTATAACTGGTCAATAAGCATATAGTAAACATGCCAAGAAGCAAGGAAATAAATTACTACAACTAAACAATAGTATATTTAATGAGCAAAACACACATCATTCGGAGCTACAGATTTACTGTCACGAAACAGTAATCGGAACCAGTGAAATGCTGAGAAAGCCCAGTCAAGTAGGTACCATACCAGCAAAAACTTCAGAGGCTCTAAAGTTTAACCACAAAAATCAAATATATGAAAGACATCTTATTGTACTAAATAAATACAGATTTGCTATGTTTTAATGACCCCATCAGTCCAAGATGTCCACACACACATTATGGGTGATAACTAGATAGGTCGGTGGACTGAAATTTGCCTCTCACCTTTAAGCACATAGAAATAACTTACAGAGAATCAAAAGTCTAAATACCTACCCTTCCCCACCTTTTCACTTACTTTCCTCCCCAACACATATGATAGAGTGAGAGATCACTAGTCTAATCTGCACTAAGCCAGAGAACAGAAAATACTTTCACCCAACTGTATCTAAGTACAAGACAAGCCACGGACCAGTGCTTTATACCTTAATTTAAAACAAACCAGTGATCCCCAAACCAGCTTTAAGTAGATAACGCCAGCACATCACGTCCCACTAGAGACACGAAAACCACTGTGAGCAGCCTTTGATGCCATGCTACGACAGGGGCGTACTTCCACTTTTGGCAGGCACTGGTACCTGCGTGGGCACGTGAGCAGGGTGGGAACCTGATGCCTCACTCCCCGCCAGCCCCTCTGCCCTGCCAACACTGCGCCCCTGCCTATGTTTCTCAGTCCACTTCGTCTGCGGCAGGAGGGACTGCAGCAGAGCGCTACAGAACGGACACTGTTCTGAACTGCCACATTGCTACATTCAAAAGGGACGGAGAAAAAAAATTCTTCTCCTTGACCTCCTTTCATTACTAGAAAAATGGTGTCAGTGCACAGATTTAGAAGTCGACTGCAAACTTCTTTGAGAGAGAATCTGGCCCTCTGCTTGGTCATTAGGCACCAGGGACCCCAAAGGCATTGTATAAGAACAAGCAATGTATTCTTTCAAATAATCACCACCAGCAAGAAGTGGGCACAGTGCAGCAAATATGTGCGACAAGACCTGACAGCAGGGACGCGTCAGTGAGGGGAACAGAGGGGCGCAAAGGAAGCCGCAAGGTGGGCAGCGAACAGAGGGAAACAACCACCCCTCTGCGACCGGGAGGGAGGCGTGCCTAGTCAAGGGCTGCCCAGGAGCAAGTATGCGCACAGGCAAGGACAGCCAGGGTCCGGAAAGCAGGAGAGGGAGATGCGGTGCCCTGCGAGCCAGCCACGAGACAGTGCCAGAAGGGCAGAAGGCAGAGAGGAATGTGCAGGGGGGTCAGGGAGCAACGCCGAGATCCAACCCTAAGGACATCAGTGCAGCTCTGAATGCAAGACTTTATTCATGTTTGAGATTTTTCCTACCACACAACAGATTATGGCCACAGGAAGAGGAAGGAGGAAAAAAAAAAAGAAAAGAAAAAAGAAAGATGACAGAACTTCCACTGAGTCTTCTCAGAGGCTTTCAGTTGATCTTGAATTACAAAGTCTTCAAAGATCAGCTGACAGAGATAAAGGGATGCATAACTTTTTAGAGGTTGCTTTGTTGAAATAGTAAAGGTAAAACAGGGGATGTGAAAAACGAAATTGTTTTCAGAGCTTTGCCTCTTATTTTAAGACACAAAAGAGTTCTAGGAAAAAAGTATGCATATGTGCAGTAGTCATGAGTTAAATATGAAAAAAACCCTCCTTTCTACCATTAATAAATGTTAATCTCCAAACTATAAATATTTTTAATTGAGATACACAGAACAGAAGCTTTTAGCCTCTAAACCTCTATGAATTTACCTTTTCTTCCAAAGTCTGTTCTGACATTTTCCCCTCTTAAAACCAAAATGTCATTCCCGAATTATAATCTCTTCACAGAAAGACAACCCTGTAAGAAACAGACCAGCTAATTCCAAAAATAAGCACCATTGTTCCAGGGCACCATGAGGTAGATGAATGAAGAGAGATTCCACCAAGGGAATAACTGTGATGTCTATAATGTTAAGAAATAATTTGGCACCAAAAATACTCAAGGCCATACTGGTTGGTGATTCAAACATGAAGCATATCAAAATGCTACTGATAAGCTAAATTAACAGATAGCTTATCTGAAGCATATACTAGCCATATGGTGCCACAACTTCTGCTGCCTGTTGCTGGCAAAACAATAGGCTACTGCAGTCTCAGACTGGAAGCACTATTTGACAAACTGTCAACAGCATTTTTATTTTTTTGCAGAGCTCTAGGGCAATAGCACACTCATCTATTTGCATTTTTTTTAAACAGGTGAACAAAGAGTAAACCAGATGTCAACTTTAGAAATCGAGCTGTCTGGTTTGGGAGATTTAACAGAGACAGGCATACTGCTACAGCTCAAATCTAGACAATGAGCTTTTCTGAAAACACTCTGGCCTAGGGGAGTGGCTATTTAAAACACTTGGCTTCTTTTATTTCAGCACTATGGAAGTGAATTCTGCTCTTAAGTGCCAGCTCAAATGAAGTCATTTTGTTTCACTGGGGCTTTTTTTGCATTTTAGCAATGTAGCATGTACTGCAGTAAAGGAAAAGACAAGTATGAAAAAAAATCGTATCTCTGATCCTTTTTCAGATAGACCTTGGGTGGGGGGAGAGAGGGAAACTAATGATTTGATCACATACAAAAACAAACAAAAATCTGTCAAAGGATATTTCAAGTGTAAGTTAAGTTGAAGTTATTTTCCCCCTCCTTTAAAAAACTTTTGAAAGCTTTCAAAAGAATTGGTATTTACAACCCCTCAAACTCCATGAAGGCAAGGTGTGAATACTGATAGATAAGGAAGATTTACAATGGGTCTTTAATGTGCGACAGAGACACAATTGGTTAATACCAAAAGAATCATGAAAGTGTTTTTTCTTACTTTATTAAAAAAAAACAAATCTTTGTTACTTCTGTACTGTTCAAGGAAAAGTCTTTTAATGGCAAGACGGTAATCCACTCACTTGATTTATCATTTCAAAAATTGACAAAATAAAAACAACTGTCCATAGATATATAGTAGATGTGTCTACAGTATCCAATTACGAAAATGTGTTTTTAGTTGTGTTTTGTAGGAGTGTGAAAGACATAATGAGAAAAATAGATAACTTTCTGTTCTAATAATCTGTTCTGCTTTGATAGGCAGTTATGGGAACATATTTATTTTCTGACTTTTACCCAGTTAAATATGTAGCATTTTTAGATTATCTTTTCAAATTGTTCTTGAACATTCTCATTTAAAAAAAAAAAATCCTTTCATGTTAAGTTGAGATTGCACTTGAACTCTTTCCAAAAGCCAGGGCTGTACTGAATTATGATAATTAGAAAGCTGTGCGCATAAAAGGCAGCACAGTTGATGCATTTAAAAAAGTTCATGCCAGAGAATATAAGTTCAATATGTTCTCACATAATTAACATTTCCCATCATTAGCAGCAGTTTTCAGTTTATGTATCTGTAAAAACAACAGCACTCGTCATTGTTTTAGATTCCCAGTCAATAGCATTTTAATAGTTTTACACATAATCCTAAACTTTGCTCCCCTTCCCCCCCCCAGCACAGTGAGATTCCAAATCCTACCTTCTGACCCGCTAGCAAATAAACTTGCATTTTGCAGTCAATATGCTTCTGCTACCACACAGACTATCTCAGATTCAAATGTTTAATGAAGAGCTAATAAGAGCTAGAAATCTAAGAAGGCCATGTGGAAATGTACAACAGGATGTGGAAGTAGTAATCGCGTTGTTCCAGTAAACAATGACTAGAAGACAAAGAACAAAAAGTTGTAGGTGATACCTTTTACTGGACTGGCGCCAAAATAAAATGGGCTGCCTCTGAGGAACCTGGACACAAGCTGGAAAGACTGGGAAAGGGCTCTGTAGCCCTGCACCAACTGAGCAAACTTCTGTAAACACTTTACACACAGAACGGGTTTTCACAACGTTCTTGACGCACGGACAAAAATTCATCTAACAAATAAGTGTGTGTAGCACATGATGAGTTGCTCTGCAAAACATTCATAGACTTCCTGTGCAAGATACCTCAAATCAGTTGTTAGGAACCAGATTTTAACACAGGCTTGTTAGCAACCTCTCCCTTCTCCCCACTCCCTCTATTTTACAATTAATATAATTCTGGGGGAACTTTAATAACCTGATACAGTATCAAAGTTGCTGAATCTGCATCAGAGAGTGAAATCTTGGGTGGACTAATAACAAGGCAAAACTCAGGGCGATTTCAATGGGATCAGGATTTCACACAAAAACCAAGAGAGTTCGGGAGTACTGGATCAGAAGAGTTCTAGTTGAATTTTAATATGACAAATCTGAGGAACAGATTTGAAGCTGGTGCCTCAAAATGATTGAAGTCTGCAACTTTTCACTCTCTTACGTTTTGGAAATGAGCAATCATTAAAACCAAACACAAAATTATTCCAGGAAATATTATTCCATCCTTGTTCCATTTGCAAAAGTCAAAAGGAGTTTTGTGCAAGAACAGAGGGTGAGATATGGCCATAAAGTAGGAATTTATTACAGAGAATTTTCTTCTAAAAACATGTCTTCAGTGTGGCTTAGAGTCAGTTGGATTCACAATAAATAATGCCATTAATCTGTTCATATATCACAGGATATAATTTAAGTTATACAGTACTTGTATACATTGCCATGAAATCTCTAACATCAGTTTCTATTAAGGAGATAATTTACCTCTTCTAGGTTGTAAAATTTGGTTGAGACTCACATTTTTTAATAGTAAATGACCGTAGTTTAGAAATACAAAACATTCCTACTTGAGGCAGGCATTAATGGCATGGTGCTGTAGAGTGACAAAATAGTAATTAAATCTCAAATCCCAGAACTAAGTAACTATTATTTCTCTCATGCTGAATACAGGTCCTCTGAAGAACTAGGCATTTTAAAATAATGTTTAAAGGGCCAATTTATATCCTCATTACAGCAATGTAACTACAGAATAGGTCAGTATGAAGTTGATGCAATTGACCTGAATTTACACCAAGAGAAAAAAAAAAAAAAAGGAAAAAGAAAAGAAAGAAAAAGAAAAACACACCCACATGTCATTCCTCACCTTGACTCTGCACATGCTGTGGATAAGTGCACAAATGGAATGAGCAGCCAACTTTTAACAGAAATTTGCCTACAAGTTTTAAACACAGATTATGAGCAAAGCAGAACATAAGCGCCTCACGAAAATTTGAAAAAGCATAAGTGTGTCAAATTTGATATTCTTTTATTAAGAAAAGATGCATGCAGAACAGCGCCTATTTCCTTCTTTCAGGCATCAAATCATACTAAACATGTATATAAAGCATATGCTGTAAATATCTTAGTATTTGATCCAGCAAATATTTATTCACATGAGTCATCCCCGTCACTTTAACCTGAGTAAGGATTTGCTCTAACAAACCTTTTTCCCCCCCCCTAAATAAATGGAATCATTTCAGAAAGACGGTGCCAGTTTTTACCATCTCTGGAAAGATATAGCATTAATACTAATGCCAAGAAGAAATAACATATTAAAAAGTGGTATATGTGTGTGTGTGTGTTTGTGTGTGTGTATATATATATATATATATATATTTATAGTCAGAAGTCATGCATTCAGAATGTAACATTTGAAGGTAATCTTTTCACACACACACACACACACACACACACACACACACACACACATTCAAAACTGTATGCAAGATCATGTTTTGGAAACAACCTTAGGCACCTTCCAATAAAATCAGATTATTTCTGCTGAAATTGTTCCAACCGTGTAACCATCCTACTCCATAGATTGGAAGCTGACAGTTATATCACAATACACAGCTATTTTTACCTTTCACTTTTTATTAAGTAAAAGATGCTTTACTTACACCTGAATTTCTCTGTAGCTTCAGAAGTCTATATTATACTTTTCCTTATACTATATTTTGAAAGATTGCTTACAATTTTATCCATAGAGGCAGTTTAAAAAGAAAGAAGAGTTCTTTCTTCCTCTGCATATGACTTTACTGAGCTTAACTTTTTCAGTCATGAACAAAGCCTTAAAACCACTTTAGCAAAATTCAAAACCACTACACTCTCCAGGAACAACAATAACAACAACAAAAAAATGCTAGTTACAAATTATACCAAACGTATTACATGCATGCTCACACATACACACACATTACAACACACTATCATTTCTCGGCTGGAAATTCACGGCGGGTCTAGTTCACAATTAAGTTTATGTTGTTCTTTTTTAGCTGTTTAATTAAAACTGCTTTAAGCAGTGGCTGTCTTTGCTAAGGTTCATGTCAAATGAAGATTTTTCTCTGCCTCACTGCTCGCGTACTTCCCACTCAGCACTGTGACTGAGAAACTACACAATATATAAAACAGTAATTTCAATCTTGAGAGCTGTTGTTACACTCTTCTGGGTGTAAAAACTAGTAATATTTACTTCACCAAAACAGCATATTTAAAATTGATGCTCAAAATACACCTAATACGCATTTAGCAATGAAGTACTATTCAAAGGTATTTCTAGATTACTAAAACAAAAAATTGAGATAAATCATTTGCACCCAAAATTTCTGCTTGATCAGCTGATATAAACCTGCATCAAACAAAATGCAAAATTATCCCTGCTGGTATAGAAAATACATTATGACCCAATTCAAAATCAGTGCAGTTTTTAAAGGCACATTTTACCACAGAGGTGAAAAATAAATGCATCTCAAAAAAGTTTACCTTTAAATCAAAATTATTTGAAAAAGTTGACTTTAAATAGATGCAAGTTAAAAATGTGACCCACGCATAAAATCTTCAGTTCAGGCTCTGAGAACACTCACAGTATTAATTCCTGTATTTCTATCCCAAATAAAACATGTATACATATATATACACAAACTTACAAACATGCAAGCTTTCCCTCCTACTCCCCCAAATAAGTAATTTAATATCCGCTTCTGTGTTGTTTTTGATAGCACCATCTTACCACTAGTACAATCCAATATCCCTGTAATGGTATTCCCCAACTATTTATAGAGACAGAATACATCATATATTACAGACACACTTTCCCAACCTAGGGATATATGAAGCATCCTACATAATTTTAAACTAAGTCTTAATGTAATTATAATCATTTTGTAATCATTTTTGTTTTCATATTCAATTGCAGGTAGTACTTTGTTATTTATATGAATTTTCCCATAAGGGGCATTCCCACAGAGATTTCCATACTAGATGCACTGCATAATAACTGAACATTCAGCTACCGAATACAATATTTTATCTGTAGAGCTCCAAACTTTGCCATTATCTAGTTAGATATCTCTATAAAACTGTTAACTAGCAATATTGTGTTTCCAAACTTTATCAGCATTAAGAGAAAGTAAATATGTTTCTGTTAGACAGCCGTACAGCTGTATAGGTACTTTTTTCCCCGAGGCTCTGCCATTTCAGCGTACTTTTCTTATACATGATGTTTTACATCAGAATACACCAGTACAATCTGATGTTTCTTGGCCCTTCTTTCCCAGATGGTGTTCAATAACGAACAGTTAAAAAAAAACAAAAAAACAAAAAAATATATTGGGAGCCATTTACATTCAGAAAACGCAGAGCATAACTGCTCCCTAACTTTCCAGCACTTCTGGAGGTCACTTTTCATTTCTTCGTATCAAAGGCAGGCACTTGTTTCTAATAAGTTAACAACTCTCCTGAGAAACATGGGTGGCTGGTATTTCATTGTTTCATAAATATTTTTATACTGTAACACCATTCAACTTAAAACAGATTTCAAGAGGAGCAAAATCATGCACAGAATTACATTCAACAGAGGCAGAGGCACAGACTTTTTGTACTTGGTGAAAAGAGCCGGGTCCCCCTCCCCGCTTTATTTCTCTCCATTATTTCTGTTTAGTTGTTCGGAGAGGGCAGCGGTGTTTAAATTGCGTTACAAAAGCTGTACTGTATAACTTTTTCCCTCCCCCCAGAAGTGTACTTCCTTTCAAAACGCTCCTTCTGCGAACAAAGGCTGCGACCGGCCCTCGACATCAGCGCTGTGCACATCTGTGGAATGGATCTCTGTAAAACGTTATGGATAAATAAATAACCCTATGGTTCCTACCGAAAGGAAGTTTTCCAGGGACAATCTCCTCGGTGTTGTTGTAACTGCGACTTTGTCTTTTTTGGATACAATGTTTCTGCTGACTCCCGAAAATTTTCCACTTGAATGTGCAATTAACCAGCAGCAGCGGCAGCAGCTCTGGAGAAGGAGAAGAAGCAGCAAAAAAGGACATTCCTTCTTTCATCTTTTAGGGTAAAATAGAAGGGGGAGAGGTAAGCGAAACTCAGGGCGCCACACGGCACAGCTCTCCCGAGGCGGACCGAGCGGCTGCGCAGCCCGCAGCGCCGGGGGATTTTTTTTTAATTTATTATTGCTGTGATTTTATTTTGCGAGCTCGGGGCTGCTCCTAACTTCTTCCGTCTTCGTGAAAAAAAAATGCGAAGAATGTCAGAGAGCGGTGCGAGTGCGCGTGTGTGCGAGTTGTGTGTGTGCGTTGTGCGAGCGTGTGTGTGTGTGTGTGTGTGTGTGTGTGTGTGTGTGTGTGTGTGAGCGAGCGAGCGCGCCCGGCGCCGCGCGGTGACTCAGGACACCGCCGAGCGGGGCCGCCGCCGCCTGTTGCGGCTCTGCCGAGCCCCGGCGCGGCCGAGGCTCCCGGGGCGCCGCCGCTGCCCCGCGCCCGCCCCGCCGCCCCCGGGCACCTGCGGGGCGCGCGGGGAGGCGCGGGGCCGCCCCCCGTCCCCCGCGGGGCGCGGAGTGGCGCGGGCGGCCCCGCTCCCCCGCGCGCCGCCCGCGCCCCACTCACCTCCGCGCCGCGCTGCCCACCTCCGCCGGCGCCGCCAGCGCGCCGCAGCCCAATGGCAAACTTCGCCCGGCGCCCCCCGGGCCGCGCGGCTATTTATAGCCCCGCGCTTATTTTTGATCTGCGGCTTCGCTATTTATATCGCGGGGCGCGCGGCGGCCGGAGCCCTCGCAGGGACGCGCTGCTGCCCGGCCGGCGCGGCGCGGCGCGGCGGGGCGCGGGGCGGGCCGGGTCCGGCCGGGCTGCGCGGCGCCAGCGATGCGAGGAATGCGCGGAATGAGGGGAGGAATGAGATGAACGCGGGAGCGGGCGGGAGCGGGCGCCGCGGGGCGGAGCGGAGCGCGGCCCGCGCCTCCTGCGGCCGCGGCGGGCGGCGGGCGGGGCGGGGCGGGGCGGGCGGCGGGCGGGGCCTCGCGCCGCGCTGACCTCATAGGGGAGCCCGGGCCGGGGGGGCCGGGGACACCTGAGCGGCGCCCGCGGGGGCGGGCTCGGGTCCGGGCCCGGGCCCGGGCCGCGGGGTGGGGCTGCAGGAGTTTGCAGTGGGGCTGCGGCGGTTTGCAGCAAGCCGGGGGTTGCGGTAGGGCTGCAGTGGGGTTGCAATGGTTTGCCATGGTGCTGGGTTCGCCATAGGGCCGCATTGGCTTGTGACGCTCTGCAGGTGCTGGCTGTGCCCAGGGTGCTGGCCCTGGCGTGCGGGCGACTGGGGAGGCAGGCTGCAGATCCCCTTTCCCCTCCAACCACTCCCTGGTGCTCCGCAGAGCCCTGGGATTGGCCCGCTGGTCCTGGGAAGGGCGAGCCTGTGCCCAGGAGGCCACCCGGCCGCCCACGCTAGCCCGGGACCTGCCAGAGCCCAAGTCCCCGAGCCCCTGAGCAGGAAGGTTTGTTCACATCAAACCTCACAGTAGGGCTGAACTCACGCCTGGCCCAGGAGCACCAGAGGAGCCTGCATGCTTCACCCCAAATCACCCTTCTCACAAGGCTGGCCCCAGCTGCAGCTCTCATGCTACAAGTTTTGCACCGCTCCAGTTGTGAGCCTGAGTGCTGTGAGCGTATCCTTAGCCGTCTGGTATGGGCGCAGCCCCTCCCCCAGAAAAGCTTGCTGAGCGTTACTATAATGCACATCTCCCTCGGTTAACAATCTGAGTTACCTTATGGAAGTAATCACAGTACAGGCACAGCTGTTGTGCTTGTGAAAACTTGCATTTGCATAAGCAAAATGGATAACTGGACACCTCGGTGCCTGTTTGTGAAATAAATTGCCTATTTTGATGTGCAAACATACATTTCTATCCACCTTTGAAAGTTTGCCCAGCAGGGCTACCGCTTTTGGAGATGTCAGGCAGTGCAAGGAAAATCGCATTACAACCTCAGAACCACCACATATTGGTGTCATCAGACAGCATTAACATGCTCACATCATGTGTAACCTCATGACATGCACTCGATGGGGGCTGGTGGAATTCACAATAAATAGCCTGTATATTACTAGCGTATGACATTCAGAAAATATGCCAAGCATGTCTCTCTGTAAATGCTGGAAACGTGCCCTTCTCGGTGCTTTCCCAGCAACCAACCTCATAAGACAGCCATGCTGATAACAGCCATCATTGTAGCCCACAGTTGACCCAGGAGCCTCCTGAAAACATGAGTCGCTTAAGGCGCATGCTGCAGTTCACAGAGCGGCTGCAACTGGCTTTGAACATTGTGCTTCAGGCACAGAGTATGTATGTTGGACAGTGCAAGAGGAAGATGCAAAGTTCCCACTGATCAGGAGATCGCACTGTTGATATTAACAAGTCTACTAAAACCCAACCCTAAAACAACCACATGCAATGAACAATAATATCGAGCAGAGCCAAAATTTGAGAATGTGTTGGTCAAAAGGTTGGGAGAATGTGAACATATTTCAAAAAAAAAAAAATTCCAACATCATTCCACATGGGGTGAAAAATTTCTTTCCCAAAGGAGGCTACAGGGAACCCCCTTAAACACACACATGCATATGCACACAGAATTTTCTTTCTCTTCCCCTCCTCCTTTTCTCAAACAGCTCTAATAATAGTCTAATAAGTGTCTAAGAGCCTGTGCAATTTGTAAAATTCAACCAGTTGGCAAATGTCTGTACTAAGCCATAGACTTTTGAGTATATCCAAAGTTTACTGACACCTTTCCAAGGCTGGAACAGAAAAAACAGGAAAAAACATTGCTCCTTATCCCCATACCATAGATTTTTCAGTTATATGTTACTGGACTTACAGCGGAGATTCATTCCACTGTGCTCACTCCATGCACAGAGATAAGGAACCCGTTTAAATGAACAAGATTTTTTTCCCATGCGGCTTGCAGAGAAAGTGCTGAGAATACTGACTAACTTTTATGCCTCTGCAGGGCCCAGAAGGTATCACAACTATGTACATATGGAAGGAGAATGCCAAAATTTTGGACAGTGGCTAAAAAGAGTTTGAAAACTCTACCGGTAGCAGCTCTCAGAAATGAAAGCAATGAAAATTTGCAGCATTATACTCTCCTCGTGGAAAAGAACAAAAAAAAAGGTTTCTTTTCTAGACCTGTGATTGTGGATGAACTTGAATCAAGCTTAAGCCAGGTAGTAGCTGTTTGCCTGTATCTGCAAACACAGCTCAGTAGATCCTTTGCTATCTAGAACTCTTCCCAGAAGAAGAATTAAATTTACCTGATGATATTTCATTGTTAGCTGCCAGCAGCAGGGAATACTCACAAAATTCTGATTATTTCTCAAACTTGTGAAACGTTGCATTGCTGCTCTTCACAGGCAATGAGGTCTTAAAAACAAATGCTCAGGGAAGACTGGAGATCTTCCCTTAACACAATGTACAAGGTTCATCCACAATCGAGTTTCCAACTCATGGCTGAAATGTTGTCTTGACAATATTTTGGTCCCCAGAAACTACTCCAATTAAGACACAAGAACTGAGGCCAAGATGGACAGCAAACTAATATGGTGACTATATCATGATACTTGCTGAGCATGGGCCTGTAGCCCAGAGAGCTCTAGATAAAACCAATAGCCTCTAAAAACTGAGGGAAACCTTGACAAGTATTGATCTTTCTTGTTAGAGGCTGATATACCATGTAGCGGTCATACCATATCATATCATATTGGCAGTCACTTCAAAAAATACATACCTGGAATCCCAGCGAATTTCCAACAGAAAAAAAAATGTGTACTGGGGAGAGAGAGGTCTGCATGTTTTGGCAGCAAGGTGAGGGCTGAGGAAGGTCAGCAGCAGTATCATCCAGTGTGTTAACCCAGCCACTTCCTTCCTGCGAGGGTAGACTTCTTTGAGGGCTCTATGGCTGCGGAAGGAAGGAATATTTGAGGCACATTTGTATACAGAGAGCTTACTCTAATGAACTGCTTGCTCTGTGTTTATTGATGAATGGCTTCTTCAGGCATACAGGTGCGCTGAGAATTACAAAAGCTCAAGAAAACAAAGGGACATTGGGACAAGCCTGGACAGGGGCATTTCCTTGGGACAAAGGCTTATCTCAGCCAGAAAGGAGATATACAAGTGTGGAATATGGGGAAGAATATTAAGACAGAGAAAGAATGAGATTGAAGAGAAAGATATCAGTAAAAGTACTTCAGGGACACAGACTGGAGGAAGAGGAGAGACAGAAAAGAGGAGAGAAGAGAGAGTTTGTGGCTATAGAAGGAAGGCAAGAGGAATAAAAGGAAAGGAAGAAACGGGATAAAAATGGAGAAAGGGAAACCTGCAGACAGAAAGGAATCAATGGGGAGGAAAGAATAGCTGAGGGGAAACCGGCCAGGAACACAAGAGAGTCTGTAGCTTACAAGAAGAAAAATACGTAGTAGTAGAAATAGGAGATGGAAGTAAGGAAATGGAATTAGCTTAACAGTGAAAGGAAAAGGTAAGGAAGGATAGAAAGAACACACAAAAAATACAATTAGATAATAAAGGTCTTCAGTACTATCAGTTTTTATATTTTTCAGCAAAATGTTTCTTGAGTGCAAGTCCTATTGCAACTTGCAAGGAGGCAAGTGTGGGAATGCTTAAATGAAGACTGGACTGTGGCTTACATATAGGAACCACTCTTATTTTCATTAATGTGATCACTGTCAGTAGTGATCTCACAGCATCAGGGAGTCTAATAAGAGTTGTAGTCCCCTTCCCCATTGCCATTAGCTATGCCAACTGTATGGCAAATTACTTACATGCCTCATTCCATCCAGCCAAACATAGATGATGCTTTTAAGTCTCCAAAAGATACAGAGTTACTAGAATAGTTTACTTATTCCTAGAGTAGTTTACTGGCAGATGAAAACAAGATGGACTTTCCAAACTTTAGATTCAGAGCCCATTCTGGACTTGGAATGAACCTCAAATTTCAGCAATGCTTGGATACAGCATTTTGGTTGCAAACACTGAAATTATTTTAAAACTTTATACTTGGACTACAGTTCAGATTAGGAAAACTGCTAATTTTGGAAAATGCTTAAAAGCAGTATGTAGATTAGGGTTAATCTATAGTGAGCAAAGAATTAAATATCTAAACCAACGTGTTGTTGAACATGCCAACAAAAATACTACAGGGAAGCTGTAATGTAATGGAACAGAGCTCTCCATATTATAAATCTAGCTGCTGAGCTTAGTAAAGCAGCAGACAGTGTAAAGAATGAAAACAAATAACAGTTTAATAATGAATTACAATAATTGAGTCGAGAGGAAGCCAGGACATGAACCACGGCCTCAGAGCCCAACTGAGTTAAAACAGTGCAGAGAGTGGAAATATATAATTTCAGACAATTCTGGTTGCTTATTTCTAAAGGTGAACTGAGAGCTTTTTAAAATTACACGACCAGAGTCCAGGGCTGTGTATTTCTCCCACTGATGAAATCACTAACATCAAAATGGTGTGGCTCTTGTCCTGCTTTAGAGCAAACAATATAAGCACAACAGCCTATTCTTTCTACCAATAGCAATAATTCTTAGCACCACTGACTGAAACAAATTACTGTGAAAACCGCTTGGGTAGTTGCTTTTTAAAATATTTTGCACTACAAATTTTGCAGCATTACAGTGATTGTCTGCTGGGGAAAAAGGGGGAAAAATCCTATTCAAATTCCACAGAATCTCTTTTCCTGGATTTGTCAAAATTTCAGATTTCTGAGCACTTCTCAAACTGCTTAATATGTAAATGGTATATTTTATTCCCCCTCTCCACTTTGGCCAAAATGTCTAATGGTATTTAGGTGCTAGAGGATAGGCAGAGGTGTTTTTAATCTTCAGTACCTAAGTGACTAATTCCCTTTGATTTCCATGCTTTTTTAGAGAGTAGATACCCTGAGAAATCTCCGTACTTTATCTAGACACCTGAATAATAACAGTAATAATAAAATAGACATCTTAGTGTTCATCTTGAACACCTAAATACCTTTAGAGGCTTCCTCTGGATGATGTTCAAAATCTACATCTAAGGAGTATTTCAAGCTCTTAAAAGCAACAGTGTCAGCGAGATCTGCTGTTCAAGGCCATTAATAAGTGTTCGTTTACCTCACAGAAAGGATGCCACAGGTGAGTTCTCCAGGGAGAGGGACCAGGCTTTTTTCTTTCCAAAACAAATTAACTCTAAGTAGGCCTTTTCCAGTTCCTGAGAAGGAATCATAAGGGTGCCTGTCTGTTACTGTTTCTGGGGAAAGGAACACATTGTAGAGCAGGTAAGACTTTAAACAACTCAACAGCCAGATCTCAGAGAGCAGCAGCAAACACAGGAGGCTTTATACCATCTTGACAAAAGAAACGGAAGAGTTTTTACCACAGAAAGTGCCAGGCAACCTTACCAGAGCTAGCAGCTTCTTCTCTAAAAGACAAATTGCACTTTCACCATTGACTTACCCGAGATGGCAGAAGCCACGAATCCACACGGCATTTGGATCTGCCTGTTTGCAATCGAGTCTCCACGGGCACAGGCTGGAGGCGAGGTGCCGCGACGGCCCGGGCTGCGCTGGGGCTCCTGTGGTGCCGCTGCACACCTCCCTGCCCACCAGCCATGTGCGGCAGACACCGCTGGCCAACCACCGGGGACAGCTACCACAGCTACTGAACCACGAGTGGCAGCACCTGAGGGGAAAGCAAAGCGTCCCTGACAAAGAAGAATTGTTTAATCCTCCTCTGTGCAGAGTTCAAAGTATCAGTGGGCATCCTGCTAAATACAAAACCAAACCTGATGGAAATGATATCCACCCTATGACTGAGGCAGGCAGGACAGAATGAGCACCAAAGGTCTAGCTAGAACATACCCTTATTTTAAACTAATTTCTACACTTCTTCATTGATAATGCAGGTGGAATTACACCTGCATTATCAATGTACATGGTTTCTTTTACATCGTAAAAAAAATTGGGAGAAACCTGAAGTGAGAAAGCCTGAGGTCTGCAGAGGTGTTAAAGGTGATGTTGACAAGAAAGGACAGAGTCGGAAGAGATACGTCCTCTTGCCATGCTCTCTTCTCTGTGGTCCGCATAATGAGACCCACAAAAAGTATCTGAATTCTTCTCGCCTCGTTATTTTTGCGGTGCATGTTCTGCTAGCATACTACAGAAACTTGTTCAGCCCCTCAAAGCTCAGGGTTTCCTGAGGGCAGAACTGGGGAGCTGAAAGAGCTCGGCACTGTGTGTGAGGTGATTCAAACCTGGCAGGTTTTGGTCTTTCTAGGTTTTTGGAGGGGGAGGGAAAGGGGAGAGGAGAGGCAGTGGGAAGGGACTCTTGGAAGCATATATTGCTCTTTCCTGTTAAACTTGACTATTTGAATGCTCAAATGAGTATAATAGGAAATCTGAAGAGAGGTAATGCATTCCTTATTGCAACTAATCCTTGAAGGCCAAGCTTATGCGGCTTTTCAGTAGGAAAATTATGAAGAATAATTTGCAGTTGGTTGGGTAATGAAAGAAGAAAAAATTACCTAAAGCTGCTGGGAAATCATAATATTGCATGGGTAAGTAGTTACATGCACTCAGTTCATGAGGATGAGAACCTCAGAATCAAGTTTCTGGAACGGCCATTACAGAATTTTTAGTAGTAAATATCATGATATAAATCCTGACCTTTCCTCCCCCTTCCCAAGGGGAACCACAAACACTTTTCATCTGGTCTGTATTTAGGAAGGCAATTTGGGAAACAGGAAAAGGAAAACTCAGCTGAAGATGCAGGGGCTAGTTTTTCCTCTAGTCTGATCAGAATCTGACCCCCACTGTTAATTTTAATATTAGATGGTCTCTTCTCTCACTGCTTTTTCTCTGTCATGTCGCAGTAATGACAAACAGTAGTTGAACTGACAGTGTTACTTATATTAAAAAAACAGTTTAACAGTCTTAAATTTCAGAATTTTGCAGTGTTGCAAGTTCCAGTAGATGGACTGGCTGCTATGAAGCTTAATCCTGACTGCAAATGCTCCTTTTGTTCATAGGCCTATGCTGCTTTACATCCCACAGAGAGCCAGCAAGATGCATTGCCAACACATGAAAGGGTCCATGGGAATGGAGGACCACCTCAAATAGGTATCCCTCAGGAAAAGCAATACCTCCCACAGGTGGGGAAAAACAAAATGCACTGGTTTAATAACTGTACGGTCTTAATTAGCAGGTATTTGCAGAAGGAAGGTGGTGACAACTGCAAGTCACCTGGTAAGGAAGGTGCACTGCTGATGGTTGTGCACAGCAGGACAGGCAGGGCAAAGCGTTGTACCCACTGTGCTTGTCACAGGTAAGTGGGGCATGTAAGGAGATGTGAATCACAGGTCCTCTAAATGGCCATTAAACAATCACAGGTAAGCAGGACAGGCAAGGTCCTCTAAATGGTCGTTAAATAGTTGGATAGAAGTGTGTTAAACAATGAGATGACATAATGGACAAATGTTTATCATAAACTCAGAGTATCCTAACCTCACTTCACTTGTGATTTCATCTTAGATGACCTCACAAATGCAATTACTCCACCACCTGCACAGCTTTGTATGTCTTACGTGTTTCTTTTACCCTCTAAATCCTGAAGAAATTAGTTAATTTGTTGTTTTTCATGATCAGTCCCAGATGGATGATGTCTGTTAGCATTTCCTGATTTATATAACATTTATCATCTTCAAAGAACTTCATACACATTAAGCAGCTGATCCTCACACCACCTCTGCACCCTAAGCATTAGTACTTCCTCTTTACCAACTGGAAGTTGTTACAGGAAGTCAAAGCAATCATCACAATAGCTAAGGTAACACTAGAACTCAGTACTACCAATTTTTTAACTGCTCCTTATGCCTTTAGCCCATCACACTTTCCTAATGCAAACCTATCTACCACACTACCCTCTGGTAGTTCTTTTTCCTTTCTTCTTTGCCTATAACAATCCTCTCTCCAGCTCTGTTAGTTCTTGTTACTTCTTGGTCTCCGATACTGTGTAAGAGTCATGTTCCTAGTTTGTCCACAAGTTAGCTTCCAAAATACTCCAAAACCAAATGGGTACAACTTTTGTACCCTAAAATATTGCATCCCCAATATTTGTAAAAAAAAACAGTTTTAAAAACCAGCTTCTTAATTTATTTGCTTGCTTTCAGGTCACAAAGTCATCTAAATTCATTGTGAGTACAGAACTGAGGTTCACTGAAAATCAGGCCCCAGCTAAGCTTTGGCTGAATTTTTAAGGTAAGTATAATTAAATGGCTTGTAATATAGAGGTACTGCAGAACTGATATCAGCAACTGCTGGAAAGAAAGGAAATTTAGAGCGGCCACATTCTTAGCTGCAGTAGAGCATTTAGCAATGTTAAATTCCTTCCAAGCATATACAAAGGGAAGTAGTTTGATTTATTAATAATAATGGCCTTACATATACAGTTACAGACAAGTGAAGTCTTTTGAGTCACTTTTAACTGCTGAAAGCAAGTAAAGAAGAAACACCAGATAGTAGTTAGATAAAATTAGAAGCCTGTAACCCCATCCTTCAGCAGTGTTTCTTCATCTAATCTTGTCTGTACTAGCAAAGAATAGTGGTACATGGCTGAACTCTGCTAAAGAAACATCACCTGTTAGCCCTGCAGCAGACAAAGGCTCTATGAGCCCTCCATTCATTTGAGTTGTACTGCTGGTGCAGTACAACTAATTACCCTAACAAAAATGCAACACAAGAACTTTTATTTATGATATTTTCTTTTCCTTCCTTCTTTTTAAAAATATTTTCCCATAGCTGACCACAGCACTGATACTCTAAGGGTTAAAAAACCCCAGCATTCAGTGTTGCAGCTCCTGACTTGTGGGTTTGCCTTGGTGTTAGAAGCAATGGATGATGCATGGGAAAAGTTAGGTACCTGAAGTAAAATTCACCGCAGGTCAGGTAGAGGTGCTTAGAACAAGCTAAAAAAGACATTCTTAGGAAAGCAGTGTAACCTGAAATCTGCTCCTCTGTCAGCATGAAGGCACCTTACTTGGCATAACGGGAGGTGTCTTCCTCTTGCAATTCAGACCCTGTCTGCCTCTACCGAGTGTGGGTACAGCAGTGAGGGCAAGAAAGTGGCATTGCCATTCATTGTCCTTCCCTAGTAGTAAAGTAAATAAGCTTTGGTGCATCCACTCAGAACAGAAGAAACTTGGGGTTAACATCCTTCTCTGCTTGAGAGGAATGCATCGCTGCAAGCCTTGGGGAGGAAGGGCTGCCAGATGTGGCCCTCCTGCAGAGTGGTGGGTTCTCCTCCAGAGCTATTCATTACATTTTACTGAGCTCCTTGCACAGGAAAGCTGTGGGTCAGGTCCAGCTCTTCCAGGCAAGCTATCAATGGATGCAGCCTTCCAGACTGGGAACTGAAATGACACACAGCACTCCTTCCCAAGAGACCGGGGCATAGCCAGCAATACGAGTTCTCAAACAGAAAAGCGGGATTCATCAACTGTGTGGCCTCAGTGTAGCTCAGGCAAAATTTACTTGATGTCTGCCTCTGGACTGGAAATAGGCATTAAAGTAGCCCCACCTTATACCTCCTGCTCACTCTGCTCCCTTTTCAACACAGAATTAAAGGTTGAAAACAGGCCAGAGGGAATGGCAATGGCTCTAATGCCGGTTGGTAGGGACATCTGCTTAGAAGGCGCATGCATTGACTTTACATTTTAAATCAGTAAGCTAGGCTCACATACACTCTCTACTATGCTATAATGCATAGTCATGGGGAATATAAGCTTGCTTGGGATCAAGTTGTTTTATGAATATATATATTAACATTTTACATGTATAAAACATTGTCTATACTTTTTTGGTCTGTTTTCTCTTCTCCCGGGGCACTATTGTCTAACCTGTAGGTGTCCTGTGAATTCAGGCCAGTGGAAAAAATAAGTAAAAAATATTTATTTGAGACATAGGTATGTTCTGCTGCCCAGGTTAAAAGGGGGTGAACTATTTACCTACATTTCATTCCAGCATTGGCTCAGACACACAAGCCAGTTACAGCAGCTTAGCAAGGTAATACATATCAGCTGAGCTATGGCCATAGCAGCTCAGTCACGTGTGAGCTATTCCTAGCGTATATGTGAATCCTACATAGAGAATATGAATTAGGCATCCAAACTGAAGTACTGGGAAGAGAGTTTTTTTCCTGCTACCTAGCTTTTCATCTCCAAAACTTTGACAGAAGCCATTAAAATG
Source organism: Dromaius novaehollandiae (assembly GCF_036370855.1). Lineage (NCBI taxonomy): Eukaryota > Metazoa > Chordata > Aves > Casuariiformes > Dromaiidae > Dromaius > Dromaius novaehollandiae. The sequence goes on from NC_088102.1 coordinate 59,947,708, forward strand.
TAGAAAAGGAATGACCAGGTGACACACGTTGTGCTTTTTTCAGTTGCACCACAATTAACAACTGATGGCTTAAGTTATTGGTGAGGAGAAGAGTTAAACTACAAAAAATCTGATTTAAGGCTCTTTCTTCACTGTGTGACTCAAACCAGTTTTGCAATCTGTTACAGGTTAACTAGCCAGGGTTAGGCAGGGTGGGGCCTGAAGCAGATTGCATAACTGGTTTATTCAATTCACGGAGCAAGAAAACATCCTTAAAAATTGGCATTCTAGAAGAAGACCAGACACTTTGTGTCAATTATGGCGCATCATGCAACAAAACAGATTTTCAGATCCCTGTGCTTTTGCTGCTGCACTGAGTGAAACAGCGCATGGAGGTCACATGAGAGTGGAGGCCACCCACCAGCATGCCACAGCTGAAGAGCATGCCTTTCTTCTAGCCAGGGGCTATGCTCAGAGGCACACCCTCACCTGCAGCCTCTCTCCACTCCTCCCCAGCTCTGTGTGCCAAGTGCAGCTGGTTAATAGATCACAGATCAGACCAACCAGCTGCTTCTAGCATATGGGGTCATGGAGGAGGGGAGAGGCTGCTGGGCTGCTCTGCAACTGCACAAGATGCAAGCCTGGAGCTGTCTAGAAATCAACAGGTGATTTCAACTAGGGAAAGAAATGGAAAAGAGCTGTACTGTCTTCCACAAAAGAAAGGGCAGGCAGAAATGCAGGCGTTGAAAGTTGCAGGCTTACCTTGTGGGACAGGGTATCACGTACAGCTTCATCTGGGCACAGGATGCACCACACAAGGCAGTGACATAGATGTATCTGAAAGCTCTCCATAGATGTTAAACTCAGGAAGATGGAATACAGAAATTATGGAGAAAAATGATTAAATTACATCAAAAGTCTATTGCATAGGTATTAAAATATGCAACAGATGGTTGCAAAATCTTGCACCCTCTCTTGTTATCAGTAACTCTTTCTATTGCTTCCAGACAATTCAAGTTTTGGCACTGTGCAATGCTATCAGAGAAGAGATGGAGATCCACTTATCTTTATGCAATGAATATCATCATTGCTCTTCAGGGTTTTCCTTATCCACAGCCCTAGAAATAGAGTCAGCAACACTGGAAGCCTCACTTTCACTTACATTAATGGGCTCTTTATAATGCTCTGGCAATATAAAAAGGTCTTAAAGTTTAAGTTAAACCTAATTTGTAACTCGCTTTAACAGTCCTTCACATTGTCATGGCAGTATAAACTTGTCCCTACTATAAACACAACACAGGCATGTTCTGAATCTCTGTTAGGCTACATTATGTTACATAGACGTTACGTTATGTTACATTATAATTGTGACACAGCAGAACAGACCACTTGGGAAGACTGGTGGAGCATCCTTCACCGGGAGTTTTTAGTAAGTTAAGATGAGCATGTGCCAGGGTAGTCTCTGAGTATTTGATCCTGCCTAAGTGCAAGGTTAGACTGAGCAATCTGAAATCCCTCACAGTTCTCTAGTTCTAAAGGCTATGTTTTCTAAAGAGATGATTTCTTTGTGTGCCAGTCAGTGTGGTCTAATTTTATCCCCGAAACATTGCTCCATATTTTTGCAAAGGCTATCAGTTTACCCACCGTAGTAGTGAAAATTAAAAAAGCTTGCATTCCTGAAACTGGCCTGTTTCCCAATGACATACTGAAAATTAAAAAAGCTTGCATTCCTGAAACTGGCCTGTTTCCCAATGACATACTAAAGAAAAGCAAACAGAAAAGGTATTACTGGTAATTTAGTTAAGCTCACTTCTTTTGTATTTGCTACAGTGTAAAGATATACTACCTCCTTGCTCCCCAACTGTCCAGTCCAGCTGAACTGTGAATTGTGATTCTAAGGACACCCAACTACCGGGCTTTTTAAAAATGTATCTAAAACTAATCCCCTCTCATCTCCAGCTTCCCCAAAACAGCCTCATGTCCTGCTCTGTTTAGGAAGACCTGGCTTTTTCTCAAGACATTGCTTTTATAAGGAGGCTGCCACCTTTGTTTCTGAGCGGAGTCTGAATATATATATATAGCGATATATATATGAATGTACAATATATAGCCATCTGTTTCACAGCAACAACCATTGGAAAAGGACCTTCATGAAGCCTCCCATTCAAAGTCCAGATTTAACAACCATAACATCTAGAACCAAAAGCAACATTCAGGTAAAGTGTTAATCCACTGCCCTCCTATCCCTCTTCACAGAAGTGGCCAGTTTCAGACAAAAGTTGTTCACGTTTCCTCATGGTACCCTCTAGAAGAGGCATGGAAATGCCCTTGCTGTAACTTAAAATGCAGAAGAGGTGAATGGTGTGGCTGAGGTAACAAGAGCAGCTGTGTTGCTGTAGCACAAAGCTGTTGCTTCAGAGCTTAGTTAGCCCATGGGGTGGTCTGGCTACTGTGGGTGGGCTACCCGTGGTACTCACACAAGCCCTGCCACCCCCTGCTAGCTCAGGTGCTTCCACGGTGCAAGTGCTCACCTATTCCCAAGTTTCAAAAATGATGCAGAAACTTCACTTTGCGTTAGTGTCAGCCTTTTGCAGTGTCACAGTCATGATATGGACAACAGCCCCAAAGGAATTGGACTAGAGCAAGCGTTTTCCTTCCCTTGAGTTGATGAAGCAGCCCTTGGTTATAGCTGCAGTGTGAGTGACTGCTTTAACAGTGTTCTGCAGTCCGTAATTTTGCACTGTGCGTTTTCCCCAAGGAGTGACCATGGCTAGCTTATTGAAATCACACACAAAAAGGTCTTAGTCTATTTCTTAGTGGTTGATAGCAGATAAAACTGTGAACTATAGTGGTGGAACCTGCAGAAACCTGGGGTTTATTGCTGGCTTTGTGACGAGATGGAGGGCTGACTTCAGACAAATATTTTAATCCCTTTGTGTTTCAATTTCCCTCACATGTGGAGAGAGGTGCTCGCCTCCTTTTCGACAATGCTGCATGGAAGTAAGGGATGAGGTGCACTCTGGGAGCAAGCCTAGGGAAGCTTGTCCAGTTGCTGACTTTAGCCACCTGCTCCCAGATAGCCTGAGAGCTTCAGTTCCCAAGGCTGCCAATGCAGGACCTTTACCAGTGCTCTGTTCACTAACCAAACATGTCTTTTTATTATGTTGTTGTTATTATTGCAGTTGGTCAACAGAAACCCCATAAAACTTGATGTTGTAAAAAATAATAAAAACATGGTAAAGTTACAAAAATTGACTTTGATACTAAGTACCAGGTTGGCATGACTACAAGTACGGCATCACACACAGAGAAGCTACCAACACTCCTGCTCATCAAGAAGCTCAGGCCATGCTGGCCAGCCTCCTGGGTCTCTGCATCCCCTCACCACACACCCTCCAGCACAAATCCCCAGCAGACTCTTCTTTCCCGCCAGCTGAAACTACAGCAGGGGCTTTAAAAGTGGCTCTGGGCTGTGCTGCTGAACACCAGGTCAGAAGTTGCACTTGATGCAGGTATGGACTCTTTACTCCCTGCCATGACTTTATACTGTGGCCACATGAAAAACTAGTGGTTACATGATTGTCTCCACCCACCGTCCATGTCATGGTTGTATCCGATCCTTTTGTGTAAGCCATTTTGTAAACAGAGATCCCAATTTTTTAAATGCTGCTCCACAGGCTGGTCATTAGATTTGATCTACAGCTTTCTCTTAGCTTGGGATGATCATTAATATCATGTGAAGTATTTTGAAAGATAGCAATTTTCCAGGGCAATATAAATTTGAATTTCAGATGCTTATAAATAATAAAGAATATAAACATCATAGGTACAGTTTAGTTTATCTTCATTTTTTACGTGACTTCTCTGGATGGCAGGACAGCTGAACTGACTGCACAAAATACATTTTCAAAGTTAGAAATATATAGCCATCTGTTCAGCTCATCACGTGTTAATAGATATCTCAAATTTCAATTCGAGAAACAGCCATCTTAATAAATAAGGTAACAGCAGGAAACCTGTGTTAACTAATGGAGACCTAGCTGTAGTAGTACTACATCTGTGTAAGTCAGTCATTACAGAAATATTCAGACACAAAGTACTTGGCTTATATAAGACCTTTTATCAAAAAGCATTAGAAAGCTGCACTTTCTGGAAGGTTGGGACTGAGACTAGGAAAAGACCTAGCCAGAAGATTTGTACCTCTAAGCTGACACTTGGATATGTTTTACAGAGGTAAGAGTTCCTTCCTAAAGATGAACCTGCCCAAGCTTCACATATTTCTTCTGTGGACAACCAGTTGGTATGCCAGAGATGACCCTTTAGACAACTTCAGACCCACCTGAACTTGAAATTCAGGCCACTAACTCTAAAGAAAATGGCCCATGCAAAATGCCTGAGCTAACACCACTATTAAGTTAATTGTGCAGCCTCTGTAGGGCAGTGTCTTATTTAAGTGTCTGGTTGCAGATAATTGAATTTCATCTGAAAGGTGAGCTTCTACTAGGCAATAGTAGCCTATACGTGCATCTGTAGGCATGAAGTGAGACAACTTACAAAATAAGTAGAAGTCTGATTTTTAATCCTTTTTTGCTGTTCCAGAAGGCTCTTTTTGCTGCATGGTTACAGGCAGTGTGAAGGGCTGTAACTCTAGGTCTTTGGTTGCCAAGATGATGAAAATGTCACTCTCGGGCAGATGGTACTGCTGATGCAGAAGGTCACTGACTTGGAAATTCATTTAAACAATCTGAAACAAAAACAAGTGAATGGCGGAGATAGTCCATTATTACCCTTGGATATTCAAAAGAGGGATGAGGAAGCACAGAAAAAAGAGGAAGGTCAGTTTTTCCTTGGATTAGTTATAGAGACCACATTAGATTTCCTTAAGAACTAGACAGAAACATAAGCCACTGAATGAAATCATGGGTCAGATCCTTGGAATTCCATAGATGAGGTTCTTATCTGAGTAGGGGAAACCACAGAGGGCACAGTGTCACCACAATTAATGGTCTTTATGCCATTTTCCACTGCAGGGACGCATTCCAGTCCCCCATCAACCAACTGGATGCCCAAGAGTCTTAAGTGCCCTAGCTGCTGCTGCTGCTGGTTCAGCCCTTAATTTTAGGACTGAGAAGCAGAGACCACTTCACATCTTCCTCTCCCATCTCCAGTCATCTTCTAACTATAGCTCAGCAGACTGGTGAATTTTGATCCTTTGTGGCTAGTGTGGGGCAGATCTCATACTGGAGAAGTTACAGAAATGTGACTTCACGATTTCACAAAGCACCTTCCCAGGAGCTGATTAGGGGGTAACTTATTAATGGAGAAACCTCCAAGTTACGAATGAACTGTCATCTGCTGTGCCAAGTAACTAGTATCAGTGATTGCAGTCATAAATGTGCTGGGTGAGAACACACTTAACAAGACACTTTCATGGGCTGTGCAGTCTCTGTCACAGTAAGAATTTTGGGATTCCTCTGTTTGTGCCAGCTAAAGTAAAGCCTGGAAAATCTGTGATCTCTATTCATCTTCTCCAACATGAATTTGCACCCACCTTTGCTGCTCAGTAACCACTCCCCTCCACCAACTTTTTAGTCCTCATGGCTGTGGAGAAAATATGATTGAAACAAATTTTGAAATAGCAAGGTCTTCCTGAGTGTGTGGTGAGCCTAAGGAGACATTTGTGAATATGAACTGACTTATTCGTACAAGTCAGTGACTCCATGGATCTCACAGTCCTACAGCCATGGAACTGGGAATTTTTCAAAGAGATATTAAAATTAATTGGATTTTTCATGTGGGCTTTGCTAAAGACACAGGACATTTCACTTTGTTTCTATACTCTGCTGAACTCTCTCAGCAGCTGTCTCTATCTCAGCACCACTCCCTACAAGCAGGAAATCTGTGGGATTATGGTATATCATTCCCACTCTCTCCATTCGGCTGGGCAGCTGCATAACGCACCTGGGGATCAGCCCCTGGGTAGTGTGGCCATATAGAACTCTCAGCAGTGACCTGTGATTCACACTGAAGTTACCTCACCTGGAATCTACACTGTGCCTCTGTGTCTTTAATCTTGTTTATATGTTGGTATTATCATGTGACAAATCACCAAATCATTTGTAAGAGGCAAAATTGAGCTGCATGCTGCAATTTTTCATGTGCTCCTCATCACTAGGACAACTTGTAAACACCTGAGCAGTTTTAGACAGTTGTACACTACAGCATATAGATCTGAAAAACTTTCAAAAATGCACTGCCCCAAACAAAGAAATTCATCCCCCACAAACAGCCATCCATAGATCAGCAACAGACTAAGGGTTTGATAATTCTTGCAGATAAAAGGAGAAGCAGAATCAGACTGGAAAGAACAGCTTTCCACCTTTGATTTAAAATGGAGTTTTCTCTTTCATTTTGATCCTCTCTGCCAGATTGCATCTTATAGCTGTCCCTTGTTAAGAATCACATCAAAAAGAGAAACAAACAATTACTCTCCTTAAGGTTTCCTATGTAGAAACTGGCTATTGGCACAATATTTCCTATGTGTTAATATTCAAAGGCTTCCAAAATATGATTAAAATATTATGAGCTACTTTTATGAGAGCTGAAGTCATGTAAGGAGATTTATATAGGCCGTTGTAACCTTCCTATCAACTGCAACTTTGCTTAAGGCTACTGTTTATCATTTCAGAAAATACTGGAGATATCTAAGGTCTCAGGCACCAGAAAAAAGGAAAGAGAGACAAGCATCTGTCATGGTACATAGAAAATGAATCCTTCTGGCAACTCCTGCCCAGCCCCAGATTAATATGGATTTACAATTAACATCATCAGTGAATCAAGCAGCATTGTAATTGTTTTTGCAGCTATTCCAAAACTTTCTTCTGCACAGACATAACCTAATTCTAACTTAGTGAGACAGAACAGCTTGACACATTTGTTATCTAAAGACTACTTCAGCCAAAGAACATAATGAAAAAGCATGGGAACTTGACTCAGGAGCAAAGGCTCTTCTTTAATACTTGTTCCAAAAATAAAGAAGTCTCTCCCCCCTACGTCCCTCATTATTTCTTATTCTTGAAGCTCTAATTTTGCCCCAAGGACTGTTTCAAAAATACATTCTCTTTGATAGGATTGCTTAATACTGCTCAGTCAAGTGGGATTAGAGACTTCTGAGGGAAGGAGCATATTTCTTATTCATTTTCATGACTAATTAGTAAAGATGACTTTGGGAAACCTTAGTTTAGAAGTATCACTCACCTCTTCTTCACAGCGGTGATTAACACCAGCCTGTGGTGCTGCTGGATGTTTGAGTGAGGATGGCAACAAGTCTGCAGACACCAGCACTGGAGCGCAGCTTGGTGAGGCACTGCGATGAGTCCTCCTGCGGTGACGTGGGCCTCACACATACCAGGAGCAAGCCTGCTACTCCCTCTCACAGGCAAACTTTTGCTCTCTTCATTACTGTACTATCTAAGGCCTGCTGCAGAGTGAGAGACCCCGAGGGTAAGCCTGTCCTGGAACGATTTCTCCGACTAGGATTTAGGGGGAATTGAGTGAAAGCTCTGCTTATGCACCAGTTGAGGGTGGGGGAATATACCTGTGCTCTGACTCCTGGGAGTAAAATGACAGGAAGACAATCTGGAACAGATGATACAGAGATGGAACAAGTTTCATGCCCTTCCTTCTCCATGCTGTGACCAGACATAGCAGGCCCTTGAGGAGAATTACTTAGATAAATATTCCTCTAAGAGCTTTTATTTTAAGTAAGTTTCCTCCTTAGGCTTACTGAATTTGTAGAGATGCACATAATAAGTATATAGATAGAAAGTAAGTGCCTGAATCATGACACACACTGAAAGCTTACTTCCATAGTTTGTTCAGCTATGAAGTTAAAAAAAAACAAGACCCAAGAACTATCACTGTGTGTGGTACTACATTTTCGCTGTGTGTTACACCATAAATATACTAAGGTATTGACTCTTGAAACCATTTCCAGTAAGGCTGAGACAAGATAAAATCAAAACCCAAGGATCTGAATCTACAGTCCTCACTAAATCAAAAGCAGGGTTGCTGTTGACATGTATACAAAATAATGACTCAGACCCTAAAAATCCATGATGTTGACTTACATTAGTGATTTTTTTTATACAGGAGACTGTATTTAGCATTCTTTGTATGCACCCAAGAATATGGCCTGGCCATTGCATTTCCTATGGTCAACTTGCTTGAGTGCATTTGTAGTCTGGTACTTAAAAACTATCAGGGCATGATTCAGAAAGCAGGCTTTACGTAAAAGCACAAGATCGAATTGAAAAGAATTTCCTGAGCAAACGGAGAAAGGGGCGTTGTGGTTGCTCAGGACTGCTGCCACCAGCTGCGCTCTGCTGGAAGGCGCTGGACTATGGACACACAGCCAGACAGCTGGCTGAGCCACAAGGCCACGAAACTGCCACCGACTTATTCTGAAGGCGGCACCTCTAAGTGCCCTGAAGGGCTGTCCCTACTCACCCTTTGGCAGCTGACAGAAGTGGCATCTGGAGGACTCACCATCTGAATGCCTTGAAGGATTATTCTCTCTATGCTAACTGGATGTTAGAGTAACGCACAGAGTTAAGAAGGGAATACAGATACTGCAAAAGGTGTTAATCTTTTTGCTGACAGAGAAAACAAAGAAACCATGCTTTGGTGCACAACTTCCACTCTTCAGTTACTGAAGAAAGATGAGTTTCTTCCATTGCCTAACCGTCCACTCATTAGTGACATATTGAAAATTGGTCTCTACATAGAACCATATGCACCCATCTAAGTAATGCCAGAATAACATGATGGGCATTGTCATTTCCTTGTGCCCAGCCAACATCTTTCACTTGCTGTCACAAGTCAATAGATGCAAAAATGAAATAAAATAAAATAAAAACAACATCATTCTTAGACGAAAGCCAGAGCTTCCACTCAGACAAGAGCATTTGGGCCTATTCCAGCAGCTAATGAAGTCCACTCCTCTAAGGCAAACTGGGTCCTGATCAAATGTTTTTATTGTTTGCTTCTCCTTCCTTAACTCCATCCTCACAAATGTTCTCTGAGCTAATATTCTGCTTGATAATATTCCAGGACCTTTGCAAAGACCCCTGGACAAGAGCTAAGCTGTGCAAAACTCCTCGTTCTTCTAAAATGTAGCAGAGCATGAGGTGTTGCTGTGTCCACCAACTGCAAACACAGTTTTTCACCAGTTGTGGGCACTGATTTAATACAGCTGTAACTATGAAGCTTCTGCAAAGAATGATGGGACCTTTGGGATGCTGTAAGCCTCCCTGACCCTTCAAAAGAGGCACTTTATGTCCAGCCTTCTTTCTTAGGACTGAAACCACCATTCCAGGCAAAAAAGATCATGACAGCTTCAGAGTGATCCTGCTCCTGAACCAAAGTACTGGCTCTGAGAAGGTGAGAGCAGGGACCACAGAGAGGAAGGGACCAGAAGTTACTCCCTTTCTTCAGCAGTGCACAGCATTGACCACATCTGCAGTGTGACCACAGCACAGGGTGCCAGGCATCGATGCTATACTTATCCCACAAGCCCTACAGAAGAGTCACTTCACCTTCCTCATGTTCCACCAGAGCTTTGTAACAGCAGTGGGGAGAGAAAGGCTGAGCATATGGGAGAGCTGGCTTTAGAGATATTCCTAGGCAGGCCTTCAAAGGCCATTTCTTAGCCATGTTTTCATGGGGGTCTGCAAAGACTATGACTAGTTAGTCATCTTAGTTCTTCCCAGGGTCAGTTCAACTGATCCCATGGAGAAGGAAGTAGGTCCCAGATTCTTCTCAGAGCAAACGATATCTCACAGTTGTTTCATTCCTCACACCCTGGCAGCATGTGTTAGGAAAACACATGACACTGAGGGCCTCTCTCTCCCTCTTCATCTCATGATAAGCCCGAAGAGATCAAGACTAAGTCAGTCTGGGGCTGGAGTCAGTAGCCATGATTCTAGGAGTGGCCTGTCTGCTTCTCTGTGCAGGGCAGGAGGAAAGGGAGTAAGAACAGCCCTGGACTAGCTGCGTGCAAAGCTAATGTCAGTCATGGAATGACTCTTCTGCTTCGGTAGCCACTATACCACCAGATACCTGGCCCAGCAAGCTAACTCTGTGCATGCTGGGGAGGAACCAGGACCTCACAGACTGCACAAGCTGAAGAGATACAGGCATGTGTGCAGTACACTATCTGTGCTACTTCCAAGTCTGGAAGATCCCAATGCAGCGTTTCACCTTCCCCCAAAATATCAGAGCTGGCCTAAAGAGGCTGCTATGGAAGGCCTTTGCTGGCACCCCTGCAGAGAGCAGAAGAGCATCCCTCAGGCCCTGTGTTACTTACACCATCCCACAGGGCCATCCCCGGAAGAGCCTGCACCTGTGGAAATGTGGCACGCTGTGCTCTGTATTGTTGCACAATCACCATGGACTGCATGAACAGCTCCGAGCTCACGGCCACAGGAGTGCAACAGGCTTTTTTAATGCAAACTGCCAAATTTCTCTGTGCTGAGGGTGAGGGTTGCCCTCTCTCTTGACAGGTATTCTGCTGTTGCAAGGCTGCTGTGGCATAGGCTAGGCTGCGCTGCCATGTATGCTGCTGGCAGACCCAGGCTCTCCATCTGTGCTAGCCAGACTAACATGGGCACATTTAGGGGAGGGCGTTGAAAGGGCAAGATTTGTGCTGGACATCTTGTAAATGTTAGTGCAGACATTTGGAGTGTTTGAACCACGAAAATGCTAAAGGGACAATCTACAGGACTATGAAGGAATGAAGGCCTCATCCCTCACAGTATTTGGGTACCTGAATCCTATCTGTATCAGTGAGCAACAGAGCCCTTGAGGATGTGGGACAGCAGTTTAGATTCATTTACTCCAGTGCCAATCACAGCTGTAGTGCTTCGAGTTCCTTGTCGGCTAAGCTCTGGAGCCAGACAATAAGAAATGCTCGATGTTGGCAATGAGGGGTACTTCTGGTGATCTGACTGCCAGTCCAAGTAAACCACTCTTATGCTGGAAGGAGAGTGGCAGAGTGAGGAAAAGAAATAATCTTATCTCCAGACACCTGGTTCCATGCCTCAAACACTGTATTGTACTTCATTTCAGAGGTCACAAGCAATCCCAAAAGATGGACTAAACCAATCAAACTCTTCTCAAAGTATTTCACTGATAATAATGTTAGTGGCTGGTTCACTGCTGTAACCAGAAACTGATCTAAAGAGGAATAATAATATGGTGAGCTGATAGTACAAAATAAAGTTACAACAGTAATTAAACACTATTTAATTACTGAACAGAACACTATTTATCAGTGCAGGTTTGGTTATTAATCTTGCTAGTTTAACATTTAGGGTAGGAGGAAGTTAAACTTTTGTATTTTGAATTTAATCTTGGCTTATCCTGGAATAAATGTGAAAGCTCTGTAGGTGGTATCTATCAAAAATAATTCCAGCCTGTATACTTTCAGAAGTACAATATCAGCATACAACAAATGTTTTATCAAGACATTGTATGTTTTAATGTCCACACATTCTCTACATAGCCATGGAGAAGCAAGTCCTGTGGTATCAGGTGCACCACTCTGAGTTACCTTATAGCAAAACAGTTTAATCTGCATCACAATACTCTGCCATGGTTTAAGAAAAAGCAGCTCTACCATGGTGTATCCTAAATAAAAGACAGCCCTCAAATAATCTCCACAGGATGCCAAATCACAAATAGCCTGATTCTGATATCCCATCTGTTTGAATGTCTATGAACATTTCTTCAGACCGTTACGATATATTTTAAAAAAAAAATCTTTTTTGCTGGCTTTCACACCCTGCTCCACCCCCAATCCTCCGACATTGTCTTCTTTAGTATGTAATGCCCCAATTGATTTTGCTGCAGCTTTGACAAAGGAGTCCCATTTTGTATGTTGTTCTGACTCACTACAGAAAGAGTATTTCTCTCTCCTCCTCACACAGTAATGTGCACTCTTTTTATTTTGTAATCCAAAAGCTCTGAGCCAAATCCATTCCTAATGTAACTCTGCTGAAGTCAACGAATGACTCCAAGGATTGGTCTGTCTCTTGGTTTTAGTATCAGCAAAGTCTCTCATCCAGCATGAAAGCAGAAGCTTAGTACACACTCCGGTGTGTTAAATAGCCTAATCATCGCAGTGCTGTATTTGCTTTTGAACAGGCTTATTATCCATATCTGTATTCCTTCTAAATCTGGATATTGCATTTGTTATGCAAAGAAAGAAAATTAGTTTTACTACTTGAGATAGTGACTGCTAAGACAGCTGAGTTACAGCATATGTTAATAGTACGGCTGTTCACATTTAAAGAGATATTCAAACCTCTAATAAAATTCTCCTTTTAAAAGATTTCCTATACTAAAACACATGTAACTACCATGTACCATTGCCATCTAGTGGAAAGGTAAGTAAGAACATAGGTTTCCTTCAATTTAATCACTAAGACTTGCCATTCATGATGATCACAGATGACTCTCTTGAAAAATTTGGAAAACCTTTAAAAGGCTTACTGAAAATCCCATATATCTCTCAATGCCTGCCCTGCTCTTATGGAAATTGATAGCTTCATGTCCAATTTATCTTTTGGCATGCCCCTAAAAAGAAGTGTTTGACTGCTGTTAGCAATCTTACTATATGGAGTTTTTCTTCTGAAACAGAAGAAACTTAGCTTGTGTCCTTATCTTTAATTAAATTTAATATTCACTAATTCACTGATCTAAATGGAAATATAGCATGTTAGTGGATTCACATGGTCATAAGGATGTATTTCAGAGACAACTGCTATGAAAGGGGGGTGGCTGTACAGCAGAAATAGAAATCATGCTGTAGTAATGCAGTTTTTCCTCGTCTTGTCTAAGAGAACAAAATTAACACAGCTTTTTGCAATTAAAGGCATATGCAAGAGTTGGGCAGGCTGGCAGACTAAGCATTAAACTGAGGAACTTCTACACAAAAACTGGTCAGGCTAAAAGACTTATTTCTTGTAGCCATTTGTTTAATGAGTTTACATCTGCTGTAACTTTCAAAGATGCCAGTAGAGCTCAAGTGTTTGACAGCTGCTCTTAAAAAAGAATTCATGGAGGATGCACTACCTCATCTTCCTCACAGACTTTAGATAAGGATGAGAAATATTATAGAGATCTCCTGGAAAGCCTCAAAGACAAAATATACTATATCTAGTTTTACTAGATTCTTGATCATTTACAGTTCACCCTAAAACTCCCACACATTTGTTTCTTAATGTCCCTCATGCTCCGTTAAACCTCACTGCAGCAATGTTCCCATAGGAATGTGGCCACTTGCCAGACTCTCTCATGAACATTTCATTAATCTTCTTGGCTCTCATACAAACTACAAAACATTATTTGTTAGCAATTTAACTGTTTTGCTCCCAAATGCGCCAGAAATGTGATCTTTGCTATGCTTTTATTCAAGAAAACATGAGGATAATTACAGGATTTTTACATTTAGGAAAATACAGTGCCAAGAAAGGTAAACTGATTATATATTGTTTCTGGAATTTATTTTCATGCTATCCTAAATATCCAAATCATTATCAAATGTTAAGATCTAACTTACATCTGGCAAAATACATCTTTAGATAAAATTTTAGCATATTACACTACGATTTCTGACGTCTTTAGTAACCTAAACCATACCATCTACCTGCTTCAGAGAATAACTTATTAGAAAATACCAAATATTTTTGTTTCCTAGAAGCTGGGCCTGACCCAAGTCCAGTGATGACAAGAAAAGACTATTACCGACTTTGTAATTAATGATGAAGAGTCAGTCAGCATGTAAAGTTCTGAAAGGGAACATGACTTGCTAGAGAGCACAAAAACAATGATTTATAGAAAAGCAACTCCACAGAGTGGGGAGTACTTAATGCCAGAAATACAGATACACTTTTATTTCACAAGAGGGAAAGCTTCAGAGAGATATCAGCGGATAAAGCTGTCCTCAGGAGCACATAACATTAACAATAAAAAAGCAGATTTTACCACTTGATTTCAGCTGGGCTTAAAAAACAGTAATTCATATGGAGAGGCACAGAGATGAAACTGCTTCCTGTGAGAAGTGCAACTTCTTCATTTTCTAACTTTGCAGTACATGCAAATTAATGTTAGTACCCTAATATGCATCAACTTCATGTTTTTTTGCCTCTAATCTATGATAAGTTAATTCCTCAAAATCCCATTTTCAAATTGCAATTATGTGACTACTTTCAACAATTTGCTTCCATAGCACTGTATGCAAAATAGTATGCTTCTGCAATTCAGGGCTGAAATGAAGACTAAGGAGTGAATAAAAACTGTAACAATTTAAAAGGACAGGAGCAGAGAATTAAAAGGAGGGGAAAGAACAATAGCACAATTAGAGGTCTTTCTGTTTTCTCTTCTGACTTCTGTAAGTGCATACAAGAAATCAAACCCTTTGGGATGCATCCAAACTCAGGCACTTCTGAGGTTTTCCCAGCACTTTTCTGGCTTAATATTGTTCTGCAGTGTAACTGGGCAGAGAAACACAGTCAGTCTCCATATTGGGCAGTCACTAAATTGCACTTCTGATAGAGACACATATTTGACCAGCCATGAATGAAGCAACAGCCACAGGCTATTTGCTGGGTCAGAATTTGTTTTTTTTTCCTTAGGATGATCCTTAGGGGAGAAGAAAAAGGGTTTGCAGATTATATCGCAGAACGTGCTGAATTGCGGCAAAAAAACCTGATACGTACTCATTCAATCCTATCTTTAAAAATTATAGCGAAGGAAGAGTGGGACAGTGTTAAGCGTGTGTCCACAGAACATGAGAGGTGGATGATAGAAAAAAGAAGCTCTATCAACCGTTGTGTGCAGCAAGATGAAGATATTATTCAAAGCCTTTAATGCTCCTTGGAGAAAAGTAACAGGAATAACAAAGTGCTTAAGATCAGTTGGGAAAATAGGTTTTTGGTGGGACAGCTCAGCTGCATGATTTCGATAGCTTGGATGTTGGGTTGATCAACTGTCTTAACCAAGGAGATGGGGTATCTAAAAGGTGAGGTAGGTCATAAGGTTTCATCAGATGCAGGAGGGTTTGGGAGCTGGGCATTGCTGGAGGATTAAAGTGGGCAGGAAAAATGTGAGCCTTTGGAAAGGCTCATGAGATTTCAGGAGAGTCAGTCAAGGAGAAGATAACCAATGGAGGGGGCAAGGCACCTAGCAGTTTCTGCTGTCCTTAGATAACAGTGGGAGGCTCTTTCAGCACTGGTTTGAGCATACTTGTCTGCACTGTTGCAAGGGTTAAAACCAGTCCAGAGACAAGTACATACGTAATTTGCCATTTGGAATCAGCATTCCCAATTTAGCTTTCAAGCAGTGGCAAATCCTAGTCACAGTGTAAGATGCCAAATATTAATTTAGGCAAAGCTACACTACTATATGCTCTTAGAAGCTGCATGATTAGAAGAAGTCAACAGAGTATAACTGACCTAATTTCTTATTTTTATTTCATAACTAAAAGCAACTCAAGGGAATCCTGAACAGAGACTTGCTCAACCCACACCATAATTGGACTGGCTGATTGAACTTGCTGGTTTGCTAAAACCGTATTCTGATTAAATTGTAAGACTTTTTTTTTTCCAAATGGCAAAGCACTCCTCCCTCTAATTCCTAAGAGCTCCATCCTGAGAATTACAGTGTAAAGAAAAAGGGAGCACAGTGTCAGACAGCCTCTGTTGTTCCCCTCAACAAGTTAAAAATAAATATAGGATACTTACAAGGCTCTGTGCTAGAAAAAGCCAAGATGAAGGCCAAGTGTCACAATCCTTTCTGAAAAGAATTGCAGCATGCAGTATAATCCTGCATACTCCAGCAATATGTTGTCTAAATAGAAAGGAACAGGATAGCACTGGATGTGCAGGTAGTGGAATTGTACCAGACCCTGTGAATATTATGTTAATCAAGAAATGCTGATGAATAGAAAAAGGTAAATTTTAATAAGCCAGCAATAAAAGAGAAATTGTGTTTAAATAACAGGCGTGTCTTGATTCCCTGGAACAAATATTATGATTTTTAATCAGGGGAATTCACCTAATGGAAAATTTTGCCTGACTTGAGACAGAATTTTTCTGCTGGTGTTACTCAGTACAGTTTAACTCTTTATCCTGTCTGTCTGGGTAACTGGACTATAGGGGAAGAGGGCTCAGAAGCAGCAAAAGTTACAGGCTTGATATCTAAATTACTGGGTGAGGTCATGTCGTACTAGAGGACAGAATAGAGGATCACAAGACTTTCTTAAAATCCAGGTACAGGCCAAGGACCCAGCAATACAAGATAGTTTAGCTTTTTTCCTGAAGGTGCACAGAAGACTAGTTATGTGTGTGCTAGGAAAGAGATTACTAAAGGTGATGGGATTGTGCTGCCCCAGCAATATCTATCTGCTTACTCATATCAGAGTACAACTGACTCAACTCCTTCCCCTTTCTACTACTTCAGCTTCACATAACTTCCTTAATCACAAAGCAAAGGAGAGCCCTGTATCTTTTCTCTGCTGCTAAGGGCACACAGCAACAGGGACATCCTGAGGCGTGATAAAGGTTTCCTTGTACAATTCCAAAAGGAGGCAGAGCTGACTCAGAGAAACTTGCCCCAAATTATCCTATATTCACATTATGCTCTACATCCTGGTAGATCATACAATACTTTCCAGACTATATAAAGGAGCTCTGTTCAAGGGGCGGACATTATTATAAGCATAAAACAGGAATCCAGGGCAATTTTGATAAATCCAACCTCAAGTAACATGGGCAATGAAAATCTACTGTGGCTAATGAAAAATGAAGGGCAAGGTCTAGTTATCAGCAGTGGAATTTCAGGAATTAACACCCAAAACTTTCAACTGAGGAATATGTATGTAACTGAAAAGCAGCGTAACTTTTCAAAATATCAGTAGTCTGTGTCCTAAACCTGCTTACTACCTACTTAGTAACTTTCTACATTGATTGTGAAGTGCAAATTGTAGCAAACTCACTGACAGACTATCTTGCTTGCACAAGAGGACAATCTCTCTCCGAGACAGAAAATCTCTGAATCTGGACACAGAGCTCTGGCTAAATGAAGCTGAGTCTGATACGTGCCTCTAATTTCTTTGCTTTGATGGAAGTGTCTAATGTCAACTCTTAAGCAATGCGAAAGACAGTTAGGGCTCTATCGGGACTAACTGGCGGCAGGCAGACTTGAAGGCAGGTCTTGATTAAGTGCTCTAAGCAACTGGGATTAAACCATAGGACTGTGGAGTCTAGGAAGTAGCAGTCCGCATGTAAGTTTTCATTTCAGAGCCCCTCAAACTAAGCCCCTCTTAAAACCTGACCTTTTTCCTCCAGCTTTTCTCTTCATGCTACGAGCCCACATAATCTGCCAAAGTAGAAAACTAACTAATTAGTCACAGGACAGTTGGTGGCACACAGAGCATACTCCTGATGAATTTATCTCTCTAGGTTATTTTATGGCCAGCTGGCCCACCCTCATGGTGTTATATGAGCGTGTTGCAAATTATAAAGCATTCACACAAAGATACATTTCTCTCTCTTCCCCCCACACTCTGTTTTTATTCTGAGCTTGTTTAAACCTTTAGAGATAGTGATGTTGTGGGAAGGCTCCACCAAGTATCTCTATGCCTGCTTCTCATTTGCATTGAGGGTCCCTATGGTGACATGAAGGAAGTTTAGTGTTAAATACGATTCAGGCCTTGATTTCTTTGAGGGTCAGAGAGGTGTGTTATTTTTTCTTTTTAACATTTCTTTTTAACTATCTGCTTAAATACAATTAGTATTGCTTCTGTTTTGACAAGCTAAACTCAGTAGTAGCTCAGATTACCCTCTCTGCAATTTATATTTGAGGAGTTTACTTGGGTTTGGTATTGCTTCACTAAGAGAAGCCACTGTAACTCACCTAAAAACAGTGATAGGGATCCTGATCAATTCAATTTTTTCATTTTGTCCTGGGGGGGAAGTCCCCAGGCACCAAATTACGAAAATGTAGCCACTACAAATTTATTTTTTACACATCTGAATCAAGACTGGGATTTCCCAGTGTGTTAAACTTGTGTTTCTTTTTTTTCATAGTTTATTTTCTAGATTACAATGCAAACAAAATAATAGACTTATTAAAATTTTAGCTGTCTGTCAAATAAGGCAAATTTTTGTTTCTTATTTTTTAAGTTAGTGTATTCTTCACAATCTTTTTTTTGGGTAGCATTATCTCATAAAAATACACATGTAAGTTTAGTACAATCCATAAAAATGTATTGTACACTTCAGCTAATCTAGTATCTTTCATTTGTAAGGAGGATTTGGGTAGAGGCCAAGTTAATTAAAACCAGAATAGAAATGTGTTCTATTCATATGAGTCGTATACCTCTGACTCACAATAGAGTTTGTGCAGCTAATGGGTTAATTCGTCCTGATAACACAGAAAAAAATGAAGCTAGAGGTTATGACACTGTTTGAACTGAGTGCTGGTTTCAGACAGTATAAGGTTTTTATGCAATTAAGAATCCAGATCTACTCTAATTATGTCCTTTCTGTCTAGGTAAGTGCCATTGCAAACAGTTCAGAAAGATCCAGAGGTTCAGAAGGCTTGGAAATCCAGGACTGACACCTTTAACACTCTTCATCAAAACAACATGGACATTAAATCGTTTGAGCTACTACCATGTAGATGAATGCCTAAGTTACATGCATCTGCCCTGTGATGCTGGCAACATTCTCCCAAAGGCCTTGCCTCTCTTCAGGCTTCAATGGGCAAAGTTCCTCCCCAGGCCCTCGAACAAATGCGCACACTTACCTGCTTCAGTGGCTTGGGGCTGAGCACCCAGATACCTTTACCACAGGCAATGTGGTAAGCTTTTAGGCCAACAGCCTTTGCAGCTCCTCCGGGACCTTTTCTCCTGGGGACTGGCATGCCACATAAGCCTCCATCCGTACCTTCCCAGCTCCCCATTTTACACCACAACATTAAGAAAGGCACAGATAGGGTACAGAAAGGGGAACCTGGGTCCTAATTCATACCTACCACCATCTTCTGTGTAAAGTTAAAGAAGCTCACTTGCAGCTCTCCTCCTCCCACATTCCTGTAAGTCTGTAAGCCTTTCAAGACAAGGGCTCTATCATAGCATGCATTCACGGAGCTGCTAGTGCAACAGACCCTGTAGGCATGGATATGAAACAAACAGCAATAATAAGCATACCTGAGTTATATCTGCCTAAAAGCCAGTGCCAAGGTTGAAAGCAGACAGCAGCATTCTGCAGCTCTGCAGCTGATTCCGTAATCTGATTTCCAAGGGCCTCACAAGCAAAGACATAAATTTTCCCGGTTTTTCAACCCTCATGCAGGTGAAATTCTTAAAGACTACAAGAGCAGACAAGAAGCATATATCTTTTATGAGCTAATTTACAAAGCCACTATAAGGGATCTTTTGAGGAAAATAGGCCTTAAAAGTAATGGTTTTGTGGGTGTAATTATATAGGGACATGCTAGGATGTGAAGACAACACAATACAGGCCTCAGTGCAAACATGACTGAGGCTTCCCATGATGGTATGGATGTTTACCCGTTTCTAGGTAGAACAGATTCAAAAAAAACACATGGACTATTCTCATATATTTAAAGTTAATTCAAGGATAGGGGCCACAGTCCTCAGCACTTTGCAGGTTTCAGACTGTGCGCAGGAATATATATACTCCCCTCCTTGCCTAAGAGCACTGTATTGGTATCCAACAATAAGAATACGGAAGATTAGGTTAAAAAAAAAAAAAAAAAAAAAAAAAAGAAGTTCTGGTCACAGGGGTTTCCCCCCACACACATAAATTAATAGTCCTCATGTGTTCATCTAATATAACGCTTATAAATTTGTCACATGATCCAACTGACTAACCTTTCAGAGACATGACTACAGTCAGCACCACTCATTCCTCCCAGCATCTAAAGTCCTGAGCTGGGATAAGACAATGGTGCTGATTAGTCACAGCTGAAGACTTTAGAGCTCCAACATGCTAGTTGCATATTAATTTTCACCTAATTGGAACAGTGCAAATATCCAGGAGAGGGAGGAATAGTTAAAGGATGTTGCCAGGCTTATTCCCCATAGAATTGAACTGAGCTGAGTAGAAAAGTCTGTGAAGTCTGCCAAAAGGTGCAAATCTCTGACAGGAAGCAGTAGATGCTCTTCCTGACTTCCCTCCCCAGCTCATGTGAAGAGCAGTGCCCAAGGCAAACTTCATGTCTTCATGCAGGATATAGGCACCAACACTGTGAGCCTGGAAAACCTCTGTTGGAACACCAGCTCCCTCCTGAAAGACCCTAGATTTCACCCATTTTATATGAAAATTCCCTAGCATTTTATGCCTGCATGTGTTCAGAACTGATTCAGTCTCAATAGGACTGCATCATTCTAGTTTTAATCTGACTGAGATCCAAAAATGAGATGTACTAGCATTCAGTCCAATACTTGTGCTCAGAGAACGCCCAAGAAACCTCTGCCAGGTTCACAGACAACATGCAGTCACAGCTGCCATTTTCTTTGAACACAGCCCACAGCTGAGGTGGTGCTCACCTTCTCATGTGAGCTCACTCAGTCCTGAGTGTATTTGCTTTGCCTGAGGAAATGTGAACCTAACAGAGGCTGTGCAGGGTAGGAATGCCTTCTCCTGTGGCTGTTTTGCACAGAAGGGAACTGCTGAGTCCTGAAAGATAGGAGTGGAAGAGTGACCAAAGCTCAGCACATAGCTTGCACTGGAACAGGAGTGATGTGGGTTCTGGTCCCTCTTCCAAAGTGTTCTGTACTTTATTAGGTTAAAATACAGAAACTGGCCTTAGAGAAGGCCTAGAACATAAGTTCTTCCAGACAACCCTTTTCCACCTTCTGAACGACCTAACCACCAGTTATGCGCCCTCTTCTGCTCTCTTTCTCTCTCTTTTAGTTAATGTAGAAATACTTTATGCACAGAAGTGCAACTTCAGCTTGAGAGGAGAGAGTGCCCCTCCAACAACACTAAAAAAAACTTATCACCTTAAATTCATATTGCAGGTGAAGACACTCTTCTAAGAAGGAGAAAAATAACCCCCATAGGCACAGAAGGGCATCAAACCTAGGCCTTTCACTTTCCAGGTGAACACTGACAGAGAAATTGAGGCAGACAGATCATCACCTTTTTGTCTTCCTGCAGTGTTTGAAGAAAAGTAAGTCTACTTATTTGGGACAAAAGCCGAAGTCCCCATACAGTGGGGCTTAAGGTTGTGGATGCTAAGTAGATGGAGATACTTTTTTCTACCTCTGAGTAATACACAGGGCTGGGATTAAAGAATGGCACTAAAACTCACCCCTGTCCTTATCGTTCCCTGTTGATTAGGCAGCTCTGCTTGGTAGTTTCAGCTTTACAAGGAAACTAAAGATCAAACGCTTGCTTCTCAATTCATTCCAGCAATGCAGTGGCTAAAAATGTTGATCAGTGGCACTGTAGATGCCTATACTTTTGACCGGTTCAAAGTCCTGCATTGAAACTCCTGTATTAAAGGATTATAACAAAAATAAGTTTATAACACTAGATCTCAAAAGCTTCCCAAATGCAGCTGTTTTTTGTAATTAAGAGCTTTAATTTCAATCATTTTAACATTTCACTAACTTTTTGTTAGATTTTAATTAGCAGGATTATTCTGTTGAAAATTGTACTACACCCAGCTGCAAAATCATCATGAAAATGTTCAACACAACAATATTAAAGTGAAGGTACACTTTGCCATTTTGAGGTAGGTACAGCATTTTCCTGACCCACTGCTGTAAATCATTTCAAGTGTATGTTTACATGGCTGTTTTGCCAACCCACTTTCAGCTGTCACCAGCCTCCACAGAAAATACCAATAAACACTGAGTACACCCACAAGGAGGTAACTGAGAGTGGGTTAGATGCATGGAGAGGTCTGGAAGTTCCAAGAACATAAAACCATACAGACTTCCTAATTTTTGCCAAACGTCATAATTTGCCCCAACAGAACATACAGTGTTGATTTTCAGGTGCAAATTTTATTGTGGATCATAACAAAGGTTTCAGGAAAAAGCACAGGAAAAAAATCAGTGATGGAGTGTCTCTTATTTACATAGTACATAGAATATATTTTGTGAAAGCTACTAATTCTGCAGCTGAAGGCAAGGCATCTTAATTTTGACTAACCAGTATTTTCAGAGAGACACTTTAAGGAAATTTTGCAAATCTTTATTGTGTGTTGGTTTTTAATGAGTTTGATATTGAGATTTAGAATCAAATATTTAAATGACACTAACAGTGTTGCAGTGTGTAATATTAAACAGAAAAAAATCTCTTATTATTTTAAACAGAAATAGGCACACAGAATATATCATCAAAATACAAAAGATTAGCCCTACTAAATGTCTAATGACTCAAAATCTCTTTGGAAAATCTGTGGATGCTGAGGTATGTATAATTGTAGTGCCACTATCTGCTTGTAACAGACTATTTTTCATGTGACACTTAAAATTAGTTTAAATTAATATATATTTTAAGCTGTGGTTTGTTTTTTTTTTTTTGTTTTTGTTTTTTTTTTTAAGTACAAAGGATTTCTTCTGCCTTTAACTGTATATTAGCTGTAAAGAGAAAACCCACACTAATTCTCAAAGTAAAATGATAGAAGTCTGTTAGGTAACAGTGAAGAAAATCTTGCAAGAGGTCTCCAAGGCACTGTTCTTTTTTTGAGTGCTTGTCAAGCACACTGACAATGCACGAAGACTGTTTTGATAGAACAAGAATAACAAAAAGCAGACCTAAAGCTAATACATAGTATATTAAATATAATATATATCTTTCTCTCTAATGAAATAAAACCTATCAGTTTTAGAAGCCATTCTGGTTTACAACATTGTGTCTTGGCATAAGGTGTTTGCTAAATTAGTCTGAAATATGAATTTAAAAACATGCTTCACAAAAATGAGTATGAACAAAGGCCAACCAAGTAGCATTTATCTCAGTCAATGTAGTTTGCCTGAATGTAAACCATACCCAAATACTGTAATCCTCTGTAAAACAGAAAGGACCAAATGCTCTGTTGATGTCATGCCATTGATTTACATGGAGATATGCCAACAAGCAACTTAGTCCAGAGTCAACAGTAGATTAGGACCTTATCCAGCATTTGCTGGTCCACTCAAGTGTCTGAACTTTGTGGCTGCAAGGGCTGCTGTTTCCCCTATAACAGGGAGATATATACAGACTACGAAATGGCTAAAACTAGGTATTCTGCGGTCATCCTTTTCAATGACAGACTTGGTGAGTCCATAACTCCCTCTGAACTACAGAGCAAACCAATCATGGGCTTGATACGTGTGTCTCAGGTAAAATTATGCAAGGATTCCTTTGACACTTTTTCCTGGGGCCTGTTCTTTATGGTGACTAAATGTCAGTGAGCTGGGAAAGAAATTTGAAAGGAGCTGACCTTAAGATGCAAAGATTTTAGATAACTATTTTGACAAACTCTTTTTGATACACTACAAAAATCTGTAGCTCCTCTCTGAAAAAAACAATTGCATGTGGTTGACAGAATCTCCTGGGATCCATCAACAGGCAGAGGATACCTATCTCCAAACAGAGCTTGTCACCACACAGCTGTTATAGCAAATGGATGGATTAGAAGTCATGGAAGCAGAGAGAACCCTGTTCATTTGGCAGTTTCATAATGTCCCAATGTCTTTTTGACCTTCATGCCAGGCTAATACTCTGCCAGTCTTCTGTGGGCTCAACAACCTGTGGGCCTCCATGCGACAGAACACCACATAGAAGCACAATGGTTTGGCGGGTCAGACCCAGAGATCATCATGAGATCTTAAGGCAGCGGACTGGACTCATGCCATCTGGCTTTAAGAACCAAGCCAAAGCATGAAGACAGCAGCCTCAAGATCAGGTCCTGCCTCTGCAGCCAGAGGAGAAACAGGCCTCTCCAGGCAACTGTTCAGATCTTATGTGGACTAAATCCATTGATCTTGATATCATTTATAGTAGTTATAAATAGGACCAAGACTGACCTGAAACTTAAACAACTTCTCCATCCTAATATAAACAGTGAGGCAAATTCTGCATTCAGCTGTACATTCATATACACTGCTGTGTATCAAGAATAAAAGCATCCTTGGTGTCAGCAGAATTTGGCCCAGCTAGGATAACATTTCACTTCCCTGAAGGAAGCTGCTGGCCTACACTGAGTGTTGAAGAGCAAACTGTCTATAGTATTATTCTATTTTTCTATAATATTCTATACCAAATCAATAAATATTAGATATAATCTGTATATTAGTTTTTGTATTTATCTGATAGCTAGTTAAATCTATACTGTCAAAAATATAAGCAGTGACCCACTCCTACATGGCAGCATATACTACTCTTTGTGTGCATGTGTTAAAGCTATCACACGGATTTATATTCAGATATGATGCTCTTGTTTTTATAGCAGATTTTAATTTACCTGAATTCCTACCATAGGACAGATATTTGTGTAAAGGTTTGCATTTTGTTGAAATGTTGTATGGTTCTGCAAAATTGCGCTTCAGCACAAGAATTTCACTGTTCTGTCTCAGCTTTATGTTTTTTAAAGACGGAAAATGGAGTCTGACAGACTTCAGGATCTCCAGTAATGTCATACCCATAGTACAGGAATACGTATTTTCAGGTCCAAGCAAAAACCCAGCCTCACTGTTCCTAACCTTTTTCCTTTACATAAATAACTCTCTTTAAAGAAAGTACATTCCTGAAAATAAGAACAATCAAAATGTTTTGGCACTGCTGATGAAATGAGAAAAAGTATTTCAGCTGAGTATGATCTGCAGAAAAACCATCATACATTTGTCAATGAACTATTACAATTACTGCAGTCTAAGTTTGCAAATGAACAACTTACATGCCAAACGTTAAAACAATCTGATATTGCTGCTGGGATATGCACAAGACGTTCTGTCTCACGGTTTGCTTAAAAATGCTTGGTAAATTCCTATTGCTTAGCTTCTCCAAAAGATCAATAATACAATAGACTAATGAAGATATATGCTCATTTTCACTGAGGTCAAAATGTCCAGTCATTTACCTTTGTAAAAGGCAAATAATTGTTCTTTTCTGCACCTCCAACTTTAGAAATTTAGTTAAAAAAATGTAGAGGGATCCAAACATTTTAATGAAGATATTTAGAATGCATCTAACAATACAGATATTGATTTCTGGGTTCAGTGAACAACCAGATTTATTGTCCTTTGAATTAAATATTGACCTTTCTTTTGCAAAAGCTGATATTTACTTCTCAGGAGAATAATTTCTATAGCCCCTCCCATCAGAAGTCAATATCAACTTATTATTTAACATCAGTTAGTGTTCATCAAAGACTCAATGTAATTACTTGCCTTCACTCTATACTAATGTCGTACTAGAAAATTATACAGTAAAAATATACAACTAAAAAAAAAAAACCCTGAAAATTTGAAAAATATATGAACAAGGTCAAGAGCTGACAGATTGCTTTCTCTTTCACCTATACCAGTTCAACCATAATCGGATGATTATTCAAAAGTCTCCTTCCTGCACTAAAGAGCCCAAAGATTTCTAAATAGTCCAGTAATTTCTGCCTAAGGATTTTTCCCTTACTGTGTAACTCAAGAATCCAAGAATCTGTGGTTGGAGTAGAGCACTTCTGTTAGAAAGGTATCTAATACTAGCATCAAGACCGCTAGCAAATGATTAACTTACTCCTCAACTTATGCCAGTGTAGTTTCTGATGATTTACGCTCGTGCCAGGCAGTTTCTATCAGCTTCTTTATGGAAACAGGACTGGTGCTTGATATTAGTCTGATAGAAGAATCAGTTCCCATTTCTCTTGTGTGTCTTTGTTAAAACTAAAACCAAAAAGATCACAGCTTATACTTGGTCAAGATAAGAACAAAAGTACTCCTTTTAGCCACATAAAATGATCAAAGAAGTTTACATTTTAACAGAGTCTTTGCAGATGGGAGTAGTTTTAACCTAAAAGTAGTGTTTTCATATCTGAAAGGCTACAGGAATGTTTCTGGAAAATAAATCTTATTTTTTGTGTTGGATATTATGCAGCAATATACATGCATCATAAAATCAACCAAAGAGACAGATTCTAAATCCCATTTAGTAATAAATCTAACCTCATAACCTGGTAATCCTGTGTTTCAACTACTAATAAGGAAAAGAGGCCACTCTTCTACTTTCTAATACTATGCCAATAATACAAACATTATAAGGAAACTGCATTATAGAGGTTTTCTTTCCTGAAATGCATACTTTGCAGAAAAGATCTGTTCACTGAACAAAATCAAGTGAATAATTTGCAAAGTGTGCTTATGCTGAATGCTCAATAATATATATTTAAAGCAGAGCATCACATTATATTAAGTCTGAAGGAATGAGTAGCCACTTCAGTTTGCACCCATAAAATTCAAGCCTAACAGCACTGGAAATACAAATTAATCAGGTTACGTGCTTGAGAAAGCCCCTTCTTATTAGCTGTGATGTGAACAACAGTATTTAACTCTTTCTCCCTGTGCATATTTCTCACAAATAGAATGCAACCATCTTACTATGGATAGAAAATATTCCTCCCCAGATTAGAAAAAAAATTATGTAAAAAATATTAAAACAGATACTCAAAACAGAAGCTTCCTATGATTGTTCTCAAAGCTTGATCTGAATTTTTGGTTGTTTTTTCACCTCCTACAGAACAGTGTGAAGAGTGAGAGACTATTGGAGACATGGATTCTTCCAGAAGATACTCGGATAAATTCCTCTAAACTTTTTTCTTCATAATTTAGATCAGTTCTACACAGCCTTAGTTTTAATTCTACTAAGAAAATACTAGCGCAAGAATAATCAGTTAAAAATTCTTCAGATAAATGGTTTAGTTCCTTTTAGGATAAGGATGCACAGGAATACCGATGAAAAACATGCTAGTGATGATGTTTTCTTTGTTAACTCTCCTTTGCTGTCCCAAATCAGTTCTTCACTCCACATTCCTGTATTTGGTAAACAAATTGTACAGTACTCTCAGTGTGGACTTCAAGTCACAATTTACAATATCTAGAAAAAACACAGGGAAAAACCTATTAGTAACTCCATACGCCCGATACATTTGCAGATAAAGCGTCCATTCTTCTCTCCCTTTCCTTGCTCAGATGCATATTCATAAGCATTACAATCACAAAGATAGTAAGAAGGAGTATAAATATAGAGGACAGTTTTTAAACTGACGACTCAACCATAAGTTTTTCAACCACTTTTATTTAAGGATACAAATGACTGTTGGTACTGAGGTAGAAATGTAACCAAAGTTTAAATGCCTACAGGAAACAAATTGTACCTAGGATTACATATATTTACAAAATGGAATCTTCAGTTGATTGTGGCTGAAAAGTCATGATTTTGAAAAATCAGCAGGCAGCAACCAGTGAAATTATTCTCATATGTAAGGATTGCAGGGTGTGGCCCATTCTGGGCTACAACTTCCTTTTTTAGGCCTAATTTCAGCAAGATACTTAGAGGCAAGGTTAGGTTTTTTAAAGGATCTAAAGAAGTGCAAGTGCCCCTTTTTCTTCTTTTCAGAAAATACTTCTGAAAATGCTTTAAGTTAGCTGATGTACATGGCTGAATCAGTCCTTAGACACTCAATATCTAAAGTAAAGGGTTTATGTGAAACAAAAAACTAATGAATACCTGCCGTTTCCAAGAGAAGTTGTTGAGAAAGTCAATATTATTTCACAAGAAATCTCTACAACAAACTGACATGAACTATTGCAGGAGAGTATGTGAGTGCTTCAAGGAATATTCACACCATCTCAAACAGGGGCTTTGAATTGCCCATCAGAAAGTCTCCATCTCTCTTTCGACTTTACAGGAACTTAATCTCTTATTTTGGTCCTTGGAATTGACCACGAAGGTGTGAAGCAGATGGTGTGCAAGTACTCCTATTATCTTCAGAACCTGCAAGTAAACCTAGTAAATTGTATAATTACCAAATAATTTTGCCATTATGTTTATCTACACTGATGTCTTCTCCCAGATTATGCTGGGGTTATACTTTGAAGAACCACTCTAATCAGAACTACGCATGGCATCCCAAGGTATGCGAACTGTGAAGGGCTAAAGATATTAGTTATATAGGAAGTTGACACCCATGGGCAATGTAAGCCATTATGAAAATGTTTCAATTCCATAGGAGGAAACAATGAAACCTAGATTTTTAAGAATGGGACTACGCATAGTCATGAAATGAGCAGGTGGATTTTGTGGCTCTTCATACATCAGATCAAAACTGCTTGATGATTAAAATGAAAACAAAATGCAAAAGCTACAGGAAGGGCATATTGCCCCACAACATCTTGCTATACCCTACAATACTGTTTGTATAGATCTAAGTAAGTTTCCTCTTTCTTGCTAGTAGCAAGTCACACAACTCCCTCATTTCCCAATAGATAAATTTGACAGTCTTTGCAAGGTTACCGTAAGATTCCACTAAGAAAACAGAATTCCACAGCAAGGGCTAAACTAAAAAGCAGCATACTCCCAAAGAAAGAAGAGAGACTTCCATTGCTATATTGTGTTCAACCAACATGTGTAACATTTTACTGGTTGCAATTCTGAAAAAGACAAACTTAAGTTTGGCTTTGAGGTACATGTTTCAAGAAGTTATTTGAAAAAGCTCAAATTGCAAATGAATTCATTATTGACTCAGTAGATTAATGTTCTGGCCATTTTTAAAGCAAAAGGTCACAGAAAGCTTTTTAAAACCTTTTCAATTATATTGCAAATAATCCAAATAAACTGTTGACCTCATAAAAATCATTAGTTTTCATACTCATTTATTTAACCACATTCTTTTTTGCACTAAATATGTTTTTCATATTCTGAAGCACTTTTCAGTGTTTTTTTCCTCAAGAACCTCAGAGAAACAGCATAGGAATTTAAAGAGTATTTAGCATACACATTTAGAGTAAGATCCTTTTCAATACTCTTTTGCTCACTGGAAATTTTAAGTACGGGCATTATGCCCAATGTAACAACACATAAAACAGATGTGTTTTTCCATTCACATTGGGCAGGAAGTTTCATATTAAGCATTTCAATAATTGCACAAGAAATGTCTTATATATGCTGAAATATCTTTATGGCTTGATTTATACTGGAAAAATTAGCTGTCCCCTAGAGCAATAAATACCTGAAAAATTAAATGCCATAAGAATTTTAAACCTCCATGGGGAGTAAGGGATCACAGATACTCTCTGTTTTACTTGGATCCCTAGATTTCACTATTTCCCCCTTTTCTCTTTGACTATTCCAAACATAAAAGTTAGTGATACAGTCACCATTGATGTAGTTAAAACAGGGCTGTGGATAACAGCTCAAGCCATCAAAAGAAGTGAAAAAGTAGGCTGTGTAGATCCAAATTAGACATAGGCAGTGTAAGCTCAATCCTGAGACATGTGGTCACACTAGGTCTGGGTTTCTTATTTTTGTTTTGTTTCGTTTTTAAAGTGTGTCTGTCGCTGTTATGATTTGGAGGTTGGGAGGGATGGAAAAGGACCAGAACAGTGCAGAACTTGATTCAGTGATGTGTGCCTGAATCTCCAGAGAGCCCTTAGGATTAGGAGTAAAACTCTGAGCATTAGCTTATATTGACAACATACTTCCTCCAAGTCCTCAGGGACTGAAAATCAAGTCAATATTATGGTAGGAAAGGCCGGTGTGCATGGTAGAAGGTGAATCTGCAATGGGTCTTGAAAACTCATATATATTGATTATTATGGTGGGCAATCAGGGGAAGCCCAGCTACTAATCCTGTTGGGAAGAGTGGAGCTGAAGCTGCAAGTCCAGTTCCTGTATGGGGAGAAGTGATAACTTCTCATGAGAGGAACCGCAAGAGTGCCCCATGCATAACATGGTGAGTCAGGGTCCTATATCCAGTGTTTAGTCAAACAAATCCTGCCCTGGCCATTCAAGACAGGAAGCCTTACAACATTTGAAGCAGC
This sequence comes from Dromaius novaehollandiae, assembly GCF_036370855.1. NCBI lineage: Eukaryota > Metazoa > Chordata > Aves > Casuariiformes > Dromaiidae > Dromaius > Dromaius novaehollandiae. The sequence goes on from NC_088102.1 coordinate 59,977,805, forward strand.
ACATCAGCCTTCTAAAACACAGAGTATCTGAGCACTTCAAAATGTATCTTGCCTTTCTCTGTTGGATTGCCCTTTAACCTTCATTTTAGTCTACCATAACCCTATGAGACAAGATCTAGATACACCCCAAAGTTTTAAGGAGATAGGAAAAAAGTGGAATAGATACCTTCTGGTCTTGGCTTTGGTTTTTCCAACCCACCATCCTGCATTAGCTCAAATGCAAAGGATACATTAAGGACCTAGTAATGTAATAAAGGTAATCATTATTATCAACTATACACAATACAGTATGAATGGTCACAACAAGCTGTGTTTAAAGCTACAGACCCAGATACTTGGAAGGAGAGAGTAAACAAGGCTTGAAATATAAATGGAATATTGGGTCCATGGAACCCAGACAATCCATTGTGGATTGTCATCTTTTGTTTGGGTGGTGAAAGTGGTTTCAGAAACACAAAATAAATTGAAAAATAACACACAAAATAATATTTCTCATAGATAAATTACTTAAAAATAAGAATAATATGCCTCCTCCAAGTTTATTGGAACACGATGGCTTATATGGTGCTCTTGTTTTGAACAGGCAGCTGAATGGTGTGGACAGCAACAGAGGTCAAGGTAATGGCTGATCTTAAAATGATAAAGAGTATGTACATGGCTTCACGCTTCCATATAACATGAAGCCTTTCAAAAGTCGTATTCTTGGATTTTGGGCTCAAAAAATCTTTTTTTTTTTCTGTCATCAATTCATGTGTATAATTCCTTATGCACTTACTGAACAGTAAGTCTGGCTCGATGACAGCATCACACAATGGCTGCCAAAATCAGTTAATATTTTCTAGACACCCCAAAATTAATATAATTTCCCCTTTATTCTGAATAAGCATTAACACTGAGATCTTAAAAATGCTTGGAAATGATTACCAGTACAGTCCTCTTTTGATTTTAGCAATTTACACCAAAACTACATGGAAAAGTTTGTGTTGTCCCTGTACTGCTGGACATGTTTGTTTATTTGTTTTCAACAGAAAAATGAAATCCAATTACCTTTTGTTCAAAACTATCAGGAGTCAAGAAAAAGCTGTGCAGAGGAACAAAATAGCCTTCAAGGAGACCCATTAGCAGGACTAAGTACACACCATCTGCAAACTGTAAAAGAGACATTTCTCAGTACACTGTCCAAATGAACATCTCGTTGCTTTGCTTAATGAACAAAATATATATTGTCTAATGCAGAACAGTCAACAAACTACCAATATAAATGTTTTAAACTGCAACAAAAAGATCTCGGCTAACTCTGCACATCTTTCATTTAGTTAGTATGTTGTGTTGTGCCCTCACCAAAACTGACCTCATGCTAAAATACACACGCAGAATAAAGTTCGTGGAAAGACAGGTGGTCAGTGGGTTTGATCTACACCCTTGCTTTCATTTATACTCTGTTTGCTTAGCTGTGGGGAATCCAAAGATCCACCTTTCCAGGCATCAAATAGCATGCATTCCCTGAGGTGAGAAGAGCAGAATGAAGGTGCAAGTCTTGCAACCACACTGAAATTCAGTATGTTGAAGGAAATAAGGGAACAAAGAAACATGTTCTCCCATGTTCTGCAAGCCCGTGTGAATCTGTTTTTCAGTACATGCAATCACAAATGGAAGATAACTAATTGCTATGATGCATGCTCAGTTCAATCTAAAAAACAGCAACATCCATGGATATTTTGTAAACAGCATCTCACTCTTATTCCTGTGGCATCAGGTCTATCATAGCATTGAGAAATCCTCACAATCCAACTCTGTTTTATCCATTTCGTTTGGTTATTTGAAACAACTCATCATCCCCCTGAAGTAGCTCATTTTCTCTCTACCAGTGGAAATACAATCAAACTCTCATCTTAATGAATGCTGTTTTGGATGAATGATTAAGGAGTTTCCTAGCCACATTTGAAAATGTTTTTTCCAAAAGTAAGCAATGCGATAAGTGGGCAGAGTGAACACCTTTCTGAAAGCCCCTGCGCATTCTTTCCACCTAAGTCTTAATTTTACCTTTGAAAAAATCTCTTTGTATTGGACGGATAGCTATAGGACATAAAAACATAAATAAAGACAAAATAAAGCCTGTCTTGAAGACACTGGGGTTTTTTTGATAGTGCAGATACCATTTCCTGTCTGATCTTGTAATTTTCTTATGATAACTGCTGCATTTGTTCACATGGGGATGTATTAATACGGCAGGGCATAAGTTATTTCTTTTAGCTTCTTTCCAGCCAATTTAGCAACTGAGAACAAGAAAGAAGACCATGTACCAAATTATTTTTGTGGTGCAGTCAAGCCTGCAGCCCAGCTGTACATGTACCTCTACACTTGAGTAGCTTTAGTCTCATGAACATATCTCACTGCATAGTCATTGTAATCCCATGAGATTATTATTTGCTTCTGTAAAGGTAGGCAGGAAACAACTGTTTAACTTGAAGTTGGACCAAACCAAGTGCACCAGAGTTCTTTCCTGACCAAAACTGGCACAAGTTCTTCTTACAGCACTTAGCAGCATAAAGAAGTAGCATCTGTTAATTATGGTAACGGAAGTACAAAACTGTTTTAGAGAAATGCAGCTGTCCTTATGATTTCTCTGCTTAATAGGTGAGGTTTTCTTCTTACGAACTTATTTAGAATTGAAGGGTTTCCAGTTGAAATAACAACTTAGAACCCGATCGGTAGTAATTCAATGAAATTTCTGGATAAAGGTGGGTGCATAGCATGTAACAGTGCAATTATCCTTCCCCTTTAACAAAGGCTATAAAATCCTACCTGGGTCTCCAGTTCAGTGACCTCCAAATTCAATTTATTGAGATGCTTGTTCACAAATGTGATGAGAGTCTGAAACAGGAGAACAAGTTAGTCAAGGCCTACTTAGTAGGGTAGCAGTTCCATGGAGTATGAACTCTAGTCAGAAGAGAATCTGCACAAGCAAAGAGGCTGCAATACAATTTTTTAAAACTGAAATGTGATATTAAAAAAATCAATTTTTTCAAAAATGAAGAGCAGAAATATAATAAATATGATGCAAACAAATAAAAAACATATTGTTTAAAAAATTCTTCTTTAAAACAGCTGGTTAGCAGACTGTAGAGAACTAGGTAACTGGACTCCACTCAAATCTGACAGCAGCCAAAATACTCAAGGTCAGACCCCTGGCAGTTGTAAGCTGGATACCTCTTTGGAATCAGTAAACTAAATCTACCAGTTGAGTTCTATTCAGCATACATTATATGAGAACTTCTTTATGATGGAAACTTTGACAACTACATCTTGTTCTGTGTTCCAAAGTTAAGATCATGCTGCTAAACATAATAAAAAGTAACATTATGATCATGGATAAGGTATTTTCATTTTCAGCCTAAAGCGTAATTGTATTTAATGTATGCAAACTATGTCACATTATATATTCTACATACACTACATATATATACACACATAAATATGCACACACAAAGCATGCACATGTGCATGGCCATGCACACATTACATATTTTAGAAATAAAAACCTTCTAACCTTTTTCACAACATTGAGCTTGTCCGGAGCATGGTCAAACAAAGTGTCAAATGCATCTCGTTCTGAAAAACATTTAGAGATGTTAATATACTGAGCAGCAGTTGTCTGACTGTATAATAAACACTTATTAAAGAGCACAATTGTTGAAGACAGAGTCAGCAAAAGGTTTCAATATACTCTTTGTATTCCAAATACTATATATTTTGCACATTTCTCTCTTGCTATAAGCTGTCATTAACTTATTCTCTATTATCTGTAGAAAGCATCATTTTCCAGCAGGATCTGGAATACCTAATAACTCTGTTTCTCAAAAATTAACAAAGACAAGTATCTTCATACATAAAACCTTAAACAGCCAGATAAAGGGAGTTAAGTAACCAAATAATTTTCTGCAGAAGACAATGAGTTTACATCTAGAGTCACTACATCTAGAGAGGAAATTTTTCCCTGTGGGCCACAGTATGCATGTAATGATGAGCTGACTGCATTTGTGGTTAGCTATACTGTATTATTAACCACCTCAAGCAAGCTTTTGATTTTGCAACTGCAATATGACCTTTGGGTAGATGGTTTGGGGCCATTTTGATATGCACTTTAGGACATATCAGCAGGACAGCTGGCCGGGTGACCTAGGGTGGGACCACTACAGTAGTGCTATGTCCATCTCCTAAGGAGAGGAGGAAGGAGGAAAAAAAAAAAGCAGAGAGAGAGCAAGCGAGCAAGTCTGAATCTTTTCTGAGCAATTTCCATTTGGACAGTGTCCTGAGTGATACAGAGTAACTCCACAAAAAGCTACCTTCACATTTGCCAACACAAAATGCTAGAGTAGATCCAAAGGCATTTGTAGAAGACAGATATTACACAAAGCAATACTCTGCTCACAGATAGCAAGGGAAAAGGTGTCATGCATGCAGTCTTTTAAATCAGCTGTAAGACAACTATTGCAACGAAATATTAACAAATGTTAAATTTTTGGTGGGATTCTGCCTAAGCTCCTCAGACAAGTGTTTTCTGTTGGCCAGGCATTTAGCCATGCTCAGTACTAGCCAATAAGTAGTACTAGGCATGGGAACTTGCACTGAATTTAGACCTGCTGAATAACGACTCAAACTCATTATGGTGTAAGCAGGTATGTATGCAAGAATGGCAACAAGTTCACCAGCTGGTTTATCATAAGACATCATTTTGTATTATGTTGGGAACTTGTGACCATTAACACTATTACGATAATGTTCTGGAGGTTAAACCACAAAGCAAGCGTCTGCAAATCAGCATGCACTGAAAAGCACTGAAATGTGTTTTAGTGATGGCAAGATTGGTTTTGATGCTTTTCTCCTTTTGTTAACCACCACAAGAGTCTGCAGTACATACAGATATATATTTATATATATTTATATGTGCGTGTATTTTATATATTTTTATTTATATATATAAAAATACATATATAAATATAAACACACACACTATATTTACATACATGCCAGGGCAAACAGAAATCACCTGCTTCCTTGCAATTTGATCAAAGTGTCTACCCATACCAGAACTAATGTATACTTTGGCTGCCTGAAGAAAAAGATAACAATCAAATGAACTTACCATGCCTTCCTGATAATGCCCTACAAGAAGGAAAAAAAAAAAAAGAAAGAAAGCAAAACATAGTTATATATAATTCACTTACATACATTGTGCTGCTAAAGAAAACACCATATGTGGCCAGATCTTTGGCTTGGTGAAAACTGGACTAGATCCATGGAATTAAGAAAATATTCATCAAGTCACTCTAAGTGAGAAACTGAACTGGTCTCAAGTCAGTCAGCATAGTATCTCTTGGCTTCACTGAAGTCTCATGGTGAGACCAGATCTCAGATTTCCTACTGCTGAACCAAATCAACACACCTTGCCTGTGTGAAGAAGGCTTTTTCATGTTTATTTTACGAAAACTTTTTCCTTTCCCTTAAAGAAGCAGTTACCACATCAACTGCAACACAATTACAGCCAAAACAATGCTTGGACTAGGTTCTGAAAATTGCAGTGTTTTGCTCCGCTTGATACCTCATATAAATATTACATACAAATAAATCCGTAAAGATTAATAAGAAGTCAATCATCTGGACTCTCTCCATTCTATTCAAAACTAGGATATTCCACTATTGCTTTCTGTTGGCTTTGAATAACTTTTCCTTTATAAATTGTCCAGTGAGATGGTATGTACAGGGCTTACTACCGCCACTTTATATCTCCAAAGTACAAATGGCTAACAAAACATTAATTTTATTATATTCCTTTCTGAAATAATCTAGTTGTTCTTTATCAAATAAATATCAACATAAAAGAATAAGACACGTCCTTCTAGTTTGTTTGAAGGACTTTTGGACACAATAGGTTTATGTTTATGTTATTTGAACTGTTGCAAAATAAATTTCTTTACATATAGAGATTTTGTATGTCTTTACTGTCTTCTCGTTTATCCTGGTCTCCTGCTTTTAGTTCCCCAGCTCTGCATTTCCCCACCCTTTTTTATTCTTAGAAGCATGTTTGCAGCTCTTGCAAAGGCTAAAATATAATCACTGGCTGATGCATCATCTTCCCTGGAACCCCGATACCAAAATCTAAATATCAGCAAATGGTTGAATTTCTGAGACACATCTGCGTTCAATTACTGAACTGCTGGCAAGAGTGGTGTTGACATACTCAGTGTTACCAGTTATTTCCTCTTGGATTTGTCGAGACTGGAGGATTCCTTCTCGTTTCTGGAAAAAATAAAAAGTGACATTTTTCTCAGTAAAGTTTAATGCTTTGAGTATTGTAAAATTTATTTGTGATCTACACATGTAATCTGATAAGAAACCTGCAAAATAAGAACTTATTTTTTCAAACTTACTGTAATATATTATTTCACCTTGCAAATATTTCAGAAAACTCTATTGAACAATAACAAGAAACTTGAAACTCCACCTGTACAAGGAAGTATTTCTGTCCATTGTTCTTAACTGACTTTTCTTTCAAAGACCCCAATTCAGCAAGACATTTGAAACACCTAAGCACATATGTAAGTATTTTAGTAGAGGTATGTCTTGGTGAGTTGAACTAAGCCTTACATTTCAATGAACAGCAAGGCAGATGGTGCCAAGGCTTCATCTTTGGTAAATTCTCCCTCCCCCCACCCCAGCTAGCTGTTCTTTCTGCGCTGTTCACGCACTTTCTTTTTTGCCTCAGCAATTTCCTTTTTTGACTTCTCTCCACATAAAGGGCTAAATTGGTAGTGACGGAAAACCAAAATGGAAGGTAATCCATTCACAGCCTGATCCAGACCCCAGCCATGTTGGCAGTAATATATCCACTGACACCAATGCCCTTTTGATACAAGAAGCCTCTTGTATGGGAAGGCTGGTGGCCTGTGCCTAGAAGCAGTACACAAAACGGCAGGAGCCAACTCAAATGGTTATCATTTGAGTCAGCCGGAAAATGAAGGAGCTGAAGCATTTGACATAGCTTCCAGTGTGCTGATCACAGTCATCTGCTGGTGGTGTACATACTGCACATATGTTTTGCCTCTCTGTGTATTCCCTCTGTTAATTCTGTTCACTGGAATTAGTGAAATTTTGCAATACAGAGAGAAAAGTCAGGCAAATACTGACGACTGCATGTAAAGTCTAGACATTAGGCAATTACTCAAGATTCTTCACTCCTTGTCATACAAGAAAATGAGAAAAATAAATTCATGCTGGTGCTAGACTTGCCTTCTACGTGGAAAAGAGAAAAAGAACATAACCTTTTGGAAAAGTCCTTCATGCAAACAACTTTTTCTATAAAAAGGGAGGTAAGAGACCAGATGGCTCCTTCCCCAGCAATGAGGCACGTGAACTGGGGCTGCCGTATTTTCCTGCCTTGGAGAAGATAACATGTCCCCCCGGCAGAGGCAGTCCCGGGGTTAGAGATGCATGATGGGCTGACAATTTGGCCTGGCTAAATCTATTACCTCTATACTACGCGAATAAAATATATGAGGATCAAACTTACTTTCTATAGGAAAGCCATATAGCACCTTCTGGGTCACTCCAGACTGGCACTGGAGTTATCCAAACTGTCCTTTCAGCTTAATGATAACCTGGGGGTTTGCCTCTACATTTGTTAAAAGCCTATTACTAAATACCTTACATATTGTTAAATACGCAGTCAGGGAGGAGCTTTAAACACTATAAGGACAGAGTGGAATCCAGAGTTGCATACTAAAAGAGGGAGCGGCTGTTTCAGCGGAATGGCTGCTGACACCTTTTCCCTCACACATCTTTAAAGTTTAATGGAAAACTGCGTTTAGGGCTACCTTCTTCTCCACCTTGTGCAGACAGCAATGAGCATTTGCTCTCAGAGTTACAATCCAGTTCATGCTAAGTCAAGCTCGAATTACACTCCGTTTTTTTTTTCTCCCTTTGCTCCAGGGTGAAAGGAAACCTTATTGTCTCCTGATGCTGTCTGACGTGCTGATGATGCACTGTGGAGAAAAAGCCCTGTCCCTTTACTTTTCTAGAGGCAATTAGCACCATAGCAGTGGCAACTGTTCTCAGTGCAACAGTCTGCTGATAAGGGAGAAGAAAAAGGCTTCTAATGCTCCACCTTCCCTCTGCAAACAAGCAACATGGCCTAACACATTCTCTAGTATTGTTGAAGAACAAATATTTTACTTCTTGATAATCTGGTATTAATACCAATGGGAATTCTGCATGCCAATCCTCTTGTCATTGACAGGAAAAGACAAGACATCAGACCCTAGCTTTATGCTTGCCATCTGATCATCATCATTAATGGAATTTCCACATTGCCCAAATAGCACATTCATCCATTGGACACTTATTTGACCAGCAAGTATCGAGAGTGACCTTCCTATCCTTTCGATTTGTAACAAGAACGGTGAAAAAGTCCCAACAACCACCAGAGAATGGATGTCAGAAACACTAGTCTAAGCACTTTCTCCATGCACGCTACCTCCTATACATCCTTTGCACTTTAAAAACTCCCTATCTCAAAACTGACCCCGACGCTGATGTCACTTGTTTTAATGTCACTTGAAGCTTGTTTTAAATTGGACAGAGAATGACACAATATTCTCCCAAATCCAAAGAAGTGCTACTGAGGAGTGAAAGACTGTCCAGAGATGTTCCTTAAAGATAACAAGCGGCCATAAGTGAAATAACAAAAGATAAAAATAAGTACCAAGTATCTTAAGGTTACTGAGAAATGAGACATAAAACAAAAGATGATTTCCTCTTAAAAAGAAAGCCTGGACACTCATTCCAGTGTCCATAGAAGACTGTATTTGGACAGGCTCGCCACTATTCCCTCCCTAGCTGAAACAGTCCATTAAAGGTAATGCAAGGTCTTCCTAATCACTTCTCATTTTCATTTGGTGACTGCCTCTATAACAAAATGATACTCCTGAAAGCTAGGTAATACATATGGAAATGGAAAGCGCACTGGCAGTTTTCTACAACAGGGGGCCAGCTGCCGAAGTCTCCACACAAAGTCCCACTCATATTAAAAAAAATCCCTCCACTGATTGAATGGGTGGGTATGTACTGTTGTGATCCATTTAGTCTGGTGGACCATGTGTTGTAATTGCCCACCAAGATGAAAAGCAGAAGCATTCTGGAACTCGAAAGAACGTTTGTCACAGACTCAAAAAAAATCTCCTGGGAGCCTGGAGGCAATGCCATTCGAAACTATTTCAGACCTTCCCAGAACTTTCAGAGATGCAGTGTGCCCAGTGCTCTCAGATAAAGCTTGGGAAGGCACACCTTTTTTCTGCTCCCATTAATTTCTTAGCTTTCCTTTACAGTAGTCAGTGCACCCAAGAAACACTGTTCCAGTGCTCAAAATATGCTAAAGCCATCCTGGCTGCTCTGCAAATGCACAAGAATTATTATGCGCTCTCACCCACAGCTCTAGCACACAAGCAAATTGCCATTTAACCATTTGTGTATGTTACAAAAAATAAAAAAAACAAGAGGCAAAATGATGATGATCCGGCTCTCCACAGAAGCTCTCATTGGTTTCAGTAGAAATGATCAAATAGAGCCCAGGCTTTGTTCAAAATTATTTATTCTGTCAAGATGGAAGGAAAGCAAAGTAATATAACAAAATAACCACAAAAGGTCCAAGTATCACAATTTTTCCCAAATCAACTTATAACCCAGACTTCATATGACTCTCATGTTTAACTGCTTTTGTACAAAACAGACAAAGGAAACATAAACTTTCATAAGAACCACATTGGTTACCTGTTGGATATGAAATATGTTTCAGAAATATCTTTGTTCCTGCTTCAATAAACTATACGCAGCCAACATGGCAACCCTCACATTTTATGTGTTTCTAAACCTAACAAAATTATGAAATGCATTAAGGTAGTCTTCCTGTACTTTGCTCTTTGATTTCTCTCCTCTACTATTCCTTCTATCTTTATCAAATCATATACAGGAGAATTTAAAACCAGATACCACCTAGTCTATTGAGCTTCCCTAGGCATGATCTTATTTTACAGACTGTATCGGGCAGGGTTTGGAACATCAGGCATGCAAGCTTAAACAGTAAACGAGGCTTTTGGTTCTACTGATTGTTGATTAAAACTTTCATTGAGTTCAAAGAGTACATGATGAATAATACAGAACCAGTCCCACAGGATATGAAAGACATTAAAAAAAAACCCTCCTATAAAATAAAAATAAAAAATTTCTCAAACACAATTACAGTAAGAATACTGGCCCCCACCCTCAGTTAATGGGAATCAGCATAGCCTTGGAGTTCCACTGATTGGCTTTCATCAAGGATCTGGGTCTGCAGGGTGAAATCTTCTGCAACATTACTTAGATTTTTTTCTGGTACAACTGCTTTCTCTGCAATACACTGGCGCCTGAGCTACAGCTGTGTAGCTAAGAGGCAAAACAGTGAGCCAAATTCTCCCACTACTTATTGGTTTTAAATTGGTTTATCTTTACTGACTTCAGTGGATTTGCTGTTGAACTACATTAGCCTATTAAACAAGAAGAGAATTAGGTCCATTGACTTCAATGGGAATTCTGTCTGGACACAGGGAGAGACTGAAGAACGTAAGATGTATTTTTCTTTTTTAATGTACGCATTCTTCTTTTTGTTTAGCTTCTTTTCCCAAAGATGCCCTGACTGCTGTATTCTTGACTTCTTAGGCTGATTTTGGTAGAACTTGGAGAAAAACGAGTGTGATTAATATATTCATAATATCCAAAAGAAACTGCTTGGAAATTATTTTCATCTTAAGCCTTAGACAAATTAAGTGCAGATTTGCTGGGGTTCTCTTTCATCCTGCGTGGACAAACCCACCAAGTGGAATTTGAGAGTCAACGAATTGCTTCAGCAATACATCAAGGAGACAGAGACTCTCCTTCAAATTTCTCCCACAGCAAATTACCTAATTCCAAAACTTGTCTGATGTGGACGCTGGAAAGCAGTGGTTAGTTTCTGAGATCTATCCCACAAATTTTCAATCATGTACAACCTGAGTAATAGTTCTTAGCACCAGATACTTCAGGGCTACTGCAGTTAAAAAAAATAGACAAGAAAATAAAGAGAGCGGCAGTGTAAAAAATAAAGGCAGAGTTAGTTACAGTGTGAAAAATGAAGGCAGTTAGTTGAAAAGAAAGAAAACCAAATTAAATGGGAAGAGGACAAACAAGATAAAGGAAACAAATCCAACTGAAAGAAAAACGACAAAGAGAATAACATGAAGAGTTTGGATGGATGAGACTCTAATACGGAGACTGACTGGCAAAAAAAAGTAGTTGATGGGTTTTTTGCATGCTTATGAGAAAGCCAACACTGCAATCAGACTAAATTAGCATGCATAAGGCTGAGAAAGAACATTTAGTCACCTAACATGAATCTGAATGTAATAAATGGTGAAAATTCATCACTCAGTGCCAAGGATAATTTGAATCTCCACACAAGTGAGAAGACTGTCAAAAATAAGAAAATAATAATTCTAGAGATCATACTGGCTGATAAATAAATACATTCCAACAATAACAATGCTTCATATATTTTTAATGTCAGAGACTGGCCACTTCTCTATCAAAATAACATATTCTGAGCCACAGCTCGAACCAGCAATGCACTTCCGCCTTTTTCTAGTTGAAGAATTGTCAGCAGACAAGACATATATGTGTGTTTATTGTCAGCCAAAAGATACACACACATGCATAAGCAAACATAAACTCTTCCAGGAGCTGTTTAACACCTCTCTTACCTGAACAACAACAACTTGAATGGACACATGATCTGGGAGTCTGATTGGAGCTCGAAAATACTGTGATAATGCAACCAGAAGATGAAGTATTGCTACGAGACTTTTAGCATGAACAGCTGAAACAGATATTAAAAGCACAAGTTACAAACTGCAAAATAACTATGGCAAATATTTTTGCTTTTCAGGATGCAGGGGGTTATAGGACTCTCATCCTCTTGCTGCCTGGAGCCAGAGGGCATTTTTAAGGCATATCTCCTTTATCTGTCTCCTCCTGCTCAGCAGGTCATGTGAATGCAGCTCATTGAGCAATATGTGTCAGTACCACAGTGTTAGCTTTTGCAATATGTCTGGATGCCTTAGGTTTGTGTAGATGGAAATCTAAACCTAATCCAAAAGCCAGGTTTCATGTACGGCAGCTTAAAGTGCTGTCTATGCAGTCTCTTTGCTGTTCCTTTATTCCCTTTATTTCAGTAAGGATTTACGGACTATCAGAAAGATATTTTCGTATTCATAACATGCACTTATTCATTTTTAAGTGTCACAATGTCTGCAGGATGATAAACGAGCCTATTTTGGCAGAAGCCTTAAGCAATAACTTACTAAACTCAATGACTCAAACATTCCTTATGAAGTTGTTATAGTTCTTGTTATTGAAGCTTTTTCACAGCAGGTTTCATATGGGTAGTTAACACTAACATGACTTACAAGATATCAGAAGCCATTCTGTGGGAAATCTTTAATCAAGTATCAAACTACTGGCATAAAAGTGATTCTTATTTCTGATTTTTAGTACTTCCTTTCTTCTTCTTCTTCCTTTTTTCTTCATTTATAGACTTTCCGAAAGAAGTTTTCTGAAAAACTGTTTGATAGCTACAGTATGGTTCACTTAAGCTTTTTGTACACAAAGTAACCAATAACTACTACCTTACTCCATTGGTAAAGCAGCAACAAATTCACTAAAATATCCTTTTTCTTCATTTTCCAGTCCAAGTCTCAACTATGCAGTGGAGATTTCTCCACCTGCCCATACCCATAAAATTCGGCATTGCTTGCAAATTTTGCTGGGGAGGCAGGGGGTCAGGGATGAGGTGCTTTAGCAGAACACTACAGAGATGTCTGTCTGCCTAGCATCGATGTGTGCTACAGCTGGCTCCAGCTGTTGCTGTCTCTCTCTTTAGCTAAATTTTAGCTCTCAAACACATGTAAAACATTAAATTAAAACTTGTCAGGCCCCTCCAAACACCCCACATCCAGCTGCATAACAGAGAATGGAAAAAAAATAGGAGGAGATTAGAGAGAGAAGGGGACAGGAAACTCAATGGGACCACATGAAGGGGAAAGTCAGCCATGCCTAAAGTTCACTCTTCCTCCCTGGAGCTGTTTCTCTCTCTGTCACAGATTTGTTGTGAATGGAGTATCTGATACAAAACAGCCCAGGCCAAGACAAGTAGAGAAGATGGGGAACAACTGTTATATTCTAGTCAAAGTATTCACCAGTGTCAAATGATTCTGAAGCAGATTGAAGAGGCTAATTTTCTAAAAGGGTTGACAACCTACTTCCTGCAACAAATTTCCACTAAGATAACTCCTGCTGTGCTACTGATGCCCTCTCTATGTAGATATTGCTGTGTTCATTGTTAATACAGTAAAACAGGAAGGGTGAAGTCCTGACCTTGATGAGAATTTTGTAATCAAAATTAGTGGTTCAGATTTCATCCTAAACATTCAGAAATATCATTCATATGTATGCTGCACATCTTATACAAAAGAGGAGTCTCTGGACCTTTCCTTCAGCCCACCTACTACATTTATGCAGGTATTTGCTCCTTTCAGCAAACCAATTTAGTAACAGAAAACATCTGGTATGCACACAGACTTAAGAATAGAAATACTGTATTTTGATAGTCCCTGAAAAGGCAGTGGTTTATTCAAATTGGAGGTTGAGCAGCGCTAGAGAAAGTAGACTGTGCTGCACCCGTTCTCCCATTCCTTCTACCTCCCTCTACTGTAGGGCAGCTCCTACCATAAATACCAGCTTTCAGTCTCCCGTTAGCATCAGATATTTAAGAATTCCAGATAGTACCTATAAGCTCTTGGCTGTTGACAAACGAGAACAGCATAGAAAACACTCAACTTACAGTCAACGTTCCACTTGATGCTTCTTGGCGGGAGTTTAAGAGTTTCATTGATCTTTTCAAGAACTGTCTGTAGCTTCTGTTTCTGAGCAATTTCAGACTGAGTAACTTCAGCAACATTCAGCTTCTCACTTTCAAGTTTCTCTGAGTGATAATAGAAGAAAAAAAGCAGCCAGTCGACTCCATGAGAAACACAAAGCGATTCCATGCACCCAGACACATATTCAGGGGATATTAAACATTCTAGTTTTAAAATTATCTGGTCTCTCAGACTTTCCTTCCAGAGCCACTTTCCCCTGCACTTCTGAACTCATAAGGGTACAGGCCACATTTTCCCTTTATTTCCCCATTGCCAGGGGAAAGGCAAAGTATTAATGAAAGCCACACCACTGGCTAGTAAAAATCTACTGCAACTCCCTTTAGGGTACATCAGACTAGAAGGTAAAGCCCATTACTTCTATTACTACTGGATAAAGTGTATGCTCCATGTTAGAGGCCTGTACAGCAGACTCTCAAACCTGAAAGAGACTTTGAGATTGCTTTCACCAGTTCCAGTCTCACTGCTTCTCCCTCAGTCTCCAGAGATTTACAGATTTTACTTGTCCCACTTGAGACAAAAGTGAAGTGATACCACATTTATATAGGTGAAAGATGCACCCAATAAATGCAAATATTTTTGGAGGTTTGAAAGCAACTAAAACCTTGCACAATTTTTTTCTGTGAAACAATAGCCCTTGTCTGCACTCAAAATTTGCAATAGATGTTAAAACATTTTATGAACTGGTTTATTAATAATGGATACAGATTGCTGGGCTTATATAAATATGGCTTAGCTTGTTTTAACCAGATTTAGGCAAAATCAGTAAAAGTCTGTTGTGAACTGTGTCTACACAGTAGATTGTAATGGTTTAGACATATCAATCAAAAGGAAATTACTTCGTTAAACTACTGACAATGTGAGCATGAACGAGTTTCAATTAACTGAAGACAGATTAAGATGTGCAAAATGAAAATGGGCAACCCATTTGAACATGAAAAAACAGTAAAAGTAACTGATGTTTGTCCTAACTCAAGAGTACCAGCACTCTGCTCCATGGATTTAACAGAGATGTGAGTCAAAAGATAAACACACTCCATTATTATTACCAAGAAAGCCAATGGTTCCTAACTTTTTTGTATAACTGTCAGGAACCTCACAACCATTAATAGTAAGTGAAGAAAATTGAGCAATAAAGCCTACCTGATAACCACACAGAAATAAAATACTTTGTCTCCTACAGATTTACTTCTACAAAACTTTGTAAGAGTTGATCTTGTTCTCAAAGTCAATTGAATATCTTCCCAAACATAGTGAGGCTGAGCTACTAGCATATGAATGCTGCCTAAGAGGCTGCTGTCCCTGAGGGTTTCTTGTACCTGCACAGAGATCAGTCTGTGCATGGTCTCACAACAAAACGGAAGTCTTTAGTTAGCACAGACCTGATCCACAAGGAATGAAGGGTAATGGAAAAGATTCCACTGAAATCTGTTATATTGGATCAGTATACTCAAGAGTCAAGCTGCATGTGATGTGCATTTTTTTGGTTTTGTGTGAAGTCACTGGAGGTCTGCCCATGAGAATCAAATTGCCCAGTCTGGGCCATATCCATTCTATCACAATATATTCAATAGCTTAGCCATTCACAGAGGGAAACAGTCTATATAGCTTTTATTGGAAGTGCTCACATGATGTTTCAAGATTAGTTTAAGACACTGAAAAGAAATTTACTGGAGACTTTATGAGCTGTAATAGCTAAGAAAGTGGCTTCCAAGCCAACAGTTAAAAATCACATGCCAGCTCTGCATTAACAGTCTCTTTTCTCTATCTGTTTCTCAGCTGAAGCTCAGTTTGCAGTCCACTGGGCATCATTACCTCAGTAATGTTAAGGGCCAGACATCAAATCAGAAAAATTCCAACTTTCCAGAGGAACTTCAAGATGTGAATAAACTGTAGTATGGAACCAGCACAGATTAAAAACATCCACCATTGTACTTAAAATACCCTTACTTTCAAACTTACTTTCCACTTGTAACATGGTTACGTTTGTACAGCACATATGCAGATAATAAATTTAATTGGAGCGGATACTGCTGCCAAGACAAAAACCGTCCCTCTCTAGCACCCCAGGTAGGCTTTATGCTGTTCTCATCAACTACAGAGCACCGCACATTGCACCGTAGCTACGAGGACTGTGCTTCCTCTATGCTGCAGCATACAGCCTATTGCTCAAGAGTCTCATAACACAACACTATTTTTGCATCACTTCGGAGTCTTGGTATCATCTTACATTTATGCCACTAAGCAGGAACGAGCGATCCACTTACTGACAAAGTGCCCCAACAGCATGCGTATATATTTTTTCTTACCAAATAATTTCTGCAATACTTGTCCATCATACAGGTCTTCAGCCAAGTCTTTCACAATAATCCTCTCTCCTACCAACACATCATTAATCCAGTCAATTAATACCTATATGGGAAACACAAATTTGGCAGGATTATACACTATTCATTTGCAATTTAAAACACATGCCATTTTGTACAACAATGAAAATACTCAGCAATAAGAGTATCAAAACTGCAATGGTTCAAAACACAATCAGTCTGAAATGCCATCAGACGAAATTAGGAAGGGCTTAGGCTTACAAGGAGATAAGAAATATGTGCCAATTATACCAAGTTTCCTCTGTCTGATGCACTCAGACACCATTTTGACTCTTCTAAGGGAGCTGAGTGAATGTAACACAAAGTCTAAACTAATACAGTATTGATGCAGTGCTTCCTTAAGTGAAATTTGTCCTTCTGTTTCAGTAGTATATTAACATTTTATTGGGAGGCAAAATGTGTTGAAGTCATTTCTAATGAAGCTTCTTGCAAAAGACCCAAAACCAAGAATCAGAAAGAGTAAGAGGGAAGTCGGTGTGAATTTCGACTCAGTATGAATTTGGACTCAGTATTTTAATCCAAATCATTAGTCTCTATAGGCTTTATCTAAAGATACTGCAAAAAACGATGTGCTCATTTCACTGGGATGTGTGCACCATGTGGTTCCATTTAATTAACATCTAAGTGCTTTGAAGTGTTCAAATGAAAGAGGCAGGAATGGCATTAAAAATAGTTTCACTTTCTTGAAAGTGTTTACATGCTTTTCATTACCTTCATTAGTTCTTGTAATTTTGGGTCATTTCTGGAATTTGGATCAACCATTGTTCGGACTTCATTTTCCTCTGGAAGGTTTAAAAGATGGATATTAGAAACTATTACAGGCATAACACTTTATTTTATATCAAGCTTTTACGTTGAGATGTAAAATTGTTATGAATTACCTAGCATAGTGTCCTCAGGGTCTAGTTCAAATGGAATTGGACTGAGAGGTAAGTTAATGGCATTTATTCCTTCTTCCTGTAATTCAGATACTAGGAAATAAAAAAGAGCTTGGTCAAATTTCAATTCAATTTTACTTAGTATTTCACTCTTGCTAAAAATAGCATTAATTGTATTAATTTCTTTATAGGAACATGACTATTAGATAAGCCACTGAGTATAATTACAGCAATAAAATATAGCTAACAAAAATGGGAGGCCCAGTCAAACAAATCTTGACTTGTATAAGTAGCTTTTGCATGGGTAATGGTACCGAAATCAATACAATTTCCTCTAAGCCTTTTCAGGATAAGGTCCATTATTCCTCAAATTTTAAAATGCTCACTCACGTTTTAGTGCTCGTGACATTTAAAAAAATGAATCATTTTAGCTGAAGGAAACAATTACTCCTCTCAGCTACGCCACCCATGCTCTGAAACTGTTTCAAGTTTGGCTGCTTAAGCAGACGTGGATCTAGCTGTACATCTGCATAGGAGCTGCCAGACTGACAATTCAGGATTGAAGGTGCAGCCGCAGCACACTGTGCTCCAGCATGCTGCTCCCTTCGTTATTCAGGTCAGAGACCAGCTGGAGAAGACTGTGGGTTGCTTCCGGTGGGTGTCCTTGAGTTTTCTTTGGCAGAAGCCATGGCAGCAGGACACAGGGGGAAGATAATGAAGCCTCAAAAGTAATGCCTCCGTGTGGAGTCCAGATACCAGCCGGGAAAGAATCTGACATGGGAGTGGGGAAGTAATCCAAAATCCCACCATTTGGATGTGCCCACAGTTGTCAGGAAATATGGCTGAGTAAGAACTCACCCACAAAGTCCCCTAACGCTACAAAAAGCAACATCCTTGTGATGCATGCTCTGGGGGCAGTAGGAACAGAGAGATCCAGAGAAGAAGCATAAAATTAATCCTGCCACTAGTTCTGTACTGTACAGGTTCTCTGCCTGCTACAGTTCAGAGCAACTTCATTCATGCCTCCAGGTGACCCCAACTTTAACAGGTTGCAAAGACAAAACAATGCCTGCACTGCCCAAACAGATCTCTATAAGAGAAGAGAATAAACACAAACAAGCCAATGTGCTAACCCTATAGTTATGGATACTACTCAGCACTGCAAAGGGGGGGTACCTGCTTCAGTGATCAACCAGATTTGTAGCTGCTTTGTAACCAAGCAGTCAATATAAATTGATTTACAGAACCAGGGAAGAGGCTCACTGTCTTTTGAATGACAAACAATGTTGTTTTGACCACTCATTTTCCAGTGCACAGACTTTCAAAAGAACTGATCATTAGCACACCTGTTATTTAAACTTAAATAACTTAATGAACCGAAATATTGGTTTACAGGTACATGCAGATTCACCATCTAACATTTCAGGTTCACTACCTGAAACTGACCTACCTTCCTCAGGTTATTTTGAAAATGACTCCAAAAAAATTGTGTGTGGAGAAAACAGAAAAATAGGAAGTGACAGCAGACAGCCTGCGTTTTGTTCCCAGCCCTATGACTGCCTTGTAATTTAGCTTTTAGAAAACTGTTTTACCTCTCTGTCTTAAGTTCTTGTGTGCAATAAAAATAGCTCAGTTTCACATGGACACTGTGACAATTAGTTAGTTGGTGTGATAACAGTACTTAAAACTTTGCAGATAGTTTCTATGCTTTGTGAAATGCTCTGCCAGATGAAATGCCTATGCACATTTTAAAAGTCTGTGTAGCAATACTCATGAATCTATGTAAGATTAATAGCAATAATGGCTGTTAGAATGCTTATTGCTTTTAATAGTGCAAAAACAACTTTGAAAAGTCCACTACCTTCCGTATTAACTTCACTCCATACACTCATCATACTTACGTAAAATACAAATACTGAGCAGCTCTAAAGAGCAATAAAATAATGCTGACAATAATAGTTCCCTGGATTGTTGTATATCCTCTAAAACTGAAGGCTGAAAGCAATGGACCAAATTAATCCCTCATGTAACTCCATCAAGTTCTAAGGAGTTATAGCAAGAATGAATTTGGTCTAGCATGCACAATCTCAGGAACTGTTTACACTTAATGGCAATTTTTTGAACTGCTAGCACTCCCTGGAGAAAATCATTGTTGGTTTCATCATCTTCTTTGAATTTTTTTTTGTTTTTGTTTTGGTTCAAAGCTGTTACGGACATAAAAAAAAAATCACTGGATAGAAAACTTCCTTGTGGTGGTCTTTCTGTTCTGAAACGTGTAGTTCATGAAGAACTTTTGCACAAAGGTTCCTAGGCAAAAACTTTTTTAACATCAGTCTCAGGAGGGAGCATAGTAAATAAAATCTGTTCAAGCTGCATGGCTCCACTGAGGTCTCCTATCCGAAAGGGCTGGATGCTCTGCTTGGGCAGGACACACTGGAGGAAGCAGTCAGCTCATTTTCCTAGTGAAGGACAGTGGTGGAAAGCTTTTGGTTCCTCTCTCCAGGAGGAGACTCACTAGCAGATCTTGCTGAGACTTCTCCAAGGAGACTGAGTGGACTTTATAAGGCATTCTTTACAAGGCAGTTGCCCACTGAAATCCTCCATTTTTGTCCTCTAATGTGCATGATGCACGACTATTCCACCCCACTTTTAATAACAGGACTGTCACTATATTATCATAGTTCCTGGAAAAAGAGAAAACAAAGAATATGCGATCGAAAAAAGCACATACATCTCCCTAATCTCTGAATTTTAATCACATGATCAAGTAAAAGATTCATATATTTTTGTGTGAAAGGGGAACATTAAATACAAATAAAATTGTATTAAAATACATGAACTCAATATAAACAATCTGTTCTGGAATGCACTGCAAGTGCCATGTATAGTGTACAGTACAGGCTAAGCCCTGCTTTGAGGTAGGCAAGCAGTGGTCTTGTTGCCCCCGAGCAGCCAGCCCTAACAGAATATGTTTCTCACACCTGCCCTAGCCACATGCAGAGCCTACCCAATCCACAGCACACGTCCAGATGATCAAAGATCCCAGTTGGATCCCACTTGCCAGACAGAAGACAGCGATACTCCCTGCTCTCCTTCCTTGACACTGCATTCTGCAGCACACAGTACGTACTCCAGGTTGATGTTAGTCCTGCCATAGACTCCTTCTGCCCTCCTGTCCCCAGCATGATGGAGAAACCCTGGGCCTCATAGCATCTTTTTCATTTCTTTCCCAATATGGAAGAGGAAAGATTTTGCCACAGATTAATAACGATATTAAAAGCACTGGGTAAGAATATATG
Organism: Dromaius novaehollandiae; assembly: GCF_036370855.1. NCBI lineage: Eukaryota > Metazoa > Chordata > Aves > Casuariiformes > Dromaiidae > Dromaius > Dromaius novaehollandiae. The sequence continues at coordinate 59,998,426 of NC_088102.1, forward strand.
CATTATATCAAGTTGTACACAACGAGAAAGAAAATGTGTTACGTAATATAGCCAGAGCTTTCTAAGAACTTCCATCAAAAAATTTCCATGACAAACCACTACACTTAGGTGTTTATAGAGGAACCACAAAAATGTGACTGAGGTTATGAGTTTGCATACCACAGTTTCAGCAGCGGAATCCATTTTTCAGCTGCTTTTCATTTGTTTTAATTAATTTTCATGAAAATCACATCAGCAATTCTTGTACTTTAATAAAAACAAAGCACACAGGTTTTGGGAGAATTTTTGCAGCAGCTGAAATTAAAACATCATCATCTCATTTATTGAAATACTTTGAAGAATGACTTACAACATCAGCAAGGTCTCTTCCCTCTGTCTTACAGTATAAAAACCCAGGAAGGGAAGAGGGAACGTGGCTACAGCAGCTAATGTACAGGAGTAAGACTTGCCCCCTGAAGCCTGGGGCAGGTCAGCTGAAGGAGCATGTCCCCAGGGCTGCCTGCTCCATGCCAAGGGCTCCCTGGCCACGGGATGACCCCAGGGGCAGAGGAGAGCGCTTTCCTCCTCTCACCTCTGCTGCTGCTGCAGCCAAGATGCAGCCAGTATGTGGACTACCATGGGGCTAATTCTCCTTCATGCTTAATCTGGCGTAATTAGGGGCTTTATACTTTTGGACCTGAGAGAAAAATCCAGCCATACAGGTTTTTACAATCACTGGGCTGAGTGGAATTGAGGGTTGAATATACTTTTAAGGCAAGATCCTTAAAAGCAATGGAGTTGCACACAGCACAGACAAGTCTCTGTGCATTGGCAATGTGGAAGTCCCAATTTTAACTCTGGCTAAGGAATGGATACTTTTCTCCTCAGACTTCTGAGTAATTTCCACTTGCCAAATTTCTTATGATGTAATCAAGTGCAACTCCACTGATATCGGCTGTCAACAGACTTCCTCATATCATGCCAGCACCAAATTTGGCCCCAGAGCTGGGGAGTCCACAAGCTTTTATCAATAGTGACCACAGCAGCTGTTTTAAGCTGGACAGAGTTCTTACTCTTTCAGATGATGTAGGATTACAAGGTCATAAACCTACACTATCAAATCCATGCGAGTGCTATGAGCCAAACTTTGCCCTTTGATGCAAGCATCCAACTGCCATCAAAACTGTTGGAAGCTGAACACATCTGAAAGGGGAGTACTGCCCATACGGTTTAAATTGGCTTAATTCCTCTAGTACATGCAGCCTGTTGCTCCACACTGTATTTATTAGACAGTTTCATTTGGGTTTTTTACTTGTTTATTTTGTGTGCTGAAGGCTTTTTCCTGCCCCATTTAGTATTCAGGGCTTAATAACATTCTGATTTGAATAAAAACACATCTTATAATTTAACTGAGCTCAGAAATGCCACATCATCCAATGCACTCTCTGTGGCTTAGATGTATTTTAGCATATCTGCCCAAAGAATCTTAAAACAATTATGGCAAGATGTAGTGTTAAATGGTCTCTTTCTCTGAGTACGAAGCCATGTCCTTCCACATCACTGATTCTGTACCTACAAAATTAAAATCACTCAAGTGCTACAACATTAACAGATTAATTCTGTAAATTTGTGATCATCTATAGGGGTGAACATTACTGTTGGAAGAGCACAGTGATATAATATTTTTAACCTCAGTCTTTCAAAAAAGATATAAACACACACATATATATACACTTAAATATATACATACATACTTTTGCATTTCTTTATATATGCCTTAAAAAAAAAAAAACAAAAGACTTTTTTCCATTCAAGGTCTTCTCCACCATTTTTTAAGGCTACAAACACTTTGTTTTCCTTTGTGGAAACTGACAGTTGGTAATATTCACATGACTCCAGGAATTTAAGCTTTATATAAAAAATCAAAAGGAAAACTACCTGTTATTGCAAACTACTACAGCAGACAGTAGTTTTATGTACAGTGTCTCTGTCTAAAGCTACTTTTTCCTGGAACAAGCACAACTTGGAAAGCTAGCTGCAGACAACATATTGCCAGAGTTACACTGGATATTTGTATATACACCCACATTCAAACATTCATGCATATGCTACATACATTTATGAAGCCAGAAATTACAGCCTGTTTAGAAAAACGTTGATTTCCAATAGGAAATGTCTTTGCTGCTCTTGTACAGACAGCAAGATCCACTCAATTACAGCAGAGCCAAATTTAGATTGTTTTTGGTTTCATATTCTCCTTACTGGGAACAAGTTTCTGATAAACGCTTGTGACCTTGATGGCTTGCTTTTGTAACCACTTATGCACAAGAGTAGTTTTACACAGCTTTACTTCTTTCATTGACTTGAGAGTCTGCAATGCAGAGTATAAATGACTACCTGTGTAGATTTCAGTGGATTTATCCTGATTTATACCAGCTCACTCGCTTAGTGTGATTCCAGTTCTCCCTCACACACTCCACTTTTACACCCTGATATCATTCCAGTGGAGTAATTCTGAATTTGTACTGGCAAATGTGAGAAGAGATCCAAATTACCTAACATGGTCAGAGAGAAGAGAGAGTGCGCAAAAACATTTTCAAAAATTCCAAGTTTAAGCTTTCACAAAATGATATTGTTTACTCAAGCAAACTTTGCAATCGCTTTCTGGACCATATCCAAAATGTTATTTTCTAATGCTAATGTGTGTGCATCTTGTAAGTCCACAAAGGGAAAAGAAAATATTAATCTAAAATGGTACTGCCTAATTTTCTTGAATACATAATTCATCCAGCGTGCATTTTGGCAGCTCAGCTTTAACTCTGAAACAAAAGAAATCTGCACAAAAGACAATAAATCTGCATTACACATGGTACTAAAATGATCCAGTGGATTTATAGATGTTTACAAGTTTGCAGAGTGTGACACAGCGTCCACCAGAAATTCGATATTCACAGCACAAAACATCATAAACATATGTCTGCAACTACAAAAGAGCCTTTTTATGTGGGGATCATTGTTAAAATTGTCTTCAGAACATAAACCTTAAGTTGTAAATGCTCCTCCCCATTTATTCTCCAAGACATAACAAATGAGGAAAGAAAAGCAGAGATATGTTTGTAATTGAAAATGTTTCTCAGGAAATGATCTGTACAGGAACATCATTCTCATTCCATTAACTGCTGACTCCAAGCCAGCCATTTGTAAAAGTAAATAAATATGCAAACTGGCTGACAACAATGTGCCTCCCTTTAATGTTACTGCATTAGTACCCAGTCTCCAAAAAAGAATCTATTTTCTTTTCTCATTTCTCCATTAAACCAAACATGGCACATATGCAAAATGAATGACAGAAATACTGTACACAAAAAAAGAATGGGAGAAATGCTATAATTTAATTTTCATATATGCAATACCAATTAAATGCTCATTGCCTTGAACTTTCTTGAAAGTCTAAAGCTGCTCAGAAGTACCTCAGTGCTTAGTTTGTTGTAGCTAGTGCTCTCTTTCTTCTTTCCAATAAAATGGAAAAAAACCTCTCCATAGATTGACAAATCCCTGGTCTGAGTAGGTAAAAAGAAACAACAACAAAAAAACAGGAGCAAAAACAATCCTTTTAAAGCATACACGTGATTTTCTTAGCCACATTGTAAGTGGCCTCATTAAACCTTACATGCTTTCACATTTCATTTGGGATGAAGTCCCTTTCTCAGAATTTTCCTGTAGTTTCTAAGAGGTAACAAGAAGTGTCAAGCTAAAGTAGATGCCGGTCATTCCATTCATTCCTTCAACACATTCTCTCAACACATCTTTTAAAATACATAAGCAGTATCTGCAGATGTTTTGTAAAGCCTGTCGCCCTATAGAAGTACTTTAAATATCATTGAAAAAAAAAAAAAAAACCACAAGGCTGCATAAGGAACAAAGGCAGACAGGAGTTCAAACTACACTGAAGAACTAACTATGCATATGTGAAATGTTATGACCATTCCAGGTCCTTATCAGAACTTGCTATGGTGAGTTTGACGGCAGCTTGAAACTCCTGAAACAGTCTCAAATGCCATGGCAGGGTCCTTGTGCAGAAGATACCTGCAAGTTGTTAACCGGTCTGCACACGGTATCCTTACATGCAAATTATTTTATTGAGGCAAATCCTTTGACAGCTAAGAGTTCCAATTTATTGAGGTGCCACACATCTCAGAACTACACGGGATGCTCAGGGTTATGTGGAGACAGGGGGAGCATTTGTATCCTCCACACCAAAAGTGGGAAGCCTGTATTTCTTGAGTTACAAGGAATTCACAGCTAGCAACACATGGAAGAGAGTCAGACCAGTTGGCACAGTCCCGACCCTAACCAAGGGGAGGCAATGGTCCATCTTACATGTTCACCAACTGGCTACAATAGTTTATTTCCAAATACTGTGGAGTGGAGAAGCTAATTTTACAGGACTGACTTTTGCCTCATGTTCTCTGATTCACCAACCAGCTAACAGTAGTTCTTCCAACATCAACATGGGGCGCTCATGCAGAAAAGACAAAACCAATGATCTGTTCCAAGAAGTCTTTCCCAGCTCGACAAGTTCTAGCTTTTCCTAAGGGAAAACCCCAAAATAGTTCTTAGGAATGTAAGGGCACACTAGTAGCAAGTTCAGGATTTCCTGATTTTTTTTTTTCATTTCTTCTTGTGTATATAAACGTTTTTGAAGGAGAAAAAATTAAGCGACAGATCCATTACATCTCAAAAATCTAAACGACTTCTTGGAGGAGTTAGAAAAATGATTACATTCACTGGGAAGCTAATATTTCTTTTCAAAGACAGACCATTGGTTTACATATCACATGCAGCCACAGTTCTCAAGCTGCAACTTTTAGAGCTGCTTCTCTTTTATAAAAGCATCTGGTGGTCTTCAAGGAATGACTTTGCAACAAAGGATTAAAACCTTTGTAGTAAGTGGCTACGTATTTTTACAACCCAGAGAGGGGGAAAGAAAAAAGAAAAAGAAAAGAAAAGAAAAAACTTTATTTTCTTCTGAGGAATCTTCATGCTTCAAGTTCCTTCTTTGGTATCAAAGTCATCCAAGATAAAGTTTGAGGGTGACACCAAAGCTGGACAAGTAGCAAAGATAAGAGTGACGTGAAGAGACGAAAATAATAATAATAAAAATAATAATAATAATAATGGCTACAAAAATGCAGATTTATGACTTATGTGCATAACAGAACGTGATTGGTGGAAACCCTCCCGCTCTTACCCAGCTGTCCAGACTGAAGGGTCATTTCAGGGACAAAGAGTAGTATATTATGGCTGTGGCAATCCCCGATTTCATGACAGCCCTTTGAGGGCTTTGGTCAGCTGGCATAAAGCACAGTGTGGTATGATCAATAATATGGATGTGGTATCCTCCTAAAATGCATTCACACAAAAGTGTAAGAAGATGATGCAAGACAGTGCTTTGGTAGCATAGGCTGGAAATACTGTTTGGTTTAGGAAAGCAGTTAGTTCTCAATTTGCACAGCATCATCCCCATCCTACAAAGAGTAGAAAGTGATGCAATTCTACATTATGGGATACATTTATACATTCTCTCTGTGGAGACACGAATCGCACTTGTAAAAGGGAAGCTAGGTACTTAAAAATACGGCCCCAATAGGAAGTCTGAAGTAGAATGGACAGTAGTGCCCATACCTCTTCATTCCCAAACTCATGTCACAGCGATGAGGTCACCCTTCCTTTCATATAACCAGCAGTAATGATTTTTATCCAGCCCTGTGTGCTGTCCTTCAAGGGCACTGCCTGGTACCCTACTGCGCACTTCTCATCTTGCTCATTTCCTTATAAAACTCAAATAGCTGCTCCAACTTCCAAATGCCCCGTCTCAGAAAAATTACCTGACTGAATTGTTCATCTGATTATGGTGTTCACGTCTTTCTTAATTAGGAAACAAATGGTAAGCACTATAAGCACCAGCATTGTTAAGGCTAAACCTGCAGCTCTGAACTGCACATGCATTGCAATCTTCTTTCCAAGAATCACAAACAAGCAGCAAGTTCAGAGCAGCATTTGCTACCATCTGTCAAACACTGTCAGACAAGGGAAACACCTCTGTGTATTATTGCTGTTAAATGCATTCCATGGGTTCTTATCATTACCAGATTATCAATTTCAGCATCCAAAACACTGATACCAAGAGTAGCTGTGGCATAGGTTTTCCTGTTTTGGAAGTGAACACACCAAAAATTACTATTCAATCATCCAAGTAAGCAACCTTCAACAGACTTTTTTTTTTTTTTTTTTTTTTTTTTTTAAAACACAGCATTAACACACTTTCAGAGTTTCCCAGAAACAATCTGCAACCTGCAGTTCTTGATGGCATAACTGATTTTAATATACCAATTACGGAATGTTTAATAAAATGGAATAATGTAACACTAAACATGAATATTAAACTTGCTTACTGCATGATACACAGCTGATTTGAGAATGCCTATCTGAAGCATGCTTTTGACAACAAATGACAATTTTCCCTAGGCAGAAATTCAAATGGTAAAAATCACTGTTTTCACATTGGATCTAGCATTACTTAGGGACTGAATCTGTACCAAACTGATGTTAAGAGAATCACATATTCATTTGAAATGCCCCCGGGATGAAACTCTTAATTAAATCTCACTGATACTGCAGAAATATTTTCATGGAACAGCATCTGTAATGAACAAACTACAGTATTATCTTCCTCTGTTATCCAAGAAGAGCAAAGTCTGAGAAACAGCAAGAAGAAAATAAACTCCCATTCTTCAAAATATTAGAAAACAAAAAAAACCTTTGACAAAAAAATTACGGGCAGAAAATAATATTCATAAGAGTATTACTCACAGAAATCAAGGAGAAAAATAACTGAATAACTGAGAAGGGTCTAGTCTCCTACCTTTAGGGCAAAATGCTCCACAGCCCATTGTACGGTCGCCAGGCCACCTTCATAGCGTACCTCAGGGAGAACTGTCGTCTTTAAGGTGTTCCAAGCCCCTTGTTCTGCAGGCCCCTTTGCTGCTGCTCTTCTCAGAAGCTGTATTAGCTTTAGAGACTGTTTTCAGACAGAATGGTCCAAGCACATAACAACTCTCAGCTCAGAGCATCGCTTCAGAACAAGTGACTGACTGCCTATATAATTTAATATGATGCCACATGAGACTCATAGACCATCTGCAAAAGAAACTAAATCTGCTTTTTGCAGCTTGGTAAGTCGCATTCTGAAAGCTGGGATGCAGTTTTGACTGTGTGCTTTTGTTATCTGTCATGTAACTGAATGAAAGGCTCAAATGGCACGTGTAAAGCACATGTTTTTACCAATCTGATAGTCCATTTCTGCTGTAGATAACTTCTATTTTTCTCCCTCACAGCTGACATAAAGTCACTATTCCCTTTAAAGTATAGAGAAGGTCTGGGCACAGACATGGCAGTATTGGAAGTGAAGGTTTACTTATTTATTTATTTTTGGAAAAACAAAGGCTGGTTGAAGACCAACGTCAATGTGAGCCACAAAATCTTTGAAGCCTGTTGCCAGAATTAAGATGCATGTGTAATGTGATCAAATTCAGGTCCTGATCACTGTACTTCTTTCTCTATAAATACTTCCCCCACTAAAACAATTAGCAAAACTCACATGGAAAAAGGATTAAACTCCAAAACAGACAAAAACATATACAAAACTAAGAAGCAGGGGAAAAGGACAGGCATGAGCCATCGAAAGAGTAATAAACCACTGGTAAGAGATGAACTAGTCTTATGGGCTGTAGGCCCTTCCAAAGAGGGATAGTAATGAAAAGATAACCTAGAGCAATTACTTACTCAGGATAAAAATCAAACTGCTATGAAGTTTCCTACAAACTAAAACTTTTCAAAAGCTGTAAAATGTTTAAGAGTCTGTTTCAACTTGGAGCAGAATGAGAGAAATGACACATCCCTGGCTCACTCTTAAGTGAAGGAAAACGGTTACATTTCTTGTTTCCAGTTGAGCTTCATTTAAAGTATCAGTGCCAAAAGGCAAGTATGGAGAATTGAGATGTATTTCTTATTTAGGGTTATTCAGCTGTGCTACATGGCAATCCTCCTCCAGGTTTTGTTTCAGATGTGAACCCTTGCGAAAAAGTCCCTGTGTTTTCATCACTGTTCTGAAACCACATTCTCCGCCAGTCCTGGAGCCTCTCATACACATCAGTCTGCAGTTACTGGGTCACTCCTAGAAGAAGTTTTCCTCCTGCCAAAAGCGCTATTCTATGTTGTATTTGCACGCAGTAATGGGGCTCCCCAGTCTCACTCCTGGAGTCCCATTGCTTTCTGGCACTGGGAAACTGGAATGCTGAACTGCTGAATAACAGCATTCAATTACAGGACAAAACTGAGCTGAAAGTTCTTTACCAAGCCTTCCTTCTCTTAATTTCTGAATAGAACAGTAAGTGTCTCGGATATCTCCAAAGCACAATTGCCCTAATGAAATAAGTACAGCTAAAGGAATACCAGTTTCCACTTGGAACATTAAGGAGGATGTTGAAGGTGTTTGTATCTGTCCTATGAATATTCACAATCTGAAGCCACAGCAACCTGCATCATCTATTAAATCTAAGTGATTCCTTTCATACCACTTTTTCACGTGCACAAAACTAGCTATTCTTCAAAAATAGTGAAAGTTGGTCTTTTTTTATGATGAATTTTTATACCTACAGTAATGCCCAAAAAATAATGTCCATGTAAACTGTTTTAATGGGTGTAGTTACAGTACAGTAAGAAAGTTCTAAGCTGACCTAAAGCAGAGCTTCTTTCTCAAAGGGCATAATACGGCAAGAAGTTGACAGTACACGTCTGAAGAGCATAGTTTGGGGACAGCAACGCCGAGCAGAGGAATTTCTAAACATACTCTGTGCAATCCATTTTCATTTCTCACAAGCATGAATTCAAGTGGGACTTAATTTCCAATTCCTGTAATCTAACAACAGCAACAAAATTGTCATTCAAAAAGCCCAAGTGCCTCCCCCTTCCCTCAGTAGAAATCACTGCAGGGAAAAACGGCACACTGGTAAGACGCTTTGGGCCTAGCATTTCCCGAACTGTTCCTAAAGGTTCCAACCCTGCAATTTTCAGCTTTGTAAAAACAGAAATATGGCCAGAGAGGAGTGAAGTCTTTTTCAAGCGGTTTTGGCCATCAATACAGGAAACAATTCAAAGGCAACATGACACTGATATCTTAATTTGTGAAAATGGATAAATACCGTATCTGCCACATAGCACATTAACCCATGTAACAAATAAATACAGAAATAGCACTGCAATGCTTGCTTAAAAGGTTTTGGTTCACAGAGGAGGAAATTTAATTAAAGCATGTAATGTCAATTACTGTCATTTGTAATTGTATTTTGCTTCCCTAGAAATAATACAGATGCAGGATTCTAAAGTTACCTGCATGCTTGATGCAAATGAGATAAAATTATCTGGGTTCTGAGAAAATCCAGATAGTAGTAGGGAAAAAAAAACATATTTTTACCTAACATCATTCATGGATCTTCTTTGAAGTGTAGTTTACATGAGGCCTGACACGCCTCCAGTTTAAACATATAAGCCAACAACCCAGATCTGGAACATGGCTTTTATGTTTAAAAAATTGTGTTAAGTCATCAGAAAGGGAACAAAGCCTAATTCTCAGCTTCTGTAAATGGGGGCAGCCTTACTGAAGCCAACAGAAAAGCATTGATTGATATCGGAAGAGAATGTGGCTTACTGCTTATACTGATTGATTTTAATAAGAAAATTACAGGGCCAGGTCCTTCATACTTCTGTCTCCTTCACTCTGTTCTGTGGAAAACGAACAGAGACCTGTGGGCTATGCAGAAGACAAGTACCTTACCACCACAGCAGTAAACATTGTCAAATCTCTTCTCATTCCTTTTCCTCCTTCGCCACATACAATGCACTGCAGTATCGGCATCCTCTGCCATTTCTATGCTTACTGCTTTTCAGTGGTAAAGCTCAGTGCTGCACAGAAGCACCCTACCCATATCATATCCTATTGAAGTCAGGAAACAATACCAGAAAGCATGAATGAACCATTCTGTCAGTGAAACAGAAGTCAGATTTATCTCTACCCTGCAAACTGTCCTCTGAGCAACCACTAGTATTAGCAGTAGAAAATCTGTTGGAAAGACACCCCAAGCTATTTTCCTTTAAGTACCACCACTTCTAAATATGGCAAGCATGCTGCCTTTGAAAATCATGCTTTCCTCAATAGTGTAATACTACAGTAAAATGATAATTAGAATTATAGCAAAGAGCTAACAAAAGAGAGAGGAAACCAATCAGATGCTTTCTTATTTCTCGAAGTAATACACCTAAATTGTGTCTATCAGGTTCCCCCAGGCAATTCAGTGAGTATGCAAACACAAAATGATGCAGATTCATTACAAAAAGTCTAAATCTAATCTACTTGAATTTAAAATGCCAGGAATCACATAAACAGAAGATGAGAAGACAGAACTCATGTTATACATAAACAGAAACAAGAGTCACTCAAACTGGGAGTCATATAAAATATGCTAGGTTACCAAGAAATCACAGGTCAGATCTATGGCAGTGCCAAACTCCATCGCTGTATAATTGCAGTAAGGGAAAAGGTGTCTTCAGACTATCTTCCTGCCTTCCCCTATCCTCACAAGGTTGACAGAAGTCTGACATCTTTCTGAAAAAGTGGCTTCAGGGGTCTGAGTGACACTATTTTTTCACTGGAGGACTGGAAGTCCATTACACCTTCTCAAGTCCACCTCTTGAATTCTTTGAAAAGTTCTTTGCTTTTCACAGTCCACCTACATGAAAACACATATCATATGTAACTTTTTGCATCCCAGGTCGAGATTTCACCATGCTGAGGAAACCCTCAGCTGTTCCAACAGATCTGGTTTAAAGCCTCTCTACATCATTTTCACAACCAGCACAAAGGCCTATGAAGCACAGCCAGGAAGCTGACTTAGAACAAACAATGCACTAGCTACTCACAATTCAATATTTAAATGTGCAGATTTGTGAATTTCAAAAGCACTTGCTTTTGGCTAAACTTTGCTTTCCTGCAAATCATTTAAAAAACATAGATTTTAATCTTCATGCTTACACCAAGGTTTATATAAACTTATCCCACCAACTCCCCCGTCTCCCCCAACGTTTACCAGGAATCTTAACAAAGGCTAAATACCGAAGAGAATCATTCCAAAACAGACTGTGTAATGCAAAGGGAGGGGGGTAAATATCAGGCTTATAATTTTAGATGTGCAAATTATTGAACTGTGTCCCTCCCAAAAAGCACAGGTAAATGTTAGCAAACGTAATTCAAAAGGGGCAAATCCAGCTAAACCTAACTGGCAATCACAAAAAATTACTGTTGACAAAAATAAAATACAATTGACACGACACAGTTCACCTATATTATAGCTAACAAATTGCTCAAAATATACTGACAAGATTCCTGAGGGCTTACAGCTCCCTCAAGATGTTACTATTATTTGTAGTGCACCTTGCAAGGTCTAGGTGCTATTAAATACAGGCAAGCCTCCATCTGTTTTCCTAAACATGCAGGAGAAAGAGTATAACGTTGTAAGTGTAAATATATGTGATTCTTGATGCCTTATATCAGAAACAAAAACTTTAATACAAACATATTCACACAAAAATTAGATTACTTGGAATGCTCAATAACACAACCTCTCTCTCCTAATGAATAACTTCCATTCCCTGCCATTAAATCAGGCCATACTCAGATCTAAAACCTTCACCCAGAACCAAACCCATTAAATGCTGATTTGATACATGTTTAACTGAATGCTGTAATTATTCTCCTTCTCATTTTCTAAGTAAGTTACAGTGGTTCTGAATCTAAACTACTGAAAATAGAGAAATGACATTAAAAGTCACCAGAGTTACAGCATGCAGATCAGATCTAAATTGTAACTCTCTCGTGGCACAAAATTATTACTCAGTAGGAGTAAAGGAAGAAAAACTGGTTACTGAATAGTTTGCTCAGTGTTATGCCCTTGTTTCCCAAGTGAAAAACTACTGTGTACTGATTTACAGCGAGGTCCAAAATCAGCTCAATGTTTGTGCCAGAGTAAGGGGAAAAAGAAAAAAAAAAAAAAAAAAAAACCACCCTATGGATTCCCACACAGACCTGCACATTAACAAGCCCCTCTTTCTTGTTACTCTGTCACTGCCTTCCATTTAGTCTTCGTGTTACTTGAGCTGGATTTCCTTCGGGTTTGGGTCCTATTCACAAAATTGCATTAATATACCAGTTCCAACTTGTGCTTTCTTTTTCCAGAATATTGCCAAGCTGGCAATATGGTTCCTGAGAGACTACTTTCCCTGACTTGCAGTAAGCTATTTACTGACACACCACTGTTCCCATGTAGTTTTGCACTTAAGCAGTGAACTGGATAGCAGTTCCATATGTTGGAGTTGTTACACTCTGGAAAATTGCATTACTTTAGGTAAATAAAAAGCTAACAGCAGCAGGAAAAAAAATCATAAAAATGCAGCCGAATTTGTTTCATCCTGCCTCCATCAGCAAATTTGGTCTATGACCTCTGCAGATGAGTCATGAAAGTGCTTTAAAACTTGCACTGATTTATATTTTCAGGATAGGAAGTTCAAGGCTTACATTTCTATTCCCAAACCATATATTATTTTTCTCCATACACAATTTCTTGATAATTATCTATGAACTAAAATACACAGGCATCTTTTTTTCTGCTTTGTGGTGCATATTAACCAAAACCATTCATCTCAAAAACCAGTCTCTGCGCTCTTGGCAGATTTTAGCAGATGTGTAGGTTATTCCTGGAAGCATTATTAGGTAGATGCTCTCATCACAGTTTTAGTCATGGAAACAGGCTTCTACCAAGACAGGCCTTTTTTGTGAAAAAGGAAATTCCCAGCCTATCTATCAGAAACAAGAGGTGCTAAGGTACACCACTTTATAAATAAAAATACCTAATTTTTATGTAGTGCTAGTCATCAGTAGACCTCAGCATGTTCTACAATGCAACGATCGCTTGTTAGATCTTAGGGCTTCAGCCTCACTGAGAACGTGCTCTCTGCACCCACAACACCTTTGCAGTAGGGCTTCACTCTTTGAATCCCACATTTATAAGCAGATGAAGAAGACTAACAAGTCAAAATACCACAAAGCCACCACCAAAACAAAGACCATCTCCTCCATCACATGCACACAGACTATTTCTGATTCCACTTTCAATAACCTAACTTTCAATTAGTTTTTCAGGTAAAACAGTCAATGCATACACCACTGCTTTGCTGCTGTCCTTAACAGAACCAGTGACTAACTCCCACTGAGGCAAATTCAAATCAAGCAGGACTATTTGTGGACTTCTGCAGGCCTTTACAGAATTGCATGAAAGCTGCAGGGGGCTGGACTGCCTCTTTCCAAGAGCCCACAGCACATCTATGGTGTGGGCACACTGTGGAACGGAGAGAGAACAAAGTAATTCTGCAGCCCACAGTGTAAACCCAGTACTTACCCTACATATTCGCAATCTGAATTTTAATCCAGAAACATTAGTGCCACTGTTCAAAGCCCATGGTCCATTCAAGGAGCAATCCGACAGTCAGTAACTGCGTGACCTAACCTTACCGTGCGGTCTTATAAGGCTCCTACTTCAATTCACAGCCTGTTTTGAAGAAAGCTAGCTCAAGAGGCTACGTTTCAGTTTTTCTAAACATTATTAGCTGGGGTCTTGGTTCTGCAAACCTGGGCTCTCTATATTTCATTTGACCTGAACTACAACACTTGAAGAGATTAAGTAGAAGGTCTCATCCCTCAGGGTTCCCCCCCCACACACACACATTTAACATGGTTCAGACTCTAAAGTCTAGTTTATTTAAACTACTAAAATCTAGCATAAGGCTCTAAAAGGAGTCACCACCGCCTTTAAAGAAATCATTGGTTTCCTCTGTGATGTAGGCCTATGAGAACACACCGTACAAGGGATAAAGATTAAGCAATTGCCACTGCAATGCTTCCACCATGTTGATTTTTACCTCTTCTTTTAGATTATTGTCTAGGGACCAAGTCAAGAATTACCATTTTGGTTGGCTGCAACTGATTAACCACTCTTTGCACTCTTCCTCTAAAACTTAATAAATAACTCTTTCAATGGGTAAAGGTGTAAAAATCTACCGTAATAGCTAAATTCTGTAGGGGCTGTATGTCTTCAGCACATAGTCTGATTTTCCTGTTGCAAAATATCCTACAAAGTGTCTAGCATGTGAGAATCTTAACCATATAGGGTGGAACTGTTGTTCTTCCCATCTTCTCTCTTCAATTGGCTCTACTCAGATAATGAGAACTTTTCCTGTCTTATTTCTTTGGAAAATTAACAGTGATCAATATTTCTGCTTTACCTAATGTGCCATCTGTGGAGTCTTGTAGATCATGTGTTGGCAACTTAATCTAGATGGAAATCTGCATCATCCCTGGAAAACCTTGCTTTAAACCTCTCTTCTGAAACATTCAGACTTTAATTGATCTTAATATTTATTTCCAGTTTGAATGAGTTAAAATGCAGATGAGAGTCCCCTGCTGAATGAATGACCATCCCAAGCATTAAACCTCACAGCTGTGCCAGATCTGGACTCAGTTTTACAATTCTGCTGCAAAATGTTACATTTGTAAACTAAGTAATCCTATTTTTTTCCCTGATTTGTCTCCAAATATAAATGGGGATCTGAAAGCTCATGTTTTTCTTCAAATATGTCCATTTTCATTGATACTACAAAGCATGTCAGGCAAACTGTCCTTTGTTACACTTGCACAGCCCAACTGCAATTCAGTTAACAAGTCTGTTGAAGTAGCCAGGATGTGCCCAATAGCTGTAGTTGCTCTGTAGCGTGAACAGGAAGAAGAAAGTAAAACTTGACATTTGTCACTGAGGCAAGCATCTACTGGCCCCGGGTACAAATAAAGATCCACAAATCTCTGCTGTTAAGGAGCTACAGTGGTACCTTAAGCCTCATGATACCACTTTGATATAGATAAAGGTCATCAGTACTGTTTTCTAGATAAGAAAACAGCCAAAAAAAGAGAAATTGCCTGCAGCCTCATAACAGAGCCCATGCAAGCTGGTCACCTCCTGAACCCTCTGGCCACCACCTTGCCCATTTGTCCCCCCAGTCCTTGTTGCTGTCTCCTTCCCACTTTCCCACTCTCGTGCTGGTGCTGCCACTACTTCCTCCCCACCTGCGCTTTCACAGCTTCCCCCTTCTCCAGCCTACCACTCAGCCAAAGCTGCTATGCCCAACAGACCTCGATTTCCAGATCCTGCAGAGAGCAGACTCAGAAATTACATATTGAAAAACAGTGCTCCATGCTGCCAATTCAGTCTATCATATGAGCAACTGGAGTTTGAATGCAGGTATTAAAATGATTTAAAAAAAGCACTTTTAACCCTCTCTTGCCCCACTTAGTGGCACCTTGAATTGACTGCTTGAACCTTCCATCTTAGCAGCCTGTTTCCTCTTCAAAAGGAGAAAGTGTTAACTGCTGACTTTACACTAGTAACTCCATAGATTGTGCTGACATTACTGCCCAATCTCCAACCTCCTGTGACTCCTGTAAGACACAGACACTTCCTCCTGACAACTTTTTTTTAAAGTCTTTAGAAAACACCAGAGAGAGAATCTGCGCTTTTAGAAACCAATGCTGTCAGAATTAAGTTCAAAAGCACGGCACGGGCAAAAACAAATACTTCCTGGATCAATCGAGGCTTCAATCAAGGCTAAGCGTAATAAAAGGAGTATGTTGCCATTAACAGCCACAGGAATCTACCATTTTGTTTTCAGCCACATGTTAGAGTATGAGCTAACTAATCCATTTTGATGAACAAACAGGAGATTTTCAGGCTCTGGGCCCTCACATGGTAAACCTGTTGGTTTATAATTATGGCTCCCTTTGTTTTGCCAGGGCAGGGGAAGAGGACAGGCAAGGGAGTCTGCACTCGACCACAGTAGCACCTGCATGCAAATGCAGTGATATCAGCTTAGGGGCTCTGAGGGGAACCACTTGCCGTAAGTAAATGCAGTTTGACAGCAGCTCCTAATAAGAGGAAGGAAATGAGAGAGAGAAAGAAAAGTGATAGGAAACAAAAGGACTTTATAAAACAGGGCTTTATTGCTTTCATTTGTAGCATTCTCTCTTTGTTCTGTTTAAGCGCTGAGCCTTCCAATTCCAGATACCGCACAAAAGAGATACCTGTCTAAAAAAGTTTATTTCAATCTGGAACTGTCTCGCAAGATGCTTCACAGACTCAGCAGTCAATTATTACAAGTAACAATAGACTACCTCTAATTAATTTGGCGCAGCCATTGCTTCTGATACCAATCAAATCAATATTAATGGGGATTTTGTGCTCTCTTGTTACAGCACAAAATGGGTACCAATCTTCTCATGAAGATTTTTGGACCATAAACTGTTTGAAGTCAGTGTAGTTGGCTTCTTCTCTCCCTCCCCCTACCCCCCAGCTTTTTTTAAAACAGGATGGAAAAAAATATATAATGATGTGCTATTTAGTACCTGGATAAAAATCTACATTCAAACTGCCTACACTGAAAGACTGAAACCAGTTCAATATGAAGAAATCTCAGTTTAAGAAAATAAAGATTTTAGTAGCTCACAGTGCTCAAATTAAACACTTAAATAGGTAACACTAGATATTTCTCATGCTGCCTCACATTTCTCTATTTATTTTTATCTGCAGAATCAGGCGCGTTAGAGAGGGAGGCCTGGTAAGAATTGCCTCAGCCATCATTCTTGGTTACTTACATCTGTGGTCAATTTTCCACACTTTCTTCCATAAAAGGTAAACGAGGCACTGTACTTGCAACAGGATAATCTAAACAATATGAACAATGTTACTGTTAAAGACCATCTGGCTCATCAAGCACAGCTCCAGACTTTTAACTCCTTGAATAAAGTGTGGAACCCTGCAGTATTTTTTTTTTTTAATCCAAAACTCATTTTTAAAATGATTAAAGTAGAACTCCTGGAGACACAACGGATCCAGAGTGCAACAAAATTCATTTTCTGTTTTTATTCTCTTGTATCTGACATATCTGCAATCCAGGCTAGAAATTAACATTTACATGTCACGTTTTTCTACAAAAAAGTCCTCCAAAATATTCCGTGAGAAGCCTCTGTGTCTAGGTGGTCTGTGTGGGGTTGGCGTTTCAGTGGGTAGAGAAGAGGTTTGAGTATTTCATAATTCACTTCAACTTAACGGCCTGATCCTGCCACTTCTTAAAAGATAATAAAAGTCAAAGCAGGGTCACCAGAAATCAGAAGGAAAAAAAGGGGGGAGGGGGAATACAACCAAAGAAGGCTGTTGTTAAGAACATGTACCATTTCTTATCTGGTACATAAATTAACAAGTGGCCGGTTCCCTGAGAGAAAAGCTTTAAAGCAATGCAGGAACAAAATAACCTGAAAGTAGGCAAGAGCCAGGAGGCAGAAAAGAGAGCAATCAAGCGAGTCGAAAGGCAGCGTATGGTCTAGAGCACCAGCAACCAGCAGCCTGAAAGTCTTGGGGCTAGCTGTATTCCATGCACCAGGAAGTCATACCGGCTCCATGCCTTAGCTTCCCCACCTACTCAAGGGGATATGCAGCCTACGGAGGGCACTGTCAAGACTCATTTAAATTCTGCGATGCGTTCTCAGATACCAAGCAACACCACGCCCAGTGCCTCAAAACAAAACAACTCCATAGACACGTAGGGGTTAAACATTCTTATACATTTGAAAGTCTACAAACTTCAAAATGCCCTGTTTTTAGGCAAACAGCTGGAACTGAATCTTGTGATCAGTCCTTGCTCAGATGTCTCTCAGTTTTAACTCTGCAATTACTGCGCATGGAGTAGGTTAAACACTGCTGTCAGTCACAGTTCTGCAGCCCTGTATTGCTGCACTGTAACATACGGCAGGGTACTGGTCCTGAAGAGTTTTTTCTCCGAAAATATTTTAATGACATTATAAAAAAGACTGGTCTGTTGAAATATTTTACTGCTTTTTTATTTCATTTCTAAAAATATTTTTGGAAGGCAAAGGAAAGAAAAAGAACTAGTGCATAGTTGGAGTTTTTCTTGCAGGGTAAACAACACAAAAATTAATTTTCATATTCATTGGTTCCTGCCTTTAAATTCAGTATCACTGCTTTAAACCCTATCTGGTTTCTAGGTAGAATGCATGCATGACTGACCCTTTCCCTGCAGTAAGTTCTTCTAGCCACTCCCAGAAACATGTGTCCACAACCTTTTTTTAAAGTCTACTCTAATGTGGATCTAATTTTCATAGAAGCTATTATATAATAAGCCCACTGCAATATGTACTGACATACATATGCTAAATTCTAAGCTTTCAAAATCTTGTTAAGATGCAAGCAGGCGTTGTGGGGTTTTTCCGATTTTAAAGAAATCCCATTTGTTATATGCTCATGACTCACAAACTAGAATGAAAAGCAGTGTTACAGTAAGCAAGATAGGTCAGGCAGTTTTATGATTAATGGGGTCAAAAAGTTAGGATTCATATTTAAAACCCTAGTTGCTCATATTGAAACAATTAGCTGTATCTAGTAAGTATCAATTTTACATCTCTTTATGCAGCCAATATATAAAAATTAGGCGAGAAGCAATATCATATACAAAAATATTCATTTTGGTTCACTACAGAAAAAAAAAAATCTTCTATTTGTCAAAGATTTACTGGGCACAACTTTTCCAAAAACAGCCTAACTTTGAAGCATGAGATGTGTAAAATGTGAAAATTAAATATGCCCTAATGGCTCTTTTTCTGCAAAAGCATCCTATTTTTTGTTGTACCTACTCTAAGCCTCTCTCTTAATACTAAACCTAATATTAGTATTTGGGAAAGGAAAACAACTCATTCTATCAACAAGGATCCTCTTGCCGAAAACTCCCCTATGTCAGTGATAACACCAGTTACAAAAGTGTCTACTAATTATGTTTTAACTCACAGAAAAATCATTCTTGTTTTGAATTTATTTTTCCGCTAATTTGACTCAGTAGAACTCATAATAGTAAGCATCAAATGCACTGTAAGCAACTACTGGATTTTAATTAAGAGCATTCCAAGGGAACAGTACAAACGTGTTGAGTAATAAGTGTATGCTCTTGAACACTGTTCCAT
The DNA here is from genome assembly GCF_036370855.1 of Dromaius novaehollandiae. Lineage (NCBI taxonomy): Eukaryota > Metazoa > Chordata > Aves > Casuariiformes > Dromaiidae > Dromaius > Dromaius novaehollandiae. Next base: position 60,017,648 of record NC_088102.1, read on the forward strand.
AAAGCGTTAAATTATGCACTTCAATGCTTTAGTTTCAAGTCCTAGCAGACACTGGCCCCAATTGTTGGGACTACAACTTCCAATTAAGTCTAGAACTAAATCACTGGATTTCAAACCATTTCTTTAAGCCACACCTGCCCCGTAAGCCATTCACCATGTTCACACTTAATAACCCTTACCACTTCTCATCTAGAAAGCTCAAGTGGTCTTTCAAATTGAATCCTCATTACTGGTCCATTTCACATATATGGAAATTGAGCCACACAGCAGTTAAGTATCCAAATTTAATGCCGGGACCTGTGCCATATTCTGACCAGCAGTTTAATCTGACATAAATTGGTGCTGCTTTTGAAAGGGGTGATCACACCTTTTCCCAAACTTGCTGCTCATTCTTATTCCCGCAAGATCTTTGTCTCCTGTGCTAGCACAAGCATTCACATGACCTTATGGTAAACCAGATCAGGAAACAATTTCATAACCAACCAATCAACAAAAGGAGGTTAGTTTTAACCTACGTCAGTTCCTCGATCCCCTTCATTGCACAGCCACAAAAAAAACACTCAAGTTGGCACATGGGAGGGGATGCCACAGAAGTTACCCTCAGAGACTGAGACTCCATCTTTCAGCTAGTTTATAGGACTAACAAAACTACAGCATTAACACTGCTGTATAGATGAAACAATACATTCTCAGTACCACACGGTCAGGGTAGAGAAGGTCGACAGGAAAAGCACATCCAGAAAAGAGTATTCCAAAAAAACACATCCAACATTAAGGGATGGAGCTTCAGAAAACTCACAGTAAACTGAGAAACTCCTTATGCAGCACATTAAAGGAGCCAAAAATTTCACATTGTCAAAGGCCAAATGGAAAAATTCACCCAAGAAAACCTTTGCAGAGAGGTTTAATAAATATAAATACGACAACTTCCCAAGTGACAAATTGTCAGAGGCCAGCAGAGCATTCCCACACACAGTATGTGCTTGCCCTGTTCTCACCCCCCTCTCCAGATGTACATCACTGATCACTGAGTATTGAGCTATTTGGGCCTTTGGTTGCCCATTTTTATGTTAACTAGCAGAGATAAGAGAGTCACTATTCATTAAAAAAAACGCTTCTTCAGTGAAAGATTGAGTTAACTACACAAAATCATAATCTAACATTTCTATTCAGGTGATAAACATTACAAAGGTGTTAGGTAATCGTATCATTGGTGTAATTCAACTTTTCTTTCAAGACCCAGAAGAGTAAGATTTCTGTGGAGCCTTTAGATTGTCTTCTCCAACGAAACCCCCAGAAGGGATACTTTCTTTCGTGGGCAGAGGGAATAGAAATTGCACCCTGATCGATACATGCCAATTAATACAGATGAGTCTGTTGCTGTTATTCAGGAGTGTGCCCTAGGTACGCACCTCTCAGGTTGCGATTTTCAGAGCCAAATAGTAGAGTTGGCAACAGAACTTCTAGTGAGTCAGTGCAGCAAAATTCTCTTGTTGTATTTGAAAACCTTAGTCATAATGTTTTCATCTAAATAAAGAAAAAATGAAAGAGAAAAAAAAAAAACCCTAGAAATTCTTCCCTCCTGATCCAGGACTGTTGTCTACTTGAAAGAGTGGTTACTTAACTCTTTTAAATAACACTAATCTTGCTCAACTTAAATCCCACCATGAAACATTTGACCAACTTTGCAAGAACTTCATATGGTAACATACCCAAGTTTTCTTAAATTCATGCCCATAAGCCAGAGCTTAGGAGCTGCAGGGCTACTCTGCATGGTGGAAAAGCAGAGGAGTTGCAAAGCGGGAGCTTTACACATGCACTTCAGATACACAGCGAACTTTGTAGCTCACCAAGGACACAGGTAGGGGTAATAGTGAATGGATGGAGACACACCACCTACCTCTCACCACGCTTTCTGCATCGCCCCAAAGTCCCAAGGCTTTTGTATATGCAGGGACTCTCCAACTCAAAAATCCTCAGAAGTTTTAACTATTGATAGAAATTGGAGAACGGGACTCCCACTGCAAGAGCAAAGAATTGAGGTCTATCCACAAGGTTATGAACACCCTCTAACATTCTTAACATGCACAGACATCAAGTAAGTAATTCACATTAAGGAAATCTAAGTCGTGTGTGTATACAGGAACACTTCATTTTTTCTTAATTTCCTTCAAAGAGCTAGATTCATTCAGTACCCTGGTAAAAAGTGGCGTTACACAAACATGCCCTGGGCACAGGATTTGTTACAAATCTAAACTATTAAGAGTTATTTCTTTTTCCTCTGTTATCTGATGCTTCATGTATTTCAATAAGTACATCAAAATCCTTGTATATGCCAGGAAATAAATGGCCTGAGTCCTTTGAGAAGAAAGTGTGAAGCTAATGTAGATTACTTATTTATTCCTCTCCTCTTGTAGAGACTGATGTCACAAAAATGGGCGGTAGGTTTCTGCAGATGAAATCCCTGAAAGAAGAAACTGCACATTCTGTCCCATACTCTGTGGTAACGGCTTTGAAGCAATAGATAAAAATGCTTGGGTTGCTTCTTCTCCAAAGGTTACAGTGATGTTAACACCCATGTATGTTGACACTTTTAAAGCTTTGTGAACAAAAGACAAGGAAGATTCTCCTAAACACAGAATTCTCTACAGTGCCTGGATGAGACAACCAAAGAAGAGAAAACTGCTGCAGCTGACTGTGCTGTCTCTAAGTCTTGGCATTCATTATTTAAGTTCAGTGGAAACTGTTCAGCCTTGAAGTAGACTGACTCATCCACTTTAACTTCCAATTTCCTGTAAGCAATCCATTAGTTTTTGGCAAGTTTCATACTGCATAGTACTTCCATCAAAAGGGCAGTTCTCAAACTCTTATGATTTCAACAATGCCTTTTGTAACAGAATTTTAATGAGAACAGAATTTGTAGATACTTATGTCCTTACAAAACTGAATGTGATCCCCACCTGAAGATGTCCAATGCACCATTATCAAGGGCTAATGAGTTATTTTGTTCCTAAATGTTCTTTTCAAATGTAATTGCTGGGTCAAATCCTACCAGGCTACACAATACTCTCCAACTGAGGTAGTGTGCATTTATCAGAGAACAGATGCTGAGTTTCGATGCAGAATGTAAGTTTTATCTGACTAGGAAAATACAAAAATATTTACATACTATCTACACTTCTCCAAAAATCACATTACCTATTCCTGTAGTTCTTTGGGTTTACAGTGGCTGAAGTCAGTCATATGATAAGCAAATGTTAATTTTGTCATTTGCAGCTATGGTTGTTTTTAAACTTACCATTCCCTGCAAATATTTAGTCACCAAGTGGTATCTGAAATATGTCAATAACTCAAAATGGAAAATAACTGTGGTATCTCCAGTGCCACCATTTGGTAACTGTAGATAAATGTTGTCTAGTAAATGGTGACAAGTAAAATTCTTCTTCTTCCATCCCCAGGATATAATTAAGAATGAGAAAAGTGAGTAAAGCATCAGTAGTTACATACATACTCAGGGAACCAAACTTCTTTAAGACGTCTTTCAAAGTACTTAGTAGGATACTAAATCCGTATGTGCCCTAATTGCAGCTGATGCAGTTTTTCCCCCTAAAATTATTTTATTGAATTCTTGCACCTTGCAGAGTGTAGGGCTGGAATCCTGTGTATATCTGCGCTCTACAAATGGCACAGAGAACAACAGCACAGATTTCCTTACCTCAGCATATTGCATCTTGAGCTACACAAGGGAATCATAAGTAGGTTGCAGAGTTTTTCGGGTTCATTCAGTCCCCTACCCTGGTCTCCTGGGACTGTCAGCAAGTGCAGATTATTAACGGAGATTTGCAAGATACTCTTAACTCTTCTTAAGAACTGAACTGACCTCATCCAGGTAATTTTACCTAATTGGTGTAGCCATCAGATGGTAACAAATTTTTGGCCACTGTTGGAAAGTTTAGATCTGATAAATCATAGGCAAGTTACTTGAGGCGCAAAAATGTGTTATGAAATTGAAGAAAGCTCCAGAGTCTTTTGAAAGGCTTATTTTTATGTGTTTAAAAATACACTGTGTTAGACTCCTAGCAGACTGTGGGAAACTAAGCGTATATTCAGGCACCTAAGTCTGATATGTATTTGGGTTTCAAAAGATACCTACCAGCTCTACAGGTACATGCATCTCTGCTGGTGAAGTCCACCAGATTGCTAACTCTCTACTTCTGGATGTGAACACAGCTGCCCAAATCCAGACTCAAGCATAAACCTGACTCATAAAAGATGAATCACATCCTGGCCTCCTTTAACAGACATTTTCAAAAGATGTTTAAGCCTATACGAAACAAATGCAATACCCTCCCTTTATCCAAAATCCCAGTCAGTAGTGCATTCACCAAGAGTATCAGCTTCCCACACACAAATGCTTCTTTAATCTGAGGGAAAACTACCAGCTGCAGGTGAATACTACAATCACCAGCCTATACTGTAGCCTGAAGTGGCGCTGTACTGATCCTTTCTGCCGAACCTGTTTCACTTTGCATAGGATAATTCTATGGGATATTCAACAGAATAGGCAGCAGAACTTATATTTTCCTCTCCAACAAGTGTCTTGAATTCCTAACTGTAGTCATTCCCCATTCTGACCCAAAGATCCAGAATATCCATTTAAATCAAGAGCCCGCTTCCCACCAACTCCAAAGGATCAAGAGATGCCCAGGCTAGACTTTGCACAAGCATTTCCATTGTAAACTAGATACGCAAAGATGGCAACGGACAGATCCACTTCCACTTCACTCTTTCTATTACATTTTCAAGCGTTAACGTAGTATGGGACTATGGTTCAGTCCTTCAGCTCTGTGCACTCTGGCCTGATCCACATATGCACCTCTTTAAGCACATGAATGGTTTCTTGACTTGTCTACTTGACTTGCCTACTTGCATGCTTATTGTTAGCACAGAATTAAGTGGTTTGTCAGATCGATCCCAAGTGCTTAGCATCTGAACAGCATGAATTTTTACTCAGCCGTATAGGAACACTTTCTCCAAAGCTTCCTCTCTCTATCCATGCTAACTGCAACACTCAAGCCTTCTTTCCAGATATAATAAAAACTTATAGACATCCTTATCTCTTTGGGATTTATTTTTGAAAGTGGAGACTAATACTGTGGAATCAAATGAAGCAGAGCTGGTATACTAGTCATCTAGGGGTTAAGCTAATTTGTTGATGCCCTTGCTGTTTCTTGCTGTCTGCCACTATGCATCCACTCTTTAAATTCTGAAAAGAACACTGACCTTTAATCTGTGGCATTAGTTTCTTTGACAAAATGGAAGATTATGTCTTTTTCCCACAAGCCTTCATGCGAAGCTTAGCCAGCTTCCATCTGGTCTGGCTAATTAAATGTAAGTTAACATTAAGTTAAGTGCCAGCTCCAGCCCACAGACCTTCTATTCTGCAACTGCAGATTTATTAATTGGCCAAACTACCCAAGTATTTAATTCCAATTTTTGATTACTTCTATTTTCTTCACTCTCTCATGAAAACAGGGAAATGTTTTTGAAGACATATTTGCATAATTTCAGCTCAAAAATACAAAACACTAAGACATGCTAATAAGGTTCTGAACAGCCATAAAATTGTCAGTTTTTTCCTTCTGTATTTGACATGTTAATAAAGTACCATCAAAACAGTGTGAAGGATCTGCCTATTATGCATGAGATCTGTAATCACTGGAGCTGTATACTTTTAAGCTGGCTGTGACCCACAATCTGGCCCTATATGTCCTAAAACTAGAGCCAGTTATTACATTCCTTATTCAGTCAAAACTTTCTTTGACCTTAACGGGCGTTCTGTCTGAACGAAGAACAAGGGGATTAGATCTAATATTGGAAGATACTACTTGTATTCATGTCCACAGTTAACTTTTGATAAAATTAATTTGGAAAACTGAAAATACACAGAATCTAGAAAGTCAGATTTGTGCTTTTCACTATTCTATTTTTAATATTAGGTAGTTCTTATGCCTCATCTATTTTCTATATTTAGCAACAGATGTTGGAGAGGAAAACTGTAAACTTTTTAAGGCGTCTAAAATAAATAAGGTGGCAAAGTTACAGATTTATGAATTTTAACACTTGCCATTACAACACAAAATATCTAAAGATAGTTATTAAGTAAAACTGCTTAAACCTCTTAACCAAATTCTCCTCCTTTGTGATAGAGGCAAAGCACAGATCGAGAAATTCTATTGTTTTAATTTATTTATTTAATATAATGCCTGCTGCAACAGTACCTAGAGTAAAAAAATTACGTAATGCAAAAAACTTCTTCCTAATTCACACAAAGAAAAAAATTACACAGCAGACCAGCTGTTGTTAAAAAAAAGAGTGAACAGTTCAAGATTACAGTTAAAAGTTCAGTTTCATATAAAAATCTAACTTCTATCAAGATACGCAACAGAGAATTAAAAAATATAACGAAACCTCAACTTCCTACTCTGCATAAGGTCACATGAGCAAATCAACTCACTTTACCTTTTTCTGCTTCAGTTTCTCCATGCGGACAGTAGGGGTACAACATTTTCCCCTTTCTGTCTTCGTTTGAAAGTTCTCAGATGTTTTGAATTGCTCAGATGAAAATTTTCTATGTAAGGGCACATTATTAGCGACTACTATTGTGTTGAAAATAGAAATGACAAACTAAATCACTTTCAGGAGACACTGAAAATAAAAATGCTGTTGTCACAGAGCGCCAGACCAACAACAGTCACAAGTTATTTTTGATTAAGTTTGCTCAGAATATGAGATTTTCCAATCAACTCATTTTGTTCCCCCCAAACCCCTCAGATTTTAATGATGATCTTGAGAAAAACTTTCTCATGAACCTTTGAATCTGTGCTTTATCCTTCTGTCCAGCTTACTTTTATTTCCGCTCCAAAAGTATACACATCAGCTCTGCTTTCTCTGTAGCACACCCTGGCAATGCTGTTCTTTACATGGAGTTACTACCTTTCACTCAGAACAAAAACAACTTAGCTCAGAATGTCTGATAAAATCCCCTGGGGTAAGTCCTTCAAAAATGAAATACACTCGAAATTTACTAGTCCTGCTCTAAAACTGGACACAGCCTTCCTCCAAACACAGCCATGACGATTCAGTTCATATTCAAAATACCAGATCTGCAGCAGAGGGAAATGCTGCGCGCCGGCCCAACATCCTTGTGGTTGATTCCTCTGAACTCCTGGCCCTCACCGCGCTCTCACCAGCTTTCGTCGTCAACTGGAGCCACCTTGTGCCCTGTGGAGCACCTGCACCCTGCTGCCCTTTCAGGAAAATGGTGATTTACAAAGCATGCTGGCATCCTGTGCAGGGGACAGTAACTCCTAGAATAATATTTATGCAGATTCTATACAAACTGTTTCACTTGTGAGTAACAGTTTCAAGTCAGTTAAACAACAAGAAAATAACAAAGATTTAGATCAGCTGGATGCTACTTTTTTTCAATCCAACCCATCAATGCAATGAGTTTTTAAGACAACACAAAGACACTTTAAACACTCATAGTAATAAACAAGAACATCATCACTATTTCCCAGTTTATACCTGTTCTTATCTACATTTCAGAATTATAACAAAGCAGTGACAAGAATCTGAGACCATAAACCACTTTGTTATGTTTTATTTTGCAGTAAGATGGTAAACTGTCATCCTCTATGGTAATGGATTCGAGTGAACAGCATAGGGCCTTAAAATGTTTACAAGTACTGCAGTTCAGATTTGGCCTCTAGCCACAAAATTCAAATCCAGATTTGAGACATCCCCAGAACTCAAGAGTTGAATTTTTTGTTTGGCTCGTTAAAAATAGGGATCACAGGCATCAAATAGATCTGGACATATTTCCAGAGGCTACTGAGGTTGGAAATATTGACTTGGGGCCAAATTTACAGTACTTATGTTCTTTTATTTGTGTTGAGGATATGACGGTCCTGAGCCAATACCTATTTCCTTCCCTTCTAGAAGCAAGGGTCACTTTTTCTATTCCAAGAGGCGGGGACAGATGTGATCACATCTTCTAGTAAAATTAACATACATCATTTAAACACGTGGGACCTGACATTTCTTCTTAAGCCCGAAAGCATAGGCCACAAAAAAACCAAACAATATAGTTGCAACAAAAACTATTTTGGCCTTTTACCATTCTTCTTCTTCATGCACTCCGACGACAAGTTAGGCATATCATCTTTGAATCCAGTACTGCAATACATTATACTGCATTTACTCCGAACACACTGACATGATCATTATCTCCTTTTGTGCCCGACAGCAACTGCAGCTCCTATAATGCCATTATTGTAATTAAGAACAATCTGAACCATTGACAGCATTGCCTCGTTCGCTCTAGAATCCCCTGTACATTAGTGCTCTTCTAAACCAATATTTCACAATTAATAGTTTTCTGCTTTAGAACTGCCTAAGGTTACAAGAAAAAAAAAATTATTAGGCCTCAGCCTAACCTGATGGCCAAAGAAGAAATCTGTTGAGAAAAAAAATAAATGAAAGGCTGTACACTGGCAAACCGTAATGCTTTTCTTTACACACACTGGAAATAGATTCACACCCTGCCAACCTATTCAGGCTGTTGCCCAGGTGAGGAAGCTTATTTTGGCTTGCTTCAAAAGGGCCACCTGTACAGACACAAAAGAAAACATCTCTCTCTTCTTCCACTAAGTGTACCCAAAGTACTTCTCTGTCCAAACTCTCTTTTTCATTAATCCAGCTCACAGTTGGATAAGTAGGGCACAGCAATTTAGACATTCTTGTTTGGGAAATTCTGACCTTAACACCCGTGCTTGCTGCACATATGTGGTCTCTAGGCTGCCTGTACTCTTGTCCATCTGTTTTCAAAGCATGACGCCTGCTTGTTTGCTGAGCCAGGGAGCTGGCTGACCATAGCCCAACAATTGCCTAACACCAAGTCGCAGACTGTAATTCCATGGACACAAGCAACTGAAAGCAAAAGAAGCGCAGACACTACTGGCAGGACAGCACCGACATAGTTACTTGTATCTGTCAGGAGCTAGGGCCAGAACATCCATGGCCAAGCAGTAAGAAGCAACTTGCATTTTTTCTCTGGGGTAAATGAAAGGCTGGAGCATTAAGTCCTAACATAGGAGAAAACAGCAGTAATTTTCTGCACATTATCTGAAGAAATCTATGTTGAAGTCTACTGAACATCACTGATACATGCAGCTCTATACATTTTCAGTAGACATGACACACAGGAAAGCACTATATGAACATAAGCAGAAAAACACGGCTAGCTGAAAAAGCTGATCTCTCCAAAGGAAAATATAGAAAAACATGTACAAAAATATTTGATTTCACAACTCCCTTTCCTCATCCTGTGATTCAAGCATAGTTAACTTCACCTGAATTAAGTGTGTGTTTGTGCACTGGTGCAGTCACCAAAGTCAACAGGCCAGCTCTAATTGAAGCACTTGAAAGTTCTCTTACTGCAGAGGCAGCCAAAGGAGATTCGAGTACTACATGTTACTTCAGTACAAATACCAGAGATGTGGTCACGGATTTTTCTTATTGTGAACACACATTCCCTTAAAAAAAGAAAAAAAAACTATACTAAAGAAACACTCAAACAGTCAGGAAATGATGTTTAGACTACATTTAGGATTTTGGATGCACTTAGAGCTTTGGCAGCATCAGATTGTATTTTCATGGCTAAGGAATCTCTACTGGTCTGGAGATGAACAGCTACTCTTCACTATTCCACTCCATTCAGTCTCCATTCATTTGTCCAGGACATACCTTTTGCGGGAGGGCAGTGGTCACTGACAATTCTTGTGCCCCTCTCCTACCACCCCACTTAAGTCTCTTCTTCCAAATGGAATTTCATAGGCTTCACTATGAACGAAAGTTAAACCTACTCACCACTGGGTTAGCATCACAGACCACTCTACCACTCCAAGCAAAGGGAAGAGGACAGAATCGGCTCTAGGTTAAGCAGAAATCAGAGGGGACAAAAGCCCCTGACCATGGCTACAACTGCCAAGAGTGACTTGCAGAAATATTCCAGGTTATTTGCAAAAATAATTATCTAAGAAAAATGACTAAGGTATTTGTCAACCAAGGTACACTATGTGGTGGTCACTATAAACATCAGTAAGAAGTCGAGAAATGAAAGACTAAAAGAGAAGCAGCATCATTAGCGCATGACCGATGTGGTTTCCTGAATTTTGTATTTAATCCACATCTACAGTAAGAATACTTTCTAAGAACATGTGCAATTATTTCATATGGCAACTACTATAAAACTAAAAGGAAAGCAAAACATTTGGGAGACTGTAGAGCCTTGTTACTTAACCCTGAAATTCTTAAATATTTTGAGTAAGGTCATCGCTTGGTTGAACAGTGGCACAGTCTAGAGCCAGGTGCAGGATTAGTGTGAACAGATGGTGGTTAATCTTCCTAATACAGCTCTGCCAATGCAACTCACTCTTCACCAGTCACATCAGTTATTATTTTTCTCCGGTCCTTGGTTTTCTCTGGCCAGAACATGGGCTGTCAATGGGTAGTGGCATGGTAGGCTAAAGATTCACTTAAGGCTGCTGGTCTGAACTTGCTATTGGTCGAAGACATCTTTTGTTTGTACTTCAGTCTGGTTGCCACAAGTGAACTAACTCACTGGCTCACTTGACACACACACATCCAGTTCCAAGAGGGATAAGGATATTGAAACCAACTAATATTATCTATTAATAAGTACAGGCACACCAAACAGAAAATGTACAACTATACATACAAAGGGCAAGGCTCTGAGTGCCCTTTCACAAAGCTGCACAGTAAAGAGCAGCAGGTTAAAAGGCTTCCACTCCCTTACACAGCTACATAAGGGCTGGCCAGAGTTGTGATCCCTGTACTCAAAAGAGCACAGGAACTACTGTGAGTTGGAAAAGGCACAAGGAGATATACCAAGAGAAAGCTAAGCCTCAGCCCCACCGGAGCCCTGCGTGCAGAAGAGCTGCTTGCAAAATATCCCAAATTCCAGCTCATCCTCTCTCACACAAAATGGTTCCGCACTGCTTCCAGCACAGCACTGAGTGCACCTAGTGCAATATTAACTGTCCTTCCAGGAGTCATCTCCTGGTTTTGGCTGCATTTTAGCTAAGAAAATAAGCCTACCATTAGTGGCACAAGTCAAAAGCAACATGTACTTCAACAGGAACTGGTGTGGGGAGGAAAAGGAAGAGAAGAGATGCAGCAGATGGGAAAGTAGTATTATTTCAGGTACTCCTCAACCACTGCTTCTCTGAAGTTTCACCTTGCAAAAGACCATGCCATTACAACTGCTGAATTCACCTTTAGCAACATCAGCACTTTGCTGAAAAAGGCTGTAAAACTCTATGGATTAAGTTAATAAGCACTTGATCTCAGTCACAGTGAAGTAACAAAAGAACTGGACTGGTCTTATTCTCATCTCAGTGAGAAAGACAGAGAGCCCGATATTAAACTATTTGGTATGCAGGGATGACATGGTGTAATGGCTGCAGAAGGCACTAAAGAAAGAAGATAGGACATAGCCCAGAGATTCTATCTGAGGGAGATTCACAAAAGTTTAGACCTGCACATGTACAGAAAGCTGTCTTTAAGCTGGGGGCTTTTCAAGAAGACTTAAACCCCCACAAAGCATTAATCAATGCAAACTTTTCTCTTGGTCACAGCCTTGGTCTCCTGGTCTTATCTTACCTTCAAGACAGATTTCTTAAATGGCAAGAGAAATGTTGCAGTTCTAAAATTACAGATTTTCGTGACAGTATGCTGATTTTCCTGAGAATGAAAATGAGAACTTCATATTTACTTTCTTCTGACAGCTTCATTTGGTTATATCCATACTAACACTGAAGTCTGGATGCATGTTTTATGAGTCTGATACTATAGATATCATATTTTGAATCAGGAGATGTAAGTGAAAAATTAACATAGAAATAAAGGCACATCAGTCTGAACTGATCTCTAGCTATTCTTTTCTTCTTTCCATGGCTCTGTCCTGTAATTTGGAAGTACTGGAGGCTATCCACCCACTTTTTCAATGTTGATTTTACTTTACCACTTTAATTTTTTCTACTTTTCATCTAGATAATTGATCTATCTAGCCAACTACAGCAGAGACAGAAAGAACTGACAAGGTATGCTGTCACCATGCCTGGCTAGAGGCATGAGTTTGGGGACTGGGCCAGCCCACCATCCCTCAGCTGAGATTCTGAACCTTCAGACATGCGATCCCTTAGACCAGCTCCAGAAGCCTCTTCCCACCTCAACCAGTCCATGATCCTGTGACCCAAGTTTGTCAATCCGTATGACAGCACGGTCCAACTGGCAGCTTGCGGCCCACCACCTCTTCCCCACAGACAGGGAACAGCTGCCACAGCAGCAAGTGATGCCAAACAACCAAGCATCCTATCCACGCCTGCCCACTGCAACCTAAGGCGCTCAGCAGAGAGTGCTGCTTAGGCCATGGCAGAGCCAGGAGCAGGGGGAGCAGCTGCTGCTGAAGAGGGGGGGGCAAAGATGGACACAGCCTGAAGGGCAGACAGCCTCCTGGCCCCTACCCCTACCTCCAGTCCTGTCCCTCCTCCCAGCCCAGCAGCACTGGCCCAGCACTCCCACCAGAGAGCAGCTGCTTTCTGCAGTCTTGCTCCATGTCTCTGCTCCCCTCTCCCCTCCAACTCCCCAGTAGCAGCCGCTCTACTCCATGTGGCAAGGGCACGGAGATGAGAGCAGCAGCTGTTACTTCCTTTAACCTGTTCTATGCACATTTAATTTTATCCTCTATGAAACCTGTAGGCTCAGAGGATTAAGAAATAGCTAAACAGGAAACATACAGGGAAAAAAAAGGCATACTTTCGTAGCAGCTAACTTGGCCACGTAATCTAAGGCCAATTTTGCAAGCTAAATGCAAAGGCAGATCTCAGAGGCTCTATGCCTGCTTGCATGTTTCCAGAGAACAACAGAATTGATGGTCTTACTAGGTCAGAACAGATGATCATCTAAACCCAGGGTCCTGGCCCTCCATCTAAGTCCTGGCCCCCTGACAGTTGCCAGAAATGGATTCTTAGGGATACAAACAGAAAAAAGCAAACATACAGAAATTTTTTCCTTGGTATACCTCCCTAATATTCAGGGATTTCATGAACTGAAAGTTACATGTAGGCCACCATAGCCATTTTTTCTTTCATCTAGAATCCACCCAATCCCATTTATAGTCCCCCTCCCTTTTTTTTTTTTTTTTTTTTTTATTATTATTTCTGGTATCCGAAGCATCCTGTAGCAGCGAGTTCCACATCTTCATTATGCATTGAGTAAGAAAAAGTTCTGTGACACTTCAGTTACTTCAAAAATATCTGGACAGACCTAATGGCTGGGGTGCTCATCTGGAAGGCAGGAGAGTCAGGCTTTATGTCCTCTTCCCACATATGCTTCCTACTGCATGCCTGGGTCCTCCTGCCTCAAGCACAACGACACTGCGTTCTCCTTTGCCTCTTCACTAGCAAAAAAGAGTTTGGTAGTGCTGTGGTTTTTTGCTAATCTCAGTGCAGTCAGCGTGTTTTTCATATCCAACATTTTACAATTCTATGTGATCTAACCCCTTCACAGACTTACATATACGCTAAGAGATATATGCACAAAATAGGCACTATTTGCTCAGTTCTGCCAAGACAGTGTTACCTCAGGATACAGACTGAATAACCTTTCCAGTAAATTGCGTCTGGGACTCAAATTCTTACACATTTGCTCAGGACTTCTGTAGATGACCCAAGCGGACGAAGCCATCTACTCATTGCATGCTCTGCTGGTGTAGTTTTTGGATTAGGTCCTATGTAAATATTTGGTTAGAACAAATTACATTTTTTTATAATTAATAATTTTGGGATTATTTGTGACTCTTAAGGTTCAGAAATGCATTCACAGGTAACACTTTCAAATCTTTCTCTGAACCAACCAGACCTAAAGCCTATGGTGGGGGGGAGAGAGTCACTTGAAACCAGGAACAAAGAGAAAATGCACTAGATGCAACAAAATTCACAATGAGATCACAGCAATGAGTACTGGCAAAACTGAAAGGAACTGAAATGACAAACAATCTTAAAATGTAGGTTATGGTAAGAAAAAAAAACCCAGAAAAATATTTAAGAAATATGGATAAAGAACTCCCAGGTTGTAAGCTATTTGAGGACAGGGGCTCTTCCTACTGAGTGCGAATGTATACTGCCTAATGTAATAAGACCTTGTCCTCTATTTAGCCACATATAAACATAATAATGCTTAACAGTGTCTTACAGATAACAACCAACAACGCTGAGTGGATTCTGCTTACTGCAGAGAGCAGTACTTGTGGGAAAAGGAGGCAGGAAGGCAAGACAGAGGCAGCAGATCCAAAAACTATCAAATGAGAAAGCAGTTACTCTTTCACCCACACAAACCCAATGCAGCAAGGCCTGACAGGTGACAGCAGCTTCAAGCATGTCAGAGTTGTCACTGAGGTATACTGCAACAGCTGGGTTTTCTGTCTACACAGCCAGAAGCATTTCAGAGGCAATTCTTTCTACTGAGCAATCCTTTCAATGGTCAGAGCAGAAAGGCCTCCCCAGATACACCCCAACAATGTGGGTTCAGAAGAGGGAAACAAAACCCCAGTGCTCTCCTCTTTTGTAGTTTCTTTTCTTTCCATACACTGTAGATGTGCTCAGAAAGGCTTGTAACAATGAAATGATAACAAACGAAGCAGGTGATTCTTCCCCCTCTACTATTCTTCTTTTCACTTTCCATGTTCCTTCCACCTAACAGAAGTATTTTATCTACTTTACAGAACTTGCTCCAAGGCAATAATTATTTCAAGGGTGGTACTAATAGCTTTTGTCCAGCATCAGTTACACAGGCAGCTATAATGCCTGTGGCAGTACACCAAGAACATGGGAATATGTAACACGGTTTACAGAGGAAAGAAGAGTATAAGCACATTTCAGTTGCTACACGTTAAGATTGGAGGTAAAGCACGTTATGTCAGACATCAAAAACAACTATTCAGCTATTCTAATGGCACAAGAAGGCCTAGTGTTGATGTACAGATATGCTGTAGTAAAAATGAGAATTCAAAACCACTGATGTAAGAGTGATAATAAAGCCTACCTCAATCCATTTCTTCATAGAAAATGCTGTATGTATCTCTGAAGCACCAGTATGAAACTAGCATACATGGACCCATTTATTTTGTTCGTACTATATGTTATTACCATCGTATTTGCTAATATCCATAAAACAGAGCAGTTCCTCTTTCAACTTCATTTGCATTGTAAATACAGCATCAGGAAACAGCAGCAGTTAAAAAAAAACAAACAAAAAAACAAAACACTTGCAAAACATTTAAGCTAGTCTAGAATCTCTCACATGAGAAACAGACAGATGAGCAAAAGACAAGTCCTACTGTTACAAAAAACATCCCCTTGTATCTACAGTGCAATTCTCTACTTAAAGAGAAGTTGCAGAAACAGGTCCAAAGAAAATAATTCAAGTATCTCAAAATTCAGCAGAACACTCTTCGTATGCTAAGAAATACTTTTCTTTCACACTAAAATGCATATAAGCCAGATCAAGGCATGACCTCTCTTTCAGTGAGTCTCACAACAAGGCATTTTAGCCACTGATTCCTTAAAGAAAATTTTTTTTTATTTAAAACATCTGAAGAGCTCTCATCACCCCATGCTTATTTTTAATTTATAGTAGTTACAATTTTTGTATTATTGTTAGAAATGTGTTAGGCAACAAAATAGAGACAAAGAAATTGAAACAAATTATCAAGAAATAGCAAATCTACAACATCTTGTGCTTTTAACATAACTTTCCCTCAGACACACACAGAAATACAGACTACTGTGACCTCACATACTGAAATGATATAAAACCAAAACATACGAAAGATAAAAAAGAAATATAAGTGGAAACTAGAAGAAAATTCATTCCTTCTCTTGCCCATCAACACCAAATAAGCTAGGAAGAAGAGCACTCAAATTACTGAAATTGATGTCATATCAACTGGAAAACTGACTGAGCCCATACAATGAGCAGTAATTGCTCTCTACCCAATTCATGGGTCCAGGCTGTCTGTTTTCCATCTGTTCCTATGCAATTTAAGCAATTCTGAACTTTGCTCTCTGTTTCTGAATGTGTCACAGATTTATCAGAGTGTCAGGTTCCAACTCCTCCAGTAAGGTAAGCTATTATGAGGAGTGAAATTTGTATGTCTATAATTGCCATGCCAGGAAAATTCAAGGAGGACAATCACACGTGACCTTAATGAACCCACCATGAAAAATTCATAAGATAACATAATACACACCCCCCACCCCCAAGAAGCCATTCTGTTCTCTCCTTGCATGTGTATAAACATAGGCTTAGTACGCAATACGAAGTACTATGAGAAGCTTACAATTTTTTTTTTAATTTATGGTTGGCTTTGGCTAGTAAAATTAGCTTCACTATGGTTCTTACCTCTTGATAGATAAGGATTGGAACCCTTCAAAGGCATATATAGGGTAGCTTAATCTTTGAATACTTCTCAGAAATGAAAGAGACAGAATCTTACAATAAGCTAACTGTTGCATATGATAGTTATTTCACTTGTGAAGAGGCCATCAAATATTCTAGTATTATCTCACCATTTTTGTTGGATAAAAAGCTAATTATAATAATTCGAAACATAGCTAATCATTTGCAGTTTTTGTTCTTAATCGTTGTTCCTTTAACAGAATTTATACACTATTTAAAGTTGCAGCTGTTCGTGCCCTCACGGGAAAGACTAAAGTACAACGCTTGCATCTTTGAATTACACCAAAGACGACGAGATACTGTAAATAGAATCCAGGCCACAACCCTGTGTGACAGAAGATGACCTAAGCAGCTTTGCCTTCCTCACCCCCAAATTTTATATTTCATAAATATTCTCTAATAATTAGTAACAATTTAGTTTGCAAATTAACATACATCTTAATGTATGACTAATCCCTGTTTACACCATGTGCGATATATATCAAGTAATGGTCTTTCAAGTAATTCTCTTTGTTCTCTTCTGATATAGATTATAATAGTTACCATATAAAATATAATAGATATATATTATACAACAGATGATCAACCTTCTCTTTGTTTTGGTAGGGCATGTATTCTCTGCTCTGCCAACAACTTGTACCGTGTTATTAGAGAAATCACTTCACTTCTAGACCGCTCGATATTCTCATCTGTAACATGGATGGAATAATCACCATTGCCAGGAACTTTGAAATTCATAAGGAAGGGCTTGCTATATATAAATGAAAGGTATTACCAAAAATCCATTTTATATTGTATTGTAAAGTACTTTTACTACATGTAAAACTACATAGATTTTACTCTTTAGAAATAATTTGCGCGACTGTACCATCATCACTTCAGAGCTTAATGGCTTTTTATCTGGTAAAGCATTCTGGCACTGGCTCTGTTGTTGTGACGTGTAAAAATACTCTTCTGATAGGGATCAAAATGGCTGTTGATGGCAAAAATACAAAACCTAATATATATAATTATATACTGTCTACAACAGTTGTCTAGATACATAATACAAATAGTATTAAAACATTGTGAGTATGTTCCAAACAACAGATAAACATATTTGCATTATCTAGAAACACCAACTTTTAGACCATATGGTAAAAGGCCAAAGATGACCAGTAAGTTGTTGTCCTCTATGTAACAGCAGAGCATACACCAACTAGAAGAAGGGAAATTTTCAGTTGTTCCTTATTTATCTTAAAAGCACAAGTTCCACTGACTTTCTTGAGCAACAGCTAATGTCTACCACCCAGGTATGCTCCTAAGCTTTTGGTTCCAGGTGTGTAATCAGAACATGCTCTGGTTTAATGCAGGACTAAAACAGAGTGGCTGCAACATCCCCTCTGTTATCCCTGAAGGCATGCAGGTTGGAAAACGCCATAGCGCACACCAGCCAGGCCCATAACACAGTTGATCAGGAGACTAGGATGACAGAGGCATCTTCTGCATAGTCTACATTCATCTAAAAGAGCAATACCTGTTCCACCACCTATACATTAATGGTAATAAACTGGAATAAGCAGAGTTGTTGACTCATGAAGAAATACTGACATAGCTGAAATCCAGTATGTAGATTTACTCTACTAGCATATTAAAATCACAAAGCACAAGACTAATGGAACAAGACTTGTTCCATTGCCTATACATTAAAAACAACAATAAACTGGAATAAGCAGAATTGCTGACTCATGAAGAAATACTGACATAACCGAAATGCGGTATGTGGACTAGCATACTGAAATTAGAAAACACAAGGCTAGGTAGATAAAAAGGGGAAATACATGACCTATGCAGCAAAAATACCATTATTTCTAAAAAGTTACTAACAATTTCTAGTATTTAGGGACCTTAAATAACTAGAGATCAATGTTCACATTTGTAATGGGGTAGACATCCACATTCAAAATGAGGTAGATATCCATAACAGACTGACTAGATTAGAGAACAGGTCCAGACGCTCTGGAAAAAAATGTGAAGAAAGAGAAAAGGTGCCATCCAAGAGTACCTCATTCTAGATTACAAAAGTTGAAGGTCTAAATATGACCAATAATAAAAAAAAATTTTCAAATCCCTATGAAAAATACTTCAACTTTTTCTAATGTATTATGTGTGTTAACAGTTGAATAACCATGTGCACTCCTATCACTGAGACATTTCTCTGTAGTAACCCTGCCATTAGAAAGGTCTTTCAAAGCAGGAAAATCAAAGAACAGAGGCTAGACCCACAAGCAATCCGATCTCCTATATGAAGTCTGTAGGTTGACTTCAAATATGCCTGGAGTCCTACAAACTCTGACAGCACAACTTAAGATGGAAGCCATATGTATCACAGCCTGCAAGAAACAGGGCAGCTCATGAATAGTATGCAGACCCACATTCATTTGTAGGAGAGAAGAGATTAGGAGATGTGAAGAGGACAGGGTTCAAGAGTAAGAAATTCCTGGCTTTAAGGCCATTACCATTTGAATCTGCGCTCAAAAAAGAATCGATCTCACTAGTATATATGCTTCCAATGCAAAAAAAGAGACGAGTAAATAAAAGATAGAGTCTTTAAGGAACCTGAATGAATACTGGAATCTTCCAAGATCTTTCCAAGAAGGATGCTATGGAGAAATCAATGAAATATTTCTTCTCCATCAGGAAATACTATAAAATACTCAAAGTAAAAAATAAAAATAAAAAAAATCTCCAAACCGGTTATTTTTTAATAAGCTTTAGGAAATTGGGAAACACAAAGGACAACGACAACATCAATGTTGTTCCAAAATGTTAAAAGGGTAAATATTAACTTGACGAGATAATGAAACGGCAGGTGTAGATTTTAATAAATTTAATATAGGTACAGAATTAATGACAAAAACTATGATTTCATGGAATGCTTTTTTTTTTAAATAAAATTACAAGATTGTGGATAAAAGTAACTGTGCTGTCTGTGACAGACTCCTGGGGATTTTTGACATAACACTGTATGTCATTGATAAAAATAGCGTCTGATACTAATACTGGACATACTAGATCTACAACAAATAGGCTAAGTTAAAGGTCTCAAAACATAACTACAATACAGACTCATCACAGAAAATTGTTTCTAGTCCATTGCTGCTAACATTCATCAATGCTCTTACGTAAATAACATAAGGAAGTGGATCCCTAATAAAGTTTACCACTATTTACTGTTTCATAAACTCCTAGGCCATCTCCAATGAACAACAGAAGCTGAATAATGCGAGCACAATCACACATGTGTTTAATAGAAAAACAAGATGTGCATCTCAGAAAGAATATATGTGATAGCTTTGGTGAGGGGTACATCTTCAAAGTAAGGTGTTACCATCCTTGTCCACAGCATTGGTGCTATTCTGAAATACTGTGCCCAGTTTCACTGTCCACATATGTATCAGAAACCAGGGTTTGTTGAGTGCAACTCCCTTTTTCTCACTTAATAATAATAAACATTACTTGAAAAAATTGTTTTGAAGTGGATGCTACTCTAGCTTCACTTGCGTCATATTTAAATTAACATCAGCTGCAAAAATGATGGGTGAGTGAGGTTAAATTCCAACCCTCTGTCTCATGGGATTTTAAATAGGCAAATTCAGTAGGGGCTGAATATTAATTCACATGTACGGACAAAGACATAGACCTTTGTACATGCTCAGTATTCTTCAAAGGACTACTGCCATGAGGCAAAGGTTTTCAGCTTAGTCTAAGAATAATTGGGTTAAAATTTAAACCTTTAAAGAGTAAATATAATTAGACCATTCTCTCAGAGCGACATGTTGACAGCATGTCGTACACCAATATATATCAACACACTGCAAGTCAAAAAGATATAAGCATCTTTAGCTTCAGGGTTTTTTTTCTTTTTTGCACCACAACTTTAAAAAGTAGATAATCTCGAGCAGGCCCCGAGGCATGGAAGACGCATGGGGCGCACACGTCCACCCAGCCAGAGAGGACCTCTCCTCGCCCGGCTTCGGCGAGCCGCAGGACACCACGGCGCGCCTGGCGGGGCCCGCGGCACTCGCACCGCCGCCGCCGACCCGCAGCGGCTTTTGAGGCGCTGCCTCTCCATTGCGGCGTCCCACTTTTGTTCCCAGCGCACCCCGGCACCCAGACCCCTGCCCGGCTCGCGCCCCGGGCCCGGCGACGCCCGCCCCGCCCGCAGGGCACCGCGCTCAGGCCGCCGGGCCGCGCCAGGCCGAGCCGCGCCGGCCGCGACTTTCCGGGCCGCGCCCGCCGCACCCCCGCGGCCCGCGGCGCGGCGGCTGGCGGCGGCGCGGCGGGGGAGAGGCGGCGCTCGGCCCCCGTGTTTCCCTGCCGTGAGGCGCGGGCAGGGCGAGCGGCGCCGCCGGCCGCCGGGCCCCGCACCCGGCCCCGGCGAAGCCGGGGGCAAGGCAGCGCGCTCCTCCCTCGCTGCTCGCCTGCCCACCCCACACATCCTCCCCCAGTCAGCCCCTTCCTCCCGCTCCCCAGAGCCTTTTCCTCTCCCCCAGTCTCCTCCTCCCCCCCCCCCCATTTTAAGGTAACTCCCAGGAAACGTGCAAACCTGTAATTTTTACCTTCTTTGGCTTTTTTCCTCCTTGCCAGCGTGCCGCCAAGTTTGCCCAGGAAGGAGTCATCTTTCTTTCTGGACGGGGGCGATTTGGGGGTGGGGGATTTGGGGGAAGACGGGGACTTCTGGGGGGAGGTTGCCATGGTGGTCCCAGCACCGCCGCCGCTCAGGGATGAAGGGAGACAGGTTTGAAGCCCAGGCGAAGCGGGAGGCTGGTCCCGGCTCTAAACGGAAGCGGAATTATTTCAGGCATTTGAGGCAGCTCCTGCTCCGCTCTCTCCCGCTCTCCCTCTCCTTCCCTCCCTCCTGCCCGCCCTCCCGCTCGCTCCGCGCCCGCCGGGGAGGGCCGCGCTGCCCTCGCCTCGCCCGGCCCGCGCCGTTTACCTCAACGGCTCCCACTGCCCAACGGCTCCCGCAGCCCGCCCGCGCCGTTTACCCCAACGGCTCCCACTGCCCGCTCGCGCCATTTACCCCAACGGCTCCCCCTGCCTGCTCGCGCCGTTTACCCCAACGGCTCCCACCGTCCAACGGCTCCCCCTGCCTGCTCGCGCCGTTTACCCCAACGGCTCCCCCTGCCTGCTCGCGCCGTTTACCCCAACGGCTCCCACCGTCCAACGGCTCCCCCTGCCTGCTCGCGCCGTTTACCCCAACGGCTCCCACCGTCCAACGGCTCCCCCTGCCTGCTCGCGCCGTTTACCCCAACGGCTCCCCCTGCCTGCTCGCGCCGTTTACCCCAACGGCTCCCACCGTCCAACGGCTCCCCCTGCCCGCTCGCGCCGTTTACCCCAACGGCTCCCGCAATCCCTCCGAGCCGTTTACCCCAACAGCCCCTCCCACCCCCAGATCACAACAGCCCCCGCAGCCCAACGACCCCCCTGCTCCCCCCCCACACAGCCCAACGGCCCCCACAGCCCTCTGGTCTCCCCTGGCCCCCCACAGCCCAACGGCCCCCCAGCCCTGTAGTCCCCCCACCACCCCACAGCCCAACGGCCCCCCAGCGCTGTTGTCCCCCCACCACCCCACAGCCCAACCCGAGCCTGCTCTGCTCAAGGCTGCTCAGGGCTTTCCGCCAGGGGCCACATTTTGGCTACCTGGCAGTCTGGGCTGCCTCAGGCACTGGAGGAAGGATTTCTCTGTCAGGGGAAAGCTGCACCGTCGTCATCCCCCCTCCTCCCCCACGGTTAAACATAGCCTCATTCAGGCAAAGTCACCCCCCCCCCCCCCGCCCCCCGGGGCTGCTCCACAAGCTCCCCTGCCCAGTGAGGCAGGGGGGAGCCGGACTGGGCACAAGGAGGGCAGCCAAGGAGGGCTGTAAAGCTGCCTCCCCACCCGGCTCGGCCCGGGGCAGCCAGAGGGACCTCGGTGCTCGGGGGCAGCACAAGGGTGGTGCTGGGCCCATCCGACTCGCGCTGCGGACATACTCGCCCTAGGCTGTCATATACCCGACCGCACGCACAAGCCTCAGGGGCCAAAAGTTAAATGTGGGTCTAGAGAGGCAGGCCCAGGGCTCACATGTCTTGAATTTCTCAGTAAATATTCCTAGATGACCACTCTGGAAGGAGTTGTCACATCTGCAGGCAGATATTTCTACACTGTATGATCAACACCGTCAGAATGGAAAGAATTAATCCATTAATAAACTGTCACTAAATAATTTTAAGCGGGTTCGAGTGCAAGTTACCACATACACTTCAGCCTTGAGTAAATTCTGCGAAGCAGGTTGTCTCTGTAAGGTTTCCATTACATCTGTCATCAGAGGTAGGCATCATGTTTCTGCGAAAGAAACCTACTGTTTTAGTCAAACCTTTATAAAAAAAAAAGTGAAAGAAAGGTTAGTTTGCATGAGAAACTATTGCCTGTTCCAATCTTCTGTTGATCTGCAGATGAGTAGTTTAAGAGAAAAGTACATTTAAAAGAGGTAACTTGCTGTGACTGGTACTTGGTTCAGGAGACACCTAGGACTAGAACAGCATTAATGTCGTGTGGATGTACTACTTTCACTTCCCATTTAATCACTCGATTAACAATTTAGGCAAAAAGCCACACACACTTCATGCAAATATCTAGCTATCCATTAGACATAATAAGAGAAATGAAATTACCATGAGGATATTTCTAAATCAGCTAATAATTGTTGTTTTTACAAGCCAGTAACAATGGTTATCTGATGAGGGATAGACATCAATGAGTATTTGTTGTATGCAGTTAGTATATGCCCTAGAGAATAATTTTATTCACCCATACCATCATTATTTAAAAACAGGAATGAACCCAAGGCAGTGAGAGAATCTCACATTTCCTTAGGTTTGCCATCTCTGGCTTCTAACACTGATTGTGTGTTTGGATTTTGTCTGCAGAATCTTCATAATTTCACACATTACTCTCTTGAGAAGTGCTATTCATGCACTGTCTGGATTAGGATATGAACAGTTCTGAACAGTTTTCTAAAAATAATGAAAGATAATTTTAAAAGAAAGCAAAATAATCATGTCAAGTCCTTTCTATATATACATGTGAATCTGCAGCATTTATAAATAGAGCAATGACACAACTTTGGACCCAGATGACTACACACGGATGTCAATTTAGGATTTTGTGGTGACAGCAGAGAAGAAAGCATTTTAGCAAACAAGTTTGCTTGCTTTTGTGCCATTAAGTCTTGTATAAAATGCAAAAAGAACAAACTAGATATTTCGCAGACAGTTATGTGCACTGGGTAATACAGTATGGGAAAATCAGAACTCAGCATGCATTTGCCAGGTCACACACCAAATAACTTAAAAGTCCTAGTATCTTTTGTCAATTTTGTTTCATACTTTTTTTTATATTCAGCATATATAAATTAGATATCAAATGTAATATTACTTATTTAATACCCTCATGAGCTATGGGTAAGGGTTTAACATCACAAGGAGAGAATATATTTTAAAGGAAACTCAATGTGCATTTTAAAAATAACTTAATTTGATTTGGGAACAGAAATACTGCAATGCCTTGAGTAGTTAAGCTAAGAGGTCACTGCAACAGACAGACTTAAGTTTGCTGTGTTCTTTATGGGCTTCTTTCTGAATTTATTTGCAGTTCTCTTAGGTATAACGTTATTGCAGGATTTTTCCACTTGTGATGATTCTCTTTGAGAATAGTAACGACATTTTTTTTCCTGTATCTTAAATTTACAACTACATACGCTACTTTTTTCTTTTGATCTAGGAATATATATGCACATGACCTTAAATTAATATTGCATTCAGCACAAAAGGCCATATAGGTACACACAAAGTCTAAATTATGGTGGATGTACAAATGTTGATTTTAAATACCAAGTTCCTATTTATATAATATTTCAACCACAAATAAAAGCTGCAGTAACGTAAATTTGGTGGAGATTTTTGTGTGGCTAGGTTTTTGCTCTGCTTTACATTTAATAACTGAATACTTTCACGATCATGCTCTGTGATCCCGTGCACCAGACACAATAGTCAGCAGGTTGTCATTCAGGCTGGCCTCACTGCATCTGGCATATAGAAATCTGGAGCAGACGATCAGAGCTCTCACCATGCTCTCTGTCAGCATTTTGTTCCTGCAGATGATCCAACCAGTAGCTCAAATTAGTTGTATCCTGATCACATACATACTTTTGCCAGTCAATAAAGAAGGCTAAACCATATACTTCAAATGCATTCTTACTCACCTTCATATCCGTCTGTGCACGCCTGTTTTTTATTTCTTTTACTACAGAACTCAGAGTGATCATGAATAGAATATTACTTCCTGAATGAGGTGGAAGAGGCAGAATACATAATATACCAGTCATGGTCTAGGCTAATAAAAATGAGCACTGCAGCAGCTGAAAGAATACCATATACTTATAGTCTGAGATAGCTGACTCATGGGAGACAGGTCAGCCCTGATGTCGTATCTGGTTTTCAAAGTATTTCTTCTGTTATTACACAAGTTTAAGCCAAGCTGGTTAAGGCCATGCAATAAGTTATTGATTCTTCTTGATCTGGAGTTCAACATTTTTCTCCAAAGTACACCTCTGCTCTAGCAGTTTGAACCTTTGGTCGTTTAAACAGTAACAGTGGAATTTTCAAAAATACTCTATTACTCTACTGCTATTGCTGTAATTGCGTACAGTAAGACTCTTCACTGACTTCGGAAAGAACAGAATTAGACCAAAGTCTACCCTTTACATTTTTCTAAATGTTTGCAGTCAACCATCTTCTGACCTGCCAATTCCATGTAGTTAACTGTTGAACATTCACATCCCTATCCCCCAGACTAATAGTTAACAGCACATTAAAAGAGGATACTTACAGAAAAAGGAATTTCCTCACAGGCTACTTTGTGGCTGTTTAATATCTATTTTTGATTGGGATTCAAAAGAGAGAGGCTATTAAGATTTAGGACACTGGTAAATAAGAGCTTTGGTATGCTTTTCCCTTTCCCATGTACCCAGCCAGAGGTTTGGCAATAAGCAATTGAGGCAAGTACAAAGGCTCCTTGCTCTTGCTCCTCCCAAAAACTCTCTTTTACAGCACTGGCAACTCACACTGCCCAGTGCAGTGCCACAAGCTTTCCTCTGCTTTCTCATATCTGTCAGACACAGTAGCACCAGCCCCATCTGTCATCCAGGGAGCAGCTGTCTGTGCTCCACTGGGTGGCTGAGCAATATTACCTGCTCACCTGCATCCCACTGAAAGACAACACCCCAGCATCTCTGTGATTTCTTTTCCTGAGAGCACCGAAAGGTCTCTGGAAGTAACAGCTCTCACAGGACCCGGATGCGTGTATCCATGAACCAGACATGCCAAGTACCTGTACCCCTCTGGGGACCCAACACCTTGCAGCCTCCTCTGGTGGCACCCCCAGAAGTTGAGAGGCATGAGCTATCTTCAGGCTTGTACTTCAAGAAAGTGTTTTTGGATTTCACCATGAAGCCCCGCTCTTCTTGGCACGGCTATGTGCGGTGGCCACTTCTGTACCATGCTGGGAGAGGCCGTGCCAGGAGCAGACCATAGCATAGTGTATTGCCTGGCTGGTGGTCTGCACAGCCACATCTCCTGTCCCATACCAACACAAGGCTGGTTACTTAGCCCATAGGACCTTGCTGCATATGATTTCAGCCCCTATAAAGCAGGCTCAGGGTTGACTGATCATCCCAGTGGGGGCTACATTATAACAGCAGAAAGTATTGCTATCGGGTAGCAGGGCTCCAAATTTTCATAGCCACCATCATCTAAAACTCACACTGGAAGATAAGTTTGTTTCCAGTGTGCAAAGTGTGTTTAAGATTAAACATGCTTATGCTTGAGTTTAAAACTGAGCTATGATTTCCAAATAACTTGTATCTTCTTTGGGGTAAGAATCTTCTACTAGAAAAAAATAAATAGTATAATAAATAATAAATATATTCTTCATTAATATAGAGTTTCATAGAAGTATTAGAGTATCTCCAACCAGATGCTTCAAAAGTACAATATGTTTTTATATTGCACATTAGGGCCCCGAAAAGTTTAGGCAAAGACTCAGTGAAGAAAACTGTAGGTGAAAGACAAAAGATGACATAGTATATATACAGATCACAGAGAGAGATCAGTTATTTGGAAAGTTTCAATGGGAGGAAAGTGGTTTTGAAATTTTTCATTGAGACAAGAACATCAACATGGCATTTACTGCTTCTGGTAGTAAGTAATTCTGCCAATCAGTTTTTATAAATACTAGGCCAGGTTTACATGAATTTACATCTGGACTTGTTGAGATAGTTTTAGAAAAATTAGGATCATGTTTATTTCTTAATAAGCTTTTGCATTTGCAAGAAATGCCCTTCTCTTGTACATCTGTATATCGTGACTATTCTAGCCAGTGCCTTGCTGGCACACAGGGCCATGAAATCTCTTGCCATAGTTCATCAGAATCAGCAGAAGAAACCACGTGAGAAAAAGACAAGTTGTTCGTAAATATTAGGCAAACAGATGTAGATGAAATCCAATGAATACATTACTCATCACAAGGTATTTGTCAGGCATCTCCAGATTCAGGAGATACCATGACTGCCATTAAGATTGCAGTGACAGTATTCACATACTAATATGGCAAACCCACCGCGCCATACTATGCAAATAACTGTATAGTCCCTCAAAAATTCAGCAAACAGCTTTAGATCTCAACAGTAGCAAGGGCTTAAAAGATAGACAGAATGTCCAATCTGCTAAGCCACATCCTGTTACATGCTTAAGCAGGAAAAAAAACAGAGTATATCTTTTTGGAAGGAAACTGCTAAACTAAAATCAAATTTAGTTGAAATCACATATGCTGCCTGCATTAGGTTTGACAACAGTGGTTGCAGGACATAAGTCTGTTAAGTTTGTTGCATGCACCGAGAGAAATCTGGCCAAATACCCTTAAAATCAGTGAGGTGTTCTGTTACCTTGGGGGCAAATGGACTGATCTTAAGACACATGATGGCTTACAAAATCTTTTTCTTGAACTTGTTATCCAATTGGCTTTCTTTAGAGCCATGATCTTTCAGAGGGAGTCAGAGAGGGTGAATAATAGAGGAGACTCAGTAAATTCCCATAGAGACCCATTCCTACCCATATTGCGCTGCTGGGCCAGCCAAGCCCCCCCAGCTGCCAACCAGCTGGCCGAGAAGTCAGCAGGACTGCAAAACTTTACACACGGACATGTGTAAAAGTTTGTCATATTACTTCCAATAACCAGGCGGGTGGGTGATTCCTCTGCAGCCCTGAGAACTTACGAGTAGATTATCAGCAGAATCACTACTGTGCCTGTCCGGTAGAAGGACAAGGACATGACAGTAGAAGAAAAACCTCAGCTCAACTGTGACAGAAATTACCTGGACCTTAGAAGAGCAGCTGCCGTCCATCTGTCATCCAAAGAGGAGGGAAGCATCCATCAGTTCAGAATCATTGCACAGGGGACAATGGCACAGGGGCTAGCGTAAGCCGAAATCTCACTTATCTCTTCTCCGGCAGCACGCTGTCTTGCTCTGCGAGTCTGTCCCACTGGTAGAAAACAACAGATTAAGAGAGAGCCTAGCAGAAGTAAAGTTGGTGGAATGTGAAAATTAGCAATTGAGGTTTTCCTCACCAATTCTTGATCTGTGCGGTGGCCCTTTTCCTTCAACTCAAGGAGCTGTTAGTTTGCATGTCATGTCTAAGGAAATTAGGTGGTGAATTCCTATGTCAGAAATTAAAAGAAGCTGTTGATCTCATGGGGTTTGCATTTCCTTGTTAACGGTCGAGTTGAATACTGTCTAGCAGCAGAGCACCAGTATTTCCAAGATACGAAGTGCAAAGTGAGACAGTGTAATTTACCTACCAGTATATGAATTTTAAAAATGGTATAATTTCTTACCTACTGCTCTTTCCTAGACACACATTATGGCACTGCAGATATTGGAGGTAGGAAATCATTGCAGAAATGACTCGGGGATTTCAGAGAGCGAGATACAATTTTATTTCTTCAGATACAAAACTACTCACATCCAGTCAGTTTAGACACAGCCAATATGTTGTAGCACATCATATTATACCCAGCAATAACAGTGCCAAGGATTTAAAAAATAGTGACAAGGATTTAAAAATCAACAAATCCCTTATAAGTTAGTGAGTCAATTTACAGAAAAGATTGAACGGCAAGAACACTCATAGCCAAACATATTTGTTTAAATACATTTCTAACACAAGCCAGCCATATTAAACTGAGCTGTGAACAGTGCACATAGCTTCTCTTTTTCCCTCCTCCTCTACTCTCACAATGTGCAAAGACCTACTTTAAAGTACCTAGAGTTTATTCTTCTCTGAAGTCACTTGTACAGTTCATTTTTGGATCAAATCTTTTGAGTACATTAGTATCAGTAAGGACAACAGTAGCTAGGCAGGATTTTCCACCCAAGAGCCCACAGACACACACACGAGACCTGCAATTTTGGGTGGTGCACGTGTTATTACCACATATCATACAAGAAAGTAACTTTTTAAACAGACAATGTTCTGGGGGGGTCCATCAAATGGTGATAGCCCTCAGTTGCTGTTGCCTTTAATACTCTCAGGGACTGACACCTTTGCAGCTAAAAGGAAAGCGTCTGTTCACACCTCTTTGCCACCTGGTTTAACAGCAGAGCAGGTATCTGCAGGAATGGAAATCTCAGGCCAGTGTACCCAAAGTCACACCACGTCCCTGCACAACGCACGCATTGCGCCATGTCCCCACGTTGCCCTTCCTCCTCCTCCTCCTCTTTGGAGGCCAGCAACACTGACTAAGATGAAGGGACTTTTTTAATCGAAAAGCTGAACTGAAGAAAACATCCTTTGCTGATATAGCTGGAGGTAGCTGTGCTGAATTCCCCTCCCATGCAAAGCACTAAGAAAAAAAAGTCTGCTTACAAATTTAAAAAATGACCTTGAAAGCATTACGAATCTCCGTTTTCTACAGCAGAATGAGAGATATTCTAGACACTATTATTTTACTGGATTACATGAGGCTTCTGGTACAGTGATAAAATCCAGAAAATTTCTTTACAACACTAGAAATGCCAGCAGATTTCAGAGAAAATTAAAGTGTGTATTGCTGTCCTGTCTGCTCCTACTTTGTGTCAATCTTAAGTAATAGAGCTAATTTAAAAATCAATCACTGCAATCCATCTCAATAAAAATATAAGCTAACGATCAAGTATGATCTGCATATGAATGACAGAAAAAGATGGCAGAGGGTAATTCTGGAACCCATTCAGGGATTCTGCTGTGTCTTTCCACTGTGAAAAAAGACAAATCATATAATTAAACCCCTACATACTATGACATAAGGATATTCCTTCAGGTTTATAGTAATTGAGAATGTTGTTTAAACCTTAATTTATATTTTGCTCCCAATTACTTACTGGATTGATAAAACTATCTACTCTATGAGGCACAGCATACCTATACGTACCTTTCAGAAATACATTTTTGTTTATCAAAATCAGAGACAACACCCAAAGTATAAAATATAACCAGATGCTTATTCCCTTTAAACAGTCTAATAAATAAATATAAATACATAAATATTGTAGAACAACAGTATCTTCCTTTCACCAATAGAGGTATATTATTTATCTGTGGACAAGTGTAAAAATTTTGGTTTTATCTTTAAAATTAAGTTTTCAGTTTCTTACAATACATCAGAAACTTAAGAGCATTCATAAACTACTGTGACAGGATCCAGTGTGTCTGTTCCCCTACAAGTAGTCACCAAGAGGTTTTAGCTTAAACCTTTTGTAAGAAGAACTCTTCTAGCTTTGGCTGCGATAGGCACCTGTAGCAAATAAGCACCATTCATGAAGCAATGAGAACATCAAATCTTCTCAGTCAGAGCGTCAGGTAAAATAATAGTCAAAAAGAAAAAAAGAAACAGTCTTTCAGTCTCTCTCTCCCTCTCTCTCTCTCTCTCTCTCTCTCTCTCTCTTTTTTTTCTTTTTAAGTTTGAAAATGTAGTGGATCATAAACTCAGCTGGGACCACCACCAATCTTAAATTGCAGAATTATCTCAGATTTAAGAAAGCACTTACAAAGTGCTGAATAGTAAAGAGAATTTTTGCACATCTGTGGTGCCAATGCCTATAAATGCATGTAGGAGATGCATGTAGATAGGAGATACTTCCTCTAAGTTAAAAAAAAAAAAAAAAAAAGACAAAAAAAGACAAAAGACATGTACATTCCTCTTGAGCAGCAATATAAACACACTTCAAATATAACCACAAAATTTTCTATCCAATGTTGGCATTACAAAACTCAACATTTTTTGCCATGCTTTTGTGGAATTATTGTCCAAGAGACCTCTAACTGCTACACCACTCATGGTACCCTATGATACTGTTTGTGACACATATTACCAAGCATGCTAATTATAAAGCATACCCTACAAATACTAATCAGTTCTGGATTGTTGTTTTTAAAACGTTATTCAGTATATTTTAGGGATGACCTTAATCTGTAACATACAATAGCTTTTTTGAGCTTTTAAGAGTCTTTTAAGGGTAGCCCCCTCTTTGATATTCCCTTATCATTTTACAAAACGTAGGGATTTAATATTGCATTATCTTCTTGTTCAAAAATATACAGTGAGCTAAAACTTACAAATACCTAGAAAAAATTAATTTCTGACATTGCATTTACAGTAGTTCTGATTACTTATAATATATGCAGTTATTAGTCAAAAGATCCTTCCTCCACCAGAAATAAAAAATAACCTTATTTTTATGTAGGATGCTTGCTTTCTGACCTTTAAATAGTTCACTGTGGCTCAGCTGTGCCAAAATATTACCAAAACCACATACAAATTCAAATAAATGGATGGAAAATAATGCCATCGCAAAAATGCTAAGTCATGTCATCATGTTTCTAGTGAACTCTATTCTCAGGATTAAAATAAGATTCCAAGAAAACAGAGCTCCTATTTCACTTTCACAGAACATGATGCCCATCAGAAAGGTGAATTCAATCCCATTCTCTATCCTTGTGACCTTTTAAGTTGATAGTGAGGTATAGATATTTATTGCTGGAACTTACTCTGTGAGGCTAGACTGACTCAAGTGAGAGCAAACAAACTACTTAGAAGCTTTCAATAAAAAAATAGCATGTTTTCCAAATAAACTTAATTTAAATTTGAATTCCTTCATTTTACAGAAGACTATCTCCATGATTATGAATATTGCTGAAATTCCATTTATTTGCACGTGGCTGTTTAAATCCTGCTCAGCTGATAGCCCCTAGATAATACAAAGTTTTCAAAGTGCTGGTCTTCTGCTTTTTCTTTCACTCTCTGTTCTTCTAAGGTAGACATGAGTTTGTCCCTTTGTTCGACCACTTTCATCATCTCAGTAAAAATTTCATCCTCCTCATTCAGATCCATCTCATCTTTAAGGCTCTCTAAGAGATCACAAAACAAGAGGTTAGAATCCAGATCACTATGTTGTTATGCTTTGCATTTTAACTGCTGGTGTACAGCTTGAATTAATATTATATTCAACAAGAAATGAAGTCAATAGCAGTTAAACATTTTTAATGCTGCAGTTCAGGGATAATTTCTTCTGCATTTGGGACGTTTAAAGTTGACCATTAAGGCCCCTAATGTTTACAGTAGATCATTTAGCAAAGCTTACACTGTGGAAGTGATAGGAAGAACACTACTTATTTATAAAAACATGTATAACGGTTGCCTAAAGATTACAGCATAATTGCAATGCTACATTGCAGATAGCAATTACTGCACTGGGATGTAAAATGGAAGGTGATAGCATTTAGGCTGGACTTTAAATTTAGTTTGGAAAAGGTGACATGCCTGACAATGAAATGTAGAACTCATAAGAAAATGAAAGCATTTGTCAGGAAAAGCATTGAAAACTACAATCATTTATAATCTGCATGCTTGGAACACGACAGGATGTTTTGGTGCATTCAGTGGTACCTAACCACTCCCTCTCCCCTACATTCCTCCTCCCACACTCTCTTTTCTTTCTTTCATTTGGACACAGAGGTTTCAAAAAGCAGGCCTAATGTTCATTCATGATGTTTTAAACACTTGTCATTTCAGGGTATTGAACAGCTTCCTATGGGATGTTCTCTGGTCAGACATAACTCAGTAAGATGATTATTGCATGCTGCAGAGTCAATGAAGGCTGTAGCAGCCTTTAGTAGGTAATTTTGACTTTTTATTACATTGTTCTTATTGCCTTTAGTTCTATCTTCTATCTTCTGTTTTATTTAAAGTCTTTCATAGAAGAACAAATAACAAATGAAAGAAGCAGCCCAAACTGTAATTCCAAGTATCTTACTGCACTGTTGTTAACATAAAGGTGTTCTGTTAACATAAAGGTATTTGTTTATAGGCAACTGAAGACATTGCTTGCCATAGCTACCCATCCTCATGTGATAGTTGGATGTTGCTGCTTGCACAGCGCAGTCAGTGGAATTAGACGTGCAAATGCTTTTGACCTACTTTCACGTCAAACGGGCAGGTTAGCACAAACATTGGCACTAGAAGGCTGAACTGTGAGGTACAAAAGCAAACGGGAAGAGCTCCCACGCTGCATTTTGCTGGCTGCACTGTGCATGCACAACAGCTCAGAAGGAACCGCCTCAGCCAGGCAGGTCCTCTCCAAGGCGAGCATGCTCTCTGCCAGAGACTGCTGTGGGAGATTAACATCCTCGCCCATCTGACTTACCGTCGATGGCCATTTTCTCCCTCAGCTTCTGTTCCAGCCTGCTCTGGTGGTCCTCCAGCTCTAGTTCTTGGGCTCTGAGTACAATGAAAAGCACATTAAAGCATAAGCTGGCATCAGGATCAAAAGGGGTGTAGCTAGAACTCATAACTCTGCCTTGCGTTTCACAGCTACTGCTGCCCATGCTATTAGAATTTTAAACATATACTTTATTTAAAATTAATGATGCTAACATATCAGAGTTGGCCAAAATTTTCAAAAATTGATAATAAAAAAAAATTCTAACCTGTCAGACATCCAAAGAGTTTTAGAATTGCAAGGCAGTAATCCTCGGTGATTGATAAATTGGATCTTGGGTCTTCTGTCCTTTTTCTTTTTAAAAATGATTTGTTTTATACCTCTTTCATGATTAGCACTGCTGCTCTATTACTGTGAAGCTGTTTCTTTCTTAGCATTATCTCTGCTCTATAAAAAGAATTTTTCTCTCACAAGACTTTAAGCATTTAAGAGTATTATGTGGCTGTTATTAACCTAAAATAATATGGAAAATAGGTGACATGATATCCTCTCTTATTTATTACTACCATCCCCACTACTACTATTACTACTAGTTTCATTACTGTCATTTCTACTAGAGATATTTACACTTACATATTACTATTATTACAGCCAAGAGTATGTATATTTTGTATATCCAGCATTTTCTCCTCACAGTCAGTCAAGGCTAAAAACTTTGTCTGTGCCAGCAATACCAGAAGTACCAATACCGCCTTTTGCATTATGTATCAGCTGAACCTCCCTCAGACATTGCAACATTGAAGGCTCTTGTGCAGCTGTGCTTTGTTGGTTGTACCAAAAACATGACTCTGAATCAGATCGAACATTCCCACAAATGAAGCATCCTGCTAGGCCCTCTGCACAGGAGTGGCTCCGCGGGAAGGGGAATTGTGAATACATACAGAAAACAGTATGTTTTCCAAAACAGTCCTGTAAAAGCAGCCTGGTTTTGCTCTTTGACTCTCCTTTTCAGGCAGCTTTAGCAGGCAGCATTGCTGCACCAAAGCCCAAGGACAATCCGAGGGGAACAGAAAGATTTGTCCCCCAGCAGCATTAGCATCGGCTGGGAGAAATCAGCAGACTTCCTAGCAGTTGGCGGCTCTTCCACACGCAGCACGGGGCAGTTCGCTGTGCAACGCAGGAGCGACAAATGGCCACGGACTGCCTGTGCCAGGATGAAATCCTGGACCGCTGGAGCTCCCACCACCTTCCCGCACTGCCACAGAAATAAGGTGTGTGGAGAAAAGAGCTGGCAGTCACCTACACTTATCTTTTGAGTACATTTCCAAGGAGGTGAGTTGAGGGAGCTACAGCCAGTAGTGTTTCCATCAGCCGCAAACAGTAGCATCTGAGACAGTTTTTATTTGCTTGGTGTATCAGTTGTATCATTTCTGTAGTGAATTCCTAGATCTTTTCTCCAAAAAACCCCCCTGAAATAAACTGTCAGACTATTTTTCTTCCACAGAAGAAAATGCTCAACTGCTCATTAGACCACATTAGGGAAAGGCAGAGCATCCATAAGCAACAGTGTTTCACAGTATCTTATAGGATTGAAATAGCTGAACCACTGTGAAAGGGAAGGACAAGGAAGGGTCCACTGAAAATCCATGTTCAGAATAGTTTGTAAGTATTTCACTCCAGGACCCAGCAAGGTGAAAAGGAGAAGTGTGGATTCCCTGCGTGGGGGCACCCTGCACAACAAAGTGGCAACTCAGCTCAGTGACGGGAACTACATGTATCAGGAGGAAAATCTCATAACTTTAGATCTAATGCAAACACATTTTTCCCCTCTCCTCTCCACTTATTTACTGCTAATGCTACTACTCCTTGCCCTTACTTACATAATCAAGAGCTCAGACTCATAACGCATTAATTTATTCTTCTCCAGGACCAGCTCAAACCATTCATGCAGCATCTGAGTTTCATCCTGTGTGCCTGAATCTGCAAAATATAAGAGGTAAGTGTGCTTTATTGGGTTTCCTCTCTCTGCTCTTGCTACTTTAGTTCACTTTAAATGATCCTCATTTGTAAGGCTAGGCAAGCCGTATGTAGATTTCTTTGCTCTATGTAACTTATATCAATATTGCCCTGTGTAACATTCCTGTCTACTTTTGGTTGAGTGCTGTAGTTTATTGTAGTTAAAGATATATTAGATTTTAAGCTGGCAAAAAGAATATCCCTCCCCTACCCATCCCCCCTTAAAAACACTTTTGTTTTGGAAGTTAGCAGGTCTCTATTCCCTCCCCGCCCCCCCCCACACACAGAGCCCCTAGTCTTTTTTAAAGGGTGCTTTCTTTCTTTCTTTTAGTTCTGCTTTCGATAACATAGTTTCTTTGTTGCTACTGGGCTCCAGCAGCTGAATTATATATATAAATGGCTATCCCATTAACACAGTCAGACTTCAAGATGTAAGTATCAAGATGGCAAGTGTCAACTTAGTCCCTTCTCCCAGTAGACACCACACGCACAACCAAATCCCCTACAAATTCCCATTCATTTGCCAACTGGCCTTTAAATCTGCATCTGCTTTGACTGACTGCAAAGGCTGTAGCACAGGAAGATCTATTATTATTGGGTTTTTTTTGTAGCACCGGGAGGCGAGGGCATCACTGCGGTAGGCGCTATACAGACACATAACAAAAGGTGGCCTCTCTCCCAGAGAGCTCGCAGCCTGACTCCGCTTTGTTGCAGAGGAGGAGAGATTCCTCTTTCACCAGGCAAGAGCCTTCACTGCTCCTAAAATGCAGCTCATATAAAAATCTTTGGCAATTAAGAACCCCCGTTTTGTTTTGTTTTGTTTTTTTCAAGTGACAAGTCAGAGCAGATTACAGGACTTCCGCTCTTTCGCTTTTCTCGAAGCATCACCATTTGCTGTCGTTCCCCAGCGCTGATGGAGAACTACAGTAGTAGTGATGGCACTGGAAACACACCTCCCAAAATGTTTGCTGCACCCATCCCCAGTCTGTTGTCACAAAACAGTGATAACTTGCAGACATCTTATTCTACTCCAGATTTATGCAAGTTCTGGGGACTGTCACAGTGTCCAGCCATTCTTCATAATCTTTTCTAACAACAGAATTCCTTTAGTCCAGTTTGCTACATTCACCCAGCAGCTGTGCGTGAGCAACCCTGCGGTGTCGCGGCAGCTCCCAGCCATCAGACGGGAGCTTTCCTCCTGTAGTTCAGGAGAAACATGCCTACGGTACCTTCAGCATGTCGACTGTTTCACAGCCATACAGCCAGAAGCAAGGTGACAGACCGACCCCTTCAGAAGCATAATACCAACAACTGTCCAGTGCTCCCACGCTGGTGAGCGGCAGTTGCCCACCCCCCCCATGCCGCTGCCTTGCGCGGAAGCAGGGACAGCAGGGCATGGGACAAAACCAGCGAGGCACCACTGGCAGACAAAAGCATACAGCTCTCTTCCTCAGTCGTTATGTCATGCTACCAGGTAACTAGACAAAAAAATCTCCATAAATGAGTTGGTCCATTCTCTCTAATGGCTTGGATGGAGACTGGTGTGATTTCTTCTGCTTTAACAGGCCTACACTGTTATTTCAGATGACTGAGAGCTCTGAAATTTGAAGAGAGAGCCAGCAGTCCTGCACAACGCAGCACTGCCTCAGATGCCCTTCTGTTGTCATTTTGAAATGAACTTTGTCCACAGCTCCCAGGAGTTTTTCTCTTGTCTCTATGGCTTTGGCCGTCCCTCACTTTAATGTCAAAGTCAGGATTTGGACTCCACTCAAGGACAGTAGCTTATAGCCTGTCTCCTTCAACTATCTCACTCAACGCAGCCCTTCAGCAGTCTTCCAAAACAGGAGGGAAATTCTGTCCGACATCTGCGATCCCCGGCCCATTTGCGCACATTCACTAGACACTGCCAGTCGAGAAAGCCCAGGTTAGCAGGGCAGGAGGAAGTGCCTGGGGACCCCGCACTGAGGAAAGGACTAATGCTGGCGCGGGGAAGCTCCTGCAACCTCCAGTCTGGGTTTGAGCCCAATTTGGCATTACCGTGAGACAAAGCAGCAGGAGAAGGCAAACAAATAAAATAAAATAAAATAAAATAAAATAACCCAATTTCTGCTCGAGTCCATTAAAACTTTGCAGTAACTCATGTGCTTCTATGGGATGTTCCAGTTTAGCAAACGGTGACAAAAAATGTCCCGTCAGAGTGACCATCAGCAGTGGTCACCGGATATGGCATTGGTAGCTTCTCATGGATTCAATGCAGGGATGCAATATTAGTATTCAGTGCCTTAGGGCTTCATATGCCACCACCAGAAGTTAAAATCAAAATTTGATTTATCTTACTGACAACAAAAACATTGCTATTGCAGGTAGGCGTATGTTCTGCACATACACAGAGGATTGCTATTCCCTGCGTTTGCTGCTTTCTTGATTGGGTGAAAATACTCCTTTTAACATTTCCTCTTTACACTTTGAAATCTCTATATCTCTAATAAAAGACAGCGTATTGTGATTTGATTGAGGTAAGCAAACAGTAACGCTCTTTGCAAAAATGTCACTTATTTTAGCAAAACTCTCAGTGGAAGCTGAAATAAAAAGTCTTTTTTTTTTTCCCCTCCTTTTTCCATACCACAGAATTCCCCCTCCTAGTGTCCCTAGGGGCATTTTTAAAATGATTGTTATTATTAATAATGTTATTTAAGTCTGATGGAGTGCTTTATGCCTTCCAAAGGCAGAACAAGGCAATGAAGTCTTTTGCATACTGTGGTAAGATAGCTCTTTTTAAAGGTTAAATGGATGACAATTCCTAAGTTTGTTTTGTGAGCCAGGTTGGCTTTTTGTTACAGCATTGCTTAAGCAACTTACCTTCTGTTTTATCCAAGTCTCTGTTAGCTTAGATCCAATTTGAAAGTCAGATATTCTTCTAATTATGTGCATATGTATTTCTACATACACCACTTTTGAGAGAATAGTAGATTGTAAAGGAATATGTACTGAATACTGTTCTCAAAACCTCAACCTCCCGTTCTGCAGAATAACACTGCGCTATGCCCACGTACAGCAGTGACACGGTAAAGGGGGATTTTTGTGAGTTTGCTCCCTTTTAGGAATGACTAACCCTCACATTCCTCATTGATACAAATTTTCAGTTGATCCCTTTTGAAAGTTCTAAACCATAAGAATCACTGAAATATGAAATCAAAAGCTAACTGCAGTATGTGCAGATATTTGCTCATCTTCCAAAACATGGAGGGATTTCTTATGTTCTCTCAATACAGATTTTCTTCTTTACCATCATCCTTCATCATTTGTTTAGTCAACTGATCAGTTATGCTAATTTCAGTGGAATATGTGTTTTTAAAATCTCTATTTTTGTATTTTCTTGTAGGCAGAAGATCTCTATAAGGCTCCACAAATGTCAATGGAAAACAAAACTGTGGTACATTAATGATTTATTATTTGGTATTTAGAACCAGAATAAAGGGAATGAAGGGCATGAAAAATTATTCACAGGACTGATATTATTTTTTTTTCTTTTTTTTAAATGCATGAATTGTTGTCACTACAATTAGAAGATCATCAAAGCCTCATTTTGCTCATCAGTCTTCATGGCAGTTGTTTCACACCCACGCATGTTCTCTTCTAATTCAGTTCAGGAGCTAATGAATAACTCCCACTAACAAAGGAGCCATTCATTGCCTGCTTACATAATTATTAGAGGAGAGTTGCGTAAATGTCACTGAAGACAGGCCTGTCTCTAAATTTGGTTATTCACAACCTTTGCAGCTCAATATTATTGCTGAACTGTGATCGCTTTCTAATTACCTTAATAATACCTATTAAATCACTTGAATTACATAAGCACAGACCTCCTTAAATACAACTTAACCTAATAAGCACTGGTCATTCATTAAACAATAATGGCCATTATTTTTAAAAAGGTTGAATGGAATATTAAGCTCACTGATTCCTGCATCATTACACATATGTTGTTACAAGCAACAAAGCACTTGCATTTTGATGGCTGCTTTGAGAAACTTGGGGCTTCATGCTTTCGCACCACATGTTATTGAGCCACAGTAACGTCCTACATTTCAGTGTCTGTCTTATTTGTAACTGGCCACCTACACACAATCAACAGGAGAAAAAATAGCACTTTCACCTTAATGAGGGCAATTCAATTACTAAGGATGGGAAGAGAATGAGAAGCATCAATCTCTTGGCAGACAGCCTTCTTTAGGAAACACGGTTGTCAAAACAGCAGAAACAAGAGGTGGCTGTAGGCCATTTATCCCCGTATTCTGCATCTATCCCAAGAGTTAGCAGTCTCTTGACCCTCCGTATTTTCGGCATCTAAGAAAAACCCACATCCTTTTGCAGATCAACAGTAATGGAAAAAAAGCCAACACTCCAAATCCTCAAAGTCTCTTAAGGAGACATTCTTAAGGATGGTAAAGTAGGTGCCATTTGATAACTTACTATGTTTTCATATAAGAAAGAAAAGTGATGTTAGTCTTTTAAATAACATTTCAAAGAAGTTAGTGCTGTTAATAAAAGCAGTTAAAAATAATTTAAAAAATAGGAGAAACACACAAGTTCTTATTGTTTTTAATTTGGACAAACACTATTGCCTAACCATTAAAGTGGTTAGTTCACCATTAGAATTATGGTGATGACTGTTTAAAAAAAAAAAAAAAAAAAAAAAAAAAAAAAAAAAAAAAAAGATATTTAAAAAAACAGCACGTAGTGACTTTGCCAGGTTACCTAGCTAAGATGACAGTATCAGGTGCCAAAACACGTCCAGGTTTTCAGTGCTGTGTAACTGCCCGACATGAAAGCAGGAGGCTTTGCCGATCTCCGGCAGAGGGGTCCGGTGGGCACTCGCCCTCCGCCGCCCGCCTGGCTCTGCGCGGACCCCGCACCATGGCCATGCCGGATGGCCACACGGTACTCCTGGCCCTGCGGGACACGGGCTGATGCAAGTGGAAATCTAGCCTTCACCCGGGGCCAGAGCAGCACCCCGGTCATCTCCTACCCCTAAGGGCAAAGCTGTGCTGTTCGGGGCCGTGTGGCTACACGTTGCTGTTGCTATAGCCTGGCCACTGGCTGCAATCATATTAATGACATTTCACACTCAGGGAGAAGTCATTAAGGACTCTGTTACTAGGCACGGGTGGCTGGCTTGGTAACTGAGTTACGGCACCTAGAAACATCACTGATTCCCTGTAGAAGATGAAATTAAGCTTGGGATGGGATTTAAAAAACAAAAACAAAAACAACAAAAAAAAAAGGGGGGGGGGGAGTAGATTCAGGTTCAAAACCAAGTCAAATAGTTCCAAATCTGTGATAACCAACAGAAATTTATAGCAGGCAGGTTAAAGGTTCTTGAGCTGTAATTTTGCACTGAACTGTATTTCTATTCCAATTGCTAAAAACCCTCTGCATTTAAAAAGTTTTTTAAAAAAACAACAAGCAGCACTCTGCTTCATTTACCTGATTCTCCTCTTAGTTTTCTCTCCAGTTTAACGCCAAAAATCTCTAGAGCTCTTTGTCTTTCCTCCAATTCTTCTAGCTGGCGCTGGATTGCCTGCAAAATTATAATGACATGAAAGCTACAGACATAGCTTAAAAATTCAGAGACAAAGGATGGTCGCAGTGGTTAGCGAAGCAGCTTGAACAGGTCTCTGAGGATTCATGGGATTTTCAAAC
Source organism: Dromaius novaehollandiae (assembly GCF_036370855.1). Taxonomy (NCBI): domain Eukaryota; kingdom Metazoa; phylum Chordata; class Aves; order Casuariiformes; family Dromaiidae; genus Dromaius; species Dromaius novaehollandiae. The sequence goes on from NC_088102.1 coordinate 60,058,807, forward strand.
TCATTAAGTGTATTAGGCGCCTAAGCAATTTAATAATTCCACTAGGCATCTATCTGTATTTTTATACAGACAAATATCTTAGGTACTAAAAGACCCTCAGCGTTTCAGAGCTTTAGTTCTCCCATCGTAGCACGGAAATCGCAATGTTTTCATACGTCCCAGGGGAAGAAAGGTAAACACCTTACATGTTCAGAGTACACCTTCGGAGATGCTGTGAGGGGAAAGCTCATCTAAATACTTAAGATTTACAGCTAAAAAGCTTTGTTTGCCATTTTGTAGCCCATGGGGTTTTTGCTGTTTTTGCTTTTACATCTCACATAAGCTTTTGACACAGGAAGAAAAGGGTCTAATAGCTGAAAAGTGACAATTCAGTGGTACTTCAGAAAGGACTTTCACATTCACTGGCCCATTCCCTTTAAAACAGACGAAGATTTTCAGAGGTGCCTTATGGATAACGGGTAGAGACACCTTTAAACATCAAATTGCCAAAGGTAAGCACTGAGCAGTTTCAGTGTCAGGCTACATTAGGGAGAATCAAAACAAACACTCAGGAGCAGCCTAACAGACACAAAAGTTTGAAAAGTTTGGACTTTAATGCTTTATGGAAATAATATTCAACTCAGGGAAGGCATATATGTATCTAATTTTACCTTGAGATCATTAACATCTCTTAGATCAAAGCTGTAACATAGTTGTTCTTACTTTGAATTAAATTAGATATTATTTTTCTTTCCCATGAGTTTTATTCTGTCATTGATTTAATAGTAAAGGTTAGATATTAGCATTTTCTAAAATCCACTGTGGTTCGAACACAAAATGTGTCTCCTTTCCAGTTCTACATTTTGCAAAAGGAGTGATGTCTACAAAAATTGGGATTTCAGTTTTAAACTAGAGAAACAACTTGTTAATCTTCCTGGGACACACTTGGATTTGACATATGCAAAAGTGTGACGTCCCACCACATACGCCTTACTGCTCCCAACATTTTGGGTGGATATCAGCACAGAAGTCGGTGCGCGCCAGCGCGGAGCAAGGGGAGGCGTCAGAGTCCCCACGCGGTACCTCCCGTCCTCGCTAGTCACTCTCGGGAGACGCACGGGACACTGCGAACTACACGGCACCTGCGCTTTGTGAAGCCTCTTCAGCTCCTCTTGTTTCATCAACTGCTTTGTCTCCTTCTCCAGCTTCCTTCTCCTTCTAAGACTCCTTTTTGCCTACAAGAGTAAAGAGTGAAAAGAAGGCAATCACAGCACAATTATGCCATCATACATTTTTGTCAGCCTTTCACAGAGTCCCAGGGCGGCGGGAAGGCACCTCTGCGGAGCGCGTGGGCCAGCCAAGCCCTGCTCAAAGCAGGGCGGCCGCAGCGGGGGCTGAGGGCTGCCCTCCACGCAGGAATATTTTGATGAGTTTGCCTGCGTTGACTCCGCGTTACTGCAAACTCTTACTGCAGACCTAAGTGAGCGTGAACTCTCTCTCTCAGGAAAAGACGACTGACTCGGAGAGGAGACTACGCACAAGATACCCATGCGTACGGCTTCTGCGGACATCACAGCACCGGGGAAGAAACGGACACAGGCAGCAGGAGCCGCTCGTCCAAGGGAACTTGACCCATTTCTATTGCTGTTGCTGCTAAGTAGTAAAAATTCAGTTTGTAGTGAGAATAATTTCCTTGATGGTTAAAATGGGTGTTATACATAAAAACAGACTTTCCAAAATTAGTTGGCCCGACCCTGAGCTAACGTACGTTGGCTGCCCAAGGTGCCTTTCCGCTGGGGAGCACTTGCTGAAGGGGCCGCCGAGGGGAAGGCACGCGCTCGCTCCCGCTTGCTGCGGACCCAAGCGAGCTGGGAACGCTTCCAGGCTGCGGTTTTCCCACTTACGAGGAAGCAGAATAGATAAGAGTAGACAAGAAGATTAAAAACCAACTACTCGCCCAACTATTGCAAGTTGCTCCTATTCAGTTTTCTACTATCCGTATTTTAATTAATTCACCATAGTATTATTTTATTATATATTGCCTTCCCTGTAACACTTCTCCAATTAACAAAAACACTTTGGAATTTGGTTTTTTTGAATCTTTTGTTTCTGAGCTTGAGAAGACCTAAATATTGATCACTGGTTTCTCCCCCCTACTTACGAACAAACAGTATTATGAACAATATACTTTTTAAAGCGCGTTATTGGTGGGGTATCACGCAACATGGCTAAGCAGCTGAAAGCAGCAAGCGCAGCCATTTAGCGCACTCCATCTGCCCCAACCTCATTGCCCTGCGGCCTCATGGCAGCACCTCCGTGCCACGAGACATGCGGGCAGGAGCCGGGGAAGGAAGGGAACTGCAAAAAAAACCCAGACGTGGCAGTAACGCTCCCTGCTCTGAAGCCCTTTTCTTCAAAACAAAAACTAAAAAACACCCAAAACACCCTACAAGTATGAAAAGATTAAATGACTGTTGCTCCCACATCTGCTGATGTTTTCCAAAGCACTGCGGCATGCGCGGCTCCGCACCGAAGGGCCCTCTGCAGTGACTGTCCGTCTGTCCATCCATCCATCCCCGAGGCTGCTGCTCGGGGCACAGCGCGCTCCCCGCACCGGGTGCGTTGGCTCTCTGGGGCTGCGCAGCCCGGTTCCCATCTCAAGTCCCACCTCGCTTTCGGGCCGGCTTGCCTCTCTCCGTACAGAGCAGCCTCTCGCTTTTATTTTCCTTTTTCCCCAGGGACCACAACCCGAACCGCCAGCCCGCACCAACACTTCCAATGCTGACGTCCCTGCTATGGGGAAGGGGCAAACATGTTTCTAATGAGCTACTGAGCCAATAAAAGCTCCGTTTCCCCAAACCAGAGACGAACATCAAGATCTTGGCGGTGCCGGACGCCCCGGCTGCTGCCGGGCGCAGGAGGGAGCCCGGCCGGGCGCTCCGCTGCACAGCGCGCCCTTCGGCACGCACAGCCTGGGCACCACTCCGCAGCTCGTGCCCCGGCGCTCATTAGGATAAACACAGTGCTTTCCATGCAATCTGCCTGCAGTGCCTCTCAAATGAAGTTGTATTTCCCCAAGGGAAATCTGCATCTGTTTGGTTTAATTTTTTCAATGGTTTGCTTGTTGGGCTACATATTAAAACCACTTAAGAATGCAGCTTCAAAGTGGTTTCAGTTAAACATGTCTGTTTTTCAAATTAAGACCTTCTCTGTCAACATTGGTGTTACCTGGGGGAATTAAAGATCCTAAGAGGAAAAAGAAATTTTGATGTTCATCTGTCATAAAGAGTTTTAATGTAGTTTTCTAACCATGACAAGCAATCTCTGCTGAGAAAATGTTCCAATCCCGCTTGGAAAAATTGCTGTGTGTTACATTTAGATCAAATTCATATGATGAATCTTAAATATAGTCCAGTCAAGGAAATATCTTTTTACTTCAAAGCAAAGGTTACCTTGTGTGCTAATGAAACCTTGGATTCAAATTCATCATCATCAGAGGAAGAAGAAGAATACTCAGCAGCTTGTCTTCTGACAGGTAGGTGATCAGAGCCTAAAATGCAAGAACAAAATAATCGGTGAAGAAGAAAATATTTTTCTTTAGCTTATACAGACACTTTGCACCTGCCTTGAGCTCTAATCAGCAGCACCTAGAGCAATTTGGAAATGTGGATGATTGCGTTAATTAAATTTTTGGTCACTGTCAAGAACTCTGCCCATTTATATTTGATTTTTTTTTTAGGCATTATGTACAAATCAATTAAGTCCTTAAGCTCCATGTACGCAACATGCTGTTCTGAATGCATTCAATATTCATTAAAATGCATATCTGAAGTTAGCCATATTACCTAAATGATTGTATAAGGCTCACTATACAGTGTAATTGAATGCAAAAAGTCTGAGCCAGCTCTTAAACAAATTACCCTTATGTGGCTTGTAGCATCTGGCACCCATTTTTACTACATGACATCTGCTCAGTGTAAAATAGTTGGCGTCAGAATGTCTGGTCATATAAAAAAATCACAAATGTAATCAGAAGCAAATGGACTAAGAGAACAAGGTTTTATCACACAGCCTCATGCAACATAAATATTTCATTAATTATGTCTAAACAAACGTCACTTATTTTTCTGCTTTAGGAATATTATCACATCATTGAACTGTTGATTAAAACGCCATAATAAGTCAGGAAAATCCATACATCACAACAATGCACTCCATAAGGAAAACTCAAAAGCTGTCTTTGCAAGAAGCATGTTTTCAGAATTATAAATTAAATTACATTTAATTGCAGCAATTTTATCCTGCCTGTTTTCCCAACATCTTGTTTCAACTGGGTGTAAATATTTGAATTTCTTCTTAATTTGTCTAATTCACAGCCTCATTCTCTTTATTTAAGAAAATAAAACTGCTCTTGGAACATCTGTCTCTACACTTCAACCTGCTACAGTGTTAATGATTAACATCTGGGGCAGCATCTTGGAAATGTACATTTTTTAAAGCTATCAATGCCACTTTTCTTAGTATCTGCTAGGTGACAGTCGGTTCCTATATGCAAGTCGCATGCGAATTAAAATCCCTCCCTACTCTCTCAGTAGGAATGTTTCTTCATTCTTTCAGGATCCCAATCCTGAAATAGGATTTGTCTCAAACCATATTCTAAAATCAGGATCCAAGAAACATTCAGTGAAAGCAAATCCAAGCACTCTGAGGCGGGAATCCTGATTTTCCTCATCTACCTCTGTTTTAGAAACAGCGGGTCCTCGTTCTCCACGAAGCTGCAAGCTCACGGGGTTCGGCACAGCAGAAGGCTCCCGCGGAGCAGACCCCCGGTGGCAAAGCCGGCCCCGCTAGCGAGAGGGCGAGCAGCGGTGGCACCGGCAGAGGTGGTCCCGAGCACCCCTCGGGTGGGCCGTACCCCGGCACCCGCAGGCATCCTGCCCGCCCACCCCAGCACCCCCGGGGACTCCTCCGCTGGGCCGCGGACGCAGCAGGGCCGGCAGCTGCGAGCGCGTCCAGGTCCCCACCAGCGCCAGAGGTGGAGGAAGTCCCGGGGGGCTCGCAGACGCTTTCGTCTGAGGACTTAACTCCTCCACCTCGTCCCTCCCGCACAACCAAACCTGCGCAGCAGCTACGCTGCAGCCACGCTGCCAGGGAAATCCAATCTCCCAGTATGTGGCCAGTAAGCCTTACGGGACGCCCCGGGAGGGCTGGCGGCACAATCAATTACATGCTCCCTTTCTTCTCTCGGCCGTGGGAATAAGTGATTGCTTCCCCGCGTCCTGCTCTTTGAGCAATATCAATAATTTAAGAAGAGTTACGAGGTGTAGAGGAAAGGCAGCTTGCTGTAACGCAGGAGCACCTGCCTCCTTCTCCGGGGCCGTTTGCCTTTCTGCAACGGAGGGAAGGTCACTGACCTCTTGAAGGACTTAGGAGAAGGGACACCTCACGAGCACGAGGAGGTCGATGTCTTTGCGTGAACGGGATTCACAACATCCACAGTCCTCTCAATGCGCATCTGCTATGGAGTGCCAGGTATCTGCATCCTACTCCACTGAGAAAAGCCATTTAGAGAGCTCAAAACCAGCTCAGCCACTCCTGTGGGACAGCCGCTCTCTGACCAAACAGCAACGTCCTTCAGAGGGTTGTCTCCACCTGCCAAGTCCGTGGGAAGAAGCAGCACCAGGAACTCAGGGACGCCGCACGCGATGGCTCTAGCTGCGTGTACCGACAGTTACTTAGGGTCTCTATCACGTCTTACCTGCATAGAGATTTCACAGCACATACTGCTGCAATCTTTACTATTCCTTTCAGACTTTTCTACCTTACAGTGGCTACTAGCAGCTTGGGTGAGAGCCCTTCCCAACATACCTGATTTACACTGCCAAATCACAGCGAAGTGAGCAGTAATCCATGTTATCGAACATGACAGTACCACACGGTATGTTTCTAAGTACAAAGCTGTAGGAAATACCCAGTTCTTTACATGGGGACCTGCTGTCCTCATGCGCGTATGGCGTAAGATGCAAGATAAATGACATCTACATAATTAAAATTTCTTCCTATGGCCAGTTCCTTGGTTATCTAAGGGTGGGTCTCAAAGACACTCTGCTTTAGGCTAAGCGCGCTGCCAGTGTACGCCGCCCGCGGTAAAACCCTCACTGAGTTCAGTGGGAACAACTGGGCCAGAGCTAAGGGCTCCTGACAAGCCCTCCCTTAAGACAGAGGTCGAAGGTACTGCTTTTCCTAAGAAACTTCAGATCCTCTCAACAAATTAGGTGGTGTCATATGAACAGATTAAAGAGGCTGTAGCTAAAAGGTGGGGGGCACTACTGATACTCCTCGAGGTCTATATGGAAAAACACTGCCGCCGTGGCACCCTACGTCACCGTCCACCCGCGTCCCCTGCAGTATGTTACGTCGCAGCAGCAGCTGCAGTCTAAATACACGGGAACTGCTGGAACAGGAGCTAAGCGCTCTAGTATGTTATACCAATGCCTTGGCTTCTTCCGTAAGTGTCCATGACTGCATATGTTTTAAGGCTGTTGAAGCTAATTATGGACACTTCAGTGTTCCACAAAAGAGAGGCAAAACTACATCCATCCCTCAGCGCACTGTTGTGCTGGTACTGGTGTCACGAAACCAGACAGGAGCTTGCACAGGCCAGGAGGTGACAAGAAAGGCCAGCAGAAATCAAGCACGGGCTTGGCTATTTGGCTTCGTATTTCTGCTTCTCCACAGATTTCTCATGTGGTCTTAGGCATGTAACTTTATCTTCCCATGTCTCAGTTCCCGTTCTAAAGTATAAAATGACTGGGATAACGGAGTGCTAGCGGACAAGAATACTGCAAACACAAAGACTTTCTACGGTGCAGAGACGTGGTAATGGGAACCACGCATGAATCTAAAACATCAGCAAGTAATCCCCTTTTTAATCTGAAACTGTGCAAAATCCAGCAAACAGGGTTCATAATATGTCTTAGTTTCTTATCAGCTGAACTGGTAGTTCCGCTTAATTAAAGGAGCCATGTAAACAAAATATAGTCATAACTCCCACTTGCCTCAAAAGGCCCTGAACCTACCGCCTGACCAGTAAGAGCCTGAGAACCATTACGAGCTGTAACATCTTCTGCCGTTATACAGACAGTGGGTTTAAGTAATATATTGTAATAATTCTCATCCAATCTAAGCGACTTTTCTAAGAATGTTTTCATGCTTTCCCTGCTCTGTCAGTGAAACAAATATTTCTCTGAGTTCTTCATGACTACCAAGACGCAAACCCTGAGTCACCAGAACCTACTGATAAACAGTTACCTTCTTGGGAAGCTCTTTAGTGGGTCTGTCTGTACATTAAAGTAAACTAAATCCTGGATCTACATTTGCGTCTCATTAAAAACATACCCAACAACCGGTTACCACATATACACATCAGTACAAGAAAAGAAACACTCTGCTGACTGCAGCTTTCTCATACACACTTGCTTAGTTCTCTTTTCACTGTTTTTCTTTTTTTCCTGTGGTATTAATAATTTTTAGTACCTAAAAGTGACCTTATGACTAACATAGCACTTCGCTCTGGCATTTTTCTTTGCTTTGGCTTTTTTTTTTTTTTTTTTTTTTGAATTTCAAAAAAGCAAGTTGGCTTAAGATAGGTCAGCTAGCCATCTGATTATCATTTATATTTCTTTTTTTAACCTCAGGTTGGAACCCAAGGAAAGAATCTAAGAGCAAAAACCTCAAAGATATTTGAGCAATAAATCAAAAAACTTGCATTGCACCTAGAAACTTAAGTGTGGCTATCTGGTGTCACGTATATATTCTACAGGCAAACAGTTACAAGATTCTTTTTTTTTCTTTTAAAAAAGGAAACATCAAAGCCCTACTGAAAGCAGCGAACGAAGCCCCATTACTTCAGCGAGGATTGTCCTAGGTCCCGTGCAGGCAGTCTTGGCAGGCAGTTCTCTACGCAGCTCCAAATTTCCAAGCATCTCTGAGGAACAGCTCTCATAAAACAGAGCACAGTGTTAGCCAGAAGTTTTCTAGACCAGGCCTGGCTATAAGGACCTAGGTTGATCCATACTGAAGGTGGAACTTAAAGTGAAGGCTCGAGTGATGGGTGATCTGCCGGGAGTAATCAGGACCTCTGTTTCAGCACGCTGACCTTTGGCTGGGGGCTGAACACCAGGACATAGAAGTAGCCGTGCAGGGTCAGACCGAAGGTCCCTCCAGCCCCACGTCCCGCCTCCAGCAGCAGGTGTCTAAGGGGCATTAGTCGCACTGGGCCATCACACACCATTTCTCCCCTTAATGTTCTCCCAGCCTCCAAGCATTTTCAGCTCAGGAAGTTCCTAAATTGCATGTGGTTTCTACGCATTTATCTAATCCTCACTGGATTTCTCTTCCACGAACTTTCCCAGTCTCAACTGGATCCCACATAATCCTACGTTTATCATCCACATCGTTCTTTAGCTCCACAAGCCAACTGCCCACTGAGGGAGGAATCACCTGGGTAACCTAAGACCAACCATCCTTGCACAGAACAAGAGCATCTGGCCGCAAATAGGACAGAAAAGCTCTACTGGAGCCAGGAGGAAGATGAGCAAAGATTCCCATTAAATTGATTTCTGTAAGGTGCTGGGAGTCTTCAAAAAAATAAAAATAAAAATATCCTTGCATGGTAGAGGAATGCAGCACATTAGTATACTATCCTCTTTCATAAATTTTTAAATGTAAATAAAGCATAGCAGTACTCAAACCTAACCAAAATGTTTTCTATTTTACTAGGAATACAACGTATCATTTGTTGTAATACATTTAGTTAAAAGCAAGTCATCTTTGCTTAGTTGATGGGTAATTAATTGGTGTAGACTCAAAAAAAGTGTCCCATCCAAGTCCATACTGTAAGAAGTGTGAACACTAGCAACTCCCTCTCACTTCAGCGCAGTCCTTAGCGTCCTCTAAACCAATGGGGACTCCTGGTTTTGAGAGTTGTTAGAAAATGGAGGCTCCAAAAGTCTGATCCAAAAATTCAGAAGTGAGTGCGGGCTATTCTATTGGTTTCAATGAGCTTCAGATGAAGCCTCTCCTATACAGCGAGGATATCTTTCTCCCTGTATGCAGTACTTCTTAAGCAGAAAGGATACAAAGAGGAGCCGGCAGCTCAATGGAAACATCTCCGTGGCTCCATATACTCTCTGCTCCTTGCACGTGCATTATTTTACACACAGACTGTTATTCTAATGCTGCAGTCTGGGTTACGGTTTAATAAGGTAAGCCACAAACGGGCATGCCAATAACATTCAAGAGCTTATTGAGTTAAATAACTGTGACTTTGTATAGTGGGGTGATGGAAAGATGGATTAGGTAGAAAGACAGGTGGGTGCAACTCTCATACCTCGTATTTTAAACCTGAAACTTTGTTGCACTTAATTCTTTCCAAGCCCACGCTCAGATTACTCAGATTGCTCTTTGTCTGACATCAATATTTCTTAGCCTTGTTTGCAATTTTAATATTAATCTTGTTTTTGCAAACAAACATGAAAAATGATGCCTTTTAATCATTGCTCAAAGTAATAGACTCACAAATAGGTCAGAGTAGGTTAATAAGGTACTTTCTCCTCTCAAAATAAAAGAACAAGGGGATATTAACGACACCACAAAGCCTCCGCAAGTATGTCTGCAGTTCGATCCCTACGACAGCATACAGAGATAAAGGGACACCTGCTGAGAAAGCAGATGCGCAGAGCAGAGCATTTTGCTATTGTAGCTATAGTGCTCCAGTACCTGAGCTGGCTAACTTAAAGGACAGCTAACGTACTTCACACTACACTAACGTTTCCAGAGCTAGTCCTTGCACTTGCCTGCTTTGCTCCCTCTTTCACAATGCACTCAACGTCACAGCAGCAGCCATTCCTGTTGTTGTCTTCCTACGTATAGAATAACTATATATTAACTATACAATACAACAGAAATTGATTTGAATGATAACACATATGTCCTTTAAATATTAAGTGCTATTACCTGAAGTAAATAATCCTACTCAGGTCCTCACCTGTGGAAGGATAATTTAGCCTGTCTCCTGGAGAGCGGTCCTTAGTGAAAGGCAGAGATGACATGAAGGAATTCCTTTCTCTTTCACTGACTTTACTTCTCAGTCTTTCCAAGAACATCCCAAGACTATTCTTCTGTGCAGATTCATCCAGGTTGTCTTTGGAGGGGCTGTTCTTGGGCTCTGGGGGTGAAACAAGGAGGTGCTTTTCATTACAAATAAAAAGGTCATCCATAGCAGCCTTTGGAGGAGTCTCTTTAAAGGTAAACTTTTCTAGAAGTCCTGGGACATCCTCCATCCTAGTAGTGCAAGATGATTTCTGAGGTTTCCGAGCCATCGTGAGAGGCACGGTATGAGGACTGTAGACTGGAAAGGTTGCCTCCTGGGTGTCACCCCTTGTAGATCTCTCTCCAGAGACAACAGAAGAATGAAACGGATTTAGGCTCCCGTTTCCTAAATATTCTCCTGCCTGCTCCCCTACTTTAAGCTCCTGTGGCTGCGCGTTATTAGCTCTATTACTGTTCTTCTGGCTTAGGGAATGGCCAAGAGTACTAGACAAGCTGAAGAAAGCTTGTTCTGGCGAGGCTTTGGCTTTGCCGTCTGAGTTCTGCTTCGGCCCTTCTGGGGGCGAGCTCAGGGGCTCTAAAATGGACCTCTTTATGGCGCTGGCAATCAGCCTCAGCGGCGATCTAGGCTGGCCGGCCACGCGTTCTTTGGTGGCTGCGTCCGGGCTCCCCCGAGCCCCTTTTGTGTCACCTGGCAAAGCCAGGGGCAGAGCACCATTTGCAAGTAGAAGAGGCATAGGACAACCGGATGGTTTGAACACGTCTTTTCTCCTGGCAGCATCCTTCTCCTCTGAGATCCCCATCACTCTTCTGTGTTGATGCTCCGGACTGGCTTCACTTAAGTCTGCCCTGTTCAAATCATGTAACGTGGGGTGCTGTTCTGTGCAAAGTGTCAGCCTCCTAGTTATCCTCCTTTTTGCCTCCTTTAATTCTTGCTCATGTTTTTCTTTTGGGTGCCTTGTATTTTTCTCATTTTTTTCTTCCAAACCTGCAGATGAGAGCACTTTTGTCTTCCTCTTAAAATCTTCTGGTTCAGAGGTATACTGGTTTTTTTCATTCCAGCCCTGGGCTGTGTGTTTCCCAGTGTCACCATCTGTATCTTCAGGCTCACAAAAATCAGCAGCCGGTGTCCCATTCTGAGGAGGTGTCAGTGAAGAACATCTCACGCTGCCCTGAAATGGATAATGAGGCACATAGAGACGGATATCTTCAGGCATCTCTTTGGCTTTTTCTCTCCTTTGAAATACTGGGCTGTATGGCTTGAAATGTCCTCTTGTAACTTCTGGAGGTTTCTTGTAAGAAGCCAACTGTCAAGTGTATGGAAAAGTGATGATTTTAGTGGTAGAAAATATAGTTCACTATATATTTCATTTCATACACTATTTTAATCTTAATTTCAATCTTAACATAACACTGATATACACAACATTTATTTTATATATAATATGTACACACATACATAGATAAATGATAATGCAATAAGGAGGAAAGCTTTTCTCCCTAAAGAGCTGACATTTCTGTAAGAGGGGAGATTTAATGCTACTGGAAATTTAGCAGTCTAAAGAAATGTAATTCATGCTAAGAGCATGTCATATCTTTAAGAACTGCCTTCAGCATTTTCCTTTGTAAGAAACAGTCCTCTCTACAGGAAAATAAACAAAAGCAGATCTACTCTCTTCTCCTGTGTGCACTTCAGTTGCATCATGTTAGAGTTTACAGTAAGCACAAGAGGCCATAATCCATCATCTCCAGCTGCTTTTATAGTATTGCATGCCTACGTAGTGCAGGTAGGAATGACTGAAGTGACCCAGAAGTGGGCAGAATGCAAGGTGGCAGTTTTAAACAATCAATTCAATTAGTTTGGCCTTATAAGTTATTTTTTGGTGAAGATTTAAATTCATTCTTCTAGCCACTGAAATCTTCAGTGACGATAGCAACAAGGATAAATGCCCACATTATCTAGTCAGCAGACCAAAAGCTAGAGGGTTTTTTCTTCTTAAAAGTGAGGAATGTTGTCCTCAATACTATGTGATCACGGATAGTTAGAAGATTCAATTCTTGTTTCCACTTAGGTCCCAGTTTCCCAAATGCACATGGGTAAAGCCATTAATCTGTCTGACTTTCCATATCCTAGATGCATAGGAAGAGAAGTAATAACAATTACTCCTTGTTTCACAGTTGTATTTGACAACAAAAATCAATATTGGCCAGGATCTCAGATAAAAACAGGAGAAGCACCAATAAGCAAATAAACACTCCCTTAATCCTCTCTCTTTAGGCTAAGAAAAAGGCCATTAGGCGCTGCTCGTAGAGTGGAAGCTGCAACACGGAGAGCGATCTTTCCCTCTGCGCGGCAGGAGCATGCAGCATTGTACCGCGCTGCTCTCACGGGACCGCGGCTTCCTGGCCCCATTGTCCCGGACCGGATTTTGAACCGGTACCGTAGATGTGGAAGACCTGATCTTTTATAACGCAGACCCTGAGGTCAAGCAATTTCCATCATGTTTAACCTGAGGGCGAGGACAACAGCCGAGGACCTGGGCTGGTCCCTGATCTGCCTGGCTCCAAGTCAGAGGGACGAACCTCTCCCCGCTCAGGACTATCGGTCACGACTCCTGCCTGCAGTGCGGCACTTAAAGCAGGCCCGCCCTTCCTCATATTAAAAAAATAAAATAAAATAAAATAGAAAATACAAAGTCAAGCCAAAACCCTGAAGGAAGCTGAAGGTGTTCCCGATCTGCGGGAGATTTGGAGTCAAGGGCCTGCTCCAAATTATATAGGAAAATAAGTCCTCCGCCCTCTGGATGTGAGTGCTAAATGTGAGACACCAATGCCTACGGGCCATAATGGCCTAAAACCCCCAGCGCCCTGTGCCCACATTTCCTACGGCTGGCACTCTGCGGCTCTTGACTTACCCTGGCTTGCCAAATTGCTCCCCAAGGCCCATGGGAGCTGGCTACCGTGAGCACCAAAGCTACTTGAAAGAGCGGAGGATGCTCAGAGGACCCGCTGAGAGCAGGCTGGTACCAATAACTGCTACGTTTGTTTGGCTCTACGCAGTTTTCCTTCATACCTGCGTTTGGGAGTGATCCTCTCCAAGAGCACTTTGACAGCTGGCTGAGCTATCCTTTGAATGCAGCGCATTTTTCTTGCTAGACAGTAGAGGGAAATCTGCCAAAGAAAGACAAATTTTACTATTGCATTCATATTATTTTTGCCTTAAGTAAAGTTTGCAGTTAACGAATGAGAGCAAAAAAAAGTCATCTGGCTACAGCTTTACTCTGAAAAGCTTAACTAAAATAATGGAGCTTATATCCTCACTCGCATGTGCATGCACACTATACAAAATACATGCTGACGTTTTCAGAGGTGAGCCTGAATTTCTTTCTTTTTTTTGGCTGAACAAAGTGAAGCAGCTTTAGAGTTTCAGGAAGCTATCTGAAAACTCAGCCCTCTTTTGATCTCTGAAAGCACCTTAAAAACAGGCAGTCAAAATAACAAGCTGCTTTTGAAGCTTTGGTTACTTCTGAGAAATGAAGAAAAACAGATGACTCATGCAAATGCTGTCCACCAGAATGAGAAAGAAGTGAGAAATATAACTGTCTATGGGCAGCAAGGCCAGAATTAATCTTACAGCCTCCGTGATAAGCCACACTAATGACTAGCAGACTTCCACAATCAAGCGAGTTAATTAATTGCTAAAAGCCTTGAACCAAAACTAGTACAGACAAACTTAGATGCGCTGCAAGAAAGAGTAGGTAGGTAACTTGTACCTGAACAGAGTCAGCAGAGCTTGCTAATATTTGCACACATGTGAAACTAACAGAATAAATCATCTTGGAAAAAAGCAAAAATATTCCTGAGCCAAGATATTACCATGCCAAGCTTTAACATGGCAAGTATATTTATAGAAGAAGTATCAACTCCAAAACGCAATTATTAGCTCTAAAACCCAAAAAGGTTCACAGTGCAAACTCTGGTTCTTCTATATGGAGATTAAAAGCTATGTAAGAGCAAAAGCCACACATCAGAGACAGAGTACATGAGGGTGCTGGGAACCAGGAAAACGACCTGCAGTTCTTGCGTGTGGACTTCAGAAAAGGAAAAGAGGCCAAGTTTCCTTTTATCTCAGTATCTCACCTGTTTGTTTCCAATCTTGATGAAATTTGTTATGTTAAGAACTAAGGAATGTGATGTTCATCAAGAGACCTCCAGCAGGAACCAGCAAAAAGAGGCTGAACTGAGACACATCCAATTTTTCTTACCCAGGTAAGAGGGATACCACAATTCTGATCTGCTCCTGTTCCTGCTTTCTAAATATTTTAGCATGAAATTTGCAGCAAAAAAACCCAACCCAAAACAACAAAATCTTCAAATAATTTCAGATACCACATTGAGTCCCATAATGGTCCTCTAAGAAAACAGGATCAAAACTGAGATACTCCATCTTCATTTTCACGGCCTATCTCTACTCCAATTCTCATTCCCTAATGTGAAAGCAACCCCTCACTCTGGTGCTTTCTTTCCCACTTGTGACATTTCCGAAGCGGTCTGCAGTGCCGTGATCTTCCTCCCCGACACACAGAGTGCTCTGCTAACACTGGGGAGCTCTGGCACTCTACAAGTTTCTAAGGTTTACTGTAATTCAAATAATAAATACTTTGTAATTCATCTTTTGTTGTAATTAATCTGGGGCATGTAACTCTGTTCCTTGCTGATAAAAATCCTCCTGCAGCTCCTGAAATTGTCCTGCCCAGGGCCTTGCTCTTGGCTCTGCAAGTGAGAGCTCTCCTGGGCGCTGATAGTGAAACCAGGGAGAGAAGCAGCATCCAGGTGAGACCTACATGTAACAGAGGAAATTGGGTTTTTTTCCTCTGTGCAATTTGGATTTCCTTATAGCAAATCGAGCCACAGGAAAATAAGAGAATCCAGAATTCAAATTAAAAAAATATACCGTTACCTGTATAAATGAACCAGGTGGCTTTAGTCTGGTCCACTAAAGCACTTTGCTTCCTAACATGGACAAATACTATTGCTCAGCACACTGATGGGAAATCCAGCCACTTCAGCAGCGACAACCGTAATGCTGGTAAAGGCTTAAATCCCACAGCTCAGGAGTCTATAGGAGAATTGCACATGCCAGTAGGGAAAAACTGCTTCCCACTGAAACCCTCCGGGATGTGTGTCAGCTACAAAGACCAGGCCTGCACATACAACATCAGTTAGTGTAAAGTCACAGTTTGCTGGCTTTCAGAGAGATGCACCGATTCATTCCCATCAAGACTCTGAACATGTATTTGCAGCTTCACACATTCAAAACATGTTTTTTTTTTCCTTAATTCCTTAGGGCATTATCAAAATCTTCCTGGCACAAAAGCTGTTTGTGATGACCAACAATTAACAACTTAAAAGTGTAAAATTCTCTGTGACTGAGAGAGAGGGGATTAAAGGTTTTGAAGAGTAATATCTTGCTCTGACTTTCAGCCAATACAAAAATGACACTGATTTCCTGGCTCTGTATCTAGTGCTATTCATGAAACATATGCGTTTAGGGAAATAAGTCTGAAAAGGAGACAGATTTTTCTTCAGTGACTGACGATCATATGAATTCTTGTAACCAAATATTAAGTGGATTATATATAGCAACAAAGCCTTCCAGAGTTCCTCCCAGAAAGCAAAAAATGCCTTCATCCTGCTCCCAGCATATGCTGACAGTACTTTGCACCTCGTTTTAACAGCACACTTGAGGTTCTGACAAATTCATGTAGTTTGTGACTACCCTCCTAAAGACCTTTAGCTCCCTCTAGAGATCTTCTGGAGCACATGGAAGATTTTAATAAAATGAAGGGAAAAAAAAAAATCAATTGGCAAACATTTAACCAAGTAAGATACTTGCTGAGAACAAGCTGAAAATGAGTTGAAATTAGGAGTTACTCCCAATCTTCTCTTCTTTCCTCTGCCTTTCTTTTTCAAACCTGGATCAATTACGGCAAGATTATAACTTCAAGCCTCTGCTGAAACCACGGCATGATGTTTAAACCCATCCCCAGATGGTCTGCAGTGCTCAGAGGCAGCCCTGAGCCTGATGCACATGCAACAGTGACTTTTCTAAAAGCATCTCCGCTGCTGGCGCCGCGGGTGGCTCTGCGCCCGGGCAGCCCTGTGCGCTAACAGCCATCCCAAGCGATATGCTGGTGAAAAATAGTCTTAGCAGCCAGTGAGGCTCACAGCGAGCGGCTGGACCCTCAGAGGCAGAGGCCTGGGGTGCAGCCCCACCGCGAGGAGTTCGGGCGCCCACGCTGCGTTCCCGAAGCGAAGCCAGCACGGACCAAGCCTGCTCAACCACTCCATTACTGCTAGAGTCCCACGGACAGGGACCCGTCAGCCTGAATGAAGTGAAACTGTCAGAGGAGCAGAACTAGTAATACTCTTTTTCACCAGGTCGTCGCTTGGGATAGCTATTAGTATCCTTTCCCCTTTCAGTTTAAAAAAAGGTGAAAAAGAAGTGTTAGAGCACATTTAAATTGGCACCTCCAGGAAAATTTCTAACATGATGCTCAAAATATTTTATCTATCTCTTATACCTATCTATAAGCTGAGCCTCATCAAAAGCAATCAGTGACGAGGGAGGAAAAGAAGTTAAATGAAACCTGACGGGTTTCTGCCCATTTGACCAAGAAAAAGAGAAATACTCGGCACCCGGTGGTCCTGGGTCCCTCCTGCAGCCTCTCCTCGCTGCCCTGTCTCCTCTCTGAACTTCAAGGTGGCTTGGGGCAGGCGTGTTCAAATTGCAGGGCTCACATAAAAGTGAATACAGCCTTGCACTGTAATTAGTTTGTGTCTTCTCTATAGAAGAGATCAAATCATAGGGAGTTGTTAATTTGTCATAGAGTCACTGACGGATATACTTAATGGCTTGTTCTCTGGGTGTTACACAGCAAAATAGAAAACATGGTAAATATTAAACACAGATATATGGATGACCTTATTCAGCATAACAATAGGCAATAACCAGGGGGATAATCATGCAAGAAGGGAATTTGCTCTTTTCAGGAAAAGAAAATGGAAAAAGAAGTATTTGTTGCATTTTAGATCTCCATTTCCTCTTCTAATGACTCAACTATACAAAACTTGGAAAGAAAGAGAGGAAATAGGAATCTGAGAGAAAGGAAAAGAGGACATGGTACAAACAGAAGATATAACTACTCCTCAGGCTTTACTCACTCGTTTGGATTTTTCTCCTCCAATTCTGATACTTGTTTAATGCAGAGGAGTGAAAACTGTTGGCTCTCTGCAGTGCTGGACAGGAAGAGAAAAGAGACATTGTCAGCTAATATAGCAAAACTAATTAAGCAAATATAGGAGGAAAAAAAAGAAGAAAGCGGGAACCAGCCTTCGCATAACAGTGTTGGAGGAAACGTCGGACAGCAATAGCACCACCAGGAATATCTCCGTGCCCAAAGCGGCCTGCGGAGGCCCTGACTTGGGCAGCGCCAGCCCCTGCGAACCAGACCGCCCCAGCCCGACTCCACCTGTGGCCGTGATACCCCCTGGGAAAGAAAGTCCTAAGAAGGCACAGACCTAAAGGGGTATTAAAGTGACATAAAACTTCTGCCTTCATTCTCTGCTTCTCATTCACCTAAAGGGTCATATACTGCCAGAGGCTCTATCATGAGATCACAAAAAATAGGATAACAGGACTTGCTCCATTAATTTATTTCCCCATGCAAAATTCTGAATTCCCCTTCAGCTGCCACTTGACATAGGTGCATCTAAAGCCCTGGTTGTTTAACCACAAGATGGCAACACTCCTCAACAAGTGCCAGCCACGGAGCTCAAAGTCCTGGGGAATGAATTCTGAGGTCAGGGCAAGGAAGATCATCTTGTCTGATGCTCGGCTTAAAAATAACTTCTAGCGAATCGCTTATGTCACAGGAGCCTCTCTGTCCTGTTTGCGTCATTTCTATTGTGGTCGTGTTTTCTCATACGTCTGCAGCATCATTGCGAAAAGGACAAAAGCAGAATCCAGGACAATAAATTATTTTTGGTTTTGCTTATGTGTTTTTAAAAATAAAGCAATCCTTCCCACGCTCCAGCCCCTAAAAATAAATGTTCAAGTAGGCATATTGTAGCAGAGATACCCAAAAAAGAGTTAATTCTTCTCACTTATCCCCCAAAGGACATTGTCTCTGTTCTCAGGTAAACCAGCAAGAGCAGAAGGGGAAGGAGACAGACGGACAGGAGAATGGACAGGCGCAGGAGAAAAAACTAGTCAGGGATGCTATTAGGCAGCTGCGGGAGGATGCAGAGCTAAGAGACCAGACGCTTGCGAAGGGATCTGGATAACCCGCCTGGCATGGTGGAGAGCAAGGGGACTTTAGCAGCTGGCGGTGGGGATAACATGAAGCTACGGAAGAAAAAGAATAAAATACTTCAGTCACCCCATGGGGTCACGTGCTGCTGGGCACGCTTTGTGGGGTCTGTTGTTGTCCCTTTTTGCACAAAACAAAGCCTCTTTATTCAAAGGCCATTTTAAACAAGTGTATAAAATCCCCTCTTTTCTGTTTGGAATAAAAATGCATATATAGATGTGGGGGCGGTGGGTGGGAAATGGGAAGAGATGAATGCCAGTGGCTTTTTACTTTCAGCAAAATTATTTTTCAGGAGTTCTTTCGCTGCTAAAGCCCAGCCTGGCAGAAGGCACCTTGCACGAGGGAAGAACAGGTCAGCTCTGTACAACAGCCCTTTCAGCAACATCTCAGCATTGCCCAAAACACAGACCAAGGCAGTTTGTGTGAGGACAAATCGAAGGACCTGGGCATTTCACATGGGGAAAAAAAACAAC
This sequence comes from Dromaius novaehollandiae, assembly GCF_036370855.1. Lineage (NCBI taxonomy): Eukaryota > Metazoa > Chordata > Aves > Casuariiformes > Dromaiidae > Dromaius > Dromaius novaehollandiae. Next base: position 60,077,741 of record NC_088102.1, read on the forward strand.
AGAGCCAGAGCCTGGCAAAGCTCTGAAGGAGCTTTCTGAAACAAAAGATTCACTATAGCTTCAAAACATCACTACGTAGTCGTAAAACATGATAGTCTTTGCTTCCCCTCCTGCAAGTGCTCCTCTTTGGCCCTGTTTGCAGCATGTCTTTCAGTGCTGACTCTCTCAAACTCCAGAAAGGAGCTTCCATCTGGAGGCACACTGCTCCTAAACCTCTTGCTGCCTCCCCACTAGTTATAGCCTTTCCTGTGAATAAGCAAATTTCCATCTGCTATTGATCTAAATATAAACTGAACTGAGCGGAGCTCTCCAGTGCTTCCCAAAATTACTCTTGCTTAGGCAACACCGCACATATTGCATAGGCTGGCAATAATGCTCAAAAGCTTTATCACCAGGAAAATATTCATCACACCCCTGCAAGTTAAGCCCAGGGCAGAACCACTCCAGATGACCTGGTGTTAGCAAAACGCTGCCTGTTTCAGGGTAGCCGTGCAAAGCAGATACTGGTCTGGTGGTCATGAGACTGCACATTTCTGAGAAACAAACTGCTCAGCGGGGGTCTGAAACAAGTATTTCTGCAGAGCGTTTTAATTCAACCAGACCCAAATGAGCTCCAGTCTTAGGATGCAAGAGATCAGCAAAGAAGCAAGGAAGGAGCCTGTCCAGGGCGCTACAGCACCGAGTGGGCAGAAATCCCCGGGAGCGGAGGCAGCGGAGGCCAATAACACCAGCAGCAGCCTCCACTCCGAAACCTCCCTCGGAAACACCGACTTTGGGCTGTGTCATCAGAGCGCCCCAGGTCGGGACGTTGCTTACCATCAGTGACCTTGGACGTTTTACGGCTTTCCTCCGCCTCGGCCGAGGTGCCGACCAGCGCGGCCCCCTTTCCCACGGGGCTCGCAGGGGCTGTGGGCCCTTCGCCCACCTCCGAGCTCGACCAGTCGCCGCTGACATCGGGCTCCAGCTCAGAGCTGCAAAAGAAAAAAAAAGGGAGGGAGAGACAGAGGGACAGAAAGTGTGACATTTCAGAAAGCACACGGCACATAGGCACCCGTTCACCTCTAATACAGCGACCGGCACCAGCCCTGGCAGCGGTGGGCGTCACGTGTACAGACGCTCTGCTGCCAGACCCCGCGTCCTTGTTTTGGTTTTTCATTTTGTTACAAGACTGCAATTTGCTGTACATGCTACACACCTGAGGTACCTATCTTCCCATGAGATTTCTGCTAACCTGATTCAGCTCCTGAAATCAAACTGCCAATAAGAGAGACTTGCTTCGAATAACAACAGCATCCTGTCAACACGGACGAGCTCATCTTCCTGCAGGACTATATCAATATGAAGAAAGGGAAATACAGGCACTTCCAGAGCAGTAATCAGCCTAGAAGCAAGGCGCAATAGTCAATATTCTGTACTTTTCACCTTTTTCCTGCTTACAGATTTAGAAAACAGAATTGCATGCAGTAAGGAACTGGCAGGAGGACAGGCTCTTGGGTGACTGATAAATGCAGTCTGATACTTATTAGGGTGAAACACTAACACCTCCCTGGTTTTAACCTGACATTTTGCCCAGAAAATTTTAGCTTAAAAGATGGTGTAAAATGGAAAAGCAGGGTTTCAGCACGTCTGCTTGTCCACGGAGATTCAGGAGGCCCCGGCTGTTTTGCCAGACAGCTTTTTTGAGGCGGGCTGGTCTGCGGCCACGCAGCAGCGCCAGCTCGGCGCTGCCTTTCAGGGGGAGCGTGCCAGGCACGGCCGAGCGCAGGCCAGCCCCAACCCACCGGGGAGCCGGCCCCCACTCCCCAGCAGGCTTCACGCGAGAATTCAGCGTGGTTATTGCTGCATCTTGCCTCATCGTCCGGCTGGGAGCTGGGAATAACTCCCCCTTCGTGCAGCCAACAGCAGCCGACTGCCAAGCACCCAGCGCGCTGCTAAAGGCAGAAAACAGAGACGAGGCAGGTAAGGAAATGCTGCAGGGATGCAGAGCTCTCACTGCATTCAGCAGTCTGGGGGAACCTATCCCAGAAATGAGAAACTGCGCAGAATCACCCATTTCAGAGCCTGAGATAACAGATCACCTTGTGCTTGGTGCTGAGCTGAAACCATCTATACTTATTCCAGCAATTTCTAAATTGAAAAGCCAACATTCCCATTTTCATTCAACTGAAAGGTGCACTAAGTAATTTTGTGGCTGTGCTTGACCCTGAGTGCCCCTCAGCTGCAGTCCTGAACCCATTTCTGGGCACTGCCGGTCAGGAGGGACGCGGCTAAGGAGAGAGCACGGAGGAGAGCCGTGGGAACGGCCAGAGGCCTAGGAAACAGCACTCGGAAAAGAGGTTGGAAAAAACTGTAGACCTTAGTCTAGAGGCGAGAAGACTGAGAGCGGATATATGAACAGTCTTCAAACATGCAAACGGTATCTATTAAAAAACAAACAAAAAACATACACACACACGCTCTTCTAATTTCAGCAAGCCATTGGAAGTCTCTTTAACAGCAAGGACAGCAAAGTACCACAACTGAGCAGAGACAAAGTTTGGAACCTCCTCCCTTAAACATAATTAAAAATATGCTGGACAAACATCTATCCAGAGTGACATATACACTGTGATCTTGCCATTGGGCAGAAAAATGACCTGGGGTGATTATAGTCTTTTCATCAATAATTGTGGGATTTCTTTCGTCTCTGAAGGACGACTGGGGGAAGCATGTACTTTCAGGCCTTCCAACGTGACTATGTGCCCACTGTCATAAATAAGTAGGCCACCAGCTGACTCGGCCCATTTTTAATGCAAACAATAACGCTAACCTAATTCATACATTGTGGTGATGAATAGCTCTACCTTAAAGAGAGAAGCTTATGCAGTGAGTAGTCCTATTGGCGTGACAGGAGAAAGCTCCTTCATGTTTAAATAATGCTGCCTTGTAGAAAGTAAAGATTTATTATAAGAGCCATAAGATACAACCCTATGGAGAGGGGAGGAAGAAGTGCTCAAGGAAAGGCCTTGGCTGCGAACCGCGGCCACGCAGCAGTCACTCAAACAAGGTCACTTTGGTTGGTTCAGATTGGCCAAAAAGTTTCTGAGGCGTTAACTGTGCACCTGGGTGAGGTGCTGCCTGGCCGCATCGCTGTAACCCTTGACCAGGCCACATATTGCCTGCAGAGAGTTTAAAGCAGCACGAATGCCAGTCCTGTACCCCTGCTTGACCCAGATCAAATTAGCACTGCTGGGAGATCTGGTGATTAGCAAATTCCCTACCAAGGATGAGGGAAACGCAGCTTCAGATCCAGTCCCTCAGCAGAACTGACTCAGCAGGGCCTTAAATTTCACCACTAACATGGACTTTTTAGGTGTCTTTCAAACTATGTTGTTCAGTATTTGGGGAAGGCTACCCATATGTTTTGAAAAGAACATATCTGAACTTTCCTCCCTCTCTCCACAGGGGTGAGGAATAACTATTCCTGAAGCTCTGGTGCTCCCTGAGACATCGGGCCTGAAGCACAACCCTCGGTTTCAACACCCACCGTTTTGAACAACCCTTAACACCAGCATGGAAAGGGTAGAGGATCAGCGGTGGCAGATTGTTTTTTTTTTTTTTTTTACCTGAGCACCTGGTCTGATTCTGAAGAGAGTTTGGACTCAGCAAACAAAGTGCAAAAGACTACTATTTTTCATATATATTATAAATATATATATACATATATACGTACTTTTTAAGTCTTTGATAGTTGAGATCATTTGTGGATTGTGAGATACCACACTGAGACTGGGCAGAGCGCCACACAAAAGAAACAGAAATACCATTAATATTGATTGATCTACTTCTGTTTTAAAGAACAAAATGTTTATTTCCCTTGGCTGGCAAGTACTCTAGTACGAGGCCTGTCCTCTGATCCTGGCTTGCTAGGTGCTCATTAGTCACAAGTATCTCAGGCTTCAACCAAAAAGCTGTTTTACCTCATTGGTCGTTTTTCCTGTCTCACGAGCGCGGCCCAGCCAGACCTGGGCATGTCATTTGTCACTCGCTCTTGCGTTTGCCCCCTTTTCGGGGGTTGCCAGCTGACCGGCGCAGCACGCAAGGCAAGCGAGCCAAGCCATCGCGGGAGGCTGACCTCAGCGGAGCCGGCGCCAGCCGCCCCGATGACAGCTGCAACACCGCCCCGCTCGCGGCTCGCTAGACGCGAACCAGAGGCCTCGATACGGCCCGGAGCGAAAGGAGCCGATCCGCTAGATCAGAGGGGTTCGCCGACGCGGGTCTCTGCGAGCCGCCGGCCCGCTGGGGAGGCACCATGGGCCTCTGGGCGGGCTACAAGCACACGCTCTGCAGCTGGGGCCACCAAACCGGCACACGACCTCTCACGGAGCTCCCCTTTCCCTCGGGACAGAGAAACCCCAGAACTGACTCAGCCTTTCCCTTGCAGAACATCCAGGTGCACGTGACTGAGCACAAAGGTGATTTTAAAGGACTGCAGGGGAGAGCAAAAAGTTACTTTTCTGTAAGCATTACTCTCAACAAGCTATATGCAACACCATGAACAGATGCTCAAAGTACTTCAGGAATTTGAATGAGCTTCCTCACAAATAGCTCTGTGTTTGCAATAGTGGGTTGTGGGTTTTTTTTTTTTTTGGGGGGGGGGTGTTTGGTTCTTTTTTTTTTTAGTTCTCACTAAGGAGAACTGCTCTATTTGGAAGATATCAATCTAACCTCTATTATAAGATGAATGAGCTCCTGCAGAATCCTGCCCAGAAAGCTAATATATTCTAATTTGTACATAGAAAGCAGACTTCCCTCACTAATTCTCCAAGGGTCATCAGGTTTCAAATCTCTTTGGAGTGGGAAGGCCATGAAATGCCAGAAACACAACTGGGGTGTGGAGCGGTGCACCGATACCCCAGGCAGGAGGTGGCCACGTCACAGGATGCACCTTTGGCCGTAACATACCCACTGCTCTAACCTCAGCACTGTCTTTTATTTATTTTTTAACAAATAGCTGAACTTGGACTGTTCAGGGAAATGTTTCTTTCTCTGACTCAGGCCGCTGTGTGGGATGTGAATGTTTGAAGATTTCCTGCAAAAGTGAGTCATGTGTCTGGTGGGATTTATGGCTGCGATAAAGAAAAATAGTTTTTCTGAGGTTTTTTTTCTTTTTTTCTCCCACTTGTGAGTATATTTTGTATTATACTTCGATATATTTTTGCTTAACATTCCAGAGAAAGCCAGGATGACTTTTTTTTTTTTTTTTTTAAAAAAAGAAAAACAGGCTTATCTGTACGTGGAAGTACCTGCTCGCATCGCTGGTTACCATGACTCGAATAGCGAGAAGGTTGTGCTCGGCCATCTCTTCCTCGGGGATGACCCTCACGGGGGCCCAGTCGGGGCAGGGGACCGCGAGGCAGCCGTCCGCGCCGCGGCGCCCGGGGACGCTCTTGGCCTTCTTCGGGGAGGTGGGCTCCTCCGCCGCCTGCCAGCACCAGCCTAGAAAGAGCACAAAGGCGATAACACGGCATTAAGGCGAGTCCAAGCGATGGAGGTGGTGGAAAGACGCAGCGTGCCGGGGCCCAGAGGGCCCTTGGCGGCTGCTGCCAGCGTTTCTGGGACGCCGCTGGGAGGTCCTTGCCGGCTCGGGCAGGAGGCCACTGCAGCGTTAGGGGTGGCCTGAGCTTGTACAAGGACCCGCTCTTGGCTTTGCTTGGTGGGACGGCCACTGGGCGGGACGGCTAACCGCCGCGAAGAGCCACGTGCGAGCTGCACGAGCGACGGCTTGCAGTGTCTCCTCAGGCCCTTGCTGCAGCTGCACGCAGCAGCGAGCGGGTGGACCGAGCTTGTCTGGGCGGCTAAAACTTCCGCCTCGTATTGCAAGCTTAGGTTATTTTTACATGTTTATGGCAAAACACAAGCACTGGGCTGGAAAAAGAAGAAACACAACAGCAGTTAAACAGCACGATCCCTGGACTTTGCACTCAGGCAGGAGGAAAGACGAACGAAGCCCCAGTCCCTGAGCACGTGCCAGGTGATGCAGACGGACACAGAGGGAGGTGATCATCTCCCCGGTTAAATCCTTAACTTCCTTACAGGCAGCCTCATCCACCCACAACCTGCCCTGCACAAGCAAAGCACAAAGGTACCAGCGGGGCCAGTCCCACCACGCTCCAGCAGGATGGGCAAACGCACAGGTAAGCGAGCACGGCCTTGCTTGGCTCACCTCCCACTGCACGGGGCTTTTGCCATATTTAACTTAACACTGTTCCTTCTAATTTACACCTGCAAAAGTGGGGGGGGGGGTATCAGACCTGGGACATGCTGTCTCATCTGTTAAAGCAAACTATCTATGAAACATCTATTAAGCAAACTCCTCTTTAACCTGCAGCTCCGCCATGCACGGCAGGAATTCACTCGTTTCCTCCCTTCCACCTTGCAAGGGTTTTTAACTCAAACATTCAGCACTTGCACAGCTCGAACGCAGAAAACAAACCAGCTGAGAGCAAGTGTGACCCAAGCAAAGGGATTCGTCACTGAGATTTAATGCAGTCGGTGTTTGCAGCTCCTCTTTGCTCGTACGCGCGCTCGCAGCCGGGCACGGATACAGCTGGCACCGGGGGCGCGTCCTGCGCCGCGCTGAGGTTGAGCTCCCACCTTGGTGCGTTGCTCGGCCCCTCCGTCACCGCCTCCCTCTGGTGCCACTTCTGCTGAGCCGTGCACTACGCGCACCAAAACCAGCGGTGACGGCACAGCCGTGCCTTTTGCACGATTTTGAATGATTTAAGTTGCTTCCAGCCTCCCCCAGAAAAAGAGAACTGATGTTCTTAGCTTGTGCACTTCCTTCAGTTATTTTTTGTACTAAAGTCCTATCCATATTACGGAAAAATGCTTTACAAATACAACTCTTGCTTTGACCAGACTAAGTTCCCTTACTTGTGCTCACAGACTGAATAAAATGGTTTAGCAGTGATTTTTATAGTAGTCTCACTGACTTCCCATTTCCAAAGCAGCAAAGCCTCTCACACTTAGCAAAGGGCTGTGCTGAACTCAGGTTTTTCATGCTCCATAAAGCCAATATATTTTCACGGCTTGAAAACTCTGACCGCTTCATCGCTGGCAAGAGATTTTTTTAAATTATTCTACTTTTACAGACAAGAAACCAAACAGGAAAAAGGAGAGGCTTCTTGCTTCTGAAGAACAAGATGCTCCCGGCTGAAATTGTGCCCTGACACCCCGTCTCTCCGGGGAGGCGCAGACCGCTGCCTGCCTGCCTGCCCAGGGCGGCCCAGCGGCCCCGGGTGCAGGGCAGTTTTCCCCGTCCCCAGCCACTGCAGAAGTCCCTCTCGCGGACAAGGACCCGGGCGAAATCTTCACGGGAACGACCCCCTCGTCCCCAGAGCTGGCGCAGATCTGCTCACGCCACTGCCACTCTCCAGGAGCAAAGTAAAAGGAAGTATGATAAGCCGAACCGATAAACTACAAGTCCTTCACAGCGCAAGGTAACTTGCTCCATAAAAGATACTGCGTTTACATGAAAATGAGAGCAAACAAAACCAAAGCAAAGATTGCCATGCTCCGTGTGTAAACTTTGTACCTGTGACTGCACAAGCAAAGCCTGAGATTACTGCCAGCGGCCGAGATTTGTTACTTCAGCACCCACAATTTGTTCAGGGAACTGTCTGTCGAATAGTCAGTTTTGCCATTTGCATTTTGTATTTCCTCCATATTAATGGATTTTTCCCACACACAGTAACAGGAAAGAGGAGAAAACATTTTTATGACTAACAGAAATGCAGCTGTAAAGCATAAAAAGCCACAGAGGGACAGACAGAATACCTAACACGATTGCCAGCGCCGTTTCTGAATATGGACAGATTTCCAGTTTTTGCAATAGCCCTTTACACATCCAGCTTTTAAAACACCAAAGACATAAGAGAAACAGGGCTGGGGAAGGACCTCAGGATGCCGTCTGGGCCACGCTGTGCCTGAGGCACCATCGTCTTTACAGAAAGTTACATTTCTATGACTTTTTTAAAGGTATCTTGGGCGCTCTCTCCTTTTTTGAATCCTGCAGACCCCCCCCACACACACACTAATTTACTTGATCAATATTTGCACTTTGACATACGATTTGAGAGGTCTCTCCTTAAGGCAGCCCTGCATGGCCGCCGCGGTCGGGCAGCACGGCACAGAGCAGCACCCCGCGCACCCCTGGCTGCCGCCGGCGGGGCAAAACGCGGCACCACCGAGCGCTTCAGCCTCGCCAAGGCAACACATCAATGCCGAAGCGGTACGAAACAAGGGCGAGGAGCGGCGACAAGCCGCGGGTGCGCTCATGTGAACGCTGCGAATGAAAAGCACGGCCAACTCAGAAAGAAGGCTGGATACCCCCCAGATGTGCAGCCCTGCTGTTAACTATTACCTGCACTTCCACAGCAAGGCAAACAAACCCGGTCGGCTATCAGCTGGAATCTGCCCGAGCTGCCGTTCATTTCAAAAGAGGAACAAAGAGAGAGAGAGATGAAAGTGATCTGATATAAAAAAGGAAAAAAGAAAAAAAATTACATTTTATATATAAATTTTATATTTTAATATAAAATATATAAATTTATATTGATATATATATTTATATATTATATATATATTTATATTATACAAATTTTGTGTGTATATATATACACACACACACACACAAAATTTATGGTCCATATATATGTATATGGACCCCTTGGGAGGGTGGCACAGCTCCGACGTAAGCCCTTGGACACCTAACATCGCCAGTGCTCACGTCCTTTCGCAGATCCATGCCCCGCTGCGCTGACTATTGCTCTCCTCACCTCTTTGCTGGAAGGCAGGAAAACGGCCTTAGTGCCATTGGCCAAAGGGGAAGGGGCACGGGGCTGCACCAAGGCATCCGTCCGGGATGCCACCGGCAGCCTGCGATGCTGCAGGGAGCTCCGCGCCCAGCCGGCGCTGCCCCTCCCGGGTCAGGTTTCCTCTCCGGGACCGGGAGATTTGCTGCTAGAAGCGAAGAGACTGACTCAGAGGAACTGAGCTTTAAAAGATAAACACACGCAACACAAGAGCTAAGGAGGCATCCGGTTGCTGGAACAGGGAAGGGCACAGCCCCCAGTTTCCTGCTGATACAAACTGGTGCGGTGCCACTGACCCGCACGGGGCAGCACCAGATATTATCGGGGAGAAGAGAGTCCTCAGGAAACAGGCACTCGAAATAGCATTCCCTTACGATCTTACTTATTTCCAGCACACGCTCACTCCCAACGTCCCGGTATCTTATGTTTCAGCACGCTAAGACCTCTAGCTGCGAGTACGCGCTCTCCGTAGTCACGGTTTGGACTAGAGTTCTCACTAATCCTTTGCCAAAATGTTTAAATAATAATTTACCCGTGAGGACATGGATATGCTGAGCAGTGGGAAGGCGTTAATCTTATGGTAGCAGTCAGCAAACCAAACCTGCTATGAGAGCAGGGCTAAACGGACAGGCAGCACACGCCAGCGGTATCCAGCACTAGATACACGCTGCGGGCCAATTAAAGCAAAAACATCCTAACAGTTGACTTGCCTTAGAGTATTTTAGGTGGTCAACTTTCCTAAATGAGTCAATACGAATAAGCCAAGGGGCTAACAAGCTAATTTCAAAATCCTCCTGTGTCCTTTGACTGCCGAGGCAATCCTCTCAGCGGCACTCGCAACTGCGCGGCAGGCGTGCCATAGCCTGGATAACCGGCTATTTGTTGGCTTTGTGGACTACACTTATACAGTGGGAACTTAATGAAAATTTGGCGAGAAGATCAAGAGAACTTAAGTTTTCCATTCCTTAAATTAGCGTGGATCTCACTGCCTTAGTAACTGGTGAGAGACAAACTCTGAGAGACACTTTGCCTGCCCTGCCGAAGACTGGAGTGAGCTTCTTCACTTCTGCACCAGTGTCTGGAGCCCAGTAGGGCAAAATGAAGGTTTCTTCCCACTGCAGATAAGCTCAGGTGATTTGGGTTCAGTTCCTTGGTTGTAACTTGCCCACTTTTGTTCAGGAAAGCGTATTTTAGTGGAATTTCGCAAAGGATCTGGACACCCAAATCATATTAAACTCATGAAAACCCCAATTTTAATCCCTCTGTCCTACGCTGTCCATGTTCACAACGGTGCTACCAACACTCCCTGCTTTCCCTGGGTGGCCAGAAGAAAGGGCCACTCACGGCTTTAGGAAGCAGCCCACGATGCCGAGTTACAGCTAGGAAACGGTGCGGGGAACCAAAGTCCGCTAACGTAGGAAAGATTTCACAAAGCATTTTACAACACAGATCAACACTCAAAATATTACTGCTGAAGTGAATACAGCAGTAATTCTGAAATGTAAAACATTTGTGTAATCATCTCCGTGCCAAGACTGCTATTTCAGAGGCTGTGTCCGTTGTCGTCCATGCACAAGCCCTAAGAGCTGTTCCTTCAGTGCCAAGTGTCTCTCTGTAGTCTAAGCCTTCCTAATCAGAGTCCTCGACTGACTCACGTCAAGGATAAATAACATGGCTTAATTTTTTTTTAAGTGGTGGAGTTTAGCTGCTTTCAGTTAATTAAACAATAGTAATATAGTCAGTGATTTAAACGGAACAATTCTGTATTCATCTGATCCTCCCACTCAAACACGATGAAAAGTTTGGATAAACAATTTCTCCTTTGTCTATAACTAAAAAACACTACAGCATCATCGCACTGGGAGAGAAACAACTGTTTTCCTTGCAGTCAAAGGATTTAGCAAAAATGCGCTGCAGTGGAGACGCATTCCTGAAGCCTGATTCGCAGCGCTCGCAGCCAGATCAGAGCTTACCCGGGGGTCAGGGGTGCTCAAAACCCACTCGATGCGCAGCCTCGGCCAAGCAGCCCATGAAGACCCCTTGACAGAGCTAAACCTCTTCCTAGTAGAAAGCACTTCTTCCCCAGTAAGTGTTATCCCCAGTTTTCTCTATTCAGCACTGCTCCACCAGCTGAGCGGGCTGGACCACGCAGGGGACCGTACGCAGAGGAGCCGGGAAGACGACAAATCCACCCGAGCCCGCGGGTGACGTGGCGCGGTTGCGTGCTGGACGCACGGTTCGAAGCCAGGGCCCCAGCTTTTCGAAATCCTTCAGCCTGGACTAGCAAGGGAGGGACGGCGAAGCATCGCAGCACTGCTGCTTAGCAGAAACCGGGCAGGGCTGGCACTTGGGCGGCTTCTGGCTGATTATCAAACCAGAGAAACGACCTGCAGTTTGTTCACTGCTCAGCACAACAGCAGCCTCTAATTAGGAATATAACGATTTCTTTCGGGGGGCCCTGTATATACAAGCCCAGCAACTCTCCTGCAGGAGTTTTTAACAGAGCTTTCCCTTCATCTCTCTGAAGACACTGGCTCTGGCTAAGCCCTGCAGAAAGTACACAGACTCAAGGTAGCTTTATATTAGCAAAAAGCATGCAAATTCGATGCGGTTTTCTGCTCAGTGAAAGATTACCGCAGCTATGCTTCTGTCAATGACAGGCTTAAAAAGATCTAAAAGCTTACAGAATAATATCCAGCCCTGCCAGAGCCATGACCTAAAATGAGTTTTTGCCTTTTTTATTATTTTTTTAACAGCATCCTTGGTGCTCTGGCTATGTTTTATAAGGTCTAGAAAGTCATTTCAGCCCCTGTGGCTCTCCCGTGTGGGCTGGGGAGGGCAGAGTGGGGCAGAGCCCCACGTGCCCCGGGCGCACGCCTGGCACAGCACAGCCCAGCACAGCCCAGCACAGCCCGGCCTGGGGAAACTGCGCTAGGCACAGAGATGCAGCCTGCAGCTGTGAGAGTGCTTCACTTCGTCCATAAGCCCAGAAACAAGGACGGAGAAATCCCTCACATGTGGGATTCGGGATGCGGAGGTCTCAAGTGCTTTTGCAAATACCTCACGTGCACCGCATTGCACCGCATCGCACCGCCAGCATGGCCAGGCTGGACCAGCTCCACTAAACCACTCTGCTGAAAAGCTCCAGCTTAGATTTTCAAAAGGCGAAATTTAAGAGCTGTTTACTACCCTCCCATGACTAATAAATTGCTAAGCAGCCTAACACCAAGCAAGCTCTCTGTACTACTGAAAAACGGATAAATGTATCATCACGTCCCTCCTCCTCGTCACAGAGGTTTTGCAGGCACCTCAGCCCTGTTTAACGAGGCGAAGGTGCCGAGTTACCCCGAGCGTCTCACGGACACCGCGCCAAGTCGGCCCAGAGACACACACACCGAAACCCCAAGTGAAAGAGTGAACTATGTCTATTTAAGGCCATGCTTATGATGCAGCATGACTGAGTCACGACGGGCTCACCAAGGCTTGCACAAGCAAGACACAAGCACAGCGAGCTCCCCGTGAGGACACGGGGCACTGCTGGACCACTCCGCACCTTCCTCCGCCTGCTGCCCACTTCAGCCACACACACGACCTTTTGAAAATCTCGGCTCAGCTGAGGAAAGCCCTGCAGAGCTAACAAAAGTAAGTTAAACTAATAAAAACGCAAAGAAGAACACCCCTGAACACGAACAAAATGCAGAAACAGAGCCAGAAAACAAGGTTTCTAAATGGTATCAACCTTTCTGCACTGGGGCACAAAACATCCCCCAGTGGGGACCAGGAAGAAAGTCTCCCCAGGCAGACCGGTCCCAAATGCCTCCCCCAAAAAAGCTTCCCTGGGCCATCCTGCGCAGCGGCCACCTCCGTGGGGATGGACGGGCCAGCACGGTGCCTCCTGGCCAGCGCCTGCTCCTCGCCCCAGCGCCGGGCGGGCTGCCGGGGACGGGACCCCTGGGTGCCCTCCAAGGGGGGAAGAAACCGCCTGCGCTTACACCCAGCCCTGAACCGGGGCTTTGGGATTTGGTGTGGCGGCACGTCCAGCACGCTTCACTGCCTCTCTGACTTTTTATCTTATAATAAACCAAAAAAAGAAAAATCATTTTGAGTGTATTTATGCATGCTGCTTACATCACACCAGTGCTTTAAGAAAGTTGGTCATGTAGGAGGAGAAGGAGGAAGGAGGCATCTTCATACAAGGGCTGCAGAAGCACAGCTGAAGCGAGCAAAATGGGGATGAGGCAGAGGGACATACGGCCGCCGGGGCCCGAGACAGCACCGGAGAGCTACGACACTTCCCGCTTGCTCAACCACCTTTGCTCCTGCTGCAACACACAGTCACCAGCCCACACAGGAGCCAAAGCCCAGCTCAACCCGACCACAGCCCCCGCTGTGCCCTGCGGCCCGAGCTAGGGAAGGCTGCACGGGAGGGAGGGAGGGAAGATCACCTGCGCGAGCGTGGGAAACTGGAGGCACCTCACTGCAGGATTTCACAGACCTGCCTTAGGAGGCTATAGGCTCCTAACAGCATTCCCAAACTCACGTCCTGTCATTACCGAACCTTGACTTTTCATCACGTTTGAGAAAATGCTGGGGAACAACTTTTTCGTTGAAAATGGACTCTAGTCACAGCTGAAAGGCGACTGCTGCAACCAAGACACAACGCTTGACATTTCACCGACTGCAGTTCTGCCCGTCTTTCTCCTCACGCGTGCTCCACACCTCATCCATTTCCACGTTATGGGGTCCAGCAGATGGCAAAGAATAAAAACAGACTGTGCCCCGTTTCTGCAGGGTGGCCCATCGCTGCCTGGGCAAGGGGAGCCAGAAGTCCTGCCCCGCTCCCACCCCATCCACCCGCAAACGCTCTTCTGCCGCCCCTCTCCTCCCGCCCGCCCGCGGGCCCACGCAGCCACACGCGACTTCTCCAGCACCACCACACTTCAAAGCGTCCGTTACCTACTTCACCAACAGCTGCCTCTAAGTCCAGGCACAAAATATAGCCAGGGAATCTGAAGCTGCCAACGCAACGCAGAGCTCAAAGCACACGACTTCTGAATGCATCCAGGGCGATGCACGTTAACACACTAATGCAAATGGGCAAAAATTAATACAGTGATGAAGGAAAAAGCAACTCAGTGACAAGGCATCAGATATAATGAGATTACATATTTATGGAAGATTGCTTCTCAGAGGAAAACTCTATGATAGCACATTATTTCTATAATTTTAGAACAAATGTATATTTTATCAGAGCAATCTGTGTTAGTCTGGTATATTAATGCACGTAATAATTGCAAATTCAGAGTGCAGCTGCAATGGCTTAAGTCCCTAAAGCGATCAGCAGTTTAGTGTCTGTCAAAATAATATTTTTTTTGCGCACAGACCCAAAGCAACAGAAACGTTAAAACAAAAACATGAATTAATACCAGCAGAACAAATGCTGAAACAGCAAATTCAAGAGTACTTAGCTACAGTAACATGCAAATTTATTTCTAATTTCACTTTTCAAAAGAACATATCAGAAATTCCAGCCATTCGAAATGAGTCTGGATCCCACCGCCTGAGGAGATGAGATCAAAGCCCCTGTTCTTTTTATGTTAACACAGTTCACGAAGAAAAGACTTGGGGGAATATTTACATGACTAATAAGGTATACTTGGACCAAGCATTAATGCACAATGCCTTCGGATCTTCAACAACATGAACTTTCATACAAAATAATCAAGTTATCTGCAAACATGTCATGCCTTTGAAAACATAAATATTAATGCAGAAACTGGGTGCATTTCAGAACTCATTGTTTTGATTGGAATGTGAGGAATGAGTGAGCCAGAAGTGAATTACAGGCAATTAGAGTAACTAATTGCCATAACGTTGTAGGAAAACGCAGACCATAGCCCTTGCTTGAGGTTGGAAAACACAGAGAATGAACTTTCACTGGTATTTTATTGCTGTAGCAGTCTAAAAAAACCCAGAGGAACAGAAATTACTCTTCTTGGTAGACTTAATGAAAGACTGACATTCGAATTCAAGTGACTTCAAGAAGTTTTGTCTGCACTCTTTTTTCAAATCAAGTATGCTTAGAAACTGCAAATTCTTTTTCATTATAAAGCATTAGCATATTATAATAAAGGAAGGTTACCTTTACGTATTCCTGGCATGCTTGATTTTCCTTAAGAGACAACTAGGCAGGTAATACTGTGTTGCTTTAAGAATGAAATATTAGTCTGGCTTTTCAAAAAATACAGAACCGTGCACATATTTCCAGCACAAATGTCTGCAGCGGAGATGGACAAGGTGGAACCAGTCTGAACCACTACAGAAAGGAGGAAAGAGAGAGCAACTCCTAGACCTACCAGATAGAGCAGAGAACTTAACCCGCTATCCTCTTCCTCCAGCAGCATTACTGGGAACAAAACACTGGCACCGTATCCCATCTTGTCTACTGGCATTTCAGGGTACAGACTGTTTACTATTAGGTACCTATCCCTCCGCCAATAGGATCTGATAGCAATTTGATTTTTTGGGCCTTATGCACCACTACAAGAAATCTAGACTCTAACATTATCCCCAACTTTAAGTTATTGTGCTGCTATTGTAGCAGGAATAAATGGAACGGTTTGTGAGACAGCATGAACATCTCATGCATCTCAAAACTTTAGTGCCAAACAAATCACCACCTCCTGCGGACACAAAAACCTCTTCTGATGTTTTCATACCGCTGCCTCTGTCTAAAACGGTTGAGTAAAGATGGCAAAAATCAGCATGCTCTGAAAACTAAATTGTGCGAAGAGTAAATCTAGTTTTATCCACAAGGCTTTGTCCACTGCAATTAAGGAATCGCCAAGTATTGTTTTAAATGATATTTGCTGCCCTATGTTTTCATTATGCAAATCATCTCCTCCTGGGATGGCAAACTTTCTACTGTGGATGGTGGCTTCTTTTGGCAGGAAGGATGGAAAAGTTCATTGAGAATAACATTTGTTGTTCTTTAGCAACTTTGTCTCTAACAACACTTTTAAAAAATTCATTTCTTTCATTCGAGCAACTCTAGGGAGGCTCAGTTTGAATTAACAACCAAAAAAAAAATCCGCACAATCTTTCCATTATTTAATTGGGACTACTCTGTCGGGGATTTGTTTTTTTCCTTGAAACACAAAGGAAGATATTATAGCTTAAGAACTGCAGAGTGAGCAAGAAAAAGAGGATAAAGAGGGGGAAGTATTAGGAAAGCTGTTTTGGAGAACCTGCTGTTTAAAAAGAACCACAACGCCAACTTTAAAAACAATAATGAAAATATAAAAACCCATGACAGAGCAAAGGAAAGCAAAAGAAGTAAATAGCAACCATCATTATCAGGATAGCAAGTCAGCATTATCCGCGGCATCCAAGGATATCTGGAGCTCGCAGACAGCACTCTGGAGGCAGCAGCAATGATAAAGCTTTACCCACAATCACCACCTGCTTTTTCTGAACAAAATGAAAGATCCCGAACATATTTAACATAGCACGACTATTGTGACATTTGTTAGTATGTAAAATAAAAACATAAGGAAAGGTAACAGAAGTCCAAGAAAAGAGGTCAAGTGCCACTTGTGTATGCAATGTAAGCAACCCCCAAGTTCATCAACACCAACTTATTTTTCCCAGGAAGAATAAATCCCAGCACCAGACACCTCCTGATCCGAAGCAGATGGGATAACTCATGCAGTATCTAAGGGTCAAGGACCCAAAAGCCCTTTCAAAACACACACACGTGACAGTAACACCACAGGGAAGCTCACCGGGCCTTTGGGTTAGCCCCAGCAAAGATACCACGACAGCATCCACCAGAAGAGGAATTTGTGAAATGAGTGTGAAGTGACTGCTACCAAGTCTCTGTCTTCAGGATATATTTTTAAAAGGAAGAGATGAAACAAGGAGACTTATAAAGAACTACATTTATTTTCGTTTACAGCAAATACCATAAATAAAGCTAAAACAATTTTCACCGTGTGCAAAATACAGAATTTCCATGTGAAAATTTAAATACAGAGTTAAAAACTATTTAATAAAAGTATTCAATTAAGATTATAAAGTAGGATGAAAACAGAAGTTTTAGGAGGAGGAGGACAGAATCCTCACTGGCCAGGAAGAGCTAGGAAGACTCTGCAACAGAGGATAAAAAAAACACGGCAACGGAAAGTGATTTGAAATGGCAGACCTTTATGTCACAGCCTTCATCTCAAAGCATGCCGAGCTTAGTATCAAAACACCCTAGCCCTAAAATATATAGAAAGTCGTGTCCTAGCCATGTGTGTGGGAAGCGATGCTTGCTTAAAATACAGAGAGGTTCCTGTTTGTGTGCATGGCAAGGGGACTTCTAAAGCCATTTGAGCATACCCACACAAATAAATACTATCGCTTTGGCCACACAGACATCCCAGCTCAGCAAAGTAACTGACTCAGGTGTGTGGAGCGGGTGGATTAGCAGCAGATGTCGGTCACCTCCTGGGAATCGTGGCTTAGACCATTCCCAAAGGCCCTTCCCTCCGGAAGGGACCCTCTGCAGGGACGGCTGCGCCACGACCACGTCGACCCAAAGCTGCTGGCATTCACCAGTCACACTGAGCCCTTGATTCTTGTTTGGGTTCATTTCCCCTTTTAGATCGTCAGCATGTGATTACACATCACTGGAATTTATATATAAAAATACAGATAAAATAATCTCTCAAATTTTCTGTGGAGAGCATTGGCAATGTCTCATGCAGCAAGACAAAACCATTAATCAAAGTGGCAAATGGGGCCTAGTTAGAGCTGATATTAGTTAACAAAACAATTCAAACCCAAACACACTCTGGTTATATAAACTTGGCATTTTAAGATTAAGGAACTAAAAACAGCATGCACATCTATTTCTGTTAAGCCTGTCTAATATGTTACTTGGGGGTGGAAGACTGGTATTTGCATTGCACTGGCTACTTTTTTCAAAAGTATAGTTTTGTATCACACTTTTTCAGTGAGAGCCCAAGAGGCGTTTAGAAAGCCCCGCGCTCCTCCAGCGCTGCTGAGCTCGTTCGGTATCTGAGCTCAGCAGAAGTAGGTGCTCGCGCCAGCCAGGAGTGTCAGCTGGCTCTTGCCCTGAACTTACTTTAAATCTTTCCTTCAAAACTTCAAAGGAAATAAGGTTTTCTGATGAGAAACAATTTACTTGTCTAACTTACGCTAAAGGCACAAGGAAGCACATGCACAGACGCAGAAGAGAGGAAACACGTTTCTACAGAGAGGTAAGACGGCAAGTGCGCTACAACTGTAAACCTAGCACATCACAGGGTAAGTGGTCATGCTGAAGTCTCATCCATTAATATACCAGACACACACAATTTGCTCCAAAACGGTCTTAAAAACCCGCAGTGAAATGCTGTCAAACAGTGTTAGTCACAAAAACATGGAAGGGGCAAGCAGAAGGATCACCTGAGAGGAGAAAGGCTTCAGCCAGTGAGCGGGCGCAGCGCCGGCGTGACGAGACGGACTAAGGGCAACGCGGGAGGTCGGCAGAGAGGACGGCAGAAAAGAAATACAGAGTTTAGCTTGGTTATATAGGAAGCCATCAGAAAGGTTACTTAGGCAGAAAGAAGAACCAGCCAAAATGAAGCTGCCTTTTTTCATTAAATTATGAACAGGGACAAATAGGTATGAATCTTACTAATAGAGCTTTAAGACAATGAGATTTAAAAAAAAAAAAAAAAATCTACCAATTAGATTGATACCAGTAAACAACCTTCCAAACAAAAGCACATGCAAAAACCCAGGGGAATATGTAACACAATTAAGATTCCTTTGGAAAAATGTTTTAGTCATGCAAGCTTTTTTTCCGAATTCCGTTGTGGAAATGTTTTTTTTTTTCTTTTATATAAATCTACATAAGGCCAATACCACCTTTAGTTTTTACTTTCTACTAGTAAGATTCATTTGCTTTCAGTTCATGGGCTAACACAGATTTCCAAGTTTCTTGCTACTTCACCATTTTTTATAAGTTTACCTTTATGCTCGCTCTATTGAAAAGCAAGTAATTCCTGATAGTGAACAGCAGGAGAAAATGTCAGGAAAAAAGGTTCTGAAAGATTGTGCTGTTGACAAACTGCAAACAAAACTGACTACAAGTCAAATTTTAAAACTTTACCACTTAAATTTCATGTGTTGCAAGAATAACACAGTAAATCACAACACAGATTCTTTCCTTTTTAGAGTGAAACAATTACTGTCATTAGCAAATAATTAAAAAGTATACAGTGTTCCAAAGTACAGTTTTTAAAAATGCTCTAAAGAGGTACAGATACATTCCTTTGCATATATACAGATGCTTACCATGTTGCTATAATGGTCACTGTGTCCAGTCAAAATTCTAGCAAAGTTTTGCTAAATACATGTTTGAGCATTAATGGCAATTTATTTCAAACAAATGCTATGTTATACCTAAACAGTTTTCTTAAACCATTTGCTCAAGTTCTGTGTATATACTTAACATTTTTCCCCCCAAATACGTAAGCACTCTAAAATGTGAAAAGCTTTATCTTCATAGTTTAAAAAACAAAAGTCAAATTATCTGGAGGAAAAATCCTGTTTCTGTCACTTATTTTAAACAGAAAACACATTTCTTTTTAATACCTAACAAATAAGACCACTTCAAATGGTCTTTTCCTATGTTATGTTAAAATCAAACAACTGCAAGCCCTTAAGCAAGCAGCACAGTCATTTAAGACCACTGGTAAGTGATCCTCAACTTTGGTACTAACTGAATGCAACATTATTTCCTGTCACTTCACGGTCTTCTGGCTAGAAATAAGCGCTACAGAAGCTTTCCGTTTTAGGGTATACATATTACTATATTTATGTATTCACCTCTTTTTTGGTTAACTTCTGAATTTAAACATTTAGGTACCTTGGAGTCAGGGAGCATGCTTACCTCACTGGCTAACTAGGCTGAGAGAAAGCAATCAGACTTTGGGGTGTTGCTGGTGTCTCCTTGCCATTAAATAGCCCTACACCTGCCACTGATGCCTTCTGCTTAAGGTAGCCCCTGATGAGAGACACCCAAAAGAAAACTGCTTAAACAGCTGCTCAAGAGAATTCAAGTTCATCTTTCTGCCACAGGCTTTGCAAACTGAAATGAATGAAAGACCCAACTAAGAGGTAATCTCCTTAGAATACATTCATAGGTTTTTGTTGTTTGTTCTAGACTTACAGTATTTTTTTGGAATTCCAAATATAGTGGGATCAGTGCCCATCCGGAGGCACACACAGCAGTGACTTCAGTTAGATATGAGTGCTCCATAACTTGACATTCCTTTAATCAGCCACCTAATGAGGAAGCTTTGACTTGAGGAATAAGAGATGTCCAATTACACTACCAGTTTCTTTGACTTAAAATTTCAATCAAGCCTTTACTCAGCTAAGATTTGCTCTTTAAATTTATTTCCAAACTTTATATGAATTAGTAGTACAAATTATACCCACTGTTGACAAAGGGTATTACATGTAAGAAATTTTAAAGGCATGACTAGGAGCAATATGAATTTTTTTTTTTTTTAAACATATCCATGCAAGATATAAACCTCATAACTCAGAGCAAAGATGAAAGCAAGAGAAAAAGCAATGCGCCATATTCAGGTTTCAAAACCCAGTCATTTGTCATAAATATTCCCTCAATGTCTGAAAGAACACACATTCTTTCTTGGTCTAACATGAAAAAAAAAAGAAAAGGAAAGAAAAAAAGAAGGGTTTTAAAACGTAAACCCCTCAAAACGGCCTGATCACAGACAGGACAAAGAAAAAAAAAAAAAAAAATCTATAAAACATCCTTCAGTCTCCAAGTTCTGGAAATGTGTCTGGACGCTGCCCTTCATGCACTTTAACATACAGTACATTTTATATTGAAAACTTTGACTGCATCTAGTTTATATCAGAAAGAATCCTTCGCTCTTTTAAGTTACACAATCAATCACAAAAAGGTTAAAAAAAAAAAAAAAAAACAAAACCAAACTCCACACTCTCAAGAAAAAGCAAGGCTGTCAATTTTGAAAATCTGAAAGGCACAACCAAGCAAGGCACACAGAAGAATTCAAACCCTCAAGATTTTTTTCACCCATTCAAGCACATTTTCAAGTGATAGCTCTGCTTCCCGGTACATATGAGCAAGTACCTCTAGAAGAGCGCAGAGGAATGGCACACCGAGGCTCAAGAGTTCGTACAAATAGGTATAGTTATATGCATTGTCCCTGAAATGAAGGTTGGTAGCGTGCAGAAAACCATGCATCCAGTTAGACAGGCGTCTGGGAATGTCAAGCAGATCCCGTGTCACCCGAAGGGGCCAGCCTAGAGCCCCCCTAAAGAAGGAAGGCAGGATACCTGGGGACCTGTCCTCTGGACTGCTGGCAGTAGCTAAAGTGCTTTCTGGCATGGTCTCTGTGGCTTTGTGGTCCTCATTCTTCCATGCTTCTGTTGCTTCCTTATATAAAACATAAACAAATTGAATATACTTGGAGGGGGGGAAAAAAACCACCATGGAAATTGCAGTTTCTGCTACCATTTTCAAGTTACACGACCTAACTCCAGTATTATGGTACTACTCTGTATCGATACCATTCATGTGATAGAAAGAGCATGCACTACAAAATGTTGAAATTGTTATTTGTTCTAATATTGGACACCCAGATACTAATTAGACTATAACACTATGAATTTCTGCTGCCTAAATATTTCTGTATATGCACTTGAGATAGATGACTAAATCTTTCATTTATTTTACTACATCACAAAAAAGGATCAAAGCAAGTTGGAGAAAAAAATAATCCTAACAGCACTTAAATGACTTGGACAGGGTATGTTGAAGAGAGAACTTAGCAATCTACCTTCTGTGACAACTTTTTTTAAAAAAAGAAAAAACAAAAAACAAAAAGAACAACCCAACGATCAAGTTAATTTTCATTTCTGACTGATGCCAAGTTCTACTTTACCTTCCAGACAAAAAGCTCATTTCCGTTGAAAACCAGACTATAAATATGCCAAATTCACAGAACCAGGAAGTTATTTTTTAGCATTGATTTTGCTACTTTTGGACACTGAGTAGAAAACCACACAAGCACATACACACACACACACACACACGCAGAATTATTGCACCATGACCAAGATGAAGCTTCATCAACATTTACTGCATTAGATATATAACCAATACATACCTTTCCCTGGACCTGTAACGTAGCTCTTCTCTTTCTGTGTTTATTGCTGATTTTGCAGTGCGTAAAATGAGGTTTACAGTAAAATTTACCTATAAGAAAAAAAGTAAGTGATATGATATTTTATCTGTACTTCTAAGGACTGAAAATCTACTGCTGTGTCTGTAAAAGATGAAATCAGTATGTTTTATGGTTGGGCAGTAAAAAGAATTGGAAATTTCTTTTGCTTTACACCCAGCCTTGCCACTGTGAGAAATAACTCAGTCTTGAATAGTTTTTTGTTTTGTTTTGTTCTTCACAGTGAACAGATTTACACATTTGTTAAATAAGGTGAGACTATTTATCTACTGCGGAGGTTTGAAGCTTAATGAACAGCAGAAAAACAAGATTCTACAAATACCAAGTCAAAAACTGACTCAGGATATTAACTAGAAAAAAAAAATCACTAAATGATTACTTACAAAAAAAACTTTAAAGAAGATTTTTTGGATTGCAAAAGAGCCATCTTTGACCTTGCATCTTTGATCCTTTCATAGAAAGGGATCATGTTAACAGTCAGATCTATTCAAAGCATTTGGAAATGGCAAGGGAATTTTGAAGCAGTTCAACAATTTCCCTCTAAATTGGGTGAAAAAAAAAAAAAATCCCCTCCCACCCCCTACCCCCACAAAACAGGCTGTAAGTAGGATCTAAATACCATGATTTGAACCTTAACTTCTACAGAAGACTGAAATAAATTGTACTGCTGCTTGGGAAATATTATTGCTTTCAACTCCTGAGCCATAATATCTTGAAAGAAATAACCCACACTCCCCCTGTTTGTCTAAATCGGCCACTATCCCAACTTATTCTTAAAACTGGCCATTAAAAAAAGTGACTTATAGGTGAGAGATGAGAATAATTTTGTAATGCTGGCAGCTAAAGAAAATCACATTCCCTGCCCCTCCTCCCTTTGAACTGAGATCAGTCAAACCATATTTTGGTTGCTCAGCTAATTTTCCACCATCTATTTCTTCACTGAAAACTCAAGTCAGTCATAAGTGGGCTCTTTTGAAAGGCAAAAACTGCAAACACAAGGAACCAAAGATTGGGCAGAATCAAACCACCCACTTGGCATCCCTCCTGACTGAACTGCTTGGCCAGGTCTTTTTCTCCAGTTCCATTAAAAGCATCTTTATTCAACATTTTAAAACATCCTTAAATAGCTCCCATATTACCTTCTTCAACATCAAAGGCGTAAATTCCCAAGCGGAGTGTTGTAGAACATATTTCACACTTAAAGCACTCCCTGTGAAAGAAGTGGCCTTCCGCACTCAGCCGCTCCATAACATATACCCGTTTTTTGCAGAAATAGCAAATGTCACTCCCCCCTATAGACTGAGGAAATTCTTTCCGCAGAGACCCCTGTTAAAAGATAAAAATAGAGATGCACATAAAGCCATTGCACTACACCCAGATATGAATTACTAAGCGTGCAGCTGCTTTGGCTGCTTGCCCGTTTTGCACAGCCCCCCTCCACACAATCAAGACGCAGCCAGCTCTTTATTGCTCATTTGCTGCAATTCTGTACATTTACACACCAGTTCATAAATCAAACACTACGAGGATTTTAAGGGGCACGTTTTCACCCAGCTTCCACCTGCTAGTTACTGACACTTTGTGTTTACACAGGTACATGAGTAGCATCTGCCCAAAACGCCCATTTGTCACCCTGGAAAAAAAACCTGACGGCCTGAGATGCTGGTGCCTGAGGCACCGCGTTCGACGAGCTGCAGACGCGCTTCCCCTCTCAGCCATGCTCCTGGTGGGACTACAGCCCAAGCGGCATTTTGGGTGGTTTTAAAATCAATTTCTTTCCTACCATGGATATTCAGAATATCTTAAAGAACACAGCTTTTGAAATATGATCCATATTAGCAATACAAAATTATTTTGAATGTTCTTCTTCAATCTGACCTATCAGTTAACACTCTATTTCCCATGAACCTTGCGCTCTATGGATATCCATCCAAAAGGCACAGAAAAGTAAATTATAAGTGGATTAGATACCGCTGGACTCCACTTCTCCTACTGGGGCAGGTATGACGACATTACTTTGCATTACTGTATTCTGTCCAGCCAGACATCAGTACAGATGAGTGTCCACCCTTCCCTCTCTCCCGCTGCTGTCCACATGTACATGGATGCTGCCAAACCTCAACCTCCCCTGTGCCATGAGCAGCACACGCACCTTCAATATACCGGCAAACAAAGGCCTCGGAACAATTTTTTAATGTTAAGTGTAAGTTACAATTGTAATACTCTTTGTGCTTAAAAGTGAGAACACTAGTCCAAACCTGCCTTTAGGTAGTCCGTTTTGCTGTGACGGAGTGTTTCGGAAAACAAATTACATGAACGTTTTCAAACAATCATGCAAGTGGAAAAGCATTAAGAATACATTTTTTAAAAATATGATATTAATGGAACAGGTCAAATAGACAGTTGGAGGAAAGCTGAAGCAATTGGAGTTTAGTGCTGGCTAGTAAGCAAGCATCATCACCACAACACAACCCCTTACGCGGCTTCCTGATACCTGACAGCTCTGAGCAGAAGACGGAGAAGGAGAGTGGGAAATGGGGCAAGAACGCGGAGCTCTGTCCAGCGACTGGTTCTGAAGTCAACACAGAATATTGCCAGAGTTTAAAGACAGCTTTCTTCAAAGTCAAGCAAGGTGATTCATTTGAATGTTAAAATAAATGCATAAACATGTACTGAATAAAACTTTCTCTAGAAGTCGCTCTGATTAATAACTGTTCTGTTACTAATTGCACTGGTAATTACATTTAATAAAAGCCTCCCGAAGTTTTAACTCACACAAACAAGTAATAAAAATATATATAAACAGAAGACATGCTGAGCAATGTTTCCAGCATGTCCACACATCAGCATATTTTGACAATTTGCGCTTAATTTTTTTTAGTAAGTGTTGGACTAAGACCTTTCATCGTGCTTAGAGCGTCCCACAACCTGGGCCTCAAGCTGGGGTGACATTCTGGAAACACTGCTCTTTTAAGTCAAGTTACTGTTTCTCTGTGGGTTTTGCCTTACCAGTTCAAGGGGGGGAAGCTGTGGCTTGGGCCTGTGATCATTCACATACAGATTGACAAGAACTTCAGCCACAGCTCCAATTGCACGTGAAACCTTTCCTACAGTCATCTAACCAGAAAAGGGGAGAAGATGAAGAATTGAAGCAAGAGCTTTAGTTATTTTTGAAAAAGAACTTAATGAGAAAAGGACAAAAATTATTTGAAAACATGCAAATAAATGCAAGCAGTGATAAAGACAGGCTATGGGAAAGAGCAGAGGCAAAGTCCAGCAGAGCACAAGCAAGTTCCTGCGTGATCAGCACGGTCTGGCTGGCGGCCACACGAGGCAAGGCCTCCTCACACTTCCACACTTCTCCCTGAGGACGATGGGGAAATAGTTGCTGGGAGCAAATGCAGCTCGTACAGCACAAGGCCTCCGGTCATGTCCACGAAAGGCACCAAACAGCTCAGCTGGGAGTTACTGCCAGCACATGAAGCAGCTTGTATGAGATCCCTAAACTGGTAACCTGCTTGCAACAGCTATCAGGGTTGGACCTCTGTGACAGACTAAAAAAAGTTATATCTTTCACTGAGTTTTTGAAGTTTGGTGTTATACTTCAGAAAATGAGAGGATAAAGGCAAAATGTCACACGAACAATCCCCAAACTGTAGCATTTCATAGCTCACTCTAGGAAAATGCCCTAGAAGTCCCGTAAGGACTTGTTTCATTAGCGCTCACCAAGAGTCATTCTTCTCCTGCCAGCGACTCACCTCAACAGTAGGGAAAACTTGAGAAACTATGCTCGTGAAAGGAACACACTTCCGTTACTGCTTAATCATGCCATCGGTGTTAGACTATTTCTAACTAAATTAACCAAAGAGGATGCAAGGAGATTGCAGTTCCTTGGGCTGTGGCTCCAAACTCATCTGGGATGGAGCACTGGCTATCTGCTCCAGCGCTCCTCGCAGCAACACACTCCCGAGGACTGGGAAGTGAGAATAGGTGTGTGTTGGGGACGTGTGCGTGTGTGCGGCAGGGGAGACCCTGTTTTATGAACTAGGATGGCCAGGTCACCAGAGCATCATCAACCCTTACACCAACGTCATCCTCAGCCCAAGCTGCAGCAGATGTAAAATGATCTGTCATCTCACAAAATGATCATCAGTTGCTACAAAATAGACCTTCATTGTTTCTAATCAAGTTTGTTCGGTTTGCTCTACCGAAGTGCAGAATACATAGCATTTTAAATGCCTGAATGCGGATATCCACAGCAGTAGGGACACCTTTCCAGTAAACAACATGAGCTGATAATCTGTCACTAGGAGGTACTCTAGTTCTCTGCTCATCAAGAAAAGGCTGCAAAGGCTTCACAGAATTACGGCAAGATTTGCTACCCTTAACAAAATTTACCATAGTGATCTTGATTTTATAGCCAAAATAAGATCCCACAACCTCTTTGGCAACCCAAAGACAGCAAGAGTCACACTGGTATGGCCAGGACACGAAGCCAGCACATCTTCCTTCAGCCTAGAGAATCCATGGTCTCACCTCTTACACTCTATTAGCCCCTGACAGAGGCCAAATTTCAAGTCCCAAGCTTCCTAGTGAGATGAATTTTCCACTGCCACCACACCAACTCTTGCTAATGGAAGGGTTTTAAAATTTCAGAAAGTTACTCTGAAGAAAGGAGGAAAATATAAAGGCAATGGCACTCATGACATTTTTAACAAATTTAAAGCATTTAGCAAATTTAAAAGTAATGATAATATACTGCGGCTGGTTTTCTCAAAAACTCTGATGTATAAAAATGTTTTTTGCTAATAAAAAAATTCAAGTTCAGGAATTTGGGAACATGGCCAGCACCTTACAGCTCCAAGGATCTTTCGAGTGTTATCCCATAATTAAGTTAGCCTTTAATATCCAGAGAGATGTAAAATATGCATGTTAAGATGACAAAGGCCATTCAAAGGACAAATTTCTGTACTGCTTGGTTTTATTTAATATAAGACTATTAAAATGTCTTTCAATATCTGCAACACTTATGGGGTAAAAACAGCAAAGTAAACTCATGATTGTATACTATAATGCTGCCCTAAATATTACATTTAAACTAGAATCCAATACTAAAGTGAGATTACTTGCTCCTAAAGGAAAACCAAGTCCCCTTGTATTATTTAAAGTCACAGAAAACCAAATTCTCCTCCCAAAATTCTGCACCTGTGAATATGCTGAGCAACTTTCAGGCTGCACACAGCTTATTACCCCATAAGCTCTTAAGTTCAAGAGAGTGTTGAAAGTCAGTTGAAGCAGGAAGTTTACCTTGAACTAGTCATGTGCTGAAGCAATCACTTAAGCAATAAGTCCGTGCTTAAAGTGCAAGTATTTGAAGCTCAGGAAGAGTGTCGTTGAGCCTGAACTACACCTTGCAATTCATCCCTGCAATCAAGGTTGCTTGATTTCTGTTCTCCACCCATTAGAGCAATCTGTGTCAGCATTAAGCAGTCAAAACAAGAAAACTGCATGCTTACACATACTCTTAAAATATTATCAAAAGGAAATGTTCTCGTAATGAATGTGAATGCACATTCCATGCAAAAGCAAAAGTAATTTCAATTTAACCCAGCTGCCAAAAGCTGGCTGACTGCTGTCATTTGCTAATGGACAACCAGCAACACAACAACCGTTGCTACTGACCAGCACAGTGGGCAGAAAGCACAGGGACTTGAGTACTAACCAGATCTCATTTTAGAGAAACTGCTTAATAAGGACACACAGAGTGATACATGGGAGGCCTTTCTGCTGGCTCACCTGTCCTGAAACTCTTTCTTTCATTCGGAAGTCTGGACCTTCCTAGTGATGTCCCCCAGAACAGAGACCACAAATACAAATTCCAAGTCCTATAAACTCATCCTTAAAATAACATAAATGCAGGCAACTACCAGTAAATACTCACCACAGAGAAGTCCAAAAATATATTGTTAAATTAGCAGGCACAGTAGTTGAAAGTGTGCACTGTGCACCTGAGATATTAAGTTACTATTTAAATAGTGCTGCATGGTTAACTAGTGTTTTATAGAGTATGATACAACTTCCACGTTCTGAAAAGTGTGAAATGTTAAAAAGACACGAGGGACAACAATTGAATCGTGGAAGGACACAGACACATTGGTTGTTATGAAATCAAGGTAACAGATGCTCCCTGAACATTATTTTAATTTTAAAGTAAAAAACAGCAGTTAAGAAAGCTACACTTGGAAAAACTCTGCTTGAGAGTTAAGAAAAGGTAATCCAAAATGTGGTTCATGTAATTCAAAGAGGAAGAGCACTTAAGTTTAATTGCCAAGGGGAGGTAAAACTAAAGTTAACAGTGGTAATAACAAGACTGGATGGACCTCACCGAACATGAAGAGGACAGGAAGAGAGGCTGCGCGCATCCGGTAAGGCTTGACCAGGACATCATCAAGGTCAAGTAACGGCCCTACGGATGTTGGTCAAAAGGCCATTTTGTCCATCTCCAGGACAGGATTAGCTTTACTAACATCATTCCCGACACGTGTCGGCACTGGCCAGCTCCTACGCACATAGGTCTGTCACTGACTGCACGTAGTCCTACATAATCAGTCCCGCATTTACCAAATGAGATGAAGGTAACTTGACTATGCTGCTGACAGAACAAGCTTTTATAGCCTCAGTAGCACTTCTTTACTCTGCCATTACCTCTGGAGACAGCATTTTAAATCACGGCAAACTCAGCCAGACAGAAATCAAGTAACCACACCACAGGAAACTACTGCTACACCATTTAAGTACAAAGGCAAGCTAACAAGAGGCTGCGAGTGCATTTTAAAAAGAGCTCTGTTGAATTAAAACATCCAAAAACAATCACACAGGTCAATTTTTTTCTGAGAACAAAAATGTAAAAATTTCTGTAAAAATTACTGCTGCTAAAGTGTTTCCATTTGATTAATAGCTTACTTCTCATGTGCTAATGGGTGATTCACATTGTCTTTTATCCTCTTTACAATGTCACAACAGTTCTCAAAGCAAGTGAGCAACAGGCCCCAATATTTTGAAAACCATTATTCAGCCTAAAACCTGACACACGCAATCTCCTGGGTCACAAAAAGCGATAGGTAAATTCAGGCGAAAGCTGCAGGGGATTAGGGGATTACTGTGGTGCGGTGCCTACCAGGCTTGCAGTGCCCTTGAAGGGCTTCGCAGCCAGTGTTTTCCGGGGGAACGAGCGGGGAAGGGAGACTTTCCCACTGCCTCTGCCTGATCCAAGGAAGCTGCCTTTACAGCTGCAGGGCAGTTCTATATCTACCTGTGTGGCTACTGCCGAGGCTGCAAGCCCAGCTTCCAGTCAGCATCAACAACATGGGGCAGAAAAACCTAAAAAGATCCTGAGGTTTCTCTCATATTTTTCAGTGATGAGTGCTTTTTTCTGTCCCTTCATACAATCCTAAGATGCATCCTCTGCTTAAAACAATCATCATCATCCAGGTGCTTCCCTTCAGGCTAGACTGATATTCCTACGAAAACAAAGATAAATGCCACCCAAGCCCAACCAACCAACCCCACATTATCCAGTTTGCCATATAATGCTAAGAATCTCCTTCTCCTAGGCCTGCCTGGGGTATTATCCAACAGCAGAGCATTTAAAAGTAGCAGCAATGCAAAATTAACAGGATTTTTGCTCAGCTCCTGAAAGATATTTGCTCTGTCCTTTAGCTGTCTATTTGAATTATTTTAACGACGGTTTTCCTCTTGCAAACATGCAGAAGTAACAGCAGGGAACAAAGTAAACTTGCATTCTTACGTGAAATACAGACTATACAACAAATCCTGTGTGAAGGCAGCACCAAGCCATTTCTCAAGAAGTTTTAGCGCAAATTTGGGTTTTAGAGGAACAACCCGAGCATCAAGTACCTGTGTTGAAAGAGCAGCAGGGGAAGCTGAACCGACAGACGATGGAGAAGAGGCAGCAGCTGAGCCATGAGGAGGAGGGCAAGGGGGAGCTGGGGGCTGAGAGTGGGGTAAGCCTTTAGTAGGTAGCTTACTCTGTGTAGAGCAGAAACAGAGGAGAGTTATCCAAGAGAGAAGGACATTAGCAGAGGTTAAGAGGGTATTTTTACAATCATGCATGGAAAAAAGTTAGGAAGATGGTATCTGCACAATTCTGCCCTGGTCTGTATTCCTGCACAGTGAGGAGCCTGGCAAAACGTTCACGTCCAACAAAACCGTTGTGCTCGGTTCTCTCATCAAAAATATTTCCAATGGACAGTAAGGCAAGACAGTGCTGAGAGAAAACATAACAAAACACTAAACACTGAATTGTACTTGATGGAGAGCTACTGCTCACCAATTCATTAGAAATTCTGTGAGCTACCAGCATATATGTAAGCACAAGACGCGATTTATTCTACCACATTTTTCTTATGCTGAAGTATTCTGACCAGCTTTATGATTGTGTAATACCTTGATTCAATTATGCAATGATACTTAAACAAAACACTACCAGTTGCACTGGAATCTGAACCACTTTTCAGATCCACCCAGGATGAAAGGAAATTTAAAAACAAAAATGCTTCCCCACCCGCCCCTTCAAATTCTTTTTTTATATATATATATACACACACATACATACATACACACACACACACATGCACATTCCAGCTAGCATTTCTGGAGCTGCAAAACCTAATATTCACCTTTGGAAACTCCATGCATCCAAACATCGAGGCGAGATGTGCTGCCTTCTCTTTAATGTTCTTTTTATGGAATTCCCTATTTGCTATGGTCTGAGCCCTTTTCTGCAGTAAGAGCCAGGAAAGGAAAAGCAAGAAAAGAAAAAGAAAGAAGGAGATTTTAGTTACGTCACATACATTGTCAGAACACAGCAAGTATGTAGAAAGGCCTTTTATTGTCTTAACATAACCTAAAATCAAGAGAGAAAAAGACAGCATATCCAGGGAAAATATAGCACACAGATTAATAAATGCACTTAAGAGACAGGAAGGAAAAGAAATTACTTGTCACCTGTTTCATTTTTTCCTCCAGGTGCTGAAGACGCTCAAGCACTCCAGAAAGTACAAATGCAGCAGAACAGGCAGACGCGAGAGTTTCAGAGTTTTCTGAAAGACTGGGCTGGATTTCTGCTTTTCCTACAGGCTTTGCTCTCCTGGCCATATGGTCAGAACCACTTAAAGACTGTTTGGGTTCCCTGACCTCGTGTTCACTCCTAGCTACCACCTGAAACTGGGAAACATGAAGTGAAAAAGCCTGCTTTTTGCACTCTCAAGCAGCACATGCAGCTTTTAAGGATGCTTGTTAAGGCGTAGCGCAATCATGCACACAATGAGAAGTGAAATGCAGTTCTGAACCTCACGGCGCTCCTCGTGTTACTGTCTGCTGTGCATCTCATGCTTGTGTCCATGCACTGAAATACGTTAGTGCTGCATAACTTTTGCAGGTCTTGACATCCTTCTACAGGTTTGTCTCACTTTTCAGGAAAAACGCAAAATAGCGTCAGTGGCGAAGAACATGACATCACTTCTCTTTCTAGGATTTTTAGCAAACTGCATTGTCACAATCTGCCTTAAACTAATGAATCAAACTGTAAAAACATCAGCAGTAGTCTACTCTGCCCTGAATCAAGCTACGATGCATTTTGGATCTAAAGCACTTTGAGCAGCTTGGAATAAGGCTCTCAATTTGAATCGCCATATAAAATGGCATTTGAAGTAAATGAAACAACTGGCCCAGTTCAGCTTTGTCAAATTCAGTTTTAAAACTGACTTTCTAGTTGGCCTTTTCATAAGTTTTCTACTTCATTCCAATTGGCCAACTTGAATAAACACACAAATCTTCCAAATTTCTCAAAATTAAAAATATTATGTCAAGCAACCTATGGTGTGCTGCTGCTACTACATAATAAATACACACCTTCCCTTAAAACAGTTCACCACTAGCTTATGAATCTGCTTTTTTTTTTTTTTTGAACAAGCCAGTCTGCAGACCTCCATGCACAATTCAGATCTCACTTTGCTGCAGACTATTCTTAAGATGCCACTACTGCAAATTCACTTCCTTTCAAAATTAAAATATAAAGTGAATATCAATACTATTTGCTATGAGATTGTTTTCACTGTAATTTATCTCTTAATATTTCTAAGGTATTAAAAAATTTTGCCCTGTGTATGCAACACTGGAAATAGCTTCCAGCAGAGATTCTCACGTTCCACTTAAAGATATAGAAAACCTGGGCATCCATCTCAGCTTTCGATTGCTCAAGCTTTTATCTTGGGCATCTTTGCCAGTCTTCTCGGCATTGAAAACTCCCTTTGCCTTATCATTACAACAGCTCAAAACGTTGAGTACATGCATGGACACTTCTACTGCACCGCAGTGGTTTTCTTGGATGCAAAATGTAGATATGCAGTGATGTTCGTACAATTTGGAATCTAGTCATGGCAATACAGAAATCCAAACCAATGTGTTTTTAGTGTGCTTTACATGCAGTTACTAATTCTTTCAGATGATTTTCTCATCTAGTCAAGGAAGCATAAAATAACCTTAAACTTCAGCGTAATTTTCACAACTCTCAGCTAAATATGGCTAAGTATGCAACTTACAAATTTGATTTTATGTATTTTGTAGCTATGCAGTAACAGCGAGTCCCCAGCAGTTAGAGAAACAGTAAGCTTGTCAGGTGCAACCCTGATGAATTCCTACCTGCCTTTTCGGGTGAGGTGGAAGAAGACTTGGATCCTTAGGTTTAGCAAAGCGAGGATTAACAGGAGGGCCAGAAGAAGATAGTGGAGCTGGACTATCTACTACCTCCTTGTAAAGCATTTTTCAAGTTACAAACAAAGACAGAGTGGGGAAAAAAAGAAAAAACAAAGAAAAAACAAAGACAGTAAATAGGATTCCAAGATTTTTTTCAGAAGACAGAAACAAAAGTTGCTTACAAAAATAGGTTACTACAGACCTTAACAATGTTTTGCAGATTTTTGATGGATACCCACTTTATTAATCTTTTCTACCATCACAGGTGTACTTAGAACTCAGTATGTCCAGTATTATCGAAGAGATGCTATCATCAAGAGTAACACATCAAGGCTTCCTCCACACGGCCAAGCAAACCCTTGCTCAGGTGTCGCACACAGTAAGCTCAGGGCACTGACAAGCAGCTATGCAGCATGCAAACAGCAATGGTTCATGGACTGAGAAAGTCACTTAATAACTACAAGGCCTACATTTCTTGAGGGCTTAGATATGTAAATAAACAAAGAGATACAAACACAAAGAATTAAGAAAACCATCACACTGGACGTAACATCAACACCTTCCCTGCACATCCTTCCTTCAGTTCTTCTAGGATGACAGATCTGAACTCAGCCAGCTCACCAAAGCATCCCACTGGCTAAAATGTGATTTTGAGCATATTATCGATACTTTGACATCACAGGATTATTTTTAAAAGTCCACTAGTTGCACTAAAAACAAACTACAAAAAACCCCTGTGAAAGTTAGGAGTAGATGCCGTTATGGCTAACTGAGCAATGGGAATGGAAGCTGGACACATCTTTCCAAAGATTACACTCCTTTCTCATGCTTCGTATGTATTTTCCACAAACAAAGATTCCACTGGTTACTTAGAGTATGGGGGGGTGGGGGGAGTACTTCCGCAGTACCACAAGCGGTCAACTTAGACATAAAAAAAAAAAAAAAAGCAAGAATCCTACAGAAAGACTTACAAGAGTGTTCCAGAGACTACAATTCCACTACACTGTATTAACATACAATATATAAATACGCTATATTAATAGGCAGTGGGCAATCTATATTCTAACTGGTCATATTTGTTCCCTAAGCACTGAGAGGAATACATTTCTTTTGCATAAATTACAAAAAAAGAAGAAAGAAAACCTACTTCAAACACATTAATTTCAAGGATGACTCATGTTCATTTTTAACCTACCTGCCTCCGAAAAATTGTATTTGGAGCATTTTCTTCAAACTTTGCCAAGAGCTGAGTTGCCATCGATTTAACTTTATTCTGGTTGACGCCTTCTCTACCATCACTCGGTTCTTTCCCAGAATTCGACCCTTGACTTGAAAAGCCTGAAGCCTGCAAGGAAACAACAGACTAAGTTTTCCTCGCGTTTATATGCGACACTGATGAAGAGAGAGAGATACAGAGATAACTATGTCCTTACCAGCAAAAAAGGAAAGGAAATGCAGGCTACAGTATATTAAAAAAATGATGCTGTTTAGCATGCAAGAGCCACTAAAGATTTATTTGCTTTGTTCCCAGAGCACAGTGAAAAAGGGAACGTGAACTGGCAATAAACTGGGGAGTCACAAAATAACTCATCAGACGGGGAACAGGAACCAAGTGGCAATGCAACCCTTTTCAAAACTCTTCAGATCAAAACCTGTTTAAATGACTGAGCTGGAAAAAGGGGGGACCCTTTTTTTGGGGGGGACCCAAAACCTAACCCCCACACAATATCTCAGATGTTACTGGGTCAGAAAGAAAAACAGTGCAGTTTGGGTAACAGCCTCTTCCCTACCAACTAGTTTAAGGAAATTTAGCTCTTTCTTGGCATATACCACTGTAAAAATCAGGATTTTAAGACACAGGCATTTCGTCCCCACAACCACACGAGGCCGGGCCCCAGCGCTCAGCAAGGAGCCAGGGCTGCGCTGGCACCGCCGGACACCCACCTCCTCGAAGGCACCGAAAAGCCCTTTCCGACGTCTTTTGTTAGTCTCATTTTCTTCTGCTTTCCTTTCAACCTGAAACGGCAAAGCCAGAACAAAGCATGCGGATTACTGCCGCAGTTACTGTATGGACCCGACCAGCGCCGTCCGGATTATTAGCTCTCATAACCAGGGAAATGTGGCCTGGGCAGCGTTGAGTAACGTGAGCAGGAGTGCCCATGTGCCGCGGTGCTTGCTACACCTGCGCGATGCACCGGGACCCTCCTGGCCCTAGCAACTGCAATCACGCCTTTAAAAGCAGGCCTGTAACCTGAAACTGGGAACTCTTACAGGACTCTGCGGGGGGAAGAGATGTGCTCATGGGCTCCGTTGATCAGAGACCCTCCAACCTCGGTATTGGCCTCCTCCTCTCCCAGTGCTAATGAGCTCATGGTTCACAAAGCACTGGCGAGTTCTTGACACACACAAACACACACACACACACACACACACAAAGATGCTACAGCATGGGCTACTTTGTTTATTTTAATTTAGATTACATTGGTTTCCCGATAAATAACAAAATCCAAAAAACCTCACTCCTGCACTACAGCCTCCCCATCTCCTTCAGCCTGGGTATCTGCATGCCCGTCCATAGCAGAGACGAATCTCCTGCTTCAGAGCTATTGTTGTCTGCCTCAAAGGTTCATCTCCCTTTTAATGCTCATCTCCCTGACTATGGTTTTGCATAGTACTTAAGCAAACAAATTCCCTGTTTTGTGCTCAAGCTATGCATGTATTTAATTATTTTACTGAACCAGACATCACACAAACAATAAATGGTGCCTCATGCTCAGTCAGCACGAAGTTTCAAAATAGTCAATACTTAAAAATTTGTATCATTTCTTACTACATTCAGTCTTAAAGAGCTGGTGCAACTTACAATAAATGACACATACTATATGAAATATGTAGCTATGACTTGGAGAGCTTTTTTTGCCCGGTCAATGTCATGGTAGGTTATATTTTCTGAGCAATAAACTACATTCCGGTCATTTGCATTTGCTCATGCTATAACTCAGCAATTGCTCAGCAGCTTAAAAAGAAAGGATAAAAAAAGATCAAAGAATACAGGCTTCCTTTTTATATGTTCACTGTTTATAATAAATCATTACGCAGTGAATGGAAGTAATCCCAAACAACTTCTGGGCATATACCAAAAGAATCAGATGACAATACTTTGATTGCTTTGCAGGCTTTGGCACATTGTCTTCCAATCAGGCGCTCTCAGTAACCAGCTCTCACTACCTGGCATCATCGGTCTACCAAGTAAGAATGAACACCACAACAGTACAATATACTCCACACAATACTCTGTACCACATAAAAGCAGAGTTTGCCTAAGTGAACGAAGCAAACGAG
This sequence comes from Dromaius novaehollandiae, assembly GCF_036370855.1. NCBI lineage: Eukaryota > Metazoa > Chordata > Aves > Casuariiformes > Dromaiidae > Dromaius > Dromaius novaehollandiae. The sequence continues at coordinate 60,114,009 of NC_088102.1, forward strand.
ACGTTGCCTTCCAAAATCCTACATAAAGGGCTTTAATTACCATATTTACAAAGAAGTGAGAAACAAAGCAATGTAATTGCTTAGCAAAATGCCAAGAAAGAGGATTGCGCCCTTTATTGCATAAACACCTAAATTCATTCATTAGTCTGGAGCACAGGAAATCTCAGTTCCTCTAGGGCGCCACTGACCCTGACAGGGAAATGGAAAATTTCTCCCAGCCCGGCACCACTGCCAGGCGGCTACGGCCACGCTCCCTTCAGGCTCCCGTTTCCCGTCCCTCACAAGCTACGTGCAGGTGAAGATCCCTCTTGCAGCCACACAAAGAACCAGCCAGGCAGCATGGATAGTCCAGCAAGGACACATTTTCCCTCCGCTTAGTTCTGGACGGCGTGCGAGGCCTAAGCGCTCTCCTGCTGCCGTACCTGGGTAAGGCTCAAGACCTCTTTCTGCAGGGGAAAGAACCATAAAACTGATGTCAAGGCCAAAGTCTAGCTCAAGCGGTTGCTTTCCGACAAGCTCCATTTCCCAGCTAGTTTCAGGCAGTTATGGCCTTTGCAAGCCTCAGTCCTGAACCAAGTGGGGCGTTTAACGCTAAGCTCTCACGACAAGGCGCAAAGCCTCGTACGCAGAAGTGATCTTGATATTCGTGCTCCTCCAACTTGTAAAACACTGCTAGCATTTCTCCTTTCTAATGAACCCTGGAGTGTAAGACCAAAGGGGACCATCAAGTAAATCACTTCATGTCTTCACGTAGCGCCAAGAAATACACCTTTTGCTATAGCAGAAGGTAAACTTCATGCCAGAGGGCTGGATGACTTTGCAATGTAAAGCTCTCCTCACTACTAAAAGTCTATTTCTGTGAATAACTCAGGGAAAACAACAACGTTGTGGTCATAAAAAAAGTTTTTCTTCTAAAGAAGTCACCACAAAAAAAAGCAATGTTTATTTTGCCTACTTAGTTTCTCACTGCTTGGTTAGCTGGGAAACATGTCCCTTTGGTTTGTGTATATGTGGGTGGCAGGGAAAAGCTGTTTCCTAACAAGGACGTATGAGGTTACTGGGCAACTGACTCCACAGGATTTGAAAATGTGTTTATGGATGGAAAATATTCAAGACATAAGTCAGTCTATGAAAAATCTGGACATTCTGGAGTAGTTTTTCAGGAGACCAAAAAAGATCTTTATACCAAAACTTAGAGGATAACATAAAAGCAAATTTAAAAATCAATATATTAAAATAGTGAGAGCTGCAGTGCATACACATACTCCCACTTTTTTCTTAGGACACTGAAGTTAAAAACAAGTGGGAAATCTGTACTTTTGCAAGTGTTTGCATTGGCAAATACTGCATAAGGAAGCAATAAAGTTAAGTATGAAGGAGGTCTGTTTAAAAAAAAAAAAAAGGACTTAAGAATTATTATGGTTGCTATATAGTTTCAGGCTAGCTCAGGAAACTCAAATGTTAAACAGTTTTGGATTAAGCTGTTTTTCAGAGAACACAGAAGTTAACAATTTTGGTGGCCAAGTACATGCCGCTGTCTGACCTGTGTTGGCTGAACGGCAGCAGCTGGATTGGCGCAGTCTCCAGAGAGACATCGCTGACTTTGAGCCAGATTCTACAGACACTCCCCACTTAAAATGAACTTAAAATGAGGGCAGGCTTCACTGTGAAAGCAAAGCTCCTCCTCAGGGTCTCTCTTCAGAAGAGGACCGAGCTAGTGAATAGGCAGAAGATAAAATAGTTTATTACCGAATAATCTTATTAGGGTAACTGTTAAACTAAGTCATAGGAAACTTGTGAAGTTATCACCCATTCAGAAATATATAGACAACACTCTGTGTCCTATGCCAGGCAGCATTAACTCAGATCTCCCCATCTCCTCCAGGCTCTGCAGTCTCAATAGCGGCAAGGGCAGGCATGGAGGTGGTTTTTCTGGGGACATGAACAGCACATACCAACACATTTTCATTAATAAGTGAGAGACAGAAAAATATATGGGCATGCCTGAATGAATCACCATCTCAGAGCCAGATCTAGAGCAGTGCTAGTGTCTCTGCCCAGTGGCTGTCACTGCTGCAGGGTTTATACATCCTTCAGGGTCTGGAGGGCTCCCTGTCAAAACTAGTTATCAATACCCAGAGTCCTGACAGCATCCACAAACTGTCAAAATCGCCACTTTATTAAGCCTTCCAGAGTTCCAGTAATTATTTCAAAGGATATATAATATTATGGCCATAGATTCAGCTCAGGGAATATAAAACTATACTACTACTTTTCTTAAAGACAGCAATAACCATGCTTAGAAAAATTCCTCTTTCCCACATCATCTTGAAAAATCTATAAAACACAATGTCTAGCATTGTGCAAAACCTCCTCAAAACACCTGCTGGAAGAATTCCAAAAAGCAAAGTTAAAAGAAAATACAGGTACTGGAGCCAAGCTCTGGAATGCTTCAAGTTGAAAACCACAACTTACAAACAGACTAAATGAAACATCTGCCCTTACACTTATTTACATTAAAGAGGACTGACATGGACAATGCATAAAACTACTCCCCAGGGACACTCAAATTCTCACTGCGATTAGGAATTTTTCATTTACAAAGAATTCTTAATTGGGACTATTATTAATGTTTCACAGATTAGACAGCCACAATGTTTCAGGTTTAGTATTACAAACATCACAGTGATCGTGAGTGGGTACAAGTGTTGGCTTTGCTTACTGTGGAATCTTACTTTATTTTTTAATAATCTCACAAATCTCTTTCTACGGGTCTTTTACGATTCAGATATATAAAATACTTCCTTTTGAGCCCAAAAGTTTCTTTTTGTCTTTTAAAAAGAGAAAGATTTATAGGGCAACCCTTCCCTCGCAACTTACCTTTGGTACTCGTTTTCTTGGTAAGGTTAAATTGATGTAATTGTTGAAGATTAAGTTTGATGATTTTGCTGAACAAAGGTCATTATTTTCTCCATTTTGCTTGTCCCCAGCATCTGTTCAGAAAAGACTGCTTAGCATATACATTTATATTTTTGGGTTTTTTTTAATAATTTCTCAGAGCCAGGGCTTTTTCAGTCAAACGCTCACAGCAATTATATGAGAGAAACCTGGACAAATAAAAACGAATTTGTACAAATTAGGCGTAATTTTCTTTTCTTTTCTTTTGTTTTTTTTAAGAAAGGAAGAGAAATGCCCAGGAATGAGGATACAGTAGAGATCATGTCATTCTTACAGGAAAGTGACTCTGGTGACCTGATACATGAACTTGATGCCAAGCAGTAGTTATCTAACTGCTCCTGTTCCCCAAAACCACCCAGGACCTGCAAACCCCTGGTCTCAAATCACGTTTCCCCCCGCTCCCCGTTGCCTTCTCTAAGTGGGAGATGACTCCTGCGGAGCGAAACGGGCATGCACGCGCTGCCGGTGGGTTCGGGAGCTGCGCGGGAAGGTGGCCCCGCTCCCGGTTCTGCAAAAGCCAGAGGTGCCCGGGCTCGGCTTACCCATGGCCCGCAGTGGCGCGCCTCTGAACAGCTCGTAAAACTTGGAGAGGTACATGACCATGCTGAGCTTGTCGGGCTCGGCGGCAGAGCCCACCTCCTCCCCCGTGGTGACCGGGGGGATCCCAAACTCCCGCTCGGCCACGTCGAACGCCAGCTGGTTGTTTCGGACAACGTCCTCTTCGTTCAGGGAGTCGAAGTCGCTGCGGGGACAAGGCGCTGGCATCAGTAGGGGTTTGCTCTCAAAATCAAAGGCACGAAGAGTACACTTAGGCTAGCGTTTTAGGAAACAAGCACGTCACACATGCGCGCATGTGCACTATATTCTCTTTAAAGTGTAACGTACTTTAAGTGAGGAGCTCCTGTCTATGACATGGCTGGATTTAGCAGCACACTAAACACGTGTATCACACATCTGGAACCACATTATCCAATTCATTTTCTATGAGATTTATTCTAAGACTTCACTCCCTTGAACAACTCCAAGAGTCACGATGAAAATAAACACGTAAACAAATAACTAAACTCCGGACAGGGCAGTTCCCTTCTCCTCAAAAGGAACATGAGCTTATGAACCCTCGAAGGAGTTATTCCCCCACCACTACCACTCATTTAAGTCCCAGGCTCCAATCAGTAGCAGTTTCCATAAATCCCAAGAGCCCATTTCAGAAGGGGCAGCGCTGCTGCCGTCCCAGCCTACGCTCAGCCCTGCTGGCAGCGGCCCCCTGGCCCACACGGGGGACCAGCAAGGCTTCCACTGGCCTCATCCTTCACCTGTCCCGTTTAATACATAAAGCCAACAAATCCGAAAACAGTGTTAGGAAAACTGCAGGCGGTCTGTTAAGTCGAGAAAATAAATCTATCTTAACTTTCTCAAAAGAGCTGTGCTCAAGAGAAACGCTTTCCACACACAGCAGGGATTGCTTTGCTTTCTACTCGCTCTCTTCTTACGGCCACAAAACCATCCATAATTCCCATTTTTTAAAAACTAACTCGAGGCAAAAAATATCTTATTCTTTCCATGTGAGCTCTTCCTCAGGCAGCGCTGCACAAGCAAGTGTCTTGGGTATCAGTCCTGTGTTTTTCCAACCTATTGTACCCCATAAAAAAAAGCTCAAATACTCCTTTCATTTACCCACCACAAAGGGAGGCTGACAGCAATTCCTCCGTGGCTCCTAGGTCTGGGGGTGACTAACCCGTGCAGGAAGGCAAGTGACTGCATCCACTGCAGTTTGGAGACTCAGAGGGCAGTAGAGCCTCTCCACCACGGATTTCACCCAACAGGCCCCGCAACCCATCAGCGTAAAAGGGCACTGCACAGTCCTGCACAAACCACGTGCAAAGCTGCCATCTCCCACGGCACCGTCCTGGCCTCAGAGTCCACCTACGCTACGGTCGCAGCCACAATGACAGCACAAGGAGGATGGATCGTTTTAGACTCATCCAGGTATTTCTGTAACTCCCAACAGTCCCATTATGGCTGTGGTTTAAAGCAGACCCTGAAAACCTGTCTCCAGGGACATGGGAATACAACTCATGTTCGCCAAGCACTGCAACTTTCTTTTTAAACAGCCGTGTGACTCCCACTAACACAAACAGAAGTGATAAGGTTCAAAGCCCTCCCAGCTCTTTGAAAGCATATACATTACATTTTAAATGCCATGCATTTGCCATTACAGCTGGGAAAAAAAAAAAAAACAGAAACAAAAAACAACCATCCCCCCTCCAGACAGTGTGCACCCCCTTGCAAAAACAAAACCAAAGAAAAAAACCCACCCCACAATGAAAGGGGACACTGGACTATCAGCGTTGCTTTGGCTGGTCTTATGCCATACTTCTGTATAGAGCTGAACGCATCCTACACTTGCAAAGTCTGCACCCGCCACTTACACGAGGTCGGGCCTGAAGCGATGGATAATAGCACACAGCGCAAGGCCGCTTTTCCACGAGGTAGTCAGGTCTGTGACATTAACGTTACGGTACCCTTCCGTCTGTTTCTGACACCAGGTCAAAAGCTTGTTAGGTCGAATATCTGACTCTGCAGTTATGGTAGAGAGCAAACATTTCAGTTGGGTTTTGTGCGCTCGGAAATCTCCAAATATTAAGTCACACCAAACATGAGATGTCACGTACCGTGTCTTGAGAGATTCACTGATCTTCTAATGGAGCTTACTCTTTCAAGAGGACATTGCTGTAACTCATTAGTAACATATAAGTGTCTCACCTACAAGGAAAAGCAATTTGTACCATAATATTAATTTGAATTGCAGAAAAAAAAAATATTTCTAGGTTAACTTTATCAACAGTTGAATCTAAACCAATGAGCCAACGAGTCTCCTGAAGATTTTGTTCATGCACTATTTCTACTTGTGGTCATGTTTCTCCCGCACGAAAAAAAAATAAATAAAAAAATTAAAAAAAAAGAGGAATGTCATTTCATAAGTAAGCCTGTTAAGTACTGACCTGGTGAGGCCGAACACAGCTTGAGTTCAAGTTTGGGTATCTCGTTCCCGGGTCTATGGTATACTGGTCAAAGTTCTTGTTAATGTTTTCAGGGGTAGTCTGGGGCAAGAGTCGATAAATGCTCTCTCTTACAGAGGAAAAAAAAAAAAAAGAGGCAAAAGATATTGATTACAAAATATTGATTATGTGTAAAGCTTATTTATTTTATTTTTTGCAACTACCTGCAGCTTTATTTTGATTCTGCCAGGACAAGTATTATGCACTAAACGCATAATGCATCTGCCCCGTTTTTTATCCCCACTCAGCTGGGGTAGGATGCCAGACAGAAAATGGATAACAAAAAGACAGACTTTTAGAAGTGGTGCCCACATTTTTCTGAGGCAGGAAGTGAGCAAGAAGAAAAAAAAGGAAAAAAGAGAAAAAAAGAGATTACATCATGCAAAGTCATCTGGTTTTGCTTTAACCTCCACCCAAGGAGTAACTCCTTTACCACATAACAGCACTAAATCCCATCATTCTGCAGTTCCCATAACCACTACGGCCTTTTTTATTATGCTGTTCGATTTTCCACTTGGGGCTGCGCTGCGTTTGAGTCATCCCACGAGCTCCTGTCTGAAGGCTCCTCAGAGCACTGTATTTAGCAATGCTCCTACTCACATTACTGCAACCGCGACTACTCCGACCGTGCACCGGCCCCTAAAACGGCCCGGCCAGCCGCTGCGGAGCGGGGCAGCCGCCGTCGAGCCAAAGTCAGCAGCGTCGGCCACCAAACCACTGCCGCGCCAGAGCCGCCGGGGTTGTTAACAACAGGGCTGCGGTCTCCTCAGAGACACATTGCACAGAGAAACCTATGATTCGGCATTACAGCGATTCTTCTTTGTCGCACATTTATCAGTGCAAACAGGAGGGCGCCAGGGCTTTTAAGCTCAAATACGGAGTTAAAATCACAGATATCAACCATGAAAACTATTGTCTTAGAATATTTGCACTCGTTTCAGCGAAAATCGGGGTTTTTTTTTAACAAACAAATAGGTGCTGAGATGGTTGGAGGACTAGTCTTGAGACACAAGGTATCTTTGCGTTTTTTCCCCTCGAGGCTCACACCTCACGCTAGTCATTACTGATTTAAACCCATGCTGTGCACATTGCTGGATCTCTGTGTCAAAGCACAAGAGCTTAGACAGCAACGGCCTGCAGGTCACCGTTTTCGGGAAATCGTTCAGCAGCCTGCAGGCATGGCTAACTCCGATCCACCACTGTTGCAGGGAAGTAGATTATTTCTGCTGTTGGCACTGCATCTTACACCATCTTCTACCAACAGAAGTCTGAAAACATTCTAAAAACGATGGGGAAAACCCAAGCAGCACTCACCGTTCAGCAAGGACTTCTAGCGGGGGTTTTCCTTGAGCCCAGCTCCTCACCATCCACGCGGCGTCAAAAGCAGCAAGGAAGCCTCTTGCACAGCCAGTGCCCATGGGCCAGAAGGGCTGTAGGAAGTATTTACATTTTAATTACTTGTTATTTCTTCAGGACTTATTACAAAAGTGATTTGCAAGGTGAATTTGGAGTCGAGGGTTTCAGGCTGTCTTAGAAAAGTAGCTCAGAGAAAGTTAAAATGCAACACTGCCAACTCTTGTAACATTTAAAGTGTTTTCTCCTCCAAGCTTTAGGTAATGAAAAAAAACTGTGTTTTTTTTTTTTTTTTAAACTTCTACATTTAAAAAAATTTTTCTAGGTCTCAAAAGGTGAAGGCTGAAAAAAATTACTCAGAATACTCAGAAATTAGTCAAGTTCAAAAAAAAAGTGTGTGTGGGGGGGAGATGCCTTTCTTCTCATGTCTTAATTTTGATTTGGACCAATCTTTTCAAACACTTCAGGCTGTCAACATGAGTAAAAAAATACATATTAGCTGTAACACACACTTTCCACAAAGGGAACATATTAAGGCAAAAAGACTGGAGTAAAAATTTGGACCAAGTTTTTCTCTTCAATTGAAGTCAGAAGAGTTATGCCAGGCACCCAGGCTGAGGACACACTGCTCAGTTTTCAGACAGAAATACAACCTGCATAAAGCAAAACAGAATCTCAGCCAACAACTGCCAGCCAAGCATTAGTCACCAACATGAACTATGGTATAAAAGAATAGAGAAGAAAAAATCTATTCTAATAAAGGTGCCATTGTTTCAGGACATGTAAAAGAAGACAAAGTTTGGCTTTGGAGGGTAGATAGAATAGCTGGATTTAATTAAAAAAAAAAAAAAAAAAAAAGCGAGAGAGGGAGAGACTGGAAGACTTTCCCGGATATACCTCAAGCAAGCTATCTCCAACAAGCGCCACCAGGAGCTGGTGTCTGTGCCTCTCTCTCACTAGTGCAGCATTTTCAGATGCATACATGGAAGTAAAATCAAACATTGCTACATCTGGTTGCCCATAGTGATTAATTGCAAAATCCAAGGAAGGCAGCTGGTAATTCGTTGCAAAGTCAGCAGCTTCTCTGGCATAGGACAGCAAATTGCTCTGGTTCACGTTTTCCCCACAGAGCAGCAACTCAGTATCAACGCAGTCCTGCAAGGAGAGAAACATGCAGAGTGAGACAGTCCTGTCACTGGATCAGAGCGTGGCAGCAGCATCACAGCAGCGAGGCAATTGCATATCCGATGGCACGAAGAACCAAGGGACATTTGTTGTCTCCTCAGGAAAGCTGTTAACACGTAAACATAGCTTATTGTACCACCCCACACTGGAATGCTCTACCTCGATGTTAAATTAACAGCTTTATTTGCCACAGAAGACCATAACACCTTGGCAACATGTTATTTTCATAACTTGACTTCCCTCCCATCAAGGGATATTATCATTATCGCTGCAGCGCACCTTGCTTCTGAAACCACGCGGGAGCAGAAATACGGGCACGCACCAATGACAACGCACTGGTCTCAGCCCGAAGGTTTGACTTAACGTCTCAGGATCAAAACATGCAAACTTGGATCGCGGAAGTTTTTCTGCCCTTCTACTTTGGGTTGCTCTTCTCAGCCACCACGGTGAAGGACCTTTCTTTACGGGTCACCCAACTTAAAGCCAAAGATTATTAATACGGCAGTTTCTATTTACAGCTTAATCATGGATGATCGCAGGGATGATGCCACAAGAACCGCTATTAGCCCAGTTGCCTTTAGACAGATTGTCCTTTGTGCCGAGACCCAAGCGGGTCAGGGAACGGCCCCGTGGTCAGCGAGGGTCTGCCGCGCGTCGCCGGCTCTGCCCCGGGGCGCCCTTCGAGAGGGCTCGGCATCGGGGCAGCGCGCTAAGCCGAGGAGCTTTCCGATGGCTCACCACAAGCACTTCCTTCAGGAAGTTGTACTCAGCTATTTTGGCACTTTCGAGAAAAAGACTGACCTCTTCTGGAGCTCCAGGAAGAGAAATTTAAACAGTGCCAGAACACTTTCTAGAAATGAAAGAAAACAAAACTCACATCTTAAAGATGAAAAAGAAATGAATGTCTTTTAAAGGGCCTCAGAAATTCTTGAGTAGTTTTAAAAGTTTAGGCCATCATGTTTACGGCCTTCTTCTATCATGTTTCACTCACTTGAGAGAATTCAGAGTTTTAGCCCAGGGTAGATTTTAACGCTTCCCGTTTTATCAGGCAAATAAGGACCTAGATGTGCTAGGTCAACCTTTAAATAAACGAGGTTTTATTTTGTGGTGTGATGACAACACCACGCAATTCCAAAGCGAGCCAAGATCCCCTTTTAGCCAATTTCAGAACTGACAAATTTAGGAAGTATCATTCTCAGTTCCCTTCAGGAACTTTGTGCTAACTGGAGGTGTTGGAGGGGAGTCAGAGTAAGATCTAAGTGATCTGAGCTTTAATGAAGTGACCCTGTACCTTCTGTAACATGGAACTACATTTATGCAGATGTTTACACTTACTGTGTGCCAAGTAAATAAAATAAGTCTTTGCCCAGCATTTTTACCTACATTAATAATCACTCCTTTGTCCAAAAGACTCTGCTTTTTTGCTGTCATCACAAAATAATGAGTGCTATCTTTGTAGTAAACAATATTCTCCAGGTCAATTCCTGAAAAGAAGATAATACATTTGTTATGAAGTACAGAGCATTTTTGGTGTCATTTACTAACAATATCCAATTAGATCCCCCACAAAAGTTGTCTCTGCATAATTTAAAGTTATTTAGCATCCTACTAAGGCAGGGTCAATTAACTACAGCCCTAACAATCTTCCTAGAGGTAGAAAAGGGGAGCTAGTGGAAAAGGTTTTTTTCCGGTTGATACAGCTCTAGCATTGGGTCTAACCAGGAATTCTGGTATTGACTGTAATAAAATATCTACTGTAAACGAAGAATGGAATTGCTTGTACTGACAGTGGATGCAACTATTCTGAAACCCCTTTTCATACAGATTTAATTCACAGTTTATGTTTTAATATCTATGGCAGATTCCTGTCCATTTCTTTTCAGTTTATCAGACCCACACATCAAAAAGCAAGAATAAACTCCTCCCAGAAGGACAAAGCCTCTTTTGTACAGTTTAAGCCTTCCAGCTTGTGAACAGATACAAACAAAACAAACCATGTCACAAGGGAAATCTCTGGGCACTGAAAATGTCCTTCTAAAGTTGTTTTAGTGTTTAAATTTTTTTCAAATGTAAAAATGTCTGATATATCCAACAAGCTATGATGTGGTAATGTCCAGTCTAAGAAACCTTCGACTGTACCACAGACATCTCCCTCTGCAAGATTCTGAAATCAGCAGCATTTTATCACTTGCTTTTTTTAATACAATTTATTTAAGTTGAGGTTAATAGAAAGGGGGGAGTGGCCTGGCAGATAAAGAGTTGGTCTCTTTGATTTGGTCATGGAAAGAGCGAAGATCCACCTACCCGTCTCCTCTTTTAGGTCCTGGAAGAACTTCTGATTGAAGATAAAAGCAACACCACTGATTTCTTCTACCTTAGCTTCTGCAGTTGTATTTCTGTTTATAAAATTGGCAGTGATAGCTATAGCCAGCTTTCCCCGAAACTCCTTCCTCCTAAAACCTGGTAAGCAAAGAAAAGAAAGAATTAAAAACACGGGAAACTTTTCATGCCCAGCTATGAGGAAGAGTCTGCTCAAGGCAATGTGGTCTCTTTCCCTAGTCCAGGTCTGCCCTTCGCCAACACATGATCACAGATTCCTTCTTTCCTCCAAAAGTCCCCCGAATGCAAAGAGGCTTTGTGGTCTCCCTCCCAGCTGCAAAGTGGAGCTGTGCTGTACTCAAGATGAAGTCTCACTTACAAAAAGGATACCTGGAGGGTAACCACCTGAACGGGAGAAGAAGTTAAGGACAAACGACAACTGAAGGAAAAAGATGGGAAATAGTGCAGATGAAATCTAATGGAGGGACTCATTTTTAACACACTACTTAGCAAACGGCATTTTTGGTACATGGGTGATAAAAGGTTCCTGAAAAAACAGGCAAGAGATCAACATCAAAAGCAGCAGTGAAAAACCTGAAAAATAAAAACTTGCACAACAGTGCTAGATGCACACGCTACTGACTAACAATGTTTCTCTAAGATTTTGAGGCTCTGAAAAAGTGTTCTGCAGGTTAACTGTTATACTTCCAATGTGAGACTGGCACAGGTCAGCATGCTAAATTACTTGCTCTCTCATGCCGTCCTAGCTTCCTTCCCTCCTGCCCCCACCAAAACAGAGTGCTGAACCACAGTCTGTCGATCACACATTTAAGTTCTTCCTGTCTTTGTATTCCCCTTATACTTAAGTAAAATTGAAGTAAGACAGAGGGTCCTCTGAGTATTTTTAACCAATTGCAGATGAGTTTTCAGAGAATACACGGATTTCTACAAATCAATCAACTATGAATTTTTCTCTCTGTTTCTTGAAACGTTCTAGCTCGTGAGGCAAGTTTCAGCCTCATTATTTCATCAGGATAAATTTAACATGAAAATACCAGCTTCTGTATGCAAATAGTCCTCAGTCCACCAAATATCCTCTTAGACCCTGGTATTATTGATAACTATCTCAATAGAGTCTGCAACCAAGGTATCAGTAATTTTGTTTTAATTGATGCCTGGCTACTTCAGCAGTCTGACAACAGCAAGGAGCATTTTCTAATGAGAGCATTATAAGGAATTAATACTAAGTATATTGTATTCAGCAGACAGCAGAAAAAGCAGACACAAACAATACGGCTAATAAAAAGGGAAATGGGGTATTTAGTGAACTGAAAATAACACAGATATAATTAAAGCTACAAGTGGAATACATAATTAAGTGGTAGGTTTGTTCCTGCGACACAGGAGCGGCTTAGCCAGTGCTGCACTCGCCGAAAGGCTCGGGCTGCCAGACTTCTCCACAACGGTTCCCATCAACGAAGCAGGATTATTTCCCCTTATTATCTTTTAGAATTGTTACCAAAATAACTGCTTCTGAAATTGATCACCGCTGTTCAAGAGCGACACCTCTGATGCCTCGGCAAGTACCCAGCAGTCACCTTTTGCTCATTAGTTCAGACATACGGCCCAAACTCGTGGCACAGCAGCAGGGAACGGGCAGTTCCTGACATGCCTCTTGCCGACCACCTTCAAGTTAAATCCTTGTGTTATCACTTAACCTTGAAACAAGCCTAATGGTACCATGACACGTTTTGGAGGCAGTGCAGATAGATACAGTGCTGAGAATCAGTAATTACATTAAGAATCTTTATTTTGAGCTACAACTTCACAACAAAAGCAGAAGACATCACATAAAAAATAGTTTTCACCTAGACTTCTGTGGAGTGGAAGGTAGCCTTTTGCTTTTTTTGTTCTCCTTTGGCTTTCAGGCCTTCCAAAACGCCCTCAAGACCATTTTTAAGGCTAAAAGTACACATTCACCTACCTTCTAGTGTGTTCCTGCGGCCATCTGCACCGATAATAACATCGAATTCAAACTCTGACAGAGGGTGATCCACTGGGAGAAATTCGGCCCTCCAACCTATCTCTAAAAACACAAGGAAGAGTATTTATTCTTCAGGAATACAATGAAGCAGTGCATTCAGGCTTTGAAGAAAGAGCATGAGTGTAAACGGTCGATTTTTCATTCAAACCGAGCTGAATTCTGCCTCAGATTGATGGAGGCTGGAGTCAAAGCTACGCGCAGACCGCATTAGCGGGGCGTTAAGCTTATAAGCTGACAACAAAGAAGGGAAGCCTTCATCTGGATCGCCTAATGCACTACATTTCCGCTAAGACCCATATCACAAGAATATACTTAAGCACTTCATTCTTACAGAAATAGCCCCAGAATGACCCTAAAAAGACAGTGCGTGCGTTTACAGCAAGGAAAGGTTGGGTTTTATAAGAGGAAAAATAGCATTCCATTGTCAATACTTGTAAAGTCCATCCTCTAAATAAAAATTAAAAAGAAGTATACCCATAAGGCTAAATTTAGTTTTTGCCTTAACACAAAACAGAAAATCTGGAAGTGTCTGTATTGCCCATATTTATAAGCTATATTTGTGCTTCAACTACTTATGGTAATATACTTATTCTACCATTACTACATGAACACTTAACAAGAAATAACATACTATTTTAATTAAAGTAAAAATTCAAAATATTCTATTACTACTATTCCCCAAATACTAATCCTGAAAAAACAGAAATGAAATCTTTATCTATTTTATATAGGAATCTTGCATAAAGTGGCTGATAAGACTTCATGTGGCAGTGGGAGTTTTATCAAGTAGAAAAGCAAAATGAGGCATACAACACTTAAAATCTATCCTCAATATTTATATTATCAGTAAAAAATTGTTTTTGCAAGAAGATACCGAGAAGGCACACCAGACTCCCTACAATGCCTCAGACACATGCCAGAACGCATCGTGCAAAACCTCTGCTTCCCAGGCCAGGTTCTGGGCTGTTTTTGTTTTTAATCAGCACACTGTCACAATGATACTTATCGCATCTATGATGTAGCAAACTTTACTTAATAAGGGCCAAAGGCTCCCCCTTTTTTTTTTTAAACATAATTCAACTACTTTGAATGATTTCATATAAGGCTTGATGTAGAAAGAAGTTACTGTGTACAGAGAGGCATCTAAGACAGATATGTTTTGTTGTTTCTTAAGCTCTTTTTCACATTACGATAAACAGTACTTTGGTTTTCTTGATCTTCAGGAGGTTCCACGACTTTCACGAATTCTAGGTTCACGTGGATTTCAATTCCTAGCATTAGTGCAACTTTGAAGAGGATAAGTTGAAGCTGTCGAATACCTGTGAACAGTAACAAACCAACAAACAAAGACATATTTAATACACAAGCAAGCACAGCTGTTACCAACTGATACCCATTGTTAATAAAAACAGATAGTGTTATTTTTTCTTACAGTGCGATCAATGAAAATCTAGCAACCAAGACAGGATGTTGTTCTCTTCTGTCTCATTTTCCTCTTGCTGCACATAATCTCATAGGTGATAAAACTTATTCCAGTGATTTCCTTAAAATATCTTCTTGGAGCTTTCCTTTCTAACGATATTTAAACAATCAGCATGCCCAACATGTTGGCTATTTTAGGATAGAAAATTCTTCTCAGTGTAAAAAAACTATTTCCTTCCATATTATCATACTTTTGCATATTTTCCCATTAGATTAAAGGGCTGCATCTACTTTTAATGTGCTAGAATGAATACTAAGATTCTTCATCAAGTTGCAGTGAAAACCTATTTTTTAAACAAGTCCAGATTAACAAATAAGCTAAAAAAGTGTGTTCCTAAGCACCACTTGCTGCTCCGTAAGATTCTGTCATTTGCCTAATTGCTATTTTGCTTAAAGGAAGGAGACCACTTTTTTTTTCTTTTTTTTTTTTTTTTTTTGAGCAAGGCAAATAAACTTTCTGCCAAGTCAAGGAAGTCTCCATTAATCTTCTGGCCTCTCTGTTCCTCTGGACTGAGCAGTGCCCGTGCCCCCCACATACTTACTGATGTGATCAATCGATCCCGCACAGAATTTCCCATAAAACTTCTTTGCTCCCAGTCCCCGGAGGTCGTGGATAGTAAAGGGCCAGAGATGCAACACGTTGTTTCGTGAGAAGGTGTCCCGCTTCTCCACCACCACGACTTTGGCTCCCAGCAGGGCAAGCTCTATGGCAGTCCGCAAACCGCACGGGCCACCACCAATAATTAAACACTATCAGAGAAAAGAGAGACTTTTACATAGAGTTTGGAATTGATTTGACTTGATTTCCATATAATTTCCAACTTATTCCATCAGTATGACTTGATATGCTGCTGGACTTATGCTACTGAGAGTATATTCAGGTAAACTATTACAAATCAATAAACAAATCCATAAACATTCAAATTTGTTTGCTGCACGGTGTTCAGTCATTTTATAACAGAAAATAACCTGTGTTTCATGCAGACATAAAAGTATCTGCTAAAAACACATAACAAGAAAAACAGCAAAAAGCCAAACACTTTTTTAGTATCTTTACCAGGATGTTTCCAACTTGCTTCTCTCGCATGTAGCCGGACAGCGATTCTGGCTTCGAAGCAAGCACTGACTGCAACCCAGGCTCGCGGGAGGCAAGCCTGGTTCCCAATGCGTTTCTCTTTCGTAAAGTAGGGTCACTGCTTTAGTTTGGTTTGTTCATTTATTTTCAGCTTTAAGATCTTAACGAAAAATTATCTGGCACTGACTTCTGTCCAACCCAACCATAAAAGTGTAAATTGTTTTTAACTGAATAATGTAAGGAATTCAAATAAAGCAGTGAAATTTTCACTGAGATAAAAGTTCCTGAGATGTGCTGGTGCTTCAAGTGTTTTGTTGACTAAAGATATTAAGTAATTTAAGGCTAGCTTGTCACTTTAGCCATGTCCTCCGCTGTCTTCCTCCTAAAGGGAGGATTTAATTCATAATTTCAGAAGAATGCCCCTCACTGCATGCTAAATATTAGGAAAACAGCAGCAGATGTAATTATATACAGGAAGAAAACAGAGCGCAGATGCTGTCCTGACTGAGGAGCGGGATTACCGGTGGAGCCTGGGTCAGCTCTTTTCTGCACATACTTGTTATGATTAACATGGGAACTCCGTGTCCGGCCAAGCAAGGGGCTGCCTGCACAGCTACACACTTTTCCAGCAATGTTTAGCAAGCGGTTAGAAACATTTTACAAATAAAGGCCATACAAGGCTTGATAAGGTTGTTTTCTTTTTTATGGCTAACAAACTGCATTATATATAAATAAATGCAACATTAAAAAAAAAAAACAAACAGGATTTTGAGATTTAGTCATTGGGGATCTTGCCAAGTAATAAAACCCACACACAAAACATTGCAAGTCCCCCCGGTGCTCTGCAATACAGTATGTTAAAATTTTAAGGAGGATTCAGCCCTCTCCCCCCTCCTATCACCATTGACAAAATATTTTTCCAATTGCCTAGAGACGCAGTGAGAAACGGCTGTATATTTGCTATCATCCATGGTTACCTTCCATAAACATATTTATCTATGCCTGGGAACCATTTGTTCTTTGATTTATTAAAGACACTTCCCGCTGATGCAGAGCTTGCTCTTGGCACGTCGTCATCCTTTTTGAAGCTCCTGGGGTCAAACCTGGCACAAAAGCGCTGCAGAAGTAGCTCCAACGGCGTTCAGGTTCCTACCTTTATTAAGTAACGAAGGAGACAGCACCCGTCCTCTCTCTGCCCTCCCTCCCCAGCTCTCTGCTTGCAAACAAGGTTATAACACAGAGAAAGAGCCTTGAATAACTCCGTAGTCCACCTCCTGCTACCCCGGGCTTTCAGCTCCCCAGGGGCTGCATTTGCAATTAATTTCTCGCAGTTTCACGCAGAGCAGCCTCCTGCGTGACGGCGGACCCAGCGCAAGCGAGCCTGGGAGCACCGGCGCCCCACGGCCAGCAAGCGGCTCTGGACAAATCCCAGCGGTTCCCGACATCCCTGTCGCCATTCACAGCTCGACTGCCTCAGCGGTGCCAGATCTTCACCTAAAAAGGTAAAGGCTAACTCGATTTTGCACAGCGCCGTCCGCGAGCTAATCGAAGTACCAGCTGCTGCAGCGGGCTGATGAGGAGCTTTTGCACCTTGGCCGTCCGCGTGGGAGCGGGAGGGAGGAGGCCGCGTGCCGGTGACGGGCACCTCTCCAAGGACCAGGGCACAGCTACGCTTCTGCCACCCGCCCGGAGAAACACCACGGCACCAGACGGTACGCACGGAGCTTTACTGCTGAGAGCGACCCACGCTAGCGCAAGGCAACAGCACGGGCAGAGGCCGTTTTCCTCAGTAAAAACTTCACCGCAGGGAGGGCTGAGCTCCTGCCTGCAAATGTGTGCAAATACCTGCGGCCAAGCGAGAGGCCTCGTTACGCGCAATAAGCTGCCCCACGAGCAGGGCCTCCACTGGAGCAAGACAGGAGCACACAGCAGGAACGAGGAGGGACAGAACATCCCAGCTGCACAGCAGATTAACACACATGATTTAAAAATGCCTAGTTTGCTCCTTTATCCATCATAAAAGTCATTTATCCTTTGCACATATATCGTGCTTTTCATCCAAAGATCTCATCAATGCTAAAAATACTGGACTACGCTCTACAAGACAACAGACATGCACCGGGGCACGGAGCAGGACACGCACCCCGAGCTCTCCAGCCCCAGCCCCGACCCTCACCGCAGCCTCGTGCCACCGCCCTGAGCTCACCACCAAGGCGCCAGCACCGACTCCAGCCCCAGGGACTCGCCCCCGCTCCAAAACGCTTCACCAGCTCGTCAGCAATAGGACCCAAACTCCCTACACCTTCTGGTAAATACTGTCCTGAATGTGAAGGACACTAGCTACTAATACCACAGGTGCGACAAGAAAAACGTTACACTTATGACATAAATTATTATAGAATTAATACAGAATAAATTATTGTAGAACACCAGTAACAAAAATGGCACTCAACAGATCTAATGCAAATTTATAGGCCAGTAGTAGTGGCCCAGCAACAAGCTTTGGACTGTATCAATTTAAAATTGTAAGTTCTAACTAAGCCACGTAAATATTTATTTTTCAAAACAGAGCACTGATAGTGAGCACATGCATATTTTATAAATCCTGACTATTTAAGCTGCTGAGTAAATACTGTTTCTACAGTCCTGTTACACAGTACTGTATTTTTCCCTAAAGGGTAATATCTGTTTCTGTATAAATCTTGTCACATCCCATAAACAGCCACACTGCTCATTGCATTATCTATCTTTAAACTGAAATAGAGTGGCAATTTCAAGGATTTTTTTCCCAGCTATAATTAAAACATATCAGAAAGCTTCACATACAATATAAACACACTGAGTATTTGATAAATCCCATTAGCATGACGAGACTTCAAAGGCGGCCAGCCTGACCGCATGGGAGATGCCGCCTTCCCTCTGCGAGCACGTTTAGGAGAGGCAGCATCTCAAAAACCTCCAGTGCACGTTTCCTCACCGCGCAGCACCACGTCGCGCTGAGCTACCTGACGGCACCAGTCACTCTCCAAAAGCAGGACGATTTTGCGCCTGCCGCGGCAGGGGCACTCGCCACCCTGCCAGCCCCGGGGACGGTCGCGGCCCACAGCTGCGGGCACCCGCGTCCCAGTCACATCTGCACAGCGCCTTCGTCGGCTTTCGCCCAGGAGAGAGCGAGCTTCAAAAATCAACCGAGTTTCTGAGAAGGGAGAGAGCAAGCACAAGTATTAGCACTAAATTAAAAAGAAAAGAGTCACACCAGCATGACCCATGCAGTCACAAAAGTCTCACTCATTTAATAACCTAAATGGCAGAATCTACTCATTTACCTTGAGAAACACAGTGCTCTCGGCATTTACACGCTCACAAGTCAAGGAGTTCACCAGCTGGTGAGGGGGAACTCGACCAAACTGCACCTCTGCACAGTTAAGAACAGACAGAGCCTGTTGTAGCTCAATGCACGACATTATTGCTATCAGACTGGAAATCCCTCGCTCTCCTCCTGCCCGAGGTGCCCAATCACTAAGCAAATCCTGGAAAATAAAACAATGTTCAATTATGACTTGCCCCCAAAAACATTCTGGAGATGAAGAAGAAAGTTAGTCACTCCAGAAGTCCAATATTTTCTCATTTCCACCTTTCGGTTGTTTGGAAGGTGAAAAGAGGAGATTAACCTCAGACTTCGGCACAACAGCAGCTGGACAGACTCAGAGATCTTTCGCTCCCGAGGACGCTCCGGCCAGAGGCACCATGTCTCCTCTGCAGTGGAAATGCACAAGACTGTCCACTGCAGTTGTTCGACTTCCTCTACCTTACATGCAACACATATGCAAACCATCACGTGGCAATCAAAGCCTACGGAAATGGGTTTTGCCACTGGAAACGGGTGCAGAGCGGTGCCCCCGGCCTGCCCGCGCTGCCCAGGTTGCTCACAACGGGCTCTGCCGACACGGCGGCGGCCCCAGGACCAGGCTGTGCTGCCTCTCCGTGGCAAAGCCGCCTCCTCTGTTTGCCCAGGGCTCGGGTACTCTCCCTGAAGCAAACGCAGGACTTGGGTCTTGCCACGGCCATGGCAGAGGCCACCAAGTGCAACGCCAAAGGTGACGGAGACCCACCGAAGATTAACGCGACCAGCTTCACGGCATCACGTCCTCCATGGATCTGGGCAAGCGCTTATTCGTGATAGAGCTACATGTGATGCAATGCGAGATAGCCATGAAATGTGATGAAACACCACATTTCGCGGATCAGCAGTGACTGTTTCCCTGGAAAGGCTCCAAAGAGAAACAGCTGCATAAGCATCCAAAGCAGACAGCTCACAGAAGCTGCTTCTCTCTCCATCCCCTGCGCTAGCAACGAAAGTGCTTCTGGCAGAAACAGGGCTGCTCAGCAGGACGTTCATGACTTACCGACTTACAGCTTATCTGACATTTGTAATCTCAGATTTTATCGCAGAGATTTACTGACAGTCACTGGTTACCAAAGCGCAGTCAAACATGCCCTGAATCCACTGAGAGCCACCACAGTTTTTAACACTTAAAAATGTTATAGTTCAAGCCACTTAAAAACCAAACTCCTATATGCCACTTCAGACAACGTTAATATCAAGAGATAAAGCTTCAAAGAAAAAAAAGATAAGCTCAAATAGACGTGATGTGTTTTGTCAATCTAAAACTCAAGTCTAGTCTTGCCGCTGCCCAGGTACAAGAAAGCATGTCAATATTCGCCTGCTCCCCTAACTCCAGCAGCACTGTCCCCCTGCTCCCTGCTCCTCTAGGTGAGGACCGCCGCACCAAGCGCTGCCGATTTCCCTTGCGGCAAACCAGCTCGGCGGCCGGCACCAGCCGCGGAGGCATCTCTACGGGACCGGGACCGGCAGAGCTGCACCTCGCCCCGTGCCGCAGGGGACGGATGCGTGGCGTCGCAGCCCGGCTTGCTGAACACTGCGTACCCGGACGGCCAGCTCGAATAAAAGGCAACAGAACATGACCCTGTCAAAGAGAGCGGTAATAACTGCAGATAAACATGACAGATTTAGAAGGTGTCCACTGGACTATATATATACGTATGTACACACACACACATATATATACACACATATTTATATATACACATAAATGCACACACAGGTACACGTGTATATATATATAGACACACAAATGAGATAATGCCATGCTAAAATAAGAATTAATTTCTTTGCTTTTAGAAACAGGCCAGATATCAAAATATATCCCCCAGATTTCTGAGATTTAAAAATCCATACTAGATGCAAACACAAATATAAGAAAAACCATTTTTCCACCAAAGGAAGCTGAAAAAAAACTGCAGAAGGAGCTGATCCACCTGATCCTACAAAAATGAAGTAAATTTTAAAAACATATTTCCTCTATTATACTATGTTTTATGAACTCCTTGTAACACTGTCAAGGTTAAAAGAGTTTCATTTGACAAAAATAATATTCAATTAAATGTGTTTTAATGAAAGACTCAGATTCCCCACAGAGTTACGCGAACACTTTATCTAAAAGCACTACAGTTCCAAAACCTACTTAACATCACCTTAAAAGGTTACCAAGACTGGCTGGATCTTGCTGAGTGGACATTTTTGGAGAAGTGACGTAAATGACACCGTTTGGGAAGCACGACAGCAGAGGAGGGCGGCGAGGCTCGTGCACCTGGAGCTGCCGCCAGCCCCGCAGCAGCCCCTGCCCGGCACGCGCACGCTGCAGCCCTCGCAGCCCCAGCCCAGAGCCCGGCGCAGCCACGGTTTCGTCACCTCCTGCCCAAAGCATCCGTACCAGTAACGCAAAAACGGGAACACTGCTACTTTTCTTCTTAAAAGACTGCAAGGGGGGCTGGGGGCTGGGGGCTACCCAACCTCGGCCCAGCCGCCCCCACGGCTGCGCCGGCAGCTGCCGCGCTCGGGGCCGGAGGTGGCGCGGGCCCCCGGGACCACAGGAACTGTCTGCACCAACTTCCTTTTCCTTCGGACAAAACGCCAGAAGCGAAACATTAGCTCATCTATTGCATTCGTTTGGCTCTTTACCGGGCTTTTTCCTTCTTCTTCCTCCAGAAGATAAGTTTCTGCACAGGAAAGAGCCACTTGCTTCCATGTTTCCTGGAAGAATTCAGACAGATTTGTCCATCCAGCCTGTCTGTCTCTCAGCTGTAATTACTAATATTAGATTTGTGCACTAAAAACCCTTCTCAGAGTTTGAGATGAAAGCAATGGTATGAAAGACATCTAAAACCTACGGTCTGCTACGCAACACGCACACACAAGGCTGCGCACATCCAGTTTGCTAGGGCTGAGTTTCTTCACGAATGCACCAAAGCTGTCAAAAATTACTATGAGCTTTTCCGAAGAGCCCTCTTAGGAGGCCTTGGTCGTATTTAAATATGCTGACTCAATCCCAGGGCTTTTATACCAATTTGCAAGGACAAGTAAAAGAAATGGCAGACACGGTATAGAAAAGTATCCCTGGAAACTTTCAGTTCCTCTTCACCACGCTTAAAACGATCTGAAGGAAACATGCATGTCATCTGACGAGGAACACTATGCCACGTTTTAAAAACAGGTCATTTATCAGATTTCAGTCAAGTGTTTTAATCCAAAATTCTCCTCAAATAAGCATCTAGAAGTAAACTCTCTGACATGCTTTGGAATTAAAAGCATGCATTTAGTGTTTCCTTACCTGTCTTTCATTGCAATCAAAACAGGTGGGGGGTGTCGGGGGGTGGCTTTCCCCCCTTTTTTTTTTGGCTAGCTGCTTAAAAAAATCAAAACAAAAACAAGATAAACCCCATAGGAGATGTGGTACCTGACTATCCTTGATGCAAATACGATTCACAACATTTAAGCACCTCGCTGTCTATCGTAGATTTACGCCTGTAACACAAGAGCGTGCTTCAACGCTATGGTTAAGAGGTTTGCAAGAAAAGCCCAGCTACAACTCATCCGGAAGCGGAGGACGGCGAGGAGGAAACGACGGCGCCAGCAGCGCCTCACCACGAGCACCGCAGCGACCCAGCAGAGAGGAAGGCCCCGGGCGCTCGGCAGCGAGGACGCCGGGGAGGCTGCCGCGGCACAGCAGCAACCTGCTACGGGGGCTGCCGGGCCGGGGTCCCGACACGCCGCGCCGCGCCGACCAGCCGGCCGAGGACTCGTCTACGGGCCCGGAGGAAGGGGTGTCTCAATCTTCATGGCATCCAAAGCATGCAGACAAGTTGGACACCAACCACGGCCTCACTGCAGGCAGAAGTTGGCAGCATGCTTCAAAAAAAATAGCATTGTTGTTACAGCCTGGCCTGTCCACAGAGAAGAAATGTTACACTGAACCTCAAATTTTGAGCTAAACAATTGCAAAAATTTATAAATCAGCTAATCTTCAGCTTAGAAAATGGCTTTCTAAGTAAGCTTTGAGTGAAGTTATTCTGACATCATTTCACAGTTATTTTAAAATATATTTTAAAACACATTTTTATATTACGCAAATTATTAACCAACAGCCAATCTGAGTTTGGTTTTTAGAAGCCAGTACGGGTAAGTGAGCTCATACAGGACCAGCCATCGTGTCTGCATCAGCATCCAGATTTTTTTTTTTTTTTTTTTTTTTTTTTAAGGCCCAAGTCATTTAATCCCATTATTTTTAACTTTCCTAAGCAGAATGACTATACAGTAGCGTATGACAACTACAGTTGTGCCCAAAATGTAATGCTATACAAAGGTAATTCTGGGCTTCTAGGGTTTATTTTCTTCCCAATCAACCCTGCCATATTTAAAAAAAAAAAATTGCAATCTCCAAAGCCATAGTGTTAACAGCCACTTAATTAGTAAAGTCAAATAAAGCCACAACCTGACATTTTTCAGTCTGGTATACCAATCATTTGCACATATTAGTTTACTATTTATAGTCGATGATTCTCTTTCTTACATTTTAATTTACATATCGAAAATACCCAGAACTGACCGACCAACATCACTTAGGGCTGTTGAATCCTACAGCACCAACAAGCAAGATGAATTAGGGCAGCCTGAACAACCAGACCTCGCAAAGGCGTCCTCACCGTAATGATTTTGGGGGGTTTCTCGCAGCAGGAGAAGTTAACAGCACTCTCAGGCTGACCCCACAAACCAGCCTGCAGGCAGCATGTCACATTATAAAACCCTAGGTCTTATTGCTAAAGCCTTTCTGGCTTAAAACGGAGAAGGTACATGACTATCCTTATTACTGAAAGGAGGAGTTTTGGAAAAAAAAAAAAAAAAGGTGCAAAAAACCAACGTAAGAAGCTGCACGCCTTGAGGCGGCGGCAGGGAGCGGCCGCGGGAAGACGCAGCATTCGGCAGCACGTGAGAGGTGCAAGAGCGAGTTTCACAACCGCATCCGATAACACGGCAGAAAGGAAATACGCCCGCGGAGGGGAGAGGGGCCGGCGGCACACACCGCCGCGGCCTGCCGTGCCCGGGCGGGAGGTGGCACCGGCGCAGGGCCGGTCCCGCGGGAACCAGCCGCAGGAACCAGGCACAGCGCCCCGGCAGCAAAGCTGCCCCGGCTATGCCGTGACTTCCCGCCTCTCTGAAAACAAACCACCAAACAAAAAACAAAGTCAGAGAAATGCCTTTGCCCTCCACCGGGCACCGCGGATGCGCGTGACGCGCCGTGAGCTGCGCGGGCAGGAAGGGCGCTGCCGCCCCTTGCGATGCTGTCTGACCCCCGCCGCGACCCGCCCCGGGGCGCTCCTTCCACCCGCACGGCACCGGCACCGGCACCGGCCCCGGCCCAGCGGGGACGAGGCAGCGCGGCAGGCGGGCACCAGGCACCAGAGACGAGTATCTGTTGCTGCACGGGTCCTTTCAAACCCGCTCCCACAAACCTCTGCCCGCTCCTGCTGCCCTGGACTCGCTCTAGCGTACCTGCGTCTTGCCCACAACACGGGCCCGATCCGGACAACGCGCTTCAGCTGCGGTTTCTCCTGCACTGACTAGATGGGAAGGAAACCCACACCAGTGCCTGAGGCACTGAAAGCCTAGAACACCACTAGAAACCATGACCCATCAAACAGGGAAGGAAGCACCAACTTTCATTCCCTCTTTAGACGGGTCATCACTTTCTAGTAGTTATTTTAGGGTTTATCCTCCTGATCTCAGACCTTTTCCTCAACTTCTCATGATCTTTTCAAATTCGAATCCTACCTTTCAAAGCAACCACAGTCCACTCCAGTTTGGGGATTGCTGTTGTAGGCCAGTACTGTTCAATACGTACTAAAACTTCGGGTGCTGCACTGAGGGGGTGCAGATGCAACCAAAATCCCACGTCGTTTGGAGGTAAGCACGGTTCCCTAGCTTGCTAGGTCAGCACCCCTTCGTAATTTAACCTAGACCGTATTTCACGAGTTTGCTCATTAAAGCAAGGGCTCTGTGACCGTCAAGTCGGAAACGCGACTTCTGCTCCCCTCCGAGGCGCGAGGCCAACTCCCCTGCGCAGGAGGGAGCAGCACCCGGCTGTCGGGCTCCCAGTCAATCCCAGATGCCACCACCACCCGCTTCATCCCTCCCGTCCTTCCCTCCGCCATCGCCCAGACCCATGCGGGCGCCCGAAGGGATCTCACACCGCAGGAAGACTCTGAGCAAACGCAGGCACCTGCCAGAGGGACAGCACTAGGTCGTGGAGGTTTCTTAAGCACAGAAATACATGGGGGGGTGCTCCAAGGCTTGTTCTGAAACACAGCTCAAACCCACCCAAACGCTCCAGACGCGAGTCAAAGGTGGGAAGAATTAGAAAACTCTAATGGTGTCAGGCTACGGCCTTTAAACGCTGCAGCACAGAAAGTAAGGCATAATTAACCCAGCTCAAAGACATTAAAAGAGAGCATGTACTTTTTGTCTTGATCACAGATCCCGGTTAGCAAACTTCTGTTCTCACCACAACTCCATCACTGCAAGGCTTCATAGAGGGAAAATACAAACAGAAATTCTGTCGTTTGCTTACGACAATCAGCTTCGACGGAAATATTTTCTATATGCATTTATTATATAGCATCTCTTTAAACAGGGGCATTTTATATTCCATCGGAAGTACATCAAAGTAAAAGTTATCTGCACAGACCAGTCTTCTCTGACAAAAATGCCTATTTCCCAAAACAGAAAATAACGTGCAATAAGATCGGTCAGCAGGAAGAACGAGCACACCCCGCGGCTGTCGCAGCCCCGCATCCCAAGCGCCGAGTGGTGCAAGCTAAGGGAACCGGCCCTGCAGTAACCTTTTGCTTCCCTCCGGTTTAATTAAGCCACCCGCGGTGACAATATGAGCGCTCCGTGGGAAAGCGGCTGGGTGTCACCCTCCAGCCCGGTGGGAATCCTTAGGAAAACCTCGAGGAAACCGGGTCAGGGCGGGACGGTTCCCTTCTGCCGCGGCTTGCAAAGCCATCAGGCGAGGGCCGCGCAGAAACAACGCGGCTCGGCCAAAGGACGGGTGTCAGGCTACTGTTATCTCGCGAGCCAAAATCCTGAAATTCCCAAATGCCTGAAAAAAGCTTATTTAGGCTGTCTGATTATGTTACTTTGGCTGGGGTTCATTGCTTCTCCTGACTGATAAAGCTGAAAAAATCATGTGTTTGTGGAAACGTCTGCAGGATAATAAAAATAGGGTGATTTCATTACCAAATCGCATGCCAAACATTTGCCGGTGCTGACGTAATTTGGCCCAATCTGACAACTTAAAACACCACTCAGAGTCAAATACTTTGTCTCGTTTTCAAAGAGCCCTGTCTGCCGTGTGTCCTGTCATCACCCCGCTGTCCTCCACCCTCTCTTCAAAAATGCTGGAGAAAGAAACAAATCCGTATCCAATGTTCAGCTGCTGTTTTACAACATGTTTATAGGTCATTTTTTGCTTTTTCCCTTCTCACCAAGTAAATCTTCCTTACAATTCAAAGCCATTAGTCCCATACCTTCTACTAATTCTAAGTAACCCTGTAGAAGTTATTAAAATTTTTAAAATTAAATTTACAATATAGATCCAACGCAAGTGCCCTGCCCTAAAAGAGGAAAGCAAAGAAATTTAGATAATGAAGCAAATAGCTTCTCTTTCAAGTATACTGCACACACCTAGGTGCCGCTTGCAGTCAGTAGAGTACGTGGCATTTCATACCCCAACTGCTCGATAGGCTCTGGATTCTTCTGTCCAAGCACTGTTTATAACCTGGCAAAGACTTAATAAAACAAAATTAAAATAACTAGTCTGAAAAAAGGCACCTTGATGTCTTTCTGTGATAAATCACCACCTTTCATTCACCAAACTTCTTACAAATGTGGTACTCAGCTTCTAGTCTCAAGTTTTGTCACCTTCAGATTACTGCAAACCATATTTCTGCCTGCTCATGAACTAAGCTGTTAACTGCAACACTCCAGATGTAGTTTGTATTAAAAAAAGGAGAAAGCAGTTTAAAGAAAAAAAGTTACCTGCACCCTCTGAGCCAATAGTGGATTTCCTCAAATTGCAGGGGTTTTTTGAATGTTGTTGTTGTTGTTTTGCATGAAGCATGCAAAACCGTACCTGCAAGCCTGCTATTTCCATATTCCACCCACCGCACAGTAAGGTTACAGAAGTGGCATTAGCGGATACTCGCACAACGGCAAAACGACGGAGCAGAAGCCGGTCACATACCGGTGATCTGCAAACAAGCGCTCAGGTGAGGTGTGACTCACACCAGTGACAGCAGCGAGCTGCTCTCATCTCACCCTGTCGCACTAAAGGAGTTCGCAACGCTATTTAATCCACTCCAGGTAAGTTTGGTGTGTTCATTACAACGCCTGCTTACCAGGTCTGAAAATCCCCCCACCCATCCCAAAAACTGCTTTGGAGAGACCACTATGGGCAGCAGAAGGCAGCACAAACACAGCACAAACAGCTCCCAGCTTTCCTTGTAACAGGAATGGCTTTGGGCTAGAGCGCGCTTGGCGCTACCTTTTTCCCTTCTAACTCAGATATGCTCCTCAAAAAATACTCGTCGTGAGGGACGCAGCCATCCGTGCAGCCCGAGCACATGAGCTCCCTGGTTCTGCAACAAGCAGCGCACAGCACGGGGAGAAAGCTGGCTGAAAGCCCACGTGTGCCCCGAGGGAGCAGCCAGCGCCCCAGGAGGACGTTCAGCCGCAGCAGCGGCAGGTCCCGACACGCTGATGCTTTGCGTAACTGAGAGACAAGTATTCGCTGAGCACCTCAGAGGGAGGAGGAGAGAGCGGAGAGGACACGAGGGGAAGCCAACGCGTCTCACTGACCGCGATGGCCAAGCCGGCGGGTCGGGCGCTTGCAAACACGCGGACAGATGGGAAGGCAACCTCCGCCTCCGAAGGGGAAGGCAGACCCAGCACCTCCCGACCGCCCCGGGGAGCGCCTCTCCCCTTCGCCCCTCCGCGGGCAGGGGGGGTCTACGCCAGCCCCCCAAGCGCTCCTCAGACCGTCTCTGGAAAGGACGCGACACGCAGCGACCGGAGGGGGTTTGGCTGATGAAGCCGGCCCCGTTTCATCGTTAGCGAGCGCATCGGGGTGGTCAGCGTGCCGAGCCGGTGACCCACACCACCACCGCGACCGAGCCGCCAGCCTCCCTCCCGGTTCTGGGCACGAGGCCCCTCCACAGCTGGGACGCGTCCTGCCCAACCACCCCGCCGGCAGCGGCCTCCCGAGGCGACGCGGGCCTCGGAAACGTGGTCATAAATCACTGTTTGAGTCATTCTCTCGCAGTAGCTTTCCCAACAGGAATTTTGGGGGAGGAAGGGAGGGGGGGAGGGAGGGCAGGAATCATATCTATCATAAGACAAGCTTGGAAAGACCAAGTCCAGGACTGAGGAGAACTACAGAGCCCAACAGGGACTGACTCCTCTTTACAGGAATCGATATGATATATACATATATTTGTGCGTGTGTATAATAAAATATTCACATATATATGCATGTATATACACACCAATCAAAATTGCTTACCTCAACTCTACTTACTTGCTTTATGCGGATAGTGCCCAGGCCCAGGCTGACCTCAAAACCAGCAGCTCAAGCCGCAGGTCCCTGTGCCCAAGACCAGTGCCCAGCGCAGGGGCTACATCAGGGCAACGCTCGGAAACCCAGAGGCACGCGCAGCAACTGGCCACTACCCCCCTCCGGGGGATTAGGAACACGGGCAGTACAGTCGTCATAAACTGGGTACACCCAGAGAGAAAAGCTAGCGCCTACCGAGACAGCTAACAACTACGCTTCTGAGACTAACCTTCAGTCGTCCCCGCCTGTCGCGCTGTCTTTCATCCCAGGAACAGGTAAAGCATCACCACGGATTCTGAGCACATTACTCGGCACTGACCAGCAAAAGATGAACATGAGACACAAACTCTGCCAGGAGAATAAATCTGTGCTCTCTTTCATGAATTATTTGGAAAAAGCACAAAATGACTTCTACAGTTTTGGCTACCTAAACTAGACTTCTGTTTTTCTGCAATACAGGTGAATTGAGCAAATAGCAGCTCCAGAAACAGCTATTTTGAAGAGTACTCATTCTAATTTTACAAGCCTGTGGCAAAAGGGAGTATGTATTTGATACAGATGACTCCTCCAGTTTCAACCAAACTGTTCTGCCCCAAATTTTGTGCCCAACTTTCTGGAAAGCTGTATCTTTATTTTGGTTTCTCCTATGAAAAATTAAGGAGAAAACAATGTCCATTTACTCAGTAAGGCAACTCTGAAACAGCAGTGGGTTTGAACTTCTTCAAAATTGTTCAAGTGTTTTTATTCATCCAGCTTAAAATCTTATCATTGCAGAAACTTTAAAAGCCGTATTTGGCAACGTTCTTCAGGAGCAGTAAAGACACAGGATTATCGTTACTCAGTTGCAGAGGCACGTTCTGTATGCAGAAAACTGCCGGGTATATTATTGCTATAATGAGAGTAAGTTAAGTGCGGCTGAAGAGTCTATTAGTACAAAAATCAACAAGTACAGCATTCAACTCTTGAATCCTGTGAGAAAAACGACCACTTATTGGGTGAGGCAACAGATTCTGGGTTTGTGAAAAAAGACCAAGAGCAGTTTAGATGCTGATGGCGTTTTCTCTCTTGCAAAGACTGGGGAAGATTGCAAGGAGAAAGCCAGACAAACTGCAAAGCAGCATTTGAAAAAACCTGCGAGTTGCCACGGCCTTGCGCTCACGGCCACCACTTCTGATGAAGCCTGAAGTCCCCTTCCCCCCAGGCGACGCCTATGAGCAACCTCAGCTCTGTTTACGGGACTGCAATCACAAAAAGCCACTTATCCCATTCTGTGAACCTGCTTTAACAATTCAGGTTTTTACTGCAGCTGGTTGACTTCAACCCAACCTTCTCCTCCAGTGGATACCCCGGGGCACAGTCCATCCACCTGGGCAGCCCACAGCCGCCAGCGCAGGCTCCGCTGTCAGCTCAGCTCCAGCGCGCCCACACCACTACTGCGAACAGCAGCCTGCATACGCAGCAGGGAGTAAACCATCTCGCAAACCTCCACCACCGGCTGCACCAAAGGGCCACGGTGCTATGTGTACTGCAGCCCAAAGTCTCTACACAGTCTCCAGCCCCCCCCTTTTTGGGGGCTACTAGCATTTCTGGAAACCCCTTATCTGCAAGTCGGGCTGCCAGTGCGCACCGCGGCAGCCATCAGGGAGCCTGCCGTCCCGTCCCAACACGCCTCCTCTCACCCACGCGGCACGGATGGGCTCTCGCAGCAGACGGCGGTTCACCCGCGAGCGATGCCTGCCAGACACCCTCACGGAGCCCACACACCACCCCACCACGTGCATTTGCCGCAGCCTTCAGATTCATATTTCTCTCCTTAAATCAATGATGACACAGTGAAGTACAGGCTCGGCTTCATAATGAACACCCGTAAGTACTTCATGGAGTATCTATACACACGCTGTCCATATATAATACTCCATACTCATTTGGCATTTGATCGTGTGTGCAGCACAGATACGTCCATTAATATCTGCAGATACTTGCACCCTACCACTAAAAATAAATCTTTACTCTTGAAGAGCAGAAATACCATACTTCCAACACTGCAGGAGGTGTTGATTAGCCTCTTGCTCTGCAGCCTTGTAAAACTTTACACAGGCTGCCCTTTATGCACCCACTAATTTATATGAGTCTTCTCACCCTGTATAAAAATTAATCACTTTGCTGAAAGACTCTGCAGAAACAGGCCCTTGCTTTGTAGTGTCACACTTCAGAGAGCAGGGCTTCATTTTTATATCTCACATGTGGTCTTAAAATTGCTTGTGTTGCAAATACTTCCTCAAGCTAACGATGGAAATTTGGACCTGGGGCTGTATGCAGGGGGAATAATGTGGAATCTCTCTCATGATTTATTAATCAGCAGACACTTCCTCATTACTTGACTTTCTGATCTGTTTCCACCACAAGGATGGTCAGTGACATATGTTTGAGAGCCTTTTCAAAAGAACAAAAGGGAGGGAGGAAGCCCAGGTCAAAAGGAAGTGATGGGAGAAAGGGATGGAAAAAGCAAACAGACAAAGAAGCGGGAGGCAACCAGGAAATGTTTATTACCTCAGAAAAGTTAATAATAATAGGGAGCTTATAAACAAAACAAAACCCCAGACACACTATAGGTACTGAAGGTAATATGGTATCCTTTTCCCTGATGCCTTTGAGAAGTCTCAATTCAATGATGAAAACGAGAAGAAAAAAAACTTTCAATACTGCCCTTCTGCTGAGTCCGTAACACTTTAATGATAGTTTTAACTGAAAAATCCTCCATGGTTTGAGGTCTAAGTACTCCATGGGGTGCCCTTCCTCTCTGTCCTACCTGTGTACATTCCACCAGCTTCTTAAAACTGGATCTTCTTTAGGCAACTTTTAGCTGTAATTTGGCCACAAATAAGTGAGCTGCTCTGAGTAAAAGCCACTAAAAACGATCAATCACAGAACAGATGGAACAAGTAGCAGAAGTATTTTGTACAGTTTTAACAACAAGATTTATACTAGCGCTCAGCGGCTCTCACTACCAAAACACGGTAGTGCTTGTTCTGCTAAGGACGACAGCGGTTCCTGTCCCATTCACAGCCAAGTAGGCCACCTCCTTCAGTAGCAACCACACAGCAATTACGGAAGTTGCGCTTGTGAAATAGCAATCATAGCAAAGTATTAAAATCCTTAAATAGAAAAAGGAATTTCTTCTGCTGTTGTTTAGCAACCGGAGCCGACGCTAAGTGACAATGACGGATGCCCAAGTCTCCAACCAGCACTTCCCACAGAGCAGTGCTGCTGAAACACGTTTGGTCACCCCTGCTCTCGGACAGCGCACCAAGCAGCAAACAAGCGACCTGCTCAATACAGCATGGCTTGCGCGCTGCAAAATTCTGTTTAATAAAGCAAATAGTTCTTGGGAGCCTCGAATGAACGAATTTACATCTGATATCTAAAAAGGCATAGCAAATTCTTTTTGCCATTATTGAAGCATTTTGTAAAGCCAAATGATTGATTTTGGTACCTCTCTACTTGCTCTGTGTTTCCACAAAACTTGAGGAACAAAAACACCTGAAAATCTGTCAAAACGGGTTGATATCAGACACAGTTTCAAAAAGAATATTAAGGGCAGGCTTGCATAAATGGGCATGTTGTGTGCAATAGTAGAAACCTTGCTTCTGCAGAAAAACAAGTTTAAAAGGTTCTCAGCTATCAAATCCAAAACTGAACTTTTACACTTACCTTAGTGTTCATACAAGATTTTCCACGTTTATACTCTTTGTGACTCGCTCTTTTATCAAGCTTGTTCCACAAAGCTTTGGCCTTCCACGTTGTCACTCTTGACTTCAGTTTGGTGTAAAAGTTTCTATTGTCCAAAGGGTCTAATTCAAGTTGGCGAGTGAGAATATTAAAGGCCTGAATGGTACCTTTGCATGTTGAAGCTTGTACAAAGTTCTCAAATATCTGGCCGGCTTGACTGTATTTTTCATCATCGTTTTCCCCCATGTTCTGAGAGCAGCGTGCAAGAAGGATTAAGCTGGAGCTCTTGTGCCGGGGTGCAGGGGACCAACACTACCAAGCGCTTCCAAGCATGTTACTCCTAGAAAAGACAAATACAGGTCACATTAAAGCAGGTTCTGCCTAATGAAATTAAACCCCCAAACCGCACGTATAGCCGACATGAACACGAAAATACAGCATATGGCCAAACAACGAGGTGCAAGATAAAGTTAGCAATGACATCAAGATGCATGCATTTAAAAACCAATACAACATACCTGCATTGCCATAACACGCACTTCACAGAGGCTGCTTTGAAAACTCTACATGCTCAAGTCTACTGCTTCAACAACAACCAGCCTCCCCTAGAACCTGAGGATTTTCTTAACTTTTGTTCAGTGACAGTCGCTAAGTAATAGATTTAAGACAAAACAAACAGCCAGATGCTTTTCCTAACCAGAATTTAAGTCACCTAAGTCACAGCAAGTACATCTCCAGTAATGCTTTGGTCTTAAGGATCCTTAGAAACACGCAGCCAAAAGTTAACACTATTCCAGGGAAACTTCTCCTGTTACACAAGCTAGGAGCAGGGTTTAGCCAAAGTAATTTAGAATTGGCCCAAGCAGTCGGGCCTTTTGCCATGAGCAAATGCAGAAAACAGGATAAGCAGGAACATTATCACAAGCTACTCCAGAACTGAAGTAACAGAAAACAAGTAACCACAGAGAGCTCCCCCTTTTCTAACTCTCTTGCCAAAACGAGAAAGAGTTAGGTGCTCCGGTGCACGGAAAGGAATTTTATCTCTACACGCTAAATGCTAGAGTTATGTGTTTGGAGTCTTAGCTTGTCATGCGCTACAGACTTAAGGTAGTGATGTTCGGCCCACTAAGCCCCACTATCTTTTCCTAGTAATATGATCACCGTCAAATTGTGTCTGATATTCCAGATAAAAACCCTTATGTTCTGTAAGAGCAAAGATACTCTAAATTAACATCAGTTTGCAAGAACTGAAATAGTTTCATTGGGGCACTCCCTTATCCTGCTTCACCCTTGTTCTCTAACGGGGAGTGTCTGAAATAGTCAGCCAAGGTCCAAAGAAAATATCCAAGTAGCTTTCGCATTTTTCAAGAGAATTATTACAGGTTATGTAGAAACTTGCCCTCAGAAGAGGGTCCATCTGGACTCAAGTCCAGAGATTTAAGTCATATATTCTTCTTCTCGCTATTGAAGAATTAGCTACCAGTCTAAGCAATCAAGAACTAAATCAATGCTTGCCTAACCTGCCACATAATTAGTTATTTTACTTGGAACGTCATCTGTTGGACGATAGTTTTAGAATAAATTGTTAGAAGGGCCTTTGAAGTTTTGCTTTTTAATTTAACACTGTTCACAAACTACTCATTCTCTGCTTGCATTTCCTTCAAAGAAGAAAAGAGAAAACATAACCAGTGTATTTAAGTAAAGCAGAGACCTACCATGTCTATCTCACAATCCTCTAATACAGAAAAATATTATGCAACATATTAAAAGAGATCCTGAGAGAAGAAACAAGGAAGCATTTGGAACAGTCGCATTCCCTGGCTACGCTCAAAATAACCTTTGTGTGCACATCATCATTCTGTTGCTGGTTTGTGGGTAAAATAAGCTGGCAGCACTTAAGAGTCTGTACATTTTCTTAGGCCAAATGTCATGATTAAATACTTTGTGCCAACAATAAGTCAGGAAATTTTTGTTTTCCCCTCTGACTTCTTCATTTATAGTATGCTCCATGCCCTTTTCTGAAGGGCTTCGTGAAGTAAAAGCACAAACATGTTGTATGCCCTGACTCACCAAAGGTCTGATTTTTCAAGAAACCGAGTGCCCTGAGCTCCCACTGACTCCACAGGCATTGCTGATCCCCAGCCCCTTTCCAGCTGGAAGTCCTCGAGGAGGACGAGCAGACCCCCAAAACGGGCGAGGTGGCACGGGGAGCACGGCCACCCCGGCTGCCCCCCGAGCTTTGCAAAACGCAGCGCTTCCTGGCTATTTCTGGGTTGGCCTGAAATCGGCTGAGGGATCCAGAAGGTCCTGGGGGAGCGGGAAAGGGAGGGGACTGCCAAGCAGACAGACTGCTTGCAATCAAGCTAAAATATATGTCTGGATTTAAGATTTACACACGAGTTCTATTATAAGAGGGAGGCAACTAAAGATAGCAACAGCACTATGCAAGATGCTACAACGTGGCTCGAACAGCGTGATCTATAGGCACTCTGGGATTTGAGGACGAAATAGAAAAAAAACGTTTATCAGTGATAAACACTTACTTTGTCATATGACTTCAATACCTGCCTAAGGGCTTAACAAAAAAAAAACCACACAGAACAACCAAAGCACTCCTCTTTTGCCTCAAACTAATTATGACTAGCTTCTTGTTGAGTGAGGAAGTGTCAGTGAAATAATCCACTCTGGACACCACAGCTAAGAGAACGGCAGCGAGATTAGATTTTCTTCATCAGTGTTGCCTCATATCACTATTACCTCACCACCGCAAAAGATTTTGAATGACTTAATAGCTATAGAACAATACTCTCCACTGTTTTCATTAGCTGACCACAAGATTATCATCATGTTCATATAACACAAATATCTCTAAAAGTCAGCTCTGGCATAACCGATAACAGAGTCTGATCACAAGCCCCTAAAGTTAATTTATTTTCTGTGCACAGAGAAGAGATACTTTTATAGCCTCAACGGTTTCCATGCAGCAAAGAAGGAAGGAAGAGAAGAGCTGAGAGAGCAGAGCCATATCTGAACCTCCCAGGAGGGGAAAACAGGCTGGTCATCACGAGGAGAAAGGAGAAAAGATGGTGTGCACAAACCATGCCTAGAGTACTACCACTTAACCATTCCCTACTTTCATTAAATAGATCACTCTGGGGATGAAATATGGATCTGAAAGCGTCACCACGGTAAGTACTGGTGCTGACGCTGTGATCTGTGCTCGTGAAAGTGGCTAGTGAACTTCCTCTGGAAACCACTCAAAAATACAGTGAAGTCTATTTGAAAATGTACTTAAGTGCTGTAGCCCAACAACCAATTTAGGACCATGGAAGACAAGAAAACTGGAGAGCTGGAAGCAGTACGGACAGAGAGACCTTTTAAGTGAGAGCCGAAGCACTTGTGGATTTTGGCAGCCGTGGATGAGATGCACAGCTAGCAGGAAACCGCCGCGTGACGTCCCACGTTTTACGGGTGCCGAGCGCACAGCAGCGGGCGGCTTTCCCTTCGACGCCTCGGGCATTAAGGAAGACCCCGGAGCGCCGCCGGGCAAGGCGCACCAGGAGGCCGCAGCTGGATGGTTCCTCCCGCCATGGTAAGTTATCCCAACCTCCCTTCTGCCCCTAACCAGGGGCAAACTGCAACGCCCGACGAAGGAAAGCCTGAGAAGCGTTGCTCATCCATGGTGGCTGCCCAAGGAGAAAGCGAAGAACCCAGTAAAGCTTAAAGGCAGGCAGGGGAGAAAGGAAGAAGAGATAGTAGAAGTTAAAATAACAGTGCACGCACACATGTCTGTATATGAAAGTAAAGTATCTGTAGTCTTCGTCAGGATTTTCCTTCAGTGAAAAACTCTTTTACTAAAGGCAGTTTTGAGAACAGCGAACAAAATGCCTCTACTAACAGTTGCTGCTCAAATCGATGCACCGAGCTGGTTCACTTCTGCCGGCATGAAGCCCTTTAACATGATATAGCAAGCGATAAAGTTGAAATACAGGTGTCACTAAATGAAAATGACTAACTTTTGACAAGAGAAGCATGTCAAGTGCTTCTTGACACTGTTTTGGAGTAGCATGCTCAAAAGTTAGAAACTTCTTCTTTCAGTTTAGTTTTCCCATTGTAGAGAGAAAACTTAATTTCAATTCAAACTCACAGCACTTCTGAGTCCCTCCTCAGTCCCTTAGTGCTCCGTTTCTAATATTTGAGAACATGATCCTCAAGGAGATTGGAAAAGAATTAAATTCCTCGCATTTCAACACCACTAATCCTGATGCCATTTTCAATACAGCCCTAGTTCTGCCATGTTTACTGAGAGTAAATTCTTTTATTAAGACTTTAGTCAGGCATGCAGGATACAATGCATTTACTGTTTGCTTAAGGTTAACAACAGCAGAAACAAAAGCATGGATTCTGCAGCATCTGTAGTGATCATTTACTTTGGACTTTCCTCATCACTAGAAACTGCAGTATTTCTGCTGTCTCTTCTCTGTCAGATGTCTAAAAGCTGAATAGCAATGCAAGTGCAACTGGCTGCATTACAGGACTTTCTAGGCTTTTCAGCTTCATTTCTACTCACATTAGGCACTTTGTTTTCATGTTGACCATTTTAAATAGAAGTATTTCTATCTGGAGGAAACAGCTTGTTGGTGGTTTGGTTTCTTTGCATGTTTTCCTAGAACTGACATAATAGGAAAAAAAAAATTAATGGGATTCTGGTAACAACTAGAGCTCTCCCTTGCTTTGCTTATAAAACTAGTTCAAATATAAAAGTAGATCTGCTTAAAATACTTGTTTTCTATTGGTAAGAAACAGAAAATACATTTCTTAAGATGCACAGTCCTAAGAGAAACATCAATGAACAAAAATTCTGAACAAAGCCTCACAAACCATCTCTTTATAAACAGCTAGATGAGTTTTATGTGTTTTTACAGAAAGCTGACTTCCACAGAACTCCTGCAAAATAACTTCTGAGGCCAAGCATGGAATGCGAAACAGCTCCTGCCGAGACACTCGCTGCCTCTGAACTTACAAGGTTACCGTACGCGCGGCTATCAGCTTGTTTTGCCGAAGTTATATGAAACATTTCAAACATAGGCTTTCCAACAAGTGCTGCTGTGCTGATTTAACCTGCCACATCTGGAACCGTCCCGTAACATAATACAGCTGGAAGCACACGCAGCAAGGACGCTAACGCCTTCCAAAAAGAGTATTCAGATACCTTCACAGGAAGCATGAAATAAAATCGCCTATGTGCAGGAATTCACCTGCAACGCAGACTAAGCCACGTTCCACGCACTGTGCCTTCAAAGACGACACGTGGGACGTGCGGCTCCGCTTGCGCCCCGGTGCTGCCCCGCGACCCCCCCCAGGCTCGCTCTGCCACGCACAAGCATTTCAGACCAACAATCCAGCTGGCAAACTACTGACCGAGTGCAAACCTGGCAATCGTGTGGGCTTGCCACAGGTCCGAAAGGCTCCAAGGAGGTGGGCTAGGGAAAACATGAACCAGTTCAAAGTGGCAATACTCATAACGAGCAATAATCCATTGCTGATTTCTTATAAGGACTTATTTCCAGTTTTAACTATGTATGTGCCTATACCGGATTCAAGAAAGTATTTTAATGGTTAATAAACTAGTAACCAAAGTGCAAGTTACTTCATGCAACTTAAGGTATCTACTCAGTTTCTTTGCCTAAAAATTATGCTTTCCAAAAACCAAGTTCTTAAGTAGGAAGGACAGACAATAGTTCATAAAGCAAAAGCACCTGCCAGGGCAGACCATTTTTTCCAGGAACTGTTCAAGGATTCAGGCATCAGGCGATGAATCTTAGTGCTTAGTACTGGTTCTGTTTTCTTTTTACCAGCTGCCATATACCCGCTCATTTCCATATATGCAAGCCTTCTCAAAGAGGCACAGCGAGGACTCAGAGGTTGAAGAATCACAGACAACATAATTAACTTCAAGATGAATATAGTTTTTACAGAATTTAGAATTTAATTGACCAAATTAAGGGACTGCTGGGAGCCACACCCTGCTTCATGAGTTTCCTAGATACTCAATTAAATGCAAAAAAAGTATGCGGCTTCAGAAAAGGAAAGCTTGCAGTGAGAGTATTTAACAACTAGTTTTTCTAACAGAGGTGCTAAAACCTCTGTTAAAAAGTCCCAAATTTCCATATAGTCTATATCTTCAAAGATAGCTTTAGCTGATTAAGCCACATTCATTAAGGGTTAATGTCATGCATAAATAGCATATTAAGACCTGACTCTTGTTTAGACTGGTTACAAGAAAGGAAATTTTTCAGTTCTGCTCTAGGAGAACTGAAACACAATATAAACAACTGTAGAAAGTTTATGCTGATGTTCTGGGTTGGGACTACGACAGCAAAGGGAAAAAGGAAAAAACAAAAGGAATTTAACAGCAGCCAGCAAGTAAGCACACCTCTTAAGAAAAGGTACCTGTTATTCAAGTTAGATGATGTTGTGAGAATACTGTCAGTGAAAAAGGATTAAATGGACAGACCTCAAGCTCTGTGAAAATCCTGCCCATCTTTGCCTGCAGTGACACTTACAATTTCAAGCTCACAGAGCAAAATAGTTATGATATAAGGAACACTAGGCGGTGGGGGGTTGTTTTCCCATCAGCACCAGACTTCCCACTTCCAGCAGGACGTCATGAGAAGGGTCAGGCAACGTCGGACAGCCTTACGTAGCAGCAGCGTCCCTCTAGCAGGGCTTTCCTCGCGCGCAGGGGGACGTAAGGACGGAAGGGAACATGCTACAGAATAAGAGCGCGCACAAAGCGGGAACACGCGGACCGTGTTAGTCAGCGACCGTGGAAATGCTATTTTGTCAGTCCTCCTTCCAGCACCGGGGCAATGCAAAAGGAGGGGCAGTGGGATGGACCGTGCGCTTATGGCAAAAAAAATGGGGCTGCCAAGGTGGGACGGTGCCCTGGGAGGAGACCCTGCCACTGGCAAACGGAGACGTGCCCAAGGACGGCAGCGGGGGCCACCAGAAGGAGCTCTGCAGTGAGGAGCCCGAGAACCGGGGACATCCACGTGAGACTTTTCACTGCAGGATGTTTTTTGAGAAAGGAAGTTAATGTTTGCTTCATTTTTTAAACAAAAAAGCAAAGCGATGGTGGTGCTGAAGCAAATTGCCCTATATATGTCTCGGGGGAAAAAGGAACAGCACTGATGTTAATTTTCACAGAATATATGCCCAAACCCCTCTTAGGTAGGTAAAGCTTGTATTTTCAAATGCGGATGCCTGGTTATACAGCTCCTCTCCAGTCTGTTTCCCTCTTGTTAGCGGGGTTGTGCCAATTGCCCAGGAGGTCGCCAGGCCCCGAGCTCTCCCGGCCGGGACAGAGCAATCGGCAGGGCTGTGCCGAGCACCTACGCATCCGACCTCTGCATCAGCAACCAGGACGAACCCGCCGAAAACACTGACTGTACTGCACTGCCAGTTATCAAAGAAAGAAAACGTTATGAGCGCTATTTTCATATGTATATACACACATGCTTTTAGAAATTAATTGTCCTGTTCAAGTGTCATCATTTTTGTAAACACAAGCTAGCACTCAATTAGTATTTCCTCTGGCTGGTCACAATATTAATGTTACCTGTCACTCCAAAATCCATAGGAAGCACAAACAAATTAAAGAAAGAAAATGGGGGAAAAAAAGAAAAGGAGCATTTGCTAATGATGGGTTCTTGGGTTAAACTACCGTCAATTCACCAAACGCCAGCCACTGAATGACACTGGAAAATTGTGAAATTCCACCTGGAAGGGTCCGCCAGACGGTGGTGGAAAACCAGAAAATTGAAGTTAAACACCAAACTCTGTGCTGGGAAACATTTATGTGCAAAAATGGAATAAAAGCTAATGAGTTTGCTTTATAGCCGTTTTCTTCTTTTTGTCCTTGTAAGCTGGACCCATAGTTACCAGAAGAGATTAGAAGAGACATCATTTGTGAAAGTAGAAGCAGTATTTTTGGAAGAGAATGTGCACGATGACTTCTACCCTCTTTCAGCCTTGCCTTCCCAACGACTAAAGAAAAACAAAGTACAAACAAAAAACCCAAACAAAGATT
This sequence comes from Dromaius novaehollandiae, assembly GCF_036370855.1. NCBI lineage: Eukaryota > Metazoa > Chordata > Aves > Casuariiformes > Dromaiidae > Dromaius > Dromaius novaehollandiae. The sequence continues at coordinate 60,154,336 of NC_088102.1, forward strand.
CCAATAGAGTTACAAAAACATCATCCATTTCTGCAGCAGAAAAATCCTCTCAGCAGACAGAGAATTTATCTCAAAGATTATTTGGGGAAAATTCATCAGAAAAAAATTAACAGTGAGAATAAAACATTAGGAAGCGGCCCCTTCAAACGAACCTCTGGAAACAGAGTAGAATTAAGCAATAACAGAAGAGACGTCAATCTGGTGTCATTGTTTTCACAAGGCGAGTGAGGATACGGTCAGATAGCATTAAATTATGATTCATCATCTCAAGCACAGAAAAGTATACTAAGAAGTGTGTAAACTGAAAAAGCACTTATTAACAGTAATTATTCATCACACACAGAGTAAAGCCTGGTTCCAAAAGGCTGAGGTTTATATCCACTAGGTCTGCACTGTCAACAATATTGAAGGTCAAAAGAGGTGGATGCATCTTCTTACATTAAAGCCTCTATGCAACACTGGCCACTTGCTTCCAATCACCTAACAAATGCAATAAACTGTGCTTACATATATAAAAGATGTTATCATCAGACTCTTCGTTAGTCATGCCTTCATCTGGAAAATTTATTTTTCCACTTACCTGTACTTCATTGCACGTAAGTGGGTATGCATGCTAGGAATGCACGTATTCCTAAAGCTAATTCTCAAAAGTTACTTTTCTCACTGTCATTCAGTGCCAACATCTGCTTTACTGTATAAAGGACCCAAAATTTTTGAAACAGAAAAATGCAATCTGAAGGAGGCTTTGGCCAACATCAACACACATATCTGAAAGTCAAGATTAACAGTGATTTCAAGAGTTGAGCATGTGTAAGTACAAAATCGTAACAGGTATGTTAGACATCCAAAGTCCAGAAAGTTTTAAGACAAGTGTTTCATTCCCATGTATTAATGGCCATTAAAATCATTTCATTCCCATGTATTAACACGAAGTTACATGTTACAAAGGCTACAGTTGTCTGGGATCCTAAAATGATGGATGCCGCAATTATTCACTGCTTCTTTGAGCATAATGTTTGTAGCTCCAGAGCAGATTAAAGACACAAGATTTCTTCCCCTTCCTACAGCTACCCAGAGAGAGAGCTAAGGCTGCTGGGGCGCCCTGACTCTCAGCAAGGTCGAAATTTTCAGAGAGAAGGGATTAACTGGTTCTAGATTTGCGGAGCGCCTGGTACAGCAAGGTCCTGATTACAGCCAGCTTTGTTGAAAGAAACATTTTAAAAAGGAAAGAGATTTATGAAAACATCTTGGGTCAAAGCATTTTTGCTTTAACATAGCCCAGACGCTGCAAGACGGCCAGATACCCAACGGCTGGTGCAGGAGCTCAGTCCTGGTGCTCCAGCCCCGCAGAGCTGCCCGGGGGGGGTCCGAGCCCATGGAGCTGCTGCCCCTACCCCAGGGCCCCACAGCACTGGCCCGGCAGCCGGGAAGCCCTCGCAGCCCAACACGCGCCAAGTGCTGCACCCGCGTTTCCAAAAATGGAAACTGGGGAGTGTTTCACAGATTTTTCCAAATATTGGGAAATTTTGGAAGTTTTTATCCAACTTCTGATCAAACAAAACCTAAAATCCTCTCGTGGAAATGCACTTACATAAAACAAACCACCGGTGTACTTCACTACTACACTTCCTTCACGTACAGCTCAAACAATTCTAACACTCCCACATCTTATATAGACCAAGAAGGAGAAACTGAGAACTGACTGGGAAAAGAAAAAAAAAAAAAAGGATCGAGATAAGCATTTTTTTGGATGTAACCTATTCATAAAGGAAACACTGTGAAAGTTTTCCATTTTACAAATAGAATTTTTAGCAAGAAGTTTAGCCAATGAGCCGGAGATCTTGCATTAGCTTACACTTCTCTCTGGCTTTACACTAGCATGGATTTCTGCCTCTCTTCTCAGGGCAGATAAGCAGTACTGCTTATATTTCACTGAAATGTGCCACCAGGCCTTTATCTACATGTAAGTTACCAAGCTTTAGTTCTCCAGGAAAAAAGGGCTAGCTAATGCCTTAATAGGGTGCATTACTCTTGTGATTAAGTACTAATGCAACCGGTGCCCTAAGAGCTGAACGTGCAGAAGGGCGGAGGTTTTGTTGCACCGTCTTTCAAAGGTGGGACATCCTTGGGGCTCACTACGGCGTGTTCTGGGTGTTTGCAAATCCACAAAAACAGCACAAAACTAGCCTTTATGTGTGTTGCAGACTGTGCCGCAGCCTCCCCTACAATGCAGCGGTGGACAGTGGGGCTGAAAGACCACTACGCAGCACCACTCACTCCTCTGCTGCAGAGGAAACCCAAACTGGCAGAAACCACCTTATTGGAAGTGTTTAAAGAAGGTCATTCACTACCTTTTGGCCTTGCAAAGCTTGGGAGTGTGGGGGGAACAGCAGGCTTCAGACCTGCTGTTGGACACTTCTTGCTACTCTTTCCAGCCAGGACTTAGGGTTGTGGGGTGGGGGTGGGGTGGGGGGGGGTTGTTTGCTTGTTTGTTTTTTGAGATGCATGAAATTTTTTTTCCAAACACTGTTTGCACTGCTACTCAGATTACCAAAGTGAATGAACAAACGATAAACAGCATAAAGCAAAGAAAAGCAATGACACCTTCCAAAGCAAAAAGCTGAAGTATGAGGCATGTAAATCACAGTATTTCCCCTTTCAATTCCCAACTGAAGTTAAGAACAGGTTCTTCAGCACGCTGCACCCACAGGCACGTGACCACGGCTCACCCTCCGGCGCCGCGCAGTCATCGAACACAAGAGGAGCCGCACACAGGCCAGAGGTATCCACTGGGAGCCGGGGCGCCGCCTGCCCAAAGCAATTCACTTCGCATCATCCCACTCAAAAAAGTGAGTCTCAATATATAAATGAAGCTTCAAATGAAGTACTTCAGAGAGGAAGAAGTAGGGAACATGTTTATATCAGCTCTCAAAGCAAAATATTCTCACAACGCTCCCTTTTGCATGCAAGTCACACCACAGCCAAATTCTGCTTAAAGAAAACTCTCAAACCAACAGCCCAAGAAAAGAGAGAAAGAAAATTTGAAAAGTGCAGCAGAATAAAGGAAGTGTGTACGACAGTTGAGAGATTTCCACAACGCGTTTCCAAATTATAAACCCTTAAGAAACGGAGCTAGGAAGTGACCGCACAAAAACCCACACCTGTGCGCATCCGAGGACATGGTGCAGCAACTGGGCTTACACGTGCATCTCCCAGGGCTCCTGCTGCCGGGAATTTGGGGCCTTTGAGGAAACTCGCCTGCAGCATTTCGTAGGCTGGCGCGTCTCCACTGCACGACCCGAAGCCCTCCCCGCCCCGGCGCGCCGAGCTGAGGCTCCTCCACCTCTGCCCATCACCTGCTGCCGGACGCGGCCAGCGAGCTGCCTCTGGGGAAGCGATGCAGCACGCCGAAAAAATGCAAAAGCCTCAGCAACGAAGAAAGTGTTCGCTTGCCAGATGCCCTAATGCAGTAAGTCAATCACATCCAGAACAACTTATTCCTAATATTCTAGGATTTTTCAATGCTAGGCTTATTTTCTCCACTGAAACGAAAGATGCCATATGCTTGCATACAAGAAGGAGACCAGAAATTCATGGAGAGGTTGCAAGTTACACAGAGTTACACGAGTTGCCACTACAACCCCTCCTGCTGTTCCTCACAGGATGAGCACATGAAACGCCGCTTTGAATAAATGAAGCAAGTCTAAGCAAGATTACAGAAGAAAAAAATGCAGAAGGCACTTTCACTGGATTCCCAATATCCACAGCATCAACTAATTACGAACCAACTTTTACAGAACATATTTCGCCAAGGCATCTTTGCACACAGTTTATGGCCACGTCCGGACGACAGTTCACCTAAGTATTTTCATTTCCGCATGGGTCAGCACAGTATCAGGCAAAAAAAGCAAGCGCTTTTCCCTCGCGGCAGCCCTTCGCTTGCGGAGCCGGGCCAGCGCGGCCGCCCGCCGCAGGGCGCTGGCAGAGGTCTGTTAGTCATCAGCAGGTTAAAAGGTGACAGAATATAATCCAGAATATAGGCTTAGAGGAGAGAAAAAGCAGGGGAGGAAAAGGCAAAGGCAGAAACCTGAATGAGCGACTTGCACTCGGTTTGGCCCAAGTCCCACCGCCACTTAGCCACTTTCCTGCAGAAGCCCGCCACAGTCACAAAACCACGAGCGATACCCGCCAGCCACGTCAGCTCCGAACACCTCCAGTGACATCTTAAGCACGCTACGCAAGCAAAAACCTCAGCCGTTCCCACCTCTCCTTAGCGCTGGCAAGGTTATCATTACACTGCGCCGCTGCTGTAAAACAGATCCAGTCATCCAGAATTGCACCACGGGGAAGACGGCTCTGCTGAAACCAGGGGAGGACCCGCGCCCGCCGGGGCGTGCCAAGCGAAACTCGCTGCGGCGCGGGACGAAGCACGCCCTCCGCTACGGCAGCCCTCAGCCACCGCCGGGGCAATAAGGGTCACCGCTTCCAGCCCCCCAGCCCCGACAGGCCACGGGTGCCTGCAGGCGTGGGAAAAGCCGGCACGCTGCAAAGGAAGTCCAGGAAGCATTAACAGGCAAAAAAGGCACAAAACGTGAAACAACCGTTTGCAGAGGGTAATGACTGTGAATGTCCTATTTAAAATAAAAATGCATCCGGGAGGAAACTGGAAATCAAGATCCTACATTGAAAAAATAAATAAATAAATAAATAAGAAGTGACTGCAAATATACTCAACAGGAATTATTCATGTGAATACAACCCTGTAAAATAAGTAAATATTTAATACCAATGTTGTCTTTTTTGCTTCAGTTTAATGAGCAGGGCAAGAGGGTTTAATATTTATGTTGTCAATATCAGTCTCTAATGATAATGACCAGGCCCAGAACCATCAGTTGGTTTTCATTTTAAATTCCCTAGACCTGGTGGAGACAAGGAAAACTCTCTCTTCTGGAGATCTTCCTCCAAGGAAACAGAACAATCATTAAAATCGAAATGGCATCATCATGCACAGAAAGAAAAAAAATCATTTGGCTTAACCACTTCCTTCAAAATTAAAAAATTTAATTTCAGCCCTACTTCTGGCGTAATATCATAATGAAGTATTAAACAATGGGCCAAACCCATATGGAAAGAAAGAAATTTGGACTGAAAACACGAGCTGCTTCTTAGTATGACAGGTGTAATTTTCTCATTAGAGAAACAGAGTCATTAAAAATAAATGCAACTAAGACTTTCATGAACTCTTCAGAAGCAGTGATCATAACCTGGCAAAGTCCTTTGATATCCAGAAGGAAAGTCATATAAAGCAACAAAGAAAGTTCATCTGCCTTCCACTTTGCAGAAGTACCAGTAGTTCTCTTCCTCACGTACACTTTCCATAAGCTTTGCATGGAGGCCAGTGCATAGGCTACAGGATAGCTCATCAGGCAGAGAGAGAAGGAAAGATTTACAGTTCTTTGCTTGTCTGTGCGCTACTTTAGGAGAGCCAAAAATAATTTGAATAGTAGCAGTTCGCAGGCTGAGTACTAAATTACTCGAGTGAAAAAATCTGTGATATATCGCACCAATATTTACTTCTAAATGAAACCTTGGATGCAAAAACAGGCCTGTTTCACATTATACGCCATTCCTTTATTTACTTTAGAAAACAGTGACCTAAAAATGTCACTTAAATAAGTACACAGCTATTCTCCAGAAGCAGATATTTGTAATTCTATTAGTCCGAGATTTCAAAGGAGCCCAAATCACTTTAGGAAAGATGTATCCTATTAAGTTCTACACCAGTTATGGCCTTTTGAATGGTTTACTTGTCCAAAAAACCACCACCAACAAAAAAAACCAGCCCCCCCACACAAAATCTCACCTTAAAGGGCGAGAGTTTCATATTGACATTGCTTTGTAGAACTACCTGCTTTATTTGACCATCTGAAGGGTGTAAATAAACGCTCCTTTAGAAAAAGCTGAGTCAAAAAATCGTCAAATACGGTGTCAAGTTGTTTGTGTACTTTATTGAAGGTCAGGTTGTACCCTGGACCTACCTTTGTAAGAGGAAAGTGTTGTGAGCAATGTAGTAGTGTTGCACCGTGCTCTTAAATAGCTGTATAATTCCTTTTGCTCTGTGTTAATGCATGACAAATGCACTGCAAGTGGGAGACAAATATTCTGACTCCATAACTCAGCTTGAAGAGGCTTCTACGAGCACGTTACTAATAGAGTCAGTCCAGTCGTTAGGTCAAATAGTAGCTATAGAAGTGGCTATACACATGTTCAGTGGCATGTATGTAAATACAAACATAAAGAAGGCCTTAAGATGTTACCAAGCTTCTGCGTTTATCATGAAAAACCATCAGAAATATTACTGGAGCCCTCTACACGGATCTATTCAGGGAAAAAACATAACACCTTTCTTGGTTAAAAAAAAAAGAAAAGTGAGCGAGTAAAAGAAAATAACCCTGCTCTTTGCATTTTTGCAGGAGCAAGTGAAGATAAAGACCTTATGACTTCCCCTTTCACACTTAAATCCAGAGAGGAAACTCCCCCACTGTGGGTTTTTGCCCCAGAGTGGAAGGGACGGCTGCTACCTCCTTGGGCGATTTTCTTACTCCCAGGATTTCTTACGTCTGCGGCAAAGGGCAAAGGAGGCTGCCCTGCCCCAGGTCAGCGTCCCACCATGCCACCCAGGGGAAGCGGTGCTCCCAAGGCATAAAGAACCTCCCGCCCATGGCTATTCCATACCTATCTTGAATATATATATATATTTTTTTTTTTTTAAATCAATGTGCACAAAGCCGGTTGGCCTGGTGCATATTAACATATTTTGCTGTCCACTTATCGAAGCATCGGAGTTACAAACAAGATGTGCCTGACCCGTAACGTCGGCTGTGCAGCCCCACAGCATATCCTGGGGTGTATTACCTTACTCACTGCCCCTCCGCTGCAGTTCCAGCTCAGACACCTGCTCCCAAATAGATACCAGGTACCCAGGACGAGAGATAGCGCCTCATGAAATATTTGGCACGTTGTCTCAAATTACCTTTGACACGCACGGTTATTTATACTTCGTGGCACACTGCATGCCGCTGTGACAAGACAGCATCACATAATAGCGTATGTCAGGAATGCAGGCAACAGATTTAAACCGATCCTCACTTCAAGACACTTCTACTAGGAAGCAGGTCACAAACTGAGTAATATCCGCTTTATGCGCTGAAAAATGTATGTTATTCATTTCCAGGAAATAAAATCAACCACCCTTAATCCTTCTCCCCCTCACACACACATCCCATCAGAACAATAGAAAGAGGGTTTCTTTTGTCTTAACAGGTTTACTATTGGGACATACTTAGTTCAGCAGGCAAAGCTCACTCTTTTTAATGCATTTGCTAGATCACCTTCTAACGTCGACTCGGCACCGAGGCACTGTTTCAAAGTGCAATTACAGCAAGAAGCATTTGGTTACATCCAGTCAACTCAGCTTCGAATTATGCGCCAGTAGTTCATACTCACGGAGCTTGTTTCCAAGCCCTGAACACATGCACATTGCTGATGTTCACTCAGCCACGCTGATGCTCTGAGCACAAACCCTGCAGCGAGAAGCGTCAGCTGCAGTCCAGGCACGGGAGACGCCCGCGTTCTCCATTCGCTTTACGAAGAAAAACGCTGAAATCTGAAAGGTGGCTCCAGACTCCAACATTCTGCTGTCCCCACAGCTGTGCCGTAACCTACACAAACTCTCCATTTTCTGAACTGATAAAGAAAATAAAGCGCAGGTGACAACCGTGGGAATTCTTAGCACTCGGTGAAAGGGAGAAACCAAATATTGAGCAGAAGGCTGGCCATTTGGATCTGAAAGGGAACTCATCCATATAAATTATCCAAACCCAAGCATCATGTTTCATTAGCAGTTCCTTCAGGGCAATTGGGACGGAAATTAGGCCCGGAGAAGGAAGATCTCGCACTCAGAAAGCTGCCTCCTTAACGAGGCAAGGAGACGCACATGGAGGTGCTGTTCAAGCTTGGGAAATCTCTCACACTGGGAGAAAAGCAATGGAGATGCAAGAGTATACACTGTGCCAGACCCACCGCTGGGGTGAAGCGGGGAGGACAAGAGGATAAAAATAAAAATCAGCTTGACTATGCACTTAAATACCACATGAAGTCAAGCCACAGTACTCCCTGCAACACAAGCCCTGAATCCTCTCCTAGTGAGTTCAAATTGCTACTTAAACATTATTCCCCAGCTCAGCACAAGGTGACACAGCATACAGAAAATCCATAATAAACAGCCTGATAACAAGCATATATAAGAGATGATCCTGCACAAAAGGAAGCTGCTGTGATGAGTAAGAGGAAACCAAAAACCACTCACTATCTTGTAGAATAGTTTACTAAGGGTGGTGTTTAACCAAAGAGGGGTTTTTTTCAGCTGGAAAGTGTGTCAGCGGAAACTCTGCGTTGCATTATGAATTTCTCCCTTGCTTTTAGCAACTGTCTCTGTTTCTCTAAATTCATCTGTGTTGCCCTGTGTGCACAGGTTTGAAGGCTACTGCACATCCCAAACACCACTAACAGATGGGACTCACCTCGGCCAAAAGCAAGGATTACAGTCACCGCAATACACGCTCATCCGATTACATGTGAGTAAGAATCCCACTATCTGAAAATCTGAAAAACACAAGTCTTCCCAAAGCAGGGGGGGGGGGGGGCAAATTCTGCTTTTGCTTCAGCTTCTGCTCTGCTGTTTTCCAAAATGGTTAATACTTTTATGCTGGACTCCTTAGTATTTTACTCACGCATAACAGACTAGGAGCAAATATTTTGGAAGATCTGAAAGCCTTCCAACTGGCTATTCAGGTAAGAAAGCACCAAAATACGTTGTGTAAAGGCCATTTTGATGCACTCAGCCTTAAAAATAACACTGTGTAAAGGAAATCTTCGTGTTTTTCTGTTGCAAATTTTATAGATGTTTAAATTGCGGTAAAACAATTTAGAGTTGATTACAAAAAACCCCACACATTCCCAACAAAAGTTTCTCATGGCACTGGAAGTTCTGTTTTGACGCTTGGATATAGCGGTCACACAAAAGGATAAATTGAAACACCCTCTTGCGTATTACTACAGTCTACACAGGCAATAATCTGCAAGCTTAAAAAGTCTGAGAAGGGTTTATCATGGACTAACAGAGCCAAAGAAATTGCTTTTTAAGAAGCCAAAACTCCGCAACTACGCATTTACAATGCTGAGCACAGTCATTTTAAAATCCAAATTGGTAATATCCACTTGGCTGAACGTAGCATGTAGAGAAACTGTTGGCATCATTTGTCTAGATCAATGCACATGAGATGACGGTGATTAAAAAAGAAAACTTAAATCTAATCCACATATTTACAACACACAATTGAATAAGCCATCTGCCTGAAGGAGCCAGGTCCCAAATATGTAGCATTTTGAGACAGTAACAGAGAGGAAGGCTAATCTCCGAGCTGCTGTTTTGTCTTCAGAAATATTTTCTGCTCACAAGGTCTTATCATCCCGGCTTAGGGAGGAAAAAAAGAAGAAATGAACTCATGTTCAGATTTTCTGCTATGTACATCAGTGTTACTAGGACACAGAAATAAAAACAAGCAGAACATGAACTAACGGTAGTTTTAAGTGCCTGTTTTAATTAGTGCTACGGCAGTATCTACCTGTCCTGACAAGGAATCAGGCTTCTCTCCCCTCCATGTTGTATGTTGCTCACAAAAATTTGGAGCAAAACAAAACCAAAAACACCCTCAGCGAATGGAAGTCTGGGGCAGGAAAAGGGCAGCTCACATTTAAGCACAAGACAAAATTTTTTCTCCTTTCATGGAAGGCAGACTTTAAATACAACTAAAGATCAGTTTGGGGATGTTTTCACTTGCTTGTAAATGCAACTATGTGTAGATGAAAGAGTTATAGTCTTAGTCATCTTCTCCATGTCAAAAATAAACCGAGCAATTTCCAGAATGTGTCATAATACAATATTAACTATGTATCTGCATAGTCACTGAATCAGTGGACACTTAATATCCTTAATATAGAATATCTGTATTTTCAGGAACCAGTGCCACGTAGGATGCTGGAATACCCTGAACTACCAGCACCACTTTTGAAGGACTCAGTCCGCAGCAGAAACGTCTCTAAACGTGGTCCCAAAGACAAGCAAACCAGAGTCCCTCCACCATGCCCCTGGGAGGCAGAGCCTCCTCCACCAGGACGCAGGACCTGGCCGCGACGCCAGGGGAGCCGAGCCGAGACCGGGAGCTCCTGAGGAAGGTCAGACGTTACCAAGGACTCGCAGCAAACCTTGCAGCCACGTGGAAGACTCCCAGTGGGAAATGCATGGAATTTGAAAGTTTTCCCTTGAGTTTTCAAGATGCTAATTATAAAATACCAGAGCAGTGAGGCAGCAGAAGCAGATACAAGATACATGCGGGAAGAGGTGGAAGGCTTGAAGGACGCTCACAGGGAAACGGGATAGCAATCGCCTCTTCTGCTTTAGGGTTTCTTTAAGAACATTTCCGCCCCAAAAATGAGCTCTCTCACCTCTGTGAGGAATGGGACACGGGCACTGGACAAGAAAACGCTGCTTCAGAATATCTTAGAACAAAAAAAAGCATTTACCTTTCCAGACAATACTTACTTGCAGATCCTAGACACAACTCGGGCAAATCTGAGCTCCTCACAAACCGCAGCGCAACCACCGCTCCAGCGCTGGGCATGTCAGACTGCCCTGTGCTCCCAGGGCAACGCTAGGAACCACTAAGAACAAAAAAGAGAAATTCAGAGTTTTAAACAGAGGTGATTTCTCATTTCTATACCTCTGCACTTTAGGTATTATATTATACTTCCATGATTTGCTAAGCATTCACCCATTTTTACGGATGGGACAGGCCAAAGTCAAGTGGCTGCAGGGCAAGAGGAATCCAAATGCCACATCCTTCTTGTTTTTCATCTGGGCTTCATGTCTCTACCCCACATTGTAAACTGCATCTCCAATATCTTTTTCTAGTACTACGGAGAGAACAGCGTTAACCAACGCCAAGGAGCATTTTAAAGCTTTTGTCCCTCAAGTATTAACTTCACAGGTCTTTCTAACACAGGAGATGGAAAGCAAGCCTGGAAAGCAGAGCTGAATAAAATGCAAGAATCAAATGCAACGATCAAATGCACAGGTACCCAGCTAGTCGGTCCAGCCACAAAACAACCTGTCTTGCAGTATGGGGAAAGCCAAGCTGTAGGAAAGGAGAGGGAGACTTTCTAAACCCAAGTTTAAAATTGGGAAGTGACCACGATGCCTGTGCTATAACTAGGAGTACCTACTCACAGCAGCTGATTCATGGACTACTAACCTCTGTACTTTGGGAGTATGTTGCTTGTGACCCCACAACCCCAGCTCCGCGCTGCTACAACTTCTGTTATCTGCCCGAAAGGCAGAGGGGGCAGGGAGTCGAGATAAGGCAGAGGTGGGGCTGGATTCAGAGTCAGGGGAGCAAAGTGCCCAATTAGTGCTTTGGCTAGTGAATAAAATGGTCACTTTGCACTTGCATTTTAAAAGCAACTTCTCTTTTTAAGCAGAGAACTGTAAAGTTCTTCTACGTTTTTCCCCGTTTATAAAGAAGCAAAACATGACAAAAATCGAGATCAAGCGCAAGGTTCGGTCCGAGTGAGACTAGAGCGTGTTGAGTGCTCAGTGATTCAGTGCAATTTCAGTTCCTAAGACATTTACTGTCTTCATTATAGGCAGGGGGGAAAAAAGCACATGATGTTGCTCAAGTTAGGAGCGAAAGCTTGCTGATGCTTCGGGACAGCGTTTTACAGGTGAATCCTCCATATGACTTGTGCTACAGAAAGGACAGAAGTCCGTGTACTTAGAGAAATACCCAGATACTTCAAACTAATTACAGGTGAATACGTACTTATTTGGAGTACTTGCGTGAACAATAACATACACGACTTCCAGTTGGGTTTTTGGCTAATCTGTTTTCCACCCGTGCAGCATTTTTAGCAGCCACTGCAGGATGGCGAAACGAGGGAAGCGAGGTGCCCTCTTTCCTCCCCGGCCCAGGCACTTCGCGAACACCAATCAGATGCTAATATTCCCGGCAGGCAAGTGCCACAAGTTTTATCGTGCCATTTTAAAGATCAGGAAACCGAGTCACGGGGAGATTAGGAACTTCCTCAAAACCAGCAGCCGGGCGAGCGGCGGTGCCCAAAGGCCTTGGCCAGCCCAGGGCCGAGCCCCGCAGCGTGGGCCGCGCGCGCCGCCTCACCACGACGCCGGGAGCCTCTCCGGCAAACGTAAGTAAGCAAGCAAATAAGTAAATAAGTAAATAAATAAAGTCCAGGCTGGCCTCGACCGCGACCTGCAGGGACCATCCTTCGATGCAAGGACCCAGTGTGGTCTTCCCGCTGAGATCACGTCTTGGCCGAAAGCACCAGCGCGGCTGCCAATTGCAAACTATGGGGGTTCTCTTAAAAAAGAAAAAAAAGCGTCGCCAGGGACCTCCCGGTCTCCTCAGGGAGCTGAGGACTTCCTGATACCGGCTCAGCCCCGCACGCCTCGGGGCAAAGCTACCCACGCCCAGCAGCCGCCCCGCCGCCCGAATGCACGTCACGCGCTGCAGCAACGCACAGAACGCCCGCAGCGAACACGACACCACAATTGCTACCATCGATCAAGCCACACTTCCAACCATTAAATAATAATAATAATAATAATAAGCATGGGGGGGGGGGGGGGGCAGAGGCGGCCGGCGGCGAGCGGAGGGGCGCCAGGGCAACGCGCCTCCAAACGCGCCGCGCACCGGGCGAGCGCCGCCGGCTCCGCGCTCGTCCTTACCCAGTCTTCGCCTTCCTGACCCCGACTTCGCTCCGCGTTTCCGACCGCGCCGTCACCCCCCGGCCGAGCCCGCTCGCCCCGCGCCGCCGCCGCCGCCGCCGCCGCACCTGCTCCGCGCGCACCTGTCCCCGCGCCCGCCCCGCGCGCACTCACCGCGGCGGCGCCGCCGCTCCGCGCGCGCGCTGCCCCCCCCCTGCGCCCTGCGCCCGGCGCCGCTCCGCGCTGCTCCGCGCCGCTGCGCCCGGCTCCGCGCGGCGCCCCGAGCGCCTTGAGCGCCGCGCGGGCGGGGGCGGGGCGGGGCCTGCGACGGGGGCGGGGCCTGCGCTGGCCGAGCCACGCCCCGCCGCCGCCGCGCGTGGGGCCCGGGCAGGGCGAGGCCCCGCCCCCCCCGCGGGAGAGGCGTTCCGCGCGCGACCGCCGCCCTGGGGCTGCCCCTCTGCAAGGGGGGGTGGGGCTTTCTGCACGTGGCTGCCTGCCAAAAACTAGTGTTTCCACGCGCTTCTCCCTTGTCGAAGACGAGTTTTTTACACGCACTTTTCACCTCACAAAAATGAGTTTTTTCCACGCACGTCTCCACTGCCAAAGATGAGTTTTTCCACGCACTTTCCTCTCAAAAATGAGTTTTTTCCACGCACTTTCCTCTCAAAAATGAGTTTTTTCCACACACTTTCCTCTCAAAAATGAGTTTTTTTCCACACACTTCTCCCCTATCAAAGGTGAGTTTTTTCCACACACTTTCCTCTCAAAAATGAGTTTTTTTCCACACACTTCTCCCCTATCAAAGGTGAGTTTTTTCCACACACTTTCCTCTCAAAAATGAGTTTTTTCCACACACTTCTCCCCATCAAAGGTGAGTTTTTCCAGGCGCTTTCCACCTCACAAAAATGAGTGTTTCCATGCATTTCTCCCGTCAAAGACGAGTTTTTTCCACACGCTTTCCCCTCAAAAATGAGTTTTTTCCACACACTTCCCCCCGTCAAAGATGAGTTTTTCCACACACTTTCCTCTCAAAAGTGAGCTTTTTTCCACACATTTCTCCCCTATCAAAGAGGAGTTTTTCCCACACACTTTCCACCTCACGAAAATGAGTATTTTCCACACATTTCTCTCCTGTCAAAGACAAGTTTTTCCACACATCTCCCTCTCAAAATTTAGTTTTTTCCAAACAACTCTCCCTCTCAAAGAGGAATTCTTTCCACACATTTCTTCCTCTCGGAAAAAGAGCTTTTTCCCACACATTTCTCTCTCAAATAAGGTTTTTTCCACAGACTTTGTCTCAAAGATGAGATTTTTCCACACAACTCCCCCTCTCAAAAAGGAGCTTTTCCACACGTTTTCTCTCAAAGACGAGTTTCTCCACACTTTCCTCCCTCTCAGAGACGAGCTTTTCCCACACATTTCTCCCTCTCAAAAACGAGTTTTTTTCCACACAACGGAAAATTGTGCCTCTCAGTGGCCTGTTGCCACCCCCCGCACACATTTTCCCCCTCACAAACGAGCTTTCCCGCCCCTTTCTGCCCCCCAGCACGCGTTCCCCCACGCACCTGCGCCTCGCCGGGGCAGCGCGGCGCCCCACGGCCCCGGGCAGGGGGGCAGCAGCCCCCGGCCCCGCGGAGGTGCCAGCTGGGGAGGCGGCGGACGCGTTGCTGTGCCTGGCGGCGGGTGAAACAGGGAGCTAAAACGTGATTTTTTTGTCTTTGTTTAGGCTCTGCACTTGAGCAAGCTTAAAGGCGGTCGTGTATTTAGCAGATTTGAGAAGATCAGGTCAGCAAGGAAACAAAACTACTGGAAAGAAAGTTCAAGGTATGTAACTAACAGCGCTTACACTACACTTGCTTGACTTTTAGCAATTACTGTGTCTTGCTGTGAAAGTGAGATTTTATGAAAAAAGGAAAAAAAAAGAGCAGAATTCACTCAGACTGGTGCAGCAGAAAAGTAGCACGCTTTGCAGGCAAAATGCATCTCCTGACCTAAAGGTGTGATAAGAGGCCCATCAGGCTGCGCTGCTCTTGCTTTTCCTTTTAGCTAACCCCAAACGTTCACAAATATTTTCACACATGCCGTGCAGACACTATACCTTAAGTGACCTTGGGGAAGGCTGTGGCTGAGCGCAGGACAGGGACACTGGTCTCCCATGACAGGAACTACCTGACCTTTTTCACACTGGCCTGCTCTGAGCCAAATTTAAAGCTGCTGCGGATAACGTGAAGAGAAAACAAGTGTGAATGTGGCCTTATTTATCCATGCACAGCTGAGGGTAACAGAAGCTGTAATAAGCCATGCATTTAAACAACTCCCTGAAATAATTTGTTGGCTTCAAGGTGAGCATTTTGTGGTGGAAAATACCTCTCACTTGGGTTGAAATTTATCTTTGAGCCTCTTGTGTCTTGCTTGACTGAACCAAAATTTTACTCAATCATTAACTTCTGAATTGCAATGTGTTTATCTGCTCATTTAACTCTAGGAGTTTATATATACTTATTCCTCAAAGCAATAAATACTAGAATGTAAAAATAATGGTGTGTACCATTTTCCTGTTACCTGAAAGTTTATCTGCATTAGCAGCCTTGAGGAAGGCACGAATAAGTGACAAGAAAACTCTCTTGGCAAACCTCCGTCAAGAGTAATCTGCGATGAGCAAAGGGCATTTGTGTGTGTGAAATGAGTAATATCAATACAATTTGAGCAAAGTCTTCCTAGTTTCAGTCCAGCATTGAGAGCTACACGAAAGCAAGATTTCTCCCTAGAAAATACAAAGTCCAAAAGAATTTGACATCTCCTGGGAAACACTCGGTAACTCCCTTCTCCAGGAAAGATGTTCTTTCCTTGTAAGGAAAGGTGCTTGCAGCACTGGCCTCCCGTGTATCTGTGCACCTCTACCAGCCGCCCTCCTCCCTCCGCTCCCCTCTGAACAAATCGGTAAGTCCCTGAAAAGACAACCCTCTCTTGCGGAGTCCTTCCAACGTGCCTTCAAAGAAAGAGAAGGAGACGTGTCAGGGGTTGCATGAAGGCCAGGAGGGACCTTGCTATTCTGGTAACTGATTAGTGCGCTTATCGATTGCCCTTAAATATTTGAACTTTGGAAATGGCCAGAGGATGCCGCATAGGTCATACTCACTGATCTTAACTGCTATCACAACCATCTTTTAAAATTACACTTCATTAGATGTTACTTAACCAGAATGAAGAAATTCCTTGTTCACGACCACACCTACCTCTCCGAAGGGAAGCGCGACTTCAGTGCAGTCCCGTCGCTCTGGGCGAAGAGGAGCTCGCTCTAGCAAAGACTAATTTAACGCACGGGAACGAAGCAGCGCGGATTTGTCACCCCGCCGCGTGCAGATCCGCCGGCCGCCCCGTCCCACCCGCCTCGCACGCAGCGTGGGCTGCAGAGCCAACAGGGGAGTGGGGACGTCCCCGGGGCTGTGGGCCCCCCCTTCAGCAGCACCGAGTTTCCAACCCGGTATTTTTAACAGTGCAGCTGCTTTGTGCATTTTTTTGTTCTCCCCCTCTGCAAGGATAGGAAAAAGGAGTAAGAATAGCTCTTGTGAAAAACAATCCAGCCTTATCAACCAGGGCGAAGCCATGCCGGCTAACTCTGCCCTGGGATGTTCATCCCCTCACTGGGCCTGATTATATTAGACGCTCCTTCTCTTGACATGTGCAAGCATATCTATTCAAATTCTTGCAAATGTAATGGTATTTACATATCCGACACAATAAAAGCCCTTCTTGTGGTATTTAGACAACTTATCTGATCTTTTCTGATTAACTGTTGATTTCTTCAAAGTCAACCAAACTTTCATACACCAAAAAGGTGGCCTGGCTGTTTTTGTCCCAGCCCAGGTCCCAGGAGATGGTGCTGAATTCCCCCCTCCACCGCTCACCCCCGTATGCCTTTGAGCAAGCCACATACACCCCGCGTGCATCAGTTTCTGGCCTCCGGGGAAGGTAATAAGACTTCGTTACCTCACAGGGGCTTGCAAAGATAGTGCACTAAAACCCCAGTACTCTATTACGTCACAGTAAAGACCACATTGGTAGCATAGATATTTTCCTGCTTTTAGTTTGTAATCACATTTGTCTTCAGGGGAATTGGTAGTTAAATTCAAATTCTCATATTCTCTCGCTTCAGTAATCTTTTTTTTTTTAATGCACATATAAGCCATTAAGTGGTTCTTTTAAAAGATTTTGCTTTATAGATTGAGGAAAAGAAAATAGATCTAAGCAGGGGAAGCTGATTTCTGTACGTGGGAGTATATAGCTTTCCAGGAGCCTGGAATAGCTGGATTTTCTTACCACATGTGCAGGAAATAACCCTTCCTACCCTATCCTGAATGTAACAGATAATACCCTTAACATATGATAGAATTACTCTACTGTGAGACACCTTATAAGCAACATTTTTATTCAAGTTTCTCAGCACATTAACACATTTGTACGTGTTTATTGAGTTTGAAACACTAAATAATGGATATTTAAACCATTCCACAGGATCTTTGTTTCTTAATTAAAGCAGCAGACCAAAAAAACCCAACAAAACACACCTGGCTAACTTTCCAGCCCTCTTCTCACAGATGACTGCAAGCTCCCCCCAGAGTACACCTGGCCAGTAACACACCTCCAGGCTGTAACGCTAGTCCTTCCTTCTTCAACCCAAATGTATTTTTCTGCTTTTTAGTCTTTTCTTCTTCCTCATATGGTGAATATTTTCTGTGATATTTTGTTAAAAAATGGATAGAACTTGACTGATACAGCCTATAGGCACAAATCTAGGAAATTTCACTCTTTGGATCATGTTTCTTCACCTGTTAAATCTCCCTGAAGCTAACATGGATTTTACTGATGTGAAATTTCTAATAATACAGCAAATCTGGGCACAGGAAGATCCCATGCTCCCAGATTGAACCGATTCATTTTCTAAGACACTTTGATAACCGCAGTCTCATCCAGAGAGTGCCTGTCCAGCCAGCACAGCCTCTCCAAAATCTTCAGTTCCCGAATCCCAAACTTCCTTCACTGAAGGCAGAAGAAATGTGCCTAGCACCCTCTAAGATAATGCTCATTTTAGCAAGGCACAGGATTATCATCCTGCATCCATTCCCAGAACACAGTTGCATCTCTCAGTGTCATTTCTCTTGCATTTAAGCTCTATATAAGGGGTAATGGCAGTTTTTGTTGATGCTGTGATTTCAAATCAGGAAAACATTTCTTTTTTAAGTTCTGAAAGGCAACAACTAGAACCTGAAGATGTTTGAAACTTCTCTTGAGGCATATATCATTTTCTAAGGGTATATTTGAATATATAGAGGATTTGACAGATAATCAAATAAGGTGGACATTCTGGAAGGTAGAATAAATCATTATAATAAAGAGTTGCATTTTCTTTTCCTTTTTTCTGTCCTTGTTGACGCCAGTCTTTTATGCAGTTCTTCAAAGATCTGGTCTTGCAAAGGGGTTTATTTGGATATGTTCCCTAAGAAACATGATAATTATTACATTAAAAGTCTTCATTTTATTAACTCTGCATCCTCAGTGCCTTTAGGGCTTTATTCCACAGATATTTCATATTTTCATTTCTGACATTTGGGCTTGCGTACTTAGATACAGTTCCAGTTCCGCTTTGACTTGCAGAAATCACTACTCAGAGATGCGTGGGACAGACTACTAAAGGCACAGGCGTACTTCTGCTCCTTTTGAAATAAACAGCAGCATCCCACTGACTTCAGAGGGAGAAGTATCAAGTAATTAGATGTTGTTTTGCATGGATTCCAATAAGCTCTGGATCAGGCCTCATTTTCCTAGCCCGTCCCTGCAGCTGTGCCGCTGCGGGTTGTGCTGGCAAGTGACTCTCTGTTCGGCGAATCCGCCAAGCTCCACAAAGCCGATAAGATTTCCTTCCTGTACCGCTGCGCTAACGTCTTCCCCAAAAACGTGCTCTTGCCTCGGTCGTGCTTGATTTCAGATTAAGACTTTGCAGAGCAAAATGACACGCGTCAGCTGAAGTCGTAAAGAAATTCAAGTCGATGCACTACCTTCCGCAGCAGGTGATCGCAGGCAGCGCGCCGCTGGCAAGTAGACCCTGCTCCGGAGGGTGCCAAGGCATCGGCGTGGCCCAGTAACACTCAGCTCTGCTGCTTAAGGGATGTCACTCTGCAGAACAGCCAGCGGCATGGCCTCAGGTTATATCAGCTGAAAAATGTAGCGATCTGTGATAGAAATTTGGGGAAATTTTTGAAAACAAACAGAAAACCATGCAGAGACTCTTGTGTATTTGGCTCACACCCACACAAAAATGGTTTCTGGAGCATGACCGTCAGTGAACACGGGGACTCGTCCGTACACACGTTTAATGCACGTTAACCGTTCTGTGCACGTTGCCAGAAAATACCTGAGACGACCTCTTGTCTGTGGGAAACCTTCCGTCAGAGACAAAGATCACTTTCCAGATGCTTTGATGTTGGCATATTAAATCTTAGCAGAGCCCTTATTTAATTAAATACATTATTTGTGTTTTGTGGGTGTAGCTGAAGAAAGTCTTCCCTGAGCATCATTAATGCCACCATGAAGAACAACAGAGTTTAAACCAGCAAAGACCATCGTGATAAACCCCTGAAATCAGAGATGGTCCCCAGTGATATTTTAGGAAAATCACTACTTCTCAGACAGCTGAGCACTCAGACATACTTGCTTAGCTCTAGGATGAAACCATGACACATCTAGTTACCGGTTTCCCAGACAAATTCGCATTCATTTCTAATTTAAACACTTTAGTCTGTGCTACTGTAACTTGCTCCTTTAATGAATGAGTCCAGACACATGAGCATACCAATGCTAGGAGTTTAATGGTAAATCTCTCTTTTCTGATCCTCAGGGAAGGACGTACTTTCTTTGGCAATTCCAGGGTTTACTTTGGGAGCTTCTAGTGACTGAACATTTGCTGTATTGCTTTGTACTGTACTAGAAAAGAGATGACCTTGCTTTCCATGCGTAGGAGTGGCCAGGAAGCAGGTCTACTCACTTTTTAAACTGGTATCTAATACAAACATTTCTGACGTGCTCTAGGAAGATAGTGGAAAGCAGTCAGCAACTTTTGGGTATCAGTTTTATTTGTTGTTGACAGTGACATTACTGTCTGTCCTGACAGCGTAAACCCCCCTTTAAACAAAATAAGGTTGCTAAGAAACAAAGAGTTATTCCCCTTTAATGCCCTTTACAATCAGCATTTATCTGAAAACATGAAATTAAGCCATGAGGCACTTGAAGACTGTTGCACTGCAACCAAAAAGCAAACTCATGGCTAGGCAAATTAGCAGAAGCAATGTGGATTTTACTGCCGTGTCATAGCTAGGACTCTGGCCAGTGTGTAATTACAACTTGTAAAGTTCCTTTACATTTTCTGGATGCTGTAGGAAATGTCAGGTAGTATCACTGTCATTTAGCTCGTATTTACTCTTTCCTTAAAATAACATTGACGTGAATTTCCAAAGGATGCTGCCAACAGGAGTGAAATTACTAAGGACCTATCAGTTCCACAGAAATTGTGCATCTTATGGTTATATATAGTTTAGCAACAAAAGTATTGATGCATACAAAAATTTGGTTTACCTGCAGGTTTGCATTTCAATATGATTGATGTGGCACAAATATTTACATACGTAAATTTTGTTTAAAAATACCCAGCTGTTGTTATGACTTGAAAGGTAAGTGGTTATGCTCAATAAAATATGCATTTTTTTTACTATTGTTTACTATTATGCATATTAGTACACAAGCAAGCTTCATCCGGCCTCCTACCTTTCACTAGATTCATCCTATGCTCATTTAAACCAAAAGCCAGCCTTTCTTCTGACCTCACTCAACTAGAAAGTAACCAACCAAACTTTTGTTTTAACCCAGTTAAACAGAAGGATTTTGCAGTCCTCACTGGAGGCCAAAGAGCATTGCAGCAACACAACTGCTGCAGTAGATATTCATGGCATTGATAAGATACCCACAGTGGAGAGACAAAAGATTTTTTTTCCTAAACCTGTTATATAGTTGTGAGTTGTGTGTCTTTAATCACTACCTAAACCTTGGGAAAATTATCCTCAAAAGATTGGACTTATCTTGTTTCTGGGTAGAAGTTACAACCGTGCTCTCAAACTGCAGCTCAGGAACATATTCTTGAAGGTTTAATTGCTTTTTAACTACTCACTGCAACTTAGGCTTTTCTATTCCGCATCCAGCCACAGCAGCACTGATGACTCCTTTCTTATCTGATCGCAGGCAAAAAGCAGCTTATTTCTGTTTCCACCCTTTCATCCCTGGTTTCTCAAATGGGGCCTGAAGACATTTACCTCTTCAACCTCATGTGATAATTACGCTGCTCAAGCTTAGTCAAATTTCCTTTTCCCAGTTCAAACTGGCCCCTTCCAGCATTGCCAGCTTTCCATAAACCCACGGCAAGGACCGCAGAGGTGCGCAACGCCCCGGCTCCCCGCGCCCTTTCCTTTTTCTCAGCTCCTGTGATCAAACTGGGCCCCAGCACCATCAACATTGTTCTTGACAACCTGTAAAATATATTTTTTTTTTTATGAACTCCATAATTTAGCATTTGAACAGGTCACATTAGCAACTTCAGACAAACAAGCACAGCTCAAAGAGACCTTCCCAGAGTCGTGCCGTCTGCCAGCAGCTTTCCAGTCTCAGTGCCAGCACGAAAAAAAGGCATCCTTTAATAAAAGAAGAAAAAAAAAAAAAAGTCCTGTGCATCTGCAAACTTGTCAACAGGGCACCTGGCATCTTTCCATCCTTCCTGCCCATGCCTACCCGGAGCCTGAAATATCCGATTGCAGCTGGGAAGGAGGAGCGCCAAAGCCACTTTGAACTCCTGGGAATGGCAGCGGCAGCACTTGGGGGAGAAAACAAAGCCTGGGCACAAGTGCGTTTTCATAGCAGCTGAAATGGAGGCATCTGACAACTGCCACATTCCCGGAGGAAATCCCGCTGAGCAGAAACTCGGTGCATGAGCTGGCTGTGCCGTTGCTCCGTGCGGTTCACAGGACTGGCATTTCTTTCAAACGCCCTTCATCGGTTATTTAAAATTCACATGTGAGGCTGACCTGTGCAACTCAGCACTACTGAAGCGTCTTCCTTTGCCGCTCCGCCTTCCAGATGCGAAAGCATTGCTGTGTGCAGAGTGCTTCTTTCAGCCGTATTGCATCTTTGCAGTTTCCAAATGAGCAGCAATTATGCTGCTCGCCAAGACGTGCATCTGGCATCACCCATTTATCAACATGTTGTTTAACAGTGTCTAAGCTAAAGACTGAAAGGCGCTTTCCTCTTTCATTAAAAAAAATGAATTCGAAATAACTTCCCAGGGTTCAGATGTTTTCTCTGTTTACACTGGTAATATACTTCCTGGTGATCTAGAGATCAGCATCTGGCCTTTCACTTTCACCCACACAGCCAAATATTTATCAGCAGACAACAAACACAACTTTAGACATACATGGATAATTCATATTAAACCTCAATAAAATGTAGCTGCTACCCAACAGGCAGTTTTGGAGAACTGTTTACTGTCAAACCTTACAGACAAAACTTTGTTATTCAAAAAAAAAAAAGCTCTAGATTTCAAATTAACTTGTATTTAATTAACTGAATTAAACAAGTTGTTTCCTTCATGAGCCCTGCCACTGCTCTTATCTTTTACTCCAGACGGCGATAGAACTGGAATTTTTTTTCAGTGTACAGTAGTAGGACCGTCAGCCAACACGTACATTTCACCATGCACTCCGGGAGAGAACGCTTATATGTACTTTTGTATTTCACAGTGTGCCCAGATTTTGGAAACCAGCCCACTCTCGCCTTCTGCTTTGCTTAAAACGTTAGGCTACAAAGCATCAATAAGCATCTTAAACTAAACTAATGTCTGCATGTCTTTATTTATAAATGTGTAGGCTCTCGCCAGGAGAGAAGAGAATCAGTAATATTGCTGCCATTTGCTGGTGTTTATATTTACGGTTTTTATTTTTCGGTGAGGGCTTTCCTAGAGCATTTTTCTCTCCCAGGTTTTAGCGCAGGCTGTGGTGGGCGCTGCGCGTAGCTACGTTTTCGCCCTGGCTGCCCCTCAGGCTGCCTGGGGAAGGTCAGCCGGGAGCAGGGGCTGGAGCCTCTCCCGGAGCCGGCACTATCCTGTCCCCAGCACTGCTCTGCACACAAATATGCAAAGTTTAATGAAGTCAGTGGAAAGACTCCTGCTGGCTTTGGTTAGCTTTGGATCCGGCTGTAAGTTAGGAAAGTTTGATTTTTGTTCCATTACTGGCCAGCAATAGTTTTTATCCCCCCCCCCCCCGTGTTGACAACATAGCTGCTCTTTAAACAATGACAGAACTGCCCTTTTCTGTCAAATGACCGGTTTGTCAGTAAGTTGCCCCACATGATGGCCAGGGAAGCATTCTAAGATTGGTATTAACTCAAAACGAGAAAAAAACATGCCCTTTCTGGTTTTGCGGACAAAGTCATTGACTTCAAGGGAATTGGGTATTATCCGATTATGCTTCGGATTCAGCGTTGTGCTAAAATACTGGTCTGAAATGGAGGATTAGCTGTTATCCTGCCTTTACAGAAGAGCAAAGCGAAGACAAGTTACAGTTTTAGAAAAACTAGGGAAGCAATAGACAAAGTTGCATTAATTTAATACTGGCAGAAGCAGCGTTAAGTCAGGAATTCCTCACTTCTGTGTCCCTGTTCCTCGCTGCCTCTGCACAAGCGGCATCGGACGTACAGATACCATACCACAGAAGCAAGCACACAGGTAGAGCGCAGTAAATCAGGATCTCATCCGTTTGGCAGGGCAAAGTTTAAAGAAATGTATTCCTGGAATCCAAAATAGAAGCCTTGAAAACAAGAGGGCAGCTATCAAGGCAGTTTGATTTTAAAGTTTAATGGTGATCATAGTCCTGAACATTAATCTGAGTAAGGTAAATACGTAAAGAAAGAGGATTAAGCAATTAAACTAATGTGTCTTTAGTTTTTAAAACAGAAATCCATTTTTCTACTAAAAAATACTGGCCTTGTACAACAGACATCATCTACATAGCCACATATCAGTGGAATTTGCTTTGAGTAATGATTTTCTCTGAGAACATTTTCTATTTATAAACCCCCTTAAGGCT
Source organism: Dromaius novaehollandiae (assembly GCF_036370855.1). NCBI lineage: Eukaryota > Metazoa > Chordata > Aves > Casuariiformes > Dromaiidae > Dromaius > Dromaius novaehollandiae. Next base: position 60,178,360 of record NC_088102.1, read on the forward strand.
TTTGCAATATGTTTCCTGTTCAGACATACCACTTAATCACCAGAAAATGACTCAGCCGATCAGTCCAGGCACTTCCCGGCCTCCTCGCAAACAGAGGGCTCAAAACGAGTGAGAAAGTTACAACCACGTTCAAAGCTCCGAGGGCTGATGTTTAAGCTGATTCTCTCTCATGTATCAGGAATACGTTGGAAGCTGTTCAGCTGGTTATTGGAAGCACTTAGGCGCTTGCTCAGCCAGGGTAGGAGACCAGTTCTTAGATAGCTCTACTATCTTTGTTTGTTCATTCATTCACTCACTGTGAAATGCTTTCCGTTGCGGTAGCTGTTGTACCACAGTATCATATTTCAAAAGCAAACAAACAGGCTTATGACAGAGATTTGTAACACGGATAACCCTCTTGCTGCTCCTCCTTGGGTCTGGGGTGGGCACTGTTATGAAGAAATGCTTCGTCGTTTCTAGCTTGTGTAAAAAACTGCCTGGGAAACGCAACCAAAGGCAGGACTGGATAGCATTGTCATTTTTGACTTTCTTTCCTTGCTAATGCACTGCAAATTTGTCAACTCTTGAATATCAGCAATATCTTGCAGTATTTCCTATGCACACAAAATAAATATTGTTTAAATATCCATCCATGAATGTCATCCAGCATATTCACCTACTGAAGAAAACAGAGGTGGGACTGGAATACAAACTACAAGCAATCTTGGTTCTCCTATCAAAAGCATTATCTACAAATAATTAAGAAAATCGTCATCTACAATTAAGGATAGAGCATCTGTCTAAACCTTCTCTGCATCTGCTACATTCATTATAGAAACAACCACAGAATTTATTCCGTGCTCCACAGCAGAAGAGCAGTAGAAGTATTTTCTTTTTGTCCCGTTGTAGAGGACCATACTTCTGCCATTTTCAACCACTGAGCTCAAAGCCGTAGTCCCACCTGCATGTGTGGCCTAACCTGTGTGCGCACACCAACAGAATAACAAAATATTCCTGTCCCTTTGGAGTCTCCTCAGGGAGGCAACCTGCAAGTAAACCTCAAATCTGTAATGCTTTCCCTACGGAGAAAAAAAAAAAAATAGTATTTTGCATTACACAGGGCAGCTTTTCATTTTGAGGACTCCCAGTACATTAGCCTATTTTTGCAGCTGGGGATGTTGAGGCTCCAGAAAATAGCTCGTTCACAGTCGCAGCGCAAGCCAAGGGCCAGCCTGGGAATGCAACAGGGAGCTTGTAACACCCAGCCCAGCTTCACCCTCCGATTCTGCGCCCCAGCCACCTGCCTCCGTTATTTTCAAGTGCAGACAGAGAGAAGGAAGCTATGGAGATTTTGCCCTAGTAACATCATACTTTTAGAAATCTATCTTTTAGATAACAGCTTCTTTTCCAGTACTTCCCAAATCTGAAGCAGGAAGGAATAATCATTCCTAGTTTGTGAGATCACAGTCCATTAAGCAGAAGAATAGTCATGATCCATAGTGACAAAATTATCATTTGATATTTAACTCTTTTTCCCCTGACAGAATATCCAGACTCTCTCTAATCCCAGTGGTTTCTTTCAAGCAGATTTTTAAAGCAAGTAGTAATGGACAGAGGAAGACTTTAAACATCTGTATACAGTGGAGGGCCTTCGAAATGAAACCTATCACTCAAGAGATATTACCTGGAAGAATTTAGAAGCCTTACCCAAAGAATATGCCATTTATGGGTAAATGCACAGCACGGCAGAACATGCCCCCTGCCTGATCCCGGGCCAAAAGTGGTGAAAAATCAGAGTGCCGAATGGCCCGGCGGGCGGCAGCGCCCTGATAAAGGGCCGAGGCCACATTCCTGCGCTATCACCGCCAGCCTTTCATCCGCTCCTGCAGCCAGCAGCACAGTGAGAAGCGGCTGAAGAACGCGTAAGGAGAGCTATCACAGAAATTTCTGGGGGGGAAAAAAAAAATCAAAATAGTGGCATGTTTTCAGTGACAAATGTAGCTTCAAATGTGTTAATATCCGTTTCTACTCTGATTTTTGCTCCAAGTATCTACCTTCCTATGTCACTGCAGGCTAAGCTTGGGTTCAGTGCAGAAAGTTAATAGAAGAATGAACTAGCGCTTACAAAAGCTTTGCACATCTCAGTATCCGCGTGGTGCTGTCATTTCTCCTGTCTCTGGATGGCATTTCTGGTTCCACATTTCTCTGCCCCGGGTATCAAGTGGTATTATGGCAATAAAGCTGTCTGTCAGCACTGCAAAAATTAGATATACTTTGCTAAGTCTCTGCTGTTAATAAGAAAAAAAAATAAGGACACAGGGCAGATTCTTAGGTGCAATATGCCTCCTTCATCTCTCTTTCTTGTGAGCTAAAGCTCTTTTGGCTGGTCCCCTGTGGATCAAGGTAACCTGACGTCTCTAGTGAAACAAGGATCCTTATGGCTGTACCTTATGCATGTGTTTACTGGGGGAGGGAAAGGCAGGTCTGCAGTGCCATCACAAGTTCCCTCCCCGACCCAGGGAAAGCGCATGTGACCGCTGCCCTATAGCTGGAAGAAGCTTTGATTTAAAATGTTGTTTTAAAATAGATTTGGACAACTGCCTAGGTCCAAATGCCTGGGGCTTTGCTCTGCAACAGAAGGAAAGGAGGGGAAAAGCACAGAAAGAAAAAAAAAAGAAAGAGGAAATTGGATTAAGTAGGAAACTCTCCAGTTAAACATAGGTGAAATAATTAAACTGAGACCTTGGCAAACTCCATCGCCTTTCAAGTTACTAGGAAATAAGGATTTGAAAATATACGCAAGTCAGCCAAGGTATAATTAAACTGTTTAACAATGCACCTTCTATTGAAGAAAAATGTACCATGCAAACATAGCCCTTAGACTAGAAAGGATGAATTGAGATGTATACAGCAGAGCCGATTTACTCGGGAGAGAGAGGAGCCCTCCCAAAGCAGCAAGTCAGATTAAAGCTCCTTCTTTGCCCCTGGAAAAGCTTCGGTGCCCCACGAGGGGATTTGGTCCTCCAACCTGAAGAGATGCAGCGTTAGCGCATTTTTGTGCATTCACTAACACCCAGCAAGCCTGTGACTTCAGCAGTGCAGGATCAAATCCACCTCTGGGCAGCAGGAACCAAATTTCCCGCAGGAGATGCCAGCCGCGTGCTGCGACACTCCCTCGGGAAGTGCTCCGGTACGGCAGGTGGGCACTCACGGTGAGGACGTGGGTGAAGCAGGATAAGTAGCCTATAAATGCAGTTATGCGATTTGCTGCAACTTTGTGTCTCTATAAATCAAAATAGATAAACATGGGAATGAGAAGAGCCAGGGAAGCTTAGGGTACAACCCGGCAGCCCCACGTGGCCAAAGCGGTGGTCGCGGTGACCAAAGCAGAGAAGTTTGTGCAATTACATCCAGCCAGCTGGGCGCTGCTGCCTTCTTTGCGGAGACACCTCATCCAGCAGTCATGCCTCTGTGGTGCGGAGTAAACCAATTAGCTTACATCATGCCTTTAAAAAAAATAAAAATAAAAAAAGGCACAGAAATTGACCATTAAGCCACTCAGGAAGCATTGCTTCATTTTAAAATCATTCACTAGTTCTGCTGGTCCTGATAAACTTCTGCATGAGCTGTTGTACGTGTGTGTATAAGGAGGAAATACCAGAGGAACAGAGCCACGTCTTCTACTGTTTTGACACATGTTGAATAGACCCTTGATAGCAGATGTTACTAATAATCAGTAGGAAATTAGGATTCAAAAGACAGACACAGAGATTAAGTTCTGCAGAACTTCGTCATCATGTAACTTGACTTTCTGACACACACCAAAATCTTGCCCATTATTTTCAAATGTGTACTTTCATGTTGCATTGCAGTATGTTTTAGAAATAATTCAGTCCTTATTTAAAAGCCTAAAATATTAGAGAGGCATCTGCTTACAAAAGAAGATTGTACCAAGAATTAACTTCCCTCAGAATAAAAAACCTGCTGCAGATTATTTGTGCTTTGAAGGTATCTCGCTTCCAATTCCAAATTTTGGATGTTGCTTGCTTGGTTACAGAGATGACAGTGACCTTTCCTGCGTACATACTTGAAGGCTGTGATAAATGCCAACCCTTGGATTAAGCAAACAGGTTAGCCTTCGTTAGCCTCTTCCTCCATAAGCACCAATCGCCTGAGTTCAAACTCACATTGTTCAAGTGATGATGCCTCATCAAGTGATTCAGGTCAGATTTTGTAAGTGATTTGGAGGCATCAGCATTTCACCACGTCGACTCCAATTAAAGCAAGGAATTTCACCAGAACAAGGACAAATCCACGTGGATAACTTAGAAGTAATTGAAGCTAACTAATCTTCTTTTATAACCACTCTTTCAGCCTATCATTGAACTACCTTTTTAGTATTGTTTCTTTCTTTTAGATCAGAATGTCAAATGTCCTTTGCATGATTGACTAATATTAGATCAAGACGAATATGTTTATTAGCCACACTTACAAATATACATGTCCATTGTCAAGGTGTATTGCCCATAAAATTATGTCAACGGTTATTAGTTATGTCACTATCAGTTGTTTGTTTTCCTATTACAATCCACCTCAGCCTTTGTCTGATTTTGCCTCTAGCAGTCTCAGGACAACTACTCTACATACTGCTCTTCATGATTCATACCTTTTCCCTGTTTAAATATTGCTACATTACCTATTTTTAGTCCATGACATCCTACCATCTGGGAGAAATCAATGCTACTGGGTCAAAAAAGTCTTTAACCATCCCAGCTATATTCTTTGGACTACTGGGGCACAAAGTTACAGACGCATCTTTGTGTATATAACCAAAGTAGGAATTAAAAACCTGGAGGGAGACATGCCGCCACACAATGCAAAAAGTCAATAGCAGAACAAGGCGACTTGGGTGTTTTGCAAGATGAAGCCCTGCTGCCAACACCTTGACTCCAGCAACACCTTTTAATAGCGGCGCCTGGTCAGGAGGCTTGGCAGGAATGGCAGAAATCCAGTCTGCAGTAAATAAAGGTGTGGGCAAGTATCAAAACATCTAGGGTGGTGACAGGATCAAGGTCTCGTGCTCTTCCACAAATGATAAAAAGAAAACATTCAAATGCCTGAAATACTGTTCTCAGATGAGAAGATGCAAAAATAACACATGCATGCTCAATCTGAAAGGATACAGTAGCTGAAAAGTAATTCCATATAAAGAAAAAATAAAATCGGTGGTTATATTTAGAAGGCCTTAGTGCCAGCTTTTTTTTTTCCCCCCCTCTTCTTCCCCATAATGAATTGTAGCCAACTCATCTTTCTAAAGATAAATAGTACCAAACAGGCAGTTTATTGGTCATGAGAAACAAGCCCAAAGACAGCTGAGACCTAGCAGAAAAACACAGTGAAAGGTTGCATTGGGTCATGTACAGTAGCCATGCAATTGCAAGAGAGCAAAACATGATATGGTGGATTTCTGTAACAGAGTTCGATCAAAGTAAATAAATTACTGTTTCATTGAGTTATCATGTCATTGACTCTTGGACAGTCAGTCCGGGTTTATCCTGCACCTAAGCCCATTGACCCTAGAACAAACAAATGTGACCCTAAAATAATCAAATTCAGATCATGAAGCATGACAAATAACATATTTGACTTGGAAAAGTAACAGCAATATTTGTCTTTTATGAAAAATTTAAATCTTGCAGTAAATTGCAGTTCCTGTTCTGAAAGTTTCTTATGTGTTAAGCATGTTCTTGTCCTATTGATAATCGGTTTCTGCACTTTCTCTATACAGAGGGATTCATTCAAGCAGATTGGAGGTCATTACAACTATTCATGAGAGAAGCCTGTTCACTTGGGTAAGCATTTTTTCTTGTCTCAAACATTGCTGACCAATATGCTGGAGGGGTAATACGTATGGAACTAAGCTTGTTGAGAAAGCCTTTCGTAAAAACATTTTTATTTAAAGTGACTGTGATCGCACATATGACATGACAGAAATTTTGCTTTGAGAAGCAACAGTAAGACCTGTGTCAGCTGGTCTGCTGGAGATGCTAAATTTAAACCAAGAAGCATCATGTTTATAGCATACATTAAAGACACCAATAACTCAGTATTTATTGGGGCTTTTGGCTCTACAGCTCCATTTGAAAGGAAGAAAGGTGCTTATCATAAGAGCAGATCTCCTGAGTTTTAATCCCGGTTCCTCACTAGGTATACTTGGTTCCTCTCCCATCTGCGACAGGATGCAAAAGTATTTAGAAATGTTTCTTCTATGTAAGAAACACCTTACTCATGTGATTACTGGGTTAAGTAGCACAGATTAATGATTGCAAAGTGCTTTGAAATCCTGAGATGAAAGGTATTGTGTAATGATGATGATTTTATGCTGTTTAATATCAATTTGTTCATGATGATGTCAGATAATGAGAGAGGAAATGGTCTTAAGTGAGACACTCAGTTCTGGCAAGGGAACCTGTATTTTGGCTGCAACAAGTTTTCCACGTGGCGTAACTACTTTACAGGCCCTCAGCTTCTTCACCACAAAATGGTAATAAGATTCTTTTCTTGCGCTGGCAAAAAGCAAAACCAATGAGTGTTTGTGGTAGATGCAAAGCTCCTTGGATGGAATAGCCACATGACACATGGCAACAAGATTATCCTCATATGAGGCAAGACAACATACCGCTGCAGTTCTGGGATAAATTGCAAACCACATGGGGGAGAAAAGAAATACCTTCATTGCATGCCTAAAGGCTCCCATTCTACCCCATTGCCCACTTTAACTGGGCCACCAGTTTTGCTGCTCTGTTAGCAGGTTTTTCACACCCAGAAAAAAGGACTTGCCACACAGATGATTTTACCCCTAGTCTCCAATCCCCTGGATCACATTTCAGGAATAGCTCATGGTCATGAAGGGAAGCCTCTCCCCTTGTAGGTCATCCCAGATCTCTCAGCAGCTGGTGGAGGAAAAGCCATCAGGTCCCTCCCTCCACAGTTTCCCCTGCCCTGCGCACCACCTGCGAACAAGGGGAAGCGAGCCTTTCCAGACAGGGGAGGCAGGGCAGGCAAATGAGAGTTACGGACGAAAGGGGGAAGGGAGAAGACCGGGGAACATTTCTGCACCACCACTGGGAAAAGGGTTGCAACATTTCCCCCTTCATTTTCTGACAAGAGCCTGATACCTACGAGCTTCTGAGGCACTTTAAAGCATAATGGTGTCTGGGAGAGGGCTTGGCCTCACGGTGAGCCCTGGGCACAGCCCTGGCAGACACCGCTAAAAACACTGCATTTCTCCACAGCATAGCCTCACACAGTATATAAGTAAATATATCTCTGTGTGTATAGCCACACAGAGGAAATATTTACACTGCTAAGCATTTGGGTTATGAACACATAAGTAAAAGGAAGGCTACTGGAGCCACTGTAAATCACGAGAGTTAGGCTGGTATAAGTGCAATGAGCATGCACGACTGCACCCCATGCCCTGGGGGACACTGGGCCGCACTTCGGGGGAAGCCCTGTCTTCAGTGAGCACCAGCAGCACCTTAATCCCTTTAGCCCAGCTCCAATACGCTGATCAGTGCAATCTGGGGCAGGCCTCAGAAGTTGCTAGGTCAGGCTCTAATACTCCTTCAGGTCATAATCCTGCAAAGATTTAACATTTACAAATAACTTTATCATGTGAGCAGTTAACCAGGATGCTGGAGGATCAGGGTCACAACCAGAGCATTCAGCAAATTCCCCCTCCCTTGTATCCATCAAGGACATAGCAGAAACAAGAACCAAGCAAAAGCAGACTCTGATATAACCTTGTCCTGAGGGACATGAAGCCCTGGAAGACTTATACCTCAGCTTAAGTTCACCCACACTGTTCAGTCCTGTCAGCTTCAAAGGGCTTTAACCAGCATGCAAACCTGAGCGCATCCAGCAGGGACCTAGGCTGTAGCCCTCACTTTGGACACAAACATCCTGCACTCTGCCACAACCTGCTGCCTAATTTGCTGTTTTTCCTCCTCTATTTCCAAACCACAGTTCTTTAACTTTATCCACCTAACCATGAGGCAAAGGACACTGCTACATACATTTTCTCTGCTCTTCAATCCCACCTGGATACTCCAGAGCACAAATGCTGCAAGACCTTACCTGTAACAACAGCCAAGGAAAAGACAGAAGCAAAAGACCCACAGGAGAGATGCTACTCTGTAATTTAAAAGCTAAGCAATGAGCACTTATAGCCTTCAGCTGAGCCAAATTACCCAGCCCTTGACACCTCCAAAACTTTGGCTGTGGATCTGGCCTTTTACACTCTGTGTAAAGTGCTGGCAGTTTAATTTGAGGAAAAACAGTCTGAATAGTGAACAGTACAAGTACTACATGTATAAAAGAACAATCCCTAGCATGTGTTAACAAGAACCTAATTTGATGCAGAATCTGTCCTTTATTTATAAAATCAATTGATTTTTTTCTATAAACCACATGTAAGGAATACCTTCTCTATTAATAGAAATACTTGGCATGAAGGCTTTCTTAGAAGTTATCATTTCCTATCATCCTTTATGGTTCGTTTCTAAGTTTCATGATGGGTCAGCTCTCTTTCATAGGCTGCAGTGTTATGATGCCTGTAAAACTGAGGTTATGAAATGCAAACTGTTCTACAGCAGCTCGTCCCTGCTGTCAGAGAATAGCCTCCACAGCAAATACACAGCTAAATATGTCATCTGAACTTGTATATTGATTTCATTCCTGATAAACAAGTAAAAGCCTCCCTATCACTACAGAATGTAGTGATGTACAAAATTGAAGGTTTTGAACAAGCTTTCAGTGGAAAGTCATTTTAAGTATTAATATGGTATTAATAGCATTAGTAGTTAGGTCTTAAAAAGCTACAGAATTCAGAAATACAGTAGCAGTGCCTAAATGAGCAAAATAAGTCATAATATTATAATATACATCTCATTTCTAAATACTTTTTTACATTTAGTGTGTTGGTCGTTCTTCAAGGGCACATATGCACTTAAATGCTTGCAGAATCAAGGCCTCAAATTGTCCTTTTCCAATATTTTAAGCAAGTTTCTACAATTTAGTTTAGACAAAAAATCAAGGTTCTAATTATTTAAATTTCTTCCTATACTATGTGACAGAAGAGGCTAAAGAGATACTATTATTTAGTAAGGAAAATACAATGTTAGATTAGGACAGGAAATCTGAATGCTAATATATTAATTTAAGATAAGAGTGACATGGTACAGAAAGGTTGTTACTTCCAAGCCAGATGAGAGTCTGGAAAGAAACAAACCCAACCAAAGGAAATCTGAAAGTTTTTTTTTGTTTGTTTGTTTGTTTGTTTGTTTTTTTTACATGTAGTAACAAATTTATCTTAGGATTTTTTTTATAAATGCTATTTTTCAGACACAATGTTTGTTGCAGGGGGTTTCCAGGAGCTAAAGACCGTACGCATTAAGTAGGCTCAGATATCCCTGGCGTAGAAAAACTCATAACCAGGAGATTATTTGACCAGCCTGTAAAAACAGATTTTGTTTTAACAGTCATTGGCTAAATTATTAGTTGCATTTGTGAATGTTTCGAAAACTCGCGTGTGTCCAAGCTGTCAGTCAGCGGTGTGACTACATACTTATAAAATTGCTAATTCAGAACTGTCCAGTTAATACAGAAAGCCTGTCATGTTGCTTATCTGCTAATAACCAGCAAACAACCATGTATGAAATGTCACCAAACCCAAGCATGCTAAAATCATGGCTCAGGCCCCTAATCAGAATTTTTTTTCACAATAAATCTGCTTTTAATTTGCTTTTTACCTTCTGAACTTTTCACATGCAACCCAGTAGGTTAAGTGTTTTTCTGCAACAACAAGAGCCAATTGCACCGATTGATTTTACTGCACTTAAAAACCCTCCCGACAACGTAATTAACGCTCCTTTGGCATCAACATTTTTAAATAAGTGTGCATATTGAAGTGCATCCATGCCTGAAGCCAAGCTATGGCGTTACTGCGGTAAGTGGCAATGCAAAATAGCGGGAACGGTGGGCAGATATGTCCATGCCCAGCCCCTGCCCGGCTTTCCTTCCCTCGGAGACTTTCCGCTGCCCTGCTGCGGGAGGTGGACGGTGCTCTCCGGGGCGGCCGGCGCCGGCCAGCGAGGAGCCTGGCCCGGGAAAACCAGAGCCAGGGAAAGCCAGCGCCTCGGGTTAGTGCTGCCTTTCCCCTGCCTTAACCTCCGTAACCAAATATCGAAAGGAATGAAAACAAACTGCGCGGCACTCGTCAGTGCGCACGTTTTCTGTCCTCAGCAGCACATTTTGTAGGTCACCGTTGGGGCAGCGAAACATAACACGGTGTTCCCTCCCCGCTCCCCGTCACACACCCCTTTTTAAATTTGAAAACAGGTATCTGCTTTCAAGCTAAATACTTCTAAGTACTGGATTTCACATAAAAGAAGGTCACGAGCTGACTCATCAGCAGCCATCACAAAGGTGTTGAAGATCCCGCGCAGGATGTCAGATCAAATAAGGTGCGTGGATGCCAGGTACAGAGCTGGTCACCTCCCAAGAAAACAGGTGTATCTGCTCCTAGGGTTTGCCGTGATTTACGAAGCAGCAAACATACTGCTCCCGGGCAAAATGCCCTGGGCCTGATCCTGCACTGCTTATCGTCTGTATGCATCTATATACGTCTTTACACCCTGTGCAGAGTAAATCGGAGGAGGGGGATATGCCCCTTGGTGCAGGCAGAAGCACCCGTCAGGCAGCGTTAGACGAAGACCCACCGTGTTCGCTGAAGGAGGAAGGGTCATTGCTGAAAAGAAGATGTCTAAGAAACAGCTGCAGAGACACCTTTACCCAGACAGTTTCTATCCCAAACTTTTAAAGGATAGAAAAAGTGTCCTTTGCAGTTACTATTTGGCACCACCAGCTGGATGCTCTGAGAAACTAATTTCTAGATTTTTACTGCTTGAAACAGGAAACAGCAGCATGTAACCTCATGGCTCAGGGTCCTGCACGTTGTTCTTCTCTCGCTGGTAAAGCGGCTGCTGCAAACGCCCGGTGACTCGGGCGCGAGAGGACGGCCCTGATGAGTTTTATCTGTTGTGTCGAGCAGCAGTCGAGTGAAATCTCGGAAACACTGGCGGGTGCCCACCTGCGCGCCGCGTGCTCCCGCGGGACGTCGTGCCAGCTCTGTGGGTATAACGTACACCAGCTCCGTGGGTATAACGTACACCGGGGTCCCAGGTGGAAAGGGATCCCCCGGGGCGGCTGAGACCGGCGGCTGAGACCAGGCGGTGCCTGGTGGGGGCTTGCCGTGGGGCGCCTGGCCGAGGCAAGGGCAGACTTGCCCTTAGTGATAAGTGCTTGGCATATACACACCACAGGTATGGTACCTGGGGGGCTCGATGGGAGCAAAACACCTCGTTTGGCTGAGGCCGGGTACGCCTTGCTCTGCCCGAAGGATGCAGCAGGGAGGGAAGGGCGAGGAAGCGCCCCGGGCGGCAGCGCCGGGCCCCGTGGTCCGCGGCCAGGGCTGGCGATGGAGAAGGCTGGGGCAGGCTGAGTCAGCCCGAGCAAGCAGTGATTCACCTCGGGTCTTCTGGCTTTTGGCATTCAGATCGCGTAAAACCATGGGATGACTCAGTGCATGGTGCCAGTCCCTTCACAGCAGTCACCGTGGACAAGACGGGTCGCGCTGGTGGAGCGAAAAGCAAAGGCTGAAAGGGAGCGAGAGGTGTTCACAACAGCTCCTGCTTCAGTGGAAACATCGCTGCACCTACAAGCAAATAAACTATAGACTTTGGCACAAGAGGGGCCAAGGACCGGAGCAGCAGGAATGCTGCAGGTCGAGATTAATGTGCATTGGCAGAGCTACACGGAGAAACAGGCACGGCACCTGTCTCCACCGTGCCTGTCTTGGGCTTGTGACGCTAATCTCCTCGTTTCATAACCACTGCCTTCAAACCTGTTTTAAAACAACACCTTGTAAATCGTCACGTAAAATATTTCGAGGGAATCTTTGCTAAGAAGAAACACCATGCACACATGTGACAAGCTAGAAGCAGCAAGCAATACATATCTATAAATGTCTTCATACACACAGGATCTTACCTATTCTTAGAGAGAGAGATATATATGTGTGTGTGTATAAAATATGTATGTTCCACATGTGTTGATAACAGGATAAGCATTAAAATGAGTGACCGGGGAGAAGAGGGTGTTTCACAATCCCGGTCAGCCGAGGTGCTGCGCGGTTCCTCTCTGAAACCCTTCTCACTCTGTAGTTAAAACCCCAGCATGTGCCGCAGCCTGGATTTGAGATAATTCAATTTTGTTCATGTAGCAATTCCTAGCTTTGGTGACATGCTGAGCCTGGCTTGCAAATATCAGAAATAGGCCTCTGATTAGTTAGATGCCGTCATATTATTCAACCATCCTTAAATAACTATTACACTATTTCAGCCACTAATCCTTTCTGAGAAAGAGAAGTAAAAAGAAAGGCATTAATTGGGTGACCATTACGTGAGTACTGTACTTTCTTTAGGACCGAATGTACTGAGGGTTTTGCTATGCTGTATTCCTTCCCAAAATATTCCTCACTAAACTCTGGTTAGTGTCAGAATTCCTACTGATTTCAGGTGGTCTAGGAGCAAACCCTTCTTTTTCATCAGCTAAGAGCAATTCCCTCAAAAAGACAGGAGAGAGAGTAGATACAGGATTTTTTACTGTCTCAAGTCAGGATAATACTGTATTTTCGCATTGTCCTTGTGTGTTTTATCTGGAAGAAGATAATGAATATTTTACAAATACATCACCTTTCAAATCCCATATATCCCAAATAAAGCCTGAGATAAGCAGGAACTCTAACTATGAGAAGGACACGTCAAGCCTGAAACCTTTTCAGTGCTTTTCATTTCTCTTTAAAACTCATTCAGAAAATCCATAGGCAAACCGTCAGCGGTATTTTAACTTGTTTAGGCATATTGGATCCAGTATGCACTTTAGTGAGAAAAGCGGAACGGTCTGTCATTGAAAGACCACATTAAATATCATATATATTTTTATAACGCCCCTTGAAACACCACATTAAACACTGTATGTATTTTTATAATGCCCCTGTAAGATCTGAAATAATTTTACAGATATTAGGAGGTTTCTACTTTTGCTGTTTTCTTTCAGGAGAACAAGCAAGTGTGCAGCTGCCATGAAACCAGAGTGACAGGCAGCGTCCTGGCAGCAGAGCAGCGTCCGTGGCCCGGGGACACCCGCTAGATGGGGATATTTCCATAGGACGCTCCGGGCTGCCGCTGGCCTCCCCAGCAGGACAGTGTTGGTGCACTGCCGCGCAGCTGTGCCAGTGCTGGCTCGTATCCCCATTTCAGATTCTCAGGCTTTGGATAGGAAACTTGTTATAAATACTAACTCAGAGTAGCAACACGCTGTTTGCGTCAGCCTGGGGAGTTTTTCCCTTTGAAAGGGCAACGGATCCGACTCAGTTTTTAAGTCAGGATCAGTAGATGCACTTGTGCCTTTGTATGTGCACACACATATACATACCTGCACGCACAGAAGTGTTTCAGAGCCTAAATGCAGCACAGATCCTGCTGCTGCTTAGCTGGAGTGGGTGCTCCAACACCCTTTTACAGTTCGACACTTCTTAGATATGCAAGGTGTCAGGCACAGACTAATTTTTCAAAGGTCCTTAAGCATCTGGTATCAATTAAGCTCTTTCCAATCTTTTAAAAAATATTAAAAGTTTGTCTGAAAATCAGACACTTTGACTTCTTATGTGCATGTGCTTATGTGTATGGGGTGTATAAAAGAGGAGAGAGAGGCCTCTAGGGTATTAAACAGTCACCAGTTGCCGTGAAAATACACTAGTGTGCATTAATGCTGTTTTCTTTTTGAATTTCCACTGGGTGGTTTCTCAGGACTCCCTAAAACTGCAGAGGCTGCAGACATCAACTAGCCTTGGTGATTAATCTCAGGGAGCGTGGCTTTTCCTATCTGGTACTCTTAGTTCTTTGAAAAGCAACACTTTTCCCCAGTTTTAATTGTCCATGGCTTACTTTCTGCTGTATGTGTTCAGCCAGGACTGCTCTATGTGTAGGACCCTTTTCTGCAGCCCAGTCCTTTTTGCAGTATGAATTTGGTCAGTACTTCCTATGCAACGAGGTCCACAAAGAACAGGGAGTTACAGAAATGCTGAGCTTTAGGAGGCTCTATTTTATGTACAGGTTTTAACTTGTGAACTGAAAATTTCTCTCGTTTCCGCCCTAGTGATTTGTTGCACAGGTTTGGGGAGCTTTGGGGATCTGCTAGACCCGCTCACCTTCTGTTTGCAAGCACACCACACCTACTGGTTTGGTAGTTGGACCCCAGGACACCATGGCCCATGCCACGGCATGGACTCACCCTAAAAACATTATTGCCATTAACAGTTTATTCTCTGCTGCACGCAAGCTGGATGGGAGCACAGGAACCCACGCTCCGCTATCAGCAGGGCCGCGCTGCTCTTTGGTTTGTCGCACCCCTTTGCCGTTGCACAGATAGCTGGGGATTTTTGCCAGCTGCGTGTAGCTCTTGGCTGTCATTTGAGAAATAACTCAGCTGGTGCCTGGGAAAAGTATGCGGGGATGATCGACCAGAACAGGTTAACTCCTTGGTCTCTGCTGTATTTCTTTGACACAGCTAGCTTTCTTCTAATAGTAGCCTCTACTACTTCAAATTCTCTGAAGTGCTTTCCTTTCTCCCCGTCCCCATTTGTTTATTCTGAAGTATTTCAAATGGCAAATTAGAGGTGTGCATTAAGCATGAGTGTATAACAGGTGGAAAAAACAGCTTAGGGCCCCATCCCAATTACTTAGCTACGCCGTGAGTAAAAATTTACAAGAAAGCTGGCAATTTATCCCCAGTTTGTAGTTTTCCTGAAATCAACTACCACTTCATAATCCATGCAAGGTTAATTCCTGAGAGCTTTCTGGCATCAGAGATACAGCCCAGTGGAAATGCCAGAAAGAGGTGTCCAAGCAAAGCCCTTTAATCAACTAAATCAAGTTTTTGTTATAGGCAAGATGGGTGCTCTTTGTAAAATCATGTTTTCAGATAAGTGTCTGCTGCGTATCTTTGTTTGTAAGTAAATAGATATTTCTTTTAAAGATAAGCCACAGTAACTTAAGATGAGTGGGGCTGTGGCTCCAGGTGCCCCAGGAGCTTGTAGGGCAGCTTGCTGTCATTTGCAGCAGAATATTAGTCACTGGAAAGTGCTTTTCTCTTACAGCTTTGCTGTGTTTCATGCTGCAACTGTGACCCTTTTTATCTTTTATAAAAACAGTAGCAGTATTATGGTTCATGTTGTTCAACAGCAATTCTCATTTTCACAGTACCTTGTCACACAAACACATCTTTATGCTTCCACATTTTTCCCGCTGGCAGGAGGGAGAAATCATTTTAATCAAATGAGTGCAGAACCTGCAGGAAAACCCTGTTTTGACTGTCATTTAAAAGCCAGCCCCCCCAGCTGAGTAACTCCGGAGGGCCAGGAGTGAGCCCCGTGTGCTGGACTGATCCGTCCTCAGCCCAGGCCTTCCAGCCACCCCTTCTCTAACCCTCCCCTAATTTTATATACATCTATCCGTGCCAACTGAGCCCTGAAAGAGAATCAGGAAAGAAACAAGAGAGGCTGTGACTAAAGGCAACACCAGGAGTTCACATGCTTCTTTTACCTTTCGCTTCATCTTGAGAATATCCCAGACTGAGGCCTGGACACCATGCTCATGAAAATCCGTTAGTGGAGCAGTATAGGTGTGCTATG
Organism: Dromaius novaehollandiae; assembly: GCF_036370855.1. Classification (NCBI taxonomy): domain Eukaryota; kingdom Metazoa; phylum Chordata; class Aves; order Casuariiformes; family Dromaiidae; genus Dromaius; species Dromaius novaehollandiae. Next base: position 60,194,153 of record NC_088102.1, read on the forward strand.
CTAATGCTTCTAGCTTAATGGCACGCTTTTTCTTTCCAGGAACAGGCTGAAAATGAAGCAGCCAAGGAGAATAAAGGAGGGCTCATTCAACACAAACGTGTACAGGAATGACTGACCAGTCAGTAGAAGCATCTCTATGCAGGAGCTGCCAAAAAGGTACAGCATCATAATTGCTAAAAAAAATGAGAATGAATTAAATAACATAGTGGCAAAAGTAGATAACTTATGATGCAATCCTGTTCCTTCAAAGGCTGACACAGATCTGTGTGCATGCGTGCAGATTTATGTAATTGCACCGTAAACACGGGGCTTTGTCAGGCTGGCGCTCATACGGATGGTATGTGTTACACTGGTGTATATAGACCATCAGCCTGCTCCTAATGAAGCCGGGCATGACCCCATCGCAGAGTGCAAGTCTCACCCTGCAAGAGCCCTAGGAAAAGAGCGAGGGCCCAAGTATTTCAGAGACCAGAAGAGACCTACTTTTTTAGAAGCAAAAGTGAACCAATAACTTTGCTTTCCCCAACATGGGCTCTCTCTTCCCCCGATGAGGTGACTGAGGTTATCGCGAGTGACCTTGGCCACAAGTTAAGGGGAGGTGACTTCCAGACAGGCACCACTCACTCGTGTCAGCTCTTTTGTCGAGAAAACACATCTCAAAAAGTCATAGGAAAACCTGTGCTCCGCTTACCATCCAGCTTTTCAAAAGTGAGTTAAAACCTTGAGATAGCTGGCTTATGAACCAGTCCTGTGGCCTAAATGATGGCAATACTGGAGCCTTCTGGGAAACAGGACAGAAGAGGCATCTGCCCCTTGACACGTCCATGATTTAAGAGCATCAGTCGGGGTGATAGGTGAGGTTTTCTCTTCCCAGCTCTGCAGGAAGGCCTGCAGCATGCAGGAGGGAGAGATGGTAACTGTGCGAAGCTCTGCCAGGTGGCAGGGCAGGAAATGCCCCATCCCTTGACAGGCTGATTAAAATGATCAATAACACTTAACACTTTCATTATTTATAGTCTTGTGCTTCACCTGCTTGCCCAGTGCATAAAACCTCCAACTCTGTCCCAACAAAGATTTCTATTTTCTTTTTAAAAACCACTGAAAATACACTGTCCTTTTTTTTCCAGAAACTAAACAGAGATTTATTAATTGTTACCCTGTTTTATTACTAGAATGTTTTTTGGAATACTTAAGAATATATCAGTCTTTAATACGCCCTGGAATACTTAAGAAAGTAGAGTACCCTGGCAGTTTGAAATCACATATACATCACAGAAGGGATGAGGGATACAGCATGCTCAGAAACTGGGTTTTGCTCTTGCAGAACTTGACAGCTCAATAACATCGTGAAAATCTTTGACTGGAGACCTGGGTAAGCAGTACCTCAGAGAGACAAAAAAGGATGCAGTCTTGTGAAACACAGAAGCTGAAGTATAAAGCCTTTATTCCTGCTAAGTAACGGTGTAATCTTCCCAGTCAGCTTTAGGTGACAGGGCTGCCCACCTTAGGCTGTGTGGGTCCAGAAAACAAGGGAAAACTTAGCTCACAAATCACAAGGCAGTTGCCTTAACATATATAAGAGTAAGATATAAAAATTACTGTCATTACCAGAGCAAGGTTCTCTGCACACTCATTGGACCCTTTCTTCTGAGAGGGAGAAAACTGAAACTACTTTGCACACACCCATAGGTAGATGGATGCAGTCCTTCACCCAGGGAACTACAATTCTATAGTCCTGCTTTTCATTTGCATAATTCCTCATTGTCCAGCCATCCTTACAAGGTAGAAAGAAAGGTATGCAAGAATTTTAAAATAATTACATACTTTCTTTGCTTTTCACTCAAAAGCAGAAACAGGTTAAATTATTAGTAGGCATAGCAGACAGCATACTAAGATCAACTGAAAAATATAGCATACAAATTGATTAGTCAAAAAAAATTACATTTAAATACCTTGAAATACACAAGGACTTTGGAGGGGAATGTAAATTATTTCCGTTATGAAAAAATCTGAGAATTGAAGAGAATGATAGTAACTAAACAAAATAGAAATGGGACTACATTTGGTTAAAATAAATACGATCAAAACTGAAATATAGCAGGAAAGTATGACTTCAAAGTCCAATCTCAAACCCCCAGACTTATTCAGGAGAACTATCCCACAAGGGCTTCCTGTCTGAAACGCACAACCAGATGGAGAGAGGCGAACTGGCATTCGCTCCCTGCTCACTAACACAAGGTGTCCCAAACCCACTGCTTTATTCCCAAATTGCCACCCAAGGGTCGCTGCTGTCCCTCCCTGCCCGCTGTGGTGCAGTCACAAGTCTTTAGCAGGCTGGAGCAGAAAGGAGGGAAATGGCAAGCTGAATTTTAGGACAGTCTGAAACAGAGGGCCCGCTCTGGACCTGGTCTCTTGGAGGCATGCTGGCCAGTGTCAGCAGAGACCCTCACCGGGGCAGCAGCAACGTGACGCCAAGGGAAGAAAAGCAGAGACTTGCACAGGGGTGGTGGGGTGGGCAGCACGCAGGTAGCTCTGAAGGAAGAGGGTGGTCGTGACGGCTGTGGGGCTGGTCTGTCCAGGTGCTCAGCGGTCTGTCCAGCCTCTGACACCTTGCACAGCATTGCCCTCACAAGGCTTTCAACAGCCCTGTCCGTGCAAGGGCTGGCTCCTAACGCCAAAGTAGGGCACACAGATCGAAGGCCCTCAGCAACCGATATTGTCCGTAAGGGACAAGGCTATAACCTGTACCCTATTTGCAGAAAGACGCTCCAAGGTGCTGAAACAAAAACGCTGCTCTTGGAAGACTAACAGACTTCCAAAAACCAGAGAAGCCACATTGTTCAGAAATCAGAGGGCTCCATAGGTGAAAGAAGTTATCTGAGGCACTGACCAGTGAATGATTTGCTCACCCTGAGCAAACCCGCAGCGCAGACGAGACCTCGGTTGCACCATCTCTGCGTACTCGTCTCACACCTGCTTGGCCCCCATTAGCTCATCGCATTAGAGCAGGATCTAGAAAGTTGACGTGACTTGTTTTGCTGCAGGCTGACAACCATATTGATTTGTCAGTTTATTTCAAAATAAGGCTGGTAGTTGTATGCCTGTGTCTGAATCAGTCACTGATTGCCTGGCTCCGTTAGGCACATCTTTAATGCTCCTTTCGGTCCCTGGAGTTCTGTCTTTGGTACTTTGCACAAATGCAGCAATCCGGTCACTTCTTTTGTCCGTTCATTTATTTTAAGCTAATTGCAGGCGTTTCTTCCTCTTTTGTGCAGGACCATACTAAAATGGCTGTCATTAATGCTTTTCAAAAGTTCTTGATGAATTTTATTTGAAAACACTATATTCTCTCCTTTCAACAATTGCTCTTTCCACAGTTCATTTTTTTAATTTCAGTTGTCCCCTATGGCTAAGGAATTTGTTGCTTTTCTGCGGGCATCATGACCTTACTGGTTTTTGTTTGTTTCAAGATTAGTCACATCATCACTCTTTGTTTCTTTCAGTTGTTCTGAGAGCCTCTTTCCAAATCATAAATTTGCTACTACTATGTAAACTTCCTCCAGCTATTCTTCCTTTTCTTGCCTTTGCACAGAATATCAGCAACAAAAACTGTCTTCAAGGCTTGCTGCCCACTGGCAAGGCATATTTTTGTAGCTTTCAGACTCTGTGCAGAAGCTAGAGACTTGTCAATAATGTTTTCCAACAGTCTGTGAGCCACATATCTGCTGATAACATTTGTGGCACCTGGCAATGACGGCAAGTCCTCCCTCCTCCCTTCGTGCTGCACTGGCGTCAGCGCTCAGCCGCTCCTTCTGGCTGCCGTGTTGCACCATCTGCTGTTTGTAAAGCATCTCCTTTCAGTGTTTAGCTGTGGTTTCTTTCTAATGATCAGTTTTAGCAGTGTTTAGAGGACAACGGCAACCCTCATGTTCTGGGAGGTCTTGCCCAGATTGCTTTCTTGGTACCACTCACTGTTTATTCTCACAGCAGTCATAGCAGTGCAGCAATTTTTTTTCCATATGCCACCCTTCTGGCACATTTCCTCTCTCCTTTGGGTGCTTGGCGATGTTAATGTCAGCATCGCCCAGATTTTATTTTATACAGGACTGATGGCTCCGGTTCCTAAGGCGTGACTATTTGCTTTTCACAGCACAGTAGCACTCTGGCCCACTCACATTTAAGTGCTTGAAAATAACTTGCAACATAAAGTATTTGCTGCAATTTGGTAGTTTGCTCATTGCCTCTGCACCTAATTCTAATTCTGAAGTAATGTAGGAATTACTCCATGAAAAGTAGAATTATCCTTCATACCAAAGTTACACAGAGATACTGGATTTTTTTAATCAATAGAGATACTTATAAAAACTTTCCCATGTAAATGACCCCATCTCAATTTTGTTATATTAGTAGATCTACATTTTTATTATATAAACAATGAAAATTTATTTTCACAATCTGCCAGAGATATCATGGTCCATTACTTTAAATTTTAAAACACTCTGAATTTAAAGGAAAATTGTTTTAAAATATTTTTGTGTGTATAATAATTTTTTATTAAAGCTAATTAATCATCATAAAAAGCTATTCATCAAAGCATCATTAAAGCTAATTAATGTCCCAACAGATTGCAGGTGACATGAATTTACAGGGGGAAATACAGTGATATCTTTTAAATCATATTCCATATGGTCTGTCAACTTTGACCTTCAATAGGCATTCGAGTAAGTGTCTTGCCAGAAGGATGGTGGAAAAAAAGGCTAGAAAATATCAGCTGAATACACATTCAACACAGTGTGCTGTTTTCAGTTCTTTCATCTTATCTCAGAAAGTGCATCTCAGAATATTTATGAGACTGTTGCCAGCTCTTGCAATTTGTTGTTGTTGTTGTTGTTGTTGTTGTAAGGGTGTTGGAGCCAGAGATGCCAGAGCTTGCAGCTCTCTCCCAAATGTTGTTTTTAGTGGAAGCTCACTCTGATGCTTCCCAGCAGCCAGGGCACTGCAGGGGGAGGTCCATCTCCCCTCCAGAGCAGCAGGAAGGGCAGCTGGGCTCCTCTCCTCTGCCTCTCCCGACTTCTGGTGGCCTGTGAGGGGGTCCCTGTGGTCCACCGCCCTCTCCTTTCCCTGTGCCCTCCCGGTGTCTCCAAACATAAGTGCCAAGGTGGGTTACAGGTGGGCATTTTTTCATCAGAAAAGGAAAATTGCATGAGAAACAGGGTGAACTGGTTTCCATAGAGCCAGTTTTCGTGCGTGAAGGTGACAAGGTAGCCCCTTCCCTCACTGCCTCGGCTCCAACGGCCACCTTGCAAAGCATGCAGCACAGGGAAACAGTACGATAAAGTAAAAAAATATAGCCTGGAATAGCTGGATCGTTTCATAATGATTCACAGACTCAGATAAGGGAAGATTGAGGGACGACCTGTTTTTTCTTAATGAGGTACATTTTGTTGTTCTGAATCATTCAATGGCTTTTTCTTGTGTACATTAAGAAGGATCATATGCGAGTTAAAATATCAGTGTATTAGTGACTTTGTACTTGCACTAGCCATTTTGAAGAGACAGTCAGCTGAAAAAACTGGAAAGTCATAGTTCAAGAAAATGGATTAGGGCATCTTTAATTTATGAATGTAAAAGTCAGATCTTTCAAAATGACAGATTCATATGTTTTTGTAGCCTCAGGGAAGTAGCCAGCTGTGAATGGCCAACTTGTATTGCGAGATTTCTGCTTTCTTCTCTTATTTAATACACAAACCTATTCACCATAACAACCACTAAAAATGTGTGGCACACAACAGTAAAAAAAAGGCAATATCCATCCTTGAAGGAATAGTTATTCAAGCATGCTTTAGGTCCACAATGAAAAAATGGACAAAATCCCATAACTCAAAATATTGGAACTGTTTTTCTCTCACATGGGTATCATAAGAAATCTACTAAAAGCTGTGAAAGGAAGGTATGATGCCCAATTTTAGCTTGAATTCTGTTGTGTCTCTTGCAAAGTAAATGATTGTATAATGCGCTGTGATGTTAGATTCATAGGCACAGTGGAAATACTTTCATGAGATATCTTTACAAAGGGAAATGGAAAACCAGAGTATAGAAATGACTCAATTTTTTTTAAGGCTGTATCAGATTGTTTTCATTTTTTTTTCATTTTGAAATGACACGAGACTAAGTTTTAAGTACCTACTAAACTTCAGAAGAATGAATTAATAAGGATGCTCACTTATAATGTGCTATTTAGAGACACTGGAAAATCTGGTAGAGGAAAACATTACAGAAGAGAAATTACTTTGTTAGGACTTAATCAGTCATACCTTATGTTTTGGATGATGCTGTAATGTAGTTTTGTGTTTTTCCTGACTTCATAAATGTTTAAGATACTGGGCTAAATTACCATCCAGTAACACTGACATAGATTCACTAAATCTACAAGAAGGAAGGTTTGATCTCTTCTACGATTATGGAAATGCTTGGACCACCAACTAGTGAGTCATCTATGAAATTGCTGCTGCCAAATAGCTGGACTTGATGCGTATTTTGTCATTGCTTACTTGCCAGACATTTTGAGAAGGGCAAGAGAAAGGAATACAAGAGACAATGATTTCCCAGGAGCTTCTGTGGGGTAAGACTGAGCTAGAAGCCTCTCAGAGATCTCAGGAGACTGGGAATATCAGCTCAGCAGCTCGGCTCAGCGGGGCACTAGAGGCACCCAGCAGCCTCTGGCCTCAGGTGAACGCCCCAGCGTGGGTGGAAGTGCCGTTTGAATTACAAGCAAATTGCATGTGGGACAAACACTACAGAAAGCCCAAAAGCAGTGATTTGGCCAACCAGCTTGAGAATTTCTGTTTCAAGGAAAAATGCACTGCTTGTGACAGACCACAAAAAGACTGATATTTTCTAGCCTTTAAAAAGATACAGCTGGGGCATGTAGAGTGAAGGTTCCCTCCACTACCCAGCCAATATGACTCAGTGCTGGCCTGGAAGGGTCCCCCTGTTAATGAGAGAATGGCTTAATCTTCAGTGGTTCCCAACCTCCTTGCTTTTAGGAACTGTGACCAAAGCTGTCAACTATCCATCCACTAGAAACTGGGCAGAGACGCTGATTCATTTCACATGAATCACTAAAAACTTTCAATCATCACTTACCAATCTGGAATATACTGTAAAAATGATCAGGAGCTGGAGGCTGTATTTCACTCCCTCTTATCTTAACCACCAAGTCTTAACAACTGAAATGCTGTGAGAGTACTCATGAGACTGTTTGTAGCTATGGACTGCCAATTGACATTCCCCTCCCTGGCCCACCCCAACACCGCACAGGCACACTTCTGTAACGAGAATTTACACTGAGGTTTTCTTTCGTCAGTCAACATATGCACATCCTAAATGACTGGAATAATTTGGCATGCAAAAGTTTTAAGGTGCAATTTGATTGTAAGAGAGCATGTGGACGATATATTTAAGCAGCGATGAATAGCATAGATTGCCTTCTATTGCCATGGGCTTATGCATTACCAATAGAAATAAATACTGTCTTACAACTTGCAGAACCTCATTGTCACAAGCCACTGTTTTTAAATGGAGCCAGTGGCTTTGAGTGGCATTTAAACCATCATGGAGTATGTGCTTGAATCCAGCAGTTTGCCTACGCACACAATTTGCACTTGTTTGAAACTTTTCTATATGAAAAATATCATGTGTAGAAAAGAGCTCTTACCAGGCTTTGCAGTTTGCATAACTCAAATCAAATTCAATATGCTGTATTTCTGTGGTCTGGAAAACAGATACAGTTTAGAGGTTTCATCTGGTTTCTTGCTGTCACAGGTCTAACAGTGTCTGGTAGGTGACTCACTACTCCAGCTGTTCTGGTCATGACTAGCTGAGAGCATACAGGGCACACTATAAAAACAGACATTGTGGTTTGGTCAGGTCTTTGTTGTTTGAAACTCAGGGTACCTCAAAAAGAAAATACAGTCCATAGATCAATAAAAACAAGATCAAAGCATGTGCATATTTCAAACGCATAGCTGCTATCTCGCTAAGTAGCGTGCCATCGGAACCAAAAACTGTTTGTATTCTGCATAATTCTATTTTTCTGAGCAAACTACAGCTGCCACATGATGACTGTGTTTGAAAAGACTGATGAGGAGTTACTGTGTGCTGATAGGTCAATATTTCACAAGTCACTGGCATATGATAATCTAACTTTCAGAAAAGACTATGATCATCCTTGAGGAAGCTAACATGAAATAATGGAGCTCCACTCTAAATTCTGCAGGTGTGAAGATAAAACTAACACAAGTCCTTTCTTCTTTAACAAAATACATTAAGCAATTAAGCAAACCATAAATCTCACCTTCAATCTATTAAATGCATGAAAAGCCCCCTAAGGTGTTCACCTACATCTGAAAGTTACTCTGGTCCTGGCAAGGTGCGAAGTTAAGGATAGTAACTGTCCATAAGCAACTGTGTGTGTGCTACTCCTGCATTTTTTTTAAACAAAGTCTTACTACTTTGTGATTTAATTGATTTTCAAAGCAAATTCCATTAAGGTAGAACAAAGCTTTACAATTATTCCAGAAGAGTATTGGGTTATGGAGTTTTTCAGAAATAGTTATTCCAGGAAAGCTTCTCCTGAATTATTCTGTTGATATGCCTCTCATTGCAGTTAGGTTTCTCCCAAACATACGTTATCATTTCTGTGTTCTTAACTCCTGCTTACTTCAGTGGGATCTGATAAACCTATGGTCATTAAGCAATTCTACTCTAATTGCTTTGAAATCCATAATTCTTTCCTCAATCTTTCCTGAAGCTCCTAGATCTCAGATTAAGCTTTAAAGTTTGATATACATTTAAGGTATAAAAATGGTCAGAAAGTTAAACACTGAGCTAACCCAGCAAAATAACCCTGTGTTTTTTTACACTTACAGTTATTCAGTCCTGACATTCACAAGTTTCCATACTGGAAAACCTCACGTGAGTGGAAAACATTTTTTACAACAGCTGAGAGCTCTGTAAGTCGAAGCAATCTGATAAAACATATGACAAGCAAAAAGAGTAGGCATTAAATACTGCTATCACATCTCTAGCTATCTGGATATTCTCTCTCCCATGGAAACCCTTAACTAGTACCGTAGTAAAAAAGCAGTCAGTTTTGTATGCAAATTAAACTTATTGCTGATAAGCTAAATAACATTTTTCAAGATTGTAGTATGAATATATATATTCACTTTAGGCCCTAAGTATTCAGTTTGTCACTTGTTATTCCACATTGTTGGTTAGCTGTATTGTGTTTGATTTGCACTTGGCTGCTGTCACCTCAGCTTCGAAAGCTGCTGTTAATGGGGACCCACTGGCAGGGCTTGCTCTCCCGCAGGACACCAACTGCGACCCTCCAGCGACCACCCGTTATCGAACTGGCCAGCTCTCCTGTGAGCGAAATCACTGTGGGCCAAAAGCCACAGATGGCTACTGCGGCATGGGCACCCTGCACGCCCCACGGATAAGGGGAAGCAGCAGTAGGGAGGGTGGCAGTGACCTCCGTGGGTGCTGTCGCTTCGCTCTGGAGGGTGACGGGGAGCAGCCCAGCTGCGTTGGCAGTATCGGCTGCAGCAGCCCTTCTGGCCTGACGCCAGCCGCGTGGCACGGCCTCCGCAGGGGAAATGCATGTGAACTGCCAGGACACGTACGGCTGAAGATGGTAGAAACTGCAAATTGTGCCAGCGTTTGTAATTACCTCACTTCGCTCTGCGCTCCCTCTCTCATCCTCTCCCTTCTCCTTCAGCAGAGAATTTAGGCTTTCAGTTTCTGGGATTTTTGCCCGCTGGTGATAGATTTTGTCTTTTCTGTATTGTTGTTTGATGTTGTTCATGCTCCTGTACTTCAGAAGGCTGCCTTTTCTTTTCGCATTATAGCTTGCAGATTAGCTAGACGTCTTGCTATTCTTTTTTTCTGCCACTAATTAACTGATTGATTGTTCACAGTACCAGAATTATTGGAAAGAGAAAAGAAGTCTAACAATTAAATGGCAAATGAACAAGCATAATAACAGATGTCCAAAGCACAGAAAGCAGAATATAATATACTGCCTTTAAATGAGTAAACAATGCCTGGGGAAAAAACAAATCAAATATGCACAGCTTTCTACCCCGTTGCTTTCAGGTACATGCTCTTTTGTCTCAAAGCTCATTCAACCAGAATATGGTTTCTGTTCTCCAGAAGCAGTGATTCAAATGATGTCTGCCTTTGATAAGAGTGCATTCACCATGACGGGGGACTATTTTTGACTCAAATCCATCCTCAGGATCTTGTGTCGAGGCCGACCTAAATATTGCAGATTCTTTTATCTGCTATATGTTGTTCCTAACTATGCTCCCAGGCAGAATTCTCCCATTTCGTTAAATCTTTCCTTGTTCTCAAACCTACAAGAATCTCAGCAACAGTCAGATGGTTGCTGGCCTTCATTTTCTGCATGTGCTTTTCCATTCCCCTATATCCATCTGCCTCTTGTCTTCAGCTGAAAACTTACCAGGAAGAACAGCCTTTTTGCCTGTACTCTGGACAAGAGTGTAGTCCTAATTCATTTAGTATCGTATGTGTCCAGGAGGAGATTTGCTTTAGCTGTGTCAGTTACTTCGTCCTACAAAGATATCAGCAATTTGGGCTTCATCTTAACTATGAAGGGGAGTCACAGTCCAAAGCACATTCCCTACCATGTTTTAACTAACATGATTTTAAACAACACTGGCATAAGAACATACTTTTCATAGTTAATCCTCTTTACCCTCAGAAGCATGCTTTCAAACAGAAGCAATATTTCCAATTCAGGCACATTTCTTCCTATTTTAAAAATACACCAGGCATATCCTTTAGATGCTTACAAGTTTCTTAAATACAGACAAATTTTTATCTTTTTTGATTTTTTTTGTTGGCATTGTTACTTTAACTATGCAAGAGGAAAATGATGGAAAGAGGTGATCAATACTACAAGTCCCTTATGACCCTCAGCAATTCTGTTTAAAGACTGAGCATAAGTCCCACTGAAATTCATGGGAGTTTTCCCATTAACCTGTATTGGAGATAACCTAGGTATAACATTTTCAGAAATTTAGTAATAAATGTGTGTAAGACCTATACTTTACTAGGTTTTATCTCAGTATAATCATACAAGTGTAGCTATTTTCAGTACTATTGTACACATAGTAGTACTGTAAAGGTAAAATTTTCTACATTCAGTCGAATTCTGATAAAAGAAAAGCAAACTCAGAAAGCTGCATCCTTTAATTATGTCATAATTGTAAATCATAAAAGCACTCAGATATCAGAACAAAAGTAGAGACTTGGAGGGTTACAGTAATGCAACCATATGAGATTAAATGTGCAACCCAAAAGAGCTTTCTGCGTAGAGAAATCCCTTTGTTTAGGCACTCAGAACTGAGCCAATAAGGAAGATAAAGATTAATCATTACAACACCTAAGTTTTAGGCACACTACCATCTATGGTAATTCTTCACCCCGACATCTGCATACCCAACAGAGGGAGTAGTACTGGGAGGAAAAGCACCTAGCCCTAAATGCAGGGAGGAACATGATCATGTCAGAAATCACATCTAGCTGCTAGCATAGCACCATGGCCTCGTGTATATTTACCTGCCTTCCAGTAAGGCTAATGAGCTCAAGCACGCTGTGCGGTCACCAGGAAGTAGACCTGGGTCGCAGCCAGCCAGCTCGGCGTATGAGCAAGGCACATCACCGCCCGTGATGCTGCCCGCAGCTGTCCCTGCAGATGTATTGTTGGGGGGGCAGCGGGCAGCAGCAGCTGTGGGCTGAGGTGGAAAACTAAGCAGGTGCTCCAGGGTGCTGTGGTTTGAGCACAGAAGATGTCACTTGGCAGAGCTGGGTATAATCATACGGCGTCTAAAGGCTTGTGCACACAGGGAAGTGACTGTGAAGTAAACCAAGGTGACCATTAAGAGCAGAGGAGCCACTCCACATTGGCTTCAGGCACAGATCTGTCATTCTGTGCTATAAGTGCACTGTCGCAGCTTAATCCTGGCCAAAGAAAGCTCGCTCCTTCATGAGTTGGGAAAACTGAGTTCAAATCCGTGAAAACAGGCCAGGTAACAGTGGTTGCATATTAAGCTTATTGCACAGTACTTCCCCATATTAAAAGGTGAATGTAGTCTTAATTCACTACTGGCCCCAACCACTGGCCCCCCAAGCAACGCTACTGAATAAAGCATATGCTGCAGCATCTTGTTAATTGGTCAAACCATGCATGACATTATATCCTGTAATATATCCTATCAATCTCAGGTTTATTTAAACCACTGTCATCAAGGCAACACGGGAGGGAGGGTCTTGTCTGCAAGCCAGGATCCGGCACCACGGCCCTCATCACACTGAAAGAGAAGGAGACTTTAGCTCTTTAGACCCACCTCCTCTAAATTATTTAGGCAATTAACCTGTGTTTAGATTATTCAGAAAATTGGTTTGAGGCCCAGATTTACAAAGATACTTAAGTATCTGGTTTCTATTTCATTTCCTTGGGAGTTAGATGACTAAATTCCTTTGTGAAAAGACCTTGGGTCATTTTAAAATGTTTTCAGTGTGTCTGATTTGATGTTCTAGCCAAGACTCTTAATTATTAGTCTTAGATTTATATACACATCCCCTGAAAAGGAGCATTCTCACTCTCCCTGCCCCTTTTCTGAACAGTTCTTCAACCACACAAACATGAACAGATCCTATATATGTCTACCTCCTCCGTTATCTATTGAGAACAGGCAAGCAACAATAATCCAGCAACAAAAAATATTTAATACCTCCCCACAAAACATGGTTACTCCTCAAAGCAAAGAAAATTAAAATTCTAAATATCACTGATGTGGTTTGAACTATCCTCTTGTCATCTGTACATTGTCAATGGCAACATTATTTAGCTGATCTGAGACACTGAATGAACTGGGAATCTGAATGAACCATAAAGTTAGAGGTGGAAAAGAGCAGTGAGTTGTCTAAACACTCTCTTCCACTACAGGATTGTTTCCTATGCTATATTTCCAGGACTGTGATGAAAGATAGCTGAATTATTAATTCATTCCAGACAATTCTCAACACTCTTTATTAGTTGCATTGTGTAGTCCGAGAAGTTTACATACAAAAATCAAACTATTGTACTAATAAACTAAGATTTGTGGTATGTCCAAAATGAAAACTCCTGTGGCACCAAAGAGAACTATGAGGTGCTGTGGCTGGGAGACTGACGGAAGGGTTTCTTTCTGGGGATGCGCGACCTTCCCATCCCCACCAGCCTCTCCTGCATGTCCATGAACATTCAGAGCTGACCAAAGCTGCCTTAGGCTGCCAATAACCTTGGAATTTATATTGGTGGTTATTGTAATCATTCACTTACAGGAAATATTTAGGACTTAAATATTTCCGGCAAATATATTTTACTCACTATACTATTTTACTCACCCAGGCTCCAGAATAAAAAGAAACTTAGGAGCCAGTCTTCCCTTGGCACACCAGGGTCGCCCGGAACAGCCACCCTGCCTGTGAAAGCCGGCGGTGCAGCACAGTGAGGCAAGAGTAGCATGGATATTGGGGAAGATGCTCACAGTAAAGGTACATAATGATGATATGGTCTGAAATTTTTGAGAAAAAATGTCTGAAAGGAAACAAGCAGTGGTTGGGGGAGGGAGTGGGGTGCTGGCCAGCCAGATGCAGGAGATGCTGCCTCTCAGAGACCCAGCTGATCCTCAGAGCTGAAAAGATATACAAAAAGATGTGTAATGGAGATGTGAGGCAGCTCCCACCATCCTCTTCGCATTAAACCTGTTTAAAAAACATCAGCAGAAGGAAGGTCTCGGGGGCTGAGAGGCTCCTCTCCCTCAGCATCTCCCCTCCTCCGCTCTTCCCTCCCCTCCCGCTGCCCCCGGGTGAGGGTGTCTGCTCACAAGCCAGAGCCCTGCCCTCCCTCCTCCGCTCTCGCGGGGCCGGGCCGGGCCGGGCCGGGGGCGGCGGGGGCCGGGCCTGGCTGCGGGGCGGCCGCCCCCGTCTCCGCCCCGCGCCGCCAGCCCGCGCCGGCGAGGGGCAGCGGCGGGAGCGGCTCCGCGGTGGCGCAGCGGCGCCGGCGGGATGCGGCGGGCAGCGGGAGCGGGGGCGCCGCGGCGGCGGCGGCTGCTGCTGGCGGCGGCGGTGCTGGGGGCCCTGTGGTGCGCCGCGGCGGCGGGCGGCGGGGGCCGGCGGCGGGCGGCCAGCCTGGGCGAGATGCTGCGGGAGGTGGAGGCGCTCATGGAGGACACGCAGCACAAGCTGCGCAACGCGGTGCAGGAGGTGAGGGGGCGCCGCGCCGGGCCGCCGCGGGCTGGGGCTCCCCCGTCCCCCCGCCGCCGCGCCGCACCTGCGGGCGGGCAGCGCCGCGCTAACGGCTGCCGCGCGGCCGTTAAACCGCCGCGTTCTGTCAGCGCCCGCGAGCGCGCGCCTGGCACCGGCTCCCAGGGGTTTTTCACCCTGCTTCCCAGCTCTTGCCGCAGCCTGTGCGCAGCGCTGCTGCCGTGGTGCTGCTGGCGCTTGCACAGAGCTCCCTGCCTTGGCGGTGTGCGCGCTGTGGCGCCGGAGGGTGCGCTGGGGGCAGAGCCGCCCGGGCGGGCAGATAGCGAGGGATTGTGAGCGGAGGGAAACAAAGTGTGTGGCGAGGGGAGGACTGAGGGTTACTTTAATATCGCTATACGTTTAGGAACTAAGACGCAAGAGATTATCCCCCAAAAGGGTTTAAAGAGGTAAGGCAGTCCTGAAAATACATGTAGAGAAGCAGCCTTTGATACAATTCATTGTCTTGATCCCAAATAACTTGCCCTGAATCACACAGGACCTGTTTCAAAGCCAGGAGGAGCTAAATCTGGATCCTGAGCCGTTGTCTCCTGTCTCAGTCAAAAGGCCTTGTTCCCCAACTCCTCTTATTCATGGGCTTTTTCTCCTTCTTGTTAAAAATCTTCCTTTTAATTCTGTCTGTCTCAAAAAAAACCCCAAAAAACAAGAAACATTTTACTGGCAGTCCATTAGGGAAACAGAGCTTTGTCTATTTTAATTAGATTGTTTCTAAACTTTTTTTGTCATCTGGACAATTACTCCATTCTACCTCTGTCCTCCATTTCATTTAGACTGTAAACACAGTGAGGCAAACCGTATCTTTTTAAGTGCTCTTTACGATGCCAAAAATATGCTCAGTCATAAGTAAGGTTGTAGTTCAAATTTCTGTTGATTTCGCTGTTCCTATAGCCAGTGTTTATTTTGGATTGAGGACTGTATACAGCACAAAATGGGGAATGTCTGAACTGCATGATAGCACATTGATGCTTTATACTTAAAAAGTTTTGCAGCTGTCATGTAAAACAAGTGGACGCACCAAAAGGAAGAGATTTTGTCCTGGGAGAAATTCTGTTGTTCAGCCTGGCTGAACTTGTGGCCTCCTAGCTCTGTTACAGAGATCGCAAATAACAAAAGCGACGAAACTTACTCAGAGTTTGTATTGTTTATGGGACTCCTACCCTTTTGTTGTGCTTACTCTGCTTCCTAATTGAGAGAGCTCTCTCATGACCTTCTTTTCTGCGTTCAGTCTTCGTCTGGCGTGCAGGGACAATGGGAAATGAAACGGAGAATCACATTCTGGGTGTGCGCCCCGATCTAACAGGACCCCTTCTGTTAGCTTCAAGGGCCTTTGGCTATGGCTCTTTGTCCCACCGGGATATTTTCTCCACGTTGTCGGATGGGAAAGCCTGTCCTAAGCGTTTAGTGTATTTCTGGGAAAGAGAGAAAGCTGGGCTCTGGACTGGTGCAGCTGCCTGTGTAGATACCAAACAGTCACTAGTCTCAGCATACTTTCTCCTTGTTACCTAAATAGTCCAGAGCTCATGGGTCTAGCTCTTCAGCCTTTCTGTAGTCCATTAGGAGCTGCCGTGGTCACTCTCTGAAACAGCTGAGTAAATGTTCATACAGTGGGGATCTACACTAATAACATCATGTAATTAAACAGGGTATTACTAAGGGCAGGATGAGAAGTGTTACTTGTTCTGTTTTGCCTAATCATTGCTGATTTTTGGTTGGTTGATTTAAATTTGCCAGATGGAAGCTGAAGAGGAAGGGGCAAAAAAGCGGTCAGAAGTAAACTTTGAAAACTTGCCTCCCACCTACCATAATGAGTCCGACACAGAAACCAGAATTGGTAATAAGACTGTTCAGACTCACCAAGAAATTGATAAGGTATGAGAAAACATACATAGAAGGCTGCTGGTTCTTACATCACCTTTTCTTCAAAAGTAAAAACAATTCTGCATGTTTTGGGGAAGAGTACTAGAATCTGAGTGTTAACTTCCTTTAATGATGATTACTTTGGGGTTTGGTTGCATCTGATTTGCTTGCCTGATCACTGTGTTGGGGCATACGTGGTAAAAGGTTAATGTGAAATAATTTATTTTGTTTAACTGCTGCCAATAATGTGTGCTTTGAAAAGAAATGCCTGCTAAAAATGGAGCATGGGTATGGCAATTTTATAGACCGTAAAAGAATGATCATCTCCTGTTCATTTAGCTTCATTACGGTGACATATTAAATACATGAGGAGGTAGCCTTGTCACTCCCCCCCTCCCCCATGGTTTTATCTGAGTGCCAAGAAAATGGGGGGGGGGGACAAAAGGGGGAAGTTACTTTTGAAGAACGTGGGACTGAGAGTAACGAAGGACTAATATGGTATCACAGTTTGAGTTATTGTTCCTCTTCTGCCACATCAGGTCACAGATAACAAAACTGGATCAACAGTTTATTCTGAGATGGTTATTACATCTATAAAAGATGGAGAAAACAAAAGAAATCATGTAAGTGAGTGCATATTTCCTTTTGAAAATTATACAAATACTTGGGGTTCATCATTCAGAAGAAAATGGTATAGCTAATATATTGGCTTATTCGAATTTCTGAGTATTTTAAAACACAAAACCATTAGGTGCAAGCCATCAGATTTTTTTCAGTTTAACTCAGCAATATTATATTATGAATTGGAAGGAGAGTTTCAATGTTGTGGTTAGTCAAGGTGCTTCTTCTGATTATTGAATTTGTCTGTCAAATGTAAATGATATACTCAAACAGCAAAGGTAGTTACACAGCTCTTTCCAGTGAGTGCTAGCAAACCTTTCGTATAACACTGCTTCCTAGATATTCTGTCTGCGCTTTTGGGTTTTATAGAAAAAATGCTTTACAGAATTTCAGCGCTGGAAAATAAACCCCAAATTTTTTATGATGGGTAGGCAGTGGAACAGTATATGGCCCTATTTGCTTTTCAGCCTAGCCCAATGATGGAGAATTGTTTGTGAAATGTCATTTTGGGGAGGGGAAGAAGGGAGGGAAATAAATTCCCGTCACTTCTGGAAACATGGTTGTTTGAATATTTTTAAAAAACTGGGCATATTATTTGCCTGTGTTTTACGAAACAGATGCATTTGCTACATTTCACTATTTGTCAATAGTCTCATTAGAAATTCACATCTTAAATACAGGCTTTAAGGCCTTTGTCAGCAAGACAAGAGGTGATAAATTGGATGCATCAAATGGTTCCATGTTTTTGTATCAGAGTAATATCATTATCCACAGGACTCATGAGAAAATGAATCTACATGTAAAGAAAATTCTGTATTTTTGGTGGTAGAGATGTTTTGCTACATAAGAAACCACAGTGAAAGGCAGAGGGCAGTGAGAAATATTACGACAGGTAATAGTAAAACCACACGTATATTTTTCTGATCTTATGAGCATTTAAATGAGCATTTAAACTTATACATTTGGTCTGAAGGTTTTAACTGGCATATGTCGGTAGCAACTTGAAAATCAGCTTCTGCCTGGTGGCTTTTTAATATGCTATTCAAAACTGGACCTCCCTGCAAATTAATAATAGAACATTGCACCTTTTAAATTGGTAACAGTATTTCATTTTCCTTTCACTCCAAAGTCCAAAAGCTGATTAGATTAGGAAACCAAACTATCCAATGATTCTAGCAATTCTCAGATGTACAGCTGCAGCAACAGCCAGATGTTAAGTCTTGCAAAATTTCTGTCAGCGAGGACAATGGTCAGCAAGTACCGCTACTTTGAACAGCTATTAGATTTTCTTCAGTTCTGGTCACCTCAGTGGAATTCCTTCATGCTCTTACTAGGACAGGACTTGCCTGTTTACTCTGATAGCTGGCTTTGTATGACTAATAATTTGTGGCTTAATTTAGTTTAAACCCCCATGGCTTTTTTTAAACTCACTTGCTTCCAGTTCTCTCATAGGAGAAGCTCTCTAACTTTTTTATAAGGCATGAACAAAAGAAAAATGTATGGTGGTAGTTTCTATTTTTAATAGGAGTAAAACCTGAAATTAGTACATTGTTTTTGCTATCATCCTGTGACTAAATTTTCCTTCTTCCTATTTTAATACTGCTGTTAAAGTTGAAAATGACAAGTGGCAACAATAAAGTTGCTTGTGTATTCTACACTTGGATTTTTTTGTAGTTGGCAAAGGTAATAATGAGATGATGTGGTAAGCCAAGGTACAGAATAAATTCTAACTGTTCTAAGCTACAGTTTGGTTTTATATACAGACTGTTACATTTAACATATTCCAAGATGCTTTTTAATAATGAAATATGTGTAATGAAGGCATTTCAAGTATTTTTTTTTTAAGCAAATATGGTCATCATCTTCAAAAGCAATGTACAAAGAGAAGCTAACCTTTCAGTCTTCTTTAACAGTGGGACACAACGTTGGTGGTGTTTCACAGTGTATTTTGTTTGCTTGTCATAAGCATCTATCCATTCGTCACAGCTGTAAAAATATTTTTAAGTTAGCTTTCCTCCAAGGATCATACAGAGATTCTTATAAGCTTCATAAATAAAGTAAGTGGCATTTTCTACATTTTCCTTATGGGAAAGTTGCCTCACTTACCAAACCAGTGCAGCATCCAGACCCAGCATCATGATTAGTCTTCGAGCTGAAGAGTTTGAGGGCTGAATACAAACTTTTGTCAAATTTCATGGTAGCAGCCCTTATCCCATTATGAAGTAAGTGTAAACAGAACTGACGATCAACTCCAAATCATTTAAACACTGGGGGGCTTTCTTCATCAACATCCTTACTGCAGCTTCTGATGAAACAAAACCACATTTGTTAAATTCTATTCCCCTCTCCCACTTACTTTGAACTTTCAACATGCCAAGGGTACAGACACCTTATTTAGAGGTTGCCAAGTTAGAGGAAAAGCTAAATGAAGAAAACAACCAACATGCGTGTTTGGTTGTTATTTAAGGAAAGAGGGCAAACATGCATATATTAGTTTGACCAAGAGATGCCTAGCAGAAGGAAGTCTAAAAATACTTGAAAATTGTAAATACTAAGGAGGAATATGAATTACTTAGGGTACTACCAGGGCAAAGAACTATTCTAGGAGTAATGACCTGAGACCAAGAATTGGAAAATGGGTTTAGAGCCGGAAAAATGTGCTGCCGAGGAGAGATCTTTCAAGTGGAGGGAAGATTTTGTCCAAGTTAAAAGGCCCTCTTGCTTAGATTTGTAAATTGCAAAAAGAATACTGGGAAAATGAGTTGCAGAAAAATTTTCAGTGGCCCCTTAGGTCATTTTTGTATACATAATTTTCACATCTGAAGTGCTGTGACATTGTAGGATGTTGCAGTTGCTTTCCAGGCAGCAGGTTTCCCCAGGATGTTGGATCCTGGAAGAGTTCTGCTTTTTTGCTGCTTATTTTACATGGTAGCAACAAAGGAATGTGCGTTTAGCTCTTGCATTCTCCAGGCAGCTGCAAATGGAAACCTTTTGAAATCTGTTTGGAGATTACTGCTGTGGACCTCTAAATACAGCTAGTATATGCTGTTCTGTAATATACATTCTTAATACTTATCAGTGATTTACGCTGCTGCTCGGTGTTGTATAACACAACAAGCAGTTTATAATTGTAGCTGTAAGTATTGTCAGTCATTTGAAAAGGGCAGATACTGACATTTCCTAATAACGCTCTTTGATGGAGAAGTTGGTAGTAGAGGCTGTAGGGAGCCAGCCATCGGGAACAGGACCTCCGTTTTGGTGCTACTCAGGTAGCCTTCAGATTGGTGTTCTCTTTAGAACAGCACTTCTGCTTATGTTTTCACTCTGCAAAAGATAGGAAGTAGGCATGTGGTACCACGTAGACTCTAGTTTTATGCTTGCTGGGAAACTTTGACTGCTGAAAGCCAAACCTGTTTCATAGGTTCACTTTATAGGTTCAGTTTATAGGCTTGGTTTATAAAAGTTAAGGATTTTCACAGCTCCTGCTCTTTAGGTACTCTTACTGCAATTAAGTGGTAAATATGAGAATTCATCAAACAGCTTAGCAAACCACCTACTGTGAAATGTGAACTCTGTATAATTTATTGCAGCAGTAATTCATAACTGCAACCCCACAACAAATGAATGTATATACAGCACACATACACATGTACACACACACCGCATATACACCATTACAGAAACATTAAGGATAATCTTCCCCCCGTATTTTCCTCTCTCAGACAGTGTTTCTTTTTGGCTTTGCATTGCACAAGTATTCACTTTAGACTGTGCTCGTTGTTACTAAATGATTTGGTTGATAGTATTGTGCTGGCCAGAAGACGATCAGTGTCGTAAGTCTCCAGAAGAGGAACTGGGCTGCTCGCCATTTCTGGCACTGAAATCCAGCTCTTGAGAGGTGCTGCATTGTTTGGAGGTGCCATTTACATTCCCAGACTAACATTCCCTTTCTCAGATGTCGGTGAGGATTGACAGTCACCAACATAGTTGTCAGGCTTAGATCCAACAGTCTTGCATCACTGAAGAGGCCAAATACAGGCTGGTCATGCAGGTTTTTATATCCATGAAGGGTTTTACACCCGCTTGCACCTGGGCTTAGATCCCAAATGTTCTGTAATTTACTTCTCTTGGGAACGTTGGTTAGCGTGCAAGTTAAGAGTTATTGCAGTAGCAAACTCAAGTGTAGAACACAATTAAAGTCACAACGCTCTTTAGTAACATACCAAGATCAAAATGTTGCCTTTTTTGGCTAGTCTTATTTCAATTGTGATACATTAGCCTAACCAGTGAAAAGCAAGCATGAAAAGTAAAAAGAAAAAGAAAAGGAAGCAAAACCTGCTACTGTTAAGATTTGCTGCATAAAGATTAGCTGAATTTCTCACATTCAGAATAATATTTTATATAAACTGCCCGTTCTAACTCAAAGCTAGTACATCTATGGATTTTTTTTCTGTGTTCATTTGCTAAATAAAAATATCAATGGTTTCTTTTTAGCAAGTATATATTCTTTGTAAATCAAACTTTCATAGAAGTTTACCTGATTGCTCTCAATTCACTTTCTCAAAACAGATTTTTAAAGATGCTGATTCTAGGGATGATGTACCAGGAAGCTGGAAGAGTATCATGCATTATTCATTTGACTTTGGCACAGTTACTGTAAAAAATATTCCTTTCTTTTGCCAGTCTTCATTTGCTGAGTTTTTTTCAGAGCACAACTGTGCCTTGTAATCAGTTAAAAAGTACAGGTCAGTGTTTTTTTGTGGGAGAGTTAGAAGAGGTGCCACCAGTGCAGTTCTGTGCAAGGTGCTTACTCTTTCTCTGCACAGGGTGTGGTGTCTGTATGCACACGTGTATTTGATGCCTGCCTTCTGCAGATAGAGCAACTAGCTAGTAAGTGTTTTGGAACAGTCTCAGATCCTTAGGAAATAAGCCCCATGATACCAGGGCTTTATTTCTGTGGCTAGAGGGTGCTGGCTGGATCCCTGCAGCTCTGGTCAGGAAGGACTCTACCATTGTGAAACCTCTTTTATACAGAGCAAGCTGACTTGACAGGTTCTGGGAGTGACTGTCTGGTGGTTGTTTCCTAAGTAATTATGGTCTTGACCTTGATGTGCTTATTTAAGAAAGTTGCCTAGAGAATAAAAGCGCCAATAATTTTAAAGATTTATGTGTAGATAAAATAGATAGTATCCTCATTATAATGGCTTATTTAAAGCCTCTTTCAGCCTGTAAGTAAAAGATCTGTCTTTACTTCAGTAGTAAAATAGTATACAGAAATAGAAAATAGTAAATATTACTCTCTGGGGTTCTATTTCCCCCATAAGCTTGCAAGGCAATGTTTTCTAGAGAAAAATCTCCTTTAAATGGCTAAGTTGTAGCACTTCATAACCAAGCATCCAGTTCTCTGGGGATATCCAGAATTGATAAAATAATTGCTGGATTCCTGTCTGAGCAACTTCTGTATGATTTCCCTAAGTGTGTTCACAGCCACATACTGGAGTTGCAATCTTGGAGATTCATGCTACTCCAAGGAGAGGGTTCCTAACAATACTGAAGTGAAAAGAAGCTTTGAAAATTAAGAAAAAGCATTAGTGGAAGGGAAATTGCAATTTGTCCATCAGCAGCACTGCAGGAGAGTAGTCAATGGCAAGTTAGAATATGCAAAATCTTGGTGTTGCCTTCTGCTCCCTGTTAACATCTCAGAGAAGACACTTGTTTTGGTCATTCCAGTCCAACATTTGAGTCCAATTTTTTTTGTTTCATTTTTCACAGGATTTCTAGACCCTGGTGACTTGTAGTCAAAAACCTTAAACTATCAGTAGAGACGCTAAGTGCATTCTTGGCTTGAAATCCTGGTCCCTCTCTAGCCAAATATCCTGTAAGAGCTAAATCTGGTGGTTTTTCTATCCTTAACCATTTAATTAATTTGCATTTTTAGATTGCTTTCTGGTTAATTGTCCAACTTACACTGTTGACATCACTTGTTACATGCATCAACTCTTGTCTAGTACACTCCTCCCTTGGGATTGTTTTTAATGTAGAGGTAGGGAAAGGCACACAATTTATTGTACTTCTTAACTAATGATTTGAGAGAGAATTAACAAATCTGAATCAACTGTCATTCTTTTTCATGTTCACATACTAAACGCAGTAGCTTGAAAGTAGATTGTTACAATTATAGTATAGACTAAAGTTTTCTGCAAAATGCACGAATAGCTTACAGCAGCAGTCATTTTAAAAGGTGAACCGTAGTTCCATCAGCCTTTTGTAAGCAGAGTATCTACATGCAGTTGTATTGTCTTCCTTCACATTCCATTGTTATGTTTTAAGGAGTTCTTCTCAAGTGCTTGCAAATCATAACTTACATTTTAAAACAAAAAGCCTCTTGTAGGCTAGATTCCTTTTTAATCCCAATCTGCCTAAATTCCTGCAGCAAGACTACTGTGTCTTTTCTTATCTTCTCCTACATGAAAAACTATTCCTTTTCACTAGATCTACCCTCCATTTCTACCCTCCATTTCTTTCAGTCTCTTTTATAACCTCACCAAAGCATTGTGACGTGCGTTTTGCCCTTCTGGTGTGTAAATTTGTTAACCTGTCGAATGCTAGCAATCTGCTCACAGTCCACAGTTACTCTACTGGAAAAGACATGGAGTAGTCATGCAAAGTGAAGCTATGAGTTGGGGGTTTTGAGCCCACTTAGTGGAAGAGCGCTCTGATAGTGATCCTCAGAGGCCTGGATAGGGATACCAGTGTCCTGTTTCAAAATGAGCAAATGCATCCCCTTGCTTATGTTGGAGAGCCAGGGCTCTTCAGCTGAGCAGGGTTCAGACATTCTGAACATTTTACTGAAGATGTTTGTTTCTGTTTTTTTTTTTTTTTCCAGTGCCAATCTTGGCAATGTAGAATGTGAAGCTTAGGGGAAGGTGGAAAAGAAGACAAGTAGCTTGTGTGTGTTACTGGAGAAACACAATCGAAAATGATAGAGAGAAGGGCGCAAAGGGAGAGAAGACGTAGCCAAAGATGAGAAAAATTGTGCCAACGATCTATTGGTCTTATTGTCTCTGCTTCTGGAATACTTTTAGGGTATGTATCTTGTTTGTAGAGCGAGACATATACCCTTCCTGTATGGAAGGTCTGATGGAGTGTACACATGTCCCTGAGTGTTCAGATCCAGCGCCACAGGTATGAAGTGCTTCTTAGTGATGCAGAAGCTATTAAGAGGTTTAATTTAGCTCACTGATGATAGGATGGTCTTAGTGCAAGTAACAGTGTGTCTCTAAGACTAAAATTTTATTGGTCATCTGATGTTTGCTGGACTGCAGCCAGAAAAACCTGAATGTTAGGCTCAGTGAATGGAAAGACTTGTCAGCAGGAGTTTGCAAAACATGAGTGTTGCCTCTGATCCTGCATGAAGCAACTTCTCCAAAGAAGAACGATGGGAAAGCTATGTTATCACCAGCAGAGATGTGCGTCGTAGGGCTCTGTCCACACCTTTATTTTCTGACCTTAGTGCATTCTGAGTTGGCTTGTCTCCTCAGAGAGAACGCTGCCTAGAAGGCTGTGGATCCACATGGAGGATCAGAAAGTGTGTACAAATATATGATGCTTTTGTAATACTGTAGTGCTGCAATAGCCATGATGTGGAGAAAAGCGAGACCACAGTTTCCATGGACTCAGATATGATGCTGGGTGATCTTGAACAAGCAAGCAGGTACGAACAGCTGCTAGACCTTATCAGAGTGAAGAGAAGCAAGGTGCCGTTTGCTGATAGCTGGGGCAAACCAGGGAGGTGTTTCAGCTGAAAATACAACAACCAAAGGTCAGAGAACACAGCTCATTGTAACATATTTCTTGTCTTAAATAGTGGCTCAAATTTACAGGAAAAGAGCTGACACAACAGAAACCAGGATACTCTTTAATTAAAGGTATCAAATCCTGCTCTTATTTATATCAGTGAGAGTCTGAAATAATTCAGATAGCTTTAGTGAATTAACTTAGCTAGTAAAGAAAAAAAAATAAAAAAGAGCGACTAAGATTTCCTTCATATTTTCCTATTGTTCTAGTTCAGTGCAAGTTTTCTCCTATCAAATTAGGCAAACAAAACTCCCTAGTACTAATTAATATTCCGAAAGCAATGCTCCTTATTAGTAATTCAGGTCTATGCCTGTGTTTAGAGTTGTTTTAAAATTTGCCAGATCCTCATATGCTATAATATGCTGTATTTCTAATACAGTTAAACTCCAAACAAAAAGAATATTTTTATGCAAAATCGTATTAGCTGAAGAACTGCCTCTCCATTTTTATCTGAACTGGTATTCTTTGAGTGGCTAAATATTGAAGGGAGAAAGATTTTCTTGGAATAAATATATCCTCACCAAAAATATGCTATTACTGTAACACGGTCACAGCGCCTAGAATTCGTTCAGTTCTCGGGGCGATTATGCTAGTAAAAACAGAACAAGAAATCAGAAGGTTTATCCCTAAAACACTACAAGACAGACTTTCTCTTGGAGAAAGTAAGTGCGCATCCATTGCTTCATTAGTGTCCAGCTGGGAGCCTGAAATATCAAGATTCTCCAGTGATGGAGCTGATGTATTCCAGTGCTTTTCTACCCTCACTAGAAAGGCTATATTGCCGCATTTTAAACCTATTCTTGCCCTGTCTACATCTAGGAAAATAAAATAGTCCCTTTCCTCTACAGTAACAGTGGTCTCCCACACAGTCATCTCTGCTTTAGGCACAATCTGTTGTGGATGAATTCTTACCCACGTTTGGTATTTCTGTTCTAGTATTATTATCTTTGGCTGACACCTTAAATACGGTACGTAAGGCTGTGGAAACTGTAAGCTACTGAAAACGTAAATCACATAAGAACAAAATGCGTAAGACTCAGGGTTTGAGAGAAATTCTGAACAAATTCTAAACTGGGGGGAGGTTGGTATCTTACTGTCTGTGCTACCCTTAATTTAATGATTAAGACTAGCAGGGAGCTAATAAATATAGAAATCCTGTTTTATACTGTTTTTTCCTCTCTCACAGATGTTTCACATCCTTGCTCTGTATGGCTACTCTAGATTGTTTTGTTTTTACAAAATTTCAAAATTTACATAGTTTGGTAGTGAATCATGGAAACCTCGTAGCAACTTGCAGTTGTAGAGAGGAGACGCCTGCATTAAAATTCAGCCTCTGGGCACATCATTTTATGAGAGCTGTATCTTTATATGATTACTGACTGCTTGGAAGTAATGGCACTTTAGAGCTCAGTAGCACAGGTTTACAGTGTTTCCATAACTGTTACCATTTTTCAATTTACATGGAATAAAAACTGTGGTCTTTTAGACCACAAGGTTTTAGACACATCTTCTGGATATTAAATGTCAAAGAATTGCTGTTCTCCAATGAAGAGGTCCATAGGAAGGATACATTTTTCTATTAGGACAATTTATTGCAAAATCATTAGGGGAACTTTCTTCATAAACATGAATCGTATTTTATCCTCCTTTGATAATCACATACGATGTGAAAGAGGTTCCCTTAACATGGAGCAATTAGACATAGAGTAAATGGCTATTGCTCTTGGGTCTCAAATACTCTGATTTCAGAACATTCCTTTCTCTATATGATTATAAATATACAAGATCTTGGAGTTTTTGTGTAATAAAAAATGGACTGAGTCCATAGCGCAGCATCAAGTTTCAGGAAGGCTCAAGGGAAGAATCTCTTGCCTGAATTCCTACCATCCTGCTCTGCCTATGGTAGACATTGGCTGGACAAACAGAAGGAAAGAACAGAAATTTTCATGCTACAACTTGTCCTGCCTGCTCTAGGGCAGATGTGTGGGACAAGAAGAGACTGCTGCTATTGCAAGCAGCCACTGCAATGTGTAGCCATATATGTATGTGTGTATATATATGTATATCCTATGGCCCACTGCAGATTAGGTAGGATTTTGTTCCCCTTCCTTACACCACAAAGCTGTTCCAGACTTCACTCCTTTCTTAGTTGGATACTTTTTAGTTTCCAGACTAAGTTAATTCATTGCCAGGTTATAACTTTTATATATATATATATATATATATATATATATTTGTTTGCCAAAATTGAACAGTTATCCTAGTGTGCTTCCTCTGATACCATTGCAAAATAGACTAAAATGAGTATTTTGCACTGTGTTCCTGATGGTCCGTCTCTACTAATGCACTGCTCAGGAGCATTCACTGAGACTGTAGTCTTGCCAGGGTCAGTTTATTACAGTGCTTACTGAGAAAAAGAGGGAGGGTGGGGAAAAAAAATCAAGTCACTGCTTCTGCAGAAGGACCTGCTCTGTAATTATTACAGGACATAAAAGGTTTGGAGGGTGGATGAACAGAATGTGATCTGATAGAGCATCCAGGCATTATTGTCCTTAGTATCCCAACTGAGACATTTGTCAGGAATCTTAAACTATTTGCTTTTATGTGTGTCCTCTTTTTTCCATGAAGTCTCAGTTCCTTGAAGCTGAGGATAATGTGAGATTTTATTTATTTCTTTTTTAACCAGGAACACTAACTGCCTGGGAGCCTGGTCAGTGACAGGATCACTGTATTTGTGGTGAGAATAAGCAGACAGCAGAGAAAGGGGTGGACTCCTTATACTAGCTCTAGTGACAAAGCCGGTTTATCGGATGGCTACAAGCTGCCAAATTAATTCCCTAAGCATTTCTTCAGCATATTAGGGGTCATGTAACTATGCTGCTTTTGGTACCTAAAGCCAAGCTCAAATAGCACTGGGATGTGACTAACACCATAGTTTTGAACTTGCATGTCCAATCTTTTTAGTGTCCTTTTTTTAACAGTAGTGCTTATTTTTATGAGTGGTATTTACTTGGCAGGACAGCAGTAAGAAGTTTGCTTTGCTGGAAAGGATTACAGAGGTTTTGAGCTATTTCAAGGCAAATTAATTCATATCACATTAAAGATGAATGCATTATGATGTGCCTTGTCTAGACAACTAAGAGATTAGGAACCAGAACACTATTGCAATTCAAACTATAAGGCAGTATTCTGGTCTATGTAATTCTGTCATTATTCTAATACATGTAGTATATAAAACATTTTTTATGCTTTTTTCCTTGCTACTCAGCAGCTTTTACCATCTGCAGGAGTAACAGAGATGTTTTTAAGACCAGTTGTATGTGAAGTGTCTTGTAGCAATTAAAAACCAGAAGGGGATTTGTAAACAAAGAAGTAAACATTAACCCTTAGATGTGCTAATTGCTAAGAAATGCCAGTTTCAGTGTGAATAAGTGATTTTTGCAAGAGCAATTCAGCTAAGGCTGAAATTATCATCTTCTCACAGATACGCTCTAGTGAGCCCTGGAACTGGTTGGGAAGGATCCATAGCTACCATTTATGGAGGTAAAAATTGAGTTTTATTTGGTTCACAAGTCTTGGAAGAGGAAATTTCTTTATACCAGGAGTTTTTAAGGAACATGCGAAAGGGCTCTTTGTTTAGAGAAGCTTTTGAAGCATAGTGGTCCCAGCAGACTGCGAGAGGTTTCCCCAGATTGTTACTAGAAATCATTTTCTGATTGTTGCACCAGCTGCCTTTTTAGCATAGTTTTGTTAAGTAGTGTATCTCCTGGCAAAATTTCTACACCTGTCTGAATTCAGTGCACTTTGCCTCTATACTTTACAGCTTGTGAACATGAAATCCATAGAGGGTTAGAAATGAACACTTCAGAATGGCCGTCACTGACACAACGTGCTATTTTGGCATACAGGTATTGCGAAGACAGAAAACATGCCTGCCTCTCCTTTGGTTGTTAGATGGTTTCAAAAGGCTTGTAGTCACAAACTGCAACAGGATCAGAATAAGCATGCAAACTATGCCATTTAGTTTCCATAGGGAAGGAAAAAGTGGTTCTTCCATTTGAATCCCACTTACTTTTCTCATGGAGTCAGAGCAGTCAGTGACCTTGGCAGACAGCTGCTACTGAGTTTCTTCACTAGAGCTGCACCTTACCCACAGCAGTGTTTTCTGTTCTGTACACTTCCCCCTTTCATGTTCGGTGTTTAAGTTTGATAAAAGCGTTAATCACCACTGAAAAAATGTATGTGAAGTCACCAGCAGCCCTTTCCTCTCTGTTTTCTTGGATTCTAAGCTAAAGTGTAAAGAGCCAAGATGGCAAGGGAAACTCCTTCCAGACAGGCATTTGCCTGTCCCAGACAAATATTTGCTGAAGATATGAGTAGTGAAGAGAGAGTTTTGTTTAAAATTATCTTTGAAGAAAGAGTTTGAGTATGTGGGATGTGTGTGGGAAGAGGGGACTAGACTAACAAAATTTCACTTTTTTATTTAAAATTGCTAGCATTTTAAAGGTCAGACGGTATCAGAATAGACTTGGGCATATTTTCTAGTCTACTCCGAGCATATTAAAAAAATACAGTTGATTAGGAATGAAGGGAAAAAAAGAGCAAAGCAAAATGAGCATATCTTCAGTACATAATATAATAGATCATCAGCAACGGAGATGTTAAAAGCATTACCATAGTGGGGTATAAAATCTATATGAACACTGCAAATGAAAGTGGGTTTCTGTAAGAAAGTAGATTAACTCTGGCTTTGTAGTTCTGCTTTTGTAGCTTCTCCCTCTTTAAACTTACTATGTGATATGGGTAGAGGATAACATGGTCCACATCACAGTTGGCTGCCCTCCACCATTCAAGTACAATCTGCCAAAATAGCCCAGAGTGCTTTCAAGGTCAAAGGCATGTCAGTGGGTGAAGTGTAAAGACTGTCCTATCACACTGAAAGAAAACTGTTTTACTTCTGTGCTTTTCTGCATAATGTAAACACTCAACTAGAAGGAATGTGCTCTTGTCCAAACCTGTTACACCCGTTCTGACTTGTTCACTCCCACGCCATTGAGCACTTGGGCATCTATTTTGTTTTTCTGGTAGCTGTGTTAGTACCATGCTTCACTATCACTACAGTGAGTAACTTTTTAAAATCCCAAATGTGGAAGCTAAGCATTTCTTAAGAAATCAAATGATACCTTGGCATAATATGCCAAAGACAAGAAAATCTAAGTTTGTTTCAGCCACAGTTCAGTCTTAAGAGCCTAACTCAAAGCCTAACTCAAAGCATAGGGAACCTTCTCCACAAATTTCAGTTCTTTGTTTTGTTTTGTTTTTTCCTGTGGGCTTTGGAACAGATCCTAGCCCCCAAATTGCTTTCAGGTGTTGCAGGATATTCACCACAGGGTACAATATTATAATTATGAGTCCGAAGGATGCTAAGTTTATACTTACAGGTACGTAGCTTGCGCTGATCCTTCTTGACTTCTGCTGTTTACAGGTCCTACTGTACTCATAGGCAATCCTGCTTTCACTCCGCATTCTTCTTTAGCAGCTCTCAATCAACATACTTCCTTGCTGCTACATTAAATTAACTGGTGTAACATTATAATGGATTTCAGAGCGATGTACAGCATTGGAAGTGTAGCTAATTCTATGCTGCATGTCAGAAGCCAGTGCCCCCCCTCTGCAGTGTACACATTGTTGCCTCTACAAAGACAAAAATATTCTGAGAAATAAGTTAGTTTGCAGAATTCCAGAAAGAATTTTTTTTATTATTCCACTGCAGCTGATGAAGATACTTAGTTTTGCTGCTTGCTTGGCAGCTGTTCTGTCTCAAGGTTTTTGTGAAGCTATAGCATGATTAAGAAAAAAAAAAAGGCAACACATTCATGTGTAAGTGTTGCTGGCTTCTGCACTGACATTTGGATTATAATAATTGAGTGAAGGAGGCTGGTTTGGAGGGTAGCACCAGATTTCACGGATTTAAGAGAGTATATGAAAATAGTCTTTTTCCTTGTCTGGAAAGAAAACTGTAAAGGAATTTTTTCCCCAACTGAAAAACCTCATAAAACTGGGGTTCTAAACTGCTGGGACATAACTCAGTAAAAGCATAAAAAAGGGGGTTTGGCAGGGAAATCATTAGTGCAAGAAAAAGCAGCCACTGGAGAAGTGCAACTTTGATGTTAGGTGGTTTTAGAGCTAGAGAGAGTTATTCCATGACCTTAAAAATGATTATGGCAAGAGTCCTCCTCTGTAGAGAGCAACAATTGGAAAAACTGACTGCATGAAACCTGGCCATTTGCCTGAAAGCATATGGAATAGGAATGAAATAGTATAGTTTATTTTGAATATGGCACGATGCAGACAGAGGGATTCATGAAGGAAGCTGACAGAGCTAACTGCTAACTGGGAACCACAAAACCTCAAACATACTACATAACATTTTGATTTCTACCCAGCTGATTATGTAGCAACATCAACTTAAAAGTAAACAAGCAAAACACACATTATTACTGTACTAGAAAAATGAAGCTGCAAAGGCATTTTGGTAGTTTATAGGAGCCTAGATTCAGTGATGCTGATCTCTCAAAATAGCTGAAATGACTGCACCTTAAGTCTAGACATGTAACTGGGATGTAACTGCACTGACTTAAAAAGGAACCAGGCTGCAAATTGCCCTTGCCTTCTGTTCTGTACTCTGGGTAATCACAGTGTCTGAAAAACATCTCAAATGGTCAGAATGGGTAACTTAAACAAAGCATTGCTGTTCATGCAGTGCAGCCTTCCTTATACAGTGCAAGCAGCTTTTATAAACTTGAAGATGTGAAGACAGTATAGCAGTTTCACAGTGTAGTCATTTCCT
The DNA here is from genome assembly GCF_036370855.1 of Dromaius novaehollandiae. Classification (NCBI taxonomy): domain Eukaryota; kingdom Metazoa; phylum Chordata; class Aves; order Casuariiformes; family Dromaiidae; genus Dromaius; species Dromaius novaehollandiae. Next base: position 60,225,735 of record NC_088102.1, read on the forward strand.
CTTTCAAATGATTATGGGTGAGCTTCACCTAAACTTCTTACTGAGCTAACTGCATTATTTATTCACAATTTACATTTCAGCCCAGCTGATCATGCAGAAACACAAAACCCAATGGGAGTGGGGTGGAAGAAGTCAGGGGGTTGGGGGAAAATCACCTAAGGAAGTAGAAATACAAAATTAAAAGCTGAATAGAAACTATAAATAAAGGTTGCACAGCTAAGAGTTGATCTGCTCCAGAAAGTGAGACTAATATCTACCAAGGAGTAGTCAAGTAGTTTCTTCAGAGAATTCTGGAATTTTTGTGTAACTCCTTTTTTTTTTGATACTGGCAAATAACAAAAATATAGCATCAACCTTACGATGATAGAAACCAAAATGCAGTACAAGTGACTCATGCAGGAACTATGCTGTAATTTATTCTTCTATTGGCTAGATTGTTTCTAGCCTGGAGAAAGTACATTTCAGAGAAAAGGGTTAATCACTTAATTTTGAGTAAGTAACCATTAAATGGGAACAGAAAGCAGTTTCCCTGTGAATCAGACATTCCAGGGATACACAGGAATATATACTTACTCACTGTATTAGAGATTCTTCCTCACTGGTATACCTAAAGAGCCTGCAGAGCTGTTTTGGTCTTTAATTATGTATTAAAAAAAAAAAAAAAACACATGGGGAAGAATTTGACCAGTTTGTACTTTCACCTTGTGCAGCACAGATGGAAAGCAAGCTTTCTCTACCACAGTACTTGTGGAATTTCTGGGTGGAGAAACTTCAGTTTGAGTCTGTGGTTCAGATAGGAACTTGGGTGTCCCTCTCAGCTCGAGCACATAAACACTTTTGTTAAGGCCATGAAATGCTTCCAGACTTGAAAAGCTAAACATGTTGCTTAAGCAGCTTGCTAGCTTGAGGCCTCCTGGAGTGGCTTAGCTGATAGCAAAGGTTGATGTGCTGTGCATTAGGGAACTGAGGGTTTTTTTTTTTTAATGTATTTATTTCCCTTGTGATGTATATGGCTCTTAAATACTTGCCACTTCTAAGTCAGTGTTCAAATCTATCTACTAAATATAGTCATATGCAGTAAGTAATCTCTGGGGGAAAAACACTGAGTTTGTTATATGCATTTTGAAAGCATGTGAAATGCAAATTACATTCTTGGACTGGCTAAAACTTAGCAAAGGTGAGCTTGCTCCATTGACAGCAGGGAGATACCGGAGGAATGACGTCAGCTCAGCTGAGAGTCTGTTCCTGCATATTTTGCAATATTCAGATGAAATTGAAATGAGGCTTTGAGATTTACGTGTGTAGGTATTCAGACATTTGCAGCTGCGAGCTTGCAGGTGATGAGCCTTGGTGATAGTTACATCACAGGCACGCTAATAACCAAGAAAAGGAAATGAAGTGGTGTAATGACATATATTGCCTTCCAAAAGTACAGGCTGTAACATAGTGCTGCTGTTACCATAATGTTCCAGAAATGCTTAATTTTGCCAGTCCTGTGGAAAGCACTGCATTTTGAGCATAGAAGGTGTTGCTGACAGAAGTGCATACACACTGCAAAGATGCTTAAGTTTGTCTTAGAAGAATTTGTCTGCCTCTTGCAAAGGAGGCCAGAGGAGAAGTTAAAAGGAAACAGATTTCTCCCTTCGGCTTGTCCTTACTTGCTTGTGGAGACTAGCCGTGCTGCTGAGTTTCTGAGGTCAGCACTGATGTTGCTGGGCAAGAGGAGGGACAAAAGTATAAAGCTACCTGGCCTGGAATCAAGCAAGCTGTTGCAGATGATCTCCCACAGAGCATGAAGATATTCCTCCTGGCTGCTGCAGCGTAGCCTCTTTCCTTCAGTCTTGCCTGCCTTCTAGAAAAGAGCCAGCGGGTCACGAATCACAACTGAACTCTGATACAAGTGGAATTGACTTAATGCAAATATCTTTAGTTTTCTTTGCTCAAAAGAGCACAACAAGAAGTGAATTAATTTTCTTGAGGTTGCTGGTATTAATATTTCTACAAGAAGCTAAGCCACATAATGCTTTGAGGGCAAAAACTGTTAAGTGGGCCAGGAGAAGAGTGTTGCTTTATTACAGAACTGTTGTTGTATGGAAAGACCCCAGGAAAGCTTTTTTTCCTTGATTCTCGAATAAGAAATATAATCAATTTCCTTTCTTAAGACCTTCTGGCATTTCAAGAAGAGGTATGGATTTCTGTGACATCATGGCAAATCACACTTTTATTCTTTTCTTTAGGAGTGTATCATTGATGAAGATTGTGAAACAGGGAAATATTGCCAGTTCTCCAGCTTTGAGTACAAGTGTCAGCTCTGTAAAACCCAGCATACAGTAAGTCCTGAATGATATGTGATGTTATGTGGTCTTTAGAAACTCACTACATAGATTATTGTTGCTGATGTCAGCAAACCGAATTGTTACATATAAAGATGCACGGCTTTCCCTGCGAGGCTAAAAAATGGATGAGTGGTTTTTGTTTTTTGTTTTTCCCCCCTCTGCTTATTAACACAACTAAGTTACGAAGTTTCTGTTCTTGTACACTTTAAAAACCTGCCCCCTGCTCCACCTGACTCCTGCTTGACTTCAGTTAGGTAGAGTAAGGACAGCATAAACTAAGGTATTGTAGGTTGCCATAGGGATGGGAAAAGAGCAAGTATTTTTTTTTGTGGGGAGAAGCCAATTTAAGTTCACTCTTAAAAAAAAAGCTTTTTATCTAAACGTCCCTTTTCATTTATCACAGTGATGGGCTGTGGTGAAACAAATTCATTGCTCCAAGCATTTACAGACTATTAAGTCTAGAAGTAAGCCAGCCTTGCTGTAAAGTCAGGTAATCAATAGGATCATTATAATCTAAAAGCAACAGGCTGCTCCTGCAGTGATTTAAAAACTTAATTTGGTAACGTCAGAGAGCTTTAATGACTTTGGTGGATTGAGTGTTTAAACACAAGTCCTGCAAAATTTCAGCTCAGACGTCATTAAGAAAGCTTATTCTTTGTGTTTTAGAAGATGTTCAGAATCACTGATCATTTTTTTTACATTAACATGGAGTAATTAAAAAGCAAGATTAGGATGTTGCTGAAACCTACCCGCCCACACACACTTTTCTATGTAGTCCTCAGTAGAACATTAGTAGTATAAATAAGGTAAAAACTGTGTCCTAGCTCCATTCGTGTTGCAAAGTGAGCTCAGACTAAAGGTGGCTAATCAGTTCTCTTAAAACCTCCACAATAGCGCAAACAAACAAACAAAAACCCTCTTTATAATTAGTAGGGCTTAATAGTGCTAGTGTAGTCCTACTTCTTGCCACACATAAGCACATCCCATGTGATACACTAGAAAAGAAATCCTTCTAATTTTGTATGGCTGCCTAGACAGGGCTTTACAGACTTAAAAGAAAAAAAAAACTGTTAAAGTACTGACCTACTAGGAATCTTTAAGATAGTCATCAATTCCCTAAAAAAAACCCCCACCAACAACAGAACAACACATGACTTCCATCAGTCTGTGTAGTTGAAACATTGGGACAATTATCATCAAAGCTATCTAGAGATTTGCATTTCTCCTTTTCAAAGACACTTGGTTGCAACTGAGGTATGGTTTGTATTACAAATAAAAATAGGATTGTGCTAAGTTTGAGTTTTGCTCTTTGAAAGCAGCCCTTCTGAACAAACTATAGATTACTGTGTTTAGCAGTAAAAGAGGTAATATATATTTTTTTTTTTTTCCCCTTGAATGCAAAAGGCTGTCCTGAAATGCACATTATACTATAGGATGTCTGGCTACTGGTCAGTTTTCATGTATATGCTAAAAAAGGTTCAGGGCTTGTAAGACTGAAAGTATAGCATACATTCAGTGGTGCCATAACTCTGCCTGTGAGGTCCTTGTCCAGCAAACAGTTCTAGGAGTGCTTGAAGTTGAGAACATAAGCAAGTCTGTTTAAACGGTGGGAATATTACATGCATATGTTCCAAACATATGCAGTTGTCTTCAGGAGCAGGGTTTAATGTTGCACTTAGCTGCCTGTTGATACATGTAATTAATTAGTGTTACAGTGACAGTTTTGTCATGTGCTTTTCCATTTGTAAGCATTGCTCCAGAGATGTCGAATGCTGCGGAGACCAGCTCTGCGTTTGGGGTGAGTGCAGGAAAGCTGCTTCAAAAGGAGAGAATGGCACCATTTGTGAGAACCAACATGACTGCAACCCTGGAACGTGCTGTGCTTTTCAGAAAGGTACAGAGGTTTGGGGTTTTATTCTATTTGTTTTATGATACAGGAGTGTTCATATTTAGCTCTTCTGCTCAGGTGAGGTGGTTAAACCTGTATGGAAGCACTGGGTCATTCTCCCTTGTCCTGTGGAGCGCTCTATGTTAACTTCATTATAGAAGTTTTAATAGAATTAGGAGTGGGAAGCAGTCTGACAGGAGCATACAATGGTGAAAGAAAAGCCTACCGCACATAAGCAGTGAGAACAGTATAAGAAATATAAAAATTTAATGTTTGTGAAGAGTCTCAGTCATTTAAAAGCTGCAGAGATCTGTGTCAAACTTTCACTCAACATAGCAAAAAGAAAGGCATGAGAAATGGCTGACAGAAGTTGATTTGAGCTTACTGAAAGTGGCTTTTCCCTCACATCAGCAGGTAGGCCATCGAGTGAGATTGTAGATACGTTTCATACTGAGTTTTTAATGAGCTGTCTGTGGCACAGTGTACAATGCTGACCAGATAGGATACCCACTGGAATGACATTCGAGATTATGTTGCCAGTCCACACAGGAACATGAAACTTGATTTACAGAAGGAAGGAGAGGAAGAGGAGAAGAGAGAAGGCCTGAAACTAGTCTTAAATCCTACCTGGTCAACCCCTCCCTGCCCCCCCCACCCCCCCCGCCAGCTTCTTCAGTTTTCCACTCACTAGTTTGTCACTGCTTCTGTCATAGCTCTGCTCATTTTTTTAGTGACAGGATACAGTTCTAATTATCTATCTAGACGTTTTGCTGTATTGCTCTTTCCTGGTTCTTTTTAATGAGCAAGAGGTTACCTTTTACCTTCACTGACAGTTGGGCTGCCTGTCCTGCCTTATCTCACTAGTGGATCAGGCTACTAGGGCATTTCAGGAGAATGAAGGCAAAAGCTCATTTCAAGCATCATCTAAATGCAAGTGGGTCTGCTTTTTTCCTTGTTGACTTGGAATATTACATAGGAGACCTTCTGTGTTAAGAAAAGTTTGGTTTCAGTAAGATATGGTTAGATCAATGTTGGTTTATTTTCCCTTCATTAGGCTTTCCTCCTAAAGCATTTACAGATTTTGCTGAGCTTTATCAGAGATTTCTTTGTAATCTCAAACCCTGAAAGGGCAGTTTTTGTAAGTGCTCATGCTGCCATGTCACTAATGCGTAACCATTAGCGTTGGTTGTGCTAGGCAAGGGAATACTGCTTCTATTGCCCTGATTTCCATGGGATTTGAACAAGGAGCATCTTAACGCTGATTATTTCCCCTGCATAAAACCTTCACACTAGTTTGAGTCCAAGATAGAGCTTGGCCTGAAAACAAACAAATTTAGAATAAACTTTTAACTGAGGAGGAAAGAATACAATAGATTAAAATATTGATTAGAATTGGTGGAACGCTGTCATTAAAACTTAAGGGAGCTGCTGATTAAAGGCAATGGATTTCATTCTCTAGAGTTGTCTGCTTTAGTAGTGCTTTATGGTCTTCAGATTAGGTGCAAGTGCAGTTTAGGCCTAACCTCAAGGCCTTTCTCCATGACTGGAGCATTGCAAAAGTTTGCGCTAATGTAAGATAAGACTGCGTTTGTATGTGTATTTTGCATATAGAAAACCATGGCCTATCCACTGCTTAAGATATGATCTGTTTTGGAATTAGTAACTGCTGATTCACATACGTATGTATTTTTACACAAGCCTGTTGTATACAACTTTGATTCTGAACTCATCAGAATTTACTCTTAAAAAGAGGTTAAATGAGTCTGTCTTTGCCTGTCTTGTATATAGAACTGAAGTTTTGAATTAGGTCATCTCAGTTTAGCACTCAGTTAATGAATTCTCCTAAACCTAACTTTGGCATGCAGAATTACTGTTTCCTGTGTGCACTCCGTTACCTGAAGAAGGTGAACCCTGCCATGATCCTTCCAACAGACTTCTCAACCTGATCACCTGGGAACTGGAACCTGATGGAGTACTTGAGCGGTGCCCATGTGCAAGTGGCTTGATCTGCCAACCTCAGAGGTAAGGATCCTCACTATAAAGTGTTTTGACTGATTTTCAAAGTCACTGATGAGAAAAGATCTCAGACTTACTGCATTGTCCTAAACGGATGTGCCCGAGGTTGGCAACAGCTTATTCCTGGTGTAAATGCAGTTTCTGTGTCAGGCTGGTACTGCTTTTCAATCAAATGAGTAATAGCAGCTATTTAGAAATGACATTTTGATTTCATTCTCTGCATACAGCCCTTTCCAGCATTTTTCTCTGTTAGATCAGGTTTTACTTGATAACGGCTCCTTTCATACTTACATATCAAAAATATTTTGGTACATGAGATAGGTATGAACATGCATGCTCTTGTACTGAGGATTTACAGAAGGTAATTTCTATCACAAGGAAAAAGGCAGATGTCTTTGCTTGCTTTTTGCCTTCAGTTTCGGAATGATCCGAGAAGTCAGTTTCCCTACAGCTGACTTAAGATCTGCTGTCCAGGTTTGAGACACTTCATACTGCGCAGACTCCTTCAGTGTCATTATGACTCTTATGGAGAGTGAAGTAGACTGACTCCATATTTTCTGCTAGAAGCTAGAACTTTAAACATATACTTTTTCTGTTGTTCTTTAAAAGGACAGTTATTTGCATTATCAACATTTTCACTGGAAGAAAGCAAGATCATTTCAGTTTTGAACTAAAAGCATTTTAGGAAAACCTACATCTTATGTGTGAAACAATAAGCTTTCTTCTTCAGGTTTCTTGGTACATTACAACTTTCCTTCTAATAGCTTCTAACAAAACAGCGTAGCTACATTTCTTATATACTGTGATAGAGATGTAGATGAATTTCTCTCTTCTTCCTTGCCCAACACTGTTTCTACATTTTTTCTAAACACATGAAAAGCAATGAAATAACATTGTTTCATAAATTTGATCTAAGGAAGCAAGCAAAATTGATCCCCTCCTTTCAGCACTGGAATTTCAGTTAATGTGCAAGTACTGTCAACCTCAGTCAGGACAGGTCAGCAATACATCATATGTAGTGAGAAGGAAAAAATTTCAGATGAGAATATAAAAAATCAGGATGGGAATATAACTTAGCTATCCAGCTATAGCCACAAGAATTATTTACCTGTCTAGGATTATCACAAGCACAGTAATACTGTGCATGCTGCCTGCCAGTGACTCACATGGACAGCAGACTAAAGCTGCTTTTGTGGAGTTACATGGTGAATTTGAACCCTTGCTATTAAAAACCCCCACCCCCTGCCCCCATCTCTGCTTGAAGTGACCCTTGGCTGAATGTGTGCCTAGTGCCTACTAGTGCCTGATAAACACATTGAGGCTATCAGACCTTTCCATTATATCCTAAAGAATATAGTCAGCTCAAAGATGAAGGTCTTTACACCTAGAAAGCAAAATACATGAGAATTAAAAATGTACATGAAACAAGCTTTAAAAACACTGTTAGTTCATTTACCCGTTTTTCAGTGAAAGAAACTGCAGCTTTAAGCAGCAGTTAGTTGAGGAGAGCCTGGCCCAAGCAGCGGTCAGCTTGTATGCCGTAATAGGGACTTGTGGTCCCGCACAGTCCCTTGCAGTGCCAAGGGACATTAGATGCACAACCTGAATAATCAAGTCCTATTCCCCTGTCTCCTGTCAACAGGTATACATTTTTCTTGTTCCATTTCAAAGTTCCTATATCAAATGTGGGATGTCTGTTTGCAGACAACTGGATCCACTTTTCAAAGCAATAAAAACAGTAGCAAATACAGCTATTGGACTGTCCTATTTAGAAGCAAATGTATAGTGTTCACAGTTTGCCAGATTTTACAGTCTGATGACAAACAACATGGACGTTTTTTCTGCATTCCTCTGAATGCTAAAGTATTTTGTTTCTTAACTTGGTATTATGCCATTAACAAAAAGGAGCAGTCACCATGATTGCTTGTGGTAGAGGAGTCAGACTGTGCTGAAGCCCACTGCCATCTTGTGTCCCAGTACTGAGTATGTTTTGCTGTTAGGAACCTGGTTCCAGCTCTGCATGTGGAAATCTCATCTTCAGCTCTGTCAAGCATGTAAAAGATGATTATCAAGTCAGCTATGTAGATCTGACAGTTTTAAATATCTAACATGCTTTCATGTGGGGAGGGAATCAATTTCATTAAAGAACAGGCAAAAGAACATAAAAAGATGCACTGTATGACTATGTCTCTCTTTTCCCAACAGCCACAGCACTATGTCTGTGTGTGAACTGTCCTCCAGTGAAACCAGAAATAATGAAAAAGAAGATCCCTTAATCATGGATGAGATGCCATTTCTCAGTTTGATACCCAGAGATATTCTTTCTGATTATGAAGAAAGCAGCGTCATTCAGGAAGTGCGTAAAGAATTAGAAAGTCTGGAGGACCAGACAGGTTTGAAAGAGCCTGACTCAGCTCATGACCTGTTTTTGGGAGATGAAATTTAAAGTCCAAACACCAGTTTAGTTATTCAGTTATTTCTTGGAATTTTTGTCTAGTGTCTTGCTTATATAAACCCTAAACACGTACTGCTGGATAGAAGTGCAATAAACACGGTTTTCAATGGGCATCCTTTCCTTTGCACCAAAGCTGCTTGTTTCAGCTGTTGTTGATTTCATTCTATCAATCCTTGGAGCAAACCTCTGGTTAAAGACAAATGAGAAGTACCAGTGTTTCCTTTGGATTGGTACTTTCTCCTTTTATGTTAGAACTAAATTTATCAGTGCTTGTACTCATTAAATATAAGTATACTAACTTATTAGTGACCCTAGAAGTTTTGAGTATTTCCTGTACATATTTTTAGAATGGTTTATTTTTCTAGAGTAAGAACCATCTACTTGCTTTGGACTGTTTTTGCCCATTGATCTTGAGCTATGTATTTTTTTTCTTTCAAAAATATAATCAGTGAAGCTGCAATACATAGATGCAGATTTTTTTTTCCACATTGCGGGAGGAAGGATGAAAAGATAAAGGATGCCTTCCCCTTTGATGTGAATATACCCAAAGCTCCTTTTCAGCTGTGTACAAGGGTGATCATTTGTCTTGCAGCAAAATTCAATGTAACTCCAGTACTGGTGCTCCACAGCTGTAAAGTACTCCTTGAGTTTTCGACTTTCAGAAAGAATGGGCCTTGGGCCCCCAGTGTGTATGGGGCACATTACCAGGAAAACAAAAGCAACCACCAACCCCCAAACCCCAGTCCCACACCCTGGCCCTCCCACATCTTTGCATATGGAAAACAAATGGTGTGTGCATACTCATACACAAATTCATTTGTATACAGGAACTTCCAGGCTGGCTGTTCGGGGCTCTTTATCTCCAAAAGGCAAAAAAATCTACCATTTAAAATTGCAAAACCAATGTAAGTGAGCTGAATACCAAGAATAGAGATTCTCTGTTGTACACTGAAAATGTATCTCTATACATCTCTATACAGGAGAATAGTGCAGCAGCACGTGGAAGGCTGTACCTAACCTAGCGCAAATTATAGCACTGCACAGATGGCAGCATTTTGCACTATATGAACATACCTTCCTGGGTAATGTTGATTCAGCGATTTGCAGACTATGCTCCACTGTCACTGAGCTTTCTCAGGAGAGAAAGGGGTAGTGAACACAGATTGATTAGTTCAATTTAGCAGTAAGACAGCCTAAATAGCTTCTTGTTCTAGGGACTTAAATCTCTCCCACTTGACTCTGTCTACATCCAGAGGAAATTCTTTAAGAAATAATTTGTGCTTTTAATACATTTCATAGGTATAAATCTCTGTGTTACAAAGTGTGAATATCATTACCATTTTAACAGGTAATTGATTTAAGAAATCAATAGCAAGGTAAGAATAAAATCTGATCCATCAAACTCCCAGGTTCCCAGCTGTCTCACAACAGTTCGCTACAATTAACGGCTCTTCCACTATTAATGATTTTGGGGGGTATGGATTTCATCATCTGTTACTGGATATGTTACCAGATGTCATGAGGCTCTAGCCAAATAACTCTTCACAGAGCTTCTTCTCAGACATCAGTCCTTACTGTTTATGTCAAATCTGAGTGCTGAGCACCAATAACTAAGCAAGAGCAGCTAGACTGTGCTATTAGCCTACAAGTCTTCCACCAGTTCTGGTCTATGAAAGCCTTTCAACAAATTCCTTGGGTGCGAGAATTCGGGTGAATAATGATGATCACTATACTGTGCACAGAAGGGACATTTCATTTGAACAGTCTGACTTTAAATTGAAAGATTCATTTCTGCCACCAATTCTCACATCAACACATGTACACAATACAGATGATCCCTGCCCAGTTTGAGTTCACTGAATTACCTCTCCTTTCTATCCCATATAAAATTATTGTGCTTTAGACACAGCCCATCTATACAGTGATTTTCCTGTTAAAAGATCTACTTCAAGAGAGCAGGGATCGTCCGTAAACACTACCCTATTTAAGGAGAACAACATTATTCTCCCTTCAAGTTTCCTGATGCTTCAACCCCTGAAAGGCAAAACAGTTGATTCTCATTAGAAATTTTAGCAAAATTTCAGCAGAACTAAACTAATTAGAAACTCAGTTTTTGTTTTGTTTCCTTTAAAATGCCCATGGTCAAACTCAAAACAAAATGATCAGAATATAAAGCAGATGCTGGAAAATCTCTCCCAGAACAGCCAGGATATATATGCCAATACCCTGGTACAGAAGCATGCTACTGGACAGAAAATCATTATAAAGATGCCCTTCAGTCTTCCATCCACGTTTCCATCAAGACTTGCAGGTTTAAAACAAACTGCTCCGAAGAATTTGCTCAGCTGAAGTTTCCCAAATAGTGCTAGAGATTAAGCAAGTACTTTATTCCATCTCTATTTTTTTGCTTCACCAAATGTATGAGCCTGAAGAAAATTCATGATGCATTTGATTGTTAATGCCCCCTCTGCCCCCGCCTTCCAGCAACTCTGAGGCTCTTTAGTGGCCTATATATGCATGTAATTGGCAGTTTAATGAAGCTATTCCACCTATGGGATGCTACTCACACCGTGCTTCCTTCCCTTCTGCTTCCATCTCACCTATGTCGGAGATGAGGTGGCACAGACAAAATAGAAAAGGATGAACGAGGGAGCTCCTCTGCACAGCCCAGCTTCTCACACTGTCGGATTCCTCAGGCTGCTCAGGTTGCTGTACATCAGCATGCAGAAGAAAACTGCACATTCCCTTCTCCAAATACCTGTGTCTTCTCTGGGACAAAACATAGCTGCCAAGTGTACGTGGAACCTGCAAGTTTCACTAGTGAGGAATCCAGTTCTAGAAAGGAAGCTTACAGGTGAAAAAATTCCCTGTGAATATAAGCAAAAAGCAGCAGCAGACAGGTTATAAAACACCTCATGTAATAATACCCTGTGTACGAGTGTGGGGTATGTGTGTATATATACACATGCATACACACAACCTTGAAATTCAGACCAACTGTCTTGGAAAAGTCTGCATTTCCATGAAATAATTCTGTAATTTTTCAAATAAATCCACAGCATTTAATGATTAAAATAACACAACAGAATGAACAAATGTTTTATTGGCATGTTCATTGTTGTAAACAGCATCTGGCATGAAAAAGTTTACCAAAATCTTTTGATTATTATAAATTAGGTGGTTTTCAAAAAACTACAGAGACTTGTTCTCTATTGATCTTTATGGACCAAAGCAAAAAAATTGCTGTTCCTAGGCTTTGCAATGAAATCATGTTGACTGCATCAGTCTTTGCACCACAACCTGAACTACCAAGGAGTTTGTATGTTGAGGTGTTAGAGGTTGCCCAAATATTTAACTACATATAGCTATGGAATCAACTCCAGGAAAAAATAAAATGACTTTCAGTGAATGAAGAAGATGCAAACTTGTAATAGTCTCAAAAACAAAATGTACAAAAAAAAGTAGCTGAACAAAACAAAAACTTCATTAACAAGGGGGAAAATACAATCCTAAAGTACCCAGCATTGTCAAACATAAAATGAATACAAATTTAAATAGGCAACTATAATTTCAAATGTACACAATGAATGTTGATATGTGAAAAGAAATACCATGGTAAATAGCTGAACTGCAGTTCTGTTAAATGGAGAGGGCAAGTTTTATTTACACATTGAATGCAATAATAGAGCTTGCTCACCAGCTTCCATAACCTATTAAAAAACCAGTTTACCTTACAACAGCATTTCTGCAAAACGAACCAACACCTGCTGGCAGCTTTCTAAAGACACCTGTCTTAGGCCGTTTTGTGGAAGAATACTCTAAAACCTTACACTTGTAGCGCTTCCATTACACACCTTCGACCCCTTGCTGCTGCTTTTCTATAACCAAGGTTAACATTTACTTCAGACTCTCTGATGAGGTAATGCGTGTATCAGTGAAACAACAGAAAAAAAAAAAGGATTCTTTCATGGCCTTTGCACAGCTTTTATTATTAAGCTATGAATATCCTGTTTGAGGCTAGTTTCACTAGCTCCTATGTGCACACTGTCCTCAAAAATTTCCACTCATTTCCCTCCCCGCCCACTTTTTAGTTCTAATCTTTTATTTGCACATCCCTTTCAGCTTTACAGTACATTTGACTATAGTGCACAACATGATTCCAAGTCAAGCAGTGACCCGACGGGGCACTGCGCTTCTGACTGGGGACGCAGCCCAGTCAGTGCTGGTGTCAGCGCTTTACACCTAATGAGTGTCCTGCCGTAATGGCACTACACAGTAGTAGTGAACCTTTTTTTTTTTTTTTTTTTTTTAAAAACAAAAAAATTCCCCAGGGAAAATGCTATAGCAAGTATCAGTCTTGAGTCAAATCTTTATTTGGTGCTCCATCCAGATAAATTTTTAGTGCTTTTTCTTTACGAGGAGAGTAGGTTACCCGGTGTCCAGTTTTCTGCAGTCTGCTGCTTTCTTTTTTCATCAGTTCATTTCTCTGCTCCTCTGTTAACTCCATTAATTCTTCAGTTTTATCCCTAAAATGAAAATGTATCTTAAAAAAAAAAAAAAAAACCCTTATCTTAAAACTACCATTTTTCTTGGCAACATTTTTATCCTAGTATCATGTTTCCCAGAAAGCCACATAGATTTCTCAAAAGAGATCACTTCAGGAAAAAAAATCCTTGCTCTCCAGAACTTGTGGCAAGACTCCCACAGATTCCAGTGGGGATCTGGATATATATATCCAAGCGTAGCAAATATTTTTATATTCAGCATTATTTTTGATATTTTGGGAGGAGGAGAGAGTGTAAGACAGCAATGTTGGTTTTCCGAAATAAAGTAAACATCGTTAATACTCCAGTTTGTAGGAAGCTGTGGAACATAAATATTTCAGCTCCATATTCTCAACCCTTTCACCCTGAGTATTTTCCCTCAAGACAACAGAAGTATAGTATTTTTAGGCTTCTGTTGATTCTATCATTCTACAATCCAACATGCAGATTTTTACACAGTTTATTATACTGTAATACGTACCTATAAAATATTACTGCGCCATCATCACAAATGTACAGAGGCCAGACATTCAGCGTAGATACTTTAGGATTCCAGTCCAAGTCCTGGTGAATCTCTAGTACGGAAATGTCGCATGGAAATGTTCCTCTGCCCTGAGAGGAAGCAACTACTGAGTGAATAAAAATCACACATTTACTCAAATACAATATAAAATGCACATAAAATCTTACTAACCTTTGCAAATTCTATGTTTTCTAAGGGTATTCCACTTATTTCACTCAGCTGTAAAATAAAGAAAAAATGGTGGTTTAATACTATTCCACAGCCATATGTTATGCAGCATCTGCATAGAAGTCAATAGGCATGCCAAATCCAGAAGTCCAATGTTCAAAAGTCATCGAATAATCTTAAAAAAAAAAAAAAAAAAATGCAGTGGAACAGTAAAAATTTTAGACGTTTTTGACACTTCTACTGTGACACTATCACATTTCTAACCCCAACAATGCAGAGGCAATAAAAAAATAAAATAAAAGCAATTGATAGTATGCAAGTTCCAAAATACAAAGTGACCAGCTGCCTCATATGGTTCTCATCAGTTTGCTTGTATCAAATGAAAGGTATTACCAAGCTGACCTGGGATTGGGCAAAGCTGCAAAATTTCTCTGTCTAGCAACCAGAAAAGGGCTGGCTGAATACCTCTGTTACCACAGAGGTGTCATATTCAAATTTCTGTTTTTACTGGTGGGAGCAAAAAGATTAATGTCTCTCAGAGAAGACGCTGCTAAATTATTCCCCTGCACAATTCTTAAGGCAGGAAAAAAGAAGAGCCAACTCCCCGGCCAGACAAAAGCAAAGTCATCAATAACTTAATTTGTATCTGAGGCATACAAAAAGCCAGCCCATAGCTTAACCTGTGGTACATACACAAATCCAAGGCTGTTGTGTTCTGTGTTAGCTGAACAATGTTCCTCTTTTCAGCCTAAGAGTAAAACTAAAGTATAAACACTGAGATTTTAATAAAGTAAGATTCTTGGCAGACTTCCTTTTGCTGGCATCACCATTCAGGGCAGTCTTTTTGCATCTGGGTATGCCTAGGTATAAGTAATGGTTTCTCTTAAGAGCTGAACTCTGCAATATATTGGTTTAATAAAATGTTCTCAGCATGAGATGCACTTCATACTCCAGATTTCTGTTAGGACAGCACATGGCTGTTTGCCTGTTAAAGAGGTCTTGGCAATAAGGGAAGAGAAAAAAAAACACACACAAAAACCTGTCACACTAAAGCCACTTTGTGTTTTGAAAGGATAAGGGCCACCAGTTGAATTCAATTTTATGCTTCTTCAAAGGACTTTTCTTTTTCTTTTTTTTCTTTCTTTCTTTTTTTTTTTTTTTAATGCATGCATGTCTGCGTTCACACTCTGATACCAGCCCATTTTATGAAGCTAAAAGGCAAGCTGCTAATTCCTATGGCTCTGGTAACGGGAGGGGACAGGCTCTCAGGTCCTGGAAAAAAAAATTCACCAAGTGGCAGGATTTTGTAGCTATGATGTTATCAGTGCTGCACAATGAAAAAAAGAAAAATCTGTAAAGCTCTTAGAAACCACAAGAAACTTGCATCATATTACACATTTTACCTTCTCTCTCAATTCCTCAACACTGCTGCTTTCCAGCACTACTTCCTGGAAAGAATCTAGCTTCATCTCTGATGGCCTCCATCGTCTCGATAAAACAGCAAGCTGCGACATAGACTTCATTTTTTCTACTCCTAGGAAAGGAAAAGAAACTGAATACAGTAACATCACAAAATATCCTATTGAAAATTAGAGGTTTTTACATAGCATTAGCATACTCAAGTATGACAGACTGCACGCATTCTGTACGTATTTACACACACAAACTATCCAAGATTAAGTGAACAGCAAGTAGTGTACAAAAAGGGGGGGGGGGGAGGGAAGGGCCGGGGGGAATTAGTTGCACTTCTCCTCGATATCTCCTCATTTCAAAGAATTGTTCATAGGCAGCATCTATTCAGAGCAGTGCCCTTTATTCCTCTTTACAAGTTGCTCCATCATACGCAGCTTGGTTATATATCCAATATCTACCCACCCAACCAGGGGCTGACCTCCAGATCTTGCATTTGCACGACCTTCCTCAACAATCTAGTACGTGTTCTTTACCAAAGTAAACTTGCCAACTTTTACTTCTAGATTTCACACACTAACTTTAAACTTGTTATTAAAATCTGCTTTACACCTACTATCTCTAAAGACTTTTAATATTTCCTCCAGCCTTTTCATATCAGTTTCAGGTAAGAGAGATTATTCTAATCTAAACAATAATACTCTTAATGTAACTATCAGGTAAGCATAAATGATATCAAAGGGCTGATTTTTTTTTAATCAGTCCACAATTCTGTCATTTAGCATACAGAACTTGTGGCTTTAACATTTTTGTCTAACGTTACAGTCTCATTCTGCATGAAACCACCAACACTGTTTAAGCTTCCCTAGTGCCTACTGTGATCTCATCTACAACTACATTTTGTGCTGCAATTCAACACTAATCTATTGTCTGAAATGAAAATGCAGCCACTTAATCCTTCTTGACATTTATTTCAAGTCTGAAGCAATTACACAAATTTTCTTTGGAACCAAAGTGAGCTACTAAATTAAATGCATTTGCAACAGTATGATGTAAAGCTGCTATGCTAAGAAACTTAACTGTAAATTATTCTAAGTCATATCACTTAACTCTCTAATGCTTTCAGTGTTTAGCTGAAGAAAAAGCCTGAAAGCAACGGTGATGGTGGAAGGCCCTACAAAGCCTGACTTAAAGCGGCTGCCTTAACTCTTCTGCCAGCATCTGTGGTGCAGCATGTACACACAGCTTTTAGCTCTCATGAACACAGTGGGATCAACTGCATCTTCTACAGCTGGATTAGAGTAGCACGTTTGGGGCAGGGCTAGACAGTTACACAAAGTATTACAGAACACCTGGAAGCCCTGTGATCTAAAACATGGCATTTCTGTGAACTCGGTGGGCTACAGTGATCTACAAAGTTTCCTTCCAAGATTCACTCACTACAGAAATAGTGTGGCAAACTAATTCAAAATTAATCTAAAAACTTTAAAACTAGAATTTTAAAGCTATCAATCAAGTGTGAAAAGAGAAATGTCTATGGGAATCTGCAGGCCTCCTGAACTTCCTACACTCATTTCAAAGCTTTACTAAAATTTTGACAAAGCAAGTACAAAAAAAAAAAATCATCATGATTGAGCACAGCTATCAAAAAAATGCTTATAATACTAGTGAATGGAGTAACAGTTATGTGAGACTTCTAAGTCAGGTAAGCTTGGGGATTCTACTTGCTCTAGATCTAGATCTACTTGCTTCTCATCTATCCCCTAACAGAAACATTAGAGAAAAAACAGCAGGGTCACCCCCTTCCCCCCCCCACTGATGATGCTTTTACATGCAGAACCAAAATTCAAAATGTATATGCAAGAGAGAACTTCAAAACTGCCATACTTTTAAGGTATTTCACCAGAAATTAAGAAAGAAACGATCTGCTCACTGAAACTGGAGTCCAAAATTATTCTGGCATGCTAGGTCTGTTGAAAAAAAGTTAGTATTTTATAAACAAAAATGCGTGCTTTTTCACTCCTGTCTGAAAACTACTGAATAGCTTTCCTATCTTAAAAAAAAAAAATGAGTGAGTGAGTGTGTGTGTATGTGTACATGCGTATGTATTTATTTTTCCTAACTACAAACATTACCAATACAAGTCCAAAAATTAAGGATAAATAAAAGGATAAGGTGCCTGTTAAAGCTCAAGTGCCTGCATAGCCTCAGGTATAGGCACTCTTACGATTATTTTTTTTATGTACAATAAAAACACACATACACAAAACTACCTACAGATTGTCAAAAAATTTCCAGAAAACCTAAGTATTGCTATTAAGCCTTTAGTACACTGCAGCCACAAGAAATCTACACTTACACAATCCCCTCACAGCCTTACACAAAGCTTTTTGTTTTTCTTAATTCTTCTTTTGCTGCTTCCTTTTGTCTAATAAAATTCTACTAAAATGTCACTAACGGTAATCAAAAAAAAAAAAAAAGAGGAAAAGGGAAAAGGAAAAGGGGAAAAGCATTTTCCAAATTTTCCAATGTTTTCTGAAGAAAAGATCTCTAACATTATCTATACTTTCTCTTTGCAGTGCATCATTATTACCATCAAGTATTTCTAAGAAGACCTCCCAGTTGCTTGAAATATTGATATCTTCTTCATAGACATGATAATCCAGAAACACAGTCCCTGGATTCTTCCAGGTTTTCTTTCGTAAACGAAACCTGTAAACATGGAGAAAACACTAAGTTTTTAATTGGCTCCTAGCAAGCTACCACTGCCACATAGTTTAAAACAGAACATTTTCTGACAAAATGCAAATACAGCTCATTTATATGAGGTACATCATGTTTATCAGGTACATCTTTAGCATTCTGAAATAGCCCCAACAGCAAGGTATCGCTCTTGCCTCGTAATGTTGTATCATTCAGAAACACAGGAGCATAGGCCTGTGTGTGCTTGTTCAGTGCAAGAAACATGTAAGGAGTAGTAGGAAAAGTGTTTCCTCTACAGGATGAGAAAGTAGTGCTTTCCCAAACACCTCCCACAGTTTCTTCAGCGATTTGAGAAGTGGTGGGGGAGCATAAAAGAGCGTTGGTATCTGGTTTATACACTTAGTTCTACTGCATCCGATCCAGTCACAAGATAAAAGGATGAACTTTGATTCGGATATAGAAGTAAAGAAGAGTATAAACTACTAAAATGGGATTAAACACAAGTACAAAACTTGAATTGTAACTGCATACTCCCACACAGAAGCAAACATAAATTTTGTCACGTGCCGCGTAAGCATAGGACACCAGACAATGTGACACAATGTGGCACAGCAGACAAAAATCCTCTGGCCCATTCAGGGGCTGCACCGGTGAAGAAAAAAAAAGAAAACCTTGTCCAGATATAGGTTTCTACTCCCTTTCTCAGTATGCAAAGACCAACACTCTTCTGCCAATGTCTTGCTCTGGGCTGACTTTCAGGCATATCTCAAGACCCCACAAGCTCGCTTACCAGATCTTACAGGCTTGTCTTAATTCCCGTTGGAAGAGCCAGGTATTGCATAGCGCCTACCACGTCCCTTGTCACTGACAGCAGAGAACAACTATGGGGAATCAAGGCCCCAAGGCGAGTTCAAACTTAATGAGATGACTGATAATGGACAAACGGGAGAATAGAGCGCTGGGTCAGCACTGAAAACACACCTTGGGACAGGATTTCAGAGAAATGCTCAAGGACAAAACTCACTGCAGTGATCTACACTTGACCTGTACCTAAGAATGCTTTTTTGTGAACTATTTAATACTCTTCTTTCCAAAGAAAATTATTCTTACAGATACAACCGTTTCTCAGATCTAAAGTTTTAGTTATTTTGCATGCAGAACTTCTACGCAAGTCATATTCCGTTTGATACAACAATACCAAGAATTCTAATTTAAGGTCTGTATTCACAACCTGATTCAAACATGAGAGTGACTTGTTTCTGCTCCTCTCATAGCTTCATTTCTCCCAAAAGAGAGGAGAAAACCCACCTTTTAAAGTAATGTTTAACCAAGTAACTTCGTCCCTGATTGCAGTCTCCTTACCTGTCAATTGTCAAGTCTAGGCCACACTGCTCTCGAAGCTGAGGAAGCAGTTCCTCTTTTGACTGTCGGACAGTCATTCCTTTAGCAAAAACCGCATCTAGAAGAAACTTGCATGGCTGTGAATTGTAACAGATACAAAATGATCAGAGAGTTACAGATAAGTAAATAAACAAACCTCCAAACAAAAAAACCCCTCAAAACAACCCTCCTCCAAAATCCCGAACAGAGGAAAGTACACTTGCCTCCAGCTCAAATTTTGACACCAGCCCATCTACCAAGCAAAATGACCATTAAAATGCCTTTTCATAAGCAAGCTAGTCAACAAATTGATTCAAATTAGGTTTATGTAACTCGTGTAGCAGCAGCCCTTTGAGAAGTCATTCAAAAACTCAGGATGCCACTGCACAAGATGCCTTGTGTCTGAATTACTAACTACTAACATTTTATTAACAAATTTAAACAATCTGAAAAGAGCTTTTATAAGAAATAAGCCATATCATAAAAACAATGCCATCTTTCTTGACTTCCACTGGTCAGATAAACCAGAGTTGGAAATGATTTTTAAATTAAACAACTTTATCCCTTTATCAGTTCAGCTGCATTGTCTTATGCTTATCCGTTATTAATAAATATTTTGCAGTTTGGTCCAAAAAGTAAAATCAGAAGTTAAGATGCACAGTCAACTTTTAAAGACTGCAATCCCTACAGGGACATTACTGTACAGCTTCCAAAACTATTTATTTTAAAATCACTTTTACGCTTTTCATGTCTCAAAAGATGTAACAAGCAAGTGAGCTGTGCCATTGCAAAAGAGGTTTTTTTTTTTTTTTTTTTTTTTTTTTTTTTTTTTTTAAGAGCATTCCTTCAGGATTATCTTTTGCAAAAAGAACCATATTATCCAGCAATCATTCTCATGAGCACTGCCTGCAGTGCATGAAGGCAGCATATTATTTTAGCACCCTACTACTGAAAACTGCAACCACAAGCAAATACAGTTTTTCATTGGCAAGAATTCTACATTGCTTTCCTACATTTAAGAAAAAACAAACAAACAAACAATTTTCATTTATCCTCTATTCACACTGCAGAAATAAAGACATTTAAAGGAGATACAGATTACATTCCAACTGACTACTTCAGATCGTATGAGTAGAAATAATCTCAATTTCCCTTTTTAAATCCAAGAAAGCTTGCAAGAAAAAGGGCAGAGAAAAGAGTCTTTATTTTCTCTTTTTTTTGAAGATTTCAGAGAACAATCTTAGCTAAGGCACATATTAATATCTTCAAGAATCACTATTAATTGATCCTGAGATAGTCAATACCTTACCTCTGCCTCATTTACCAAAAGCTGGTAGACTTTGACTCTGTACTCCCCCTTTTTAAGGGCTCTTCCAAGTCTAATAGTAATCTATGAAGAAAATGGAGTATCTGTTAGAACTGATCTCAAAATCAAAATTACATCCTGTAACACATTACCAAAAATGATATAATGATACAACCTGGCAATTAACAAAAAGATGTAGATTACAGTTTTTAAATTTGGCTACACTGTACCAATATATTCTTTAATTATTCAAAACCACTTCTGAATAACCTTATTGTCATCAGAAAATGACGAAAGCGTCTCATTCAGCCGAACGCTCTCAAACTCTTGATTGCTGGCATAGACTCTAAAGACTTTGAAGTGAGAGGAGGGAACTCCAACAAAAGGCTCCAAATGTTGCTTGAAGGCAGACAGCGTAATTCTTTTATCAACGTGCACCATCAACCCTAAGCAAAAATGAAGACAAAAATGGCATGAACCACCGAGCTGCCAAAAGGAGGAAGAAAAAAAAAAGTATTTTGAAGTATTATTTGGATATATTCACAGTTATCATCTGCAGTAAAGCCACTGAAAAGGCAAAACTATGGTCAGTGGCCCTATTCACATTTTCTCTCTTGAGGGTGTTGCTATCACCTTTAAGAACTGTGCAATATCTGAAATGTTTATGGGCAGATGCTCCTGGAAGCCACGGCAATTGCAAACGGCGCCATTTCTCAGCCAGCACACCTGCTCCAAGCAGCACCTTCCCCCTTCAGCGAGATGATGGCTGGTGGGAACGAGACGGAGCGGTCGCAGGTAATCCTGGTAACCCCCTCCCCGGCTCCGGGGAGAGGCACCAGCAGGCCAGAGCTGGGGCTGGCCAGGCACCTACCACCCAAACTTCTTTTTTTTCCAGTTGTCAGGATGAAAAATTTTGGTGAACTCTGCGTTCTGCAAGACCACGAGATATCAGAAGGCAAGCTCAAGTCTAGATGAGTTTTTCATTGAATGTTTTTCTGTTAGAGTAAGAAAAACTCCATTCTAGCAATATGAAATTCTGGAAAGTAGAAAGCCGTGTCTTTAGAAACTGTGTTTTTTAATATATGCAATTTGGACTACACCACAAGCTACAGTATGACTCAATGGGAACAAATAAAATGCTATATATTTGCACTATGTAACCAAACATAACAAATAAATTACTTGAATCATAAACCTGTGTGTTGCCATATTAAAAATAAATTAGAAGTTTTCCTCTCAAGATAAACATTCATATACCACACTATGAAGGTGTCAGAATTACTCTAAACAATTGCATTTAACTAGTCCTACCAAAGAGAGGAAAAAAAATACAGCAGTTCAAAATTAGCCAGAAAGAAAAGTTCTTTCAAGTATTAAAGACAACATTTTATTCAAACTTTTGTAGCAGCTGCAATTAAATTTCTGTCACTGTGATTTTAAGAGCAAAAATATTACTGTTTACAAAAAACAAACTGACAAGAAGATTATTTGACTCCTTATCTATTATTATAATTACATCAGAATTTCTGGATTCATACAAAAAACTTTGTCTTTCAAAAATATCTTACAAATACCCTGTTATTCTTTAATTATGCTTCTGTTCATTATACAACGTATGTAGGCACTGAGCATTGTTTTAAAACGACTTCTTTTATATGACAACTAAAATACTTCTTAGGCTTAGCAAAAATATTCTCCTGTACTGTACTGAACTTGTATGGATGTTTTCACACCTGTCAGCCATATACTTCATTGTACCTAGAGCACTTCAATTAGTGAAGAGCAGCAGTCTATTAAAGAATGAATATAACGTGAAGCAAATTCAGATTTACTTTAAAATGAATACAAGTTTTCAGGTTTGCTGATGTAAATGTTAACAGAATTATTGCTCTGTGAGCAACAGTAATAACTGCATTCTGAAACAGGCAAATCAGCATCAGATGCAACTATTTTCCTTTTGCTGGAAGACACCTCAGGGGGCTCTCCAGAAAATACTTTCAATAAAAGGAAATTAACTTATCACAACACACAACTTCTCATTTTCTTAAAAACAAAAGCAAGACATAATGTTCCGATATTTAATCACTCTTTATTACAAAATCAAAATTAGGTGAGGTTTCAGCTGACCGGAGATACCGCATCTCCCATTTCTGTGCTTTGATTAGTTTTTATTTGAAGTATCAAAACCAAATTTTTCGATACTGTCATCAGACTTTTTAAACAGAGTATATCATATATAGAGTAATAAAAGCTAGGTTATTTTAAGGCACTTAAAAATATACGTACATTTTTGTCCTTCTCCTGAACCTTCATCTGCAGTGTAGGGTTCTGACTTAAAGTACATATATTGTGCTTCTCCTCTACTCTTGCCACTTTCATCGTATTCACTATCTGTGCCAGAATCTTCCTCAGCGGTATCCCAGGTTTCTTTTTTCCCCTGATTTGCTTTTGATCGCCTGCTGCTTGTGATACTGTGAGAATCCAGCCCATTGGCCAAGGGAATGGGGGCACTGTCCACATTGCATAAAGTGTCGCTGCTGTGACTGGAACTCAGGATGTCGCTGTCCACCGAACTCGTGCTCCTGTCGTTGTTCACATCCGAATCCGACCGCTCCTCAGACTGGAGGTTTTCCGGATCAGAAATCTGAATTTGGTTTTCAAGTTCTCTGTTGTCTGCTGATGCTGAAGAGTCTATTTCGTTTGATGGCGATTCAATGTTTTCAAAATCGCTGGCTTCTGTGCTTTTGCTGCTATCCCCATTATCCGCCTCCTGCTGCTGCTGCAGGGAGTAGCTTTTAAGCTTTTCAGTGCTTTCTTCCAGAACTGCATTTACATATTTCAGATTACCAACAGGTCCTTTTACCCTTTCACAGACTTCGTCCAAGTTGCCTGAATCTCCGCTAGACTTCTGATAAACTGTTCGTCTGAACTGAGATCCAGGAGATTGCTCTGGTAATGAAACATATAGTCTGATTGTATTTGCGTGACGATCCAAGAGTTTCCATAAATGAGAGTCTGTATATGCCGCATGACGATCTAAAGACTCTGAGCTTTCAATAAATACCTGAACATAAAATACAGTATTTAATCATAAAGTATTACTTTAAGTAAAAAGCAACAATAGCAAACACATAGGATTCATCATGCACTAGAAGTTGTATCAATATGCAAGATCTTCCTCAATCAAATATATTTTAAAATATACTTTTGGGGAAAGACAATAAAGAGTGTATAGCTTAACAGCCATTTCATTCTTTCTTATTTGCATAGTCAAGACTGAAGTGAACTGTAACCAGACTGACAGGCTGCAAAATAAGCACAATTAAAAAATAAATAAATGAAGTATTCCTATGTTCAGAGGGATATTTATATACCACAATATATACCACAACGTGCACCCTCGATCTATACAGTAATAGTACTTATGGTAGCATCTTTGTAGTAGAAATAGTGAGGCTAACAACTACCCCTTTGAAGTCGGCAATCTTTTCCCTGGTTAATATATAGCAATATAAACAAGACATCTGTAAGTGTATAAAATGGGTAAATACAAGGCAATTTAGAATACAAGTGACCGAATTTCTTTTTACCCTTTCTCAAAGACTACTATGTTGTAGCGACACTCTGGCTGACACAACTGAACAACAAGTCAGTCAATGCCATTTTTTTGTTCAGCTAAAAACGAACAAAGCCTTCATTAATCTTTTGCTTCTCCAGGACAATGTGTTCTTGAGCTAAGTTTCAGAGCCAAAAGACGCTTAAAACAGAAGAAATGCACATGACTAGTGACGGGTTGAACTATTACTGCTTTAGGAAGAAGGGCAACACGACAGATGCTATTGAAGTACTAAAGTTACTCTTTTCTATACAACTATTATTGGAAATATTTACTAAAGGCTTTTTTGCAAAAAGCAATATAAATTCAGTTGGGAGAATCTACACAGTCAAAGTTACTGGATTTAAGGCCAGAACCCACCAAAAAAAACCCCCTGCTCTTAGCGCTGCAGTTCGTTTCTCAAGAGCTTTCATACTGAGAGCAGGCATAGCTGTTCAGTGTTTAGAAAACAAATTAGATAGATTTCATAGTAATACAACAACCCTTCTGCTCTAAAAAGAGTTGACTTTCACTGAAGCTTGGTTCAGTAAACCTGGTGGAATCTCCACCCTAAGGTTTTTATCCTCACCATCATTTTGACCTCCCAGCATCAATCAGATTTTTGGTTCTGAATCTGCTCTAACCTTGCTAGGTACTTGGTTTCACATACAGCCTACAGTATCATCAGCACCACAATATTTGCTAGTAATCAAAAAAGACAGTAAATTATACATAGGAGAAAAGTGAAATAATTGACAGTTACCCATTATAAATCCTGCACAGATATGCCTAACTTCTACAGCACAACAGTAAAGCCTACAAATACAGTACAAAATGAGAGCTTTAAGACCAGGGAACGTACCTTGTTGCTTCTAAAAAAGCCCTCAGCTTTCAGCGTTTTGCTGGACACATTCAGAAGACGCAAGTCATTGTAGCAACGTTCAAACACCACCCGCATTGTTTCAGCAGGCAGGTGCGTAGCCTAAAATAGGACATTGACAGTATGGTAATGTTTGCATTATACAATCATTTCAAATATTTGAATGAATATTTTGAGAAGTATTCAAAGGAGAAGGTTTGTTTATTGACTTATTCACCCCAAAGGTAAAAATGGTCTAATTAAAAATTACAAAGACAGGAGGGGGAAAACCTCCCAAACCCACTCAGTCCCAGTCCCTTTCCTCTATCCTTTGACAGATAGTTTTTCCCATAAGGTAGAAAGACCAAAAATGCCTGGATTTTCTGAGAACTGCCGAATTGTTAATTCCTATAAAAGGAATCAGTCACATTCCTCAGGGTATAAACCAACTGAAAATATACGTTCTTGTCTAGCATCAGGTTTCGTACACTGTTCACTTTAAATTCTTAGACTGAAATAAAATAATTGAAAACAAAAATTGCATCTATTTCAAGCCCTACAAAATATAAAAAGATAAGATGTTGAAATTGTTTGTTTCAACTGCTCTTCATAACTAATACTATGAAGAGTTACACCAATCAGGGAACTGAGCTACACAGAGCTGAGTAATTAAAATGGCTGCCTTTTCCCAGTGCAATGGAGGCAGTGAAGTTCCATGGACTAAGACTATCTAAAATCAGTCCTGTACCTTAATGACAAGGGGCTGCTGGGATGAAGAGAAGGGTTTGTGGGGAGAACATGGACAGCTCTGGATATTAACGTCAACTACTGAAGCCAACAGGGGAAGTTATATGTTGGTTCAGTTGTATGGTAACAGTTCACCAGTTCTGGTGCTGACAGGATAAGTCGTTGAGATAATTCAGCTTACTAACCCATACAGACACAAACTTGACTCTTCACAGTATCACAGAACAGCTGAGGCTGGTGGGCACCTCTGGAGGCGGCCTGCTCCAACCCCCTGCTCAAAGCAGGGTCAGGTAGGGCAGGTTGCCCAGGACTGTGTCCAGTTGGGTGTTGAGTATTTCTGAGGATGGAGACTCCACAATCTCTCTGGGCAGCCTGTGTCAGTGTTCAACCACCCTCACTGTAAAGAAGGGCTTTCTTGTGTTCTTTCCCCAAGAAGCAGACTGTTCTCTGGTACGTTAGTAAGCCATATGGCCAGATAGTGGCTAAGCTGGTGCAAAAGACAGTGCAGAACTATGGATGGAAGCAAGAACCAGACTGCTCTTCTCAGCAGCACTGAGCAGATAGTTGTTACAGTTGAGCTTGTCTAACTAAACCCTTACATGATGCATAGCACAAATGAGCTGTAGCAGGTTCAGGCTCTCATCTTAAATATTTAAATTATGACATTTTTACAATTAGACAATTAGAATTTTGTAATACAATGCATGAATGATTGTAAATTACCTTTGAAATTAGCTGTTTGAATTCTGAAACTGTTTGATTCAAATAAGCTCGTACACTTATTGGTGGAGCAACAGATTCAGTCTTCAGGTCAACTACATGAACCTTTACCATGACCTCTGTAGGGAAGAGGAAAAACAAAACAAAAGCACACATACATGAAAGAATTCAACAGAAAAAAAACCCCCCACATAGATTTGATGTCTGGTTAAGGGATTTCATTACATACCTACAAACAATAATGAATTTTAAAAGCAGCCCCATTGCAGAATTCCATTTTCAGACCAATTTTAGTGCCAGAGGTAAAAATGTTCCATAGCTTGCCAAATTTTTGAACACCTTACAACTGCTTCAATTAGAACGGCATTTGCAACACAGCACAGTATGTAATTTTGAATATTGCCAATTTCACAAGATCTACTGTAAGAGTTTTTCTTCCCTCACACATCATAAGGAAGTCCTATATTACACAACTTTTATTTTCATACCATCTCACAATGTATGATTTTAGTGCATCTTTGTATGCAAGTATGTGACTTACCACCAGGTTTATAGCACTGGAAAGACTGGTCTGGTCTTCTAGTTTCCAACAGTAAGTCGAACATGTAAGTTGATTTGACTCCTCCAAGTAATAAACCCATTGGCGTATCCTCTTCTCCTTCATAAGATCGCTCCAAGTAGTCATGGAACTCATCGTATTTAACAAGACGACAGCAATCCAAAGGAACAGACTCTTCTAAATCCATTAGCTAAAATGAAAAAAATGAAATACTGTTTAATAATGGCTTATTTGTAGGTTTAGCTTTTTTTCTTGTAAACTACTCATGTACATCCAGGATGAATCTATTACTTTTACTTGAATCTACAAATTTCAATTTAGTTTGGGGGGGGGGGGGCGGGGGGAGAAGGTGTGTACAAGTGTGAAGTTCTCTTCAACAGAGAAGCCTGCATTGAGATCCAAAGAAGTAAGAAGAGGGAAATTTGAAAACACATACAGAAGCACATGAAGACAAGTCCCAGAAATACATTCAGACAGAGGGAAACACTGCATAGCAGTTATATCAAAGGGCATCTTAAGAGGCCAGATGAAGTCATATGCACTAATCATCATCTTTCACACATCTCAAGGAGGTGTTAGCTCTCTCCAAGTGCATGCTGCCTTGCTGGCACTATTCCAGCAAAATATGCATACAAAACAGTACGTTCAACTCAGCCATTCAAGCAAAAATGCAGGCCTTCAACTGCTGCTTCTTTTTGGAAGACAAAGATCGATAGATATGTTGGTGGCCAATGATGTCACTGTATTAGTTATGCAGGAGGTCTCTTGAAAGACTTGGTACAAATCTAAAACCACACTTTTACTGCAATACAAACATAACAGTTCAGCATTCTTTCAAATTACTGTGACTACAGACCAGTAGCTCTTACTGTCTGATTTTAGAATACTGGTATGTAAAGTCATACTACCTTTTAAAACGATGCATCATCCCAATCCCAGACATCATCTGATGGCTGTTAACAGAAAAACTTGGACAACAATTCCCAGATAGAAGCCTTCTATTAGAAAACCCACAGCATTAGAAACTTAAAGATTGATGATACACAATAGCAGAAATACAAAATGGCAACGAATTACATCTAAATATTTCATCATGCTGTTAGGCATGGCATACCTTGTAAGCTATTTCAACAGCTTCCTTCAGTGTCCTGTCCTTATGAACCTCTAATTTGTTCTCCATCATTATTTGTTTTATAGGATGCATGCAGAACAATTTAATCTATGAAATACAATAAAAAATAAAAGAAATTATCACAAAGGTATTTGCAAATTTCTTTCATATTAGAGTACATTTAAATTTACAATCCTATTTTCAACAAATCCAAAATAAAATACATCTCTAGTTCTGCTTCAGCTATGGGACAGTTTCTATTCAGCTGGTTACACAACTGCAAATAGGAAATATCAAGGGTACAATAGGGTATTAGGGTATATATTTATGTACCTATATCTTTTTGCAGGCTGGGGCATAATGTGATAATAATCAGGACATTTTTAAACTGTGAACAGTGTACAAACTAAAAATTAAAAACACATCCTCCAAAACAAAATGCACATAGGAACAATAGATATGAAATTCCTTTTTCACATACTTAGCTACATATCTTACAGCTGTAGAGAACTTTCTAAGAAAGCAACTGACTGATTCCTAGGCAGAACAGTTCACTGACATAAGTATTGGTCAGCTAAAGTTGCAGATGCATATTTTGCTTGCTATTGTCGAATTTATGTTTAAAAAAAAAAACCTACCTCCTTCTGCTGAAGAATTTGTTACCCAAAAATCAAGAAAAGTTCTTTCAGAAAGCAAAGAGTCACAATATTATATGAAAAGATTTAATAGTATGAGACAGCTAACATACGGCACGGCATTTATGGAATCAAATCAGATTTGATTAAATTAAATGACTGACAGATTTACTAGGGTTTTTTAAATACTAATTCCAGTTCACATGGAAAGTATGAACTCTACAAGACTAACTCTGGTGACCTCTAACAGATCCTTCCACTGTGTACAGGCTTCCAGTAGGTATACGATTTATTCTAAAGAGTTATAAATATGAATAGATTTATTACAAAAGAGTCATAGCACTGTACTAACAAATTACTTTTTAAAATTCTTACTGGAAATATAGTTACATTACTCAGTAGAAATTCTAACCTTGCAAGTGTTGCGCTCAATTTCACGCTGTCTCTTTTCTTGTTCTTCCAATTCTCTCTCTTTCTGTACCAATTTTTTAATATGCTCTGGATATTCATGTGCCTCAAGAAACTCTGCCAGTAAAAAAAAAAACAAGAGTCTTAAACTCATATCAGAGAAATATAATTTTGGTAGACTTCTTAATTTAGTTTTTCCACTATGGGCAATATCTTAGCAATTATGGATAATTTAACTAGTTACCTTTCCTGCTTTCTTCCTTCTCCTTTCCCCCCAAATTTCCCAATAAACCATGTCACATTTTCTCTTTCATGTTTTAAATGAAACTGATGTCAGCCCCTTTTTTTTCCTCCCCAGTTATATACCAAAAATACTAGTTAGGCCAGAAAATATTATTAGCACAGGTAAATTAACAATACAGTCTCAGTAAAGTAAGTTTTGCTGTTTATAAAGAAATATGCTAAGACTGAAGTATATAAAAAACACTTGAGTCATGTTTTATTATACAGGAAAATTCTGTTCTAGAAGAAGAATGAGTAACCTGATAATAAATATGACATACTGTCTATATCGTGATAAAATAAATGTAACACTTAATACAGATCACTATACTACACAAGATTTTGTTCCATAAAGACAAAAACAGAACATGCAATACTTCACTAAGTTAAAAATGAACAAACAACAAAAAAATTAAACTCTTGCAAATACAGTCGTCTCCCAGTCCCAGAATCACACATCCCAAGGAGCAGGACAAACAGTTTTTCAGATCTAAAAATGTGTCTGGCATAGCAAAGAAATGTGAAATAATTGAGATTCATCTTTGTTATTTGCTTCTTGAGGCATTTTCAACCATAGCACTGTGTGAAAATCTATTCCTAAAGACAGCTTGGCCCAAAGATGTTCTTTATACGATTGTTAACATAACAGTTTTGTTTATATTCTTAAGCCATATAAAACTTACAATCACTGCTTCCTGTTCAGAGCGAATAGTATCGTTTCAGTCAAAACACTGAAACAATTTAGTTTTTATTGTTCTTAAGACTTACTACTTCATCTGTTTGTTCATAAAAGGCTTTGTTCCAACAGTATCCTACTTATGTTGAATCCACTTCAAACCTGTATAGAGTATCTACTTCAGATACTTCTATATTAAAAAACAAATAATGTTTTTTTAAAAAAAATAATTGTACAGTTCCTTAAGTAGCATGAACCCTCAGAACAAATGGAAGCCAGCAAAACTGATCTTACAGAATACTTAGGTTTTTTTCCTCCCTAATTCCTCAAAGAAAATGCCATTGTTCAATGCAAAAACAGTGCAAAAGGTAAGTATTCCTAATATCATATCTGAAAGTACTGTATGCAAGACAAAATAATTTCTGTTAAAAAACAGACGTGGCTTGTGTTGATTAGGATGTTGACCTGAAATGAAGAATTTGCTCAAAAAAACCTATCTTAAATCAGTATACTGATACAGAAGTAGTTGCAATTCTCCTTTTGTTAATTTGATTTTTTTTTTTGCATAAGCTTAGTTTTCAGTGTGTATTCCAAGAAATGATTAAAGCTTGCTTTACTTGTTCTTGCACTGCTAACTTCTTTCCTTATTCTTGCTAATAGTCACTCCAAGTTTCTCACTGTGCAACTCAAAACATTACCCCAAAAGAAACAGTTCAAGGAAAGAGGTAATTATTTGTTTCTCTCCTAAAAATATTTATAACAGAGTAAGATATGCAAAATGTTATTTGCAAGGAGCTTTTACCCCCTCCTCACTTGACATACAGCTTCATACGCACATAAACATATCTGAGTATGTCCTATCATTTGTATATTTAGTTCTGGAATTCATCAACTCTATGCAAAAAACAGGTGCATGTTACACTCTGATGTGTTACAAACATAACCAAATATACAGATCTTTTGTACTGTTACATGCCCCTCAAAAATAACGAGTACTCCCCCAAATGGGGCTACCCATTGCGAGGTGCTGAAGGCAAAGGGACTTTGGCTCAGTTCTAAGATTCCATTTTCATAGTAAGATACAATTCCAGTGCACCAAAATAAAAGTAAATGAAATCCAACTACCAAAATATTCTCCCTACAAAGGATGATTTTAAGAGCTCAAATCCATTCTTCAGGACACCTTACCTCCTGAGCATTTAAACAGCAAAAAGGGCAGGAGAAAAAGAGGAGTGCAGAAGTAATACCTGCCTTTCAAACTTTATGGGGCTTCTCATCTGCTCAAGCTATTATGAAAAATTATTCACTGACTGATTTTTTTGTGCATTTCATGACATTAAAGTTCTGGCAGTTGAACTTACTACACCAGGAAAACAAAATAGTTTACACTATTCACCAGGCTAACACCAGTAACCAGCCTACAAACTGATGAATTTCCCTTTATAAGGGCAAACTGCTGATTTTTTTCCTTTGAAAACATAGCTTTGAAATTACAAATGCATCTCTGGCTCAGTTCCTTCAGTTATGATATTAGGAAAATACTTCATTCTGACTGGCACAGCAATAACGTGGTTAACCACTGCTATTCGGCTTCGTTTCCATAGCTGAGCTTAAAATGGCGGACAGAGACAAGCGGGGGGCGGGGGGGGGGATCTTAGTGTTGTTCCCTTCTATGTTGATACGAGTTTGAAAACAAAACTCTATCAAGTTTTTATTTACTACTACATCATTTTGGCTCCCCCAATGTGCTGGTGTTCAAAGAGATTTTAAATCAGAAATATTCATGTTTTTAAGCAAAGTAAAGTAATGAAAAGCTATAGAAGGCAGTTTGCTTTGTGAAAGTTACTTCAGATTACCTTAAAATACTGATACCATCATCCTCACAAAAATTAGGACTCTTATCACATATAAAATGTCTTCTTATTCCAAAATATAATTTTACTAGTTAGGAATTGAAAAAACACACTTACTTGCATTTCTTGTCGGATCCTTCAGTCTATATATCAGCATGTACGCGTTCGTGGAGCTGATGGAAAAATAAAAGTAATTATCTGAATTTATCGGGTAAGACAATGTGACCTTCAGAAGTTTGGGGCGGAGGGGGATATCCATAAAGAACTGTGTCATACATGTTAGCTATACACTAACCAAAAAGATTTTCGAAAATAAATATCACATTACATCAGACGATCTGAAACAGTCGTCAGGATAGCTTTAAAACTATTTCAAGCATTTACTTGAATGACCACTATTTTTAAGCTATCATGTTAAACACATGCATCTTGGCCATTCCTTTGATTATACTAAAAGTAGAGTAGTACTAACCTAGCAAAAGCACTGGAGTAATAACCTCTGCTTCCAGAAGATCCACCGTATGTTTTCTTAATATCTTCCTGAGTTATCTAACAAGAAATCAATTTAACAATTATTTGAGAAATCTGCAATTATCATTTCTTCTCATGAGGAAAACTGGCTTCGCTCAATTAACACACAACATTAACTATTCTAAATTCTTTAATATTTCACATCTGCTTATTTGCTGAGTGCAAAAAAACCTTTGTTTTGAAGTGATCTGTCTCTTCATTTTATACTGAACATGAGCATAATCCTTCTTTTTAAGTGTGAACTTCTTAGAAAACATTATCCAGGTTCCGGATTGCTACAACATTTATGGATACATTTAACACCTGAAAAATTTCAGCAGGACAGGTATAACTGCACAATCTGAGTTGCAGATCTACAAATACACTACTTTACCCAAACAAGAAGTACTCTTCACATATACTGGAACACAAAATACTAAACCTAGTGCAGCCTGTTTGCAAATAAAGGCTTCTTTATAAACCACCCCTCTCTGAGCATCAAGATCTTAAGTAACGTCATGGCAACCCAGCATGAAGCCTCCTATTCCACAGCCTGCTTTTTATAAACTTTTCCTTATAAAACAGATAGAAATATTACAGTTAAAAACCTGTCATGGGAAGAATATGCGATGTTTTTAAATATAGAGAAAACACAGGGGAAGACAGCAAAACTGAAGGAAAGATAAACGGGAGGGCAAATGGAGGCTAAAGACCAACTGTTCCTACCACATGGGCTAAATTGGGATACGAACACCCTAATATCACGCCAGGCAGCTAAATTAAACCTGACTAGCAACTCTAGATAGTATAGAAGGGGTTGCACTGGAGACCAGCGGCATGGTAAAACATACAGCTAGCAAATAATGTTGGTACAGTATCTGATAAGCATTGCTACCTGTAAGGAGAGAGCTGTTCTTTTATTTCAAGCACAATGCAATAATTGGGGGGTGGGTTGATAAACCTCTTGCCGAGTGAAACATGTGCACATGGTAAGACATTAAGGTGAGAAGATAAAACAAGGTAAAATACTTGAAACGCCGGGCATAGATTTTGAAACACAAAACACAGAGCTTAATTGAATACAACTGAAAAAAATCACATTACAAATTTAAACTCATGGGTTTATTTATGCATACAGGAGAAAGAAAAATACCACTTTTACCTTGCTAACGTGCTGATCGTTAAAGCTGTACCACTGGTCATCACTAAAAGATTTTATACAGGCATAGTAATGGCCACCAGCAGCACTTCCAGAATGAACCATGACAGAAAAGAGCTCATACAGTAAAGAACTCTGGGGAGAGAACAAAAAGGTGGGGTAAAATAAATTAAGTAAAGAAAAGGTAACCAACTGATCATTTTAAAAACACTTATTTCTAAAACAATTGGATGAACCCAAATGTATAAATATTTGTATGTTCCCAAACAGAGCTGATATGCTAAGCGCTATACAAGAGGCAAATACTGGAAGCAAGGAAGAATTTTGTGTTTTGCTGGTGGGAAGAGATAGGGAAGACCAAACGACTTGAGAAAAATCAAACAAGTTTTTGAACTGGCTTAATGTATTATTGTTGTTGCTCTTCTGTACGAGCTCTGAATACGAAGACATACAAACCCAGAAACCTCTACTCCCATTTATTTACTAAATTTCCATACCCAAAAGGAAACAGCAAGACCATGCAACAGGACATGACTTTGGTATTAAGCAATACTGAAATTATTTCTCAGAACTAAATATCAGACAGAAATCCTAAAGGTAACTAGTATGGAAATTTAAAAAAAGTGACTCCAAAAAGAAATCACCAACACAACTAACAATGCCCTAAAATTACACTATTCCTAGGCCCTAAAATAGTAAGAAAGAACAAGCAAACACCTTGAAAGAATAACTTTTTCGGTTAAGACAGAAAGCGGTCTCGGCACTATATAGGTTCATTTCCATTACATTATCATCTGCCACATTCTTGCAGTTCTTAGCATTCAGAAGTTACTTTTCTCTAAAACATCATATAAATTTTATAGTATTCCCTAAAAATTACTTGAAGCTAACTTCCTTATGCTAGATAGGCATTATCCCCATCTTCACATACCAAGCAAAGTAATGATCGACTTGCCTGAGGTACAAAGCTTAGGCTTATTTTGCTATTATGTTTCTCTGCATAGTTCCAGACTGCTTCTCCACCTCCCTTAATACATAATGATCAACAGTAACACTGCATTCAATGGGCACTCTGTAATAATTTTCCCTACGCTGCCCTGAGTTAGCCATCATAAACCTTTTATAAATGAGAGAATGGAAGTAAAAAACAATTGTCTGAACAATACTTTTGCACAGAAGTGTTACAAGAATTAAATATTTATAATTATACAGAAAAGTAATGCTCTGTAAATACTTAACATATGCTGCATCCATCACTAAGATACCCAAATCAAAAAGTTGTAAAAAGAGCCCAGAACCAAGCCCATTGACAGCTGATTCGCCTTGAAAACAAGTAATAAAAACCTACCATGAGTTAATCAGCCAAAGCTACCGTCACAACCAGGATTTCACATTTGTATTATAACACCCTTTCCCTGTTCTAATCAAGTGACTATCAAGTAATTTCTTTCTTTTTTCAGCTAAGGTTGACAGAACAGAAGATTTATCAAAACCACTCTCAAATGACTTAAGGTAAACCTAAATAGGGACAGAGGTACACTTTAAAATGCAAGCAAGTCTTAAATATTTAATGCTAGTAACAGTTGCTTCCTAACAAGTCAGGATAAAAGCTACTGGCCACATTTCAGATTAGTTAACTGAATAAGGGCACACAAACTATATACATTGTAGACATCAGCATAAGACTCAAAAGATTTTACCAGAATCTTCTACTGGCAAGAAAACCCTTACAGATTTCTATCTCCAAGCTCTTTGGTAATCTCTATGTCATAGAGAAGGACGAGTGCTATCCTACACTGACTTGCTGTTCAATTTCTGTGTATTAAGTCAAGATGACTCAATGAATATTCAGCACTTGTAAGACCCATCGCCTCATCTACCCAACCATTTTTTATGGACAACAAATGGATGATGAAGACTGATCAAAACTTTCCAACCCTTTTCTACTAAATTGCAAGACACTAGAAAAAGTTAGTAGGCCTCTGACATCCTCAAAGAATACTATATGCTCACAAGACAAACCCATCTTCTATTTGAGGATCTCTCACAAAAATAAATTATCTGGGAACTCCAGAACTGCCCAGTTGGAAAGGCATTTAATTCCCCCTTTTCTTAAAAGAAAAAAAAAAGTTAGCAGAGAGGTGTTTTTTTTTTTTTGTTTTTTTTGTTTTTTTGTTTTTTTTTTTTTTTTACCTTTTCACTGCTGATTTTAGAAATTCTTTCAGCTGCACTGTTGTTTTCGAGGCAGATTCCTTCATCAACACCATCATCATTAGAAAAATCATTGCTCATCTGATCACTGTGACAGCTGCCTTCATTCTCTGCTCCACTATCAGTGCAACTCTCAGTCTGAGGAGACTTCTTAAAAATAAGCCATTCATATTAATATTATACAGCACTTAAAGTTACATGGAACAAGAAATAACAATACATTTAAGAACTGAAAATACTAGGCAATATAAGAGTAGAAACAAAGCATTTTATAATTCATCACTGCATCATCCATATTTTATACATGGTGAGCCTGAGATACAGAGAAATTAAGAGAATGAAATAACAGAATAATGTTAGAAAGTTACACTTAATTAAGATATAATGACAAAGAGCATGAAACTGTTCCTACAGATTGTATTATCTGAAAGACAAGTGTCATTAAATATCTGTATTTTCCAATTTTGAGATTCCTATTCAGCCCCCTTGAAGTTTTTTTCTTTTAAATCTTTGAGTATGCATCACATAATATTTTGAAAGTTCTACAGTAGCTAAACACATACACAGATGTTCTCATCAGTTTTCCAAGGAAGCATACTTAATCCTCAAGACAGCACAGTAAATGGCTGTGAGATCAGTATTAAGTTTGTCCATCTATAAAAGGAAAGGTACTTGGTGAATATAGGGTATGTTTATACTACAGCTGCCATTTCCAAATGAAACCACACTGTATCATCATTTCCACGCAATCAGAAATAACAGGGTTTTTTTTCAACTGCGCAGACTTATTTCTCTTCAAAGGGGTCATCTTAAAGGTTACATTACAGTTAATGTCATGGAATTTAATAAAATTGTAATATTGCATTTTGAAATACTGCTATCAGAAAATAAAGGGTCTTTTTTCTTTTCTTTTTCTTATGGAAAAATTGAAAATGAATGGAACAATTTTAAAATCTTATTTCCAGATTTCGAACAGCAGCTTTTATCTTCTTTGCTATGAAAACTAAATCCAGATCTTTTACACAAGTGGTAACATAGCTGAGGCAAACGTTAAGAAAAGCATTTACCTACACAAATGGGGAAAATGTTTGAGATTAAAGGCTCAGCACTCCTTTGGCTTGCTTCATGAGACACCTTCAAATCTGCTCTGGTTGGTAATATTTGCCAAGTCTACCTACACAGCATACAAATGAGTCCAGCAAATTTAAGACTAAAACTCCAATCTGCAAAACAATGAAGCCTCCCCAAAACCTAAGGAGATTTGCAATTCAACCTCAAGAACTGATTTATTTTTTCCTTTTAGTAACCGTATTTGATCAACCTCCTAGATCAGTGTTTTAATGTCTTCTGCAGGTAACTGCATAGTAATTACTTTGTTTAATACATGGCAAGCTTAGATCAATTACTAGCCTGTTTCATTTACTACTTAATTCAACCAAATACCCTGATTTGTAGTAGCAGATACCCTGAATACTAATACCTTTGAATACTCTGAATTCTAATACCAAACACTAAATCCCACAATATCTAAAATTCTACATCCTGTTATAGCCAAAATTTACATAAGATTACCAAATAATATATGTCCCCATTAATCAGAACCCATTTGACTGGAAATGTTTTCATCAACAGTCAAAGTGTTTTTCCATTTCAATTCATCAGAGTTGTGATACTAGAGTAAGATTGACAGCGTTCTGTTAGCTTAAAAGCAAGTTGTCACCAACACTGGGAATGCAGTTTATTTGGTACCACTGCTATTAGCTGATCCTCTTTCTCTTTCCCAACAAACATAGTCGAGATATTTTGATCCAGTTCTATTCTCAGATCAATCATCATTCTCATTTAACCTACCACTAACATCCTGAGATGTATCAAATTACTTACAAGGCATATTTTGCAAACCAAATGTTTTCAAATGTTTTTACAGAGCTAGAAAAGCCTCTTGTACTATATACAAAATGCAGTATTTCTCTTATTTCTTCCCTACAAATAGGAATCTATTGTTGGGTAAACACAATAGTTACTGAGAAGATGCCAGCAAAGTTACACAATGTTTTCAGGAAAGGAACAGGAGAAAAATTCATTCTTTAAAGCAGAAGAGCATTAAGTACTTTTTGGTGAATACAATCGCACAAAATGAATTTTGGCCAAAAGCAGGAGTTAGGCCAAAATAAGTTACGTATCAAAAATAAGATTTTGCAAATTTCACTTCTACAGCATATGCAACATCATGATTCACAAGGACAAAACTAATCATGAATGTTTTCTGGACTACCTATGTTCACAACTCCAAAAGTTTACATCATTGCTTGTAAACAGAACAGATTCAGACACAAATTTAAGATGCGTATTTCATTCTGAATTTGCTGTATATGGGGAAACTTTGAAACCTGTGCTTTTAACTCTCTCATGTGAAGATTGTCAGGCAAAAACTTCCTCATGGAAGCATGCAAACCTTGTAGTGATTAGCAAACACATTTCCTTTTCGAACTAACAAAAATCCCCAGACAGACTTTTTTTGAACAGCAAACTCAAATAAAACATTGCCACATCTGAAAAAAACTTTATGTAGATGAATAATATTGCTAAAATGGACTTATTAGACTGACATTTTTAATTTACTTATAAGAAATATCAAGAAAGTTAGAAAGAGACTTTTCTCTGAGATTAAACACTTTACCTCATCTTCAACATCAATGAAAACATTCATGTCTAGCTCCTCAGGAAAGGTCATGCGATCATTGAGTTTAATTCTGTGCATAGTGGTATAATCAAAGTCAAATCTCTTGAGCTGTAACGTCAGCAGATATGGAAAATGCAAGAATCGGAGGCCCTAAACAAAACAAAGTTGAAGAGAGAAGATTACATCACCATTATCAGTATTTAACAAATATTTTTAACAAATTATTTGGACAGCATTTACCTTTCTTGCATCACATTTCTTCTTACATCTTTCACAAAAGTACTGATTGGGGCCATCAAGAATCTCAGGCTGAATGAAAGCATGCAGTGCTTCTTCCTAATAATAAAAAAAATGGTACCTGATTTTTAAAAAGTGCTTACGATGTGTACATAAACCAGGATGACAAATTTACGACGAGATTGCAATCACACAGAAATTAATCCAATCACTTAAATCTATGACCAAAGATTCAAATGACAAATCTTGATACAGACACAAACAGGGTCAGGAAAACATTAAGAGACACCAACTTTTCTACTCAGCCCAAGGGTAAGCAGTCAAACCATGAACAACAACAAATTATTCCTAGGTATATTTCATTCAGCATTTGATGGATCCATATGGTCCTGATTTTTTACATACATTCTAAAATAAAACTTATCCCTGTTAGCTTGCACATCACCTTCAGTTTAGTCTGTATAACCAGTATCAGTGTTATGCATCTGTGTAATTAAGCTTATTTTTTAATCTGCTTTGGCCCCATCATCTCATATTTGTTCTCCCAAACTTTTGGGGTGGTTCTTCCCCTC
This sequence comes from Dromaius novaehollandiae, assembly GCF_036370855.1. Lineage (NCBI taxonomy): Eukaryota > Metazoa > Chordata > Aves > Casuariiformes > Dromaiidae > Dromaius > Dromaius novaehollandiae. The sequence continues at coordinate 60,265,281 of NC_088102.1, forward strand.
TTTTTCTTTCACATGTAGTTTTTCCAAGCAGATGTCACAATATCCACGGGCTGGCAGGAGAAGAAAGTAATCGGTGAAAGCTGTCAATAAAGTTCTCATTGCCCTGCCTGAAGACAGTCTTGGTCCCATTCTGCAAAGGGACTTAAGAAGCTACTTTTGAAGAAGAAGAAAAAAAAAAATATATAAACATATATATATATATAAAAACATATATATGTATGTATGTATGTATGTATGTATGTATATATTCTAAGCAAAAGGCACAGGGGGAAGAAAGAGGAATTTGAGCTTTGCTCCCAGTGTAGTGAAAATCATTTATGGCCATCTCCTATGAATATATAATTAGCTTACAATTAAAAAAAGCTTTACGAAGTAACTGACCAACAACAAGTTACATCCTCCAACAGCTGCTTAAAAGATCTGCCTTAAATAGGAGTTCAATAATTTCTACCTTTCTCCTCAATACAGCAAGGAATAGTCCAAACAATCAAACTGACCATTACTACTCCTCTTAATATCGTTTTCAACAATAATATTGTACAAAAACTATATATTTGGAAAGAAACTTGTTCAAACAAAAGCCACTAAAAAACTGATGAGCTCAGTAAATTATTTTACCCCAAGATTTTTAAAAGTTAAAACCTTTAACCCAGTTAGCTTGCAAGCTGAGAGCAGACTGGGCTTCTGAACTGAGTGGTACTCAGGGGGTTTCTGTTCACCTGTGGAGGTTAAAACAGAAATACCATCTGCATGTTATTCAGATGTTCAGTTTAAGGAGAAGAGGATCAACACAAACAATGTTTTGAAAATCATCACCCATTATGATGGACTGCAGCTGTTCCCCGAAATCTGAATAAGAGGGGCTGAACCGGGCAAAGGAAACTCACCAATTGCAAAATGGCTGGCACAGAGCTTAAGATTACTATCTAAATCATGTTGTTTGAGGAATCACTCTTTGGGAGAAAATCAAGGATATGGAAAGGTCTTCAAAAAGCCTTCAGCTCATCCCTTCTCCCTCCATTTCTTTCTGAGAATTCAGGGAAGCACTAAGAACAAAATAACAAAACAAACGTTTCACAGCCCTCGCGTCTTCCGTACAAAAAAACGCTCCGTTACTGTTCTAAGAGGAGTGAGTTTACACAAGGATTGTACTCACAAGTACTCACAAATGAGAAATGTGCTGAACCCATTAAGAAGAGCACAGAGAAGGCAGTCATCTCACTTCACTACTTTCATATCCAAGCAGAAAAGCAGTTTGCCTCTGAACAAGCCTGAAATCACACTTCTCAGGCAGAAAGACTCTTTAGACACGTGAAAACATTTTAAAGAGTCCGAATGAGACTACTGTCTACGTAAACGTGATGCTTAACCACTACTGAGGCTGAGCTGCTTTTTACTAAAGAGCAACAAACAAGTAGCAAGATAAGGTACTGACATGTGAGGAAGTCAGGAGACTAAGGGAGACAACACATGCTATAACCCTACTTAAAAAAGGCTGGGGGCGGGGGGAAGGATTAGTGCATTTTGACTGTTCTGTAAACTGGTTAAAGAATATTCAGAACTATTTAAATGAAAGCAAAAAAGTCAGTAACATGGAAAACACCAAATGTAGAAGGCATCGTTAATGGCCACAAAAGCGTCTCTTACAAAGCAAACTGAAGCAAATGCTAGTTAAGACAACGTAAATATATTTGCAGTGTTCAAAAAAAATTGTAATTCACTCATCAACAAACAAACTATATATGAATGATGGGACAGAAATGATCATGTGAACTCATGTGATGTGCAATTTAACAAGGAACCACAGTATAATTTATGTATGGAAAAAAGTGATGTTCCTACAGACCCCCAAAAACTGAATGAAGTATCATGAGATATAATGCATTACACTTAGTGATTTCATTGCTTACCACCAATAGAGCGAGCTATGCTTTCAAAAACATCACTAATAATCTTAAGAAATTCATTATTTTTCAGCTATATAAATATTCACATATCTTTCAACCTTTGTATGAGTACTATATTACTATCAGATTTTCTCCTATGTAATCTTTACATCAAAGACAATTCTGCTGATTAGGATTATAATGCAATTCATACTCTAATGCACTTCTTCATTTTCTACTCTAATTACTCCTAGTTCACTCAGTGAAACCAGTGATACATTTTCTACTCTGCGCATTTTATCACATGACCCTTTTTGCACAACTGTACTTCTGGAAAAAAAGTTCATCTCTGAAGAGGTAACTATCATGCAGTCTTATACCAACTAAGTATTTCCAACTTTACTGACACACACACTTCAAAACATACCATGAAAGATCGAGCAATAGGTTACTATGAAAAAAGCCATTTAAACTTTTTATAGTTAACAGAACCAAAGAACAACAGGTTAGAAGGGACTTCTGGAGGTCATCTGATCCCATTCCCTGCTCAAACCAGGTTCAACTTAGAGCAGGTTGCTCAGGGCCTTGCACAGCCAACTTTTCAGTATCTCCAGTTCTTAATTTTCTGATCATGAGACCTATAGGTCTTAGCATATTAAAATGCCATAATAAGCAGCCCAAATCAATTGCCTTGCTAGAGAAAGGCACTCAGGACACACTTTTCTCCACAAAAATGCATTATGACATAGTAAGTTGCTTGACAGGTATTTTATTGCAAGCATTTGCTTAAAACCTGTGAACAGGAGCAGTAGAATTTTTATGAAAAGTCATATAATAAATACGACTTAGGCTAGGCTGTTCTTCACGGAAAAAAACCCAAAAACCAAAACCCTACAAATAGATGTCCATCTCAGATTTTCAGAATTCATCTAGTTTTTCAGTTCTCCTTCTCTCTCTTTGCCAATCTACATGCCCAAAGAATACACTAAACTAAAAACAGAAGTGTATTACCACCAGCCTAGCTTTGCTTTTAAGACACTAACCATAAAGAAAACCATGAGTATCACATCATCCATATCCTAACTTTCATCAGTAGTTTTTTAAAATTTACACAGAAGGCATCCAAATTCACCTCTGCCCCCAAAATGCTTACTTGTATCCATACTTAGGCCCTCAACAGAAAAGCTAGCACACAGGACACTGAGAGCACTAACAATACTTAATGAAACAGAACTGCATTTGCTACATCTCCAGATTAGCCTACTGGTATTGCAAAGCTATTTCCATTCTCCCTTAGTAACATAATTTTAGCTTGCCAGCTAGTTTCCCATTGTACCCGCTCTTCTCTCAGCTACTCTTCATCTTGCAAAATCTTGTCTTAAGTCAACAAAATCTAAAAAGCAGCTAAAAAGCTTCTGTCTAATGCTGTCAAACTCAGGCACCTACAAAAAAGATACTACTATTTACAAAACTTACTGTGAACTGCTGTTCCTGTTTACCTGCCTAAGGTAAGTTAAAATTTTTAGGTCTGTATCTCAACCAACCTCAAGAATAGACTGATACATTGTGTTTAATGGTTTTTAAACCACTTCCTCAACAAAGCAGTTAGTCACTGAAGAATTAGTTATATGACCTTGAGATGCATACTGACAAGATCCCAGTGCCCCAGAGATGCCCTAATGAGGTTAAAGCTATACTACATGACATGAACTTTGGGGGGAAAAGGGCAGAGGAGGGGAGGGAAATCAGAAAAAAATTAAGATTCAAAATGCAAAGCTTCAAAACATACTGAATAATTTTAGAATTACTTTGTACTAAGAAATAAAGGAAATATAACATTATCCATCTCAAAAGTTCTTCAATGTTCCCATTTATTTAAAAAATAATACATATATATTTATATATAAACACGATGTTTCAGGTATCTACTTTTTTTTTGGCAGTACACAATGTCGAACAGTGGGATAATAAACTTTACTTGGCATTCTATAGATTAACCTTACTTAAAGCTTGTATATCCATTCTCTCTTTTTAGAAAGTAATGGAAAATCACTTACCTCTAACTAGAGTTCTTTGAAGGTAGTATCCTCCTTAGATCCCCTATCTTGGGTTGTGTCGCCTGCTGCAAGTTCCCTCAGGAGCTGACTAGCAAGGTCTAAAAAGTTTTACATTCCCTTCTATAAGCCCTATTAGCGCATGTGTGAAGTTTTTGATCTCTCACTTGTACCCTTTTACCTACACCTACTAAATCACCATCTATGGATCAATGGAGGATACTACCTTCAGAGAATTCCATTTAGAAACAGGCGATTTTTCCCTTCTCCAAAAGCAAGTATCCTCCATATCTCCCCACTGTTGAAGACTACAAAACTAAAAATAACATCTGCTATAGGTAAGACAAATGCAGGGAGGAGAATCAACTGAATATAATCAGAATAAGAATTAAAAATAGCTCAAAAATGGAAGCATCAATACAAATTGCAACCGTGTAACTCTGTAACAAAAAAATCTTAAAACTGTTTTCTTTATAGTATAGTACACCCAGTAAATGCTGATTTACAGGACAAATATCAAATGTTACTGAAAGTAATCTGTTCTTAATTGTTCCTGTGTTTTTACAAATATACAATTTTTTTTTTTAATCATTCTGCTATAAACTTCTTCCCTACCAAAGAAAATAATTTCAATTTGAGACACATGTATGATGCATTGTTAAATGCGGAATGCAATTATGAAATGAATAAAGTTTTCATTTTCTTTAATAGATCAAAAAAGTCTCTGGTCATTGAATAAAAATTGCAACAAAAAAATCTTGTTTTAATGAATATTTCTAGAAATGAGTTTTAAAGGTGAAAAGGGAAGGCGGTCATATAAGACACCAATCTCTATAACTGGATTTGCAGCTCAAAATACAGCTTCAATGAGTTGGACGAATACTAAAAAATTTCAATGCAATCTTGAAGATTTCCAAAGATTTTACTAGGTTAAATCATTTTTGTGTGAGATCAATATCCCTTATATCTTTATTGCTCCTCAAAACCGGCATTTAAAAGATTTAAAGCATGAAGTACTCTGAAGCTACATTACAGTTTAATCTAATTCTGATAATTCTTAACAAAATTACCGTTAAGAATGACAGACTAGTAGCGCTTTAAAAAAATAGTGCCAATGTGCTAAATATGAAAGGCACAAATATTTTATATACAATAAATAATCCTGGTAAGCCAATTATCCAACATGTGATTGTTTAAAACAACCTTTTCCCAAAAACTGTTGTTTGATGTATTCTCATTCTTTCTCATAACTTCATCCATATTACAGATATTTTAAGCCACAACAGTGGAATTTTACAGTTTGTAAAAGACTTATTTTGGGGAAAAAGAAAAAGAAATAAGCTTTTACAAATGTACTAACAAATATATGTGCTTGCCAACGTCAGCAATACTGGAGCAAAAGCAACCAAGAATATGGATGTACAACAGGATTTTGTGTTATCATTATTATCATGCTTATAACAAGCAAGTTATATTTAAGAAATGAACTTCAAAAAGTACAGCAACAACACGGCAAATAAACTAAAAATTCCAATTTAATGTTCTGTTCTTTCACTAACGTTTTCAACAAGGCTAAGAATATTTTGTAGATGCGCCAATAAAGCGAACAGCCCAAAGAAAACTCAGTGATCTCACAAAAATAGCTTGGGTAAATTCTTGAGAATTTTATCAGGAAGAAAATAATTCATGACTGCAGCCCTAAGGCAATAAAGTTGCACTTCCCCTCCCCTTATACATGCACCAGTAGGACTCATTGAAGGGTGAAAGAAAAAAAACAAAACAAAAAACCAAAAAACCAAAAAAAATATCTTCTAGAACTTGCTAGCTGGTTCACTGCACAAAGACGAACACCCCAAGATGGAGTATCTAGGATGATACTTACCATGTAACAAATTATACCACTGTCGCATTATGTATTCTATGTGTGTATGGATGCACTATTAGTCAGCATAATAGTACACACCACGCTAGCAAATGCCTGGTTGGAGCCATACGGCCGGATGACCAAAGGAATATCCAGGTAAGTGTCGATTCTCCAGCCTTCATAGCCACATTCTAGACATCTTACATAGTCTTTCAGTTTGCCTTGATACAGCTGATTTATAAGGTCGGCCTGAAACAAACAAATGTTCAACACAGCCTGAAACAAACTGAACAGAACATATTTCTCTTCTTCAGTTTTACAACAAAATGCCTTTTTAAATTAAATTTTAATTGCACAGATACACATTTAAAATATACTTTCCCAGAAGGACATTCATTTCTTCCCGTTTCTCCTTTTTCCCTGCCCCATCCCCTGCAAATCAAGCCAGCTTCTGCAAGTATATGCAACTATGTTATCTAAGCTTCGCTGTATTCTTCCCACTAAAATTCTAAGAGTGATTACAAAACTACCAAAATCAGGGATCATGTTGAAAACAAGCATGATTTTCCAGGTATTGTTAACAGGTTAACTGATATTGCAGTCCTCTTCTGTGTGTAGGAAGGCTAGCTGAGGAAAAACAGAAGATATGTTCATCACTCTACAAATGTGAAAACTGGCCCACAACTCGGCCACTCATCAGAATATAAGGTGTTCTGAATATATCCCTCTCTTTCTCCTACGTTAGGTGAAGGGGCTTGAGCTGAAAGAGCCCAAAATGCAGCCTAAAAAATACCGACAGTGAGGAAATCCCCACAGAAGGGGGTATACTCTCACTTTCTGCACTTCAAATACAGATTAAGGATCCAGACTTCAAAATATTCCACTTTTAATTGCGGAATGAAAACATAAGCTGTGTTCTCTGAAAAAAAAATCTTACATTACAATAGCCTAAATAGTGCCTTGAAAAAGAAACAAATGGCAACTATTCTAGATTTCCAGTAATCTGATACTTAAAATTCAGAGTTAACATTTTTCACAATCATAATCCGCAAAAGCACCACGTATACCCCCCCCAAGTTTTGATGCAGTTACCTGTTCTGTTTGCTTCCATTTCTGCTCCAATGCATCGAACATGACTCTACAAAGCTCCTGCACATCATGCTGTTGCCATGCTGTTAGAAATTGAAATTAATCTTAATCAAAGCAAGAAAAGCAAATTAACTGCAATATTACCTGTAGTCTAAAAATGCTTCTTAAAAATCTACTAATTTGTTTTCAAATCTGTTCCTAAAATACTATTTACTACATTGTACACAATCGGGCCACTGTTCAATTCCACAAGCAGTTACCTCTCAAATTGTTAAGTTAGAACAACAAGCTGCCAACTTGCTCACAATGTATGTGCACAAATGAGAATTCTGTATATAAGCATGAATAAACATGTAAACGCTACTGTTCTAAGCTATAAAATAAACTGGCCGTGACTTGTTTCCCACTGTGTGCTAATTCTCCAAAATTCAAATTTATTTCCTTGTAAGTGTAATGACAATGAAATCCAATTTCTTATCATCATGTAAGTACTCCACAGGGGAAAAAAAGAAAAATCAGCAGGTTATGGGACAAAACTACTGTAGAAGTGTCAAAAGACAAATGCTGTGTTTGATTTTATGGAATTCTCCATATTATTTTCTACTTAAGTGGAACGTGCACTTGACATACGTACTTCAGAACAGATGCAAGTTTCTCATATAGAGCTACTTTTTAAAAATAATAACTGTAATGATAGCTGAATTACAAAAATGTAGTGTTTGTTAATTTAATGGCCCAAAACTTACAGAACTCACGTCTTAAAAATGAAGTATCCATTTAAGCTATTTTGTTTCCATTGAAGTGGATTGTAATAATTCTTTTTAATTATTCAGGTATTTTTCTATCGACAGCAGTTTAGGCCTCTAACAGGCAACTGATGACGAAAAGATAAAAATCACATAAGCTTAATAGCTGCATATTACCCTCACTACTATCCCATCCAAAACTCCGTGTAACATCTGTTGTTTCAATTGCTCGCTTTTTGCTGGTCTGGAGTAAAACAAATAGTCTTTGAAGCTGGTAGGGGATGCTTGTCACTGGATCCTCTTCAGAGTCTTCAAATTCCCATCTATTTGCAACATATTTGACAATTAAAAATACTTTGAAAGTAATATTCAAAAGGGCATTTAAAATCAGCATTTATTACATTTCAAGGAGTTTGCTAGATAACAGAGGTTAATTGAAACTCTCCGTCTTGGAGAAAGTTAAAATAATTCTTCTTAAACGAAGTTTCTTTTCATATCTGTAGTGAACTACAATACTAAATACACTCTTCAAGTGTACCAATCTAAAATATAAATAAATAAAATAATCTGGAAACCATTCACTGCACATATACACACACAAACCCACTTAGTATCAAACTCCATTTCAGGTTTAATGCTTTCAAGGCAGGATAAATTCTTTAAAAGATCAGCCACACCACACACCAATAACATACCTGAATACTCTGGTAAAATTTGATGCTTTTAAGCAGGTATAATTTACAGTAGCCTATCCAGCTTGACCTCAAGTCTTAAAAGAAATGAACCTTTTCTTCAGGCAATTTTCTCCAATCATTTTCCTTCAATCTATCCTTCATCTGTTTCAATCTATCCTTCATCTGTTATCCATATCACTCTATCCACTTTAGAACCAAGGACTGCTACTTAAGTTCAGATGCATTTCAATACCCAAACAAGAAAGTTGACATGAGAAATTCATACAGCTCTCCTACCAAGATATACCAGGACACATGTAATACAGATTCTTTACTATGAATTTAAGAACAAGTTTTGATCATACATACTCACTTGTACAATGCATTTCTAAATTCCGGAGTCATGAAAAGAGTTTGTAAAAGGCTGTTCAAATAGCAAGTCATTGCTTGATTTACTAGCCCCACATAGCCTATAAACACAAAAAGAATGAGACTGAAATACTGTAAAAGATAGGAAATTACTTAGAGAATTAAAATATATTTGACTAGAAAAACAGTACCATGATCTTGTTTACTCAAGAACTGCATCCAGCTGTGGTCACTAAAAATGGTTTTGCACCATAAAAATTGAGTATTGTCATTATTCACTTTGGAGAGCAGTAAAGAATGATAGTTTACATGTTACACATATAATTTCCTTGAGTTACATGAAGCTATTTTAATGATTATGAATTGTTTCACAGTAATAACCAATATTTTATGTCAACCACTCAACCAGTTGAGACATAGGAAACACTAAATATTTTAATAGTTTTTACATATTATACTGAAGAGTCCAGAATTTATTTTTTAAAAAAAATATTTTGTATTCTAGCTTACTTATTGCCTAGACGTCAAGTAAAAAAATACCCTAATGTAATTTGCATCTGTATTGGTTTGTATTATCATCTCAAAACTACAGATCAAAAATCTCTAGTGTGACCATGCACTTTAAAAGATGCATATCTCTTAAAATCTTCTCCCGTAATAACAAAGACAGCTGCTAAAAATCAGCATCACATTTTTATTAGCTAATGAAAAATTATTTACTTATATTAATCTTACTATCCTTTTGATGTTGTCTCCAAAATATTTAACTTTAATCATGGTTGATAAGTAAGCAGCATATACTGAAGCGCAGTGTAATAAAGAAATTAAAAATGCCCATTTATATTTTGAAGCTCTCAATAAAATTAAGTACTAAAAACATCTCAATTCTACATTGGTAAAAAAAGGCAGCTACTCCTTGCAAAACACAAAGATCTTTTGTGAAGAGACTAAGTTAGGACACACACTTTTTTTTTTTTTTAATTACTCCAATCTGTACAGCTTCTCTTCTCACATTTATATTTAGGTATGTGGCAGACAAATATAGTTAACTGTTAAAAGAAAAGTCCTGAACAAACATGAATTGGCATAATAGGAATATTTTCTTTGTGCCTGCTCAAAACATTAATATCAGCCAGTGGTCTTACTATGAGTTATAACTCTATGGGCACATCATCGTGTATGTGTAAGTGCAGAGCATAAGCATTTTTTGCATCATGCATATTGCAGGACTCAGACTAATAGCTGAATAAATGAGCATGCAAGGATTAAAAAGAACACTACTGAAAACCAAATGAGTAAGTGGTGATAGAGAATATAGGTAAAAGTGTGAAATCAGAACACAGAGTATGAAACTTGAAGCGGACAACAGTCCCAACTAAGTATTTCACGCTTGTGATGTTACAATTCCAGAATTAAGTAGCTGTCAATCTTCAGGCACAGCTGGGTGGTATTTTGGCAGAGAGCAAGAGAGACGATAATAAAAAGCTTGAGGACAATTCCAATCAGCTTTTGTTTTTCCTGTCTCCTCCTACCCTCAGGATTCAATTCCTTCTGACATCCACTTATTCCATAACATTTCCTTCCCCCCCTCCCCAGCAAAGGGATGGGAAGTAAACAGAGTAAAAGGCCGCAGTGCCCAGACTGCGAGAGGTGGCAGCAAATGCTGGCCAGTTAAGGCAAAAGTTGTCTTCTCTCTTCTGCACAACAGAGGCACCCAACCTAGTGGGATCTGCCCTGACGGAGCTTCACTTCCCTTTCCTTGAGGGAGTCTCAGCTTGCCAAGGGGGAACCAGGCAGCAGAGGGATGAAATGTCTTGGGGGAATTGCAGTGCAGGCAGAGAAACCGGAAGGGCGGATTACAGAAGACCTGATTAACACCTGGAGTACAAAGATTTGGGAACAGCCCCTCTTTAAAAGTGTGTTAAGAACTCATTAGGCGCTCAGTGAAGACAGATATCGGGATGAGTATTTTTGGGGTAATACAATGCTGGCTACTCCACTCGGGATGTGGCAGCAGATTATTACAGAAAAGAAGAGGAGGTTCCCTGACATTAAGGCTTTGAATTGCATTGTCACAAGAAAGGGGAAAGGAGAAAAAAAGAAAAGAAAAGAAAAGAAAAGGTGATACTGATCTTCTGTTTCCAAAATGATATGAGAAGATCCTAGAAAACGTGATAGAAAAATGTTTTTTTTTTTTTTTTTTTTTTTTTTACTAAATTGCATTAAAAAAAAATCCTAAAGATGCTGCTGTTTGAAAATATGCTGAAACAATTACAAAATAGCATTGCCTTTACAAGAGAGAAAATTATACCCGTCTCCGATTTGCTCAGGACTGAAGAATAAGAGTAGTTTTGACTGACGTAATCATTGGTACAGCCAATAGAGCCTTCTCTTGGAAGAGGTCCTATAAATCTGTCTTGTGTACTGTCATCTGTTGTACCTGACTCCTCCTAAAAACATAAATACACTTATTTTAAGCAAAAATTAAGCAACACATTCTCTACCAAAGCATCTTTCTCTCTCACAGATAAGAAATCAATTTTGTTGTGTAACTTCAATTCTGCTCTAAAAATCCTCAACCCCTTGAAAATGCATTCTTTTCATTAGCGGAAGCAAACACGCTTTAGAAAAGGAGCAATATACTACCGTATAATCAAATACAGTACTATAATGCATACAACAGACAAGTCTGCAAAATCAGTTTAGCATCTCTTCTTACTAATGCTTACTAATCTTTTTGCACCTTGAGCACAAAAAAAAAGAAAAAAGTAAAATTGGAAGCATGTAACTGCTGTCCATACAAGACTGTCCTTATTGAAAACTCTGTCAGAGCAGCCTAACATTACTTTCAAACACCCAGAGGAAAAAGATTAAGCATATGAGAAAACTTCTATTGTTAAGACTTGTCTCTAAACAAGATGAGTTAATTATATAATCTTAGGAAACTACTTGTAGCAAAGCATTACATAAAAACTTGGCAAACATGAATAAAAAGTGACAGCAAATGATTACATATCAAGGTAGGGTACTCTTACTCAGGAGAGACCAGAAAGTATAAAATACTCGTCTAAAGAGATCTTATTAGAAGGTTCCTGAAAAAGATTATATGAAATGTATAACCCAACTTCATTTCATGTTAAGACCTTATAACACGAGCAATACTTCGGAAATACAGCTTACCCCCCTATCCCCGCAATAGCTCACATAGTTTAGCAAAGCTTTTACTTACCGACATTATACGAGGCTGTTCGCCATCTTTCTCCGTCAAATGCAGAAAGTTCTTCTTCCCCGACTCAAAACCAGCATCAAGAATACTTTTGTCACTGTTTTGCTCTATTGGAGTCTGTTAAAAGAAAATAAAGCATTTTTTTAAACCAAATTTATGTGCAACTACAGATTCTGTCGAAGTACATTGCTTCAAATCACTTCTGGAACACTACGATGAAATGAAAACTATTCATAATTATCCAGTATAAACCAAACATACTCATCATTAATAACAAAAAACTTGGGAACAGTTTAAAAGACAGAGTAAATTTAGTATTAAAGCACAGTTTAATACCTAGAAATTGATCAGTCTATTCAGGAGACAAGACACTGGTCTACAAGTTTTTTGCAGAAAGCTAGATGATCAAGTGTCCTATATAGCTTACATGCACCCTTTTTTTAGAAAGAAATGCACCTCAGAAATGAAGTTGAGCAAGCATAAACATGACTTGAAATAAATGTCTATTTCAAGTTCTATAGTGTCTGTTTTTTTAAGAGGTCTTATGAAGCTTTCTATAGGAATCCACAGGAATTGCATAACTTAAACCAACCTTGATTTACAATAAAGCACAGTAATATCTTAGTCATAATTTTGTATTATAAATTCAAGCAGGTATAAAAAGAAACTAGCAAAATCACTACACACCATGTTTCTGTTGAAAAGAAAATGTTTCTCAAAAAAAGACTACAGGAAACGGAGAAAGGAGGTTAATTACCATGCATATTATTATTAAAAATAAATACTGAAAAGGGAAACTAGAATGACATCTGAATGATCACAACTTCTTTTGCTCAATGTTAAACAGGTATATCAATTAAGAGAGCATTTTGAGAGAAAAATGTAAATATTATATAAAATAAATTCAGCAAGTCAACATAGCAGTGTTAGCCTGGTCTGGTGTACCTATCACAAGTTCTTACAAGAATTAAATAAGAAAATTTAACAGCGCTATGCGCTATGAATAGTGCTGTTCTATAACATGAAGATTTGAATGTTTGCTATCAACAGGAACTTTTTAAAAAAGGGGGGGGGGGCAGCACACTTTTGGCATACCATATCAGTTATGTTATCTCCATTTCCCCACACTAAATCAAAAGTTCCATTCACATAGCCCACTTTTGAAGCCACATCTTCAAACAGTCTTTTAAGTGGTGTGGAAGCTGGCAGGTTTAACGTAATACGTTCATTCACTGTCTTGGAATTTGTTGTATCTTGTACTATACACAGCACTCTGGGCTCCTCAGCAGCACTTTCTATCTGAAATGACAGCAGACAACAATTCAGTAAGTAAAACTAAGAACATTTTAGAGTTTACTTGAAAAAAATCAAGACAAAATTTCACTACAATGACATGTGGTATACTTTTACAACCTAAGGATCCTAGAACTGGTTTGTTATGTTTGCTTTCAAAAACAAAGACCCTTCCATTTCTGGGAAACCTACATAGAACTACAATTCCTTTCCACAGACTAAGGAATTTGGATGGGTGTGTCAGTGCATAAAGAAATAAGTGCTCAAGTTCTGCACAGAATTTCAGCTATGAAATTGATTAAAACACACACACAGACACACACCCCCAAAGCAAAGAAACCCCCACACTGCTTCAAACCAGGAACAAACTTTCAAATTATCACTTCAAGCTCGTATTTTCCTTTAGCGAGTGTAAAGGCTGCTCAGGTAGAAATGTGCCTTTTGTGACTCCCGTGAATGCAAAAGAAAGGATCTGCAAACTTCCAATAATCTTGGAGGCAAACATTAAAACAAAAAAGGCTTTCAATCAAGCCACCATCAACTTTCTTCTACCAAATCCAACGCTGGGTGAGTCACAGGAGCACTCTTCTGTCTGAACAGAGTAAGAAAGTTCATGCTGGCCAAATGGCTACTATGTGGTTCTCAAAGTATGACAAAATAGAGAGATTTAAAACAGCAACTTCAATACACCTGAAATCAGAAAATTAACAATCTTGAATGAAAAAGGCAAGAAGCAGAATGGAGACTGTAGACCCGGATAAGCCAAGATAATGACATTTTTCCAACACTTTATTCCAATAGCTCATATTACCGAAAAACTGGGAAGTCAAAAGTATACTGAAACATAATCAATCACTTATCTCAAAATTATCCAAAGGGTTTGGAGTTCTAGAACAATAAGGAATAACTAATATTTAAATACAAGTCACACAAAGAAAGCGTGAGGTGGGTAAAAGGAATAGTTAGTCCCCAAGGAGTCAGCCTTTTCAGTTTGTAACACACACAAAACATTAGTAATGCCTATCAGAACACCGAAATCTCAGTCCATGGCTGAAGAGCATATAATCTTAAAAGGCAGACAGAACGGTGATGTGCCATCACCACTCTCAGTCGATACAAACATTAACAAATAGCAAGAACTATGTTCATCACACTAAAATTGTTGACCATGTCATAAAAATCTCCTACAGAAAAAAGAATTACAATGACAATCTAAAGAACGTTAGTGTCCCTCAGATTTCTACACAGCAGCCTTACAACACAAATGCTGACCAAAGTAGCACAGTCCCTTAGGAGAGGTCTTATATCAACAAACCTTTTAAGAAGAAAGTGAAACATTTTAGCTGATCCTGCATCCCTTCACCTTCCAAAATTTCAAGATCAGCTGACAGTCTTCAGGCAACTCAAAACCAAAACATTAAGGTGATTGCAGTGCCTATTCCCAGCATCACCAGAAGAAAGAAGTGACAGAGAGGGACAAATGCAACTGTCCCCCACAATCTGCATTACTTTATTTCACTTCAGACTGAATTTTCTCTAGACTTTAAAGTCCAGCTTCTCAAAGTTTATCAAATGTACTGACGATTTCAATACAGAACATTAGCTGCATGCTTAAAAAGATGCAAGGCACTATATCTGGAAATCGCAAATCTTCAATACTTCATACTCTAATCTTTACTGGAGGAAGTCAGACTTATAAACTACATTCCAGGATGACACATAAAACTAGTACTGGAACATTAACCATGCATTAAGAAGAAAACGCAATTCAGCAATTCAAGTAACTGACATATTACATCTTCACTCTCACCCATGGCACCCACAGAAACACATAGGGCAGTACTTGAGTAAACTGAAATCAAATTTCAGCAGCTATTACTTCTCACAACGGGTTTTAGTCTTTACATTTTCCAGTACAGCTTGATTCTTTAGCTTTCTGCAGCCAAAGAACAAAGTTTGTTTCTTCTGTTGTGTGGTTAGGAAGGAGAAGATGAAGTTCTGTCCTAGTTCAGTAGCTCACATTCTTGATTCTTCTGGAGAAGCAGCAGCTAAATCGTAACAAACTCTTAAGGCTAACCTACACATATGACCTAGATTTCCCGGAAACAGTAGATTTTCTTGCTCTGGGCCTAAGACCACCCTCCTCTCTAGAGCCGTGCAGACAGGTTAGAGGCATTTGATACTACCACAGTTTCACCCACAACAGTGTAAGTTAACTAATGAAGTTTTGATGATTCCCAGAGTAATTTCGGGCAGATGTTGCAACTAGAACGGCTAATGCATGAGCATGTCAGGAACAGAAGTTCTCCATTTGAGACTCAATTCCTTGTTGTCCTACTGCCTTAAATAACCAACACCACAGCTCCACTCTCGGCAGAAAGCATCCATAAATTCAACTCCTCCTACCCACACTTTCTCCACCACTTTTGATAGTGAATCAGTTGTGACTAACATTGGAGTTGCTACTGAAAATAGTTAGAAAGACACTAGAAGCAGATGAAAGATGGAGAACTACCTGAAGAAAACAGCAACATTAAGAAAACAAATTACAGAAGATTACAGAAGATTTGCTGGTTAGGTAGCTGGATGTTCCATGCCAGACAAATCCTCTCTTCATTGTTCACAGATGTAATTCTCACAAACTGAACTGGTTTAACTCAAGGTTAGTATGGCAAAAGATATTAAGCCATCACTTATGCTGTCAGTGTTTCAAGTTACTCATAACAAATACATGAAGCAAAAATAACCCAAGACCAACTCTATTCATAACAAGCATTCACATATACTTTGCGAATCAGACAACAACGCAAATGTCTTCTTTGTGGCTACTTTACTATAATTGCAGTGTAAAAGGCAATACTAGCAAGTGATAGACCTCTGAATTATTTTGACAGACATAGGCTGCTGTAAAACTGAGTTGGCATAGCAAACACCAAACAAACATTTTAATCATTACATAACCAGATATACTAGGAGACACACACACTTCCATTTTTCTGATGAAAAACTTCAGAGGGCAACAAAAACCCAGAATAATATAAAAGCACATGAATGCATACTTCTTTGAAGCTTCCACTGTTAGAACTGCATCAAATACATACATAAGTACATCTTTGTACTCAAGAACATGCACAAAAATCCAATAGCTCATGCTCATGTTAAGAATTAACAAAAGCTACAGCACCATGCTGTTACCATATATCTTGGTTATCACTCTATAGAAAGTTGATTTCATCTGTCTACCTGTGAAAATTTCTTCTTCATTTCAGCAAAGATACTTTGTCTGCAACTCCAAAACATATCCTATAGTATATAAAAACAAAATTAACAAATCATAATCCTTTAAAGTAGTAAAATTATTTTTTGCAGAAAGTTTTATAGTCTAAGTAAAAGAATTATTACTGAATTCCAAACCACCATGCACAGAATAACTTAAAGGAAACAGCCTCCAAACACCATAACTATAAAAGATCTTTATTAACATGGAGTTTAGTGTAAATTTTTTTTTAACATTTAAGTTATTCAAATCTAAGAGCAGTGCTATATAAAATGTTAACAAGTTGTGATATACTACAGATAATATTTCATAAAGTTAAAAAAAAAGAGTAAAAACATGAAAACAACAATTCAGGAAATAAAACCATATTAAAAAATGCCTTCATTATATTAAAAAAAGCCCTCCACATGCAGGTAAACATTTTTACCTCAAATGGCTCAAGTGCAAGATCAGCACATAACTCTGTAATTCAGTTTGTCATTGCACTTCTAAATTACAAAGTTAGATAGTTTCATATGAAACCGTTACTTCATTTCAGAGCTGTTTTCTCTGGGAAAGCTCATATTAGTATGACCCCATCTTGAAATATTCAGCTTAAGGTAATAAAGCCATGAAGTTATTGACTTTCATTATTTGCAAAACTTTCACAAAGAGTCTGCCTTAGCATTTCTGTTGTACAATCAAAAACAGAATAAATGTTATCAGTACAACACTGTTTGCCAACTATAGACAAACATTAAATAAATCAGTTTCTGAATCTGAAACTTCATATTTTGTATTTTTCCAGAATGAAAAAACAGAAAATGAAGAATACATTTGGAAAGAGAATTATGTTATTTCACATCCTCATTCTTAACTGCATGCTCTATAGCAATCAAGATCACTGCAGCATATAAACTACTGATGTAACCTTTATCAATGTGGCCCATTTGCCCCACCAAATGAGCTACAAAAATAGCCACAATTAGACTGCTGCATTTAACTTCCGTCAGCAGGACAACAGGTGGACAGCTTTACTTCCTTATATACAGAGAAGCAATAAAGTTCCGAACTTCGAGGCTTGAAGTTCTAAAAATTTAAGATTTGTAATTGTGTCTAGTAATTGTTTTCTCTACACACCAGCTGGTAATTTCAGACTTGATAGAGGTTTTAGAAACTAAGAAAACACTTTAAATGTTCTGTTGCTATTGAGTTCACCTGCTCTCAACTGACAAGATACATACGCCTTGCTAATTGACTTAAAGGTTAGTAAATAAAGTCCATGAAATATAATATTAAAAATCAGCGATTCCAAAATTATGAAAACCATCAGTATATTATCCTGTTCTAAAGACTTAAGTCTCTCAACCTTCCTTCTAGCAGGCAAGGTCCGAAGGACCCTTACATTGGCCCAAATTTCCTCTTCCTGGAGACAGCCATATTAAGTCTGGTAAACACGGGCCACATGTAGTTTTCAGGTGTGCTGTTTCACTTGGTGCATGCGGTGGCAAGTGAGAGGGAGGGGAGGATCCGGGCATCGTCAAAACTGGACAGAAATACCTACAAGTCACTACTTCTATCAAGAGCTGAGAAGCAAGCATAAGGGCAGTCATTTCGCAGTAAAGGGCTGCTAAAGGATTTTCAAATTATTTCGTGCTAAATGAATTCTGCATGGCACAACTTAATTTTCAGTACTTCATTTAATGAATCATCCACAAATCAAACTTGCAAACTATATTGTCTATATGATGTTTGGTAAAGAAGAGCCTTCAACTGCTCTGACAGGACAAACCGCACATAAGCACAGATGTGTCAGTCTTTCAAATGCAGTATTCCATACTTTTCAGTTAAAGCATCCATTGCACCACTTTTTGAATATTTCAAAATATTCACTAATTCAATTCCACATTTTACAGAAAAGCTCCTTTAAACACAGAAATTTGTGCTTTATAGTGCAATAAAGAACAAAGATCTTACTATACATAAAGATGCCTAAATTTTACCTGATAAAAATGAATGTGGAATTCACTGACTGGGTCATTTGTCACACCTCATAAAACAGATTAGCATATTAACTACACAGGCCAGGGGTTCCAAACAAAGGTACTCGTGGTATTGAAAGAGGTACACACAAACACCTTCTTACTGCCTTCACCTTGGAAGAGGCAGAGAACAACTGTTGTGGCACCACACATCCACTCTGTACCTGCATAAAGTTCTCAACAGAGCCAGGAAATGCTGCGACTTTACCATACTACGACAGAGTATGCCTAACACCGGTAGCTTAGCAAAGTAAGCTGGGGGACCCTCAACACTGCTACATTTTTAGATGCTTAAAAGCTGTACGAGCATCTAAGAAGGCAAATGCAGCTGGTTACTGCAATTTGGAAAACCATTCTATGATTGTTTTATCATGTAAGTTTTCTCAAGTTAATGTTTTGGTCAATAAATACTTGGGATATTCAAAATTCATTATACATCACATTAAAAACATACAATTTCAGATGTAACCTTTAAAACTATCAGAATACCACAGTTTTCATCCCAAGTCATTCTATCTTCTACATACTTCCACTTCTAAAAATAAGATGAGGTTCCCAAACCTGCATGCAGATAATGATGTATTAGACCAGACTTGCATAAGAATTCTTGTAATAAACACAAAATTAAAAAACAAACAAAAACAAACGCAAACAAACAGATCAGACACTGGTGGACATTGTAGAGAGCCACTGTGCATAAACATTTTCCCCTATACCTTTCTATAACATATTTTGAATCAACAACCTATATGGATGCAAGTCCATGAGAACAAATAGCCTATAAGATGCAGGGCATAAAGCATACTGTAGCACTGAAATAGTTCATACTGTAATTCTGTAAATACTAACAAATGAAGCATCATCACTAGTGCCATCTGCAAGACTGAGACATCAGCTTTGACCAGTAGCAGTCTTAGCACTGCATTTAGATGTGGTTGCTATTCTCCAACTTTGAAACACTAAATTTACTAGAACTGTATAGTAGTATTTCATTAACCTTAGATGGACTGACCAACTGAGATAAATTTTATTTTCAAATGACAAAAGAGTCTCCAAGAACTTAACTCCTGTTTCAATGTAAAACTATTTTATAAAAAAATTTCAGGGATTGAAAGTGAAACCTAAAGCTAAGCTCAAACTTCATGTAACCTTTACCTAATGTTTCCATACTTAGAAAACTTCAAAGAGGCAAAAATACTAACATGAACCAGTAAGTAAAATCAGAAGTTTCAGGTCAAGAGTTTAAACAACAGATGTGCAAAGTCTGGCTGCCAAGTGAAGTTAATAGCCTACTGAGACTTAAAATAATCACCAATACAGAAGTCCCTAAATGTTCACACCCTATAAATAATTCGCATAAATCACTGCAATACAGAGGAAAGACAAAGAGATCACTAGCAAGTGCCAATAACATGGTAGACATCATGCTCACATCCACGAAGTGACTTGGGTGATTAGGCCTAAAACAGCAATTCTCAGCCTTCACATAGCACCAGCAACTTAACCCCGTATGAAATGTACACAAGTGACTACTGCCCATCAAGTTACCGCTTGGCAAACTTTGGGGCGCGCATTCTGGGCTCGTCTAACTGATTGTGTGCCTATTTCCAGCAATTACAAACACAAACTTAAACTTGGTAGCTTAAAGCACAACAGAAGTAGTTTTCACTAATATGCTTTCATTTCTGAAATACTACCACACAAAAACACTCAAGCAGTAACCACAGTTGAACTGACAAGAACTTTGTTTCAACTCTTCTTTTCAGCAACACTGAATTGTTCTTGGATCAGCTCCGTGAGGACCCACAATTCAGGAATCTCTTCGCCTATTCTAAGAGCTCCCAGGCTGTTATCAACAAACTTGATGCATACAGACAACAATGCATTCTGCATGAAACATGAAGGCCAAAGTCATTTCAAACATACACCAAAATACAGAGAGAAAAATAAGGGGAGAATAACGAGACTGATCTGGGTTTCAACCTCCACTCTAAAAACTATCTATTTACCTTGTGAATTTTGAACTAGGGACTTCATACAGTCCTCAGAGCCCACAACTCCCTTCTCCCACTGCCTGGGCTGGTCATGCTCCATGCTTTTTCTAAGCCCAACAAAGCTATCTTTTTCAAAGGACATCTTCCCTAATACAAACCGGTGAGAAGGTCACTCTCCTGGGAGGTAAAAGAGGGAGTGTAAAAGCCCCTGGAATGAGTGGAGCATTGAACAGAAGTTCTCCATCACTTTGGATACTACTGTAGTTACTAAGAGGCCAAAGAAAAGAGAAACCTGACTCACATTTGGCTGTGTTTTAGAAGAAAGAAGCAACCTCTTTTTGAAAGAGATAACTTACAGGAACTAATTCTGGGAACATCATGAGCTGTTTTTTAAATGCAGGTGCCTCACTGCAGCATAGTTTTAGGTAATCAGGGAGTAAAGCACATAAGTTAGGAATGCCTGAACCAAAACACATACCAAAAAAGTATCCTATAGTACACCTGTGGTAAACTGACTAATCTATTTTTCTAAACATTGATCCCAGGAGGTCTCAATAAGCAGAACCATTTTCAGCTAACTGAATGTATCTTGTGTTTCTACTTTTCTCGAGGCAAAATAATTTTGAACAACCTTCAGATACAATCATTTTATTCTGAATTAGACTGACTGACTTTGTGGTATCAGGTTTGTGTGCTTGAATAACACATTTTTATCCCCAACCTCAAATTCTTTGTTATATCCAGAGAGACTTCAGGCAAAATCCAACAACTGTCCTTGGAAGCTAGTGATCAGAATTACTGAGGAGGAAAAATACTTCACTCAGAGCCTAAAATACCAACCCACATTCAAGAATACATATGCTGATTCTGGCTACTTTTCTAATCACTGCACCTTCTCCTCACTCTCCTTTTTTTAGTGTGTGTGTGTGGGGGGAAGCGCAATATCAAGGATTCGTGCAACTTACTGAAGCCCTTTCAGTCTATCCTTTTGACCAGCAACACCAAGATGACAAAAATAGGAAGGCTTACTAGTTTATTTATTAGGTGTGCCTGCAACTAGAAAAATACTGTGCAGCTCTGCTAAAGCACTTCTAGATGATTCTTTTTTAATCTTGATACATATGCTATGTAATCTTCTGGTTAACAGCAAAGACTTACAGAGACATTACTTACCTTTCCCACTCCACAAAAAGGAAGTTTGCTCAGTAGAAATACAAAACTGTCATCTACAATCAGCAGTTTACAATCTGCATTAGTATTTCTGCACTTCTACTCACAACCCTTAAGAACACTGAATCTAAAGCTAGTCCTTTAATTGTTTTCCTCCTCTGTATTAGGTAAAACATTTTATTTTTAAGATGGAATAAAAGTAGAGAAAAACAATCAAAAAAGATGTGTAGTTGTGGGGGGCTCCCCCCTCCATTTTTTAATACAATTTTTGAAAGAGCAATGGAATTATTTTTTCAGTTTGGCATAACTGAAACAGAGTAGGTTTGTTTTTACTCTCACTGCTTATCAACTTTTAATACTCATTTTCCTGTTCAGCTGGAACACAAAGATTTCAAAAAACTTCTCCATCCCCACAACTGCAGCTAAAGAGACTCTGAAGACACAGTGTAAGGAAGGGAAAATTTAGTTTTACACAGAAAATTTACACATAAAGAATCAATACATCTAGCATTCTTTTAATTAAGAATTTACAAAATATTTTAGGAGAGTGCCAACGTAATCAAAATCTTAGAGACTTAAAATACAAAAGCAGGCTATCCCAATTATGCTCCCCATTAAAAAGTTTTAAGTCTGACTTCAACCCTGTAAACTCTCATACATATGTTTCAGTTTACACAAGTGAACTGCTTCACTGTTTTACTCATATACACATTTGCAGCATTAGATCCTGGGTTATACTGCTTCCCTCTACTTCAGTCTATAGCATTTAGCTATGCTTTCCTCTCATAGTATGTGCTATATTTCAAAAGAATTAAATTAATGCCCTACTGATACCTAAGATCACTAAAATTAAAAAATTACACCATTATGCAATAATACTAACATACCTGCCTACTTGGTAAACTTAATGCACAGTAAGACATTGTTGAATCTACAGCGTACTAAAAACACTTGACACTTCCAAGGCAGCCTAAGAACTTTGAATGCAGCAACGCTCTAGTTATACAAGTAGTTAAGGCTTGAACAGCTGGAAGAGCTGCCAGAAGAAGCAGTCTTGCTCCCATCTGCTTATTTCCACCCCCACACTGTCCCCTTTCTTCTGCTAGTACAAATGGTCATGCAGAGCTGGCTCAGATAGCTAATCCGCCTTAAAATTAATCATTTCTGGATTTTTTTTTTCCAGTGGGTTAGTTTTAACCTGAACCAGTCCTCTAGCTTCTCAACTGAATCCTTAACTCTTCTTGGGAGTGACTGAGTGATGCAGTGGTATCACAGAGTAGTAGTAGTCTTTTAAACATGTTTATTATAATATAGTAGTAATTAAATTACTAAATATCAATACCACCTGGCTTTAACTCCCACTTCTATCTAGAATGTCCTAGAAGAGCAAAAATTGTCACTACTGCAGCAAGTCATGCTGCTTTCTCCTCCACCTCATGCTCACTCAGATTTCCAGCCTGCTGCAGATACAGGACCACAGCTAGAGATCATAGAAGTAGGCTAAGACCTGGCCTGATGCAGGCATGGGGAGAAGAGCGGTGCCAGGAAGTTTTGCAGCAGTGCCACTAGGATCTTCTTTACTCTCTTCTCTGCCCCATGTCAAGTTAATTGCTTTCAAAGACCTTCTCATCAGAAATGCTTAGCTCTAGTAACTTTTTTTTTTAATTAAAACACTGCTTGCTACCTCACTGAAATAAAGTAGCATACCTGCTGTAAAATTGTCCCTCCCATAAAATAGTCATATTCATTACAGTTATAATGGATACACACTTCAAAGTCTAATGCTTCTAACTTTCTAAACATGTCCAAAGATAAAAACTAAACCTCAGAAATAGAATACTTTGTAAGGCTAGCATTTAACTTTGAAAGTTTGTTCCTACTATTGTGGATTTCCGTGCCATTTGTAGAAAGCATTTATACAAAGGTATAAATATATAAATACGTATATACAGAATATACATAATATATAAATATATAGAAGTGAAAAGAGGAGGAAAAAATGGTATTGGACCAGAGAGAAAAGGGACATTCATCCATAGTGTTTAAAGGACTACAGAAGAGAAGGATATGGGAAGTGTGTCTCAGGACAGCTGAACTAGAGATCTAAACTTTTATTTTTCATTTGTACTAAGGCTACTTTCCATCTCTTTAAAGTTCTATGTTTTAAAAGATTTTAAATGTGCCTTAAGAATAAGAAGATTTGGTCCTCAAGACATTCTTATCTTCTATTGGTCCTTTAAATATGCTAAATTAAGGTGATTCAAGATTAACTACTTCCCTTAAAAAAAAGTCAAAGGTAGCAACTGTCAATCATGCAAGAGAACATCATGCAATGTCTCCTTGTCCTGCTTACAGAACACACAAGAACTTTAACAAATGAAAAAAGCAAAACTAACCACCCCCAAAATAAAAAAGAACAAAAAATTAGAGATATTCCATTAAATCTCAACAAATGGTTTTACTTTACATTTGGAACCTCACTTCCTACTTATTTCTCTCACTTCTGTGAGAAATTTTAAATTTTAAAATTATTTTAAATGATTGGTGTCTCTCAACCATTGAGCAGTTTGCATATTTCACTCCTATTCTTAAAGATTATAATTCCAGATGATCATATTCTCCTTCATTCCTTGACCCTCAGTCATTTAATTTCTTGGGAATTTTGTACCCATCCAGACTAAGACGACCACGAGAATTAAATGCAAATGAAGTCTTATATATTTGCAAACCATTTGCCAGTCTCTATATATTCATTACAGTAAATATTTTTATTTGGATCTGAATTAGCTTTATCTTTATACTGTTTCATTTAGTATGCATCCTGTCTTCATTTTCTTTAACATTACCCTGCTCCTTGTTTTTCTTCAAAAATATTCTGAAAAAAAAAATGTAATGCAGGAACACAACACTGCACTTTATGTCATCCTATAATCACATCATTTATTTCCTATGGAGAGTCACAGTAGCAGTGGATGTGTTTTCAAGCTTACTGTCCGTTCTTTTAAGTAAGGAACTGCCATGAACTTTAATCTACAACAACACTTTCTTAGGCTCCAAATCTGCCAAAACCCTTGTGTTCTCAATTAAGAGATACAGGTGTAATTATGAAGGTATGACAGTGTATGCATGAGGAAGGACGAAAACGATGCTTCCATATATATGAAAGTTTTATTTACAAATGAAAAACAGTTCATTTTAAGCAAATGTATCTGCTTTTTTATTGATTTTAATTTAAATCTTTATTTCTGACCTCATGACAATATCCATACAAATCAATAAACGTATTTGCCTTCCATTCCTTAAGCTCCTGTAGTATTTCACATTACTTCTCCTTCCAAAGGATGCAAAGAAGCTAAAAATAATCTTGCTATTTATGTCTCTGTTTTCGGACAATATCTACAGTGAAAACTTTCATAGTATATCAAGTTTATTTCTCATGTAACTTTTAAAATTAGAGCATTCACCCATCCTACAGAATTCATATGTGCTTCTTCATGTTACTTAAAAGGCTTTCATCACATCTGATTATGGAGGAGATATTTCATGTTCAGGTTCTACTTCAAGAATGCTCCTTTTGACATGCAAGGAACTTCTTAGCCATAGTATATTACCTTTTAAGGGGTTCAGGTTGTGCACCTGCAGAATAATTTACATCAAAGAAAACATTTTGCTGAACTACTGCACAATAACCAGTTGTAAGCTATTTCAGAGAACTGCCAATCTCAAATTTTCAGAATGTGATTTTTCAGAAGCACCTAAAGAAGCCTCATACAAAAGAAGCCTTGTACACTGCAGTCTCAATCCTCACTGATTAAATTCAATCAAGTGATTCTTCTGCTGATTTTACCCCTTATCTTTTTAGAATGACTGTCCTGTCCTCCTTCTAAATCTTATTTCATCTTCAAATGCTGAGCAAGACCATTTGTTCAATACAAGCTGATAACATGCAAATCAATGCAAAACACAAACATAGAAAATACGATGCCAGAAACAGTTATTGAAACTGTGATCAAGTTGGTTATCATTTTACCTGAAAGTTTACAGGAAAAATTTAAAGACTTTCTAGTATCTTCAATGATCAGTTATCTAGTTCTACTCGAACACCATTGTTTTGAGAATACTGTTTTGCTCAAGACAAGAAAAATGTAACAAAATATGAAATAAGCAGCTCACCTGACAGCATACCATATTCAAAGGCTTGATACTAGCCTTTGATATCAGCTTGAAGTTTTTGCTATGAGAATCCAAGACCTTTTCAAACTGAATAAAAAACTTGAATATATAACTCAATCACTCAATTTCTAGAGATGTGGCTTTCATATTTGCTTTCTTATATATACACAAACATTTTCAAATACAACAGGAGGACTGGAGCTGTGACTGGATATGTGAACATCTACACATATTTTAGTGCATTACTCTCTCAATACTAAAGTACTGAGAAAAAAACACTTAAAAGAACCTCTGGAAAAAAAGGTTTCAATTCTGTCAGGACTAAACCTGTAAGCAGGCAACACAAAGTCAAGGCAAGGGACTACTCCAAGCTAAAGAGACAGCATACAAGCCAACATGTATCTCTGCAGAGTTTAATACTGACAGATATTTAAAGTATTCTCTGCCTCTGCAGAAGACAGAGAATGTCTCAAGTAAAAACCCATTACCAGGAACAAGTTTGAGAAAGAGCATATAACTGTACAAAAAGTTAAGTATTTAACTTATCATAATGCTGTACGCATTTGATTTGGCAAATTTAATCACCACCAATCCACAAAGTAAGAGAGATAACTGCATTTTTGTTTACAGTCATGTTCAACATTTATTACTTTCACAAAAGGTTAAAGTGGTAAGTTATTTAATTGTCAGATCCTGCTACTGCGTAATAACTTTAGCTAGTAGCATTTAAAGACCAGGGTTCCAGTAGCAAATAACTGCCTCTTACACAAAATCTTTCCATCAGACAATCTCAAAGTACTATTAGATTACTATCCCGATTATCTTCCTTATACTACAGATCAAACACCCAGATGTATAGGAAGGGGAACTAACATGCAAAGTTTACCAAGAAGCCCAGTGGCTGACCTAAGTGTGGAAAGATTTGACATACTACTCTCATGCCCTGTTCACCAAACTACATTACTACATGGATATCGTTCAGATAGCGTTTATTCACAAGGAACAGATGATTTTGAGGAATTCTGTTTGGATGCTCTGCATGTTTGCTTTTTTTAAACCTGCATTCCAGTTTATTTGCTAGGTTAACAAAGTGGTCAGTTTCTCTCCTTGTTGCAATGGTATCTTCCTGCTTTACAACAGAGCACACCAGAAGGGAAGCCAGGAAAAAACAAGAGAAGTTACACAGCTGTAAATACTAGTAGAATCTCTTAATGCATTGGAATAGAATGATGACAATGTCATCAGCATTAAAAAGAACAGCATCCCTTTACTAAACTAAATCAGAGAACATCTTACTCAGATTCTTGTTCTTCTACAGAAGAAGTTCGAGCAATAGCCACCAAGAAATATCTTTTATTTTTTCAATGCAGAAGATTAAAATGGATTCATTAGTCTAGAGATGAAGGGACTCCCATTAGTTAGCTCTGAGAGAGCAGTCACACTACCTTCTTTGATTTAATGGCAACAAGTACAAAGCATATATATTTATTCTGAGAGTTGCACTTTGGATAGTTCATGCTGGAACATGTTGAAAAAGTATCTGTGCAGCATTTATGAAAGTAGTGGCACAGGCATTTCAAAACCTCATAGCAAAACACACATTTTATGTGCTGATCAATTCTGGAAGTCTGGGCAATACCCTCCAAGTTCTGATACACCTCAATTTTCAACAGAAATCTTAGTAAAATTTACTGACATTATCAACAAGCAAACATATGCATCTTCCTCATCAATTGTGTTAGAGTATTTTATTATCCTGTATTTGAGTTAGATCCACCCAACCTAAGTTTCAGATCTACTTTAGAGAGGAGAGCTGAACTTATGCAATGTCTCAAAGGTAAAATCTTTGTAAGATACTAATATGACTATGTCTGAGAGCAGCAGTGTAACTACTAGTATTTTCCACTCATGCAAGCATGCTATTATTCTCTACAAAAACTTATGAAAAACACATGTATTACACCTTAAAAACAGCAATCTCAACTCCTGTCAGCATAAATACATATAGACATGAACTGAAGGCCTACACTATAAATAACCTAACACCTATATTTCTCCTCTTAAAACAAAGTAGCTGTCAATACTACAAATAACTCATACTACCATATACTACCATGGCATTATATAAGCTTGTAGTCAAGAACCAAAATCATTTTCCCATCTACTCCTTTAGTTGATTAGTCATTCCCCAGACTGGCCTAAAGCAAACAGATTTCTTCTTGCTCTTCTATACCAGAATACAAAGGAAAAAAAAAAAAAAGAATACAGCAGTGTGCTAATTTTTAGGAGACCTTGGTTCATATCCCAGTTTTATCTCTGAAACAGCACAAGACACTGAGCTACGCAAGCAGTATCACTCAGCCCTTTTGGAAGGGACAAGAAAGATCAACTGTAATCCTTCATCCACCCCAAAGTAGCAGAACTGAAACTCAAAAGACCTGTTTTGTCTCTGGCTGTTGATAATGGCATAAAAGGAAGATTTAAAGGATGGCGGTTGGGAACTCAGACCTGGAGAATTCTGTTTACCCATAACTCTCAGTGTTCTCTGCCACGAAACTATTAAGAATCTCCGAAGGATTTAATATGAATGTTATAGCATAACACTTGTAAATCTTCCTATAACTAAAGTTAAAATGAGGAAACACTGAAAAATATTGGAAAAGTTGATGATAAAGTTATATTATGACACATATTTTACCAGATAGGTTTAACACAGTTAATCTGTTTCTCTCCTCAAAATATCTGATTTTTTTATATTCTAAAAAAAACTCTATCAGTTTTTAAACAAATCCCCAAAATCTTACAGACTGACTTTTTAGAGAACAAATGGTCATCATATTTACAGCATTCTCAATATTGTTCCATTTTGTTTACTTGCAAAACGCATAGGAGAATAATATAGAACGTGAGAAAATTTGTTTAAAAAAAAAGCAACTCAGTAGCATTAGCAACAAAGTTTATAGTTGTCATACTGTATGCTTAAGATATCCCTATCTATAATCATCATAACTTTTTTTATATTCATCTTCCTTTACGCAAGCTTACCCTCTCTACAGATAAAAGTGTGTATAAAATCCGAGACCAATGAGTCAGTTAAAAATACACATCTGAATCATTCGTATATTCTGAATACAACTTTAAAGCCAACGGGGATACTATTAATATATATAACTAAAGAAACAGCTCAGCTAGATTCTTCTATTAATTAACTGGTCCGTTCCAGTTATCTACCAAGTCATAAAACTTCTCCTGCCTGTCTCCTTTATTGTTAGGTTTTGATTTTTTTAATTAAATACTTATCCTCCATTCCTTGTCTTACATTTTTAGAGACTTTTTTTCCCTAAAAAAAAAAAAAAAAACTTAGTCTCTTAAGTCTTTGGATTTAAAAAGGAGATAAAGTTTACTTGATCCGTACATATCCTTTATTTACCTGTGCAATTCCACGTACACAAATTTGTTTCCGAAATTCAGTACTGGTGTTTGTTTCAGAGTTGTGCTCAAGGATCATCACTTTGTTTTGCTAAACTCCATAAAATTAAAGCCCTTGCCTGACAGAGCTCCCTGTATGTACGCATGATGAAACAGGTAGATATAACAGGCCACTGACATTTGATGAAAAACAACAGGAGTGGTTTGAATAACTTAACAGAGCAGTGAAATAGTCAGAAAAGTTGGCTAAATGCATAAGTATACCTGCTCATGAAGTAAAGTTTCTGCTGAAATATTTCTGCAAGTATTACTCTAGGAATGATTACTTCCAAACGCTGCACGCCATCCCCGGAGGGCTTCCCTCCCTCTGCGCCAGCCCTGAGCGGTATCTCTCGCACTTGACACGTGTCAGTTGCCTATCATCTCAGGACAGAGGCTTAGCCTTCCCCTTTCCGCAGCCTCTTATCTTCAGCCTAAGGCCCAAAGCAAACCCTTCGACC
This sequence comes from Dromaius novaehollandiae, assembly GCF_036370855.1. Classification (NCBI taxonomy): domain Eukaryota; kingdom Metazoa; phylum Chordata; class Aves; order Casuariiformes; family Dromaiidae; genus Dromaius; species Dromaius novaehollandiae. The sequence goes on from NC_088102.1 coordinate 60,295,046, forward strand.
TTCCTCCCCGCGGCGAAGCGGGCGCGGGCCCCGCCGCGGCGGAAGCGCAGCCCTCTCCGGCCCGGCAAGCGCGGCCCGTCCGCGCAGCGCCGCGGGCCGGGGCAGCGCTGGGGCCGCCGCCGCCTCGCGGCTGCCATTTCGCGGGCAGGTGCCCGTCCCTCCGCGGCCGCAGCGCCGCCAGGGCCCGGCCCGCCGGCAGCCTCCCGCTCCCCCTCGCCCGGCCGTGCTCCGCAGGCCCCGGCGGTTGGGAGCCGCCGCCGCCCGCGCTGCCCCCCGCCAGGCCGGGCCGGGCCGGGCCGGGCCGGGCCGCCACGCAGGCCGCCGCCGCCCGCACAGGTGCAGCGCCCCGGCCGGCCCCAGGCCCCACGCACCGGCCTCCCCACGCGGGAAAGCCCCACTCTGCCCCCCGCCCGGGGGGCGGAGGCCTCCCGCCCCCCCCCACAGCGACGGGCCCCAGCGCCCTCCCCCCCCCAACGCGGCCTCCGCTCCGGGCCGCGCACGGCGACGCTGAGCCAGGCCAGGCCGGGCCGGGCCTCCGTCGCCAGCCGCCGCTCCCCGGGCCGCCCGCACGCCTCGGCCCGCGACCCCCCTCACCTCTTTGGGGACGAGCTGGTTCTCCTCGCTGGGCACCATGGCCGGTGGCGCGGCGCGGGACCCGCAGCAGGCTGAGCCGAGCGGCGTCAGCAGCGGGAGGCGGGGAGACGCCCGCGGCGCGGCCGCCGCCCCCTACGCCGCCGCCCCCTACGCCGCCGCCAATCAATGGCAAAATGGCCGCCGGCGCCGCTCTCGCGAGACGGCGCGATGTCTGCCGCCGCGCGAGTGCGCCACGGGCCCGGCCGCCGCGCGGGGGGGAGGGGCAGAGGGGAGGGCCCGGGTGGGTGGTGCAGCGCTGTGTAGCCGGCGGGGCGGGTGGGGCCGCGCGTAGGGGGTTAAATTGGGTTGTTCTGGGCGAGTCGGGGAGCGGGCAGCTTTCAGCCAGGTGTGGGGTGGTTATTTCCTCAGGTGTGAGGGGAGATTTGTGAGGGGTTTCTGTGAGCCCGGGGTTTTTTGCCTGCCTGTAACAGCAGGGCTCCCGGCTGAGGCGTCGAGGCGGCCGAGGCCTGGTCCTCCGCCTCAGTGCTATGGCAGCCGCGGGGGAGAAACAGTGCCGAAAAGTTGGGCTGCCCTGCTCTTACCGCAGACACGCTTTCCTAGGTGTGTTGCTCCATGGCACCTGACCCATCCTTTCCAAAGCCAAGTGGTGTGAGGGACATGGGTTGAGGTTTAAGTAAGCTCTTTCTATTTATGTTATGCAGGCTTTCTCATGTGTGGGTATGATTTACTTATGCTCTAATATGGGATTAGGAAGCCAACAAAAAGAGTAAAAGAATAAAGTAGGCAGTGTAATTCTCCTAATGCACCTGCACTTCCCGTTGCGCAGAGAACCCCAGAAACAGTTCTCTGAAATAATACTGTGGAATTAAGGACATGCTTGTCTCTTTGTAAACTTAGGGCTAATGGCACAATTTCAAAGGAAACATGAGGATGTTTCTTTGGCATCCATTAGTTGCTGGGTTTGTCTACAGAAAGCTTATGTATATCTGTTTTTTGTGCTACCTCAGGCACACTAAGGATCAAATACTAATCTTTAAAATAACTAAATAGAGGAAAAATAATTATACATTAATGTCAACTTTTTTTTGCAAAGTACAATGTTTTTCAGTTAAAGAACTATTTCATAGAACTATTTCATAGTTAAGGTGATGTACTTTGCAAATAAAGAAGACTTGTATGTTTTTGTAGAAACATTCTTCTCATTATTTTAGTGTCCTCTTGTGGAAGAATACAGAACTGAGAACACTTTTTGATTTTGTGTCCAAAAAGTTTAGCATTTTGGGGTAATTTTTGAAACTTACTGTGTTCAGGATTATTGAAAATCTATTGTGAAGATTTAGTAAAATAAAGTGGTGTCTTTTCCCTTTTAATTTTTAATACAGAATATGTAACTCCTCAGGTTCCTGACTATCATCCTGCTTTATAGAAGGTGAGAAGTAGTGTGTTTTGGAGTCAGTATGTAATTTTGAACATTTGAAAAAGAGTTCAAAGAGGACATTTCTGTAAATAACAAGGTCAGTAGTTTTATTTTCATCTTATAAGTTTGCTATGGTAGATGCTACATTTCATACCTTTTTTATGAATTCTGTTCCTTGAACTAAGCTCAGAAATCCACTTGTTGAAAATTTACATGAATCACTTAATTTTTTCAACACGCTTGTGATGTGTTTTGGCTGTATAAATGGGTGCTTTCAAATTATTTATATAGTAAAGGTGAGTGGGTTCTTAGGAATTCTTGCTTTCTGGTTTTACAGCTTGTAGCATCTTAAAGTCCCTCATCTTAACGAGACATTTGATTCTTAATGTGATAAAGTGAAGCACCTAGACAGGAACGTAGGAGTCCCTTGCTTTTAATGATATTTTATGTTAGCTCAGCATTCTGTAGAGCTACCTCTCTACAGGAGGGAAAAGTATATGAAATGATTGTTTTTTATGGGAAAGAAGTAGGAAATTAATGAATTCTTGTCTTTTAGAGAAGATTTCTTTTTATTAATGAATAACAGTTGTGTTGCTGATTGAGGAGTTTGGTTTTTTAGGGCGACTTTAGTAAATATTTTGGTGGAAGCAAAGGTGTAATTCTACAAATAATGAAGAAGGGTATCAACATTTGTAGATTTTTGGAGAGGCACAGCCTATTGGTGATCCTCTATTGCCCAGCGGTGTCTGAAGATCCATGAGATCAGCAAGAGAGTATTTGAGTTGAAGAGCCAGAACGGAGATGTGTGTGTGCAAAAGAAAGGAGATACAATCGTGAAGGAAGTGGCTGGGAGGCTCTAAGGATGGTATGTGACTATCATTATGTGATGGATGCTCCTGGTTTGTTTGTTTGTTTTTTTAAGGGGCCAAAGCCTTTAGAGCTTGGGGGATTTTTCCTCTTTTGCACAAGGAACCCAAAATAGGAGTGAGATGTATTTTCAAAGATGGTGCTTTTGGCAGTTATTTTGACTTCTTGAAGTGTTATGATCTTGCTTTGTTTTTTGCTGCCATCTGTGCTTAACGAGGGGCAAAGGCATGGGACTCAATTACTTTAATTAAAATATCATTATTATTAATAATGAGTTAAACCTGTGTTGTGTTAAATTAGCATTTACATAAGAACAGAATTCTTATGAACTTGAATTATGAATGTTCCTTTTCGAAAAGTCTCACATACAGCGATTAAATACTGTAGCATCCACAAATTTCAAAAGCTCACAGAGATTTAATTATTAACTAGAGATTATTACACCATTAGAGATGTTCTATGCACATGTGCTACACTAGGTGTTTGTACAGTTCTAATGGCTAGCAAAACCTGATTCTTACCTAGCAGAGACAGATTTGTGGTAGCTACCTCTTTATCCCAATAGAATAGTATATCTTAATTAAAGTCATTGAGTTAATAATAATGAGAAAGTTGGTATCTTAAGCTAAAAATGATACCAGATTTGAGAGTGCAAATAAAACTTCTAGGCTATTGATTGTCAAACTGTGGTTCAGAGATAGTTCATTAGTGAATGACAGTCACAAGTGCTGAAGTATGTCAGTTTTCAGTAAGTGACACCCTTTTTCTAGGTTTAGTACAATAAATCACTAAAGCACAAGAAGGCATGCATCACATTAATGAAAATATAGTTATGCTCCATCGGTATTTTAGAGTAAATAGCATGCCTTCATTCTAAGAGAAGATGAACTTCTAAGTTAGCCTGTGTGAACTAGATACCTCCCTCTCCATAGGCTCTTTTAGAATTATGCTTTAGTCATTTCTCCTACAGTGAAAGAATTCACATGCTGCTGCCCCAATGCCTGTGTCCAAGATTTGATGGGTAATGAAAAAAGTTCCAAAAACTAAATGGAGGGAATATTAACATGTAGCTCTTATCCTCAATTGTATGTTAAAACACTAGGAATGCAAAATCTTAAGAAAATGAGTAAATGTTGGTATACAAACTGATGTTGTTCTTACTCATAGTAATATTACCCCAATTTTTTCATACAGAAAGACTGTTTGAAGAGGTAGCGTACATGAATATTGTTCATTTGGGATGTCGTCTTTGAAGTGCTTCAGCTCTGATTTTTGAAACAGACCATTGGTGGGAGGCCTCGTTCCCATTTCAGAGATTGGCAGCCGTATCATTTATAGGGCCAGTGTAGCGATGCATATTTTCCTTTGTATTGCTCTATTAAAAAAGCTTGAAGCTTGCAACCCTTAGCGAATTGCTAATGAATATCAAAAGGAAGTAGCCATTTTGTATGTGCTAATGCTAGAAATGCGGCCAGTGCTGATGCAGCATTCTTTTAGAGTTCTTCTGTGTTGTCAGCACTTTAAAGAAAGCAGCTGAAAGCCTCTCCCCTTTTCAGTCTTTGGAAAGTCCACTTCTACTGATGGAAACAGAGATTGTAGAGGTTCAGGATATCACAGTCCACCGGTGCATTGTACTGCCAGTCACTTTGTCGTTTTAGCCTCGAGTAACTTTTCCAGAATCGCACAGGCAGTTCTGAAGCATTTCTCAGAAAATCCTAGGCTATCTTCTTGCATACTGACTGCACCATCCAATCCTTTCAATAAAAAACTCTGTAAAACTTGCCCTTGTGTGGCTAGAGTAAAGATAGGTTTAAGGAGAGAAGATGCAAGATGGAGAAGAGGCAATTATATAGACTCCTGCATCTCTGAAGATACCTTTTGCTGCATTTCCATTTCTTGGATTTTTAGCTCCCTAAATATGAAGCAGGCCAATAAAAATCTAAGACTGGAGAGTAAATTACTGGTGAATAAGATCTTTAAAAATGGACCACTGATTACTTTTAATTCATCTGTAATTGTTGTTAGAAAGGGGCTTTTACAATTTAGCTTTTTATTGGATGATTTCTTGAATGTATTGAGACTCAAGAGCTTGACTGAAAACATTTATTTAAAGATAAAGAATCATTAAATAGTTTTCTGTGATCTGTATCTAAAACAAAAATGCCTGTAGTCTACCTTGTCTGTGGTATATGCATAGTATATAGTATATGCAGAATACTAAGAATAAAAATATCCTTTTCTAAGGGTTAGACTGCTGTGGCAAATTAAAGCTTTAGATTAACTATGGAGATTAACTATGGAAAAAGTATTCACTCCTTTAAAAGAGATTTTCGTAGGAGATAGTCTTGTAGGTGTATACTTTTGTACTTGATACTCTTGTAGGAGCATACTAGCATGTAGGTAAGCAGCCTTCTCTGAAAGAAGTTAAGAAGATTAAAGAAAAAACGTTCAGTTTTAAGGTAGCTTGTAAACATTGTGTTCTGCTATTCTTAAATAGTGTTTTCTGCTGTAATCTCTGTGAGCATGCAAGTGCTTTGCTGTTCTCTGACACTATAATCCCTTTTGCTTAAGACTTTTTTAATCAAAAGCATTTGGGGATTTTTTTAAATTAATTATTAATCAGCAACCAAGATTCATTGACGTTTTTGTTAAAGATTATCTTCCTACACTGGTTTCAAGATACTGAGCATTCAGATATTATGAAGTTAGTTTTCTTTTCTCTTTAAGGGGTTTGAAGTTTAAATTACAGATGCAAATGGAAATAGAAATCCTGCAGAGAATTTTGCAGGACCAAGGATTCCTTTATTAACACTGTATTGTTGCATCAGCTTGACTTAGTTTTCTACATTGTATTTAAACCTACAGAGCAGTTTCTGGCATTAGTTTTCAACATTGTATTTAAACCTACAGAGCAGTTTCTGGCATTAGTAGTGTAAACAAAAGTATTGACCTCTTGATGCACTTCTCAAAACCCTCCTGGTGGTATTGGGAGTAAAACATATGCACTGGCAGGGCAACTTCCACTTTGTGTGAGTGTGAGATTGGAAACAGATGTGGGCTGGTATTGTGCAGAGTTTGAGGGATCCCAGCAAATCTCACACTGACTTTGCTGCCTTAGGCTCATGGCCAGACTGCAGTAGGGAGCCTACTGTAGCTCCTTTACCTAAAACGTGCACTAGCTAGGAAATCTGCTGTCTCTTTCCAACAAGCATATGGACTAGTAAGGTGTACTGCATACACCCTTTCTGGAATATGGGCTGGTATGTTATCTACCCCCCTCCTGTAGGGCTGGGGGGGGAGTGGCAAGGGGAAGGCATCTCTGTTCACACCAATATAACAAAGGCTTAAGTGTGAGAAAGCAAGAAAGGAGAGTTGCCTTGAGAGCATACAGTGATGGTAATGTCAGTCACTGAAATCGTTTGGTGATCTCAGAGGTTCAAAAAAACCTTACAGTGACGTAGCCAGTATATTTAAAAACACTGAATTAACACTTATGGCATATGAGGATTGCTCTTGGAGAGTCACCATGAGTGCAAAGGCAGTGCTAAATAAGACTCTGTAATGTGCAAAAATAACAGAGTAGCTTAGCTTCACGTGGGACTGCTCTCAGCATGGACACTCGAAGTATTTATAGCTGCCCTTGAGTCCAGGAGAGTTAAACAGTTCAGGTTTGCATTAGGGGTTCCCAGTGACCCTTCAGATTAAATCTGATGGTGTTTAGTATTACTGACGAGTGCTAATTATACTGCACATGGTTCTTTGGCCAAGCAGGAGGTGGTTTCCCATCCTCAGCAAGGCCTGATGCAGACTTATGATCCTGGGTGGCCTCCCCCTGAGAGAGAAAAAAAAAGTTTTCCTCACGTTTTCTTCATAAGGTGCCAGGACTGTGACTGTCAGGTCGTAGTACCCAACTGCCTGGACCTTGCCACGTGCCACCTCACGGCTCTGACAAGTGCAAGGGCAGTACCACAGCAGGGTCTGAGCCCTGGGCTCCCTCATTGTGCAGCCTCTGCGGTTGGACACTCTGCCCTGTCTAGGGGTAGGTTTCTGCCAGCCTTTTTTGCCAGGGTGATGAGAGGACAGCAAGAGGGGGCTGTCACCTCTCTTCCCATTTCCATATAAATGCTGCTTAGTGACAGGGCTTGACACACTCAGTCTGCATTGCTCAGTGCAGTCACAATTCACTTTCTTCCACAGGTAATGGGGAATACTGGGACTGGGTTATTTTGTAGCAGCTTTAGGGTGAGCAGGGAGTTGCTCTTCAGCTGTATGTCATTCCTCCTGCCAGGGTTTACTCCTGTCTTGTCACAAGATGATCATGCGTCTGCAGCCCTGTGGCTTTCTGCTTGTGGAGATACGGCCTGCAGAGAGCAAACATTCTGTCCCCACAGGGACAGGACACAGGGTGTCCCCCAGTGAGACATCCCTAAAGTAGCTTTTAAATGAGGAGTTTCTCAGGTTTTCTGCCTTTGTCTGTTGGTTTTGTTTTCAGGTGTCACAGAGAGGAGAAACAGATCTGCAGGCTTTCTGTCCACTTCTAGTTGCCTCAAGATTAAGAGGGGCTTAAAAAAAGAGATCTTCATTTTAGACCTTATGTTCAGCTCTGAAAGGGATGTTTTATGTACAGAGTGCTTGGGAGGCTTGGTCTAAAACCCTCTCCGCTGCTGGCTCTAGGGTTCTCTGAGCTCAACCTTGTCCTTGTTTTGCAATAGGCTGTCTGCTGAGTGTCTGTAGCGTTCCAGAACTTTAAGGCCTTGTCTCTTGTGGAAGTTGCTGGATGCTTTCTTGCATGAATTAATGTAGCTTTACCTTTGACAGGAGCAAAGGGAGCTGCCAGAGGTCTGACATAGCATTTAAAATGTCAGCTGCCAGTCTACGGCAGCTGCCAGCACTGGAGCTCTGGCGTGGGGAATGCTGTCAAAGGATGAATGCAAGGAATGTTAGTATGGACATGGTGTGAGTCAGGCTGGGCTGGGACTTGTCTGCGAAGTATCCTCAGACTGGTAAAAACACTCTGAAATCTCCCAGCAAGTTGTCTCCTGTTCTGCTTGGGTCATATGATGGGAAACAGTACAGACTCGACTGCTATGTTTTGAATTCAGACCTGAATATAAGTAGCATGTCAGACTATAGGGTCTATGTTGATACAGTAATCCTGTGGAGCTAGTAGTTTTTCTTCTGAGTGAAAGATTAAAACAAAGCACTAAGTAGTGAGAATTTTAAGAATCTAGTTGCTAAAAGCAATCTCATTTGTTCACGTGTATGTCAGTTCTGTTTTTTTGTTTTTGAAGTGACTACTTTTCATCTAAATGTTTGGAGTCTATCTGTTGGTTGGACTCAGTTAACATGGAGGGAAAAGTAATAATAAAAAAGAATTACAACTGCTGTCCTTGTTTGTTATCGCTGCCTTTTCAAAAAGATGCCTCTGGAGAGGAGGTGTGTTTCCCCAGCACTTTAATCTGAAGGTTTGGCTGCAGAACTGACTTTGAAATGTGTGTACTTTTATGCTAATTTGGGTCTCCTGATCAGTGCTAGCACACAATGTAAATTTCTTGCTCTACTCTTACTTCTTTCCCCATTGCAAAGTAACTGTGACAGTTGTTAGAAGTTCAGTGCCTAGCTGTTTCCCTATTAGCTTGGATTTAGACTGGGCTTGTTAACTGGGCCTGCTGGATGTAAGCACATCTAACTGAGATGCCTACATAGAGATGAATTCCAAATCTTTTGGATCATATCCAAATCCATTCATGGGACTTAGCTTTTCAGCAGAGGGCTCTTTTAAATGCTGATGTTGGAGGAGGAGTGCTCATTGAGTTTTTTCATTTGGTTGGTTAGTAATGCAGGGTGAGTCCATGGAATGGCAGGGGGGTGTGACTTAGAAGGCTTGATTATAGTAATGAGCTGGGCTCTGTATAGTATTTACCACAGGTTTTTTCGTATGGAATGAATGTCTGCCTCTCTTTATCCAAGAAACTTGCCTCTTTCTTTCCCTATGCCTTCGCTCATGTGTTGTTTTTGTATTCCTTATGGTAACAAAAGGTTTACACTAAGCAGCCCAACCCAATTTTAAAATACTAACATTAGTGTATAGAGTTGTGCTTTTGATACTGCCAGTAAAGGAAGCGCTTAATGGAAATAAAATTCCAAATATGTGGTTGGGGATCTTGTCTGCCAGGATAGGAGAGAGCCAAAAGCATGCATGAACTTGTTGATGTTCTAGGTTTACTACCACATACAGGAAAATTTACATAACAATCTCACATCCTACTCTGCATCCAAGATCTGTGGTGTATTGTGGATTTTTTTTTTCTTTCTTTTAGTCTAAGAAGGTTTCTGAAATGGGGAAAGTGCCAACCTCAGATCATCAAAGGGTTACCTCGTCAAAACTGCCCAAGAGGTTATAACAAAGATAATAGAAGTAAGTCATATTTGTCTTTTAGGATTTTTTTTGTTGTTTCTGACTGCTGAATTCTAGGGAAGGAAAAAAAAAAAAGGCCTGACTATAGCAAAAATTTTGAAGTTCGTAAAATGTGTTAATAAAAAGAAATTATTGCTAATCCTTCAGTCTGGTTTTCCCTATTTTATTGCTGCTGCTTCAGCTTCTTTCTGGTTTCACGTGTCCCAGACTTCTCCAAAGACGGGCTGAAACTGTAGCATACCTGTCTTTTGTTAATCCTCTCTCTGTATTTCTCTGTTACTTATTTTCATGTCTTTAGATTTATTCAGGATGTAGTACACACATTTCAGGAATGAAGAGGTTTGTGAAGCTTTAGCTACCTCATAAAACACTGATGTTCTTGGCAGCCTTGGTACAGTCATTTTGCTGCAGTCACAAATAAGGAGTATTGTCCTTTTTGGTTGCTATATTTCCATATAGCCAAATTAGATTAAATAGAATCTCAAGAGTCTTTTCGTATGTTCCTCAGCAGTACTAGCAATTTTATGGTGCCTCTTTTGAAAACTGAAAGGCAACTGTTAGTGCATAATCAGTGTTAATCAAGCCAGAAGTCACTATGTTAAAAAGAATAAAAGAATGATCACAAAAAGGGTTTTTGAAGATGTTTTCATGATCTGATTTTTGCAAATAATTTCACAGCGTAAGTAGTAATTCTCAAAGCTTCACTCCTTTTGGTTTCTGATTCTTTGGCTGCTTAGACAATGGCTTTACCTTAGGATGAAGTAACAAGCTGTTTTTTTTCCTTTGAGAAACAGGAAGGGATGAAAGCATTTAGCGTCAAATGTTCTGTGTGGGGGGCTTTTATTTATTTGCTTGCTTGTTTGTTTATTTTAAGTCTCCTGCAGAAGGTGAATATTTTGAGAAGTTTCAGACAAATTACTAGTTGCTTTTTGTGTTGGATTGGTTCTTTCAAATCCATCATGTGGCTGTGGATGATGCCACTCAATACACTTGAATTGCATAATGACTTTTTTCTCGACAATGTTATTTTGTAAAACAGTGGTTACATAACATGTTGTTTCAACCACATAATTAGTTTGGTACCAATATACTGTATGAAGAAATCTTGTTAAAACCATAATACCTGTGGAACATTCACAGGCAGAACTAAAGAGCTAGGTATGAAAGAAAAAAACAGCCAGCGTTTCTTATGCAATACTCACTTCATCTGTATAAAGGCACAAGATGTGAGAAATATGATTTCAGATACATGGTTATTTTGGTCATATTGCTTCCCTGACTATTTGCTTATGTACATTTCAGGAGGCTGTAAATATTATTGTTAAATACATAAGATGTTTAATGCAGCTGAATTTTCTTGCAACCTTAAATCTTGGAAGTAGCTGAGACTTACGGTTTTGAACTATCCATTTACATTCCATTAGCTATCTTGCATTTTCTTGCATTTTTAAGAAAGGGGTGGGGGTGCTTATTATCTGTCACTTACCTCTTATTTTTTAAGGTTACCGTATGCTTCTGAGCAAACATATTCTGCCATAGCTGAAATATCTAAACTTTTAGCTTTGTCAGGTATGCCAATCCTGACGTAGTTAGAGTATGGTAGTGTATGGATGAGTACAGCTATATTCAACCCAGAAAATGAAGTCTTTGTTCTTAAAATTGAGAATAAGCTCAGGAAATCTTTTCTACTGCAAACTAGAAGTATCTACAAATAAAAAGTTAGATGTTAAAAGTCTTATAGTTAAATGTTAACTGTGGCATGATGCCCTTATCTAATACTTTCTCTTTTGTTTCTTTGAATTTATTATGTATATTATATATTTATATTATTTATACCTCAGTCTCAAAAAATGATCTTAGTGATTTTCTTGGGAGCAGAATTAGGTTCCCTTCTATCACTATCTGAAGAGGCTTGAGATGAGTAGTTTAACATCTCTCTGAGTACTCGGGCTTTTTAATTTTAATAGTTTGGTCTTAACATCATACTAACAACACTTCCTTGTTCTCCGTGAACTTCATATCATCAGAAAACTTTTATGCAAATTTCAAGTATGGGAACAGCATGACGCAGCTGTTTGTGAGCACTAGACTTTGCTATGCGTGATGTAATTCACAAGACTTACAATTTTGGCAGTTGCTGTATATACTGAATTGTTTGTACTGTGACTGCCACAACTCTTCTTTCCTGAGTTCTTCCGGTTCAACCCAGAAAAAGCAATTAAACTTTTGTGTAAGTTTGGAACTTATCGTGATTATAAAGACATCTCCAGAAAAGGACATGGCAAAGTGAAAGACAAATCCCCAAACTTTGGAAAGGAATGGGAGACACAAGGAGAAGAGGAAAAAAAAAAGTCTAACCTCTGTAAAACGGAAGAACCTGGATTGGTGTGTGGGGGAAACCCCTCCTACTCCTGACACTGATGGTAAAATGAATAAACATCTTAAAAAGAACAAACATGATACAGGAACAAAAAAATCAGCTGAACTATATAGAAAGAGATTTTTGAAAGAAGCGGAACACTTTTTCTCCATAGGCCTTTATAGTAAAGAAAACCAAAACAATGAAGTTCCTGATACTGCAGTGGTTAATGATAATCAAGAAAGCTTTAGACAAGAAAATACTGTATTATAAATATTATATAATATGTATTGTATTATATATGTATTATAAAATTCCAAAACATTAATATTAATGCCATATAAAACCATCTTAGTTGTCTTCCTTCATCACAACAGTCTTTTGTTGCTGCAAAAATTGAACATAATATACTGAACCACAGAGGCTGTTCTAGGTTTCAGACACCTTGCAAACAGGAGGTTCTTGATTCTACTATAAACTGTTTTAGTCGTGGAGTCATAGCAGGCTTTGAAAAGAACAGGAAATTGCATAAGGAAGTCCCTGTTGGTTGCTTACTAGTAGCCAATGCCACTGAAATAAACAGCTGTACTGGCAGTACAGAGCCTCTTTTGTCATGTAGTCTAGCAGCCCTGGAGATGAAAACTCTCAACTTGGGAGATAAATTCAGTGGGAGAAGCCAAAGGGATAAGGGAGCTTCTCGTATGAGTTTGAAAACTGGAGCAATATGCAACAGTTTTGATCATAATTGGGAGGTTTTTTAAGCCCAGAAGTTGCTTTCGCCAATAGCACTCTGTAATCAGAACTATGCTAAAGATACAAGCATGGGAAGAAGTTGCAAAACAAGCAAACAAAAAAACCACCCAAGCCTCCTCTCCCCCCCCCCCCCCCCCCCCAACACACACACATACGGTAGAGAGATTTTACAGTTTTCTCAGGAATCTTTGGAGCAAGAAACCTGAGATGAAAAGAGTCAGGTTTCTCAATACAGGATGATGTCAAGATGGGGAAGAGAGAGATTCCTCGACAAGAGAGCATGCAATACAGACAAAGGACTTTCTCGGTTCTCTAGCCATAGTTACCTCTTTATTAAATAGAGAAGGATTTGCAGACTGCCTCGAAAAACCAGGAGACCTCAGTGTGCCTTGCAGAATTTGATCAAGTGATGATGGTACAGAAGTGCTTTCCTCGTTAGAAGGTACTGGTGATTAGTTTCACATGTTTTCCAAGCATATGTAAACATCTGGATCCACCAAACAACATCCTTCTGCAGGTCTAATGTTTTACCAGGAAAGGGAAAAATCATGTTTTTACCAGGTCACAAAAATTCGATGAGGTAAACTGAGACACTGCTTAATTCATCTTATTTCTTTAAAGTGAAAGGTGATTCAGATGCTGAATGTTCTAGAATGCCGTGAATTAATCCAGTACCAAGAAACAGGAAAAAAACTCAGGAATTTAATAAGACTAAAGTATCCTTCTTGTTTCACTGCTGAGCAAACTAATATTTACGTACATTCACTGGAGGTCCTTAAAACTGTCTTATTATCTCAGTATAGTAGAATGTAGTGAGTGGGCTGGGGAGAAAACATGCCCTTCTCTTGAAATGATAAAACTTCTAGTAGGTCTTAGTGAAGTACTCAAGTTGTGTTACTTTTCATAGTCTGAAGACCTTCATATTCAGATGGTAAGGGCATATGTATTTTCTAGTGCCTGGAATTACATTTTAATCCTTTCTTGTATGTTTATTTGAAATTTTTAAAAGTATTAAAAGCACTTTGTTCAATTTGTAAAATACACTAACTTCAAATTTCTATTTATATAGATCTGTCAGATTTTACTTTGCTGGTGAAAGGGAACTTGTGTACTTTCTGATACATTAGGAATAGACAGGAGGGCAACACAGGGATCCAGATAAAGGACCAATGGGGGAGTGTAGTTTCATAGCTCTGGTATTGCAACTCAATCCAGTTTTGTCTGCCTATTGTATTTGTAGTATATTAGCTTGTACATTGTGGCAAGTAACATGTTCCTTAAGCTACTGCTGATTTATATGTGATGTTTGTATGTAGAAGAAATGTAGAATACCTGCACTGACGTAGTCACTGTGGCCAGAAAACACTTTTCAATTGATCTCTCGTTACAAACTTACTTTTTGTAATCAACTAGGTTGTTTTTTGTCTAAACAGATAACATGATAAGCTTTTTATTATTTAAAATGGAGTACAAGTACCTGAAGTAGTAAGGCCTACAAGGGGCTAGCATCCTGCATTGACAGCTGTTCAACCAAGACTCATTAAAAAGTTGCATTTAAAAAGATTTAGTTATGTGGTGATGGCAGAAGCGTTCTTAATTAAACAGGTAACGTGAAGGTAAAACGGGGGGGGGGGAATAGAGATGGCAAGAGAAGATATTTTTGAAAGGGAAAAGTCTCTGTCAACATGCAAAAAAGGTGTTGGCATTCTTACATCTCTATACTTCTGCTTACTTCTACTGTGCCAGCTTATTTGCTTACTACTTTTGATCCCCTTCTGATACAGTTGTTATGCAGAGACAATATTTTACATTTGTTGTATAGCAACATTTTCAGGGTAGAGACTCTTCCTTCGTTCAGTTAGAACTTAACATAATGGGATTTGGAAGTTTAGGTATTCCTGTAATAAGGTTAATAATTTTAAGGATGTATTCCACTAAAAGTTTCATTTGACTAAAGGATAAAATATGCTTCAAACCAGTCATATTTACTATAAGGTCTTTTTTTCCAAAATAATCAGTGTTCTTGTAAATCATCTTTGTTTATATAGGCTGGACAACACTCACTCATTATGTTGAATGTGAATTATAATTATCAGCTTATCTTCTAGGTAAGATACCGATGTTTTCATGTTTCCTCTTTCAGGAAAAGCACACTTACTTTTTGCTGTCTGGTAGGGCTAATGTGAATGAACTGTTCTTCACTTCTTTTCTTCTAGTTCTGATGAACTGAGAATCTTAAAAAAAAAAAAAAAAAAACAACAAAAAACCTATGAGCACATTTTAATTATGTGCTATTGGTAATACTGAGAATTAGGAATGTTCTTTGGTGAAAATATTGTAATATTGAGTCAAACTAATTTAGTGAATGAACTATGAATAAAAATTCTTCCTACAAGACTAACATTTTAGGGTGAATTTATAAAGATATTTATGGTAATCTTTTAAGAGTTCTTTCAAGTACTTGAAAACTCTTCTTCCAGATATTTTCGGATAAGGTCAGTTACCATCATAAATACTAGACCTTTTAGAAACAAATTAGTTGTCAGATACACAAATTTTACAGAGATTTACATGAAGGCCAGAGGCTCGGATGAAAATTAAGCATTTAAAAAGCCTTTTTTCCTTCAAGCTCAATGTGATACTGCACTTTCTTTTGTATGATGCTGATGTTTCTTCATATTCTTCTTAGCAGTGATATGGGCTTATATGTAGTTTTAACAATTCTGGATATACCCAAGGGATTTGTGAAAAAGAATCTCTTTAAAAACCTCAGTTTGGATAAGTAGTAAGTCTTCATGTTTGCAATATGTTAAACTAGATCTGCAAGGTGAAATACTTAGTTTTTAACTTAACTTGTGAAGGGAAGACCAACTATAAGAATCCTTGCCTTTTGGTTCAGGAAATTATTTATTTTCAGAAAATCTCATCGGAATTTCTTTTATAATTCTGCATTCCTTACCATACTCTTATAAATGGCTAAAAATGGTGTTTCAACGTGCACACTATACCTGAGGATAGATCTATCCAAAATTCTAACTACGTCATTCTCCAAATGTTCTCTATGAATCTGTTGGGAAAAATGTGCTATTTAGTCATGATTTTGAATAAGGAAGGAGCTATATCTTGAATTACACAGATAATTTCAATAGCTGAAATGCGTTACTGTCCTTACTGTGTTGTGAAACAATTTTGTGAGAAGAATTCTTCCAGTTTCAGAAGGTGATTTTCACTGTGATGCTGATAAAGAAGTTTAGGTAGAATAAAAAATAGCCAGTTGAAAAGAATAAATAGTCAGTTGAAATCTGACTTTTTGTGATGGATTCAGAGATTGATGATAGTTACTTCCAGTTGCAGGTATGTTGATGCTTGGCTGAACTCAGCCTTTAGGCTGTTCTGCAGATCTCCCCAACAAGCAGATGGTCATAATTGCTGCTGCTTCTAAAGAAAGAAAAGAAGGCTTTGAAGAAAAAAAAATTATGAAACTAGGATTTTGTGACACTTAAAGTAGCTTAGTCTTTTCAGCTCCGTTTTTCTTAAAGTAGAGTTGGGAGTTTTCACTGCTTGCCAAAGGGAAAAAAAAAAATACCCTCTGATGTGGGAATTCATGTAGGAAGCTCACATCACCTGTGAGTTGTTCAGTGACTCAGACCTCTCACAGTTGTTGTTCTGCTGTCCAACCTTCTGGCAGTGCTCGGAGCAGAGCTGTGGCAGAGTAGATGGTAACAGCTGACAGTGGCTCTTCCAGGAGGCTGCTTTCCCAAGGTTGACAATGAACCAAAGACTGCAAAGGAAATGGTACAGAGATGGAGTGGGGGGGATGATGACACCCATACTTTAGCTGATTCCTCCTTTGGGTGTTTTCTGATGTTGGGTATATTCTTAGTTGGTCAGAGACTTCATGGCTTTTCATTCTTTGAAGGAAGCACAGTGTATGTACCAGAAGCCAGCTCCTGGACTGTTATAAAACTGACCTACCTGTAAAGTTAGAGAAGCACTGAGAATCTTAGTTTGGACTGTACTGTAATGGGTATATTTCTTTTTTAATATACTTTTCTATGTTAGTAGAAAATCTGCAAAAATGACTTTTCAGAAAAGACAAATCCTGTGTATTGGTCATTATCTTTGAACTTAAATATTTCTTAAATTCCTGCTTATACAATAGCCTCTGTTACTAAGTTCCTCTTGCAACTGTCCCTTCCTTTGAAGAGATTCTGCAGATACCGACCACTTCTAAGGATAGAATTGTCAGTAGAAGGTTAGTTGGTCTACTCAGATGTATGAGTTTATGCAGTGTTACAAAAATCTTATGCTTTATAAAGCATCTCCTTCACCATGCAGACATGACCTCTGTACCCCACAGTTCTAATGCTTCTGATTTTCTTTTTTACAGGCTTTTTAAGAAAGCAAAGCAGAACAAAGAAAGCAAAGTTCAGGTGTGTAGGGGGGGCCAAATGTATGAGCATACTTTAGGGCAGACTAATAGTCAGAGGTGACATATACAGATAAAAAATACTTTTTTAAAAAAACCTTATCTTTAAAGGGACATCGTCACTGTTGACAGTGTCAGGCTAGTCTTCAGATTAAATACATGCATCTCCCAAGTCCATTTTATTTGGAGCTCTCAAACAGAGGCTCCAACCGAGATAAAAATCTCAAGTTCTCAGCTGGATAACCAGTGTTGGGAAACATAATGAGCAGATTTTGTTTGCAGATGTGGGTAAGCTCGTGTATACATGTCACATTATCCATCCTCTCTGCCTGTACCTGCTTTATTCTTATGCCAGAAGCATTCAAATTTGCAAGAATGAAAACAGTGATGCAGAGAATCAAAGGATTCAGAGACAATTACCCCTGGATCCAAGAGGACTTCGCAGAGGGAGAAGAAATATAACATATTCTGATCTCTCCTTAAACACAATTTGTTTTAGGCAGTAGTTTCAGATTGAATATATTAACCAAGTACAGAGTTTAGAGACTCCAGATATTTAAAGTGCACTGAATTCAAAAAATGTGGGGGCGTTGTTGTAGTGAATACAATGAGAGGTGTTTTAAAGTGAAGTGGGTAGAATATCTCTCTTGACTCAGTAGGCTTCCATGTAATTGTTAAGAGCAGATCCTGCTGCTACTTCAAAAAACAAAAATACTGTTTAATTATATAGGGCCAGATTTTCTGGTTTACATTGCAAAGTTTCCCTGCAAAGAGTTCTTGTTCACGAAGCCTCGGATGGAATTTTCCCTCCTCTGCTGCCCTTCTGCAGGAGCAGAGAAGAGGAGAAAGGTGTTCTTGGTTCGCACAGCACGTGTTGTGGTAGTGATACAAGCTAATAAATATGCTCCGGCTAGCCTTCAGCTAGTCGGTCTCCCATTGTCAATGGCATAAACTGGGCATGGACAAGAGATTTGATGTGTCTATGGTTCAGATGCCTCATGTCCTGAGTAACTACTGCTACTCCTACTGCTGCTCTGTGAGCACAGCTGATAATTGAAGCTGTACTGCCTTTCATTCAAAAATATCAAAGCATTTTATGTGTGTGTAGCTGTGTTACTCAGATATGCACAAGATGGTATTTTATGCTATATTTCAGAGGAATAAATGGAGACCCAGAGCTGCAATAGACTGTGGCAGAGTAAGGACAGAATCTAACATCACACAGCAATGATGGAATCCAGTGGTCCTCTGTCTACTACCTGGTTACTTTAACTGGAAAGTAATCGCTTCATTTTAATGACACCTGCAAGGAGTTATTAAAATAGCTCCTTGTAATATCTTGTAATAAATTTCTGTATTGGGAGAGTAGAGAGGTTACTGTCTAGAGCTGCAGCTATAAAGCCAGAGAGCATGAAGCTGTTTCAGATGTGAGCGGGTTTGCAGGAAGACAATGGATTTTGTGACCTGGAAGAACAAAGGATTTTTATCTAGAAACACATAAAATCTTTAGGCATACTAATAAAACTAATTTTAAGAGATTTTCACTATTCCCAGGAGAAAGTTGAATACGCATGGAGGCTCTGTGGTATATGTTCAATATAACACCATTGATTTCCTTCATTCATGCTGATAAAATGAAACGTTAGCAAATTACACATTTTAAGTATGGAAATAGAAAACTAAAATACTATCTCACAAGTGTAAAGTCAGAGTATTTTTTATCTTGCTAAACCTACTTTCTTTAGGTTAGTTTTCAAAACAAATTTCTGCTGAGGGTGTGTAAATTTTGTTGGTGTGGCATTTTCAGCTGAAAAAACATCGCTGGAAAATTTCAGTCTAGGTCTAATAACAGTTGGTATTTCTCTAGTCCATGCTATTCAATTCGTTCCAACTCTAGGTGATCGTAGTTCTTATGTTAAAATCTCTGTGTGTATAAATTAGTGATGGAATATACAGAAAGGATGTTAATGCACACTCCTGACTTTATAGCAAGTGAGAATGTACGAGTGAAAACATTTCTCTCTGTAGAATGGCCCCTGTTTGGTCTGGTTCATGAAAGTTTTCAAGGTCAATAAAAGGAGCTAATAATAAATTTTCTTAAGTCAGTTATGCTTTGTTCCCTTAACCTTCACTTTGTCCCTTCATCCTTGATGTCAGTAAAGTAACTTTGAGAGCTGTCTTCTTCTGAGTTAAGTACCTGACCCTGCAAAATCTGTTTTTTCAGTTGCTTGAGATTTCAAATACAGTCTGCTGCACAAAATCCAGCAATACTTCAGTTGCATAGTGAAAGGTAAGAGAAAGAAAGTGGAATTTACCAACTTTTAACATAGGCTGTCCGTAATTTTTTTGCTCTCATTTGCACCAGAAATGCAAGTTCACTTAGTTTTGAGTTTGCCACTGCAAGGTTGAACATTCTCCCAGCTACCAAAGTAAATGGAGGTAGAGCTTATTTTTAAGAATTCTTGGTTTGAGAGAGTATTGGTCATCATCTCCATTATGTTTCAGAGCCAGAAACCTATTTATATGGTGGAAGAGCAATGTCCTGTGGGCCCAGGCTATTTTCCAGTTCACATTCCTGTTGATTCCTCACCTCCATGCCTCTCAGACCCCAAATGACTTGGAACAGGACTAGGAAACTTTCTTTAAAACGTTTCCCCCGCAAGATGGCAGCATTGCTTCAGGGAATAAAAATGCCAGCACCATCCAGGATATCTTACACTTTTTAGTATTTCCTCTTTATACAGCATGTGGGAGAAACTCTGTGAAAGGTGTGCTCATTTGTGTTACCTGAATTCACATAGCAACATCGGTCACGAGATTGGATGGGCTTCATTCATTTGCTGCTATGTTTGCAGACTTCATGATGAAAATAAGTGTTTAGAGGACCGTAATGATTTTTGTGAATTATATTGAAATCATATTATTTTGATTCTTTGTCATTATTCCAATGGCCCTAATTTCAGATGCATGTGTCTCTCCTTTCCCATCCACTGAGTACTTTCAGGGCTTGATCCTGCTCTCTCTGAAGTCACTGGCTAAATCAGAATTTTGGGGTATGTCCTGTAAGGTAATATGAACAGCAAATAAGAAAGTTGAATACAGTAATTATTGAATATCGAATACACTAATTATCTTGTTGCATCTTGTTCCTTGTACAATGAATCAGGTATGATGAAAGAGCTGTTATTCAGTGAATCATTGTCAGGGCAGCACTGATTGATTTCTAAAGAAATTAGGTCTAGTTATTTCTGTTCCTAAAAATAGGTCTACCAATTTGGCCTTATCCATGTGAAACAAAAAGCTGGGAAATACAGGAATTGTTGCTGTGCTATCCTGGATGCACTTCAGTTGCCCAAAGATAAAGATTTTTAAAAATGTGATTTTGCCCATGATTCTGATTTCACAGCACATGAGTTGCAGAAATATTTTCTAATTGATATGGCTATTCACATGGCTATTTAATACCTCTGTTCAGATATTCCACTTGGCAATAATCCAAATACGTTGGTGATACAAAACCATTTTGTATTCTTAAATTAGGAAAGCATTTTCTGTGATTGCCTGGAGAAATGTCTCTTTTCTACTTAAAGTACTGAAGGAAATAGACTTTAGAATCCTGAGGTAGCAATGTTTATTATTTCAATGAAATACTGAATGGGGCATTACAACACTTTAACAAAGAAGATTTAAAGTCTTGTCTTTTCATTTTCTTAAAGGACAGAAAATACTGAGGACAGAAAATAATCTTGCTTTTTCTTTTTTTCTGGTCTTTTTTTCTGGTCTTTTTCTTTTTTTCATCAACATGTTAAAATATGGTTTTACTTGGAAGTGCAAGCTAAGTGACTACCTCTAGTACTAAGATAAGGTTACTTTGCAAGTACAGCTCTGTGCTAACAGCCCAAGTCCTTGAACTTAATGTTTAGAGATACTAAAATTCATCTCTCTATATTTTCCCAACCTGGAGTGTATGAATTCAGTATTTAGTTTCTTCTTTAATGTACTCAGAGCTTTCTTATTGGTGCATTTACCCTAATCTCTAGTGATTCACAGCCTCCCAAACACTGACTTACCACTTCCATCACTTACTTTTGCTGCTTTGAGCACATTTTCTAAAATTGTTGAGGCAATTTTACACAGATACAAATGATATTAAGAGAGCGAAGTCAGAGCCTTATATGATAGGGAATGGTGAATTCTGCTCTTTCCTTCCTACCCCAGCATAGAGTCTAAGTAAATAGATAGAATAAATATGTGGTAACTTCATTTGTACCACCAGTGTAAGAACTGGAACACATGGATGGTAAAGTGTGAGAGCTTCAGAAAAGCAGGTTTAAACACTGGAAGTTGTACTGGCCTGCAAGAGCCAAAACATCTCCATCATTGCAACTCTCTGATTAGAAAAGAGAGGCAGCATGAATCTGACCTCATGGTTACATAAAGCCTGCGATATTCTCCTGCATGAGGTCTCTGCTACTTGCTCCCTCACTCATCCTGGCAGTGGAACAAGTCTGGCTTTATCTGCCTCCAATGGAAATTGAAAAGCATTCTGCTTCAAAGGGGAAGATAATTAAAGGCCTAGTTTGTGGCCAAAAATTAAGAGAGATTATGTTTAAGGAAACTGAGTAACTGAGGCTATTGTTGATGAAATGTGTACTATTGATTACAAGTTCAAATTAACCCACACTGTTAAAAGTCAGAAGTTATTGTTATTTGGTAGACTATATAAAAATAATTTCTTCACTTACTAGTAGATGGGAATTCATGTTAAAAATGGTTGTCACTGATCTAGTCTGCAGTCACTATATGTGTAGTCCTTTATTGTAGAAGTTTTAATGAACATGTTTCATGAACATGTTTATTAAACATTTAAAAGGTGTTTAGCTTTAACTGTGTGTTTCAAGGCTGCTTAGAAGCATGTGTGAAAAATACTGGTGAATGAGGTGCTCTGAAGCTTTATAGGGGCACTTATAAGACAAAAATGAAACACTTCTATGAGGTTGCTTTTATCACGTGTTAGTTCCATAAGTGTTTGTCTGCCTGACACATGAACAAAAAGACTGCATTTTTAAGGATTTGAAGGTCAGTACTTCTCATGCACACTTAATACAAAGCACAAAGAGAGAGACAAGAGACAATGTTGTCCTCCATAAGTCTTCAAGAGCACATAATGAAAAAGCATGTGACAAAAGTGATATACATCTCAAATGGATTATTGAAATGCTGACAATTGCTTATATTCTCATTTTTAGTATGGGCTATTTATTTGTCACAGAACAAAAATCATTCAGGCTTATATTATGATCCATTATATGAATTTTCATAGCATAGTTTTGTAGTTCCTTGCCATTCGTCAGTGATTTTCAAGGTCATGTTGACTTGACTAAAAATTATTAAAAGTAGCATAGGAAGAACTGGAGGCATCTTCTTTTTCCAAAATCTCACTGCAGTCATGATGGAATTTGTAAAGATATTGTTGAATACAGTCAGACTACTGAAATAGGCTCCCCACTCAGTATTAGAGAAACTTGCTGAAACTTACGGCTTCACATTTGCATCCTGTTTTACTTCTCCATGATTTAAGGATTTATGTTGACATCACAAAGAAGATATGCAGAGGTGAACATTTAAATTTAGATTGGTTTGTATCCTGACAAAGATGCACCATTAGAAGCTAGCTACTTCAAGAGCTCACACTATGGTCTAGAAGATAAGATAAGGTTAATAAAAGTGCCTTCTAGTAACTGAGCGCAGCTCAAAAATTGCAGGATGAGTCCTTTTTTTTAATTTTGTTTTTAAAGTGCAGATAGAATGTAATGAAACCCCAAACTTATGTTCAAAGTTCCTGGCCATTATATAATGCAAATGTGTCAAAAAAACCCTACCTGGAAATGGATAAATAGACATATGGCCAAAATGTCTTTAATATTTTTGGTCAAAGACATAATTAAAGGAACATATGTTGTATTGCTAATAACAAATTTTCTACAGACAAAGATTTGTCAGAAGAAATCTTTGGGCCAGATTCCACCTTCTCTTTTTGCTACAGTATATCTTGAATAAAAATAAACAAGTGTCAGAAAATCACGAACCATGGCTTGCGAAGATCTTATATTAGCATATCTGTGATTAGAATCTATTCCATTTGGTGTATAAAATTTTGGTGATCTTCCATCACTTGGGGGGCAGGGGAATTGAATAAAACCTAAGAGCAGTATTAAGATTAAACTTACTTAAAGATGGGGTGCTAATATAGAAAAATATCTAATTTAATCATAAAAAAATAAAAGGAATGAAGACTTTTCTGTAAGATGCAGAACTCTGCTCCGAGTGCAAGGAGAACCTTTGTGATTTCCATCTCAGAGGGGGAAGAAATGGAGCTGATGTTTATTCATAAATGACCTTGATACTTTGCAGTATTTTGCATTGCCAACAAAAAAAGTTATCAGACAGCATGTTTTATGGCGAATATTTGATGTAAGCTTGGCTGCTGAGAAACAGAAACCTTGGACGTATTTTAAAATAAACAAGCACTAACACCTGCTGTGAGACTAAAGCCTTTAATTGTGTTTTTCTGAAAGATTAAAAACTCCCCAAACCACCCAGTATTTGAAATAACTTTCACAGATAGCACAGAATAAGCAAATGCTATGCCTTTCATTTACAAATTACCTTTGCATTTTTGAGAGAAACGTTGCTCAAAAGTAATAGGTGCATAATGCAACATAAGTTTGTAGCAGTCTGTTTAACTTGCTAATCCCTTGCCTGGTGATGAATTGACATAGGAAGACCTGAGTACTTTTATGGCATCTGTTGAATGAGTAACATGTAATGGTGGAAGTTATGTGTGGCTCAGAGATTAGTAGTGGAAATCTCCAATACCTTTTGTAATGGCATTTGCATATAATAACCTGAAATTCTGTCTTTGCAAAGTTGTGATGACTCCAAGAAACTCTGAAATAGTTACTACTACTTTTTTTTTTTTTTTTTTTTTTGACAGTAAAGGAGGAAGGTGGGGCATACACTGAGAACCTAATTTTCTTTGTTTAGGCAACAGGAAATCAGAAGCAACCTTACAACTCAGGATAAAAGTAGCATGAGAAAACTGAGGATATAAAGGCAGGGGAAAACCGACCTCTCTTCAGGAGGAAAAATCAAGCTGCTGATGTGTCTGGTTGGCATGGTGGAGAAGAGGTATAGGAAGGTTTGTTTGTTTTTATTTTGAATTGGATTGCTATCTGGAAAAGGCAACCAGTCAGGGTTTGGGTCTTGCCTGTTTGTTTCTTGCTGATCAAGTACAACTGCTTTTACTTTCCAAGTTCCCTTTTCAAAGCATTGTTCCGGATCACATTAGTAGTCCTGCTACCTAGTCTTCGGAAGCCATGTGTGAAATTTTTACAGTAATGAAATGTTTCTTGTTAATTTAAAATACAATGATAATTAAGTATATAGATTTCCAATACTCTGTGCTGTTGAATGATCTTAAACTAATCCATTAGTAAGGATGAAATAGCTATGACTTGATTTTATGCAATGTTTTCATCGCTATTTCAGCACTGATACTGAATTTGCAACCAGTGGAAGACTGAAATTATGAAATGAACTTTGAAGTAGAGCAAAAAAGTAGGAAACACAGTGTTTGAAGAGGGATCTTGACAAATTCAAGGAAGGAGTTATATGACCGGGTAGAAAGTTTTTGAGTATTTTCAGTGGATTAGAAAGTGCTGTTACACTGAGTTTCTCTTGCATTTAATCAATTAAAGTTAGTAGAGGATTTTCACTGATTACCTGGAGGGACAAAGAAGGATTATTTTCATTGTCTCTCCCTCATGCTTTCTTATTTTTGCATATTTAAATATTTTGTTTCTTTGTTTGCTGGACTAATTCTGACTAAAGGTGGGAGACTGAGCAGTAGTATGCTGTCATTCCTAGAGGAAATTTTTGGAAGCCTAGTCGTGCTTTCCTCTCATGCTTGTCAATGCCACTTGTCTTGTAATTGCTCGATTTGGGAGGAGTAAGGAATTCTCCTCTCCCAAAAGTGACTGTTCCTTGTTTAGACTGGCAGAGGTGTTGAGATTTCTGTTTTTCTGTGCTCTTCTGTTTCACGGAGTATAGTTCATTTCTGAAGCTCGGTTCACCTCCTTCACTGTAAATCCATGAGAGCGCAAGGCCTGTAGTGTTGTTGAATATCTTTGCTCTTTATTTCTCTGTAGTGTCTGAGGATGTTTTTTCATCCTTTTTACTGAAGAGATACATTATAGGCTGTGAAAGTTTTACAGCTGTTTTGTGTGCATGATTGGGCAGAATGGGTGTTTCTGTGGATCTCTTTTGGATTTTGTGTCTACTGTGTATGTTTAGGACTTCAGGAAGAACTAAACTCAGTGACCGGGGTGGTTTATACCATGACATACACTCTTTTTCTGCTAGGAAAAGCACCCCTTTTTCAGTCTCTGTCATACACAGAACATTATCAATTTTATGCTTTAATCTTGAAAGTACTAAAAATTTTGCTTTGCAAATCTTGCGAATTTTAGAGAAACTTCAGTGCTGTGCAATACTGTAAGCTGTCTTCCCTCAATCTGTTTCGTATGGTTGAACCAACAATAAAATCATACTGTTTAAAGCCAGATTTCTCAGCAAAGGAACTAGAGCTCCAGGGAGAAAATATGAGAGTATCAGTGATCTTAAAACTGTTGCCTGAAAGGCTTTCAAAATCTAATAATCCTAACATTTTCACTTTTCGAGAAGATCAAAGCACTCCTAGCCTTTCAAATACCTCTTTGATGTAGAAAGCAACAATTAATATGCAAATGCGAAAACTTTAAACTAATTGAATATTAATTACTCTCTGAATGTGCTACTATTGAGAATTTTAAACATTAAGGAATAATTGGTAAAAACTGGCTCATTAATTAAACCAAAGGATTGTGTGACTATTGATGAATGGTTCAAAGTCATATTAACTTCTTAATGGACTCTATCAGTATGGAGTTAATTTTTAAGAGATGTATGTTAATGTTGGATAGGAGGTTGTGGGTCATTATGATAGTAAAATGCCAACTCTGTGTTGCTTCATTCAAGCATAATGCAAATTAGCAGAGGTGAGGGGAAGTAATAGATTTCTTTTTTTTTTTTGAGCTCTGAATTCAACAGTTATATTTTATTGCATGTTAAATAATTCTCATTTCAAAACTGTTGACGGTATGATTTCTACTGTATGGATCTTGTTCAGGGAGTCGGCTAAGTTGTTTAGTAGGAGGGATCACCTCTACTATGCAGCTCTGAAAAGGAAACAAAGGTGGATCTAGTCTCATATGACATGAAATTGTGAGTTTGCTCTGGCTTCCTGCAACCAGTATGTGGGACCTGGAACCTGTGATGCTGCACTAAAAATGTTTACGTTCTAAAACCTAAGTGAGAGAATGAAGCTCACTTGCTTATTATGGAAATGGTACTGGTACTTAGCAAAGTGAGGTGTTTTTTGACTGTGATACTTGTTTACTAAAAACAGTAAAGAATAATATGTTTCCAGACTGAGAAAACAGGATGAAATGAGCAGGGAGAACCTAAGGTACAGATCAAGTATATTTGATTTCACTGTGGTTCAATCATAGAGTAATTTAGGTTGAAGGGACCTCTGGAATCTGAGAATTAGCAAGCTCCTTTCTAATGAACTAGCAGAGTTGAGGAGGGAGCTAAACGTTTGAATGATTGTGGGGAAGGATCCAGTGTGGACATAACTGCCAGTCACTGGTGAGCTTACAAGTGGCCCGAAAGGGCTGCCTTGACATAATGCTTACACAGGATGTTTCAGAGCAGTAATATATTTGCAGAAGAGAAAACTAGTACACCTTGCTGCCTTTAAATGAGTCGGGTACATTGGTGAGCTCCAGCAGAGAATAAAAGAACTAGGGATACTTAGAATATCTGAGGAACTGATGAGCAGCCAAAAAGGAAGAGCCCATTTGTATGGGAAGTGATAGCACAAATTAACCCCTGTATTGATAGCAGTTTCGGACCCAGTTCCTCTTGGCCCTCACGTGGACGCATAGGCAGACTGTGAGAGCAACAGTAGTAGAAGCAGCAGTGTTCAATACTTGCTGAAATTGTGGAAAGGTGAAGCAGAACTGTAGTCCTGCTTCCCAGGAGTATAGAGCCCACCTGGGAGAGCAGAAGGAAGATTGTAGTTGCTTTCTTCAGTCTCATCTAAAGAGGTGGATTAGGGGCAGAGGAGGGAGTCAAGCATTTCCCAAACATTTCTCTGTCAAACCAGAGCAGTTGTGTTTGACATACCTACAGAGAAAACATACCCGAGCATATAGATGCATTAATTTGAACATACTTGAACTAGAATCGCTACAATACGTTTTGAAGATACAGCCTATAGGAAGTATAGATTCTACATATAGATGCAGGAGAGGGCACAGTTCTTGCACATGTTCCGTTGCTTTCATTTTTGATGATGTGGTATTAGAAAGAAATGTGGTATCATAGCAATATTTTTCTTGTTACCACTACATACTATCTATTTGTAATGTAAACCTGAAATATAAGTATGGATTCAGAACAAGAAGGCTTGTAAGAGAAAACATGCGGCAGATGTTTAATGCATGCTGTGATTTGACACAGACGTTTTCTCGTGTTTCATATTTCAAAATATATGAATACAATAACATATGCTATATCAGGTAAGAATAAACTGCTAGTGCAAAACACCAGTTCTCATTGAAGGATACCCTGTATCTCGCATAATTACATTTGCAGTTATAGTGCAATAGAGCTATATCTAGTGGGATGACTTGGTCGTAAATCCAAAAGCCATACTGAGCAAGGCTATTACAGTTTTGGAGAGTATCTTGTGTTAAGTTTACCCTGGTGCAGTTTCTGGTCACCATCTGGAAGGAAGCCAACTAGATACAAATGAGCACTTACGGGAGTAAGACCCTAACTTGTGTTGGAGTCACCCTTCGATATAAATTATGTATGGATATATTAGTGGGAGACGTTACCAACATATCTTATTTTTTCTTTGTGCCTCATTGTGTATAGTAACTCAAGTGGAAAGTCAAGTGACAGATTAATGATATGCATTCGGAAAACCCTTTTGAAAGGAGCAGACACTGTTGGCTATAAATTTAAACTTTTGAGGAAGCTAAAATGGGTGAAGATGAAACAAGTATTATTATGCTTATCAACATATTACCACACCCTACAGGGCTCAGTTTTATTCCTCCTTGCAGTCAATTGCAAGGCTTCTATTCACTTTAGTGGAAGGAGGCTTGGCCTGTGTGAACTATGCAGGGGCTACCCAGAGAGCTCTTCAGTGTTTCTGTTAAGTACGGAAAGAGAAATTACAACAAAACCCCACAGTCCAAACAAGCTACATGTTATTTCCAAAGTATACTACTGAGCTCTGTTTTAGAATAAAGAAAGGGCTTGGGAGGGAGGTGTTGGGGTTTTGTTTTGTTTTTTTCTGCAGAATAAGTCACTTGGTGGAGAGGAAAGAGGTTTGATAGCTGACCTTGGTGCACTGCTACCACAGCAAGTTGCAAACAATTCCTGTCTAGATTCTGGAGGTGTTGCATGGTGGTTAAAAGGTAACAGGCCAGTACTCTTACTAATTTAATTACTTAGTTCAAATTTCATGGCTTGTAGTTTGTCGGTTGCAACTTTAGGGTTAAGTTTCTCACAACTCAAGTAGGCTACTGAATTCTGGCACTAAAGTTTTAGTCTCTGAATGGATGACTCCTGATAAAGCAGTTTGAGATGTACTGTGATGTTCTAGCAATGCTAAATCAGGATCTTCTGAAAGGTGTGAAGTCTGTAGCAAGTACAGAAAATGGAAGAGCGCCTCTTGAGTTCCATGAGATTTTTGAGTGCTCGTGATTCAGTATTTGACAAGACTAATTTAAATTAAATTGGATAGATTGCTTTGTAATAGTTTGTGGGCTGTAAACCATGTAAGAAAAGCTTCTTAAGAAATCATCAGAGTTTGGTTTAAATTTTAAATACTTCACTTGTGTTACTTATCCTAAAGAAGGTCTGGAAAGGGAGATGTCATAAATTAATATGCACTTTGTAAGTTGATATTTGCCCCTTCTTGCTATCCTTAATTGATTTTGGTGGAAAAAGTCCAACCTAGTAAGAAAGTCTGAGCTTCTGGAGCTGGAGAAGGGAACCAGATATGATCTGAGGGGCATTAATAGATAAAGGTGCAAAGAAACTTGGGAAACAGGATCTGCCCATACAAGGGGGGAGTCTAGAAGCAAAGAACTGTAGGGTTTGTCTGTTGTAGGAGCAGAAACAGGCCAACAGATCAAAAATCTCATTTGGAGAACGGCTGGTCAGACGTCAGATTCTGGATTAATGTGCAAACCTTAATCCCTAACAGAAATCTGGGAAGTCAGCCCAGAAGCCTGCTGGCCGGCCTGCCTCGGGAAATGCAGCAGAATTACAAATAGTAAAGTTTTACTGTTTGGGGTGTTTTTCGTTGTTGTTTTTGTTTTGTTTTGTTTTTTTATAGAGCGAAAGAAGGATAACGATATAGTCCTGTCCGTTATGCAGACTATGTCACTTGGACTTCCAAAACTGCTGAATTTAGACAGATCTGTGGGAGGATGTACTTTGTCTCTCTCTGGTCCCTTTGGTCCCACCTGCCTCCATGGCAGTGTGGAAAAATGAGTTCTTACACTGGTGTTTGTACTGGTCAGCTTGGAAATGGATTAATGATAGGCTGCAGTAACTGTGTTGCCTGTGTAGGACTTGCTTGAAAGTGAGAGAGGAAAAAACATTTTGTCACCAAAGTTCGTAGCTGGATAGGCTCAGAATATGGTAAAGAAGCAGACATATAAGTGAAATAATACCTCCTAATATAGTAACATTGTCTGGATGGACTGCTCTTTAACTGCATGTGCTACATTATTGTGTGCAAAGAAGTCCTGAATTCAGATATTCAAACTTATTATATAAAGAATGGTCTTTTCTTTCTATTGTTTTTGTAGGCAAAAGTGCATGTATTCTTCATTCTTCTGGAGTAAAATATTTAAAATACTATAAATAACTTCTCAGCAATGCATAGTTATTTGCATTAAAACTGAACTATGTGAGTAATGAATGGTAATTTAGAATTGCAGCCAATGTGGTAAAGAAATAAAGCCCCATTACATACAAGTAATTTGCAGATTGAAGTTGTTCTCCATTATTATTGAACATTATTCTTATATCAATATTATTGAACATTATTCTTATTAAAGAATGATCTGAGAAAATAGGAATGTCAGTCAGTCAAATAGGAAGAGGGACTTTAAGCACACGCAAACTAACAAAAATGTTAAATAATGGGTTCATGCCACCCATACATAGGAATAAATCCTCACTAGCAGACAGCTGTTGGGTCTGCCCAGAAAGCTTTGATTATAAACAAGTTTCTTTATGCTCGATTTCTCTGGCATCTTTTTCCTTTCTTTGCTGCAACATCTGTTTTAAAATGTGATCTTCCTCCTGCTCTTCTTCTGCTTTGGGAAAGCTATATGTAGGTACGTCAGTTTATCACAGTACTCATATTAGCCAAATATATTCCTAATTAACTACAAGTTATTCAGATGGTAAATAGGTGCATGTATTGGGTAGCCTCTAGAGTAGGGTTTGCCTTCCTAACTGCAGCCTTACAAAAGGCATGAGTCATATCTGAAAGAGGATTTATCCAGTGCATCACTAGAACTTAAGTAAATTAGTAGTTTTTACCTGAAGGAGATGTAGGAGGATCAAAATGCATCACAGACTTCTGTGAACCAAGAGAGTGTTTCTCACTTCTGTGTAGTCTTGGTGTTTTCAGCTGATGAATTTAAATCAGGGTTTTGTTGCTGCTGACAGAAGATTTGACCAGGGATCTGTGTAACTGTAGAACATCTGGTCCGTTTCTTTTCCTCCCTTAATTAAAATCAGATCTATTTGCTAGAAAACATTGTGGAAAACCTAGAGGCACCAAATGGGAGCCTTTAGTACAGGAAATCACTGCAGCTTTCTGGAAAGTTTCGCATTCAGAGCAATAAAAATCTCTGCAGCTGTGATAAAGCAGAGTAAGAAAGAAGAGCAAAGCCACCCTGACAGGCGATCAGTAGTTTTCAGGTAGATATAGATAGATTCTGAAGTCTCTCATTGTGCCTACTGGGTGCAGTAAAGTATTTTATTTTCCATTTACAAATATATCCTATGATGTGATTGATCAGATATATCGGTCAAATAGCTATTCAGTCAAGAAGTACTTAGACAGCTATTCCTTTACTCTTTCAGTAGCTGTGACTTTTGCTAAATTTCTGTTCTGTCTGCATGTTTTCCCAGGCCAACATTATACTAAAGTTTTTTTTAAAAAGGTAGAAAGATGAGAGAACTACAAAATTATCCAGGTTTATAGTATAGGCACAGACTAAGCTGTTAGTGAATAGAACAAAAAAATTGGCTTCCTAACAAAATATATGAGACTCTCCAACACCATGTGAAGGCTGGTATAGGTTTACTGGCCCTGACTCCTCACTGCCTCACTCTTTATGGAGTCACTTATGCCTGCAAACTGAGTGTGTAAAATGCTACTAAATCAGAACAAGTCTTCAGCCACATCAGTGCTAGCATGGAAACAAGTAACTTCAAACAGGGTGACAGTGGAGAATCCAGCTCCACTCCTTTTTTCAGTATGGATATTATATTGTAGAATTGCGTGTGACTTACTGGAAGATGGCTTAATGTCACCATTTCTTTTTCCAGTGTTAAATGTAATTGAGAAGCCCATGGCATAGGCTGGGTATTCCCAGTGGAAGGCCTTTTTTACATCCGGCTGCTCTCTGTTCCCGTGGTTCTTTGCTGCAGCTGGCAACAGACTGGGTGTGAGGCCTCCTCAGACAAACACCCTCTCTCTCAGCATTGAACCTTGGCGTTGAGAAGGGCAGGTGGAGCAGGAATTTGCTCATTTCCAGAGTGAGCTACGCAGTGGAAAAATGCTGAGCTAGGCGATTCACCCCCCTCCCCCCAAAAAGGCAACCCTTATCCTGCTGGGTTCTTGGGTCCGGAAGCAGCTGCCCTGACGTGAGCTGGACCTAGCCCGGAATTAGACTGTTCTCATTATAGTTTGAAGTTCCAGGTTTATGATTTACTTCCTTTGGACTCATTTTCTTGGAAATTTGATAACGTAATAACATTGATTCTATGTAAATTAGTGTTTTTATCTTTTTGGAATATTTGCTTAAATCAGTATCTGAACAGTAAAGGGGGGCTGGTATGCAATATGTTTGATGACTGGTCATTCAGTTTACCTGAGTATGATACAAATTGGGGTTATGGCTGAACTGTGGAGAGTTAGGGAAAAATCCAGTTGAGCTTGGAACAATTTATTCTTTCTTCATATGAATGCATGTATTAGTCTTTAAATATTAATTAGTTGTTATATGTTATAATAGTCAAGGATGACTGTTGCTAACCATATATCTCTTGCCTCCCGGCATATAATATAGGAAATAATTGTTAAAACTGCATTTTAAAGTATTAATCTAGGACTAGGTGGTGAAATAGTTCTTTTTGCTTTCTTGTGCCCGAGATGCATATCCTGTCAGGAAGACAGGTGCCTTAGAACAACTGTTATGAAGGAAACAAAATCAGGGGAGGGAGGTATCAGTTATAGTGAAATTAGATAGACAACTGTAGGTTCAAGGATATGCTTACGTGAACAGCATAGTTTGCGTTATTTCTTAGCATAGAAACAGTGAATTCATGATGTCCTAATTTTGCAGTGAGAGATTGTATAGACTAGAAATCTTATGCACACTATTGAAAGGGGCCAGAATTTAATTTGGAGGTCTGATTCAAAGCTCACCGAGGTCAGTGGAAGTCTCTCTGATAAGATTTGGGTCATATCTTTAAAAAAAAAAAAAAAAAAAAAAAAAAAAAAAAAAAAGTGCTGAGAAGCAATGCTGAGAATGAATAGGGGAGGAAGTGGAAGTTATCCCAAGATACATCAGCCTTTTATATATCTATCACTGAAACAGAAAAAAATTGGTTTTGAGAGTGATAGTCTGCCTCTTATAGTTCAATGTTATCTTTATTTCAAGATATTGTGAGCCTAATTGTTCAGTTGGAATACTGTGAACAGTGACACTGATATTTCACCTGTGTGTGCACAAGTGATGATGTGAGCTTATTCTTTCGCTGTTGTTATACAGTAAGTGGAGGTGCATGTTTGCCATGGGGGCTTGCATGAATTGTATATTGCGGAGGATGTCCCCTGCAAGAATGACCTTTCCAGTACAGTATGAATCAGAAATAACATTGGAATTATTAAGCCCATTGCATATACCTTCCTTCAGCTATTCTCTGGCTAAAAACACTGGATTACATCTGCTGATGAAAATGCGTGTTGCTCTACTGACACTGGTGAATTGCATCTTCTCATTCTGAAACGAACTTTGTCTCTTTTTATTTACTACTAGTGTTCAGTTGTACTTGAAGGCTCCACCTGGGACTTGGACTCATTTGTCGTACATGCTGAAGAAAGCAAACGATAAGATAAATGCAATGGAAGACACTGTACCAAACAATTAATCATTACTGCTAGCCTGCATCACCTTGCCATATGAAAGAAAAAGCTCTATGCTCCTTGAATCGAGAATCAGAAATAAGATCCTTTTAAAAGAAGAAAAAATGCTCAGTTTTGTTCAAGTTTGCTCTTTCACAGCAAAACAGAAATTTTAGTGTTCATATAATCTCAAATCAAGCCAGACATTGGTAAGTATAATGGGACATAGGTGCATTTTAGTTCTTTTGTTGGTAAGAGTAAGTTGTATAGCTGTCGAATTGTGGCATGTCTATGAAATGCTCAGTAAAACCATTGCTGGGAGTGATGACATTTGTATGCCAAAGGAGAGGAAAGAATGCAGATCTATTAAGTGAACCTGTTAAAATTGTGAAACACGTTTAAAACAGTGCAGATGCCTTGGCCATCTGCTAAGAAATATGTGTGGACATAATTACACAAACCAACTGTCATTTCATTAAAAAAAAAAAATCATTTTTAAGAAGTGTGCAGCCAAAGGAAGCAACTTCCCCCTCCCTCCAAAGCCCATGTCCTTGAAATAGCTATATATTCTTGTTTAACACTCGGTTCCAAACAAACTGATTTATTCTTTGCTCTTCTTTCGCATATAAGGATTTACATCGAGTCTGTCCATTGTAAGAAGTTGGAGCCTACTGTAGTTTAAACTGCCTGAACTATACATCAGAGTTTATCACAAATGCACGGAGGTACTTGTAACTGTACAGATGCTTCTTATAGTTGATATCACTGGAACCTTTGGCAGAATTATATCTTTGCATTACGTGGCTGCTTGTCCATTATTTTTATTACAGAAAAACAGAATATGAGGTTATGTGTTGGGAGTATTGCTGTCCCTTTAAGTGTATGTGAGAGCTGTAGAAGCCACAGATTTATATTTGTAAATATAAAAGATTTAATAGAACCTAATGAAGGCAGAGAACATTTGCTTATGCTCAAGTATACCTTAATTAAAAATTTGAGGTATTAAAATTTGAAAGTGGCTGCAGTAAATTTTAGCTGCCATTTTAAAGGAGGGATTTTTTACTCCAGCTTCCTAAGTACAGTCACTTCTCAAAGTTTAAGGGAGTTGCTTCCTTCTGAAGTAGTGCAAATATTTTATTTTAAAGCAATAGCTTCATGGGAACAAACAGCTAGGTACGTACACTGAAATTCATTGCCTCCCTGTGTTTTTGGGAGGTCTCCTCATGCAGGGCCGATTGCAGGTTTTGGGCGTGGTGGTGTCTTTGCAGCACCCCAAGAGTTGTGGGCTCACCCAAGTGCTGGGTTTGCTGCCCCTTGAGAGGAGCAGCTATTTTGGGTGATGTGGAGCTTCCTGCTGGCTGCCTGGCGAAGGGGTGCCGCCACATCAGGTTCTGCCCTGTGTCCTGAGGGCAGCGGCCGTGCCCTGGTACGGAGCCGCAGGGCTACCTTGCTCCCCCCGCCCCGGCTGGCCAGGGTTTGCTCTGAGCCTTGCCGTCCTTCTGTAGGAGAAAAGCGCAAGGGAACAGTGGTAATGACAAGCCCAGCTGCTTCCATGTCATCCCTGTCCCCTGCTACTGATGTGAAATCACTTATCTTTTCAGCTTCTCACCTCTAATATTATTCCCCTCACCATATTTCCAGCAGTGGTTTTCCTCTATCATGAGAGGGCCCCCAGCTCCCTCAGCCTTCAGAGGCTTGTGGCTGCAGTCCCTCAGTGCCAACATCATTCCAGTCATGCATATCCTACAGTGACAGCAGAGCTCTTTTTAGCTCCAGTGTCATCCAGAAGGCATGGAGTTGGGGGAAGTATCATCAGTGAAGCTTCAAAGCTTCTGAATCAGGCAGCCCGCTTGTTCTCTGGACATCCACAAGGTTCAGTAAATGAATCCAGCAAGTAACTGTGTCAGGACAAGAGAGTCTTACCCTGATTTTTATAGACAGAGTGTTGTCCCTCTTCAACTTGAGAACTTAAAAAACAAAAAACAAAAAAAAAAAACCAAAAAAACCCATTACTCTTATGTAAAGTCCTTTTATGAATGCCTCTTGTTTTGTCTTCATCTCTCAATGGATGGAGAAGTTACTCATTCCAAAGTCTTTAAATGTGGATTGAAGGACAGTATTTCGGAATAAGTAGAAGAAAATCTTTCCTTAGTGTGATCTTCAGCCAAACTTGTGTTTCCTTAGAAGTATTTGAGTATTTCTTTTGTTTAAATGTCAGACGTGGGTTGTTTTTAATTTACATATGGTATTTCTTAAATACTAGTAAGCCACAAGGCAGAAGTGGAGTGCAACTTCTAGTTAGTAGAGGTTGTAGTCAGAAACTCAGTTTTATGTTGTAGAAACAAGAAGTAAGTATCCCATGAGTGGCCCTTCTCAAGTGATTAAATCTTTCTGAGTGTTGAGCAGTTGCTGTGAATTGTTCCCACTTACTGGGTTTGACACAATATATTTGCTTCTTTGTGATTTACATAGTGAAAAAACAATAAAAGTTATGAGTAAGTATGTAAAACAGGATTGTGTCTCATACATTTTTAAATACATTTCTTTTAGTTGGATAATGACTCTTGGTCTCTAAACTTCTCTTTCTTTTGGAATAGAACATGTACTTGCAGAGACTGATGTTTTTCCCAATTTAAGATCCATCGTAGGTATAGGAAATTAATAAAAACCTGTTTAGAAAAAAATGATACAGCTGGAGAAAATGTCTGGACTTACCCTGAGAGAGATGTCTAAAGTTTGTGGT
Organism: Dromaius novaehollandiae; assembly: GCF_036370855.1. Classification (NCBI taxonomy): domain Eukaryota; kingdom Metazoa; phylum Chordata; class Aves; order Casuariiformes; family Dromaiidae; genus Dromaius; species Dromaius novaehollandiae. The sequence continues at coordinate 60,331,184 of NC_088102.1, forward strand.
CTTAGCAGTCTTTGCTGATGTTAATGTAGCCTTCAGCCATATTATTTTATCAATCTGACTTTAGCGTACTAAAACAGAAAATATAGAGAGATTCATAAATTCTAAGATGATCAGACTGTTTCTCACAAGAATCAAGAACGAATCTAGTGAAGAAGTCAAAGACCCACAGCTCTATTTTTTCCATAGTTTTCCTTACATTATTTATGTAGGCAGTGTCTTTTAGGTTGCCCTTTTGCAACGTCGCATTATTTTCATACCTGCCGAAACATTTAAGAAAAGCTATTTAAATATTGTGTGTATAATATTATTACTGCTTTTGTTTGATCTTACTTGTGTAGCATTTTCTATAATGCACTAAGGCAAGAAAGAATAAATTGAGAAAAAAATAATACTGTCAGACTTGTTTTCCACATAGATGTTTCATAATACGTCTTCTTTGTATCCAGTGACATGGGCCTTTGTAACATGTTAATGTTACAAAGTGTAAAGTGTTAAATGACTTTAAGAGCTGCTTTGAATGGCTAGCTCTAATGCCTGAACTTTTTGTTCAGATTTTCTTTTAAATAGGAGCACTCTTCTGGGAAGAAAATATGCAATGTTTGCTTCCTGTGCACCGTATTTGTGGCTGCATTGCCAATCTAAATTAGAAGAGGCTCTTCATGAGTTCTGCTGATATTTGTCCTCAAGTCTGTGGAGGACACAGATTATTATCTATTCAGTAGATAAGCTTTTAAGTTAGTAGGCAGGTTTTCTACAGCATGAGTGGATTTGTGTGTTGCTCCAAAACCTTCCCATTCACAAAAACTTTCCAGGAGGTATCTGGAAAATCAAAGCAAGCAATTGCAATTCCTACAGAAGATATTATAGAAATGAGAAAATACTTGAGAAAAATGCTGAGGATTTATGGACAGATACCATTTGTCCACCTTCAGGTAAATAAATCACTGCATTCAGTAGATTCAAAAATGATACATTCGAATGATCATTCTTGCTCTTGAGCTGTTTTCTGCAATAAGCATCACTTATGCTGTCTTACATTATCCAGTTGAACTGCATGTTCACCTTGAATATCTTCCTAGACATTGTTCTTGTTAGAAACTGTTACAGCCATAGCAAATCAGACTGACAAATTCATCATCTTTTTTTGTGTGTGTGTGTGTTGGTTTTTTTTTTGTTTGTTTTACTGTGAGCCTGTTAAACTGAATGCTCACTTTTGAACTGTTCTAAGCAGGGGTGGGCCACAATGCTGAGAGAGGGATTAATCAGCTTTAAAATTTCTTCTTTGGAGATGAATATAAAAGTGACAGAATCTGTGGGAGAGGGAAAAGGGCATGTTCCTAGCAGTACTGGAAAAGATGAGCTAAGGGATGTGACCTCTTTTCCCTCTGAGTATAGAACTTCTTCCTAAAATCTTCCTGGATTACTTTTACTAGAATTTGCTGATGATGTAGAGGCAATATGAATCTTGAGTCAGAGAGTTTTCTCAACTGTCTCAGCTAGGAAGCTATGTTGATTTATATCAGGAGGTCAACAGGACTAGGAAAAAAGTGTATAAAAATTTATTAAAAAAAAAAAGTCACTATTGGTTCTCCAGATAAAGCCAATATAACCAAGGGGCTGAATCACTATATCTAGCTATCAGTTCATCATGCATCTTTGCTGATCATGTAGATCTGCAGATTCCACACTGAGCACTAGCATATTCAGCATTAAGGAAAATTATAGAAGGAAATACAAAAATCTCTTTTTATATTAAGCGTCATGAGGCAAATGACGCTTAAAATAAGCGTGCATATATAAACATTCTGTGGGGCTTGCGGAGAAAAATTATTTTGAACCCTCCCTCTTTTCCCTTTCTGCTTTGTGTATTTCCATTCTTCCATTCACCCACATACTATCCTTCAAAGAGCATTTGTGTGCTGTTTAAAATTTGTCAGATGCAGATGAATTGATGTAGTACAGGGATGTTTGGAATTTGTATTAACCATTGACAGAGATTTGATAAGGATCTTGTCTTATTGGTTATGTTGTCAGTATTTTTTGATGAAAATGGGAATTTTTCAACAGATTTTTACTAAAAACAGTTTTCCCAGTTTTTGAACAGCTCTAAATACTATATTTGTAGTTCACATGTTGTGTAAGGTTACAAGGAAATGTATTTCATGCTTGAAATACTCTGTGTCACCATATGCAGGGCCAGATGCATGAGAAAATCTGTAGCCACATCTGTATCTTATGCTGTGAGCACATGCTGCACTGGTTGATGGGAAGCAAGAGGATGGAAAGTTAGCATTAACGTTCTGCCTGATCCTATCACTCAGTCGTGAGCAAGGTTAGGGATACAAGTTCATTTGTGACTTCTGGATTTCCTCTTGTTTCTTAGAATTAGGTGGACATCTTTAATTAGGTATTGCATAGCTTTTTAAAATTCAGTTCTTTTATTCTGGTAACTCTTTCCAATGCCAAAATGAGCTCATTAAGGAGTACGTTTTCAGTCCTCATTCTTGAAATTCCTGTAGTACCTCATTTATTAAGAACCAGAAAATATACTCTGAAAAGGTCTACTCTGATTCTTAGCTGCAAAGATGTCTTATGCAGACTCTGTATGCCCACTGCTTAATAAGGGCTTTTTATGCCGTCTCCGGAACATTATTTGCTGATTACCATTGGATATACTGCACCAGCTGGACTGTAGTTCAAATCTCATACTTTAATTGTGTTTCTGGTTCTGAGATGCATCTTGCCACTTCCTCCGTTCTCAGTATAGAAACAGGGAGGAAGCCTTTGAGTCTGAGCCAGGATAATGTTTTTAAAACTTCTTAGAATGTTTTCGCTTCTGTCACTTCTTAGAATGGTTTCGCTTTTCTTTTTAGGAGCACTAGTCACAAAAGTCTGTGTCAAGACTCACCTTTTTCTCCTTCTCGTTAAAACTGTGTTTAAAGACCATGTATAATACATCAATGTGTTCTGTTTTTATAGTTATTAACTATGGCATCATTCCAAGTTCCAATTTAGGACAACTTGTGTTCCGTTCCTATGTTGCTCTATTTTTTTTCCCCCGAAATGATGAGGGCTTCTGTTCCTATGGCATTACTGTAAGTCTTATTTTAAGCTTCTTGTAAAAAATTCAAGATATTTATCTTCATTGTTATGCTGATTGTCTGACATTGATTGCTGAATAACTGCATCTCATAACGTTTAGAAGGCCAAACTGCCCGCACGGCTTTTTGGTGCAACTAAATCTTCCTCTCCTCTTGTTGATCTTTTGAGAAATGATACCTTGTTTCTCCCATTGTGTCCACTATTTTGGTATTTCACTAGAAGGTATTCTATTTTTTTTTTCCTTGAATTTCCCAGGAGGTAAAGATGGCATGTTTTTATCTAAAATAGATAGCAGAAATTTTCTGATGAGATTGTGATATGTATGTTTGTAGCTTCCCACAGGGATTATTTTTGAGTTAGAGGTTTCCAGATCAAGTTACAGAATGGGCTCCAGATGGTCTGGAAATCTTCTTTAACAATCTATACCAAATTAAACATTCAGTAAAAAGCACTCTGTTTTTAAAACTAAGCACAGTCTTTCAGAAGAGCAGCATATTGATTTTTAGCTTCACTTTCCATAATTTATATCTTTTTATTGTTTCATTACCTAGTCTTTTTCCTTGTTGGTCCTTGCATCAAATCTAATCGTCTTCTTTCTCTTGTGGTACAGGGGCTGGCGGGTGCCTTGTATCTTACTTCTCAGTGAATCTGTTCCCCAGCATCATGCAACAGAAGGTGAAATAGGTTGCTAAGATGGTATTTGTTTCCATTTCTGGGCTTGATTTTTAGGGTACCTGAGTTATATTCTGGCTTGGACTAAGGAGTTTATTGAAAATATTCCCCTTCTTGTATCTATAGCTGAACTGCTAAAACTTCTACCTCAGCAGAATAAAACTTTATCATCATATGTTTGATGCTGTAATTCAGCCTGACAGTACAGATAGTCTTTCTGACTTTCTGTAGTCAGAGAGGCATCATAGAAAAACCACTTGCAGTCATCTCGAAGAACAGCAGGTTCTGGTCCTTAATGAATTGGATCAAACCAGGATTCTCAATGAGTTTTTTCTCTGATGCTGAGTCCAATCAGGATTAAGCAATATCCATTATTTATTAAACAGGGAATGTTTTTAAATAATGAATATTATTTATTCCACTCTGGAAGTATTTTTGTTTTGTATGCGATGTTTCCTCACCCTTCTAGATCAGAGGGGCCATAATGCTGTAGACATATTTCTGTAATGCAAAAATAAGCAAATATCAGCAAACAATTGCATTCTTTCTACTTCTCACAGACATGCCCAAATGTTTGTAACATTAGCGTTACTGTAACTCCTTTAATAAAGTTTTACTCATGTTGTTAACTCTAGATCTGATTCTATAAAACATTATCAGGCTTCAATGACAGAGTTAAGACCATGCTTATTATTTATTTTGCTGATTAAAAGCAAGCATATTCTTCAGTTCTTAGAAGCTTCAAAACCACATAATAGATTGATATTTTCCTGCAGCTTTTCTGCAGAAATGACTAGGTGAATTAAGAAAATAGCTACTGAACCTCTTAACAAGAAAGTACTAGTATCTAAAAGCCTTTGGCACTTTGACACTAAGACAAATCAGTTTGAAATTCTTATCACTCCCGCTAATATTAATGGCGATATCAGCAGAAAGAGACAGTAGTAAAGTTAAATGAAAATAAATGAGAGAGGAATATTGAGTTTATCTCTTTTAGAAAGTGACATTCCAGGGACATTCAAACAACTTCTAGAATTACAGACAGAGTACCTCTGGGCCTATGTTTTGAGAAAGGTGCTTAAATATGTATTTGAGTCTGAAAGCAGTGTTCCCACTGACTTCACTTTGAGTGCTTTGTGAAGTAAAGCTTATGTCTCTGTTTTAAAGAACTGAGGCTTAAGGACAAATCATGTGTAAGTCATTGAGATAACTAGGTCCTGTCTCTTGAAAATATTTTTCCTTTGGAGTCAATGATCAGACATAAATTGACTATAGCAGTCTGAAGCATAGAAGTTTCACATTGTTACATGTAAATTTACTCAGTTATCAAGATGAGGTAACTCACACTTTAAAAAATATTTATGAATTACTTTAAAAACACTGTAATATATATATATATGTAAAAGATACTCCTTGTAAATGTGAAAAGAAAGTAGTTTTTTTTGTAAGTGCTTTACTTCTGGAGGCCTGTGGGATACACTATACCAAAGGAAAAGTTAGATATCAACACACACTCTTACAGGATCTGATTTAAAGTATATTAAAGGCGCTGAGAGACTTTGTATTGACCTGACAGTCCACAGGCTGTATCCTGTCCTGGGAGTTCTTTCAGATTTGACTGTGAGAGCACATTTATTTAACTGGAAGGAAAGTGAAGTTTGAGAGGAACTTGAGGCAAATTCAGATGTAGTATGGAAATATGAAGTACGTTGTTTTCAGTGGAATTGACTTGTTTTTTATTAAAAATTTCATGTACTTAACACTGTAAAAAAGCTAGCTGGGTAAGACCTGAAAATTATTTTATGATTCTTTTTAGCCTACAGCAAATTTTAGTCACTGATCTCTGGAACAAATTCTGCTGTAAATAAAACATAGCAGTGATACATTATGAAAGCAGAAAAACTTTTTGCTGTGGTACTACACTACTGAAAGTTAAATACGTTTTTATTTTTGATAAAATGGATTTTTTCCCCACTCAGAAGAAATATGTAAAGAACTTTGTTGGATCACACAGTACAGTTAGTGACTGGCTTGATGGAAAATGAAGCGTTGGGAAGCATTCAGGGTACAGGCAAGCAAGGTGGGATTTTTAGTTAATCCCTGGATGTTAGGAGCTAATGCCCAGGTTTTGCTGTATCAAATACATGGTAAAAATCGAGGAAGGACAGAACAGAGAAACAGCAGTGCAGTGTACTGAGTTTCATTATAGTTGTCCAAGTGTTTGTCATTAGGAACCATTTTGGGGATTGAAGGGTGGACAGAAAGGAGGAATTTCACTTTTGTAATCTATCCTCTTCCCACCTTGGCCACATACCAAGAAAAAGCATGATATTCAGCGGACTGGGGAGAAGAGGACAAAGTGAAGTGCTTCTCTGTCTCCAGGTCCCAGATAATCCAAAGAAAAAGCTTAGAAAGCTATAAAAACAGCCATTAAAATAGAAATAATAAAAAGGCATAAAGTTCTGCTACTGAAATTGTACCACTGAGAAGTCTGGTTCAATATACTGTACTGCTTATCCAGGGCAGACCTAATTTATTGTTCATATTGATTGTAAAAGGAAACCAATATCCTGTATGTCTGTGCAAGTATAATAACTGATTTCTAAATTTCTGTGTACAGATACTCTTTAGGTGGTAGTTGCTCTCCCAGTTTAAGTGGGGTATCATCAGTGCCTTTAAAAAAAAAAAAAAAAAAAACCTTGCTCTCACCAGTATTCATAACAATACTCCAAAGTAAGTAGTTATAGCAAAAGTTGCTTGGCTGTAACTACAATATAAATGCTTATTTGTAAGGTTAAGGATTTTAAAAATTGGACCTTGAGTACTGTGGACCTGTATGTCTTCAGCATGGTAGAAGCTCTGTGTTAGGGTTAGTGAGCAAATCATATTTTCCCTGAAATAGAATGAATTTTATGATACAGAATCATCTACAGCTGTAACTCATCTGAGTTAAGTTTTAGTAACATAAGTGCATTTGAAAGGAAATACTAAAAAAGCAGTTCTTGGATACGTGCTTATATTACTTTTGCTTGCCAAAAGTTAATAGTACTAGACTTTATTATCAGATAGTCCTCAGTTGCTCCGTGTTTACTTTTGTAATATATTTATGTACAAGCGAAAGGGCCTTAGTATTAGATTTACAGTGTATAATAATGCTAATGAGTCTTACGCAAAAAATTTACAAATTTACATCATATTAGTTAACAACATGATGTTTTGAAGGCAGAAAGAGGTCTCAGGAGTTAATAGTAAAAACAGCAGAACGGGATGTTTGTTAGTAAGACTTCACTTCCCACATGTATTAAAATATTAGTGTATTGGCTGGCGTATTCCATTATATCTTCAGAAACGGCTGAGTCTGAAAATAGGAAGCTTAGTGCACTGCAGTGAATTTTGTCATCTGTAAATCCAACTTCTTTCTTTTAAAGGTCAAAACTGCCAGGAACTATTGGTATACATGGTATTAACTTACATTATTTCCACTGACGTCAAGAGGGAGATACAAATCATCAAGTGTTTCCAAAATAAGATACAGTATTACAAAGTCTTTTTGGTCCTTGCCTCTCTCCTATGAGTCATTTCTTTTTCTGTTGTTCTTTAGGCATATGAGGAGCAAGGGTTCACATTAGTACAAGTAGAGCATGGACTTATATTCCATTCCTGATGAGATTCAGAAATTTAATTAAGCAGAAAGGGTGTGTTGCCATCTGGGCACCTTCATCATTTTAGCCCTGCAGTTTTGCTGCATTAGGCAGAGCATCAGTTAAGGACCTGGAGCATCTCTCCTGTGAGGAAAGGCTGAGAGAGCAGGGCCTGCTCAGCCTGGAGAAGAGAAGACTGAGGGGGAGATCTTAGCAATAGGTATAAATATCTGAAGGGAGACTGTAAAGAGGATAGGGCCAGGCTCTTTTCTGTGGTGCCCAGTGATAGGATGAGAGGCAACGGGCACAAAGCGAAACACCAAAAGTTTTGTCTGAACATAGGGAGAAACCTCTTTACTGTGAGGGTGACTGAGCACTGGAACAGGTTGCCCAGAGAGGTTGTGGAGTCTCCATCCTTGGAGATACTCAAAAAGTATCAAAAGCCATCTGGACAACCAGGTCCTAGCCAGCCTGCTCTATTTGAGCAGGGGGGTTGGACTAGATGATCTCTAGGGGTCCCTTCCAACCTCAACCATTCTGTGATTCTGTGATTCCTCTCACTCTGACAGGATAAGACTGGGGAAAAAGCCTTTGTCTGCTTTTCCAAGCAGTATCCCCTCTACAGTTGTTGTTTAAAAAAAAAAAAAAAGCAAAAGTAACCCCAAAACTTGTGCTTTTACAGTAGTTTCATATACCTTAATAATTCTGTACTTAATTTTTCCTTATGAGCATTAAAGTCTATTTGGCTTTTATGAGCCCAAACAGTTAAAACTGAGCTCAAGCTGCTGATCTTTGCCTTCCTTAAAAGCTGACTTTACTGATGATCATTGAGCTGAATATTTTGTGTTTCTAACTCTCTTCTGAGCATGTGAAATTAGTTTTGACCTTGCCTGTGGAAGTTCACTGGAGGGTTGCAGATATTTTGGTCTGACTTTCTTGTCTTTTTCTCAATAGTTCTTAGGGAAATACATTTGGTTGCCTGTGAAATGGAAGAAGAAACAAGGTATGTTTGCAGAGGTGGGGCTTTATACACAGCATTAGATTTAATTTCAAGTTCACTTTCCAATTCTACTAAAGTGTTGTATTTTTTTAATTCTGAACATAGATCTGTAGGCAAAGAACTTCTCCTTCTGCTGTTTTCTCTCTCTGTGTTTATGCGATCCAGTTCTTAATAGTTTTGTGGAGTTCAGGGTCACCAGGGACTGTTAAGCTCATCTAGCTTGACTTTTGTAACACAGGCCAGAGATCCTCAGACATATATATGTTTTTTTTTTTTCTCTCAGATGCTTAATTTCTCTACAAGCTTTGGGCTACCTGTTTATAAAGAGTGTAATCTTGACTTGCAGGAAAAATCTACCAACCCATAAGCAAGTTGTTTCAATAGTTAATTAACTTTTTTGAAAACTTTGCGTTTTATCTGTAACCTAAGCTTTGTGTCTGAGGTACTGCCTTATACTTGGCATACTTCTTTCAACTAGATTCATGAGCTTGATCTGTTATCCCTGGGTATGTATTTGTATATAAAGATCAAATGACCTCTTAACTTTCCATTGACTAAAATTAATAGACTGAACAGCTTTAGCTGGTTGTTTTGAAGACCTTGCAGAACTCCAAACAGTCAATATGTAGAGGTGGATTGATGGAGCACTCTGTCACAAATCTCTCAATATATAACAATAATACATTCATTTTATTACATCTTTTATATGGTCTAAAGTTCACAATAAGTGACAGCTCTTTTAGAAATATATTCTAACACATTGTCTTAAAAATCTAAAACCTTGACCACGTAAAACCTCATAATCCCAGCATGTTTTTAATCTGAATTAAATTTCTTTTCCATGCAGTTTAAGAATGTAAATTAATACCTGGTACTGGTAAAATCCTACAGCGCAAGGGGATTTTTTTCAAAACGTGTACTCTTAAATAGCTAAACAAAGTAGAGAAAATATGTAATGAAAAAATTAGCCTTTAGCTCAGACCTCTTTATACCAAGCTTTAGCCTGGAGCACATTTTTATAGCTGAGTTATAAACCTGTAAAACAATGTTTCTTGTAAAGCAGAGCCACTGATCTACGATAGCTGAAGGCAGACTTTATGGTCTAAAACATCCTAGAATTGGTTTGAATTACTTAATGCGTATTTTCAGCACATAAATTTTAGAGCTATGTGAAGTTTCCCTGGCTGTTTGATTCTCTGGGGGACATGTTTTGGGTGACCGATGACTATTTGTTAAATTCAGCAAAAATTAATTCAGCTCATAAGAAACACATCTCTGGTGAGGGACTCTGGAAATCATCCTTTAAAAAGCCCTATTTTTTAAAACAAAAAGTCTATTTTATTTAAAATACTTGCTAGTCACAAGTTTTAATATCATACCACAGAAATTTTAGATATGGAAAGGACGTAGTCTGTCATTCTGCTTATATTCTTCCTCATTCTGTCACCATACCTTTATTAATGCTTTGCTAATATGTTTGGTTTTTTTCTTTTAAAAAAAGCTTCTGATACCCAGAGTTAATTTATAAAAGGATAGCTTCAAATAAATAGCGTATATAAAATGAGGGCTCAGTCCACTTTAGACTAGGCAGCCTTCTTCACTCAGGCAGAACTTCTACCAAAATTAGTTCAGTTCAGCAGTGTTCAGCTCAGAATCAGGTTAGCCTGAGTGCAAAACTATAGCCTGCCCTAGGAAAGCTGCTTTACTGATCTATACTAATGGCATTGACTGGCAAAGATAATGAAGCCAAAGCCCATTTATGTTTTAGCTGGAAAAAAGGAGGAACAGGGAATCTTTCCTGCTCCTTGGATTCCCAAGAGAGGAACATCAAAAGGACATGTTTTCCACCTATTTCTTAGCCTTTGTTTGGATTTGTTGCCTACACCAATGGGGAAGGGAGGAGATGGGCTGGCCCCTTACTGAAATCTGTGAGCGGGAGGGCAGGCCCTGCCAGGGCATGACGTGGGGCTGGGGGATGCCTGTGCCTAGCTAGCCTGTTGCAGCCCCTCGCTGTGACTTATTCAGCAAAGTGGTGAATAGGCCTTAAATTCCAAGTTTTGGACTAACGTTCTTCTTATGAGTGGTTGCTCAGAAGTAGTCAGGTAAAGTGGAAGAAATAAAGATCAACTAATGATGGGCTGTGGGCAGTGTTGGTACAGTTCTTTTTCTCAGAAAATACTATTCCAAATAAGATTTTAGTATATATGTAATAGATTGGGATTCAGGCTAAGATGATGACTAGAAAGGGAGTTATATTGTCAGTTACTTTTATTAAAACTTTTATTCAGCTACAGATTTACAGATGTGAAACCATAAATGAGACCGTCCTCTGACTAGGCTTTGCTTGCAAATGCCATGTTACAGAGGTAAGCTGTCTGTGACATTCTCTACCTGGGGCTAGTGGCAGATCAAGCAGGTAGTTTCTGTTGCTGTTGACACTGATGCAGTATTGTCTCTTCCTCATATCTTCAATGTACCTTGTCAGTAAAAATATGATAATTCCCTCCACACTCACCTTGAGGTAGTTCTCCAAGGCATCGGCAGGATGGTGAGTCACTTTCCTTGCTCCCAGCAGAACGGCCACTTGCAGCTACACTAGCTTATGTCCAAGTTATTGCTGATGTTCTGCATGGATGATGTGCAGAGCTGCTACAGTCATCTGCTTGAGTTATGCATAACTGAAGCAATTGAGGATAGCAGACAAAAAGCAGTCTTCCCATCTAGATTCTTTACATTCAGTATATTAGATGGCCAGAAACTTCTGTACATTTCATTCTAAAAGCACTCTTTTTTAGTCTTTGTGTTATATGAAGAGATGCTTAAGAGGAGAGGATTTTTAAGCACCTATTATGATTTTCTAGAAATTTTAGCAAGCAATAGGGGAACAATAGGATCTTAACATGACCAATACCAAGGAACATTCACTAAAAATGAAATAGGAAGGATTTGTATGCAAAGCCCACAGTTCTGGCGATAGAAAAGGGACCTTAAAGAGAGAGTGGAAATTACTTAAGAAATATCCCTGCCCGTGTCAGTTCTTCAAACAGTCGAGAGTAGAATTAGTGTCATGGCTCACACCAGCCCAACTTTCAGCCTTGCATGGGGAATATATGGCTGTATAGGCAGGATAGCCTCAGGGTGAGAGGGGTGTAGCTGAAGTGTACTGGGCTGCAGCTGTTTTCCAGGACCTGCAAGGGGCTCTGAGAAACAAAGTATAAGATGGTGCTAACCAAGCCTGTACCAGGGTATAGGAAGAAACACATACTTACCAGAGCCTGAAAAGGTGGTTTCTGAAGCACTTTTCTCCTGCTCCATTTTTGTCCTGAGCACCTCATTTGGAATGGAAACAATTTCTTATCTAACTCTAACTGCAAAAAAGTTGCTCAAGGGCAATCAGTGTGTGGGTAGGATCTGAAAGCTTTGATTACCAGATGAAAACTGATCTTGCACGTTGCTATAGCAAATGGTGGCAACAGGAATTGCCATAGGAAATGCTGTAGCAACGGTGGGAAGAAATTTCAAGATTCTTATTTTAAAGATGATACCTTATTTTCATGCATATTTTTTAGATTCTTAGTTTTCTTCATGTTCTAGTGTTCTGCAGTCACTATACTCTTCAGACAAAACTTGGGAGGAGGAATCTGTCTCAACATGACGTGACAGGTCTGTGACATCCATGTGTGAACATTATTTTCCAGAAATGAAAAACAGTGCATTAAAGAAGCCTTATTCATGTGCTATACCAATCGCTCCCTGACAGTCTCCCTTATAGGTCACAGAGAGGCTGTTAGGGATGATGATGAACCGTGCTAGTCCTTTTACTAGTATAACAGGAATTAACAGCTCCGATAAATGTATTATTATGTAGCCATTAGGTATTAGTTATAAAACTTTAATGTCTGCATGATTACTTGTAAATGGATTTGGAAGGCAGCTAAATTGGTTATTTATTGACTGTACCAAACAGCATTATTTATTGACTTGGCTCAGTAAGCTCAATTTTTTCTTTTAAGCTCAAATGAGATTCTGTTTTTAATGGTCTAGCCAGTGTGCAAGTTGATTTAGGAAAACAAAGTTTTTCTAAAGAACTGCTAAACTTACAGTAAAAATTATTTTAGAATTAACCAAGTTTCTCTTTCCTTCCGGATCTACTAACTAATTATTTTTAAATGTGGTTGTGAGACAAAAGTCTGAGGAACTGGAGAAGCTGGTTCTGGCTACATTGAAATACTGCCTCCAGGTAGCATGCAGTCCTGTGAGTCATCAGTAGACAAGGCTATCAGGCCTTTGCAGACTGTAGCAACGTAAAGTTAGAGCACACATCACATTTGTCTTGTCTCTTTGCCTGGTAGATTGTTTGTTGTTTCAGGTTGCTACAATACTTCAAAGGACTGAAGCAAGTAAACAAGTTTAATTTCATGGGATGTAGTCTTTCCATTTAAGTTGATTGTATTTATCTTCACAATATAAAAACTAATTTTAGTCTGATTATTTTCTTGAAAAGAAAGGCTGAGGGAACAGCCTACAGATTTAATTCTAATATAAAGAAAGGAAAGGCAAAGAAAATACTGAACTAAAGCTATCATGTTCCAGAGTTCAGCGTTTCCTTCTTCAGTAACGTGCATTTGGTGCTACAGATAGACACTGCACGTGCATACACCCCTAGAGTATCGGAGGGAAAAGGGATTGTCATGTCAATAGCATTTTATCATTCTTGAAATATATTGTGTTGTTCTTAAATAGAAAAGACTGCTGACTTTTGTGAACTTAAGAAGGACTTTGGCAAGCTCTTGTGTTTTGGGGTTTTATCCTTTTGTTAAGTAGTAAAAATACATTCCTCTTGTGAAGCAGATCAGCATTGTTTGGCTTCTATTTTTGGTGACTACAGAGTTCAAACTTCTAATTAAATATAGCATAAAAATTTCTACAAATTGTTGCAGAAAGGGGTAGAGAGTTGACATGACAGTGAAAAGACAGGACTTCATGAAGCTGAGCATATTAAAGACTTTCAAGAGGTCAGAGTGTGTGGGAAAGCTAATTGGGATCAAACTTTAAAAGGTGCTGCAGAACTTAAACAAGCTGTTGGATGTGATGTTCTGGCAGGGTGAAGCTGCATTGCCTTCATTCTTGTTCTCCATTCTGCTCTGTTCCACTGCTTTTGCACTGCAGCAGGAGACACAGCAAAGGCCATACTGTGATGTACTCCTGACTATCGCAACGGACATAGTAACAACCATCACTGCTTTAAAGACAAAAACAACCTCAAGGACAAAAGACCAATATTACAAGACCAACCACATGTGATTGATGTCTTTTTATTTCCCTGGGGCTGCAGATAAGGTTGTGAAACATGTGACTGACTTGTTTCTACAGCCATGGCTCTTGGGAAAAGATTTGGAGGCCTACAGAAGATCTCCATGTGTGACTGGGATATCGCTGAACCTCCATGAGTGCTTGGACTTTTCCTTGCTGCATTCGTCAGTACACAGTGAAAGATGAAAAGCAGGTCTGGTTTTCCAGCCATAAAGATACTTAGAAAACATTGGAAATTTTTCAACTAAATGCTTTGTCTTTTTAATTAAAGACTAAAGTTTTTACAGGACAGAATCAATTTCAACAGAAAAACAAAAGAAATTTATATTTTTAAATAATGTTTCAATGCTGTTGAAATCCCCCCCCCCTTTTTTTGAATGAAAACCTACTATCAGTCACGTTCTAAACATTTTTGTTTCCATGTTCAAGTGAACATGGAGCAAAAAACAACGCTCTAAATCCAAGTCAAATATTTTCAGGTCATTGAAACAGAACATTCATCTGAACTGCTTTCTTCTCCACCCCGACTTCTGTCTCCGAAATGTCTTCTGTTGTCCTATTCTAATAACTCCTAAAAGCAAGATCTCTAATACTTATGTAATGGATAAAGCTTTGAGGTTTTACCTAGGAAGAGATTTGCTCATTACAAAAATATAATTAAATGTGAATGAGAAGAACTGACTTCATCCCTTGAAAACCATTATTTTATGTTACAGATGCACACAGGCTTGAATGTCTGTGCAGCTGTAAATTGTCTGGTGCAGGCTGCTAGATGATACCTATCCTTTTCCATTGCAGCTTGCTTTCTCTATTTCACAGTATAGAGGAGTTAACTAGGAAATGTCCTGTTAAATTTGCAAGGATGGGAAGAAGGAAGGAGAAACTCTAGACAGAAGAGGGACAACATGTCTATAACAGTGTCTTGCAAAGAAAAAAAAAGAAAAGGCAGGTAGTATGACAGTGATGTATTTAGAGGGAGACAGATAAGTACTTAAGTGACTTTTTGGGGAATACAGAGAAATTAAACATATTAACAGCATTTTATATCTTGTACAAACAGTTACAGACATTGGTAGCTTTCTGAATTTCAGTAAATATAGAAGTACCCAGTGATTATTCAGGGGGTCTCTTGGCAATGCAAAGAATATTGTTTCTGCTGTGTGGCTGGAGGATCCTTTCTTGTCTTAATGCATTGTAGCACTAGTTTTCGCTCCTTTGTACTGGCTTCCTTCTGTTTTAAACTGAGCAAAGTGTAGTAAAAACCACGTGGGTACTCCCTACTGACTACAGTGAGCGCACCCAGCACTAATGTTAGGAGGATCTGTCACCATAATTCAAGGACTGTGTCAGCTACTTGCAAATCATATCAGTCAGATTCTCCATGGACTGCTGACAGAAAGGAAAATATAACATATGCTGTATTCACAAGTATGTATATTTTCAGCTCTGCATCAGAGCTTGTTGCCCATTATTTGCTTGTAGTTCACTGTTAAGGCTTGAGGAACATTTTCTAGATTTACAGCTCTATTAAACTGATAAATCAATCACTTGTGTGAGGAGAGGCAGTTTGTTGGCAGTTGCTTTTCCAACACACTGCCTCCCACAACTGTTTTCACAGATCCTCAAGGGTATGGTAAGGGAGAGGAAGCTTTCCCATAACTTAATTTTTAAAACATAAAACCTGTTTCTGGTGCTCTGAGTAACTTTGAGAATCTTCTTGAAGAGCTGTCATCTGTTAATCCAACATTTAACTTGCTTTGCTTTTATACTGCTGTTTAACAGGATAGCTGCATGATGGCACAAGAAGTAAAAAACATTTTTAAAGTCCATTTCAGGCTTTTTAAATTCTCATTCCCAAAGGGGAGAAATCAAACCAAATGCTCTTGGTAGTTACCCAGAATATTTTTGCTCCAGTGTTTAAGTTGCTTTACCATTGTACTCCAGGGTTTTCATGTCTGTTCTTTGATTGCACGCTTATTTCTGGAATAAAAGTAACAGGATGATTCTTTTTAGAAGTGTCTTGGGATTTTTGTTTGATACGATGCTTAAGTTGACTCTACTGACCGTTGATTTAAGTAGCGGTAGAGGAAATTCTTTTTACCAAGCAGTAGCTAAGTGGTCTGAATGAAATTAGTAGAGTTCACCATACTCTGCAGGAGACCTCCAAACTCCAGTTGAGAGTTGTGGAAGAACAGTGCTAGGGTCTGAAGCAGTGCAGAGGTCTCTCTGAGAAAGCAGTGTTCTAAGTTTTCTTGCTGGAGCTTGTTTTCCAACAGTGGATGATACAGACACAGAAAAGGGAAGTTCTCTTCTTGTAATGTAGATGAAACAAACATGGCCAGATTCCTTTTGTTAACACAATTATCTTTGTATAGCAAAGTAAGAAGAATCACATATACTGTTCTGTCTTTTCTAAAACTAGTAGTCTTTTCCTTAGATGCTACAGAGAACGTTGATGGTGTTAAATTTTATTATTCTGATCTACCAGTTTTGTCAAAATAAGCTTACTGTTACATGTTGCCTCGTAGTTAGAATAATGCGTTTGTACAGACTTTATTGAAGTTACTCTTCTTTTGTATGGGTGTAACTGATGGGAGACCAGGCTGAGCATCTTGAAAAGAGAGTGCAAAAACAGAAAATGTAGAGAGGAAGCATGTATGCAGACAGCTTTCAGGTTTCATATGTAACTAAGTTTATGTTAATGTATGTTTCATCACTTGTCATAATCTCAGGATGAATCCTTTCATTCTTCACAGGATTTAAATACAATTAATCTGAGCTTTTGTGTGGCTTCTGCAATAACACTGCAAAGGAAACAAATGAGTGTAATGCACGTTATTATTTTCTGTGATTGCAGAGAGAGACTGTTACTGGTCCCTTCTTTGTATTTGACATACAATTCACTTCTCTAATACTTGCCTGTGCCAGTGCCTCCAGTGTTCTGTGGTAGACAAAACTGCATCTCCAGGTAAATGTCACTTTCAGCAGGGCCATTAGAATATTGCAGAGAGCAAGCAGGAATGCGTCTCTTGATCTCCTGATAGATGGGCCGTGCCAGTATTATAGATTGTGAAACCTATAATGAAAATGCTTAGAACAGTGTGCTTAGTGACTGTAGTTTCCTTATTTAGGCAGTCATTCAGAGTATTTGGATGGAGTCTGTTTGTTCTTTGTAATACAAAAGTAGAATTTGAGAAAAATTTAAATTGGTAAAAATGTACATGTCTGAATGAGGCAGGATGAAAGAGAAGAAAAATACCTCCAAAAGGAAAATTCTAGTCTGCTGCAATAAAGTAATGTTTTGTACTGATATACTTGTGCACAAGCCTTGCTTAACTTTCATATCCAGTTGAGTCTGGTAGTTCTTATTTAGATGAACTTCCAGGGATGACAATAAGATGCTCAGCACTTCCGAAAATCAGGAGCATACATAAGAGTTTGTCTAACTTTCAGTAGCCTGCTATGAATAATTTGTCCTCTGTGATAATAATATAGAGTATTTTGAATTCTGAATGTTTCATTTCACTACATGAAAATGCATCTTTAGAGAGAGGGTTGTTTTTAAACCCTCTTCTGTTCTGCCTCTTCGCTCAGCTGCTCTGTTACTGTCTGTCCTAAACTGACTCTCTTTACACTATGCAGTGAATTATACAGTTGTTCCTTTTCCCTGAAGATGGAACACAAGAAACTCGATTTACTGATTTACAAGATCTGCCTGGTTCTGGTGTGCCTTTGCAACTGCATTACTGGTGAAAGTGTTAGAAGAGGCTAATCAGAGGTAGTCACTATTTATATTTGGTACATGGCATATGATAACCTGCATGAGCTGCATCTTTTGCTGTCTTTACTGCTTTTAAAACAGAATCTTTCACTTTCCTGTCATTATTGGAGATATTATTTCCATAGGTGGGAACTGAGAAACTGAGGTCTTGTTATGGGACAATGTTATTCACTCTGATGAAACATTTAGGCAGTGGTGACCCAATTACTTTAACGTAGCTTAACCCTGAGCTGTTGCTGAAAGAAGAATTTAGCCTTTATTCTGTTGCTTTCTGTGTGCTGGTGTTAGCTTTTGTGCTAAACACATTAGCTGCACAGAGTAACCAACCATCTATAAAACAAGTTGATGAAATGGGGTGTTTGACTGGCCTGAGCTCATCCCCCAGCCACATGAATACCAGAGCTTACACAGAGAAGGTGATGGGACTGTGTGGCTGCGCTCAAGGCAAAGGGGAGATGATGGAATCTTGTTTGTGGAGAATTGTATCACTGTGGCATAAGAAACATTGAGTTCTGCTGGGTAAAGAAAGATGTCAGGGAGAAATGGTTTTTATGGCACTAACCACTTCTGGACATACAGCATACAAACAATATGTGTATTTTGAGGGTTATATGAAAACTCTAAACCTGGATAGAAAGACTTGAATTTGAGAGAGTAAGAGCTGCTTACTGGGAGTAAAACGGATTTTGCAGAAAGACTGAAAACTTCACTGAAACTTGCAGTTCGTAAAACTCTTGAATACATTAGTTTCATTCTTTGAATCAATATGTATACGTCCAAGAAAATCCTTCCTTTAGGGTGTATAGCCATGATGCTGAAGTCAAAACATGCACAGGTGAGAGATGATGGACTCGCTAAGCTTTATTAGATGTGTGATGCTTGAGAGGAAGGGGCACAGATTATGATTAATTTAATTTTATGGATCAGTAAGTACGTTTTCCAGTTGCATAACGAGCACTTCAAAACTGATCAGTCTTGCTGCAGTGTAGATTTCAGATTCACTATTGCTTAAAGCACCTAGCACTGCTTGCAGTTACTGCCCTGGAAAATGTCACTTTTCAAATACATTGTCAGATTGCAGGTCATATGTGAATCAAAGTACAGTTAATCTCTTAAATAGACTAGATACTTTCTTGCAAAACTTCTTGTAATTATCCTTGGCCCATGAATGCAAACCATGACATTAAGACACAAACTTGCCTTCAAAGTTGCAAATATTCTTGTTGTTGTCTTGGAATCTGTGGCATTTTTAAGTGAGAGCCTAGAAGGAATAAAGCGCTTGTCACATCAAACAATACAATCAGTTTTTTATTTATGTTTTCTCCATTCAGATGCTTAGTTTATAGCATTGTCTAGTCCAGGTGTGATGGTGTGTCTGTGACATTTCTCTGACATGAAGATGACACCATTAACTCTTTTCTGTCTTTCAGAACTCTTCCTGCAGATTTTGATTCCCTTACCTATTTTCACTGCTTTGTGCAGTAAAAGGGGTATTCAGTCTTGTGGGAAGATTGCATGTAAATGGAGTAATGAAACTCTGTTTCCTTCTCCTTTGATAATAGGACCAGTCAGTTTTCTTAGATGCAGTGGCAATGTAGGGGCTGCACCCCCATCACAATAACATTGCTGCCCCTGCTTCCCTAGTGAGAGCAAAGATAGAGAACTTCTTTTCCCGTTGCACAATTTGAAAAGTTGATTCATTACCCAAACAACTGGGCTTAGGCTCAGGAAAATGTTTGGCATTTGGAATCCAAGAGTTTGTATTCATTTTCTATTTATATTCCAACCATCGTTTTCCTCAGCCAAGGAGTGTTGTTTGGATCATTTTGATGTGTTCCTCATGAAAATATCTGGAAGCACTACTGAATCAGCACAAGTAATCAGAGCAAAAATCACTCAGTGGGAAAGGTGTAGGTGACCGCTGAAGGCCTACAAAGGGAAGAAGTTCTAAAAGGGAATATAAAAGATTCAGAGGAAAGAAAGAGCCTACAAAAGAAGTTACCTCCAAGAAACTTTGTGTTCTGCTGAATCAACCCATGCTCATCAATATAATTTCCTATTTAATGTGCTGATGTTTGTTTTTTAAATAAAAATCTGTTTTGATTAACTAAAGCCTGCTTTGATTTACTTATGAGAAAAAAAAAATCTACATTAAGTACCAACCCTAGGAGCAGCAAAAATTCAAAGTGATTTTGAGACCTCCTATCTGAAGGAGGGGAACGCTCTCCTTCCTATTACCTCATCCAGAGACAGACATCGCTTGATCAGGTGCTATGGAAATCCTTTTTCTGTTGCAACAGATACTCCAAACCACTGCAGAAAATTGTACAGGTCTGGAATACAAATCTTTGGTGCTTATCTTCATTCAAGGTGCTCATCTATCCCATGACAGCTAGTGTGTGACTGAGTAGCTCTGGGAGGTGATTGGACATTTTCAAATTGAGTACTTTCTCATGAATAAGAAGTTCTTTTACCGTGTACCTTTCACACTGTAAATCACATATGCCACTGTATACGGTTTGATGAACAGCTTCACATGTCAAACTAAAGAGCAAACAAAGCTGAAGAGGGGCAAAATAACTTGCCTATTTTAGTCTTTCAAGAGATGCAGAGAGAGGCTGTTCTGTTTTAAAGTTGAGCTACTAATGACTACAGAATGTTAGTGTTTGTGGTATGTTTCTGCATAAATACTATGCCTTTAATAGCCCTTCCTGTGTTGCTGAAAGTGCCTTGATACCTGAGATTTCAGAAGTAAGAGTCCAAAATGAGAACACAGCTCTGCAGCAGGTAGAATATATCTGCTCTTCTCTTAAGGAACCGTTTCTGCGATACTCACTTTTGTTTGTTTATATTAAAACAACTAACCTGAATTGCCCTTTCTGCATATGGTTGTCTCCCTATAAGCTGAAGGACCAGTGAATGTTGTTTTGTCTGGTATTTATTTGAACTTTACAACAGGAGCTGGTTGTTTAACATTGTGTTTAGCATCCAGCTTCTGGATGCTGCCCCACACCCTTCTCTCCCTCTCTGAATCGTTATCTGTATTGGCTTGGTGTGCACGAGGCTTCATAAGGTTCCTTTCACTTTCTTTTCCTTAGCGGAATTTCTCCTGGGCATGAAGGTGATAAATTAATAGAGTGGTATGGGAAAAGCTTGCACTGCAATGTTGATATTGCTACTGTCTGTACATAAATAAGATACTTCAGCTGCCTGCTAATAAGCTGACACATCACAAAATTCAAACATGTAAAAAAAAATGTGTGTTCTGGACCACAGGAATTGGTAAATCTCATCTGTAATAGATTGTAGGTTTCTAAGATTATGATAATCAATTGTTCATAAAAAAGAAAAAAATTAACATAGTATTCAGTTTAAAATTATTTAGGTTTAGGTATTAAGAGAAGAGATTTAGATACATTAGGAACTGAGGAATATTTCAGGTCAAGAGGAGCCTGTACAAGAAGGAAGGGTTGAACCTGGGTTAAAAAGGAGTACTGAAATCTGGAAGGAAGTTGCAGGTGCACAGGAGAACCCGGGCTGGACTGCTGTGACTCCCCCCAAAAGAACCCGGCTAATGTTCAGTGTGGTTCTAAAAAGGCTAGGAAGAAAACAGCATAACCAACAAATAAGCAAAGCAAATCAGACTGCTTACTATGTCAGCTGACAAGGCATCTGATATCGTTGGCAACAGACCAAGGGCAAAACTTACCAGTGCTTCTACGTCAGTCCTAGAAGCCTGAAAAATAAGATGGGAGAATGCTTGGATCTGTGTAACAAGCCTGACAGAGAAGCAATGCAGAGACCTTGCAGGAAGGGGGCAGTCCATGGCACGTGATGCTCCCAGACATCAGCTTTACACAAATGACAGAATAAGGCGTCTAAGTGGAGGGGTGGCATTGTTTTTGGAGGTTAAAATGACGTGTAACAGTGAAATGACTGTTGAAAAAGAGAAAACAGTATGAAATCCCTGTGGGTGGAAGTATCATATTGTGATAATAAAAATCTAGTGTTAGGATTGTACTATCACCTATTTCCCCTCCCTCCCCTGCCCCCTCAACTGGGATATAGATATAGCATAGAAATCAGGAATGTTTAGTGAGATTAGAGAACCTGCAAATTTTGGACAAGTAGTAATAGTGAGATGTTTCAGCTACCCATGGAATCAATGCATTATCATCTGTGACAAGATGTAGAAATAATTTTATTGAGGTAATATATAGCTGCTTCTCAGAACAGCTAGTCTTCAAACTGAGAAGAAAAGATGCTGTTCTGGCCTTGGTCCTGAGAGGCACACAGATCCAGCTCAAGAGGTATTAGAGATCTGATCTGTAATAGCAATTACAATATGATTGGGTTTAACACTGTAGCAGGAGTGACTAAGCAAAATAAATACAGCTCACAATTATTCAATTTAAAGAAAAGGAACTGCATACAAATGAGGCAATAGTCAGAAGAAAAGAAAAAAAAGGTAGGAGCAGTCTGAAAAGCAAGAAGCCTAGAGGCAGCCTAGACATGGTTCAAAAATTAGAAGTCAAGGCAAATGCTTTGCTGAAATTTGAAAAGAAAATAGTGGTCCAATAAAACCCCTGTGGGGCTCAATAGAAAATTAAGGAGATTATCACAGAGAAAGAACCAATATTTAAAAAACAAAAAGTTTGTCTGCAGGAAGAGAATAGGAAAGCCCATAATTCATGGCAGATCAAATGTAACCAGGAAATTAAGAAGGCTAACAAAGAATTTGAGGAGCACCTTGTAAAGGATGCTT
Organism: Dromaius novaehollandiae; assembly: GCF_036370855.1. Taxonomy (NCBI): domain Eukaryota; kingdom Metazoa; phylum Chordata; class Aves; order Casuariiformes; family Dromaiidae; genus Dromaius; species Dromaius novaehollandiae. The sequence goes on from NC_088102.1 coordinate 60,353,458, forward strand.
AAATCAATACAACACAAGCAAGATGTTTGCCAAAGTAAGTCCTGTCTGCAAAAAATGGCTCTAGGAAGGATGCTGGGAATGATAGACCATGTGTCTGACTTATATCTCTCATAAGATGATAGAGTTGATGATAAAGAATAATATTATTGAGCACATAGATAAACTGCCTGGAAAAAGATCTCCATCTGAACTGGAGAAATGTGAGAAATAAGAAAACTCTAACTGGATTTCGCAGTTACTCTTCCCTTTCAGTAATCCAAAATAGTTTAAGGTGACTGCAGTTACTCTATCAGGTACTTGCACATGCTATGTGCATTCTTACCCCTGACAACTTTGGTCTTTCTTGTTTTCATTAGCCTCAAACAAGAGAAAATCTCAAACTTCAGAAGTAATTGGGGAAATAAATTATGATGTTGCTGGCAGAAAGACTGCCAGATAAGAAGGGAGCAAATGGCAAGGTAATTGTAACGATGTAGAGTGGGCGTATTTGTGTAGTTGGTGAGGACGGACTGGGGTGGTGTTTAGAACAGATGGCTGAGGAATTTTGGAGAATGTATCCCATATGTAGGAGCCAGCAAAGCAGCTGGAAGGATGGAGAGCAACATAATCTCTAGCTGTATGAAGTGTCTGTGGCATATGCGGTAGTAAGAGGGGTGGATAATATATGAAGGAATGCAATTACTTACATTGGTATTTTTGTGTCTGGGGCTGTCATGGCTGTTTTTCCTATGTGCAGCTGACTGCATTGCCTCCTGGGCTATTACTTGCTGACCCCGTGCATGTGTCTTTCCCAGTTGGTCTAGCTCTAAATCTGTGCCTGTCCTTCATGAATACAGAAGGCATAGGTACTAAGCAAAGGTGATGGCAAACGTAAAGCAGAGAGTGACGATGGCTTCAAGTGTATGGACAGTAAGAACTCTGTGCTCTTGGACCTTGGGTTTTGCCTGTTCGGACTTACAAATAAGCTTTCACAACACTGAGCAGCTCTTCTGGAGAGAACATTTTACATTTGTAACTGCAGAAGCTGCTGCGTTAACCAAATATACAATGAGGTTAGAAGGTCTAAACAGAGCTCAGGATCTCAGTAAAGCCGATAAATTTAAAGTGTATTTTTTATGCTTTTGGACAAATAAACCAAACAGTAAGCTGTAATTATTATGGAATCATCAAAGCTAGCATTTCTGGTATTCTAAGATGTGCTGTTTAAATAGCACATTTTGTCATTAAAAATTATTATCTTGGGGAGGGTGAAACAGTGAATTCATTTGCAACTAGTGCTGCAGATCCATCAGGGAAGCATATATGTTTTTCAATTGTCTGAATTATCATTCTTATCTAAACTGATCTATTGATCATTAATGATCTAGAAACCCATAGGGCATGACAGACAAGTAAGAAAAATCCAATAAGCTCTACACCATTACAGAATACGAAGAAGTTAGGATGCTACTGTTGTACCCTTATAGCATGCTGAGAAACACTGCATGAATTAGTAAACAGGATCTTTTGGATGCCACAGGCTGACCTTCAGTTCTGTTAGCATATACAGAGATCTATTGAATACAGCCTTTCATTCAAAGAGTACATATTTTCAGGTAGTATATTAAAATTAAAATGATATTTACAATGATACTAATGGAGTATATAACACCTACAAACTTACTAATCATTATTTAGTACCTTATGAATGTCATTAATTAACATGAACACAGCATTCCCTATACTATTTTTTTTTTTAAGAAAATCAAGTATTTTTAACAACTGGGCATGTTCACTTATGCGAAATAAAGACATTGCCAATAAAGACGAGACTGAATGCCAGAGTTATCTTCCTTGCCTTGCTGAGTTAAAATCCTGGTGGATTAAAATCCCTTACTATGAGACAGTGAATGGAATGAGAAAAGCCTCATTTGACCCTTCCATCACATGTCACCAAAGATCATAATTTTATTATTGGCTTTCAGACATTTAGGCATGCTTAGTTGTTTATTAAGAAGAAAGAAGTGCATTAATAAGAGGGCCTCTTAGATTTTACCTGAAAAAAGGTCTGAATTTATATCATACGTTTTAATATCAAGAAGGATTGCTGATCAAGGCTATCTGGGGCTAGTCACTTGAGGCCTGATTCAGACAAAGTGTCTTATCCACTATCCTGTGTCTAACCAGTAATTTTAATGTGTTTTGTATCAAGCAAATAGTCTCTTAAATATGTCCTAATTACAGAGCTATGCTGAAAAATCCTACCTCTTCCACCAGGAAATGCCACTTGGATTAAACCACTTTTTAAATGAAAGCATAATGTTTTTGATCTAATTTCCACTCTTCCTTAGCAAATGCATTTGTCTAAAATGTTTTTCTTTGTAGAAGTCAGTAGTACCAAAATTGGTGCATGGTCACAGGGTTTGACAGCTAACATTTCCTGTAGATTTCATCTGCTTTGTAACAACCAGACTTGGAAGCCGAGAGCTCATCAACCCTTTTCCGTATCTAGATGCTTCAGTGCAGCATGGTGAACAGGCTTTTCAGCCATGTTTGGCACTGCAAGCAGCGCAGTGTGTCAGCTCTGACTAGCTGTACCAGGAGTCAAATGTTTTGGTATGGACGCTGCGATGTTCTGTCCTGCCTTTGGTACCTGAGTTAGTTTATCCTCTGATGTAGACAGCCTGGGCTGTGTTTGTCAGAATGGTGGAATGGTAGAATTAACTGTATTCTGCTCTACGGCGTAGAGCATAGTATGTTCTTCCTCTGTTATGAACTAATTTATGTGTGAGAGAAGGAGAGGGAGAAAGATTCCCACCAACAAAAATAAAAGAAAAAAATAATGTTTTGCAGATGACTCAGGGAAGGAGAGAAGTTACTGTTTGTAGGAATAGCTCTGCAGATGTTGGTGAGGTGTCTAATAAACATAGCATGATGTTTTATACACATACATACATACATATACACAGAGAGGGAGAGAAAGAGAGAGAGGAGGGGAGAGAGAGAGAGAGAGATTATCTCATACTGAAATCAGTTAAGTATTGCCCTAGATACCTGTATTTCTATCTTCATGTTTAAAAAGCAGTGGGGTGTTGCAGTGATGAGTAGGAGCTATAGAGGCAGCTACAAGGATTCTAATACTCCTGTTTTACTGCCGTACTGGAATAGTGTGCACTGAGTACAGTACTGTCCATTTCCCAAGGAGCAAATAAGAACAAAACAGAATACTGGATCGCTGCTCATTAAGAGAGCAATCTGTCTAAATCTGAGTGAGGCGTGGGTCTTGTAGAAGAGTAGTATATGTGCATGTAATAAAGATGCATATCATAAGGAATATGCACAGTCTTAATTTTTGTATTTCCTAAATCATTAGTTCTTGGCTACAGTTTGCATATCCTTGAATATTATTTCTATGTATTCAATATATAAATTTTTAATCTCAGTTTAGTAATAGTGTATTCTTTCTTCTTAATAACCACTAACTAATTTTCTTCATTTTGGAGTGATGGTCTTTTTTTATTTTATGGAGGTACATATGTATGTTTGTATACAACATACAGCTGTGTATCTCTTAGGTTACTCATTATTTTATCAAACATAAACAGTGCTTTCAGGATGATATGCCCCAAATAAACTTGCCGGATACCTTTTAAATGAACTGGTAGGAAGACCTGACCCTGTGAATACAAATCAACTCTGTTTTACTAATCTAACCCCATATTAATACAGTCTAGAGTAAGGCAGCTTAAAAAACTTTCAGGAACAAAACACAACAAACAGAAAAAAGGAACAAGTGATGTGGCACAAGAAGCAAGGAATAAGGCTCGATGCCAAGGTGAACATGACAAAGCTCTTGACTGGAGAGAGGAAATGGTTCTGCACAGTAACTGGGAACCTCTAAATAATGAATGAGGAGGATGGAATGAACAAGGAGGAAGGAGAAAAAGGACGAAAGAAGGTTTTGATCTAACAACATCAGGAAACAACACAAGAATCCAGTCTCCCCTGCTTACTTGTAGTAGATATTAAATCAGTTTGGTGTACCTTGTAGTCTTTGATAATGAAGTCCCACACTAGGTGATGCGATGCCTTACTCATTTTGTGTTTTAGGGGATCCTGATAGGCCAGGATAGTAATTCACCCTGCTTATGAGAACTCCTTTGCGCATCTTCTCCAAGAACCAATTGGCAACTGGACCAAAAATGTTCCCTCAGTTGGATGTTCTGGTTGGTAGGTATGCACTCCGTCACCTGGCCAGATTGGTGGGTGATCATGCTAATTAGCTGGTATGCAACACAAGGCTAAGGAGGCCTTTAATTTGATTTTAGATAATAATAAAACATTCTCTTTGATTAATGCAAATGACTAATTCGTTAAGCTGTATCCACTGTTGTATTTTAATGAAAGTGTGGTATATATAGATTTCTGATTCTGGAAAAATATCAAGCATTTGCTTTCTTTATTGTTTCCAGATAAATTAATAACAAGATTATTTTGCTACCTATTTGCTGTTGCTGGAATTAATTTCTATGTGTGGCTTTTACTCAGGCCACTGTATTTCAAGTCAGTTCATCTCATTTTGTCTGATTCTGATGTAACTCAAATTCTTCCCTTTTAGTTCTGTGGTAAATTATTACTGTCTTAGGCAAACATATGTGGTATTTTCATTAATGACCTTTGTGCAAAAATGAAGAGTTTTTAATGAAACCTGCTGTTGGCATGCAGCTGGGAAACACTGTCACTATGCAAGAGACATAATATCATAAAAAGGAACTGAATAACCTTGGGGACAGGCAAAAGATAAAAGAGATGAAATTCAGTAGTTGAGAGAACAGGTTCATGCCCTTACAGACTGTTCGTAAGAACCTTCCCCTATGAGACAGTAGCTGCCACCTAACTAAGTGAAGGTCAGGAGCAACTAAGTTTCAGACACTGTTTCATGTGAAAAAGTGCTTATGGCTTGAACATCACAGTACTTCTCCCAAATCAAAGCTATTGCAAATTTTACAAATTACGTATTTTCCTGTCTTTCCTACTTGCACAGCCCTCCTGGAAACAAAAAGGAAGTGGTAACATCCCTTGTATACGCTCAGTAGCATAAGCTTATGTCACATAGCACAGAAGAAAAGAGAGGCTCAGTTCACTTGCCTGTCCAATTCGGAGATAGAATCTGAATTTGACAGAAGACTATCTTAGCAAGTGGGATCAAGAATATTCTGTTGCAAGTCTTCTGTAGCCTCCAGTTGAAACAGTTTCACTACATACAAAATAACTTAATATTAATTGCAACAGGAACTGGACTTCGGGTCTTACAAATAAATTTTCCAGCCAACCACCAAGCTGTGGAGTCGTTTTCACTCTCTTTCTGGCCCAAAGATTATCAAAGTTTTTGTTTATTTGTTTTTGACAAATAACTACCGGTCTCAGTATTGTACTATCTCAGGCAGATACATACCTCACGAGGTAGGTTTCGTGAAGAAGGGCTTGAACATTTGAAACTGCTAATTTTTTTTCCAGCAGCATTAGGTAGACTAACAAAAGGTGTCTCCTGCCTTGACAAACATTGCTTTCTATTCTTTAGGTGTGAGAAAGTGCAATTTCACAACTGCCTCCTGTGCTACTGCTAAAAGGAACTGTCTAGTTGCTACTGCCCTCCCATATGCTATTTCTATCATTCATGTAGCCCTATGGTGAAACCCAAACAAATAATCAAAACGTTGCCAAGTCAACTGACAAATGATGGTAGCAGAACATGGGAAGGGATGGAGATGTGTAGCAGGTGGGGTGGGACCGCCCCTTAGACTAGCACTGGCCGTATGGGCATGATGAAGCTGTGCCCAGATTGTCCCCCTTCATAATTATGTGCTGGACGGCATAGTGCTATGGTGCTTAAGTCCCTATTTTGAATTCAGCCCCCAGCCTTTGCATAGTCGTTTTAATTTAGAAGGGAAGACCCATGAAAATGTATTTGAGATGTCTGTCATAACAGCAACAGCAGTAACTCATAATCTGTGCTGACAGTAAGTATTGTATCGATCCATGAGGATGGAATCCATGGAACAAAATGCTGCCCAAAAGCTGGCTACTTATCTTCTCTGATTTCTTCCTAAATGTGTGTCATCAGTGGTCCTGTGGTGGCATCTCTCTCTGTGATTATTTTTCACAATTGAAAGGCTTTCTTCCCTTCTCGGGAGATCTCTTGTGCTGTGCAATAGGTCTTAGATTTACTGTTGTTTAAAGTTCCCTAGTGCATTTTTTCCTTTTCAGAAAGTTTCAAAGTAATCCCTCTTTAGTGGTCTTTCACAGTCACTAAAACACTCTGACAGACAATAAAGTAAAGGCAATTCCCAGCTGAGTGTGATATGGCACCATACGGCCATCATCTATGTTTAGCCTGGGTCTTGGAAGGATATGCAACGCTTTACATTGTTAATGAAGGACGTAATGTTTGGGGCAGTGAAATGCTTCCCATTCCTTTTGAAACGAACCTTCATTAGCATTTTTTTTGTTGAAACGGGCAAACTGTCTTGTCCCTGCTGCAGAATAGTAACCTCAGTTATAGTTTTGTTTGCAGCTGTCAGTCATTAGTGACAGATGCTCAGCTGTCCTGAATCCAACATGTTTACTTTGCACTTACAAACTATGATTTTTAAAGGGTCAAACTCCTAATTGCTGAAAAGTGGACTAGGTTTATAAAACCAGTGATAGTAGCTGCAAAACTGGGTCCCTGTTTTAAATCTTTAATTGCTTTTGTCCATGTATTATTTCTGTTTGTGGAGCACTTCTATTCAAGTGTAGTAAAATTCTGGAAATAGGTGTTTGTAATGGAAATTGTGACCTGACTTAAATGTTAGCCTTGCTGACTTTCTACAGAAATAGCAGTACCTTAAAAGGTACTATTATAAATCTGTGTCTATAGAGAAACACAAAAAAGAAAACTCATATACAAGGAATTTACAGGATCTGATACAGGACCAGAACAGCAAGAAACATAAGGAAGAAAGGATTAAAACTCTGCTGTGACAAATCCTGGGAATAACCAAGCAATATTATCACATTAATGTTACTTGGTGTATTTAGATAGTTCTGTTGTCTCTACAGGGCCTTTTTTGCATTTTGTGGCGTGCTGAAGAGCCCAACTTCTGCAGCCGCCCTAGCTTCACTTTTGTGTGCGTGTGATAACCCTGCGGCAATACCTTCTGCCTGCCTGCAGCTGCTTACAGCGGCTTTGAGGGCAGCTCTGCAGGGCGCAGCCGCCCCGGTGCTGCCGGAACCTTCCAGGCAGCCCCAGCGCTCCGGAACCTTCTAGCTGCCCCAGCGCTCCGGAACCTTCCGGCCGCCGGTGCTCCGGAACCTTCTGGGCTGCCCCAGCACTGGGGGCCGTGGGGGCTCACCACACTCTAAGCAAGGCAGCGCTCAGGGAAGGTTGCTGCCTCTTTTGCTCCCAAAAGAAGCAGTCTTGGAAAAAACGTTTGTTTCACATATTGCTGCTTTATTTAGAGCTCCAGAAGGGCCTTTTTAACATGGGAGAGATGGAGCTAAGTGTGGTGGCAGAGGAGGTACAGAGGAGAGAAGGGGCAGCTGTGCGACCTGGTGTAGTTGCTAGTAGGGGGTGAGGATAAAAGCCTTTAATGCTATTTCTAAATGTGAGGGATGGTAAGTTGAACCCTCTTTTTCTCCCTGAACTCATGTAGAGTGTTTTGCTTTTCAGTTTTGATTCTAGTTTTGTGGTCTGGGTTCCTCTGTGTATAATGGGCCTGCAGAAGTATCTACTGTGAGTTTGGGGTTTTTTTCTCTTTTTTTCTCTCCTGGCTGTGGCTGGTCTGTAAGAGCCCTCCAAGCCCAGCAGAAAGCTTCAGCGCGGTCGCTACTGCGTCCAGCCATCGAGGCTCAGCGTTTGCCCGTGGTGGGACTGCGTGAGGGCAGGGGAGCGTGGCGCAGAGGGGGAGCGGGAGGTGCTTGGTGCTTTTGGCCGTTACAGCTTCCCCAGGTACCGCGCCTGCTCGGCCTGCCCTCACCGGGAGCTGCCGGGCCGGACGTTAGCGCCGGTGGGTTACAGCGGCCCCCGGTAAGTGCGCACAACGGCCACAAGATGGCGGCGGCGGGGCCCGGGCAGCGGCGGCCGCGCGCCGCCGGCCCCTGCCCGTCCCGGCGAGGCCGGCGCTGCCTGCCCGCCCGCCCCGCGCTGCCCTCAGGCGGCGCGGCACCTCGCCTCTTCTCTGCTCTCCTGCGCCCGCGCCGCGCCGCCTTTCCGGTGAGTGTAAAGCGGTTGGTGTTAGCTTTTTAAGCTCTGTAAGTCTCGGGACACTTCAAACGTTGTCTCTAAGGCTGTGTAGAGTATAGCCCGTGTTAAACTTGCAATGCGCCCCACAGTATTATAGTGTGTTTTGCATGGAAGCCTGTGAGTCTGGGTTCAGCTCCCATTTTTGATGCCAGCTTGTGTTATGGCCCCAAGCAAGCTTCTTCTGAAGGGATTGACAACATAGGTACTTGGATTTCTGAGAGTAACGAAGAATGCTTGGTCATAGCTTTAAAGCAACACTTTCCAGTGTTGTCCTTTGCTTGATACAAAGACCCGTTAATATCAACACATCTAGGGTGGTTTGGAGAGTGTCTTGAACTTGCCTGATGATATGCTGTAGGAAAAGCGGTTTCTTGGGGAGAAAAGAAATTCCATTAGCTTTTGACTCTTTAACAGGCGTAGAAGAGGCAAAACCTTCCCATTACCCCCCCCCCCCAAAAAAAAAAAAGGTTTTTAACGTGCAAGAGAAGAAACTCTCAGTGAAAAGTTTTGAATAGGTGGTTCAGCCTACCCAGCAAGCCTATGAGAAACTGGGTGAATTCAACCTTTTCCAAGGACACTAAAAATGAAAATTTCCAGCCATATGAGCTTTATTCTTTTCCTTGGCTTCTTTTTCTTAATGCAGCTATAGCTTAAAAAGTAAGTGAATACTTTGCCTTAGTCTTTAGAAGGGATCTCAGTTTCAAATTTAGGGCCCACCAGCACAGTGGGAATGATGTTATGAAATTATTGCACTCAAAAAAAGCAAAAAAAACCCCTCCCCTCAAACAACGCACCACAAATTCAGAGCTGCGTGATGGAGCTGAGGAGGAAGAGGTAAAGAGTTCTTTGAAACCTGGCAGGAGAAACTGGCCTATAGTGAGGCGTTCTTAAAAAAAAAAAAAAAGAAAAAAAAAGAAAAAAAAATCCTTCTGACTATCAGAAAACACTTAAAGCGGCCTTCTGATGTGAGGAAAATGCAAAAAAAAAAAAAAAAAAAAAAAGCAACTGGCTAATGGTGCACAATCCATTTATGAAAGTAACCTGAGTGGCTCTGTTTGAACCAAGTTTTCTATCTGGCCTAGAGGATCTATTCCAATTCTAAGACTTTATTTTAAGAATTATTGCAGTAGCTTGTTTTGAAGTGTTGGGTTTTCAATGATGTCACTATTGGCCATCTGCTATTTTGCTAATTCTAGCTTATATTTGAATAAATCTGTCTTGCATTTGCAAAAGCATGTTCTAGGGCTTGTATGTTCTGTCACTACATGAGCCTCTTGTTTTTATTCATAGATTGTGTGGGTGCTTGGGGATGGGGTGTATCAGCATGCATACAGCTCAGAATTGAGAAGGTTCCTGAGGGCTGTTCCTACCCTTCCCTTTTCCAAATTTAAGAAATATTTCTACCTAGCTCATGTTTTATTATTCTGAAAGGGAATTGAAAGGAGGATCAGTCACAGTAATCTCTGCTTGGTTCTGTGTAGCTTTCAACTATTTGACTTCCAGAAAGAGGATGCTGCTATCATAAACACTTATACTGCTCTAAATAAAAGGATATCCTCAGGGTTTTCTCTCTCTTTTTTTTGTTTTGTTTTATTGTTGTGACGAAATCATCAACTGCATAACTGATGGGCAGATTTCCAAAACGTATTGTTGCTTAGCGAAGTTCACTTTCCAGAGGAATAACAATATGGAACATGTCTTGATTCTGGTTAACCTAGCTGCTGTCAATGGTTGGTTCTCCTATCTATATGTGTTAGGTTACTTGAAGCATTTATTGTATTTTTAGAACTGCACATACAATTCATTTTTTCATGTCGGTTTTCCTGTTACTCTGTGCTATTAGGCTTATGTTCTGATATTTGAACTGGGATTCCAAACTGCACAAAGAGTAGGGATGTTTGGGTCAGAGCCCTTCACTGGCCTGTTATGCCTTGTCCTCTGGGTTCAAGTCCAGGTGACTTCTGTCTTTACCTTTTGGTTCACCTATGCCTCCTCTATCTTAGAAGTGTTTTGTACTACTAGTTATGCTTACCAGAGAGACTGCAGGAAGGACATGCGTTCACTGTGCCACAGGCAGAAGACCTAATCCTGTTTCCAGTCACACAGCTGATGTGCTTTGGTCTGCCTGAGAACAGAATCACACCCATAAGAGAGCCTGAGAAGGATCTGTGTTTACTGTTGCACTAAGTACCAGGTACATTATATGTGAATGCTATTAATACTGGAAAAACAATTTAACAATAAGCTTTATTGTACAATAAAAAACATGAAGTAAAATGAAAAAATGTCTTCATCCTCCCCCTTCACAAACCAAAGCTGACTAGCTGGAGATTTAGAAAATAAGCTGCTATTAGGGAGCTCCTTGAAGAAAAGTGAAATGTGGTACAATTAATAGAGTATATTCAATCTCTGGAAATTATACTGCCTGTTTTCAAGCACAGTAAGCTGTAGTACATCTCTGCTAAGAGAGCACTGAAAACACTTGACTATTAGAGATATACATGATACATCTTGCATATCATGTGTGTACTTCTTGTCTGGCTGTAAGTCTGCTGTTGACTGTTTACTTGCAGAAACAGCCTGCTTCACACCAAAGCAGTACACTTGTGAAGTGAAAAGGTCAAATGTAGCATTATGTATAAGCTAGTACCTGAGGCTGTTGTGTACCTTGCACCCACACCTCTGATGCAGGGAGCTTTGTTTTTGCCTAGCTTGTAGAGAAGTAGCCAAACTCCAGAGCAGTCAGGTCTAGACAGGGCACTGATGGCACGTCCCACAGTAGTGGAGCTGCTCTAAACTACTGCTGCTGTGGCTTCCATCCCTGCTCCTCACCACACAGACTTGCCCTCTCCTATGCGATGGCTCTAGTGCCTGTCTGACTTCGCAGTGAGTCAATTCAGTGAGCCAAACTGTCTGCCAAAAAGCCTAACTGTGCAAAAGAAATGGTTTCCTGCCGTTTAGCTTCTTGAACTCACTCGTTATTGGGTCAGACAGGTGCCAGTGCCAGAAAAAGAGCTGGCATGTATAGTCTGGGGTAGGCAATTTCTGCACTCAGACATGCATGTATTCCCTATATATTGTCCTCTGAACAAGGAATAATCAGACTTTTCAGCGTGGAAAAGAGGTGACTGAGGTTTAATCATCAGTGGAGTGAGGTGGTCTATAGAGAATGCTTGCTCTCTGTCTGCTAATGCAACTGCTAGACATATCAAATAGTGGAAGATTGGGAAGGAAAAACAGAAGCAAGGAGGGAAACTTTTTCTGCATATGTATTGGACTCCTTGCTGCAGAATTTCAGTCAGGGCTTTAGCATACCCAAGCACCACCACTTTGAGTCTGGAACTCTGCAAACCATATACGTGTGGAGACTGGAGGAATACTCTGGAGAAAAATCACTCTATTTTGTGCTTTCTGTATGCTCTTTCAAAGCTATATTGTTCTGATATGTCATTCTGTCTGATGTTCTTCATGTTAAACATTTAGCAGGCTTAGGAAAGGAATTGGTTTCCCTGGAGTTCTACTGCCTTAGTCATAGAACTACCTCTTGTAGTAGGCCAGCTGTAGAAAGGTATCATGTTAGAGGCCCCTCCTTATACCCTGATGTGATTAACACCTTCTAGATTTTAATCCTGTGCAGTGCTGGGTGCATTTTATCTAGAGATAAGTAATCTCAGATTCTCTTGAATTCACATTGTGGATGGATGCTTAGTACCTCATGGTACCTGTTTCTGATTAAAAAAAAAAAAAATCCTTACAGTGTTATGAGGAATGTAGTATTCCAAATGGGATGAAAAGAATCCCATGCCAATGCCCCTTCAGGCATTTAGAATAAAGTATATGGCAAAAGGTGCTACAAAGGAAGCAAGCCTTGGTTTGCAAGAAAAAAATGGATTCAGTCTGTTTGTTTTCTTTCCCAGGACTGTCTTCCTCAATTTTCTGAGGGTTTCTAAACTGCTTCAGATAGTATGTAACATGGTGCCTGTGCTTTGTATGTGGATGCACATACAGGCATGTATGTGACCTCTGTGGGTGGTGAGGCATGGCATAAAGTAATATCAAAACACCTTTCTTTCTCCTCCCCCCCCCTTTTTTTTTGAGATGTACTTCCTCAGACCTGATTAGACTAGTGATCAAAACGCAAAAGCTGCTAACCTCTCTCCCTTCTGAAGAGAAGGGAGTAGCAAACTTTGAGAGAGAAATGAAGAGTAAATATGTAATGAGAAGAGCAGCCTGCTAAACACTGCTAAATTATGCTCTTTGGCAAGGTGATTTCTGTAGGTGTTAACCTTTCAGAAGCTATTTTGAAAGAAGCCAGCATTTTGGTTAGCAAATGCTTGGAGTACAAGTTACCTGCAGTCAGCAGCAGGTTTGCAGTGTCAAGCTACCATAGAGAGGAACAAAGAATTCAGTGCTATTTATATTCTTTCTCATTTGTGAATTTCAAAGTGCCTTGTGTCATCCAAGTGTTGCCAGGTGTTGAATATTTTCAGCTGCTGCTGATATCACTAGGACATGAGGTCAATTAGGATATAATGAGATGCCAAGCAGCTCACAAGGTCAATCCTACTCTGACTCTTCAGAAGGGCTTTCACTGGAGCACACAAGTGTTACTTTCTTCCTCATTTTCTCTCATATTTTTTAATAAAGGCTACTATCTAAGCAGAGAAAATCTGTACAGGTAAGCAAAGGAGAATGCTAACAATAACTACTGTTTAATAACAATTGTTATGGGTGCCTCTGTATTCTGAAACTTGGAAGCCTTGCAAAACTTACCCAAAGCAATGCAATAACTGCTACCAACACAGAACCTAATAACAAGGCAAAGTATGAAGCTGTGTTTAGTCTGGTTAACAAAAACTATCATGAGGTGCAGAAAAACATCTGCAACTGCATCAATTCTTGAGGAAAAAAGTGGATAACTGTGGTGATAGGGTAGATAATCCATTAAAGAAGAACTAACATATCTTTGGGGATCTTTTTAGGAAGAGATGCAGGGAAGCTTTTTTTCATGGGAGGAAACTGCAGTTATCTCAAAGCACAGAGAACATTGTGGTTAGAAAACTTGCCTCTTAAAGCAAGCACTTCTTGGGGGGGGGGGGGGAGACCTTTTCTATGGTATGTGTTGCTTTAAGAATTGTTGGGTTTTTTTTAATCCCCTGGATGCTTTTTTACTTGCTTTTCATGTACTCTTATCTACTGTGACATGCAATTACACATCCTCCTAGGTCTCCTTAATAGGGTCAGGTAACTTTAACTGAGCTTCAGAATAGGAATTGCTTTGCTTTGTCCTAGCTTTAATAGTGATTTCTCTGCTTGAAAATTCCACCTAGGTAATGGTGAAAACACTTCTTGTAGCTGTTTTCAGGAAGCAGCTTATGAGCATGTCCAGCATTTCTGGGAAATGGTGTGGACATAGAGTCAGTGTACATCAGGGCAGGGAAACTGGCTTCTGGTGCTACAGACTCCTTTGTACATCTTGCCATTGTGCCTCTCAATAGGTTTGCTGAGGTAAAATTTCTTTCCCTCAAAAAGAAAAAGTATCCTGTTTTGCAGAACCAATAACTTATCTCTAAACAGCCAGAGGTTTTGCTTCCTCCTGAAACTGATCAGAATTGTCACTGGAAGTCTTTCCAGATACTGTTTTTTTCCCTGGAAGAGCGCTAGCATCCATGTATTTACCAGAAGTCAGGGTTTTCTGCCAGGGGTACCTCAGGGCTGATGCTGAGGTAGCATTGTGGCTGATGAGGATTAGCTAAGATGGTACAACCTAGGGACAGAAGTGAGGCAGACCAGAGAAACTGATATAAGCTGTATAACTAGCCTGACACACAAAATGGGGCACTTGTGTACTTACTGTTTGTTTATATAGCCAAATGTTCTCTCCTTTGTAGCCCAGCTCACAGAGATTGATGGCATCTGCCACCAACAAAGTACTTGTTCAGTACTTTAAAGCAGAATGTTCTTGTACCTTAACATTTACACTTGACTGAAGTCATGACTCTTCGTTACTTTTTGTGTAATTTACTCTGCATGATTTGTTGTAATGAAGATAACTAATACAGGTTTGAGTATCATACATCTGTGATAAAACTTGTTTATCTTCATTGGATCTCTGTCTGTCCTCTTGTGAATTCAGAGAAGTGAAAGTGTAAACAGCAGAGCAGGAGGAGGATGTTTGGGAAAACATTTTTTCCTCACTGCTCCAATAATAGTTATTTTGGCTGTCAAAGACACCAAGAAATGTGTTAATTGATAGTGTCCAAATGGCAGACTGATACAAAGTCAAAATTTTTTTATAGTGAATTTTTGTTTGAAAATGGCAGTGAAAGGTTTGTCCTTTTGTTGCTGCTGTTCTTACAAACTCAAAGCAATCTTGTTTCAACTGAAGTGTCAAGTTCTAGCTTTGTTGTGGTTGAAGGTTTTCCTTATAGTACGCATCATTATAGAGTGAGAACTGCTTGGATGAGGCTTTTGAGGGTTGTTTGTTTTTTTTAATACATTTTCCTTTTAGCTCTCTGGTAAGCATTTGAAATAAATAGGAACAATCAAAACCATAGACAGTAATAGCCAGAATCTCCACTAATGTAAAGCTAAATTGATGTTAGTGAACATTTTCTGATTGATGGATCACTTACGACTTCCATCACCTGACAGACTGGCCAAGAAACCTCTTGTCATTCTGAATAAAAGTCACCTTCTTTCCTTTTTCAATTTTCACTGCTCTGCCACTTCTAAGAAGCTGACCAAATCCCTTATTTTCCTATACAAAGTTACTTACTTTTACTCAAAATGCAGCTATTTTACTATTTTAATAGTGAAGCTGGCATTTGATAGTCTGGGTAAGGCTCAGCTGGAGTATTCTAACTCGATAGGTGGAACTTTATTTTGTTAGTCATATAAAGCTGTTTGTAAGATAGTATGTTGTGTACTCTTGCTTGCTGAGGGCTTAATTTTAAGAGCATCCTTCAGGTTGCTAAGCCTTATTACTATGGTATGTTGTTGTTACTACTCACAAGTATGTGGATGATAGGCTACATTGGGGGAGGGAGGAAGCTTCCTAAATCTAAGCTCTTTGCTCTGTATTTAGGCACCTAAAGAAGTCACCTATTTCACAAAAGTTCAAAGCACTTGGCAGCTGTCACTGGCAGATTCTGTGCATTTATCGCTTGTGGAAAATCTTGTCGATTATTTTTTGCCTGCGCGTGGGTTTAATATCCAAGCTTTTAAAAAGAAAATATAGATATGAACGCCTACTGAAAGAGAATCTTGTGACTTGCAAAGAAGTTGGAATGTGTTATTTTTAATCTTTTTGTCTGTATATTTTATTTCTGGCTTTGACCTTTCCCATGGTTCTTCGTATCTTAGGACACCTTCAAGTATTGAATTTTAACTATGAATTTGGATTTTATATACCTGCCCTGTGGATCAAAATAAATGAAGTGCTGTAGAGAGACATTTACTGGGAGGGTAATTTTTTCCTTTTAGAACTTCACTTCATAAATGTTAAACCTTGATATAGTAGGCTCGTACAACATCAGTTCATTTGTCCGCGTCAGTAGTCGTTGTTACTGTGGGCTTTAAATCTGTCTTCACGGCATTAGTTATGTGATGTATTTTAAAGGATTTATGCTTTTCACTAGATTAGCAAATAAACTGCCTGTAATGCCTAGAGCCACGCTCTGCAAACATTTGCAAGTTTGAGTGAGTATTTGTGTAAGTAGCTGTAAGTGCGAAGCTACAGATGTGGCTCAGACTTTACAGGATAGAGAGGTGATTCTCGTATCAAAAATCTTGAAGCAGTTTTTAGTAATGCAAGCAGTAACACATGCAAGTTCACTTGTTAAAGAAAAAGAAATCTGTATTTGACAACCCCCCACCCCCACCCCTTGGAACAGGCAGCTTTGGCTCTTCCAAGGGCAGGTAACTTAAAATATGCTAGGAATGCTGTCAGTGTCCTCAATCAGCATGGTAAAAAAAATTGTTTTTTTTTTTTTTTTTTTTTTTTTATACTCTGTGTATGCTTACTCTTAAATCCACAGGCATTATTATAATAAACGTATATAAGCGTTCTTAAAATTAATTCCATTATAGGTGCATGTGTGTTTTACATAGCCAGTGCTAACTGTTTGGGTAACAGTTTCAGTTGCAGTTGTGTTTATACCTTTGTGTCATCTAATCTTTCTATATAAAGAATACACCCGCTATTTTTCTCCTCAATTTCTGCAACTATCTAACAGTAATAAAAATGGGGTGAATGTTCAGGTCCTTAGCCCTTGACTTCAGCCAAACCACAGCATAAAACTTTTAAAATCTTCAGAACTTTGAGTCTGTCTTTGGCAGCTGAGAATACACTGACTTGTTTCCCCCAAATAGCTGCGTGGCTTCCCCTTTCCACTATCGAGCAGTGAAATGTGCAAGTTTTGTGACTGGCCATTCTTTTTTGGTGCCATCTCCTTTGAAGATGGACATGCTTTTATAATTAAGAGACTGCACATACCCGTGAAATAGCAGAAAATGGGCATACTGATCAAGTTCTGCAAGTCATGAGGCAGAAGTGTCAAACACTACAATTTGGAATAGACCAAGATCATCTCTGGAAGAGGGCTAATTTTAGTATTCTGCTAGGAAAATCACTTAGCAGAGAAGTTGCCCAAACTTGCAGAGAGAGAATACCATGCTGCCACTGTCATTAAGCTAGTACATGTGGTATTGGGATAGAAGCACACCCTTCAGGCACTTGAAATCTGGCATGAAATACAGAGGCA
The DNA here is from genome assembly GCF_036370855.1 of Dromaius novaehollandiae. Taxonomy (NCBI): domain Eukaryota; kingdom Metazoa; phylum Chordata; class Aves; order Casuariiformes; family Dromaiidae; genus Dromaius; species Dromaius novaehollandiae. The sequence goes on from NC_088102.1 coordinate 60,370,486, forward strand.
GAGATTGCAGAAAAGGAGCAGTGCTTCTCTTGCAAGAGTAGATGGTGGTGCAAAGTGGAGGGAAGCAGGGAAATTTCCAGGACAGAAGGTGTCTACAGATTTTTAACCCCCAGCACTGGTAATAAACGCCAAGCAGAAAGGATTTCTAGGAGATTCCCTGTAAGGGGTTTTTGCTATTGCTAAAGTTTTCAGTAACCTAACCACCACCTGTGCTAGTGCTGCTGATAATGACTGCCATGAGGCGTATAGTCTTTGGGCCTTAAAGGAAGGAACCCCCTCATTCAGTCTGGTTGACAATACAGATGTGATCAGTTCCTCCACTGGCTCAGGAGGTAAATATCTTTGAGCCCAAATATTCTTGTAAGCATGCCATCTACTCGGTCTCATGAGGTTGGACATAGAGATGATATTGGTTGTGTTCAAAGGAGGGCAGAAGTTGCTCTCCACTGTTTCTTCTGGCAGCAAATCAGTGATATGCTGTCCTTCCCAACACTCTAAACTGGCACTTATACATCCTGTTCTTATCTTTTTAATGAGGAGGTATTTTCATTCCTGCAACCAAATGAATTTAAATAATTACGAGAGCTTACTGGGCAGATGGCCAAAGCTCAGGGCTAGAAAAATCAAATCGTTTATGGAATTTTTTTTCCTTACTCAACCCAGTTGAACCACCTACTGATGCAAAACTTGGAGGTCACAAGTTGTCTTAAAACTGAACGTGAGGGTATTTAAGATAAGTCTCGTCAGGTTGGCTTGGATTCATGTAGAACTTCACTGTATTCCTTTAATCCAGCTAAGCTTGCCTTTCTGTGGCGTTTTTGTCAATGTCTGAACTATCTGACTGCAGAAAATTTGCAGAAGGATTGTACAGTGAGTTGTCAGCTAATTCAAAGAAGAAGCTTCCTGGCTTCTTGATAGCATTCAAGCACTCTCTGTCAGGATGTGGGGTACATCTTTTGCTTGCTTTTTGAAGCATTTCTCTTATTGGGATCTGTAGAGGGAGTTCTCAGAATTCTGAGATGTTTAGCAGAATAAATACCAAATCCTGGAGAAAGAGGACTACAGAATCTTATATACAACTGTTACTCCTTGCTCCTGGGATCCTAAAGAATGCAGATTAGCTACCTGCAGTAGGATCCATTTCACTGCATGTCTGAAGGAAGAACATCTGTCTGACAGTAACAGTGGTTCTCAAGACACTCAAGTCATGTGCCTCCATTGTCCCTGCCTGAAGATCTCTGCAGCCAGAAGCTAATTTCCAGCTGAAGCAGTGAATTATCAAGTGATCTGATGTGACTGAATCAGTGATACCAAGGTTGCCCCAACTCTTAGACTGTTGATGCTAGCACAAGGAGGAGCAGAGGTTGGGGGCTGTGTGTTGACCTGAAAGTAGAGTGCATGCTTGTTCTGACTTGACTTGCTTATTCTGTCACAGCTATGGTTTTAATGCTTCCTTTAGTACGGCTCTGTTCTTGCACATGTGTGCATCAGCATAATTCTAGCTTGTTCTCTTTCCATTCTTGTAATTATTTTTCAGGAGGTTATTAATTAAAAAAGATCTGAAAGGAAAACACACGCTTGCTAGGTGAAGACAAATTATTCAAATGCCAGGAGAGAGCCTCCTCCGTATGTACTGTAATGAAAGCAAAGAATCCTAAAATAGACTTCTGTGACTTGCATAGTAATTGAAATACAGTTTACTAGGAAGACAGCAACAGTGTAACTAAGGAACCTCCCCTGAATATGCCTCTGGATGAAGAAATGCTATATCAAGGAAGTGCCTCAGCTGCTTGAAGAGAATAACCTGCATCACTCAGAGGAAGCACTCTTGAGAGTGCACCATCTTCAGAGATCAGGTGGACTTAATCTGTGAGTGAGAGGAAAAAACAGCCTTCAGTACCTTGAGAATGTGATATTTATCTCATTTAATATCTACTGAAAAAAATGTATCTGATATTAAAAGGGTGCTGAGTCTGGCACTAAATAATGGAGAAGTTCTTTGGGTTTCCATCTTCATTTTATGTAAAACCATCAATGGAATGCTGTTGTCTTGCTTGTCAAAGTGTAATTGTCTTTTAATTATTGGCTACTGAGTAGTCTTTTCATCACGCTTGCTGTTTTCAAAGGCAAAATCCTTTCATGAGACTTTTCCAGGATGCTGTAAAAATCCTGGGGGAAGTGAAACTTTTACTCTCTTAAACTGTTAATATATTTTAGGTACATCTTAGGTCCACAACAAATGTAGTTCATTCATTGCCTGTTGCCTAAAAATGCATGCAGGTACATGTATAGACTTGAGTCATCGCCGTGTCATAGTACCAAAAATGGAGGTCTCTAAGCAGATTAATTTGGGGGGTGGGGAGGGGAAGTAGGTGGGGGGAGCCCATGTTTCCCACTTTTGGAAACTTCCATGTTGTCCATATTTTTTCTTTGGAAACTTCAGCAATGAAAATTCCATTGAAGGTCTTGACAGTTAGGATTAGATTCCATTTGATTCATATACACAAAATCCTGGAATGAAGGGGAAATCATACTTTTCTATTCCATTATTGTGGATAAGGACGTATTTCAGAGGGTTTTTCCTCTATTGAAATTTGCAGAGGAAATGTCAGTTCTTTGCTAAAAATCTTGATAAGCTGACAACACTAGCCAGTGAAATCCTTGAATTCTCTTAATGAGAACTTAGTTGACAAAGAACAAACATTCCACATGATGATCAGTGCTGTGAGAAGTCATTCACCATTACCAGGCGTTTGCGTCTACTAAATCTAGATCCGACTGCAACTATTGCCATAAACTTCAAGCTCTAGGAGGTTGGGAACCCAAGACTTTCAGAGGAATTTTTTTCTGGAAAATACTTGTCTTCTCTTATGAGAGGATTTTTAGACCATAATGTTGAGGTTAGGCGTAGTTCCATTAAAAGCAATTGATTCTACTGGGAAAATTTAAAATGTATATGTGGCACCTTGAGCAATTTATAAAGTTTTCTTTTTGGAAATTATTATTAAATAATAATGTTATCGCTGACTGTTTGGAATTCAGTTTTGTTAACTAGGCCTGCCTGTCTTGTTTGTGATATTCAGTCACATTTCATCTGCCTCTCAGTATGTTCAAGTGAACTCAGGTAGTTTTGGTTTGTTCTTTGTCTGTCTAGGACTATACGTGCAAGGGAGAAAAGCCAACATCTGTAAAATTGAAAAATATGTTGAAAGACAGAGTGCCTTTCAGGAGCTCATTTTAAAACGTGGCAAAGGACTCATCGAACTTCTGTTAAACTATGGCACCTGAAAATGCTTCCTTTGTTGTAGGCTGAAAACATAAATCAGCATGTCTCTGCTGGATCTGAGGTAGAGCCAATACACTGTAATGGGTAAACCTTTCTTGTATGCTCTGGATACAGCAACACTTAAATTATTGAAGTGAACATGAATGCATGTGCATGCACGCTGCACATGCAATAACCTGAATCTGTGCTGGTGCCTTCTCCTAACAGACTATATGGGTGTGTGATGAGCATACATACATTAGCTGGAGCTACTGACTACTAACTGAAATCTTCCCCTGCACAACAGGAGATTTCATCTTGTTGAGAGAAAACTAGGAGAAATTCTTTTGCAATTTTCCCTGGTGTTATTATGGGTCATTTTCATATCACAGTGATTCCCCAGAATGGAGAAAAGGGCAGTGTAATTTTTTCTGTGGTGAACTTGAGATTCTTGTTAACAGTCTTCTAAGTTGTTTTGCCTATGATGCATGTCAAACAGAACTCTGTAGCAAAGGGGGGGGTGTCTTAAAATCAATATTGAGAGAATTCTAATTTGAGAGAAATTTGAGTGGCATATTCATTCTGTTATTTCTTTTTAATGTGAAGGGCAGAATTTGTTGTAAGTGAAGTCAGCTCAGTTGAACAAACTGCCAGTTTGTCAGTTAGGGTCAGTTTTTACTGTGTGCACAAAACTAGTTCCAGGAACAAAGAACTGGATATTCCTTATCCTTTGGACCTGTTTTACAGTGTACCTGGGCACTGGAAATGCAAGATATCCTTCATGACAAAGAGAGAGAGAAATGGGTACTTTGTATTCTTGCCTGAATATGTAGAATAACAAATATGGTGAAAGCTAGAAGAAGCTGCTCTTAATTTTATAAGCAACTTTTATGTAGTTACATGTTTTTCCTGTTCTCATTCCTTTCAGGTTTTGTAAATCCTCTTTTTGTTTGAGAGGGAGTAATAACCACAGAAGGCATACTATAGGGTCACAAAAGAAATACACTACACTAAAAGGAAAGAGAATCATGGTTTCAATCTATAACCTTGTACACTTACTCTGGAAGAGGGCATTCTATTAAAAATAGCTTCATGGTGCTTCTAAACAGTCTCAGGTGTAATGGTATTGCAGTTCTGTAACTGACAGACAATCCTGTTAGTCTGAAGGAAGAAAACTTTCTGTTTTCAGCTACAACTAGGAGAGAAAAGAAGCAATGTTTACAGCCAGTGGACATGGACTTACTGTTCACATGTGGTTAGTGGAAACTGACCTCCAAGAAAGACAGTGATGTAAGCTGAAGGCTTTTCATGTAACCAATGAAGGACAAACATGTAGCCTTGGATTCCTGAATACCACTTTTGCAGTATAGTGATTACAGGATGACTTTCTTCACCCTCCTTTGGAGCTGTCTCTTAATTATGTTTTGGGGGGGAAAAAAAAACGTATTTTGAATAGACTTAGTAAAATTGACTGCCCAGTAAGTTTCTTGTATAAATGAGCTCTGCTTCAGTTAATATCAGAGAAAAACAGTGTAAATATATATCCACTAATTTAGTCTTGCCAAATCTTTCGCATTACAACCCAACCAGCTTCAACCAGTTAATGAAATTATTGGTCTCTGATGCAAAATTCATTGTGTTAGCCCAGTGGAAAGAAAGCAGTCTAATGAAATGTTCGGCAAAGCCCAGTGGCAGTGATGTGTGAATTAGTGGTGTTAAGCCTCCTTTAGCCTCCATCTGTGTTCTCTTTCAACTATGCTAGATATTTATCTAGCAGGAAGAAAAGGATGCAGTTTTTGGCAATGGCAAGTAGCAAAATTTCAGTAGAGGTTCTGGATTTCAACTGCCAATACCACTTACAAATTTGAAGAAGGCATTCATGGCAACTTTAGGGGTTCTTTATTTCATGAATAAAAGTAGACAGATAACTGCAGTTGCAGGGTTTGGAATGTTTTGGGTTTTTTTATTTACCCCCAACTAGTATTAGGCATAGTAATTGCTAGGTAGGTTTTATCTGATTTAGCTGCCTAACTGGAACTCATTACAAATCTTAGAACATTGGGGGAATGCTTAAAGAGGGAGGGTAGAGGGGGGGAAGGGATGAGGGGAAGGAGAGCGACAAGGAGACACAAGGATTTTAAGGAAAATAGTCTGCTTTTTGAAGAGAACACCAGAACCTGAAAACAGAAACCTGAAGGACAATTATTTTGCCTGTTGTAAAATTTAGATGAAGTTTTATGTGTCAGAACTCTCTCCTCTATAAAGAATTACTTACAACATTTAATAATGCTAGCATACCATATATTAAGCCTGTTTGGAATATCATTCCCATAATAACTGGGTTATAATCAAAAATTTATTTAGGAAACAATCTAAATCACTGTTTCTCACATATGGGAGGCTTTCAAGCCTACTGTGGTGGGTGATGGAAAACTTTTATGCTATCATTAGATCAAAGAAACCAAAAAGCCCCTCAGAACCCAGGGAGATGTTCCTTTTCTGTAAGGTAGCATTTCTGTGGAAGTTCTGGCTGGGGCTGGATCATGGAGCTAAGACCATTCTTTCCTGTTGTTCTTAATGCACAGTCTCAGAATAGTGCTTATGAGTATGTCAGGATACTGGATGGTATCACTGTTCTGAAATTCTTACGATCTCTGCCATTTGGGATGATTCTGCTGCTCCCCCGGCTCCCCAGACCCAAAGCTCACAAACAGGGGAAAAAAATCCACTGGTTTAAGATGCACAGTCCAATAAGGTTAACAGAGCTGTGTCAGCATATGTAATGGCTGAAGAGCTTTACCCTCGCTTTCTGCTCTTCCAGAACTTCTTGAATTCTATCCACCTAGTGGCATTGATGGATGTTACTTATTAACATACTGAAAATTCTGTTCATGCCAATATGATGGATTTGCCAAGAGCAATAGCAGTTGCGGCTAGTAGGGTTTTCCTGATATGCCATGATCATCATCATAAAATAACTCAAAAAAAAAAAAAAAAAAAGAAAAAACCCACCACAGCTGTAGAGCCCCCTCCCCCCCGCCTTGTTTCCCATCCAGAGCGGTCAAGGCAAGACCCTTCCAGCTCTGTCCAAACAGTTACATTCACTAGAGGATTCCACAGAAGTTCAAAGAAATTAATATTCTGGTCCTCTGAATATTCCAGTTTTGGCTAAATGTTGACATGATGGGCACCTGCATGGCCCATAACAGGATCTTCTCCACTCCCTGATCTCCACCTTTGTCTCTCCCAGACAGTTGTAGCTAGTGAATCTCAATTAATCTCCCATTTGTTAACAAAATTTGTTAACAAAAGTGGGAATTTTTTTAAAAAATGAGAATCTTGATCTAGAAAGTCCTGATCTTTTTCCATGAGCATTCTTTATACTTCTATTAATACTTTGGTTTTCTTTGCTGTTGCACGTAGACCTCAGTAAAGCCTTCCTCTGTGGTAGGGATAAATTTTTACTTGGCATTTCCTGAGCAAGGCTCAATTTAATAATATTTTCCTACTGCAGCATCAAACCTCAGTGCTCCCTAAATTCCTGTCTAAAATCTGGAGAAGCTTTTCACTTTTCCTTTTTTGTTTCTCCTAGTTACAAGCTCCCTGTTAAGGAGGTCTTATTCTTGTGACCTGATGTCTGCGTAATGCTCCTTCTCTAACTGGAGTCAGTAGCAGAACTGGTAAATTGAGCTGTATGAGCCTCTGCTGGTTGAGGGAGGAGAATCTGCTTTGTTGATCAAGATGGTGAGCAGGATCATTAATCTTTCTGTGAGAGATTAGAGAAGGACAGACTGATACATGAACTGGGGATGGTTATACCTTAGTCATCTGACCCAGATGCATTGCTTGGGAACCACTAAGAGGGAACAGGTAGGGGACAACCAATGTTTTCTTTAGCTGTAGACTCTCCTCTCTAATGTGACCTCCTCTGTTGGTTGTTACTAGCTGTATTGCTGTAAGGGAATTCATAATTCAGCTTCTTATTCAATTAGCAAAATGGAAATAAACTTTATTTAATCTAACTGAACAAAATGTACAGAACAATACCACAGAACAAAATGTAGCCAGCTTTATAATGTTCTCCAATGCGCATACAGTGCAAGAACTTTATATCCTAACTGATATGAAAGATGTTCCCTTTCTGGTTCATGAAGATGGATGTGAATTATGTAGCATTTTATGTCTGGATTGAGACATTCAAGATGGCTTGAAGGTTGAAAGTAAATGTTTCAGTTATTTTCTAAAAGCTTAGGTTTCTCAGACACATCTTAATTTAAATACACACACACACACACACACACACACACACACACACACACACACACGTCTGGTAAAGACTCAGAAAGTCTTACTAATGTCTTAGGGGATTATGAACCTACTCTTGGATAAGTTTCTCTCTAAGGTAGTCCAGAGGTACTTTTGCTCTTAAAGGATGCATATTTGTTTGCAGTAAACTGATACAGCTTGCTTTTTTTTTTCATTCCAAGAATGCCAAGCAGTTTAGAAGCAATATATCATTAAAAGTACCATTTAATGGAAAATGAACTATAAGTTCACATCGCTTTGATACAATTGACTGGGACATGACTTTTTTTTTGTAGTATTGCCTTTTGTTTGGTTGAAATAAAATGTTTGATTAAAACCAAAGTTTTTAATTACAATTTTTTTTTTAATTAAAACACTTTTTTATCCCCAAAATGTATACTTTCTACGGAAAAGGGTTTGGGGGTGGGGGGGAACCAGTAAACTTGGATTTCAGGCTAAGGCTTTAAAATCAGATTTGAGATTAATGCTATTTCATCTTTGTGAAAATTCTCCCAGGAAAGAAAATAATATTTCTCAATAAGATATTCATTGTATTTGTGCTGTGTGTTGCCTGAAGTTAATAGCTTTAAATAAATAATGTTATTTTAGTCAGATTCGGAGGTGCTCATGCACTCTCGCTCTCAAATAACTGAGCATCTTCTTGTTAACAGTGGACATGAATTAGTTTGAAATATTTTCTGTTCTTATTGCCCAGAGTAATAACATTCTATATTGTGCTTTCTCTATGCAGAGTGATATTTTTGTCTGACAGTGCTAATGATGAAATTTTGATTTCAGTTAGCCAAAATGTAAGCTATTTCATTGCAAATAGCCACGTGTTGGAGGAGACAGAGGATTCTCTTTTTTTCTTGCTTCTGGATTGATCTCTGTTGCCTCATTTAAACAAAACAAAAAATAATGAAGCAGTGTTGGCAGAGTAAAGATTTTCCTAGGCTCTTTTACCCGACATGGAGAACTGGAAAACATGCTTTAATGAAGGAAACTTGCAGCACTTCACTTACTCCTCCTTTGGTGTTTGTTCCAGCTGTTAAGTTACTTTGCTTTAGGAGAAATAACAAAAAATTGTAGGAACTGTGAGTTCTCTGCCTTCTCCAGGAGGACTGGCTCGCTTTGTCCAAAGTTCTCTGAAGGGTCTGGCATTCATACTGCCCTTGAAGATTTAAGGGCACTTATTTCTAAATTCTGGTAAAAAGGCCCTTTCAACAGAACTTTCAAGATGGTAAAGGTATTACAGGATCGTGTCAGTTTGACTTTTCTGGAAAATGCAAAGAACTGAAGTTGCTAGTATCATGGAAGAAATATTGTGTGTCTCATGAGTTTTCTTTTTGCCACAAACTGGCTTTAGAACACGTTACCAACAGGCATCCTATTACAAAACACCAAAGTCACCTTATTGCTGTATGCTGAATGTTTTAAATGCCATCTGATTATCAGAATGAAAGAGAGTGCATTTGCTAACCCTGAATGAAGATGTACTGAGAGAAATGGATAGTAATGAACTTGTATTCAGATTCTGAGTAGGAAAGAAGGGCATGACCAACAAAACCTCGATGCTAATAACTCCCAAGTTATGGCTATCTATTTTTCCTATAATCAAAAAATGACAACTAAAATTATTACTGCTCTTAATAGCTAGCAATGTATTATGCAGCTTTGCATCACTTAATTCTGCAGACATTTTACAGAAATATTATTTGACTTGAGTCATCTTCAGAACATAGCATTTTAATGAAATAATGCTTGGCATGTGATAAATCTATGTGAAAGCTGGTAGATATTGTTTGAGCTGGGGGAAAAGTAACATTCAAGCAATTTTTCTTCAAGTCTCAGCATTTAAAACAAGTAAAATAAGTGAATGTTACCAAAAATAAACAGCAAATTAGATGATTAACTTCTCCAGTGGTCCTTCCCTTCAGAGGGAAGGAAAAAAAAAAAAAAAGTTACAGCTGTATCTTGTCACTGGATGAAGACCTAATACTAAACATATGTTTTTGATTACACCCTATTTTCTCCCTTTCTTACAGTTTAATCTGTTTATCACATCCTTCTTTCCCCATATTCCTCCACCTTTTGTCTGCCTTTGCTGTTTATTTTCTGCTGCAGGAACTTAAAATATGCTTTCTATGGATTGTTTACCATGCAGAATGGTATGTTCATCTTGATTCCATAGCATCTTGTTCCTAAGGGACTTCAGTTGAGGAGAGGAATCCAGATTCAGACAGCGTGGAAGAGCCATCATCAGTTAAGAAGTTATTAGTAGTGACGCTTTACAGTACTTTTCCTTGGTAGTAGTGACACACCAAGACTTGACGCTAAATCTTAGAGCTGAAAAGTGCTTGTTGTTTATGGGCTTTATTTCTGAAGCATTTGCAATGAAACCATTCTAACACTGTAGTGAAAGAAATAGGAGTTTGCTAACGCTGGCCCTGAGGAGAAAGCCTGAGACTGTAGTAGTAGTTTTTAGCCACAGAAATTTGGCTCAAGGCTCAGATGCTATTTTATATACACGCTATAGAGAAGCAAATGCTGCAGCAAATTACACACTTTATAAATTGGGATCTATGGTCTGTATTGCACTTTATCAACAGCTTCACCTCCTGACATGTTCTCATCATCTGTTACAATCAAAATAATAATCAATCATCTGCATAAGCTAGAAGATGCCGTGTCAGTTGGTTAGTCTCTCTTACTCTTAGAATCTGCTGTTGACTTCATATAGCCAAGGGATGTTTGAAGCAGTCGTAAGCTTATTTTTTGTAAGCAGAAACACTGTTTAAGTCATTTAGCCTTAGTGAGTTGTCCGTATCGGGTTTTGTAGTCTGCTCAATAGTTACCACTAACAAAAAGGCTGACAGCAAGACTCAACTTTCAGTCCTGTTTTCTTCACTAACAGATGTTGCATTCTTGGCTGTTAACTGGGAATTGGTTTCTATAATTCCTGTACAAATGACTTGGGAATATCTTGCTCCCACTTTGTCTGTTAGAAACACTGATGGCTTGGACAACTTGCATTCACTAGGGGTCCCTAAATTGTAAAACTACAACAAATTAGAGCATCTTTTAATGAACAGTACATTGAACAGAGGAACTCAGATCCTTAGCTGGTGGAGACTTATGTTCTTTAATGGTTTCAACACATATGTGCTGATTTATTTCAGCCAAAGTTCTTTGCCCTTCTCCCCATTGTGTTGACAAAGGTTGCTGTGATTAGCGTTATTTTGTGGTTGTGGTTAACCTGAGTTCCTGCTGTGAAAATGGCTTTAAACACAACAGTTCTGTCCTATGTTCATTTGTGGTATAATGATGTCTAAATCTGATCATGAAGTGATGTTTAAGATTACTGTAGTTAAATTTGTGTTCTAATGCAGTGTTGTCTGTACGTTTTACACACACTGCAGTGGCCTTAAAACATACGTCAGCTACACTGGTCTACCTGGTGGTAGAACGTTTCGGCTTTGTACTCTTTTAATCTGAATATTTTTTGGTTATGGAAGAAGTCAACAAAACATAATCCTATACAGGAAAGAGTCTAAAGAAATCTATGCCACCAAATTGAGCAATTGAGTAATACTGGAAAACATGTAAGATGTGCTAAGGAGGAGGAGCCGGGTTATAGGTTTTGAAGTTCAGTTATTCTGATTTAAACAGATTTGCACCTTACTCTTAAGCCTCTAATATCTTGTAGCTTTTTTGAAACTCAGCTTAGGTTGGCTAACAAGCTGCAGCAGTCTTTAAAGGGTCTAGGTACCAACTCTGTGGCTGAACAATAATTACTCAAATATCCTCAATGGCTTTGTAATTAATTAGTAGTAGGGCAGGTTCTTAGATTTTAAAAATCTCCATTTAATTCATTAAAGCTATGGAACTTAAGGAACTGAACTGACGGCTCGTTTATGTGAACTATTTGGAAGTAACTCAGAAAATACGACTCTTAAAGATCTCTGAAATTCTTATACCACTTCCTTTTGCTGACTGACACCTTCTAATTCCCTTCCCTGATTAGCATTCTAGAGCTAGTGCATAAGTTTAAACTGAACCGCTTTTGTTCATGAAATTTCTATGATAAAGGCATTCTGCAATTGTTTTCATTCTCAGAACGTGGTGTTTGGTATTTAAATAACAGGAAGGATTACAGTAGTTGCTTGAGCTGTTGCTTTCTGTTCTGGACTCTGTGAGCCAGTAATGTTTTTCTGGAAGTTCTCGGCTGGACAAAAATGAGTTTGGAAGGGACTGTTCCAGGATGTACAAAGCAAACACTGTTAAGAACAGAAAGGTAAACTTCACAGGAAGGCTACACAGGGAAATTCAGCTGCTTGCTTTTTTAGAGGACCTTGTAGTATTGCTGATTGGTAGCAACTTACTCCATGACCAGAAACCCTTTGGGCTGATGCTAGCAGAGGCAAATAGAAATTCGTGTCACTTTCTGTCTTGAGTCTTGTAAAAGCAGGTGATTTTATAAAACAAAAGGATCTTTCTTAACATACAGGCTATTTAAGACCAGCAAAGGAATAAATAGTATTATGTTTTTCTGACATCCAGTAACAGTTTGTCAAAGAACAAAACAGTAAATGTAATGACGTGACTCCTGTTTAGTTTTGAACTTCACTAAAACAGACAATACAAGGAAGGGTGAAGCCATTTGGGGGGGGGGAGGGGAGTACTAACTTGCAGTTCTTCAATGAAAAACTCCTGAGTATTTTTGTAATCTTCCTCTAATTGTAAGATCACTAGAAGAAAAGCTGTGGGTTACTTACAGTGGTAGGTGTCTGTTACAAAATGTGTTTTGGTAGCTTTTATTTGGCCTAAACTGCAGGGGTTTTTTTTGTGTGTGTTATGCTGATAAAAATTCAATCCATACATTGAGCTGTAAATAATGTTACAACTGGCAACAAGTGTAACTCGGGAGGTCCAAAATTAGCTGTATTTGAAGCCAGCTTCCAAACTGGAAATCTTCCTAATTATGTAGTAACATTTTATTTCTACCTGCAGTTCCATCAGCCCACAGAAGCACAACATAGCATCATTCTCCTCAGCTTCAAGTAACTCATAAGCACCTAAACTTACCCAGAGTTTCTGCAACATTCCCAGCCACATGGTAACTTTTCCTCATCCTCTTTGCTTTTGCTCCACCTTTTCACTGATACGTGTTTGATCACGTTTCAATCATGCTTAATCATTTAATCTTAGTGAAAATGGTGCTCCATTCATCATGGTAAGAGTACCAAATTATTTTACTTCATGTTTTTTTTTAAATCAGCTTATAGTTCTTTAAGCTCAAAAACATATGGTAGGTCTATAAAAGTTACTGTTACTTTTTTGCTTCCAGCTTGCTTGAATGTTTTGTTAAATCCCATTGTTAATGCCTGATAAGTTTTGATTATCTTAGTATTGAAAACTTGTTGATCTATATGGACTATTCAGAGATTTGGTTAAGCCCAGGTCCCTCAGGCCACCTTTTATTTATAGCAATAACACTCACTTAATGTTATGCTGTTTTTGTTTTCCAAACCAATGTATGATGGGGCTGGAGTCATTGTTTGATGGAAGATCTCCAAATTGCATAGCAGACTATAGGAAGCCTTTCAGTGGGTAGTTACCTTCTCTTCAGTCAGTGTTCAAAGGCTGTTTGTTCCTTTGGCCTGGTATTTGGGGCTCTGTGCTCCTAATTGTGGCAGATACTGCATATGGAAGAGCTGATTTTCAGGAAGAGTAGGTAGGATGCTTAAATGAAAGTGAATACTAATGCTTTGGTCTAGGTCTAATTCAAGTAAGCATTCAGATTTGTGTTACCATTCTCCAACATGGCAAAGCATGTTGATCTCCTGTGTTGAACTTTTCAAATGTTGCTATCTTGTGTTGAATAGTGATATGCTTTGATTTGGGGCTCCAGAATTGTGATAGATGAAATATTTGCTGTCTGTTCCCAGAGGAATGCTATAGGTTTTAATTAATGATGTTTGTAAAGTGCTTTGTGAGCTGCAGATTCTGAAAATGTAAACTAGGATTTATTTTAACTGATAGAAGCATACTGAAGCCAGTGGTTTTGTGGAAGCCCATTGTGCTGATAATCTAATTGTGAGTGTTCTTCTGGTCTTCCATTGGAAGATGCAAACCTACTCCAGGATGACAAGTAGAAATAAGGGACTGCCTTAAAAATGAACTGTACGGCAATGTTGTAACTCAGTACTTTATTGAACAGTTGTAACATGGAAGGGGTAAGCTTGAATTCTTTCTTTCTTTCTTTCTTATTACTTTTTTAATGCCAAAGGGCATAGAACATATGTATTCCAGTGAGCAAAATGCAAGGAATGTGACTGTTGCACATCAAAAGAGTATGCATGTATGACTCAAATGTGTACCATCTGGAATACAGTTATTTAGTAAGGAAAGAGTCTATTTGGAATTGCACGTGAGATTCTTAAAAATGTTTTTTTTAATGGCTACCAACCTTTCCTTCATTAAAATAAAAAAGTCATGAGTTGCCTGAAGTTATTTATTCCTTGATATATTCTGGCTGAGTTCTAAAATCAGGAGGACCACATGAAGGAGTAAAGGCTGTTTATATATTAATTTCTGAATCACATACTGAATGAGCAAAATCCATCTTCTAGTCTCTCTCTTCTGCCTTCCCCCCCCCCCCCTTTTTTTTTTTTTGGTAGTTTAGTTGCTACTGAAATAACTCTTGGCTCTATGCCATTGCTTCCTTAGCAGGCTTCCTCTTGGCTCACTTAGAGAAGTTTTGTAAGCATTCCTCTCTTTTAAAAGGAAGAGAGTTTTTTGGTAGTATTAATATGCTGCTTACTTTTATTGGACGTTCTTGCAGTACAGACCAGTGTGGCATTCCAGGCCCAATCAAATGAGAATTTCCATCTCATCTCATACTGAGAGAGCTGTTAGAACATCAACTTGGACTGAAACCTTTATTGTCGAGTCAGTTTTCTTTAGAAGAGGCACAAGGGTGTGTGTGTGTGTGTGTTCTTTTTTTAAGGATGTTTTTAATGCAGTGGATCAGAGGAAAGTTTACTGTCAGAGGCAAGTTTACTCCTAGATACCATCAAATCCTAAAAAAAAATTATTTGAAGAATTTTCATCCACTTAAATGAATTTCTAAAGTAGTCTAGATATTTTAATGTAAATTGTTGGTTTGCTTAAGCTGTGGCTGCAGTATCTGATGAAATAATGTGTTATTTTAGAAAATTGTTTTAGCAATCTCAAAGTATAGTATTCACATTTCATCTGAATTACATGCTTGGATGTGAACTTGGCAAAAGAATATCAACAGAGGGTCTTCTGCAGTCTACTCTGTAGCCACTGGTTGAAGGACAGCTAGCCAAGATTGATCTTTATAGGCCTTAGATAATGTTGATTGGGAAAAGGAAGAATTAAAACATTTGTTTTCACTAGTGTTGCACTTTGAGGATGTCTCTCCTACCTGTTGTTAAACCAGTAAACCAGAATCACCTGGATTCCTTATGATTTCTGAATAAGAGATTAGCTGAGCCTACAGAAGTCATCTGTTTGCTCTAACAATCAATTCAGATTAAAAATGACAATTATTTTAGTATTGTGTTCTCTTTGTGGGTTTCGTTTTGAGTTTTCAGTCACTTTTGAGGTTCTGCCCCCTAAACTCAATAATAGTTTATTATCTGAGACTCCGTTGTAAGATTTCTGAATGCCTCAGTGTCCCCATTCCTCTCAAATAAAATGAAGCTTTGAGCCTCTAGAAAGAAAAACATTCCTTATAAGAAGCTTTAAAAACATGTAATCCTTTTTTCCCCCCTTATTCCTGTAGATTTTTCTTCTAAATTCTGTCTAGATAAATAAAAATATTCTCCTTATGAGCAACTGAAGGAAATCACTCTTCATCTATTTACTAAAGTGTTTTGAAATATCAGCAAATGTATGGATAATGATGGTCCAGCTAATGCTGGATTTAATTTTAAATTTAATATTAGTATTTGGACTGCTTCCTACGAGTTTCTTCTCCAAAGGCTTTTGATGGCTGTTGTGCATAAGGAAAGCTCCACTCATGCATCAAAAACTGCTTCAGGCAGAAGGAACAAAGAAAGGGAAGAAATCATTAGTTTTCAAAAAGACTGTCACTAGAAGGGGCTGTTAGAACCTGCACTGTTCATCATATGCAGACATGCTCATAAAAGGGCATAAATAGTAAAGATAACCAAATTATTCATGTAGTTCTAAAGCTAACTGCAAAAGATCACAGAAAGATCGCGTGACACTGAATGACAAGTTGATGAAATAGCAAAATGTGAGGTAGCCTATACCTAGAAAGACATACAAAGTTACACCTAGTTATTACTGGGCTTTTTATTGTTACTGGGAAGAGATCTTTGTGTCTAGTTCTCTGAGAAGGTTAACTTGGGGTTTGGAGGCAGTCAAAAAGCTAACAGTGTTAGGAATTATGAAAGAAGTAACTGAGAACAAGATGTAAAACATGAAATTGTGTATCAAATCTGGGCTGTAAGTCATGTCATCACATCTCAAAAAAAAAAAAGGTTGAAAGTAGAAAAGGGTAAAAATAATGAAAATATGGAATTCCTCTCGTGAGAAGAAGCTTACACATGTGAAACTCAGAGCTGGCTAAGAAGGAATACGATAGGTCTGTAAAAGCACAGATAGAAAGGTGACTAGAAAGTGATGGTTCACTTTTCGGGGGAATATGAGAATGTATGGGTTCAAAAAGGGATTACTTTAATTTGTGAAGTAAAAATGTATCGGTAGCTAGCGCAAACAATTGTTATGGCATCTGGCACAGAAAGTCATTAAGCCACTAAATGTTTTTATGCTTTACCAGGCAAAACATCATAGTATACTTACTCTGTTCTTGTCCCTAAATGTTCAGAGCTCGGCTTGGAGATAGGATGTCACTGTTTGGAAATAAACAGTTGAGGTTGGAAGGGACCTCTGGAGATCAGCTAGTCCAACCCCCCTGCCCAGTCAGGGTCACCTAGGGGAGGTTGCCCAGGAACCCTATCTGTATGTCTTTTCAATATCTCCATGGATGGAGACTCCACAACCTCTCTGGACAACCTGTTTCAGTCACCCTCACAGTAAAGAAGTTTTTTTCTTGGTTTCAGGCAGAGCTTCCTGTTTGTGCCTGTTGCCTCTTGTCTTATCACTGGGCACCACGGAAAACAGCCTGGCCCCATCCTCTTTACACCCTCCCTTCAGATGTTTAAACACATTGATAAGATCTCCCCTGAGCCTTTTCTTTTCCAGGCTAAACAATCCCAGCTCTCTCGGCCTTTCCTTAGGAGAGATGCTGTAGTCTGTTGATCATCTTAGTGGCCTTTCGCTGGACTCACTCCGGTAGCTCTGTATCTCTCTTATCCTGGGCAGTTCAGAACTGGACTCTACTCCAGGTGTGGCGTCTTCATGAGCAGAGGGGAAGGATCACCTCGCTTGACCTAGCGATTAGCATTCTGCCTAATGCCACCCAGGAGGCTTTTGCCCTTCTTTGCCACCAGGGCATGTTGCTGGCTTATGGTCAACTTGTTGTCTGCCAGGGCTCTTAGGTCCTTCTCTGCAGAGCACTTTCCAGCAGTTCAGGCGCTAGCCTTTACTGGTGCATAGAGTTATTCCTGCCTATACAGCTGCATCAGTTTTCAGTTGATGATGTACAAAGATTTGTGTGATGATAATAAAAGATACAAGAAACAGCAATGAGAACTGCATTGAGAAGGTCACCCAAGATTTTTAGATACTGCAAATGATTTGGAGTTTTTTTCTTTTCTTTTTTTTTTCCTCTTTTGAACATAAAAAGATTCAGAGATTGGATGGTCTCCAATCTGTGAAAATCTGGTTCATAAGAATCTCAGGTTTAACACCCCAAAATGGAGGTAGTTAAGGTCACTTCAGACAGGTTGTTTTGTCTGGGGAGGGGGAGTGGGCTTTGAAAAGAGCGGAACATAATGCTTTTCTGGGTAAGTGTAGATGTGTTATTTACAAAGGGCCATATGTTGAATCCCTTACTCATATTAGTGAGTTGATGCACATGATTCACTTCAGATGGATTAAGTGTGAGTTTTGTGGCAAATAAATAATGTAGTGCA
This sequence comes from Dromaius novaehollandiae, assembly GCF_036370855.1. Lineage (NCBI taxonomy): Eukaryota > Metazoa > Chordata > Aves > Casuariiformes > Dromaiidae > Dromaius > Dromaius novaehollandiae. The sequence continues at coordinate 60,388,150 of NC_088102.1, forward strand.
ATCCTGCTGGAAAAAATAAATCAGACCAGTGCATAAAAGTAACTAATAAAACAGCATAGCAGAGATCAATTAACATATCAAATGATTTTAAGTGTTTTGGATGGAAAAACATTTTGGAAGGATAAAAGGATAAGACAAGAGTGGCAAACACTGAGACGAGAAAATGCCATATGGAAACAAAATACAGACATAAATTTTATAGCGACCGTATAAAGGAGAAGACAAACATTTTGTAAGGCATGAATCTGGCAGTGAAGGAGAGGAAGGCATGTACCCATGTATTCCTGTCTCTTGCATATTGCTTTTGTAGGTAAGTTTCAATTAGATACTCCAGTGTTTTGTCTGGCTCTGCCGTGTTTCCTGTACAGCTGGTGTGTTTTCTGATTGCTTGAGCTGCACTGAGATCTCAAGCTGGAAGACAAAAGGGATCCAGTTCAGTTCTTAACCTGAGATAGCACTGAGTCTCACTCTTGTTTATGCATCTTCTGGGTTCTGTTCCGTTTTGTTTTTTTCTCAGTGCTAGGTGAATGATTTTGAAATGATACCTCATGGATACTGGTCATCCAAATGCCACTGACGGCCTATAAGTTGAGTATCACATTACCTTTATTCCTTGAGAGTTTGCAGCATGGCAGTATGGGGTTGAATTTTACTGTACTTGGTACTTTGAGTAGTCCTTGAGCAGTGAAAAATGAGAAGCCCTGTGTGGCCAAAATGAGGTGAAGGTTCATGAAAATGTAACAAAGGGTGATTTGTGTCAAACTGGTAACTAGTGTAAACTTAAAAATAGTTATTTTTAAATGGGGGAGGGGAATGATGACTGGAAATAATGAAAGAGAAAGAGAACAGATGTGGACACCAGAAAGCCAGAAGGAAAGGAAGAGGAGTGGGGAAGAGAAAAAATGCTAGAGGAATAAAGATCATAATAATTCATCCCAACGTAAGAAGAAGGAGATTTTTATTTTTATGTTGTCTTCTTTCATTCTATTTTTCACCTGTTCAGCTTATTTGTTCATATTTTTCTTCCCTGTTTTTTTTTGGTTTTTTTTTTGCATTTAGTTCAGGTTCATTATCTGCAACATCCATTGAACAAATCTCTTGCTCCAAAACCAAGCTTCAGAATCTACAAAGGCATCTCTGCAATACCTTCAATATGTCTGTTTATAATTTATACAAGTTCTGAAATTGGTTTAAATATGATGAGAGAGATAACTAGGGACAATATATACCAAAGTGAATCAGATCACTTCCCTTGGGACTGAACTCATGACCTTTACCTTTAAAATATGGAAACTTCTCTCTGTTCAGGAGTGAAAGTGACAGCTTCACAACTTGAATTGTTGGGAAGAGCTGGTCAGCTGAAGGGGTGGATCCCTATTCAAGAGAAGGATAGTTTTTGCTTCATCACAGTGTCAAAAATATTACCTATTCAGGATAATTCAGACTTACTTTTCTGTTTGGTCATCTATTTGGTCCTCTCTCTCCAGAATGTAAATGTATTATCTTTCCAAAGAAAGATGTGATCATCATGGGAGGGGGGAAGGAATATTGGAAGAAAATCTATTCAAACTAGATAATAACGAAGATTATATCTCCATAAAACATGCAGGATTTCAGCTAAGAATCTGAATAGAATATGGTAGAAATAACGTTAAAAAGTTATGCTTGTCCATTGATTTCTAACAAGACATAAGCAGCCTATTTTTGTAGATGGGATGTAAATAGTGTTGATTAGGATGTGTTTCACTACTGTTTTCTTGAGCTACTTCACTTACTCTTATTTAGTTCTCTTACTACTAAAAATGTTCTAGTCTGCATCAAAAGGCACCAAAAAAGTAGTTCCTAAGCATATCTTTTATTTTTTTCCATCCTTTCCCTTCCTTGAATTGGATTGACAGGTAAGAAAGGCTAGTTCAATGACTTTCTTTAGAGAACACTTTAATGCAAGGTAAGTAGTGGCTATCTTTACTAGGTTATGAGGCAAATATTTTCTCTGCACTGATTGAAATTGTGTCCTATTACGGTACTGGGGGTGGGGGCAATATACATGTTAAGAGATCTTTTTCTGATTTATTTAGAGAGAAACAGAAGTGAAGTAATTTGCCCAGCATGACATGGCAGATCTGTATCAGGGCTGGGATAAAATCAAACACCTAGTTTAATGACCCGCCTAATACATCATGCTGCCTCTGCACTGAGATAGAACTTTCAAAAACACGAGTGTGATTTAAGAGAACAAACCTCATAGATCCTGTGGTCCTTCATATCTTAAGTGCTCAGAAAAAGAGCCATTTAGTTTTCTTATCACCTAATCTGCCTGAGATTCTTGTACCTGGCTATAATAAGAGGCTGGCAGCTTTGCTTTTCTCTTATTGCTCCTTTTCCTGTTTATCTTCTAATTAGACTATAAAAGAGGACTGCTTATGCATTTGTATAGCATCTTGCACAATGGGGTTTCAAATCTGGATTGTGATACTATACAATAAATCAAAATGGCAGAAATAAGTGGCCAGTTTCAAAATAGTGTACACCTGGATACCTCTAACTGTGTAAACTAAAAAGTTCTTTTAAAGAGGGCAGTCCAGAGTTTTATTACCAAAGACATGAAAGGTTTTGTTTGTTTGTTTTTAACTTTTTAAATGTCTTAAAGCATCTGGCGGTTTTGCTCCATAGTTGGATGGAGTTTTAACACTAGCTTGACACTCTGCTGTTGAGGAGTGCAGCATTGGTAATAGGAGAATACAGCTATAAATGAAACTATTGTAAACATGATCAGAAAACTGTTTGGAGCAAAGGGCTAATGAAATATTAATAGGTACTGTAATAAGAAGTTAATCAACTATGTGCCATCATAAGGAACGTGTTGGTCATCTTTTTAGAACATATATGTCACTCATGAATATGCTGACAGTCATTAATAAAAAATACTACTTGTGTTTGTTCATGAAAGCAGTTAGTCATTTGTTAATATTTTTATAAATCTCTGTGGAAAATATAATTTGCTTGGTAGTGAATATTACTCGTCCCTTATTTGGGTAGATTTCAGATCAGTTTTGCTTTAAATTGTGAAGTCTAAGGCCAAATCCTGGATGTTGCCTTAATTGCCAGTGGAGTCAACAAAGATTATAGCAAGTCTAGGTAGCACCATTAAATTTAAGACTTCAGTGATACGCATTTACTGGTCTCTGTTGCTACCAGGTGTGAAGCTGTGACACTGGAGTACAAAGACAGGGAAATAAGTGATGTTATAGGCAAATGTTCATCGTGGACCAAGCAGGATCGTTGACTTACATGATGAAGTTGTATTAGTGTATAGTGTACTGCCTTTTATAAAGCTTGAAATTGTTCATTGACTGCAGTGACTGGTTTGTCCTGCAAGTTTTTCTATGTTGCTAAAAATTTTTTCTCAATAGTAAATGTATATTCTTTTTCACATTCAAATACCTTCAGTCATATTAACTCATATCCAAATGAGTTCTGTCATGCTACCCTTCTTTAGAGTGTCACTGGGGAAATAGTTACAAATTGGCTGAAATAGTAGTTAGTTTTCAGGCTTAGAACCAAGACTGAGGAGGCAGTTTGTTATTTGAGCTTCATTGGCAGAGTTTACTATGTAACTTATTGACACTGGTTTTGCCTGTCTTTGAGTATCCTTAGTTGTTACTAGTTCTGTAGCGTACCAGCTGATGGAAAGGAAGAGGTCAGTTTGGCTTTTGCCAGGACGGTTGTCTGCCTTCCCTCTTGAATACTGTGTCTCATTTGTGATGTAGCTGACTTGTTAAAAAGCAATAACCCCAAACTGTAGGACAAATCATCTATATTTATTCGTATTACAATACTGAAATGTAAATTCAAGGTAGTGCAGGGTTTCAAAGCTCACACATGCATGCTTCAGAACAGTAAATCCTGGTATCTGCTGAGCTTTCTGCACACAAACAGGATGACCTTGTTTAATCTCAGTTATTGGGTATGATTCATGTAGAATAGATTTGTATGTACTGCAAATTCAAAATTACAGTATGACCCACAGCATTAGTTACTGCTTGTTTTCATTGGGTAATAAGTATTTAAAATATTTTTTAGTGTGTTAATTAGCAGCTGCCTTATTATTCCTAATGCTGTTCATGCTAATGTTCATTTTCTGTTTTGAGACTATCAAAAGAAAATGATCTTGTAAAAGTCAGCTATTTGGCGCAAAATCCTTGTTTAATAGGAATGGAAATCGTCTATACAGTATCTTTCTTCAAGTCAGTGGGATATTGAGAGGAATTTGCTTTCTTAGTATTTTTCTAAAAGTGTATGCAAGAGGTGAGGTGAAGAGGAAAGCTGCATGAATATGCTGAACTAAATTGCGAGTTATTAATACTGTCTCCGGTACCGAAGCCGATTCTGGAGAGGGTATCCTCAGTTGTATTGTATTCATGTGGAAGTCAGTGAGGCAGTGGATGGATGTTGGGGGCTGCTGGTGTGGATGTAAGCAACAATTAGCTATTAATGTCATAAACCTGGAGGAGGGGAAGGACACAAACAGGATAAAAGATAAGCATATACTAATAATGCACACAAACAGGATAAAAGACAAGGATATACTAATAGTGGGCAGTTATTGGGTATCTGGAGCTGTGGAACCAATAGCTTCGAGGAGCCAAAGGAATTTCTCTGGTTTCACGCCCACCCAGCCATAAATGGATGAGTTTCTGGTGTATCTTAATGATAGCAGCTGCTCTCTCCAGCCGAGCAGCAGAGCGTTCACCTAAGCAGCAAAAGGAGAACGGGCTGCTGCTTCCCAGCTCGGCTAGAAATTCTTTGCAGCCAGCTACAGAAATAGCACGAAGACAGCCGTCCCCGCCCTCCCTCCCCGGTTTGCAGCACGGTGGAGGGGCCGCCAGCGTGTGTGTGTGTGTATATGTGTGTATGTGCGTGTGTGTGTCAGGAGCAGGTGGGCCCCGCTGTGGCTCCGCCCCGTGCGGGTCCCCGTCGGCCATACGGTGATGCCAGCAACCTCCGTGCCAGAGCAGGCTCTTCATTGGAGGATCGGCTTGTCAGTCCGGGGCCATGCGAGCCCCACTCTCCTGCAAGCTGCTTCCAAGGTCTGATTCTGGAGCGGTGGCCGGTGGCAATGGGAAGCGGCGTTGGAGGGAACAAAGTTTGCAGCACTTGAGTACTCGGCTGCTCGCGTCTTTGATGCCCATGGCAAGAATCGGTGCCTAAACCCAGCAGCCAGTGGGGAGGCTGACTCGCCTTGCTGGTTCGCTGTTCGTATTGCTATCGCAAAGTTTCAGCTATTTTAATGTACTAAAATCAAGGATTCTAAGTATCAGCCCTCCCCACCCCCACCTCTCCTTCTAGGTAGGCGAGAAATATTTTTATTCTGTGGATTAGAGAACTTTTTGCATGGAAATTTACTGACTTCTGAGTGGTCTCCGTTTTGGGGAAAGGGGGGGAAGGATTTATTTTCATCGCACTTTTTTTTTTTCTGGATCACAGGATTTTTGGAGCTATATGGAGGGATCTCAGGATGGTGTGCACCAGGAAAACCAAAACTTTAGTGTCCACTTGCGTGATTTTGAGTGGAATGACTAACATCATCTGCCTGCTGTACGTGGGTTGGGTCACCAACTACATTGCCAGTGTCTATGTGAAAGTACAAGAGCCGATCTCAGAAAAAAAGTTAGAAGAAGACAAAGGGGACACTTTAAGGATTATAGAAAGGCTGGACCATTTGGAAAATGTCATCAAGCAGCACATACAAGGTACCACCTTACCCCGCGCTTGCTTTCCCTCCTCACCCCACCCCGCTCCTTTCCGTGCGCAGACCTCCCATCCGCTCCCGCCGCGTTTGGGGGGGGGGGGGGGGGGGACATTTCTGTTGCCACGGGGGGAGAGCGATTGCTCAGCCCGGAAGAGCCGCGCGGAGGCTGCGGTGCGTGCCGAGGTCCCTGGCGGACCCTGCCGGTGCCTGGCGGGAGGCGCGGTGGCGGGCGGCCGCGGCGGCGTGTGGGGACCTGCCGCGATCCCCTCCCTCCTCCCAGGTTGGCCTCCGCGCTGGGTGGCGAGCCGGGGGTGCCGCGGCTGCCGGCGCGCCAAGGCGCCCCCGCCGCGCGGGGAGCCGGCCGTGGAGGCCGGGCAGCGGTGCCCGGCAGAGCGGCTGTGCCCGGGGCCGTGCGAACCGGGCGGCGGTGTCCGGCGGAGGGGGCTCCTGGGCCGGCTTGGCCAGAGCGCCCGGGCCCTTCGACCGGTGGCAGCCCCACCGGGTTGGGCTGGGCTTGTTGCTTTAATAAACCTGACCTCAGCTCTGTGCGTGTCTGTGTCATGTTAAAGTAGGGTTTCCGTGGGAAGGGCTCGGCGGGAAGGGCAGAGGAGGCTCTTCAGGTTTTGCTGTTGCTGTCACTGGTATTATCTTTCTTTTCCAAAATGGGTTGCTGCGAGGGGAATTTTTCTTCCCCTCCCCCTGCAAGCCTGACTCTGCTAATCTGTGCAGAATCTGTGTGTCCGGGTGTGCTCAAGGTTTTTCCCTAGTGCTTCTGTAGTGTCGAGAGCCCCTTGAGATTATAACTGGGACAGTCTCTCATTTGTGTAATGCCTTTTTAATTTGATCTGCTACTGAGGGGAGCTCCGGGGGAAGGGCAGAAGTGGGAAAGAGGGGAAAAAGATTATTATTTCTTGGGTGTTTGGGATTTTACATGATTTTGCTTTTCTGGGTGATATTTAACTAGCGTCTTCCTTTTAATTTTCATCCTCCACATGGCATCAAACAGTCCCTCCCTCAGTCTGTTAAGTGGGTAGAACTCTAAGGAGGCTGCGGGCAGGGGTAAATGAGATCCCTTACAAAATCTAAAGGGACTGTCTTTTGCTGCTTCTGCATAAGCTCTACTGAAGGTTCAAATCCCAAGTCTAGCCTCTTTGGTATGTATCTTAAGTCTGCCAAGATTGAGGAAACTGTCCGGCAAATCGTACTTATCACCAGTACACAAAATCTTGCCTGCTTCCAGGCAGCTTTGGCCAACGGGGCTTCTGTGTTCTGGGGATACAAAGAATGGTGGAGTGGGCAGGGTGACCGATCGCATATGTACTGAGCTTCCTCTGCCTAGCAATGCTCACAAGTGTGACTAAAGGACCGTTAAAGGCCAGCTACTCCATTGTAACTTGTATTAATATTTTTAAAAACATGACATATCACTGTTCAGTATGTATGTGCCTCCTTTTTTCAGATAGTCTTGTTATCTTGAGTACATTCATAAAATGTTTCTTCTTTCTGGAAGATGAATAATGGGGGGCCTGCAAGTTTTAAGCTCAAGGACTGCATGAGAGAAGTTATCTTGATTCCTGAAATAGATTTTAAAAAGGAAATATATTTTTGTCTGTGTGCCAGTGGAGTGCACTGTGGAAGCACGTATGAAGGCAAAGATTTTTTCAAAAGGCCCTGTAAGAGCTGGATGCATGAATTTCATTGACTTTCCATATAGGTTTGGAGCATGACTCCTAGCTCCTTTGGTTTTGTCAGTGTGATGCCCTAATAATCTTAATATGTTTTTCAAGGAAAATAAGTGTTCATGTCAGCATGTTACCTCAGTCATTGGTTTTGCTGAGAGTAGTATAGAAAGGTTGTTAGGGTAGAGTATAGCATGGATTAGAACATAAATTTATTTTGTGACTTTTTGTGACTATGTGTAAATGAAGCCAGAAAATATTTTTTAAAAAAAATTTAGTATGGAAGTTGAAGACTGTTTTCTAAAAGTAATTAGGTCAACAGTTTTAGTAATAAGCGCTAAAATATATTTAGGTGAAAAATGTAAAGTTTGCAAAGTTCTTGTAGCTTACTGGAACCACTTGCCCTTAAAAAAAAAAAAAACACCCAAAACCCAAAGGGAAACAAAGAAACAAGCACAGATCATTATTCCAAAGTGATTTTTTTTTGCTTGGACTTGCCATGTCATAGTTACTGGGGTCCATGAGGAATTTTTATGCCAGAGGATGGAGAATAAGTTGTTATTTTAATCAGGTTTTGCTTAGTACTCTAAGATGCTGGGAATTCAGGGCTGTGCTGCAAAACTTGTTGCAGTCATTGGAAGGATTCCCCTAAACTTGAGTGGGTTTTGGATTATCTTCAAGCTAGTCAGCTTGAAGATAGCTTCCAGACACAAGTTTGGGATTCATTGCCATAAACTGGGTAAACCAGTTGTCATGATGATTCTGGACTAGTTATAAGAGTTATCTGTAGTTTGCCATTAATCTTTTGCTTGAACCACTTCTTTCTTTTATGTTGGAGAGAGTTGTCAATAGCTCAGATGTTCTGCAATGCTGAACAGACATGAAATTAGCAAGGGTAATATAATCACATTCTTTAGGATATTCTGCAAATCCCGGAAAGCTATAACTGCAGTATTTTATGCTATGCTAATATTTCATTTTAATTTGTTTTCTGATTGAATTATTTAATTAGATGCCATCTGGGAATTCTTTTAGAATATAAGCTGTGATTTTGTAATGTTTTATCAAGTGTCCTGGAAATGAGAGGATATAAGAGGTTCCTTCATACACAATGCTTTTTGAGCTATGTGTTTTTAAAAATTAAGGTATTTTCATGGCAAGACAAGTATTAGGCTGGAAATAGTTTTCCAGATGAGAGAAGCTGAGACAATGAGAGTATGCAAGCTTCCTATGTTTGGAAAACACAGTATGGAAAGGGTACTGGTCTTACATTGGCAAAGAATGGAAAAGTTTGGATACACAAATACGTACCTGCCATATTGTAGATCTTTTAATTCCTGCTGTCTCTCTGTATCTGCAGTTCTGCAAATGTTGAAAGGTAATCATCTCTGTGCGCTCTTTTTCTGGGTTCTGGAAATGGAATAAGAGCAGGTGCTCTCAGCCGTATCTGCTCTGCATGTATGGTACTCATCCGCTTTCTCCTTCCATGTTAATTTAGATCCTGTAGCCTATGAGCATGTTATACAGGAGTCACTACAAAAATAGTGCTAAAAAGATTCCTCCCCCGCCCCCTGTATCTTTAGTTGGAGGCACACATTTTATACTAGCAGGTAACCCATTGAGAGAAAGTTTTAATTTCCACTTCCTTTCCACTTTTGCAAACAAGACAGTGGGTTTTTTTAGATGATTGTGTGTATGTGTGTGAAAGAAAATGAGGAAGAGACCAGATGGATAGTCTTATGCAAAATGCCGTCTTTTTTGTTTAACAAAGGAGTGTGGCAAATACATCATTTTGTACTCCGAGCTTTATTACCAGAAAGTATACTTAAAGGACTAAGGTTAATGAATATTGTATTAAATGACATGTCTGTGATTCTAGCCTAGGATTTGAAAGCAGTTGTTTCAATTTGATCTGAAAACAGCATGTTCTATCAAATCTATAAGGAACAAACTGTTAAAAAAAAATTTTCATTTTATTAAAATCGATACACGAGTGCCACAGACAGATCACAACATTCTTCATCTTAATAATGCATTATGCATTTTACTCTGTCACTAAAGAACTGCCCAAAGTTGAATGTGCAGTAGGAAGATCATGTGAGCAGACAGGCTGTTCTCATCAGATGTTTATTTTGTAACAACGACAAGGGGAACAATATGAAATTGCTGTTTTATTATTGTTAATATTTTCTGCAGCATACCTTTAGACTGTCACAGGTGATGACGAGTTGAACCTTTTCCTTAAAAAGCTATGCTATGGTTAAGCACTTAGAACCTCTCACTCGTTCTATCCTGTTTGTCCTGTTATGCAATGTCATTTTACATTGTTTAGCCTTCCTAGTTTTAATCAGATGATGTTTGCATTCTAACATTATTTTAAAAGATTATGAACTATGATATCTATGAAATGAACTTGCTTTTTTTCCTCATCCACTAGGGACCTAAACACATTTAACGTATGTACAGGTGTTTAGAGTGTATTTATATTAAAGTTGCAAAAACACAGTACCTTTCTGGACCAATTGAATTCTTTAGGACAGTAGATAATCACTAAGATACCTGTATTGTGCTAGGCATTTAGTCTCTGATCTTTGCATGCTGCTGCATCTGTTGTCATAAATGGAAGGTCAAGCACTGTGTGGACTTATTTGGGGAATTTTGTTAGAGAGGAGGTGTACATATTATCTCTCAACTTGCTTCTTAGAATATTTGCTTGGTGGATTTACTTCACCTAATGTTAGCTATCCCATAGTTAGTCATCTAGTCATCGTCTGTGGTCAGTTAGTGGGAGGAGAGATCTCCAGTGAGTGATTCATTCCGTGTATCTTTGACAGGTGTAGGGTGGAATGAATTGCCTTCTGGAATTGCCTATTTTGAGCCTGGGAACTAGGTTAACCCAGATACCCAAACATTTAGATGGCTAAAGTTAAGTAAGTAAATTCCGTGCTTGATGCTTACCTTTTATTTATTGATCTCAAACATGTAGTATTCAGTATGAAATCCACTGCTTTGCAGTAGCTGACTATTCTTTGCAGCCCAAATAGCTAGGATTATGCTTCAGTATTCTATAAAGTCAGGCTTGCTGGCTTTCACACGATTGCTCCACCATTTCTCTTATTCTTGTGATAGTTTCCTTTTGGAATAATTAATTGAGAAATCCACGCAGCGTATTTCCCTCAAGCACAAAAGCAATTAGGCATATTTATCACTTGCTGCAGTATATTTATTCTCCTGGGAAGCAGAACAGTACTAGGCCACAGCCCTGGGACCCCGGCTCTTGCTCCACTACAAAGGACTCTATATTCACAGTGTCTGTGCAAGCAACAAGTGTCTGCTGATCCAATGTAACTAATCACAAGAGAAGAAATTATTTGGATATATAAAGAATGCAGGATAAATCCCCCCCTTTTTTTCCCCCTCCTTGGGCTGTGACTTCTCAAGTCACTCTAAATTACTGCACGTCGGTGCAGATTAAATTGAATTTAACTTTTATGATCTCCCGTGCTTAGGAATAGGTGGAGTAAAGAAAACTTCAATACAGTGATTTCAGCTAGCACACTGTTACTGTTAAGTTACTGTAAATCTGCCAACATTGCTGGAGGTTTAAGAACCATCTACTGAAGACTTAATGACGTTAGAAAAGAAAAAGAATTAATTTTAAGAACGAAAATTACATCAGGAAAGAAGTCATCCTATCTCCAGTGATAAGACAGCTGCTTTAATAAAGGCAGACTAGAACTCCTCTGTTTTGGCCATTGTGTTCTAGTTGTAGCAAAATAAATCCTTACTAGAAGAACCACCAAGAATATAATTGTTAGGGAACTAAAGATATTAAAAGCATGAAAAAATGATCTTTAATAGTAAGAATGTTCAAGTTGTAGTCAACATGATCAATTCATTTTCTTCTGATTATTTTAGGCAGATTGGTCTGTTAATTCATAAGCTTTATGCTGTGGAAGTGGCAATACTATTAGCAAAAAAAAATCTCCCATCAATCTGTTCATCATCCAGTTTGACAAAGGCTTCAAAATTAGAATTATTTTTTAAAAAAATCCTGCCAACAACCCCAAAAATTCTAACCTATTTATATTAGCAGTGACATTAGTGCTTCATAATGAAAGTGGAAGAAAAGCTTTCTCAGAATACTAAGTTTTTCTTTTTTCCTGAAAGCACTGAATTCTGTAATATTGACACTGGGGGCAAATAACTTCAGGAATGGTGAATAGTGAAGGAAACTATCTTTGCAGAGAGACTAAGGTATTTAGTTTGTAACAGATAATACAGGAGTCTTTGAGACTACCATTTCATGGTAAGAAGAAAACAACTGTAGGGTGATGTAACTGGCATGCATAGGAGAAAAATAGTAGTCAGCTATGGCTATTCTAGCGAAGGGATTTTTTGCAACTGGTAGATTTAAAGGGCCAGTTGCAAAAGCTGTGTGAGCAGGGCAGGGAATGCAGGAGGGAAGAATTTTCTCTTACACAAGCAATGTTACATCAGGAAAACTATTAGAGAAGACCCCTTTAGGAAGCTCTGCTTCTGTAGTGTTTATAGGTTTCTTCTACATGATCACATGAACACATTTGTCAGTGATGGTTACTTAGCAGTAGCTAAATGTCCTATTTAAACCACAGGATCATGGAGTAAACTGGCTGACCTAAGAAAGGCAAGTGGAGATTTTTGAACCAAAAGCATGTGAATGTTTTCATTAGAATTTAGACTACATCATTAACTACTGTTTGTGCTCATAAGTGGATTACGCTGAGATACAATTCCAAGGTATCTTAAACCAATCTAAGGCTGAGAAGTCCTGGCACTCCTCTCCCATCTATGCCCAGCTGTACCTCTTCACCTTCATCTTGTGCACTAGCAATCAACACAGTTCGGTGAATTGATTTAGGGGTCTGATCTGACTGAAAATGAACTCTCTTCTTTTGAGATTGTGCCTTTTGAACAGGAAAAAAGAAGTTGTATTTGGCTGCAAAGTGAAACTGAATGAGAGCTTTGTAGTTAGGAAGGGAATTGACCTGGATTCTGTGTCTTTCAATCCAGACAATTCCTGTAGTTCACATGAAAGTCTTCAGACAAAAGGTTAAAAAATGAATCTGGAGTCTGGAAATTGTGACTTCTTGCCCTCCACAAGTTTTGTAGTTGCTAAGCTGGAGAATTTTGTCTCTTCTCTCTGAAAAAGTTTATTTCATGTTGGTATTTGCTTTCTCTGCGTAAGGACACAGCTTCAGTGGAAGGAGTGGATTGTGTACTACAAGAGTAATCTTTGATTTATGTGCTGCATGGAGGTGGAGATGTTTTTTTTTCTGCTTAAGGTTTTGGACTCAGCTCAGTGCTTCATTTGTGCTGGGTAGGTGTCACTTTTGAAAATGTTGCCCAGGTTGACACAAGGAGCCTGCAGCTATGCAGAGATTCAAACTTAGGTCTCTTGGTTTTCTGCTAGACTGTTATTTCTGTTTTAATACTAGTGACTCATTTTACCTATCTGACCAAAATACAAAAAAACCCCAAAACCCACATAAACAGAAACATAAAGCAAGACCTACAGATAGTTACTGGGTTTTACATATTGTGTGTGAGATTGGCTTGGCTCCATTGTCACATTCTCCTGTGACAATACCTGGCTAAACAGTCTAATGCAATAACCATTCTTCCACTTAAGGATACTGTGACCATGGGGTTGATTGTGATCTGCTGACTGATGGTAGGTGGTTAGGATCTATCAAAGGGTTGATAGAGTTGTATGCAAGGTATGTTTTCTGTGGTTCTGAAAGAAATGCAAGAGTGTTACTGCACATAGAGTTCAAGAATTTGCTTTGAGAGCTGGCTCCTACATGCTAATGATATTTATTCTCTATGTTTTGGGAACAGAACAAAACCCTAGAACCATATCTTGTGTTTTGTTTGTCTGTGGCTGATAGAATGTATTGTTTTGCATGAGCTGAGTGCTTGTGAAAGAGTCTGGTACTTTGCATCCAGTAGTACAGGAGCTGAACCTTCAAGCACACATGCACAAAGTATGACGTGTTCCATTGTGTTGTAAATGCTGAAAAACACTTGTCTGTCAGTGAGCCTGGCATGAGCTTTGAGTTCTCTATTGTTTCTAGGGCCAAAAGGAGTAAGTTGTTGCCTGCCTTTTTAATCTTGCTTCCTTGCCTGTGACAGACCACAGAAACAATTAAATTTAGTTTTATGCTTAGCAGAAAGGTCTTGTCATCAAAATTATACTATGAAAGCATTTCCTAACTGCAATATGATGTAACAATGTAGTATTATCCATCTGAATGCTAGAGAGGATACATATAAAAATCATCATGGATTTTCTTTAAGTAAGTATTGGGCTGAGATCTGGAGTCGGCTGCAGCAGACGCAAAGACAGCTTAGCTACCTATCCAAGGATGCTTGCTGCATGGGAAATCCATAGCTGCCATTGAAACAGCCCAGAACGTCTTCATTGGCCATTAATGTGTGGAGTTTGACGGGGGTATAATGGGACTCGAATCATGTTTAGTTGTGTTTCATAGCTGTGCTTATTTATTGCAGCCACAAGGCTATGTTAATTTAGTTATGCTTGTTCTGGAGACTGGACTTTGTACTTTGTACGGTGCTCTAGTGCCTTAGGATGGCCCTTAAGTCCGGAGTAGAAATTGTGTGAATGTTGCTAATAGGTGTAATTTGTTGGTCCCCAACTAGCAAAACGACTTATTTAATGGAATTAAATTTCAGACCGATGCAAAAGTGGAAACTGACTTCATGTCTTGTCATGCCTCCTCTAGGACAAATTCTTTTTCATTTGTCTGCGATACTATTTTCCTTTTAAGGTAAGTTTCTCCCTCATTCATTTGCATTTCAAATTCTCTTCTAGTCTTCCTTGTTTTATTCACTGAGCTGTATTATGGACTGAGGTCAATGGTACTTCTTTCATACCAGACTGTGGAGGAATCTTTCTGTGCTGCCCTTGGCCTTCCAGTCCTACGACTACGACCTGTGTAGAAAAACTACTGGGCTTCTTTTAGGAACCTGAGAAGTAGCTCAGCAGCAGGGTGCGTGGTGGGACTGCACCATTCCACCAGGTACATTGAGTAGACACTGGAATTGCTAGGTGCCTGAGACTTAGTGTCTTGTCTTCATGCTGCTGTTACCATTAAATCTATTTTGACTACAATTATACAATTCTGCTGTGCAGATGTATTCTCTGCATAACAACATTGCTTCTGTTTTCCTAATAAATTTTCTCTGCTCAACTGGTGTTCTGTAACCAAGGTGCTATTTTCATCATGATATCTTCAGTTTCCTGAGGCAAAGGCAGAGTATGCTAAGAGCCAAAGCCCGTAATTATTGTAGCTCTTCAGCTTCTCCTCTGCCTGGCTTGGAAATGAACAAATGAGAATGTTATACTTTCTTGGTATTTTTTTCCTAGGTGGGATGTCCAAGTTGCTACCCTGGACTCTTCTGCCTTTAAAATGCCAAAATGTGTCTTCTCAAATCCATACTGAATTCTTATTATTTGCTCTACTGAAATTATGTGAACATCTGTATGTATTGTTACAATTACAATAATACTGTGGCAGTTATCTGAAATCCAGGCTGTCTTGTGATTAGAACTGTGCAAATGTATAGTGGAACACTTACCTCGAAGTGATCTTACTCTCTGTGGATAAGATCAGCATAAGCTTGGCCATGGCCATGGATATGTGGATAAGTTTATACAGATTCTTGGTGGCAGCAGGTTTGACTCCCTATAGGAATTGCTCAGATGGATCAGACAGAACATATTCTGTTGTCTTATTCAGAGAAAGTGTGTGAATCCTGTAACAGGCAAATGCCTTGTAAGTGTGTAATAGCCAAGTCTGTTCTTCCATGTTAGCTTTTGGCCTGACTGATAGTAATTTGAAACTGACATGAGCTCTGAAGTGTGAGGTTAAATATCTCTCCCCAAAACTCATGTTTTAATTAGCACATCTATAATACTACATAATTGTCTAATTCTATAATTGCACTTTTTGAAAATTCTTGGTCTCCATGACGTTCTGTGTAAGCGATAGAGGTGAGGGGTGGAAGTCCTATTACAGTTTTGGTTTTGCCATTTCCTACCTCCTAAACCAAAATCCTTATTTTAAATATGAATGTTTGGATCTTCCTTTTTATAAGAGCTGTCACAGATGATCTCGGGGCGGGGGGGAGAGAAGGGATTTCTATAAGCAGCTTTCTGAAGGATGTAAGAAAAAGATAGTATTCCTCTGTCTTTTTCTTTATAGATAAGTGGCCATTGTAGCCTTTATTCTAGGGAAATAATACACATTTTAGGCTGGGAAAGGAGCTACGTTATTTGCCATATGTAACCTGAATCTAGCTAGAGATCTGTTTCTTTAATCATCCAACTAGTACAGTGAAGTACCTGTCCCCACTTTCATCGTGGATCATAGTCTTTTGAAGCGTTTCTTCCTGCCTGCATCACGTTGCCAAAGGCCTGGCAAGAAGCTTTGGCATACCTTATGTAAAATAAAAACTGCCTGATAAACTTCTCTAGCATAGCAGACTGTGAGTCTGTACTATCTATTATAGAATATATCACTACGATAAAGTTCTCATTAGAGAAAACACCTGTTGGGGTTAGTCTGGGCCCAGAATAAATAAGACTTGCAGAAGGGAGCACAGCATAGTTTTTAAAATCACTTTGTTCTACCCGTTTGTAATTTTATCAGTGTATATTGCATGGTCACGCAAAGTGAAGCCAACATTTCTGCCTTCTATTTGTGCTTTCAGCTGATAACATGAAGGATGGGGGAGTTTGAGGCCTAGTAGCATAGTGTAATTTTTATGGTATTTTGTCTTAAAAAATGTGTTCACTTCATGTAGATGAATTTGGAGGATGATGAGGGTCAGGGAGGAGAGAGTATAGAATAAACTGAAGGCTGCATAAGAGCACATTACTATTTTATCCTTTTTAGTTAATATGAAACTCCCGTTACTGAGTGGAAACTCAATGTTTTCCATTAGTGTTACTGAAACTAGTGAAACTGTTGTTACAGAGTGTACACTGAGTGTGTGTGTGGGGGAAAGCAGTGCAACATTTCTGATTCTATTCTGAAAGCTTTTTACATTGTTGTTGCTTTCAAAACCAGCTTAACATTTAGTATCCTATGAGAAATATTTACCTGAATTAATTAAAATGAAAACAAATCTAGCTTTCAAACATGCAAGACTTAAGTCCAATTCATCTAGTTTAATATACAGGTCTTTTAAAACAGACTTCTTAATCTGAAATGTGCAGTAAATACTCAGATTGCATACGGTCAGAATTTAATAAGCCAAATACAGGTACTGTCACCAAAGTTGCATCACTATTGGTCTCCCATGTTACAATAATGTATTGTTTTCTTTCTTGTCTGAGCCTTTCAAGAGGCAGTAGAGTTAGTGTTCTGTGACTTTACAACATGATGTCAGCCATAAAGGATTATGACATCATAAAAATGGGGTTATAACTGAATGAGAGATTTTAAGTTTAACTAATATTTTTTCATGGTTGTAAAGCTGTATAAATTTAGAATGAATTTCAAACTTTTTAAATGTAAAAACCCCAAGTTCCAAAGTAATGTAGAAAGCTGTGAAAGTTATGCCAGGAAGACTAGTGAATTATGCACTAAAAGAAGCAACAGGAAAAAGCAGTAGCAAAATGGTACGAGAAGGTTTATGTTTGAACAGATCATTCCTACCCTCAGCTTTCATTGCCCTAAACGCAGTCTTTGTGACAAGAGTACTTTTGGCTGTAGAAACAATTTCCATCTCATTCATTTATTGTTATACTTCATAGAAATGCGATTCTATCAACATAAACAAATTTGTTAGCACAGCTTATTTTTCTTATATGAAAATGGTTAAAAAACACCTTTATAGTGCTAATGCTACTACTCTATTTACATTTAAGTTTTAAGTGAAAAAAAAGTTTGTAAATAAATAGAGATAGGTGTGTGTGTATATATATATATATATAAAATAGGTATATACACATATGTGTGTATATGTATAAATAAAAACATTACGTGCCCCAAAGGTCTAACAGAGTTCTCCTTATGTGCAGAACGGCTACACTGAGGATTCATAGGTCATGTCTTGAAGGTCAGAAGGGTCTTTGCCATTGCCACATATAGGCTGATATGGAAAGAAAAAGGAAGAGTTCACAAAGGATAGCAGAAGCACTGAAATAAAAACTTGATTAGAGCAAGTGGGAGCGTGCTTGCGTTATATCTCAGTATAGGGGCAAAAGGAACAGACTATCACGATCTGGGAATGCAAAGGACAAAGTATTGCCTGAAGTGTGTTAGAACTGAGTTTTCAGAGTTGTTAGTGTTCTCGGCAGTAACTGAGTAATTAGCTGAAGGCTAGAGTGAACCTGGCATGTTTCACCACTTGTAAGTGGAGACCTGATTTGGGATGATTGTGGTAAAAGTATGTAGAATACAGGCTCACAGAGTGAATGGGGAGTCACATTATTAATTTTTCATCTGAAGAAGTAAGCAAAGGTAAAGTTTTTTAAGTTGCAAGTTTTAGCTCTTGAGAGTAAATTTTTAATCATTCAGCACTGGATTCTTTTTTCAAAGTTAAGAAATAAACTACTGTTGGAGAATTGTTAAATTTATGGACGAGCAAAATTCTTGCTTGTTGTGAGGAAGCCTGAAAACTTGAAAAGACATAAAAGGAATTTTAACTTAGTCATGATGTGTCAAACAGTTCCTTCGCTCCTTGCAGTAACAATGTGTCAATATGTTTTTGTCTGCTTGACAATATGTAGGAAATGCCTTTGATTTTTGTAAAATTGCATATAATATTTCAACACTTCTTTTGATTCTATCGATTAAAGCTTTTCTACCTTGCCTAGAGTCATTAAATAGGAAACCATCTGCTAAAAACAGGCTGGCAACATTTCTGACAATTAACACTTAAAAAAAAAAAAAAAAAGTTTATTCTAAATATATTTCAAAGAATGCTCCTATTTGTGTTTTGAGAGGAAGAGGAAAACAAAAGCTTCTGATACGGTCTTGCAAAAGCTTGTATTACCTGGTAAAATATCAGTATTTTCTTCATCACGTGGGAAAAGAAACGTTGACCACAGCAAAGAAAAAGCACACAGGTAACAGATATGTTGTAGAAGTTTCATTACAAACTCTGTCCCACATGGCCATATGTTTACCACTTTTATCAGGTGTACAGGAATTGATGGGTAGTCAACCATTCAGCCCAAAGTGCCCTTTGTATGGCTGCCAGCAATGAAACACATTGCGGAATTACTAGCTATGTGGACGTAAGTGTAGCTTATGGAGTAAGCCTCATCCTCCCCAAGCTTTATTAATAAGGTGGTAAATATAGAATTTGCATCATCATGGATGATGATTTTTTGATTATACTTTGTTATTGCTTACTTTTGTCTGAGTAGTTCTTAGGCTGTGAGTGGTTATGCTGTATTTGGGAATATGTTTATGTGAATAAGGACTGTCAGTATGTTTGCACTATTGGGACAAAAAGAGGGAATGTTCTCCTTTGCAGGTTGAGACAAAGAGCTTGTGCTTTTACCTTAGCTTTTGCATCTGGTTTTGCCAGGTAAGAATGCCATGTAATTTCCATAAAAAGTTTTTTTTAGCTGCTTTGGGGCAAGAAGGTACGGAGAGGAAGTAATACTTGGTACTCTGTGTGTCTGCATGGATTCAGTAGAAGTTATTTCTGTAATCTTTTGCATCTTATCTTTAGCAGTGAGTCTGTGGTTTTAACTGTCCAGTTTAGGGAAACTTTAAACAGTAAAGCCATTTACCTAGGTACTGTGCATTTGCACCCTTTCTTCCCCTAAAAAGATAGGGGGGAAAAGTGAGAAAAAGCAAATACTGGTAGGGGGCTGTTTTGTCTTCAAAGTCTGCCTTCTTTTAAAAACCTTAATGTATCAATGGAAATTAAATTCTTTTTTGGATTACGTTCCTTCAATATAACAGAGGATCTCTGGACTGAGTTCTCAGTCAATGTGAATGTACCTGAATTTCTTGTTCTAAATTCTTTTCTCTGCTGGGGTCACATAAATTACTGTCATTGCTACACTGCGGTAATTCATACATCTACACTGTTGTGGGGCTTGGAGGTGGGAGGGATGATCTGTGCAGAACTGCATGAAAAGCAGTAACTCATTTCCTCTGTCCCCTCGTCTGCTCTCTAAGAATTCTTTCCGGGGTACCCAGGGGCTGGGTCATGATCAGCAGGGGTGGCGCTTGCCTCATATTTATGGAGTTATTTTTCTCATCACTGTGTAAGCACCTGGATGTGAAGATTAAAGAGGAGGGTGAGAAGAAAGAATCAAAGTATCCTCAAATACAAAAAACAATGTAATTATTGAAGGGTTATATAAAATACTGTCACAAATGCAGTACAAGGCAATGGCAAATACTTGGCAGATTGCCTTCTGTCTTCTGCCTATTTTTAAAATTTTTGCTTGGGAATGTAGTTAGCCAGGCTGTTCTTGCATGTCAGTATGTAGCCACATAATTTCTTGGACGTTTTTACAGTGAACATGGTGCAGAGAAAGCAAGAGTTTTAGCCACAATGACAAATTGTGACGGTGTAAGGTATGCCAGAAGAAATGATAAAATAACCAAGCAGGATGTAGCAGCTTAGCTTTGCTACATTAAGCTAATAAAAAGAGCATATTTTTACTTTTTAAAAAATACTTTTGATGTTTATCTTCGACTCTCTACTTAATGTTCATGCTCCAGATTTATTAGGAGTGACTTGTAATTTGCCTTTCTGCTGTTTGATCAGAACAGATGTTATTTTCTACTACCTCTCAGACACCAGGAACTGGCAAAATTCCCCATGCTCACTCAATTATCATCCAAAAAGTAGGGTTTGTTCAGGCAATTTACCTACAAGAGCCAATTCAGCACAAGGTGGAAGAAAAAAATATAATTTTCATTGAGTTTAAAATAAACTCAAGAGAAATGCTGCTCATTTCAGCAGAATGAGTAGCTGTGTCTTTAAACAAACAAACAAACTCACTCATGCGCTTGAATCCATCCCTGAGGGAAACTGTATGCAGTTTAATAATTTTCTTAAGACTCAAACATGCTAAACCACAGGTTTTTGTTGCTCCTTAGCAAGGAAGATAAGAAAAAAACCCTCCCACCTGTAGGGTTTCTTCTTACTGAACAGCACACCTGTGTAAATACAGTCCTTGAGTCATTGCTGCTTTACACCAGACAGCAATGAAAGCAGTAAGAAGGGAATTAGCCCCTTTGAGGTAAGCTGACAGTGGTGTGGCATGGTTTTAATGCTGTTGGCACAACTAGTCCTTTTATGTGGGTACATTTGGAACCAGCAGTGTGCCAAAACAATGTGAATAACAGTGGGAGTAGAAAAGGTGAAGAATCTTACATATTTATGTTTTACATCTCTAATCAAGCTTTACAAGGGGAAGTCCTATACTGTCCTTAAGTGGGCATATTAAAGTATCAGTGTCAGTATTTACCTTTAGGAAAATTGAGACCTGAACTTTGTGTTTTGACCATACAGCTTACCTCAGCACTGTGCTGGTTCTCCATTTTCGAGATACCTCATGTCTGATGCTTTTGTTACAAGTTGCCTTAGCAGCTCCAAAACCAAAATATAAACTGAATGGATAAACTAAAGATACAAAGAAGATTGCTGCAAAGTCAGTATTTCTTTCACTTCTTTTGTCTCATTTGTCTCTTAGGGCTTGTATGCACAGTGAAGATTATAACATAGAATTTGGATAACAGCTTAAAGTACTACAAGAGTGCCCTGTGACAGGATGTGCATACATCCCAGTGAAGATCATGATGACTTCTGTTTTTTGGATTTCACCAAACTTGCCTAACTTCTTTGTAATTGAATTCTAAGAGTGCTCTTTTTACTTTTATATTCACCATACTCTTTAAACCTTATGGACTCATGCCGTAATAAGTTAGTGATTTTCAGCAAATGGACTTTGGGAACCTGTGGAGACAGGAGATTAGGAAAAGGTAAGTTCTGTCGTGAGAGGTGTCTTACAAATGCATGGGAGTTCCCATACTGCCTACCTCTTTGAAAAAAATAATTAAATTAAGAGATTTTTGAAAAAGACTAAATGGCTGCTGGAAAGGTACGTAAAACCATGTAGTAAGCCAAATCTTTATGAGCACTTGAGATCTCAAATAACATCAGTGGGAGTGAAAATTCATTTTCCCCATCAACTTTGTCCACTGTATGTAAAAGACCTCAGAAATAACAGCTAAGCCTTGCAAGTGGTGGCAGAATTCCTCTGTGGTGCTGAAAGTTCCTGTTGAAGAATCTCATCAAAGGGACCTGGAAAAAAAGTGTGAGAGCTAAGGCGGTGATCTTGTTTTTGCAGTCCTGACTTTTAATAGAATGTCTTTCAGCAAAGATTGTGCTCAAGTAAATTTTCCTTCTTCAACATCCTTTCTTTCATACGTTTGTAATAACCACCTGCAGTTTTGTGAGTTTTCCTTCTTCCAAGATGGCCAAGTTCATTTCATACTTCACATGTATAGAACTCTATGTATAGACAGGTTCGTTCTCTGGTATGCTCTTGCAGACAAAATGTCCAAAATGTCTAAATACTTCAAAGCTTTTGTAGTACACATCTGCTCTATCTCACTTTGTCTGTTATTCCCGCCAGGCAGAGTGACTGGATACTGTTTAGCCAGGAAACTTGCTAGCGTTGTAAAAAGGCAGAAAAGGAAAGGGTAGACATAGGCTCACCTGGAGCCGTGCACCAGCTGGAGCAGTAGCCCCTCTCCTCTACCTTTGTGGAGGATGAACTCATGAGAACATAAACATAAGAGCTGATTTTATTTTGGTATTGTTAATGAAATTTCTCTGGCTTGTGTTGTGTGGTTCTTTATATTTATGCAAATTAAGCTCAGAATTTGCATTACTAGGAGTTTGAATTAAAATGTAAACCTCTTGTTCTTCTGTGTTTGAAGGTAAGATTAGTTTTCTTAAGTTCTGTTTGCAGCTACTTTCCAGAAGCTTGAAAGCAGCCTGTTTGTCCAGCGTGCTTCCTCTCTGCTTGCTGAAGAATGCCATTCTTTGAGTGAAAGATATTCTATTTAGTGCCTCAGTATTGAAGCCCCATATAGGTCCAGCAGGAGATCTCTTCTTGCAACAAATATTCCAGAGGTCTGAATGCAGGTTGTTTGCCCAATTGTTAGCTGTATACAGCTTCTTGACTGACTTCATTTGTTCGTATATATGTACGTGTGTGTGTGTATGTGTATATATATATGTGTGTGTGTGTGTGTATATATATACATACATACATTGGGGCAGGTAGATATAGGTTAGGTGTATACAACTTATTGACTGAACTTTGTGTGTGTGTGTATATATATACACTTTTATGTGTGTATATATATATATAAAAACATGTATATATGTGCATATGATAAAAAGTATGTTTTAAACTGATTCTTAGTTGTCTGCACCTGTTTTATCACTGCCTTTTGTCTAACGCAAAAATACAGTCAAATCTGGACAGTGTGAGTACCAACCTTACAAATTTAAAAGTGATGAAAAAACACACGTCTGTCAGAGAAGCAGGCATTTAGGATGTTTTTCAAAAGCACATAAATCCTGTTTTCATAGGTCACACAGGGTTTTTTTTTTTCCCCCCCCTTTCTCTCATGAGCGACTTAACCTGCCTTAGTCCATGTTATCTTTTCAAGAAAAAGTTCATCTCTTAAATTGCTTAAGGCGTACTTCAGAATTTTGCCCACATGCATTCCTGGTATTGCAGTTCAGATGAGAAGGACCCTAGTGGTTATGCCCTTTGCAGTATTTTTCTTCATCATCTTACATACATATGTATCTGCATAAATATATTTTAAGAAAATAAACAGCAAATCCAAACATTGCTTTAACAGATTTGGTATTTCCTTGGATGACTGTGATACCATGGAATATTAGTTTCTGCTATTGCACTCCTATTTAATAATATGATGATGAATTTAGTGTTTACAGAAGGGCATATCGTGTACTGTGGACAAGGTCAGTCAGCAGCACAAGTGTCACTCCAATATGAGAAGAATAATTTCCCTGTCATAGAAGGTTTTTTTTTTTTTTTTGTCTATGAAGTTGCTGGTTATCAGTAGTCTAGTTAGCAAACAGTCAGCCTGACTCTGTACTTCCGTCTGCCTCAGTAGCTACCCAAACTGTGGCTCAGATAGTAGGGATTTAGTCTACGTGGTAGCGCAGCCTTGTGTTCCTCTAGAGCACACGAGCTGACAGTGGTACTAAATGTTGTTCCTTTTTAGGACAAATTCAGAGCTTGTGTCAGCGGCACGATATGATTCCATTGTGTCACTGGGAGATGGGTCTGCCCGTGGCTGGTTTGCATTTATTGCTTGTTTATTCACTGACTTTTAGGCATAATCTTTTAATTTCAGACTTGAAAGTTGTAAATGTATGATATTGCCTGTGTTACATAGCTATCCCTTTTCAGAGAACTAGAGGTTAAAAGACCAACAACAATAATTCTGAGAAATTTGTGTAATGAAATTTGTTTATTGTATAATTGCTTAAAATATTGCTAGTAACATTGGCATTAAAAGGAGAAATCAAGTACCTACTCAGTTATTTAATTACTCTTTCAGTCTATTACATCTTAATCTGATTTAATAAGAAAACAATGTTTCTTCTCTCACTCCATCTTTCTAGTAATTCTGGAACCTAGTAGCCAAATTGATGGGAATTAGAGGTTAAAAATCTTGGAGATAATCACATCCATATGAATCTCCTGCACTTAACAGAGGGACACTCTGTAAGTGCTCTCTTTCTGCCAACTGAAAGGCTGCATTTATTTATACCAGACATCAGAGAATGTACTTGGAAAAGACCCCCCCACCCTCAATGATGGCCTAGTAGTACCCTGACCTTTGGAAAAGCTTCAAAGGAGCTCACCTAACCATGGAGGTAAGTCCAAAGGAAAACTGGCATTATCAGTTCTTGTGCTCTGTGAGCTGATTTAGTTGTGTCCTAGTGTTCTTTCTAAGCTTCTTAAAAAAGAATTCCTATTCAGAAAAGTGGCTATGCATTCTCCCAGTAAGACTGCAACTCCCTGGTTTGTACTACAGCGTATTTGCTTCTGTATCAGCTAGATTGAGTTCTGATGGTAGATGGTTCAAAAACTGGGACACAGCCAAATTAGCAGCACTACTAATGAATGACACAGAAAGTGTACTTTGCTATCTTTGCATATAATGCAGAAGATCTTCTGAGCTGGTTGTGCCTTTACCTCACTTTCAGGATTGCCAGCGACAATGAAGTTCTGTGATCATATGTTCTTTTGAAAGTTGTGATTAGGAACTACAGTGATGGCATCACTTGGAGTGGGACAGTGAAACATTAAAATGATTCTTCACTATGGCAGTCTTAGTTTCAAGACTCACTGCTGCATTTGTGAGGGTGACGATGTAAAAATAAGTGAAATCCGGATGGAAAATCACCAGGCTGCATGTTTGTACTTGCAGAGTTTGGGGAGCATTGGTCACTGGAAAGGGGTGTGCTTTTGTCGGGTATTGGGCTTAATTATTTTAAGTTTGGACCTGTCAGAACCTTTATTGTCCCTATGGATTGATTTCCTTCAAACTGCAGGTCTTTCTTCTTTGTGCTGCCATGCTGTCTTTAGGCTGTATGACACTTGTTTGGAGCAGAATCTGACTGGGAATTTGAGAATCAGGCTAGAGATCTTTAGTGTCTTTAAATGGTGTATGTGTACACATACAGTTTGGAAGGGAGTAAGTTTTCAGAGTGGTAGGTAAGATGTGGAAAATGAAGAGACTCGTGGAAACTCTGAAGCCCCCGTTGAATATCTGTCTCTGTGTGTGTATATGTATATATATCTATGTAAGAGCTATGTAAAAATATATACATATATTTAGATATAAGAACTTCAGAAGACCTAGTCTGGAAAAAAAAGTCTTCCTATATGTTGTTCAGTGGTCTGCAAAGTATTTTGCAAAGGATTTGCTGTAGGGATGTCTGGAAGTATTGCTTTGGGAGGAAGAACAGCTTGAGACAGTTTGCAAAGCCGCATGTTGTGGTCCTAGGTGGACATGATAGGTAAGAGTTTTCGTGTTTGAACTCACAAAGTATCTCTTTTAGAGTATGAGGGGGTTTTTGCTGTTTGCTTAGGATGTATGCGACCCTCCCATAATATATCAGCATTTTTCAGCTGAGGACAGCGTTCTAGCTTACTTAAAGTGGCCAGCTGATTTTTACGTAATCATTTGCCATTCTGTGGGAACCCAAAACTGAGAACAAATCTTCAGTAGTGTTGTTATCTTTGTTTTGCCCTGTAGCAGTAAAGAATCTGAGTAAGACTTGCTAGTGGCCAGGCTGCAATTAAGAGAGCTTCGTGTACCAGTCCCTGGTACCTATGTATTCTAAATATTCTTGAATTAAGAAAAACTTTATAGGACATGAAAGTATTCTCAGTGTAGTCTACACTTTTCACACTCTACATTAAGAAGCAAATACTGGCCTTTGGATCAGTCTGGAGGTGAAATATAAGATACATCTGAATTGACAGTTCTTAGTTTCCAGCAAGTTATTCCAGGTTTCAGGTTGAATCTTTACAGCATTTAGAGCAGGATCATTGTTACTAATGCAGTGATCAGTTACAGGAAAGATGCGTGTCTGGTGAAAGCCTGCCATTTTGAAGATACTTCTGAGTAGCTGGGATCTGGATTAATTCTCTCGACTAATGGGCCTTCCTCTTTTTGATATTACCAGTGGTTTTTCTACCAGCAAATGGGGATGATTTTTCCTTCCATTCTGGCACAGGTGACACATTTGGCTTGCTGAGTTGATTTATATCCCTAAACAAAAGCTTCAGTGTTTACTCTTCTAGAAGGAGGCTTGTCAAATCCAATCAATCATTATATTTATGTGGCAAATTGTGTTTGGGATACACTGTAATCAGCCAATGTGTAGTCTAAATGAAATATTTGTATAAAAAAAGCACAGAAACGTGACACTTTGCAATGAACAGAGCTGCTAGAAGAACATTGGTAGCAGGGATATAAGCATTGTTACATTTTTGACAAGTGTTTTTTGGCTCTGATAACAGGAATTCTTCCCCTATTTTTGTTAGGAATCTTCTTTGCCACAGCGCAAATTTATCTCCTCTTGTTTAGGGTCAAATCCTATGCTAACTGCTTAAGTAAAATGCCAGTTGACCTTATGACACTTTTGCTTATAGGCACTAAGAATGGCCCTCAGGACTGGGGCCCTGCCATTGTTCTTTGCTGTCACCAGGTTGGATGAAGGATCATGTTGCTTTTCTTGCTTTGCGTTGCACAAGGAGTACTGCCTTATACTTTTAAAATAGTAAAAAAAGAAATGAGGATTTTCCAGAAAGGTGGTGGTGTTCTTTTTGAGAGCAACCTTATGATACAGAGGTAGTTTATTCGGCTTTTAGGGTTTGCATGGTATTTAAAGGAAGTTAAGCAGGCCTTTGCAGGTTAGCATGTCCTTCTTGGGAAAAAATTTGTGAAGTCTGACACAGCAAGGAAATTGATGACTCTGCTACTTTTGTATTGCACTGCCAAAATCTCAGCTAACAAACTTTTGCAGAGTTGTAAATGGTCTTGACAATTACTAAAACTTCTTTAAAAAAAAAATCCATTTGCTGACTACAATATTGTAGTCATATACTTTCCACAATTTCCTGTTATTTAATTTAGCTCTATAGCAAGGACTTTATATCTTGTTAAGAGTACTTCTTCAAATGAACTCTTAAAAGTCACAGGAAAGGCAAAATTAATTAAGAATTCTAGTAGTACTATTCTTGAGCAAGAATTCCTGTTCTTTAAAGTAAGCTAATGTTTATTACAATAAAACCCACTTTAATTCATGCTTTAATAAGAATTGCCTAGCGACTTTCATTAAATTCTTTACATGTAGATCACCAAAACAAAAAAAAGCCTTAAATCTTGGACTGGAGGAACAGTACAGGGAATTACTGTGGTTACCTAGGAATATTTTATAAATGGCGTAAGACTTTAAACATAACACTGTAAGGAGCTATAGTTTCAAAAGTCTGAAGGTCAGCATTAAGTTCATCTAGTAGTAATGTATTTGAGGGCTGTAAACAGACAACCTTAAGTAAGAATTCATACTCCCTGAAACCTGTGTTTTGCCCATTTTTCAAGGACTGTCTGATCTTAATGTATGTTATTGATTAGTTTTCCAACCCACAAGCTCTGTTTAATTATTAATAACTCTCTCTGCAGGAATCGCCAGTTTCCTAATGTGTGCTTAAACACAAACACTCTTTTCTCCAGCTGCCTCCCAAATCCCTAAACTGTGACCCTTATGCCTTTACCTGACTATGATGGTATTTACTCAGAACAGCAAACGTAACTTATGGAAGAGCTGGGTTGCCATTTACTCTGTTAATATCTTAATTCCATTGAGCTTGTGTGAATGGCTTCAGCTTCTTGGACACTTCCGTGCTAATGGAATCATTCAAGCTATTGACTCTTCAGCTGACTTTAGTGTATGCCTTAAGGTGCAAACAGTCAGGGAGTTCAGCTCTTTGTTCTGCAGATTTACACCAGAAGTGCTTCTGTACAGTTCAGAATAAGTATTCCAAATCAAAGTTGTCTAGCCCCAAGTTCCACTGAGTTTTAGATGCTCAGACAGTTTAATAAACAGGCTTTTCTTGGAGGAAAATTCAATTAGTAGAAATGCTCATTTTGTACATCCTTTTTGCCCTCCTCATATAGTGTTTCCCATAATAACACTCTAGAATATAAGCATCAAACATTTGCATGTTTGATTTTTCTGATCTGGTAAATATGTGCTTCATTAGATTAACCTCCATCATGTCTAATTCCCTATGAAAAATAAAAAGGTAGTAAATGTGCTGTTGGAGCAGCACTTACCACACATTGCAGTAAAAGGCAATGTGGCTTAGAATGAGAGCCCTCTGTAGCAGTAGTCTGAGAACTCAGGTCAGCATGTGTTTTAAGCAGAATCTAGTTAATCTACTCTCTAGGTAGAGTTTTGCTGACATAACAGGAAGATAAGTAGAATGGGGGTGTGGGGAAAAAAAAGCATTCTCTATGTTCTGATCTTTTCTGCAACCATGCCAAAAACACTGAATGTTTATCTCCTCTCATAGTCTATCTGAACTCTCCATGTATGAAGCAAAAGTTCAGACCTTTTACAGAGCAGTCCGAAATGTTGAGAGCTTTAAAGCAACTCTTTTTTAGGATTTTCTGTTCAAAAAATACACTACCAGTTTTTGTGTGGTGCCTTTCAGTGCTCTTTATACTTGCACTGGTTTATGATGTTGGGCTTTGCTCTCTCCTGATCTCCTTTTCAGAAAGAAGATTGTTCTTATTAAAGAACACCTTGTAGATGGTGGATGTCAGTAGGTGTCACAAACAGCCTTTCTCATTTGAAGGAGTGTGATCTGGCAGTTTCAAGAAAAATGACTAAGCCCTTCCTTCAGGTCTCTGGATGTCCAGACACTGGAGGGTAAACTTTCCGTGCTGTGACTTCTGGGATGCTGGTTTAGGAACATCACTGTCTTTTGGGTGTTGGAAGGGGGGGGTTGTTTGTTTTATCAGTCCCAACCTTATCTTTATATTTTCTTATTTTGAGTTCCTTTTATTGGAGCTGGAAGTCCTGGCTTTCCAGACAGAATGTTTTCTTATTTGCATTGTGTAGTACTTTACTCTTCCTATAATCCTAGGGATTTAGGACTACTTGATCAGTAAAGTAGTAATCAATGAATGAGACTAGTATAATCTGCTCCACTATGCATTTTAGTAGAAATTAATCAAACTTTGACCTTGCTTTTTTTTTTCCAGAGCAATCTGTAGCCTGCTCGTTGAGTAGTTTTGGGGAGGCTGTGCTTGGAGCATTGTTTCTCTTGAATTTTTGTGAATATAGAGAAGCCTGTTTTGTTTTGTTTTTCCTGTATATTCCAGATTATTATGAACATGGAATATTTCCCTTCTTGCAAGTTTTCCTTCCTTAGTCATGTAAGGATAAAAAAGTAATACCGATGTAAAAAATAATTAAAATTTCTTATGTCAGTGGAATTAGTGAGTTCAGCTTATCCCTTTGTGCCAGGAAAGAAAGATGGAGATGGCAAATTTTAGTCATTCATCCTGGGAAAAATGCATTTATTCCCTCACAAAAAAGTCCAAGGTAAACTTTGAAAAATACTTTTATGAAACGGCCATCTTGAGAGAGAATTCCAAAGCAGTATTTATACTTATTTATTTGTTTATGCAGACAAGAGGAAGAAGGAAAGAAAAAAATCCACACCCAAACATATTTGTACAACAAAATGGAGGAAAAAAACATATTAGGACCTTTCTTTTTTCCTAGTACATTTTCTGACTATTCTTCCTCGTACATTTTCTGCATGAAGTTGATGGTTTTACTTTGAGATCTTTTAAAATTTTGCTTGAGTTGCTTAAATAGGTCACAACTTAAGAGGAGGGGGAAAAAAAAAAAGAACAACACTCAAATCCACAAACATAGCCAAGAATCTTTTCCCTCCTACTTTTGACTTGATGATGGCCAGGATATATTTTAAAAGGTACACTCAGCCTGCACTTGACTTCTCAGTTGACTTTCTTTTGGCTAAGCGAATGACAGAATTTCAGCTTGTTGTTTGTAACTTGTGACAGTTTACATAGAGTAGTTTTCCGGGCATGACATGCACTTAAAGCTTCACATTTTCATTTTATTGGTTGCCTATGTGTGGTCTGTTGTGACTTGCTGTTTTAGATGGGTTCAATAAGATTACCAATAGGAAAGCAAAATATTTCTTTCCATTTCAATATTTTATTGTGCTGTCCAGTAGGAGGAAAGAAGGAGGTAAGGAAATTCAGGTTGTGGAGGGTGGGCTCTTTTGTTGCTTCTGTTTCTCTGGCTTTTTTGGGTGAAAGAGTCTCTTTCAGTCTCTCTTGCTATGGGAACTGGTATTTACATTAGTGCAAAGCTCTACTCATAAGTTGCTTAATAAGATTCTAGTGACAATTAAATGTACAAGTCTACTGAGTGTAAAGTTACCCTAAATGGTTGTATTTTGCCTGAAAGGGTAGAGCATGTGAAAGATAACGTGAATGACAAAACCTCGGTTCTTGTTTTCAGAAACAAACCTGAGAGCTTAACTTTTAAAGGAAGTGTATATTTAAACTTGACTGCTATGCGTTCATGTTAATACGGTTTTGGTTAGCAGTTCTGATGACTTTGAGTCTCACTAACATTTAGTTATTTTGTTTCAACTTTAGTAACTGATTATCTTGCACGATAACTTTTTCTGCTGGTTTGTAAATCAATGCTTTAGAGGAGTTCTCCTAAAGCAGTGACAGTCTTCATTCTGCAGAATGGAAAGGAACAGAACAGTGCCTGAAGTTGTTACTTTTAGAATGGGCCTCCAGAGCTCTAGCTCAAGCTCTGCTTTTTGTTGTTCTTACTCAGAGATGTTTTGGTTCCACAAAAGAAAAGAAGGGGAAAAGGGTATTCATTTAATTATTTTTCCTTAAACTCTAAATAGCACTCTCAGGTTTTCACTTCCATTCCCCCCACATGAGCATTGTGGAGAGTGGGAGAGGGATTCAGCTGACTGAAGGTTATGTCAGGACCTCCTGTAAAGGAGCAGACTCATCTCAACCCAACATATGCATCTAAATTTCTCTATAAAAGCACCCACCTCTCCTTTAGCTCTTAAAGGAGCTTATGTGACTAACCCACATGTAGATATCTGTTCTGTAAATGCTTACAGTTAAATGAGATGGATTCTGCTTTAAAGCTCTATCAGTCTAAATCTCTTGAAATCAATAGAACTAATTACATGAGCAAGGCTGGCCAGTTTTGAGCCACTGTATCTTTTAGCAAGCAAATGAAGCTTTTTTTTTTCTTTTTTTCCTCCTCTCTACATTTTCTCTGCATGAGCTAACCAACATTGTGTTGTGTTGCGTGTCCTGAGCTGTTAGCCCTTCTTATGAGGTGTTCTAGCTTTTCTAGGCTGGCTAGGAGAGCCATACGTAAGCAAGAGCTGTAGTGTTGGTACATATAGTCCCAAGATGTTTTTATCATTTTTTTAGCATTGTTATTGCCATCTATTGTAGACATGAAAGTATGAGAGAAAACAAGTTACCTTCTTGCAAGATAGTCTAATGTTGAAGTCCTATTTTGCTATGTTTTGAGAAGACTTGTGTATTTCTCCTAATCTTTTTTCTTTCCTTGACCCCAAATTAAAATACATTCTTGTCCAATTGATGGTATGCTTTATTGTCAAATACTTTATATTTCTCCGGTAAAGGAATTTGAAGCTATTAGGAAGTAGTTAATGAAGTCTGATTTCATTAATTCTTAAACTCTTTCAGGCATACAAAATGGTACTTTGTACAGCATTCTTTCTTTGACAGCATTTGCCTATAGATGTCATAGGAGATGAATAAAGACCTGTCCTTTGCCCAGTTAAAAGTCTGTCTGTGACTGAAAAATGTTTAAGGAAGTCACAATGTGTATATTCCAGTGAATTCCCAGATCTCAGACAGTAGCAAACATTCTTTAATTGTAGGAACAGTTTCTAAATGACTAAGTTGGTTGTTTTTTTTCCCCTCTTATTTTTCAAAAGCTATCAAATTTATCACCTAGAGTTGCATCTGGAGAACGTTAACGCCTGGGATGCAGGGAAAATCAAAAGAATCTATGGAAATTGCTAGAGAAAATTCCTTTTGATTGTCAAGCAACTGCCCTGGCTTGAAGTTATAACTCTTCTGCAACGAGTATATATAAATGCATTGATATAATGGCTGTGTTTTAGTAACAACTATAATAATCCACTATTTTGCTGGTAATTAATTAGCTTCACTGGAATGAGCTTTGGACTTGGATACTAAGACAGATTAAATAACCCCCTCTTAAACATTAGATTTACAATGTGCTGTGCACAGTTGTAATGATGGCGCAGAATCTAGATCAGAAAACATTATATAGTATAATGCTGGTAAGCAAACAAA
This sequence comes from Dromaius novaehollandiae, assembly GCF_036370855.1. Lineage (NCBI taxonomy): Eukaryota > Metazoa > Chordata > Aves > Casuariiformes > Dromaiidae > Dromaius > Dromaius novaehollandiae. Next base: position 60,420,642 of record NC_088102.1, read on the forward strand.
ATGTTTCCATGCAGATTGGTGACATTAATTTATGTATTATAAGACTTACAGTAAATGGTTTCTGTTGCCATTTAGGAATGATGAGAAACAAGCCATTATGAGTGGGAGAAAAAAGCAATTTATAGTAATGCTTCAATTCCAGCCTTTCCTTCAGGCTGCTGGTTCCATTGGGTATTGGAATATTAAATTGGGTTCATTTATTTTGTGCAGATTTCAGTGTAGCATCACAGAAATGTTGTACAGTGCATGTGCCACCAATTTCATTACTTGCCTGTTCTGTTTTTGTTTTGAATCCTGAAGCTGTTTGAGTGTTATTTGGCATGCGGTTTATATATAATTAGGTGCATACTGCTTCACGGTGGGTATTGTGCTTTGAAACCTAAAGAGCTTTCACGTGAATAGAAACAATTTGACAGCTCCCAACTTAATGCAAAAGGAGAGATGGAAAGCAGCCCCATGGCAGGTTATCAGAAGTATTATGATAGTGTTATGGTCAGCTCAGTGTTCTTCTGTTACAAGCTTCCTGTGAGGATGCAGGTTTGTTTAAAAAAGCAGAAAGAAAAGAATAGAGAATTAGTCACAGACAGGAGGAATTTGCTGTGTTTTGTTCTTTAACTTCGGAAGCTGTGCATAAAACATATGAAAGGTGCTATCATCTGTGGTACAGCATGGCTAGAGACAGTGTCCTGCTGTACTGCCACCATGTGTGCTTCTGGTTTGTATTGCTTAGAGCTAAAGTGTGTTTCCTTTACCATACTGATTGTTTCTAGTGGTAAAGGTGTATAAAGTTACCATGCTGTCCTCTTGTCTTATGCAGTGGGAAAAGTGAAAATACAAAGCACAATGATCTGGATCCTTGACTTCCATGGGAAGCAGATTTTGACTGTTATGGGCACCCTCAATGCAATTCGGGTGGTTGCCATCATTTTTTATATACTGGTGGGAGAAGCAGGCAGTCACGCACTCTGAAAACAAGTTAATTGGACTGACTCTGTAGAGATCCTGCTGTTTAGCAGGAATTTGTAATATAAAGATTATGGGATGTGGGGATTTTTAAAGGCTTTATGTTAACTCCAAAATGGGACAAAAAGCTTTGAGTATGAACTGCTTCAGCAGAGGCTTGGCCATATTAGATAACCTGACCTCTCCTTATGTGGTTTCCTTTTAGTATTTTATGTATTATCTCTTCCCCCTTGGGTATCAGAAGGACAGCTGCTCTTCAGGCCAGTACCATACGCTAGCATTTTGTATTGTTTTTAAGGAGGGAAAAAATAGAGAAAAAAACATGAACTATAAACACTCAATATGCTGTAATTAACATATTTTGAAATTCTTTAAATAGCCTCCAGCTCTCTTGAGATCAAGTGAAAAATAAATTTTAGTCTACATAGTTAAAAGTACTTTATTCTGATTTTAAATCAGTCTGCCTTCTTAATTACCTGGATTTTATGTAACAGGCATCTCAGTTGCGGTAAATTGGGGCCTTAACTAGGTCAGGTCTTATTGTGCTAGGCATTCATAAATCACACAATAAATAAGTACCTGCCCCCAAAGAAATTAGACTATGCCTGCAGCGTACAGTGCAGTGCTGATCAGGGTAGCTGGGCTGGTTGTGCTGGCTCTGATATGAGGAGGAGAGTGGCTCCGTTGTGTTGCTGTGTATCTGGCCTAACCAGCCCTACTTCTCAGGAGGCCACTTTACTAATGAGGTTGCTCCCTGCCTTATGCCAGCAGATGCTGTTCTGCCTGTTCAGAGCTAGTTTGGACTTCTGTGTCTTGGGTTACAAATAATCCTTTAAAACCAGTGCAATCCAAGAAGGGTGGTTCCGGTAGTTATGATGCTAGCCTGCAATTTAGAAAGCCTGGATTTAATGAAATTCCATACATCTTTAATTCACAAATGAAACTATCGAATGAGCTGGACTGGGTAATGAAAGATGAATATAAATAGGCCTGTGTTTTAGAAGAGCATAACATTACACACAGTTCATAGCCAGTTGGTTGTCACAATTTGTTATCTGCTTTGGCAGTGCCAGTTTACAGGTGTGCACAGGTTTTGGTGTGCATGTGACAGGAAAGAGTCTGAACGTCATGCAAGTCTCATCTCAGTGCCTTCATAAATACTTGTACTACTTTCTTTTTTTTTATTTTCCCTGAAGATCTGTTTTAAAATTTTTCTGTCAGATTAATTTTATTCAGTGTGACTCCCTATGTAATTGGGAAGATGCAGGGGAAAAAAATAAAAAAGCAAAACACACAGAAGAATGATTCGTGCACCATGTGCACACTGCAAGTTAGGTGGACGCATATTTTGAGGCATTTGGGCAAGTTAAAGCTCGTGGTTCCATCCACTTAACTGTGGTTGTATACAAACAGTTGCTGCTTGTTATACACAGACACTATTTAGGGATTGTTAAACTATGAGGGAAAAAAGTATAGTATGTTAGCTCATAAAGGAGTCTTTTCTGTTCATGGGATTCATATGAAGTTTAATAATATCTAATTTATGGATGTCATAAAATGAATTAATTCAAACTAAATTTAAGATTCTTTTGTGAGATTACTGTATATTTGGCCACTGCACAGCTGATAGACCACAGGTTGCCAAAATTTGCATCTAAAAGTTTTGTGAACATGCAGTCTCTGACATCATTTTTTTGTAGCGCTTTTTCAGTACAGAATTAGTTCAATTTGTGGTGTTACAACCTTTTAACAGCATTAAATATTGTCAGTGGAGAAAAAAAGTATGTGGAGTTGTTTGCCGGTGTGAAATTAAGGCCATCCAAGAAATTCATAACTACCCCCATAGAAAACAAGTATACCTGTTTTTCAGGTACAGTTGGATTATATGTAACATCATGGCTTCATTTAATTTGAGAAGATTTGTTGATTAGGTCAGATTATTGAACTGTAGCATTTTTTCTTGGCTACCTAATTGAGATTTCCTATCCTGCTAACTTGAAATAGGAGGAGTGTGCGGGGGGGGAGGGGGAGGAGGAGTATGCCTGTCCACTAACTGTGCATCTGTACTTTAGGCCACCAGTACTGAAGTTGGAATTGGTGCTTTTTTGGCTGCCTGTTCCTGGAGGATACAGCAAGATAAAGTTTTAAGAGTCTTGATGGTTAGGGATGAACTATGATGTTTAAACTTTGCTTTTGATAAGAAGTGATGGTTAAGTTTCTTGGTTTGGTGGGGCTGAAGAAATATAACACTTTTTCTGATGAGCTCTGTGTATAAGAAAGAAGAGGTCATAGGTTTTCGGTCCAGAAACAGGTCATGCTCTTGCATAGCACATTAGAGGAGAATAGAAACTCATATTTTATATAGCCATACATGACAGAATAAAATTGTCCCCAAATATAATGGAGACTCTTGAGATTATTATGATACAAATAAAAAGTTTTAACAGGTGGAGCTTTCCTATGAAAATCTTGTAGAATCATCAAATTTTAGTAGAAGCTTTAAGATGGCAAACTATTTCTGGTTGTTTCCAGGCATTTGTGCAGGTGTATGGGACTTTTCAAGAGCTGCCTGTCACAAAGTGTTTTACATTGTGCTAGCCATAAAAGTTGTTACTGAAATGAAAGATGTTACAAAGATTCATCAGGAGATTTGCAAAAGGCTATCTTCTGACTTTATTGAATTTCTTACCTCAGACAGACAATGACCGATGTACTGACCTTGTCTTGTGAAATTTTCTGTAGATTAATGTCTTCTGCAATTTTTCTCCTCCTTTTTTTTCTTTCATCCTGCATCTTTCCCTTAAGTCTTGCTTACTAACTGTGAGTGCACAGAGATATTCATGGATGATAGGCCCTTGAGATTTTTATCCCAGCAACACACAAACAGGCGTAAATTCTTAGTTTCAAATTTACATATAAAATATAATAAATCCCTTTGTAGACAAAGTAGGAAAATTGCTGTGGGTGACCTTTTATTTGCTTTCCACCTGGTTACTACTATATGTTGATAGTCACTTCACTGCAGCAGTGTTAACTTAGGTAATTGGGCAATGTTAGCCCTGTAGCACCTGCTATTTCCAGACTTCCGACTTAATTAAACAAACAATCTGCGCTGCTCCACAAGAAGGCATGAATTCTCTAAGGGAATGAGCGTTATTTTGATGTTACAGTTTTGGCAAACTGAAAAATCAAATTTTGCCCTTGCAGAATGGGCTTGGGAAGGAAGTGGCTTCTCTAAGGAAATCAAAGCCTGTGAAATGTTAGTGTTTTATGGTATTGATTATTAATAAAGTCAAGGAAAGAGAAGTATGATTACATCTAGTTTTCAAAGGAGGTTCACTTTGTTTGCAAAGCATCACTGTTATCCTTATTAACACCGTTGGTACTGTCCCTCTGGCTACCAGCACAAAAATAAAACTGGTTTCTGATCATGCTTATAAGAAGACAAATGTCCCCAGTTAGTGTCTGTCAATCTTCAGTATTTATAGTTTGCAAATCAGTTAAATCTCTACACACAGGGGTATCTAGGTTATTATCTTATATCACAGACTGTTGTGTAATAACTGTGAAGATTTTGCAAGGACGTTTTTCTTTGAACCCTGACTTCCCCATGTCTTTGTAGACTGTCTTCTTAGAATCTGGTCTTGTTATGTCCTTTATGTAAAGAGCCACTGTCAACTGCAGTGGAAGTTGTACATGTGGCGAGAATGAGCAACTGATCTTTTAGTTTGTTGTTTTAGAGCAGCCTGAATCCGTTTTTAGGAGTAAAAGATGCATGTAAATGTGAAGAGCTTTGCATAGCTATAATGTTATACTATATGAAATCTAACAAATACTTCCTGTTGTAGAGTGCATTAATGTCCTATCCCTGAGCAATCTTTTTGTTCGTTGATCCTGCAGTTTTCCTTCAAATAGTTGATTTCTATGAGCATTTACAACAAATTGAATGATCTTGATTTCCTTAAGCAGCCAACAATTTAAAAAAAGTGGAGGGGCAAAAAAAGGAATTCCAGATTAAATGTAGGTGAAGCGATTTGACTTGTAAAATGGAAGAGGAGAGAAAGTCAAGATGACACAAAGTCTGAGAGTATTAGTATCTTCTTACTGTGATGTCACAATCTTCCATCTACCTCATTGAGATCATCACAGAAAATGTTTTTTAAACTATCCACCAGTGACAGAATGGTTCTCTTTAAAGAAAGTGTCAGTTAAGAAATAACTTGAAAATTAATTACAAATACAATTAGGGAGAAAATTTTTTGTAATATCTGGCCCATCAGTCAAAATTTCCTTTTAGATATACTTATAAATATTATTTTATACTAATATTCCTGTGTGAACTACAATCAGTTTACTACCATGACATTAGTGCCATGTGATCTCATAGTTAAAATACAGTGCTTTAGTATTGACCTACTTGAGAAGGAGCTTTTGCAGTTTAATTTATGGAGGTTTGTAAAGGACACGACTTGTCTAGGAATGATGTGTTAAAGAATAAATAGAAGACTTGGAAGAGGACCGGAGTTTGATAACGTATAATTTTATTAGCTTGGAGGAGAAAGCTTTTTACTTCTTGACCATTTTCATAATCCAGTTTTGTAGAGAAGTGCAAATTGATCAGTGTCAAGGGCACAGAAAATAGAAAGGTTTGTGTGGATTTAACTTTGGAAAAAAGTGTTCTACTGGTAAATGGGCAAAAGGTGGTGAATATCAGAGTAGGGGTAATTTGGAAGAAGTTACTTAGAGGTAAAGGTTGTTTTAAGTATTAACAAACGTGCTGGCTGAACTCAGCATGTAGAGTTGAAAGTGTTAGAGGTTCAGTCATGAACCCACAGATAGGAATCTACAGTCATTCCATGTCCCTTGGGAGCAAGTTACCCTATGTGGTTCTCATGCTTCAGCAAAGCTATGCAAACTCAGTCACATCATACTGTCCTACATAGCATCTTTGAATAATTAATGGGAGAAAAATAAGGGAGTTGTACAATGGAGCTTCCGTTTGGGGTTCCCTAAATTTTAGTTTCTACTTCTGAACTTTATCGCTGTACATCCAACTTCTGAACTTTATTGCCGTACATCCAGCTTCTTCTCAGAAATCCCCTTACAAAACCTCCTGGGAGTTCATCACCTCCTAAAATTAGTATTTTCATATAACTGTACTCTAAAGGCAATAGAATGAAATTCTTTTAAACTTAAATGTGTAGGAAATAATTCTGTTACAATAGGGAACCATATAAGAAGTTGAAAGGGAAATTAGACAAACCAAGTTGTATGTGTCCTATAACATTACCACATGTAATTGTTCTAATTTTTACTGTTTGGTGCTGAAATGTGTTACTCAACATATATTATGCATATGAATGTATGTATGTTCTTCTTTAATACTATTTTTTAAAAACTGGTTATGATACAGAGGCAGCTTGTTAAACCTGGCTTCTGCAGAGACAAAAAGCAGTGCTATAGAAGTACAATACTCTAAACTATAATGTCCTGAAATCAGCAATGTTGTAGACACATAAATATTTCACTGAGTGAAAAACTTCTTCTGTCTGCACTTGGTATCACTTTTATGTCTGGTGGGAAATTCTCTTTGAAGAATCACAACAGTCTGTTTTTGAATGTGTGTGTCCTGACAGTTAGAAGAATCAGTCAAGCTGATGGAAAGAATAATTTGGTATGAGCTGTAGAATCTATTTCTTTAATTTTGGCAGGAAGGGATGTGCCAAACTCTGGAGAACTGGGAAAGGAAAAATAAATTAGGCAAAAATATAATAATATATAGAAATATTTTTAAAAAGTGCAGAATTCTTCACCTATAGCTGTACAGCAGTTATTTGGAAAGCCAAGTCATCAGAAATTGGTGTAAAATATATACATATTTTATATAGTATATAATTTGAAGCTTCAATACTGCTTTATTTTTATTTTATAAAAATGTGAAAATTGTATAAAGAGTTCATGTTAGAAATTTCCCTTCCTCTGAATTTCTTGCCTTTATTAATATCAACACTGCAATATGGTGTTTTCATTTTGCAGTTAGCTCATACTGGATGACTGAGGAGAGAGGAGGATTGAGAGGGAAAGAACTGATTTTCCTTTTCTTTGCTTCTTTTTTTTTTTTTTTTTATCTATTTCTCTTTTTGGTTCTCTTGAGCTAAAAGGTTGTTGCAGCATCTTGGTCACAGAATGTTTGATCTATGACATGTTTTACTGAATGATTAAAACCAAACAAGTTCTTTAACTGTTCCTAGTTAGGATTCACTTCATTGCTATTATTTGCCAGAATAAGCGCTACATATAAGCCGTTGGTATTGCAAATCTTTCTGTAATGAAAATGGAAAAATGTAGCCAATCTGTGTTCAGCTCTGTTGCCCTTTGCAGCCCAGAATGACTGGTGTATGAAAGAGGGCTAGATTCTGGGTTGACTATTGGTAGATAGGAGGTTAAGATGGGCTTGGTTTTGGTGGGGAGTACTCCCTCCATGCAGCTTTTTAGTAACAGCAGGAGAGTGGGAAGATGGGCCCTGCACTGTGACAGCCTCTCCTCTTGCACAGCTCTTGGAGTAGAGAGTATATCAAGACTGCGCTTCTTGTTTCGGGTTTCAGATAGTCGTGATTCAAACCTTCAGCAATAATCCAGCTCGCAGTGGGAGATTTTCCTGAGTTGCAGTCTGCCTTCCAATTTTTACTATACCGAAAGTACACTCCTAATCTCAGCAAAAGATGCTCTGAAGAACAGGGGACAGGCTTTTTGGGCTGAGGGGGCAGAAGTGCAGTCTTAATTTGTGCAAATTCCACAGTGAGCAGGAAGTGTAAGATATCAGTGTTACTGCATGAAACAAGCTTTATGAATCAAATAGTAAAACAGTCTGCATTTCTTCCTGTGGAGAAGCAGATCTTTCAGATTGATGTGGTTTAGTTATGGAGTACTATGAGGCAAATTGAGGTTCTGACTTTTGGAGAGGCCTGATTGCAAGCACTGTCGTTTATACTGATGAGCAATGGCTCTGATAAATAGTCTCATTCAAACTCATGAAAGCACTTGCCTGAATTAAATGCTCACAGGAATATAAGAGCTGAAGCACAGCTCCAAAGAGCAGTCCTGTAAGCAAGGTGGTCGTGAGGCTGTGCTTCAGTATGTCAAACCCGGGTTGCTGTTAAATTCTCATTCTGCCCTCCTGCACTTACTTGCAGCTTCATTTGCAAAGATGCTTAGGTTTCAATGGTTAATGGGGTAACTGTGCTATGTAGTTAGGATATCAGATATATATTTCTAGTGTTTTGAACTAAAAGGTATTAAATGTGAGGTAATCAGTATATTATCTTTGATATCTATTGATATGCATATCTCAGTCTTGTACTTGTCCTCACTAAATATGAAAAATAATGCAAATGTTTTATTTTTCATAAGTGTTGGTTTCTTTACTCAAGCTCTGTCTAAATTTGATCCACTCTTAGTGTAGATTTCTATTTCTAATTAACAAAGTTAACTGAAAAATGTTTAATGCATCAGGCATTAATTAACCATATCAGCAGATATCTGTGAGACTGGCTTCTGAAGTTATTCATAAATTCCATAAACAAACAGTGCAGCCTTTGTTTGCATCTTGGTGGTTCTCTATTACATGGTCATTTTATACCAATGTTGGTAAATTTGGGAGTAGGGAGTGAGCAAAGTGAAATATGCTTCACTTGCATGTAAGGCAGAATCCTTGCAAAGGGATTTATATCCTTGTTCCTGTTAGGTAACTGCTAGAAAATTTTGATAGATATCAAATACGTGCTCCCATGAGCTTGCAATTTGATGAAGGGACTGTTCATAAAGTTTAGTATCACTTCTGGATGACAAAGTTTTCTTGGCCTCTGTCAGCGGGAAGGGCTTCTGTGCTTTATCATGTTCAGGTTAGCCCAAAGAAGACATGACCTGTATTTTTGAGGAGCAGTTTTAGATGGAATAGCTGAAGCGGTAACGTTCCTTGGCTGGTTGCCCCACTCCTGTTGTGCAAGTTGCTCTATTTTTAGCAGGGTTGGCAGAAGAGGAGGTGTATCCTGAGAGGCCACAGGTTCGTTGGGAGGGGGATAGGGAGAACGGTTGGTTCTCTAGCCACTATAGCCATCTCAGAAATAGTTATCTGTGAGTTCGGGTTAGGTTCTGTTGCAGTGAAACTGCTGAAATGAATACAAGTGATGTTGGAAAAATAGACAGTCTGGAACTGTGCCCTATTTTTAGTGGCACAGTGTTGGTTTGAAGCCTACTTAGCTATTTAGAAGTGTGGGAAGGGAATGAGGATTCGTAAGTACAACACCAACTCTTCTGTGTGTTTTAGGGATGTGTTTACTCTTTATATTATGAAGTCTGAATGCTTCACAAGTTTGCAATGCTTTTATCCTCACACCATTGCTCCTGAAATAGAGAGATACTGTTTATTGCCATTTTAGCGATAGGGAGCAGAGATACAGGGAAATGGATATGACAAGCCCAAGAAGGTCTATAAACTACTGTGATCATTGAATCCGGGTCTCCTGATTCTAAAGGTTAATATGTTTAATTGCTGTCACATCTCTCTAGCTTGGAGCTATCGTGTGCTGTTGTGAAACTGTAACCGTGCTGCAGTGGGTTTGTTTTTCTATTGTTTTCTAAACCTTGTGCATGTATCTGAGCATTGCTGAAGTACACATGGTCAAATACATGATTCTTGCCAAGACATTATCTGATACTCCGTCCCCCCCCCCTTATTTTGTAATGAGAAGCTACCCTTGAAATGCATGTTTTGCACTGAGCTGGGAAACTCTTTTGTGAACTCAGTGAATTTTTGCTGAATTGCAGAAATTCTCTGAATGATGAAATCCCATTTTCCTGAGATGTAACTATGTTCTATCTTCCTAATCAGTTATTTAGGTTTTTATTTGTTTGTTTTTTAACTAACTTGTAACAGATCTTTGCTTAACAAGGGTTAAACATCGTGCAAATGTAGAAAGTGTCTGAAAGTGAATCAAATCAATGACTGAACAGCCAGTGTTCTGCTTGGACATATGTAGCTACCTCCATATTACAGAAAGAAAAATATTTCCATAGCAACCTATTAAAAGCACATAATGCTTTTGCTATGAGGTGTTCTTTTTTATTGCATCCTTACAGCAGAGGTTTTTGATAGCTGTAACTGAGCCATAAAAAGTATCAAGTGATAACACAACATTAGTTTGTGTAATTAGGAGTTTATACTGTAAATTTGCTCTTTCTAACAAATAACTATAAACAGTTATTAATTAACTCTAGTTTCAAAAACATTACATTTTAAAATAGCTATATATTTTTTCACATTATCCAGCATTTCTTTTGAACTCTGTTAGGCCAGAATTGTCAGACTTGTGGAACAGAAAATGATAAAATGAAAGGATCTGTTAACCATCACTTACATGTTTTGAAACAGCTGGATAAACTGTTCTGTGGTGTCTCATAGTGGGAATGTGCCTTAACATTTATTTTCATGAAGGTGGATGTGATATCAGAGTGATGGTGCATCTACTGTCCATGTGGTAGAGTCCATCAAGGTAACTGAAAGGACCTGAATATTCAGGTTTTATTTCAACTTCACTTCACTTTACTTCAAGATACTGTTGGGAGTATTTTCTCATTCAAGGCAGCCTCATTTAGTCTTTTTTTATGGTGTTCCAAAGCATTTGTAAGACCAACCATTATGGGTGGGCAAGCAGTGATAATAAAGAAGATTGTAGACCATTCCAGTCATATGGAATGCTTTGCTATGTTCCTGGATTAAATAAAGTTTTGAGTAACAAAACTGCATTGTGCTATGTAAGCAGAATAACGAAACAGTGCAGCTCATGAGTAGATTCTTGTTCATGACAGTGTTGGTCAGGTTCCTGCTGCCAGATGAGAAATTGCTGTATGGTGCATGGTGGGTCTTCAGTTTCATGCTGCTTGTGCTCAGCTTCTCTTTTAATTAATTGTTGCATCCAAATTACATTATTATTAACATCCAGTTGTCTATATTTAAATCTCTGTGTCATGAAAGAATCTAAGAAAACTGTTTGGTGTACTTTTTTTTATTGTCTTTCCTGAGAAATTGTGTATCTGGTATGGATTGTCTCTTGCCTTTTACAGGACTCAACCTGTTGTTTACTGTCTCACACCTGTTTGCGGTATCCCAGTCACAGTATCAGTGTTATGACTGGCTTTGCATCTCTTTGTATTGATATGAGGGAATAATAGAGAGAGACAAGGCAGTATGTAACTTACTCTGTTAAGATAAATGGAGCCCATATACACAAAATGGTGTTATTTTGGTTTGGTTCAAAGAATTTCTGTTCCCTTGAGCATTCAGCTTATTTGGCAGTAATAACCAAAATATATGACTATTGGCCTAGCTTCTGCAGTCAACTCCTCTACTGCAATCTAACCCTTTTACTATTACAGAGTCCAACAGTCTTGTATAAGTTTTTGAGCAGATAGTGGTCTCCGAAAAGATTTGATTGAAGTTTGGCCTCATTTTACATGTGATGCAGTAACTGTGATTAACAAAGAACAAGGGATGTGAAAAGGCAATGAATGCTACTATAATCTGATCGTTACCTTGTTATGGTTATTTGGAGGACTTTCAGGTTCATTTCAAAGTGATATAAATCATTTATTATTTGATGTCACTATTTATTGAATAAAGATGTTAAGGGAAAGTTGGGTGTCAGTTGGGTTTAACCGAGTGGGAATGTGACCATTTTGCAGCAAGTAATCTTATTTAATATAAAATTTTGTTTTAGCATTTCTCTAGATTCATCGGCTGCTATGTGTTAAGATGATACAGACAATGCATATTGTCATTGCTAAATTCAGCTGTAATCTCACACCACTGGTATCAGTCAAAGGACACCACATTAAATTTGTGTCTCTAGCTTAGGAAGGTCATGGTGGTTGTTGAGGCTGCTTATATATCAACAGCATTTTGTCACCTACTTGCTTGACTAGTGTTTGCATACTGATATGACTGACCAGCCAAGATGCAAGCCTTGTTTAAACTTAAGACATGCTTTGTAGATTCTTACTCAGTAGTTCATACAAAAAATTATATGCTAACTGCAGGAATTGGATGGCGTGTAGTTTCCTTGCCAGACCCTCAATGGTAGTCAAGTTCGAGGCCGAGAGAGGTAGCTGTCTATATATGTCTAGCTCTTTATGTGGCCCATTTGTGAACCTCCAGCTTAAGTCGCCTGCTGTTAGCTTTTTTGGGATTGGCGTGCAGGGTCATCTTTGAAGAGCTGTCAGTTTAGCTGGCAGGTGTTTATGCTGCAGTGACATTATCTCTGTGCAGTGCTGGTGTCCATTTTAAAGTAGCTGTGTCACAAGTAAGCCCTCAGGCTAACAATTCTTGTTAAAGGCCACGCTATACGAAGGGAAAACATGGCTTTGGGAAATCAACTGCTAGCTCAGTTAATGGCTAACATGTCTCAGTTTGATATCTGCTTGGATTTAGAGTCCATCTATGCTTTGGTGATCATCTCGCACTTACTTGTAAGACTTCTTCCACAGGGATCCTTGATCTTAGTAGAGCCTGATATCCTGTTATTTCCATTCATCTTGTGGGGATTCTAAGAAATGTATTTTCTTGTTAACTGTAAGGAGAGTTTGACTGCTGTGTTTTTGAGATAGTGGGTGTTTTAAAGTGACACTACTGTCATAGTTATTTACCATCTTGATGAATCTTGTTTCTCTACCTTTTTAGCATTGGGGTAGTTTGCTGGTTATCTACAGCTTATACCTGGAATGTGTCTATGTGGCTGAAATCACAGCATATGGCGTATTTAAACTGAAAGTGCAGATGAGGCCCTATTCTTATTGGAAGATAATTTTATTCATAGTGTTTTGAGCATATTAGTTTTTCAAGTTGATACTCTCCTGCTAGCTTTCAAACTAGTGAAATTACGTTTAAATTGCAGCAGACTGTTTTGGCAGCCTGTACATAATGCCAGTAAATAGGTTTGCTTTGTAGATTAACCACATAAACTTCATACCATGGTAAAATATATGTTTAGTATGACTTGGTGTGAATGGAAACCATGTTTTGTGGCTTTGTTGTAATTCAGTTAATATAAACAGCAGCATTCCATTACAGTGACCATTAACCCCTTGAGTTAAATCCAGACTTTTCTAGGGCTCAAAGTAATGTGTACTTTTTCTTCTATTTCTTCTTTATTCAGGATCTGCTAATATTCCCGCAGCTGCCTAATGTGTCATTCTGCTTTCTCAGTAATATTCAGGCAATTAAAAGCAGAAACCCAAAGATTGGTTCAAGTGATGACAGAAAATCTGTGTTCGGGTTTGGGTCAGTTCTGCGTTCTGCTGTAGACGTTCAGGGTCCTGGATCTCTCTCTGTTAGAATTGTCCACACGTAAATTTTTTTCCTGTTTTCATTAGAGAATGTTAAGCCCTTAGCAGTTTTCTCTGGTGTGCTTTTACCATGGTTAGCTGCTAGCTCTTCTTTCAGCTTTGTGTTTTCACTTTGTCATTCAGACCCCCACGTCTTCTGACTGATCAGAAGTCTATTATATATGGTCCAGGTGGAAAAAATAGTAATGATGTGGGAGTGTAATGACTAAACACGAGATAGATTTAGCTGCGTGTTACAGGTGAATCTCTTTGTAGTCATTAAGAGCTGTGCTATGGCTGGTAATGAAGAGCAAGAATGGTAATCAATTTGTAATTATAAAAGTATCAGATGTGAAGGTTGAAAAGTGTCTTTTATGTGCGGAGAAAGAGCTCTCAAGAGAGCCATCATGAATGTGCTAATACATTTTGTAAGAGTGAGTGCGTTTCTGGAACGCATTGTAGGCCGTATATAAGAAGCGTGCCAGGCAGTTTTGCATGCGTAACAGTTATTTGAATACAGCAGACGTGAAAAAGGCAAGCTACTGCAAAGTAATTTCTCTCTTCTGACTAGTACTCTGTGTTTAGTTAATATCTGCCTCTTCTATAGATGCATAAATCTGTGTAGACCATCAGTAGCACTTGGAAATACCGCTAAAAATAGCAATACTGTTTATGTTTTAAAAATGCCCGTTTTAGGGGATGGATGGATTCTTGTTCAGACCATTGTAGATGCGCTTGATTTTTGTTGGTTATAGATTTTTTTTTTTTTTTTCCCCACGGAACCTACTTTCAAAATTGTGCTTCAGAACTCTCTTATATCAAGCAGACCTTTCAAGTGTGAATCAATTGTATGTTTTCATAAAACAGTATAACTATTCCTCTTCTAGTCAAAATAGTTTTTAAATCAAAATATGTGTCAGAGAACAGCATTATGGATTTGAGTATTTCAATATCAAAATCATTTGACTTTATTATTAATATCTCACCACACTTTGAAAGTTTTAATCAAAGCTCCTGCCTATTTTCTTCTCTGCGTAACCTGACGGAGGCAGTGTCCAGTTCCAGCTTGCTGTGGAATAGACAGTGCCTTGGACAAGTGACAGATGGAGAATTTAAGAGACGTTTAGGTTTAGCCTTTGAAGTGCAGTCACATGTGATGAAGTTTGAATCCATCATTTTTTTACTTAGTGGTGATCACACAGGTTTTCTGTGGGAGAACATAGTCTCTGTTTGTAAATCCTGTGGGGCAATATGTATCTCTATGGTAAAGAAGTTATGCAGGCTGGCAGATTATATTGTGAAGAGGGTTTTTTTTTCTTTGATGCCTTTTGCTTAGCTGCACACCTCCTGAGGCATTCAAACCAATGAAAGCTGAGAATACCATGGCTTTTTTTGTTCCTAGTGCTTTTTTAATCAGTTTACTTGAAGTACTTCTATGGTTCAAGGTAAATGGCTGGTTAGTCTAAGCTTTGATAGTGAATTTAACTAAGAACTTTGAAAAGTTGTATTTCATTAACCCTGTATTTCAGTCACCAGAGTGAATAATAACAGCTGGAAAAAATGATTTTTAAAATATATATGTATTTTTTATCTATGAGTTTAATAGTGTCAACTTCCTCTTCATTCTTGGTGTGTCAGCATGAAGCTGAACTCCTCTGCATCTCTGTGTCTTTTTGGAACCTTCTCCTACACAATAGGCATCATTTGCCTCTGTTGTCCTAATTCCCTTCTGACTCCAAGAGCAACAGGAACATTTGCAAAGAATAAATCTTTTCAGTGTACTGACAAAGCTTCCTCTGTAATTGTGGCTAACTGAACCAGACAATGCATCCGAAATCCTTTTTAAATCAGGGTTTATGTAACAGTATCCCAATTCTCAGCTAAGCCTTGCAGACTGATCTGGACAACAGTGAGCACTGACCGCTTGTGTTTTGCTGCATTCTGAAATGTGTGGCCTAACGGATTAAGTCTGGGATTTTTCAGTTTGCTTTTACCAGTTTGGTTCTACCATACTTTGCAGTCATTTCCGTGTGGCAATGCTAGCTGAGGAAGAAACGGAGAAAGGCTCAGTTTTATCTTTGTAGTCATTTCCAAGTATAAATGGTTCATGGTGGGGAGGAAGAGGATGGAGGAGTATGTCGTTGACTGCTGGAGATGATTTAATTCTTGTACTGTTTTCAAAAGTTCTGTATGCATGCAGCTGACAGAAGTATGGTACTCTCATTTATACTTTCACTTGAAATCATTCTCTCTGAAATCAGGTTGACTGCTAACAGAGCAGCTGTGGCTCAGCGTGAGTAAGGATGGAGGAATGTTACCTATCCATGACTAGGCAGATGGTTTGGATTCAACTAAAAAGGGGCAAACACAATTAACACAACTTAGACAGTTGAGAGGACACATGGGTGAAGTAGAAGGGAAGTATTTGTCTTTGCTTGTGTGTCCTATAACGCTCTTTCCTACTCTTACAAAAAAAAAAAAAATGTCCAGAAAGAAATAACATGGGAAGTATAACAGCTAAGTCTTGTAACATTGGCAGCTCGAATAGATGAGCATGAGAACATGGTCAGTATCATACAGGGACTGCTGGAGTTGTAAGTAGAGCGCAAAGGCCTGGAATGGTCCTTTCATAGTGAGAAAAGGCTGCCTCTGTGCTCTTCAGTGCTACCGAAACTCTTGACGTTTGTTCCAATTTTAGAGGAAACTGGGATATTTCCAGTACAGGAATCTTCATTGATTGACCTCACTGAAATATCCTTTCCTGTGAAGGTTAGAGGGAAGAGAGTTGTTACCAAGCAATTCAAACTGATGCTAAATGCAAGAACAAAGAAATGTGAAATAAAACTACAGAAAGAATGCAACCAGAAATCCTGTGACAAAGAGTGATAATAGAAACTGTTTTGAAATACTGCCTTTTTTAAATAGGCAATTCTTTTACATAGGTTTTTATCTGAAAACAAATGCAAAATGGTTAATTTACAGATGTGGGAGTAAAGGTCTTCCATGCTTTGCTTTCTTTACCTTCCTACTGTTATGTTCCTTAACTGTAATGATGTTGTCTGGAAAACACTGGAGAAGAATAAGAGGGCAGTAGAGTACAAAAAGAGATGTTAATTTACATGTTCTTCTTTAGCATTACCAAAGATGTTGTAAGGAGTGAATGCACAACAAAAGTGAATGGAAACCTTTATTAGAGCAGTGTGTAAAAAAAAAAAAAAAAAAAAATCCAGTTTCAGTTTCCAAAGTACTGGTGTAATACCGTGTTTCTTGGCTGCACAGAATTACACAAGTGCTAATGAGATCAGTTGCAGAGCAAGTGAAATACCCAGTGCCAGTCATTAGAAAAGAGGAGTTGTTTGATGCTACAAATATCTCAATGGGACTGAAGAATAGTAGCACTTGTTATACAAACTGTATGAATTTCATATTCAGTAAAGCTATTAAAAAAAAAAAAAGTTTCAAAAAAAAATGCTGATGGTCTGAATTTTCTTCTATTTCATAGGCTCTAAATGGAACATGTACTTTTAAAAAAAAAAACCAAAACATTTTAAAATGGTCATATGATTTTTAGTTTTCGGTGTTCTGCAAAGGAGTAATAGCATGCAGGGTTCTTTCTTACTCTATTTATCTGGAAAAATTACAAAGTGAGAAGTGAAGTTACAGCATTGAAAAAGACCTTTGTGGAAAAAAGGGGTAAGTTTTCCTGCCAAATGTTACTGTTTTACTTTTTTTAGTTTATGGAAATGGATTAAAATTTCAATACAAAATTTAAAATGTAATTTATCTTCACAACTTCTCTAAAAATTTTAGTCCATTTCCAGTGACGTTTAGTTTTGGACAAATTCTGTTTTTGGTGGGAAATCGGTAAGAAGAATATGAACTGCTTTTTGACTCATGTTTACTATTTGAGGCAATACTTGCTTATATTGGATTCATATTCAGAGTTTTATCTAGATTATACAAAATACCCTTCAGTAGCTTCCAAATTCCTTGTGTTGTCTGAAATGTCATATTGTCTGAAATGTTATATTATCAACTGTCAAAAACCTGAATCGGTAAAGATCAAGAATAATTACATTTCACAACAAATTTCTTAGGAAAATTAAAGAACTCCCAAACCTTCCGTAATTTGTCTCTGCAGATCAGTAATAAACTCGGTATTAGGTTGTAGCTGGTGTTTTTTCAGCTCCTGAGGACAGAAAAGGTTAATTGGAAATGTCAAGGTTTTTGTTCATTGGTTTTTGTTTGGTTTGTTTTTTTTGCACAGTTTCAGTGATGAAAAACTTTCCAGAAACGATGAGTGAAAATTTATAGCTGTTTTAAAAGTGCTGCATGAGATTTACATTCATGAAAGATTTTTCTCAGAACTCATTGGAAGATCTATGGAAAGATTTTGTCATGAGAGTTAAACTCATACTGGCAGTGCTAGACAGGTGCTAGTGTCAAGATACTGCTCTAGAAGAAGATGGAATAGAAAACCCCATCTAGCATCTTACTCAAGTTAACCATGTGGTGATAACTTGCTAATACTGAATTTGCAGTTTGAGGATGATGCTGATGATGTTTTTGTTAAGGAGGTACATACTGAACAGTGTAAGCAAAATATTTGGAAGCTTATTACAGACTTACAGGAGGGGTAAATATGATTTTTTACTATACATGATATGTATTAAGTATTCTAATGCATTATTCTGTTGACCTTATGCCTGGCTTACAAGGCTGACTGTCTTGGATTTTGAGTTACCCAAACGGATACTGTAAGCATATTTCCCAAAGGTCCACAGTGGCAGTAGGTAAAATATAGCCAATCTTTGACAGTGCTGATGAAAACAAGTCAATCCTCGTTTTCAGTGTCACTGGACACTGGCAGCAGGATGTCTGAATTAATATACAGAACTGCAGCTGTATTCTGTAACACTGACGGTCTCTCCTTGTTGTTCTGACTCAGAATATTGATTTCTACATTCAACCTTTTCTCTATTGGCAGTTGTTCACACCACTAATCTAATGTGATGTATGAAAAAATGAACTGAAGCTTTTCTTTATGCCTTCTTGGGGATTAGTGTCGTATACCTCTTGGTCTTTTGCACAGAAAATGACTCCTTGTTGCACTGCAGTTTGCATCACTAGGGAAGTTAGTGTATACATACATACATACCTGAGTGTATATATATGTATGTACGTGAGGAAAAGAAACTACTATGAATAGTGAGATCTTTCTTATATCTTCACTCTTTACCTGTTCTGTGTATAATATTCTAGCAAAATTATCTTCTATAGAGTGTTTCCCTGTAATATACTTCGTAGCGTTTAACCTTCTGTGACTTGATTATACAAATGCTATACTTGCTGGCCCAACCTAGTGTTTTTCTAAAAGTATGGGGGTTTTTTTCCCAGCTTTGAAAAAAAAATTCTGACAAGGGGAGTGTTCACTTCATCCCTCACCTATTACCCCTTTCCTCCCAGTAAGGTTACTGAAAGTTAATTTCCCTTGGTTAGATAAGTATCTTCTAATTACTGGATTAGAGCAGCTTGGTCAGAGTACTGAGTACCCGCATCCAGGTAAAACAAAAAGCTTGCAGTGGTGATGCAAAAAGAGTTGCAGAGGCAGCTGTGCAGTGGTGATGCAAAAAGAGTTGCAGAGGCAGCTGAGCATTTGAAGATATCTTCAGGCTTTCCATTATAAGCTCCCTTTTCCTATTTAGGGCCAGGATCTATTGACATTAGGGTGGGTATTATATAACAAAATAGTTGTTTAAAAGGGAACATGCTATTGGGCATAATGCACCCTTTTCCTGCCTCTTCCTTTGATTGATTGTTTTTATGTGTTTAAATAAATGCAGATCTGAAAAATGTTTCCTGCGTGCTTTGGCCACATGCCCTTTCACTGTGTACTCTACCTGAACAGTAATGGATTCAGTCTGCTCTGCCAAAATCCTGGAATGGAATTTTAAACTTGCTCCTTCAGATATTTATAGTTAAGAATAAAATGATCATATACTCATTCTGTCAAGGCTCAGAAATAATAGGCAGTGACATATTTAACCAATTACTACCTCACAGTTTTTAGTAATATTCAGTGTGAACTATTACACTCAATCCACAGCATTGAAGAAATTGGCAAATATTTTTCATTTCGAATAACAAAATATATTGAATAATAGCATTGCTTAAGAATATGCTGTAGGTAGCATATGAGTCTTAAAATTACCTTATTTTAACATAACACACACACATTTTCCTTCCTGAAGTTTATAATCATTTATTATCAAATTTTAATTTTAAGCTGAAGAGGTTGACATAAACAAGCACATGGAGTTAGTGTGATTTTTAAATTTTTTTGTGGCTTGGTATGTTCCAGATTCGTGTCTTGTCTTCTGTGTTTTCATGAGGGCTTATGTAAAATTGCGATATGTTCTTTTCTCAATGTATCCATCCGTAATGGGAAGGGCTTCTGTTTGTAAATCTTCAGCTCTGTAAAATGGGTACAGTTCCTGTATATAAAAGTGCTTTGTGCTACTTAATTGCTATATAATTGCTAAGAGCTTTTTATTTCTCTGTGTACACTTACATATACATTGACATTTTTGTCAAGAGTATGACAGCCTGTCAGATTACTGGATTACTGTGACTGGTGACAAACCAGGTATATAGCGTGAGCTGCTGTGTTTGACAAGCAATGCAGTTTTAGTTGTTAGCCTTTTTATTACGCATCATTAGTGCAAAATCTACTGTGTGGCATGGGGACAGCAAAAATCACAGATCTGAAACAGAAACTCTCTCAGCTCAGGCACACACAGAAGTACCTAAATGTGGTGAACCATAACACTTTGCCAATCAGTATGGATTCAGCTCCCTGGTGCAGTGGTTTTCTGGTATGCTGACTGGATCTTTCATCTCGGATGCCTGCACTTTTGAATTAGAGGACAGACGGTGTCTGTTGTCCTCCTCCCCCAGCAGACAGGGCAAGCTTTATTGTCAGCTAAACTTCCCCAGACTGCTCAGTAAAACAGAGGTGCAAATTTCACAGCTGTTCACCAATCCTGTCTGGCAGTCTGCGCTCACTTAAGGCATCTCTCCCAAGTTTATGCCACTGTAAGGAAAGAAAGCCACGAGAATGCTTTGCCTGAAGCTTCAGAAGTTAACTTTCAGCTACCAGGTACTATTAGTACTGGTACTATTACTAATAGTACCAGATACCTGCTACTGTTTTGCAGACCTGGGGAAGAAGCTGAAGCTCTGCATTTGTTTAAACAGCAACACCTAAATTTAGGCTTTGTTATGCATCTGTTTTTGTTAATATAGAGTAAGTGAAGTTGTGGACAGCAGAGCAAATTGACCTTTCAGAAAATCGCAGTTTTAAGGAGAAGTTAAAATGTGAAGCATGTAACCAAGTGTCAGAGCTAGAATGTTTTCTGCATTACTAGACTTTCTGCTACTCACTGTAGATCTAATACTGCGTTCAGTGATTTAAGTATTCCATTAGCTTCAGCTGCTATCCTGTCTTATTTTTTATCATTCTTCTTTTAGTAGAGGCTGGAGGCTTCCAGTGATTGCTACCTACTGTGTAAAGCAGTCCACAAACATCAGTGACAGTTCCTGCCCTGAAAAGATTTACAGTGTAACAAAAAACCCACAATATGCAAATGAAAGAAACAAATGGATGGGCAAATGAAAAGAATGAAGAGAAGATTAAAGGATAACTTATTATGGACCTTGCTGTGTGCACAATGGCTTAAAATAATCATGCAAGACTGCAGAAGGCCACCTTACCTGTCTCTGCCAGATGGTGATAGACCAAGGTCAGTTGGGCTTGGTCAGATTGCCACCAACTTTTGAACATAGGTTTGGATCAAGTGTTGGTTGGTGATGGACTCTGGGAAGTTTTTCAGGTTTCTATTTTGAATTGCTTCTTTTCTAGGCAGTGGCGGCAATCTTTGTAGTATTTTTATCCACTTTGTTTTCCTCCCAGACCACACATTTCATTACCTAAAAACCTAGGAAAGGCTGTGCAGGGTCAGACCAAAGGTACATCTTGTCCTTTATCCTGTCTTGAGCAGTGGCTTTAAGCTATCAAGAAGAAGAATAAGAACAGAGCAAGCATACATGATAACACCTTCCATTTCTTTCCAAGACTTCGCCCAATTTCAGCTCATGGATTTAGTGAGCTAAATGTGGTTTCTGTTTTTAATAACTGCCTGTGGATTTTCATGAACTTGCCCAGCCTCCCCTCAAATCTGTGTAAACTGCTTCCCCATTCCACACTGTGGAACCTTACCGCACCAGTAAGCCATCTCCAAAGTGAAGTTGCAGTGCAAAGTTTCTTCTGCGAGGTCCTTTATTAGAGTCTCTTATGAATGATATGAACATATGAAACAGCTAATGTACCAATCACTTTATTCAGTGTTTCAGTCACTGTTCCATCCCTGTGTCGTGTAAATCTGACCTTTGCCTATCCGCATTTTGCTCAAATAAACCCTAATCTAAATGATTTTTTTCATTATTGCATCTTTAATCATGCAGCTAATGCTAGCATTGATAGCTGAGGGTGGCATGCAAAGAAGGTGACTCACTCTTCAGTGTAGCTTTCTTGATAATGTTTTATGTTAAATAAAAATGCAATTATTGGCTCAGTGATTCTTGAATATACATCACTAGGTACTCTGAATTTTTCTCAGCCAGAACTATGTCTCAAATATCTCTAAAGCTTAGGGGTGAAGAGTAAAAGGAGATAAGCTGCAGAGTCTCTTCTATATGGTATTAGACTTTCATTTCAAATAGCTCTGTTACGGCTTTGATTTTTATTATTCTTTGTTTCTCAAATTTGAATTTCTCCACACATTCTTTTCATGTAACCTGCTTTCTGTCAGAAAGAATGAAAATACATCTGCTGGGAAGATCAGCCAGAAAACTTACAAAACTCTTAGCTTTTTTTTTTTTTTTTTTTTTGGTGAGATTTCACTACAGATGAGAGGATAAAACTATATATACATAAAAAGTTTCCCGTGGAGAAGATGAACACTTGCACTGATACACACCATGCTTGAGATTTTGCTGTGGAATGCCTTTGTACATATTTCATCTAAATGTACATTATATTTGACAAAAGATAGCAAAAAAAGCTGAAGTAAGAATTGGTGTGTTTGAGAAGGCAATGATGTCTGCAGGAGAATGCTGGTGATGTTATTTAGTTTGCCTTAGGTTGTTATTCGTATCATGCTCTCCTGCATTCTAGGAGGAAACAGAAGCCTCGTTCCACCGCATGTTTAATTCCAGATCTGCAGTGCAGGCTTTGCATTCAGAGATAGTGTCGTACTGCACTGGTTATGATGTCATGTTTTTCTCTGATCCCACGTACTAGGAATCCATTTTTATTAAGCATGGGAACCTTTGAAGGAAGAGCATGCTAACTGTTGATCCATGGATTTTTTTTGAGCTTGAGGAAAAAGGATATCACAGTGTAAAATTTCAGAGAACTGAAAAAGCACACAGTATTGCAATATTCTGATGCCTGTCATTTGAAGCCCCAAATGAGATAAATGAAAACATATTTAAAACATTGGAAAATATATTTAACACCAGAAAATATATGAACGCACATTCAGAACACCTTAAAACATGCTTCCCAATAAGAATTGCAACTCTTTGCCCAGTATGGTCTATTTAATCCATGGTAGCAACTTTGTAGAAAGTAACTCGTTATAGATAATTGAAATAAATGTATCTGAATAACTATTTGTTGATTTAGGCCTTGATCTAGCAAAATATTTAATTCTCTTTTAAGAAAGCTGAGTGGTTTTGCTGACTTGAAGTGTATGAGTAGCTCTAAAGTTAGGCAGCTGTTAAAAGGCTTTGTTGGACTGAGGCCTGGAAGAGTAAAGAAAAAATAGCATACAACTGGATAACTATTACTTTTTGGTCTTGGTAATGTACCTTTTTGCAGTATGTAGTTGGCTGCATGCCTTTTTCTCCTATTTTAAGAGCCATAGCAATATGAACAAATTTTCCAAACGATGTTAATTACATCAATATGCACAGTACTGGGTGGCACTTGAAAACTGGCTCGTTTTAATAACTACAAAATTATTAGAACAGTTATGCTCTGAAATCAGTATGTTAACAGGTCCCTCAAAAATCATTACATATGCAGCTCATGGATGCTACAAGCTAAATATTATTCTCTAGATAAACATTTCATTTGTTTTAGATTTTTTTTTATATGCTGGGGAATGCGTACAACTGCTTATTATACAGAACTTCTGCTTTGTGAATTTTGAGTTTTCTGGTTATGTCAGTTTTGAGACACAGAGAATGTTGCAGGTGATTAGTTGCACTGAATTGGCTGATCGTGTTTCTAGCTCGTAAATATCCCCTTAAATGAACTAATGATGGGTTAAATCCATATATTTAGACTCTGATTGTTGCTCGTATTGTAAAGTGCTGAACGTTTACACTTCCGTGTAAGCAGAAGTGATGCCAGGAATGGTCTGCAGGGTAGACTGTTGCAGAAGAATGCTAGTTGTCAGTCAGTAGTTTCGAAATTTTTATGCTGTGGCTTTTCCAATTTAAAATTACCAAATACATGAGTTGTGATGAGATCTGAATTTGGGTAACACTGGTCTTGTTTTATTGTCTTTGTTAATCCAGCCAACATTTATCTCTCAGAGACGACTTCCCTCCTCTCTTACTTCCCCTGTTTCCCCTTTTTCCATGAATGAATACTATGTCAGTGTAACTGCTGGGGTGTGGGCTCCAGATAAAGGTGTTATTTACGTACCTGTCTGTGGTAAATTTACCTTAGGAGAGGTATGTCTGGATATTCATAAATATGTACTCACAAGTGGTGCACTTTGTTTTTTTATCTGCAGGCAAAACAGTTTTTGTGCCAATAAGTTGCTTTTAACACATGCACTTGTTTTCAAGAGCTAGTTTAAAGTGTAAATTATCTTTAGATTACTTTAGAAATTAAAACAATTTTAAGTAAGCCTGCAATGAATAGAATTAATGGCATTTTAAGGAAAGTGTTCAATAAATACTGTATAAATGTGCAGTCGGCCCAGCTGTGACAGTGTTATGTAGACAAGAAAACTATGAAACAAGACAAAAAGGGAAAGATTGGTTTTGTTTCATACTTATAAGTGGAAGGAAATAAAATAGAGCAAACCAACATTTGATTTCAGTTAAAGTAATCAGAGATTGTACTAGTAAGAGGTAGGGTTATGTTACGATTTTTACATGGACAGATTTCCTTTCCTGTGCTATCTGCAGTGTTTCCTGTGTAAGAGTAAGTTTTGTTAACAAGCTACCATAGCCTGGATGAAATAATGTGGTAATACTGCTCTTTTTTTTAAGAACTGAAGGAGGCATGCTGCATAACTGTATTTTGGATGATAGTTACTCCAAAGTTGATTTTGCATGATCCTTCAGGTCAAATAGGTTGCTCCATGTCCCAAGCTGGCAGTTTTTTGGCCAATCTAATTAGCCCCAAACAGCTCCATATCTTTCTTCTCTTCTGTCTCAGTGTAGTAGTAAAAATAGACTGGAAAAATCTTTTTTTTATCTGAGTTCCCTTATTCCTATGAAACCAAAAGAAAAAAAATAAGGTCTGGTGTGTTTTCAAGATAAGATGGGTTTTGTTTTTTGCCTGGTGTTTAGTTGTCCTTTCCTGCTACTCTTCATCAGTGACTTGGCAGCAGTGGTATTATCATAAGTGATATCAGCTGATGATAATTTTGCTGAACAAAGGCAGCTTGTTACAAGAAGCACCTACTCAAGAATATCCTTCTTCTCCCCTCCTTCCCCCTCCCCCCAATACTCCAAACTTTGATTACTTTTCTGATATGACATGTCACATGGAATGCAAACAGAGAAGTAGAGTGGGCAGATCAATAGCAAGTCAGCAGAGATTAGTGTTTTGTTGCGGAGGACATACTGAGGAAGATGATCTCCTGTAACATTTTCAAAAACTGTGAGAGGTGGAGTGCTCAAGTGTTGTTATTCACAGCAGAAGCTGATGGATTAGATTTTTTTTTCTTCATTATGCCTTTATTAGGATTCAAGGAATTGTACTTGAGTGGGGCTTAAGAGGGTCTTCAGAATTTATTTATGAAGCACTTTACAGCACAGCTTATTTTTAACATATAAAGGAGCAGGGTGCTTTTTTAGCACTTAGCCTTTAAACAGTTAGCGTTAACGGTTTTTATACAGTATCTGTAGTAAAATAATGATTAAATTAATCTCAAGCGCCAAGAACTAATTAGCCTAAGTGCTATGGAGAACAAGAAACTTTCTTAGCTTGAATGTACACTTTTTCCTCCCTGTTATTTTTTTATTTTTCTGAAATACCATATATAGAGCACTAACAGAATATTATTTTGGATCACAATCTGTTTCTTAACTCCTGTTCATTTTAGTCAGGTGACAAATTGGGTAGTGACCTGTTCTATTGCTATTCTCTGGGAGTGTTAGTACGTACATTCCCATGGAAGTTTACGGGACCTGTTGAAAGAGACAAAGGATGACGTATTAGCATAAAAAGGGCCCCTATCCCAAATGAAATCTTCTAGTGTTGCTGTAAGATGTGTTAAGGTCAACAAAGACAGGAACAGTATGCTGGGCATGCTGGGACGAGATCAGTATCAGATGTCTGCACCCTAAGCAGGATTTATGAAAAATGGTGGAAATATAGGGGAAAAAGGATGCTTTCTGGACAAGTGGTAAGAACCTGCTCCAGATATAGAGGATAACATGAGAAAAGCCAAAAGAAGAGATTTATGGAAATACTAAGAAAATGAGTTTGGAGGTATCTGGGGAGCAAAGAAGGAGTTAAAAAGCATCTGTTAATACAGTTTTATACTTGCATCTAGCATCTTTTACAAATATAGAAAAATCAGTCATTACTCAGGATGGCACCTTGGTTACTTCAGGTTGACCAGCTACTAATAATTTTAAAACCTTTAAGCGGATAGCATTTGATGCAAAACATTGTTTGTAGGCATCTGTATTCTCAGCATCACTGATCGCAGTGAGGTGATGCCCTCCAATAAATTGAAGGGGATGCAGGCAGGTGGAGAGTTGTTTCTCCCACCTGTAGTAGGAGCACAGTATGGTCTTAAAAGGGAAAAATTTTAATGTAGGTGTCATGTAATTACATGTCTTATTGGCATTTGGTGCAATACGCTGATCATTAGGAATTCACTTGCTGTTCCCTGTATACATAACATATCCAGGAAGTGTTCTGCTGTGATTAGCGCTTACTGATGGACCTCCTGTATGAAAATGTTTTTCTCCCTGAGTTTTGCAGGGAAGGCCTAAGAAGTTGCAATGATACATCATGATGGACTGTGTTACAGAGAGCAAACATAAAATAGGAATTGAAATTCGGAGTCAAATGATGATCTCGCAGTGGCATGCCCATTCCGGACTACTAATGCAACTGTAGCAGTGTTGTGGGAATATTTAAATGAATGCATTAATGATACAAGAAAACAATGTAGGTGTGCTGTGTTGGTTTCTTTTATGATTATCTGGAGAAGTTCTGATAGGTAGAAACAAACAAAGACCTTGTGACTTTGATCAGCCAGTTTTACTTGGTTTGAGGTGATATTCACAGGGGCTGTGACATTGTATTGGGCCTGTTTCCCTTGCCAGAGTTGTACTTTGTCAGGTTTTATGTTGGTCTTGGTTGACTAAAATTCCTGGTCTCAAACTCAAGTCTTAAACTTTCAGCTTACTTTGGACTCCCACAATAATAATGTGACATTGCTGTCTGCAGGTGTGCCTGTAGAGTTCACACCTTGACTTAAAGTCCAGTTAAATTTATTTGAGTCCTCTTCAACTTGCCTTGTCAGATAATACTCTTTCCTATTAGAATTTCTTTGTTGTTTCTAGTACCCCCCCCTAAGAATGAATCTTCTGGGAGATGGCTTTCTTTTGTGTTGCTGTCTCAAGCTAGCAGTGGGAAGGTAAAAATTTCAGAACCTACTTCTGATCAACCCAAAATATGAGGCATGCATATCCAGCCCTTTTATCAATGGCAACCTGCATAATTTGGCAGATCTCTTTCAAAAGTTGTGCTGAAGAAACAAGGGTGATGGAGGACAATTCTAGGAAACCAGACAATAAAATACTAAACAGAGTGGATGAGTAGGTACTTGCTCAAATCATGAAATGGCGTAGACAGGATGGAACTGGTCAGACTCCGTAAAATCATATCCAAATGTTATACCTTTAAGTTATTTTGATAGTAGTAGACCACTGTCTAACACTATCTCTGTTGAGAACTTCATCAAATTCTTAGCATTGCAAGTTTTTGGTATGTTTCCAGTTTATGTAATGATATTTTTCTCTTCCCATCCATTTCCCCAACTTATAAAAGCTAAGTCACTATGTGTTGTGCAAATGCTGGTTTCATCAATTAATTGCATGCTTAGATTTCATGTTAGTTATAAAGTAGGAAAATTAATCACCTAAAGTGGGTGGAAAACAGTAAAATCATTGATGCATCAGCAAACTCCCAACAGAGCTCGAGAACATGATTCCTGATTATACTGTCTATTCAGAGTAGAATTAGCATTGAATAAATAACTTAATCACGTTGAAAAATTTTTCATTTAGATTTAGGAATAGATGGAAAAAATAGAATATTACAAGTGGTATTGTTGCTGGAGTGACCCTGAAAGAAGCATCTTCATTTCCTTTACACGCTTGAAAGGAAAATTGCGATGTGTTTTTCTCTCTGTATCAAGATGTGGAAAATCTTTTTCTGTGTATAAATTGTATTAAAACATCAGGAAGTTGTTTTACTTGTGGTGAAGCACCTTGTGAACTATACTAAAACTAGTACGGAACTGGTGGAGTAGGAGTCATTAGATCTTTCACAGTGAAAGCTGTACTTGAGTTAAGTGTGTGTTAGTTAAATTAAAGGCTGAGTAATGATGGGTTCCGTCTTGCTTTTGCATGCTATGTCTTTGCTTTGCTCTCTCTGGAAGGGGTTAGTCTCTTGTTTAAATTAGATCTGTTTGGGGACTGATCTTTGACTTCAGGATGTTGCCATTGGCCAAACTATGGGGCAGACTGTTGCAACAGAAATGATTTCCAGGCTAAAAACTCTTCGTCTTGCTACGCTAGACGTTTGTTTCAAAGCTGCTAAGGGAGTTGCATGTTTAGCGGAGGAACTGATTGTTTCTGAGGCAGTTAACAGTGATTCAAAGGCCAGCTTTTGCAAATTAGCAATACAAAAAACAGCTCTGCTCCAAATATTTTCTATGGCATGACTTGTAGGTTCCAGAGGGGGAGAGGGATAGCATGTATGTGTTAGTGGTAGGGTAGGTATTGCTATCATGATAGTATTATGCCTGCTGCTGTGGGCAATAACATGCGTCAGTGATACTGTATCAAACCATCTATAATGCTTTGCCTCAGCCTAGGCCACTTGACCCTGCTGTGCCTCCTACCCCACTCCCAGCTGTTTTCCATAGAGCTTGGGTGTGCAATTGTGGAGTGAAGACTTGGGGTGCTGGAGAGCCAGGCAGTCGCCTCCAGTGCTGTCCCCCCCTCCCACCCCCCCGCCCAGTACATGTCCTTGATGCTCTTTTGACTCCTTTTGCCCATCTCGGAAGAATTTAAGAATAATGCAGCCTTAGGTGTATTGCAATATTTCTACTGGTAATTTTGAAAGATACAAGGGTGTTTCTTATTGCTCCTGTGCACAGAATAGATCTCTGATCGGGAGCACTAGATATAACAAAAGCTGCAATACAAGACTATAAACTTATTGAGGCATCTCTTAAAATCCATTATGGCTGTAGCTGAACATGTTGCTTGTCTTCAGTTACAGAAACTTGATGTCTTTAGGTTTTTAGCATTTGCTTGGGTTCATTCTTTCTCTGGGGGAAGCTGATTTGTTTAGCATTTCTGACTGCAGATCATCTTTTAAGTCTGTTTTGTGTCTGCTTGACAGATATTCTGAGGGATGATGAAGTACATGGCTATATGTTTTCAGACTGGGAAGATAAATGTTCAGGAGTTTGCAGTGTTTTTGCAGAGTCTGCTATGTTTGCAGTTGTCAGTCTTAAGTTTCCAACAGCTATTTTTCGATGTTCAGTCCATGTGTTGCCAATAGTGAGAAGTCTGGAAATGAGAGCCAGTAACACTTGTTAATGATAACACTTAACATGTCTGAACATGAATCAGATCTTTCTGAAGAATGACTCATTATTTTCTGCAGGTTGAACTAAATGACAAGCTTGTGGCCTGTCTTTTTTTCAAGTTTGACTTACTGTTCTTACTTCGACCTTAACACCTTTTCATCCCTTTCTTAACCAATTGTATACACTAGGGACATGGCAAATGTTATCGGCATAGCTAGTAGGGGATGTGGAAGGGAAGAAAAGATATTTGTTTAACCTTCAGCTCTGATCTGGCGTATCATTTCTTCAATCACCAAGTACATTAATGTTTCCTGTTTCAAGAATGGCTGCTTTGATCTGTTTAAAATGTAAGTAGAAGACAGAGACATTTCCCCCCCCCATTACTTGATTTATATTTCAGAGTTTCAGAGGTGCCAGCAATCTTACCTCTTTTCATTAAGTCAGTCTGTAAAGATGATATTGCTGTAATTGCAAAATACATTATTTGATGGGGAACAAGGATTAAAAAAAGAAAAAAAAGAGGTGGAGAGTTTTCTAATTTTCATCATTATGGAAATGTAGATAAGAGCTATTTAATGTTCTAAGGAAATAAGGCTGCCTATGGGTATAAGAACATGCGTTCACATCCACAAACTTTTGAACCTGGACGGTTGATTTCAGCTAAACTTTAAAAAGAAGAGGAGGTCTCAAAGGTACTAGTTCCTGCAGCTTTTTGGAAAATCATTGGCGAGATATAGAAAGGCCTCGTGTTGTTGCCTTTACTGCAGAAAATGCTGCAGTGTAAGCTCACGCTGCAAAGAGAGTTTGCACACAGAAAGTCTCCTACCAGTGTCGTAACTGGCCAGCAGGCTTAGCTAGAGCTGGTATCTTACTGGAGAATCAAACTACCAGGCAAAGTCATGGGAAATCAGGCATCATTTGTTCTGTTTGCTCTGGACCCACTTAGTTATCTTACCTTTTGCCAACACTACCCTTTGCCCTTTAATTGACTCATCTTCTAAATTGTTGAGATCTGATGGCTAAGCTGTGTTCTCGGTTAAATGTGCTCACTTCCTAAGAGAGTGGTGAAGAGGGAACTTCTGCATTACATTTGGCCTATGGATTAAACATTTTATTTAGTATCCCATGTTAGTGTTTTACTTTTGGCTCTTAGAATGAAACAAGCAGGCCTTTTTCTGGACTGCCTTTCAAAAGCATGTCTTTGCTAACAGCACCGCAGCAGCCCCACGTGATAATGGATCTTGGGGAACGTGATACACAGATAGCAGTGTATGGGGGGCAAAGAGCTAGAGGGTATATTATTAAAATTTTCAATAAATTGTTCTTCAGCAAGTCTCCCCACTTTTTGGTGATTGTTTCAGCTTAGTCTCTTCGCTAACAAATTATAAACTTTCTAGGATTTAAATTTTACCAAGTACATAGCAAGAGTGGGGAGATAATATTACTAATGCATATGCAAGGCTGTTGAATTTAACATGCGTAGCTAGGTTTGCTCATTTAATTTTGAATCCTCAATTGTACTTCCATAAAGAGTCTTAAAAATAGACAGGGATCGCATCTGGCAGACCCTCTTTGAGCCATCTGCATTTTTGTCCTGTTTCACACACTCGTATAAAGGCACGTCTGCACACACACTTACTTTTGTATGTCTGTATTACAGAATTAATTCATGCAGGGGATACAGTGGAGTCCTTAATGCTATTGTACAGACTGCCAACTTTCGATTTAATATAGTACTAAATGGCCTTTTTAAAGTCATTAGAGACTCCAGTCACTGGTGGATATAAAACTCTCCTGTTCCTCTGGGTTATTGTATCTTGTATTTAGCAAATCTGTTTGCTTCCTTTTGTACTTTACAGGGACTGGAGGAATTGACTTTGCGATTTTGCTATATTGTTTTGCATTCTCTATAAGCTGTTGTCAGCTCCGTGGTTGAGATGTCCAGTTTGGTATGTAGGGTTCCAGGTATAGTCTCACCAGTACTGTATAAATAAGAATTCTGACAGAAAACTTAGTTTGTTACATTATAAAACAGGTGAGCATGAGTAGGGGAAGGTGCATCATAATCATTACGTCTTTGCGATTTGCAGTCTAACCAGTATGCATGTGGTGCGCTCTTAATAGTTATAGTAACCCATAAAGTTACCCTCATTTATATGTATTTCTAAAGTTGTATCAAAATGCTAGAACTTTTCTTTAGCTTACATCTCTCTCATTTTACTTTCCAAAAGTTGTGTTGATAATGAGTGCTCCTTTTGATGATTTAGTCATGTGCCTGTCTTTGAGGTTTCTGGTGTCAGTGGCGTTACTGTCACATAATTAGCATTATGCACATAGTCCCAAGTGGCTTGCAGTCAGGAAGGATGCCTGCCAAGGTTGGAATGGAAGAAAATCTAATGCAATGTTGTTCCCATTAAAAGCATATTATCAAAATAGTTCTTTAAAATTAGTTTCTCTTGATTGCTCTCCATGTGAAAAAAAAAATTGCCTTGGGCATTCTATGCACTGAACCAAATTCTAGGTTAATTATTCCCATAGGATGCCATTGAAATGAATATGGTTGCACAGATGTAACTTAAATCAAAATTTGTCTATGTATTTTCGGTTTAGAACTGAGGAAAGTGTGGGCAACTCAGCTGAACTAAAGAGGGCTTACACACAGCCTGAATCTGGTCTGTGATGCTTATGTTCTTTCCTGTTGCAACAGTTGTGAAATCCAACTCATTTATAGCAGCAACTAATGGGACTGACTGGAGTTCTTAAGGTTTGCTTGTTAGAGCCCAGAGGGCTCTCCTTTGCCTCCCACACTCCCAAGCGGTAAGTAAAATCATAAGACCAAGGCAATGAGATGGACAGCCATTCAACAGGCATCAGATTTTAAGTACTAGTAACTGTGACTCCTTTTAATGGAGTGACATCATACCATGTTACTTATGGTACTATTGCCAAATGGTCTTGGGTATTTGCAGAAGGGGCTATAAAAATGGCTATAGAATTGTTTTTCAACTCTGAAGGCATCTCTGGTTAAAATAAAGAAGGTTTTAAAGACTTCATGAAGAATAATTATTAGTTAACAAACAACACAGTCCCCTTTCTTGGACACAGATGGACGTGCACACACGCGTGCATGTGCACAGACTGCACAAACCTGAGCATTAGGTGTGTCCTTCCAACTGCTTGAAGTACATGATACCAGTATGGATTTGTGTGTGGTTCATAATCAGTATTCTCATTTACAGTAGCGGATATTGTCTCTACAGGAGGTAGATATTAAAAAGTTAGGTCTTTTTATTTTAAAAGAATGTTTAACAACAAATATTAAACCGACATCTATAAATTGTTGCCACTGGGAACAACTGGTAAAGCTTCTGCCTTTCTGAATTATTTTAGACCGTAATTGATATGAGATGATTTTTTTTAATTATTTTTACTTTTAGTGAGAGAGAGAGATATAAGTGGAAGCAAGGGCATTGTTGAATTCCTCTTAAAAGCACTTTTTGCTAGGCTGGTAGAATTCAAGCCTGTGTTGCTGCCAAAGGAGAAATGTCCTGGCAAAAAGGTTACTCCTTTGGACATTCTCATTATTGTTAGTTTTGAATATGGGAAACAAATGGCACTTTTCAATTAGTTTGTATGCTATCTCACCTTCTATGCAATGGCTCAAAAGAATCTCACTGTATCCTTAAGACACACAAATTGGTAAAATCTTAGGACTCTTATTACATATTGCTGATCTTTATAGAGGTTTCCCAGACACTTTCTATAGAAAAGAAAAGCTACAGGAAGGAAAATATTTATGAAAGAGTTTCAGGGGGCTCATTACCTTCCAGAGCGTGGATGAACTTCAGATAAAATAAACATTTAAAGGACAGCCATCATTTTAAGGGGCAGGTGGCAAGAGTCATTTGTATCTGCAGTTACATTTGTACACATGCCATTTAAGAAACACCAAGAAGCTGGAAAGTTTGCTGTCACTGTTTGGTTGCATATTAAACAAGAAGAAAAATTGCTAGTGAGGAAATTCTATGAAAATAAGATATGCAAAGTCAAACCTAAGGAGCAGAAACAAATAGTTTGTTTCCCAGGTCCCATTAAAAACAACAACAGCAAATCAGCATTTTTACTGTTCTCCTGCCTTTTGCTTTAAGTTGCTTGGAGTGGGAAGTGCTACAAGCAAAGTGGTATTTTTATGAATTGTTGGGAAAAGATTTTGATTGGTCTCATTACCTGTGTTAGAAAGCTTCATAGTAAAAATGAAGCTGCTTTTTGTGAGATTTTCAGCCAAGTTTTTAGGATGCTAGTTGGGACAGATAAGTGGACTGCTGAACTGAGGCCTGACACTGAAGGTCCACTTGCATAATTGCTAGCTGGAGAGCCTACTTAGTATAATATAAGGAAATCATGCTTTGTCTGGCATTTTATTAAGGAATTGATTTTAACAATGAAGAACTGTATCTATGCAAATGGAAAAGCTTGGAACTAGTGTTTTCTGTTTATTTGGGTTGGGAAGGGGTGTTTCTCTAACTATTTCAGCATTGCTGCAGATGTGACTTGAAAGCAAGTGCTGGATTAATACCATTGCACATATTGTAAATTGTTTCTTGTAGGAAGAGAAAGCAACATTTCTTAACGTTGATGTCATGAAGTAAAATTAGCAAATAGTTAATTGAAATGTCCTCTGGTTACAACTGCATAGCATCTGACTTCAGGAAACCTTTTGTCCAGCAGATGATTGCACGTGTGCGTGTGTATGTGTGTCTGGTTATAAGGTACTGAGTAAAAATCTTGAGGATTCTTATTTAGTATGCCATGAAATAGCAGAGGGGCTTTGTAGGCTAGTAGCTACTACTTTATCATCATCATCATCATCATTATTATTATGTATATACACTTCTGTTAGTACTTGTAATGGTACACCTGGTACTTCTCAGTGGGAGAAGGATTGAACTTTAATTATCTTTTGATTACTGCTGTGTACAGTTCTTATTGAGGATGGTTTTTGAGCACACTGTATACGGTATGCTTTAGACAAACTGGCAGAGGGTGAGTATGAAAAGTGCAAGAAGAGGTCTTTTTTCTGAATGTATTCTGTAAAATTCATAAGGCCATTTTGTAGAGCAAAAAAGCAATTGCACAAAAAGTGTGTCTGTGATTGTTAGATTAATGAGCAGTTTTTATGAGAGCCGCTGAACACAGAGCTAAGCTTTGGAAGTATAGCTGTTTAGGCTTGGAAGCTGCAATCAGTTTCTGTCCCTACACGTGAAGTTGTTCTGCTAACGGTAAACATGAGCATAATGAACAGCAAAGGTGGCATGTGTGTCTCTTTCTGCATCAGCAAGACAGTAGTTACATTTGTGGTAACAATGAAGGTCTTTACTTACCCTCAGTTATGGATTACAGTTTTGAACGACAGAACTTTAGGAGTTCTCAGCCTCTACATCTTAAAATGTTTTTCTGTGATAGTGGTCCTGAAAAAATTACTTCTGACACTGTGAGAACAAAGGTCTGAGCTTGCTTTTTAAACGTGATAGAGAACAGATGCCTTGATGAGCCATGCACTGACAACAGACGAGACTGTTTCTTCCAAGGCTTAGTTTACAGAACCACAGATCTGTCAGATTGTCCATACCGTGTGGACTCTGTCAGAATTTCCAAAGTCCTGCAGAAGGGTGACTTCATGCTTGAACCTCTTCTGCTATTTTTGGAAATGGAAATGCATACACAAGAGTTCTCTGAAACTGCAGGCTATTACAGAGATACACAGTCTAGTCCAGTAGTCTGAACAAGTATTTGTAGTTGAGTTCTGTGTTCCTGGCTCCATGCATCTGACCCAGCCTCCTTTGTAATCTTGGATGAGTCTGCAGCCAGTGCTTGCGTAACAGCCTTTGCTTAGGTACTTGCAGTGAGAAGGAAGTGATCCTCTCTGGTTATATCTGGCTCTGGAAGTTTCTGGAATAACAACAAGAGAAAGTATCCCCCCTCCCTTTTTCTTTCAGTCTGTCCCAAGCACTTCCAGACCCAAATTTGTAGGATTTAGAAGTCAAAAATGTGGTTTTCTGTAACACTCAGTGATGTTCAAGGCCAGCAATCTGATTTGCTGGGGAGGGTGGTTCTTTAGCTTGCATGTCAACCAAAATAAATGCTCAGTAATCAAAATCTAGTTAATAATTCTGTTGAAAGTGCATTGGTCAGTAGAGAATCCATCTTGTTTTCTTTCTTTCCAACACTGGCATTGACTTTAGAGTGCAACCAGGAGAAATAAATCACTCGGACTTTTATGTATCCCTGTTTTTTCTTAATATGCAGTTTCAGGTCTGTGGGATGAGAACAATCAACTAGTTGCTGTGCAAGGTGTTGCTTACAAAGTGTTTTTCTTCAGAGTGAAGCTATGATACCAGGGTTGATTTTGTCAAATGTTAATTGTTTGCTGTGTTGATGTTATAGATTATCAAAGGCCTAGATAGCATGACTAGTAATGTCTCTTAAAGGGAGAGACTTAAAGTTCAGTCTATATGTTTGTTGAAAAGCAGGCTAAAGGGTGACCTTATTGTCTGTTACCAGAATTCGTAAAGGTAAATGAGTGAAGAGGTAGTTATGTATCCATTAGATGAAAAGCATAGCAAGATGCAGAGGTTTGAAGCTGAGACTAGGTGAGTTTGGATTAGAGACTAATTTTTAATGATCAAAGTAAATGACAAATAGTTTTTTAATTTAATTTTAATCCTTACTGCTTTTTATCCTTAAACAAAGACTACT
Source organism: Dromaius novaehollandiae (assembly GCF_036370855.1). Taxonomy (NCBI): domain Eukaryota; kingdom Metazoa; phylum Chordata; class Aves; order Casuariiformes; family Dromaiidae; genus Dromaius; species Dromaius novaehollandiae. The sequence continues at coordinate 60,456,890 of NC_088102.1, forward strand.
GCAGCTGAAACAGTGAGTTAGGTGCAGAAATTACAGGGTCGGTATAGTAAAATAAGTTATGTTGTTCTAAATGACTTAAATGTTAAAACAATATAATAATTTAAAGGCAATTCTTGTGCTTTCCTTGCAGTGAAGAAACTCAGCAAATTGTTACCTGTGTTGAATTTAATGTCTGCTTAGTCACCAGAATGCTTCTAGTGCTGTTACCCCCATAAGTCATAATATTCTTGCAAAGTAAATAGTTTTACAAACAAAAACTTTAAAACAAATTACAGAAGACAAGCTGCTTTTTGAGATGCATGCCTTTGCGTCCAGCTGTTCATCTCTTTTTTTCTTTATGCAACAAAAGTAAGGTGGGTTGGTAAAGATGTTAATTCTTCCTTCAATAGTTCCCACCCACCCAAGGGATCCAAGAATTTGAAAATGAATGTTCCCCCAGTCAGAGCAGCAACAGCTGTTGATAGTATATCTGAAACACTGTTTTCTATTTCCAGATCATTTTACTTAGAAACAGATGAATAAGTTTATTTTCTGTTATATGCAAAAGAGAACGTTTCTAAAACAAAAAAGAAGCCTGAGGAAATAGAGGTAGGCTTCTCTGGGTTTTGGAGCAGAGAAATGGGAACCAGTCATGCTTTTCTCTTACTGCATGACTCTGTACAAGCCACAGCACATTTCTGCCCCACTACTTTCCACAGTTTATTATTCCCCAGAATAATATTTCTTAACTCTTAAAGTGCTGGAAACATAGGTGTTATACAGGGGTGATAAGGGTGTGGATAAGCATACATCAACACAAATTCTTGATTTTTTCTGAGACGTCTAGAAGCTCTGACTGTGCAAAAAGATCTTTTTTTGTCATAGACAGTAGAAATTCAGACTTCTAAACTGAGAATTTCTAGATGCAGTCTCCATAGCCTCACCCCCAGGAACATTGCTTTAAATACAATGCTAGTGTTACTTGTAGGATTAGGAGTGCCAAGGATGTTCCATTTTGAATCGAGGTCCTCAAAGATTGTTTAAACAAAGAGAGGACAAAAAATAAAAGGATAAATAAGATACAGCTTGCACTTCAAATTGCATTTGAATAGTAATTAGAATTTGGAATAAAATTGAGCACTGTGTATAAATAAGAAGACAGCAATGTGCAAAATCATTTGAATGACCCCACTATTCTGATTCTTGAAGGCGTCGGAATCCTTACTGGCTTTATCCCCTCCAGGCTGTGATACAGGGCAAAAGTAGCACATACATTTTTAAAAAATCAGTTGCAGTGAGCTAAGGTTGCACAAGATGATGTTCAGGCCAGTGCGTAATGTTTTCTCCAAATTCTTCTCCTTTGTGCCCTTACTTCCCTTTCTGCAATGTATCAATAACTTAGGTTCCACATTTTTCTCTCAACCACTTTCTTGTGTGCTTGTAGCCTGTTTTTTCTCCTTGATGTTCCATGCCACTCTTTCCCACATCCTAGGAGTTCTGTTTCCTTCTTACCCTTTGCACCTCATCCACTGCAGTAGCATCACTTCTTTCCTCCCTTTCGGGGGGAATATATCCAGCCAGCTGACACATCAAGTGCCCTTGAAAGGTGGAGAGAACTGAGACAGAGGTAATTCTATGCCTCTTTGTACACCTGTCATTGTCATTTTCTGCAGCTTGTTCCCGACCTGGTTGAAACCATTAACTTGCTGATCATATGTCAGCATTGCTGATGGTTGGTGCCTAGAACATTCACCAGCGATGGTATTCAAAAGCTGTTCTGTCATCCTAACAGACCAAAGGTCATGGGTCCTAGCATCTCTTGGATGACCACATAAGTGAGCAAGATCTGTGTAGGTAGCGTTTCTGCATTTATCTGTCAAGCTTAAATGTCTCTGATGATGTCCAAAGTCACAGTTGTTTTTTATTTTTCACAGAGCTCCTATGTAATCTAAGAAGTCTGGCCAAAAAAAACAAAAAAACCCCAAAAAACTCTACTAACTGTGTTAAATAACTCGAAGGCAACAGACATGTTACTCCTAGAATACATTTAGGGTATGATTTTGTTAGGGTCTGATTGTTCCTTGTTGCCGTATAAGATATTCAGGGGAACTGGATGATGTAGATAATGCATCATACCTTGCATTCTTGAAAATTACTGATTAGGGAGCATAAGACTAAAAATGATTTTGTACATTATTATTTTTTCTTTCTTTTTCGCTATCTTGTGACCTGCACCTTATCCTTGTTCTGTGTCATATAGCATGTGCATTGTATTCCTTATAGCAGTAAATTCTGAGTTTGCCACAGGGAATCATGGCTATTAGAATAACAAACAGGAGTGGATAATAGACCATAAAGATAAGTGTGGAGAGTAGAGGATTTACCCTACTTCAAACATTTCCCCCGCTCCCATTTCTGTACAAGTCTTGTTGTGTTTAAATGAATGTGCTCCATCTCCTTAATCCAGTCTTCAGTGTACTTAGGAAAGAGTCCTTGACGTTTGGAAGTGAAATCCAAGGAAGGAGTTAGTATATTAATTATTTTGCGCACACAGATATAAATTGGAATGTAAGGACCATTAACCATGTATCTCTGATGACTTTAAACTTTTAGTTTCATTTGAGAGATTTCTTTTCCATTCTCTGCGTAGCTGGAAAATTAAATGGTTGCTCTGTGTATAAAATCTGGGAGCTTAGAGAATTGTAGGAAGATGTATGCAAATCTGTTGCTGAAATAAATTTATATAGGGCAGCCATAGGAGTGCCTTATGAGACAGCAACTTCCCATGAGAGGCACAAGATGATCATCCAGCTGCAACATGCATAGTTAAGCTCTTAAACCATTCTCTGTTTCTAGATCTATTCTGTTTCTCAAGATAGTGACAGGTTTTCAGTGTTTTTTTTTCTCTTGCTCAGGCCATTGGTGTTGGGAAACAGAATGTAAGCATCTCTTTGGCATTGCGTTGCAGCCTTTTGGGCTTGTTAAAAAGCATGCATTAATAATGATTCCTCATAGATCATGGGCAGACTTAAATTTTACTATGCTAACTTTACTGCAGGTTTTTGCTGGATGCCTCCCATGTTCCTCACTGAGGACTCTGTGAATTAGATTGATGCCATTCTCTCTTGCTAGTTAGCCATGGATTGACATTCCATATAGTTTCATAAATTAATCTCATCTTTAGAGTTCTGCAGGCAGTCAGAAACTTCTTGAAGTGTTTGCAGTGCCTTAAGTAACCAGGAAGTATGCTGCCTGTCCTTTCTAAGGCGTTTGCTCAGCATTTCTGCTGGGCTTTATATGCATTTCAGGCAGATTGAATGAAGCGCTATCTGGTACTGCAGGCTGACCTGCCATCTTGGCACCCAGAAAGGCAGCTGGGATGGAACAAACCTTGTCAAGGATCCTTTTCTGTGATGAGCAATCTACCTTGTGTTCATTTCAGCTGCTTTCTGTTGAGCTGCTTCTGTAAATGTATGATTTTAAGACAGTCTTGCAGTGTAACTGTCTATATCCAGACCTGAACAGAGCCTCAGTCTGTCTTATATCTCAGCTTAAGGTTGCTATCTTCCATACTGTTTTAATAGATAACAGATGTGGCACATCTTTGTTCTTGCTCCATTACATCAAGAGCAAGAGAAGTGATGGTGGTGGGCTTTGGGAGGCAGGACCTGTTACCGTAGGGAAAGAGATACTCTTGACTCTCGTTTTTTTTCCAGCACTGGAGGATGAGTAATAACTATCAGTTTAATTTTGCAGCTGGAATCTCTCATTTGCTATTGGTAACAATAGCAGGAAAGAGTGAGCACATATATAGCAGAAGTGTTAGGGACTGGCAGCTGGTGTAAATTAGCTTTGTTTCACTGATTAGTCCTTCATGTCAGTGGAGCTATAGTAATTTACATAAGCTGCAGATTTGACCTGAAGGTTTTGATCACCACCCATCTCTGAGGTATATTTATCAGAGTTCTACGTATGGGGATTTCATAAATACTATTTTAAGGTGGACAGCTTGTGAATATAAAGGCATTATGCAAGTCCCTATACCATCTGCACTGAGAGCACTTTCAGTGCTCTCAAAGATGTGGATTTTTCCTCTCCTCACCCAAGTGAAAGGAAACTTCCCAGACACTTAGGTTTTTTGCATCATCTTGTGCCAATGTGTTACTGCTATAATGACCCATTTCCCTAGTCGCCTTAGTTAAGGGGGCAGGTTTCAGTTGTGGCCTGACATTGCGAAGGCTCGGAGAAGCCCTGATGGAATGCCCAACGTTTCTAGGGGAGGAAACAAGTAATCCAGCCTTCTTTCCATGCCACAGCTTCCCCTGAGTTCCTCTCACACTTTCAGGATTGCAGGATTATTGTATCTTGATCTTTGAAATACACATGTTCTGTAAACTTCCCAATCTGGTTTTTCCCTTTCTTAACTTTTCTTTCTTTTGGAACAAAGATAGAAAAATTACTGACTTGGTAATATTCTGACTTCATTGCAGAGCAGCTGTGCACTTCTGCTTACTAGCTGTCTTTGTGTGCTGTCCTGTTTTACTCTGAGATTCCCCTTTCCACTTACTAAAAATGGTGTTTAATGGTACAAGTACAGAGAAGGCTTAATTTTCTATTTAGTGCATACTTGTTACTCCAATAAGCTCTACATTCTTCTGAAAATCTGCAGTTTTTGCCTTATGCTGAGTAGTACAGTGTTTGCAATGCTGGTCTAAGGGCACTTGATGATCCACTGGCGTTTGAATTGAATGTAAGACTTTCCAATTACTGCAGTTATTTCTCTGATCTGCTTTTTGTCTTGTTTGAACATTTTTAAGTGCTTAATGTGTTTAGTGTTTTTTGATGGAAAGAAGGGGAAAGCCATGTAAACATATACTGTACATTAAGAAAAAAAGAGCCTGCAAGATTTTAAGGATACTTGCTGAATGTGTGGCAGTTATCCTTGGAGGATTTGCTCTATCTCATCAAGAGACTGTGAAGCAGTCCCCTGTATCTGCGTAGAGAGAACAGTCAACGTTTGCTGTCTTGTGGAAGAGTTGATAAGAAGGCAAATGGTTCGTATCTTCTGTGTTTTTCAGGAGCATCCTTGACTTTGTCTGAATATCTGCTTCTAAATCATGACCTCCACCAGCCTAGACTGATGGATTACCTGTACTTTGTCAGGCAGCTGGGAAGAGCAAAGCCAAGAAGCACTACTTTTCCTGTTTTAGCACTATTACATATTGAATATTTGGTTACCTTCTTTGTCATTTAGGGGATAGATTCTGATCCCAGCTGCAGTAATAACAATCTATCAATTTACAACATTGACAAAATATTTCTGGATTTATATTAGTTAGTTTTATATTTAAAATAGATATAGATTTTATACAGGCTAATAAAATCATATATTATGGCAAGTTTACTTGTTATGTGTACTGAATCTGAATTCCTTTCTGTTAGATGAGCATTAAGAGGGAGGAGTTCAAACAATTTCTGTTCTATTTTATAAGAGTTTTCTCCCTTTCCCTTTATCTGTTAGGTGGATTTCTATGCCTGTTCAGCTGACTTTGGAGGGAAACACCTCCCTCTAAAGATGTAATTCCCTTATTTCATGTTCTGCAGAATTTATATTTTCATGTATTTTATAAACTAGAAAAGATTAGTTCTTCAGATGTATGCTCAGTTTGAAGCTGTTCTTGACTATGTTAAGGATTTTTATATTAAGGCTTTAGCAGTTATGATTATGGAGGTTTACAAAAGAAAGTAGTTAATTTCCTGACAGGTCTACCTAAAAATCTTTAGTCTTTCATTTTTATGAAGGACATAGTGATCCTAAAATTAATAACAATATATGTACTCTAGTTTACCTTGACTTGGGAAGAGGTATGTTTTTGCTGGTGTGAAAGGGCAATTCATCTTCTAATGAGCCAATGTATGAAGTGAAAAATCTGTGTGAATATAAAATGCAGATGTTTTAGCATTCAGTATCCTTAAGGCATGCCGAGATTGGAATGCATTTTCAAGATTCCGGCCAAGCTGGTGTTTGAAAATGTTGTGGAAGGGAGGAAATTGTTATGCAAGAGCAGTGTTAAAATAGAGTACATTCTGAAGTAGCTAATGAATGGGTGTAACTTGCAAATTCAAATGTGAATCTGATGCATTAAAGGCAAAAACAACCAACTGCCACCCCTACAGATTTGAGAGTTGGAGAAATAGTTGCTCCCTTAGGATGGGATCTCATTAGATGTCATTTTTCTCTTGTTCTTATCAATGCAGAGAAATTGTGAATATGATAACAATGAAAAAAAGGTTTTCTTAGAATGTTTATGAGATGTTTATAATGAAGAATGTTAAATTTATCTTGTTTTTACTACTGGGCCAACATACAGTATTTGTAATAACTGTAATAACTTTAATGATTCCATGTGATAAGCTAGATGAATGAATACATTTTTTTTTAATCTTATAGCCAGCAGTCCATTTTGATCAGTTCATACCTGTCACAATATACAAGGTCATTAACTATCACTGTAGTGACAGATCGGAGAAGCTCTACTTTCTTCATGGCAAAGGACATTTTCAATCCTTTTCCATGCAAAAATAGCTTTTTATGTAAACCTATAATCATAAAACCTATGAACAACTTCACACTGTGTCCTCTCTCCAGCCAGCCCAGAATCACATTTACGACCACATTACCTAAAGTTGGGACAACCTTTTTTTCGCTAATACAGATAAACAAAGTAAATGTTTGTTTATCCAGAGCATGGGCAATGTATAGGGGTCGTGTACAAATAGGAGATACATTTCTTAAGTGATGATAACTTTGACAGAACAGTGAAAAATGGATTTGTGCTGTGGATGGGGAAGTCTGTAGTATCTGTTCAGGTTCATAGATTTGAAACTGTCCTGAGATGAAAACCCAATAAAGGTAAATTATACCTCCGCTCTTAAGACATGCTTTGGTAGTAGAAGTGAATAATGAGACACAGGACTTCCACCTTTGCAGCGCATGGAATTCTTCAGTAGTTTTTTTTTAACTAGAAGGTAAAGCAAACAACATACAGAAAGCTTTTCTCTCATTGTGCTTAGTTGATCTGGGTTTTGGCATAGTGTAGCATGCTGAGAATCAATTGCTGGATTTGTCTGATCTGTTTGCCTATTCACCTACCCCCCTAACCCTAGCCTCTCACACTGACCTTTAACATCCTCTGAAAAAGTGCAAGTCAGTCAGAACCTGGGGGTAAAATTAATAATTTCTCTCTCTCTCTCTCTCTCTCTCTCTCTCTCTCTCTTTTTTTTTTTTCTTTTTTTTTTTTTTGCCCAACTTTGTGTAGATTGGCTTCTACAATTGTACAAAGAGTAAGAGTCCGGTGGTTCTGTTTATTCCATGGTTCAGCTATGTATTTGGTGAACAGAACACAGAGGTTAGTCTACCAGCTTCCAAGCTAATGTTCTGTGAAAATATTACACTGCATTCAGCCTTGATCTGGCACAAGGTGCTCTTTGAGCAAGGTTGGGGTTTTTTGCTTTTTTGTTCTTTTGTTTTATTTTTTGTTCATTTTGAAATGCTGACATTTGTACAGTAATTTCCTTCCCAGTTTGCTCTAGGAGCTGTCTGTGGCTTAGAAATCATGGTGTAATCACAATGGAGCCCATAGGTTGCAAGCTCTTTCCGTTTGTATGTCTGTGGAATGTTTAATAAGCTGCTGATAGTTTGCAATGTTAAATAATATTTATTTAGTATCAAAAGAGCAGACCCAGTTGTTTCTGAAAATTTATTGAAACAACCTGTATCTGATGTGCTAAAATGCATGGTTTGTAGCATGAAATAAAAGATTTCATTTCTTTGTTACACTAATTTATGCTTTAGCTTGTTCATATAGTTTGTGAGAGTATTCTATCAATTTTAACCCTTTGTAGCTCTTATGGCTAACATAATTTTTATTTTACAGGCAAAAGTATGTAGAATTTTCCCAGTGTGTTTTCATTTGGGCATTGGAATAGATGACTCAAAAGAATCTTCTCCTTTATGCCAAATAGGATGCCTGTATTGGTCCTACAAAATCCTCCACGTTGAGTAGTGTGGCATTGCTGTTCTATGCTGTGGACTCTGTTGGCCTTGTATCTGTCTCTTAGGGAAAGTTCAAACTGGATGTTGGTGAAGGAACTGGATGTTGGCAAAAGGTTCTCTGTCACATCTTTGAAACATCAGGGTCCCTTCAAACCTGCCCGCAGAGAGAATCTCAAGCATCAGTTTTGGCTTTTACGCCTGGAAGGTAGGTCAGGCAACAGCACAGGGCTACAAGAAACGGGACAGATTATTGAGAATGCAGTTGTCGGAGCATGTTGGGAAGCACTGAGGTGGCCAGTATAGTGAGCCAGTGACCCTTTGTATCTGATGGCAGACTAGCAGTAGGACACTGTGCCTAGCAGTGCATGAGAGAATTCTTGATAGGCGTTGAAGCAGCAGAATTCAAGAGTTATCCCAGCCTGTATTAGAAGTGATGTGTTTTCCTGTTGCTGGTGTCCTCCCTGTTGCTAGAGGGGCATGGCAATGTTGGACAACTTATGACTTCCAGTCCACAGGCTGAAACAATGGCTGAGTACCCTGCCTTCTCCAGCTGGTAGTGTGAGTGTGGGGACACTTACCATCTGGCAGGTGTACCAGAGGTGTGCAGTGGAGGAGATAGGGCAGTCTTTCTCACTGCTGCCCAGTTGCCTTTCCATTTCTTTTAGATTCTGTTGTTTCCATTTCTGATACAGAGTGGCTGCTATTAGCAGAGGCAGTAATTCATTCGGTGTAGAAGTTGCTTACAGTACAGCTGTGTTGCTTTGATGATGCCATCTGCCTACCATGGGTAAGAGCCAGCTTCCCGCAGCCAGTACATTGGAAGAGAAGCCTTTCTTAAGACACCCAAACATTCATGCGTACAGCATGCATGCATTATAAAACGTTAGAACAAAGTAAACTGGAGAACTGTTGGGAGTCACTCAGTTGTGATCTGTATGTTCAATCTGTGGTGCTAGAATCTGGAATAATTGCATCTAATGGAGGTAGACTCATCAGAAGCAACCCTGCTGGCCAATTTAATTTTCCCTCTTTTAGATTAACTACCTTATTCAGCTTTGTAAAGTACAGCCAACAGTGTGCGTCTGGGCATAGCTAGAATAGCAGATCTCCTAATCTCTATTTAAATATGTCGTCCTCTTAATTGCACCTGGCCTTATTTCCCAGTGCTGTTAAATAGGTGCATTACTGCTAGGGTCCTTGTAAGTTAGTAACTAGATATGTATCACGTGGGCCAAGTTAGTGGTGGTGTTTGCCTTTTCTTGGGGTAGGTGAAGCTGCTGAAGTGAAAACACCTGCTGATTAGTTCAGCCATTTGGGTTATGTTACCATGTGCACTGAGCAGTGAAAGTCATCCTTTTGGGACCAAAGGCCCCAGTCAGGATCATACATCATATCCGTCAAGGATTAAAGCTATTATTTGTTCCTTGTTTGTTTCACTGTCGCATGGAAGATTGTACTGCAGAGAGCAGACCTCAAAGACGTCTTCAGCTATACAAGTAGGGGGAGGACATCAGGCATGCTGAGCTTAACAAGTACTTGAAAAATATTTGGTCTAATAAATGGGAAAAAAAGTTTTGTCCATTTCTGTTTTTCAGAGAAAGCCAGTGAACGCTTTTAATCAAACTGTTTGTAAGGTCTTACAAACTAATTCCAAACTTACAAAAGAAAATAAACAGTTTTTTTAGAAACTCAAATCTCTTTTCCCATAGGTAGCTGAGAGTACTGATATTTTTCCTCATAATTTGGCAATGCTTGTTTGGCTTGTCATGTCCGCTGGTGCTCATTAAGCTGAATTGAAATGGATGTAGAAGAATTTTCTCTAAAGAGAGTTGACTGATGAACTTTGCTCTAAATGCCATTTGTCTGAATGCACTTTTGGCTTCTTAGGAATAAAATTTACACTGTCCGCTGTGCGCAAAGCTTGGAGTTAGTCTGCCCCATCCACAGCTGTGCAGAAGGACCACAGTCTCCGGACTGGGGAAAAACTGTGTTTGTTCTTGCAGTATATTTCTTTTCCAATACATTGCAATTACCAAGTTTTTCCCAGTGGAATGAGGATCTGTTTGTGGAAACAGGTCAACACTGAGAGCAGTGAGTGCTGATTCAACTGGAGGCCTGTTAGGTACATTATAGACGGATGTTGTTTTTCTTCCAAAGCATATGTTTCTTTGGTATTGCTGGAGGCAGCATGCTAGAGCTGATTAACCAAAAATTGTATCTGATACGGTAGCTGCTTTGTTTTTTGTTTATAATATTGAACAATAATCTTGACACTTGTGTGAGAGCAGTGTCAATTTATAGTGATGCTCTCAGCCATTAACATATGGAGGCTGTTTCCTATCTGCCATTTGTATCAGTCCAGAACCCATATGCATCTTGCAGTTGATTGGGTGGTCTAATTTGCTCTCAGTATTCTACAGAAACAAATAAATGTTTGTTCCATTTCAGCTTTAGGCTTTTTTCTCCAGATGTGGTCCTTCTCAGTTTTGTGGGAAAGAGGAAAACACAAAGCAAGGTAGACACTGAGCACGTCAGCCACATTAATGACTTCTGCAGGACTGTTCATGTTATGAAGTTTAAGCAAATGCCTGTGTTTATCCAAGAGCCAAGGTGGAGAAGAGGCCAAATGAGGCTCATGTTTCTGGCAGGCAAACAGGCAGTTGCCCAACCTTTATGTCCTGTTTGCCATTAAGATTCTAATTCCTACAAAACTGATGTAGGATGGGGACTATTGAGGTCACTTGCAACAGAGTGATTCCAGGATGGCAACTCAGCTGTTACAGGAGAACAGCTGTTGAGAATCTGAAAACAGCCTAAGGGTGTCAGACCACTTATTTCCATAGAATGTTTTTGAGCTCCTTAGTTCAGTGAGCCAGCTTATACTTAGAGGTATTTCATATGTCTGACTAATTCTGTTTTGGGCATTACAAGCCAACCTACTCTTCCTGGATTTCTGTGCCATTTCCGGAACTAATGAGACACTCCATCTCAGTAATACGATTACAGTGGCTCAGGATTAGGGAAAAGAGTATAGCTGAATCTTTATCAGAAAGTCATCCAGGACACACAACACCCTGGGATAATTGGGAGACCAGCTCAGCTGGCTTTGAAGTTCTGGCTCAGGATGCCTTACCCCCAAGTGTATCTTTCAAAGCTCACTGATCTCTGATGGTCACCTGCTAATAGTTGTCTTTGAACTAAAAACATCACTCCAGTTTGGTAAAGGTATAGCTTGATGTCATTGTAGATGTATTGGGTACTTAAAGACTTAAAAATTCCAGCAAGCATAAATGGGTGTAAGATGGAACTTGCTGAGACAAATAGGAGTTATATTTAACCAGAGTGCAGATAATTAAGGTATGGCTGTGTTTATGCATATAAAGTTCTAAAAAAGTGGTATGTTATTCATGCATCAAGATATTTAGCCGGTGCTGCTGCCGATGCCTATTATTTTCTTCATCTGCAGCCTGAAGTCTGGCATTGCTTATTTTGGTGGTCCATATTTGAGTACCACTAATTAAAATAGAATTGCTGTGCTGAGTAACTTTTAAAAAAGATCTGTGTGAGAAATAGGAAGGAACAAAAACTCAGCTTAACAAAAAAAAGCCTGCTTAGTTGTGTAAACACAAGGGACAAAATACTGTTTTTCATGCAGAAAATGTTGTGTTATGTCAGCTTGTTGGCACTGTTAGTGAATAAGTTTTAAAATATACAAACCAGAAACGGAGAATAAGTTACGTATTTCAGACTCAGAACCTATCTTAGATGTTTAAAAAAAAAAGGGGGGGGGGAGGCACAAAATGATACTGTATAGTTAAACTTTTGGACTCTAATGAGATTGAGTAAAAAGTGAGTGTGGACTTTTTCTGTAAATAACTGTTAAGCAAGCAAGTTTTTAAACACTTGTGTTTTTTGACTAGCAAAACAGCACGTGGTAGTAATAAGAGTTACAATGTCAACCTCATATGCCTGAATGTATGGGCCACACGTACAAATAAATGAATAGATATCCTTTAATAATATTTCTAATGTTGATGCTGCACAGGCTGCCTTCATTAACGATCTTCCAAAGTGAGACCATTATTAGAGAGAGAAAATCACATTCTAAGCAGCACAAAGGTAAGAGGAAGAAGTTTTCAATTCTGAGGGTGTTGTATTGATGGTAGATTTGGAAGGCTGCTTTATAAAGAGGGAGAGACATTGCAAGGTCTTGGATATGCTCATCACAGAAACTAAACAACACTGGTGGACGGTGCTGATAAGTAAATGGCCCCAAAAGCTGTGTATCTCCCAATTCCAATCTGTCTCTTTTGTATTAAATGTGCACAGAGATTTTGAAATACAAAACAGGCTATTTGCTGTAATAGCAGCAATACTGCTAAGAGCATCAAGCTGTTAAATAGGGATAGGACTCTTTTCCTTGCATCTTAGATAGTCTATTTTATTGTGCTGTAGGTGATAGAGCAGGACAGCATCTGGCATCCTACAAATGTACATGAAGTCAGTCAGGGAACATGTTCCTTGGGAAGTCAGGTTAATTACGCTGTAGATAACATCTCTGACTTTTTTCCAAAGTAATTTAGTGTTACTCTTTGACTGTTGTTTATCTGTGGGACATAACCCACTGATTACACATTCCTGCTTTTTTAATGAGCATGCTCTTCAGATCGTGTTTTTACCATACCTTGAGAAATACTGAGGAAGAGGTAATTTTATGTATGTCACTAATCTAGGAGAAAAATATTTTTAATTAAACTATTTTAAAGTTTGTTTTGAAATTAATAAACCAAAGCTGCCATTGTTTTTAAGAACATTCTCCGTTTTGATGAGAGAAGATACTCTGTTCTTGTTTTGGATGGTGTAGAACTATATTGCTGTTTAACAGGAATTGTAAAATTGTTGGAATATTTATGCTATGTCTTTAAATCCCCTGTGTTTTCAGGAATGGAACCTGGGGAAATTTCCTGAAGAGCTTCAGGAGAGACATTAAGCCTTGTTGAAAGAAATGATAATTAACTGTTGAAATTGTGATATGCCCCAGGAATGGATGTCTGCAGTTTGCATTGTTTTCTTGCAAGTGAAAAATTGCCATTGAAATACAAAAATTGCACATTTTTAATAATAGGGTTAGCCCTATATTTTAGCTAATATTTCAGGTATTTCTTAATGCGTTTAGTGCATATACTTCAATCTCTTGCTCCTCGGGAAGACTTAAATGACAAGACATAGTGTTAAGGAGTTACATTAAGGTGTAAAAATTTCTGGGATGAGATGCTGGTGTTTTTTGCATCTGAGGTGCTTAAAGCCAATCAGCAGAGTTATTCACGTACATCTACGTATCGTTAATGACATTGTAAGACTGAGGCCTTAATCAGTCTGGTGATTTTTTTTTTTTTTTCACACCATGATAGCTTTATCTTGATGTGAGTTTTCAGAATGTATTAATTAGTTTGAGGCATGTAACTTCATTAATTTCAAGTCTTTAAATTGAGGTCTAGAATAAGCTCCAAGGGGTTACATGCTGCTGGAGATTGGCAGGCTTTTCAGTGTCACAGTGATTTGTAATGGGTTCTACATCTTATCCCATTAGCCTTATGGTGCCCTCAGTGTTTAGTTACGTGTCTACGTCTTAACAGACCATAATCTACTTTTGTAATAAGAAAGTAGATGTTTTTATACATGTCTGTTGTCAGAGTCATCATGGTTTTAGTGCACTCCATGAAGTGTGCATTCCTTTGTATTCTGCTGTTTTGGTTCCAGAACAAGGAAATCCAGTATGTGATGCTGCAGCGTCAGTTGAATCATCAGGCCTGCAGTTTAGAGCTTTTGTTTCTGAAGCATAAAGTTGTCTCAAGCCATACATTTTGTGCTGAGGCTTTTTGCTGGTGAATCTCATCATCATCTATCAAAACAGCTTGGATAATTAGATAGTAGATTGGATAATATATGTAGTAATTATCTAATAATTGCAATATATAACATTATTATGTATAATATATATAATAATAATGAGCTAAGAATAGATTGAATAAGTGTTCTACATGTCCAGTGCATCTGATAAGAAAAATTAAAAATAGGCATCGTGCCCCACCTTCCCCAGTAGTTCTGTTTTAATTCTGAAGGGTACCTGAAGGTCATTGAACAGTTTAAGAGTAGCTGGAGTGAAAACTGTTTTGGGAGGAAGTAAGATCAACAGTTTTTGAAATAGCAAATTCAGAAATGAAGTATCTTTAAAAGTACTGCTCTCAGTCTGAGCACGTACTGCAAAAATCGGTAAAAAGAAGGAAAGGCATTGTTAAAATGTTTATAAAAACCGACTTCTCACTTTTTACTGTATCATCATTACACACATTCTCAGTAAATATCAGGAAGGAGAGCACTGACAGATGAAATTGTTATGCTGCAGTTCACAGGTTCTACAGTCTGTAATTACAGAGGTGGTGTCAGTTTTAAAGTTGCTGTCAAATTCATATCAGATGCATTTATGTAGACGGAATCTGGCCTGTCTTCTTGAAGCAGAATTATTAAAAAATGATTGTGTTAATAACACAAGTTCATTATGGCTTTTAGTTTAAGAACCTTGAAGTACAAATGTCTGTAATCAAAAGAACAACAAACTCCATGTGGTGCACTTACAGTTTGCAAAGAATTTGGCATCAGAATTTAGTATTGCTCTTCAGTGTAGTTTATCTGGGAGTGAAATGTATGCAAACAATAAAATACCACACATTTTTATGGAGAAGTCAGAAAATTTAAGAAACTTGGAAATGCTGTAATTAATTAATAATTTTCACAAGACAGTTCATTAAAATGTGTAAGTGCTTAACTAAACAAAACCTTAATTGAAACTGTCAGAAGCGATCCACGGCTGCGCTACAGTTTTCTCATTCGTGCGTCGTTTCCTTTACCATTTAGTCAGATAACAAATACTACTTATCCGACCTACTCAGTTTGGACACAAAATGTTTTTATGTGATTTCTTTTTGCTCTTTAAGGAGAAGAATTAACATAGGTTTGGCTAGAAAAAAGTGTGACCTTATTGGCAAATCTTTTTATAAACCAAAGTCAGTGTTCTGAAGAGGTGGTCACAAGACAGTTTCTTGGATGCAAAAGGCTTTATTGCATGTGTACTCTTATTATATGTGATTCTGATTTACAAATAAAATTATCTACAGAAGGTGAGAGGAAGGTATTTTAACTCCTTTAACTGTGTTTAACTCTTAATTTTAAAGCCAATGATTTGAATAAAATGGATGATTTAAATATTGTTAACTCTCATAGATAAAGATAGAAATCTCATCAATCAGTATTGGTTCTAACTCATTTTATCCACTGTATCTCCATCTTCTCACATAGATTTTCATGTATAGCATAAACACGTGTGAGTAAAAATATTAATGGATGCATATTTTTGGTGCGTATGCTACCTACCTAGTCAATTAACAAACGAGCCAATTATAAAGCTAAGTTTGAATAAATATGCATAAAAACTTCATATGATATTTACTGCTCATTTAGATAGACTAGGTTCTCATCAGGCTCTCTGTATAATTCTACAGAATTAAGTGGAATTCTTCTGCTTTATACTAGCTAAGAATCTAGCTGCATTATGTTAAAAGCAGTCACACACTTCAAAGAGATTTGTTTTTCTCCTGAGGAATCCTTACCTCTTAGAGAATTAAAGAAAACTGACCTTGCTTCCAAGTCTGCTTGTGTAGAGAAGGTATGTTGGATAGAAGTCATCCTTTTTGTATGTTTGGAGGAAAGAAGCTCTTAAATAACTTGAATACATTTTGGGGGCTCTTCAGACCTTGACCCCTTCCTCTGAATGACAGGTGTATCTTACCAGTGTCTCGCAACCTATCTGGCAAAAACATGACAAACTTGCTTTTAGCAATTTCTAATGGAATAAAAGTTTTTGTGTGTTTTTGAAAGCTGTCAGGCAAGTTTACCCTATGCTCACCTGAGCTGCTTACTATGTAATGGTTAAATATGTTGAAAAGTTCTTTCTCCTGGGTGTTAGCAGGCAAGGCAACCACTCATTATAATGCAGAAGAGGAAATTTATCTGTTGTAGCTTCACCATGCTTTCCTTGTTTTCAAAGACTCATTCAGACATAGAATATTTTAAAAGGAAATCACCTGAATATTTTGGACCCAAATAGTCTTCCTCAGGGCAATGTAGGATACATCTGCCTTTTAAAGTTGACAGTTCTATCACTTTACATCTTATTTTTTACAGTTTTATTTCTTAAAGAAGAAAATGTGTGATTGTGTTTCACACTAAAAACTTTCTGGCTATCTCTGCAGTGGAAAATGAGAGGGGGGGAAAAAGTTCTGAAAATTATAATCATGGGAAACTAGGCTGGTAGGCAAGTTTCCACTGCTCCATCATGCTGGGAAATATGGAAGTTAACGGGTTTAAACCTGAATGGAATGAGCATGAATTTCAGCCCTCTTAACCCTAGTGGTTAATCAGATATCTACCCTCACAAATTGATATAATTGTATAATTAAGGCTTAATACAGGAATTTTCAGTGATAGCTGATAAATAGCTGATAGTCTTTGTTTATGAAGCAACCATGCATTCCCCATGGAAGTTAAAGATGATCCCATACCAGGTTCATTCTTAAATTATAAGGTTACTGAGCAATAAATACTAAATATAGTAAGTACCAGATTCAAGTCTCTTTGTATATTGTGACTGTTAGCACAAATGTCATCTATCTAAAAGTAAATCCCAGTTGGAACATGGGATCCAAGGAATTTGGATCCCAGAAGAAATGAGTATGGAAAAGCACTGAGTGGGGTCTGTTTCAGATGGAGGTTGGTGGATGCAAAAAATGCAAGCTCAGATTTGTAATCTCACATTCTAGCACAAAGATTCATGTAATAAAGTTCCTGGATTGTAAATAGTTTGGCATATGGAGTTCTCTGAAGAAACTGAGTCATCTCTTTCCTGTTTGCCTAAAAGCAGCAAAACCTTTTTTGTATAAACCAATCTTAAACTGGGAGTTGACGCATATTGCTGAATTTTGCTTAGGAACATAGGCTGCTTTTTACTTCTATTTTTAATGGCACTTAATGGTAAAGCTCTATATACATATGAAACAGCTTTTCCCCTTACAGCTTTGGCTGTGTATGCTTCTCTGTTCGTGAAAACAAGGAAAGCTTTACTTACGTATCAACCCTGAAAGGTGCTTACTGTTCATTTAGGGATGGCCTTGGGATTTTCACAACAAAATGTATTCATAAAAGTCCTTCAGCAAGTCTCTATTGAGCAGGGAGGTGAGCTTTCTTTTTGAAAACAAGAGGTGTTTTACGTTTGCATCTTTAAAAGATTGTTACTAAACTTGTCTTTATAGCCAAGCAATGTTGTACACAGAAGGACATAAAAGTATGTCACTGTTGGCTTGAATTTGTGTGCAAGCATACCCAAGTGACATATCAATTCAGTAAGATATACTGTGCTTGGAAATTTCATGTTATTTATACTGTCAGTTTTGCTTTGTATAAGGTGATGAGCTGTGCTGAGTGCCTCTTCCCCTCCAATAAAAGCATTAATCTGCAGGAACTTCAGGATGTTGCCTTGCGATTCTGAGTGTTCGCTATTCCCTGTCACATGGTAAGAGTCACTGCAGGCAGGTCACACAGATTAATATAATCTGTGTTGATCTGAAACACCACAGCACATACTACAGATCAGTCCCTCACTCGCTGTACACAGCTGACCTCTTTTTCAGATGTGCTCTTACATATTACCTTTTAAAGAATGTAGGCAACAACCAAGCATCACATTAATTACCCTCTTTGATACCTGTCATACTTTGACCTTTTAGCACAGCCTCACTGAGAAAATACAGTCCAGAGTTTCTAATGTATGTCTTGTTCAAGTTGGAAGGAGAACATGTTTTACTCTGATTATTTTGCTTGGTTATTAAGGCTCTCTGACACATACTTCTCTATTATGAGTAGTTATTATTTTCCGTTTCACTAAAGTGCAGAGCAACAGAGATCCAACTAAATAATATCTCGCTAGTGTGACAAAATGCTCTGATAGCAGGTCTGCCATTTAAGATGAAATGAAAGCATGTGCATGCCTCTCTTGTGCCTCTTTTTTGGGCCAATACACAAGACGAGAATGTTCAGTTTTTTCTAAAATACGTCTCAGTAAATACTAAAAACTTGTGTGTAAGGTGCATTTAGTTTGTGTGTTGCTGATGTTGCATGAGAAATAGGCTTGCATTTCTCAGTTGAAAACTTCTGCTGATGAAAATGTGGTTCTGGGAATTCAGCTACAGTTTTGCATCTGACTCTTGGTGTTTAAAAAAACAAACAAACAAACAAAAAAATTGGTTACCCGCAGATCAAGCTTCTAGAAAAACTGTGCAAAAAGCTGCATAGGGTTAGTACCCTTAAATTAATCTATATTGTTCCAAATTCTATCTTTAATTTTTTTTATTTTTATTTATTATTATTTTTTTTTTTTAAGTCTGACACACATGTCAAAGCATCAGAATTTACTGCATAGATTTTGGTTGATAAAGAAGTTATGTTGCATAATTACCCACTTCTGCACATTCTGTAATGCACATGAAGCTAGTCAGACTAAGGTTTCTCTAGTCTATTATTGTGTCTCTGGCAGCAGCCAATGCATATGGAGGAAAGAAAGAATGTATTAAATGATAATTTCCCTTGAATATTCTTCCAGCTTTCAGCAGTTAGTATTTTAGGGAGTTGCTGAGATGGATATCACAGACAGCCAAAATAGCCATTCAGTGAACTCAGAACTATCTACTCTCTTTCTGAATTCATGTATGCTATTGATCTAAAACAGCCTGTGATAACGAGCTGTATAAAATAGGTGACACTGTTCTAACATTGACACAGTTAAGTTGGGAGTTAAAGTAGTGATAAAAAGGTGAAGTAGAGATGCTAGTTTCCCTACAGAATGGCCTTGCAGGGAAATATCGTCATACTTTTATCACATACTTTGTATTGTATGGAATATTTTAATCAGAATCATGAAGAATCTTAAACTCCCATCTGTTGAATTCTTCAAAACTAATGAGGTTAAAAAAAAGGAAAGGAAGATCAGAAGATTTCCCATCCTTGTCAAATTTTGAGTTTTAATGTTGAAATACAAATAAATAAACATTACAGTAGTCTGTTACATTGCACCAACTACAAATAAGGTAAAGCCAACTACAAATAAGGTAAAGCTGTGATATGCATGTTAGTCATTATAGTATTTTATGATCTTTCTCAAACAGGGTTAGGAGATTGACAGAAATGTAGGTATGTAAAAAATAATCGTATAAGACCACCTATAAGGAAAAAAAAAGTATAGATTTCACTGTTACATTTGAGTATATAGTGTGAGGTAAGTTTTTGCTCTGTTTTTAAGAGAAATAAATTTGATCTTCGCTGTCTTCTTGTCTTGGTATGCACAAAATTGGCAGCTTCTGATCTGGGAAGCCAACACCACTGATGTCCACATTTCTCTGGTATTCAAGGTGAATGGACTGAGTCACAGAAAGACTTCAAAACTTTTCAGAGACTTCAAGCTGCTTGAATAGACATTCCCAATTCCTTGCAGAAAATGAAAACAAGACAAGACTTTATATGTTTTATGTTTAAAATAAGCAAACTTCTTCCTCTGGAGTACAGCAGCAATAAACAAAGGAAAATGCAAAGCTTAATGCATTTCAGTTTGTAAAATAACAGTCATCCGCTGAGGTTATCGGAAAAGAAAATGGACCAACCAGGTTTTCATTTTATTTTAGTTCTTTCTCTTCTGTTTCCCCTTACAGACACTTTTCTCTTGCTTTTTAACATTTTCCACTGGAAAACTGTAGAAGAAAATCTAAAAGCTTCAGTTCTGTTTTGGGGGGTTTATTCCCATGCTGTCTATTTTTCAAATGGGAGAGAATGCTCTCCCATTTCAATTTGAAAGCTTTGGTCTAGATGTTCTGTGAGTCCAGAAAAAAGAAAATGGGGCAATATGAGAAAAGAAAAAACCTATAATGAAAGAAAAGAAACATTTGTTTTTGCAGAAAAACAAAAGCTACAGATAAAGTAATATATGAAAATAGCTGTCCCTCAGGAAATAGCTGCTTTATCATTAAAAAGGGGGGCAGGAGGAAGTGTTTTGAAAATGTGTTCCCCTTTTCCCTTTCTGTAGATATTTTGAGCTTAATCCATGCAAATGCATCGACAGTGTTCGTAGTGACTGAGAGAAAATAAGAAATTTTGTGGGGAGGGAGGGTCAGAGATCTTGAAAGCTATTTTCTATTCTGGTTTACTGAGGTTACAGATTCCTGTGGAGCAAATCAGTCAAATGTCTAAGAACTGAATACAGAACATCAGATCTAGGCCAGAAAGAAATAATTTTGTAAAAAGACATTTGAACATTTTTTCTTCAGTACACTACATAATTACAGATGTACTTTATCAGTATTGCCCCTTGTATACTAGCATCCTTTTTTTTTTTTTTCCTGATTCAGTTGAAACCTCAGTATAAGTTTCTTCCTTTTCTCCCTTCTTGTTCGCTAAGATTTAAGTTCCCCTTAGTTCATGTGATATGGCACAGTCTGAGTAAGTTTCTGCAATGAGAGTGAAATTCTATTAATTCTTTTCCAGCTACTGTTCCCCAGAAGATTAATTTTGGTTATGTCTGGAGATACTCTGACAGAGTGCAGACTATGCATTTGGTGTATAGCCCTGTGCAATTGAATTTTGCTTTGGTAGAACAGTATCAGATAAGAGAGATTCCCTTGTGACCATGGTTATGGCTGCAAGATTGAAATACTGCCCCATGTCAAGAAAACTGTACTCATTGTGGCTCTGAATAACATTGTCTAGATTAATTTCTTTGATGATACTACTGTGAAGTTACTATGAGAAAAGCAGTATGCACATTCATAAAGTGGAAGAGAAACTGTTGTATCAAGCCAGTCCATAAAGCTCTTCCTAGTTAAAGGCAGCAGTAGGGCTACCTGAATTGCAGTGCATTTTGCAAGACTGAAATAAAGTCAAAATGAAATGAAGTCTTATATTTCAGGGTGATAGTTTTCAGCTGAACTGCAAGCTGCAACTTGGTATTTGTATGAGGAGGCTAACTTTGTATGGCATGACCGTGATGTTCAGTTCATTTTGCTTTGAAGTTTCATCAAGGTGCTAGCTGGTATTTCAGAGTACTTGGAAGATGTGATGTATCTTTAATGGTACAAACCTGGTGGGTTTGTACTTTCAGAGAGCTTTAGCATTCATATCTTGCATTGCTTTCAGTACGTAGCACCTCCTAGGAATTTTTCCGTTGCTATCAGTGGGGTTTGTATCCAGTCATTCAGTGCAGTGATGTTCAGGTTGTTGGCTTTTTGATACCCGCAACCTCTTAGGAAGCGAAAGGATGAAAACAGTATGTATCTAATACAAATTTTAGTCATTCATGGAGATGGATAATCTATTACAGAAAAACAATAAGCCTATAGTATGCATGGACAAGCTTTTATATACCTTTTAGGAAGGGATATGTGTTTCAAAAGGTATAATTAATGCACTCTGTAATTGCATGTGCAGAGGCTGGTGCTAGAAAACAATTGGCCGGTGCTAGTCCGCCACCCAGTAGTAAGCTGAAAATTTGCAAATTGTTTTTCCACTATTGAACTTGTGTGAGATCTTATGATTTAATTTGAGCCAGAGGATGTGGCATGAGTTTTTTCTTGGTAACTGAGAAATATATGACATCCAGTCCCAAGAATCGTATTCGTTTTGTGTATCTTGTTGTATTTATTTCTTTAGAGGTTAGTTGCAATTATGAAAAGCAGACAGATTTGGTTAATTAAAAAAAAAAAATCATTTCAGGTACAGTGCCTTGAAAAAATCTGTAGAATAGGCAAGTTGAGTCTTTAATATACATACAAGTACAGAGCGTTTCTGCTTCTAATAGGTAGTAGGAAAGATGCCTGCTGTTTAGCAGACCTTCTAAACTAATTTATCCTGCTTTTCTGGGCCTTGAAGCAGCATTTTCAAAGCTTTGGAGAGTACATGATCATATCCAAAATTGAGACATTCTATTGTAATAGAGGTATTGGAATCAGATTTTGTGTGTAATTCACCAAATTTCTGCTTTGGGTCATTGGAATTTTTGAGGGTAGAAGAAAAGCAGGCTCTGAACAAGAGTTTTGTGAAACTACTATGATTTGCCTTCTGTAATTTTCTCAAAGTTAGACAGTAAGTTAGTTACTCTCCTCAAGTAATTACAACAATTTGTTTATATTAATTTTGCTTTGCTATTCAGGGATTTTTATCTCTTCATTACATGCTCTAGCTATACTTTATCTTTTAAAGCACCATTGATTGAGAAGAGATTTATTTCACTGTGCTAAACATTATTCAAAAATAGATATCGAGACTTCTTCCAGGATGCCCCCTCAATATTTTTCAGTAGAACTATGTAGGAGTAGAGCTATGCAGGAGTTGACTTTGTCATGACCAGAAGCTCTTAGGGATTTCAGAAATTTTCACTCTATAAATGGGACAAAATTCAAGAGTTTTTGCAGTTTAGCATTAAAAAAGGGGATTGAGAGTAGGTTGATTCTTCAGGTAGTAACCAACCGTTAGTAAGGGCAGTCATGTGATATGTGATTTTGAATCTCGGTTCTCTTTTCTTTAGCAGAGGGATTTTAACTTCAGGTTAGAACTCTGCCCAACTGGATGCTTCTCATTTTAGGGTGTACATCTTTCTGGTCTTAAGCAAAAGTTAGATTCTAGAGCTGAGAAACCTTTCTTGACAAAGTTTCATTATAGTGAATATATTTCAGCAAAAGTTGCAGTTCTGGTGACTCATTATTGTCTGACAACAAATGTTTTGTTGAAAATGTGTTGTCGAAAATTCTCTGGCAGGCTATAGTTACATGTAAAATATCAGCTCCTACGAGTTCTGTGAAACTAGATTAGATGTTTCATGAAAAAAGCAATTCCATAGATGTGGCTTCCACTTCAGGAAAATTAATGGGTTACTTTATGGATTTTTGTGCAGCAAACAAAAAGAATCTTAGTGATTCATGTCCACATTTTGGATCAGCCCTAGTTTGTGTACAGTAATTTTAACCAAAATCATCAAAGACTTACACATTTAGAAAAGGAAAACAGTAGCAACATATCTGTAAACTGAAGAAGGTTTGGTTTATTTGTGTATTATGGGTGGGTGGGGGTAGTCAAATCAGAAAAATCAATCCAAACTGTATAGTCTGTAACAATTTATAAAATTAAAACATAGGAATTCTGTATTTCCATACAGAGTCTGTCTCGGTAACTGGATATGCAATGTGAAATTCAGTACTTGAATGTGCTCCTTTAGAGGATATCAAAATTGAGTTAAAATGACATTTGAACTGCCTAGATACGTACTTGAAACTCTAATACTAGGCTTTTATAGGGAAGCTTTTTGATTACTTGAATATACCCAGTATCTTGATCTTCTGATAAAATGTCAGATTTTAGCTGACATAAGCATAAGCAGTGCTATTATCCATGAGAAATATGCATCAATAGGCATCTGTATGCTTCATCTCCAGTATTACCATACTTCAAAGTAAAAATCTAGCACAATGCCTTTGTATACTAAATACATTTATAATCCATGATTTGTTTAAAGGAAAAAAATATTTTGTCTTGTTGAAAGTTATTCTTGCAGATTATTTCCCTTATAATGCAAAATTAAAGGTAACTAAAATTAACACTTTAGCGTTACTAAAATAGCATGTCATCATATTAATTTAATATCCTTTCATGCATTTTAGGCTTAGTTCTGTCTTTGGAAATGAACAAAGTGCTGGCATTTTATTGTCTTGTATTACATATGTGAAGTTGAATAGTGGTAGATGATTCTGGGTGAATGTCATTTTTCCAATATTCCATAATAAACGGTTGAATAGTGTTGAAATCTAGAAAAAAATCTTGAGTGAGGCACCAAATGAGCATATGAATATGTGTAACAAAAAGTACACTGTGAACTGTTGTACTGTCTACAGACTAGACATCCCTAGTGGAAGAATCGTAGTACGGCTATCAAAAATAGATTATTAAAGGCTTATGTAGCATGTTGTATTCGGTATCTTTGGCCAGGTAGGTGCTCGTTTTGCTCACATTGTTCAGATTGGAATACTATGAAATGGCCTGTTTTGTCATTTTGTGCATCTGTTTGAATCTGTGAAAGGAGTATAAAAGACCAGCAAGTGCAAATAACTGTATAAACTGCAAAGCTGTGGAGAGTCGGGCCCACAGCTGAAATCAGGTCTGATACCTTTGTTTTACTTACGAAGATATTTTGCAAGTCACTAAAAGGAAGCATTCTGTCTTTAAAGACAGCATATTCTTCTAATCAAGAACAGTTATGTTAGTTGTAAAGGAATCAGTTATTTAAGCTATTGGCACTCATGTTTTATTGACAGTAATACTGTCTTCTACACCACTGCAAAGCAGGGATACAATGGCAGCTACTTACCTGTTTTATACCCACTGTTGCATGTTGCAGATGATTATTACAAATAATGCAGGGCAATACTATCATTAGTACAGGACAGAATTGCTGCAAATAGAGCAGGCCTTAGAGTTTTCAGATTCTTTGTATTGTAAAGTGCTTTTTCTGGGTAAAAAACATAGGAGAAGGACTTATTTAATGAATTTGATGGTGACTGCGGCAAGACAACTTGTTTGCTAATGATAGCATTTTCCTTTACACAGTTGTGTCCATTGAATTGTATTCCTTATGTGCTAGACAGATCATCTCAGTATATTAGATGTTGCAGTGATAATACAGTTGTCTTTGGAAGAAGGTTATGAAATTGAATTGAATGAAATGAAAGAATGCATTTGAAGCAGCAGCACAAGCATGGTGAAATAGCCAGTGAATCTGTCTCTGGGCCTACTGGGGTAAATGTAATTTTAGATGTAAACAACACTGAGTGCTTGCTGTGGAAGAGGGTATGCTGAAGCAGATAGAGGGCTTGTCAAATGAGCCAGTAATCATGACTCTTGAACACATTCCCACAAGGATTGCTGCATGGGCTGGGGTTATGAGCCCTCTGCAGGCGGACATTTTGTAATGGCTTTAACTGTGTGAAAAAGTTTGACCTACTGCACCTTAGATAAGAGATAAATAACCAGGAATAAAACAAGTGTGTTCTTGTCAAATGTTTTGTGAAGTGCATAGATATTTACTGACACAAAGGAGGAAGGGGGACTGGCAGAGAAGGTGAGGAGCTTGCAATAGTCTTGGTCTTGACACAGGATGCTCTCAGTATTTGTCCGAGGTAGGAGAACAAAAGGTATGACTAGGTATGGCTAGAGGGAGCCAGAACAAGAGCAAAGAGGGAAGGTACAGCTACGTACTGGTGCAAGGACTTCCTCTGGGAGTGAGGAAGAAGTGATGCAGATATGAAGACATTTTAAGGTTGGGAAACTTTACATGAAGGAAATCTGGTATGGACAGATGAGCAGATGTTCAAGGTGATAACTTACCAGTATGCAGTACCTCCTAGTTACATTCATGCTCTTGTTTCAGAGAATGAATTATAACGTCTGCCTGCAGAAGAAAGTAGCTACTAGACATCTCAGTAATGGCGTATTAATGCTGTGTAGTGTACTGAAAGCTAAAAATAGCATCTGTAGGAGTATTATTAAATTTAATAACTTTACAACTTAGTTTTGAATTTGATGTTAAAACATGAGCAGGTTATATGCCAAAATGCAATATTACAATTAATAAGTGTAGCCTTATCAATCCTAAGTATTTTAAAGTCAAATACCTGAATCAAAAGATTGAGTAAAAAAAGGTACGGTTTATAAATACTGAGTTTCCACGATTCGTTTTCATTTGTGAGCTCTTTCTGTTATATTACTAAAGATTTGCAGATTTACTGATGCAACCAGAGTGCTAGAAATTTTCTTTTCATAAGGAAAACTTGAGTTCTTATGAATTCAAGTGTTTGTGGCTGAAAGAAACATTACTAAGTAATGAAAAGCTCACAATGAAACAGTGACAGTTGGTTTTTCTACGTATCATGCAAATTGTGTGCATGAAGCACTGCATATGCTTCACTTCTGAACTGGAATGGAAGTTAATGCCAAAGAATTCAATGACTGTCACACTTCACTCTTCATTCACTGTCGTCCTCTATGTGAAGGGGTCACATCATCTGTTGTCTTAGTGGGAATTAGGCTGCTTGTGTCTGTGGAGCAGTGCCAATTTCCAACAGCTAAGAGTGTAGCCTACAGTTCTGTGAACTTTCCACAGCATGCTCTCTTGTCTTGCCTTGTAATTGAAAGTGTGGTTTTCCAGTTCATAGCTGACAGGGAAGATTAAAAGTTGAGGCTTCTTTAAATTAGCCTATCTGTGCAGCAGCAGAATGTTTACTAAAAATCTCAATTTAAAAAAAAGTCTCCATATTGTTTACTCAAAGGAACTCAAGAGTTGGGATCCCTTCTCCCATATCATTGAATAAAGGTTGAGTATTGTGACACTGGGCATTGTGACACAGCGTGATCCTGTTTCACTCTGCAGGCTGACAACACACTTGCGTTACTCCTAATAACTCTCAACCCAGAATCACATATCTCTTTGAGGAGGCTGACTTTGATTACACTCTTGGACTTTTTGATTATGATAGAGTATCTAGTGTAGATAAAATTAACTGTATGTAGCTCCTTTATGACATTTATGAGAAAATGCAAGATCAGTATAAACATTGATGGGCATAGCCTCTGTGGCTTAATTTTGTTGACAGCTATCAATAACTTAATTAGGTGCTGAATAAAAAGCTTTCTGGAATCATTTATGTGCTCCCAGCTTAAGTGAGTCAGCTGAATTCTCCTCTTTCTGTTATCTCAGTGAATTCAAAATGCTTAGTGTTGAATCCGGCTATAAGCCCCTCTGCAGTGCTCTGCTTGAAAGAGTTCTGTCCTTAGTTCAGATACTCATTTGAACATTTTTGCCTGGGGTAAGAGGTTGCTGAATATGGGTGTAAAAGTTGTCTCCCTCAGAACATCTCCTTCCTACTAGCCCTTTAATAATAATTTGACTTTTGGGCCTTACGGAGTTGCTTTTGTGTAGGGAATGTTATCTCAGAAGTTATTACATCACCCCGTTTTGACAGAGACATCTGTGGGTCAGGAAAGTCCTCTGACCATTCCCCGTTTGGTATCATGATGAGCTCATACCAGAAGATCTAGCTGGGTCAGCTGTGAGTTGTCTTCAGTCAGTTTGCAATGAGTGTTGACCGGAAAGCTATAAAATGCAACTGAGTGGAGTGGTACGCAGCTTGATTTTTGAGCCACAAAACTCCGTAAAAGATGCTTAGGACCATTTTTTCACCCTTTTTTTCTTAATTCATCTTGCCAGTGGGAAGGAGTGTATGAACATGGCTTGCATGATGATGAGGTGCCAGATGCAGAACCTATTCCTGTCCCTGAAAAACTTTAACAAGTATTACAAGAAAAGGAAGGGACTGATTTTAACTGTTGGGCAGAGCTGCACAGAGAGGTTGCAGATCTATTGAGTGTAAAATGTCAGTATCAATGTAATAAAGATGATACACAGTAAGAAATAAGCATTTTTCAGATGAAAACCATTTTCAATAAGTTTTTGATAAGTGTCAACCTGTCTGGAGTTGTGAATTTAAAAAAAGGGGGGAGGGATGGAATCATATTTTGACCTGCTCAACTTTCAGAGGCATTTCTGCAAGTTTATTCTGTTGTCCTTTATAATGTGGTACTACTCTATTTTGAGGATCTACTGGTTTGGGAAGGGGTATATCTTAAACCTATCATGTTTCACAGATGTTTCTTTTCTTGACAAGAGAGGTATGGATAAAGCACAACTGGAGCAGAATACAAGCCTATATCCTGTGGCTTTTATTCAGCAAAACTGAACTATCTGAAGTGTGCTCCAAGCACTACTGCCCCAATAGTCTGAAAAGAACAAAACAGAAAATTCCTGTCTGTACTCCTGGGGGATGGGAAGTTATTTTATTCTCGAGGGTTATGCTTTAGACACTGAAAAGATTTTTTAAAAATGTATATAGTAACTAAGAAAGTGTTCTAAGAAGTCAGGATGGGAACCGCACAGTTGTGCTGTGAATGAGACTGGAACCCTGCGTATGGAATCCAGTCTATTAAACACCACTGTGTGATGTCTCTGTGAGACTCCCCAGGTAGAGATTTTCAGTGGTCTAGGACCTAGTTCGGCATTTGCTGGTAGAGGTAGGGGAATTTGAGACAGAATGGAGCTGGCAGATGCCATGCCTGGATGATGGTCAGTAGAAAGGCTTGTTGAGATGAGGCTGTCTACTACCATCCGTGGCTGTGCCAGAGTTTCTGTTTCTGGCAGGCACAGGAATGCAATTGAGTTTATTTTTCGGCATGTGAAATAAAAGAAACACTGTGTAATTTATAACCTCCTCTGCTGACAATTCAGGCTGTTTCGTGAACTCTCTGGGCTGATGGTAATCTTTTCAGTTTTTTGTTATTCCATTTGATCTACCTAAAACTGCAGGTGACAATGGTGTAAAAAAAAATCAATATTTACCAAAAAATGTATAAATATGTATAACAGCCCAGCTAAAAATTTGATTTCCAGGTATGGAAGGAAATGTTGAATTTTTCATAGAAGATGCTAAATTTTGACTTGACAGCCTTGCAGAGTCCAACAGATGGAGAAGTGAGCTGTTAAGCAGCCATAGCTGCCTTGTGTTTGAGGCTTTTTCATTTCAGTTTCTTTATCTCATTTACTCTTTCAGCATTTCTTCTTTACTTCTTGTTCCACTTTAGCTATTCAACAGAAATATCAGGAACAAGCTAAATTAGAAAAATCTCTTTTCTGAACCATATTAAAGACATTATTTAAAGGCTTTCAGCTCTCTTTAAATACACTACCTTATCAGTGCCGACACCAAGTGCTAATTATTAGTCAGTTAAGCAGCAGCTGCAGACTACATTTTTGGAAGGCTTTTTCCACCAGTTGAGGCTAAAGACATTTCTGTGTTTTGAAATAACTTTGGTTTCTATTTTTCATGGCTGTTGGTAATTGCATACATTGATTACTTACAACATATGAATCACATGCCAAACTTGCCTGTACTTTTATAAAATAGATCCTGAACAGAAAAGCCCTTTTCTTTACCTGGGCGCCTAATAGGTGGTATTTTATCACTAGAGCACAAGAAGCTAAGCATTAGAGAAATACAGAGCTTTCTACTAAAAGCAATACTGAAATATAAAGCAATACTGAATGCATGAAGTGATGAGATTAGTAGCTGCAAAGATGCAAGCACTTAGCGTTTTGCTGAGGATGAAATTGGGCAGGAGACTGAGGCAAACTTCTGCTATTGCTTGAACTGTGGGCTCAATGCCTAAGTCTCTTTTTGCTGTAGGGAATACTTGATAAGATTGTGTGTTTCCTGCTCCCAGTGGGTATCATTAGGAGCACAAATACAGCTGAGCTGTATAGAGGTAGCTAGCATGTATGTTTGATGAAGAGAAACTAAGAATGCCTATCCTAATACTTGTGACTGTTACAAAGAGTGGGAATGTGCTACTCTGGGCATTCGCAAAAATGCAGCCTTAATCAAGTCACTCAACAGTGAGGTTTATATAAATTCAGTTTAGTGTGTAGAAATGGAAATGGTTTGGCATAGTACTGTTCTCATTTTTATCTTATAGATGGATTATGATTTGAAAGGGTCAAAACTGGATCCAGTCCAGCAAGTTTGACTCACACAAGCAATTATACTAATATCAGCTAGTGTCCTCCTCTGTAAACAGGATTGCTTGCTAGCACTTGCTGTGTTTACTGCTGTTGCTGCTATGACCACTCTCTGCAGGAGGGTAACCTAGCAGTCAAAGCCACCTCAAAAATCAGTCTGGGTATTCTGTTAACCTCAAAAATGCTTTGGAAGAGTGGATACATCTTGTGAATAGGTTTTCTGTCTGCATCGGCTCCTCCTTTCACCTGCCTGGCAAATTGCTGATATTTCCTAGTGCAGCTTCACAAGCAGTTATATCTAGTGGAAAGCAAGTAATTTCATTCTGCTGTCACTCTGCCTTCAGTTTGTCAGTTCCTGCTAGTTGGCCAGTACCTTCCTGGAAGCTATTTGATACATGATTTGTTTGCTGGGTACAGTAGCAATTGTGATGGCTAGCAAAAATCTAGGCAGATGATAAAATATGAATCATTTACCGTCTTCTTAGTCCCTAGAGGTAATAAATTAAAAAAAAAAAGAAGAAAAAAGAAAACATGCTGATCAAGATAGTATTGAATAAGGAGCAGTCTTAAAGCATTGGGACACTTCAAGCTAGGGGACGAGGAAGTTTTATAGACAAGAATTGCAATTCTGAAGTAGAACTGGGAACTAAAGAGTAGCTGGTAGAATGGTGGGATTATGGTTCTGTAGTACCTGTAGAAGAGTAGGAATCTTAACAATGTGCAAAGATGTGGGGAGAAGAAAACAGAACAGGCAAAGCATTTTACTAAATTCCCTGAAGGACCATAAAGGAGCTTTTCTGCTTTTGGAGGGAAACTTACTGTTTCAAATTCTGCAGGAAAGTACCAAAATACCTTGTTACATTTTTAATGGATCCTTGCTTAATTATTACTGTATAAGTAATTTAAAGTTGTATTTAACTTCTCTATGGCAAGTGTCAACTTTCCATATGTAATGTCCGTCAATTAGAATTCCTCAAATCCAGCTCTGACTTGGGAATATAAACTAACAATAATACTGGTTGGAAAGACTGTTGTCACAAATGGTAAGATTTAATAAATATGATAAATGTTTTAGCTCTATGCTATTTTCCACATGCAGCTATGGAGTTATTTTCATTGTACAAAGACATTTGAAAAGAAGCAAAACAGTTACAATTACAGAGAATGTTCTAATTAGTAGGCTGACATATCTGTATCATCACCAAGCTGATCAGTATGTGAGACCATAGTTTCACAAGTTGTTTAAGGGCTTTTAAAAAAGGATATAAATAGCACCATCAGACTCATGGAAAAGGGATTTAAATTCATTTTTATAGATCACTTCAGTTTTTGCAAGGTACAGAATAGATAATTGTGCTCAGTAACTTTTAAAATCAAATAATCTTTTTCCTTTGTATTCCAAGGAGTACTGCATACATCTGATATTCCGACCTTGCAGATAAATCTCTGGCTTTTTTGTATGTCTTGCTTCTCTTTCAGCCATTGCCATAGAAATCATCATCAGTAGTGTGTCGCCAGACAGCATTCTTGACTTAAAAGCTATTTGTTCTGAGTCACCAGTTGGTTTTACTGGCTAGATTGCATGATTAAGAAGTGAGCTTGATAGTTCTGGTGTCTGTTAGGAGTGTAAAATGCTTTCCTAATTTGAAGAGGCAATTCTGAAACCTAATCTAAATTCTCAGTCAATAATTTCTCATTAGGTTTTTTTGAAATTTCCATTTATTAAGGGAACAATTTGATATTTAATATTCACAGAAAGACGAATGATCTTTTCTGAAGTTTTTTAAGTTAATCCAAAAATAAATCCCACCTATATAGAAGCTAAACACTTTTATTAGTATATTTGCATCAGTGAATGTGATCACAAAAATGTTTAATTGTAGAAATTCTATGAATACTGCAGTTATTCCTGTCTTTTACTATTGAGGATTACATTTTTAAAAATTAGCTAACAAAGCTTTTCTTAAATATTAGAACATCATAATGAATTAAGATATAACTAATGAGTCATGCATGAATTAATATGTAGTTAACTTGGTATTGAATAGGCCTCTGATATATGTAGCTTTTAAAAAAGTCTTAATTTTTAATCATAAAGGTCAAATATTTTCTTGTGGTTCTCATCTGAGTTTTTTCCCCAGCGTCTTTTGTTACGGTAGTTTTTTTCCTTGAAACAATATCTCTGGTACCTTTCTACCTGATGTCCACTTTTTTTTGCAATTTCGGATGTAGCTGCATTGCAGTGTTGATAGAAATATGTATTATCAAAAAGCTAACTTTCTCCTAAGCTATTGGTCATGACGGTCTGTTGGAAGTTGTGAGGTAAACATGAGTCATGTTTTTCTGTGTTACAGATTGAGACGTGTGGAATTACAAATTGCGTTTTTGCAAAGTCACTTTGTATAAGGTAAATAATTTTTAACAAAAATACCTTACTCCAGGACTGCAATTGGAAAATGTATCAAAGTCAATGCAAAGTTCATTTTTCAATAAATACCGAGTATAAGATAAGCTGTAAAAAGGGTAAGTTCAGCTAGCTAGCACTGGCTACTTCTATACAACTCCAAATACTTTTACTTATTTTAGAGACTGTTACAGAAAGTACTTGAGGAAGAATAGGTGAAAAATGAGATAAGGACAGAAAATCCAGGCCTGTTGTGGCTGAGGAATCTATATATATTTACATGGCCAACCAACTATGCTTATACTTTTGACTTTGGATAGAGACTGGTTTTGGTTACTATGTAGAGTACAGTGATCACCTGTAAATCATCATGGGTGTATTTGGGCACCATCTCAGAAGAAATACTAATGATAAGTATTTGAAAAAGATGAAAAGGAAAAAAAGCCAACCCCCTATAGTTGTTCTTAATGCACATGGAGTCTAATATATATATGATGACCAAAAGCTGCACAGAAACCTGTTCAGGACAGTTGGAAACATCCACCTGAGTTTCTGGGATGTTGAATGATATGATGTTAGTTTTCTACCTTGCTATTTTAATACTATGAATACTTTTTCCACCCACTGACCATCTGGAAATAAGTGGCTCAGGTGGAAGATGGGAAAAACAACTGTAATAAGTGGATGCTAACAGGTTCTGAAATGTGATCATTATCAGTTATTTGAGATTCAGTTGCTGTAGTGTGATAATGAGCTATCATACTGAGCAGGTAGAAATCATTGAAAGAGAAGTGACATCAAATGAAATTATATGACAAGTAGGACAAAATCTCCTTTCCTTATTCTCCTGCTCATTTCTAATGACAAATATTAAATAAGAAATTTTAATTCTGTTTTTATAAATGGAAATTCTCTGAAGAAGCCAGCATCAATCCAAACTACTTAATTTTGTTTGTAAAGAAATGCTGGAAGACAAACAGTTGATCATGTTAAAGCTATACTTTGGAAATCAAGTTCAGCATCAGGAAGAAAGTACCTTACATCCATCAGAACTGAAATATTTTTTTTCTTTTTTTAACCTGCTTATACCATAATTTCCATCAGTATTTTATTCTGTCAGTGCATCTTATTACCACTTAGAAATATTTATTGAGTCTTATTTTCAGTCTTGTACTCTGCAAGTAGTTCATGTAATACTATTATTTAATTTGTTATTCTTGAAAGAATAGCTCCTTTTCATTAAATAATAAGACAATTTGGGAATCACTGTTCCAGTGGCCTTTTGCATTTTATCTTCTCCTTCACTGAGGATCGTTGTTTGCCTCAAAGGTGCGGTTTATAAACTAGTTCTTATTTTAAAATTAGCAAGGCCTGAGTTAGTTCCCAGTAGGAGGCTTTGAATAGTCATTTCTGAAAACTCAGGAAGAGACAATACTGTGGCTTGTAGACTGTACTTTTGCGCCAAGAGAAAACAGATTTATGCTGACCTTTTCTTTGCATAATTTTTTTCTTTCTGTGTATCAACTTTGTTTTGCTGATTAGTATATCAAAGGGAATGTAATGAAAACTCTTCCTATTCTCACTCGTAACTGTCCTCTGCTTTTACCATTTTCTGTGTTAGCAGCAATATATCTGAAGAGATATACTAAGAGAGAGCCAAAGACTGAACAATAAGCAAAGATGAATGTTGTTGGTAGGAAATGTGAATTCAATGGAAGTTATCATCATGATTTCTAGAACATTGCTTTTCTTAATGGTTGGAAGCTATGACTCTTAATATGTGAGTGCTAACAGCAGAAAATACCTTTAATAAGAAACTCTTTAGAATCTGTGGAGTGTATTTAAGTCAGATGATTTTTCTTGCAAACATGGGGAAAAAGGTTCATTTTATCAGAGGTTTTTTTGGTCAAAAGCATATCCTTGTTCCAGTTGTGATGCTTGTACT
Source organism: Dromaius novaehollandiae (assembly GCF_036370855.1). Taxonomy (NCBI): domain Eukaryota; kingdom Metazoa; phylum Chordata; class Aves; order Casuariiformes; family Dromaiidae; genus Dromaius; species Dromaius novaehollandiae. The sequence continues at coordinate 60,491,040 of NC_088102.1, forward strand.
TTATTGTAAAGATGCAAGTCATCTTTACATCAGCAGTATTAGAAGTAAGATTATGTCAGAATTTCTCTTGTATTAAAAAGAGTCTCGTTTATTAAAGAGAAGTTCTTGCAGGAGGTTTGACTGTTTCTATAAGTAATATCCCACTTCAGATGTAGTGTCTGTACATTTACTAATTCAATTTGAAAAACTCACATGAAGTCTTTTGTATAGATCTCTAAAGCAGGTCTTGTATATTGCTCAAAATATAATCTAAGAGAAAATGGTGTAAAAAGTTAAATCAAGAGAGATATTTTCAGAGTCTATATGAACATACCTTGTTCTTCTGTGGGACAAGAGTGTGTTCTTCTGACTCTTGAATGTTGCTCTTCAGAGATGGAGAGCATAAATGCCCTGGAATTTCTATGATTATTCTGAATATTTAATCTTATAAAAGAGGCAATAAAAACAACTTTATGCTTCTATATTATGCAAGTGTAATGAGAATAAAACTTAAGTATCTTGTCAGTAAAAAAAAAAAAAATGTTCAGGATAGTTTTTAATGATCTAGCATTATAAGAACAAATCATAACACTTTTGTTAACCTTTTTGAGAATAAGATTCTTCCCTTTCCTCCTTTAAAAATAAATAAATAAATCTAATGGTAGCACTGTGCAGCACATATGGAAAATATATATACTGGATAGTATGTTGTGAATATAGTGCCAATGTTTCTATTTAAAATAGTTTTTATGAAAGTCAGTGGAAAAAATTATTCTTCAAAAGTTCTCTGTGTGGCTCTTTTATACTGGATGTTGTACCTTGAAGTGAATTAAAGAAGTGAACTCATTTATTTGAAATGTTGGCACTTGAATTTAAATTGCTATGCTATGGTATTATAAAGTCAAGAAATGTGCAGGTATGTTTGGTCTGAGCATAGGTATGGAAACCTGTGGAGTATTAAGATATTTCCATATATTCTCTATTTTTAAGGCTGGTGAGCAGGTAAATCAAAGACACCTTGTGATGTGCAAGCCTGAACTCCAGCAAACAGCTGGTAGTATTTGGCCTTCCAGCTTTGATCACATCACTTTAAGGGAATCTGGTTTTCTGATAGTTGTTAGATCATTTTAGACGGATGCACAGATGGTTTGCATACCTCCAAGCAAGAAAATAACTAAAAGGGGGGGGAAAGCAGGCAGCATAATTAAGCAAAAAAGTGTTAGGACTAAAAAGTATAATTTCAAGTGAAATGGTTTTGCCTAAAAATAACAATTGGAGTGCAACATATTCTAAATTGAAAAATATCATTTTTACTCACTTATATGCTGTACAGTTAGGTTAGTTGATGCCCTCTTCGTAACACTTCAGTGAACATCGTTCATAGAAACAAATTTGTATCAAGTTGTAAGAGAATGAATAGCTGAATCTATGTGTTTACTTATGGGGAAAATAATTCTACTGAAATATTAATTATTCTTCACAATCCATACTCTGAAAAGGTTTGAAAATCTAGTTAATCTCCTTATACACAAAGCAAATCTACTGTTAACTACTTAGGGAAACAGAACTGTAGTAAGCATCTGTTCCTTGTAATACAGACTGTTAGAGACAGGTGGCATGTAAATAGTGAAATGAGCATCTTCAGTATTAACTTCTTGAGGGACAGGGACAATAAATAATTGAAGATTGGTGATATGAACTTTTTGCTGCGCTAGAGGAGTTTGTGAAAAATGGCTACTCTTAACCTCTTCATTAACGAGGGGAAAGAGGATTTTTATTGGTTTTATATTTTCATTTCAATGATGGTTGGTAATGAGTAGCTCAGAAGTGTGGCTGTATTTTGATATTCCTGCGAGGGAGGGAAAGTAGTATTATCCTTGTTTTACAATGGGGAGATGAAATGCGGGGGGAGAACACTCTGGCTTTTCTGTAAGTGCTCCGTTGAACAAAGCTAATTAAGGAATTATTTCAGGCAGAGAATGAAATCCTCTTCTTCCTTCGCTGTTGTCAAAAGGCACCGTCATCGGCAGCAGGAGAAAATTACCTGCAGTGTAAGTTTCCAGGGCAGCCGAGATACAGAAGGCCAAAGGATGTGCTTGCTGTGGTGGTCAGTTTGGCTCTTAGGTTTCAGCCTTTGCTTCTTACCCTTCCGGCCTAAGGCAACAAGCTAGCTTGGGAGTAGCTCTTTGTATTGAAGCCTGGGCATTTTTTTTAAGGTGGAGTTTTTTTGATATCTAAGTAATTTATCCAGCTTTACACAACTTTGCACGTTCCATGTGCCTGCAGGTCATTGTTCCTTGCGGCAGTTTGAAAGCACACCAAAATAGTCAGTGAAGTTAAATCAGGAAGTATGGATGTTGGGAAGAGCAGAAGAAAAATACAGAGTGACCTCTGTGAGATGGGGAAGGTCTCTCATCAGTGTTTCCTTGCTCTTATTTTTTAACTCCTCCATTGACATAGGTACAGCTGCAGAGGAAATTAATAAAGACTAGAAGCACTCCTTTGCTGAACCTTTTATCAGGCCGTTATTCTGAAACTAGAATGGATGATGTTGTCGGGGTTTTCTTGGTATCAGTTTCTACCTCTTTTCAGCAGTGTTTGGATAAGCATTGGCAAGCTTCCTGGCTCCTGACTAGCACGCCAAAGAACCTGCTGTCTGGGATTGCTAAGATCTGAGAAAGGATACATGTTCTTCTGAAATTACCCTAAAATCTGGCATACTGAAATCCTGCAAAAGCGACACTGTGAGTGAATTTTCCAGCTACCTTGTAGGTGTGCTGACCTCTTTTAGACAACAAGGGCTTTCAGACAACCATGGATTAAGCTTCAGCATGGAGCAGAGAAGCATCCTTGATGTAACTTCTGATAGGGTGGGTTGGCAAGACTAGCCTGAGAAAGTCTGAGTCAATTGTATCAAGAGACAGAGGTTGCACGTGTACACACTGAAGTCAAATGGAAAGAAAAGTAGCTTTATGACAATGTTCCCAGCAAACTTGTAGCTCTGCTCAATGAGAAAGCCGTGCAGTTTCAGCAAGCTTACAGAATCACTATTCCCCAGCAGCACAATGAAAAAGACAGTTTCCTAAAGAAACTTCTACAGCTAAGGTTTGGAGATGATGCTTAGGACTAACATAATGAGCTTTAGTTCTCCTGCCAGGGAAATTACCTCCCCCATTCTAATTGGCTTCAATCTCTCTCACAATTACTCCTTTTTCAGAGATTGCACTTAGAAAACAACTCTAGTAAAACAAAACACTGATGGATTAAAATACCCCGGATTCCATTTTCAGGTAAGAAATTAATTCTCTGACATGCCATGAACAAGGCTTTGTTCACAAAATTCCTGGAGTCCTTACTGGTTTTTGTCATTAATCCATGCCAACTGTATTTAAGGCTGGAAGAATTAAAGGGCAGCTTTTCCACCAGGAGAGAAGACTAATTGGAAACAAATTGTTAAGAGTCTTCATTTTCTCTTGGAGAAAGCTACAGCCACTGTAGATGTAGAAAATCTTTCGATTCATTGATGAATAGTTTTCCAAAATAACATCAGATGCTCTCAGCTCTTAAGGACTGACTGCTTCTAGAATTTTTTCCTTCACTACTTCTCTGCAGCCAATATCCTAACTCTTCTGGTGAAATGATCTGTTCATTCTTTTCTTTTTCAAATAAAGTTTAATTAGCCCTTCCCACCCTAGTGATTCATTAGTAATTAACTTGCAACCCCTGCAGATTTCAAACACCTGCTGGACAGGTGGGGCAAATGAGAAAGACATTGAATTTCATTTTGGATAGAACCTCAGGATTAATGAAACCTGTTATCATGCATAATAATTCTGAAAAGCAATACATAAATTGAGAATTAAATGACTCGTAATTCTCTGGTGTTTAATCAGAGTATATCCTCATATTATCTATCCTAGTGGTCTCTATTCCTAGTGGTCTCTGATGAAAGTAAAGATAATAATGAAGTGGCTTTTCTTCTGTTATTAAATGTGAAAATAAAGATAATAATGAAGTGGCTTTTCCTCTGTTATCCTACAGTGGTGCTGCTACTGCATAATATTGGGTAAAGGAGAAGGCCTTTTTTGTTTTTTTTTGTTTTGTTTTGTTTTTGAAAGAAGGGTCAGGCCTGTGGGTCCGTTCTAAAGAAAATACATGGACACAAATCCAAGAGAGAGTTCAGAGCTGTGAATCGCAGGTGAAAGAAGGTGCTTCCTTGCAGCAGGAGGCATGGGAACACAGTGAGAAACAGGGTTCAAGACAAATCCCTCTGCCCTTAACTTTTTCTCTTGACTGCCTGAGTGGCTTCATAGTGGACATGCTAACACTTGCTTGTCACTGTGTACCACCTGCATGCTATGAATTCCATAAGGTAGTTAGTTACCTGCTTAAAAATTAAGCTGTGTAACGAGCAATGTTGGCAACACCTTAGTCCCTTCTCGTGGGTCTAGTCCTAGGCTATTTTCTGTTGTTTTGCTTTTTGCTGGAAAACACAAGAGAAAATGAAATATAATGATGTTTCTCGTAGTGCTCAAAAGACTTTCCAGAGAAAGAATGACATGAGAATGAAAATCCATCTGGTGTTGGGTGAAATCTTCTCTGTAAAGCATACTGCACACATGATTAATTTACGATACAGTAAACGCAATAGAGATATACTTCAGCAGTAACATGTCAAGCTGTGACTTTTGTCAGTATTTCCATACTAAACATGTTTGGATCACACTGGCAACTGGTGTAACATAAAGAACAGCTGGGGTTCTGCAGAAGTTCTGTGGCTAACTTAACAAGTAGCGTTATTTCTTGGTATCTCAGTAAAATGTTTGTGGTTTTGGAGGTGCTATGCAGTGTATGCAGTACTCCTTTGCCTGGCTTAAATTACAGTGCAGCACTGGTGAGCACCATTAGAAGAACTGGAACAATTCATATCAAAGAATCTTGATTTTCATCTTGGACAAAATTGACATTTGTTTGCATCTCTCTTCAGGATACATGATGTATAGTATTATTGGAAAAGGAACAATAGAAGAGTAGAAAATTCTTGTATTTAAATCATTTCAAAATATATGCCCACTAGGTTGTTTCAGGGGGAGAGGGGTGCATTTTGCTTTGTGTGATTACTAGAAGCTGGTCTGCAGATTTGGGAAGAGGACAAGTAGAAAACAGTGCATGACTGAGTTTCAGTACGTTATAATTCTGTGGCTTATGCTACAAGAAAGATAAAGATAATAAATTACAGCTTCAGGAAGGTGTTTCTACTTTTGTTCTTCTGTATAGATTTAACACATTTTAAAGAGGCTGGTTTGCAACTTTCTGTCCTTTTCGGTTAAGTTTCTAGCACTGAAGTCATCGTAGATCTACAGGAAAATCTATAGTTCTGTATTGAGAAATGCAGTTAAACTTTTTATTACCAACTAAAATGCCCATTGTATCTTGCATAATAAATTGAATTGCCTTGATTTTTTTGTTTAGTTTCCTTTTTTTGCCACCAGTTTTAATATTTCTTGGCTTTCTTCTCATCTTTTTCTCTTGCTTTTAATTTCATTTTAAAATGAATTTCTAGTCATAAATTTGATTCATTCCCTAATCTAGCTGTATTTTTATATTAAAGTTTTGACAGGGCTGTGATGGCTTTAAAAAGCAAAACACCTTTATATATCTTTAATTTTCAATGTAATGAAAGTGGAATTTGTCTGTCATACTGTAGCAGTCAGCACCTATTTAAGAAATGCCCTGGTATGTTCTAAGCTTTTAGATCTCTTTCAACAATAATGATCATGTCACTGCTCCTTTTCTTGCTGTTCTGTTAATCGTTCATGGCATTATAACTGCCCTGTCCATAAAACTGCACGATATCTTTTCTAAGGAATATACAGTGTGTTAGTGTGTTGTAAAGAGCAAGGCCTGACTGTATAAAATAGATACTACTTTATCTCTTAAAACTGCTTAACAAATATTAAAGAATTGAGCCTTGCTGTTCTGCTGTTTTTATTAGTTTTATCGCCCTACTTTTGAAAGTGGGACCTGATTACGGATGCAAAGGTACGGCTTTTCAAGATTCTGTCTATATTTCTTTCATCTAAAGATCATACTCTTTACTATTGAATGACACTCTATGTCTAGTTCTTGCCTCATGTAATGGTCATCAAAGGCCAGGGGCAATTTATGCTTTAGTGAGGAGTGAATGAATCCTTTTACTTACCTAGGAATAAAAGTGGTTATGGAGTTTACCAGTATTGTTCCTTCTTTATTACAGTCCAACCTTTAAAAGATGCTCATGACCTTGATAGGGGAGAATAGTGGGGAGATATCCCCTTTTGTTTAATTTTTAAAGTTTATTTATGAAATTCTGGAAATATTTATGTAAACTCAGCGAAAATTATAATCTTGCTGATGGAGCAAGACCACTCAGAGTGGACATTGGTCAGCCAGTTCCGTTCTTCATGCACCTGAAGCACTGGAAGAGTAGAGTTAATACAGCTTGAAATAAAACATATTTTTAAAGCTATTCTGATTTTGAGGTTGTAAAGGAAGTGCAGAATGTTGTAAGTTTTACAGCCATTTGATCTGCAATTCTTGAAATAATGTATGATAGAAAAAAAGTCCTGACATAGTAACTATATATCATAGTGACTAGTTACGGGGATAGACTGTGCATACAGCTAAGAACAGTAAACAAACTGAAATACTTGCTTGGCGTAATCTAGAAAATACTTTTTGCCTTCTGTTTATGCAGACTGTTGTTTTTCCAGGTGACTCTTTCGCATGCTTTTGACTTCTTATCCTTTTCCCAAAACTGTGTTAAAGATAAATGTAGTCTTACAGCAGTTACCAAATACTGTCAGGCTGTTAAACTTGAAGACTTGATTTGATTGCATTTCCTTTAATTTTTCTCATTAATTTAAGGAAAAATCATGTCATCTTGACAGTCTCAATTTATTAGTGCTATTAATGTTAGCACAAATCTTCTACTTCATATCAGAAATGGGAGAGTGCTTTTAATTTGTCATTCATCTTGTTTTGCAAAGAGAAGCTATATTATGCTTTGTTTTCTGTTTCTGTTGTGTTGTACTTCGCAAATCTTTAAAATGTACTTACTACCTGCTACTGCATTTGTATATGCCTAATGCTTTAAGCATGAAATAAGCAATAGCAAATGCGGATGGAAGATGGTATTACAGAAGTGCATACTGACTCTTCTTCCAAACTGCCCGGTTGTTCTTCAGATTTGTTGAAGTTTCATTTAAAAAGCAAGTTAATCTTTGTCTGTTGTGATAGTTTAAAAACAATCCTGAAAATGTGAGCTAACTACAAGTGCCTACAATTACATCTACAAGTGTTTGCAAAATACTTTTGAAATAGTAGCCCTGTCAAGTGCAGGGCCACCTATCAAAATGGCTGTTTACCGTGGTGCCCGTGATATATGTCGATTGGAAGTGGTGAAACCGCTTATAATGTTCATCGTAATCTCGAAAGCATAAGCAAAAAGCAGCACGTCTGCCTGGGTGATCTGCTGCTCTCTTTAAAATGTTTGCCCTTGTGAAGAAGGGGCCAAACTGAAGTTCCTCAGAGGGCTATGTAAATTGGTGAAGGAGAATGAATCTGAGGAAGCTCAGTACAGCCCAATAAGTAGGGAAAGTCTTATATAATTACTGAAGGATGAGGTGTATTTTTGGTGTCTCAGGTTGAGTGAGTGTAGAAGAGCACTGGTTCTAGTTTTCTGTTGCGGACTTGAGCAGTCACACTCAGAGGTAAAGTTTTGTGTAAGATTAAAAACTGTACATATTACTGTAACTGGCATTACAGCCTGATGGGTCTTGGCAAAATAATGTTTTCATGATAATTGAGTACTCTGGTCTGTGCTTCAGGTGACCTGGCTTTGGCTTTATGACATAAAACACACTGAGCTTTTAAATGTTCTCAGCTGCACAGATGCAAACTCCACTAACCCTGAAGAAAAAAAATGTGCTCTGTTCATTAAATGCAGCTGCCGTTCCTTATTTAGTAAGCATATAAGTAGATACTTAAATTTAGGAACATGTGCAGTTGAAATCAGTGGACTATTTTGAATCTCTTCACTGACTTTCCTGCACTGGCATGTAATAGCTGCTCTCCTGGAACTCACTTTGCAATGTCTTTGAGAAGTCTCTAAGCCTAAGCCCTACTGTGGAATTTACTTAAACCTGGTTTATTCTGTTCCCTTTGCAGAGTGCTCTTCATATGTATATTTTGTTAAGGTTTACATCTTTCCAGCATTTTGTTGCTAGAGAAGCTAAGAGATATCTGTACCTTAAAGCTCATTTTGTAAACATTTCCATACTGCTAAGAACTGAGGAATGCAAGTATGTAGTTTATTCAAGTATTTGTTAGACTACACTGACAGGACAAGTAGTGAATAAGTGTTTTCATTATTTGGTAATACTTAGTAATATTTTCAAATAGGAACATGCTCTTATATGGCCTAGTGTTTGAAGTGTTTAAAATATACTAAGCATGTCATAGCCAGCCCAGAGCTTCTCAACTGAGAAGGAAAACTTCAATTTTTGTTTTGATTGTGGAGTACAGGTAAGGATGGGGGAGGGCTGGGAGGAACTTGGTGGGGACTAATGGGGGAGAGGAGATGGGAGGAGGCTGCAAGTCTGCCACTCCCCATCTCCCCATCTCACCCCTCTGGAGGTTCTGCTGCTTTCCCTGTCTCCCCCTTTGCTCTCTCCTGGAACTGCCACTGGAAGATCCACCACCTCACTCCTCCTTCTCCTCTTCAAAATGCTCTCTCCTCTTTCCTTCTCACAGAGAATCTCTGCTCGCCCTTTTGGCTTGCTGGGAGGAGGAGAGGAGAAGAAAGGTCCAAGGACAGGGTCAGATCAGGTCACCATTCTACCAGTAAGAATCAAATTCTCTATTGGTAAAATGCAGAGGGGTTTTTGTTTGTTTTGTGAAGCAGATGTTTCACAATATGCGGGAACATGACAAAGCAATTTGGGAAATGAAGAAACTCCATGTCAATGTCAACTGCAGGAAGAATTTTGGCATGTAGATCTTTGTCGTATTGGAATTTGGTCAGGGTATTACATGATCAATAGGTCTGCTTCTGAACAAAGAATAAGAGAAAAAAAGTAATGATTTTAACAGGTAGAAGAATGAAGGTTCTAAATAATAAAGCAGGCCTCAGCACTGCACTTGGGTAATGAGGTATTTGACTCAGAAGAAAGACTGACATGTACTAAATGTGAAGTATCTACTCAATCTGAATAAATCATCTTTAAAAGATTTTTAGAAGGCTCTGTGTCCACCTCTCACTCATCCTGCTTTGCTCAATGATGACATTTCTGCTGTCTTCTATGACAGCAGACGTTGCTGAGGAGTGAAGTTTTGAACAACCTCCTGCTGTCTGAGAGATCCTGTTCTAGCCAGGGGTAAAAAGTGCTCTGCATTATGAGCAACAATCTTTATAGTTTTATCCTATGACCAGTGCTTTATTACTGGTCTTACCCCAGAAAGTTTTAATTAATCCTATTTGACTCCAGTTTAAACGGAGGTAAATCTCTGAATTAAAAACAAAAAAAAGTTCTGTAATACCTCAGTTGTTTTGCATCCATTTACAAATAAAAATGCTTTTAAATGCAGTAGTGTTATTGCATAATACTAGACTTTCCGTAAGTATGTTCCTGTGTTTCTGTTTCTTTCCTCAGTGGTGCAGAGAAGTGAAGAAACTTGTTTTCACAAATTCACCTAATGAGCATCAACTGTGAGCAGTCTCTCTGGTTCCTGTCTGCTTCCTGGTTGCAAACTGGTCTCTCCTCTATGACTTTGTCATCTTCCACTCTTGCCTGGAAGAAATTTGCAGTGTAACCAATTTATCTGGTCACAAACCGCTAAGCAATTGTGAGACTGTATGCATGGAAGTAGTTTGTTCAAATTCAGTTGAAGGAGCCAAAGTTAGTGAGGTTTCTTGCTTGTGAAGTTACTTGGGTGTTTGTGAGATGTGAGTTTAGTTTGTACGTTCCTCTCTCTCTTTTTATTTGTACAGTGCTCAGTGTAATGAAATTTGAATAGAGTTTTGCAAAATATTATCCCTAATAACTAAAAAGGGGCCATTATATGTGTGACAGCATGCTCTCTTTTTGGTCCAAGTCATGAAATGTGAAGCCAATGCCCTAGCTCTCAGGAATCAGCACAGATGGGAGATGATCAGGTTAAACTCATTTAACACTTCAGTTGATGATCTAATGTATTAATTCATCATTATTACAAAAGATGCAGGGGTGTGTGTATTCCTGTTAGCCTGAGCCTTTACCCAGAAGGAGACTAGGATACTATTTGAAAAACTGAGCTGGTAGTTGTGCCTACTTAATCCCTGTGTTTACATTATGGGTAGAACCACCAGTACACAGCAGTTGCAGTGCATTTTTTAGTGTTGAGATAGTGTATCTGAAACTGAAGTAAAGTCACCACCTCAAAACAAATTTATTTTCAGGCAGGTTTTGGCAGATTGTTATATCATTAGATTATTATTAGAAAAATTGTTGTGTTTTTTAAGTATGGGATTTTTTTAATGAGCAAAATAGTTTTGCCGTTTAAAATGGATTTCTTGTAATCAAGTAGTCCTTCGAGTTATAGTCAAGAAATAATTCTTTTGAACACCCATTATCTAGAATGCCTAAACTTAATCAATTATATGTTACTTTAAATGAACCTATGCATTTTTGAAAACTGGTTTCCAAGTATGAGGAATGCTTTTGTGAATTTTCTTGTTTTGAACAGTCTTAAAAATGTGTTTTAGTTTGTGAACATTCGGAACGTTTTACTCGGCAGCCTTGAAAATCCTTCTAATGTATTTTTTTGAAAATCAGCGTTTTAGCCATTTGAGAGAGAAAATTGTTGTCTTTCACATAGTAAATCTCAAAAGTCACAGAATGCCTTAAAAGTGCAGTATTGGTATGTGTTAGAGATGTCTATGTCTTTATCTGATAAATACTATGAGAGGAAATGGATTATACTTGAAAACATGCATTTCCTCTGATAATCTCTTCAGAGTAAATCAACAGTTCTTGCACTATTTCTGGGTTGTCCAGGCTTGTATTACCTTTATGTTAACTTTGGCAGAACAACACAGGGGCTTCTCTAGCCTGATTCGTCTGCTGGCGTATGTTCAGTGGCATAACTGGCTAGGGGGGAATTTAATGGGCTAGGAATGAGAAGATATCTAGTAGAAACAACAACTACTAAGATTTATGGTGTTTTCAGATCAGAGTAGGCTAGTTCTAGTGTATACAGGAGAAATATATATCTCTTACCAAGACTTTGTTCCTATAAAGTGTTACTTGCATGCACAAAATTTGCTGTAGTATTTGTTTGATGATGTAATGACTTTTTTTTCCCCATACTTTTTTTTTGCCTTTAGGAAATAACCACTGTAATTAGCAATTTAAAAGTTCACTACTCATAGTTCTGAGAGTTCTTAAGCAAGTTCCAAAGTCCTGTAAATTTCAAATTTCTCTTAGAAGACAAATTTTCCTGTTTGTTACGCTGACCTCTAGTGTTCAGCACATTTGGAGAGTTGTCTTCAAACGTCTTCCTCCAGTGTAAAATACAGTAGCTTATTAGGAACTGAGAGATTACCAAAGCCTGCCAAAACATCCCACTTCTCTGCACTAACGTCTGTCGTTTTGTGGCGAGCACTCACATATATTACGTAGAACATACAGGGTTTTTTAAAAAGGAGCAAACATCCTGTTGTCCAAATCCAAAAGCTACCCACAGTTTGCAGCCTGACATCTCCACCAATCCGAAAAACAAAGTAAAATTAAGGATGCATAACTTGGGTAAATGGGACATCCTGCAGGATTTGTACCAGCTGCCTTCATCCTTCTGTGCCTGGTGGCTTCTCCTATGTCTTCCTTCCTGTGAGAAGCAACTGGATCGCCTTCTTTTTGTAAATATCTTGGTTCTAAGTGAGGTAAAGCAAGGTCTCAAGCGGTTTAAGCTTCAGCAGGAATGAACTGCCTTCTCACAGTTTGCTGAGCTGGGTCCAAGATTCCCGTGAAGCCTGTTTAATTCAGAGACTCTTTGTTTTACTATGACAGTGAAGGATTGGGGAGGGAATAGCTGAAGGTATCATAAAACTTCTTGCACACTTTGGGTTTTTAATGGTATACTTGATTTCTTGGACACCATATTGCAAGCACTTGATACACTAAGTTGCAAAAATAAGTGAAATTGAGAACGCATTCCTGTATGCTGTCTATATGTGGATAACAAGATTTAATTTCATTTAACATTAAAAGCATCTATATGCGTACATTAAAAGAAAAATAGTGCTCTTAGAAAAGCAGACTTTAGTATGTCATTAATAACTGCTGCTGTTACAGCTCCTAAACTCTCAGCACAATACTGGTTTTGGTTTACAATTTATCAAATCCATATTATTATTATGATTAATCATTTTTCTTGGTCTGATTAAGCTCCGTCCACTGTCAGAAACAGGTATTAAGGACATGCTTTTTGCCTTTTCTCTGTTTAGGGAGGAAGGGCCTTGCAATCTGCAAGTTTCTAGGAATCAGTGCAACCTATCCAAACACTGGTAACTTAAACTGCCATTTGCAGGTTTCTGCCATTGATAGTACTCTAGTTTGTGGTGTTTGATAATTGATATGATAAGTGAAAATGTATGTTTGTTAAATGATAGTTGAGGAATAAAACTCTCAGGTTATTCCAAAGTTTCTAATATAAATACTGTTTGTAAAAGAGATAAGGATAAAGACACCTGTACATTTTCCCTGGCTTACATTCATAACATTCTTGAAATTTTGGGGGGATTTGGTTAGAGTCCTTGTGAAGGATCTTGGGCAGTGTTTTACTGGTACTGCTCCTTTGAACTGTGCAGTGTTGGTCGGTCTTTCCTTTAGGTCTATTCTCACTTTCCTTCTGTGTTTTTGCTTGTAGGTAAAACAAGCATTACAGTTACCAGATCCTCTCAGCTATTTGGCTTTGAGTTTTTCCATTCCAAAAGTTTTCTGTTTTTGCAGTAGGGGGATTGGGATCAGTAGGGATGACCATTAAGTGTTTTCTGATTTGTGGAGCGTCTTGAGCCTGGAGGTATAGAAGATAATGTACTATAGCTGTGAATTCTAACTGTGAAGGGTCTGTCCATCAAGCCAGATCATTATGGAAAGAATCTGATAATTTTTCCTAGATAAGTTCAATCAAATTAGAGTGAAATTGCTCTTTCTAATGAGAAAAGCCATCCGAAATCTGTAGCTGGAGCTAAGTGAGACTTGGCTGCCTTCCGTTTCTTGACTAGGGAAGTTGGGAAAAGAGAATAAGTATTTCTAATTACTTTCAGATAGGCCATGCAAAGACCTGCTGCCAGAACCAAGTCCTTGAGGAGGGATTTCTTAGTTCTACCCTTTCTCCCACTTTCATGCAGTTTCTTTAAGGATTAGATTATCATATCAAGCATAATCTCAAATCCAATAGCTGCAGAGCCACACAAGTCCTTGATGGCAGCAGAAGGTGGAATATCTTTCTAGACAGGCTCATTTTTGGGGGGTATCGGAGACTCCATGTAAGCAAATCCTGACCAGTACAGAAGGGAAGCTGCTTCCTGCGGCAGAACCCTACCCCTTAGGGAATGGGGATGGAGAACTTAATATTATCTGTTTGCATTTGAAAGAAAGATAAGGAAAAAGGCATCTGTGTCATCCCAAACAGTGCACAGGCAATTTTTGGCCCTCTGAGGACATAATTGATTTGTTTGCTGCATATAGTCCTTGTGCAATCAGTTTTTAGTGAGCTTTCAGTGCTGCAGATACTAAATTTTAAATTTCTGCTATGTTTTGGATTTTACAATAATTTAAAGTCAGTGATCTACCTGTGACATTTTTGGATATGCTGCGTTATAAGGCGGGTTGCAGACAGCATAATCATATTGAACGAATGGATTTTATTAGTCTTCTGTTAGTGATTGAAAACCAAAACCAAAACAGAGCATCTTTTGATCTCACACCTAGTGGCAAAGGGAATCTCTTGTGAATTTGAGATGTCAGGAAACTGCTTTGATGAGCATGTGGATGTCTATTACAGTTTTAGTTGAATTTTAAGAATCAAACCATGTGGGAAGAAAGACTGCAATGAGAATTCAGTATCCTTTCAGTCAACTAGGCACAGGAAAAGTAACCCATATGTCAGCAAGCTGTTCACAGAAGCCTACTGAGCTGTCCTTAACAGATTTATATGACAGCTGCAGGTTACTTCTCTATTTAATCTTGAACCTTAGTTCTAATCAAATTGCTCATGGTAGGGGACTTGAATGGGAACAGGAAGGCAGATATGGTGTGCGCAGCATTTCTACTCTCTTGATTCTCACCATTTCTTTGAGGGATTGGATTGAAGATGCTCTAGCTGAACTGGTGCCTGGGAACCTCTTGAGCGTTGTTCTATGGCTTGGGGAGTGGTTCTTTGAATACAGGTTAGGTGTAGGTCTGCTAGAGTTCCCCTTCCTGGGCCATCCTTTGTATGTCAAGGAAATAACCAGAGGAAGTTTTGGTCTGGCAGTGCTGATTTTTCAACAAGCTTTTTTTTCCCCTTAATCTCTGGTATCTTCAGCAGCAAGGCTCTACTGCAGTGTCGCTATAGGATGAAAGGGATGTACTATAAATGGTCACATCCACGCCCATAGTGACAGATCATTTGTCTGCAGATACACGCAAGAGAATGAGTTGGATCTTTACAGAAACAACTCATTTTCTATTGCTGCCTTACACGTTACCTGAAAATTGCTGTTACCCAGACTGTCCATCTGTTATGTAAGAAACTGAACTGCTGTCATTGGCTTTCAGTACATACATGTTAACATCCCTCTTCAGTCTCTTGCAATGTATTAACTCGTTCCATTATTTTAGATCTGAGAAGACTTGATAATACGAGTCTCCCAATTTGATTGCAAAAAGCTCATGGATCTTCGTATCATGAAACATCTAGTACACTCTGATATTTCTGATAAAAGGGGGCCCCTGAAAGAAATGTCAAATAAGATATTTGTTGGTATGCTATTGAGAATGTGTGGCACCGTTAACTTCATTCCTTTATGAGCATGTATTTGATATATATATGTATATATAGTCAACTCTACGTGATCTGGCCTAGTGAACAGTTAATGGGAAAAATCTGGATAAGACAAAAAATACTGTGCCACCCCTGCCCTGGGGAGCCGTTCAGGCTCTCTATGCAGTGTGGGCATCAACATGGCTCCAGGGGGAGATGCCTGCTGTATCCATACTATCTTTCCCAGGGACTCAGGAAGGCCTATTTGGTCAAAAAATAAACAGGAAAAACAAGTGCAGAGCACTTTGTGGGGCTGTGAATCTAGGTTAATGTTCCAAACACATTTGCTTTACTCTTAGTTTGTATCTACTTATGTAATTCATATAGGATAAAGTGCAGTTCAGTGTTGATGTTTCTAGAGATTGTAAGGGACTTAAGTGAGAGAAGGGGCTTCTGCTAAATAGAAGAACCAGGCTGAATTTCCACTTTAATGCACACAGTAGCCATAGAATTATTTCTCAGGGAAAAAAAATCCCTAAGAGATTGTTTAGAAACAAGTGAAAACACATGCTAGCAGTACTGTAATAGCTTACCACTCTACATGTGTATTGACTACATGAAAATTCAGTAGTGGTAAGATGTCATTTAAAAAAAATGTATTTGAAGTTCTCAAAAATGTCAAAAAAATTGAGATGGGCTTTGGCATTTCCCTCTTCTATATGTGCTGCCATTTAAAGTTTGATCTTTAAATCTTCAGGCTTTCATGTTAATTGTATACTATTCATAGTAATATGGCTCCTTGACAGTTAGCTTTTCAGGAAAGAATCGCCTGGTTGTGGGGTTTTGTTTGTTCCTTTGTTTTGTTTTTTTTCTATTCCTTATCTGTCCAATGCTGACACTAATTATAGAGGGTATTGGAATATGCAGAGACTAATTATTGAGTTAAGTTTTCTCAGGTTGTGTTTTGTATGTGAGTTGAGTCAGACTTGCTTTTTTTATTTTTTTTTTTTAAAGTAGGACTCCACTGTTCCTCATACTCTGTACAGACAGACTCTCTGACAGGCTCTGTCTTTTGGAGGAATCCTGGCAACTTCATTGAGACTTGTTGTGATGTAAGCAAGCAGTGGTACCAGAATTTGACCCACTTAAATATTTCATTTTTTTCTTAAGTGCCCTTCCTTTGAAGTCAGTTCATTGGGAACGAAACTAGATTCTGGCAAGAGGAATTAACTTGATTATTCAAAACAATATAAACAATAAAATAATACAATACAAACAATAAAAGTCACTTTTCAGCACAAGACAATATTAACTTTGAGACCTTGTCAGCAGTATAGGGATTTTCTGCAGTGAGAAGTTAAGCAAATTACTTTTCTGATGGAAGCTCCATCTCTGTTACTGGAACTGTAGCCTTCTGTCTTCTGTGTGTGCTTTACTCCATGACTACTACAGTGTTGTGACTTGATGAGTTGCTTCTGCCATTCCCTGTCAGTGTTTCCTAATGCACCACAAACAAGGAGGTTATGTTTCTATTTCAGAGATACATTCCTCTGATACAGGCTTTATAGCAGTAGCCTGCACAGGATCAGCCTTTCAGGGCAAGAAGTGTCAGAGTGTAGTTATTAAGGATGCTGATAATGTGCTTGCATTAATTGCAGTGGTCTTAAAAGTGGGATCTTCCTCTGTGAAGAAGTTTAGGTGAAGTCTTGACACTTTAAAAAACAGTGTCAAGGCTCCATGACCTGGTGTAGGTCCAAGATTTTTACCTGTTCTATAAAATAGTCTCTGGCCAGAGCATAGGAACTGACTAGCAGGGGAAGGGGAGATGGAGAGGGAAAGTTTGAAAGGTTCCCTCCTTTCACAGAAAGCTGAAATGTTGTTGCCTCCAGAGGACTGAATATTGGTTTTCTGAGTGCTGGGAACCAGGGTCTGGGACTATTATGCCTATGAAAAAGTCTGCCCTTAAAATCCTGAAACAGTTCCCAAAGTACAAATAGAGAGGATCTAATAAATAAAGCTGCCATGTTCTTTAAGATCATTGTAAGAATCTGAAGGCTGCTGAAGTTGTGCAAGAAAGTTAGTCAAGCCATCACTCTTCCTTTTGTCTAAGTATTTCTTTAAACTTCTTAAGATCATTCACTAGTTCATCTCTACTTCCCCAAAATCTAGCTACTTGAAGATACATTTATTTTGTCTTTGACAGATCCACTTAGATTTGCATCACGATTTCTACCTTTTCTTGTCATGGCATGGTCCCTGTGTTACCTCTTTAATCATCATACGCTTTTTGCTTTCTAGGCGGGTAAGTCAAAATGACAAGAACTACAGAGGTACAGAGCATGTGATCAAAGGCTTCCTGCCTAAATCCTGACCTCTTTTCTAACCCATTTTTCATTTGTGAGGAATGTATTGCACATGAGTGTGTTTAGCGTTGCTAAATTTTTGACGCATTCTGCCTATCTTTACCTACTTTTATATTTTTGTATTTTTGTCGATGAGGGTATTTTTGCTGACTTACTATCTCCCCCTTCTTGTTACTGGCACTCATTTAAATTGGCATATAAGGTTACACTGCATGTTTTTGTGAAGCAGCTCTGATAACACGGAAGGCATTCTCACCATGGCCAAGCTTTGATATGAAACACTGCCTCTTCTGCGAGAAGACCTGCAATCAAATGAGGGGTAGAACCAAAGCAAATATTACGGATTTGTAACAATAAACAATACGTTTGAGTCTTTCTCTGCAACTGTTTTTGCAGCCCTTCTCTGCCTTGATCCTTTCTCTTAATTGTAAACCCCTTCATGGTAACCTTTCTTAGAAAGAAAAGTTGAAATCTGAGTGAAGCTGGATAAAATGTGGGTGCTTCTTAATGACCTTGAAGAGTCATTATGGGGATAGAATTAATGATGCCAGTTTGCTTTTATATTGCAATCTTGATACTTTGTCAGCCCTGTTGTTCTCAGCAAAATTGGTCTGCAAAGGGAGTTTCCTCTTTAAGTATGCAGTATGCATATAAGTGAGATTTTACATAGTTTTACGCTTATACTTGCAATTACCATAGCGTGTGACACTGCTCCAGAATTCCCAGTTGTCGTTAGTGGCCGACTGATCTCTCTGCTGCCATTTTCTGTTGTGCATTCGGATCTCAGTTCTTTACTTCAAGGCCTTGTGCTAGTATTTGTAGGAATGGTTAGTAATAGTTAAGGGGACTGCTTTTATATGATGGAAATTCAAGGAGAGATAGATAGTCATGAGAAATAATGAAAAACATCACCATGGAGAGTGAATTTCGTATCAGTCATAAGCTGGAGAAAAATTTTGCCATGTACAGCTTAGGAAAATAAATAAGAGGAAACAAAGAAAGAAATTGTAGTAGTGGCAGCATTCAATGGTCCAAATTATGCAGCACGAAGGAAAGCACGTGCTGTATACTGACTTGCGAAGTAATGAATTATTGTTCAAGGCTGTCTTTATGGCCTCTTTTGTAAACCAAGTAGTTGTTAACTGCAGATGCGTGTTGAAAGAGAGGACAATGGGTTTATTTTAAAGCATGGAAGCTTCCATGGGTACATCATGGTACAATGGAAATAGCCACAGTGCCAATTATAGATTTAGATGCTTAATTGCTTTAAAAATTATTCGTTATGCTTTATTATCATTGTGCCTTAGCTACCACTGAAATTACATAAGCATAGCAATGCTCCATACACACTTAATCTGCTAAATGCCAGCTGTTAAAGTGATTACATGCATTCATTAACTAACCAGTTAAGGCCATCTGAAATTTGAAGGAGGCACTGAAGTTCTGATGATTTTTTCTTGACAACAAAATATGGAGGGGAAGGAGCAGCAGTTGCATATCAGATATGCAAGAAATAAGTTGGCACAACATGTACTGGTGATAAAACTGAAGACACTCATGGTAAGTCAGCACTGAACCTTTGCATAGTTGATGCAACTATGATTATAGAGATGCCTTTTTTGGTACTGAAACATGCATTTGTAAAGTAGAAAAAATACCCATATAATTAATTACATTATGCCAATGGCAACTAAATAATTACATTTTGCCGTTTTACTTAACAATTACTATAGTTACACTTAACAATTACTGTAGTTACAGTTGGATACCACAGTCTTCAGTTCTTTCCTTTGACAACTTACAAATGTTGTTGTAAGTTGCTAAGTGGCTGTCCCGTACCACCTCAGAAATAACTGCATTTTTATGGGGAGCAGAATGATCCCTGTGTCATTAGTAGCTATTACCAAATGATGCCACAAATACTCTTGGTAGTAGTCAAGAAAATTGTTTTCTGAAATCATTTTTATCTGATGAATCTCTTTCTCATATTGCTGCTCTTGGAGTGCCAGTTGTATGAGCTGCCAAACAAAAACTGGCAGAGACAAGTGCCTGTTAGGAAAAACTAGCAAAACGAGTATAGCTTATAGATAACAAATGAAGGAAGGGTTAGGAAGGAAAAGGATACAATAGTAGCACTACAGTAATTGAGGTTGGTAGAAGTAAGTGCATAACTTTTGATAGGATAGGGTGTGTCTTGCCTTTTCTTGTTCAACAGCTTCCAAAAGCTGAGTTTCTTGTCCACAGTTTCTTGGTAATGATGAGAGGCACTTTTTTTTTTGTTTGCTTGGTTGTACACCCTCTGAAGAAAGCAAGTATCTAGACAAAGCTATTGAAGCCTGAAACCTTTGTGAGAGAGTGTGTGTATGTTTTATTACAAGGGCAGTGTAAATGCAAGATCGTTCTAGCTTCAGTTAGTAATAAAAATATCCTTCCTCACTAAGAATTTGTTTCATGCCATATATACCCTGGGTTTCCCTGATGTCTTTTTGTTTGGTGTCTGCGCGTCACACTGTATCATGAGCAAAAGAAAGAGGAGAGTGGATTTCTGACTGGGAAACTGAAATCGGTGACATCAGATGAACCAATAAAATTTTGTATTAAGATTAATTGCATACGTAGTAAACATAATCCAGGAAGTACAAGGTATGAGGTTTTTTGACCTAGCTAAGCAACATATGACCAAACCCCTGCCAATCCCATGACTAGTCTGGCTTCTCCTGCGTGACCTCTACAACCCAGGTGTACAGCTGGCTGACATCTGTGTCATTTATCTCTGGTACCAGTGGCATAATGCAGTCATGCACACCAGCCTTTTTTCTGTGTATAAAGCTGCTCTTTACATGATATGAGGAGCTAACGTAGTGAAGACTCCATGTCAACATTTACAGCAGTGTGTTGTGGATGACAAGCTTTCTTCCCACAGGAAAAATGGATGCAGCAGTGAACAGATCTTTCCTCTTTAGTAATAACTGAGCAGATAAATGTGCCTACCTCAGCATTGCTTCAGGCAGTACTACCTACTGGTTTACCTTTGAGCCTTTGATTCCCATGATAATTCTGCAATTGTAGAAGCAGGAATAAGAAGGAGAACTGGCTGTGAGACTTGGGGCCAAGCTCTGCTTTCAGAGACAAAGATGTGGAACGCCCCTGATGACTAGTCGAAAGGCAGATGGTCTTATAGTAATTATTTCTACTTCTTGTGAGAGACTGCCTGAACAGTGTCCCAAATAAAGGGAAGAAAAGCTTTGCCATCAGAGATTCATGCTTAATTCCATTGATTGATACTATAACTGAAAGTACTTTCTATTGTTCTTTTCTTCCCTTGTAGAATAAGGAGCTGAAATAACGTTTGCTTAGTTTATGAAAAATGGCAATGTTTGGCAAGTGACATTAGAGCTTTTAAACTAAATGCCCAGGTATCAATTTGCTTGAAAATCTCAGAGTCTTGCAGATATCACCTGGATTACCGAATGCTGTTTCAATCAGAAAACAGCAAGAGATTCAGAGATCTCTTTAGGAAATACTCTTGCCAACAAAAATGTTAGGTAAAATTCAATAGGCGCCTGTGTGAGTGTATTCTTTGAGGACAGTTGTTTCTGGGATGGCTGTTCATCCATGGAAAATTATCCTTGGAACTGTCTTTATTTGTAATTGCACTCATATGCATGCACCACTCTCTTACCGTGTCCTTCCCCCCCCCCCCCCCCCCGCATGTGTTATTTGCAAGTGGGTGGAACCTACATTGGTCTGTCATCTGCCCAAAGTAAATACAAAGTTAAAACCTTCAGGAAAAGTGTGCTTGATTTGGAGAAATCCAGATTATTGTAACTTTTAGTTGTCACAAATAATGGGAGGAAGTGAGGACTCAGTCTTGACTTCTGAAATGTCTTTTTACAGTATGGATGGCTCGTGTTTGCTTCCTGCTTTTAAAGACCCTCCCCTCACAGTTCTATCAAGGGAATTTTCTGCCTTGAATGTGTTAATTCTGTACAGAGTAGGAAAAAAAGTGACACTCCTGTAGGTTAATCTTCTAATAGATGAAAAATAATTACCTAAATATTTGTAGAAATTATATTCTTTTAGCATTTCACAAGCAGGATGCAAAGACTCAGGCTTAGCAGCACAGAAAGTCAGGAGAAAAGGGAAGATTGCACATGAAGCTTTGACCTGTTGAGTGATAGTGCAGGTTTGTGGCCTGTAGTGATGCAGAATTTTTACCCTCTGGACATGTCCTGCAATAATTTTATTTTATTTTATGTTTGTTTTTTAAATTGGTTTTATTTCAGTGTCTCTGTCTCCATGTCCCAAAATCCAGCTTGCTCATCCTACCTACCTGTTCAAACACAGTTTTTTCTGTGGAGTTCATGTTTAGTGCTGTTCACTTGCTCTAAGTTTACCTCAGGCCAAATTATACCCTCAGTTGTTTTCTTATCATATATCTGTCTGCAAGATTTTGATTTTTTCTACTTGCTATTGGAATTTTGGAATATTTCTCTTCCATGTGTCTTATCAGATGTCTTTTCCCCACATCATTTTCATCTCTTATTGTGTTTCTATGCCTGCAACTCCTCTCCTGTAGTCTTTCAATCTGCACATTTAAACATGTTGGCTGCTGTGTTTGGGAGAAAAAAAAATTTGTATTTTGCGCATATATTTATGGGAATTATGAAAATGATGTTGCCCGTGACTAAGAATAAGGAAATACTTTTTCTACAAGAACTAGATAATGGCAAAAATACCAAATACTCGCTTGGAAGTTGTCACAGATGCCCTGAGAAATTGCTAACAAATATTGCTTGTATTTTGTATCCTGTTTCCTGTAAAAAATTTTGTTTCAATAGGAAACAGTGTATGCGTTTAACACATAACAGGTTGAACAAATACTTGCCTGCTTTTCTTGACAAGCATGTATGTACATGTTCTTGAAAAGTGCTGAGCGACATTTATTTCTACTGGCTGGGATCAGGAGCACATCTGATCTCCTGTGATATGAAGGTAATTGGTGGGATTATTTGTGTAAGTTCAAGTTGTTTTCGTGACAGTCACATAGTTGTCAAAGAACAGGCAGACATACCTGTGACCTTTTCCTCTGCAATGATTTTTGGGTGGATACTTAAAAACTACCCTGCTTTTCTCAAGTTAGGACCTTCTTAAAATGGTCTAAAGTTATTGAGCTTTCTTAATTTCCATTGCAAACTCCTATTTCAAATCCCAAACTCTGTTCTATCACATTTATCTAGCAGGGCCTGTCAGAGTAGTTTTGTCATTAGACTGAGGGTTTAGCATATCTTTCTTCTTTGAAGAAATGAGGTTGTTTCCAAGATTCAGGCTGTAAGAAAGTGCCTTGACAGGTTAAGAAACATTGCATATTTACAAATGTTGGAATCTAATGTGAGAAAGCGGTATCATTAGTTTCCTGCCAGTATTGTCAGGGGAAAAAGGAAAGCATCTCGAATAAATCAAACAACTTAATCTTCTCAACTTATGTTTTTGTTTTTGTGGGATCTTTTTAGTAAGAGATCAAAGAATGTGCTTCTTGATATACTTTGGGAGTTACATGCCTGGTGGTGTATACTGTTACTAGACAAGCAGTTCTCTTTTGATGTTTCTGTGTAGCTAGCTGAAGCCAACTTTCAGGTCTGTAGGTGACTGTGTGGGTGCAGAGTACAATACCATACTGTTTCTGGGGACAGTGTCAGTGAAGCTTCTGCACAACAGACAGATTTGAAGACTTTCTGAGGATTAGCTTCCCTCTCTGCCATCCCAAGTCTCTGTGCGACTAATGAGTTATAGTTTGTGAGTAGAGCTCTTCAGAAATGAGAGTTTTTATTTATTTGGCTAGCTGTTAATATCTGTGGAGACTGTTCATAGATAATTTGGACTTCCAGAAAATGAGGACATTTTCTTAGCGAATCAATAGGTTATGATGACAAATCAGGGACAAGTAATTTGAACTTTCTTCAATAACGTCTTTTACGTTAGAAATTGTTTATAGAGACTGTGGTCACCAGTCACCTGAGAAGAGACTGAACTGTTGATTGGAGATGTGAGATGGTGCAGTTGCAGAGAACCTTACAAGTGACCTTGAAGAGAGATCTGGTGCAGTTAAATACTGAGGAAGAATGCTGTGATTTCATTGTACTGAAGCTCTCCTTAAAATAAGGTCTAGGCATATCATTTCCCATCTTCTCTTTTTGTTACTGAAACCAGAGGTGTGGCCTTGTGGAACGAAAGCATTTCGTAGTAACACAAATATTACAAAGTGAAGATCCCAGCAGCATCGTTGCACACCCGTAAATATGGACCAGAAATTCAAGTAGACTGAATTGATAAACTGGACCATAAAAATAGCATGAATGAAATTGGTTTGCTATTTAAACATAGATGCTAAGCATAGTGAAATTTTTCTCTACCTTGAATCTGTTTTTTTTTTTTCTTGAATTTGTTTCAAAGAGCATATTCTATACATAGAGTTCAGTAGCCATGATGTGCATCCCGTACAGACTCGCTTTTCTCTTCCTCTTTGTTTTCCTCCTTCAAAATTTTATTCTTTCTCTAACATGATAATTTAGGCTGAAATTAAATAGTTCATCTTTGTATATAAAGATAACATGACTTCTTAGGTTTATTGTCTGATAAGAATTGTTTTGAAATTTAATTCATTTAGAGTTATCAGTCCTGGCCTTCATTTGTATTGTGATGAGTAAAAATTGTTTTTAACTAGCTGTATTTTGCATATGAAATTTTCAGCCTCAGAGGCTGATAGGCTTGCTACCCCAGAAGGTATGCGTGGGCATGTTATGTGAAGACTTACAGGCTGCGATAAGCTGGCAGCATGTGCTGTCGTAGGTGTTCTTTTCCCTGAAGTTATGCTTTTATAAGTAACATGCCCTAGAGCCTGTTGGAAAGGAAGGTCTAAAATTGTTTTTGTCTTTGTTTTTGTAGAAGCTCCACCAAAACTGGAAGAAAATCCTGCTGAAGCGTTCACTGACTCATCCCTCTTTGCTCACTGGGGCCAGGACCTCAGTCCTGAAAATAGACGTATTGCTCTTAAACAATTCCAGTATTACGGCTACAATGCTTACCTGAGTGATCGCTTGCCACTGGACAGGCCCTTACCTGATCTTAGGCCTAATGGGTAAGTGCTGTAGTTGAATCTAGTACTACAGGTCCCTAAGTTCTAGACTCTTAACTCTTTTTCATCCATAAGTTTTACGCTCTGTGATGACCTAGTAGATGAGTTATACTGTATGGCCAGAATGAGTCATCTGTATAAAATACACAAAGGTGGAAGGTTTCTTTCAAGTGTCTCCTGAAACATTAAAGTGTCCAACTGAAGTCCTACTAAAATTCCACTTAAGTACCCATTAAAAGTCCCCCAAGTTATTTGAAAGCTTAATGTCACCTACAATTCATATAAGACAGTCAATATTTTATTGCTCTGAGAATGACCGTTTTATTTAAAACTTCAGTTTTATCAAAAGATCTGTCTAGGAAAGGAAGAGAATAAGAATTACTCTTTTTGAAAGTCCAGGACTGTCTGATAAAGATCAGTAAGCACGTGAGGCTGGTCAGCTACAGTAGCAAAATAAGCAGTTCAGTCAAGCAGTGTGAGCCAGCTGGAAGCCCCTGGAGCCTCCAGTGGAGTTTCATTGAGTTGTTCTCTGCTGAAGCATATGTGTCTGACAGGGTAAATACATCCACTGTTATGCCACATGGGCTTCGTGAGATGGGACCGGGGAATGAACAACCCTCTCTTTAATACATTCGAGTCCTATTCCGGTAAGACCGCTTACAGGGAGAGGTTTTTTTTGGCCTTGGTATTACATCTGTTCCTCTGAAGCAGTGGGTGGAGGAAAAGAATAGTTTTTTTGCAGCTCATTTTATTTAAAAAGAAAAAAATAGTAAAAATAAATGCTATAGGTACGTACTGAATGGAACCAATAACCAAGATGTGAAAGGCAAGGAGCTGGAAGGCTCCTTGCCAATTTCCAAAGCAATCCAGATGTGATCTTATTCACTTCTTTTAACCAAATGTTTTAATAACTAGAGCAGCAAGCAGTAACTTTTACTATATATTAATATGGCATGTTAATATATGTTAATTATATTCATATATATTGATATATTGGTTGCATATGTAGGTTATTAATATACATTAATATATTGTCCAATATTAATGAAAAGATTTTAACACAGTTTCAGGCAACAATTTAGCAATTTAAAATATATTATAAAATGTGATATATAAAAATATATAAATATATATATGATAGATTTACTGTAATAGCAACATAAGGAAAATGATGGTGTGTGCAATTATATTTGTATTTTGGTTAAATCAGTTTAGCACTGTCTTTAGGGACGATTTGTCTCTTGTAATCGTAAACTAGAAATCTTCTGTGACTAACAAAACATCACTGACAGAAGTATGTCTGTTCTTCTATCTCTTTTGAAGTGATTCTCCTGCATGACTTCAATTTAAATTTTTTATAAGTGTAGCTATAAAAAATTAAGGAGACAGAGAAAATAAACGTTACTGTAGCTGAAAGAAATGAATTGTGGTTGGGATTTTGGAAGAAATTCCAGTTAGGAACAAATTGTGGTCCTAATTTTTCTGGAAGTTTTGATCTTTAGTTAACGATCTGCCAAAAACAGGTTAGATATTACAACATGTTTATGGATTCATGCATGCAAAATAATAGCTTAGTAATGATAGTACAGGAATATTTTCCGCCGCCTCCATCATGGTTCAGGAGCAAATGGGTAATCTGACACTGAAATTCTGATACTGGGGGAAATTAAATGTATTTTCAGACAGTATGTACACTGTTCACTCTGTATGCAGCACACTGTGGGACACATAACAACACATTATTATGAAGTCAGGTTTCTGAAAAAAGAATTTCTAGTCCTGATCTGTAAATTCTTATTTATGTAAGAGAATTTCTGTAGCTATTGCAGGAAGAAACTTGCCCACAAAGAGTATGTTTTCCCCCAGAATCGTCCATTTTTAAGATTGCTAGCACCTGTTTATGAAGCCTATTGCATTACTCACTTCCAGACTCTATATGGATACATCTAAGTTATCCATGGGCAGATACTAGGCTCAAGCAGCATAGCCTGAAAGCCAAGGGCAGCTTGGTCTGAAAGGAGCACACAGCTGTTTCAAGTGGCATGGAAACTGGGTTAACCTTGCTGGACCTTAGCCAGCGGGGTTATTTCTGTTCTGACCAGAAATGCAGGAAAACACAGATGTCGCAGAGATACCAGAATAGCTGAGGAAGGAATTAGCCTAGGTCTAACCAAGTACATTAACTAGTTTTTAGCAGTGGCTCAGAGTCAGAGTGACATAGGAATCCCACCCAGTTAAGGCTTATGGGGAGGTAGCTGAGGGGAATGCAGTTCACGTGGATATGTCCAAGCTGAGCTATTGTCTATCATCTATATTATAATGTATCAGATGAACTATAGGATGTTGGTGAGGCAACAGAAATACATGTGTAACTGAAGTATAATGTAATTCACATGTGATTGGCCCCAATTGAGACTGGGAATTAAGCAATCTGCTAAGAGTGCATGTTGACAGTTAGGTCGCAGGCTAAGAACAGAAAGAGAATATGCCATAAGCCCCCAAATTACTCAGGCTTAACTATACCTGCACCCTTGCTAGTGAGGTTTGAACCAGGAAAAGGTTCCTGAAGAATCTGCACAAACCCAGTGATGTCAAACTGCTTTCCTCCTTACGGGCTGTCAGTCCAAGCGGAGCAGCCCATGTAGCCTCCTGTCCTCTCCCTGTAGGCCCTTATGTTCGTACAGGACTTTTAGAATATAGAAACATGAGGACTGTGTCTTCATTTCATGTGAGTGAGTCTTAGGTTCACTGCCTCAGCCTTCAGTGATATATTTTTCCTCTATCCCAGGCTGCTTGCATTCATTTCAAGTTTAGCTGGAAGAGCAAATGCAGTAGCAGCAACAACTGGGTAAGTGGCATTAAAGTTGCACACAGGAGAGCAAGCTTCCACCAAGGGAAGCTGCATGTGCAGCTGGTCTCTTAGCTTTTCCCATCTGTTATGTTTTGAAACTTAGGTGCCTGCAGCCAAGTAGGTGTGTAATGATTGAATATTGAGGAAAAGGCTATCAGTAGCAGAGGAAAACAGGATCTCTGTTAAGGAGAAGTTCGGGTTATGGAGGAAGAAAGGGAAGCAGAACAGGGGCTGACTTGAGCACCAAAGGGCTCAGCAGTCTGCCACCCCTGTGGGATTGAACATCTGCACTGTACTCTTCAGGTCCCAGAATATCTGGGTGTTCTCACTGTCCATACTATTCCAGCTTCCCATTACCTTAGATAAGGCAGAATTGACCACACTTGTCTTATTTACTAGGTTATTCAATTCTTACAAAATAAACGCCATCAGCTAATTTAACTCTCTTCCCAGTGTGATGTTTGACTTGAATTATGTTATTCAGGGTACTGAGAATGAAAAATACCAAGAAAGTACTGCTATACATTTATTTATTGTACATGAATCTATTAATCGATCTGCAAAAGATGGACTTCAGACATTTGCTGACAAACAGTAGACAAAATACCAGTAGCATCCAGGTGCCTGTGCATAGGTGTGTATTTCTGAGGAGGGGGAGCAGGCAATTAAGCCTAAATCAGTATCTTTTTGTCAATGTTAATATGTATTGAATGCAAAAATAGTTGTCTTGTTCTGGAGAATGATCAAGCAGCACATTTAAGACAAATCAACCCCCTCCTTCACAAAGTGCACCATGAAACTGGGCAAGCAAGCACACCATGTAAGCCAAAGTAGGAATGGATTCAGGAAGGGAGCAGGCATCAAGGAATACTAAGAAAAAATGTAATGCCTAGACTTTATGTTTGACCCAGCTGTCTTTTCGCTTTATTGAGAACTCAGATAACAGCTAGCAGACATAAATCTGTTTCCTTATCAAAATTATGTGCCTGGGTTCCTGCAAAGCCTCTTGGTACCGAGAAGTACAATAGACCCTTTTATATCATTCTGGTACGACTCAACTGTGAGCTTCTTGTTCCTTTCAGCAGTGTTATGACAATTGACATCAGAATAACTTAACAGAGGAGCTCAGCATCTCTTTGCAAGATCCTGCAGTCAGAGATGCCTCTCCACATACGTAATAACCACAAATTATAGCATACAGGATTTTCTGATGTTGATTTTGTCAACATTTAATGCAATAAAAATATCAGAGGACAATTAGAGATTGCTGAGCGACACACACACATGTAGGAGAGGGCAAGTATTCAGCCTTTCCCAGCCCTGCAATGTGGGCAGCACAGTCCCTGTGTGCAAACAGAGGAGGCTGCATTTGGTAGCTAGGGCAGTACACTCTGCCCAGGCGATTTTTCCTAGTCTTCTCTGGAAGAAAACAAAACAAAACAAAAAAAAGATGATCAGTCAGAAACATCCCACAGACTGCAGTTGGGTCAAGCACAGGTTGTGGCAACTGTCATACCTTGCAGTGGGATTTTCTTCCATTGTCGGTAGTGCACGGGCATGAACCTTGTGTTCTATGACAATAACTTTCAGGATTTGATCACTTTTCACCATGAATGTTTACAGTAGCACAGTGCAGTCCCCAGACCAGGTTGTGACTCCAAAATCTGCTACAACACAGGTTATAATAAATAACTCTTCATGGATATCCAGACCTCCTGAAATAATTATCCTGAAATAGGCATTGAAGTAGTCTCAGTTTTTGCAGTACTTGGCAGCACAAGCAGTATTGTGGAGGATTGCTTCTGCTGACTCTCCCTAGACTTCTCTGTGTTTCCTAGTGCTGGAATTGTACTGATCTGCTGCTTGCCATTGATATGCCCATCCGTCAGCCAGCGGCGCATCTGCATCATGGGTTAACAAATAACTACTGGCTCTAATGAGCTTGGAAGCATTGAGGAAAGCGGTGTTGGCATTACTCTGTGCAGGAACAGGCACTTCTGCATTAGCTATAGCTCTGTTGTGCTCGTTACTTTAAGCAGGGCAGGCAGTACCCACAAACCTTGTTCTGAGTGAAATGTTGAACAAGCTCACACAGAAATATGTCATTAAAAGTCAGGGTTTTTAGGGATCCCAAAGCTGTGCACCACATCTCCTTTTGAGTGAATGCAGTATTAGGCTTCTACTTTGTTGCCTTTAATGTGTTTGGGGGGTGAGAGGGGTTGGTTGGTTTGTTTTGCCTGATCTAGTCCCCTGAAGCACGTCTGTGAAAGAGAGATAACATTGTCTTTTCTTACGTAGGGATGAGACAGTGAAGGACAGTGGAAAAAGAGGTGCGCGGTAGGACCCCAGCAAAGCAATTATTTTGTAGAATTTTGCTCCTGCATAGCACGTACGATATGAAGGAGCTGGCCCATAGGCATAAAGCAACTTTTTCAATGAGTGTAACTTCAGTCAATGCCAAATTTCTTTTGCATTGGTAAAAACAGTATTTGCATGAGAAAGTGAAGGCAGGAAAGGCAGTGGAGGAAAAGAAACATTTAAAGCAGAGATAGCTTTTTGTCTGGTTTTGGAGAGTACTAAATTGTATAGCATTTGGCTTGCAGCAGGTTAGACTGACTGACTCAGTTTGGCTCACTGACTCCCAGCTGACTCAGTGTAGCTGGGCATCTAGAAAAGTGCAGAGGAGATGTTCCCTTTCCTTTGCAGAGAAAGGCTTTGGCCGTTTAGTAGCTACTTCTTGTTTTCAAACAGTTCACCAATCACAAGTTGTGTTACTTCGAGGCTCAGTTCAGAAAGGGACAGTGGTAAAAGCCTTGAAAAGGAACGGGATTAGGCTTGTGATGAACTGGGCACAAACTGAGCAGGTGGGATATCCCGTGAATGCAAACATGAACACAGGATAGCGGGGAAAAGTATTAGCTGGCTGGGCGGAGGGGGCTGCTGCTGCCTTTTAGTACTAAAACTGTTCATTGGCATGCAAGTCTAAAATGTGCGTTGGTGTTGTGGTGGTATACAGAGAGGTAGTGTGCAAGGCAGCCCCAGACTTACATGAGCCTGTAGACTCTCCTTTATTAAAATTGTTACAAGAACAGCATGTGATCCCGAATTGTGGGGTTAAAGTTAGCCGTTTGCATGTTAGCCGCACTCCTGCACGCTTACGTTCCATTAGCCCAGGCTTCAGTTACTGTGCATCCGTCAAGTCGGTCTGTCCTGTTATGCCGTTCAGGTATATCTGAATTATGCTAGTGATGTATTTGGCTCCATGTTAATTTTAGGCTGAGTTCTGTTGTCCGTATGCATGAAGGGTAGCATAAATATTACACAGAATATTTGACGTTTCAAAGGAATTCTTTATAAAGGGCACCTAAGCCTGGTCCTTTACCTAATAGATTATTTTGGACAGAAGTCCTAAGACTACCAAATTATTCAGTGTTCTTGTTGAATACCTAATGTTTATTTCTGGCATTCTTCCCACTCTTTTTCCCTCCTTTCTCTACCTTTGGTTCTTCTTTTTCTTGTCTCGCTTTTGCCTGTTGGCAAGCTGTCTGTTGGCACTGTCATAGCAGTGGGGTGTGCTGATGGAGTGGCCACCCTCTGTGATTCTGGTTTGTGCTTCAGTGTTTCCTGTCTGTATATGTCTGCTCAAATGGCTGTTCCAGAGTGATTTCGTATCGCTAACAGTGATACCAAATCAGCTGCAGTCTCCAAGATGCTATAATAGCCTAAGTTAATAATGAACGTTGCTGGTGTCCAGTTACTGGTTTTGATCCTCACTATCTCTGTTAACTTAAAAGAAATGTGATGTGATAAACAGTTCTCACTCTCTCATCCTCACTCGTGTGCTCGCTCGCTCTCTTTAATATGTCATAACTGTGTGAATGTGCTATAGTTCTTTCCCTTGGCAGACATTTACATTAGAAAGTACTCAGAATAATCCCTGCATGATGCTGTAAGAGACTAACAATTTTTGCCCAAATACCTACACATAGTTCTCATGTTCATATAAAAGGGAGTTTTACTGAAATCATCAACTCCCAGTTTACTGTTCTTACTGTTTTATTCAGACAAAGGTCTTGATTTTAAGTATCAAGAAAAAAATGGAACTTTATGGTATAATTTGATGGACATGAATAGGTTTTATTAAAAGGAGTAATCTGTTACTCTTAAATCTATGCTGTAAGATGCTTAGGAGACCATGAACTGATTCCTCTTTTTTTTTTTTTTTAGGGAGTTGTGTCAGGAGAAAAAAGATTTGTCCATACCTGTTTTTATAATTAATGGTAACTCTGCAAATTACTTACACAATTGCGTGCCTGTCTGTGTTCCCTCATGATGGAAAGTTATGACCGCACCTCAAGGTCTATAAATTCATAGCAGAAATAGTTTGGCGTCTTGTTGGCTATAGTTCTGTAATAGATGATAATCCCAAAGGATCAGGGTTGGGGGGAGGCACTTTTTACGTGTTTTGCAATGTCAGCTTTGTTAGCACAGTTCAATTAACACTTAAAGTACTGATAGTAGTGAAAGAAGAAATGAAGAATGATCAGGCTTTTCTTTCCTCCCATACATCTTGAACTTCCGTTTGCCGTTTTGGTTGATGATAAAATGTTACCAAGTCACGGGGAAAGTACTGCTCTGTTTCTGCTTGTGCTTTTGAGAAATTATTACTCTGTTTGAACTAACGCATCCTCCCGTATGAGTTTTTAGGAAGGATACCTTAACCCCATTTGTTTTACCCACATGTATTACTTCATCCTTTATTCAAAAAAAAAAAAAAAAAAAGTGCTATAGCTGATGTAGTAGTGGTCAAAATACAAAACAGCGTTCCTCAGGTGTTCTGGTACTGTTGTTTGGCTATGATACTACTGCAACTCTTAGGTGAAAGGTTCTAAAAAACTGGAGAACCATAATTCTTTTCCACCATATATGTACATATTTGTAGAAGATCTCAAATATAAGTTAATTCAGGAAAACATTCTTTCTCTGTTCTAGTTGTTTTAAACTAATTTTAATGTGACTGATTGAATTGCTTTAGCATAATGTGTATATTCTGGATGAATATATTTTTCTTATGGACGAATATCTGAAAAAAGATTTCTAATGTATTCTCTCCTCCATTTACCAGAGTTGTGCTTGATATAGAACACCAGGAATTTCTCTTAATTTCTAGTAACCATGGCAACTGTTACTTTAGTCCAATGTAATTTAGTAGAGTTGGTTGCTGGAGGTAATTTTTCAGCTACATTGTGATGATACTTGCTATTATAATTATTAATAATATTTAGAATTTACATTTAAGAATCATTTAATCATAATACTGAAATATGCTCAATGCTTCTGTGAATTAGTTACTAGTGATAGCCACACTTTGCAAAGAGCGGTGTCTCAGATACAGGCAAGTTAGGGGTCTTGTCCAAGGCCCTCAAATGAGTCAAAGGCAGAGCTGGCATTAAAACTTGCAAGTTCCTTGTTGCCATGCAACCATTCAATTCTTAGGACTTACTGGATCTAAGATTTTGAGCAATGCAGTTTTATCCCTTTGTACACTTTCAGTGTATGTTTGACTTGCACATGCGCATGCACCCACACACACACACACACTTTTTCTATAGCTATTTCTTGTTCATTCCTAGAATAATGGAATTCTATTCAACATAAAATATAGCATGAAGAGGATAGACTTATTTGTGAAACTATACAAATTCTCTGTTCTGTGCGCAGTCAGAGATATGTGGGTTTAATTCCAATTTGGTAACAACAAAAGTAGATAACTTTTATTCTTTCCTTCTGGTATGAAGAAAAATGTAGGCATGAAAATATAAATTTTTTAAATTGTCCACAATGAAAAAGTGACTTCAAGCTGGAGGTAAAGATAATAAATGAGTCTGAATGGGGGGGACAACTCGGTTTAGGAATGTATCTGCATTGAAAAAGAATCCGTTTGACAAGGACTAAAGAGATTAGACACAGTGGGATCCTAATTATGTTCTCTTGTATCTTATGCAGTTGTCTTTTATTATATCCTGGGGCAAAACAGGAGTCAAATGTCATTTTCTCTTGACTTTGTTCTTGACTTCAAAAGGTGCCAGGCAATGGAAAATCCTGTCCAGTGTGATCTGATTTGTAAAAAAGTTAATGAATACAGTTAGGAATTATGATACAAATCACTTACCTTAAATGGAAGGAAGAAATCTCAGAAGCAGAAATTTTGTTTGAATGTTTCAGTTTATGCCTACTGGATTTATGATAGAAAAGCAAGGGGTTTTTCTTGTTTGGTTGGGTTTTTTTGTCATCCAGAACAGAAAACCAGTTCTACCTTACACTAGTTGTCTTCTGAAAGAAAAAGCAGCTCCTCATTGTAGTCTTTTATTTGGAACAAAAATACCCAGGTTCCTATCTCTAGGAAAGGGCCTATAGCACTGAATAATATTGAGGGACCACAGTCCTGCACGGGAAAAGCTTTTAAGTACTCTAAATGAGCATTTTCTCTATTAATTGCCTCAGCAAGTTCCTTGTTTAACACAGTGGTTTATTTAAATGCCATTCTTCAGCACCTCATTCTGCCTGTGCTCCTGCTTTCCTGCCTTGTATGTGCACTTCTCAGCAGCTATGTACTTTACAGGCTACATACAACTTGGCTGAAAGTTGCAGTACTTGGGTTTCCTTTGTGAACCTAGTGATAAGTCCTTCTTAGAAAATCCTGATTGCCAGCAATACCCACCAAAACCACTGAGAATCATGACTGCACCCACTTGAAAAGGCCCAATATAGAGGAGGTCCAAACATAAGCCTTTACAAGGTTGTAGCCACTGATTTTTGAAGAACAGTGAGATTTTGTTGAGTTGTCTTAAATGAATTGGCATTTACTTAAAAAAAAAAAAAAAAAAAAAAAAAAAAAAAAAGGCAGTTGACTATAATTGACGCTTCCACAAGCTGTTACATTTTTATCTGCTGTCCAGTGGCACTCAAAAAAAAGTGACATTGTTTCAGATCTGCTGTCCAGTGGCACTCAAAAAAAAGTGACATTGTTTCAGATCTGTTGAAAGCTTCAAAGAATACATTTCCATCTGATCCTTAAAACTTGAAAGCCTTCTTTTCGGTACAAGTAAGAGACTAATATGTCAGTAGAAATACAATCTGCTTTTGGAAAGTAAGTTTTGATTTGTTATACTGCCAAAAGATCAAGCTACAAGTGGGAATCAGTAAATCCAAATGCCATTGTAATTGCTTCATTCTCGTACTGATGCAGTGGAACAGAAAGCTGTGAATCTCTGTAAATGGGTTTCTTATTTGACTCTTAAAGATGACTGAGCCAACTCATTTAAAAATAAAACCTGCACCCTTTTAAGACAAATGCTTGTCCTAACTTTTTCAAGACTGTTTTCTGTTTTGCATGTCTATATAATTCTTTCATGTGGTGACGGAGGAAAAAGGGCCTAAAATATGAAAGAACTTTAATGTGATTTCCAGCAATTTCAAACTAGTGACTGAATTGAGAAAACTGGATGACCCCCTGAATTTTGAATATTCTCCATGTGTCTGTATTTCTGGATGTCATGTGTCCTTTATCCTGACCCTTTTTAGAAGCTTTAAAAACATGCATTTAAATTCCTCATCGTGATCAAACTTAATTTTTGTGACATCCAACATGTGAAGAGGAATATTTACTTGCTGCTTTCCTGTATTGTCTCTGCAGATTAAATAAAAAAAACAAAAAATGCTATGCTTTCTCTTCTGGTTGAAGACCAAATTAAGTAATCATATTTAAGCATGATTTGAGAATTGTGACTCCATCCACAGCCTTCGGCAGTTCCTGGCTGGAGTGAATCTAGGCATCTTCAAAGATAACCACTTCAGTGTTGTCTGAAGACGGAGAAAGGCATTAACATCCATCATTTGCATCTACAGAACCTATCTGGAAATGGTGTCTGGATCAGCCTGTGGCCTCAGTCCTGTTAAAAAGGGAGTAGCTGGTCTGAAATGGGCTGTTTTTCATCCTGGTAAATACTTTCAGATCTGAGGAAAAAAAGGTAGAATTAAGTGTTGCTCAGAAGTGTGGCATTAAAATACTAAGTTTCAGAGAAAAGTAGTTAATTACTTTTGCTTAATAAGCTTCTGGTTTTATTAAAAAGCAAACATTTGCTCACAAATTAAAAGGTACAAGCTGGAAAAAGGACTTTCTGCTCTTCATAAAAATAGAGAAATTGAATCCTTTCTGAAATGAAGGAAAGAAAATAAACACTGAGCAACTTTGAAGTGATGGGCAGCACCTTCATAACACTGTTTGCATCAGCAACTGGGAACATGGTCAAAATATAAATAAAACACACACGCAGAAAAACCTACCAGGCTATACAAGTATTCCGCAATCTACTTAAAATTCTTGAATGAGCTTTTGAAGGTCAGTTCCCATCCTTGTACCTGTTTTTTGGCTATGCTGTCTGTCTTAGTTCTTGTAACAGGATGTTCTTTTGAGCTGGGTCTTTCACTATGTTTTTACTGAGTTGAGAAGGAAGTTCCTGATCTTGATGGCAATTGCTGGTAGATTCTATAGCAAAAGTAATTATCTTGGCTATTCAAGAAGATGCTTTTTGAAGCTTTGGGACTAACTCTGCTTTGTCCTATTTGCACTGTCCAGAAAGACATTGTGAACAACTGCAGCTGGGAACTGCATTTAGACAGGAGTTTACATTTGGTTTGCAAACTATTTTTTCACTGTTGTGGGCCTTGCGTGGAAAAGTGAATTAACTCTAGCCCTTAGTTGCACAGGCTGTTTCAGGAAACTGTTTTCAAGAATTCCTTTTTTAGATGGAAGGTCATCTGGTTCTTGCCTGTGCTTGCTCTGAGCAGGTATGGGGACCTTCTGATCCCTGCCTACAAAAGCTGATTTATCATTGTTATTGCTGGGGATAGATTTTTCTGAACCTGTTTGTGTTGACACTGTGACTCCCAACAGTTTACATCTTTATTTTTTTACCTTTTTCTTCAGGTGCAGAAACCTTACATTTCCTGACAGGCTCCCCGAGGTCAGCATTGTATTCATATTTGTTAATGAAGCGCTCTCAGTGATTCTGCGCTCCATCCATTCTGCTATTGACCGGACTCCAGCTCACCTGCTCAAAGAGATTATTTTAGTGGATGATAACAGTAATAATGGTAAGAGTTGTTGATTGGATTTTTTTTCATACAGATTGGATCATACGTAAGAATCCTTGAATTGTGGCTCTGAGTCATGCTATTAGCATTTTAAATAGTGTCAGCATATTTTCTCTTTTCCTCATCCCACAGCCTGCTGGGCTTTGTCTTTAAATACACACAAGTGGGGCATGTAAAAAGAGTGTGTACAAAAACAGAATGTTGTTTCTATACATTTAAGGTCCTGGTAAGTAAAATACTAAGTGTAACTAGAGATCAGAGACCTAAGAAAGACATTTTACGCTTCGTAGCACTCGTGTGCTTTGAAGATAATCTGCTTTCTGTGCTCTTCCTGTTTCAGTTGTGTGCTTCCATGTGCTTACTCACTTCTTTGTATAAAGCATCTTCCTGTGTTTTTTAAATATCTCCTTTAGATTGCCATTTCCTTCTCCCTCTTTTTCCTACTCTTTCCTTTCCTTTTGCCTGTTTTTAGGTTCTCATTGCCAACATTTACCTTGCTGCTTTTCTACTGTATGTCCTCAAGCAGATTTTATTCTCCGTGGTCTGAAGGACTGAACTTTTCATTTCTGATTGCTCAGTACTTGCCTAGGTGGTTGTCAGGCCATGCTGAGCATTGTGTACGAGTCTTATTCTCTGGCAAGGTTACTAATGAAATGTTAATCATCTGTACACATGATGCTGAAATTATAGAAAGATTTGTCTCTGCTGGGGGGTTAATTTTGAAATCCTAAAATACAAGAAGAATCTGAATTTATCCTGCCCAAGCAGAATGCTGAACAAAGGGCTTCTCCTGTCCTTACCATCATTATAGCTGCTGTGTGATCCCTGTGACTGGATCCTGGGACTTGCTGCTAGTCACAGATTTATGTCAGATTTGTATAGACCAGAAATTTAGTAGGAAGCAAATAAATCAGTTTTCCTCTTCAGGCTATATGTTTCACCACCTCCTCTTCCGCTGGCTATCAATGAAGGAAAAAGTAAAATCCTCACTCCTTAAAGTACACACAACCCAAGAACTTGATTTAAGTTTATGTCAAATCTAATTCCAGTCTCAGTGAATAATGCTACATTTAGAGTCAACTAAGGCTGACGAAGCTTTTCTTGAAACACCTACTCATGGAATAGTGTGAGTAAATCGGCATGCAGAATTTATGGGTTGTTATTCTTAGTTTATAGCACAATTTGTGATGTAGCAGTGCAGTGAAATAAAAGAAAAATCATGTGCAACAGCAAACTGTGGGGGAAGTTAAAATCATGCATGCACATGCACACACATGATTCAGAAACATGTATGTGGTTCACAAACATTTTGGTGAACTGGGGTAGGTTTTGTTTCAAAATGTAGTTCAGGTGCCATTTGACACATGATTTTACTGATGCACTCTTACTTGCCTTAATTTCCCCTCTTCCCCTCGCTGATGCAATACACGAGTTTAATTGGAAAACATTTGAAGTACAACTTCAATTAGTAGGCTTGGACTCTGGGATGCGTTTGTAAAAATTCATCCATGCATCTTTCAGACAGGTCCTGTTAATATGCCAAGAGCTGAATGAATTTGGTTGGGTATTGCTGCTGCAGTGCCTGAGGCCTCTGTCCTCAGAGGAGCTGGCCGTGAGGAAGTCATAGAAGAAGAAAAATAATCTGGCCGAAAAAGAAGTTTTCAAGGGTTTCTACAGCTAGAGTCTGATTTTCTAGAAGTTACTGGCAGTTACTCCAGTAAGTAAATTACAGAGCAATGTCAGAAATGTCAGTGTTTCTGAGAGCCTGTCAGTATGGCTGCCTAACACACACGCTTTTTGCAGTCCGGTCTATGGGCTTGTCAGAATAATTCTTTTCCTTATTTCTTATCTGAAATAGATAAGAAATTACGGGAAGCACCTAATCTTTTAGAAAGACCCATTCAACCACATCTTGTATTGGTACCAGTGTTAGTACTGTACGGTACCATATTTTTTTGACTGTACCTTTTATTTGGGCTTATCTTTCTTACCCTCCCATGCCCCAAATCCTTAGATTCCTGACCTCAAACAGGAAGACAGAAATTGACGGGAAGGTAACCTCTGCTTTGGCTGCCTTAGCTTGACGTTATGTGTCATTCTATACAAAATCACATTGTGCAGAACAATACTTAGTCTCCTAGAAAATGTCAAGTCCATGCAGGATTTTCTGGTGCTCCTCTAACCCCTTTTGTGGTGTCTCTTCCCTGCAGTAGCAAGTTAGATTCCTACAGTCCTCTTTATCCCATAATATATGCTGAGGATCTGGCAATAGGCATCCTTTTGGAGAGGATGGATGGTAGGTAGGAAAGGGAGCAATTCTAAAGATGATTTATGGGCTTTTCTAGTTTAAATGTTAAAATATTTATTTCACAATGTACTTCTGCTTTTACAATATTCTATTTTCATTTTTTTTCCTCCCTTCTAGCATGACTGAAACTAATCCTTTATATTTAGTGTCATTCTTCTTTGTTGTTATTGTTGTTAGTGGCTCTTTAGTTTGGGAATGTTGCTGCCTGTAAGATAACTGAGTTAGTCTGGGTTTCCCTGTCCTGTTACCTGAGGGGGTAAAAGCTTCATTCATGCTTGCATCTGGCTCCAGACTTTTCCTCTTGTAGAGGCCTGGCAGAAGCATAATCATAAGCAATATGCTTACTTTCGAACTTTTGGTGGGGCTGGCAATCTCCAGAACTTGCTATAAGACTTTTTCAGTGATGCCGCAGCCATGGATCTTATAGGTGGGAAACATTACAGTACAGAAAGTGACTAGATAAAGCAACTTCGATCAGGCAAGGTGTA
This sequence comes from Dromaius novaehollandiae, assembly GCF_036370855.1. Lineage (NCBI taxonomy): Eukaryota > Metazoa > Chordata > Aves > Casuariiformes > Dromaiidae > Dromaius > Dromaius novaehollandiae. Next base: position 60,530,365 of record NC_088102.1, read on the forward strand.
GATGACTGGCACTACCAGAGGGTACCTGTATTGCCTACTTCCAAGGGTAAAGTGATATTGGGGTTTAAACTGGTGTAAATTCTTGCTGTGGGACAAGTTCCATACCTATTTATGAACACCTGAATTTTTTCCGATTTCAGTTAATTTAGCATTCTGTGACTTTCGGGAAAGAGCAATGGAAGAACTGTTTGCTGCTTAAAATTCCATCAGGCTAATTTCAGAAACAGTATATTCAAGTGTATGGCCAAAGTCCGTACCTTTGTCTTGATGTATTTAAGTTAAAGTATTTTATTTCATGTGCTTTGGGGCATGTCAAGCAAATTATCTATGACTTTTTCTAAACCTTAGTGCAGTTATTTAAGTTCCTAATTATGTTTCAGGAGACCTCAATTAATCTGTTTGTGAAGCTTCCTCTTTTTTTAAATAAATGTTTCAAGTTAGCAAATTGTGAAAATGCCAGCCTGTGCCATTTGAAAGCAGAAAATAGATTTAACAGGTCCCAAAATTTTGATCCTTTATTTTAATAAAGCAGTTCACATGGCTTATTGTTGGAAACTTGCACGGGAGGAGCCGACGGAGGGAAGACCCAGACGCTCAATATGAGTGATCAGCGTACTTCAACTTTATTAGGCGTGGTCTTTCTTTATATAGTATAGGACTAATCAGGCTCATACATATTGCAAAAGCTGAGCTCCTTATTGGTAACAGCAATTTGGTTTACCCAGCAACTTCTGCATTACATCACCCGCAAGTTCCCAGGACTAATCATTGATAACACCTTGGAGCCAAGGACAATGTGTCCTTGGCTCTAGCTGTTTTTACTCTCATACGGGACTTGGCTCACATCAACTGTGTGCGATATGCACTTAGTTCTGCTTCCTTTAGTTGTTCAATCTTCACATGACCTCTGCCCTCAAGCCAGTCCTCCACAGCTTATTGTATGCATTTCATTATACCATCTTTTCCTATGGAATTCTGATAAGCATAACATTTAAGTGTTTTATATATGCTGTCAGGTACATTGCTATTAATATTTACTTCAATTGCAGGTTAAAAAATTAGAAGTGCATCAGTGACTGCACAGGTGCATTAAAACAAGAACAAGAAATTCATTTAAAAAAAGAAAAAAAGCAACAACCATATATTAGTGTTTTTCATTCTGGTCTCAGTTGTACTGATGTAAACTAGAGTAACTTCACTGATTTAGGCTGCCTTACTGTACTTTGTGCTGTATGTCAGATCAGAATCTTTCCCGGTCTCCTCAGGAATGCTGTTTGCCTTTCAGAGATCACGTGCTCCTTAGTTTATATCTTGGCAATAAAAATATTTATTCATTTTGATTTCAGAAGTGGCAGAGATTTCCAGCTGGATCAGTGGAATTAAGGAGAGGGTTTTGCAAAGATAAGGCATTAAAACACCTTTAAGTGACCCTCCCCAGGACTGCTAACAGTTAACTAGTCCTCAGAAATATATTTAGAAAAAGCATTCGCTGAGCCGGAAACTACAGGAACTGTTGCTTGTGCCATTCTGCCCTATGGGAAGAGGGCGGTGACCTTCTTTGCCAGTGGAATACTATCTTGGCTTTTGAGTCTTTTTCCTGGCTTTGAGCTCTTTGCATTGTGAAGAACCTCTTGATGATATTTTCAGCTGGTTAGAAATGTATTTAAAAAAGTCACCATGAGCTCTGGTGTGTTCAGCTTTGTGGTGTGGCAGTGTGCATTAATGTGTCCAGGGTATTTATTATAAAATTTAATATTATAGCAATAATTATCTTTCTCTATGGCAATTTTTCATATTAAAGTTCACGATGAGTGTTGCAGTAGGTTCAGATTTCATAAGGTTTCTTGCTTTTTCTTTGAATCATTACTTATGAATGCAGTGTTCTGACATGTTTAGTTGAATAATTCTCATTCTGTGCTCAGAGATTTCCATTAACACTGCTATTGAATTGCAGTAAGAATGCTGGGTATCATAGGACGCTAATTTTATGATTTGCAGTGTTGGAGAGAAGTAGTATGGAGTCGTAGAAGGGGGGTCATATGCAACTGTGTTACCTTTGAGAGATTTGTGACATTGTTCTCAAAATATTGAATAAAAAGAAGCTTTTCAAAAAGCACCCAGAGCCAACATTTTAATTGGAAACCCTTGTTTCTTTTTTAGTTATCTTTTAAGAGATATTTGGGAATAGAAGATTGTCTAAATTATTTTCTTTATGTAAGTAGTTATCAATAAATGACAAAAGTACCATCCAAAAGCATGCTAAATTTCCTGTTATAGCGTAACTTGAAGACAGCTTACCTGCAGACCAGACAAAATAGAGTGTTGATTTTTACAAACCTATTAATAACAGTCTCCTGGAGAAGTTTTTAGGGATTGCTGTCCTTCTATTTGGCTTCTTGTTCAAGTTCAAGAAGAAAAAATTTTCTGAAAATTTTTTTCTCCTACCTCAGCCCCAGCAAAATATAAAGGCAAATAAAAACATGAAAAATCAAACTTTATTCAGCATTGCATTCAGTTTTGGGCCATGGTTTGTGCGTTGTGAAGGCTTTGCTTTATCTGTATAGATTCGTTCCTCCCATCAGGTAAAGGCCGTGGTTTTGAAATCATTATCACACAGTCAAACTTTACACAGGCAAACTTGGTGGTGGTGTTAGCAAAGATTTACATGAGAGAGGGCTGTGTAATGCTAGTTAGGAGTCAGGTGCTAAAAAGCATGTGTTTTATGTATAGACTAGGAAATTGGTCTCCTTTGTACATCTGAAAACAGATTTTGGCATTGTTACAAACTGTACATTTTACTTGCATAGTAACATTTTGCACTAAGACTTTAACAAATGAAATAAGACAATTCTTTGAGCCAGTGTTTACTACTACATACTCTGTGCTGATGCTAGGACAGCAGTGAGATGTGCCTTAGCTTCTGTGCCAGCTACTGTGGATGAATCTGAAAATACATAAGAAGAAAATAAACAGAAGCAAAAGGTAGTCCCGTGACAAGATGTTTCAGAAGGCAGAGTAAGTTAGGAGATTGCAGCAGATAGAGGAATGTTAGTCTTGTTCTGAGGTGGAAGGGGGTGGAATATGTTCGCACTTTTGTTCATATCCCAACGATGAGTGGCCACACAGCTCTAACCTCTTGTGGAAAAAATTAGGAACCACTAATCTAAACAGACTGTGAGATAAATATAAGGACAGTTTCCTCTAGTGGTGATCCGTACTCTTGCTCTTTGTTCCCGCAGTCTGCTTTCCTTTTCTTCACTCCACCCTGGCAGTCCACTCTTTTTCAGATGTTCCTTTCCTCACGCCCATTCCATGCACCTGATCCTTCTTTATATTAGCTTGTGTCCTTCAGTCAGGTTCTCCATTTTCCATACTCTCAAACTTCAGTGCACCTACTCCTCTTATCTTCTCCTCCACCTCAATATTTACCCCTCTTTTTAAAAAACTATAGTCTACTCCATTTTTCCCATCTCATCATTCAGCTACCCCTGGCCTTTAGCCCCATTAATTAAACTTCTGCCTGACTGGTCCATCCATGCCTTCTTCCTTCTCCCAACAGTATTCTCTCCTTCCTTTGTGGCATATTTTTCTCATTCTGCTGTCTTCCCCCTTTTTCTCTCTTAACTCCTTCTTTTCAGACATGTTTTTCTGTTTTTTTTTTTGCCTTCATTTACTAATAATTATATCATATCCTTTTAGATTAGTGTTTCTTAACCCTCCCATATCTGAACTCCATACTGCATCAGACTCGAGTGAAGACTTGCACTCAGTTACACAGAGGGTGGGGAAAATGGCATCCCTTGCTGGAGGTAAGACTCTAATCTGTAGCATAGAAATTACGATGATATGAAAACCTCAGTGGCAGTTTGATAAACTCTCCAAACAGATTGAATCAACAGATTGAATGCAGTTTTCTGTGTTATATAAAGGGAACTGTCACATTCTCCATTCTTTATAAGTAATGTGGAAGGTCCTAAGCCTTCATTTTTTGGAAGGTCAGCAAAGCTCCACTGCTGTGAGAGTGAAGTGGGGCTCCCTCACCACTGCCTTACGGTGTGGCTCTTTCAGTGCATCCACAAGAATTCAAACATTTGTTGGACCTTTTGCCCCTGTGAAAGTGTGTGGTCAGCAGATGTTTGGAGTGACAAAGTGGCCTTTCAAAAGAACAATTATTTTAATCACCTGCAATATAGTATAGTTCAGTCTGTATGGTCAGAAAAGCAGTTTAAATGTGTTTGCGTGCTGATAGCATGACCTGTGTCCAAATCAGAGGTCAGCAGTGGACAGTAGTGCTTTTATTGCAGTCTCCCGCCATCATAGAGTTTTTGATTCCAACATTGATATAATAAAATGAACTGAATCTTCCAGCTGTTGAAAATTAGTATGTGGCCGTCCCCAGGGTAATTCTGTTTGTGTGTTGACTGTTGGCAACAGTTCATTCCAGTCATCCCAGTGAGACCTAGTGACCAATACAGAATTCCTAATTCAGTGTTTTAAATAAACATTTCACTCATTCAGGCCCAATGTAAAAGTAGTTAGGGAAATAAAATCAGTTCTTTTTCACTAAGAATTCCAGAAATTATCTTGAACTGTATATGCTACCAACTTTCAAGAAGAAACAACGTGCAGTGTTGCAGTCTAATAAGTACCCATTTCATATGTCAGATTCAATACAGAGAATACCAAAAAGACAGAGCCGCGACCTCTAAAGCCAGCATTTTCCTTACTTTCAGTTTAAAGGTAGGCAGAATAGAGAAGTTATTTTATGCAACTCCATACCTTATCACCAGATAGTTATTTTTTATAGTGAGGCAAGGCCATTTCCATTAAACTTAGCTTTAAGATCGGAATAATAATCTGTCCGATTTCAGTGTGGGAAGAACTAATTTAAGTGTCATCTCAGCACTGTCTACGTACTATATTTAATCCGAATGGAAAGTAGTTAAGTGGAGTATCTGAAGTACAATATGCAGGAAATGCTGAAAAATTGGAGCTAGGAAACTAAATCAGTGGGTGATTTCAGCTGCAGTTTTATAGCTTTCTAATAACTTTTTTCTCATAGCAAATGAAACTGAAAGCTGTGCTGCCAGTTTTTCACCGTGGCTTTGTTTTAGCTTGAATCTGAGTGTCCCAATTTGTATATGAATCCATTTCACATATGAGCTTTCCCTGTGTTAGTCAAGCACAGCAGTGCACAGTGAGTGTCGTCTTGTTCCTAGCCCTTGGGTCTGTTTTGCCATGACACAATCTTTAGTGTGAGTACAGCCATTAATTCCTGTTGTCAGTTTGCTGATCATATTCAAGCCCAAGGACAACACAGCTGAAGTTCCTATGTGATGATAAACAACCGTCTATTGCTACTTTGAAATCTTCTGGAAGAATGACTTGAGTCAGCTTAAAGGAAATGTCATCACCTATGCCAGGTGTGATTCAAAACCCGTGTGTGGCTCACAGTGTTAAAGGCCACTGTCAAATTCTGTAAGAACAAACCAGTTTTGAGCTCTGTCAGTAGCAGTGAGGAAGTCGCCCCTAGTGCTGTGGAAGGAAAATGTTGTAGGCTGGTGGCCTCCTGACTCTGAGAATGCCAGAATAAATGCTGCATTCATCAAGTTATCAGTACTTTTGCTTTGTTTTATCTTCAAAATAAATGAATAGAGATCTCCCAGAAATGGCTTGATTGAAACATTGAACCCCCCCCCCCCCGCTTTTTTTTTTTTCCTCTCTCTTTTTTCCCAAGAACTCTCTTATGTTTAGGGAATTATATTGCCTTCATTCAAGTATGCTTGAGCAGTTTCATTTGATAGCGTTCTCAAACAGGTCTTACTGAATTTAAGTAGCAGCTGAATGTATGTATCCGGCCTGTGGTCATTATGTGTAGTGACATAGTCACATAGAACTTGTGAGAGAAGTGGCAAAAATCTGTTAATGTCAGTAAGGTGATTCTGGCTTGGTAAGGCCTTATTTCCTTTTGACATCTTTTTTTCTTAAAGTATCCAGAGATCTCCTTACATCCAGTAGAATTTGTACTTGAAATATTCTAGTAGTGTAAGCTGTTACAAGCCTGAATAGGTTTTTAAAGGACTTTTTCCTCTTTCCCTCTCAAGAGCATAGGATTTATAATTTATAATTATAGTTTTGGGGGGGATACTCTGAAGTGTTAGACAAAGGAATTAAAAGGTTGTGTCTTATGTAAGGTAAGAAACACAAATTATCTTTTAAATGAACTTTCTTGAAGTTTACTTACCTCTTCTTCCTAACCCAAGCATACTTTTGTTTAAAAGAGGAATGAATAAAAACATAACTTTCATAATGTTAATGCTGAGTTCCTAACTTATATTCCTGATAAAACTTCCTGCCAGAGCTGATAATTTCAAACACTTTAACTTCCCTATGGTAGAATCTGGAAATTGTTGATATATTGCAGGGCCCAAGACATGATAAGAACTTTAGCTGAGGAAGTGTTTAAGGATATTTAAATAATCACCAAAGGATAAGAAGCAGTTTACAAAAATATGTGAATGAATTAGAATTACGTGTTCGCCCCATATGGGTACACAAAGGCACATGTATAGGCATTGTTAGGTGTTTTAAAGACATTGTGGAATTACTGTAAGTCTGAAGTTCAAGTACAGAGCTTTTTATCAAAAGATATTTGAATTGATTTTTGGACAAAATTCAGTTCATTGCAGTTGACTTTTCTTTTGGCATACTAATAGGTTATGTAATTGGCTTTTTCTGTACGTTTGCTTGGGATTTAATTTTTGAAAGTGTTCTCTAAGCATGTTGGATGAAGAAACTTTAAATCACAGGTTTCATGTAAACAGCTCGCAAGCACTTTATTTCAGTCATTCACTGTTAGCTATTTGTGGCATCGCTACTCAAATGGTGCTTTCTTCTTGCAATGGAAGAGTAACCTATTTTGAATAACAGTTCAAGTGGCAATTTGGGAAGCTTTTGGGTTATACAAACGTTCTCGTGAATAGTTCTTGGTATTTTAATATTCATAAATTGTGAAATGTGGAAAAAAATTGATGAACTGTGCTATAAATATATGCATGAGTATTATATATATATTATTTCAGCGCTATTGAAAACTTTGTGGAAACTGCAATGAAACTAAGATATAAAATTTAGAATTTCCATTTCTGATTATTAACATGGGAAAAATGAAGACTTAGAAGTTAGTCTGGGAGAGTGTGAAAATTTCTCCCTGTTTTTCCTCACCCAGTTTCCTTGGCAAAGATGCTGTCTTTTTTTTGCTGAGCCTTCATTGCCGGAGTCCTTATGAGCACTACTTACTAGAAGTCTTTTTCTAGAGTCTAGTTAGAGAGAAATAGAGATGCAAGTTCATATGAAGTTACAGGTCATATATTAAAAACTCTCCTTCGATCATCTCTGTGATCTTCACAAATGTCTAGAAATCTTTCAGTATTTTGAGCAAGTTCTGCAACCAACTTCATAAGGACAGGACAAATCTTGCTCTCCTGACGATCTGACAGGCCAAGACTTCTGGCTGGAGGACTTGCGTGGAGCTGTATTCCTGTAAGCCTCCTGCCATGTCTCTATGGCATTCTGTAAAGGTTGCAAATAGCATTAATGTTTCATGAAGCTGAAAAAATACCATATACCTAGTTGAATTATGATAAAGTCTTACAAGGCTTGAAGATATTTATGTGGCTAAACACATGGTCCATCAGTTTTGCATGCTGTGGAATGATTATAAACCCTGACTTATTGCCCTGATCTCAGTCCTGGTTGATGTGCACAAAGTAGAAAGAAAAAACAATCTTCTAGAAAGGAAAACAAATTGACAGCTCTTTTGCTTGCAAATAGCTTTCATAGATAAACAACGATTTTTATTAATTTTATATATATATATATATGTGTGTGTGTGTATATATTGCCATCAGGGAGTGCAGTGTATTACTGTTTGGGACTAGAAGTTTTCCTGGCTTCCTTCACTATTCTTAATTATTGCATAAGCAAGTAGCTTTAAACATTTTCTTATAACATACTTCTCATTTGAAATGCTTATGATTACTTTTCAATGATATTTGTGCCCTTGAAACTTCTTTGTGCCTTTGACAATCAGATTTAAACGTGCAAGTGAAATTGTGTAGCATTGGGTTCTGATTTTGTGTTCTCTCATCAGGTAACGCACAGTTTGCAAAGAAATGTCTTCTATTTTCCCTTTTCCCACATTTACAAATAAATAAACCTTAAGGAATGCTGTTGCAAAAATAATATGATTGTGTATATGATTTGTATCATGCATACAGAATCTTACATATTTATTCCTGATGTATGACAAAACACATTCCATAACTAGCATTAATTTCTATGGAGCTGCACAGTGTTGCATATAAGAACAAGAACGGATTGAGAATATGAAGGCAAGACAACTTCTGGAATGCCTTTTGTTCAAGATGGATTCTTGCCGAGACCACGCAATTGTTGTCTCGGTGAACTCTGTCTCCCAGATGCAGGAAGCTGGAGAACTGCTAGATACTGAAGGTTCTCATTCAGCTAGGAACAAATCTTACGGCAGCTGAACTTGGAGCATTTGTCCAACTTTAGAAGAGGGATTTGAGAAAAGCTTTTCACTAAAAGTTGAGCAGAGAGGTTAGGAATTCATAGTTGTCCTTAGACACACAGAACCTAAGACATCTCTAGCAAACCGGAGGGATTGAGAGACACAAGAGGGAAGAATGCAGTGTGCAGAAGCAAGGAAACATGCTTTTGTTTGAAGAGATTCACACAGCTTATCTTGCTTTTTTGTCTAGATTCACATTGCTAGTGCTATCTAAAATAAGCAGTGGTTAAGTTTTAAAATTTTCATCTAGTTTGTCTCTTTGCTTCAGCAATTGTCTTCCAGAAGAGAAGAACAGCAGAAAATAATGAAATCACAGGAAACCTCAACTACTTCAAAAAGAAGCATCCAAACCCTATGAATATATATGTGGACAAAGATAACATTACACTAGACCGATCCCTTAGATCGTAGAGAGAGAGGCATGTGAGATGAAATGAGGGAGTTTTACATTTTGAGTTTTAGCCTATGAGCCTGAAGAGATCATAGCATAGTTGTGCATAGCAGTACTGTACAGGTCACCTGATACTCAGCTGACCCTGACATGCAGCAGTGATTTATACAGCTGCACTTTCACAGATCCCTTTTCTCTTGACATCTCATTTGAAATCTGAATAAGTGGCTCTCCTAGTGTATGCACCAGTAGGAGCTCCGGAAAGAGTTCTATGGAAGGAAATATTAGTAATTCATATCCTTGAAAATACATTGTGAAGAGTGCGAAGTACTTCGTGTTTTTCTCACAGAAAATCCTACAACAAACTGGAATACTCTACAAAGCTTCAGGAATCATGCAGGCATGGTCAGTTCAGCAAATTTAGTTTAAGGCAGTCAAAATTACCATTTTATTGCGCACTAAAATTGGATTTTCTGTTGGCTTTGCAGATGTACACTCATAGTCCCTGGGGTGAGAATGGTATAATAATTGCAGTGTTCAAGCTTCTATCACAAGCAGCTCTTTTTAAGTTGTGGTGTGTTGGCTTTTTCAAAATGACGCTGAGATTTAATTGCTTATGTCAGCACTCCATCTTTACTAAACCCTGTCTAAAGCTTTTGGGTTTTGTTTTAGTTTAAGGGCTGATCTTAAAAGGTGTTGACTGCCTCCTAGGACTTCCTTGTTCATTAATAGGTCACATTCTATGGTGTGAAGTAGCTTTTTTCCAGTGACATAGAAAAATATCATCCATAAAGTTGTATAACTAGTCCAGAAAGTAGCACAACATGAGAAGGATCCCTCAGTGATTTAAGGTCAGTACAGGAGCTCACATATCCTGCCTCCTTGAATTAGACATGGCTTGCCATTAAAAGAAAGAGGTATATCCCAAAGCAGATGTAACCAGAACGTCTCTGATCCTGTCAGCTCTCATCAGAAGTTTCAGCTCCTTTCTGAGGGACTGGCCTGAGGAGACTACCAGCAAGATGAGTGCAAAACTAAGCCTAAGTCACTTTTAGAGATGCTTAGTTCTGAGTGTGTGCTCAGTGCAGGTTAGCCATGCCCAATGTTTGTTCTTTTCACCACCCTTTTAGTAAAGCTCAAAATTAAGAAGACAAGTCTTTTAAAATATATAAAAAGATAAACCTCAGGGGAGATGAGTTAATAAAATGGTTGAACTAACCTTCATTTTATGGGCCTAATATAGGAACATTGAAAGATATGACTTAGTTACAGTAAAATGGAAAAATGGTCTAATCAGTGAACGGCTTTCCTTATAATGGAAAGCGTCCTGGAAAAATATGCCCATTGCATCAGAATGTATCAAACTGAGCCTAATCAGCTGTGGGTTACTGCACAATAGCTCAATCAAGTTAGGGTTTTGGTCAGGAAGAAAGAAGGTAGAGGAATTATTTAGTAGAACTGCAAAAGGTGATTATGTTCAGTAGAGCATTTGACTACAGAAAGTTCAGTGTTTAAAAAGTTTTGATCTAGTTAAGAATTTGTTTCCTTCAAGGAGCATTGAAAAAAATGTTAGTTTCATCCAGTGTGCATAAATTGAGTTATAGCACGAGGGTGTGAATTTCACCACATTTAGTAACATTAAATGTTAGAAACTTTGTCTTCTCTGCTGTAAATCAGGAGTAACTCTGTAGGAGTTAAGTTGCTTGAAAGTGAGAGGAGCATCAGTCTCCAGACCTCCTCCATTGTACAAAATACCAGAAGCTTAGTATTTTATTTCAGAGTCTGCTGGCTTCTGTAATTGTCTTTGAATGAATGCAGATCAAATAGAAGAATGGTCAGAATCATAATTTAAAAAAAAATAAAAGCTGGTAAATTGTGGATTGGTAGTTGCTGAAAAATTAACCAGTGTTAAAAGTCCTCTCTTCAGATGAAACAATCCTTTTTGGAATCTGTTGCATAATTGACTAAACTATCTAAACATAACATTGTTATGTATTTTTATTAGACTTGTCAGAGAAGTCCAGTATGTCCAGGTTGCCCTGTGTTATCTGTAAAATGTGCAGGTTCGCATAATACTTGTATGACACACAGAGCCTCTGTGAGAACTGCTGTATCCTTCAAAGGTGTGTGTAAGCCTGGTGCTCCAAAGGAAAAGGATAGTCCAGCCAGTGGGGCACTCGCATACAGAAGTATGGCTGCCAGGCCCGGTTCTGCTCAGCCCTATTTACTGTCATGCCCATTGTCAGACTTGTTAGGAAGGGGAGGTTGCAGCGTGTAAGTGAGAGCAGTGATGCGTCTGGTTCTAGTTTAGCCATCCTAAGTGAGAGGTAGAGCCCACCTCCTTTGAGGCTTGTAGCTTCTGGCTCTTCTCTGTGACTTTTAAAAAAGAGTAAATACATTAGAAAATAAAGGCAATAAACTTATCTGGTGCTTTGAAAATTATTTGTACATATTTCAGTACCATCGTGTTCTGGAATTACTTATTTTTTGTCCCTTCAGTATCCGTTCATCCTACAAAAGCTATCAAAAGTGCAAGAACCACCAGTGTCTGCTATGCGGAGAATCAGGCCACCTGTCTTCATCCAAACTTGTAGAGCAGGAACTTTATATCAAAGAAACATGCGTCATTCACAGTAGCTGCAATATTAGACCAGGACCATCTAGCCTAATACTCTGATTCTAATAGTGGCCACATTGATGTCTAGGTAAGAGTAAAAGTACAGGCCAATCATGTAGTGATGCTTCAGCAGAACAGTCTTCCAGCTTCCAACAATGAGCAGGGTTAGGACTTTCTGAGCTTTAGCTGGTGCCTATTTAATTCCCTGAGTGAATTTCTCCTTAAGTTCAGTTGTCTCTTGAATTTGTGCCCGTTGTTGGCATCCTCAACATCCAACAGGAAAAGGCTGCCACAGCTCAGCAGAATGCTCTTGAAGAGCCGCCCCATCCTGTTTGTTTTGAATGACTGATTCCTCTTCACCTGCCTGTCCTGTTTGGACTTTGTGATTGGTTTCCATTACAGTCAATGCTAACCAAGTCACAAAGAAGCATGTGTATTCAGCAGTCAGAGTGTTTGATATATGTGAGCATTTAAAATAATCTGGAAAGAAGTCGGAGCTCATATTTATATAGAGTTTGGTACTACTGCCTGAGCAGAAATATGAAGGAGAATAAGTCCCTTGTGTTATCCAGTGTGGGCTACATGTATCATGCACTTTATAGGGTTCATGACTACAGGAATCAATGATGGCATCTGCCAACTATGATACCTTGGCTCTTCCTTTGTTCCACTCCATTCTTCAGCCAGCCTTCATGGAAAGCCATGTTGGAGAAGAGGGAGAGCAGGAAGGAGACAGAAAAGTTGCAATTTCTACTGACCTAAGACAAAAGCAATCTACTTACAATTCCTTCTTTCTGAAGCAAGAGAAAAGCTGGATTAAAATGGTGTTTTAATGTATTTGTGCATTCTTGGCTAAGTCCTGATTTGCATTTAGTGAAGTAGAACAAGTCTTAAAGGTCACCGATGAAACAATTATGCTGTCAGTTCAGAAAAGAAGATTCTACGGATGATAAAGAGTGAGTTTGCTACCATGTGCTCTTAGTGTGCCAGGGAGCCTCCAGATAGTTGCTGTTAGAGTGTATTGCCCTCCCTGGAGAAGACGTTACAGAACTCATATGGGGAAGTAATATTCTCTACCTACATTTCTCAATTTAATGTGGTGGTTGAGCATAACTTAATCTTTTATCTTTTAAGAAGGAAATAAAGGCAAAAATAGAAAAATGGAAGCAGAATTGTTTATGTCTCTAAGTTGAGGATCTCTTCGGTGTTTTTATAAAGACTTGACAAAGTAATTATGTAAGTGCTTAAGGTGGTGATGAAAGGGGGAAAAGCAAAAAAGCATTCCAGGTTAAGTCAAGCAGGGTTGGGCCAACCCTGGATAAACTGTCATGGTATGTTCGACGACGTGGTTCCTTTTAGTGAAAAACATGAGATTTTCCCATTGATAATTCTGTTCTGTTCCAAATGGGGAAAAAAATACAAAAACAATAACAACGTGGACATTAGTTTCCTACAACATGGAAAAGGCAAAGAACAGGTTGAGCACCTCTCAGTTCTCACTCACTTGGTCTAAGTAAAGCTTGGTTACTGTGTTGGTGGGTTTTATCTTAAAAAAAAAAAAAAAATCCTCAGAGGCTGGGCTTTTAATTGCATTTCCTCTCTTGTGTCTCGACAACCTACAAACACTCAGATCAGACATAAATCTTCTCAATTTCAACCAGGGATTTTACAAATGACAAACTATCAGCTGAAGTGTGGCAAGGTTGAGCTGGTTGTGCATCGTAGTGAATCTATACAGATTGGAATCGAAACCACACAAACCATTTGCGTCGTCTATGCCTAAAACCACATCTAAATTTTAATTTGAGTTGAGGTTCTGGAAGGATCTTGACTAGTGCAAAAAGGCTGTACAGGTCTAAGGAAGGAGTATGCCTTAGGACCTTGTTTAACTGGAGAGATGCAGCCATGACTTCCTGGGACTGGATTATGAAATTTAGCAAAGTAACATGAAAGGTCTCGTGATGCTGAAGTATTCATTAACTTCTCACAGGAAAAGTGGAGAGTGGTGAAGAGGGGGGAAAAAAGTAATCTTACAACTCATGGAAAGAGAGAGTTTAGAGGCTTGCTAAAAATAGTTTTACTATGTAGCTTGAGTATTAAGGAATTTTTAAAATTTGTTTGGGATTACTTTTAAGGAGTATTGAATCACAGCGTAGTACTCTAACAAGACCTGAGAGAGACAAAGGAGAATGAACACAGAGTAGCAGAGTAGTCTAGGTGAGGATCAAACTCTCATTAAAGACACCTTGGAAGATTAAGTAGCCTCCAGAGAAAGATGAAAGAGACTCCGATCTCTAATGTGCTGGTTGTGCCACTTCTCAGTAGCTCTTCAGCTCTCATAAGAGCCAGCCTATGGTTTTATCAAAAGACTGTCTCTTGTTGAGAGAGAAAAGAGCTTGGGAAACTTTTTTATTATTATAGCAAGTTGTGGACTGTGGGGTACAGCAGCCTATCAGTAAAAATGCTATCAGTCAACTGCTGCCTTTTACTGGCTCTTTACTTGTGTAATAGTCTGCATACTCATGTTAACTGATTCTCACTATAAGTCACTGACAGATGAAAAGGGGGAAAAAAAAAGTTCTCTTTTTTTTGATTTTTCAGTTTCAAGAATTGACTGGCAGATCTGACTTCTTTCATTTGCACTGTATTTAATTTACAGTATATGAAGACTTTCATGTTCTTAGTGTAGTATTTTCAATTCCACTGCCATAGCATGTGAATCATTTCTTACTTCCTCATACTTATGATTTTAAGCTATACTTACTATTTTATGTTTGCATTAAATATCTATATAAAATTCTGACTTACCTTTACAGAAATTCTCCTCGTAACGTAGTGTTTGTGCAGTCATAAAAAGTATGATTAAATTTGCAAGATACATTCAGTGGGAAATATTTCTAGTATGTTAATAGAAAAACTTATATTTTGCACTGGAGATGTATGCCTGAATACTGAATAGGTTAAATATTTGGAAAGTCTAAACACAGTCACTTAAGTAATTTTTAATAAGGCCAATTGAAAACTTATTCTGACTGTAACTTTGAAAATAAGTATTGACTAAGTAAATTTGTTTCCAGAAATAATTGTATTTTGGTCAGAAAATGATTTGGGGGGAGTTGTTTATTTCTTTTTCCCTTTTTCCTGCTTTTATTTTTTCTTAAGCCATAACGTTTTCACCTTCTGTCATGTTCAGAATCCAAATGTCAATTTGGTGCTTTGATTCTGGAACTTTTTTGTTGTTCAAAGGTGATCAGCAAAACATGAAAGATAGCAAAAATTTTAAAAAGTGAGGGGAAAGCAGGAGACAAAATGCCATGTCTATTTTTGTTTCAGCTTAAGAAGACTGAATAAATATGCTTTCTGTGTAAAAATAAATAAATAAATAAAAATACACTTCTTTGGTGTGCAGGTAGTACTAAAAATGACTGAAATATGAAGCTGTTAGCTCTGCATTTACTTATAATGTTGCAATCAATTAGGACTTAAATTGGGGGTCTGCATTAATAGGAACTGATGAATTAATTGGAGATCGTACTCTCTTTTCATGACAAACGTCTTTAGTAATCAAGAACAAAGGAAGTGAATAAGGGTTGAATGTCCAGATGGGATGAGCAGATCTTTCTCTGACTGGAATGTTTGTCAGAGTCCTTTATCGCTTGATGCTGTCTTTGCCATTAAAACAAATCAATGCAAATTAGGTTTCTTGGTCTTATATTCATGATAGCAGGTAAGCACTGGGAATAAATTTGAAATGGTAACTGAGATTTACACTTAGCTGCCAACTACATAATATAGCCTAATTTGAGCAGCAGTCTATTCAGTCACATAGATGAAGGAGATGAGAGCACCAGCCACTGGTCAAAAATAGAAACTGGTTTCTTTTCTAATGAATTGAAGTAACTGTGACTTCTGTATGCGTTCCAGTTGAGAGTGTCATTATACCCAGAAATAGTGTAACAAACTAAATTAAAGTCAAAAAGGTTAATTTGTAAAGAAGTTCTTTAAGAAGTGGAAGAAAAAGATTGAAACCTTTAGAAGATAAGAGTATAACGCAAGCTTCTTTAGTTGTAGCACAGCAGGGAACTTTAGGGACTAAGAGCAGGATTGCTCAGAGCAAAAGAGAAATAGAGAACTGAAGCATGAAAGACCGCTTATACGTAGTGTGTCACTCAATGAGGAAAACATCCTCAATAAATTAACTTCCTGTGTATGCATTCCAGTTGTTTGGTTGAATGTTGCACAAGAAATTAATTTACTTATGAAATGGAAGCAAAAAGGAATTAAGCAGATTATTGAGCTGTATTTCTATAGTGCCAGCCACAAGTGTCTGCACTTTTCTGTAATGCCATACAAGAACATTATTCTGCATTTCGAACAATCTTCAGTACAGGCCTGTTTCTACTCGTTAAACTTTTGAGAGATTGCAGATGAATGAGCATTGAGCAGATGAACTATTTGACTCATGCTCTTCTGTCTTCCTGATCTTTCCTTGAGGTTTTTTAGCATGTGGTGTTTCAGTCACCCACTGCTGTACAGCTCGTATAGGGTATTTTCTTGAAAAATGTGAAGCTCTCAGCTAGCTTAGCTAACTTTTCCACTTTGGCATTATAGCAGTAATGGGCATGATTTATTTAATCCAGAACAAAGAACACTTCCTTTATACCAGATATTGCCTGACTTTGCAAATCTGTATGCTGGAGATGGATTTTAATTCCAGTAAATTCCAGTCCACACTCAAAAACTTTTTATCACAGTAGGTAGCTTTGGATATCAGAGCCAAGTACTATGCTGGCTTAGCTTCACCGATGTACCCATCTCCTCCTGAGCTAAGCAGATCTCTGGTTCTGTTAACAATATTTAAAGGTTGCTCTCAGTGTGAAAATTGCATTTTGTCTCTGAAGTGTGTGCCCATTATAGCAGGAATTCATGTGATTTATATAACTATCTGTGATATGGCAAAAGTGTTTTCTCTGCTTTTGTATTTTCTTTCTAAAGTCTGATTGCACGTTAAATATTACATAGTCACCTGTGTAATTGGTTATCTGCTCAATAGTTTTTCACTGAAAAGGCCTATGGAAACATCAGTAAGTATAAAATAAATATGTTCCTATTTTTGAGGGATTCTTCTAAAAATTGCAGGGCATCCTATGCCAATTTTGGATTATTTGCTTAAAGATACTGCTGAAATTGAGGGCTAAACTCTGCCTGCATTATCCTGTTAATAACAAAATCCTTGTTGACATAAGCTTCACCCCAAGGGCTTAATAACATCCTAAAAGGAACTTGACTAGAGACTGTTGAGAAGTCCACAATTAAATTGTATAGAATAAAAAGCAAATTTTGAAGGGAGCTTTGAATGAATTCTTGGCCTGATGCTTTTTCATTTCTGAAAATTCCACTATTTCTAAGTGGAATAATATAATTCTAAGAATAAACGCATAGCTACATAATGTTTCTATGTTTCTCTAGGTAGTAAGAGGCATCACGTACCTATGTTCTGCCTAGTTTTCTATTGGAAAAATTTATTCAGATTTCTCCATAAATAGTCTGCAACATTTACTTTAGATATAATTCTGATTCCAACTGTTCATCTATCCCAGGAAATACCAATTTGCATAGCTTCTGCAGATGAGTTGCCCAGTGAGTGAATAAGTGCACAGGAGTGTTCAGGACTGTGTGCATGCCATCCCCAGAGCAGGAGGACAAGGAGTGCTGGAGTGTGGATATTTGCATCTCACACACTGCCTGGAACAGGGGAGCCTTTCCAGGGCAGGGAGGAGTGATAACATGCAACTGCTGTGGCCTAGCGCAAATGCCTGCGCTTCTCTCTAGGAAACAGGAGCCTCCCCAGTGTATGCCGAATCACAGTTCCTCTCAGGAAGGCTTCTGGCGTTACACTGCTTGCTCAGGTCTGTCCCTAGAGTCAGGTTCCAAGCTCTTCAGAGTGTGTATTTGGCATTTCTGTCAGTGAACTCCTTTGCGATTATTCTGTTCATGGTACAGGTGCCAAAAATGTGAATGAGTCTGTTCAAGACAATCTCACTTAAAAATGATTCTCTGTTTGAGAAGTAGCTAACCATTTTAACTGTCCCCTTTTGTTTAGCAGGGAACCCTCGTGATAAAATCCAACTAATTACTCATGACCGATTGTTTATAATTGCCATAAATTTTAAGCCAGGGTTAGTTGCAGTGATTTGTATTAGTTTGAGACATCATACAGGAAAAATTAGGTACTCCTTGGGAAAAGTGTACTATTTAATGTCAGGCTGACGGTTAGACTCTGTGAGAGCAATGATGGACCAGATTCCGTTCTCCTTAATGCCATTACCTTAAATAAGAATATTGACTTTGTATGGTACCATGAGCCATAAATAAGGGCATTAATGTCACTTCTTCCATAAAGAAAGCTAATTTACCACAGATTTGCTCCATAATATGTATAAATAATGTAAAATAAAAAAGGCAAATAAAAAAATCCAAGGGACTATAAGTACTATGAAAAGTGCCCGCAGTCCTTATTTTTTTAACATTTAATAACCAAATGATTTCTATACATGTAAGGAAAATCAGTGCAAATAACTGCATAGATAGACTTTTTTGTTAGGCTGAGAAGGTAGATAAGTTTCATCGTTGCTCAGCTGATTTTAGAAAATTTTAATTTTTATGTGCTGTAAAGTGTCTTCCCCAGAATCAGCTATGTCTGTGATTCGATTTGACATACTTGATTTTTTTCTCGTTTAAGACTTAAAAGAGGATTTTCTCTCCTTTCGTTGAAATTGATAGCTTTGTATCTAACTCCTTCTATTCTGCAGTTTAGTATTTGAAGTTCTTTCTCTGTAGCTAGTTCTTTGCTTTTTTTTTGTTTTGTTTTGTACAAATGATTTGGCAGTGAGCAAATCTGGACCGTTTTTCTGTGTTCTGTGTGAAAACTGTTTTTTAAATGTTACTGATGAATGTGTAGCATTTAGAGCCAGCTATCCATCTTGCCAAGTTGTTAAAGCTATCATCCCCCTCAGGCTGCTGGTGTGGCTATTCAGTATTGCTCGTGGGAGGATACTGCATTTTCCGATGGACTTCTGTTCAAAAAAAGATCTTCCAGCTTGGCAATGGGAGATAATGCTTTCCGTCATTCCATTTCCCCCTGCCTAAGGGTGATCGTGAAATACCAACCCTAAATGTTAAGTTACCGCAATGAGTTTTCTCTTCTCAAATAAGTTACTATTCACGAATGGAAAAAAGTGATTGTTAGTGAAGAGTTTCTCTTGGTCTTCAGATTTATGAGGAGAAAATATTCCTGTGAGTGGGGAGTTGTGAAAAGTTTCAGATCTTTTAATTTTTTTTGTCTTATGGTTACACCAGTGAAAGAACTATGTCTTTAGCTTATGGTTCTTGTAAGTAAGGAGTTTGAAGCAAGCTATTTTCATGTTTTCAAACACAGATACCTAAATTTCATCACCCTAGATTTTGAGTATCACACATTTTAACTACACCAAACAACATACTAATGTGAACTGTTAATATATTTTCTTTACTCTGTTTGCTTCAACTCATCCTTCTATAAAGAGCAGGTGACAATATTTACTGAATAAACATAAGAAAAGATCAGACAAGCATCTGTCAGGATTAATTTAGATATAGTTACCCCTGTGTTGGGGCAGGAAGGAGGGCTAGAAGCTGTAAGTCCATTCATTGCTGTTCTCTTTGATTCTGTATTGGTTAAACTAATTTCGATCTTTAAATGGAAGAGCTCTAAAGTGCAAATTATAAAGGCTCAGTGATTAGTCAGTATTTGGATTTTCAGGGTAGGGATTTCGTATTCTAACAAGCTTGTTATAGTTACTGGCCGTCACAAAAATATCTCCAGAACTGTTCTGCCTGTTGAAAGGAAGGTGGGAACATTGCAGCCATTGGTAGAAACTTCTGTGTGCATTTGATGGATTTATTTCTATTCTAAGACAAATAATTTCTGACATCAAAAATTTCTGAAGCTAGACAAGTATGGGAGAATTGGTCCCTTTGAAAGGCCTTAAGCAGTATCATGAATATTTCTCTGCTAGAAGACAGAGCTGGAGATATCTGTAGTATCTCAGATGTTGCAGTGTTCAAAATGGTTGGCATACATTGCCTTTGTTCACACTAGCAATTTTTTGAGACTGAATTTTAAACAGAGATCACTGTTTATTAAAAAAAAAAAAAAAAAAGGAAAGAAAAGAAAAGACTCTGCAGTCCATTTGAATTGCATATTGAGAATATATGTATAAGAGATCACAGCTTGTTCTTTGCTTAACAGCCTTTCCCTCCAGAAAGACCATCATATCCCTTCTCATTTGTTCTTTTCATTGAGGATCGGCAAACAAACAATTGCAAAACTCAGTTGCTTTAGCAAACTATTGCTGTTGGAAGACTTGTGTGAAACCTAACAACTTCAGCTTGATTGGTATTTATTAACTGACATATGTAGTTTTAAAGAGGAGGGGGTTTATAATTTTATTTAGTCACTGTTATGCTGAGTTGCATAAACATTAGTGGACCACAGATTCTTTCCCATCATCTCAGTACTGATGAAACCACTCGTTCTGCTGAAATGCTGTAGTGTTTAGTCTGTGAAGATCTGTGAAAATCAGAAAGCTTTTACTCAGTCACCTAAACTTGGGCTTAGGAGCAAAACTTCAGGCACCCATTGCTAAAAACTTGACCCTGCAGCCTCAGAAATATGCCTTTAGGTCCTTGGCAAGATTTTGCTTTGTCTATGAGCTTGAAAATATGTGTTTTTTTTTTTTTTCTTGGTTCTAGTGATGTTACAGCTGAATGTGGTTAGCTCACAGAAACATTCAGGGGATAAATTACAGACCTCCTAATTCCTGTATTGTTCTCAGACCTTCATGTTGTCTTTTGTTCTATGGCTGCTTATTCATTTTATCTGAAGATAGGCATGCATTGAAAGAAATTAATCTGTTCTCGTCAAAGCAGATATGAAACTCTAACATCAGAAAAAAATATTTAAAGTGACTGGAAGTTTAAGTCAGAAGTATAAAGCTAGAACATAATCAAATTTTGACTGTGTTTTTGCATGTGGACGTAACCTTTTCCCGGCTATGATCCCAACTGAACCTCACTGCCTGTAGTTGCTTAGTTCAGACACTGGATAGTTCTCACCAAAGCTAGTGTTGCCGTTGTAATTCACAGCAGAGGTGTCTTATCTGGTGGCCAGATCCTGAGGAGCTGCAGAACTCCCGTTGATGTAACTTCATCTAAAAAGAGAAAGCTCCAGAGCCATGTCCTATATGACTAAAATGTTGTTGTTATTAAAAATACATGTGCAAAGAGAATGATTAGTAGTATGTTATGAATGAGATATTGGCATGAAAAAGTAAAACGATACTGCACTTCTCAAAGAAATGGACCTGAGATATAGCTGTGTATGAACCAACTCAGGTATCTATAGTTTGGCGCAGGATCTGGGTAAGTAAAATCAGCCCAAAGGTGCACCCAGCCAACAGACACCACAGTCTACTCTCTGCATGAAGTTCTCTTCATGGATCTAAGGTCTAAGTCTTCACCTGTAGAGTATACTGCATGACCTGGGCCCAGGATAGCTAGACATTTGTTTGATGTTCCAGAATGAAGACCATAGCGAACAGGTTCTTTCCTCAGGCATTACAGAGCTTTCTTCCAGACCTGTAAAGTGCATCTGGCTTTACAGTACAATCTTGCAAGGGGGACGCAGTCAAAACCTGTAAGGTGAACTTCCCTGGGAACTAAAGCTATCACAAGTGTTACTGTTCTATCTTAATAGGGGAAGGACCTTTTCTTTGCCATTGCCACCTTAAAAATAAAACATCTACAAACTCCTCTCCCACTCCCATACTGCAGGTTCAGTCTTGCAGTAAATCAGCCAGGCTGCTCCCAGACCTGGAGGCAGTACATCTGCACAGTGCTGCATATGCAGACACAGCAATTCATTAGCGTTAGCTTGGGTATCTGTGTGCTGTGAGCTACGCAACATAGCTGTCCTTGGATGTGTCCTTCGCTGCCATGGTGTCATCCCTTTCTGGTACAGCATAAGATTAGGTCCGTACTTGCTGAATGGTAAATCCTCATTGTCTTTACTTGATAATACTGTGCTCATGGATATTTTAGGCATTCCAGTAGAGAGGGTTTAATGGTACTTGGTCGTGTAGTAGTGAGATATAAAAGTCTTTATGAAGAGAAAGAAATGGCTGGATTTTAGTGATGAAAATAATGAATAACCTTTTAAAGAGGTATGCCTTCGTACTGCTGCTGATTTTGTTCAGTACAGGAAATCAAACCAAAGGGGTCAGTGAGTTTCAAAAAGAAAGTAGCAGGAGGGTGGGAAATAATAACACAGTGTTCGCTAAGTATAGACGTTACATGTGGATACAGACAAGAGAAAATAGAGACGGAGCTTGTCCAGCCTCTCATAGATTTTGAGTATGTTTTCATGCCCACTAATTTCAAAGGATTTGTGAGTGCTAGTACTTATCAAAAATCAGGTCCATTCCACATCATTAGGAGAGTGCAGTTTTGACAACAGTAAAAGAACAGGGAGGACTGGTTCATTAGGGAATGATGGTATGGAAGTGGTGTTGGCATAGGATAATGTTTGAAGGATACACAAAACACATTAGTTTTGAGATGAGTAACAAAAGTTTGTATCACTGGAGTATTTCAGAACCTGCCAGCTGTGTCTGAGATGACTGATTGCAAGGTAGGAACAGCTTATTTCCAAATCATAACTGACCTACTCATGTGGCTTCTAGCAGACACTGATACATTTCAAAATGTGGTGTTGGATGTCTGTCTTAAGAATGCTCTTTCACAATGCTTATCTTGCCATCCCTTTGTTTAATAGCTGTATGTATGCAGGGATAATTTGTACCAAGACACTGAATTACTGACTTTAAGTTTAGCTGTAAAGAAAATCCTTTGAGTAGAAGAAAATTGCTGCTCCCTCTCTTTGTAAAGATATGGATTCATATGTGGTCTGTTTATTTACCTGAAGGGATTAAACAAAACATGAACAAGACAAATCTTTATTAAGATTTGATACAAAGAACCTTTTCTGAAGCACGAATTGCAGCATAGCAATTTTAATTAATTTTCACAAATGCTTCCAATTAACACCCACAATGTTTACCTTTTAGCTGTTGAGAAGATGCACTCACACAGCAAATTAGAAAGAAAAAGTGTCTAACATGAATTTTGACATGCAGCTTAGCAAAAAGGCTGATAGTAATTTCTTGCAAGTTAGCAGTTTTTCTTGGATTTCAGCAAGGTTGTTTAATTTTGATGCATATTAGGTATTGGGGAGTTTTATTCTTTTGGATGATTTTACAGAAAAAAATGACCATCCTGTATCTGCCAGTTTTTCAAAAGAGGTGTAACAAAACCTTCTAGCTCTGTGTGTTTTGATTACCCTGTTTTGTCTGTGATGAAAAGCAGGAATATTGTGTAGTCCCATTTTGCAGTATTTGAACTGTTGCTGCTTATTTACTTCTTCAAGCATTTTGTCCTTCTGTGTTTGTGACTTTTACTGGAGTTTCTTATTTTCCTAATTTGACTTCCCTAATTTGAATTGCAGAATGTGGTCCAGGTTGTCCCATGCTTGATATTGCTTGGGCAGCTCTGGACATTCCCCGTGTGAGCTGCAAATGTAACTCTGGCAGCTCTTGGAGTTTCTTTGACAACAGCTTTGCAAATAGCTCTTCTGAACAGCATAAAAACTTCTTCAGTGGCAGTATTGGGCAAAATGCAAGTGGTCACTGAACTGCATAAAGCTGGTCCAGTTTGCTGTCCAAAGGCAAGAATTTGCATGACAGTAAGTTAGGTGGAATTATACTCCAACTTCAGTAAGTGGATGTGTTTTTATGTAGAAAATTTTTTGGTGGTTTATCAAAGTAGAAGGTAGCCAGTGCTAGTAGGGCAGTTGGCGTCAAAGCAGCATTCTCCTTTTGTTTGGTCAGATGAAAAGTAACCTGCTGTTTTAGGTCATGGATGAGGTGACAGTCTTGGAATCAAGGCTGAGTCCAAAGGGTCAGCGTTATTTTATCTGCATTGCCTTCTTCCAGGGTGTCACATTGGCATTATAATCTCCAGTATTGGTGACAGAGAGCGAGAACTGCAGGAAAATGCATCAGCTAGGCTAGTTTGGCTGTGCAACCTGTATATACATTTATTAGTGTGTCTCACAAAATGTCACAAAGGTTTTATATTAACTTGCAGTTTGTTTAGGCCATTTAGCTCTTTCTAACCTAGATAGCACGGCCATGCTTGCTATGTAGGGTATAATTTACAAGTTTGTAACTTTTCATATGAGGGAAAGTTTAGAAGGAGGGCTGCTGTGAGGCCCTTGAAAGCAGGAGAGTCACATGACTGGAGGAGCATTTGGTTGTTCAACTTTGTAAAGAGACTCGTGTCTGAGCCTTCTTGAGCTTTGGAAAGATCATCAAGATTCCTTTGGAGGAAATGCTGCTCAGGATTTTAAGGATCTGGATAGTAGTTATAACTTAGTTTGCTACCTTCTGGAGCAGTCTCCTTACGAGATGTAATAAGAGTATAGCTGAATAATAACCCTTTAAGGTTAACTAAGATGAATGGCCTACAAGAAACTAAGATTATTAGCCAGGCTGAAGTTGTATCAAATGGTTTTCAATGCAACACACTCCAGTGTGCTGGCAAGATAGAAATTTAATACATACAGTTGGATAGAATTTAATTGTGGAATTTCACTATGAAATTTAGCTGTTCAGAAAGCATTCCTAAAGATGCTAAAAGGCTTAAATTTGATAGTCCAACAATAACTATTGTGAAAAATGTGGATATATGTTCATTGCAAATCAAAATCCAGTCCAGGGAAATCAACCGGTACCTGTGCAAAATCATTATTCACAATGAAAGGTCAAACCATATATTGGAAGAATTTGGTAGGAGATGATAGTTTCAAGCCCTCAAATCCCTGTAATAAATGGAGTTTGGTAGGTTCACAGTGCTGCAGAACACGTCAGGGTTGGTAAGAGAGAGACAGACAGTATTTAGTGCTAGCAGTTCTCTGTAAAAAGATCTCCTAGAAAAGACCTTAAAATTCCTGAGCAATATTTTATATACCTCTAAGGATCAAAAGTATGTATACAAGAAATAATTTCAGTAAAAATTATGTAGGGAACTCTTCATGAAGAGATTTAGAATTCACTGTATTTTTTGAGAACTTGTGTAAACTATCTGAAAAATGCCATAGGGGAGGGCCTAGATACAAATGCTTGTGTGCCTAGTTCTCCACATGAACAGTAAGTTTGACACATCCTGCATGATACTTACTCTGCAGCAGCTGATGGGTCCTTAGAGCCTTTCTGCTTTGACCATAGGTGTTGAAGTAGTGCTTTAGAAGGTAAACTTAAGCTAAAGTTCAGCAAGAAAAAATAATTAAAATGGATGCAAACTAAAATTAATATAATCTTTATTGGAACACAAAAGATGAAATAGCCTGTTGTAATGTATCTAAATATTAGTAAGAGAAGCTGTAATTCAAGAATAATCTTTTGGACTCCTGTTTGCCTAATACTCTAGCAGAGAAATACAAGTTAGAAGCTATTTAAATGTTTTTGTCAAACTTTAGTCATTGTTTTCATCTATGTCATACCATTTCCTTCAGTGGGATTTCCCAGGAGCTAAGCAGTTTTAATGCCTGGTTTGTACTTTTCATTTCAGCCCATTTTATGTAAAATCTCACGCAAAAGACAGTGCCTCTAGATAGACACTGATGCATTAGGCAGTGTTAGGTATTGAAGCGTTAGTGGTTCAGAGAGAGGACTGCTGCCTGCTGAATCCCAGACAGCGGTTGCAGAAGTGCCTTGCCTTCACTTGTGGACTAGCCTGTGCTGACCAGCTCTGCTTTTGCTGACAGGACAAGGACCTGAAGCAGTAGAATAGACTGCTTGTTTTAGGCTGAAGGAGCTAATGCTGTTCTCTCCTAGTCTCATCAATGTGCCTTGTACAGGATGAACCCGGAGTAGTCTGGTCACCTGGGCCTCCTGCTGCTGCTTCCAGAGCAATCCCAGGAGCACTGAAATCAGCGGAGTTCTGGTCTGTTTCAGCATGGTGAAAAGAGACTTTTGCTCCGTAAAATGTCAAAAAACACTGATGCTACTGCCAGTGGTTTCTGGGGAGAGGGGAAGACAAGGCTGGTATGTGTTCCTGGGTGGGCATTTTATGCAAGTGAGACTTTCACTGCACTTGGGGGCATACTAACAGCCAGATTAGCATACGTTAGTTTTAAAATACACTGTACTCAAAATTAAGCAGAATTTAACCTAATCTTTCCCAGATTGCAGAATGCTAATAACAGTTCTGTTCCTGTATTTGGAATTGGAAAGGTATGATGGATTTTAGTTTCAGGTTACTGCCTGGGATGGTTTTAATGCCTTACCTTTTTTTTGGAAAAGCAAAGGGTTGGTGCTACTGTGCCTCACATGGTTTTGATTAAAAAAAAAAAAAAAGTAAAGCATAAACAACAATTGTAATATGACAAAAAACAAATATTTCATGAAAGCCATTGTATAGATTGTGATTAGATGCCTGCAGAGAAATTCTCTGTAATACCTGATTAAACACTTAGAATAATTTATTCTCGGTAAAACTACAGGTGCATGCTGATAAATTTCATCTAAAGATACAAATTGTATGCCTGTTGCAGTTCTCTTAAGACTTGGAGTTTAGGATTTTTAGGAAGCAGTGGACAAGGCAATACTTTAATGAGCAATCCTTTACTTGGAGATTGTATATGCCAGACAGAGGTTTTCCACAGCTGCCAAATGGTGCAGTCCCAGCACTATGACATTCTCGAGAAGTAATTGAAGATGCTGGTAAAAAAGCAAACTAGGATTTGTTGGTTTAAATTGAAAGTGTATGTTGCTGATTCTTCCATCCAAACAGAACTCCTTTAGAGAGAGCCAAATCCTGCAGCTCTTATGCCCTATGTTCAAACCAAATCACTTATGGTTTGGGTGGGTGCTTTACAGGAGTAAGAGTTACTCAGATTTTGTCCTTGGGTTTAGGAAGTTTCAAAAAAGAGGAGCTAAAACCTGCAAGTTATTCAAATCATGTCGGTTAAAACTTGTGACTTAAATGGCACAGTAGATACCTACCAGATTGTCCTGAATACACATTGGAAGGGGGCTGTCTGGCAGTGCTCCTCCTAGGATGTGGATGGAAGTACACCCTGAAAGCTCTTCTCTGTTTGCTACGTGGGTGATGGGTAAGTCAAACCCCTGCTCCTCTTTGTTCCATGTTAGCAGGCTCCAATGATTATGTGATCCAGTCCAGTACTTCTGGCAGATTTTTTTCATGACTATAGGGAGTAATATAAGGGCATGGGAGAGCTTGCTCTTCTAGGGGCTAGTTAGAACTTGCACTTGCTGACATGTATGATGTTGCAGGCAGGGTCTGGATGTGTAACAGCGGTTTCTGAACCTTCAGTGACTTCAGTGATGTCAGTATTTCCTTCACTGACTTCAGTGATGTCAGTATTTCACTCAGTAAAACCATTTCTTGCAAGTGATGTTACCTGACCTGTTCTTGTTTGCATTGCCAACATCGCTGTAGCCGTGAGAAGAACAAAAAAAGTTTATGCTCCTATTGGTATAATTTGCTCTTATTTCCATCTCTTGATGAAAACATCTTGCATAATATAGCTCTTTCAATTTAAAGTCCTTTTTGTGAATTAATCCTATCTTTTCTATTAGGAAAAAATACCCCCCTCCTCGTCCCCCAGATGAGCTCTATTTCTCCTTGGTGTCCTGGGTACTGTATTACTGTTGTTACTGTGGTGAAATACATACAAGTTGCAGTCTGCCTTTGAAAAGGCAAAGCAGTAGCAGATTACATGCAACATGATCACAGGTACTCAAAAAATCAATCTTTCTGGCCTGGAACATAGCTGAAACATTTTGCATCCTAATGCGTAGGAGTCATCTGATATGATCTGATTCTTTCATTAAAAAGCAGAAGAGCTGGCAACTCTACATTTGTACCATGTAAAAAATATACCAAAGGATTTGAATTTTTCTTAACTGC
The DNA here is from genome assembly GCF_036370855.1 of Dromaius novaehollandiae. Lineage (NCBI taxonomy): Eukaryota > Metazoa > Chordata > Aves > Casuariiformes > Dromaiidae > Dromaius > Dromaius novaehollandiae. Next base: position 60,558,055 of record NC_088102.1, read on the forward strand.
AGTTTGATCTCTAGTGTGAAATCTCATAAGTCTGCATAGTGTTATTGATGTCACGATCCTCAAGGGTGCTCTCACTGTATCATCAAATTCAGTGCGTGCCAGCTACTGTTTTGCTCCCAAGGAAGTTGTTCTATGCCGTGTTTGCAACGTTGAGTTATAATTTCTCATTTTAAGTAAGATTTTCATAAAAAGCTATGTGACATACGAGGCTAAGTCCTATTTATTAAAAAATGAAAAAAAAACTTTTAATGCTGACATTTCTTTTAAGTAGTTCTTTAATAACAAATGATATTTGATATTATTTAATTGGACCTCTTTTGAGCAGGAGATTGGATTAGATAACCTGCAGAGGTGTTCCATGATTGCTTTTTTGTTGCATCTTTCCTTCGTAGTCCTTTTCTCAACCTTCTTGCTGTTAGAGGTTTGATCCAGACAGGAATACAAGCAGCCCTGTTCCTTACATTTCTAAATTCATATTTTTGTAATACATTTTTAATGTAACTTACGTGACTGATTTCTTCTGAAACCACTTCAGAAATAAAGTAGTTACACTTGGGGCTATTGTGTTTTAATTGGCAGTTTCCTTCTTTCTTTATGAATCTGTTATCATAGTACAAATTGCCTCAATGTTTCTTCGAGTCATGATGATTTATCAAGTTTACAGCACAGCAAGCAGCTTGCTGAGTCTTATGGTTATAGAAGTACAGAGTAATGTGTTTTTCACATTATATTTTTCTACATTTTATATAGTCTGCACTGTCTCTGTTCAGGCATTTAGTTTCTTTTTCTGCATAGTGATTTTTTGGCTCCTTACGAGTCCAAGAGATAGATTAGAATTAAATACTGTATATTAAAAAAGCAAATTAGATTACTGGAAAGAGCTGCTATCCAACTGGGGCTAGAATGCATTTCTCAGACGCTTCTCTTTAACATTTAAAGGTCATTTTACAGATGAATTCAGGAACACCAAGAAATGAGATTATGAACTCTTAGAATTTTGGCGGTGGTTATTTCAGCAGTGGATTGTATTTGCTGTGTCCAGTTTTCATGCACATTTGTGGTGCTTGTGTACTTCTCACTCTATGTCCCCTTCCTAAAACTATTGTATATAAATAAACAGCGTAAGTTGTTCTTGCATCCGATTTAATATATATATATCCTGATTTCAGTGATAGTATTTTTTCCTGACCAGGTTAACCATTGTTGTGTTCACATTATTGTAGCCATAGCATGTCCAGTAACAGCCACTAAATGGGAAATAGTTGTACACAGTAAACCCAGAGTGGAATAATGTTAATGCTGAGACTAACTCATGCTTCCAGATGTGATTATAGGTCCATGCTTAAAGATATTTTGAGGATGTAAGCACAGTTCTGGAGAGAGGGTCCTAGATGTTTCACTGGAGGTATGCAAAAGCATCTCTATTCTTGCTTTGTTGTTTGTATGGCAGTTAGTACTATGGTGGTGCCCAGAAAGCCCTCCTTCTACTTTTAGGTTTTGTTTGCATATTTGCTGGTATAAACACACATACATGCAGCCTGGCTTTTATTGTGATTTGTGATCCTTCTAACTTGGTAATTTTGTTATCCAAGAAAAGACATTTTGTGCCTTTTTTTTTCTTCCTGCTTTGCTGCATACACTTATATTCATTAAAGAGCTGGAAGGAATGCTCATCTGAGAGCGGATTTGTTTTCCCTTCCTCTCTTGGTGTTAATGTAAGAGGCTTAGTAAGCTCTACTGAGAAGTAAGCATGTGATTCTCTCACATTGATAGGGGGATGGAAGAGCCATGCTTAATTCATTTTTATAATGCATTTCTGTTGACATTAACAAGAGGTTCAGGTATCAACTGGCTTTTAATCCTGATCTGGTGTTGTGGCCTGTGTGGAGGCACTCCCCAATGGCACAGAATCCTCTGGGCTCTCCATGAGCCATAACTCCAGCTGCAGAACTGCAGCCTCAAAGAAACTGTGCAGTGTTCATGTGCTACCCTGGGATTTGGGAAATTCAGGTTCAGATTCCTCCCTTGCTTCAACTTGCTTGTGTGACCTTGCAAATTCATCTAGTACGTCAGTTCATAACTCTGTCTTGCAGAGTGTTGTGAGACACTCAGCTGCTAGGACATGGCTATGTGACACCTTCTACAATGTGGGCTATGTGATACTTATGACAGGATGCAGCTTAGTACAGAAATTGAGTACTGTCTTCGAACCTGGCAGAGAAATAAGAGGGACTTACAGACTTTAGTATAGAGACATTAGTACAAGTGTGTAGTACTAACAGAAAATAATAGATGTAATGTATCTTGCAGCTGTATCCTCCTCCTCCATAATGTGGTGTTCAGCTGTCACAGTTCACAAAAGATGTTTTTTTAATGTTCTTGCCATGTCATTGGGATTTATTAAGATACAGCAGTATTTCTAGGTAGGACTTAATGGTCTCTTATGAATTCCAAATATTGAAATTTAGCTGAAAATCAGAAACGTAAGACTACCTTTTCCTGGAGGGTGGGAAGGGTGGTATCCCACGTTCATGGCTGGGGTTTGGAACTAGGTATCATTTAGAAAACTCAAAATGAACCCAAATAGTGTACTTGCCTGTTGGATTGCTCAAGGACTGGCTGCTTGCACAGGTCTCTTCTACAAAGCCTGTTTTGTGCTGTGAGATATGTGTGTTAGTTTACTGATTACTGTTCTGAAGTGGAATTATTTGCTGGTACGTGATTCTTCTGCTGTCAGATTCCCAGAATCTTACAGGAGCACTTTTCGTTTGTTATTTTGTTGAAGGCTAAAAACAAACTGCAGAAACCAGCAAGAGGATTCAGTTGAGTGTCTGCTTAAGCTCTTTCCATGCTTGGACGCGATGTTTGTGGAAGGACCTAAGAACTATGGATCAAAGCAACCTCTGTCAAACTCTTTGAAAGCAGTATGTGCCTCACACTGAATGTGTACTAGCTACTCCTGGACAATTTAAAGGGGAGTGGGAGGGTTAGGAGAGGAAACAGGCACTTGCATGGTTTTTCTGCCTTTATTGTGGGAGAAGGGTGCTTGTTCATATGCTGGACTAAAGAAATCTTTGGATTGTGGTCCAGGGTCTGAGTGGGAATAAATTGGTGTTCATGTCATTTGTGTCAGTAGAACTGTGGAGATTTGACAGCGAATGAAGCTGTGGATCACTGAATACAGAGGTTGCGACTGTGAAAGCCTATTACCTTCTCTGGCTTTACATGTGATAACATGAACTTCTGAGGTTAAATTCTGCAATTCTGTCAGCAAGACAAGTAGTAATGGAGAAAAAGGACTATACTGCTCTTTGGGGGTTTGAGGTCTATACAAAGCTTATTCCTTTACATCCTGTTAGTAATTTCCTTGGGTGGTTTATCCATTGCTAGATAATATGAGGTTATTAAAGATGTGTGCACAACAGGTTGCCTTTATCAGTTTGTGTGTTGTTGCTCTCTGCTACAAACATTTTATATGCACATGTACATTATAAATGACATGCCTCTGTCTGGTTATAAATATTTTCCATTTGGAATTATCTGCTTCTGCTACAGAGATGAGAGGTGACCACTTGAGCATGAAGGATAAGGGGACAGAGGAAAGGGGAAAAATATGAAGCATAGTAAGCTTTACTGAGTTGCATGCCAAATAAATGACATAATACAAGGCACTATGCTATTAGATAATTTTCTGTTATTATTATTATATATCTATTATTTCTTAATTTTTCTTTTGTGACCAGTTGCTGCAACGAATTCAAATTGTAACATGATTAACTCTGCAGGTTATATGCCTGCAGGGTGACTGAGAAGGAAGAGAGGGCTTGTTGCAGCAAAGGGTATAACAGGCTTTCATTATTTGCAATAAGTTAGGTATTTAGTACCTTTTTGTAAAGAAAGGCTGTGATATCACCAATGGAAAAGCAGCTCTTCTCATTCATAAGACTGTGGGCCACTAATTAACAGATAAAGCAGATGCAAGGTGGTTTAAAATAAAGCAGTTCATGGAAATTTTGTGTTTTTACCAACTTCATTGCTCTTCATGCAGAAGCAAGGTGCACCTGATAAGATGCTTCTAGCGTGGCAGCAGCTCTCACAGTTTGCAGACTTTGTTCAGGAGAAGTGGAGCAGGTGGCCTTGTGCCTGGGAACCTCACTGGGGCAAAGTGACCAGTGCTGTCTTGCCTCTGAGATAGGCAGTAGCTCCTTTGTATTTCTGCAGCTGCTCTTATTCACTGATTTGCCTTTAGAAGTGGCATTATGGTCCAGGAAATACCAGACATGGTTCTTTACCTCGACTTTGAAGACGAATATGTTCCTTGTGTGCAGCACACTGTAGACACCAAGTTGGAGCATGAATAAAGGAATTGGCAGAATTGTGCCCCTTTTATATAATGTGCCAACCCGCAATTTCTGGCACAGAGAGGAGCATTGATATGTTAAACCCCATTCCATATTAGAGAATAATTTCTGCCCCATCACTGTAAAATCTGTTTGTGCCAAGAGCTAATGTAAAAGAAGGGCATGGTAATTCCTGGGCCTTTGACATGGAAATAAATTTTACACTAAAGAACAAGGTTTGCAGTAACATCCAGTGTGCATTCTGCTTTACCAAAGTCAACAGTGACTTTTAGACTTCAGAAAAGGTAGTACTGCACAGAGTTATGTGACATCTTTTTGCATTTTAGCTCTGTTGGCAAATCTACAGCTAAGTAGAAGAGTTTCAGAAAGTCAGTAGAATGCATCTGTCTGAGCAAAACATGAGTGTCAGACTTTACAAATGTAATTGTTCTGAGAGATGTGAGGACTCGTTTAAGCACGCAAAATGGCGGCATATTAAAGCATGAAAGTTATTGGAAGTGAAGCTAAATTGACTGTTCTTTAAGCAGCTTCTCTACAAATGTGAGGCAATAATTTATTATATATGACAATACTCCTTGTAGCAATAATTTTAAAAAGACACTCAAAGCCTAGGGCCAGATCCACAGCTCCTGTAAGACACTGGAGTTGCATGGGGCTAAAATACTTTACTTCATGTGACCATCTGGCCAGGTATCTTCCCAATATAGGGAAGGCATAGGCATACAAACCAGAGGCAGTTTGTATGTGAGTGGATGAAGAGCATGAAGCTTTCTGCAAATGGTTTTCCATCTGAGAAGCCCCCTGGGGCAGGTGTAAGAAATCTTCCCCATGTTGTGGGACCTGCGACGATACCCCAGCATGCAAAGGAGGGGGCAGGATTGTGGTCCAGATTGCCTTTCTGAGCCAGGACTGGCCACTGACACAAGCCAAGCGAGCTGCAGTGTTGCAGGGAGAAGAGTTGCGTTGCCAGGACTTATCTCAAGCCCACCGTTGTCTCGGACCATTTCCTGAGAGAAAGGTAGCCTTATGAAGGGATTTTTGTAAACTAAATGATACCTTCACATGTAGTCTCTGTAGCTGTGGGATGGCTGCTGTCTTCTGACTCCTGCTGCTCTGTGCCTCCATGCTGCTCTGTCTCTCTACATCCTTCCTAAGAAGGCAAAGTTGCATGAATTAGTTCTCTAGCACTGTTGTAATACTGAAATAGGGGGAACTTGCCAAAGGAAATCTTTGTGGATTTGTTAAAAATAAACAACAATCTCTTAGAAGTATTAGAACTTAATTATGTCACATAATCATGTCTCCTACATTTATGAGGAGAGCTCTGATGTACCCTCCAGGCGTCTGTACCATATAGAGACAGGTGGTAGCATTCATGGTTTCGAAGGGCAGATTTGCACCATTTTCCCATTCCATATATGGTTGTTCTCTCTCTCCAACTACAAATACTCATTCAGCTTAGTCAAATTGAGTCCTTATTTGAGGGACTGCATGCTGAAAGGCAAGCGCATCTATCTTTATAAGCCTGTTTGTTTCCATAATTAGAAACTGAATCAACAGTGTATTGAAGATGACACATTTGTTCATTCCCATTCTTCTCCCTTTGGTGGCATAAAGCAGTGAAGCACAATAATTAATGAAAAAGACTGTTTATTATTCATGCATTGTATCTGAAGTGGAAAAAAAGCATGGGTTAAAAATATTTCTGCTGACGACCATCAGTGCCATCACAAACTGTATGATCTGTTCTAGGGGGAGAGTCCCATCTTTCAATCCATTTGGGCAGGGTGTTCTAAAAATGTCAAAGACAATTGAACTCAGGTTTCTTATGTAAAGCTCAGGAAAATGTGGACTGCATGAGAAATCTGACTCAAGTCTCCTGCTTGGGCATCTTTAATGTTCTGTGGAAAATGCTGACTTTTTTAGCTACATTTAGATGTCTGTTGTGTCCTGTCATGGGGTCCAGATGCTACCTTTTTTTTTTTTTTTTTTTTTTTTTTAACTAGACTTCCTTTCTTTCTGGAAGAGTCTGCCCAAGAAGCTTTGTAAGGCAAAGGGTGCACATAATTCTGTGTTCAGCCCTCTGCCCTTGCAGAGCAAGTCAAAGCTTTTTTAAATAGTAATGGCCAGAACACGCTGGACTGAAAAATACTGCTTTGTCTACTGTGACCACTTGTGAGCCAATATAGAAAATTAGGTAAAATACATCCTCCTCTACCTCTTGGGACTGATATTGGAGTCCAGAGAAAGATTCCCCCATCTCAACCATGTGCAGGCCCTGCTTTTCTCAGGCCATTCACTTAATTCACACACAGCTGCAGTGTAACCACAAAAATAAAAGTGCATACTGCCTAATAAATACCATAGCTATAATGTGCAGCTGAAGTTATGCTGGTGGCAGCAACATGACTGAAATCCGAGATTTGGATCCTGTTCCATTCCCACTTCTTCTCATACTAAACCTAGCTATGTAGAAGATTTTGTGCTTACTCAGACTTGTATGGTCAATCCACATTAGCAAGTATATTTGACAGCTATAGAAATAGTCCAGCTGCTAAAAACGAAGGTGACTGAGAGAACAGTGACTCTGTCAAAGGTCCTGATGTTCGAGTCCTTGATTAGAGCCTGCTTTTCTTTTATATATTTGGTTCTAACACTCAGTGGTGATGTTGTGTTGTTGTAGTACATACAGCTTCCTGATTTTGCAAACCCATCAGCAGCAGCTTATACCGAGAATAAGCTTTGATCTTCATGTTTTGATATGCATGCTCTACAATACTACATTTTGGGAGTAGAAAACTGTTTTGCGCTATTTTTAGATTGGCACGATTTCAATAACATAAATGCCTTCTTTTGAATTTAAACTGCTGTTAGTTAGTGGTTGGTTTGATAATTTTGTGCTTGCTATGAATCTCTCTGTGCTAGGGGATGAGCAATAAGAACATCTTGCTCTGTACAAGCACAGTAGAAAACCTGAACATGATTTTTTGGCTTTATGAAGGAAAAGACTGATCAATATGTAGCAAATCTAGTATAAAATAAAATAGTATTCTGTGCTGTGTGTTAATACCTCATATTGCTTATTCAAGAGGATGCAGTCATAGATAAAAAAATTTTTTTAAAGATGTAAGCAATATAGTCTTAAAAAGTCTCTAGGAATATATTGAGCTCATTCCTAAAATATGGCTGCAGTTTAAGTACTGTGGCAGACATGCGTTGTAGATTATTTCACTTTAATTCCTGTTCTTCATGAAAAAATGTGTCAGCAGTTTTATGTATTACTCTCTTGCTTCTATGCCCAGAGTTTGTTTATGCAAAGGTACGTGGCATGCACAGCCCTGCAGTGCCAGTGGAACCAGCTGCAAGAAAGCCATTGCTGGTGGCTGTCTGGGAGCCACTGCAAAAAGGGAAGAATCTAAAGGATCTTTGTACGTGATCATCTTGTCCTTTCCTCCATATCATCAGAGAAGTAGACCCGTTGAATCATATAGGTTGGAGCAGTCTTCAGGTTAGAGTACCCCTTGTGAAGCACCTCTGCTTCTCAGCATAGGAGTGGACATATCCACCTCCTTTCCAAGGATGAACATTTAATGTGGCTAATAAAGTGTGTTTGCTTTTAATTTTGTATTGTGTTAACCATTCTAGTGTGAACGTTGCCCAGATCTGTTTGAGATGACCAGTCCTCAGAGTGGCTAGCTGGCCGTGTGGAAAAGTTACCTGGGCTCAGTGCAAAAATCTCCTCCTTCCTGGTAGTCCGGGGCAGATTGCACAGCTACCGCCAGCTATAGCAATAGAAGAGTCAAGTCTCCTTAGTTATGTTTAAAAAAAATCTTTTATATTTTAATATCCTTAAATTAGTTAGTCTCAGCAGAACTTCCTCTTGTTCTCCAAAGGAATGCAGCTATTGAGTTTACTTGAACAACATATGGCACAGATTTGGGCTCCCAGAGTGATCAGAACGTTTACAGTTGTACACTTCTTGATGAGGTGTGTTATACCCAACATATGCAGAATGCTAAGAAACTGATACACAGAGATATGTGAAATCTTGCCTTCTGTTAGCTTTGTCCTGGGGTTGTGTTTACAGCCGCTCTGAGAATCACTTTAAATAGACAAATTAACAGAAGAATGCCAAGCAAGCTTAATGATGAGAAGGTGTAAGATTCTCTGAAAACAATCAATACATATCTTGTGTGTAATCCAAATAAAAAAATAATTAAATAAGAACATCATAAAGAGTAAATGTTAGAAGTATAATGTAGGGAAAGGCCCTGATTTTTTTGACTGAAAATATAATAGAACTGAAAATGAGGTACTGACAGGAGCAATTGTTAATATTGCTGTTGCTACTACGGGTTGTTCCTTAATGGCTGCCAGGAAATATGTCTTTGATTTATGAAATATTGCAGACTTCCTGAAGTTTATGGGAGTGCTAAGACACCTTGCAGTCTGGCTAATAGAAGGAGCAACTGTTTAATTAAATGTTTCTTTGTGTTTTGATAGCCAAAACATTAGAAGCTACTGCCCAAGGGATTGTTTAGGATTGAAAGCCTGAGCAAAAACTAAAAGATTTTTTCTCTACAACAAATTAAAAAAACAGCGGCTTGACCATCTTATTTGGTGGAAGTATTTGTGTGTGTGCATGTATCCATAGGAGCTCGAAGTAGCAAGTGAAGAAGACCAGAGAAGTGGCAGATGGCATAGCCAAGGCATGGAGGAGCAGAGCTGTCTGGGGAGTGGACAGAGATTTCTGAATAAGAAACCTCTTTCATAGGTTCAGAAGGGAAATAATTTGTGCATCTGCTTTGTGAATGAACAAGATTACCTGACTTGTATAATCAACTAATGCTTTAACAGAAACCTGTGGAAAGTCCCCAAACATGAACTAACTGCTTAGGCCAACTAATGTGACAGAAATTTTTGTGCTCTCTCCCTGCTGTGGACTACATGGTCCTGCTCCTTCCTCTTTGCTGACTCTGGTGCTGTCAGCTGTCTGATGCAGGCTCCCCCTCAGTCCAGTACCTCAGTGCAGTAGGGTACTGTACAAATGCAGAGAAAAAGACAACTGATGTTTTCTAAGCCTTAAAATCTAAATAGCCTGAAAAATAATAACAGGTGTGGTGTTCACATTTCACAGATGGGAATTGATTTATGGAGAAGTTAAGTGGCTTGCTCAAGGTTTCACAGAAAGGGCTGGGAGGCATGGAGCTTTTAATGCAGGTTTGATGATTTCTAGTTTAGCATCATAACCAGAAGAGCATTATTCTGCCTCACAGCAAAGATATTTCCTGGATTTGTGAAGAGCCTAGGAAAAGAGGAACCTAGTCACTGCAAGGGAATTCTGAGTGCTACCATAACATCAACTGAACATAGCAATGCTAATAAAGAATAAGAGTGACTGTTAATTTGCATACTTCAGTTCTACCTATTGCATTTTCTTATGCAGTGGTCTTTAAGCAAGAGATGAAATAATAGTTGATTAAAAAGTGTATCTTTTAATTAGGAATGATTCTCCTCTAGTGAGAAAAGAGCAAAAGTCCTGGAACTTCTCAGATATAGAAAGGAGTTGTCAAAGTTTAGAAGAAACATGGGAAAGCATAAATAATTCATTTCATTCTTTCTCTTTTCTTACTGTCCTTGAAATATTGGCAAAGAAAGTTCATGGATAATACTTTGGAATATTTTTCTGGAAATACAAGATTGTTACCTTTTTTGTTAATATAGTAGCATAATATTCACTTACGTAAATAACTGGTTAATAAAGCCCTTGATATGATACTTTGAGTGAGTGCTTTATTTGATGGCATGTTACTGTTGAACAGTGATGCGATTCTGGTGGAAATCATGCAGGCTAAGTAGTTACACGTGGAATTTTTTTATTGTTATATAATTTATGGTCCTTCTTATATCTTTTGTTTCTTTTGGACATGACAGAGAATTCTTGCTAGTAAAATTGACACAGAGTATTTCCGTGTGAATACTCCTGTTTTGCTTCAAGAACAGCCTTTTACATCTTGATGAGCTGATACTTCTTGTTAACATTTAATTCTTACCTTTGCACAGAAGAACTCAAGGAGAAACTAAAGAAGTATATTGATGAAGTGAACGCCCAGAAGCCTGGGTTCATCAAGGTTGTTCGACACAGCAAACAGGAGGGACTGATCCGATCTCGCGTTAGTGGATGGAGAGTTGCCACAGCACCAGTAGTTGCTCTCTTTGATGCCCATGTGGAATTCAGTGTGGGATGGTATGTGTCGTCTTGTATTCCTGTGATCAGTGGACCTTTTCCAAGCACCATTCATGAATTACTGAATGGCAGTTCTCTTGCGTATATGGGGGTGAAATAACATTCTGATCTCTCTAATGAAGATTCAAAGAGGGAGACAATTATGGAAAATGTATCTGTGCTGTGCAACATAATCTAGAATCATTTTTCTGGTGCCACTATCTGCTGGTGTAATTACAATGTATTTAAACTATCTTGGAAAACAGCATGCAACTGACCTACTGTTTCTTCTTAAAGTATATCTAAAATATCAACATCTCTTGCTTATTATTATTTCTCTTTCATTTAAAGTAAATGGTAAATGATAATTTTGGCATGAAGAAGCTAAGTAGGGTAGGCTAGTAACAGGTAGGTAAATGTTTGCAGTTAGGAGGAAGCACACTTATTTTATGATGATTCAAGACTTCTTCCCTTGAGTTTCTTGAGTTCTCTTCAAATCTCAGGGCAATGCTGGAAGTTGTTCTCCAGAAATATAGAACAGCCTTCATATTTGTGTAAGTGCTTGTGCTTCCAAATAGCTTATACTCCTAATAAATGCTGTAAAAGCACTGGGAAGAGATATATTTTCTATGTCTATACTCCTTAGGAATCATACCCCCCAAATAATACAGCATGTTGAACCCTTTGCCTGTACTTCTGAAGCAAATTGTCCTTCCCCCCGCCCTTTTTTTTTTTTAGTAGAAATTAAGTTTCTTTTACATTCTACAGTGTAAACAAAAAAAGTGTCATTTTGTCATTGAGGTTACTGGTGTGTGCTTAAGTACCACATAGTTAAAAACACATATTTTAACTTGTTCAGTTTGGGTTTGATATTTCTATTCCTTCTTCAGTTAAAAAAAAAAAAAACGATGGTAAAAAAGGCAGGAGCTTTTGTCTCTAGGATAGATCTATTATTAACTTTGATCTTGATGTCCTTGATGATATTGAGAGCCTGAAGTTATCATTATTTGGTGGCAAGGTTATAAATGCTCTACGATATGCAAACAGTCATTTCTTCTATTCTTCAGCACACATCAAGGATATCAATAGAGCATCCTAGATTAAATATTGCAGTGCGTTCTTTTGGGGCAGGTCCTGCTCTGTCAAAGCTCCATCGTAAAGCAAAGGGAGCTCTGAATGAGTAATAGCTGCAGACTTTGCCCTTTCCCAAATATATGGCATAGGCTGCTATTTCCATCAGTGCTGTGCTTCTGCTGACATAGTCTTAACGTTTTTTCCATTTTTAGGGCTGAACCGGTGCTCACTAGGATAAAGGAAAACAGAAAAAGGGTCATTTCTCCATCATTTGATAACATTAAGTATGATAATTTTGAAATAGAGGAATATCCCCTCTCTGCACAGGGGTTTGACTGGGAGTTGTGGTGCCGATATCTGAACCCTCCTAAATCGTGGTGGAAACTGGAGAATGCAACTGCTCCAATAAGGTAACGTGCAACTGTGACCCAGATTAGGATATTAGAGGAAATGCTCATCTAGATGATGAGTGGTCTCAATTATGTAATAGCTTGTATTGACTAATTCAAATTAGAATAAATGTCCTTGAACTGTCCTTTTCAGCTTTTATCCTTAGCCTCTGTACAGTCATCAAGAATACCTTTGTTTTCAGTAGGTCTTCTAATATGCTTCATTATTATTAGCATGGTGCGAAGCACATACCAGAGTGAAACAGCAGACATGAATGCTCAAAAATACTGCTTTCTCCAAATGTTTTGTCTGCTAATTTAGTGGTAATGGGCCAGAAGGAGAATTTTCATTACAAATGCATTATATAAAGGGTACAACTGTCAGATCAGTTATGTTTACAGTAGTGTCACATAGCTTTACAGCTGTGCTTTGTCATAGGAGTTAATGCTGGTCCAGCAATCGTCTGTGAGCAGTGACTGTATTAAATCCTAGCTTTGGTACAATCTAGCTCTGTTTTGTTTTTTTTATTTTGTCTAGAGTATTGTTAGGCTGATGCAGAGCAATACCCCTATCTCTGGAAGGGGAGGGGGTGCTGCTGAGTCCTCTCAGCAGCTCTGCTGAGGTTCCACTCCCCTCCTCTGTCTATGAATTCACACCAAGGAGGTCATTGGTACCTGTCCTCTCGTGCTCTGCAGAAAGAAAGTGTGAAGACTGCTCTCACCAGCAACAGTTCTGCACAGCACAACTTCAGATTGCAGTGGTGGCATGAGGGGATCATCAGTAGCAATCAGTTGCTCGTTTCCATGCAGTCAGTGCAAGGGGTGTCTTTGATCCACTAGTCCTGTCTTTTCAGGCTGACAGCTGTTTTCCGGAGTCGTCAGCTGAGCCTGTTGTCTCTGGACTGCACTGACCTGCGTGCTGGCCATCAGAACAGGACTCAGAACTGGAAAATGGGAGATAAAAATTCACAGCTTTGCCACAGACATATGTAAAAAGGGGTGGTAATTTCCACAGCATTGGAAGCATTCCAGTGTTAATGAGCACCTATTAACATTGTGAAAATGCTTCGAAATATTCTGCTGAATCCTTGAGAAGCAAACCTTCTACATAAATTAACAGTTTTAGTGACTTTTAAAAATAAATGCATTTAAACTCAGAATAAAGAGCAAATCTACTTTTCTGTTTACCCAAAAACTCTGTGCTAAATGAGGATCGTGGAGTAAATGTCCTTTAAGAATATTGGATATGTAAATTTGTACCCTAGCCCTTTCCCTGGAGCCTTTTATTCATTGAGATACGCTGTGTGTGTGCTACGTCATTAAAAAAAAAAGAGAGAGAGAGAGAGTGAGTGTGTCAAAAAAAAAAGAAAAAGAAAAGCCCCATATATTTATTGATGGCTTATGTCATGCCTTCAGAATTGTAACCAAGGGAAACAGGCATTCTGGAAGATACTTAAAAAACACCACCAAAACCAACATACATTTCTGATAAATGGAACGTTATTTTTGAAATGACATAAGTTAACTGATATTTTCTTTATTATTAAGTATATCAGAAACAGTCTTTCATTGTTTTGAAGTGGGTTCTATAGCACTTCAAGTTAAACAAATATATATATTTCTTCAGAATTCTACAGTTTGTGATTAAGACATGCTATAATCTCTTTGAAAGCAGATGTCTACATTTATGGCAGCTTGACTGTTCCCAGTAAATGCAGGGGGATTTCCCTTTTATTGTTGTTAATTAATATCCTGTGGCTCCCAGAGCTCCCAATGCCAGCATAATAACCAAAAAAGGCATTTTTCTTTTTTGCCATCATGCATTTATAAAGTAGGGAAAAAATGAAAAGGCCAAATTACTCTGTATTCTCCTCCACTGCATTTCATAAAGGTAAGATTATACTCTCTGTGGCTGAATTCTTACCTTCTTAAGATTGGCTCTGCTGTAGTAAAAGTTGAATAATACAGGTCATGACATAAATAGAGCTTACTGATTCAGTAATGGTATGTGGCTTGTTTAAATTTGGCTCAGGAAAGCAGACTAGTGTTCATATTTACAGTATACTCATAACAGAAGGCATTTCTTGATCCTGTATTAGAAAAGCTGACCTGAAAGTCCCTGTTCACTTCTTTAACATGAGCTTAAAGAATAATGTTTTCTCATCTGGAGATGGACATAGCTTCTAGCTAAGCGCACAAAACCATGCACCATCGAGTATCCTTAATAATCACCATAGACAAAAAGCTTGAGAATTTGGCAGAGACGGAGACAGCTCCACTGTTTGGCCACGATGGCTGGTGCCTAAGAAAAAGCTGGGAGAAATTCTCAGACCTAGTATTGTTAGTGCCTAAACCGACCTGTTCTGGTGAATTTGTATGTCCAATCATTTTGAGTCTGTTTTCCTTTAATGGTGCCTATTTGACCATAGGATCAAGAACAGTAGAAGACGACAAAGCTGGATAAATCTGTTTCAGAAACATCTCCCCAAGAATCTATCTTGGCACACCATTTGGCCCAGCAGTGATAAATATAATCTATTTCTGAAAAATAAAATTGTTCCTATTTCTCTCTGCTAATTTTGTCTGCTGCTGTTTATTCTTCCAGAAGTCCTGCCTTAATTGGATGCTTCGTAGTAGATAGAGAATATTTCCAAGAGATCGGCTTACTAGATGAGGGCATGGAAGTATATGGAGGAGAAAACGTGGAGCTCGGAATCAGGGTAAAAAACATAACCAACACTGGCAGCTTGCACTTAAAATACAGCTTGATCTTTGTTACTGGGGGGGGGGGGAAAGCAGTCAAAAATGTATGGAGGACGGCACACAAAGGAGATGCATGGCTTTGTATAGTAGTATAGACTGTTGTATTTGATCAGAAAAGAAAAAAAGAGCAAAAAAGGTCCCATATCTTTTTAAAGAAGTTATCTAGGAAAAGCATAGAAATACAGAATTTGATATTATTCTTTCCTTCAACTAACAATGCTAGAATTCTGCAGAGACTCCCTACTTACCTGTGATCCCAGGCTCAGTAAGGAGGATAATTCTCATTGATGTAATGGGAAAAGCCTTTCTAGATTCATTTATTTATTTAAATTAGAAAAATCACTATGGAGCTAGCTGAAATACACAGACATTTATGCTGCCTCCTCTCTGCCTCTTCTGGGTATTTAAGATATTCATGGAGTACTGAAGCTGCATAAATTCTTCTTCCAGCATACACTGTTCGTCTGTTTACTATGTGCAGTAGTTGTGTGGTTTGTGTATCTCTGTCTCCCTTCACAACTAAATACCATCCTGAAAACATAATACTGTTCTCTTTGAGAATCTTTCAGTTTTTTGATACAATTCCTGGGTAGATAGGTGGTAAAGAAAAATGGTATGATTTGCCTTAGAAAATTAAATCCCAAAATCTGTTACTGAAATGTTAGTGGAAGCTTGTATTTCATGCTTTTTGGTTGCCAGAATAAAAATAGGGGTTTTTATACATATATATATGTAAAAATACAGAATACAGTTATATAATGGCAAAAAAAAATCTTTAAAAAATACAGAACTGTCTGCTGAGACTGTGAGCTATAACCAAAAAATACTCATTTTCTACTTCTGGCTTTCTAAAATTCTTTTCCTCCCACCTGTCAGAAATAAAGCGTTACTGCAGCAAAAGTGAAGGGAAGGTCTCCTCTCAGTTACATTAGAGCACAGTGGGAAAGAAAGGGAAAGAGAAATGCAGGACTGCTTCTTTTAGTAACACCATTCTTTTCACTGTGAGGGCCAGGGAACCTTATTCTCTTCCTGAAAACTGATTTTTGCAGCTCAGCGTTGTGATGAGCTGAAAATTAGTGTCACTTTGTTTTCCTTTTCTATCTAGCAAAAGTACTGTTTCCATGTGAGGGCAGAGTTGTATCTAGTTCTGCATCATGACATATATGCTATCCAGTCCGCTATACTTAGCTTTGCAGAAGTTGATTATGAAGAGTACTTTGATAGACAAGACTAGAAAGAGAGAAATCTCTGCATAACTGAAACTTTGGAGTACACTGGATCACTGGAATACGGCCCAACACTGTTCTAATTTCCTTACGGCTTTCTTCTGTCTCCAAGGAAGCAATGCCTGACCTACATAAAATACTTTCATCTGTAACAGATTGTGGTGTGCAGGGTAGCATAATGCATGCTGCCTCATCTATCTCTATCCTGACTTGGATCTGTGTTCCTGGCTATATCAAAACAAATTACTGAGGTGTAATGAACAGATTTTTCAGCAGTTTATTACCAGCTCTTCTCACAATTCTCAGCATAACCCAGATAATACCAGGATGAATATAAATGTACAATGCAGTATTAGAGCTTCTGGGAAGCACTGTATTATTTCTACAGACGTTAAGCTTCACAAGCAGGTCCCTTCTCTCAGCCTCCTGCTTCTGGCTCAGACCTGTGGCCATGCACTGCCTCCTGGCAAAATACAGGAGGCTGCCTAGAGTGGGCTGCCACAATATTGTGGGCAGCCATGTGGTTTGGTTGTACCCTAAACAGTTGTTAGTGGCACTGCTCCCAAGGGCTGCCTTTGATTTCCTTTAGATTGGGGTATGCTAAAAACATAGCCAGAAAGTGATTTCAGGCCAGATGGTCTGTCTCTGCTGGTAAACTACATTTTCTTGTCTTTGCAGCACTGAAGAGTCATCTCTAGACTGCCTGTGTTGCTTTCAACTGCAGGGCCTGCAATGAATCACTTAATAAAGGCAGTAATTGTTCTACAAAAGCATCAATTTGCATTTTATAATTACAGTATCAGTACAATAAATAATGTTTCCATTTTAAAATGATGATCTCCAATCCATGACTACAGATTGCTCACCATGCTTCATCTTTCATCACCATTTTCCTTTTTAAAAAGCATCTAGCTTGATCCAGTATTCTGCTGTGTAATATGCATTATCATGTGGTGGTGGAGAGGCAGACACCAAGTGTACCCAGATTGGCCTGATATTCAGGCTCTTCAAGAAATGGGATCACATTCTGTAATACGATGAAACTGATATCTAGGCAAATTTCCTGGATTTTCCTGTTCCCCTTCTTTACAGTACACAGCCTGTTCCCCTACTTCATGGTATTTAGGCACTGACAGTCAATTCTTACTCATTTATCTAGAGATTTTATGCATAAACCTGTAAGAACAAACACTTCCAGTAGCAAGAGAGGTTACGTTCAACTACAGAAATAACAGCAAGAGTGAGGATCACTTGTGCTACCTGTTTATCTTAAACAAATAGAACAAGGTCCTGCGTCCTTATATTACTGTTTTGTTCCAGAGGATGTAGAACTACTGCAAGCCAAACTCATGTGCCTAATAGCTACAGCATCCTGTGATGACAGGACTGGCTAAATCAGGATCTCTGTGTGCGCTTGTGCACAGAATCAAAGCCTTGTTCCCTGTGTGCTCTGTTGGCAGCTGCAGCTTCAATGATAAAGATTTAATCTCCCAACTGAGTCCAGCTACTTAGGATTCTTTTCACTGTAAAGAGGTAACCAGGTACTCTGTCTTCTAAATTCTTGAAATGGTTTGTTTTCGGCTGAACTGATGGGGTTTTCACTGTGTTGGGCCAAGAATTAGACCCAGATGCAGTGGAGACTTGTCCCAGAATCATAACGATAGGACTTGTTTTTCTCACTTCCATCATCAGCACGATTGTAGCTGTGTTACATGAGTACAAGAAAAAACCCAGCTATTGGAAATTGTGTCTGAACCATTCGTTGTTGGTAAATCATATGGAGACTGGAGGATTATTCTCTCCACTCTGATGAATTGGCTTTTCTTCTCAGATCCATTTTTCTCTAAATTGATGCATTATTTTAACTTCTAAGGTTTTTACCTTTGTTTATGGCTTTGTAATAATATTTGTAAAACAATAAACATACATTATTAATAGATCTTAATAAAGTTCTGTTGCCTTCAGCTAGAAGCTGACACATGAGTTCAAAATATGAATACATTTTGAATCTTGGAAGCAACACTGTATTTTCTCTGCAAGCCAAATATTTTCTTGCAAAGCTATTTATTTGCCTCATAAGAAAATGAAGTCAGGCTGGTTCATGCAAGACTAACAGCATCCTTTTTAAGCAGCTCAGTCACTTCATCTGGGCTTTCACAAGATTTAGTTACTGCATCTCCGTATCAATACCTTAGATTCACATTAGGGTAAGTAATGGTTCCTTTTGGTTTATGTTCAGTCATTCCCCATTGAATGGACTTACCTATGCTTTTAAGGGACCAAATTACATTTTGAGGGCCAACCTAGGCAAGAGACCAAATAAGAACTGTGTTGGTAACTGGTTTATAGCGGAAACAAAGTGTGAGTGTAAGGCTGGAGTTTCTCACCTTTATTTGGGCGCTCTATTTCTGTGCTGTGCTCGCACAAGAAGTCTTCCTAGTTATGGAAGTCACCCCTGATGGTTCAAGTCTAATTTTTAATATGCTTCTTAAAGGCCTTTTCCAATTAAGGCCTTTTCCAGTTCCCACTGAAGTCAGCATAAGTTTTTCTATCAAGAGCAAGCCTGTAGCAAACATTTTGTGTGTAAAAGCAGCCTACAAATGTTTGATAAAGCTTTCAAATACTCTGCTACAGAGTTGTTTGTGCCACTTTTAGGGATGCATGAACTCATGAAGATTCAGTGATTTGCATCAGGTCACAGACTAAGTCATCATCAGAGTCAAGGAAATGAAAGCCTAGGCTTTGACTTAGAGTAATTATGTATATCACAAAGACTTTGTGTTTGCAGATGAATTCATGTTCACAGGGATATAATGGCTTCGTTAAATGGGTACAAGAAAATTTTGTTAGAAGGTAATGGTTTTTTAGTGGAAAAGGAATGGGTCTTGCTCCCACTAAAATGTATATCAAAACTTAAACATCAGCTGATCCAGGAGGAAAATTGCATTTATAGATCAGACTGAACAGGGCACTCTTCTTGTATACAGTGTTGCCATAGTGAAATTAATCATATCTGCAATAAAATAGCATTATAATAAATGTATCTGCTTCATTTCCTGTTAGCATAGCAGGTTGTGTATAGAGCTTAAATGAAACAGCTCCTGCTGCTTTCTGTGTTAGCAGGCAAGCAGAGAAAGGCACTTTATGAAGAGGCTAGCAGGAATGGGTTGTTTGATCAGAAAATGTTCCCAGTGTTCCTCACGTTGCAGTTGTGTCCATATGATATGGTCCCTCTATTGTGGAGCAAGTAGATTTGAAGTCTTATCATGTCTCTCCCTGATATACTGTTGGGGTTTTTTTCCTTACATTCCAGAGGTGACTTCTGCTTTTTTTTAATGAAGGTCCTTTAGGCTCTGTCTCCATTTGTCTTTTTTTTTTTTTTTTTTGAGCCCCCACCTTCTGGGACCATCACTCTTGACTGCTGTCTAATTAACCCACTCCCTGTGCATAGGTGCATAAAAGCCTACTGCTGGTTTACATGTCCCATCATTTCCAATCCAAAGGATTTAAGTATCCCTATTATTTCTCACCTGAGGTCTCTTTATTATAATATGCCCTTGTAAGAGTCTTCATTTTTCATAAGCATGAGCAAGTGCCAATATTTAAATTTGTCCCCAAATTTGCAAAATTATTTGAAAACATTTTGTTTTTTTCCCTTTCCTTAAAAGTTTCCAGCAGTTTTATGTCTGTGTTTTTGACAGAGGCCGTGAATTACATGTAATGTATTCATGATTTCATATAAATAGATGTCTGTTTTTATTAAGAAAAATTTCCCAGTGGGCACACTGTACAAGGGAAGTTAGGCTGTAGTTTCACACCACATTGGCTTAAGCAGCTGTGCAGGTTTACCTTTCTCGTGCTTCTCCTTGCCCTCCTCTTGTTCTCACCCTTGTACCGCACTGCTGCTTTGGCTCTGCCAGCATAGCTGTTTGTAGGGCTGCACTGTACCCTGTGACTCTGAAAACCTCCAGTTCAGAAATAAACCTATACATTTGAGCTCTTCTTCTTCTTTTTTTTTTTTTTAATCCCAGAGGGTTATTTTTAATGCTAATCAGTTTGTGATTTACCATGCTGCCTCCCAAACTTTGTGGTTAGGAAAATTGAAAGGCTGACATGCCAAAAGCTAGAAGCAACTGTGCGGGCTGGAGGAAAAGTTTGGAGATTTTTTTCGCCAAGCTCCTCTCTTGTGGAACTGTTGCCTGAATCTGTTTGCATAGAGGGAGACCAGTGGGATGCGTCACGTGTGTGCAGCGGCCCTCTCGTCCTTGCTGCTGGGATGCCTTTCACTGCACTCCACTGAGCAATGTAGACATTCCCTGAATTCCTTTCACAGAAGTGAATCTAGATACCCTCCAGTATTACACTTTCAGCCATTCTTACTTGCTGCAGTCTTATAACCGTGTTTTTAAATTGATTTTAATAAGTAGGCAGCAGCCCTTCCCACTAGGGCCTGACTTCCTGTAAATAACAGTTCCTTACAATATGATCGTGGGTGCTGTCCAACAGTATTGGGTTGATGATATCTGAAGGGGGAGAACTGAGAAATACAGGAATACAAATATTCTTAGTTGCTATTTTTAGATAACATTTAAAATACTGCTTTTTAAGATACTGATTTCTCTTTAAGTTTACATTAAAGCTTTAAATTGAAATTATGTTAAAGCTTTACATTGAAAATGTTTGTTTTTCTCCATTTTGTGAATTAGAAAGAGATCATTTCTTTCCAGACTGAACTGTACAAGAAAAATTTCAAAAGGTAGACCAAATTCTTCTTAGAAGAAGTAGTCAGTGCTTTTCATAGCCCACATTTTCACTAAGAAAAAAATTTTCCTTGCAAGTACTATGTAAGTACTTGCCTAGCATACTGCGTAACCAATAGTGGCTTCTCAGTGTGGCCGGAATTACTGCTAAGCTAAGTTTGTTTTGGAAAATACCTCACTGTGTTAACATCCTGCGTCCCAAGATGACACAGACTGAAATTCTCTATTTTCAGGGCTGTCATTTCACCAGAAGAAACAGCCTCTATTGAAAAGGAAAGAAAGAATTGCCTTTAAATTGTCATGCCTCCAAATGGGTGCCAATCATGATATCAACAGAACCTGGCTTTCTGTGGCTTGGTCTATTTTTGTGTAACACCTCCAGTGGAATACTTTTTTCCTCCTGTTCTGCCCATGAATGCCTCAGCAGGTATCTTGCAGTTACAGCATATGTAATTATACATACGGACAACATTACCAGTTTGCTAGTGAATCATTTTTTGCATTTTTTCCTCTTTCTGGGGCAAGAGCATTTTACTAGCAGTTCACACAGGAAAGCAAATGATTAATACAGCACCAGCTGATATGTGGCATCACTATACCCTAGAAGGAAGGAGGAAGAGAAACTTGGTGATTTCTCGCAGACATTTTTTATACTGTTTACGCCTGTGTAGTCCCACATTACTAACTGGGCAGTAATATAAACATCTCGATGTTTTATGAAAGGAAGTTGTTTACAGTGATAAGGAAGGAAGTAAATCAGCTTCAGCTGATACGAACATACAAATCAGGGGATTCAGGTGAGATGCGAGTTAATTAGGGCATTATTACACCTCATAGCCTCATGTCTCATACCTTCCTGGACTTCTAAGTCATGGCATGTTGCAGATGGCATTCTAGCTTCTGGTATTGCAATTCTTCATGGATTAATTTATGAAGATCCCATGCTCTGTTTGTTGTAACGTGGTACTGAGGAGCGATCTGGTGGGAGACTCTCTGGGAGAGTTTTTAATACTGCAAGACCGTGTTAATAGTCTGACGAAGATTAGAGAAAGGCCTGTGAGAGAGAGAGAAATGGACTGTTGTGCTGTAACAGAAGAGATTAGATGACCAAGATGGAATGACCCGTGGCCTAACGCATTTAGGTCAAAGCTGCAAAGGCCAGATACCTTTACACATGTCGCAGCATCTTTGGCTTGGTCTTCTGGTACTGATGAAGTCTTTAGCATAAGTGCAAGATTAACAGCACTGGTCAAGCTCAGTACAGGTGTGTTGCGGGAGAGGAAGGCAAAAACATAAACAATGGACAGTATGATGTATTGTTGTATAAATACTAAACCACTGGTCATCTGGTTATTTAGTTTGCTGCTTTTTCACCTCTTATGGTGAAAGCTGATTTCTTTTACTTCCTATTTATGCCTTAAACTTTGCAATGTAGTGATTTATGTGTCACAGTTATTTTGCTGTGCCTAGCAGTGAGATAGATGCATTTGAAAAACAATTGAATAAAGCCTTATGCCTTCAGTGACCCTTGAAGCATGTTATCTCCTAGTAACATAAATAGCTTACTGCAATTGTAAAACAGCAACACAACATCGTAGTTTAACAATACATTGTAAAAGTTTTACAGCTCATGGAGATAAGTGCAAAATTAATCCCTGCAGAACAAAACAATTAAAAAAGTACGTAATGAAGCAATTAACTAAAAAGGGGAAAAAACTACTGACAATTTAATATGGGGAAAATCTTTACATGTATTACTTTTTCAATGAGAGTGTTCTATAAAGGCACAATTAATGTAAAATGAGGCCTATGAGGCAATTAATGAGATCTTCAAAAGTAAGATTTAAGGGATAATTTACATTTTAAAAATTGAGACCAGCTCTAGTTATGTTAAAGCCTTTTTATTTCCTGTTCAAAATTCTTTTAGATTGGGGAGCAGGTGTCTTTTTGTGGGTTGTTTACAGTTTCACATTAAGGTTTTCAAGTTGGGTGTGAGACAAAGCATTTGTCTCACACAAATAGGTGTGTTTACCTGAAAGGCTTGTATGATGAAGAAGAGTAGAGTAGTCTTCAAAAACCTCAAAGGCCTTCAGTAATTTAAAACGAAGGAACAGTTGTGTCCTAGCTGAAAAATGGATGAACTGTTTTTAAAGATCTCTCTTCAGTCACTGATTTCTCTATGCGTATTGTTTTGAGCTGCGACTACAGGCAGGCATCTCTTGAAATTAATTCACACCCTGACTTCCCACTCTGCAGGCGTACACACCAAGGACACGATTCTTTTTCCAGTCCATTCAACGTCTAGAAGCAGGGAGTAAACCAGAATCATAGCTTCTGTGAGCACGGTATTTTTTTTCTCCTCCTGCCCACCTATGTTCTGATTTTCTAATCCTGAATTTAACTGATTTACCCCAGGACTCTGCGTTTAATTCTACTATTTGGGCAGACATTTTCAACAAGAGGAACCTGTTCGACACAGGTAGAATAAAGAAAATTGTGCATGGTTTCTTGCTGACTTTGTGGAATCTTAGCCAAATCGAACAGTATTTATTTGAACTATTGCAATAATTTAGTGAAGTTTATCTTACATGAGTGGAGATATCACCTCAATAAAGATTGACATATATGATCTAGTGAGTACAGCTTCTAGGTTTAGAGGCAGATACCCAAATACACATGACAGTCTGAAAACTTTTCAGGCTCTGATCCCAAACCCACTGTGTGCTACCAGAAACAAGAAAATTGATTTCAGTGGTCTTAGTGTCTGACCGTTCTCCCTGTGCTGTCTGCAGTCAGCTGTCAAGATACCAAAGCAAAAATGCAGTCACAAAATGATCACAGACCCAGCTCACGGTATTGGATAAAAATAGTTTGTTCATACTACTTGCCTGTAAAGCATCAAGCTCATTATTGGCTATCTGTAAATGATTAATGATAATGGCAAAAGTTGTTGTTTTTTTTTTTAAATACAACTCAAGTGGAATGTGAACAGTCATGATTCACAAATATTTGTTGTGTTAAATTGCTCCCAAAAATACAAGTTGAAGATATTGGTGACTGTTTGTTTGGATCCACAGTACTAATTAATTCACACTGGCAATTTTTTTCTTCAGGCCACTTTTAATGAGTTCTTCTAATTTTGGCTTTTGCAGTCTTCACAGAAGCTAGGAGATGCTTCAGCTTTTTGAGCAATCCCAACAAACCACTCAGACTGCAAACAGAACTTTTAAATAATTAATTGCAATGATAGTTTCAAACAAGGTTGTACTAGTTCTCTGAAAAAACTGCATGACGTGTAAATTTGAAAAATGCAGTACATGCTAATAAACTGCTCAACATCATGTAGGACTTACTTTTTTATTAGATTAAGCTACCATAACATGAAAAGAATACCCAGTGATTAAAGAGATATAAAATAAACCCTTCTAATGAAGAAGTGTTAAATCATTTTATAATGAAGTATAAATTATATACTAGAGAGAGAGAGATCAGCTTCAGCATTGTAATTGTTTTGATTAAACCTGCAAATTCAAATATGTTTGAGTGCAACTGAAAAGGATTTACTCAAGGACAGATTATAAAAATAAATAGAAATGGAGACCCTTTATCTAATGAAATAATTTTCCAGATGTGAATGGAATTTGCTTTTAAAAAATTATCACCAGATTAATTTAGACAAATATAAGGAGGTGTCAGTCACCCCTCTCTGTCCCACCCTGGAGACTGTGCAAATGCTGTTGCTACTGCCCTTTTTGGTGCAGATGAGTGAGGGATGATAGCATAGCTGTAGGAGGGTGTAAGCTTTTGCCGCATGCTGAAGGAATCCATCTGGCATGTCACTGATTCCCTTGCTGGCCCGCTCGTGCCATTTCTTTGGAGTGCCCAGGGCCTGGGTCCTTTATTCCTTTCACAGAGGGGAGGTCACAGCTCATTTGTTGTGCCACCACCTGTATTCTCTGCTCTCTTTTTTTGTTTTCCATTTCTCTGACCATTCCTGCGCCGATTTTACCTCTGTATTCAGGCACTACCACAGTTGCATGCATTTGTGTGATTATCTTGGTTAGTGAAGTTCAGTCTTGGTCCCTGAGATGGATCACACTTGATAGTTCATATCGTAATGTTAAACAAAATCCTCTTCCAGGAAGCTGTCCAAGGAAATCTCATGCTCTTTATCTGTCTAATTGCCTCCTTCGTAAGCTTAATAATTCATTCACATTTTGTAAAGCCCATACTAAAGTCAAAATCAGGTATCTATTTAAGGATAAATAGGGGCCCAGAATTGTGATAGTAGACCTTATCTTCACTCCTGCGGGCATCCCTGGTATCTGTCTCCTCTCAGCCTGTTCTAGATTGGTTGTAATGGCAGGTGGCGAAAAAACATGTTTTCTGATTTTAGGAAGTTGTTCTGTGTGGCTGCTTTAACCTTGGTGCACATAAACTCGCAGGTGTAGGGACACAGTTGTGGCTTATGTGTAAATGTACATTCAGTAAATTAGCAGTAAGCAGTGCTTAGAGCTTGGCCAAGTTCTCCATGTAACTCATAACAAGTAAAGATTTAAAAGAGAGAGAGACTCTTTCTCCATGCTTTTTTCAAATGAACTGTCTGTATCCATTTGGTGTTCCTGTCATCTTCCACTTGCTTTCCCTAGTTTAGGTCATAGACTCTGCTGATTTCAGTCTTTCAACTTCTTAGGTGTTAGAAATTGCCTAGGCACTATTCCTGTTGCTTCACACCTCTGAAATGTCTTCTGGAGTTCTACACCTGTTTTGATAGTGATGAAGGAACCCTGACTAGAGGAAGAAGTTTCCTAAGTCCTTCTTGGGGCTATACCAAATATATGAACCCCCTCGGGAAAGTCAAGAACAAACAACTGGTTCTCAGATACTTTTGGAGGAGAGCATTGAGAACACTGAAGTGGATTTGGACAGCTCTTTGAAAGGACAACTCTAGTTTGTTTTTTCTAAAAGATTGTTTTTGCAAACTAAACCAGCAGGAACAGAACCTAAAAGAAATTCCTCTAAAGAAAGGCAAATTGGAAACATTTGCATTGCTGTGGCTCCTCCAATGACTTTTAATAGTCCCAGGGTATGCACTCCCTCACACTTGAAAATTTTCTAAGGATTCTGCCTTCAGGCAAAACCTCAGCCCCATTGATAGAGCTTTGCAATTTGTGCCTTTACAGAATGAAATACGAATTACCATTATTTATTGTATTATGGTGCTCAAATCATATATTATTTTGACAAGTGTAAACATATGTTTAGGAATTTAGCAGGAAATTGATGGTATCACTAGCAATTTTCTGCTCTTGCTACCATAGGTAAAAAAAAATCTTCATGGGTAAAAGGAAAAGGTGGTATATTTTCTTTAAAACATAGTTTAGGAAATGCAGCCTTTCAGTTTCTTCCTTCAATTTGTATGAGCGGATTTGTCATTATTACTGATTGCAGCAGCAGTTTATTCAGAGATATAATTTTTTTACTTTGAACTATTCTCTGTGGTAAAAATTAAAATCTTTAGAGCTGTTTTACTTTTAGATCTCCTACTAAAGTTTTTGGTACTGATCTGGAAAAACTTCACTGATTTTAAATCTCGGTAAATATAGTCGTCATGTAAAGTGACAGTGCTGGAGAACTCAAAAGGTGCTATTCAGTATGGATAAAGCATGAATAAAGATTCCTAATAACAGCAAGAAACGAGCTCTGGAATTCACGTGGGAAGCACGTGGAGGTGTGAGGAATTGACCCCACAATTCCTGTTCCTATTTCTTAACTATAAAGACAATCTGTTCCCACAAAAATTTCATGAGATAAGGAACAGACCGCTCTAAAAGGCTTCACAAGCTTGTTCTGAGGTGAGTCTAAAAAAATTTATTTCTCAATATGAAAATATTTTTAAATGATAAAAATAAATTGCTCTGATGAAAAGTGCTAGTTCAGATTAATTAATGAATCTGCTCCAAGCTCTTTTGATGTAAGATTTAGACTTTGTAGATGGTTTGGCAGAGCCACAAGAAAAGGAGGTCGGAGGAAGATAGGAGCAGCCAGATTCAAGTGGGCAGTCCGTCTAAGGGAAGAAAGAAGGGGTAGGTGTTCCTGGTTTAGCTGCACGAGGTTCCTTTATTTCAGTTGTAACCAGGGAAGAATGAAGAAAAGCTAAAGCTTTCTGTAGCAGCCAGTCATTCATGTTATAGTGTTTAGTATTCATGTACTGTGTTCAGTTTAGTATATAGTAGGGATAGCAAAACCCTTCGTTCCATTGGCTGGAGATTTTGCACATGTTTAGGGGAGCTGGGAATCCAGAATCCACTGAGGTTTCCAGGAGAGTTTCACAT
The DNA here is from genome assembly GCF_036370855.1 of Dromaius novaehollandiae. Taxonomy (NCBI): domain Eukaryota; kingdom Metazoa; phylum Chordata; class Aves; order Casuariiformes; family Dromaiidae; genus Dromaius; species Dromaius novaehollandiae. Next base: position 60,585,189 of record NC_088102.1, read on the forward strand.
CATTTGAAAATCCCACCATGATGCCTCCCCACAGTTTTTTGTCTTGACAAGTGGCCTCTGCATGAGTGCAATGAAGAATTTGGACAAAAGAGCTTTCTCACCCTACTGTAATCCCATGGGCAAAGAACACTTGTAGGGGAGCAGGAAATTATGGCTTGTCCCAGATGTGAGCAGCTGAGCAAGTCAGGATTGTGCTTTCTGCCCTTATAGAGTCTTGCCTCTCCTTTCGCACTGGGAGGGCTGCACAAGCCTTTGCAGCCTACAGCTGCGGTGGGGCTACTTGTTTAGTGCTGCGACTGCAAGCTTTGTGCACACTTTACCTTAAGCTGATTCCCATATCTTCAGATAACATTTATTTCTCATTTCTTCCTCTTTAAAAGAATCATTAATTAAAGGCCTTATATTCATCTTGTTATATGGAAACTATTAGCATATACCTCTAGACTTGTTTTGGTATATGCTAGTCACGTTTTCGCAGGTTGCAGGAGATTTTGGCTTATAAATAACAGGATTTGTTTTAGAAGCTGTTCAATACAACCAGCCTGTTCTGCCAGCATCTGTATTGACAGCTCCCTCTTAGCATTAATTTTTTAAGTGAATCCATGCTTCTTGCAGAGTAATTAATTAGTCTTTACAAATAGAACAAAGACTGACAGTGTCTGAGAGAAAGGGGCGGCCAACAGATTTGATTAATTGGAAATTACTCAGGTACTGGTAATTGTTGTTTCCAAACTGCTAAAGACTATGTTATCTCAGGATGTTTTTGGAAAATATATATGACTTCATTATAAAGTCAAATGAGATTTTACTGATTACTGAATAAGTACTGAAATTACAGATGAGTTCACTCCTCAAATTCAGATCCTGGAAATTTACTTGGTAATTCAGCTTGTTACAGACAGTGAAATTTTTTGCTCAGCTTGTTGTGGAGATGGGATTCAGATCTCACTGTGAAATTCCTACAAAAGATTTGGTGTTCACAAGTCAGACTTGGATCAGGGCCATCCCTAGTTAAAATGAGCAAAGGGTGGGCAGATTAGCAGGGCATGCAGTTTGTGGATTGTCTTGTTGTAGGCTAAGTTATGTCCATCTGCATCTACCTTTTTCATGTTACTAGTTTAAGCAGCGTACAGTGAATAACTCTAAAACAATTTTTAACTAGATTATAATGCTGTGCTGAAAAATGGCTTGGATTGAAAGCAGGCATTGTGTGAGCACTGGCTGATGATACCTCACGTTTAATCTTTGTTAGGAAATGTAGCTCAACCATTTAGAATTAAATCTTTGAGAAACCAGTATTTCTTGTTAGCTCTTTAAATAAACTGGATTGGCCATGTTATATGATATTTAGAAAGACAGAAAACAAATGCTGTTTTCGGATTATTATTTATTCTTATGCCAGATCCATTGCCCAGTATTTGTGATCATCATCAGTATTTTCTTTCCCAATATTTGTGATCATCTTCTAAATTTTGCTGTGATGTTGGTTATGATTATGTTTATTTACTCTTATGGGATTCCGAGTTTTTGAGACAGAGTCATGCTGAAGTCTTTTCAGCTCCATTCTTGATTTTGCAGTAGGTTCATGGGACAGCTCATCTTGCGGAGAGCTCGGAACACCCAGGCTCGCTCCCCTCTCCCAGCATATGCTGCATGCAATTAGGCACCAGTTCAGAAACGGCTTTGTAAACGTTCTGAATCCATGCCACATTCTTCTGCTCTCAGGAGCTGCCAAATGCCTAAATGATGTATTCAAGCCAGATGTCTAAATATATAAAATGAATGACTGAACAAAGTGCCTCCTTAGCAGAGCATATGCCTATAGGACAGTCGGACCTGGAGGGGTCTGAGATCTGTTCCAGAGCGTGACGTTCTGCCAGCCCACAGTTGCTGGTCGCTGGGAGGGAGATCAGGGTGCAGCCTCTTCGGGGCTAGCTAAGGCAGTGCGGAACACCCTTGCTCTCATTTTTTCCTCTCTTGGTATAGGATACCAAGTATCAGGAATCTCTCTCAGCAGTATAGTAAGGCAAACTCCCTCACTTCTCAGTGGAGCAAGTCTGTTTCTGAGGCACTGAGGTATTTGTTCAACAGGATCAAACAGCTTGAACGCATCTGGGTTTTACCTGAGCAGCGTTCACTAAACTGTTATGATTGTACTGTCTTGATCTTGTTTTGAAGTTTACGTAATACAGGATGCACAGAAAAAAAACTGCTGTGTAAAAGAAGTTAGCTACTTCACTGACTGTTGAGCCTGCTGAGGTGGTTTCCTCTTTAGCTGAAAGCTAAAGCAGAAAGAGAAATCAGAAATGAATACAATACTCATGATTAACATTGTAGGCATTAGCTCAACTGTGATGCTAGAACAAAAACACACTTGAGCAAATACAGTCACCTACGTTGTATATGTATTATCACTTACAATGGTAGTGTATGTTGAAATTGTTCATAGAGCTTTTTCACTAGAAAATCTTAGTCTTTGGCACTCCTCAAAAGAAATAAATCTGATTCCTTTCTGAGCTATGTTTAGAGCAAAGTATAAGATGCATTTATTTTCCTGCTCTTCCTAAAGCCTGAAATTTTGGTGACTTTATACTGTATTTTGGCTTAGTTTCCCTGTTATCTAAGGCTAGTTCTGGATTCTGCAGTAGTGCATGTATGTGGTGAGAGAGACTACACACAACCTAAGAGAAATGTCTGCAAGCTGTTAAAACTTGAACCCGTGTGCCATTGTATTGGGTGCCTTATAAATTATTTTATTAATGATATTGAAGATGGCTAAACTGATCCAAGAAGATTGTGTTGAGAGGCTACAGGTAGTGTAATAATTCTGTGGTAAGGTAATTGGTAGTAATAATTTATTGTAAGGCAAGGTAATAATTCTCTCCTCTCAAAACTGTCTGAAAAATTCTCTATAATCAAATAGACCTTGAGTTATTATTCTCCTTCTTAACATGGATAAATAGAAGTAAAAAGATTTCCACGTATTTACTGATGGATGGCAGTGGTGTAGGGAGCTTTAACTAGCAGGGTGTCTTTCCTGCCTCGTAGGTATGGCAATGTGGAGGGAGCGTTGAGGTTCTACCTTGCTCCAGGATTGCCCACATTGAAAGAGCCCATAAGCCATACACAGAAGATCTGACTGCTCATGTCCGGAGAAATGCACTAAGGGTGGCTGAAGTCTGGATGGATGAATTTAAGAGCCACGTCTACATGGCATGGAACATACCGCAGGAGGTGAGTCATGGAGGCTGGGGTTTGCAGGTTTTGGCTTTGATCCTTTGGGCTTTGGCTGCTATTCTGAATTTTGATTTTCTGCGATGATATTGTTATTTGTATGTGCATATGTATGTAACTATGTTTATACATACGTACATATATATGTATATTTATATTTAGTTGTGTGTTATTCTAGAAATAATTCCTTTATCTTCAGGTTCCTTAAAAAATGAATTTCTTCATCAAAATGAATTTTCTTATCAAATTTATTTTTCACCATCCTCACTAAATTTTAAACTAGATTTTAAACCAGTATTTGCAGGAATATGTAAAAAGAAACATCATAACCATAGTACACATTTTATTTTGAATTTAAGTTTCTTATTTACAGTCAAACATAATTAAAATTCAAATTTGTAAGGGGAGTTTTACCAAGGGGTGAGGGGTCTTTGTTGATACAAATGTGATTGTATTGTTCTTGAATAATTTCACATCAGAATAAGAGTGGCTGGTATATGCCATAACATATTGCAGGAATCTAGCTGCAGCTCCCTTTTGACCTGTTTGTCCAGACGAGCCATGTCTGGTTCCTTATACTGGAAAGATACTGTAGATTGAGAAACCTGAGGGTTCGGTTTGGCATCTGATTCTAGTTGCTCTTCATTTCTGTAGTCAGTGGTATTTAATCTGTGAACTGTTGTTCATAGCTATAGGGCTCTGAGAAATGAGACTATCATCTTGTACCTCCTTCTGGAAAATGCTCAGGGATCCACCTAGAATAAGAGGTTGGAAACCATGGCAGTAGATGAATTTGAGTTTTGATTTTCAGTGTGCAATCCTCATCATTATAGCAAAAGCAATTATTCTAGACTGAACAAATGGGCAATTTATTTTTCTTTAATAAGATTTCTTTGTAAAATCTCTATCTGTTTTTGCTGCAATTTGTGGTTCTAAAAGGAAAAAAAGCTGTATTACCTCTCTATCATTTAATAAGGAAAAAGATCAGAAATCAAAACCAGCTCAGTATATGAATGTTGAGGTTGATTCAGCTGGTTTCAATAATTTCCTCCATCCCCTATGGTTAAAACTAGGTAATTATGGCAGAGTGGGGAAGTTGTCATCGCATTTTCAGGTTTTAAAAAAAGTGTATTAGTCACATAATACACCATGAAATTGCCAAGTAAAATTTCCTGTGTGGTCTGGTAAGGGGAAGGGACATTTCTGAAAGTTAGAGCTCCATGTTCATAGTGTCAGAATTATCTGTTAATTGTCCCTGTTTTGAGGTGTCTCACAGCAATGCAGACAAGAAAAAAAGATGTTTCTAGAAGATAGGATTATTTGCTTTATATCAAAGCAATTTAAAATCAATTCTACTTTTGATTCAAGTAATAGATTTGAATTTCAGTGTACATATTTATTTTTAGTTATTTTCCTCAAGATTGTTAGATCTTCATTGATTGATCGTTCTTGAGTTTGTTGATTTGCAAACATAGCATTAATGCAGAGCTTAGAAATTCTTTTTGCTAACCAGTACATGTATTATGCGCATATTTGCATAATATTAGTCCAGATTTGGTAGTGATGCTTAATCTTGTGCAAAGTTAAGATTTGAATGCAATTTGGAAATCAAATTCATAAAAAATATGAAGATAAATTTTTATTTTTATTACTGGTTAAGTAAAACTGCCTTGAATATGCTGATACAGAAAAAAGTAAGCTCATTGTAATAAATTTTAAAACTGATTTATCAAACAAAGCAAATACAAGGTTTGCAAATTGAAGGGATTTCTTCAGGTCACCATGTCCATCAAGATATTTGCATGGTAGATCTTGTACTGCCAAAATTGATTTTTATTTATAGGTTTAAAAAGGAAAAAAAAAGAATTTTTACTTTTTTCAATCTGTAGTCTTTTTCTTTCCACTGCAAATGCACGAGTCATTGCACTGACTTGCATGAATAAATTGTAATGCAGATTATATTCTCTTTTCATCTCCACAAAGGCTACTGCTGTTGAACACTAGTACAGACTTCAAAAGCTGGAGATGATGACAGGGGCTAAATCAGCTTTTAACAGTGGTGGCCTACGCAATGAAATGTCTTTGTTTTACGGAAAAATCTGTTACTGTGTGTATGTACAGAACCTAGCATGAAGTACCTTAATTTCTATTTTTCGTCATCGTAGGAAACAAAACAAACACACATATGCCCAGGTACTTGCTTAAAACACACTGGGAAACGGCTTAGTTTTCACACATCTGCAACAGGCCTATATAGCCTGCGTCTGGTTGTTACCTGTAATTGCTGCAGGATGTTCAGAGGAGATGCGGGACTTTGATGATCAGCAAAAAGTTTCCCTGTCAGATGGGAACCATGACTTACAGATAAGCCCATTTAAGTGTTGTACAACCAGCTTCTGTCTTTTGCCATAGGGAAAATAAGGAAGGAGGTAGGCAAGCACTGGGGCTCTGTTTTGTTCTGGCAATCTGATACGTGCTCGTGTTTCCCAAGTCAGTTATAGAATTTAAGGCTGTTTTAAGCATTTTCGTTTTATCCATGTGAGGTCTGGTGCCAAGAATCAGGGGAAGAGCTCCAAAGATCTGGGACTTTCTCTTCCTTTCTCGTGCCAGACTTTGCTAGCACTGAACTGAGACTAGAGCAACAGGAATGAAGCACATGTTTAAAGAAGGCTTCCGGCCTTTAAGGGGGAAAAGGAAAACACAGTACAAAATTATGCTCCCAAGAGCTGTAATCAAATCAGTCAGTATAAAGAAAATCTGTATCATCAGAGCGGGAGTCTTCTTTCATACATCAAAAGGTTAGGAGCAGCGCAGCCTCCTGTTCTTACAGAAGTATCAGTAGGAAGAAGGAGCATTCAGTGTAAAGAAGAAACTTCAAAAATAACTTAAAGCTTGTGGGACACTTGTAGTTTAGTGGATGGGGCAAACAGATCATGAATGAGAAAGGCTGGGGATGGATTAGATCAAATTTAGATGTCTGACTGGGTGACAATATTTCTGTTTCATCTTTGCTCACTTCAAGATTGGATTGAAGGTTAAACACAAACCAGAGACTATTCAAATCAAATGTAACTTCAGCTTAAGGGAAGAGATATGGAAACACCATCGTGAGAGGCCTGCAGAGAGGACAGAGAGATAGAACGACCACCTGGTGTTACACAAGAGAACTACAGCAGTGAATCTCTAGCTGGGAGCTGATGAAATAGTGCAAAACAGGGGTCTGGGACACTGATCGTGGGCTGCGTAGATAATAGCAGTGTATCTAGTTGTAACAGTCAGGACTTGAAAAATGTTATTCCAAAACATTAACCACACAACCTACTTTTCCATGGAAGACTTCCCAGACCTGTGAAAACAGTCAAGTGTTTCCAAAGGTTTTATGCTTTGAGGGCTAATAATAAGAAGGGATTTGACAATAAGCTATGACTGCCATTTCAGGATGTCTGTGTGTGGCTCTGAAGTACTGAAGGCTTTTACTGGGGATTTCAGGTACCATGGTGATTCCTGCATCATAACTGCTCAGATAAATAGATTCAGAAAAGTGCTTAAAACCCAAAGGAAAGATTTTCAAGTGCCAGAAGCAGGAGCTATGGTCTCCCTATGTCCTGCTCTGTGTATTTTTTTTTCTCCCATCACATTCTCACCTTTGGAGAACATGCTCTGTTCCTGATGAGAATGCCAGTGTGTTATGTGTGAGCTTTTATCCTTTATTCATTACTGAGGCCACAGATGCACTTTATTACCTCATGCAATAAACTGAGGAAGCAAGTGTTGATGCATGCTGAGTTGTATGAGAAAGGAATAAGTATGTACCAGACCAGTTGGGTGTCTGCTCCTAAGAAGCCTTTTTAGTGCTGTGAGCTGCATGTCTGTAGCCACGTGCTGGCATCCTTCTTTTCTCTCATGCAAGTGACAGATACACAAGTGCAGTCAAAGTGGTGCACGGGACAGGATTGGTCTGCAGGATCAGCTGGTCATCCTGCTGCATCCTACAGCATATTGCTCTGTCTAGTCACTTGCTAGCAAAGTTGGGAAAAATGATAGCTTAAAGAGCAGTTTCCCATAAGGTTTTATGAATGATACAGGGTTTGGGGAGGTTCATTATTATTATTATTCATGATCAACTTGAGTTATGTCTGTTTATGCCAGACCTAAGTTAAGTACTTTTTAATATGCTTTGCTAATGTGCAAGTCAGTTTTACTTTAGTATCAGTCAGAAAATGCCTCGATAGTAAAATGTGCTTGTTTCAGATTAATGTCAATTAAATGCTTTGGGATGCAACAAAGAGTCTTTGCTTCAGCAGCTCTGAAAACTAGACACCTGTAAAGATAGCCTTTTCACAGGGCCAAGAGAATTCAGTGCTTCCAGTGTTATTTTAAAATCATGTATCTGGTGGCTGATAAAACCTTTGGGGCATTTATGACCCAGTAAAGTCTGTGTTGTAAGCAGATAGATTGCAAGATTTCCCTATGAAAGTGTATTTATCCTGTGTTTTGTTCTGGGGTAAAAGTGTTAGAATACAACACAGAGCAAAATGTCTCATTTACTCCCTGTTAAATAGCAGCCATGGATTTGCACATAGATGCCCCTCTAAAATTTTCTGCTGCAGAATGTTAACATGATAAATTACTCATTTCTATATACAGGAACTTTATGAAACTCACGTTTTATGATCTACAAAGAAGTATGTCACATGAAATTAGGTTAGCTAGAACTGTAAAAGAGAATAAGGTTAGGGATGGGAAGATTCTGCAAATGCTTTTAACAAAAATATCAGCTTCTCTTTTATACTACCATAGAAATTTAAGTGATATTTCAGAAAGATGAGTAGGGCTACTGCTCTTTGCAGTGAAGCAGCAAACCCAGACTTCAGAAGCGGCCAGAAATGTAATACACTAATGATTCGGCCACAGTGGGATGCCAACAATAAGGTTGTTTCCAGGGCAACTTGCTACCTACTGCCAATTACTTTTGCATTTGGAAAGTGCCAGGAAATTAGAGAGCAACAGTCATACTCATTGGAAGCTATATCTAAACCCTACTGAAGTCAATAGCTGTGTTTGCATTGACCAAAGCAGACTTTGAATGAGACCCCACAATGGTGACCTGCATAACACATTGGTATAAATGGTATTTAAATAGAACACTTACGGAATGCATATTGGTAACAGAATCACTTCACAAGCAAAGGCTGGTCATTACAGATGATTATCACCTTTGCAATGAGTAGAACAGTAGAGAGACTCTGGGTGATTGGTTTATACAGAAATAGCTGTATCACTGATGTATTTTGTTTTTTTCTGCCCTTTGTTTCATGTGCAGGACTCTGGAATTGATATTGGTGATATTTCTGAGAGGAAGGCTTTGAGGAAAAAGCTCCAGTGCAAGACCTTTAGGTGGTACCTTGTCAGCATCTATCCTGAAATGAGAATGTATTCTGATACGATTGCCTATGGGGTGGTAAGGACCTTGTTTACATTTATTATTTAAAAAAAGGTGGGAGGAAATGTGTAATAGTGGAAGTAACTCATGCAGGCAGTGCCTACCTCCAAGCAAAAGAATCAGATAAACTTGAAGTCACTTGTTCAACTGTTTGACTGGTTAGTTGACAGAAACTGCTGTGCTACTGTAGTTCCTGCTGCGGGATTCTGTATGTCATCTTCTTTCCTGTTTTTGTTTTTCACCCCATGGCTCGCATTCCACTCAGAGATTTTGAAGGCATGATTTTTTAGACGTTTTGGAGCCTATTAGGCTAAACTGCAAACTCCTAATATAGCTGCAAAACCTTTATTTTGAGCCTCAAATGTTTGTATCTTGGGATAATTGTTATCAGTACTTGTGTGACGGTAGTACCCTTGTCTGTGTTGAAATTAGGCTTGAGTGCACTATGCTAATTAAAGCAGAGACAATCCTTGCCCCTAGAAAACTGGCAATATAAGCAGAGAAGACAGGTATCCATGACACAGAGGATAAGCATAGTAACTTAAGACTGGCATATAACAAGCCAGTAGAGCTAGGACATCCTTTTCAGAGTCTATGTCCAGTGTTACATTTGCAAGAATTCAGTCCTGTGAATTAAATTTGCTCTTTTGCATGCAAGTCTCAATTAGGAAGCTTAAATAACAAGAGTAGATCATACAACTGAAAGATTTGGCTTGAGACATTCCCCCTCAAAAGAAGTCTGAGCAAGCTGTGCAGTTTGCTGGTATGGCTCTGAGAAGACCCTTGAGGGTCCTGTAGAGCAGCTGCTCTGTTTTAGCACCTGAGGTGATTATGCGCCCCACAGAGCTCCATGACCCCTTTGATGATCGATTGAAATTATAGTACTGGTTTTTCATGCAAGCCAAAAAGAAAAGGAAAATGCTTCCGACAAAGGTTCAGGTCATTTTTAAATGAGTGAGATGATGGGTGAATTTCAAAATGGCTCAGAACAGTGTCAAAAAGAGAGGTATGTGCAAAGAGCCTGTTCCATAGACGTATGGAATTGTCCCCAGTGGTGCCATGATCTAGTCAGGCAATCTAAGTTTCCTAAGGAGGAAGGAGGGGTAGCAGCTAGTGGGTGCATGCTTTTGCTTGTAGGTATAAATGGCTCAAGAATCTGTGACTGCATGTGTAAATGATACTAAATCAAAGAAAGAAAGACCAGTGGGATAGCTAAGATATTTGCTGAATAGTCTCTCGATTAACTTGGCACTGCATAGGTCAAAATGGCAATCACAAAACAGGCACACTAGGATTTTATTCTGCCGAGATTTTTTTCACCGGCCTTTGAAGGTTCCTTGCTGACAATATAGAAAACCAAAAAAATCAGAGAGCCTATTACGGAAATAGTGACATCACTGGTCAGCAGACTGTGCATATTTTAAGTATTGTGTAACAGTGCACATATTATAGCCTTTCCTTCGCAGCGCGTTTAATAGCTTGCTTCATCATGTAAATAAGATAGGAGCAGGCCTTATTTCATTGTTTGTACTATCACAAAAGAAATAGAGGACAGCTATGGCAAAGTATCTGTATAGGTAAAGGAACACTGTTTTATGAAGCACTGTATGAAATAAAAATATAGACTGCCCTAATCTTTACAGTGAATGGAGTGCTTGGATCTCTAGTCTTCCTTCATGTCTTTTCTGTTTGTCTGCATGTCTTACAGTGGAGAAAGGTGGGATCTTTTGAAGCACATCAGCTGCTTCCTGATTGTCTAAGTGCTTCTGTTCATCAACTGTCTATATTTTTATTATAAAATGGAGATTTTGTTACTATAGCATTTTCATTAATTTTAAAAATGCTGAATAATTACAAAAGCCACCTAAATTGTTTGATCATCGGGGAACAAAAAGCTAGAAATGAAGAAGCTTTCCTCTTGTGTTACTCAAAAGGTATTGCAGTTAGGTATTGAAAGGTATTGAAATTAGGTGTTGCAATGGTATCCCAGCATAGCATTAGGCTCTATCTGTAGTAGGCAATTATGTCAAGTATGATAGAAAAGAATTCGGCACAGAAGGCCATATACTTATAGAGCAGTCCTATAGCTGCTCATTTAGAAACATTTTTTGATGCATGTTTGTTTACATTATTCTAAATGATTTCATTTGAAATATCCATTGGATATCAATTTCAGAGCTTACAGAATTAGTATATTTGGGGTATTTTCAGAAAGCCAACAGTATGCTGTTTGGGGCCATAGAGGAAAATAATTTATGCTTCCTCGAAGCATGTAGATGCATCTCCTTGTTGTTTCTGAGGTTAGGATTAGGCTTGAGGAAATTAAAGCTTCCAGAGCCCTTTTTCTTGCTGGATTTTGTAGGGCTGACATAGTTAGAAAGATGACTATCATCAGTCAGGGTCAGTGCCTGATTTTTAATGTCCGTATTGTTCTCTAGAGTATAAATAATCGAGGTTAGGTTTGGTGTTAGATGTATGACTCTGGAATTGTGAGAATTAAGAAAACAGTTGTATCATTACTCATTTCTAGGTTGTGCTGTGGCATATGGTTAAGGTTAGGATTGGTGTCAGCGTGTAGGTTTGGGGAACAGATTTCTTTCTCAGTTCTGCAGTACCTTTAGAGTTAGGAGAAAGCAATGTCAGTAGGGCCAAAAGAGTGTCACCTAACATCTGATTAAGACTGGAGTTATGGTTGTGGTTATGCTTATGGCCAAGGAACGTAAAGCTTTGAGAGGTGCAACTTTACTTAATTCTTCAGGCGTGCAGCTAAGAATAAGGCTTCTATTCATATTGATTGCGTATTTTCTCCTTAATGTTGAGATTTGTCCGGTCTACTGTTAGAGTTAGGTTTGGAGTTAAAGTTTGGAAATGTTGTAAAGATGAGTTTTTTTGATTTTATTCTCTGTCTGACTTCAGTCCCTGGCTTGTCCATGGTTCTTACATGTTGGTGCCCTTCTGGCCTTCCTTTTCAAGCATACCGACTGGTTTTTCTGAAGGAGAATCCTGTACACAGCTGACAGGACTGTTCAGTCACTCCCAGGTGGTTGCAGGCTGCACCACCTCTTAACCCCCTCCCTTCAGACAATTCTCTCAGGCTCTCTGAACTGATCTCATACCATTAAACACCTTTATCCCTGCTCATGGGTATGCAACCCACAGCTGTGGCGTCACACCATAAAAAGACCATTTAGTCATCTATGCTCATTATTTTAGGACTTGTCTAAGAAAATTCTGTCTCAGCACTGTGTAGGAAACACATAGGGCTTAGTGAAGATCAAGACCAAGTGCTTTGCAGTCTGTTCATAGCTAGATTGCTGTAGATGAGTTGGCCCTGAATAATGTGAAGAAGAGCTCGGTGCATGCCGATTGGCAAAAAGTCTCCAAGTGTCAGCAGAGATGATATTTCTGAATTATTTCTAGAAATTATAATAATCTCCTGAGTGATTCTGAAAAGTAGTTTAGTTACAGGGCTTTCTCTTGTGTTTGAAAGTCCATCCATTCTCCTTAGTGGCCTTTGTGAAAATTTTGGTTGTTTAAGTCTTTCGTATATAATGTGTACCTTAGAAGCATGAGGCTTAATATTCTAATGATTGCTATCTCTGAAGGCTCTTTGAAGTATGCCCTCCTTGAAACCTTGTGCAACATTTTTGAAATCAGTAGTTACATTAGCTACATGGAAGAAGTTAGCCCAAGTGCTTTCTGTGCTTTCTCTTCAAATACTTTCTCTCCAACAAGTATTTTTAATTTTGTATATTTCATGCTCAAGTACACATTGTTTTATTGCAAAGAAATGTAAGCAATCACACCGTTTTTTTTTTTTTTAGCCTAAGACATGTTTGGTCTCTTCTTCTTTCTGTTTGTTTTAGCTGCAGAATTCCCTGAAAAGTGATTTATGCCTTGATCAGGGACCAGACACAGAGAATATTCCAATCGTGTACATCTGCCATGGAATGACACCACAGGTTAGTTTGTCTGATGATCTCATATATCGCTGCTACTCTTAGTAGACTGAGTAGGAGGAACCATTTTGTACTTGTCATTGTTTTCCTGCTGCAATACCTCCTTGCGCTGTTTAGTAGCTGTTTTATAGAAAGCTAGAACATTATTTCTGCCATAAGTTGAGAATCATTGGTATATTAAGTGCTTTGATAAAGTTTGTTTATTCATTTCAAAAGAATTTAAGAAATAAGAGGATGAGCACTGACCCAGATTTGCTGGTAAAAGCTTTCATTTCTCATCTTTAACTGTGCTTCTCATAAATGAAACAATGCATTTTAAACGATTTTATGTATATATATATTCACACACAGTTTATTTATACGTAATCTGAAGCAACAGTTTTTCTGTTTACTTGATATATGTATGCAGTTTCACAAATCTGAGATATACAGCCGTCTTCTTTGCATGGTACAGTTGTGCCAAAATCCAAACCCTGTTCTTGTCCAATCCCTTCTTTTAAAGCTCCATTTTCTTTCTCTGGTGTTGTCCTGTTACTTCAGCATGCACGAAAGACTCCAGGCCTTTTCATTTCTTTATACAACAGCTACATTTATTTATTTGGCAAACAAGGGGGTGAAGACATAGTGTTTCCTCAAGTGGATTCCAAATGGGCATAGTTGAAAGGGCAAATCTTGACAATAATAGTAGTATCTTACATGGTCCAGAACACACTTGTCAAAGACAGACGTGCAAATTATCTGAAGCTGAAAAGCAGCAAAAGCAAAAATGCCATAAAGAAAACGTATATGCGGGAGTGATTGGAGACACTGAAAAATCCCTCTAATTTCAATGTTTTCTTTTCTCTGATTACATTTTATATTTGCTTTCTCAAAAGGGCCCTGTTCCTCTTCACTTAAATACATTCCAGAATGTGGTTTTACTCGTGGTGTTGTCAGTTACATGATTTGGCTGTACAGCAAAAGAGAATCAAGCTAATACCTCAGAAATAAACACAGAGCAAAAAGGTAATATTGCCCTCTGTAGCTGGATATCTTACTGAGCTGGAAATATGAATTTGATGAAATGTTGGGTATGATTCTTAAATGCCCTGCCAAGTTCCACATTCTGTGACTGTGTTCTGTGCTGGCTTCCTTCACGGAGGGCCTTTAATATTGATCAGTAGTGGCATTGTGCTTGAGTAAATTATGAATGATGAGGACAAAAATGTCTGAAAGTCCCATCCGTCACACTCGCTCACTGCGCGGACTGTGGCTTATCTGTCACATGGTTATGTGGTAGCCACTGTTTGCCTCTAAGGGGTTTGTAAGCTAGTCCTCAGTGTTAGCTGCGGAACCACCTTCTTCCTGTGTATTCACCTGTGAGCCAGAGCCCTCGTTCTTCATCTTCTGGGAGGGAGCCATAATTCTCTTCTGGCATATCATCTGTGATAACAACACACTACAGGCACACTTGTAAATTCAAATTAGAAATTTTAATTATAGTTAAGAGGCAAACAGCAACAAGAGAGAGTCACTTCAATTAGCACAGTTCAGTATTCACCATATCAACAACTACTTTTGAATGTCAGCTGAAGTTCTGTATAAAAGAGATAGTGGGAAATAAGGGAAAAGGGGCAAGGGAAACTTTTGATGACAGGATTCTGCTCCCTTTAGACTTACAGTGTTCATTGCATCTCCTTCCCATTAACATGCATTTAATTATTTTGTAAGCAATGATGTAGTTAAAAAACAAAAAAATGCCCATATGTGAGCAAGATCCAATAATGAAGAAAAACTTTCTTTAAAAGAGAGGTACAGTCTTTCTGTGTGTTAGGGATTACGTTAGAAACAGGGAAAGCACTAATGAAATTGATTCAGGACACTTCTTGAGATTTCCATTGTGTGTATATAAATAATCTCTTGGTTAAGCAGAGCTGCAGCCATTTCCATTTGCTCTAGCATATTGGAAATATTTGAATACTCCTTCTAATCTTAGTGAATTTACTAGTGACCACAGAAGATATCGGTAAGATGCAAATTTTGTTCTCGAAGTAGTAGTGATTAAAAGCTATATAATGGGGACTGTTTGGCCCACCTGGCAGTCCTTAGCAAACAGATTAGTCAAAAAGATTAGTCCCAGGATTCAGGGCTGCTTGTATGACTGAGGGTTTCGATGATGCTGTTAGCTCTGCTACAAAACTTTACTGTTGCAGCTTAGCCTCTCTTCTAAGCTGGGTTTACCAAACTTACTTTTCTTTTTGCTAACCTCTTTCAAATTGTTTTGAATTCTCATTAAGCTTTCTTCTTGGGAAATGGCTTAGATAAGCTGTTGACATCAGGTAATAGTTCCAGAATTGTAAATATGGTTACTGTTTTCTTTTAGCACATTGAACACAGGGAAGGGATAATTTAAGTCAACAGAAAGAGAACCATGTACCTGACATTAAAAATCCATAGTCCATTGTTTGCAGACAATGTCAAGAACATCATGCATAGCTTCATAAGTAAAGGTAAAAAAAAGGGGCAAGAAACTATCCTCAAATACTGCAATGAAATGATTGCAAATCGTTTTCCCTGTACAGCTTCAGTTTCATTTTAAAGAGGCATCAGAATTAGTAATGATTAATGGTTAAGACCAGTAATGGTCTTGTTTCAAAGGTTCCCCAGCCTGTCAATAAACCACTCCATATGTCTACTGTAACAAAGATTAGCAAATTCATAGTTCATTCCTGCAAGTATCTCAGAGCACTTTACAACCTTTAATGTAGCAACCTCAAATAATATCATTGTGTTTATTTTGTAGTACTGTTCTACAAATAGAGATATTGAGGCAAACCTTACATGTGGTTGAACAGTAGGATGGAACGGAAAATCAGAAAACAATCTGTCCGCATTCTTAATCCTCTGATACTACCGATGAGAAACAATTTTCCACAGCAGGTATTTGATTTGGCCTAAAAAGACAGAGGACATCTGAAAAACTAGAATCCAGGATTAAGTATCTATTGTATCCTCCTCCTGTCTTCAGTGGGTGTCTCCCAGGGTAGCCGTGTTTTGTCCTTGTCCCCAGAAGCCTGGACTTTTCAGGAGTCGTGGTACCATCCACTGAGTAAGCAATATGCATGTTCAGCCAGTGGAAAAAAAACAAAAGGGGTGGCTATCCTGCAGTGTGGGCTCTTGAATTTAAAGGAACAATCATTAATATTTTGTTAACTTTAGTGAGAGTGTTTTCATTATGAAATATTGCCAAGATCCTTGTAGATTTTGTTGAAAACTTCCTTGGCTTTGTAAGGCGGTAGCACCTGAGCAACAGAACTTTCCAAGCTGCTCATCCCCCCTGGATGCTGCTGCTGGAATGCACTGCTTCCTTATCCTCACATCCTTCCGTTTCTGTCTTCAGTCACTCTCTGTCCAAAGTTAGCATCGTCTTTATCACTTTATTACTGTACAGCAAAATACTGTATTTTGGCATAAATCCCCAGACTTGTCAGCAGGCACGTCACCATCATACCTGAGTGGCTGCTTCTGTCATTGCTATTACTTCTGTTGCCACCTTGGGTATTGGGCAGCTCTTAGATTTGCAGGAAGGACGGACAAAACAACTGTTCCTGGTTCCTTTGGTGCACTGATGGTCAAAGGTTTGAAAGGGGCTTACTTTAGTGTGTATCTTAGCCTGTCACATCTGCTGCTGTACACTGCTGCTGCTTCTTAGAACAGCTGGACAACTGACTTCTGCAGCTATTAAAACAGCTAACATAGTTGGTAAATGCAGCATAGTAAAATAGTTAATAATAGTTAGAATGGTTTCCTAATGTACTGTTTAGTGGTGGTAGAAGTTACGTTGCTTTCTTTGCATGAGAACAGTTCAGAGGCAAAGCACAGCAGCCCTTAGTCCTTCTTGGCCAAGGGGAGTACACTGGAGACAGCTGGGGGAGCTCCCCCCTGGCCTGAGGAAGTGCCCCAAGGAAGCAGAAAATTGGGAGATGAGGTGGACTGGCAATAAGGGAGAAAGCAAGAGGAGAGAACAGAACAGAAAGGAAGAGGAGACAGAAGAAAAATCAGGGCAAAACAGTTTGTAATATAAAGTTCACGTGAGGTCATAGGTTTTTGGCTTTTTTAAGTGGTTCATGCATAAAAGGGTAAAGATACTGGTTTAGTTCTATTACCATTGAAATCAACTCCTAAAGCCAATTGTCGAAGGAAAACTGCAGTTCACTCATACAGGTTTCAGCCTTAAAACGAGGTCCAGCAGTGCCCCAGTTTTGCCTGGAAAAAGATGTTTGGTTGTAGTTGCAGTAAGCGCACATCCCAGGCCTGAGTTCTCTTTCTAGTGATGGGACCCTCCTGAGACTGAATGCTGGGTGTTTTCTAAGACACTATTTGACCAGGGCTGTAATCTTGAAGGCAGACTGATGACAGTGTGTCACTTGCATTGAGTCTACTCCTGAACGATAATTTGGAAGATTCTTTGCTGGGAATGGAACACTGCGTTATTAGAAGCTTTATAACTAGTGTGTAATAAGCAAGTACCATCAGTCAGTGAAGTGTTACTTTAAATACAGATTTACCTTGAAAACTGCTCGTGACTGAGGGGAAAAAAAATGAGCAGTTCTGTGCATTCCCTTGTTCAGTAGCTTCTGGCTCACACATACCTCAATTTATAAGCAGTTAAACCAGGAAGCTTATCCAGGGATGTGAAGGTCAATATAAACAGCTAGATTCTGAGGAATTTAAGTTGAGACCGGTGTCCTCAGACAGGGTTGGGAGATTACTAGAGAAGTGCAGGCAAGAAACAACATAGCTTCTTATCCTTTCATATTATTGTAAGAGTTTGCAGAACTGACACTCAGAAGCAAATGACTGCATCCCTGTCTGGTGTGAATTATCCTATTTGCACTGAAGGTGATGAAGGGAAGCTGTGCCAACAAGTACAGCTATGCCTGTGTGAGGCTCTCACCTACAAGCTGACTGTTGTAGTCTAAGCACAGTCTGTGAAATACTGCAAACAGAGGTTACAAGAATTATCATGAACATCAAAAAACTTTGTATTAATCATGAATGTTTCTTTTTTAAAAGTTATTCAGGTATATTCATAAAAACTATTTTTTCTTCAGTGTAATTTCTTAGGCATGGTGGTTCTTCATACACAGATATTTGTTAACTTGTAAATGAGAATATTTATATATGAGCTAAGATGGTTACCACTAAATACATTTATATTTCAGTAGAAAAGTATAATACACAGGACTCATCACTTGCCAGAACCACCATATAGTTTGTTAGTCCAATTTGTAAACAGCCCCAGAAGAGGGAACAGTTCATAGATGATGATCATCAAGTAATTATGCAGAGTTTGTGGACTCGAAAGAGAAAATCTCTTGGCAAATAATTTGCCAGCAAAAAGAAAAGTAAATAATAATTTATTTTCATTGAATGATATAGACAATGCTAAAACAACACTAATGTGATCTTAGGCAATTGGGATATTATGAACACAGAAATCTCGAAATGGAGTTTTAACAGAGCTTTACTTTTAATAAGGCTGTTCCAGTATTAAACATTTTCTTCAAATTCGCATTCCTAATGAAGTTCACACTGTATTGGACAATTGTCTATGCTAGAAAAGTTGGTAATGTAACAATGCACTTTGTCAGAATGAGTGTTAAGAGAATTTGGAAGTAGAAACAATAATGCTCTTAGGAGTGGCTTTCTGTGTATGTGCAGTAATGGGACCAAGAAGCATAATACACCACATTACAAGGAGGAATTAACAGATAAATTATGGTTACCTCTTTTATGACAGTTCAGAGTTTGCATGATACCTTTCAGTTTGTTTAAAAAAAAAAAAAGAACACTGCAACTCCTTTCTTTTACTAAAAATCAGCTGAGCACTGCAACTCCTCTTCCCTGTCAGTCTTGATTCTGCTGCCTACAGAGCACTACAATACTGCTAGAACATGAAATGTTTTAAATAAGGGAATGTCTGAAGTTTAAGAACAGCATATAGCTATGACGACTCAATCCCTAGCTGGCTTATGGATGAATAGATACTCTTTTTCTCATACAGCTGAAAATTAATTTTACAGTGAAATAATAATTATTCTAGTCCCAAAACACAGCATTCTTAAGAAACAATTTTGAAATATTTCAGAAAACAAGAGGTCTTTTGTTACTTAGGACTGTGTTGCTGAATGTGTGCGTAAGTGTAAACACGTACGCATTGCAAACCAAGGCTGTGTGTAAGAAAACTGTCAAACAGAAGACCCTACAGCTGCTGCCACTGCCACTAGCACATGTCAGTGGTTGTCAGGCAATAATGAAGAACAGAACCAAACCTGCTGGTCTGGTTTAATAACTGACCCTTCAAACTTGAAACATCACTGTGCTGAAGATGCGATGTCTACAATAAATGTTTTAAGGGAATCTTTTTAAAAAAATAAAATGAAGCACAGCAGCTGTATTAACAACTGTCAATCACATGCAGACTGAGAGTTGATATTCCTGTTTGTCTTCCAGGTAAATGTTATCTATATTCAGCATCTGCCTTTGAGACAGTGTGATCTCACATCTTCTCTGTGTAGTACCCTTTCTTTTTAAGGACCTGCTAACACATTGGCTTGAGGCTAGCAAATACCTCATTCATGATCATTACTATATGTGTGCAGACTATATAGACATGCATGCGGACCGTTTTACAGAAATTGAATTGTACAAAACAACCAATTCTTGGTCCAAATACTTCACAGTGAAAAGTTACATTGTGCAGTAAAGAAAGTAGGTCCGTAGGTCTTGCCTCTCTTTGTACAGGCAAAGTGAGTAATTCATTATTTGTACAAAGCAAAGTAGCTGCTTCAAGAGAGTGGGAGCTTAGCAGGGCAGCCCGATCCTCACAGAACAGACGTTAGTACCTGGCCTCAGCCTGCGACTCAGACTGTGCTGGGGGCCGCTCCAAGCCCAACATGGCTGGTAGCGCGGCTGCCTGCAGACACTGCAGATCGAGTGGTCCTGCACACGGTGGGGGTCTGCGCATCTCTTAGCACTCCGCCAAAGACTGGGTCTGATAGAGTGCAAAGTCAGGCTGGTTCCTTTTACTTTTTCACTAAGCGCTGTGGAATAACCTAAGTCCTACTCCTGCTATTAACTTTATGCACAATGTGCTTTCTGTAAGCAAAGGTATGTCCACAAGTAAATGTTTCTGAAACTAGAATTGCTATCTTTTTAATCCAGGTTTGTTAGCTCAGTTCAGCAAAGGCGCAAGTAATGGAAGACAAAGTTACTCATGATGTCAGTGAAACTGCCTAGCAAGGATGATACATGCATTAATGAATTATAATTTTTATTTTATTTTAAATACATTCTTTAAAGTGCCTGCTTGCTATAGCAATTAATATCTTATAAAAAGATACTACTGCTGAATGTTTTATTGAGGCTATTTATATCACTGTTAATTTCTTTCAGGGCATAAATCCTGATTTTGATCATAGGAAAGTTAATATAAACGCTATGACCTTGTTTGCAACGGAGGCAAAATCTGGTGTTAGTTTTGTGAAATTCCTTTCAAGATAGTTTCATAATTTCTCTTATGTACACCAGAGAAGTTAAATATAGCAGAGAAAATGCACTTTTTCAAAGCTGCACCCTTTTCAGAATATGTGATAGGGGCATCAGAGAACTACACAGACATTTTATAGGTTTCCAAAACCAACCAGTCTTTACTTGGCCTAGCACAAGTAGTACACTACTCTAGGCAAAACAGTTTCACCATGTATATGTTTAAATATAACACTTTGTCTGAGAACATGGGGATGAGGACTGTAACATATAATTTCATGTTGTATATTACTTTTGAATTTTTTTTAAGCTTGATTCAGACAAAATTCTTATTATTTACTTCAGTACAAATTTTCTAGGGGATAGGCTGTCTGGTAATGTGGTTTCTAGTTCTGGAGCAGTTTTCATGTATCACCATTTGCCATGAGTGAATTATCTCTTTACTTGCCATGACTAGATTTAAGAGGCTTCCCCTAGATATAGATAATATGACCAGTTAACCAGACTTCCATATCACTTACCGCACTTAAGACCCAGTACCTATTACCAGCTAGGTGAGATTCTCTTAAACTGCAGAGTTTTCTCCATTTCCAGGTGAAGGGTCAGTGTTACTGTTTTAGCTTCTTAACTGTATGTATGGATCTGATAACTATGTCCATTGCCCGAGCATATAGAGTGGTTAAGTGAGTAGTTGACTGTGTTTTTCAACTGACTATAGGTCTCTATCGTAGTAGGACCAAAGGCTAACCCATCTCTACATATTACAAATGTATCAAAAGTACAGACTGGCATTCTCCAGTCACATGGTAAAAGACACTTTAATTCAAAAGAATGAGCACAAGAAATCCTTCTCCAGGTTTCAGACCTGGGAAGAGAATAGGTCATTTTGTCTGTTCCACTTCACTGATTAAAAAAAAAAAAAAAAAAAACAGCTGTAGAACTGCATTATTCTGGGTCAGAAGAAATATCTTCTGCATCCCTCATTTTGAAAATAACTGAATAGACACTAGTGCTTATTTAATTTAGTGTTTGAAACTATGTAGTGTATAATTTTGTGCATGCCTGTGACAGTTGAGAGAACTTATCACTTTGAACTGAAACTCCAACCACAGGGAAATGACATAGCTGAAAAGCACTTATTTTTTTCTTAGAATAACACTGATTTTCACATTTGGGGAAGTATAGCATTTATGTACTCTTGGAGAAATGGTTTTCTGTTGAAGAAATTATTTTCCCGGTTTAGACAGGATGGACTGGAACTATAGGATGTACAAAGTTTATTAGATGCTTTTGAAATCTATATCCTTTCCTATTGCACAGAATCACTGCTGAAGGTGACTGTGAATAACAAAAAAGGAAAATAGTAGCATAGGTTATAAGCTGAAATTAGTTATCTGGGTAAAGTAGTAATCTTGATATTTAGGTTCCAGGAACTGAGGTAAAATTAAAAAGCAAGAATTCAAAGAGTAGTTCAGTTCTTTTGAGTGGTATCAATATTTTAGGACCAGAGGGAAGAACATTAAGAACTTGAATAGCTTGGAAACTTAGAGTGAAGAAGCCTCTAAGATAACAAAGCTCTTTTATGAATATTAGCGATAATCAGAGGAATCAATAAGCATTTTATTGACTGAGAAATGACTGCCTGTTTTACACAGGTGGATGCAACAGAAGAGTCAAAGGTAACTCGGTCTGTGTCATAGATGATGTGTGTTTGAAAAAGCAAATAAAAAACAAAACCAAAAAAATCTAACAGGAATAAAAGCAGTTGTCCAGTAATGTCCTATCGGTTGGATCATTCTTTCCTCTAAATGAAAGGGAAATGCACATCTCGGAGAAAGGATAAGGGTTCTATTAAGAGAGCTGTACTACTTAATGTTTTACAGCAGAAGTACTGGTGCAAATTTACAGGTATTACAAGATGAGTTGGAAAAATACAGAAGCGTATGTTGACTTTTAATGAAAGACTGCAAATGCTGATCAGACATAACCCTAGGAGAGTACTCAGCAAATGGTATCGTATGATTTAAAGCTATTCAGTTAGAAAGCTTTTGCCTCATAAAGCAAAATTTTCATACAGGTAACAGAAACTTTAACTGGCAAAAATTCTAATGTAATTTACCTGGACTTAGCTTTCATCACATTACTGCAGAAAAGAATAATGCACCATGTCAGCACAAAAGAGTAGTAAGCAAATTTCTGGAGTGCCAAGAAGTGCCCAGGGGACAACAAAGAATGCCAGCGCATGGAAGCAATAGGTTGAATAAATTAATAGCTCTGTTGTTCTCCTAACAACCTAAGAGGTAGTGCATAGCTCACAAATCTGTTTTTTCTTTTTTTTTTCCCCCAGTAGCATTGGTTAGTTGATGTTACTGTGCATTACAGAATGTGTTTTCTTACTCATTGATGAAGTATTTCCGTTTGCTGTTCTGTGTATCGTGTTATCATTATCTTGCATGTTTTCTGCACCCTTTTAATTTCTGTACTTACCTCCCAGCCTGTGGGCTGTCCACTTTATCTTGAATTCTGTTGCATTTCTGTATGACTTAACTCCTGCTTCAGCAGCATTAGCACCTTTCTTTGTTATCTTATCCACTATTGATATGTCTGTTAGTGGTATAGAAGAGAGACATACATTTGCTGTCTCTATGGTTTGACTGGGAACAGTTTACTCAGCATTTTGTTAAATAGGTGAAGCTGATGCAGGAAAAGAGGTTAAGCAGAATAGCAGAGAAGTTGGTTTTCAGACTTTCTATATAGCGTAAAATTAAAATTAATTTCTTCTTTTCATATTTTTTAGTTTTAAAGACTCAAATCATGGTTACCGTACTTGTGGTGGCCATGCACTCTGAGAACTTTCCTCCTCTATTTATATCTTTAAGGTAGTTTGCCCAGAGTAACTACAGTAGAAAAGCTGCACAGAAAATGTAATAAAAGCAAACAAGCTGTTGTGAGCATGTGCAATGCCTAAGAATTTAAAATTATCAGAGCATTTCAAGGTTCTCATGTAGTCTTTCAATTTAGAAGAGATTAGAGTTGTTGGCCCGAATGTTCTCATCTGGGAAATAAAAATCCACGTACGTTTTCACGTGATTTTTTCCTTGTGTTATATTATGTGGTTTATTGTACAGATAGTTTCAGACAAAAGGATTTCCAAAAGTTAAAACTTCAAAACGTTTGAAAACTTAAGGTAAAACACTGGTGAGCTCCTAGATGATAAACCTGGCACTGGGTTTTGGATTCCAGTTCTGTGCTTTTCACGTTGAACACTAAGCTGATTAAAGGTAACATTTCCTTTCACACTTGGTTGGGTTGAAGTCTGTGCGTTTACAATAGTCTAGTGCATAAACCCAGAGAGCTGGTATCAAAAGGCTTGGAGCCAACACCCCCGAAACACACTGGCTGTTGTGTTTTTGAAACTGCTGCTGACTTGCAACAGCTGGCTGATACCCTGACCTGGGAGCCTAAAGCTGGCAGAGATCTCACTAAAGCACTTGGCAAACACACACTTGTATGGAGCAGCAAGCAGTATTCCTCACTGTGGGTACTAGAGCTGCTGAAGGTAACGACGGACGGCCACAGAGGGACCGGGTATCTTCAGAAATGGATTACGCCTCGTAGCTCAGCATCAGTGAAGTGGTATTCGTGGTCTTAAGGCCGTCAGCTGTGTTGCTAACCAGGCTGTAAACGCAACACCCCGTGATCTCCTAGAGGTGCGCAGGCCTTGGGAGGCAGCAGGGTGGGACTTGCACCCAGCGCTGCCTTGCAGGACGCCCCGTTGGGAGCTCGTTAGCAGGGCGCGAGTGCACTCACTTTTTCCCACAGTGGCACTGGCCTTCCTCCACCTGGACGTGCACTTTTGATGTCCAAACAAAATTACTCCTCTTGGGCCCTGGTAGCACTAGAATATTGCTGTCAACAGCACAGAAGCTGGCAAACTGCTGGAAGCCGTAGCTCCTGTCTGCGCACATACGTTAGCTGTCTCTGGCCTTGGGCGTGATGCAACTGCTGAGGAAGTACAATTTTATCTTCAGGTAGAGAGCAAGCTACTGTAGATAAAGTTGACTAGTAAAAAGTGTGTTCCATCTTATTTGGTGATATCATAATCATTTCAGTGGTACTTCACAGGTGTCTTTTTTCTTTTAATAAAAGAAACTGCACTAAGTCACTATCCCGAGGCTGCATACCTACAGTACACTGATATTCTGGGTACTACTTCAGTGCTGAGTTGAATTATTTTTTAAAAATGAAATGAGCAGAGTAATTAATTTCCCATTTTCTATTAACATTCTTTTCTGCAGGGTGGAACAGGTCTAAAAATTTACATAATTCAGTTGATTTTCATCTCAAAAATATTTCGCAGAATAAAACATGAAGTACAAGACTTTCCTTTTCTAAGTTGAAAATGTTTTTAATTAAATGCATTTCAAGAAGTAAAACGGCCGTGTTGAGTACCTGCAGTGTCTTGTAACCTAATACTATCTGAGCCTTTCACATTTGGTAAGTGCATTAATTTGAAATAGATCAGAGTTGTAGGTCTGCATATTATGTAGCAATTACTAGATTTACCCATATTTTAAAGGTGTCTCTTCTCATTGCAAATTGGCATTTCAGTCTGCAGTTTTTGAAACCAATTGTTGCTTACGATATAAATTCAGCGTAAAACCAACATAGTTAGTGGAACGCATGGGTAGCACTTGGTGATTAATGTTGCGGTAACTGTAGGTTGTTGTCAACTTAAATGTTCTCTTGATTGATGTTACATTATTTCATTCGTTCCTACATCAGAATTAAAGCTCCAAAGGTCAGATTTTTGTTTCTCAATTCTTCAAAGTATCTGATTAACTGATGGAGAAGGTAGTTAATACAGTAGATGGAAGACCCACTCTAATAATCTCTTTGGTTTTATTCATAGTTTTATTATGTCATTCTATTAATTGAAGTTATTTACTGGCTCATTTCAAATTCATGGACCAAACTCACTCCCCATGTAAACATATATAACTCTCCATGTAAATTACATGAGCCATACTAGTTTCACAGCATTCATTTGAATTCTGATCAGCTATTCAGTTTCAACTAGTTTCGGTCTAGTGTTGTTCACCTTGTAGAGTAGTTTCTATTTACACAAATATTTATGGAAAGTTTGTTTCCATAGTGTTTTCCTGTGAACAAGAGATTTTTTTTTCTTAATCAGCAACCATGATTTGTCTAATCAGGGAGCAGAAAGAATATAAGAATTTATTTCTGCATAGAAATTCTTCATTGAGTATTTATTACTAGTTCTGAAAAAAATCAGCATTGATTTGTACACCAAGCAAAGAGCTGTGTTTGTCAGATAATTTATTTAAAGTCAACAATCAAAGTAGCACTTAGCAAGTGTTAACTTCAGTCTCAACCTGGTTGTATATACCAAGTAGAAGTACTTTCCCAGAAAGAAAGTATGGGGTACTAGACACTTCCTTAATTAGGCATTGTTCCAGTAAGTAATGGCTAGATATTAAAGCCAGTTGGATACAAATGATGAATAAGGTGCATGTTCATAACAAGCTAGATGATTAGCCATTGGCTTACACTATCATAAGAAGCAGTGAAAATTGCTGAAGTCATCAAAGTTGATACCATTCTGGAAGCTGTAATTTAATGAAATACAAGTTACTGGACTTAGAGGTAAGCAGGCGGAAGTATATGCCCTGTGGCAAATGGAAAATCAGATTACTAAACCTAATGGTCCTGTTTGACTCTTAAATCTACTAACATGTCAACTAAGTGGCAATCACAGTGAGTACTACTTTGATTTTTGCTTGAATTTAGAATATAAAGAAAAAACATTAATTGTTATAGTAACCAGAACGATGGTATGCATTTTCTTTACCTTACAGCTTTAAAAATTTTTAAATGACTTGCCTTCCATTTTGTTTGTGTGTGTGTGTGTGTGTGTGTGTGTGTCTGTGTGTGTGTGTGTGAGATTAAACAGATTATACAGGATAGCTGTCATGTCAAACCTGTCTGCTCAGTTGCCTGTCCATAAAGGCTTATAGTAATCAAGTGAAAAAGCTGATGAATGCATTTAAGTCATTCAGATGTTACTACAATATTAACCTTGAATTTATTTAGGAGGGAACTGTGCTGATTGTGAATACTGAAGGTTTGTTGCTCTTACTGTGCTAAAGTTTCCCATTGTTGAAATAGAAATTATCAAATACCATTGCATTGGTTTGATTTACACATCTCATTGAATTTACACTCTGTCCTATCAGTGACTGTGAATTTGATGATTTTAGGAATTTTTGAAGCAGTCAGGTTGCTTTTTTCTCAGCTTACTTTTTTTTCAATTCAGTATAGTTCACAGGAGTGAGGGTAAGTGTTTGTATAAGGACGGACTGTGAGAAATGGGACCTTACTGAGTACTCAAGGCATATTTAAATAAGAATTGTCAAGTGAGGCAAATGTTACTCTGCCAGATGTGTGATGTACCCGGTTAGTACTCTGAAGTAGCTACTTACCTACTCCAATGGGAGCCAGGCCGAATACTTAACTGTTTGCTGCAGAATGCCGATTTCTGACTTCCAAATAGATTTTTAATATTCTGTATGACCTCTTTCCAAATAAAGCTAAATTTGCCCACTGCAGATGCCATTCAGAACCACATATAAATCATGTGAAGGGATATGCTAATCTGAGAAATACTACCTAAGACGATAATACTGTAAGAGGCAAAAACATCCTGTAAGAACAGCAGCAGACTGGATCTTTGTTTCTCTTTGACTTCCTTGGCACTCTTCAAACTTCTGTTCTAAAAATATATGCACTTCTTTTTAATCAAGCAAACATTATTTCTTATGATCCTTCCCTTCCCCTCCCTTCAACGTTGTTGCTCTCCAACTGTTTGCAGTCTTGCAGTTGCAGACAGGAGACTATTTCTCAAGATACTTTCATTTCCCTGTTCTGGCAGTGCAAAGCAGATGTAAAGCCAGCAGGTGAAGATTCCCCGCTATGGGGAAACACAAAGTGGCACTGAAATAATTCTGCCTTCCTGTACTTGCTAACACCAAGGATTTGACTTGGATTCACGTCCCTTTGATGTGAAAACAGATAGGTCTGCATAGATTCAGACCGTTTCTCTGCACTGTCTTCAAAACATTTTTCTTTCCCTCAGTGACTACAAGCATGAAATTGTAATAAAATCTCTACATCCAGGTTATTAACGGGTCAGACTGTGTTCAATGCCGTATCAGGATCAGATACATTAGTCTGATTCAGTGTGTCTCATGTACAGCTGAGGATGCAGCCTGTCACCTGATGGTTTCCTCATTTGGTTTCCCAAGTTGTACCTTGAATGTTGCAGCAATTACATCTTCTGACACCTGCTTTTAGGGCTGATGCAGTTTAGTTCACAAAGTAAGGGCTTTGTTGGCTTGATGCAGACCCTGAGATTTGATCTGGAATTCCCTAGAAGTTCAGTAGTGTGTTTTTTAACTCTCCAAGTTTCCTTTCTACTATGAGTCTGACAAGCCTAAGTCACAGTGAGTGGTACCCGAGTTTCTGACAGATTGCCCCCTTGTGATTCTGCTTATGAGAATGACAACAGTGCCGTCCAAAAGGAGCACACAGAAAGAAAGTAACTTTTTAATTCAAAATGGAAAGGAAAATGTAGCTGTCCTCCAGATGCATACCAAGGGTGGATCTGAACAAGCAGCCTGGTGACTGAAAAATCTAACATTTTACTCCAGTCTGGCAGTGTTTGGAGAGAAAGCTAAGTATAAATCATGTGGTCTGAAGTTAAATTCAGCTCTGCAAATGCTCTTTTGCCTTTTTGCTATGCTTAATTCATGAGCTACTTATGTAATGAGACAGTCTAACATAATATGTACAATAGAGAACCCCACCTGATGAAATTGTTTTTCCCATGTAGTAACCTCACTGTAAGTGGGAGGTTCTGTATAGCAGAAATCTCCCTTTTGCTGAGAAATCCAGGAGCCTTGAAACGCAACGAGTCCAGCACGCTTCTGCCACGGAAGGGCAAGGTTTCCAAAACCCGTAACAGGAGCCTCTGCAGACCCCAAGATCTGCAGTCTGCTACACTGGGGTGCCCAAGAAACTAAGGACATGGCTGCTCGTTCAATGAATTACGCTGGCTGTCTGGTCTCAAACCTTTCCTTGTGGAAAGGAGAGGATGTGAATAGAGAATTGTCTCCTTGGTAAGTGTCTACACAGGCTCCCTGGGCCTTGCGGCTGGTCGTCTAGGACGGAGGCAGGATTACCCCCCACTTCCTGACGGTTCAGAGTGGGTCAGCGGGTCAGGCCCACGGCAGCACGTCTCCCCTTGGCAGTGTCTAAGCACAGCATGCTCTTCTGGCCCGGGCACAGGCCACCACCCCTGGGGGTGGACAGAGCGGGGGAAGCAGGGAGGGAGCAAATAATTCCCAAATGGCTATTTCTCCCAGGAATGCCCCTGCCACCCATATGCTCCTAGGGAAAGTCTGGTCCTGGAGTGCCCATGCAGTGACATATATTTTAGCTTTAGGGAGAATCAGCTTTACAAAAGCATGAAAATCACTAAATAGAAGATAACTGTAATCATCTTTCTTATGATGTTATTCATATGCAAATTAGGAAGCTGCCAAAAGTAGCAATTGTTGCTGTTTAGAACAATGAAAATGATGTACTTGTGAGAGTGGTGAAAGAACTGTATTACTTATCCTGCAAATATTCAGTGACTTTTGATTATGACTGACTGATATGCCTAGTTTTCGTATTCATTCTAAACAGCAAGATGGAAGTTTGTTTGTTTTTTTTATGTCTGCATCCTGCAGATACCTTTATAGGATAATCTACTTCAGATAATAAAATGAATGCCCCAAAGACAGGGAGAAAATGTAGGGGAAAGTCTGTGACATAATCTGCCTTTCATCATGAAGGCTTATCCTCAGAGCCTAATGAAACCTTAGCAGCCTGAAGCTTAGCATAGCTATTTTAGCTGTTCACTAGCAGTTTGTCTGTTGTACTTGAAGGTCACTTAAAGAATCAGCTTCTGAAGTTTTTGGGTTTACTTTGCTGCCTTATCCACCTGATAAGCTATTACTCAAAACTTCAGTCTCTTCTACTTGGCCTGTGGAGACCTGTAAGGCCTAAGTTTATATGTGAGCCTTCAGAGTATGATTGAAAGCCCCAGAAATCAAACCATAATATCATCGTATTTACTATTTCATTTTTTGCCAAGTTTTACAGCATGACTTGTGCAATGGGCACAATATGAAGTTGGCAGCATTCTTAGTTGTAGGAGGAATGAAGCTCACTAGGCAAAGCAGAGGAAGGCTTTCCACAGAGCTAGGACAGCTGAACTGGCATTAATGACCTGTTTGATATGAAAGTGATTTTCTGCTTCTTAAACAGCCTTATTTGTTTGTTTCCAGTCTAGAAAATCTTTTTAATGTCTGTTAAACATTTGTGGTAAGAAATCTTTATGTATGGCTATATCTGGTATCTGTCTCCTCCATTTCCATCCTTTCTTTAAAAAATGGTATTAGCCCTAAAAGTACATAAAATGATGAATGTCTATCAGGTGATGCCTTTCTCTGCCATTTTCTTGGGGAAAGAGGAGTAGAAGAAAGGAGGAATGTTCAGGGCGTGAACACATTTGGTATTCCAGCCTGAGACACATTTTGTTTTGCTTTGCTGAGCTTTGTGATCCTGGCAATTTATTCATGAACAGAGACAGAATCAATGCTACAGTTTTTGCATGAGGTGTTAGTATGCAGGCTCTTCATTTAAATTCCAGGTGCTGACTTCTCTCTCTCTGAGTGTCATTTACTGTCACCCTACAAACAGTGGAGTCACTACTTCGATAGGCAGGATAAGTACCACTTGTTCAAATATCAAATGTATCTGTTAGCTACGTATAATTCTCCACTTGCCTTGGATGGTTTAAAAACATTGCAGCAAAGAACTTACTTTTTTTTTTTTTAGGATACAGCTGGGTGTGATAAAAGTTTATGAGCCTCTGTCAGTCTCTACATGGTATTAGAGACTGATAGTAAAGATTAACAAATCAGTTGAAATGATAGCGTTCCTTGAAATACATCCTCTACAGCTAAGGAATAATGTTTTTAATTTTTGTAGGCTAGTGTATTTGAGGATTTACTTTCATTTTGATGCTATCCATTTAAAACATCAGAAATCTCTTTCTTCAGCTTCATGGGCTTTACCTGTTTTAGGAGAGTAAATATTACAGCATGTGCCAGGGTGAGTAACTCTCCTTTGTTCTCCAAGGGACTGAAATCTGCAAAGTCCAATTTGCTGCTCTCATCCCTATCCACTGAATAGGCATGGCAAAGGCCCTCATCTATTGAAGCAACTAAGGACAAACTTAATGTGAAATATAAACGAAACCTTGACCTTTTATTTAAAAAAAAAACAAAAATAAAAAAAGAAGGAAAAACTCAACTGTCAGTGACAGAATCGACCAACAAAAATGGTACAGGTGCTCTCTGCTCTTCCGTTATCATGCATATTAACATCCAAACTAACTTCTCCATTAATATGCTATTGTAAAGTTGGTTTTTAAGTCACACAAGTCATTTAAAAAAAAGGAAATCACAGCACAGTCATCAGATGGCTGAAATCTTATCCTTATGTGTGGGAAAAGGCCACTCTTTCTTTAAAATATTAGAAGTAAGGCTGCCAAAATTGGTTCTGATTTCATTTGCTATGGTGCATTTATCAAACATAATGGTATTGAACATGGAAGCAGGCAATATATAGTCTTTGCCTACAAAGTTCTGTAGTTGTCGGCTATATATGACAAGAATAGATTATTTCTGCATTAAAACCTGGGCAGAACCTTGCTAACTCAAACGGAGCCAGGGTTCTACTCTGAAAAATAACTAGTTCTAACCTGGTAAAAGACTATAGACTATATCCAGTGATCAGGGCAAGTGATAGCGCTTGGTAAGAGAACTGCTTACCACTGAAATTGCAGCACTAAATGTTCTGTATACAGAAATGCCCAATATGCCTGAAAGTAATAAACCTTCAAGACAGAGTTTCCCAGATGGCAGAGTGTCACAATCTCAGCAGTACTACAATTCCTGAAGCCACCATGCAAGAGACTAAACTTGAAGAAAAACAAAACTATTTTCAGACACTGTGCATCTGTGATAAGTTTCTCTCTAGCACTTTTGTGTTCAAGCAAAGGAAAGGTCTTTCCCTAGTTTTGGTGTTAATTTTGAAGTCTTCTGCTGCACTAATGAAGTTTTGCTAACCAGCCAAGGTATGAGAACAACGATAGTGCTTCAAATATCTCATGCTGCTCATCCCATGGGTTGCCATACTGCTTTTTTAACTAACTCAGAAGTTTAATATTAAACACCCTTAGTAAGATCCTCTTACAGTGTAACTGTTTAATGCCAAGCATAGAGAGAGCATTAATAGGAGGTTAAAACTACTGCTGAAGGAAATGCTGCCAAAAGAGCTAGGAGAAACCGTCAGGGTGGCAGCTTCCCTTTTGTCAGTTTAGCCACAAAGTCATGATAGACTGCTGAATGTCCTAGGCTGTGACTTCAACTTTAATTT
The DNA here is from genome assembly GCF_036370855.1 of Dromaius novaehollandiae. Classification (NCBI taxonomy): domain Eukaryota; kingdom Metazoa; phylum Chordata; class Aves; order Casuariiformes; family Dromaiidae; genus Dromaius; species Dromaius novaehollandiae. Next base: position 60,616,926 of record NC_088102.1, read on the forward strand.
GCGCATTAATTTCAGTGCATGTCAACCCTTTGCAACTTAGTCTCTAACTGGCTTCTTTATAGAGGTGCCCTTGGCTTCAGCTACTGGGCTAATCTAAACTAAATGAAATGACAGGTGCCTCCCTTCCAGTAAAACCTGGGGTGATTTTAAAAATCTCTGTGTGAAGCCTTTCACTGTCATACATTCTCCGAGTCTTACAGGTTCTGTAGGTTCCAGCTTCACTTCAGCCTTCCGTTTCTGTTCCAGCTGCAGACCTTGAAGAGTAAAATTGGCATGTTTTCGTTTAGGTCAGTGCATTCCTGCTTATTATATATCATCTACAGATTTTTGCACATGCAAAGGAGAGGGGGAAAGACTCATTTGGATCTTGAATATTCATCTGATTTCAATGAAGTTACTTCAGACTTATCTTAGGGTTGCTGTGAATAAATCAAGCCCCCTTCTTCTTGCTATGGGATTTATTCCTTTGCATGTTAGAAGCAGATTTTAAACTGACTAGATTTGCAGAACTTTTACAAGCTTTACATTATGAGCAGTTGTATTTGCATTTCTGTTTGTGCTGCTCCCAAATATGCTTGCAAGAGGGTCACTTCATAAACTTAAATTTGACTGATGAACCCTTGGGTATTTTCTTTTTTCTGCGTGTGTGTGTGTGTATGTGTATAGAAATAAACACGTCCCTGCTGGTAGCCTAAAACAAGTAATAAAAAAAAAAATCATACTTTCATCAATCAATTTATATTGAAATGTGCTCCTTTTCTTTCTTTTCTGTAGATAATGCCTCACTTTCATGTAGACCCTTTAGTCAGTATATTGCAAAACTTTCTAAAAGAAGGTCAGTTACTATCCTATTTTATTGTCTTCAGCAGCAAGATAAGTAATTTTTAGATGTTTTATCTTGTATTTTTGCATATAGTGGGGTCAGCCTGACACCCCTGGAAACCTTAAATCAAATGCATACAATATCTTAAGACGAATGGGTGAGACCTGGCTCATCTGAAATTAAGAACAGATTTGTGACTGCTTTCAGTAGACCCACAAGAGCCAATGAGCACAGGTGTTAATTAAGTAATATCTTTAAGGAGTCCATCAACTGGAAAGCATTCTCTAAGTTGTACATGTAATTATTGACACTAATTATCACTGTCAATAGCACTCTAGTTTACTTGGTCCCCTTCACAAAATGCTAAATGTTCACAGCACTTCTGGAAGTCAAGAGTATTTAAAGGACCTCCATATCCCCAGTCATCACTCAGTACCATGCAGGATTAAACAAGACAGACAGGACTGGCTAAAAAAAATCAAGATCAGGACTCGCTAAAAAAACACAAGATGTCTGTTAGATGTCTCTTGATGAAGCAATCGTGGCAATTCCTTGTAATCTGCCTGACTTTACTTACCAGTTGCAGACACTAATTTCTTTCAAATTCAGGTTAAAAAACATAATAATACTTGAAATAAAATAATTTACTTTAACAAACCTTCAAAAAAAACCCTTTCTGGCAGGATTTGATGTCTTTGGAAGAGGTATAAGTTGAATATGGCATATGAGTAACAAAAATGCATGATTACATGTATAAGATTCTGCCCATAATAATTTGAAGCATTTGGGTATAGTTGTGAGGATTTAAAAATCCCTTTCTAATTCTGCTGATGCTGAGCTACCAAACGCTTATAAACAGATGGCAACAAACGCTAGCCTGCATTTTAGTTTGGCCAGGAGTCAACTGTGGTATAGAGGATGGATCCCCCATACGGGATGGTGGTTGAATTTATGTTTGCAGATGAATATGTGTTCATGGAGAAGAAAACAGGATAAGGAATGGGATTCTGTAGGAACCCAGAAAGAAAACTGCAAAAGGTAAAGGAGATCCTAAGCAGATGCACTGAGGGATTGATGGGAGATGGGAAAGGAAAATTCAGATAGGACAAAATGCACGGAGCCACAGCACACCGTAATTTTTGAAAAAAGGACAATTGATATGTTGGTGTGGTTCTGAACTTTTTGTGGTTACCATTTTATTGTTGTTGCTGGGTCGTTGTTTCCTTCCTGACAGAAACAGAACTTCAATTTATCTAGGTCTCATAAATTCTGCTGCTACCAGATTTAGGAAAGTTAGAGAAGTAAGTATTGAAAGCACATACAAAAACAATGATTGACAGTTCTATTCAATTTTAAAAGTGGAACTTAATGAGAAGATTTTTGTTTGCTTGTTTTAAATAAAACCAAAGTAGAATACAAAGTAGCCAACAGCAGAATTACATATTGCACTGCAATATAGGTTTGTGAGTCTGTATTAGGAAAAAAATGTCTAGCACTGAGTTCCTGCCTTTTTTTCCATTAAAATAATGTTAACATTTTTGTGGCTTTAGGTCTGTATTTATAGCATCACAGTATGCTGTTTAAAATTTCTGAGCACCACGTCTTTATTATAATCAAATACTGATTGTTGCTTAGAGTTTTGAAGTTAATTAGTGCCTAAGCATAAAGAAGAGCAAGTAGGTCAGATAATCAGTATTCTGGTGGCTTAATTCAGTAGATACAAATCTAAAGAGGGAAGTGAAGTAATGAGTAGTTTTCTTCTTGCATGCTATATAATTTAAGCCTGAATTATGGTGTCGCCACCCTTCGTATACTAGCTGTTTACTACTAGGTATTTGTGAGCTCATCAGTAGGAGGACAAGTTTCACAGTTCCTCAACATCGGTAAAACATGGCTGAATTTACTTCAAAGTTGTATTATCAGTTTGCACCAGCTGAAAATCTACCTCAGAAAAATTAAATGCATCTTCTAAAGGTCAATCTGTGGTTTGGGGCAGTATGTCTACAACTTTTTGTAATTTTCGACCATGTTGTTATGCTTTTTCTTCTTGAGCAGTAAGGCTTTTAGGGCAGCACAAGATGCAACTATGCTGTTGACTGGGGCTACCGGGCAGCACAGCCTCTCTCTTCTGTCATGTCATGTAAAGTATATGTGGGTTTGCACATCTTTAAGAATAATCCTGTGGATATCTGTGACCCAGGACAGCTTTTATATATGTGTGTATATGTATGTCAGGGTATGTATATACAACTGTGTGCTTAAAATGTCAAGGTCATTCTGTATTTAAGATAGTAAGTAGAATTAAGTACACGAAATAAGGATGTTCTTTGTATGCCTTCAGTAACAAGGGAGTAGCAAAGCTATCTGACAAGATGTTTCAATGCATAATTTTGCACAACAGCTTCATGTTGATAGTATCATGCCAGCTGTGTCTAAATAGTGTGATTCTGCTCTGCATGAATTTATTATCTTACACAAATAGCACTTTCTGGTGGATGCTATTCCTCAGTCACTAGTTGATTTTTACAGCAGAGTTTCTACAGGAAGGTTTTCCTGTATGAATAGCAAATGGGCAAACACTTGATTTAGATCTTAGTGATCTATTTGTTTGCATTATTCACAATGAACTTGGATTCAGCGGAGAGAAATTTCTCATCAGGGCAGCTAAGTTCATTCATTCAGTTGTGCTTATGTAACAAGAAACACTGAAATAAAAAGTGAGGGACAACACAAATAGCTAAGCAACAGAGATGGACTGAACTATATCTGGACTTACTGTAATCCACTAGACTGCTCTGTAACTGGAGTTGTACTCGCTTACGAATCTGCTCTGAGACTTTGGGCCTAATATGTTAATATACTACTCCAGTTTCACAACAATAAATGACTTACTTCATGGATTCATTTGGAGAAAAATATGGTTCAAATGCGGAATAAAGTAATGGTGAATCAGGCTTCTTATCCCTCTTAGTTATTATGCCAAAAGCAGGGTGGCAAATAAACACTGCTGTTGGTGAGCATCAAGTTTGCTCATTATAAATGCAGAGTCATGTACAGTCTCCAGTGTGACTTCATCTGGGACCACTGCCGTAAGGATTACAAATGGCTTTCAACATGAAAACTGGTGTGTATTACTTTAAACTTTCAGTGGGCAGTTGGCAATTCATCTTTCAGATAATTATCTTGTGTTAAGTTGAACATCTTACTGTAACTTTCTGCTACATGATAAGCCAGCTCGTATGAATAATTTACTGCAACTGGCAACCCACTTCAGCTCTGAAGTCTCCATCAACTCTGGCGGCTTTTCAAAGTTTAATATTAAACTTGGAGCCAAAATCTCATTGCACTTAAAGTCAGTGGGATTTCAGTGTCAGTTGCAATGGGTATCATGATATGACCTTTTAGGGCAAAATTCTCACAGACAGAAACTCCACATCATTATGAGAACTAAGCAATGTATTTGTGTCCAGAAAAACAGTTCACTTACCTCCCCCTGTGCTCAAAGGCACTGTGGTTTTTTTGTACAGACTTTATCTTATGTTGGCATTCAGAATATTTCTACCATGAGAAAAAATTAAAGTTGGCTGAATTACCTGGCCCTTTCATTGCTCTCCTGGCAGGTTTAGGATGTGTTCTGTACGATGCCGCTGCAGCAAAGCCTATGTGATGTGACCATCCCATCATCACTCCAGCTTTGCAGTAGGTCTATCATGAAAATGCAGTAAGTAATTTTCTAGAAAGGACAGCAGCAACTTTTCAGTTTGCTAGGTGCTGATGGCCTGGCTGATCAGTACCAGTGAACACTGTCCCAAGCTTTCAGGCCCTCTCGCTGGCTAGGTTGGGCCTCACTGCCTTCTTGAAGCAACTTAAGTACTAAGAGGGGGATATTTTTCCCCACCTGCCCCCATGCTCAGTCACTGTAAGCATAGGTAACCAAATCTCGTCAAATGAATTCTAACACTAGGGAAGAAGTATCTGCTTAGATGCATATGCTAGATTCAGTTTGCATTATCTCAGCTCTAACCTTTCATAAATCACTCCTTGCTTCCGATTTTGAGCATTCTTAACCAGATCTGCTCTTTTGCCTCCTTGCTATGTCCACTACTTTGTCTCTGGCACTTGCATGTGGTGTGCATGTGTTTACCACAGAGTACTAGCTTAGCAGAGGATGAATTCTGTGGTAGTGAGGCAACTGTCTGTACAAGAAGTGAAATTTCAAGGTTACAGCTGAAAGAATTTGGCTAGGAGATGAGTGGAATAGAAGGGCAAAAGGACCATTTGTTCCTAGCCCAATAATGAAGCTTCAGGGAAGGCTGCGACTCCAGGCATGAAGTCTCCTTTTTCTTTTCTGTGCTGATTTCCTACATGAGATTGCATGAAGAGGGAGAACTCCTTACATTCTCCCCCCCCCCCCCGCCCCCAAAGGGAGCAAGGATATGGGAAATAAAGGGTGATGCTTCTCCTTTATTCTGGAGTTGGGCTGAATAGCAGTAGCGTAGAAGCAGAAGTGAAACTTCTGTTTTCATGGCAGTATGTTCAGGGTTTTGTTTTTTGGTTTTTGTTTTTGTATCTAAGCAAATTCTGTCTCTAGAAAAAGTGAGATTTAGAATATCAAAGCGAAAAAACAACATGCAGCAAATTAGTTCCCATTAAATGCAGGTGAGGGAAAAGATTTAGGACACCTAATTTTCTCCAAGAATTAATAGTCATTATGAAGATTTCTTGAGAACCCTAGGCGATGCAGCGCTCAACTACCATCTGTGTTTTCATCTTTTAGTTGTCTTTTTTCCCCTCTTTAGACCAAGTACCAAATAATATGCCATGACTAAATCTCACTCCTTCTCCTTACAAAGATCTTGGGAAACATTTTACTAGTTGTAATAATGTGATACCAACCTCAGTTTGCTTGTCTTCTATTTCGTCTTACTATGAATAATCAAATGGATTAGTGGATGGAGCTAACAGGAAATGAAACAATGGCCTGAGATAAGACACTTCCAGGTAAAAAGTTCAAGAAAGCTAAGGAATAACTGGTCCATTAATTGGAAGATGGAAGTTCTACAGGCACAAAGTAATTCACAGGGAAACATTCTCAGCACATCTGCAAAAAACTGTAAACAGTTAAAAACAAACACCTCCGTGAGGAAGGCAGATAATTAGTTATGAGGCTGTTCTCTGAGAGCAGAAGACAGCCTGAAACAGAAGCCTTGTGGCAGAGACCTGTGTCAAGCTTTTCTTAAGGCTTTTGTAGTTTTAATCCTTTTCTCTGCTTGCTGAAAACCATTAGATTAACACCATATTTTGTTTTGAACAAATTCTTTTGCCTTAATTTCCCTAGACTTCTAGGGGAAGTTTCATTAAGATGCTGAATGCAGTGGCAGCAGGGCGAGAAGGTAGCTTGTTGCAGCCTCCAGAGCTGGCGCAGCAGCTGTGTGAACTGCCCGCATCCACCTTGAAGAAACACCTGGTGGGAGGGTGGTTGAAGGACACATGGAAGTGCCCAGGGCACACGCTGTATTTTAACCCTTAGACTTTGCTGCTCACAAATCCTGCCTACATTTTTGCAGATTTTCTAATTGACAGTAATGATGAAACCTTGCAGTTCCAGCTACTGAGGGGACAAGTGCCTTGTATCAAAGCTGGTTGATTTCCTGAACAAAGGTACTACCTTCCAGTTGCCCAGAGGCACAGATCTGTACGTCAGTACTGTTGCAGTGAAAGAAATGGAATGTATAGTGAGCTAAAGCAGAGTAAGGTAAGGTAAAGAGGCTTATTTCGTTACAAGGTAAGGGAGGATTTAGGGGTTTTTTTTTGTTTTTAAATCATCTGCTTGACTATCAAAGTCCATGGAAATCCGGTGGCTCTGCAGAGAGTATTTGTGTGATGGTTATGTGAAAATGTGTGGTTGTGTTTTGCTGAGGCTGTGTCTTCTATGAAAGTGTAATGGAACACCTGGAAAAATGCTGTAAATCAGCATGGAGCAAGTGTCTTGACTTCAGTGGTGCCAACTGAATTTTCAGCTACTGAGACTCCAGGTACTGGAGCGAGGACTACTGTGATATTTGCCATGGAGCAGAAATGAAAGGGCCAAGCTCTGAGTCAAATTTGCAGAAGCACCTTAATGACTTAGCAGTCCACATTCAATATTCAGTCATTTGGACTTCCAAGTAAGTACAGTGCCATTCTTCAAAAATTATTGTGAAACTTCTATCATACCGTGTTAGTCAACGATAGTGTTGCAATACTGTAGAAACAGATGTGTTAGGAAAATGTGTTTTGCCTATAACTTCTCAAGTGTTTTAAACAAAAGTGTCTCAGTCCATCTTGTGCTGAAGTGGACTGCAAAGCAGCTAGCAATTGTCGATGCTTGTTAAAAGCATCCTCTTCAAGTGAAGTGATCCACCTAAGAAGTATTGCTGTGGGCATTCAATTATTTAGCCACTTAAATCACAAGTACAAACCCCTTTTTATAGGGCCACATGTGAGATGATAAAACCTGAGCATTGTTTTAATTCATAAGATCTTACTTTATCTGCAGGTGAATTTAAAATACAAGTGATAAAAAGTGAAGCAAATTATAGCATGATAAATCAGTTAATGCAACTCAGCTGGGTAATTTCATACAACCCAATCCAGAAAGACAGTTTGTTTACCACCTTTAAACTGAAAAAAAAGAAACCTAAAAATGCATTTTTGAAAATGAAAATAAAAGATGGGAACAGGGGGATACAATGCAAAAGCAACTGAAGTATTTTTTGCTTACTATATGAGATTTTTAAAGGGAAGTTCAGCCATGGGTTCATGTTTAATAGCTTTAGGTTTCAGATTAGAGGAGCAGCTGGACTTTACCGCTGGTGCCAATAATTATTTCTGTCTTATCAAACTGATGTCCTCCCTTTGTCCTGACATGCTTACTATTATGCTCTCTTAGTGCAGGGACTGTTTTATTTCAGGGTTGGAGGAAGGAGCCAGGGATTATCTGTAGTTTTTAAGAGTATTTTGGCCAACAGCAACTCAAACCTTTATCTGTTTGCTAGCAGCTGAAGATGAATTTGCACAGGGTATGTGCTTCGGATGTGATACCTCTACTAGAAAAACACAGACAAATTGTCAGGTTGTGCCTAGTGTATTCAATTCTGAAATACAGTATGGTACGACTGCATAGGAGCAGAGCAACGTCCTGAAAGAGCCTAGTCAGAAAGACTAACCACCACTCATGACAGAACTGTGCCACAGTCTGCTTGACTTTGAGCTTACTTCTGTGTGTCCCAACAGTAAGTGAGAACAGGTTTCACTCCCCTTTAGACTGGTCTACACTGAGTTGAACACCAGTGGGAAATGAATTAAGATTAGCAGTTAGGGTGAGCTCTCTAAAGATAAGTGACAACCTGCTAATTTATCTCTATTAAGCATAGCTGCAGATGATTATTCTGTTTCTGTAGAGTTTTGCCAACAGAGAGAATTAGGTAATTCCCCCAGCCAGAGCCATTGTTCTGCTCCTGCCCAGAAGGATGCACAGAGTGAACCCTTGCTGGTTTGACATCAGAAAAGCCTGTGGAGTTGCACTATGGATTAGGTTTGCTTTATCCACTAAGATAAACTGATTACCTGAAGCCTTCAGGCCATTCTGTGAAAGGCTGGAGAGACTGAGCTAATAAAAACAGCTCAGCTCTGAGGGTTTGCAGGTACATGGCATGCAGGTAGTTTTTTGTACAAGCAACCCTGAGCTATACCATTCAGTTTTCAGAGTTACAGCCAAGCCTGCCCGTCTGTTTTCAGTGACTGGCTTGTATCTAGGGTGGGGAGAGGGAGAGAAAAGGAAAAAAAAGACACAGAAACCTTAATTTTATTCTGTGGTGACAATATGCTGAAAAAAATCACATTAACAAACAGCTTCTGCTAGTAAAAAAGCACAAATAACACTGATATTTTCCCTCTCGTTTTTCTAGTAGGAATTTTAGATAATAGGCAAAAGAGCTACAACAAAACCTTTATCTGTAAGAGACAATGTGTCCTAACAATCGTGTTTAAAGATTATCTTGATCTTGCTGCCTTGCTATATCACTACTTCAGTCTCTGTTCTTTCCCCAGAACGCATCTGGATAGATCTTAGATTTATCTAACCTATTTGTTTCAATGGTCTTTTTAGACAACTTATCCTAAATGTCTATTGCTCTTCTAAAGCATCGGTTTTGTGTGCAGGAATGTTAATTCCCTAAGTTATGGATGGCATCTGTTGGGGTGTCTTCTTGTTAGTCTTTCCACAGTTCTTACTATTTATTTCCTTCAGTAATAACCAACCCTTTCTGAAATGTGTCTTCACCTGCTAGGTCCTTTTACTCTTCTCTCTCTCTTGTAACACAAGACTGAACCATTCACCTTTTCTCTGTTTTAGATTTTTAAAACCTAGATTCACCTAGGTTCAGCCAGCTCAGATTTCTCTCTCATTTCTGTGGGGTGAAAAGAGCGGAAAAATTGATGAAAGGGTTAAACCTTCCATCAGTGTAAACCATAAATGACAACTCCATTAATATTTACGGAAGTATGCCAGTTTACATCCACTGAGGATCTGCCTCAGATATGTTACAGCAGGGTGAATGGAGCCCATAGCCTTGCACAGAACCAGCATCACTTGTTTTGATCTCTATTTAATCCCTGCTTTTACTCATTTCAGCATGTCGGTCTTTTACAATGTCTATTCAAAGAGTTTTCTACTCCCAGATCCCTTCGTAGTCCTGGTTTGTTCTGTTTAATCTCTGCTTTCTCTCCTATTTGCAATTAATACTTTATCACAGTTTTCACAAGAAAGAATACACACATATAAAACAAGCAACAGCATCAATAATGAACAGATACCAGGAAATAGTACCCTCAAGCTCTGGGAACAGACAAGTTTCCCAAACACAGCAGCCTTATTTCCAGCTCCCCCTTTTTATAGATGAATGGTATTAATGGATACAGTAAGATGATGGAGACATTAATTTTGCACTTCTGTCTAGCTCTTGTCACTTGTGACTCTCTGATACCATTGGAGTTGTCAAAGCTTAACACCTACCCTTATTAGATCACGCTGCTAAAGGATGATGTTGCCCATTCATCTTTCTCATGGTTCTGTCAAGAGAAAGGTCTGATCTTACCAAAATTAAATTCTAAATTCTTGTGTTACATTACTAGGATTGTATATAGCTTGGTATTTCCAAGACGACACATTATCTATTCTGTCTGGCAAGCTTACTTCCTTTCCCCTTCTTTTTTCTTCTTCTAAAGAAATCTCTCACATACTTTTTTCCAGTCTGAGTAGAAAAAAGTATTTGTGTAAGATAACCGTCTCATGACTTTGGCCATATGTGCCCTCACTGAGGCCTTTAAGAGCAGTCTTTTGCTAGAAATCCAGACCAGCTGGCATCTGGCCTCTTTTTCCAACCTCTGTGTGTTTGTATGTGTATCAACACATATAACATGAGAATAAATATCCTGAAGCATGGCCATTTTGTTCTCTCCTGCCATGTAGCTGTCTGTTACCACTTGCTAAATACTGGATAGTATTTTTTATTGCATACACTGAATTCTGGTTAGCTGTCTCAAATTTGGTGCTTGGCCTGTGTTTGTACAAGCCTTTGTTTATTGTTCTGTCTTATCACTTATCATCTGTAATATAGAAAGGTTCAGATCCTGCTGAACTTCTGTGGTTACTCCTCTTCCCTTCTTACCCTCTTCCCTTTGTAGTTAGATATTATTATCAGATGAAATGGTCTAATCAGAATTGATGGCAATCCTTAAACTTAACCCCACTTCCTGCTAGAAAATGTACACTTTGCTCTTTTAAAGACCCATAGTGCATGAACATAGGAAACAGAAGCTAAAAAGGCACGTGATGAGACAACGTTCAGTTCTGTTCACGTATTTTCTAGTCACTAATCAACAATTACTTGGTGGTAAAAGTTAATTGTTAATTTAAAACAACTTTTAAAACACTGTGTTGCTTCCTGCATGAAAAGAAATGATTTGAAAACCACCATAGCCTATCAGCATATTTACATTTGCTGTTACTTTTTTGATAGAAGTGCTGCTTCTGTGTTGGGGGGCCACACATCATCTTTGTGCTTCCTCTTGCAGAATGTCTATTACACAAGCCATCAGCAGCTCCACGTGGGTGTTCTGAGTCCTACTGTCGACGATGATGACAACAGATGCCTGGTGGATGTGAACAGCAGGCCCAGGCTCATTGAATGCAATTATGCCAAAGCCAAGAGAATGAAGCTTTACTGGCAGTTTACTCAGGTAATTCTTACTCAGCAGATATTTCAGAAAGTTCAAAAGCTTTATTTCTGCTTTTTTTCTGTACCTGAAATGCAAGTAATCTCTCTACTAACAAAACAGAACCAGTGCACAGTGCCAGGAAACTATTTTTACCTTTGATCCCAGTATCTGCTATCTCAGAAGGTTATATATCTTGCATAAGTCTTCCAAGTTCACAATAAATGATTTACTATCCAGCTACTAAGACAGAGCTACTCTTAAAAAAAAAAAAAAAAAAAAAACTCAATCCCAGAAATGTGATTTAGAAGAATCAAAGCAAAGTAATCTGTAGGAGTAAGGAATGTGAAGTTGATGGTGGTGTGACAGAAGGGTTTTTTTTTTTTTTTTTCCCCCTTTTGGGAAGAAGTGACTCAGAAAAGGATGTAGAGAGTCATGGATGGTAACATCCTTCTAAGAAAGTGCTTGTGCAGCCCCTTCCCTAAAACAGCTACTGCATTTTTAGGACTATAAGAAGAGGAGCAAATAAAGGCTGAGAAGTGCTTCCACAGTGATGAGAATGCTGATAAGATACTGAGTCCAGTGTTTACACTTTGCACATGATTTAGAAAGGGAGGGAGAACTTGAAAAAGAAAACAAAACAAGCACACAAAAATGTTCTAGAAACCAAGCTATAATGCTTACAGAGAGCACTCTGTAGTTTAGCTCAGAGGAGGTGGCAAGGTGACTCAAACACATCAGTATTTCTGAAGAGGGAGACATGTAATCTTGATACCAAAACAAGCGCCAATGGTTGGAAGCTGAAGATAGTCAAATTCAATCTTTCAAAAGAAGATGCAATTTTCTTAAGATAATAATTAAAATACTGGAAGTTTACCATGCGATGTCAATGATATGTCTGTTGCTTAGGATAAATAAAATGAGATTGCAATACTTTCTAAAACAAGTACCTAATTTATCTTCTGGGAAAAAAATAATGGCTAGTGGAAAGTCAGTCCGAACAGTCACAGCTGTTCCTCTGCAGTCTTGAGTCTGTGAATCTGGTTGTGTACTTCACTTCTGTGAAATATGGCATGGTGATCCTTTTTCACCAAAACCAAAGTTAGTGGTATAGAAGCCCATGGGCTGAGATTCTGCATTATGACCATTTCATCCCTGCATACAATTTCTTCTGCAACAGGCACATGGGTTTGCACATATCTCTTCTGCCTACTCATTAGGTATATTTTTTTGTTTTTTGATTTAACCAGCCATAATTAGTGTATTTTGGGGCATGGGTAGTGGAGTGTCTACCTTAGTGCAGAGATCATTTGGACATTGATCAATAAAGCATAGTATTAACATAATTTGTATTTATAACTGAAAGTAATCAATTATAATTATTATTAATAATCTTTGTCTTGAAAGGTTAGCATCACACAGCAGATGTTAAATACCTATTCTGGAAGGACATACCAACTTTCACTTTCAGTCCCCCTTACTGGCAGAGTTTTAATTATGTCTTCTCTCAAATTGTAACAATGGCTTTGTTATGGAGGCCTCACTGTGGCTATCGCTGTTCTTGATTTTTGGTACCACTTTTAAAAGGTATAATTAACATATTTATTTAAATGGTATTTCAGTAACATTTCTGTACTGTCCATCTGTTTGGTGATTGCTGTAACCTGACCCATCAGTGACAAGGGTTTCTGCTTTAGGGTACTGCTGCATTTTGTAATACTAATTATGCTAGATTCAATTTGGGGGTACATCAGTAGAATGCACTGATAATTTAACTACTGGAAAAACACTTCAGAAATAGTATTTAACTACTTTGTTTTCCAGCTGTATTTCCATTCCATGTCCCACATACATACAGTCTCCAGATGAAGATATAGTGCTGTTAAAACTAGGCTGTATGGACTTCTGCAAAGAAAGCTGTCTACAAATAAACTTCTGTCCAAGAGCAGGGAAAGCTAATTAGTTGTTTCCTTATGATAAATTAAGAGACACATGAAATAATTGAAGTCTTGTTCAAAAAGGATTTTGATAATACCCAATGCAATGAAAATGTTATTTCTCAAAATACAGCATGGTGCACAACCCCATTGTGAATGCTGTAAACTAGAAGAAAACTAATGTGAGTAATCAGGGCTTGCCATGATCAACTGATCTACTACATTTGAAATGCTCCCATTTAGTCTCGTGGAAGGATATGTTTCTATGAATGCACTAGGAGCTGTCTATCTCAAGTGGGTCTTTTTTATTACATTTTGAAAGCTCTGGTATTTCTTTTCAACGTTATGCAGTGAGCAGAACTACTACAAAATAAGCAGGACTAAGTTTATTGATGTTTGTGTAGTCTTGAAGCTTGTGAAATATTAATTTAAATTAAATGTAGATGTTGGCCATAGCTTTTTACAGCATCTCCTCTTGACTGCAAACACGCTTAGGCTTCTATAGATTCTCCGGTCTGACAGTAATTCCCACAAAAAGGTCTCATGATGCCGATCATTAAAAAGATGTAGCAGTGCCAGGGGAGAATTGTCTCAGAAAAGAAATGGGAACCAGGTAAGACTTACAAAGCTGGAGGAGGATAAACAAATTGAACCAGATTTCTCTGACCAGCACAAAAATCAATATATTTGCCCTGTGCTCCAGACATTTGAATGAGGAAGCTTTCTCATTTTCCTGAGATAATCTGTATTCTGAGAGACAGGACGAAAGTCTGTGATGTGACATGGACTTCAGTCTGGTTTATACAAGACTGTGCAGCTTTTTGAAAATGCACTGTTCAGATTAGATTTGTTCCTCCTCACTTGTACTGGTGAAAGGGAATGATTAGAAACAGCCTCATGACAAAGGTAGAAAAATACGTGTCATCCTTGGCTAGTGGTCTCTTTGATTCTGTAGATCTATTACAGGATTATTCTCCAGCTTAATTTAAGTGTTTGAAGGACTAGAACTATATGTATATTTCAAACTTGGTTTTTTTAATTTATGGTTCACTTTCATTTTAAAATTCTGATTTTGATCAAGTCATGTGATTACCTTCAACAGTAGGCAACTGGAGTCAGATATTCAGGAACGTCTCACAGAACAGTGGTTTGACAGGCATTCCCATGGAGGGACCACCTCCCCTCACTGCCAGCTTCTCTGGCCCTGAAGATGTCTTCATTGTATGTCATGTTGGCTGACTGGACAGAGGCCTTAGGAGACGACATGGTAGCTTTCTTTACAGGACAGGCTTTCATAGAGCAGTCAGTGTCTGGTATTACGGGTTTGTGTCATCAGGATCCACCTAATCTGACTCTGAGCAGGCTTCCATGCTTCACAGCTTTGTAGAGCTGCTAAATGCAATGTGAACCAATAAAATGTAGGCTTCTATGACATTCCTGCTTCCAAGGCTTCTGCAAGTGTTTATATCTGTAATTATGTCAAATTATGTAAAGTAGCCCTGAAAAGACTCCCTTCAAATGGGCAGTATTTGAGTTTTATTGCTTAGGATGTCTGTCAGGTGTTCTCCTAGGGAAATGCTTATTTTGGGAATACTGTTACGCTGAACTGTCTTACACATGTTCGACAGACCACCTATTTCTGTATGTCTCACCACTTTTTCATTTAATCAGAACAAAATTAGACCTTTTAGCAGAGTCGTAAGTGATCGCCACAAATTACACATGGCAGAGAGGGTAGAGACAAGAATTATCTCGTAGCAAAATGGTCGGCATTTTATTAAAACATTAATTTAAACAAGATATTAAAAGAACCTGCTCTGGCAGCATGAGCGGTAAGGGAAGTGAAAACTACCTTCGGTTGTCATGGATTGCCCCTTGTTTAATACTTAGTCGTCCCAATATTTCCTAGATTTACCTACAGTAATTACTACAGTTCTTCTGCGGACACAACTAGTTTGAAGGCCTGGGAGTGATCTGATGCTGGCAGGAAACAATTAATCCTGCTCACTCCCTGTGGGCTCTTTATGGCAAGCAGCAGGTACACGTGCAATGTCCTGGCAGCAGCACTCTGCTCCCTGCTGTAAACTGAATGCTTGTGGGAAGCATCAGGTCTGCTGCACACGTGCATGATAATCACCGTACATGCACTCAGTAAATCCACTGTTGCTGGGCCTGCCAGACTGATTGTGTTGCATGTGCCAAATAGAGCCTGTGCTGCGACAGAGAAGGGGCTCTGAGATGTAGGAGAATAAAGGGAGGCCGGTGCCCCTGGCTATACAACTTCCTGGGACATCTTTCAGTGGAAAGTGTTTGTATATGGCCAAAACTAGGATTCATTCTTCTGAACCGACTCTATCTGACATTAACAACTTTACATGTTCTGTATACTAGGAAATCATATATTCTAAATGCTGCCGTCCGTCATCAGACTTTAGAAGTTCCTCAGTCTCTAGTATGATTTCTCAGGTTTCTTGCTGACAGAGAGGCAGCTGTGACATAAAGTGTGCTCTGCAAGTAAAACGCATCTCTACATACATCACCTACCTGCATGACAAGAGTTTTATACGTAGGAGATTTAGGAGATATACTTACGGCATGTTAAGGCACAGCACCTTTCTGATCATGTTCAGGCCTGTTTGCCAGCAGCATACAAAAGCGCAAGGAAGTTTTTCCGCAATTACTCTTACCTGGTAGCATCTTCATGAACTGCGTGTATATATTAAGTTGGGTAGGGGTGTGATTGTTTCTTATGCTTCTAACCAGCCTACCTCGGCTGTGACTGTTTGCTGTTGTGAGAAACACGTGTCAGGTGAGGGACCTGCACACAACAGGTGTGAGAAAGCAGATGAGGCAGAGCTACTGGGACAAGATAAAGAATGTAAGGTGGGAATTTGGATCCAAGTATAACATGGTGGATTTTGAGAAAGGAAAACCTGAGTAAAAGATGAATTTGGAATGTACATGTTATGGAGAATTGTGATCCTAGTCAGTGTTGGAGGTTTCCATAGGAAATCCTCCCATTCAGAAGTGCTCAGGGAGCGTGGAATATGCCATCTTATGTAGATAACATCTGTTGCTAATAACTGTACTTGTTGTACACGTCATTTCTCCAAAAATACCGTAGCGGGGATTGCTGTGAAAGGAATGGGGAAGACAGAAGGGAGCAAATGAATTACTCAACTCTAACAATATTCCACTGATACTCCTATCTCATTTCAATAGATACTCCATGTAGTTATGCAAAGAAAGAATAGACTGAATTACTGAAAGCTTTTACATCTTGTTCCTTGTACAGATTGTGGCCTTTGCGAGATAGTGATTCTGAATTATTCTTACCGGTTTGTATCTTACGAAATTAAATGATGTGCAGTGTTGGCACTAGCTGGACGATCACCCACAACCATATCCCAAACAAGGGAATGCAGTGTCGGGATTGCACGGTAGGAGTAAACTCGAGACCTGTGAACCAAGCAGAGAATTGTCGTACTAATTTCATACACCCTACTGCTGAGCATACATAGTGCAGGTGCATTATTACTGAAGTGGTGGCTAACACCAATTAACAGTTGCCAGTGGCTTTCTAATGCCTACTCCCATGTCTTTTATCCATATGTTAGCCTCAGATATCTGCGTACGACAGGCATTAATTTCAGTAGAGCTATGCATCTAAAGGAACAATTGTCTCTATGAACTTCTTCAGATTCTTTCACGATGAAAGCCACAGGGTAGAAAAACAGCATCATTAATTTATGAAGCATTTTAATTTATGCTGTACTTCTAATCCCAAAGGATGGAAATACACTCAATATGTATTTACAGTATAAAACATGGTGTATTGCTGTATAGCTATGTAATTATGCAGTACTACCTGCCCAACAGCTCAGAACAGAAAATGACTGTGATTCTGTTTAAAGAAATACTGATTTTGATCCTGCAGGAGAAATATAAAGAAAAACAGAACCTAATTATTCAATTAACTGAGTCAACAGACTAGATTAAATCCCATATTTTTAGTAAGGCTATCTGATTTTAAATAACCACTGTGGTCAAGTGCTCAATTTTACATCTCAATCAATCACAAGAGAGCACTTCCAGAAGCCCGAAAGCCCCCGATGCTGTGTTGGTGTATAGGTTCAGTACATCAGCAGCACTTCTTTCTACTTAGCTATTCTTTGCCTGTCTTTGATCAAATATTACCCTAGCTTGCCTGTACTTAATACTGGAACTAATAGGATAACTGCACAAGGTGTCATAGCTGGAGGACAAGGAACCTGAACTATTATACTGCTTAGATATGAGAAAGTGGTATTTAATGTTTTCTCTTCTTGTTGCCTTAGTAAATTTGTCCCTAATGCATGTGCAGCTTAACCAGTATTTTTTTCATATTAAACACTTCTCTTTCTTTAAAAATAGGTATTTTAAATTACTTGGGTTTTAGACTCCTTGGACTATTTCTTATTATGAACTTAAAATCTCTTTAACCCCATTTATGCAGAATAAAATTACTAATTCTCAAAGCCTTCAGTCTTTCTCCATCATGAATACTTGACTTAAATGTAAACACCAAAATATATAAGCAAAACCTTCACATGCAAAAAAAAAAAGAATTAAATACAAATAATGCTACATAATATTGTGTTTTAATAACTGGTATTAAATTTGCTTGCAGTTATTGCTGTAGTTAGTGGAAATGAAAGCCTTTTCTTGTACAGTTTTAGCCTTATATTTGGAGTAATTTTCTAGTAGCAGGTTTTAATCTTTGCAAGGTAGGTGTAGAACTCGCCAGCTAGAAAGTTTTTGTGTGAATGCAGCAGTAAAAGAAGCTTTTAGTGGGTGCATTTCAAGTCTTTTCCAGCATATCACATTATGCAGTATTTACTCTCCTGAGGACTACATTTAAGCTCCAAAGACACTTGTGCTGAATTAATTTAAAAGGAAGTTAACACATTGCCATGTTTTTCCTTCAAAGCAGATACCCTATTTGCAGATTTCAGCATATAATTTTCAACACCCCATTTACTTACAAAGAAGTTATTTCTTCTAGTTCCACATTATTTTCTTAATTTTCTGATGTCCAGATAAATTCTCTCCAAAAATTACAAATGACTGCTTCTGATAGCAAGGTACTGCATGGCACTGTATGACACACAATGTCATACAATGACACACATGCAAAAGAAGAGCCAAATCCATCACTTGACTGATTAACTAAGAAATCAAGTGACTGGGTATCAGGAGACCTGAGCTCCGTTCTCGGTTCCTCCTTTGTTTTACTGAACCAAACGCTTACTGTGTCTTGCTTTCCTCAGCTGTAAAATCGATGGAAGTACTTTTACCATTAGAGTATGTCTTCTGTTATTCTAATTTCCTAGACAAAACCAAAACTTTGTCCTGATCAAATCAGTAAAAGTTGCATTTTTCATTCCAATAAAAACAAAGGCAATATGTATGTAAGCAAGATTTGGTTACCAAGTAGTATCCTACAATCCAGTTTCAGATGAAAATACTTTAGCAAATGTTCACTTGGAAGGCAATTAAATCAGGATGCAAGAATCAGGTATATGATGACAAGAAAAGAGGCTTTGCTACTTAGTGAAATGATCAGGCCATCAAGTCTGGTGTCCAGAACCTGGATAGTGATCATCACCTGTAGTGATGCTACATAGCGTAACAGACAAGAAATACATTATTTCCGTTATTGCCTGAGTAAATTGTGCAAGGCTTGTGCTTCAGCTGCAAGGAAATTCCTTTCCCAGTACCAATTATAATCAGCTTATAGCTTTCTGTGGTGACTGGGGAAAAAGCCATTTCAGGTAACTAGGTACTGTGACCAAAGAAGTCCCAAAGAGCTAAGCCTAAATTCCCATGTTAGAATATGCAGACTGACTGAAATACTAGTACAAAATCCTTTCTTAATTTTCTTCAAATGGCGCTCAATTTATTTCTTGGTCTCCAGAGCTAAGTTTAATCATAAGCGTATAATGATAATGCTAACAGTTTGGTTTCTGGGTTAAAATAAGTCATACAGCCCTCATATTAAGCATTCGGATTAGAAAGCCCAGACGAAAGCCCCCAAAAGAAAAAGAATGTTGTCATTTGCTATTTTTGTTTTCCAATGGAATTTCATTTTAGTAAGAGTTACATTTCACAAAGAAATAGGAATGTATATTTTCTCTCATCTAAAAACCCTACGTCTTTGGGAATCCATTAAGAGGTCTAAGCAAATCATGTTCCCTCTTTTCTAGGGAAAAGAAAAAAAAATCTTGCTTTTTTTTAATCGTGTTAAAAGAGGTTTCTTGTGTGCCTGGCTGAAGATGAATAACTAGATATTCCTGTACGCAAAGGTTGGTAACAATAATGTGAACTTTCCTTTACATTACATTTCTGGGTATGCTGTGTTAGAACAGTATTTTCATTCCTGAGAAGAGTATCAGGCAGTCAGATGCTCATACGCATGACCTTCAGCTGCACGCTGTGAAAAGATTTTTCATTAGCAACCTAATGCTGCATCTTGTGTTCACTCAAAAAAAGGGAAGGGAAGGGATGTTAACAAGAGTTCTGCATAGGAAAACGATGCAAAAAAAAAAAAACCCTGTGGAAAGCAACATATATAAAATGATGAATCCTACAAAACCAAGCTAACCAATAAAACCTAAGCATACATAATTTGCCATATCACAGATCAGAAAATTAACTAACTAGATTAATTACCTCGTCTAGCAGCCTGCCTCCACCAATGGTCAATTCTTGCTCTTTCACAGAAATGAACCCTTTCCAGAGCCAAATGTTCAATGTACCATGAGGGGGAAATTCCCTTCTTGACCCCTAACACGCGCTGTTCATTTGTCCATACCATTATCTTAGCATGCCTACAGAAAGTTGTTTCATCAGTGCTCTTAAAATTAACGCAGCTCTTCAGAAAAAAAAGTCAGTCATTGACTCACAGATGCCCTGTGGCAATGAATATGATAGGTTTTCTACACTTATATAAATCACAATAGTTGTTGCAAATTTATAGCTAACAATCATTTTTTCCTTAGAAAGTTCATTTACCAGTTTTCCATCAGTATTTGTACTTTTGATCACTAAAGTCAGATCCCAGCAATTTTCATTTACATCCTAAACGAGGTCCTATTCTTATTTCATTTTAGTCTATGCTGTAATTCCTCATCACCTGAATATTCCATCACACTTTAAAGCGTATTTGTTGCCTTTCTCTGTCTTCTACTTTAGACATCTTGAAGCAAGCCTAGATCAAGCCAGATAGATCCAGCCTGACTTGTTTGCAGAAGTCATTTATATGTAATCTCAAAATGAAAGAAAAAAGGTAATGTTTATAAATTTTCCACAAAATGTACTTGTAAAACATGCAAATAAAACCAGTGTCTCCAGCAATCCCACCTTTTTCCTAGTTATCATAGTATTGTTTCTCTACACAGGCAACTACTGTGTGGCAGAATCCATGTGAAAAGAGATTTCATATGCAAAATTTTCTATTTATTAGTTAGACTAAAGTTACACTGCCAAAGACATTGGTGCTCGGCATTATCATTGGACTCTCCTTCACTAGGCCAGGGCTCGCTCAAGACTCTGGAGACTTTCAGAAACACAGGAATGACCTATATCAGAGTTTGACCTGCATGCTGTAAGGATGTATAAAGCACAGCATTTCTTGTTGTTAACTTGTATATATACATCTTAATTTCTAATTTAGAACTTAGGCGTGTAGCATTTAAAGCACTAAATAGCCAGAGTATTTCATATCACTCGCTACAGGGGTTTCTGCATTTACAGGTTTCTGAATGCTACAAAGTAGGACAGTTGGCAGTATATTGTGAAAGCAGCGTGTAGGAGAGAGACTTAAAATAACCTTTCTTTTAATAGTGAGGAACAAATTTCAGAAAATGTCAGCATGTGAATCACAGATCCCACGAACATGCATTCCTAAAGCTCACTCTGTTCAGCTTTTATGAGTGTCAGTTCTCAAAAAGGCATCCAATTTAATTCTAAATGAACTGTCCTATTAACTTGTTACTCAGGGCAGGAGCTGTAGTCAGAAAATTGATGCCCGTTGTCATCATCTCCATAGAATGAAGCTAGCTTTCAATCCTGAGTATCGTCTTCTGTTTCTACAAAGGTCTTATTAGGTGAATCTGGCTATTAGATGATGAACCTGAATACATCATCATCTGGATGTGTTGCCAAAACAAAACGAAACTATATTTTTGGCTGCAAATTCTGCATTTAGTCAGAATTGTAAGGACTATACACGTACAAAAGATCCTCTATTTTTAAACTCTTTCTCCAGGAAACAGTGTTGAATAAACAAACACCTACACAGTATACCAACAGTGTGCACTCCTGCAGATATTCTTCTAATACGTCAGGAAGATTTCCTGACCATGGCTGAGACATTAGAGTCCCATTTATACTTTCTGAAAAATCCCTAATGATCTCTCTGGTCTGAATAATGGATTTTACTACAAAGTGTTCTCAAATTTTCAGTTTTGTCACCATTTTCTGTACTAAAATGCTTTTTCAGCCATCATATCCTAAAAAGCTTCTGTGTATTTCAGAGGAGACTTCATTTTATTCCTCTGGGAGTTACTATTTTCTTGATCTTGCTATTAACAGTGGGCCTCTGTAATCTGTTATGCTGGAGTTTAGTACATACATGAAAAATATTACTGTTTGTTAGGCCTAAATCCATACATTTTGTTTCTAATTTCTGTATTGTTTTTCTATAATTTGTTTTCCATTCTAATTCCATTCTCTGTATGACACTGTGTTTCCTCTTGCTAGGTTTAATTGCTCCTATTTAAATACTGTAATTAACAGTGTAGTGTATTTCCAGTAGCTTTAACTATTACATAAATTATTTAAATGGTTGTTTTTGGAACCTGGCTGCTCTGTGTTCATGAAGCGTATGTAGATTAAACAAAAAAGTAAATGTACAGTCCATTAGTTACTAGAACCTTGCATGGATGTGCAGGTAAGGCTGCATCATTTGATTTGTCACAACTGCAGTAGTAAAACTTTGTTGCCTCAATATGAAAATGTAGCATTTATATGAAATCTGAACAATTATTCAGAATTCTCAGTAGTGGAATGTGACAAAATAATGTAAACAGAGTAAATTCTTACAACTGTTGAATGATGTGTCTGCTTCTGTTGTCAGTGGATGTTTCATAGGATTTAATCATTGTATACAAGTGAGTGGACATAAGAGCAGCTCTCAGATGGCTGCCTGACAGTAAAACCTAGCTACAGGGTGAGGAGGAGTGGGGTGTTTTTTTTATTTTTTTTTTCCCTTAACTTAAGAAATGGTTTGGCTGATCCCTATTACAACTCCAGCTAAGTTTATGGCACTATACCCAGCAATTAGCTTTGGTTACTATTGAGAAAATACCTGAAATTCACATTTAGAAATAGTGTCCAGTATATATTTCCATTTGCCTAACTAACTGTAAATAGCACTGATTTAAATAGCTGGCAGACTAC
Source organism: Dromaius novaehollandiae (assembly GCF_036370855.1). Classification (NCBI taxonomy): domain Eukaryota; kingdom Metazoa; phylum Chordata; class Aves; order Casuariiformes; family Dromaiidae; genus Dromaius; species Dromaius novaehollandiae. Next base: position 60,639,444 of record NC_088102.1, read on the forward strand.
ACCTTTCTAAAACATAACATTACTGTATATAATATTTCATACACATAATAGCAGTTACCTGCACCTTATTTTCACAGTATTGTTATCAAATGTATTAGAAACCAAGTCACTTCAAAGAAGAAAAACAGCTAATGATATACTTCACTCAGGAGTTTTTTAATTTAAGCAGAATTCATTTTGAAAGACTTAACAACTTAGTACATTTTCCAGTTTGCTTTGCTTGCAGAGCACCTGTTGGTCAAAGAGTTGGAAAAGTTGACTTACTACTTTAGATTGGAGTAGTAGTTTAATCAATTGCCTCTAACCTTAAAATCTGGAGGTACTTCAGACCTGAATGCAGATTGGGATATCTAAGTATTTTCAACAGAAGCATCCTCAGACTCTACAGTATTGAGTCCAAACACCCATCAACTTCAGGAAATTAAAATTCTGGAACTATGTTCATCTTTTGGTTGATCTAACCATCATTTGCAGAAAGCAGTCTGTCTTATTTATCTGAAATTCACTTTTATAATGATGTAGTCTGCTTCCAAGGAAAGTGAAGTTCTTTGCTTACTTGTGTTCATTGGATATAATGAACCCCAAAACCCTGTATGTTCAGTGAAAGTTCAAAAGTTTGATTCTTCTCTAATTTTGTAGTTAACATGTGGCCTACATTTAAGCACATATATATTTTTTCCACCTTTGCTGAGTAACAGATTGTCATGAAGTCTGGAAAACTGAACCTAGAAAACCTGAAGTTTTCTCTCTAGAAGAATATAAAATAATAATAATGAATATATATATATATATAAATCAATATTTAAGTTACCTATTGTCTGAGGTAATTTAAACTGTACTGTTAAATTAGGCTTTCAAGATTGAACGTACAGAATGAACATACTCTTGCCTGCAACTTCTTACTAGTCTGAAAAACTATCAAGTAGTATAGAAATAAAACTATGTATGTATATGCATGCGTGTATACATGAATGTGCACGCACACACTCAACACGCTGACAGTGCCAGTTAAGTTGGAATTTACATTTTGAACCTAAGTTTGATTATTCTGAGAAAGAAAAAACACTATTTTTGATTATGAGGAAGGCAAATATTTCTGTCTTCTCATATTCAAAAGAGGGATGGTAGTTCCATTATTCTTTTGATATTGATTGAGCGAAGCCCTCGCTAGATAGGAGGAGAGGGAGAAAGAAGGAGGAACACAGTTGATGATAAATTATAAAAAACCTTATGAGAGCAACATTATAAACAAAGATGAAGTAGCTGTAAGCCCTCAGGTGAGTGTTCTTTTTTTTTTTTTTTTTTTTTTGACTGAAATTGAGACAAATTTTTATTTGACACTGATCTGCATTAAAGTTAGTCTCGGGCTATTTTTACTATTCTTAAATTAAAAGCTGGTATTCTGAGGAAAGCAGAAATTAAAAACTCAAAAAAAAAAAATCAGTTTTTCCAAGCATTAGATGGGTAATACTGAAAATACACAAGCTACTTGGAATAAATTATGGACCTTTTCCTATGCCAACTTTCTCACTTCAGCAACATCCATACAGAAGTGACCACACAGACCCAAATGGCTTGTGAAAAATCCAGTTATTTTTTAAGACTAAATTTTTCATCAATAGAAATTTACCCCAGCGGTCTGCAGAAATAAATGAGAAGATCATGCATTCTGTTTAGAGTGGAGGTGATCTACAATGACCTGTGATTTTATATACACCTCACCATCATGCTTTGATTCAAATGTATCAAAGCATCTGCAAAGATTAGATTTGCTACTTCAAAACTAGACTGAACATGTACATGTTTGGGTCATGGATTGTGGTACAAATAGAAAATTATAGACTAGTGAATGCAAAGTTCTATACAGCATATGTGATACAGGACTGGATATACTTATTAACCTACTAAGACTTTTTATTTCAAAATATATACCGTTAGACAAGCTGATGAGTACTTTTTTTTTTTTTAAAGTACAGTAACACAAACTTTTATGTGATGAGCAAAAGGTAGGTTTAAACTCTTAACAAATGCACACACCTTACAGTAACTTGTTAAAAAGAGCCATCGCTCTTTTACACTCACACTATCCTGTTTTTCAGGAATGCTGACCAACTGTAGCAATCATTTTGTATAGGTTTCATGCCCAAGGCCTCTTACTAGGTTATGAAGCCCAGGTTCAGTCTAAAGCAACCACCTCACCTCCCTGTTTTCCCTTTCCAAGTGCTTTTTCTGAGAAATTGGGGAACCCATTACAACTAGCAGCTCACAGAACCCATCACACCTACCTAAACAACTTGAACATCATGGATCACATCTGGCAGACATGCTGAGCACAAATGGAGAATAAACTGACCAAGTCAATTTTTTGTATTTACTCAGCTTTAACTATGCTATAAACCCACATATGAAGCTTTCATTTAAAATAACCAAATTGTGTGAAGCAGCATCTTTGTTCTTTTCCCACAGAATGTATTTTTGTTCATCTGTCAAAACACAATGTTGGCAGTCTGACTTCAGAGTAACATCCATTCCTTTCCCTTCTGAGTAAGGGAATGGAAAACTACTAGGTTCTTTCCCCCTCCCCTCCCTTACAGAAGAAAATTAGAGAGTAAATATGATGGTAAATTTCTATTAAATATAGCCAGAAATCAAAAATATTCTGACCAATAAAATCTCATCTGATTAAGCCTGTCTTTCAGTACCTGAGACATCATTGATTTTTTTTTTTTTTTAAATCTGATTGTAGACAAAATATGAGTAACCCTGAACGGCAAAATAAGAGTAACCTTGAATAAAAGTTTCAACCTATAAAATATACCAAGAAAGGCATTTATAGCAAGAAAAATCTTTTAAATTTGTTGGCCACAGCAAAACTTCTGAGCACAGTGGATATATTTCTGCTACAGTAATGTTTTGCCAATGAAACTGTGGAAGAATATTTGAGACCTATGGTCAAATCCTACTTCTGGCCCTAGTACACTGTCCTCTAAAACAATCTGGCAATCTCATATTGAAAGATTACTACGATCTTATATTGTAAATATACAAGACTTTTAGTGAGAAAAGTCATGAACTGTTGAGAACTTTTTTTTTCGGCTAGATATGTTACAGAAACTTCCTAATGTATCTTCTGATTTTTTTTTTTTTTGCCATGAAGTCAAAGAATGCTTTGTTCTGAATAGAGTTTATTTGAGGAGCATAACAACAGTATCTAACCCTATTTCTGCAACAGCAATTGTATGGAGGGGCAGGAGTTCCACTATGTAGGCGTACTGTATGCAAGTTTCTGCAAAAGAAACTGTATTTAATGTCTTCTCTGGTATTTACTAAGAGAACTGTACCATTACTCTGTCCCCTTCTTAGCCCTCTGGATGGGAAGCCTTCTGGCCACTTAAAGAAGCTTTATGGAAGCTTTCAACTAAGCTTAGTTCTGCAAGGACCAATATCCATTAAGGAGCCATCCAGCTCCATTATGCTACAGCACAAGTACAGGAAGGGGGAAGGTAGAACTGTGCACCCACCACCCCACAATAAACCACAAAACAGTTCAGCAAAGACTAACTACTTTGCACAGCTAATCAGCACTCCAGCTTTTACCTAGCATAGATAAGAAAGTACAGTAATTCTAAAGGAAGTCTACAGTGCTGGGTTCCAGCATCTCTGTTACGTGAGCCTGGCATTCAGGTTCATGCACAGCGAAAGATACACAGCCAGCTTTTGATGACACTGATCACACAGGAACAGCTGTGTTTCACTGTCACTGGTTATACCTTTGACTAGCATACAGACTAGAAATTTGAAGTACTGGTGTATTAGTAAAAACTGCTTTGATATTACTGAGTGTACACCTAATAGAGTAGATGAGCCACTGCTTTAGCTCACATGCCAATAGTTACTGGTCACAACAGGCTGATGCATGACTATGCATGAAACAGTAGTTACATTAAAAGTAGGCTTAGGAAGCACTAGGTCAGTTTTATATGGTCTAATCATACCAGCAGGAGTAAAGAGCATTTGCGCTTGTCACAGGAATTACTGAACTCACCTTGCAAAACCCATCAGGTTTTCAATCAAACTTGTTAGTGCTGTCACATTCAGTCCATTTTCATATAATAGTTGACCTTAATTTATTTATCCTTCTGAGATTTCTGTTGCCTTTAAGTCGTCTCTTGTCATCAGTGATCTTAATCCTAACCCTGTTCAACTGGGCAGAAAAGGCTTATTTTCCTCCCTGACTTGTTTCTGCCTAAAGAATTGTATTTTATGCATCATGGTAGGAGACATTACCCTAGGCTATCAAATTTTTGCCTTTAAATTGAAAATTAGAGGTCCTACGAGGATGGGGAAAGGGAACTAGATAGGCAGATAACTTGCCTTTCACTTTCAGTTAGCCTGAAATGCTATAATAGACCATTTTGCTAAGCAGTAAACACGACTGCCATCAGGTTTTTATACGAGTTTTACTAAATGGTTATAAATAAAGGACTAAAGGACAGCTTTGTTTTTGCATTTGGCTTGAGCATTCCAAATGCTAATGATTATGAGCAACTGCAGAAGCCATTCAGGAACAATCTGATTTGGAGGCCAAACCCAGGTCAGAGTAGCAAAATGCAGCTTTCAGTGACAGTCGCTTGCTTGCTCTGAGTTATCCAGTTAATGTGCTTTATGAATTATGCAGCTCACTAATTCAGGCTTTGCAACATATACTGGGTGCATTGTCATTGCCCTAGAGATAAGAGACTGAGTGCTCTAGCAAGCTTGTATTAGACATATGGAAAAAAAAAACGCACAAGAAAATTAAATAATATAACAGTAGGAAATTTTAAATAAGCACAATACACATCCTTCCCTCTGTACTTCAGAGCAGTTCTTTCATCCACATGACTACTGAAAGGAACCAAAACTGTGTAGACTGCTACCTCTCTGCGGGATTAAGCCATGGTTCTGCACAGCCCTCACATCTCTTAGGAACTGAGTTGTTCTGGTTCTAACAGGACTTGAACCTTTCTGTTTCTCTTTTGTAGAAAAAAAAAAGAATCACCTTGCCAAAAGCATCTGTGCTCTCCAGAACACTCAACTCATACGTATTAGCCACCACTTCACTTTGCTGTCTCTTTTATGTGTCATACAGCAGGCTCCAATGTACTCAGCAGGCTGAATTTCAGTAGCCACTGCAGAGTGCTTTGCAGCACATCAAACAGAGCTTCCTAGGCTTTTCTTCTCCTGAGTCACTTGTTTCTGTTAAATGCTGGATTTCACATGAGGGCACATCAGGAAAGAGGATGGGTTTCTGTGGGGCTTTTTTTTGTTTTGTTTTGTTTTGTTTTTCCTTAGGAGTGGTATTACTTTGTTTATATAGCTGCCTCTATTAAAGTAGTCTCACATACACATCTACTGTAATAACTGTCTATGCTCTACATGATTCAGAAGAGAAGAAAAACATTCTTCTCCATTATGAACATCTTTTCCTTACCTTGAAATCTTCAGCAGAAGTTAGGTTGGAGGGCAGAAAGAAATTTCAACTCAGCATTTAAGACATTAGTGCCCTGCTACCTAGAGAAATCTACAACACTAAATTAGGAGACTAAGTTCTATACACAGTGTTTGGGGAAAAGAATAGGCACCAAAGAATGGCATTCACAAAATCCAGCCAACAAACTAGGCAGCTGGCCGAACTGAGAGGCTGAAAAGGCAGATGTAGCCCATACTCCACATTATGGTTAGACCTGAGCTGCTTCTCTCTCCTCACAAACATAAATTCTGAGATCAGAGATGAAATCATAAGATCTGAGCCTCTGTGCCATGCAAAATTGAGTCAACACACAGGGGAAGAAAAAAAAAAAAGAAAAGAAAACCCACTGGTATACATTTTACATTATAAGAAACTGAGGCTGTATGCTTCACTACTAGGAAAAAAAACAAGATTGTAGCAATGAAAAATTATCCATTACCCTGGAGATATGAAGGACCTAATTCAGAACTCACAGAATTCATGTGGAAAACTCTCACTGACTTCAGTGATCTTTGCATCAAGGCCAAAGTAACTTGGGAGGTTGGGGGGAATACGAGAACAAATGGCATATACTAAAGCTTTGACTAATTTCCCATCCTTGTTTCTTTAAATAAAAGTTTTTGTATATCCAGCAGTTATATTGCTTATAGATAGAGTTTATGCTCTCACCAGACACATTTAACTACTGTTATTAAAATGAATGTCAATAATAGCTATACAGCAATGGGAAAATACAGTTCACTCAGCATTCAGTTATGGAGGTATATTAAAATGCCTGTTTGTCTAGCAATCAGTTAAAATTGTGTCTAGAGTCTGCACCTAGGCCCTTCAAGGAGGGAGCCTCATGTTTTGAGTTTTATGGATTATTCTAAAAATGCGCACTCTCTCCCTCTTACCCAAACCATATTTAAACCTTAGAGCTTTTAAACTTAGTTCTGTATTCAATTTTCCAGTCTCCAACTGTTTTTTTTTTTTTTTTTTTTTTTTTTACAAGGGTCATTCGTCCAGAGAAAATACTTACTAGGTATCAATGGTATGACAGGAGGAGAGGGTGGACACACGCACACACGCACACTCTCCACCTGGGTGAAGTGGACCCTGTACTGAGTGGAATCCGTTACCCTTGCTTGAGGAAAAGCATTCCCTGAATACAAATCTCAGCATTTTGATGGGATTTATGCTAATATTCTTATGATTATAATAAATCAGTCACGGTTGTGACTTTTTAATGCAAAGTATAACAGACTTGAACAACCTAATGTTTTTTTTCCCCCCTCCAAAAATAGCAACCCCACCCCGTACAAGTAAGCAATTTAAGTATGTGGCTGTTCTTTCTGTACTTTAGCTCTACTGATCTGGTTGTACTGAGTTACACTCCTTTCTTTGATTAGCAGATTAAGCCAGTAATTCTCTATTACACAAATCCAAGATACTCTAGAGACAGACAGACTTCCAGACCACTGAACAAATTATTCTACTCTGTATATTTTGGAAGAAACTTCCTAGGCACTAATATGTACAAGTTACTATTATTAGACAGGAGAGAGAAGGTGAAAGAACAAACTGAAACCATAATTAAAGAAAATGTGTAATTTAGGTCATTTACATGATGACGATTTAATTGTAGTTTAGACCTGCAGTTAACTATGTGGTAACCCCAGTGCTTTAAGATTTGCTGCCATGCACAGTGAAGATAAAGAGGGCTTTAATGTAGGAATATTAAGCTGCCAAATGAATGAAGAATTGATACTGAGGATTAACAACGTAAGATTATAAAAGACAGTTCTATTCAGAATTCAAGGAATAAACTGTTTTAGGCATTTTATCTTGTATGAGGGAATACAGAACATCCTGGGCCAAGACACTGGTCCTCTCTGCCGCTCTTTGATGCTTCAGAGGTACAGCAGAGCCACACAGCTAGGTAACTGAACAGGAAAACTGTTCCAAGAGCTTTCAGCTAATGGTTAAAGAGCATGACGAGAAACAGCTGAATTCTGGGAATCCCATTTGCTGAAATGGTAACCGAGCAATTGAGGCTATTTCAGACTGCGTCAGAGATTAAACCAGTCTGTGACAAGAGGCATCTCCACTCCAAATCCAGCCTAGTGCTTATCTTGTCTCTGAGTAATTTTTCACAGGAGCAGAGGACAACAGTAAAGATGGACACTGCGATGCTCTCTAACCTATATCATCACACAGTAGCAATGTATCAAGATAATATTATTTAATCAAATTTTTTTCCCTCCATCTTTAAAGGGAGGCCCTATCCAGAACCGAAAATCCAAGCGTTGCCTGGAATTGCAGGAAAACAGCGAAAACGAATTTGGATTTCAGCTCGTCCTTCAGAAATGCACTGGACAGCGCTGGTCTATAACAAACATCCTGAAAAGCTTGTCATCATAGCAGACTAAATTCTTCTATCCAGTTCTTTTGCTACTGTGTAGCAAATACTGCAATGTTGCCTGCTGTACTGTATTCCCCCTCTCCCCCCCCCCATTCCTTCTTTCCTCTTTCCTCTCCCTTTGATTTTCTTTGTGAGTGTGTGGAAGTTGGGTTTGTGGGCTGAATATAGACATTTTTATTTCATAATGATGTTTTCATGGCATTTATAGATACGTTGAATGACAGGTTATGGTAGGTGATCCTAAAATATTTTGCAACTGTAAATAGCAAACAAATGGAGAATATTTATAACTCAAGCTTTTATTGAATAAAAAAGTACAAACACTATGATTGTCTAGCTGTCTCCATGGAAATCAGTTTGGAAATTAAATGGAGATTTCAGTGTTTTCATAAACCTGAGCCTGATCTTGGCAACTAGCTGCCAAGTACCAGTATTCTCCAGACACACAGTAAAAAAAATCCTACCTCGGCCATAATACATGGGAGGAAATGGCAGCCAGCACCACGCTGCTCTGTATGCATTACGCCCAGCGACAGAGAGGTGATGCTAATTCCATGGCGTCAATAATACAGGCTGTAAAAGTTTCATGATCTCAGCTCACGCCTTCCCTAGGTAAACAAAGTAATGGCTAGCATATTATCATCATGTTCTCTCTTATAAACTGGGTTACAAATCAAATACTAAATTAAAAACTAAGCTGCTGTTCTCCTGCAATCCATCATTTTCTTGCCTATTAATTTTTTTCCCCCAGAGTCAGGAACATGAAGGTACAAAAAAATAAAAATAAAAACAACAGAGAAGGCAGTCACAAGAAGAAGTTTGATAGTGTTTATTTTCCATGACCAGAACGGAAAACACCACAAAGGTAATGCTGGCTCTTCAACCAAGTGGACATAAAATGGTTCAGTTCTACAGCCCTAAGTTAACGCGGGAGCTTCTAAAGCTTCAGCACTGACTTGTGTTCACTATAAATGAAAACAGTCAGATATATGAAAAATCCTAGGTGGAGTGTGTACTTCCTGGACAGCACAAATAACTTAATTAAAACCTCCTGCAGGATTATGGAGGGGAGGAACCAGCTGAACTAGGGGTGGGTAAGGGGGTTACGTGGAACAGGGCTGCAGCATCAGTAACTTGGGTATTTACTCCACTGTTGTTTCCATGCATAAAGAAATGAATGACCTAGGGAGTCTTCTTCAGGAATCAGAGTGAAGCAGCAGCTGCACACCAGCTTATGGGAATATTCTTTTTCTCCTATTGCCTCTCAAAGGTTTTTGTAGATCCCTGCCAAGTTACTCACACCATCCTGGAGGAGGTTTTATCACACAGGGAAAGAATGCTGATTTCCCATTGCAATACAAAGCTTAGCTTTTAACAGTGTTTCCTTATTCCCCCATTTATGTTTTAAAAGGTACAAGACCAAGCCAATGCTTAGTATGTACAGCCTGCTCCCAGATACTAGTCCAACTTCTATCTGTGCAAAAGAGAATCCAACAGCCAGAGCTTCAGACTCACTAGATCGGTGCTGTGGACAAAAACTTACTTTGAGATGCTCTAAAGATAGAACTACATAATGCACCACTTCAGAGGAGCATTCCTGCTTCTCCTGCCACCTCTGACAGACAGCTAGTAACTTTACTCCTGATACCTGGAGATAGACACTTAAGACAGCAGCAAACTACTTCAGAGAACTGGTCCCACCCAGCTGTACTGCCCAGAGTTCACAAGCTCCTCGGGGGCTATGCCACCCTCTGCAATACAATTCACTGGCTCCTCAGAAACACACCAACACGCACCCACACATGTGGGCTCTGCCTATAACCAATCTTGCCAAAGCAAGTAGGATGAGGCATGGACAGTGGTCTACTTTCCAGCATTAAGAATTTGTCCAACATAGGTTAAGAATTTGTCCAACATAGGTTAAAAAAAAAACAGTATTAAAGTAGCTTCTTAAAAATCAACTACTGCATTTCAGTTTCTCTCCTCAGAAGTCTTCCATTAGCACTCCCTATTTTCACATATGTATGTAAACTATATGTGCAAATTACATATGTATGTCTATGCATATATATTTTGTTTTTAATGTACTGTTCCCTGGCTATCAATGACTTGGAGAGAATGCCTTCAGCCAAGAGCAGCAGCAAAAAGTATAAATTCACTCAGCCTTTACTACTACAGCTCAGACAGTGTGAATTCAGTGTGATATCATTTCATCTCAGCTAAGGCTAGGAGAAGAGGATGGAACAGTCTGAGGAGTTAAACCAGGAAGACTATAATTACTGACCTCTTTATTTCTGGCAACTTTTATCTGTATGTAAATTATCTCTCTTTTATTATTCTATTTGTTCTTTTTATTCTGTTGTTTGTTACTTTAAATGGCAGTCATAACCTCTTTGGCGCTGGTAATGTGCCAAGCTGTCTTTACAGACATTCACATTCAGAACCAGCTAGTCTCATTTTTCTTAATGACTGTTTAATAAGTCATGTGGCACATTAATTACATGTGTTCATCCTTCTGCTATATATAGTTACCATTTGTTAGTTTCTCAGAGAAAAAGCTGCAGAGCCAACAATAAGAAAACAGTGTGTAATAGCAAATAAAGATGGACTTCACACCTGCATTCTGACCAACTTCAGACATCTCTCAGGCCTTTGGGGGCTGAAAACTCCCATGAAAATGGGAAAGAACATAAAATAGCCCGAGTGTTAGGGTACCACAACTGGAAAAGATCAAACAGTTTTAACTTCACTTTACAGACAACAGAAGAGGTTGTGCTTTGTGAGAGTCAATCACCTTGCACACTGAAGTGTGTGCAGAGTGCTGATGGGAGAGGGCTCAGTACATGGCATGCACGACTGTTCTAACCAACCCCAAGTCCAGCCACCGATTAACTCATTTTTCACAGGCAAGTATCTCCTGAAGACCAGGTGAATGAAGTGCAAACAGCCAGTTCAGCCAGAGAAAAGCACAGAGCTTGTACAGAGCAACATGACATAAACTAAGCCTCTATTCAGCAGCAACACCAAGACTTCAGTCATATCATGGAGATGCGGCCATAAGGGACAAAATGGGCAGCTTGGATCAAACCATTCTCCTCTGCTTCTTAGAGGCATACTGCACCCTGAGCAGTTATTTTCTAGCCTTTTATGAGTACTGTAGTACGCTGGAAGACAACATCCGGCAAAGACTTGACATAAGTGAAAGGAAGATACTGAGCTCTGACCTGTTTTATTCCACATCAAAATGTTTACTCTATGTGCAAAATTTGCCCACAGAAGACTGTCACTCCTGACCGCACCGCAGCAGTGTGTTCAGGTTCTCTGGTAAGTGAAAAGCACTTAACAGAGCCAGGTAGTCTCACCAACTTGTATGTGGTGCTGTCCAGCCATACCTCCCCTACGCACCAGTTTCAAGGCTGTTGGCCCCGTTGATTCCCATGGGGGCCTGCACCGTTTGCTTCAGCCCCTCTAAAAACAAACATTACGGGGAATCCCTCAGAGAAGAGTGGGTTTAAATTTGATCCTAGTGTAATTCCAGTAACTACAATGGAATTACCAAAATAAACATAGAAAAAAAATCACTAAAGTCCAAACTTGAAACATTACTTCATAACACACAAATTTCAGCTATTTGTAAAATATATACATTATAATAGGCTTTTGTTTTGAATCACAAAGTAAACATTTTTACTTGATAACTTATAGAAAAAGGGAAACAGGTATAAATCTGGGGCTAGGTCTACTAAAATAACACAGTAGTAATTATGGAGGTACATAACAAGTGCTATTATTACATGCCTCACTTTAAGGTCTCAGAAAAAAAAATATTTTCTTTTATATGCCTCTTCTCTTGGAAAACAGAGAAAAAAAAAAACCCCAGCAGGACAAGCACAACCAAAAGACAGAAATATCTTGTGCTAATATTCTGGAAATATGCTAACTCTTGGTCACAACCGCCTCCTCCTCATCACTTTACTTTTCAGTTACACAGGAATTACATAGATATAGCAACAACGCCTTGTACGGTAAAAGACAAAAGTCATCAGCTGCCTCCAAATGACCAAAACTATTCCCAAATCTGCCTTTGCAATGGTGAGAGGGAAAAAAAGAGAGAGACAGAGAGAGAAAGAGACAGTTAGCACTTCTGGCAGAGGGCATGAAACAGACCAGAAAAATCCAATCAACTCACTCTTCTTCCTGCTGGTACAGAACTGCTCCCAATATATTTTGATGACTTTTTCTTGATAATTAACAATAGTGTATCTACTAGCTGCTGAGGTGGTTCTTACAATTAAAAGAAGAAGAAAGTTTCAAGTAGCCCTCAGCCGCCTTCTTACTGTACTTCGTCAAATATTTACAGACAACATATAATTACTTTTTTCCATTTCCTTCGCTATCATTCAGCCAATTGTTCATACCAAGCTATTATTGACAGTGGTTTCTCAAGACGAGAAGAGTTCCACCCGCAACATCTGCACCTGTGGCAAGGCACCAGCAATAAGAAGGAAAGAGACTATGCTGACCACATGAGCACAACTGTGCACAGGAAGAAGCTTTTCACACCCTTGGGGAGAAGGTACTAGCTATAGTAAAGCAAGCAGCTGTCACGTCATTCTGTACTAGACAGCACTGAGTACTCTGAGGGAGATGCACAGAGAAGCATAGTGCTGAGATTTCAAGGTGGTTTTACCATTCTAGGTGGTATTACCATTCTATGGTAATAGAATGCACCAGAATTTTGTTTGTATCTTAAAAATACATACATATTTTATATACAAAGCATGAGGATGCATGCAGGCACACACACACACACACACACACAGGCTGTTTACTGGCAGAGAAGATCACATTAAAGCACACTTCATCCAACCATAGGATTAAAAACATGGAAGTGAGACACTGAAGAGTAAGGTTTGGGAAAAATTTTATCATCAGGCTACCCAGAATATCATCAACAACATACCCCAACACTCAGTCGTACTACCTCTGTTTTTAACAGAGACAAAAAAAGCAGAAAATAGCTTGCTCACATTTGCTGAAGTGACCATTAAGGTTTTTCAACAAGGTTAAGTCAGAACAACGTCTCAAAACTGGAAGACAAAATAGACCAATACAACACATCGTATCATTAAAGCTTTCAACAGTAGTACTGCTTTTCCATCAGCAAGAATACACAAAGTTTTAAAGATACTGATACTTTCTTACCACCAGGAAGCTGTACAAAATCCTACCTCTTGTGGCAACCAAGCTTGAGTGTCTCACAACCCAAGTCTCTGCCTATCCAGGAATCTCTTGCTCCCTCATTTATCTACAAATAGACAAGCCAAATATTTGGGATACAAAAATGCATCTCCTTGTCAAAAGAAAACAACCTTAGCATAAATCCACATGAGAGCAAATCTAGTCCCCAAACCTCACCCACAGCACAGGACACTAGCTGTAGGGGCTTGCCACCTCTCAACCAGGCTGGAGGGGGAAGGGAAAGTTCTTGTCAGCACACACGAAGGGCACAGCAAGCCTCAGCTTGTCATTTTGGCTAATGTACTTCCCTTCACTGCTATCATTGTTAAACCCTCTTAACAGCTTAGTGCCTCAGTTTCCCATCTTCAACACTTGTTCTAGATACTAACAGCTTACCTCAGGAACACCTGCTCATTTCCTGAAAACACAGCAGATGAGACTCCTGTATTTAAAGCACCCATATGAACAAACCAAAAGCTACATTCTTACCTTTGATCCTGTTAGTAACAGGTTTTATATGTATTTTTGTTATTTACTGTTATTTTATCATTTTCTATATTTGGACACTGTTCAGCAACACAGTGACCACTTGATCTCCAAATGCTATGGAAATGCTTATAGTTAAAGAGCAGATACAATATGGCCATCATAAAAATAGCCCCAAATACTTCTACAGATAATCTTGAATAACCAGTGACAAACCACAAAATGGAAAACTCTTGCTACTTCCCACAGTCTAAAAATTGCTAAGCAGTTCTCTGACCCAAAGCCAGAAACAAACATTAGCATCAAAATGCTGAAATTCTGTGCAACCTACTGTACTGATACCTGCTGGTAAGAGATGAATCCTCACCCAGTATAAATTAGCACATATCCGGTGCCTTTGAGGAACAATATCAATTTCAGCCTATGAGGATTCAATCTGGACCCCCTAAACACCTCACGAGCAAGACTCATGCTGAATTCCATAAATAACCCCTGTTTACACATGAACCTAAGCAGCATTCAAAACTCACAAATCCACTGTGAACCCTAAACAACAACAACAAAAAGATCCTACTAATCAAGCTGGCTGCTGAAAATATCCTACTATACAGATGAAAAGGTACAGCACAAGCAGTACAAAGACAATATTTAAAAGTTTTCCCATGGACAGCAACTTTCCAAAACAGATCTTGTGCTGTAACTATTTATGGCAAGCACACCTAGCCAGATTGGGCAGCCGTTTGGAGAGATCCTGTTCTAGTAAGAGATGAAAACGACCACCATCATGCTAGATAAATCAGTCACCTGGATTTTTACTGTTCCTGTACATAATATTGTGCTCATATGCTTTGCTGTTTGCTGTAGAGCACATTTTACCTGGGTAAACATCTCACAAGAAGAAACCCAACCACCCAAAAAGGATATTAGTGATAATTTCAGATTTCTGGCAGGTACCACTCTTCTGATCAGTCTCACTTTTCTGTTCTATAGAGGCAGAGTCCCAACTTAAACTGAACTGCTTTGAACCCGAAGTGGCTGAATATATATTAGATATCTAACCCTTCTGCCTACCGCTGAATGCGATGTAAGCCACCTCCTTTTTTCCGAATCCTTGTATATCGTGCCTAGGCAAAAGGGGTCACCTTACTATTTTGACTTCTGTATGCTTAGAATTCAAAGAAGAAAGGGGAGAGAGGAAGGGAGAGAGGAAGCGAGGAAAAAAAAAAAAAAGCCTACTCTACTCTGAAGTTTTATAGCATAGAGACAGAAATATTCAAGATGACACCTCAGGCTTAAAACAGTTTACATTTAAACCTCTGTACTGTTCCACAGCATGACTTTGTCTACCTGGTCTCACAATTAATAACTCCTGTAAAGGATGGCAAATTGGAATAATTCTGCCTCTTAAAAATGATGCTTTCAGATATTAAACCTTTGACTGTAGTTTCCCAAGAGACATTAGATCACATGGAGCTTTAGCCATCTGAAAGGATCTGTAACATTACATATCACATACAAGTTCATGGAAGTCAAGGTTTACTGATAATTTCAGAAGCTGGTCTATTCATTTAGATTTCAGATTGCCTGCAGAAGCTGATCTATGGAAAACATTCTGATATCCTCTCATGAAAGATGAGTATTACCAGTTAACCAAATTAGCTAGGTATCCGTCAGCTTTTCTTGTATGTCCATTTCAACAGGACTGCTTGAAGAGTCACAGGCTTCCCAGAAGGAACATGATTATTAAAATCTGACCATCGATCACTGAATTATGGCTTATTGATCTCATACCTCCCTTTTGTCTCAATACAATGTCTGGCACTGTTAGGAGCACTGTAGAAACAACAGACTATTACTGATCACAACATGAGTCAGAGGTGCAGAGAAATCTTATTTTCAGCAGATCAAGTCACACCTCGCACTTCCCCACAGACTACTTTCTGATATACAATATATCACTGGAGATTTAAAAAATGATCAGCTGTGACAGAGTTCAATAATCGCTTATAATCATGGGTGCTAATTTACTCTCTTGATAGCAGGACTGCTGGAAGAAGGCTATAGTAGTGTAATCTGTCAGCAATTCCCCCTGCATCCAGGCAGGGCCGGTGGCCGGCACTGCATGAAGAGGGACCGGAACAGGACAGGGACAGGGACAAAGGCTTGGGGTTGCTCCGTGGTGCATCTCCCACGAAGGCCTGGTTGCAAATAAAGCTTCAGGGGATTACATGACAACACTGTGCATCTTTGCTCTCCAATTTTCTTTACCAACTGATTTTTCTAGATCATCAAAGTAGGAGCATGTTAGCCTTAATTAAACATGTCTTGCATCTTCTGCAAAAGGAACATTAGTTTAACAGTTATTTTTATTCAAACCTTAAAGAACAAGAGACTTAAAGTCTGCTCAAGATTACAGCCTACTCATGAGCCAAACTGTTCAGCTCAGGATACACTTTGCTTTTTTAAACTTACATGAGAAGCAATTATGTGCGCAAGTGTTTTAAGGTCTCTAGCTTCTTCAGTACATTACTCTGGATTCAGTTTTCTGACCATAGCTTTTCTCCTTCTCACGGAAGAGATGTTGTTACCATGGAAAGAACAAGGAGGTTTGTTTACAGTCCAGAACTCACTTCTACCTTCTAAAACATTCCAGACATTTCTAAGGTTTTAAATGGGTTTCTTGAGTGTTAACTTCTGCAAAACTTTGCATTTGGCTCCCAAATTCCTCTGTATTACTGGAGATCCTTGTCTAGTTCTTTGATCTGACAGAGAAGTTTGAGCAGTTTACAGCACATGGCAAAAGAAAGACTATGGTGTCATAGTCAGTATTTTACCACCTTTGTAAGTGTTATGTTTTACAGCACAATGGACATGTCTTTGAAGTGGTCTAGAGCCTTCTCATCCATGTAGAGACAGCATAGGACTTCAAAGTCAGAGAGCAAACATGAAAATACTTTCTTCCGCTATCGCAAATTTTCTTCCTTGGAGCTCATAACCAAAGGAGTAAAGCACAATCGTAGATATTGATGATTTAGTATTTGCACCAGCAGAGCGGCAGTTACCCAGCTAGAATGGAAGTGCAGAAGAGCACTACAGAAGAGAAGAGGAAGAAGAGGCTGATAGCCAGCTTACACTAGCCTAAGGCTAGTCTATTTTCACATTTACAATCTTCACATAAAATTTACCCCAAATGCCTTTTTCTTTATATAGTTATAACACCAATAACAGTTCATACAGCCTCACCAGCTACTTAATCCTTTTTAATGTCATCAATGATTCGTATCTGACCTAGTTAGGTTTCTTCAGTTGTTACTGTCAGTAAAATACCCATAGGCACAGTCCTTAGAAAGCCTCCTGTGGAGTTGACTGTACTATTTTTCTTCTCCTCATGTTTCTTTCCACTTCTTCCCTTGATAGCAATATTCAGAAGACTCTGAAGCCATGTTTGTTCTAAGCTGAGGATTCACGTGTAGTGCTCCTTGGGCTTGGAGCACTTTCCCAGTTCATTTTTTGGTGATGACAAAAAATTACATGAAAACAACTGCCAGAAAAAAGAACAAACTGCATTGTACACTACTCCAGAATCATAAAACCAAACAAAAAAAGGAGGAAAAAGATAGTAGTGGAAGAGAGAGAGGATGCATTAATGCACAGCACAGCTTTCCATGCCCTTTAATGAGACTAAGTATAGCATTTCTTGCTAAATTGCAACTGGCAAAGATGATAAGGTGAACTCTGCACTACAACAGAAGACCTTGAGCTCTTCTGACTACAAGGGCAGTTGCTGGGAACAGTCCCTGGAGTACTAACTTCCCAAAAGGACACTGAAACAAATTAAGCAATGCATCTACTGTTCTTTTTTTTTCCTCAACAGCATGAATCAATCGTGAAGTATCCTGTACTTTATCTGGTGATGCTTAAGTATGCCCTGTACATACACGCCTGAGGAAGCAGTATTCCTGCCTATGCACAGTGCTAATCAAACTTCTTCCTCAAATGGTAGTGCATTCCCTTCACCATTTAGTACCAGACCTCAAGAGGAAGCATGGACACACCCAAGCACAGAACTGCATGTAATTTAAAAAGAACCTCCATTTAACACACTGCAGCAGCCTGCTTTTGGCTGTGAAATTACAAAGCCATTCTCACAGCAATGAGGATGGATTAACTAACATGCAGTCCAAGCACTGTCCTGATAAACAAAGCCTATATGCCACACTGAAAGTGAGAGGGAAGAAATCCCAAATCAGAGAAAGAAATGTGTAAGTTTTTAGTATAGACGAAAATGGCCAGTGAAAGAAACCACAAAAGCCTCTCTCCTATGAAGTCTTGGAAATGAATCTATAAAGGATTATAATGTAGTGTGCAAAGAGGCTCTGTGATTACGTACAGTATCAGTGAAGACCTCATAAACGTTCTGACGACTCAAAAGGAGACACAAAGCATGCCTAGCTGTGCAGTTCCAGTGTTGTCCATTTCTTACAGAGTAACATCAAGATGCTACTAGGGACAACCAATGCAACCGACATTTTTTTTGTTTGTTTCTTTTGAGACTCGTGCTATTTGTGACACCTTCCATGTTTTGTCTTACTGCAAATCCACAGTGTTGCAAGCTGACTTGTCCCTGTGAGTACTTTTGCCATGTGAAAGTATCTATGCACCTTCTGGATACTGAAAGCTTTGCAAACAGCATTCTGATGCCATGTCTGTCTGTGTGCAGCCTGCCTGCATCTACGTGCAGCTGGTGCTGTCCTTGGCACATCACTGAAAGTGCAGCAACTTCCTACCCTTATTCCAGCTCTTTCTTTCTGCCAGGTGTGGAAATGTTATTCTATCCAGAACTAAATTGAGCTAAATCACAAGAAAATCATGCGCTAGTAGAAGTGGTTTCTCAGGGAAGAAGCAAGCCTTTTCACAGTGGCTTACTATTCTTTGTGGGAAGTCTTCCTTCATCTCCTGTACCATAAAATGCCGCCAAATGTAGAAGATATCATGAAAGGGATCAACAGAAACAGTAACCTGGTGAGGTTCACACTTACAAATGAAACTGCAGTCCAAAACCACGTATTTTACTTCAAGTTTATGTTGTCCTTACTATCGGAGCACTGATGTTTTATTACACAGGTAATTTAATCACAATGCAACACCATACCTGTTACCATCTTCTGGATCTCTAGCACTGGATGCTTGTTTACTTAATCTACATGAATTCAGAACAAATTATACAGACAACCTATCAGCTATAACTAATTTTTCTTATCTGTACAGTTAAGAGACACCATTCCTAATTCTGACACTGAGGAACTAGCTCAGAATCTAATGAATCTTCAGCTGGCAACAGGGAGAATCCCGATTTCCCATTCCATCAGTCACATGCGGTCAAGCAAAAGAGATTTTTCCCCACCTGAACAGTACAGTAGAAACACTGATAAAGACTTTGCAAT
The DNA here is from genome assembly GCF_036370855.1 of Dromaius novaehollandiae. Taxonomy (NCBI): domain Eukaryota; kingdom Metazoa; phylum Chordata; class Aves; order Casuariiformes; family Dromaiidae; genus Dromaius; species Dromaius novaehollandiae. The sequence continues at coordinate 60,658,531 of NC_088102.1, forward strand.
AGTTGTCATAACAACTGCTTTTAACTGTATTTGTTATAAGGCATACAATTTCCTTTTTGTCCACAGACTAACAATTGTCTTTATTAATTATTGCTAAAGCAGGCATTTGTAAAGTGCAGAATTTTTTAAAAGCTATGACTCTTGAGCATGTATTTTAGAGCTGTAAGAATAAAAGGCAGGTGCCTTTTGCTGTTCAGAGCAACAATTCTAACTAATATCTTAGGTCTCTGGTACATGGTTCTCCAACTCCCAGCCCACATATATACACAGAAACCAACAATTTTTCAAAAAATGAAATTCAGCTCTACTTAAATAGAGATAACATCCATCAGCTTGTTGGTAGGAAAACACTCCTTGTACTTCACAGGCAGCTTGAGTTTATTTTTGTCTCTATTTAAGTTTCAGTGACCAGTAACAGCATAAGGCAATGGCTGACCATCACTGAGATCAAAGTATCTCGCTATCCACCAGACTTTAAAAAAGGGGGGAGAGGCTGAATTTTGTTTCTCATTCCGTTTTTGAAGACTGCACTTTTCTAAGAGATTCAGTTGCTCCCAGCCCACTCCACCCAAAACAGGGAATGCTGTTGCTGCAGCTGGTCTGGCCTGAAACATTTGTAATACCAAAATAACACATGGTCAGGACAAAAAGAAAGTCTCAAGACTCAAAGTGCAGCACTATGCAGCAGTCACATTGACTGGCAGATGGAACAGATTTGAGCAGCCAGATATGAGTTATGTAGTGGAGTCAATTGTAATGACTCAAGCAAAAGTTGAAGGTAGAATAAGATATATGGATTTCCAGACCAAATTGTGCATACATCAGTCCAGCACAAATGCAGGACACAAATTTGTTGCCACTCTCTCATACACAGATCAGAACAGTCTGAGGGCTCCTGTATGTATATCGCTGCCAAAGTGTATCAGTTGTTAGCGATACCCAAGAAAACCATTGACTGGAATGGTGAGAGAACGGGAGTAGCTAGAACATATTGAGCTGTAGTCACTTCTTTAGATACACAGGAGTAACAAATTTGTCCTCTGAAGCGCAGCTTCTTGTAGAGGAAACACAGAGCAAAAGCTTCATAGATCACAGCACAAAATGATTCACAGTCTTTAAGGCTAAGAGGATTTTTAAATCATTCAGCCTGCTCTCTTGCCTAGCAAAGCCCGTGGTGCACATAAGACAGAATGTTGAAGAAAAGTGTTGGATATAAGCAGTGGATACAAAGTGCATTTTAAGGTGACCAAAAAACTTCTAATACCTGGGTATTGGGGGGGGGGGGGGGGGCACACTGCACACAGATTTTTGTTAGGTCTTGTAAAAATGTAACGTGTTCAATAGCACTCACTGAGAAAATAAACTAGCCCACCCTTCTGGATATTTATTGTAAGTCCCAAATGGAAGTGCTCTGGAATTGTGGTTCTGAAGTGGCTTGCTTGGCAAAAACTGTATTATCTCTAATTATCTTAGAGATTCTTTTTAGTCCTGAACTCCAACTGTCTACATGCAGCACCTCAGAAAAACAGTATTTCCACATCCCTTAGAAACTGCAAGCACTTTAGCTGCACGCAATAGCTATTTTTTATAGCTGCTACTTAGAGTAGCTAAAATCACAATTCTACAAATAACCATTCTGACAACTTGGTAATTTAGGGTCAGCCCTGTTCTCACTCACGCAGCCACTCAGACAATGCCACAGACAGCGCTCTCATTTCTTATGCAACGAAAGAGAATACAATTTTAATTTTCTAATACACTCTGCAAACTAGTAATACAACACAGCCTATGCATTGAAACATGACTTCCAGTGGGAGAAACTACCCCAAAATATTATCTCATTGAATTGTTTGATGGGATATGCATATATATACAGTTAAGCAATTAGCAATTGCTCTATATAGAGGAACATCTGCAAGTGCATTTGCAGAGAAAGTAATACAGCACGTGTGAACTATCGTTTTCTACAACCCCCTTTTCCCAGGACCCAATCTAATGGACACTGCTAGCCTAATACAAGGTTCCTTACTTTGTCTATATTTAGTCTTTATGCTGGCCAATGTCTGTTGACTTGCCACGTTAATTATACTAACTGTCCTCTACATCAAGAGCACTTTGCACTTTTCCATGAACTGCATCTACTAAACATCTGCTTCAAATACTTCTCTGCAGTGATGCATTTGAACCAATTAAGCCAACATATTAAGCCAACATCTACTTCCACAATTATTTGCTATTCAATCAGAATAGTACACTGCTGTGTGCTAAATAAACTATGAACTGTATATACACAAATAGTCATTCAGAGTTTTGCCAAAGACAGATTGGGCAAAATCCCAGGAAGGGTATGAGGATTCGGTCTCTAATGATGACATATAATTATAAAAATCCTGATCAAGCACTACAGATATTCAGAGTAAGCATTCATCTTTTCCTAAGTGATACCTTTTAACTGCTAACCATTTTGTTACAGAAGTAATTCCACAGAAATATTGAGCTTAATTTTTATCATTATAATTATTTACACTTACTGTAGAATAAAACATAGAAAGGCACACAGATACATTTTTCTATCAGTGAGTCAAAAGAATGGAAATAACTAGTGGGGGGGGGGAGCTTTTTATCCTTTTGCCAGAGTTCACACTCTACTGGTAAGCAGCAGTATTATATGAAATTAAATGCTATAAAATATTTTTGGACAAGTTTTACAAACCAGACCTCACAATCTAAAATCAAAGTACATCTGAGCATCAAACTACATTGTTCTGAATTCTTTCTCAGACCTCGGCATATACAGCTGCTCAAGCTTTTGAGTGAAATATTTTTCAGGAAAATTGAGATTTCAGTCACTGTTGCCTATTTGCAACTTCGCTTTGCAGGCTTTTTGTGAAACCAAACTTAGAACATTTGTACTTTCTGATAACTGAAAACTGTCAGTGTACAAAGGACTTCTTTGGGGAAATTTTTATAGAAAAACCTGGTAAAAATTTATGTTAAAATCTTAGGAAAACAATATTTTCACTAGTTTTGAAGAAAAATTAAGTGCTTAATTTCAGCAATTTCAATTGATTAAACACAGAATCCTACCATGACACAGGTTTTGCTTACTACACGCTCATATTTCTAACAAGAAAATATCTCTGCTGCACCTGGTTCCTTTTTCAAGGTTCAGCTTCACCGCAAATGTATTGGTCACAGGACTATGGGATGAAATTCCTGAACCCACATAAAGGTAGAGTCTCCACTCAAAAAGTTGGAGAGGAAGGAGGTGTGCCTGCTTTCCCTTTTTATCCAATAGCTTAGCAGTAAAGATGATTCACACACAAAGTGGGAGATAAATTAAATAGCTTTCTTTGCTGGGGAGGGGGTAAAAAAACATTTTCCCCAACTTTCAGGGGAGTGACTTTCCTAACACCTTTCTGAAGTAGTTTTACAAGGGCTTTTTCCTGTTCAGCGTATTATATCATACAGTTTCTAAGTGTTAGGAGTAGAACTACACAAAGTGTAACTAATGCTACCACTGCTACCACCTCTGCTAACCCACAGATGTCTAGTGCAGCACTTTATCATGAGCCAAAGGTTTCATGGGACCTACTTTTTATACTACTGGCAGCACATAGCTATTGTTACCGTGCCAAAACATCTGTTAATCAACATTATTGATATTCTGTGATTAATACTGCTAGTTAGTTCATACTGTGGAGCCAGCAGATGCAGTGCTGTGCTAGAGTTGTGGGACTCTCTCTGATAATTTTTTCTCAAAGTTTCATTTTGGCCAGCCAAACAAAAACCTATGCTGAGTGAAGTTCTGCTCTTATTATGCTGCCACTAGTTTGGCCCTTTTCTATTGATTCCAAGTGCTCTGGATACTGAACATCTGAACTTCTCTAAAGCATTCTGAAAAACTGCCCTCTCTTTCAGTGCTTGTCAACCATAGTACCTCTGTTATGGTAGCAGCCAGTCAACCTTTGTATGTCTCCTATATCATGCCTAAGACGCACGTTAAACTAGCACTTATTAAATCATTCTTTTCCCCTTTCCATAAAGATATTTGTCTTGTTTTTTCATCTGAGCATCCTGAAACAATTATACCAGAATGCCTGCCGTCATAGTTTCCTTACTATTTAGTAGGCAGCTGTCACATAAGTAGAATGTGAAGAATAAACCAATGTCACACTTAAGTCAGAGAAGTCTGGCTCATATGTTCAGCACTTGCCCTGGTCTCTGGCAAGTAAATTTAGAGTATAACACGGAATATATTAATTCATTAATAACACTGATATTTGGAATAGAGAACATCCTTATCACGCAAGATGAAGCACAGGCTGAAAGTACTCTCAAGTACTCTCTCACAACTTATGACAACTCTAATAAGCTTACTGATAATGCCCCTCTCATCTGAGGATTTCAGAGCTCTTTGCAGATTAAATACCTTTGAGGTACATCATTAGTCTTCCCATCTGGCAGAGAAGTTAAGCGGCTACCCCAGTTCCCAAGCTATAGCAAAGCACTAGCAGCAATAACCAGGGGAAAATTGTCCGAGGTAGAAATGGTTGTTAAGTGTCCAAATGCCATTTGTTATCTGAACACCTTCACCATTAATATTCATCACTTACTTATACCACTGCTTTAAAATGCTGCACAAATAATTTATTAGTCCTTACGACGACTAAAATGAGGCATAGAGAAGTTAAGCACTTTGTTCAGACCATTCACCAGTTATGTACACAGAGTAAGAAATGAATAGATCATGCTTTTTCAAATATTTTCTCAGTGTACCTCACCATAAATACCCTACTCTAATTTGTTAATAATATTCCCTCTGGATATATAGATGTTGAGCTTCATCTACATGTAGTGAGATGGAAGTTCACTGCAGGAAGAAAAATTGTCAGATAATGCATCTGAGTTCTGCAATACATGCATGCTGTATTATACACGTGGATATATAAATAAAATTACACTTTTGTAAGCTACGAGATAAACTCATCTACATATATTTCATTTTAAAAAAGTAAGTAAAGCAGTACAGAATGACTCTATACTTCATTCTCAACAGGGACAGGAATTGGACAGGAACACTGTATTAAAATTTGAAAAGTTCCTCCCTGAGAATTTAGAAATATAAAGATACACAGTATTCTAAACTTGCAAGTGACTTCAAAAATAAACACAAGAAAAGAGCAATAGTTTCTCACTCCTGTCACATCAGGAAGTAGCGGCAATTTTACACCGAAGTTTGTAAAGTAATGGGGGGAAGAGAGATACGAAGTTACACGATTGTCTTATTTCTTGTACAACACTTCTGATCTTTTCCTCTTTTCTCTCTCTTAGAGCTAATACCATAGATTAAAGCCATTACTATGACTACATAAGAACTATGGGGAAATTTATACTGGATTTTTATTATAGATAGCTAGAATGCTGTCCAACTCATATGCTCATCTGATGTGTTCGCTGCATTGTAAAGCAGTGCTGCTTTGTCTCATGGCCGCTGTATGTAACTGACCGTACTGGCCTGCTGGGAAAGGGGTGACAGCGGGGTTTCACTGAGAAATGCAGTACAACAGGAGAGTTCTGGTACCCTCCCATGGACAACAATAGTGCATTATGCACTGAAATGCCTTATTTCGGGGAGCACAGTCTGAGGAGAAATGCTTCTAATACATATTATTGTAACAGCACTTACAGGATGCCCACTGCTCTACAAATACATACGGATTCATCATCCTTGCTCTGAAGAATTTAAAATTTGAAAGACAGATAAAAATAGAGAGAATGAATATAACACACACACACGAAGAATGAAATGCACTGGTTGGTACAGCCACTTGCAGTTCTTCTTTGTGAGCAGGAAATCATACACGCACGTCAGTGAAACACATCCCAGCACTTACTTATCTAACTAAGCATTATCACCCGGACAATGAAATAAAAACAGAAGAGCATATCCAGTGAGGATTGTAACAACGACAGGATTGCTATATGAACTTAGAAAAGACATTTCGTATGCTTGAAAGAAAGCAATGGTGACAGTAGTAGCCTGTCAAGGTCTGTATTAAAAAGAAAATTGCAGTGCTTCTACCGAATTCAAGCAGGCTTAACATAGAAAACGCTGACAGCACCAGCCGGACAGAATCTAGGAGTGTTTGGAACGCATGAGCCTCTGTGAGCCTGAGAAACCCAGGCTCAAAGACGAAGACACTACCTAGCATTAAACTAGGATGAGCAATTTACACACCTTCATGGTCAAGAGAAAATGCTATGGCTCAGGGCAAACTCTTTGAAGAAAAGGGTATTTATATCTGCTGAAATAAGATGACTCAACAGAGGATGAAGCGGAAGTGAACTTAGATTAAAGTTCTCTGGTGTACAGGGGTACAGGAGAAAGAGACTGGGGAATAAAAAGCTGGAAGACGAGGAAGAAAATTCATTGTCCCAGTCTGGTTCTTTTTAGAATAACTGATGAGATGCCATTTGTTTTAAAAACAAAAGATTCTGAATTCCAACAGGAGTTGGAATACAGTATACCCCAAAGGAAACCAGAGCTGCATCAAGTTACTCTGGTTAAATACCTGCCTTCAAATTCCCTTATATACTAAGTTCCCAAACTTGCCCCTCTGACTACACCAATTCCATGCTTCTGGCCCCAGTTCAGCCTCTTGCACTTGTATTGGGCTCACAAGCCACCTCAAAAGTAGAACATCTAATCTGAAAAAGCTGGACAAGAGTGCACAAAATAACTTGACGAAATACAAAGAAAAGGGAGGGAAGCTGGAGGCAAGTGAAAAGAAAATAAAATGATGGAGTAACTACAGGAACACACATGTTGTTTGATCCAAGGAACAAGTCAGGCAAAAGGACGGAGGTGAGGGATCATACACAGACAGCACTGAAAGAAGAGAGCTGAGGATGTGACCTGTGGGACAAGGCGGCAACGGAGACAGAATATGGCTGTCCTAGGTACAGGGAACCTCATAAACAAGACTCAGAAATGCTCATAAGAAAAATCTGACTAACAAATACAGTGCAAATTCAAGTTTATACTACTTTGTACAGTTTCTGGCAGCTAGAATAGATAATGTAGAGCTTCATTTTTTGGCAGTACATCATCACTGACACACAGATATGATAGGATTGAAGGCTGGAGGGGGTAGGGGGAAAATTATAGAGCAAAAGCATAATCAGAGTGCCACAGTCCATTCTTTCTTATTTTCCTATATGTACAGCTTCTTAATAAGTCACCATCAAAAAACAAGCATACAGAATGTGAAAATCTACCAGTCTATAATCTTAAGTGTTCTGTCTTACTGTGTCATGAAGACATTTGTTTGTTAAAAGCCTAAATAATAAACCATGCATTGCCTATCAGGCCCTAGCACAGTAAGGTACAGCTAAGCAATAGTACATTCTGACACACAAATGTAGCACACAGTGTAAGGCAATCTCCTGGGCACCATCAAATGTCCGCTGAGATAAAAGCATAACAAAAACTACAGTAATTTTTTAAATCATACAGAATTGGTATGAGACAGAATGAGAACTAGTACAATCAACACGGTGATATTTTGTGGTGGATTTTGTTTCTCTAGTTATTTCAGATAACACTGAATAGAGTGCACAGGCTGAATTCTGTAACATGAACGTCCTTTCATGCAGTTTAATTTTCGTAAGCTAAACTTTATCCCAGTGCTAATAATTCTAATAATTAGAAAGTACAAAGCTGAAATGGGTTTCTGGTATTCTTTTTTCATGTTTTCTGCTGTTGCCTATCCCACGAAGTCACAGAAGCAGAGTCTACAAGTGCCGCACATTCTCATTTGTTACACTGTTCTGCACAGCCACAAAACAGCTACAAGATAGGCATTCCACATTAAAAGTGTACAGTCAGTCAACTGCCTTCACATTTTCTTTTGGAAAAAGTCTGCCAAGCCTCCACAACCAGAAATGGGTACTAGAAAGACATAGAGGGGAGGGTGGGGAGAAACAAACAGAAAATTCCATGATTTCTCAGCCCGGTCTACTACAGGCAAGTATGTCAGTGAACAGATTTTTGCCAAAATGTTTTATTTCTTATACCTTACCATAACAACATCCTAAAAAACTTCATGTGCCTTACTGCTACTGTAGTAATACAGTTGCCAGCTTATGTCAAGAGCAGTAGAAAATTTCTTGCCAAAAATTTCTGACAAAGACTTCCTGTGACCTCAAGCAAGGTACATGGCTTATCTATCCCTCGGTTCACAGGTCCTCATAACAGAGATTAGAAAGCTTTTCATCATGGTGTTTGAAAATTAATTTATCAAAATTTGTATAGGGCTAGTGGAGGACTGATTACTGCTATCCTGAACATCTCTAGGGTTTAAATTGGGGACCTTCAGAACAAAAAGCAAGAGTTTACTGACTGACCTAAGGGACGTTCTCTATTGCTAGGATCTTTAACTGATCCATGATCCATGACAATTCCTATGTATCAGTACAAATTGCAGCTCTTGTACTTATTCTGGCAGGTAACTGAAGCGGAAGACATATAAGGCAGGGATAGAAGAATTGATAGTGAATATACAGTGTATGATTGTGTCTGAGACAGTGTCTCATTGTTACGGGATGATGACAATCTCCCATATGGAATTAATTCTCCTCTGCTATGTATGCCTTTTCCCAAGTAGCATGATCTTTCAGTTATCACCACTAATGGCCTCTTAAACAAATTCTTTCTATGTGTAGAAATACAGATTCTCTCTATCTGCAAAATCTGAAGACTTCATAGAAGCACAACCATCAGTAGTTGTCAGTCTGACTATTCAAACCCAAGTTGGTCTATCTGAGATTTACAAGCATTTTTCGCAGAGAAATGATTTACTCCTCCTGCTGTCCTCTGCTGTGGACAGATATAGCAATCTTGTTCATAACTAGAGTTATTGATCTTTGAACTACACCTTTTCACAGTGAGATGGGGCACGTATACAGAAACTTAACAAGGTCCCCAGGCTCACAAGGTAGGCTGAAGCTTTTTTCCTCCCACGAAAAACTCTAGTTCTGTCACTCACTGCATTCCTAACTAGGACATGATACACACCTGTAAAACATTCCAATCTTCCAAAGGAAAAAAATATTTATGACTTACAGGTGGGACATGAGAGAATTGTTTTATTTTACTCTAACACTGTTTATAAACAACTTTGTCCAGCATGTAAACATCCCACTATCCCCACCTCTGTGTGCTGCCAAATTGTTTCATCCATGTCATATCTTGTCAATTAAACTATAAGCTCTGTGGTAAATAATAAATTCATAAACATCTAGAACAGTAGTGTTCTGATTTGACTTCTAGGCAAAGTATAAAATAACACAGTAAATGATCATAGATATTTCCAGTGATTCACCATGCTAAACAAGCAAGCAAACAAAATAAAGAATGGAGAACATGCCTTTTCAAAGATCTGCCAGATAAAGAGAGAAGCAACAGCAAGGAGCACAAAAGATAAATCACAACTTGAGGAACTCCATCCATCCAGCAGATCAAGAACAACTATGAGCCTGCCGGTAGGGCACAGATGGAGATACTTCACCCTGCAGTTTCCATTCTGGCTGCAAAGGCAGCAAGTCCTCAGCTCTGACCTGTCCGCCCTGCCAGAAGAGCAGCTCACTCAGCAAGATCTGTGTCCTGCTGTGCCCCATTAACAGAACTGTCCCTCTAACAAGGGACTCTCTGCTCCCAACTTTTGTATAGTGAATAACTTGGCATTAGACATTTATTTTGCTGAATGTTAACTGCAAAAAGGAAGGGGAACAGCACAGATTCTGAATATACACAGTTGAACTATAACTTTGGGGGGAAAAAAGGAGAGTATGTATATACATCTATATTTAGGCAAACACACACCTGAAAGCAGAGAGTAAATTTTATTTAAATAGTAACTCCTGCAGATGTACGCACAGTAGCCATACATAAAAGTCTTGACCTGCTGAACTATATCAAAAATGAATAAAGTTACGGAGACTCTGAACTACAGTATGGTACATGGACAATGCCTGTTGCTCTAGAACTGATAAAGCTTGCCTCTACCTTACAGACAGATTTTTTCCAAAAAACTCAAAACACACAAACAAAAAAAACCCCTAAAGAATAAACCCTTTAGCTGTCAAAGATGTGCGCTCTGTCATTATCTCAGCAACACTTTCCTATTTGCAGACAGACCCTTTGAGGACATAAATTGACAACATCTAATGAAACGTTCCATGCAAAAACTGGTAGTGTGTATATTGAGAAGTCAAACACTTAAAAAAAATTAGAAAATTACTAATATTAAAACATCCACTGGATATATCAGCTATGTCACACTATACGGAGATTTACACATTTCAGGGAAATTTTGGCACAGGTAGACCCTAGCTACTTTACTTCATCCCAGATAAAGAATGCTCAGAAATAATGATCTGCAAAGGATTTTACAGATGCCTCATTTAAAGCCTGAAATTCAAACGAAGACTGGGAGGCAAACTTGAATGTTCAGAGCTATTTAGGAAAGTCTGGTGCTGTAGATGTTAGCTGTCAGATTTTGTTTTGGCAAGAACCAAGCATCCCAAAATTTACACAAGTGTCCTGATCTAGATTTTTTTTTTGCTTAGGCTTTATTTCTCAGTGCATGAAAATTTTTATATCTGCACTTATCTCCGTGGTCTTGCTGTGGTTTTTGTAAGTCTAAAACATTGCATTAGTGAGGGTTCAGGAATAATATGAACAGGCTCATCTAAAGGAACAAACATCTAAAAACTGCATTCTTACTTTCTATGAAACCAATAAAACCCCACTGAAATCTACAGAAATATTCTGATTAAGACAACCATTTATAACTAATGCCACATTCATGAACTTTTATTTCACTTCATTGAAATGAATACTTACAATATAAAGCAACTGGAAGTTACCCGCTGTCTGCCCTATTTAGGCTTACATCTGCCACGGGTTCAAGCAAGACCGCTTCTCTGAGAACAGTTCCTCTATTTATCTTTTATACTCAGTGAAATCTGGCTCACTACAGCACAGGAACATCTCTGGAATTTCAGAAGTAATCAAGCAAGAAAGGGAGCAGGATACAGATCAGCCTTAAAGTTTTATCTAGAGCATGCTGCCAGCTGAGAAATGACCATTGACTTCAATGGACTTTAAATCTGACATCTCACTACAAAGTAGTTTAAAAAAAGCGAAGTAAAAATAAGACACACTGAGCCAGACTGCAATTGTGTCATTCTGAAAATGAACTCTACAAGATTATTCACTTAAGTACAAAAGGTTGGGGTCTAAGCACTGAATCTGTATTGGCTCTCTGCCAGGCTTGTTTATGTTACCAGCTAGGGACAAATCTTCAAAATTGCAGAATCGCTTCACCATTCTTTTACCCTATGATTCATCTTATTTCCCCCTCTTCAGAAAGCCTTATTTCTTGACATGACACTTTTAAATGCTGTGGACTAAAAATGCTGTAGAACTTCATGTATATATTCAGAGTTCACAGGCATTCATTTGAATATTCTGTAGTTGAGAAAACTGAGCTAACGGACGAAAGGTAAATTTCAAATCTGAGGTTCCTGTAATAAACAACTAATAAAGGACTTCTATTTGAAGCAGCTATAGAAAACCACTCTTCAAAAGCTAGTTTCTCCACTTACAGCTGTGACCCTGGAGTGAAAGCTCCAGCAGCACTTTTTTTTTTTAATCTGCTTTTTAACACACAAATAATAGTGATTGAATTTTTTCTTTTTAAATGAAATTTCATATAGGAAAGATTTGGGCATGACACAAATGTGTAATAAATTCATCAGCATTAGCAATTCTATGAAAACTCTTCCATTTATGGAGGAAAAACAAATCAGATTTCTTTCCCTTTTGAGATGCACTGACAACAGAACTCTGTAGCATGAAAGAGTGAACTTCCCAACTCCAGCTCAGAAATAGCTTCCTGTGTCAGTATGCACTATTTCAATAATTTCACTAATGAGGGGGGAAAAAAAAAATCACAAAAAGTGGGATAATGCACACCTAATTAACTCAAATGCCTGAATGAAAAACAAACCTCATTGTATAACAATAGCTACTTGATTCAGGGAGAAAATATTGTAGATTACCTTAGCTGCCTTGTGTTAGGGAAACACTGCAAAATGCCACCTCTGGCAGCACGACACACACTGATGCTGACACACTACTCATTGGTACTAAGTCTTCAAGTTCAACATCAGAACTAATCTGAGCAGGGTCAGAAAACATGAAAGTTGGGGCCAGTGTCTGACTACCTTACATACTTTAAGTCCTTTAAAAATCTTGACCTAAAGAACATTAACTTTGTGGCTTCAAGGGGGATCCAAATGATGTTAGCAGATGTATTTATTTTTTAATATTTTGAACAGGTTTATTAGTTTACATCCTCTATCCAGACACAAGGAATGTGATAGGGAATATTTTTAAGTAAACTACAGTAACTTATTATTTACATGTCCTAGGGCTAATCCTTAAAAAGGAATTCTTTACTTTAGATTTACAGTACAATGGTAAAACAGAGGATAAAATAAATAATGTACTGTCCCACTTCAGAGTAATTTGTCAGACATGCTGTGCTGCCAGGGGATCTGCAAAGGGAACTGGCAGAACTCCCTGAACTTTAGCAGTGTTCTCTGAATATCTCAAATTTCCAGACTTAAGAGACGCTTTTAGAAGAAGAGAAGGGGAAAATAAGATCTGTATATACACATATTTTGTCCTTGCGTAGCTCCAAAATTGAAAACCAGATGATGACAGTTAAGGTCCATGCCCCCAAAGTGTCCCAAGCTAGGTAAACAGAAGAAGAGAGATACAAGTGTAAAATAAACAAATAAATAAATAAAAGAGGTAAGAAAAATGAGTAACATAATAAAAGATCCAAATATTGCCAAGCCTGTCATAGGTGAACTGAAAAATCCTATTACAAGCTCAGCTTTAGCAGAATTGATGTTAATTTCACATTTGTTTTACTTGAGATGGCAGCATAATACACTCCTGGCAGAGCCCTGGCAATGACTTGCAGAACACTCAGTTAAGCCTGGAAGATGTGACTGTGGGTGAAATTCACATCTGCATGAAGTGTTCCTTGATACCAGAAACTCCAAGTAACTTTTTAAGTCCTAACCATTGCCAACTGAGAGCTAATAGGTACTCAGCAATTTCTGAACATAGGCTTCTAACTTCTGTTTCTCAATTAAAGGGTAAATGGGCCTGATTTTAGGCTCCCATTTCCTGTTTGCTTTTTGGTTTTTTGAGCAGAATGAAGGTTACATTTAACCTCATTTTGTCTTGATGATTCTATTTCAGGTAAGGTTAGTAAAGGAAAAGGTAACATCTTACTGACTAAATGATACTGTAGGTGACAGTGGATGAGACAGACATTCAAAATCCTCCCCAGGTTTGTTTTGAGACATATTTGAAAAGAGAGACTCTAAAAAAGAGAATAGCATGGGAATAAAAATGAAGGCACAGGAGGAGTAATGAAAAAAAGCTACAGCCCTTGCAGATGGAAAGAAAAACATTAAAGGCTGATTCATCCTATTACTGATGAAGCTTGATCCTGTGAACAGACAGAAAAATTGCAGTCTTACGTTCCATCCAGTGGAGAAAATGGATCAGAGCAGTACTCACATCAGAAACAGACTTCTGCATTTCAAACAGTAGATTAAAACCTCGTATCTGAAAGTACTGTTGATTCACGGAGTATAAATCTAGCACACTGTATTTACAATTACATAAAAGCAGAAAAACATGTTTAAAAAGAAAAAGGAAAAACTGAGAATCTCCTGTCTCCTGTGTTCAATTTGTATGTAAGATACTCTCTGTAATCCATAGCTGTACTTGCTGGAAAGCCTCTGCATTCTACAGCTGGCCTCTGGTAGAAGAGGAGAGAAAGGGATCACAGTAGGTAGGTTAGCTCGTTGTAGCTTTCAGAGATTGAAAAAGAATCAACTCTTGTATTGTCCTTTTCCATAAAAAAAGTCATAAAATTCAGTAAGTACACTTGCAGAGAATAGTTCATGCCAGATGTCCAACATTAAGCATTTCCATTCCTCTCTGAGGAAACAGAAGAAAGCCAAAAGACTTAACAACCTTCCCTTGCCATTTAACAGAGCTTAAAGCAGAACTTTTCGTCACAGGCTCTGTAGGTTCCCTTCCACTTCACCCAGGAATTCTAACATTAGTATTAATACTGCTTACAAAATCCCCACATCTCTTCTGAATCGATGGTTCTCCCTTGATTCACCTATGAATCAGATACTAAAAGCTGCCTTTTATCCTTTGCAAAATATCGCTCATCTGCAAAACTGTTTGAAGCCTCGTAATACAAATATACTGATCATGTACAGATGTTCTGCAGGCTTGAGTAGAGAAGCAGTTCCGTTCCACAATGGCCTAATTTTCAACTTGCTATTTCAACATATTCAAAACCCTGCAGCTGGATTAACGACAGTCAAAATGAATGAGTTAAACACGCGTGTCCTAGGAAGGTCTCGCATCTCTCTTCTGCTATACCGTATCACTTTCTGAGCTCCTCAGATAGTGTAAATACGGCACCAAATAGTCAGCCACTTCCATCCATGACTGGACATATAGAGCAAGTGATTATTCTACACGGAGTCATAAAAATTACGTTATCAGTTGTTTTCTATTTTCAGATAAAGTCAGAGATAGCATCATAAACTAATTTGACAATTCATCAATAACAATGCTCTTTGATGTAGAGCATGAATAGCTTTTTTCTAGTTTTTCCCCATATGAAAGAGGGGTGTAAAAGATATATATCAAATAAGACAGCCTTGGAGTTCACTCAGATTTTACTAGGGGAATCTTAACAAATGCAGTGTATTTTCAGCAGTGTACAGGTACTGCCCTCCCATAAGCAGAATGCATCTCCTCCTAGTATCTTTCAGTGCTCAGGCCTTCCTTTCAGGGAATCTCTAGAAAAATTAGGTGGTTTAGATAGTGCTCATTCCCAATCTAGCAAAAAACTGTGAATGTATGAGGATGCTCAAGACTTAACATGAAGCACACTCTCTGGCATATCTCACTGAAAGTTACATTGTATTAGTTGGACACTAAGCATTAACTAGCCTTAAAGCATTACAAAATTTTAAATTATCTTTTATGCAGATAAAATCAGGGTTAGGACTATGTGGATGGAGTCCTTATACATACAGTTTTAGAAGAAGTAAATACTGATTAAATTGAGTTTGTTCTAGAATCTTTCAGAAGAGATTCATATGCCAACAAATGTTGAAATTTTAATTTTTCATCCTATGTATTTGTTGATATGCTAGATGATTGTATAGATGTAGTAATTTAAAAGAGAAGCCCCTTTTTTGTCTATACCTCAAGAAAATAACTGGTTGTGGTATGTTTGTTTCCAGAGTGTTTACTATTAAGCTACCACAAAAAGAAAAAAAACTCTTCCATTTTGCACTGATCAACTGAAAAATTCTGACAAAAATCATCGCAATTTCCTAATCAATCCGCAAATTAGCTGTAAGTTGGCATCCTCGTTAAATAACTGCCAAAAACCTATTGACTGCAGCAGAACAACATCTGAAAAGATTTAAACAAGACATAAGAAGCTATTTGTTTCTATATATTCTTTGGCTGCTATATATTCAGCTGATGTTTTCCAAATTCCTTAAATTTTTTTTTTTAATAATAAATACAAAAAATACTAAACAAGCCAATATTCTCTTGAAAATATGACTTGAGAACTGAGACTAAAACGTTTCTTATCACAAGAAATTATGAAGTTTGAAACATTAAGGAAAATTTAAACTGAAAAAAGAAAAAAGCTGCCAGGGCTTCTGTCTACCTTCTACATGCTTCAGCAACAGCTGCTTGAATTCGAAAGCAGTATCAAGATAGCTTGGGGAAGAAATAATTCATGTACAGAAAGGTAGTGAAGTCAAAAGAACGTTTCCTCAGCCAGAAGACTCCAAAGGTAAGAGGTCAGTGATACTGTTTCATGATATATATATATACACACACACACATATATATGTATATATATAGAGAGAGAGGTGTGTGTGTGCGTGCTGTGTGTGTGTATATACATATGTGTGTATATGTACATATACACACACACACACACACAAATGTGTATATACATATGTTTTCAATGTATGTTTCAAAATGAGCTGGAAAAAATGGCATGAGTACATTTCATCTTAAAATTTTGCTTACGTAATGTAACAAAATGTTAACAGCTATTTAACTGAAGTTTCTGCCAGTGACATCCTCAATGCCTGCTTTTTTAATTTTAAAATTATGTGCCTTGTTTCTATTCATTCTTCAGGTTGACCCTCCTTAAATGACCAAGTTGATATTGTGATTAAAGAACCAATTATTTTCATCCAAGAGATGGAACAAAACGAATAGCCTTTTCCCCTTCAATTTACTGTAAACAGTATCCCCCCCCCTCCTCTTTTTTTAAAGGCTGCTCATACTGGAAAGTTTATAATGGATCTCCCATGCTATTCACTCCCCAAATTAACGAGACCAGAACAAGGCAGGCTAGAAATATAAGATTTTATTTGCCTTTGGCATTAAAGCAAGATGCAAACATAGCTTTACTATTCTCAGTGACAAATACTTATAAGGCTGATGGTAGTCAAAAAAGCAGAAAAATATGCACTTTAAGACAGTCACCTTTGATTCTGCGCTGCAAGCTATGAAAAAGTATCAGCCTTCTTCCCTTATGTTCATGACATAACATTTCCACAATTTATTTCAAGAAGTCTCCTTAAGGAATTTAAGGAAGGTACAGTTACAACAAAATAATCCTTACCAAATAATGGTAAATGTAAAATTAATTCCAAGCCACACAGCTGGAGATTGTACGTTTCAAGAAAGAAGGAAAACGAGAAAGAAAAAAAAAATTAAAACTGTGGGAAAAGCTTTCTCTATCCAAGGAACACTAAAGTTAAGCAAACAAATATGCTGGAATGGCATCAGAGGAAAAGCACTATATTAGACTCTTGGGAGAAGAATTAATAGCAATAATGCAAATTGTACAAGGGCCATGACTTCTAAACTACAGGTCTTGAGAATCTCATGCACCCTTGAACATCTATAAAATACCAATTCTTCCTTCCTCATTCAGCCACGAAGCCTTTGGTACCCAACATGATCTGTTGAAAGAATATTCTTTACAGCAATTATAGCAAGCAACTGGTATTTGCCAGTTTTAGTTGCAGAAGAGCTGGACTTTTCATCTGTACAGACAGTTCTACAGAAGACATTGACTCTACTTGTGATAAAAAATAGTGTGTGATATGCAGAGTTCTCTTTTGCTCTTCTTTAATATTTCAGCTACTTTGGGCTAGGATTTCCATTTTCTTTTCGATAACTCATGAAAGAGAGAAGGGAGACACCTTCTAGGAAGTCAAGGAGATACAGTGCATAGGTCCCAGTTTACCAGAAAAACTGCTCATTATACTCAGTGTAGGGCTTCGAGTGCCGGGTCGGCTTTGAGTGCCAGGTCCTCAGCAATAACAATATTAAAAAAAATAAAAAAGCCCTTGTAATGCACTGTTTAATAAGAGGATACAGTTCTGTACTCCTGCAATGCGTTCCATTAGAAGATTTCACACTGTTCTACAAATGACAATGACTCAATCACACACACACACACACACACACACACACACACACACACACACACACACAAAAAAGGACAGACTGGGGAAATAACTTGCCCAAAGTCACTCATCAAGTCTGTCAGAGACAAAAACAAAAAACCCCACCTCAATCGGACCACCAGACAACCACTAAACATCCCCTTCCCCTGAATTTTGATTACCTCAAATGATACATCATGTGTTTGTGAAGTTAGTGCTGCTGTTTGCAACACAGTGCAGATGAGAGACCACTGTTTCAAACAAACGCAAGTGGCTCAGTATCATGGATGCAAAGTATTCACGGTGCAAATTTTAGAGTTCAGATAGGTATAACTACCTTAGAATACAAAGGAAAACCTATTGCTATCCCTATGTATTTCAGAATCCAACAGAGTTTGTCTCTGTCCAGTGCTGCAGATTGCCTCGATTGTAAATCAAAATATTTATTGCCCTTCTGTGGGCTGCTAGTCAGTGCTGTCTCCTTCCAAATAGGAGACACAGACCCATGGCACAGGAGTCAATCTCCTCCAGCTCTGAATGAATAAATACATGAATAGGAAAGCACCAAAATCTTTCTTTTCCTAGCTACTAAACATGGAACCTAGACAGTACTGAGTATTAGAAGACTTTTAATTGGTAATTACATTTTGCACTGTACATCAGTCTATGAAGTGTGAAGAAAGCAGTTACTGAAATAATGTCTTTTAGAAAAAAGTTGTACCTTACAGGAACATTTTTACCACTGACATACAAAACTCATCTGTCCTCTTTAATGCCTAACCCCTAGAGTGAGTCTATTATTCTGAGACTCCGACCTCTCACCAATGGCTATATAACCCTTAAGCAAGGCTTCATAACGCACACTTGATGAATTCTGCTAACAGATTTGACAATTAATCATCAAAACGTTCAACACGTGATGAGCCAGCCTGCCTTTTTAATGTTTACCCGTGTCAGTGTATTAACAGGCATACTTCAAAATCAAAACTCAAGATGTAAAAATATTTACCGACAGACAATAACAGAGTCTTAGAGGTACACACACAGGTGGGATCACGGCTGAGACATTTAAATATCTCCAGTGTTCAGTCTGAACAAGAACTTTCTGTAGAATGCTAACATACAAAGGAAAAAAACCCACAATCTTTCAAGTATATTCTTCATTTGATCTTCAGTTGCAAAGCAATTCAACTATTCCTTCTGATGAACCGCAAATCCTATAGCTGAATTCGATAAGCCATGCATAGTCTTAAGGAAATGAGAAAAGAAAACATTTTGACTTCGGAACTTCCTAAAGAAGCTAGCAGAAAACTCTTTTTATTGGAAAGCTACTATCTAGGATGATACTGTGCCCTAAATTAACACCGACTTTTGAAGAGTCCCAGAGAAATCCGTGCCACTTGAGCTACCACTAATTGAAACCTACAGCGTGCCACTGGGGGCCTTATGCACCATTTTAAACTGACAGCTTCAGAAGTCTGGCAGAAACTCTGGCTGAAGAAGCCTTCCGCTCTTTCTTGATGAAAGCGGAGTTATGCCTCGGAAATTGTTTCATTTTAAGAATTACTAAAGCAAGTTGGAGTGACAGTTCTTTATAAACAATACAGGGAGATCAGATCAACAGTATGAGTTTGTTATTTACTGCCTTTTAAATCTATTGTCCCTGCTCAGAGGATGAGGCAGAATTAGATTTCAATTAGATGTGCAAACACTGAAAGACAGGAGAACAAACTTTACGGGCACTCGGCAGTTTTGAGGAAGAATGTTAGCAGCTGCCTGATAACCCCAACAGTTTCCTACAGAATCTCTACATTCATATGAAGAAACAGGTAACATAAAGCCCACAACTCTTGGCTGTGATTCAGTACAGGATTTTCTTCTAGAACTGCCTTTCTGAATCAGAAAGTAAAAAGTCAGGGAAACTAGAATGTATGCAGAGAACTCACAGGCAGGACAACTGACAGGAAACAAATTCCCCCAAAACACAAGAGTTAATTCTTCCATGACTTAGTACGCAGTATTTCATTTGTTATAAAGCAGATTCTTTACCATGCTGGATCACTTTGAGATGATATGCCAGTCTTTGCAGTTCAGTCTTCCCAGTGGTTCAAGCTACAAGCTGAGAGCTTCAAAACCCTCTTCATTCTTTATTTATGAACTGGTACTTTGATCAACCCTGCCAGTTACTCTTTCCTCCTCCCCATTTTCGTCCTTCATCACTCCCTTGCCAAAATTCTGTTTTAGATGAGTATATAGAGCAACACTGAGGATTACAGAGAGCAATACACTGAGGATTATTTTGTCTGTTAACTTCAGAAACAGATAAAAATCAAATAGACTCCATCACCCAATTTTCCTGTCAGTCTCTTCCTTTTCAAAAAAGCCCAAACACTCTCTAGGAAAATTAAAGTCAAAAAGGTGGCCTTGCAATCACTTGGGAAAAAACACTCCCCATTTCTGAATAGATTAAAAATATGCAGCACAAGACATAACCCAATTCAATTCACACTGAGCAGACAAATTTAGCTGTGCATATGGGTAAGCTTCTTAACAAGGGTGGTGAAAAGCTTTTGCAAGCAGCTGGCAGATCTTCCATTTAATTTACTGCTGCTGGTGATGGGGTTAACTGACTAACAGTGTGACTGAAGCTTTGAACAGATGTCAATCAACATTGCAATCAAGAGGAAAATATACAGAATTCTGAAGGGACATACAGTGTGAAACCACACGTAATCCTTGTGACTGCATGGCATGACTCTGCATAATACACAATGGAAATGCAGTACACTGTGAGCCTCCAGGATCTTCTTGTTTTAATTTCATAATACTGTAATAGTTCAAGTTCCTTAGAGAAAGAAAACTAGAAACTGAGGAAGCAGGTGCCATTCGGAGGTAAGAGGCTGTGGGCAATTCATCTTAAAACTCTCCCCAGTCAGGGGAATCAACTGTGGATGCCCTGGTCTGAAAGACTGCAATGGATGCTTTATTGTTGTTGCCCTTTTCTGAGTAACAGCAGTAAAGAAGTCCAGTCAGTTTTAACTTGATCATAACCAGAATCTGTTTATTTCTTGCACTGGTATTCAGAGCTGGGGAACTACAAAACAGATGCGAATGATAGTTGCTTCAGTCTGCTGTTGCTGGTGCTGTGAGAGCTCAGTACAGCTTTCAGAGTCCGAGGGAAGCTGGACCCATAGCTCCATAATAAAACTATACCTACAATATCATAGACACTGACTTGACTGCCATGGAATATGAATTCTATTCCAGTATTAACAAGGTGTGACCCTCTTCATTACTTAAGTTGGCAGTTTTATGATACTGTCAGGATTTAAGTGTGTCCATTTTCCTTTTACAGATGATGGTCCCATCAGGATCTTCAATCAAGGTTCAGTTCTTAAGCCCTACTAGGGCTTCAGTAGCATGGCAGAGAGGAGATATTGATAGCATTCCTGAACCACTTTATTTTACTCTGAAGCATCGTAAGAAGTCATCTAGCTCCAATTTCCATGACACAGCCATCAAATAATGGAACAATCAGCATCCCACTGATTGCAGAAATCAGAAATATCAGTGACCACTGTTCTGTTATAGAAGGAGTAAGCTCAGTTCCACTTCGTGCCTGCATTTGAGTTTCTCTTTCCTTATTAATGACAACTGCTTTGTGTGAACATAGGTTTTTGCATCACAATTCATGCCACAGTTACTAAGGATACGAGGGGTTCTGTGGTATCCCTTTTACCTTGTTTAGTGAATAACGAAAAAACTGAGGTAGAAGTAAATACCCACAAAGAAAAAAAAATAAATAATGTGACAACAAATTACACTGCTGTTCTACATGACTACAAATTACACTGCTGTGACTCTTCCTTATTCATGCCTGGACAAACCCTCTTTCAGATTTAAACCAAACAAAGCATAGAGTTAGGCTCCTTGTTATGCAGGCAAGACTTCAGATTAGTGTCAACCAGGTGACAGTGACAACAGTCTCTGATCTCTAGATATAGGTCCTCTTATTTATCACAGAAGATCATAACGCTACCTCTAAGCTACCCCTTAAATTCTTTTTCAAGGTTTCATTCAGATGCTATTAGGCCAGAAATATGCAGTGTCTAATGAAAGCTTTCCAAGAACTGAGATGAAGTACCTATGCTTATTTAGGTAAACTTTTTGACTGCAGCCTACAGCCATCTCAGTGTAGAAAGCAATTACTTGGAAAGAGATAGGCACATCTGCTCCAGCAATATATTAGAACACTGAACACTTATTCTTTATCTTAAAAATATAAACTAAAGTTTTTGACAGCTTTTGAAAAACAAAAGAACCTCTTTTGTGCTTATTAAAAAATAACAACAAATCAAAACAAACAAAAAAGCACCACAGACACAAACCACAAACAGCCTTAGATGCCTGCAGTTGTTCAGCTAGAAAAGCTGAAGTTCATTACTAATATGCTACATTAGAATAGATCAACAGACCACCCACTTCTGTATTTCATCATTTTCTTCTAGATGCTTCAGAAAAAGCATGCCTGCTTTCTTTACATAGGATCCATATAAGTATTACGTAATGCTGCATAACATGTAACATTATTGTTGCATGGGGATTTGCTCCTCAGGAATTTACTCCCCAGGCAGACCAGATGTACTACTGCTCAACAGTTAACATCCTCTGCAAATATTATCTTAAGAAAAGAATATGCAATTGCATTATCACATTTCTACCAAAACTTCTTCTAAACCTTACTAGTTTGCTTCACTGAAGTCTCATGCCAATGGTAAACTCAAATTGTCTGAAATTATTAAAAGTAATATTGGTACAGACAAGATTCTCTCTTTTGGCTGGGTGTTTTCTTGCCTTTGAGTTGCTCATTAGAATGAGCAGGTCTAGCTGGAGGACTCCATCCATGACCTTGCCTGAACTTCTTGTGAAGTCACAACTCTGCTTTCTGAGACCAGAAGAAAGAGAGAATGTAACTCATGAGCTTAAATGGTTGAAAATGTAGAACAATTCCTATAAAACTGAGCAGCCGATCCAGAAAGAAGAAAGACACTTCCTCATAAAATGAAGTTGGACACTTTACCAAGAGAGCTATGTTAATGTTAGAAAGCTGAAAAAGGACATATTCTTTAGATCCAACATGTAGACAAGGCATAAACTTTGATATACAATGTACAGTGTTACAAGAAAATAAGCATTGACAATGGCAAAGTTTATATATAGTCTGAAGGATGTATTCTTCGTGTATACAAGTCAGACTGCAGAATGCATGTACTGCATTCTGAATACACCTGTGATGGTGTGCCAAGTTTGCATCTAGCTCTACTTTTTTGTGGCTTGAAATCATTTTTAGCCTTGCCATATATGAGATTACTCCATTAAGGGAAAAAAAAAAAACACGCACACAACACACATGCCCTTGCAAACCCTCAAATACAAACAAATCTATTCCCTTGAGTACAAATTTCTGGAATCAAACTCTAAAGTTGCTTCTAAAGCCAGAAGACTGAACAATACACATAAAAAGTAGTCTTTTCCAAATGCATGTGTAGTCGCTGTCAGCATGGATATGGGAGAGGAACACTTGCCTTAACAAATCCAAGCTGTAGTTCATAATAACCCATAATGTTTTATGAAATCAATTTCTCATATCTTACTAGATCATGAAGTGGCAGGATTTCTCAGTTCTGCCTGTCCATACCAAGGTGTAAAAATTATTTTCAGTGTATTTCTTGAATTTGATCCTGTGCTTCAGAAATATGTTTTTGAGTACTAAAAACAGCCATATATAAGTTGTATTTCTCTTCTAGTACTTTCCTCCATAGTTGTTTCTGTCACTTTCACTTTTAACCTATCTAGGCAACCCCACAATTCTAAAATATCTTTACAGGATATTCAAGCAGTGCTCCACCATATCGAAACTAGAGGTTACATTTGTATAGGGAGTCAACCTAAAAGCTGTTCCGCAATAGCTTCTAATGCTTCATCATGACTTTTTTTTTTTTCCTTTTTTAAACTAAGGGTACACTGCCATGTAAACCAAAGCAGAGCTTCAAAGCTGTAAAAACAGGACATGCACTAAGTGGTTTTCCCAAGCTGTAATTGAGAGCTTAGCAGGAGACTGTAGTCTACTGGAACATGACAACCCACACAACTTAATCCTTCCCATCACTGATGTGATTCTACATCACAAATCCAGGAATTCCAGGAGGGACCGGCAGTACTTCTGCCACTGGGCGTGGCATCCCTATCAAGAACCATTGATACCTCTTGATCTTGACAGGCATCTATAGCTTTCAGTCTTGGACTGATTTTGCTCTCCGTAGGCACCGGCAACTATGAACATTGACCATTCTCAATTTCAAGAGGTCTCAATGAGTACTGATTTCCAGACATATTGCTAGTGAACAACATCTATCAATATCAATCCCTACTGATAGGAATAAAATATATAGGTTTCACTCTTGGATCAACTTTGCTCTCCGTAGGCACCAACAACTATCAACACTGACAGTTCACAATATCAAGAGGCCTCGATGAGCATCAATTTCCAGATGTATCACGAGGGAATGACATCTGTAGATATCAATCCCTATTGACAGGCATTGATACCTCTCAATCTTGACAGCCATTGATTCCTATTTCCATACCTACTGATAGGGATCAATTTCCATACATATCAATAGTTATAGATAACTATCAATATCAATCCCTACTGATAGTCATTGATAACTCTAGATCTTGCCCAGCATCTACAGCTTACAGACTTCCATGTCTCCAGCTGACCCTGCTTTGCCTTTATTGAAGCACAGTTCCAGAGCACCTCGGAGTAAGCTGACCTTAATGCAAATCCTTACTCCTTCACTCTTCTTTGTCTAGTCAGCTACTTCCCACTGGACATTAAGACCTAATCATCAAAAAGATGTTTCACTGCCGTTCTCACTGCATTTGGGTATGTACTTCTCTGTATTGTGCTGAATGAAGATGAAGAGCTCCAAAGAGGCAATCATACACTGAACTTCTGCACTTCTTGCAGCAGCCTGCAGGCCCACAGTAAAGAATGAACAATTTGGGATGCAAGAGATCTTGTGGTACCAGATAGGTTCAGCAGACCAAAACCGTGGCTCTGCTGCAGCATGCTGTCAGACTTACTGCACTGTATATTCCTTAGTATTTTATCTGGGGTGACCTGCTCCTAACTTGTGGCTGAACTGTTAAGTGATTTTGGCCTATACAGGAGAAGGCAAATAAATTTAGATGCACAACGGCTTAAAACCGTGATCTATACCTTTATTTTGACAAGGTTTCAACCTTCTTCCTCAACATAAATATACTACTCTGACAAGCTTATATACTTACACCAATATACATGTATATACACAAACACACAATAAAGAGTGTGTATATTTATATATAAATGCACTATATATATACACATAAACTTACATACTTATATATAGTGAAACTGTTTTTTCAAGAATCTGAC
The DNA here is from genome assembly GCF_036370855.1 of Dromaius novaehollandiae. Classification (NCBI taxonomy): domain Eukaryota; kingdom Metazoa; phylum Chordata; class Aves; order Casuariiformes; family Dromaiidae; genus Dromaius; species Dromaius novaehollandiae. Next base: position 60,683,690 of record NC_088102.1, read on the forward strand.
AACTCTTTTCTTTACTTGAACCAAATTTTAATAAAGACACAATCCACAAACACAGGACTCTCCTCTGCTACTATGTCCATTGAAATACTTACTGATTAGAGAAGAACACGCTTATGCTGAGCTGCGTATCATTTTCAATTGTTGGCTTCATTCATTTGAATTTCCATTATATTTGATTTTAAGTACACACTATTTCCAGTGAAGCTTATAAGTAAAGCTACCAAATGTTCTTACAGAATATTCCAAGTGCTATACAGCAGCAGTTTATTTCCAATTATTTAACTGCAGTAAAGTCATTCTAGGACTTTTTGGTTGCTGTTAAATATGCAGAATAGTAACCTCTTCAGCGATGCCCTGCAGGGCGGTCAGAGAAAGGATACTGATGAGCTTGAGAAATATAAGCCTAACTTCAGTGTACTAAACCAAGGAGCGAAAAACACAACAGACATTTTAAGACAAATCTAAACAATGTTTCACAAAGGTACTAACTAGCTACCCTCATTTTACAGACTGAGAAAGCTATTACACAAATGATATGACGGATAGGATAGAAAACAGAGCACAAATCCACAAGTAGCATATCTGTGTACGTCCCCCATAGTCTTACATCCAAAGACCTGAGCACGCCTGGTATATGCAGCAAATTAACTCTTAGCTCCTGTCACACTTCATCAAATGAGTAGACATATACCAATGCATGTGTCCAGACTCATCCTTCCCTAGGACTAGTGTCTTCTAATTCCAACTTCTGCAATTCCTTACTGCACCATACCAATTCTGTGGTTGAGATTAATTCAAAAAAGTAGACTGCAAACTCTTCCCGGAATATTTACAATTCATTTTTCTTAGCTCTGATGAGTGTAATAATTCATATTTAATTATGCTTTACTGCTAGACTTGAAGAACTTGAAAGTAAGAGGAGATAGATTGCATCTCTGCTCTTGAAAATTCACCTAGCAACAAACCGCCTTTCTATTAGTTATTATTAATAAACACTCAGCTACATGTCATTACTGAAGTACAACAGAGACAGACCAGAAAACTGCTGATGTCTGAAGGGATAGCAAAGATTAAAACTTGCCTTTCGAGCTATGCTCTTTGTCACATTTTTATACCTTTAATTTCCTCTCATTCTAACCTGACTAATATCCTGCTACTGAGATTGCAGTTACTATTTTTAGTAAATTGAGTATGGTTATATGATATATTTTTGACTTTTTAAAAACTTTTTCTATTTTAGCCTACAGACTGAGCATGTTTTCTCAGAGCTAGTTCCATGTCAGCTTCTACTGTCTTTGACTACATAGATTGAATTGGACTTTAAAAAAATTATCTAAATTTTAACAAACCAGGAAAAAAACCCAACACCTACTAAAGCAAAAATAAAATTCCAAGCCAATTATTAAAAAACGTAGGAAGTACTTTGGTCATGAAATCTTAATTCGGACTCTTTGCATGTAAAGACATTGTGAAAAATTTTCTCCCTATCAGAGTCCTGCCTTCTATAAAATTTTGTCTGCTGGAGGCTGATCTCGCATAGCTTGTTTCCTAGCCACAACTACAGGGTTAGCTAGTTACTTGGACTGCATAAAGAATTTCTAACTATGTCAAAACTTAACTCCTTCAAGTTAAACAGCAATCAAAAAATGTTGAGGTTTGTGTAGGCCTCATCTTCGGTAGGAAAACAGGAGTTGGAGTTCTTATCTCTAAGATTCAACTCCTTCCCTCCTCTTCTAACTCTTCATAGGGCTGGTGCTTTGGATCTAACATAACCCACAGCACCTGATGCCTTCACATCTGTCACTGCCATTCTTGAAAGATCAAGACCTAACTGACTTTGACTGAAGTGCATGAAACTGCAAAGGTAAGAGATGAACTGAGAAGGATTTTTGCTCTTCTTGCAAGTAACAACATACTGTAAACGGATTCGGATACCAAGGTACTCTAAACAGAATTCAGAAAGTAACCAAGAAAACAGAATCATTTATGCTTAGATTCTAAAAAGATGTCTGGTTTTAGGGGTGGTTATAGCATATTCACCATTTTCTTGTTATCTTCTCAACAACTGTGAAAAGAATAATCATTCAAACTGTGAAAAGAATAATCATTCACTGAATATATTTGTTTCCCTCTCTTTCTGTATGGCTGCAGATTCCACAGATCACCGCTTCCTAGTCAGGTCGTTATGACTGAGTAATAAGTAGTTTACAGGGGTCAATCTACAGCTGCTCAAAGGCATTCAATGACATTTCCTCTACACTCCCACACCACAAACAAGCAAACATAAAATGACATTGTAAAAAAAAAAAAAAGAAAAAAAAAAGAAAAAAAGGCTGCAGCAGGGCTGTAATTTAAACAAAAACATTGTGTTAGCTATAAAGAGTCTATGCCCTGTTTCATGCAGAATTCTGAAAACCTTGATTTTGTTCCAAGGCAACTTCAAATATTTAGTAAAATAGATCTGTCATATTCCTGCTTTTGAACTCTGCTCAACAGTTTAGATCTATTTGTAGACCTACACCATTTTAAAACAGGCTCCAAGGAAAAAAAGCTTCAAGTTTAACACTATCTTTAGCACCTCTTTTATTGCTTTGACTACTCACTCTGAAGACCTGCTGCTGCTGAGAGCAGGAGTTTGATCTGCTCCCCTGAATATACTGTCAAATTGCAAACAATAATAGGCCAGTTGAACTGGCTGTAGCCAACACAACCAATGAAAATGCCTGTAGTAGCACTAGTATCCAAAACCTAAGACAGTCATATCTAGATGTCATTGGGAACTAGTGAGACACAATGTGGGAGTTTTGGACACATTCATTTTTAGCAAAATTCAGCCTGCACCTTTTTCCAAGTGACTGAGAGACCGTATTATAGACATTATTTAGAAACTAGTGAAAGAAAAGAGGAAGAGAAAAGGGCCAGGGGTGGGGAAATGAAGCAGCCTTCCCCCACTCCCTCCTTCCTTTTTATGGTTTCACATCAGACAAAACCAATCTCCTAGCTGCTTGGAGCAAAAGCTCTGATGCTGTTGCTTCTTCAGAACTTTCTGATGCTCTCTCAATGGGAAACTTAGAGCAAGATAAGGTCCCAGTATCTGCAGTGTCAATCAAACTAAAAAGAAAGATTTTCTCCCTTAACCTCTTCCTTTTTGTGCTTACCTACTCATTGCACATTCCCACAAGGCGTTAAACAGTGTGCATGCAGGCTTATGCTCCTTCCAGTCCTCCATGAAAGGTGATATTGCAATGCTGAAGGAACTGAGTGCATACTGTCATTTAATTAGGGTGACCTCTATCTTTGAGTATAGCAGGAGAGCGGTGTTTTCAAGATACATATATCCATCTTGTGCTGTCATGATACAAGTATCCGTCTTGCGCAGAGTTAGCCTTTAGAAAGTGGCACCTAAACATATCATAATAGTTAGAGCCTATTTAGGAACTTCCATTACGCCATTCTAAGGATTTGTTTTGGGGAAGGTTCTATGATGTACAGAATTCCATATGTTTGCTCTGGGCTTCATTTTTAAAAGACTACAAGTCTATTCATTTACCAGCAGTAAGGCTCCCCAGTTAACAAGAGCTGTTTATTTCAAGATTCCTGCCATTTCAGAGTGAGTAACTGTCACTAACTTCTCTCACTGAATATATGTTTTCTCTACTGCATTTCCTAACTGTATCCCCTATTCCAAACTATGTTTTTCAGGCCAAAAATAGATGGCTTTTTTTTGGTATATGGAAAGCACAATGTTCTCCAGACATAAATAAAACAGATTGATAACATGAGTCAACGGTACTGCCTGACACCCAGCAGATGGCCAGATGCAAAGTTACCTGATGTCCCTTTGCTGGATCATTATTCTGGAAAACATGCTTTTCTGCTGACTGTAGAATTCATCATGAAATATTTGTCCAATTTGATGCTGAAGAAAGTTCTGATCTGATATACTACAGCTAATCAAATTAGTGGTAAAAATAAACATCCTAAGATCAAAACCTATGAGAATACCCAAGCAATCTAACAGCTGGGTGAAGAAAAAGAACCTAGTTGAGTATTACTGCTTACAGGATTATTTTAGCTTCACTAAGCATACTGCAATTGTGAAAGTGCATATTGGTAAAACAGCAGAGGGAAGCTTAGAGTGTTGCCACCACTTCAGCTCCAAAAGCTTCTAATACAAAACTAATTAAAAGGAAAATATAAGCTCCATGATAGTCTTTAAAACAAGCACCGGAGTACAAGATTACAGCAGTATGTCTCGTCTGTGTAAGACTTTGTCTGGTACCTGCACACATCAACTAAATCTGTTGAGAGCATAATTTAAAATACCGCCTATGAAGGATATGTTCTTTCAGAAACAATTTAACTCAGATGCTATTTTGCACGATGAAGAATCTGACTCATTGAATTAAAAGAAAGGGATACCATTGAGTCATTAGCATGTTATGTCTCCATCTGAAAAAAACTTGTTAATTATTTTAAATTAATCTCTGACAAAGAGTAAGAGATTTCAAAGTAAAAAGGAAAACACTGATTCAGAAACGCAGGTTTTCTTTTCATACAGATTTCCCCAGCAATACAAAACACAAAGGAAAACGTGGCGGGTGGGAAGGGGGAAATTGTAACGTAGATGTCACATTGTATAAACAGAAAAGGTAAAGAAATAGAGAGCTTCTCAGATGTGCATCTTCTCAGCTGCTAAGCAACCGTAGTTCTTCAAACATAGCTCATGTTACTGGTACTTTTCAGCATCAAATATTTCACTTATTTGGCAGGCTGTAGATTGTACAGAGCTATAATTCTTGTCAGCATTACTGCAACCATATCACTTTTGTTACTCAATTGGGCTTATATGTATTCTAGCAAAATGTATGCCACTTAATCTGTGGACATGTTTGATTTAGAGATATATTGTCAGCACTATCTCAAAGAAGAAAAAAAGAGAGCAACCACTCTGGCCTTCCTGACATTTGCTTTGTCAGTCTTCAGTCTGTCTGTCTTTACCGCATAGTAATACCAACCCTTATTCTCAGACAACATCAGACATTTTAGATTAATATTTTTAATAGAAAATGATCTAGAGGACCACCTTATGAAATTATGAAAGGACTGCAAATGATCATTTATTGATTTTAGCAATGAAAACACTCCATCTAACATTGTAAGTACAAGTCTATCTTATATTCCCCCCCTCATTAAAAATATAATGGAAGTGTTTTAAGTTGAAATTCATGCTAGAAAGTTAGGGCTGAGCAACAAACAAAAAAAAAAATCAAGGGAAGGCTGATTTACATTTTTTTTTCATCTGGAATTTTTCATGCCGATATCCAGTTCTTTAATAAGCTCCTAAAATACAGATGTAATATTTTAAACTGTTCTCAAGGCAATTCCTTGTGGTAAACCAACAGTCTTCTTTCCCCTGACAATTCCCTTCCTCATTTTTTTCTTTCCCAAAAGACCACAGATGGAAAAACTCAAAAAGCAAGGAGAGGAAACACTCAGTTCTCATTTCAAAGATCAAGAGAGGAAAACCAGAAGAGGAATCCTTGTTCTCCAAAACCCAGAAATAAAAGGCACTGGAGATATTTGCTTTGCTACCTGGAAAACTGGGAAGCAAATTCAGGGAATGCACTAACTCTGCCTTGCCAACATGTAGCAAAGTAAAGCCACGAACTAGCCATCCCTCCACACCCCTTGGAGAACCAATACAGGATGCACAGTTGCAATTCCTTCCTGTGTATCACACAGCAAGTGTAAAAGAGTAAGACCAGTCATTCTATTAAAAATAATAATAATAATAATCTCCACCAGTCACTTCTCTGCCCACATCTACACTGGAGGTATTATCGATGAGTCATGTCAGTTTAATTTGGATTGAAAACTGTAAGAAGTAACAATTCTCTCTCTATAGGCTTTGAAAGCTCCATACTCTTATATTTTTCATTTTTCTTATCTCACAAAATTTTATAGCTGCATAACTTATAGGCAAGTAAGGCCCAAACTTTGCTGAAGGCATTTGGTACTGAATGCCAAATTCCCCACTGAAACAAGCAAGCCATGCTCCAAATTCAGATCCAGAGCTTAATTCAGCTAAAAGATAGTTTTGGTTGGAGACGTTGGACAGCTCTTTCATTGTCACTTACTCATATTAATATATCCATTTTATCCAACTATTCCATGGCTCAAAATCACACACACAAACGGAGATTTGCTGAGCTATGCAAGAATAGGGTCACTCACAGTTCTGAGCCAGAGGTCTTACGAAATATGTTAAAAATACACTTCTTTTAGAAACAGATTTTCCTTCTGCAAGAGAACATCAGGTGAGGCACTCAGCACTTTTCCTTAGTCCCTTCAAAGTTGTGAATCTATCAGTCAAAGGTTCTGTCCTTACTCTCCTAGGAGTACTAATCTCATTTATTTTGCCTACTCCTATTACTTATCTATTATTGTGCTATTACAGGACCATTTCCATTTGCAGTTACAGAATGCTAACACCATTCTTTATGCTCTATTAGGTCTTCCAAATAGATACCTAGAAATTACTTTAAATTGAAATATCTTTTTTCTTTTTTTTGAGATTTTTCTTTTCTGTTGAAAGATTCAGTCCTCTTCAAAGCAACAAAGATTTGCAGACTTTGACGTCAGAAAGGGCCAAAGTAGTTGTTCTACTGAACAGGACGCAGACTGCATAGTTTCTGAAGGTGATTCTCACATCCCACCCATAGCTTTTAGACAAACATCAGTATCTCTTCCAGTTACTAACTGCAATCAGTTATTGACTCAAGCGCACGAGTCATTTTCTGCCTTTCTACTTCATCCACTTCAGATAAGAACCAGGCAAAAAAACAGATCCCTCAGGGGAAGCACAGATTTTGCACCTGAATTATTTTTCCAGGCACATAAAAGAAAAATCAAGAATTTAAAAGAAATTGAGTTAGCATATTTTCCAAAAAGTCCGCTTGAACTCTGCTCTGCAGTTTTATATAAATACTTGCTTTCAGATATGTGGATAATAAGAAATCCTCTAAAGTCCCTTGTGACTATCTCAGAAAAAAATCCCAGATGTCATTATCCAGGGAGGGAGAACAGAAGTCAAAAGAGACATAATTACTGAAGTTTTCTTGAAACTACAGAGAAAACTGTAACTTTACTCAATAACATAATGTTTTTGAAACGTCTTTTAAGTAATGCACAAACTGTAGCACTTCAACAATGAGATGCACCCCAGCAATTAGCTTTTTTTTTTTAAAGAAAATAAATACCGACTTAGTAGAAACGTTTCATATTCACAAAAAGAATTCTAAGGATTTCAGCCCAGAAATTAATCTCATGTTTTTCAACTTAAAGCATGATCCCTTATGGCATGCATTCAAGTCCAAGAGAGGCTTTGAAAGAATATATTTAGGTAACTGAGTTAAAAAGGACACCAGCATCAGCAGAGATTGGAAAAGGCATTTGTTTACATTTAGCCTAAAGGCTAACTTAAAAAAAAGATTTTTTTACATGGGCTTGTTTGAGGACTTTGTTCAGGGGTGTGTATGTTTTGTTTTATTTTTTTTTAAATGAAGACATTCACTATCGGAACAGAATTCAGTTTCAGCTTGAGAATGGAAAAAATGTGTGAATAGCTTAACTGGTTTTCCAAACCAGAGCCCATGAACCTCTCTTCATTGATTGCCCGGTTGCTAAAATGACATACAAGTAGATGTAAAAATTTTAGAGGTGAGAATCTGTTTAAAAGAAACAAACAAACAAAAAAATATGAACCTCTTTGCTTATTAGTAAGTTTTTCGTGAGTGTTGCAAAACCTGAGAAGACAGTATAAGAAAACTGAGATTCAAACTTTACCCTCTGTTACTTGGAACTGTGTGTTGCCAGTGAGTCCAGGCCCAATCCTGCATGTTTTGGTCAGGCAAAATTTTCACTAAATTGAGAGGATGTTTTCTTAGAGAAAGTGGCAAACAAGTATGTTTCATAACTGTTCAATGTAATAGTTGAGAAAGGGCTTTGTGCATTAAATAATGCAAGGGCATTTGTCACTGCATTCACATATTACTCAGCATGAAATACTGCTGTCATCTCACAAATCATTTCACATGACAGGATTCACGTGGCTTAGTTTTTCCATGTGAAAGACGACAGGAGTCTTGCTATAGCTGAATTGCATAAAATGATAGTTTAGGATGCAAAGCAAGATATTCAAAGGTCAGGAAATTATAAAAGATAACATCCCTCAGTCACAACAACTCAGTCTGAATGCATATATTAGAACTTCCCCCAAAGGCCCCAAACTCCTTCAGTTCACATGCTAGACAATACACGAGGCAGTGACTGCAATGTGTTTTTCTGGGTCCAGTGTCACTTTATGCCTTAGTTAGCATCTGTAAAACGCAGAAAGTCCTCCATACAAGAAGTGCAGTCTACTACACAGAGCTATGTGCAGGACTCTCAGTCTTAATGAACCTCACAGTCCCCCTCAGGTAGTCCCTGGATTGTAAGTGCTGGAGACTGAATTTTTTTTACTGGGAGAAGGTACGTTTTACTACTTGATCAATTAGAGATCATTTGGTACTTCAGCTCTGATGAGGGGAAATCTAGATGTAGAGAGAAGTGTTTTATGCTTGCACAATATTTAAAGGCTCTAATTCAGCACCAGGGAGGATGTTTTATTTTATCATCTTTAAATTGTTAAGACAAGGAAGCTTTTAGGTTCATGTGAAAGAGGTACTGAAGAATCCTAATAAAAATTCACACACAGCTCAATATTAATTCATTTTGCCACTCAACTACATGCTTGATGTTACCCTGAAAATATACGAAAGCATGTTTTGACCGACACCTCCATGTCTAAAGTATCAGGCCCATTCTATCACACTGGAACTCCTCGACTTTACCAAGGCCAGAAGCTTGGAAAATTTGCTACGCTTATTTGGTCTAAGCATGGTGCTGGATTATTTCAAAGAGAAACTATATTTCTAATACCGCTTGACTTTCACAAAATTGTAAATCTCAAATAAATTACCTCTGCATAGCTTCCATACTTATATCAACTGTCATAAACTGAAACCAGAGTAGTTTTTTAGGCTTCTCTGAGTTGGGCTAAGAAATCAGAGTAATAGATTGGTTTTTTTAAAGCTATTTCACATAAACCTATTACTTTGATTTCTTAGCTCTACTCCAGAGAAGCCCAGAATTTATTCTTTGTCACATGTTTTCATGACCATGTACATGATTGTTAATCAGCTGAGACACAGGAGTTAAGCATGTTGCTACCAGATGTCATGTGAAATAGATTTGAAAAAAATCAAATTTGGTAGTGACATGTATAACTCCTTTCTTCTGCATTTTGATTCAGCTGATTAACAGTCATGTACATGATCATGAGAACACATCTGGGGATAAAAGTCTTCACTTAAAATCCTGAGCCAGGGGCCTTGCAGTAAGCTAGTAACACTGATTAACTGAACATGTAGCAGCAGCATTAAAAGTATTGCTCTGATCTCCAAAAAGGCTTCCTATCTTATTTATTTCACCTGCATCATAGCTCTCTCTAGTTCCCAAATTTATTGTATCATAAAAGGCACCAATGCGAAATCAGCAGCATAGAATTGTGATACAGTTTTATACACATATTAAATTTTGTAATGCTTAAAACTCTTATGTTCTACTGCTGCAGTATTTCATTACTTTTAAATTAATTGTTCAACCAAGAAGTTGTGGATCCGAAGCTAAACTTTCATCACAAGTAGAAAATAGTAGTGACACCACTACAGGCTCACTATCGACAAGCAGAAGCACATCTGGAAAGATCACAGAATCCTGGCTCTCCTTGAACCTTTTCCTAGGAAGCAGTCTTAATCACAGACTTTGAAGACAGATGCAAAGACTTCACAGAGCTTTAAAACAAAGGAAAAGATAAGGTTCTATCTCACAATAGGTCAGCAAACTAGGTGTGCTGATTTATCTTCAGGAAGTTAAATTCATCTTCTATTTCCATATCCATCAGAAACTTGGGAAATGGTCTGTCTGCCTGAGGTTCAGAATCTCCTCAATCTCTTACCTAGGATAAGACAACTGCAAACAGAAGCAAGTGGGTCAGTACCTTACTAAGGTCAGCAGGAGAGCTCTGTACAACTTGTTTTGGGGGCGGTAATTCAATGGATTAGAGTTTCAGAAGTTTACCAAGCATTAAAGAATGAAAATAAGGAAAGTGGAATCCATCTACTTATGATAGTTTTTTGTCTTTTTGTGTATGCAACAGATGCCAAGATTTTTAAAATTCAATATAACAGCTAATTCACCCAGTACTCACAAGCTTTATCTATTACCTCATCATATTTACATTTTTAGGTACCATGAATAGTATCAGTGGTGACAGTGCTTAATCAAAAATCATTTTGCACTCTGCAACTCCAAGAACTACAAAGGCAATACCAGAAAAATACAGTCAAACACAGGAAAAAAAAGAACACTGATCAAATTCATTAACCCAGTTGTTGTCTCTCTCCAGCCTTCTCATAAAGTACTGTCTTCTCAGTAATTTATCAGGGTCTCAACTTGCGAGAATGAAAGAAAATCCAATGCAACCAGTAGCTCCTACTTACAAAATGGCCACCATTCAGTATGTAACAAAAATGCCACTTTTACAAGCCAGACCAAGATGATTTAGGAAGAAAGCTACTACAACCAGAAGAGGGAAACCAAACAGAATCATTAGAAACCTAAGAAAAGGACTCTTAAATAACACCTAGCCCAACACCCTTAAGTCACTTACCTTTCACATGTCTCAGCCTAGGAGCAGGCTGAACTAGTGAAGGTTTGTCATTAAAGTAATTCTGCTGCCTTCTTCCCAGAGTAGGAGGGCTCAGTTCCAGTCACTGGCAGTAATGTGGTAGGACCAAGTTTCTAGAGGTTATCCATCCCCCTGTCCTCTTTCCAGGACTGCTAAGATTTGGAATGAGGCAAGGCTAGAAAACATTTGCTACCATGTCACACTAGCACTGACAAGGAGAAATAAGTGCTGTCAAACTATCGGTTAATAGTTTATTTTTTTCCCTCATACTATGCCTTTTCCTTTTTTGTTCTACAACACCTGCAGGCTTCTCCAGCCCTCAGGAGGATGTACTGGCCCCTGTAGCTAGACCTGCTGGTGGCCTCACCCCAGCTGTGTGCCATCATCTCTAATTCCTTACATCTAGTGCTATCTTAATCTTCTTCCTGCTTCATTTGTTACCCTGGAGGTCTCTGCAGTTTGCACTGTTGATCTGACCTGTTTTAGTATAACAAGAGAGGTGTATATGGCAAGTTTTTCCTGCTTAGATATAATACTATGAGGTATCTTACAAATCTGTTTCTTTGGGGAGGCAGAGAACTGGAGAGTTTGTTGTTTATTTACTCTAGCAAAGTGCCCACCCCTCTTAAGAATCTGGCAACTTCTGATTTTTTTCAGTTTAAATGGGTAGGTCAGTACAGGAAACCCACTGGTGATTTATCTTCACTTCTGCTAGACTTCACTGAGAGGAAAAAGTACAACTAGGAAGGTCAGACTCATTGAAGACTGAAGCTAAAGGTGGTGTAAAGTAAGATGTGTTGTATATGCACAGAATTAATTTGGCTCTTTTTAAAGTTAATGAATATTCCTTTCCCTGAAACCTTAAAAAAATCATGTAAGACCGGAATATTTGATTTTAAGAATTTTAATTTGGGACTGCAAGCAAAATATGAAGGGTGTAACTGATCATAAAATACTGCTGAACATACAGTAAATCTCTGGGATCTTATCATTTCTGTTTTGTCTCTATACATGGTGATTTTCCTTGAAAACTGAATTTCAATGTTATTTAATGTGTGCTAGTATCTGCAGTTTAAAAAAATCAGGAGAAGCATTGGCTTATACGTGGTGTTTTAGCTGTATTTGTTCAAGCACTTGTAACAGCTGTTACTTATGTCAGGAGTTCTATGGGACTCCTGAGAGCAAGCTATTGACCAAATGGCAGCTACTGATGCAGGCAAGGTTACTTAAACATGTAAAGTGTCTCTTCTTGGAACAGAAACTGCTACTTCTCTATTGCCTCTGAATTTTTATGAGACACAAATACTAAAAATATAATAACAGGCTAGAGTATTGTAATTAACTCTCAGGCTGACAAAGGAAGAAGAGACAAAGCACTGTTTGGCTGACAAAATGACCAAATGATGATCTATTGCTGTGAATTCAGTGTGCAGGACAATGTAGATTTAGTGGAATGTAAGACTAGGGCAAGATTAATGTGTAACAGTATTTAGATAGACATATGCTGTTTGTCACTGTAAGATATATCAATAATTTTCAAAATTAAAACATTCTGTATTTGTCATATTTTTCATCAGAATTTCAAGCAGTTCACTAGATTGAAAAAGAGACAGAGATGAAAAGCAATCAAGTGTGCACTTCAAAGAGGGAAGTAAGTTTCTGTACATGCGTATTTTCAATCTTAGTTGAACAGGAACTTTGACAAAGAGAAAAATAAGGGAAAACAAAGATTAACTGTTAAATCTATTCATACAATAGATCTGAGGAAGTGCATTCAGCACTATCACTCCCTGACTGAAAAATACATGATTTCATTGTTCATTTTGATGACACAACAGTAAATTAATGAGGGAGGTCTAAAGCTTCTGCCTGACCTCCTGAGTTGTATTGGTAACCAGTATACATGCATGTTTTTCCTAGCTCAAAAAGTGCATGAGAAGAAAGTCAGAGATGAAATGTGCATCTACAAGGTACCTCACCTTGAAAAACAAGACTAATAAAATACAGATGTTTACTGAGAGGGTAGGTAGAGGGTCAAATATTCTTACTAAACCGTAAGACTCCCCAAGCAGCAGGTATGCATGATACAGAACAGCGAAAACTAGAGCTTGGTTGAATTTTTATTACTATTCTCTATTTGTGGACTTCTGATACTTTTCCCCATTATACTTTTGTACTTCTTTGTGACTAATCTTTTCTGAAGAAATTGCTAACAGGGTGCTGGATGTGTTGATTTAACACACCTTCCCTTCATTCAGTGTAGAAACTTAAGAACTTTGCTGTCCACTTGAGAATTCTTCTCCTGGATGTAAGGTCCAGAGTCACTTTACTTTTGTGTCTAATGCAGCAGTAAGCCCTTTGTTGGTATTTAATCTGTGTGTATTACATACTAGAGGGCCAAAATCAACCCAGTCATAATCAAAATAGAATTCTTTTGTTACCAGTGAAACTACCCAAGTGCTAAGTTGGGTACCTCTTAGTTCTTTATCATGCTAGTCAGCAAAGACTGCTACGTGACTTCTAATGGGCCTGACTACACTTCTGTCTCTTCCTAGAGATTTTTTTTTCCTGCTATCAACCTTTGCCAAATGTTTCAGAATGATCACATAAGATGTTGCACAAACTTGTCAGACAATGCTGCTGGCTTTGGGAAAAGTGTATGCTTATTTAGATTCAAGTATGTATGTGTGTGTATAAATATATATATATGCATGTGTGTGTGTATATATATATATATATATATATAATGTCATTTATATATATATATGTGTGTGCATGCTCTTTCTTTCCTCTTGTATTAAGACATTTACAACTAACACTTGCTTCTTCAATTTGTCATGCCATAAAGCTGCCCATAAGCACAAAAGCACGTGATTGCCTTTGACAACAGGAAACACCAGTTTAAAGAAGTAAAGCTTTACTGCTGATACAGAATCATCAAGCCTGTACTGCCCTTTTATTTGCTTTTCAAAACTCAATACACCTCAAGGAATCACAGAAATAGAGAACAACCGAGTGGTGGGGAATATGGTGAAAATTTAGGTAATAAATATCGCTAGCATTTCAATCCTACAGTAAAGACTTAGAAAACCTTAATGTTTTACAGTGTTTTGACTTTTGTGACCTTGATATCACCTTTTTTCTTTTGCTCTGACAAATTAAATCCTTTGCAGCATTTATGTGGGTTTTCAAGCTACCTGTAATATTGAGGAGTATAATTGCTTGCTTTAAATACTTACAGTAAATATATTTGAAATAAAGAAAACACAAGCAGACTAAACTTTATTTAGTATCCTTCTAAGATCACTACTCTTTCTCAGGCCTGGAGCAGCTTTAATTTGAAACAGGCCAAAAAGCTGAGTGGGCTTTTTTTTTTTTTTTTTTTTTTTTTTTTTTTTTTTTTTTTTTGTCATGCTCGGTTGTTCTCAGAATAAGCATAGTCACTAATAATTTGGAGTAAGGAAGAACATTCACTGGGACTAAACACAAGATGTTCTGTATCTTCAGCAAAGATCCTAACAAGCTGGGCATTAGTCCCCTCTGAACTTCTTTAAAAAGAAGGTAACCACAACAGCCTATGAACAATCTGATGCTGTGGTCTGCTCTAAGATTCTCTACTGCAGCAGACTTCTTCAGGGGACTTAAGCCAAAGAAACTTCAGCAAAGTTGCTGGATTGCATTCAGGCATACATGGGGACCTGTAGCTGCTTTGGTTAAAATCAGGTAACTTAGCTTCTTACACTTCTATATGCATAGAACAGAAAGTTGTGTGTACGTAAGCTGAAAGTGTAGGCTTATCTGTATATGAAGAGCATAACATATTTTACTTTGTAATACATATTATAAGATTAGTTCAAAAAATATTCCATTATTTTAATTGCATGGACAATACATACGTTACAGCATATTAGCTCATCCATTTCATTCTCATTTGAGTAAATTTAGGAAATGCATGGCTATATAATGCCATTATGAATCTCTGAAATTGCAAGGAACTTTAAGACTCTGCTATGTTATCAAAAACAGTATTAGTATAAGCAATTTATGGCAAAGAGTAAAAAATACGTTCATATTTCAAACCTGAATGTTAATGGTAACTATCTGATGCCTCAAATCCATTGGGCTATTCAGTGGTCTATTATTTTTACAGAAATAGCCACAGACACCAATTTTTATTGTTTATGATGCAGTTTTTAAGATACTTACCTAGTTTCAAAGGGAAGTTAGGATTTTTTTTTATCTGATACCTAGTGTCTGGTTTATATGCACCTATGTTTTTTGTTGGTAACTTGTAGTGCTGCTTAATGCACCTCTTTCACTTCACAAAAAACACTACTATGGATACCATATCCAAGTAGCTGTATAGCCTAATTATGCATAAATATGCAAAAACTATGAACCTCACACTCCTCTGACTAGTCCTTCTGGTATCTTCTAGAACAAAGAACACTGGGTATCAAAGGCAGCTATTTAAAAGAATGTTATTCTACTTTTATATGAAACAGAGTCACAAAATGGTAGCCAGTATATGAATCATTTGTTAGCAGCTAGCTCACTAGTTAGCTAAAGACTGGACTGGTGTGAGATTGTGTTTATTATCCTACGTATTAAAAAAGTCCTCAAATGCCTGTCATTCACTACTCAGCTAGATTCATGCTCCCTGACACAACTTCATTAAAAAGTCTGTGTGTGTGAAACGCACCTGATAAATTTCACAGTCTGTTCACAGACTATTTGTAGGTACACAGAGACCAACAGGAACGTTTCATCACAAACTGCTTACACAGCTTTAATATTGAATATAGATATCTCCATAGAAGGCAATTTTAAGATTGAGTTGTAACAGGCTGGTAAGTATACTCATTTACTCAGAGGGACATTCCCACTGATATGCACTGAAGTCCTTGTGTAATCAGTGTTACATACATGTTTCAAAGACCCTCTCTTTAGGGATTTTAAGTTGGAACTACTTGACTGAGTAAAGAAAGTAGGCATATGTATTTAAATGACCCTACTCATGTAACTTCATTACAAAAATAATTCAGTACCAGTTTGGCAAAGCAAAGTAAACGTTACTTGGTTGATTAATTCAATTTCCACTGCCAGCATCTTTTTCACTGGTAATGCCAACGTCCTGTGATTGCAGCAATAAAGTACGTTATGCACATACAGATACATCCATAACTTGCTCATCTCCATTGCTAGTGTGGTTTAAATAAGAATCATGTATTACTGCTCCAGTATATATTCAGCTTCTCTATGACTCTAAAATAATGTTCCCCTTTGGACTTGCTTCATGATTTGTTTACTTAGGTATGAAAAATGATGTCTGCTGGTAGACTTTGCTTGAAGATAGCAGCAATGACAATGAGATCCAAAGCTGAGAAATTACTTGAGCTTTCAGACCTTGAAATAACCTGCTTAGTGAGTTATTTCTGTGCATGGCCCTATGTGTTACTTATAAATGAATATTAAAATATATAATATCTCAGAATTGATATTCTGATCTAAACTAAAGTCTGGGCCATTATTTGTCACGATGCTGTGTGTGTTTTCAACTATAGCTCCGTTAGTCTGTGCTCTGGAAAAAGATCAGCACTCAGTCCTTGGGATCAAAGTAGGATGGCAGAGTAGAAGAGCTGAAATTCTCCCCATTTGGTGAATTTCCTCACTTCAGAAACCAAAGCAAACGTAACCTTACCATCGAATATCTGAAGAAGAGGCAATGTAAGATCTCATGGTTGTTTGCGCTGCAGCTACATAGTAGTTCCAGAGTGCATCTTCCAGTTTTTGCTATCTTAAAGGGAACAATTAACTCCTAGAGGAAAAGGTACAGGATTTTGCTTCTACCAAATTTAGTCTTGAAGACCTTGAGGGACATGGTAAAATTGTGTGTGATGCTTGTCCATAATACAATACTGAAAATGCCCTCTCTATGGGTTGCTGGAATGGGGATGCATGAATGAAATTTACTCCTAAGCCCTCAGTGCAGCTGTGCAAGGTCCTTTGATCACAGTCCATTCACTAATGGCACTCTAGAGAACAAAATGACTTTCTCTTTCTGCTTGTTGCCTTTTCTAAGCAGCAGAAATCTTAACAGAGGTGAAGATAAGATAACACAGCAGCTTCTCAATAAGCATCTCTACCCTGAGAATGCTCTATCCTAAATGTGAGGATAGGATCCTATGACATTTTCCAGGAGTAATGGAGTAGCTGGCTTCTGAATGCCATAAAAACCTAAAATTTCAGCTGGGGACATCTAACAGATGTCACAGTCCTTACAAAAATTCCTTATAACCAAATGTGCATGGGGACACTGAACATGAACCATCTGACTTAAAGTTTTCCTTGGCCTAAATGAGCTGCATGGGTTTTTTCTGTTTGTTTGTTTTTTGGCACGTATCTGTGAGGCTTTACTGTCCAGGTACTCCCAGGTCTAGGAACAGAGATGGCTTCACTTCAGTGATTCTCTGTAGCTTAATCAGACCCTTCCTATGAACTCCTTCCTGATGAGTTAAATCTGACTCCCCAGTTAAGTTCCTAAATCCTACATTCCAACTGCATACAGAGTTTGTGAAGGCATTTAAGAAATCTCTTTTGACAGAAAAGTTTTGTATTATATTGTCTTCAGCAGCTTTCCTTACACATGCTAAGAGAAGACAACATCACCAAGGGCTAAAAAAATAACAAATGTTTCCTTCTGAGATCACCTAAAATATTTTTGATTTTTTTTCAATTGGACAACTGGTAATAATCTCCTATAAACACAGAATTAATGAGATAAAAACTCAATGCATTTTTACAGCATTATGACTCTCATTCATACAAAATATTTTCCCTTGTACTATCTTTCTACCTTGCTATATTCTTTAATGAGCCCTCCTAACACATTTTTAAGCAAACCTTCAAAATTATTTTTTTCATTTTGTGTAGACAGAATTCCAAGCTAGACACTGAAGCACTACAGCTGCATATAGAGAGATAACATAGCTGTGTCCATGTAATGGACATAATCAGGCTTATCCATACGATTACAGAAACTAAAATACATCCTCAAAGCTTAGACCTACGCTTTCTATTCAGAACTGATTCACTGGAAAAGAACTCCTTCCCATCTTGTTCATGCATATTTCTATATTTGTTTTTTTTCAAAATATTTTGTTTAAAAACCCATGTCCAACACTTTCTGTTTTAGTTCGTAGCACTGAAACACCCAGGTCCCTTGTCACCAGAACAATTTATTAAAACTATTCATGTGTTAAACTACATCAAAGTTGATACATTTTGCTATTGTGGAATCAAACTTCATATAATGTCACCTGAACAAATACCTTCATTTTCAAAGTTTCTCAGTTCTATTTCCTCAAAAGGAGCTGCAGTTACTTAGAAATTCTTACAATATACCGCTAATTCTGGTCCCTAAATTCAGGTATTTAAACTGAAACTGAATCTATTAAAGAAATGATCCAGATGAATTTCCTGTGTTCAGTCATTCTTTCTGTAAATTCTTACATCAAACTTACAGAATTGCATTAGCTTCACAGCCTTTCCTGTAGCCAGTATCAATTGCAATTTTTTTAGATTCAAGTAACCTGACATTTGAAATTCCTGATTATGCATTAATCCCACTGAAATCAGTGAGATTAACAGCACTTATGCTTTGCAGAAATTCAGGCCAAAATTAAGCATATAAGCATGTAAACTATTCTGGAATCTGTCCGCAAGCTGCGTACCAGTAACCAAATGTATTTCAAGCCAGCAGGAAATCCACATTCATCTTTGTGCTGTTCATCGTGACTTTTCCCATCTATGAAGACCCACAACAGAACAGAAATCTTGGTAATTTTTATCTCAATTTTTTGTTTTTCCTCATTTCCAGCATTTTTAGCAGTCAAGATAATTCTGTCATCATTGCTTTATTTAGTAATTATTTAAAATTAATATTTAAAACTGTTACCATCACTCTGAATGGTAAAACTGAAATCACCAACTACGTAGTGGTCCTTGCAGAAGACAACTGAAAGTATTAATCATGACAAAGAGTAGCTTGAAATAATACAAAACAAAGGTTCTTAGCTGAGATTAAGGTGGGGAAAACATAAATAAGTATAAATAAGTATAAATAAGATATAGGTGAAGTAGTAATGCTCTTTTCTGAAATGTCTGTTTTTCTGAGTTGTACAGTGAAAGATCACTTTCTTACTAGCTTTGAGATAGAACAAAAATACTTGCTTAGTGAGCAAATTATAAAAACTCCAACCTTTATATTAAAATGCAAGGGCCATTTTCACACTTTTTAAACCAGGATCTCTTTTCTCTTTGTTTCATACATTTAATAAGATGAGTTATCTCAAAAACAAAATTCTTCATCTTATCTTTAAGTGCGTAATAACATCAGAATGTGCACAGGCAAGATAAATCTAGGTATCTGTCTTTGATTTGACTGTGGTGGGGATTTCAAGGAGATTTTATTATGTAGCATGCAGTGCCTATATTTTGTGCTACTAAGTCTTGTAGCCAGGGAATGGTTTTCAGTGACATTTTTGAAAATGTAGTGTGCAAGTTGATATTTAAAGTAGCCTTAAAAGTTAGAGCAGGAAACTAATAATTGCTACATTTACACAGTGCTGTCAAACATGAATAGTGATGATTGTGGTATTAATATCAGTAATTCTTCTTCGATGCAATTAAACTTGCCAGTGCTATCATTACCTAATGTGTTTATATCAGCTACTGTAATTGTTTTTCTAAAGCCATAAATTTCTTAAGTTAATTATAAACAAATTGGCATGCTTAATTAATGACTCCTACTAATAATACATTATCTTAGATGTGTGTGAATGATACCTAGTTACTAGCAGTGAGGCAGCTGGATTAATGATGCCAAACACTATAACCTTGTTAATACTAAGAGGCTCACTACTATTCTGGTGGGGGAGGGGGGGGGTTAGGAGGTGTCTTCAATACAGAAACAAAGCAAAATTATACTGTATTGAGGGCAAAATGACACTCTCATGTATTAAGTTTAAGCAAGTAACTCAGCATAACAGAGAGAAATCCTGGCTAATACTTACTTCCTCACAGAATAAACAAAATCCATACTGACCGGAAAAAAAGGTGTCATGTTACTCCTCAGCTCAATCAGAAATGAGCAGCTATAATTCTGTTCCTGTGTAGAACTAAGAAACATAGAGAAAACTAGGCACGTGAATTCTTTCATTCTGTTTAGCAGAATTCTGTTTTATCAGAACTGATAAACAATTCTGTTTGTCAAGCTATCTGAACATAGTCTAACAGAAACATTTTACTTTTCTGACTACATGAGTTAGATGGTAAGATTATGCAGGTGGTTTCATGGGAGATATCGGCATAAGAGGGCCTAGTTTTTTGGTGTGGTTTGGTAACAGGGCCTTGCTGGTGGTAGAACCTGTAACATCCAAAATGATACTCCTGCCTTTCTTGCAGTGTATTCATCCTCCATTTCACTTACAGTGAAGAAAACTGCGTTTCATGCTCTGGGTCACTAAAGCTACCAGGCTGAGACAGGGTGACTTCAGGTAGCCAGGCAGAGATGTTGGGAAGAGGTGTTGGTGCAATAAGCAATGCTTTCCTTCAAGATTCTGGGACTAACTTTATTCTGAGAAGGTTTGATGCTGTGGCCCTTCTCATTCATTACTCCAGTGGCTAAAGCCTTTACCCACAAAAGGAAATCTGGGCTCAGTTTCTGACTGCCTGAGGGGCATTTAAAAATCACTTTCATTACTTCTCCAGTAAAGGGATCAAATGTAAGGCTACTGGCCCCTCTAGGAGCAAAAAAGGGAAGTTTAAGGATGGTCTCCTAATACTCGATGCAATTATTTCAGTTTAAAGCAGCCAATTCTTATTATAAATTCTATGTATTTCTAAGTGTGATTTTTACATACTATATAAATAAAAGGGGTTATGGCTTTGTTTTGCTTTCTTCCAAGGAGAGGTCTCAGCACAATGAGTAGCACAAGAATCTTCCCCTATTTTGATTTTCGGACCTCATAAATCCTTTCAGTAAGCATAACTTCTCCATGATTAAGTGTCACATAGCATATAAGCGATGAATATGTGTATCCTCTTGCAAAAGCCATATTGCATTTTACCTCTCTCTGTTAGCACATCCAATTGTAAGCAGCTTACCCAGACCTTGAGTTTTTAAAGGGTTAGAAAAGTCTCATGCTTCAGGGCATACCAAAAAGTAACTAATAGCAATTAAAAGGAAAGATTTCCTGTAGAATCTCAGGATTTTTTCTGCCTTATTCTGCAGTATTCATCAGTGGCCTGTCTGGTCTAGTATGCTGTCTCTGGCAGACAGCAACTGTTATTTTACTGTATTTTATGCAGTTCCTGTATTTTTTACATTTCTGTATTTTATAGTATCATTCCCAACTCATTATTCTGTTGTTGAATTCCAATCAATTAATTACTGTACCAAGCAATCAATAGAAAATATGAAAGGTCACAGTTTTGTATCAAAATTCATCAATTACATCTACTTTCACAGGAGAGAACAACCTGAACTTTGCAAATTGCCCAAAATGAAACACTGCAAGATAGAAAACTGTCTCCTTTTTTTCCCATTTTATGTTGGTCACAGGAAGTGTTCTTGTGAACCTTGTGCTTCTATAATGTAACTGTTCATACCCAAGTGCTTTCAGTTATCCACACTATCATCACTTAATTTTATATACATCTGTAAAGTATCTAGAACATTTCCAATTGCTATAAAAATTAATACTTGAAAGACCACAATAAACAGTTAAGTTAGCAAAGTCAAACTGCCCTTTCATCAGTGTAGCCAGTTTAAAATGATATGTGATTTTTATAGATCAGCGTAGAATGGTACTTGGATGCCTTGAAAATTAGTTTGCTTGGTAACACATTCTTATTTCGTTTCCTTCCTGGGGAGCAGAAGAGAGGGAAAATGTAAGTGGAGGGATGAGGAAGAGGAGAAAAAAATCCAGCTATGTTCTGTGAACACAAATCAAAACTCCTTTTTACACACCACCCTCAAATCTGAGATGTTATTTCTTTCAAACTTCCTTAACTGCCATGAAAAGGCCTACCTGGAGATATATCACATTTGAATGAGTTCTTGGTCCTAAAGAATAAGTCAAGCTACAGAAGATACTCAGCCACACAGAAACAACAGTGCAGGACAGGCTTTGGCTCTCTCAGCACCTATGCTAACTATATTACCACTAACCCTTGAAATTATGTTGCAGCTATGACAAAAATATTTGAACAGTCCCTCCAGTTCATTATCAGAGATTAGTATTTCATTTATGCTAAACAACCTAAAATCCAGATTTTGCTAGATGACCTTAGCAGATCCCAGTTAATTCCTACCGCACCAAAATTGTTTGGTTTTTCTTTTAGGATGCAAGGACTTCATGTCCAAGCCCTTGTAATGACATGATGCCTTCTCATACTCATCTATTTGCCCTATTATGCTTTTGGACAGCATCATCTTCAGTCAGCTAAATTAAATTATTTCTCTCTGTTGACAATTTAGTAAGAAAAAGCACAATATTTCTGAATAGCACAGAAGCGCAGCGTTCTAGAAGGTCTGTGTGTTGACATAAAGAAAGCTAGTAATAAATTGACAATAGTCAGTAATGCACAGACAGTGAAATGAAATCAAGTTACTCTTTGCAAGCGACCCAGTCTGTAATTGATCATCTCTGTGTATTTGTAAGGGAATAAAGATCAATGACTTTCTTGCATCACATGCCACATAATGATATCATGTGCTTAAGCACCTAGACTAAAAGCACCACTTGGCAAAAATCAAACTATGGACAAAAGAAAAAGCCTTGAAACCATTCTTACATGAATGATTCTTACACAAATGAGTCTCCAGCCTGGCATCAACCTCAGGTCAAGATGACTCTACCACGTTCTCCTCCTCTTCCTGCCATGCCTGTTGAATTGCAATCTGCTATGGCAAGTGGCAGCCCCAGAAATAACGTAAACTGTGTTTACAGCAGCTTTGCACAGGGCATCATACTGAACAGATCTTGTCATGCTAACAAGTTCTATTATGAATGCAGAACAGTTTTAAACCACTATCTATTAATTCTTCTCATGTCTTCTGTTTTGAGAGAGATGAACAGATGATCCAGCAGGTCTTTTCCACCTTTAATTTTTCTATTTCTATCTCTCACTGGAAAGATCATCAAAATCAAACCCCTGTGGGCTAAGTACACCTTAAAAATTTCTGCTCTGTAACAGTACTACAGGTCAGACTTTTCTCTCTGTAAGGGTCATCGAGCAGTAGAGTTTTCTAAAATGTCTGGATCTAAGTCTCTGTGAGAAAGGTAACGTCCTTAGGGGCTTAAGAGCCAGTGAGTTCAGATATATTACAGTCTATCCATTTCTTTTTTTAACTTAGTTAAAAAGCATTTGGCATTTTCTCAACTCAAGACTAGCACAACAATTTCACCCCATCTCAGCATTCTTGAAACAGTCAAGTTCATTATCAGGCTCAAAGATTTTCTGTCAAAGGCAGATGTGAGCCATATGCATTCATCCTTATTCTCATCTGTTTTCACTTCAGAAAATTTCAAGATCTTTTGGCAAATGTCTGTTAAGCTTTCTCTGCCCTCCACTACTGATTATCAAGTTAATTGTTCTCATAGATAGATAGCTTTGCTTTAGTTTTTGAGTGCTCAGGTCAACAGCTAGTCCCAACACACCAGTTTATTTCACTGTTTGTTACAGATCAGAAACTGCTGTTGTCATTGATTATTAATGAAATCCACAAAAACAACAGCTACTCTCCCTGCCTTTTTAAAATTACAGACCTGATCCGGAAGACCTCTTACTTTTATCCTAAGAATACAGTACTTTTTTTACTAAAAAAGTACTGGAAAAGACAAATCATTGGACACAATGTATCCCTAAACAAGAGGAGGTATTCAGAGTGAAAATATAAATTGTTTTTAAAAATTGTACTCCCAACATTTGATCTGACTCTACTCTTCCAGCTACTTTTTATGAAATATTCAGAAAAGATGCCTTGACATTTTTTTTTATTAACACATTCAGATCTAAGTCAGCCTCTACGTCCAGTCATGTCAAGAAGTGTTTAATATGAAGCTGTCCTTTATTCTGAAATAGGCATTGTTCTCCAATCTCCTTTTAGGTTGCACTGATTCTGTGTTGCTCCTGCATGACCTACTTCACAGCAAGATTTATTCTACTTCTCACAAGCTGTGCTGTTCTTTGTGATCGCATGGGATTCACCTGAACCACCAGAACTGTTACATCCCCAGAATTACTAATAAATACGAGAGCTTTTACGTCAAATGGATGAAGTACAAATGTCTCACTAATGCTGATGGGAGACAACAGTGGTATGACCTTAATGAAAAGATCTGGCGTGTTCTTCACTTAGAGAGGGTAATGTGGGCTGAATGAGAATCCCTCTGAGTTTATGCATAGCCATGTCTCCCATTTCCTAGCATCAACAATTCAGTAACAGCTCACAATTTTCAGATAAAGTTGGACACTTTAAATAAGAAAACCGCACTTAATCTTTAACAAAGTATCTTCATTAAGAGTTATGCATAAGTATTTTGTCATCTAAAAATCTGTGCTACACCTGTTGTATCTACATTAAGATACACGTTCACTACCCTATACAATCAGAACTGCCAGCAGCACATTCCAATAAGCCACCAATATATATTTATTCAATCATTTGTTATCTAGTGTATCAAAATCCTCCACTTTTCTGCTTAACAATGTAATGAATCTGCTGGTAAACTATTACACAGCTTTAAATCACTAGGTTTGCCACAGCAAATAATCCATGAAAGCAGTGGCTCTCCTTTAACTTGTTTATATATGTATTAAGGGAGAAATCCTTCCCAGCATCAAAGTAGCTATCAAAAAGGATGTTTGACATAGGTGTTGATTTAAACAACAGACAAGATTCAGTTCACTATCTATGAGTAATAATTTCAAATTTAGGGATTCAGGAGTGCCATCGGATCTATTTTATGAACACTGCAGATCATACTATGGTTCTGCTCAATTCCAGGACATTGCACAGTACTAAAACCTTCATCACTGATGCAAAAGACTATTCAAAGCATCATTTAAAATAGCAAGCATCACTATATCATATTGCTTTATGTATTTTGATCTAAGCCAGAAGGGCCTCCTGCACAACTTCTTGCACAGTATTAGTATATAATATAACATGTTAATGAGAAGTATTTGAACTATTATGAAATTCTATCCTTCTTAGTGTAATAATCTACGGCTGCACTTATAACAAAAGAAAAACATCGGATGACCATGATAATTAGAAGCACACAGAGAACAGTTCGATTAGAATTTAGGCAACAGTAAATAATACTGTTTTTCAGTGAGCAAGATGCAGATGCTGCACTTGGAAGATCTTCCAGAAGTTGGTATCTGTGTCATGCAGCTGACAAGCTTGCCTTCTGGGTAGTAAGTACATCAACAGAGAAAGCAGCTGAAAGGGATGTTCACAGTTCTTACCATAGTAAACAAGAACAGGCACTGTCAATTGCATGTTTAGAGGGATGCATTTGGGGCTGCGGTGCTACAGGGATAGCTGGATTTTCTTTTTCTAAACTTTAAGTAATGCCCCCATAAGACCAGCTCTACTTCAGTTCATATGTATACAGTAAAAGAATTTAGAATGCAGAAAAAAAACCCCAATAAATAAATAAAGCAATATAATGGTTGTTAGCTCCTTAGGCCGCATAGAGACCAAAATGTTACTAAAAGACTAGATGTGTGAAACATTGTGACACTGAAAGGTAGGTATCTCCACTGGGTCATCCAATCAAAGATTTTCAAGAGGGACAATCATTCTATAGTTACTAGCAATTCTGCCTCAAAAGCCATAAAGGCCTGAAGTTGCCAAAGTTACAGTTATCTAAACCTTAATCTATATTTTAAATCACTAGCAAAGTTAAGTGTAACAGGAATACCTGTACCAGAATCTGAACTAAACATGAAATAAATCTTTAGAATTTAGAACTGTAATATTTGAAAAGATAAAGCACTAAAATAAGGCCAAGATTCTCCTGCCTTTCTGACCTAATCCTGCAATATCACAACAACCCAATTGAAAAGTATCACCATGGACATTACATGTTGGTAGAGAGCCCATAGGAAAGGGCAATACCTACGTCCACACAATACAATAAAGGACAAATATCTCTGATGAAAGGTGGTATTTACAAACAGTCCATTATAAATAACTTCAGGTTGCAAAAGTAATGTTGTAAGATAATAAGCATTTGCTTTTTACTGATTATGTATCTGAAATCTTGAGTTACTTATGGATCAGGCATGAAGATTTCCAGGTTTTATGCTAAATGTGTGCTGGAATACCTTCCCTCTTGTCATTATATAACGTCTAAGAACCTGGCCATAGCTTTACTGATGATGGGACTTACACACTTTTACTACTTTCCAGAGACAAACGACAGCATTCATATAACAATGGGAATTTTGTGTTATTTGGTTTTGTTCAGTGGATCAATAATTTGTGAAATCATTATTCAAATTCTTCCTGACATTAGAAAGTGATAGCATCTTACTATGAAGACAAATCTTCATCCATCAAACTAATCCTGGTTGTAGAGAAAAGGGATATCGTTCCATTCAACCAGCATGAAAATGTACTCAAACTTCACAGAAGCTTTTGACGGTTGGAAGTGTACATTTTATTATGCGCAGAGTACTTGTGCTTTTATATTAAATATTTGATCATAAAATAGGTAAGATGTCAAAAGCATTTCACTGAAAGCCTATTTTAGAAAAAGGCTTCTGTCCAATAATCATACACCTTTTATGACTTAGTTCCTCCTAGAGGTCATTATGCCCAAAGTACTTCCTCTCCACAATTTATTTCCATTTGGTTTTCTGCTGAACAGAGGACATGACCAACAAAAAGTAAGATTCTCAAGTAATCCTATCAGAATGGGTTATTCCAACTACAGTAAACATTGTTTGTGTCTGGGTCTGACCCAAATGAAAGTTTAACAACTACGTAATTTCTCCTCTGCCTTTTAGTGTACACAAAAGAGATTTTGTGCTGTATCTCTTAGTGAGCAGGATGTACAACAGAGATGGAGTAGGTTTCAGTGACTGCAGGTTCTAAGAAACCTTTTCTGTAAGGTCATTTCTTGGGTTGACCTAGAAGCAGCTGAGGTGCCCAGGATCTCCACTGGACTGGAAATCAGGTGGGTCAGGAGCACTCGGCACTGTGAAATAGGCCCTAAAATCTTTTGATCCCCTCTGCAACTTCTTTCTGTGGCCAGATAACAGTCTTTTCAGGCCATCTTAGATTGCATTCATGTATTCAGGAGAAAAGACAAAGTGAGAAGTAATCATGTCAAATTGCACTTGCAAAGTCCAGATAAACCAAGTTAAGCCTTTTTTTCTTTCTCAACTCTCCTCCTCCCCACTCTGTTCTTCAGGCAGCTGTTATGGATGTTTAAAACCCTGCTGTTCACTCCTAATTTTGTTGCCTTTTTTGACTAAGGAATATGCTCCCCTTCTTTCTTGCTTTGTCTACTTCAATAGCTGCACTCAGGAAATGGTAACTAAGGCTTTTGCTTTGTTATTTTATTAGCATGCGAAAAAAACACAGTAATTCCACAGTCTTCCACTGGATAACTGGTATAGCAAGGGACTAATCACTAAAAGAATATTAAAAATTGATAAAAGTCTTAGAAATGACTTTGTCTCAATGAAGAGGCAGCTATAAGAACTCAGATTAAATGCATGCCTTAAGAAATCTCTTTACCAGCAATTAAAATCTTTGCAGTGTGAATAAAATCCAGAAGAAAACTGTGTACGCTAAGAGATGTGAATCTTTCAGAATCCATTCCTGCAAGCTGACCTGTGCAAAGAAGCAACATGTTCAGATTTTCCTCATCTTTTCAAACACAAAATGTGACTTACTCATTTGTCCTTTGTCTGCTTTTTGTCTTGTGACACCATCAGTACGCGCGTTCCTGGCACCTCAGCTATGTCTGCAGCTTGGAGTCCAGGAGTAAGAGAAAAGTCACTCCTCACAGTAGGTCGGTCCCTTGGACTGCAGCTTCTTGTTGTGGCCCTTCACTGTCACATGGTCCTAGAGGGCAGAGTAGATAGGTGATATCTTCAGGCAACCCAGCGTGTGATGCTTCACATGCAAGACCATGAAAAAGCTGAAGTCTGCCTTCAACCAGGGAAGACTGTTTTTTATCATCATAAACATTGTAAAGGAAGACCTACCAAATGACAGATTCTAGTGACATCCAAAAGTGATTCTGAGGAAGTAAGGGTTTCAAAGACAGTTTTTTATTTAACTATTGCACTGGTGGCTCCAACAGATATGGCAAGATTCAATCTAAGCCTGCCCTAAAACTCTCTGTATCTCTCTTGGGCCTCCTTGTTGGATATTTGCACAGTTCACAGCATGGTACCGTGCCATAGCACCTCTCACAAAACAGCAATACCTCCAATACCTGAACAACATCATATGAAGGTCAAGAAATTGCTGAAGTCTGTATACAATTACCATTTACCCTTATGAACACAATTTCCTGTTAATAGATCAAGGTAGTTTTGTAGACATAACCATGCTGCTCTACCTTAAGTATGTTTAAACTCACATCTCCTTCTTCACACAGTTTCACTTATTTGAAATATTGTAACATAGACTGTGACACTAGACTGTGATGAAAAAGCACAGAAAGGAGTAAAGCTATACCATAAGCAATTGTGTAGAATAAAATATTCAGAAGCATATTTTGGAGAAACACAGTAATAAGATGAAGTCAGGACACATATTAACACAAATTTATGTTGCAGAACTGGATGATGAACAATACTCTGAAAGGGAAATCTCTTGCGAGTCAGAGGTACTTGCAAGCACTAGGGAAAAAAATAATGAGAAACGGCACACATTTGTTTTACGTGCATCTATCACCCCTCACCTAGAAGCGTCAAAACAATTAATGAATGACAGCTCTGAAAAATTTTACTTTGGAAACACTAAACAGTTTTACTTCAACCTTTCCACCTAAAATTAAACTTCCAGCAAAGAATCTATTTATTTGATTTCAATCCAGTTAAATGTTAAGCTGCATTTTCTACGTGCAACAAATCACAACTGGAAACTGTACTTAAGAAACTTCTTGTGTTCCTTTCCTATACCGGCCAGGTTCCATGGACAGATTAACTATCTTATGACCATAACATGCTATACCTAAGCAATTTGAATCCTACGAAAGACTGCAGAAGAGAAAGATAAAGGGAAATTCACATAGGGTCTTTGAGACTGCTAAGTTTGAGGGAACTGAAAGGGAATAGTCCAACAGGAAAATTCTGATTCATCTGCTATTTAACTGATTTGAAGTGAAACATTTCAAGGCACTTCCACAAAATAAAGTGTTCTGATTTGACAGTAGAAAAAAAAAACTGTTTATCTTGGTAAAAATTCCAATTTTCAAAGAGAACATTCTGACTGAGAGTCAGTTAACTCTCAAAGCACTTACTGGCAATTCTATTGCCTTTAAACAGGGCATTTCCATTCCCTCTTCAGGTATTTTAGTTACTCTCAGGTAGGGCACACTTCTCTGGACAGAGAGTGCTGTCTCAATGGGGGCTTCCGCCATCCTATCCTCTTACAAGTGTTGGAACCACAACTATTATTTACAGTGCAGACACTCTCAGAAGAACAGATGAGACAGGACACTGTAGTAAAAAGAACTGTAGAAACATACTGTAAAAGACTGTCCCTTCTATGAACAGCTTGCTACTTCAAAGAATGAATGATGTGCTGTCATCTTTGTTTTACAAATGGGGTAATCGGACACTGCGATTATAGGAGTTGCCCTTATTTTACAGAAAACCTTTAACAGCTGGGAATGGTAGCACATGTTCCAGACCTGTGCCTTAACATCACTATCTCTCGTCACTAGCAAATACGGTTTATGTTAGAAGTGAAGAGTTTTGTTTCACAATAATAAAAGAACTAAAAATGAAGTGGAAAACTTGCAGTAATGCATTATTCTCTCCTTATTTCGGTCAATCAGAACAGATGCATACATTTGTTAAATTATCATCTACGCATTAGCATTTTAATAGCCTCTTCACAGAGATCACTCTCCACTCAAAGAAAGTTAGTTCCTTTCCTTTACCATAAGGTCAATAAACTTTCCTTTAGTTATTACCTAAATCAAGGCTTCAATTCAGATGACAAAATACTAAGTATTAGTACTTTTTGCACCATCCAGTTCCAGGAAGCAGTTTCCACACAGAAAGATAATTAAAAGCTATCTTCCATAGTATAAGATTTCTGCAGGATGAGCACGATAGGAAAAAAAAATATTCAGGAAGTATCCCCCCTCCTCCCCCCATTGATAAAATACTTTGTTCTAGAGCATGGCAAAGAAATGCAATTAATCTTCTCATCATCTTTCACAGATATACTCTTGTCTATACCAAAAAAAAAAAAAAAGTTTCCTGTGCGTAATTATAAAATCTAAACTATTTACAGAGATATATACAACATAAAAGCCTCTGCACTATGGGACAGAGTTTGAAGTGTATTTAAAGTGTAACTTGTTTTATGAAGTACAGATTTAGGCAACTGAAGAGTGCTTTTGAAAATCTCATTGTATACTGCGTAAAATGCTAAGAACCAACTGACATGAAAATTTCAGATGCAAACATTGAATTACTCCATCATCACTATGTGTATCGTGACATACAAAGATAAGCCTAACGACTTAGATGAGACTAAGAAAATGAACAAAACAAGGCTTCGGTAAGAATAGCTTACGAAACAAAATCCATACGGGGATGTGCTGCCTCTGTAAGCGTTTAAACAGAATACAAAAGTACTGCCAGGATAAATAGGCAAAAACAAGAGAGAAAATCTCTAGAAAAAATTCACAGCAAGTCTATATCTGCATATTCCACAAAATTCTCTGGGTCTGACCCTTTGGAAACAGGACAATCATGAAACTTAGATTGGGGTTCCAAATCAAATCCATGTATATTTTGTATCTCAGCTCAAATACAGCATTTAAGCCCTTTTCCAATGATACTGCAGAACCTTTTACAATATCACAGCTTACTGAAGGAACAAGTCCCATAGCTTTGCATGTAACTTTTAGGATAATAATGGGAGAGTTAGTTTGCCAGCCAACAGTCTACCAAAGACAAGTCTTCAGAGATATTTAGAATCTTGGCATCCATCCAACAGTCATGGCAGTTTTACAGGCATCCAGGAAAGCTACTTGATCTCAGTTATTCTGCTGTTTTTAAAGAAATAAAGAAAGAAAGAAAGAAAAGTTTCTTTATGCAAATAATAAAATCTTTTCTCTCAGCGCACAACAGCTGGCATGATAGCTTGTACTGGCCTAGTAATACCAAGCAAAAGGAATCTTGAAAAAACTAAAGTGCAAAGTAAAGCAAGAACAAACATGGGTTTCTGCTGTTCTTCTGGTAGGAATATCTAAACAAACTGGACATTCACAGGCTGCCATTCAGACTGTTAGTGAAACTGGCTAATAGGAGGAATTAGCTGATAGGAAGAAGGTCCTATAAAGGTCAGTAGTAGCAGTGAAGTGCAGCTTTGCCTCAGCAGTACTCACTAGCAAACACCTACTTTTTCTACCACGCTTTGCTGACTCCGCAAACAAAACATAGACTGTTTGGCAGGAGGGAGTCCTCATTTTTGTAGAGTACATCTGCTGTGACTGAAAAAGTCCTAGGTGCTTCAAGGACAGCAAACTCATATTGATGCTCTATGCTTCAGAAAGGCTTCTTCCTATATCAGAGATCAAAGGGCTGAATCTCATCAACTCCATGTAGCTGACTGTGAAAACTATGTAAATAAGTACTTGAATTGCTTGAGTTGTTAGTAGAGAAGGCTAATTCCGTGTAACCCCTTTTCTGAGAATAACCTGAGCCCCAACAGTCCTTTCATATACATTAAAAACAACTGCAGTAGCCACACTTCAGGAAACATGGTTTCATCCCCAGCACAGAATAGCAAAAACTTCCAATTATCTGAAACAAATAAACAAATGACTATTTGTGGAGCTTTGCAACAGAATCTATTTTAATTCTCACCTATGTCAGATCTGAGGTCTCAGCAAACTGTAACACTTAAACACTTCTATATGAATACAACACAGCGGACCGTCCAGTGAACTTGCTGTGCTGTAACAACCTAACAATTGAATGCACCAATCGCACTAACATTTCTGATCCTAAATCCAGCATCCCACTCCTGCAGGAAAGCAAAGATGGATAACTGGTTGCAACAGGAGCACTGCACTATCTGATGTCAGGACTGTGTGAACAGAAGGAAAATCCTCCAGAATGTTCCCTCTGGCCCTATTACTGCAGCAGCCAAACTGCATGGAAGGGTTAATGAAAAGGCTTACGTAAAAATTCACCAGGGACAATGTAGGGATAATAATAAATAATAACAATACATCAGTTAATCTCAGAACACTTTAGAAGAGATATCGTCCCCACTTGCAGCTAGAGAAACAAAGAGAGTGGTAACAGCTAGTTCTGGAGCAGTAAGAGCTAGTTTCAACAGGTCAAAGGAAGAGGATAAAATTAAATCCATATCCTCTTATCTGTGTTTGCAGTATTTGTTCCAAGCTCTAAATGGGCCTAACCGAGAGCTTACTGAAATAAACTGCTAAGTCTCACAGAGGGCAAGCAGAGCTTTGTAGCAGATTTTACACACAGATCCAGATTCAAGAAAGCAACAAAGTACACACTCAAGAGAAGGCACTTCTTGAATCATGGCTCCAATCAAAAAAATGAGCTAACACCAGAAATAAAGTTCTCTGTTCTGAAAGAGCATCTGAACATCCATTTGATGACTACCCATCACCTTTGTAAAAGCTTTTATCACCTGTGAATGACAATACTCAGACACTTGAGAAACACAAACTGTGAACATTTTGGAGTGAGCTTATTTAGTTATAGCACATGTAACTGGGGGAAACAAATTTTACCACACCTTCATCCATTCACACAGCACCCAGTCTCTGGTCTCTGTGTAGGCTTTCCTCTTACAAGATTTTGAACGCATTCAGTGTCTACTAAAGTCAGTATGGGTTGAGAGTGTCTGTGCTCTCCCAGGAATGTGATCCGCATGGTTTGCAAAAGCTGTGTATATCCTTTAAATAATAAAGGCTCTATGTAATAACATGTTCCTAATAATACACAATAGTGATTTAATTACAACCAAAACATAAAAAAGGAACTGAAGTGGAGATAATTCTAATTTCTTAGCTCACTACCTTGCCCTACACCACTTCGTCCCACATTCAATCATATAACCTGAATATTTAACTAAACTCTAACCAGACCCATGATTTGGAAACTGCTGGCATCAGTGATTTTAGACTGTAAGTCACAGCAAATGACTTTTTCCATTAAACACTCTTGTTCAATAAAATGAAATTACTGAGCAAGTGACACAGAAGTTTCCTTTCCCCTTGTTTTCTATTAGAAAACAACCAGCTTAATAGAGAAAATATCAATACTACATTACCTACTTGACAGGAATGCCAGGAAGAACACATGCAATGCAAGTCCTGAAAACTCCCTGACTTGCAGAGTGTATGCTTCATTCCTTTCTGCACTCAGTTATCATTGACCCTCTTTAGCCATTTAATACTCCACCGTTGACGACTGTCTGTTAATGACATTCCAGTATGTGCTAAATCATGAAACTGAGATTAAAAAATAAAATTTACATATATAAAATGGAGACTCCCACATCATATCGATCTTCTATAACTACTGGTTTTGCAGGAGCCCTTTGTGCTAATGCTAAAGATCTTTTTCTCCTTTGAGCAGTTTGGAATACTGAGACACTACGATACCTAGGAAGTGAGTCCCAGACCTAAACTAGGAAAAGTACTGCCTTCGGTAGGATTGTAAAATAAACAGGGCTCCGAGTTCTCTTTAAAGCTTTTACAGAGACTCAAATACATACTTTAAGTGGCAGCCATGGGCAAGGGAATTGGTAGGAAAAATTAAGACTGTTTCGAGTGACTAGTATAAACGGATCTTAGTGCCATTCATTGCTTTCCTCAAGTGGGAATACAGTCTGTGTTAATGAGATCCATTGGAGGGCACCAGATGAACCCATGGAAAATGAACAAGACTACCTATGGTCTCCAAGTCTACAGTCCTTTTTCACATTCCTCATGTTCTCTCTATTCAATGTGACTGATCACAGGATGTTTTTAGGAAAATGTCCCAGCTGTAGTATGAAATAGCGGGATTTTCAGGTTAAAGCTTTTCAGAATGTCTTTATGGTTTTCAAAAGTGTTACCAAGATTTTTTTTGAAGATTTTTTCTTTTTACTGAGAAAACTGTCATTTTACTATGTAGGTGTTAGTAGCTCCAGTAAGACATACTGCTTCATTTTCTGAACAGAAAAAGCAATTTTAAAGATTAATTATCTACCTGTCCATATTTTTACATGACCATGAACAGTAGTCAATAATTTCACTACACAGCTTGTCATTTGGACATGGTAACATTTAACTGCTTAGGAAGATAGTAAGCAAAATCCACTAGCAGTGGAATGCCACAGAAGTCAAGAGGTCTCAGACCTACTGAGACTAAGCTAGTTAAAATGCTGCTGTTGCTCACCACACGAAAAAGCACTATTCAGATTTTTAGTACATAAGTTTTTTACAGATATTTAAAATCACTTTTTCCTATACTGAAATGCAAACTGCAATATGTAACTCTTGGTGCCACGTTACAATAATCTTCTCAAAAACGTGCACTGAAGATTGCAAATGTTTATTATGCATGGTCCAGTTTTGAAGACCTAGGTACTTATTAGCACTGGATCTTGTAAGCTGCACTGCAATCTTCTGCTGTTGGAATTCCTTGAAAGGTCTGCAAATAGTTATGTGACTTAGTGCTGATTTTTTCCTTATTTAGTGCTAAAAGAGTTCCGAGTGCTTTGCAAATAGACAAACACAGACATTCCCACAAAAGCTTATAACCTAAATATAAATACAGAGCAATAAATGCAAGGATCAAATGATAGATCACAGGAAATATTACTTCTATTGTGTTAGTAGAAAGCTCAAAATTAGTAATGGGCCCCACATACTGATTAAAGTGTCTTTGAAGTAGACAACACACTTTGCAGTACTAGGCAACGTACTATGCAGGACAGAAGGTACCTAAGAATCTCAGTGGTGAGAATGAAAGAGAGGGATAACAGTGATATCATACAGTTAGTTCACTAATCAAACCCACAATTTAGTTTATTGATCCTTGGAAAATTGATTAAAAACATCAAATGTAAAAAGCTCTCAGAGAAGCTCACAAATATAAAATTACATTCTTCATAATGTTCTTCTTTTAATTCCCTCCCATTTAAAACCCAAATTTTGACCATGTTTCAAGGAAAAAATATATGTTCAAAGGTTGCTCTTCTCCTGAAACAATGCAGACAGTACTCTTCAGACTTCCACTTCACCTTTTTGTGAGCATTTTATTGTAAAGTCACGGAAATCAGACAAGTCCTTCCTGAAGCTAATAAACTATTCCCTTCCTCACAGCAATTCCAGATTGGGTCTTCATGCCAGCAGAGCCCTGAACGATGCCATGCTGGGCATTGTTTTACAGGTATCAGGTATGTTTCCCAGCTGGGTGATTTCACAGCTCAGAGAAGCACTCAACTAGGTAATAGATCTGAGTTACACTCCAGGCTATCGCAGGTGTCCGGGTTGATTCTGAAAATCTACTGGACCACACAGTTAACTCTTAATACTCATTGCAAGCAATTATTCATCCAGAGATTTCCAGTGACAATACTGAGACTTACTAATCTAAGTGCTGATAATTTTGCCATCCATGTTTCTCTGTTAAAATAGAAATAATAATTCTTTCTGTTTCTCATCTTTAGTCTGTCTTGTATACTTACATGATAACTTCTGGGAAAAGACTTTCCCTTTGTGTGTATCAAATGTGTGTGCAGTCAATCAGTTTTGTTCCTACTGCCTTCAAGCATAACTGCAGAGCACATGCATAATAAAATGGAACCACCTGTTTTGCCACAAAAAATAAACATTTAAGAAGTTCCACACATCTGTTCATAGTGACCTTGTAGATAGTTTCAGCTATAGACTGCTACTGAATTCTTTCAATACAAATATTTGTTGTAGATCTAATATCAATGTGCTTAATTTATAATATTGTTAGTTAAGTACAGTAACATTCACATACACATACACAGGTAAAAGGCATCAACTGCTGTGACTTTTCAGATTCATTCAGTGATGACCATATTAGCCTTTAAGTTTTTTCATAACTTTTCTTCAGGATCTAAACTAATCCTCATGCTCATCATAGTAAATGGCCTATTTGTTTACTTCTTCACTCACCTTTAAGAAAATTGGTTAGTATTGCAACTCTAAGTGACTCCAACAAAGAGTGATGGGTAGTACTCTAAGAGAATCAGAACAAAGATGTGCCAACTTCTGCATCCAACCATCAAGACATTCACAACCACTTGTGGCAATACTGTCCTCAAAAACTTAAGTTTATTGAAAAATGGGTTCTCTTCTTTCTTTCTTTTTTTTTTTTTTTTTTTACTCAAAAATGACTGGAGATTTACTATTAAAATTATGGATTAGATGTTGATCGATCACGGGCAAAATACTGCTCCTGGTTATCAAAAAAAATTCAATACCTAATGACTTCTGATAGGCCCTGATGCTGCAAATGTAATTAATTTCAGCAGTTCCCATGCAGGTTGCACTACATTACATCTCTACAAAGGAGATTATCATCACTTTCATCTCAAGTTAGAATAAGTTACTAAAATGTTCCTTTAAGAGTCAATCTTCAGTCTACTTTTAATCTTAACAACCTTCCCTATACCTCATTTATTTACAATTTTCTTCTCATCTGCTTCTGAACTCACAACTAACTTTCATCAAAAGTACTACTCAAAGATTTCAAATCTTTTCATTTTGTATGATTCCTGTACACCTTTAGGAATAGTTATCAATTAATAACACATAAAGAAATGAGACCTTTCTTTTTATGTAAGGAGGTGCAAGATAATTCCATTTGTTAAAAAAAAGAAGCAAAGACTGAGATAACTCCCTATAGGTAAAGAGGAAAATACCAGGAATATCAGTAGACGCAGTAGTGGGAGTGGAATAAGTTTTCATGTAATGTCTGTACTAGTGAATCAAATCCAAGTGCCAATCCTCAGAAATGAAGTGCGGTGCTAGAGGTGTTTCATAACTGGATGAGTAGACCCTGTGCAAGACTGTCTAAAGGAGTCACAATAATTTTTAATGTATATGACTGATGCAATTAACGAAAAGTATGCACTTGCTTTCAGGCTCAAATAACAAAACATTACAGACTGAAGGCATCCCAGCATGCCTCCTTCTAGAATGTCTTCTCTCCATGAAACCTAGTCTTCAAAAACCAACTGTCTTAGAATTCGCTCTCATTAGGTTTCGAACTGAGAAGTCCTCTGACTTTCAGTACAGTCCCTTTCCAAAAAACAATGCTGCAATACAGAACCTTGACATGGAAAAACCAACAGCCCCACAGATTTTCCAAGGCTGTAACTTACTCCCTCAAAAAAGTAACTGGAAAACTTTCTATAAAAATAATAAAATGTTAGAGTATTTCATGTAATGTAATAGAACAAAATAAAACAAAATATCAAAACTTCCACATATGAATTAATTACAATGACATTATTAATGAGACACCAAAAGGAAAAAGATGCTAAAACCTAACTTGAAACAGTGTGTGGTATCTCTGGACTCAATCATAATTCCATCAGTCTGAGCAAACTTCTTTCTGCATGCTAAAATAACGCAAACAAGAAGATTAAAGCAATAATGATTTTAGGAGAGGTGAGGCAAAGAATTATATCTTGAGATAAAATCGTGAGCTCAGATCCAAAGCTCAGCTTCGATTTTGGATGTATTAATGGTACTTTATGCAGTACTCACCCTGTTTTTTCTAAGCTATTTAGTTTGGTGAATAGATCAGCTCTGTTTATTTCATTATTCTCCTTGGCATGATTAAAAACATTTAAAGAAATTCAAACACCTTATGCACCATAAAACCACTGATTATACTCAAAAGATTACTCTGGAAGGGAAGGACCTTATTTTGAGAGAAAAAGTGGTGGGCTTTTTGACACAGGTGTTTTTTCCTTTTTTGGGTGACAATCAGAAGCAAAACATGTGACTGCAGCTTCATTGACTGCCAACCTCCACAGCCTTCCTTAGAGTTTCGGCATTTTGCCATTTGGCTGGCACTTGAAATCACTATTTATTTTCTTGGTTTGTTTTATTTCCTGTGTGTGCAGATAAAAGAAGTAGTGCCTGAATATATTGCCAACTTTGATGAAGTATTACCTTTCCTCCCTAAGCAGTAATACATATTATAAATTGACACATGAACAGAAAAAACATATGAAAATGTTTGAGAGTGGAACGGGAAATGTTTTAGTTTCATTTTCCCCTTTTTCCTATATTCAGAATGAACTTTACTCACTCTGAAAGCTACTACCTCTTCTTTGGCATTCTCTGCAGTCTGTTCAGACAGAATTGAGATTTCCAAGTGAAAGAATATCAAAGACGATACAGATCAGTTGATTAGCTTATTTTGGCTAATATCTGAGAAATGAGCAAATGTTCAGGAACTGGCACTGAGAAATTAGGTGATTTTATTCCAAAAATGATTGTGTATTCAAACCACAATTCACCTCAACAGTGCATATGTGAGATGGCCCATCCTGTTTCAATGTTTTAGTTCATTAGCAGACTATTTCTGTCACCTTTAATTTTTCATCAGCTTGTTGCTACGTCACAGCTCTGCTATCCTCTCTCCTTTTACAAACAAGAGCAGACTGCAGAATTCAAAAAATTCTCCTTGAAGCCAGCAGTTGCTTTGTAGAATGTGACTTCCTTTGGGGAAAGCCCTCTCAAGGCAGCTATAATGGAGCCCCATTGTGAAGGAAGTGTACAGGACTGAGGGCATCTCTCGCACCATCTCTGAAATCACGGTTTGTCCAATAAAGACAGCTCTCCCAACAAATGCCAACAAGGAACCCTCCACATAGGCTGAGTTCTGTTTTGTCCACCACACTATTCATGGACTGGATGCTGGCCTGAATGCACCTGGTGCCTACAAATGTTATAAGGCTCTTTTGCCCAGCATATATATCTACAGAACATAGCTTGTGTGAATACAACCATCTGCACTATTCGCTGAATAGGATAGGCTAAGAAAATGCATCAAGGATCATCTCTTTACGGAATCCTTACTCGGGCAGTAAGGCTGAAATCTCCTTTTCTATGAAAAAAGTAATCCAGTTCTTGATACTGCCATGATTTGATGATGCTATTTATATTTTAACTGGAAGCCCAACTCAAGCGACTGCTTTCTAGTATTCTGATGCGTCTAGGCCACTAGTGAGAACCTTAAAAATATAAGTCCAGGAGAACAAACTCTATTAAAAACGTACCACTAACATGGTATGCCCAGCAGAAGACACATCTCTTAACAAAAGATGAAGAGCCTCGTAAAAGATATAGTTCTGCTGAAGATCCTGGGTCCAGCCTCTTCAAGTCCTCCTGGCTGGAATCAGCTCTATTTAGCTTGGTACTGTACACACACTCTGCATATCAACCACATACAGGTCTTGTAGACAAAGTGCAGCAGAGAAAGCAGAATCGGCGGTTCAAAGATTCTGATGTTTTATTTAGAAAATGAAGCAATGGAGTGAAATGATGGTTTGGGGAATATGGAGGTGACAAATTACAAGAGCTGAAGTGGCAAATGAGTCAGCAAATGAGACAGAGGAGAAGCAGGAAACTGACAGATGTGCTACAGTTGGGCTGAAAAAACCAAGTTTTCTGGGCACACCATGCCGAGTTGTCGCCAAACGTACTGAAGGAAGCTAAATATTTAGGGCTTGATCCCATG
Organism: Dromaius novaehollandiae; assembly: GCF_036370855.1. NCBI lineage: Eukaryota > Metazoa > Chordata > Aves > Casuariiformes > Dromaiidae > Dromaius > Dromaius novaehollandiae. The sequence goes on from NC_088102.1 coordinate 60,723,528, forward strand.
AATGAGTCCAATATCTACATATTCAGAGAGGGAATAGGGAGTCAGCACATCTCCAGCGTAATGACAACAGCAGGAAGACTTACTGTATGCCCAGAAAGCTAAAGAGCATCCTATGGAGCTCAGAGGAGATTCCTGATTGGCAACACTGAAGCCTAAATCCATTGTCCGCTGAACAGACGCAGCAAGAGCAGCACAGTGTAGGCTTTCCCTGATGGTTCTCCTAGGACACCTCTGTTCTGACCTGCTGAATAAAAGCTAGCGCATGAGCCAGCTTTACGACTGTTTAACTCTGGATTTGTCCACACTGCAATTTAGAGGTAAGACTGCAGTTCCTGCAAACGTATCTAAGATCTCTTAGAACAAGCTAGTTTAAGTGATTATGAAAGTGCCACTGTGGCAGCACAGACTTCCACATGGAACGCACAAAACATTTATGTAGCCATTGCACATGTTTAGAAGTGCTTGAAAATGATCAAAACTTGTACTATTAAAGAGCCTTAGTGCCACTGGTAGCCTTAGACACATCTTTGCAAGTACCAGAAGCATCTCAGGATTTTGGTTTACACATGCCCACAGTAACGACAGATACTGTGCATCTGTATTAATGTTTTAGTTCAGAACAGCAGTATGCTTTTGAAGTAAGTATCACAATTGTCACCACTTACAGTGCTTTAGTTTGCATCATGGAGCAGTCCTCGAGCTCACAAACGAGATTTCCTTCACATTAAAATAAACTAGAAGATGTTTCAGAAGGTCACCTAATATATTATAGCAGCAAATGGGCATTCAGCCACTGTGACGAGACAGAAGCTATTGGATGTTAAAAAGTCCTAAAATTTGTATAGCAGGATGTCAGGTCTTCAACTCTGTTTTGCTCTACAGACCTGCTTCTTTTTCTTTAAACTACTTGCTAACATAGACAAATAGAGAGAATGTATGACAGACACTCAACTGTCATCAGGATTCTGCTCATTAAGTGACTAGTACTTACAAACCACCATTTCTTCCAAATACTCCTCTCTGTGCTCATTCTCTAAGAAGAGCAAACAGTCCAGAAATCCAAGTCCAAAAGTTACAAGAACCACTGCAAACTGAGAATGAAAATGTGAAGATCTCAAGAACTGTCACTCCTCTGCACTGCCTTCCTTCCTCTCAGGCTCTGCAATTAAAAACCTTTTTGCTTCTAAATAGAAGAGCTGAGTTTTATTCTCTCAAATAAAAGAACAATACGAACAGTGCCACACTGCAAGCAAAGACAGTGCAGAAGCACCCAGAAAATAAATGAAATACATGAACACAATATATTTAAAATACCTGAGAGTAAACATTTGTAGAATTGAGAAAAATAAAATCTTGTATCCTAGATATACATAAGGAATCAATGGTGGTGACTAACTCATTATGACACTACCTGCAGTGTCATAAATTTTGCGATAAAATTGGAGAACTGCACAGGATATTCAAATTTCAGTACATACTAGCTAAAACCCAGGCTCGTTAAAGAATAGAAAGTACCAGTGTAAGGGAAAAAAGTATTATTAAAAAATGACATATGTAAATTAGCAACTTCACTGGAGAACTTGGATTAAGGCTACAGATTGAACAACAGGAAAAAAAGATAATAAAAATGGTTATAGACCTGTATGGCATGACAAAAAAGGAAATTTGCCAATGTTCATGCAGCTGGCAGAGTCTTTCAAAGAAAATGTATCATATAGAATTTCAATTATCCTGAAATGGACATTACAGAGAATTGTGGAATATGTGAGGTTGCATAAGAAAGTACTGAGAAAGTACTCCATGGCTTCTCTGCTTGTCTTTAGCACCTTTCCCTCCTCTTAGGTCAGCTCCCTAAGTAGGGAAGTCTGGCAGCTGCTAGTTGAGCCTCTTAATTTTCACAAGTATAATTTTCAAGAGCACCAAAGTGATGTGCATTGCAATCCTATGAATCAATTTTTAAAAGAGAACTAGGAGCTCAGAACCCTTGATCAATTAGGGTTTAAGTCACACTGAAATGCAAAAATAGGCTCTAAATCATTTTGATGTGTTTTGATAATTTGCTCAAGGTCTACCTATTCTGGGAAGAAACAAGCTCCTGCTTCCTCACTCTAGTCATGCTTCTTTTCCTGACTATATAGATGCAACTCCCATAAAGAAAGAATCTCAGTTTTGCAGATAAGCATAAGTGAAAAAACAGAGTTACCATGTATTTTGAAATGTGATTTTTCTCACATTTTATAGTGATCTCACTTTAAATGCATATTCCTTTAGCAACTTTTGGTCCTTATCTATACTATGAATAGGATGTCTGATCTTGAAAAATGCTAAGCACATCCTAGAAGGTCTTGTACCTTCATTCCAAGCCTCTTCTGTTTTGATTTAGAATAGTGAAAATGCTCAAGGAAACGGGAAAGAGTCAGAATCTTCTATTTCAGGTATCCCTTGCCAACTAAGAAAATGCACTAAGTAAAACAAGGGCCAAGTAGATACACAAGCTTCCCATGGATCTTCTCAGCACTTTTGTTTGCCAGAGTAATGTCCTACTCAGAGTACACTGCTGAGGAGCACCAAGCATTATAATGCAGTGTACATTCTTACCAATTTTACTATACAGATATAAATTACAAAGTATGATGAGCTACCTGTGAAAAGGAGCATAAAAATGATGTTCATGTGATATATATGAAGTAAAAGATCGCTAGCTCAACCTTTAATTGATTTTTTAAAATAAGAGTTGAAAAGAAAATGCTAAAACAGCATTCCGGAACAAAAAGAATTGTAAAAGCTTGAATTACCACTCGACTATTGCTGTCTATGCTTTTTCCCCCCATTTTGAAATTGTCATCTGGTGAAGAACTCTCAACTGCTTTCACCTACATTCAGAACTAAAGCTGGTGCTAGATACTTGTTCTACTTCCAATGTAGCAAGAACCTGACTGGTATTCTATCAGACTCTGAATACAGCCCCTGATTCATCCTTTTTTGCTAGAGTAAGTCTTTGACTGAAGAAAACTATCCCAGCTTCAGCTATACCTCAGGATCCAGCCATAGCTGGATGAGTTGGGGAAGCAGTTAAGACGACTCTCATCTATATCAGTCCACCATCATTGCAAAAATAGAGAACGATTATTTAAAAACATATAATCCTCACCAGGTGACAGTCTAAATGGTAAGTGAAATTAGTATCTTGTCATACACAATTACAGCTTTCAAAATCCACATTTTTCAAAAAAAGTTCTATATTGAAGAAAAAAAATCTGACTATCTACAATATCTGTCGATTCTCATTTTGGTAGTCCCAAGAGGCCTGACAGAGCTAGAATCCTTTTTTTGCTGGGTTCCTTACTGAGTGAAAGACAGATTAAAAGAGTAAAAGCCAACCCTGAGAGGTTTCTGGTGTGAAAGGAAATGATAGTCATGAAAATTCAATGCAGCATCCAAGACACCAGCACTGGCAATGGAAGACAAAGAACACAATTTGCACAAAGTTCCTCACTAAACGTTCACTGAGTTTCTGGGTTGGATACAGGCTAGATTCCACAAAGGAGCATGACAGGCATGACCCAGCATGAAACGGCTTTTCACTTTTGTGTATGTATCAAAAAAATATACATGATGGATTTTTATCATCTGTTTCCACTCATATTGTTCAAACTGGCAAACATACTACTGCAGTCAATAATACTGTGTTATTTCAATCTCATGAGGAAGCCAAGTGTGTATTATTTATAAAGTGTAACTGCTCTTTTGAAAATGAAGCAGATCTCCAAGTTCTAAGAAACAGAAATATCTAAAGCATGTTCAGAAGGAAAAAGACTAGACCGACCAGTATCTGCCCCATCTCCTGCCGAACTGATAGGAACTTTGGCAAAACATAACCATTTCTGTTGCTGCCTTCTTTCTCAGGAAGCAGTACTTACAGATCTTATTTCCTAGGCTTTAAAAATACTTTGTCAATCTCCCCCGAATATCAAGGCTTAGGTTTGAGAAATCAAAGGACTGAGGTTTGATTTTTGTGAAAAACATTCCCCTCTGAAAAACAGAGTTTTCAATCCTTCACTGATTATCTGTGTAACTGCATTCAGTATTTCACCCATCCAGTTCTTTTTCCCAGCTATTTGGATAATTTCAAGGAAGAAAATCAAGACTCTTAGAAGCAATGAAGCATGCAGCAACACAACACAATAGCAACTTCATCTCTTTAGTTGTAGCATAAAAAATTAGTGTCGTATTAAGAGGATATGCAAGTATTAGTTAATTTGTTTCATTTTTTATTACGGTGCAAATAAGGTATGCCAGAAATACATTCATATTCTTACTCCTGCAGGCTGACCTGAAACAAATTCTCTTTATTTAATCCGAAAAAAAAAAAAAGGTAGTAAAACTGAACTGAATTGAATATTGCTATTCAGCCAGTAACATAAGGTAAAAATACTGTGGTGTTCAGATGTTATGAATGTGTTGGAGCTTTGTATAATGCTGATTAATTAAATCTTTCACATGGTATGCTCTGCACCTGAATATATTTAAGAGTTTAGCTACTTTAAATAAGGAATAAGATTCTATTTGCTATCATAGGCCACAGAGGTTCCTCTAAATGATGAAAAGTAGGTCTGTTTCTGCAGTGATATAAACCTATGAGTGATTGTTATGATACTTCTCGGATACTAAATATGGTCCCTCCTAGAGTAATATTGATTTACAGAAAATCCTAGAGATTTGGGAAAGTATTAAGAATTAATCAATAGTTTAATTTATTTTCAGGCCCTATAACATTTAACCTAGTAAAATACTGTCTGAAGTTAAATGCGACCTTTGAAAAACGGTAACAAGTGGAAGAGAAAACTCTTAATGAATAATACCACTTAATGTCAGCTGTACTTAAAACACATTACATTTTTTTTATTACAATTCCATAGTTCGGATCAGTAAGTCAAAACTTGAAAATGCTGTATCACTGGAAGACAGCGACATGGTACTGAAGAAATGTGCCAAGACTGAAATAGCTGACATCGCAGAAGCTCTTAGAAGTACGTGGTAAGTGACTGGTTGCCTGCTCTGAGAATCTAGAGTTCGAGAACTACCTTTACAGAACCTCAGTTCTCTTCTTCTACTATGCAGAAACAGAAATTAGTAGGAGCAGTTCCTGGGCACATGCTGGGATATCTGGGATTTAAATGTTTAACTGCTGAATAACTGAATGAACAAATGGTGTGTGGTAAGGCAGTGTGTCCTTACAGAAAAAAATGATCAGGAGTTACTTATAGTTTTGGATGACTAACTTCAAACACTTTCAGGAGGGCTTGATTTCCAAAGCTAAATATGTAAGACTGTCTAATAAGATCACAGCTCTGTTCTGTGTCTCAGTATGAACAATCACAACCAAAAAAACCTAGTCTTTTCTAAAAACAGAAATCTGGGCCAAGCCTTAAAGATGCAGGCCTCAAGAAACATACTCTGTTTAAAACTTGCTGGTGTTCTTCCTATCAAGTGACCACCCTGTAGAGAGGCTTCATTTATACAGCGCTTAGAGTGGAATCCCTATCCTCTAACTTTGGGCATCTGAAAGTTGCGCATCAATGTTTCTTCTATCGTCCATGAAGAGTGGTAAGTGCATCCAGAGGGCAATTCATCCCACAGATTCAGACTTTTCTTAGAATGAGAGAGATTATTCTTTCTAAGTGCATCTCAACTAACTAGACTAGACAAATAACTGTAGATAAGAGAAGCAAAGGGTGTGGAAAAAGAGAGTATCTTTTATTAAACCAACCAATACAGTTGGAAAAAAAAGAGAAGCTTTCTGGCACACAAATCCTTCACATTAAGTAAATAATTTCATCGTAAGTAAATAAAAGTACCAGTGAACACTAAATCAGTACAGTAAATGTAAACAGTAGGGAAGAATAAAATCAAATAACGAAGTTATCTAATAAATAAGCATAGAGAGAAAATTTAAATTAACTTCAAGCAACACTTCCTTAGTTGGTGCTGAATATCATTAATTACTTCATATTAGAGATAAGGTGGGTTTTTTTTTTTTAAATAAGTCCTGAAAAATCACAGATCACAGAAGCACAAAGTATTTGTCACTTACTTCTGAAACAATACATTGGTTTTCACTACTCAAAATTCATTAAAGAACTCCATCCTCTCTACTGATGGTTAAAAGATGCCTTAATCCCTTCAAGAAAGTGTTATCTCATGAGTATTTGCAGCCATTTCACCTGATCGTATCTGGCACCAATTTATGCTTGAAAAGACTTGCTTTATAAGACAAAACTTTTGCAGAATTATCTCCTTGAAGGTGGCATACATGTGTGTAAGAGACATACTAGAAAACCAAGACAACGACAGAGAGCCCCTTGCTTTAGTGTGTTGTTAATGCAGAGAAGAAATGAACACACACAAAAAGACCCTTGCAATAAAAGGACTTTACAGCATGCATGACAAGGAGAGAAAAATCAGTACTGCAGTTCCTCTGGCCCCTTTCTTACTGAAAAAAAAAAGAAAATAGAAAGTCTGTTCCTTCTCTCCCCCTGGGACTTCATGGCTTTGGGCAGCAATATGTGGAGGAGAAACTGTGTTCTCTGGCCTGAATTCAGCCAGTTGTTCTCCACAGTTAGTGCCTCAAACCATTTTGCAGCCTCAGTTTCTTCAGTTAAAAGATCTTCCTCTAGGACCCTGCTCCCAGGATGGTTCATTAGCATAAAATTCATACCTTTAAAGGTCATTTGGAAAGAGTGGATACATTTTGTATAGATCTCAATTACTGTAAAGATGACTGAAGAACATTGCCTCAGTGAGATATTGTCATTTCGTCACAAAATTAACCCCAGTAGTTTGAAGGGAAATGAATGAACACCAAGCAAACTGGGCATAACGCTGCTAACTGCAGCACAAACCAGCACCATACTGTTTTTTTCCACTATGCCAGCACTAACTGCATCTTAGTCAGCTTGGCAAGCAGGCTACCACTGAGGAAATACTATTAATAAGACTTGAGAGCTTAGTGAGCTTGAATGCCACAATGATACAGAATACCAAACCCTTGATACTGACCTTCCAAAGACTAGTGGGGAGGGATGAGTGAGATGTTTTCAGATACCCCTCAATCACTGCTCATTTTTGCTTGTTTCCTGTTAACTCCTTAATGGGATTTTTGGATGTTCAGTAAGGTAATGGGACTGCAGCATTAAAGACACACCAAGTGTGTGGTGGGAATCTCTGATGGCTCCAAAGAGAGACCCAAAGATGAAGAGAAACTTAAATAGCATCAAAGGGTTCATTTGTGGGCTCTAAAAGTTTGAAATTTTCTGGATGAGCTTGGGTCTGCATCTTGCAAACAGGGAAAATTCATCAAGTCTTGTGTTGATGATCAGTCATTAAGTGACATTGTTACCTGGTTCTATTTCACTACTACAAGAGACTTCTCTTCCTCTATACACGAATAATAAACACATGCTAGAAAAACTGGTTTCAGACTGGGGAAAATGATAAGAAAGACTACATTAGAAGAGTGTTACTGGAGTGTTACAGCCTGTCATAACTGTTGCCATGATCACTATTTATTTTTACATATCAGAAGAGCTCTTCAAACCTCTCGAGATATTTTTGAAAACAAAGACCCCTTAGTTTCATCGCTGCACATACAATGCTGGGACAAACGAATAAACACATAGTGAATGACGTGCAAGTTCTCTTGTTTAGTAACTCAACTGTCCATTCTCAAGACTGCAATAACTATTAGATACTGTTGCCAGCTTTGTAGACTTTAGTCCTTTATTTCCCCAGATGCAATTTTTAATCTCCATCTAGTATCCTAATGGGTGTATTTTAAACAGAACTTAACAAAAAAATGTTTGTACATGAAGATATAGCAGAATATAGGATTTGCTGAAAATATTTGCTTATGAAAATTCTCATAGGTATAGTAGCATATTAAATGCCAAGCCACTTGACAAATCAAGAGGTATATTTATGGTTAGGGTAATCCATAAAAATGAGCAATAACTAAATCGCAAGAATGTGACACATATGTAGAATATGATTAAAGTGAATGGTTAGCTGATACCAGATGATTTAATGGTTTTCAGCTGTAAAGACATATCTGAAGGCATATGTTTATTAAATGTGCATGCTCCTTGGAAAACAACTCTTGCCTACAAGATTTTAGCACTGTAGGTATTTGACTATCTTTGGGTACAGTCCTTTTGTAAGGATACCTCACTCTATGGATAAGAAAGAAACAGCAAATGGGATCTCTCTCGACTTTAAAAAAGTACAGTCCTACACATCACTCACATAAGCAAGCTAAGGAAATACAACTTATATTAAATGAATGTAGGTTGGCAGAGATCCTTGTGAAGAAATTAACTGCAAGATAGTTGTCAATTGTTTCTAGTCAAGCCAGGGAGACCAATGCACTGCGATCCTGTAGCAGTCTGTTCCAGCCCTTCTACAATACACTGGATGGTAGAATGTGCAGTACACTTATAAAATCCAGAGATGACCTCTCAGCTGGAGAGATTGCAAACATTTTGGAGAACAGTCTTAGAACTCAAAATCATCAAGATAAACAGAAGAAATGGACTGAAACCTATCAGGCTGAAAGGCCAAAGTAAAGATTGCTGCACATACTACGCAACATAAGGATAATTAAAGGCAGAGAAACAAAAAAAAAACCAAAGTGGAGAATATCTTCCTGGGCAGCAGTACAATAGCAGAGGATGCACAAACTGATGATGTGTGGAGGCATATGTCATGTGATACGTTAAAAGGATTGTTTTAAGTGAGAAATCAGCAATAATTATTCACTCTGCTCCATGCTAGTGAGATCTGGATACAAGTTAACAGGTTCAAACCCTACTGCAGGCACAAATTTAAACTACAAAATGCAGAAGCAGCAGTAATCCAAAACTCACTAGGGACTTTGTTACCAAAACAGATTTTCTGGAAAAGGCAATGTACAGGACACTATAGCAAATGGACATCAGTAACACAACAAAACTTAAGGCAGACAAATAACTGTCATTTCCTTGAATACTACTGCTGTACACTGTCTAGGCAGGTCAGTTACAGGGCTACATATGAATACATAGGCAATTTCCCAAATTATGCCAACTACTCAACTTTCATTTTTCATTTGGACGATTACTCAACTTTTGCTTTCTCTATAAAGCAAGCTTTGCATGATGTAGCAGTAGAATTTAGCGTGTTTGCCGTCCTTTTTTTCCCTAGATGTCTGCCACATCTCCACTACTTTCACCATATGTGAACTAAACCACCTTTCTTTTCCAACTTCTTTCAACTTCGTGAAAGCTTCTTCAGGGTAACTCTGTGATCTTCATAGTCCCTTGAGGAAGAAGTTCATTAAAAAGACCTATTTGTTTTTAGATTTGTTCTTGGTTTTCATATTTAGTAATTCATCATCTAAGACTCACTGCATTTTTGCTATAGTTTAATAATTTAATCAGTTAAGCTACCAAATAATATAGCTGAGTAAGTTTTCACTAACAATCCCCTGTATAGAAACTAAAAACAAAACCATTAAGAAACAGATATCCTCCATGGCTTTAACTAAAGAACAGAAGTATCACATTAATAAAATGCCACACTCCAGCAAAGAAATCTCAGTGTAGGAGTCATCATTATCTCAAGCCTGCTTTGGACAGGGTAGCATGTTACAGAGCATCTCAATTTCAGAGCCAGGTTATTTCACGAATACTACTACTATCCACATGCTATCCCTCTCCTCATAAGGATCTCAGTGAATGAAGAAAATTGGTTTAACTGGCAGATTTAAAGCTGGCAGAAAGTTTTAGTCTTGTAAAATACAGTTAGCAACTTCAGGGGCCTACCTAATTAAAAGTAGAATTAATGATTTATTTGTCATACTTTTATAAAGGAGGCACTTATTTCATACATTATTGTGGTGCTTTAGTTCATTTAACAGAGGACAGGAATAAGATCTTAGCAGTATAAGAAAATATCTCCTCTTACCACATTTAAAATTACAAGGATTTTTAATTCATACACAAAAAAGTATCAGTCCTGAATAACTAGAACCAATTTGTGATGATCTGAAATATGACTGCAGCAAGGGAAAGCTCAAGCCTCTAACATGAAGCTCAGAATAGCAGCTTTGAAACAGTATAATGCCGCAGTTTCATCAGAAGATGATACATGATGCTGTTCATATTCCAACCCCATTTACCACTCATTACTATTCTTTAAAGTTCCTAACATAAGAAGGTAATTAATGATTTTCAGCAGTTTATCGTTTAAATATATCATCATTGAACACCGAATATTTCCTGTTCAGGCTTTAAAGTCCTACTTCTCATGACAGAACTAGTTAACTAATACTGCTGCAGCAGAAGTATTATTTAGATATTGATGGTCATGTCCAGTCATTACTGAATTTCAGATTATTCATAGGGCTACTAATTTCAGATGGTGGACACAAATCGTCTAGTAGGTGCTGATTTAAAATCCAGCTGGCAGATCTTTGTAAAAATCAATTTAAAAGAAGCATTTAAAGATACAACTTTAGCAGCTTCCTAAAAAGAAAACTTATGGATCACCAGTGAGAGCATTTGGCTTAATATTGATTACTCTTTGGACAACTCAGGCTTCTAATTAGGATTGATTTGCTCTATCCTTAGCAATGAAAGCAAAGCTGACGCCTAAGAAAAATAAAAGGGAATTTTTTGATTAATGTGGACAGATAATGTCATCTGAAACATGAAAAATTTTGCGTATCTGACACTTTGGGGGTTTTTTCTTACAAAGTAAGCTATATTATCTGAAAACAGGCTATAGCAAATTCACACTACAAGTATGCAACCAGCTACATCTAGGACAAAAATCTTTTACATGCTTCTGACTATCTCAACAGAAAGCACCACAAAAAGGTAATGCTTCTTTCCTGTATTGCCTAAACAATACCTCACACATTCAGAGAGAAGAGGGAAAAAGAAATTATTGGTTCATTACGTTTCCTCACAATTGCTCCCCATGACATTGAAAGTGATTCTTGTTTGTAACTGTTTTGTGTCTTACTGCTTCCCTTTCCAGCTATCTCATGAGAGAGTTAAAATTCCCATTCAAAAGGATTAATATCTCTCAGTACTTCCTAAAGAAATATGCACTCTCATTCCTCACTTTTGCACATCTACTTAAAGCAAATATTTCTGGCACAGGCAGATGTCTTGCTCAGAAGAGGCAGGTAGGTGCTAGCCCTTCAGTTCTGTAATTGAAAGCATGGCCATCCAAAGGACTGTGAACTCCCACAGTCTTTATCTACATATTTAACGTTTATTTCAGTAAGGCGCCACTTTCCTCTCCCAAAGTAGACAACATGATTATCAGCCGCGTCTTCATCTGACCTTGAGAGTGTCAATTGCCATCCATCTCTGACCCTCCGCCCTCCTCCTAGATTCTCTCTCTTCCAAATAACTTTCAGTAGCCTTCCTGTAACAAGTTACCGAATTTCTTCATATAGTGGGGTAATGCAGTGACCGAGTCCTGTCTCCAGCTCCAATGATGGCACCCCTGCACCATGACCACCTGTCTGCCTCACTGTCTTCATTTGGTAATCCCACTATGTTAACGGTAATATGTCTGCCTGTTGTCTGGAGGCTGTGACCTCAGTATCACCTCTTCCTTTCAATGCTTCAAAACTAAGACCCCATGAACTCCAGTCGAGAGTAGGTTCTTTCACTGCCTTGATGTAGTCTTCCTGGTTTTGCAACGATGTCATAAAACTGGGCATACTCTTACTATTAATGTATAGTTACAATTTTTGTACTATCTCAATGGTACAAACCCATGTAAAAATGATTCTGCATTTACAAAATGTGAACATTTTCTCATAGCCACATTTATCCAGGCCTTATGTAGTAGTTCAAGACTCCCTGGAATTGAAATTGAAACAAGGAATTTGAAACAAGGGAAATCCAGAAATCGATCGCTATCATTGTTAAAATAGACTGATAATTCCTTGGTGGTCTTTACAACACTAACATTGGAATAGCAGGGAGCAGGTTTGTAGCACTGGAGAGGGAGAAAAAGGAGGGGAAATTTCCCCAACTACTACGTTATGGAAAGGACAGGGCAGTTTCTCTCTACTTTTTAATAAAAGAATGGGAGCTGCTGTTGCTCTTCTGCTTTTCTCTTTTAGCTGTCAAAGATGCATTGTTTTAATAAAATCTGGATGCTCTGGTCCTTGCAAGTAGCGGGGCGGGGGAGAGGGAGCATGCAGCTGAGAATGGAAAGTTGCCCAGTTTGAATGAATGCATTTGTCTTTATGATTCACACAAGTGAATTGTTTCTGGGAAGAGCTCACTACATCCTGATCATCCCTTCAATGACATCAAACACGCCTACCAGAACGATGTCACTTGCACAAGCTGCAGTTCCTTTTAAACCATCTTGCTACCACGCTTTCTAAAAGGGAAAAAAAAATACCTCCAAACCCTTAAGATTTCAGAGCAATTACCTTAAAAGCATTTATGCTAAAGAAAGTGCTATTGATTGTTGCTTATCAGCTTTCAGCACATGTACAATACAACAAAAGGAGAATTAAATTTAGATGCCTAATTACAAGGGATGCACTGCATTATCAAAAAACAATTCAACAGCTCATTCTGACAGCAGATATTGTGGATAACTGGGCATTTAGCAGCCTAGGTTCAAACTGGATGCCTGTGAGTACAGGTATCTAAGTATTTTCAGACAATTGAGATAAGTCTTTTACATCTCATACAAAGTATAACACAATATGATACCACTAAAAGCTAAAAACTAGGACTTCAACACATAACAATGTCTAACAGAAGCATAATGAAATAGGCCATGTTACTTCAAACTGAATCATATTCCAAATCTTGAATTCTAAGATTATAGACTTTTTATAAAAGGTAAACTCTTCAAATAAAAAAAAATTCTGCCAAAACGAAAAAGCAAATAGAATAGTCATTAAAATTGTAAATGAATATTTCCTCTGGGCATCTATTACTGAAATTTGGAAGGAGATGAAAAAACATTTGTATTTCAAGTGTGGTGCATCTGAAGCCACGTTCAAGTCTTAATCCACTGCATTAAAATTTACTACTCCCACCAAGTTTACAGGCAGGTTTCAAAAAGCTACAGAAAAAAAGGTCTTAAAAATTTTAAACAATTTAACAAAAAACATTAACAAATGCCAGGATTAATTAAAGAAGCACACAACACTTATCTATCAAATCATCCTGAAAAAAGTAGACAAAGGCTTGGAACACATGCTCAGAACGATGCCAACACATCTGTCATGGAAAGCCTGCCATTGCAAAGGACAGGGAAATATGCATAACAGTCTGAGTAAATTAATCCCTCCAGTAAATACCACTTAGAGACAGAAATCTTACACGACTTAGTAAGACAGAGGACATAAGGAGCAGGCAGCAACGGGCTGATACAATAGCAGCACCTCTTGTGTTTGAGAAGAGATCCTATTCTAAAATCTTGTAAATTTTACTTGATTACAACACCTGCATTACCACACCTGAAGGTATTTATCAGTGCAGACAAACTGCAGAAAGAAAACACTGATACAAACATAATTGGAAGAAATCAGACATGGTAAGAAATTTAAAGAGGCACACTGAGAAGGCCCTTCCTCAGTATGATTTCTGCTCAGTTTTGAGATACAAGCATTTATTTGTGCATTTATTCTGAACCAACTGACACTCAGCTGAATTCACCTACTTTCCATCCTGCCACCCTCATTTGAGATAGGAAGTCATGCAGAAGAAGCCAGCAAATTTTCTACTTGAAATGTGAATGAACTTAGCTTCCACTGAGATTTTAATTCAGGGTGGCCACCTATCTACCATGGATTTAAGAAAAAAAAAAAAAAATATATATATATATATATATATATATCATTGATGGACTGTCATCTTGTTCAATCCGATTTGACACTAGACTACCACCACCATTTTACTTTGTGCTACTGTAAATGAGACTCTGGTTCATAGACTTTAGGGGCTACCAGTTTTCATGTTTATTGTCATTAAACCAACTTCTTTTGCAGCAGCTGGCTCCTGATCTGTAGCACTTTTGTAGTTGATTAGTTTGATATCTGCTAGTTACAACTTTGAAACTGATCCATGAAGCCAGCAGGTGAGCACTTGGCAGATTTACACTCGCTGCTGTTGCAAGCAACAACCAGCAACAAGAAGCAAGGAAAAGAGTTACTACCCTTTCAAAAACATGTATACTAGTTCCACAAAAATAAACAAAAATGTGTTTTTCCTCTATTAGCAATATTGATCAATTGAAACAAAAACTGAGCACAGCTATTAAAATTAACAGTCTATATATTGCTCAGTTTTTATTACAACGTGGCTCCATATGATGTGAGGTTCTATGTCAGTTGGTTCCTATGGATACCACATCATAACATAATGGCATTGTACACTACTATTTGGAGTCACTTGATTCATAAATATAAGATCAGGACTGAGAAAGAGAGTGGTAAGTGGGAAGATCAGATGCATCAGTCCAAAAAGAACATATTTTACATCTAACCACCTCCCAAGGCATTTTGCATGCTTCCAGTTGTACTCTGTGTGTGTGTTTGAAGCTAGCTCACTGCTAATGATGTATGGGAAAATTGTTTAGTATAATAGCAGTTTAAATATATTGTTTACATTAGGCACAAACCTCCTGCAAACACTCCCACAGTAACTTGCTTCTTGCAACTGAAGATCAATTTTCTGATACACCACCTAAGCCTCTCTCTTTTATCAAGGTATATTGCATAACATTCCACTTGCTTCCACAACTGATCTTTCTGTGGTAGTAAACAAGCTTTACTGCAATCAGGTGGTATAGGGTTGATAAAAAGATAGCCAAACAGAGATTGGAGATTACAAGAAAGTAATCACATTCTGGTACTCTCTTACTGTTCCTGCCTATGAAAACATGGAGAAATTTCTCTACATACTTCATGAGAATTGTCCTATATATTAAAAAACCTGCATCAGTTAGAAAATGAGTTGCCTGTTTCGAGTCGGTCATGGTATCTCAACATCAAAGTAGAAGAGAAATCTCTGAAGCAATGGCAAAATGCATTCACCAGAATCTTGGAAATCTAAGTAGAAGTGATAAAGATTTCCTTGACTTCCCCCCCGCCTTAATGTTGCATTTAAATAGATTAAAAAAAAAAACCCTAACATTTACTGAGACAGGAAATGGAGTGGGTCAATGTCTTTATTCCTATATGTTATTGTTTCTTATCCCTTGAATATTCTGTATCTATTTACAGTGAGCCTACATTATTATTCTAAGAGCTGACTGCGTATCATACAGCTATGACTTCGCAGTAAATATAAAGAAGCCAGCCCCCAATCTTGTCATTCACTTACAGTTAAAGAGTTTATTTCCCCTTTCGCATCAAAATTTCTTATTAGAGGCATCTTTTTTTTAATCTTGCCCAACAAAAAAGCAGGAAATTAAAACTGAGCATTTTCAAGATGTCAGATTTCTCCTATTCTGCAGGCAGTAAGTCCATACTTTGCACTTTATTAATAGTATTCTTCACATAGGTTCATCAAGGATAAAACAGAAGACGACATGAAGATTGATTGGACTGGGAGGAAAAATGAAGAACTAGCATCATTGAGCCTACAGAAAAAAAAAAAGTTTAAAGAATACATGGTAACAATCTTCAAATATTCAAAAGACTGCTGCAAAAAGGAATTGTTTTCCAGATATACAGTGGATATGACAAATGCTAATGAGATAAAATTTCTAAAAAGGAAGATTTAGATTGGACATCAGGAAAAAATTTCTATTAGTAAGACTAACAAATCACTGCTATATATTTCCTGCAGCAACTGTGTATTATCAGTCTCTTAGAACAGACATCAAACTTCTGCATGCAATGACACTAATCCAGACGAATTAAGTCACTGCTTCTGAGCTTTTCTACATCAGTGTTTCTGTAAGGTAATTTACAAACTATTTTTGACAAAGTGGACATGACATCTTCCATCAAAATGGAGTTCAGATTTCAGATGTTTATGTTTATTTACTATTCACCCTCCCTCTCCTACTCATTTGCTTTCATGTGTAGAAATTAATGTGTAAACTTGGGTTTAAAAAAATTGCAATTGTTGTGCTTGAAGTTTTATGGACAGCCAGTGGCAGAGAAATAATAGAGTAAATGACCTTTTGATTTCTTCACAATTTTCCAGCTGGCTATAATTGCAGGCTGTTTGCAAATTCATACACAAGAAAGAGTCCCACATTCATCTGCTAAGTTATTCTCTGTAATTCATTTAGTATAAACATAAAAACAATTTTAAAATCAAAAAAAAATTTTTAAATATGTAGGTGAAGAAAAGTTATTAAATAAATACCTATACATCCTGATAAACTAGATTCTAAAGCTGGACACTTGGATTTATTCTATTTCATAGTGGGCCTTTGTGGACAACAGCACTGCTGATAGACAAAGTGATAATGTCTCTTTTAAAAAAATAAAAATGTAAGTAGTAGCTGCTGTCCCCATTACTATCAATCCTTTTAAATCTGTTAGACCAAATTACATCAGAGAAGGTACTGTGGTATCAGACAGCAAATGCTAACCTTTGACTTAAGGTCCATCTCATGATCTAGGTCTCTGACCTGCACAGAAGTCCGGCTATCACTGTGCACCTCTGGTCATGAGTAGAAAGGCCCAGTGGACAATGATCAGTGGACATACTTGTTCTCTGATGGGCTTCAGATTTGAAATGCAAACTTTGATAATAGGGTTTTAAGTACCTTCTTGAGCTCAACACAGAAAAAACATAACACTAGAAGCAGATAAGTTTTACAGTGTAATTCAGTTTTATGCATCAATCATATACTCTATTTTAATGGGATTTCCTTAATCACTCTCCCTGTAGGAATACGGAGGCACTGACAATGTGAAGAACATCTAAAATGTATAATCTTCCTGTGCAGTAGAAGCCTTTGACAAATGACATTTCTAGTTTCTTTTTCTTAGGCTGGCAATCACTCATCTTTCAGTTATCTTATGTCTGAATGAATAAGGAAAGGACTCTGGTTTAAAATTAACTGACATGCAAGATTCATGGCGTATTTTTTTTAAAACCTCCAGTAACAATCGAGGTATTCTGCTGGCTATACTTCAGTGCTAATGTGTAATTAACTTCAGGTGCTTCTTTGATCTTGCTGATATATTTTTTCCCTTTTTCTTATCAGGAGTCTCCATGCAGTCTGTAATTATGCTTCTAAGTCTGACAGTGACTTTGAATAAGTGGATACATTAATATACGCTTTGGGAAAATATCTGTTGAGACAAAGTAAGCTCTTACAACCTAGCTGGAGTATCATCTGAAGCACTGCTGATTAATAAAGTATTATATAAGCTCGTAATAGCTTTGCCATAAAAATAAAACACTGATTTTCAATTTTAAGGTAACAGATGACAGCAGCAGTAAAGCTAGTACCTTCCCAACAATACACACATCAAAGCATTCAGAGCATTAATATCACAACACTACAAAATGCAGGTGTCATGTTTTCTATCTGCCTAAGCTCTTCTTCTAAACAAAAAGCAATTTTAAACTCTTGCTGAATAATGAAATATTGAACCAAAAGATTTTAAAAGTGTTAAAAGATATTATAATAATACAGTAATATCCTCCTTGCTCCCGGACTAACCTACCTGAAACAACAAACAAATACATAAAGCAAGTGAGCAGAGCAGCATAACTCATTTCCTCAGCTAAAGGAATGATCTGTAATCTCTGAAGACAAACTCTAATCTCATATTTTCAACACATAAGTAAGATATGTGCCAGCAACAAGGTAACTGACACCCTCATATCAGGCACTTCCTATCTAAGAAACATTAAACTGCAACAGAAGTGCTGGGGCAGTTCTTCTGAAAACAAATCAGTCTACAGTCACAGACTGGACTGGTATGGCTTCTCTACTTAGGAAACTGATGTTTCACTGATACATTGCTCCTAGTGTAATTCCAACTACGGCAACAACTGCATTTGCATAAAATGTGCTTTATACCATCCAACATTTCCTTCCCCTGGCAGAGTAAATTGGACTGCTATAGAGCACATTTATGATGTTATAAATGCATTAATTCTCGGTGTGAATAAGTATGTGAGCTCAGAAGTGTCCATTTGGTCAGTGCAGAAAAAAATGGAGAGGTTAATATTATCATAACTATATTATAGTTAAATTGGTACAATCTTCTAGTGCATAAAAGACTTAAGATAACTAAAATGCCAAACACATTTTATGATACCGTATCACAAACCTATGTTTTAAAACTTATTGCTAAACATATTAGTAGCAAGAGTACATGTTAATCCTGACATACTGTATGATGCCTTTTTCCAGGTAACATGACCTCTCCTTTAGGACCATGCTCTTTCAAATCAGCAATTGTGACAACACTCGAAAAAAACTGCAGGAATCAACTCTCTGGGCCCCAATGAAAGGGTAACATCAAGGTATATATGCCACTTTTATGTTAACATCAAGCAATAATAGTACCCTGCTCTGTCCTACCTCTCCTACCTGCTTCAGAGACACACTGCAGAGACAGGGACTGCACAGCATGAGCTGTCAAGCTCCTTTCTAAAAGGCAAAAACAGAAGACATCTAATGCAATCATACTAGGTCCTTTCAGCTTCTGCCTCCTTCACAGCAAAAATGGGAGGCAACTAAACCAAAAAGCAAGGAAGAAGTCAGAGGAAAATAGTTCAAGTTTCACTGCTTAGTTATGATCTGGACTACCTCCATTTACTGTGCCCTCCAAAAATAATCACTGAAACATGGACAGGAAGTACTGCTATATTAAAATGAAACACTAATAAGCCTACCTTGTAAAAGAGCAATTATTTTTGTGGAAACAAGAACATACTAAAAAAGTGAGACGGATGAAAAAGACCATAGAACTTACAGATTTTGCAGAACGTGCAAAATTCATAAGCTGAAGCCAAAAATGATGGGCAACAAAACATGAAGCCACATCTTCCTTTTTCTTAATTTTTTCTTTCTGCACAGTTGAGATAAAACCAGACAAAGTAGCACAGAAATTTTGTAACATTAAAGAAACAGAAGTCTTCCCATCATACATCATGAGATAAAAGGCACGCTGTGCTCATTTTACTGCAGATCCGTTCATTATTCTATCTGGCAACAACCTGGATTTTATTAATTAAAAATCCCTATTACAGCCTCATACCACAGAGCACCTCTTGGAACTCAGCCAAGTGCAAATGGAGTCTTTTGGAGAATTTTTTTTCTGTGCTGACAATACAGCTGTCCAGTCCCATAAAATCTATGTGGGCTATTATATTTTTCTATGCAAGAGCCAGAATTTTGTTGTGCATCTTTCAGCTAGAAGGTTGAGTGGTATCCATAAAGGATTTTGCCAAAGGTATTTTGGGAATGAGGAATTTGGGGGGGGGGGGGGTTCTATTAAAAAAATGCATTAGTCACTTTCTAAAGAACCCAATGCTCTCAAAAATGTCCTTTTTTCTCCATTCAAAAAGTATTTCAAGCCTTCTTGAATTATCAAGGCTGGCATTTCAACATTACCATAAACAACTTGTAGCAAGTGTTGAGAAAATCCAGTTAATAACTTATTTACACTCTCTTCTTGCTATTGGTTCTTGTCTTAGACATTTTAAGATCTTTATGACTGTATAGTAAGGACTCATCTATGTTTATTTTCTCATAATTACGACATCCTTTTTCAAAAGGCAAGTGATACCTAATAATGACTAACATGTTCATCCAGAAAGAGACGATAATTCAGAGTGTCTGAAACTCTTCTCAAAGACCTATCAGCTAAGATATACCTTTGCAGATGCAGGCCTTTTAATGAGAGCTTCAAACATTTGTATGAAACATCTAGACAACAACATACAGGAAAGTGTGAGTACCATTACCATAGCGCACAGATTATGTATTGATCACAAAGCTAAAACTAAGTAAGCTTACTTCTGGTCCCTTTTTTTCTGTTCTGGACTTCTCCTTTTGGGTTGGAAGTCATCTCCCAGAAGTTATACTTAATTCTATTATCCCTCAGTTCAGCTCTTTTATTTTTTGCACAGCAAATTTTGTCTGTGGCTGTTGCACTACAGCAAGTTGTTTTATATTCTGTTCTAGAAATACACTGTGATCTTGTGATAAACAAGCATCATGCCGGTATAATTTTTGTTTTGTTTTGTTTTTACCATTCAGTTGTGTAGAAAAACATCTACCTAAATGGATTTCCTCTGTAAGACAGCATAGATGGTCAACATCCTAGGAGACATGCTTAGAGCTCTGAGCAGGGCAATGTAGCCAGCCCTTCTATACAATGATCATTAATGGTAGCTGAACTAGCTAGTTTTAAATCATCTTAAATGTTTCTAGGCTATTGAGTAACTTCTGTACAGCCATTGTATGAAAGCTTTGCCTGGGACTGTTGTCCATGTCTCTAATACAGTTCACCATTGACATTATGTCAGATAAGTGTTAGTACTTAAGATCCAGTGCCGAAAAAGCTGTATCCTGACATCTTTTTTTTTTTAAACATATTTAAAAAAAACAAACACATTTTCTTTCAGAATGTTCCTTCTGCAGCTGCCCAGGGGAAGGGAAAACAGGATTTCATTCATTACTGAACCTGTTACCAGTGACTATATTTCCCATTCAAGTAACTTTGCCCTACTCCAAAACCTAGAAGGACACTACTGTGAAGACAGATGGGTTTTTTACTCAGGTGCATGGCTGGAAGCTGAGAGACAAAGGTCATAACTTGATATATAGAAAAAAAAATTATCACTTTGAGGATAGTCAAACACAGGAACACATTGCCCAGGTGGCTTGTGGAATCTCTGAGGTTTTCAAGACCTGACTGGATAAAGCCCTGAGGAACCTGCTCTGAATTCATTATTTACCCTGCTTTGAGTAGTTAGCAACTGGACTACAACTAGATGACCTTCTGACGTCCCTTCCACTGAGAACTCTTCCATGACTCTATGATTGGGACAGTCTGAACTCAAGTACTGTCTTTTTGTATTTATTCAACAGAAAACCACAGCACCTTTGGTGGTCTAGAGATACAATCTTACTTTGTAATACTGAAGGTTTTAGATCCTAATCCAAACATAATTGTGCAAGAAGCTGCAAGACACTATGGGACCCTCTCTTTAGAAGGTGCAACAAATTAGAAATCAGGCTCAAATTTATATTAGAGAGTGTTTAATCACTGGAACAAGCTGCAAAAGTCAGCAATAAAATCACTCTCCGCCATCTATGACATACATCTCCTATACAGTTACATGAGCAGAAATCAAGCGCTGAATTCAGTCCACAGGGTAACTGAATCCACAGGGCTACATTCTGTGGTCCAGAGCAGAAATGAAGTCAGAACAGACAACCTAGTCATTTCTTCCAATAATCTGCAAGTTTACACTACAAACAATCTACAGGGTTGAAGTACAGGAGATACAGCCTCTGTCTTACAGAGGGAAATACCCTGCCAGACACTTGAGATGCTTCAAACTATTTTAACAACTTTTATTTTCATGGGGTTAAAGTAAACATATACAAACATGGGGACCATTAGTCCAAGAATCCCACAGAATTCCAACTCGAGGTATAAGGGGCAGGGGGGAGAAGCAGGGCATGTTTCGGCTTAATAAACATAATAAAAATCCAGTGAAGAAAGATGTAACAAACAATAACTGAAAACTGAGACAAACTCAAATCAGAAATCAGCCTCAAACTTGTAATAGTGAGTGTGACTCCCACACTTTCTGAGTTTATTAAGTATTCAATCTTAAGTATTTCTTTTATAGTTTCTTTTTCATAGGATTCATCAGTTATTTGCTTTGAAAAGTATACAGTCACTGTGAATATACAGTACATCAGCTAGTTATTCACAGCCATGCTGTTATTTTGCAGTACAAAGTTTTACTGCATGGTAAGAATCCTCACATTAATCATGAGTTGAAATCAAGGACTTAAGTAGTTATCAGAGAGTACTAGCACACTGGAAATTCTTACTGCAGTTTATTCATGTGCTCATAACCTAATGAGTATTTTGGAAACAATTAAATTAAATTAAAGCCAATTTCTTCTTGAAAGTAGGTATAGTTCTGAATGAATGAACACCTTATCATAATGAATCTTTGCCTTCTTTGATGAAAGAGGTGTAAAAACAACAGATCAGCCAGTCAGTGACAAAAGACAATGCATGTTCTTTGCATGTACTGTGCTAGTAAAACATGTAAACGCTGCATAGAGATCTCTTTTTCTGTTTCTGCAGCTAAATGCTTCTGAATAGACCAAAAACCTTTAAGCAAATTTTAAAGCACCATAAAGAGAAATACGGAATGAATGCTAGTGACTATGTCCCTCAATACAGACACGCATAAGTTCATATAAACAGATATCTGATCAGCACATGTAGATATAGCCACCTAGGTTAACAATGTCAGAAGCCAAGAATCTTTAAAGACATAGGAACATATACTTAAACCTGGCCTTTTATTCAGGCAAACAAAGTTATTTGTTAACAATAAACATTAAGGTGACTTGAGAATCAGGAGGAAAACAAAGAGAATGACTTCAAGTAGGACTTCTTGTATGTGGTCAAATCAAAACAGTTTTCAAAGCACGTTAAAGAAAGATCAACCCAAAAAACAGACCTGCATAAAGGGACTGACTACTAGCCTCTTAATAAAAGTCCCCATAAAAAAAATATAGTCTTCTTTCTCCAAAAGGGGGACCAATGCTGAAGAGGAAATAATCCTGAGACAACAAAGCCTGGGTGAGACCCAGGCTAGCTCTGTGGGCTCTCCATGAAACCCATGGCAAAATACCTTCCGAGTTCAATGGGGACTCCATCCCAGCTTCACTTAAATCCATGCCTTTGCCTCAAGTCCACATCATTGTGCATCACATTGGGCTACAACTTAAATGCACTTGCAAGCTGAAGCCAGACCAAAACCTGCAGCCGGATTTGTGTTTAGACTGCCTTACCACAAACATACTCCTGCCCAGTCCTCGAAGCCACACTTCTGGCCCCAGAGCTTCTAGCTGGAGCTATGGCACTGGTGTTAACCTGTGAGAAACTGCTTCCCCCATTCTGATATACTAACAAAATAGAAGATCTGCAGAATGTCAGAACCCACTCTCAGTTTAAAAGATGGAGGAAGGGAAGTAACACATGAATGCATTTAACTGTATGTTTGTTTTTATTACAGTAGACAGTGAACTGCAATAGGCTGTACATATAAACTTTACAGTTCCCGTCACTCGGCAGAACCATATGAAATACAATTCATTCTACAACTATGTGGGTAACATTTAAATCCTCTGCACTCCTAAGAAGAGTAACGGGCTAGAGAAACAAACAATACAAAATGAAATGGTACCAAATGTACATATTTCTTTGCAAAGGCGAGAGAACAGCACAACCCTCCAGCATCCCCAAAGTTGATCATCTACCTCTTTCCCAACATCCATAAAATCCTATTTAGCAAAAAGTCATGCTCCATCCAAGAAGTAGTAAATACAATTTCTTCTGCAGCTTCTCATCATCTTTGAGTGAGCAGGCCAGAAGGGACCACTATCGCTAAAGAGGAAGACCTTGTCTATAGAGAGATCATTTCCTTGCACAGCTACAGCAAAATACAATGCTGCTATTTTTGTTTTGCTCTAATGCTGAAGATAAAGCTGAAATAGTTCCCATAAATAAAAATACATGCAAACCACATCTCAAATTTGAGATTAAAATAAAATATTTTTTCCAGAATAAAAACCTCTATTTTCCACTAACTCCATGGGGGATGATGATAAAGCAGTTACAGAAAAGTTAATTAGTGCTCTTTATCTTTACAAAAAATGTCCACCTCTTTCTACTGCAAACACACCTCTAGAAACAGCTCAGGTTCACACCATCTCTTCTCTTCAGGGCCTGTTCTGCTCCAGACCAGTCTATTTGCTCTCATCTGGAGCCTGAATCCCAGCAAGGCAGCTTACAACAGACAACCAGAACTCTACTGTGTCAGTCCACAAAGATACTAACATAACTCCACAGATATAACTGAACTGCATTTCTGTGTTTCATATACGTAATGCTAGGATCGTTAATTACAGTAAGACAGCAAGTAACCTATCTACTACTTGCACGCAATTATAGCCACACTGTATGTTCCAACAGAGGAATGTGGGCCAAGTAATAGTCCTTGCTAGAGAGAGCTCTAAATAAGAATTTGTGCTTACAAAATTTGGCCTTTCCAAAAAAAAGGGGGGGGGGGTGCAGATTTTAGGGGTGGGGGAGTATAGAGCATGATTTTAAAACTGCAAGCCTGACTGCAGAAGGCAGTCCACAGTACTTAGCAGTGTGACCTGCTGGCCCTGAGCGCTTGGTGAACAAATTCTGCCATCAACTCTGGGGACTCTTACAATCATCTTTATAAGCTGAAGCAATGAAGTGTTCTGAAGATGCCAATTTTCAACAAATGTATTCTGAACCACAGCCTAGTTCCAGCTTCCAGTAATTGGGGGTAGAGGGGAGGCAGCTGAAGACAGGAGGCAGCACACTGCAATTCTTCCAGCAATGATTTATTAACAGGAAATTGTACACACCTATGCCTGGAGTGCACGCAGTAATTATACAGACTCACTGCATCTCGCAGAGCACTGCCTGGTTAAGCAAGGTAAGCCCCACTTAGCCACCTGTGTCCCACTTTAACACACTTATGCAGCATATTTAAACCTATAAATTTCTAACGCTGATTGTTCCTGCAGTAAATTCCCCAGTACCCTTACTATTAAGCCTTACCTTATATGCCTGGTTTGGCAGTATAATACCTCCCAGAGAAAACACCAGGCTTGCCCTTGGGAACGGCAGCAGAGGGCAGCCCTCACCCCTCCAGCGGGGCGGTCGGAGACGGCGGCGAGAGGGGAGGTCCGTTGGGCCCCGCCCTGCCCCGCCCCAACGGTCGCGGCCTCTAGAACGTTCCAGGCTGGTCTCGAGGGGGCGCAGCGGCGCCTGCAGGGCCCCCGTCAGCGGCCGCCTGATGATAAAGAGTTTAAGCAGCCAGTGCTATTTTGTTTGATGTTAGTAATCGCCTCATGAATTACACTGTTTTATTCAGTATAACAGCTGGGAAGTCTGCCTTGGCAAGGCAATTAAATCTGTGTCTTGGAGTAGCTCTTTGCAAAAAGAAAAAAAAAATCTATTGATTCTACAGTTTTGGCTTTGTTGAGAAACCAGTTTTATGTGGGAGGATATTTGGACTTTGAGCTCTGTCTGCTGCCCGCTTCCAACCATAGCCTGCCGGGTATAAACAGGTGGAAATGTTTCCTGACCCCAAGAACTGCTTCCCTTCACCACAGTCTACCAAGGACTGCCAGCTGCGGGCTTGCATGCGTACACTCCCACAAATGCACCTGGGCCGGCTGACCGGCACCTTGCGCTGGCTGCCCCCCACACCTGCGCGCTGAGCAGCGGTGTGCTGGCTCCCTCGCCTGCCTCAGTCAGAACAAACCAGGCAGGGTCAAACGCACCAAATAGGTCTTTACCAATCAGTTTAACACCCCAAACTGAAGCTTCTATTCAGCCATATGCAGAGGCTGGCCTAGAAATTAATATTAAGATGTCTTATTTCAATTCTAGAGTGTTTTACTCTAATATTTTCAATCTGATTTTTTTCTGAACTTTTCTTTCAGCAAAAAGTTTTGATGCTTGGACTTTTTTCTTAGGTCACGCTGAAAGCAAATGTTGAAATAGCATTTCCCTTAAGACATACTCTGTTTTTCAGACCTCTCTAGTCATTATTTTAATCATGACTCTTCACAAAATATTAAATGGCCTGGCTGAGCATCAGACTGGGAATTGTTTAAGTACGCTCTGTTTCTCCATTTCTCAAAAATCCATATACAGGGTTGCTTAAAGGTATTTGCTTTTATATGCAGCCGGCATTTCTTTCTGCTCCCAGAGCAATTTTGCTTTATACCTGAACTAGCACTTTAGGAAGAAGAAAATGGAAATATTTATTTTTTACCTTTAGAATTAGGGGGTTTTAGCTTTGAAATGTTATCAGTTTTCTGTTTATAAACAGGAAATGGTACTTGGTTCTTTAAGACCTACTTTCATTTTACTGTGAATACCTTCTGTTGCTCTCAACTTTGGCTTCGCTATGGAAAGGTCCCTGAAATGATTTCATAATCGAATGCTTTACAGCTCAAGTTCAACAAAATATTTAGGCTCCTACTCCTTCTGATATCAATGCTAAGTTATGGCCAACACAGACACTCAGAGCCAAAATACTTTAATAAACCTGGCCCCGATTCAGCAAAGCACTCAGGGATATATACTTTTGGCTCACTAAGGACAAGAAGAATCAAGTATAGGCTTAAAGTACTGTAGGTATGGATATACAAAACCGCTCATAGCACGTAGCTAAGTACATTTTCCTGTAAGTTACACCGGTTCATTTGACTTTCTTATCCAAGATAGTCATTCTCAGGAATCTGAAAGCGCAGCTGGACCTTTTATCTACATAATTTATATAGTTTGAGTACTTGTAGTTTTGTCATGCGAACAGACTAATAAAAACGGTGTCTTAATATATCCATGAATGTAATATCTGTAAAGAAATGCCACTTACAGTATAAGAAAAAAACTGCTAAAAACTTTCTTCTGTCTCAGTTACTCTAGATCAAAGCTATACAGTGAAAACCTGTTAAAAGAGAACCAGATAAAGAATAAACCTGTTAGGCAAATGAAACTAGCCAAGAGTGAAATGGTAAAATATTGAAAGAACTGTTACAAAATACATCCCTAAAACTCTCAGCTAAATGAATACATATTCTAATGCTGTCTGATTAAGTGTGCTGTCTCTCATTTCTCTTCTACTACACAGTATGTATAATAAAATTCTTTTCAGGAATAAATCTCTTTGCCAGAGTATTAACTCTTCATTGGCATATGCATCTCAATACTCCTTCCTTATTGTATAAAGGGAGTTTGTTTTTTTCACAGTTTGGAGCTGAAACCTGGTCCTTTATTTACCCCATATGATAGAAGCATTTTTCCCATCATTCTTCTACTGGCCCTTAATCTTGATCCCAAAGAAGAATGTACCAGTGATAGTAGACAGCAGCGTTCTTTATCAGTCTGCCATCTTCCCGGCCAGTGACTTTCCAAGCTTGGAAACTTACTTACGTTCTCTAGGGGAAAGTCTGCTGCCCAAGAAAACCTATTAGAAATGCCCTTTTTTCCCCACAGTGAGTCTGATCAGGAATATCCTTTCAGAAGTCACATCTGATCATTATAACAATATCATTATTACCCCTCCATAAAATAGCCTGGTTCCTTATGGGATGTGAACAGGTATGATTTACTAGCTCATGACCTAGGCCACAGTCTTTCTTCACAGTTAGACCTTAAATTTGAGGAAGGAAGGAAGGAATGTGATCCTCACATGCAATTGCTTTTAATAAATGAGCACATTAAAGAAGAGTGTGTATTTGAAGCAGGTTTACAATTCAATACAACACTATACAAAGCTAAGTTATATCATATCCTAGTTTCTCTGTACATTATACCTGCTGTGCATATGCTGTTTTTCTGTGAGTCTTTGTATGATCTGTTCTCTGAAATATGCACACAAACTGCTTTCATTGCCTTTTATGGTTCTGCTTCCAGCAGAACTCCGTATTGCCTGTAATCAGTACACAAACAGTTACAAATGAGATTTCCTAACTCCACAAGATAAATGACTGTGATGCATAGACAGGGTAGTACTGAAAGATCTGAACCCCCTAATACCATATACCCCTAGTTAAACTGGCTTAGTATGAATGCCTACTTCCTCAAATCAGTCAAGATTAAAGACAGAGCTGGATTATTAAAGTTTTAGTTACATATTGTTGGGATACCGTCTTTACTCATCAGTACATAAAAATCCTGTACACAAATTCATATATTTACTATACTGCATTAGTGTACAAAAAATCTCCAAGATTTCTTTTCTGACTTAATTTTCAGATTTCTCATTACCACTCCTCTAATTTAATTCAGACACACTTGTTTATTAAGCCAGACTGAATGAAAACATTGCATGCATGCCTATACATGCACATAGACACACACACACTCGTACACAAACACAGCTGCAGTTGAAAACTAGTTGTCTTCCTCTTTCTCCTCAAACATGAGCTATTTAGCAGAAAGCAGAACCTTGCCCTCTCCAAATGGAAGAGAGAAAACTATTAGTTCTCCTGCTTCACCGTTCTACCTCATCTTCCGAACACAAAGTCACATTCAGCTTCATTCAATTTACTTTACTATTATTCAGCTCTCTTTTAATTTCAATTACAATTGTAGGTATTTTCACATGGATCTCAGGAAAATTAGGCCCGTAAAACAGAGCTCTCAAGACTTTTTCATGCATTCATATCTGCAAAAACAAGGTGTAATTAATGCACACAGGTATTTTGGAACAAATTAAATGAAAAACCTTAATCATTCATCCATCTGCTATTTGCAAATCACCCATATTATTCCATGTAAAGTTATTATTATTACTGTTATTCTCATGTTCCCTATATCACCGTAATAAACTGCCTCTACCAGGAAGTCTTTATCACATAATGTTTGCTGGCCCCAGCAGAAAAACTAAAATCTGATTCTTACCATCAGATTTCCTTGCTGCAGAAACACATTTCATTTCTATAGGATGGAGAGATGCTTGTTTTCAGGTCAAGCAATCAGCTCTGCTTCTGAAAAATCATCTCTTCCACCTTATAGCAACTTCCTTTGCAGTGGGCCATCCCCACTGGGTGCTCTCATTATCATATACCCATACTGTACTTAGTATAAATATTGCCAACCACAGACCTAGTTTTCCAGTAACTTCTTAGGTATGCCACGTTAGCTAATCTGTCATAAAATATTTATTCCCCTACAGGGATTAAAAGAATGACATGCTGCTGTTGTGAAAGTATGAACACGAAAAGTAGTGATTTCCCTGACAGGCCTGGATGGCTTTTGTGAATTCAGCAACATTAACGTACAGGAAGCAGAGCCTCTGCTTTAACTAGAACACGTCAGTTTATCATGCTAAAAATATCCATGACTATAGTCAGCAAACATAAGTATCTTATCCCCCTGCCTCTGATCTTAAAGCCAAGCAAAGGGCTCATCATGTTCCACTGAACTTTATTTGGGGAAAGACTGGACCAAAGTTGAATAAGCATAAAATTACTCAAAAACACTTCCGAGTCTCTGTACTTCATATTTCTTCCACTCCCATTAGTAAATCCCAATTGTCTGTGTCAGCTCTGTAAGTATATTTTAATCTAGACAATTCACTGAACACCATGGTATTTCCATTTCTTATGCTATTGATAAAGATAGTAAAAGAATTCACGTATACCATGCACATTCTTCCTCTGGCAGACTCTTGCTATTAGGGAAAGTAAGACCTTTTTATGATATGGGTGTATGTCCTACTAGCTATTTTCACATTTTAGCTGTCAGAATAAGTAAACCAGATACTTTTGGAGAAGGAATTAGAGGTCCATTTGCTAAGCTGAAGGCACTTAACATTCCTGTTATATCATATCTTATTAGAGCAACCAGTAAAAGATAGCAGTTGTTGGATACTGTTATTATGAAGCTTCTGCTGTTAAAAATATTTCAAGTTACTTTTTTCTCTCAAAAGATTTTGGAATTACTAAGATTCTGTCAGAATAATTAAATAGCTTCTGAGTAAGCAAATGTTTTCTTTTCCATTCCCGTCACCACTGAACCTGATAGAAGGTTATGTGACATGGGAGGCTGACATCATATATAATCACGGCTCTTGATTTGGTAAGCAAATAGGGCAATCAGGATGATCAATCAGTTAATCAATCCAGCCCTTACCACAACATCCACTGTTTGAATAATTATTTACAAGACAAGAGTTCTGCTTCTACTGTTCCCATAGATCCTCAGTAAGGTATGGCGTAATTTGAATGTCTGCTGACTCTCTTCCCTCAATTACAAACACCTCACTGAGGATCCTGAAAGAGCTAGTATTTCTTACCTACTGGCAAGGCCAACCATTCATCCCCCCCAACTTTAGCCATTACCTGAAGCACCTGAGCTGAGGATGCAGCCCGCACTAGTCTCTCCTTCTATAAGGTGTGCCTGCAATGCAACAAGCACCAAAAATGCCAACAGAAAACAACTTTAAGCCTATTCTGCTGGGTAGTGCATGCTTACAGCTCTCATTGAAACCAAATGACTCCGATAAGGCAAACAAGGTATAATGTACCTGCTTCTTCCTAGACTTTGTCAAAATAATTATTTACTATTTTCATTTTACAGCTCTCATGATTAAGAGCTATCCTTGAATCTTTTTCCTTGCAGGCAGGGCAGGTGTGCAGAGTTTTGGGGGAATGCAGAGGTCTTCTCTGCACACACTGTTACTCTTGAAGGTAAAGGAAATGTTTCTGCCTCAGGATATCCATGCATAGCTCAGCCTGCTCTGTACTTCTGCTTAGTGTCCTCGCATGTCTCACTCCTACGCATTTCTGGACTCTTCTTGGTTTGACTGAGCCCCTTTTTGATCCTCTGTATAGACCACAGACAGCAGAGCTCATGCTGACTCTTGTAAATTAATAACATTAACAGATGAAGGGTGGAATCATATCAAAAGGTGTGCATGTACCTCACTTGGAAATCTCCTATGCCAAGAGACTCTTTGCTTACACAAATGGAGTCTGTTCCAGAGAAAGCCTGAGGCAAAGCCTGCTCAGACTGCTGGGGATACATGCCTCCGTATGTACCCACTGGCTTCCTTACTCATGAAGTCAGTTGAGAAATACTGACAGCTCAGTGTGCTGGGAACAGCCCATACACTTTTTGTCACCCTGCAGCCTCCGGTTACATTTCCAGCTTTAGCACCATTCTGCATTCCAGCTTCATTACTGGTGCAGCCACCTCAGTGGCTAATGGGCACATGCTGGACCACAGCATTTATTTCAAAATCCTTTCAAACATTACTCACTTTGAGACAAATAATCCTGCTCTAATCACTGAATAGCCAGGCTGTTTTTTGTATACATGTGGCCAGGCTAGGTGACTGGATTACCCAAGCTGTAGATGCTCAGCTGCTCTAAAGCTGTGTGATTGCATCTGGTCAATCTGTTTCTGCCAACCCCAGCATTTAATACATGTAAGTACAGTTTTAAGGGACACTCTAAAACACAGCTTCTGAAATTCAGTATTTTACCTTCCCAGAGTTCATTTAATAAAATTGTACCAGTTCAAATGCACTCTCTTTTCAAGCCAGATTCCTGCATAACTTACCTCTGCAACAGCACTAATATTTACTTTTTTGCATCTCAGTGAAAATGAGCAGAAGGCTCACTCATCTCAGTGAACAGAAGGGCTAAGAAAGCTGTTGTAACTAATAAAGCAAGTAACAATAGACGATAGTGTGGCACAATTTGTCTCCTTTGATAGAAGAACATATCAAGAGAGATTTAATTTTCGGGGTGGTGAACGCTTTGCTTTTTGTCCTAAGAGTTTTCTTACATTGCAAGAGATTTTTTACGTGATGAGACTGAATCTTTAGTCCAACTACAGGGTGTCAAACCACAAGGTGAAGGAAATGGAGAAATACATGATGACATTGCCAGTTCTTTTTGTGAAAGACCTGCAGCCTCTCATTGCAAACGAGACGTCAATACTGTAATTAGCAATTCAGTCAGCATTAATTGTGTGTATGTTACTTTACATCAATCACTGTCATTTCCATGTAGTCAGGATGTTTCACAGAACCTAATTTGTAAACAATATGCAAAAGTTTAACCCACTTTGAATTACAATTGTCAAACATCTAACATAACCTTCACTGAACACAGATGACTATGTGCAACTGTGTTTTGGTTCTTAAGTGGGAAAAGTGAATGTTTTAGCTATTTGTTGCTATAGGTAGACTTCTAAAATCCCAGTAGGACCTAAGGGAAAACAAACATGCATTAAAGGCCATCAGTCCACATCCAAAACCATCCTATACCACCTGATTTCTTCTCAGGAATAATGCAAAACTGAAAAAGCAGGGGTCAAAGGGGTTAAGGGTCAAAGGCAAAACTCATTCCAGTGATTCATTCATTATGAAACAATATCTATTCTTGATTCAAGATATTTTCAGGGAAGCAGAATCCCTGGCAATCCTTGGTAAATGGAGCCCAATTATTAAAAATATTTGACATTCTCTGATTCGCAACTTACTGGTTTTAAACATCAGAACTTACTTCATTTTCATCCGATAGACTTCAGGAAACCCTCCATAAGAAAATTTATGTTTCTCATATAATGATGACTACAACTACCCTTTCACCTTAAATTTGATAATTTAAGTAGATTGAGCTCCTGGAACTCTTCTTCCATACATTTTTTTCCCATTGCTTGAATTATTCCTCTGGCTCTTCTCACCGATGATCAACACCACTGTTAAATTGTGAGCATTAGTCTCCCACTCGGAGACCTCTAAAAACACCACATAAAACTTTGTCTTAATATTCTCAGGATGACATTAGAACCTTTGCTGCAAATTAATTTCTTTCTCTCCTACACTGTTACTAGTTCTGACTCAAAATTAACACTCATCTCTTGCTTGTGAGCCATTCAGATACTATGTTTAATTTGGGGAGTAGGTTCCTTAGATATGTTTCTTACTGTGAGATTCATAAAAGCTGAAACAGAACAATCATCAGAAAATTGTTCACATAGGTAAGAGAATGTCATGAAATGAAATGAATCACAAACTGTAACCCTCTCTTCAGACTATCTCCTCTGGAGAGCTCTTCCCAGACCACGGTCTGTAACTCTTCAGTGATGCTGCCAAAAATGCAAATTCCAAACCGGCTATGGGCTTTCCTGTCACTTACAAGCAAACTCAATTTAAAAAGCATATACACTGTAAAACTTAGGCAGTGTTCTGCACTGTTTTCAGGTCTACTACCTGCATATAAGTCAATCCTTTTAATAACTTGTTACTTTTATGACAGATAATATCTATGTATAAAAGCAGCTGGAAACAGAGGGACATCTTTTACTTTTTTTTAGTATGTAGTTTTATTTTTCAATACCTCATGTCCTTTCCTTACCTCCCATTTGGGACTCATAAGCCACCAGATCAGAAACATTGCTTAGAAATACTCAGAGTTCATTGGCCTCAAAGACAGAAGAATGAAGCTGATGCGCCTTCCTGGTCCTTTAAACCCTGGGACTCTTCATTTTTAGCAAGCATACATTTTCTTTTGAAAAGCAAACAGATGCGCACAGACTGAAGGCTGTACTACAGTTGCTTAAATTGTAAGGGATGTACAGTATTCATGACCGCCCTTGCCATGAAGGAGAGCACATGCACTAAGGATTTCAGGGCAGTTATTTATTCAGGCACCTATTTATTTAAAGATATGGAGAAAATAATGGAGCAAATGGCTGTGCTGAGGAACACAATCCAGAAGGCTAGCAAAGTTTTCAAGTTGTGGGGACTTATGGATGGCATTTATGGGAATTAATGAGATTTATTAGCATTAGTAAGGTACTGTTGTGTAATTTTTCCATTTGAGGTACTGTGGCAAAGCCAAAGAGCGCCAAGAAAACCCAAGCCAGTGTTGTACTACGTTCTGGAGCCCCTATTTAGGGAGATACTTAAGCATGTGCTTTAAAAAAAAAAAAAAAAAAAAAATCACTGCCTTTCGAAGCATTGATTGGTTCACAAAACAAATTCATTAAACTAATATTTTGCTGTTATGGCTCCTGCAAATGGCTGGCTTCAAAGAGCAATCCAGCAGTCGCCTCCCAGAGCTTAAAGCTGTTATCATCACTCCTTTTATTTTTTGCAAAGAGAGCTCTTTTTGCTCTGTTACACTCCGACTTGGATTCCTGGCATATACCCTGTTTCTCACTCTGGGTTCTTTCATTTAGAGCATGAATCTCCACTGAGGATTAGCCCTCTCAGGATTCAGATGCATTAGGAAACATCTTGCAGTGGCAGAGGATATCCTTGTCAGAAAAAAGCAGCATTTATTAACTGCTTAGAATACAATACCTTAAGGTATTGTATCCCTCAGTCAGAATGGACAAGCGAAAGGTACACCCATGCCGGTATCTGAAAGCATTAATTGTTTCCTTAAGAACAATTTGTGATTTCTTCTCTACATTTGCTTGAGAGTAGTTGGCTGCCAGCCAGCTCAGCTCTCCATTTCAGTCTGCCATTGCACGGTTTTCCCATGTTCTGTTTCCCTTAAGAGCAAATATCCAGTCAGTGTGTCTTTACTGTATCTCCATGGTAACACTGCTCATTCTGAGATACTCCTTGACAGTTCATTTGGATTTGCCTTTCTGACCAGCACCTCAATAGAGAAATTAATACCTACAGTTCTACTGAGACACAATACAAAAGTAAATGAGGAACAGCATCAGGTACATTTCACATAAAAAGTAATGCAGGGATTGACTGCTTCTTCTACAGCTATCATTCCCCCCTTCAAATAATTTCTATTTCTTTAAGAGTTTTAGATTAAAATTCTGCTCTTCTGAAATTAATGACACTTTAAAGGAGTCAAGACTTTACATAGATTCTCTCCCTCCATCCCCAGAGAATGGTTGGCCATGCATATGTTACTGAATTGAAAGTCTGGTACACACCTGTTTTGGGTTCTGGCACACTAGGATCCATCAGCAGAAATTTGATATCATCTCCATGCACCCACCTCCTCCTCCAAAATTAGAAAAGCAATTTTTGTGCTTGTGTGGGTTAGAGCACGTGTTATTCTAGAAGTGACAGAAATACTGTCTCCAAATTGCTCATCTCAGAAATGTGACTATCATACATTTTGAGTCACAGTTGTAAATTTATGTGGTCTGAGATATCCTGCTTCTTTTTAATGTATTTGATTTCTGCTTATCTTCAAACCATCTGGGATCTTATACTTCTGCTTTCAGAAATGCCCAAAACATATACAGAAATTCCTTCAAAAGCACAAGAGATCCCTGTACCTTACTGGCCACCTTTAAGGAAAGAAAGATTACATCCTCATGCAGGAGCCAGGAGACAGCACATGAATTAATTTACCTTCACTGTAACAGGAAAGTGCATTTTGGAGCGTGCACAGAACAGGTAGAGATACTCACTACTTAGCAGCAGGTAAAGATATGCATTCAAGCCCTGAATAAACTATCTTGCATAGGGGCAGCAGTGCAAATTGCAGTGCAATTTGCCTGGTGCAACAGGTACCCTAAGAGCTCCATGTCCAAGGTGGAAGATGCTGTGCTTCCACAGTCATGCGCTCCAGGGCAGATTCAGCAGGACAGCTGCCCCAGGGATCAGTAAATTAGGATTCTCTCACTCAGCAAAATTCCACTGGATCATTGCTAGCTCAATCCCAAACCAATGTAATGAGAACATCGCTGCTTCAAGCTTTAAGTGGTTGCTTTCACCATGAATGGAATATGAGAATCCAGTGGGACAAATTCTTCCCTGAGTTCAAATGAAATTCCATGAGATAAAAGTATTGACGTTGTGCTCCAGGCGTAGAGACAGCTTTCCAAGGAAGTAGAGGACTCAGCTAGAACATAAAGTGGACAGTAACCTAGGAAATGTCCTGCAAATTCCTAGCAAGTACTTTGTATGGATGTTGTGATTTAATAACTCAGTCTTACATATACAGTTGAGCCATATTCCACGCTGCTTTGCGGCGTTTCTGCTTCAACAATCTTGCCTGCATAAGCTAATGTTGACGTAAGAGTTAACAAAGAAACTGTTTTAAAGCAGAGGTTTGCGATTAGCTTTTGTTTCCAATTGCACAAACAACTACAGTAACAGATGGAAAATTACTAAAGAGCAGAAGAGAATGAATTTTCCATGTCATTATCTTTCAGAGATGGGAAGTGCAAAACAACACCTATTCCATTACACGTCTGGCACAATGGGCTTCTGTCTTTGGGCCAGATGTGATCTGCTTTTTTAAAGGAAAGTGGAAATCTTATTAGAACATACAGTAGAGCAACTGACCTTACACTCATCTGAGTTTTCATTAAAGTTGCTATATAAAGCACTTGATATGTTGCAGGCTGCAGCTGTCAGCTTCAAGAGCTACTTCTGAAAGCTCTTAAAAAGGATTAATTGCAAGGTAATGTTAGCAGCACTACGGTTAGGGCACTTCACAGTTCCATTGCAAAATAACCATTTAATTACCAACAGTCAAAAGGGGCAGTTCCTACAGACTCTGGATCAAATTCTAGAAAAGTGTTAAGTACCCACAATTCACATTAACTTCAGAGTGCCTTGCAGACATTTATCACCTCACAGGATTTCACTCCTGTGAGTGAAGGATTTTCTTAAATAAATTCTTTCCTCTGAAGTTTCAGATATCCACCCCTACCTGTGGTAGGACACTTGATGAGGCCATGTATTAATTTCATGTATTTGGTTTTTTTAAAAAGGTTTACTTTATGCAACCTGCAGTTCTTTATTTCCAAATGCACTATATTTTTTGACAATGGCATCAACGTATATCATCTGCTGCTTTTGCCCTTCATTATGCAGAACGACCGGAGTGGATGTCAGAAAAAGAGCTGAGTACAGAGTACTTGCCAGTTCATCGCCTGTCCCAATTAAATTCATAGCTTTAGGAACCCAGAACTTTTTCTTGATATGACAGGCAGCAGAACAAAGCACTTGTATTTTAGGTGTTGTCTGTCATGTTTTATCTGAGGAAGACATTTACATACGTCAGTGATGCCAAGAACACAGGCTTCCAAATTCACATACAAAATGGAAGCTTTCATTAATCACTGATTAAGTAGGCAGCAATCCAGAATAACAGATTGCTGTAAGACCTTGATACCAACTGAACATCTATCAATAGATTCCTAATGTATCTGAGAACATTTTGTACTTCCTCTATGAAATTCAGAAGCAGAAATGTTAAAGGAAGTTACAGTAATGAATAATTATTTGCTATTATTGCCAATAAGTTAATATACTAATGGAGCTCTGCTTTATTCCCCTCTTGTAAGATAACTGATTGCAAATGCATGTTTTTATCTGGTAATATCACTCAAACTCCAAAACGTGACATCTACATCTTAGTGAGAAGGCTCTGATACTTGGCTACCCATTGTTTTATTGCAACATTGCAGTTCTGCAAATAGCTGTGCTAAAAGCAGGTGTCTTTTAGAGACCGAGTTGCCTGAATTAAGATGCATACTGTATTTCAATACAGGAACATGAGAAAAACATGCAAGAAGAATTTATTTAATATATTTTCCATTTAAAAAGGCTCAAAAGAGATGAAATAATCACTGTTGTCACTATAAGTCCTTTAGTATCAAGTAACGTCCCAAGTGGTTGTAGATGAGCCTAACCCGGGAATACAAAAATGTCTATATAGGCATATGTGTGATATGCATAGTGATATGCATAGGAATAGTGTAGCAACATTCAATGTCTCCCAGAGCAATTACAATAAATATTTCCAAGAAGAATTTACTCAGTCTATTTTCCAAGAATTTCCATGAATTTCCACTGATATACTGCATGATATAGCAGACCAGCATGGCTGGTGTCTCTGGTGTAATACAGGACCTGAGTCTCACTTTAGTGATGGTGTGAAATAGCTTTCAAAGATCTTACAAAAGTTACATACAAGGAATTGAGAAGTACAAGCTTGCCTAGCACAGCCTACAAAAGGAATCCTGGGGATATAATGTTTCACCAGAGTGGTAATTTTTTCCATTGCTAAAATGTGATAGATACTTGCAAATCACTTTGGCTTAGATTATAACCTGGATTATCTCTTGATGCAAAAAAGCAAAACCTCTCCATTTGTCACAAGGATTCCGAGTGTGACTCTGCAGGCATGGTTAGGTATGTTCTAACTTACTAACGCTGCTTAACTCTCTCCCCAGAAAAGATCAGTGGTCTGGAAAGAGAAAAGATTTGAGCCTTAATTTCATCTTCCCATTGCACTGGCTAATCTGCTGATGTTACAGGCCAGGAATGAAGAGGTCACGTAGGGAGCCAGGAAGGAACGGTCTTCAGAGAACAGGCAGTTTGGCAGAACTGCTATATAGCACAGCTCATGCATCACACTCGCCTCCTGCTTAGGTTCACGTCTCACAGGACAATCCAGCCCATCAAATAGCAAGGGAAAAAAACTTTTTCCACTTGTGAGCAGTGAAAACTATTCTAACTGCCTGCAAAATAAACCTGAAAGTTTCTCAACCCTGCTGCATTTACCTAATGAAATCACAGACAGCTCTGCCGGAGCAACTTCATTAATCTTCAGAACTTTTTAGAAACACTGAATAATCTTCACATTCCTCCCAGGGGCAGGAAAGTATTAGTATTTGCCATTTAAAACCATTACAGAAACAGAGGTGTAGAGAAGCTGTAAAAGCACAGCTCAGATGTTCTGGGTGAACAACACTGCCTGGACATTTTTGAGCTAGAGAATGCTTTGCTTCATTCGATGTTCTGCTCTTCCTCTGCTTTGCTTTGCTTTGCTAAGAGCCAATATATCTGGTATAAGATGGGGCTCCCATTTTTCCTCTCTTCCCAGTGCAGATGGTGGTAATAAATAGGAAGATAAAGCAAAGGGCTCTGAACAGCATCTGGAGCATTCACTCTGTTCTGTCCATCTATCTCTTACAGCTCCAGGATAAAGGTTGTCTGGCCAAACATGAAAGAGGAACTCGGCTGTGACTTTTCTAGGAACATGCTGAATCATTTGAGCTCAAGAACAAAAAAAAAAAAAAAGAGAAGAAATGAGGCATGTTCATTTCTGAAAATTATACTTGCAAAGAAGCCCACAACATACTGCTTCCCAATACAAAGGACTTTGTTATATTCTTTCCCACCTTCCATGAAGATAATTCAAAACACATTTTTTAATAACTCAGAGTGCAATGGTAAGCAGTACTGAAGAACTACATGAGAATCCTTAAATATTTCCTAGCTACAATATTATGAAAGATAAGATATTGAGATGACTGAGTGCAGTTCACAGTTCTGAGAATCTCTGGTTCATCATGCAAACCTGCCGTTCAAAAAAGGCAGTTGTTAAAACCACATCTGAAATCTTGCCTACCATTTGTGAGGGCAAGAGTGGACAGGGAGAAGGGAATAATCTTTCACTGTTACACTGAACCTGAATCACAGGCTTTGCATAGATGAAAAGGTTTTACAAGTAGAAGCCAATTTTGCTTGGCTAAACTAAAACTTGTTCCACACAGCAGGAAGAAAAATGGTAAGAGCTGATATTCACCTTCCTTAGGCATCTAGAGACTCAGTAGCAACTTACTGTAGAGGCAATTGAGCAGTGGTTTTCAGTCTGTAGTCTGAAGATCCCTGAGGGTCCATCCACTACTTTTGAGAGGTCTCCAAGATGTACCAAAGGAAACAACCTTTTGCCTATAAGCTTTAACTAATTAGGACTCAGACCATCACAGAAAAAAATTTTAGGACCTGTACCCTGAACAAGTTTGAAACTATTCTGTTTGGGTGTTTTTCTGTTAAATAATGCTACTAAATAATAATGTACAAATCACTATCTTTAAAGATAAAGCAGGTCTTAATATTTTCATGCCAACTTATGTCTGTTATCCAAGAGTGATTCTATCAGATGACCCACATTACTCATTTGACAAAGTTTTCTTCATTTCTTATCCACAAATTAGTTTACTATGGTCTTTGTAGATAACAGGGTAGATATTTAAGTATATATTGATAAAACTACAAGTCAGTCCACTTATGTCAAATAAACTCCTCAGTCTTAAGTTTTTCTTGCTCACTGTATCATCATGATTTTCCCCATCGTATCACAACAGTCAAGTACATTCAGAATGCATAACAGATCCAGGTATCACATGCAATACAATCTCATACATCACTGAAAAATTAAATGTTTGGTATTATAAAGGATTCAGAGGAACAGCTGAAAACTCCAACACTTCCTTGAACACATAACTGAGTTGGAAAGAATCTGGAAAGACTCCAAAGTTGAGAAGAACAGTGTTTTACCTAATAGTGGGAGACACTACATTCCTAAAGGTCTCAGGGGAGCTCTGCATCACATACCAAGTGGCACTGATGATGCAGGATGTACAGTTTTGATCAGTTAAAACTCTGGTGTGAAGATTATCTCTGTCACTCCTTTGCTCCAAGTGGTTATGGAATTACATGTAGCATTCCCTAGAGATGGAGAAGACCTTACCTTGCCACCTAAGAACTGCTCAGTCATGCCTTTGCTTTCAATATTGTTTTCCAGCCACCATCATGCATTGCCTTTTTGTACCCACTGTACAGAGCACAGGCCCTGCAATGAGGAAAAAATGATACATTCCATCCAGTTTTATTGCCAGTGCTTGCTCTGTGCTTTCCTTCACCTTGAAAACCCAATGCCTTGTCCAAAAAAGCTTCATAGGCTTTTCACTCAAAATCTATAATCCTGCTTGTACCCTACCACAGCCTCTACTGATAAATGGTGCTTGTCTATTGCCACAAGCTGACTCTGTAAAAGGGTTAAATTTAAAAAATGAAAAAAGTGATAATGGCAAGCACAGGTCTCGGGGAAGCTAGTAATGAGGTGTCTTCTATAATTACTAGACAGAGGTTTAGCATTTGTCTGATTTATTGCCTCATCCATCAACTTAAGTTTCCAGCTTTTCATTCGCTTTAGTTCGCTTAGTACTGCTTGATTTGTTTTAAGGGGGAAAGAAAACAGATTATCAAAAATAAGGAAGAGCTTTCACATAAAGGCAAACTAAATAGATCAAGACCCCTCAGCCTGGTAGACATAACCAAGCTTCTGAGAACGTGGCAGAGTTTTATTAAATCATGAATGTCACAAGGAAGGTGTATAGGGAAGAAGGGATATACAGAATATCCAATCTTTCTTCCAAAATGAGAATGGGAGAAGGAGAGCACTGTGAAGTGTCTGTCAGAGCTTTCTTTTCTGCCTTCTACATTTGGGGATGTGGGTGCCTAACTCCTCCTTGAATTCCACACTAGTCATTTACATCTCTACACAGAGCTAGTCCTCAGTGGATTCAAACTGAGGCCATATATGCCATGCCTCCTGGCCAACTGCTGTGCATGTTCCAAGGATATCCTTACGTTTACTCATGAACCCAGAATGACTTAAGGCTACCGTATTCTTGTACGGTCTAGCAAATACAGAGATTACGCACGCTGCCAAATACTGTATATTATATCAGCATCTTAAGGCTTTAAGAAAGTATTTCTCACTTTCTTTTGTGCAGCTAAATACCCAGTCACTCACCAGCTAGGACATTTCTAGGTTTGTTTATTGCTACACTTGGCTTAGCTCTTGGTGGTCCAGTCGTAAGATCAGCTAGAAAATAAGTATTAGTCTGAAACTGCGCAGGCAGAACTGGAACAATTTTGTCAAGACTTCTTAAAGCAGTAAGTTTCATAGGGCATTCTGTCCTGGTACACATCCGTCCGATTCTGAGAAATGGAAAACAATGAAGTATAAACACAGAAAAAATCAGCCTATATCATAATCTGTATTTTAAAATGGAGTTCACAGTAGCTCACCTCTAGCCTTAATGGAAATGTTTGTATTCACTCTACAAAGAATTTAACTCATATCAAGTCTGTGGTATTGCCTAGTTCTTGCAGACAGTAGAGTCTACTGAACAGTGGCAACTCTGCTTTTATTTTTATGATTATTACAACGACAATATTTTTACAGAGATGCAGCATGAACTGACAAAATATTAGACTATTTTTCAACATTTTTACTCAATTACTATATTAGCTAAGTTTCATGGTCTTTTTAGCTTAGATCACAAATTGTAAACTAGCATTCTCCAGTCTACTCTCCCCAGTTTCCTTCCCTGTATATTTCTTTTAAGATGAAGACACATGCAAATACCTCTAGCACAAATGTCATAGGCAATCAGAATGATAAAGTTTTAAGCAATGGAAGTCACAATGGTCCAACAATCTGCAAGTCAAAGTTATAACTCCAACTTCAGTGCTTATCATGCTCACTACACCCTGAAGCATCTAACCAGTCAGAACAAGGACGGTCTCCCAAGTTTTGCAGCACGATAATGACTAGAAATAGGATTAGATGGTGATCCTCTATTTCAGATAATTGGTAAATGCACTGACTAATTAATTATTGTTTATTTTACTGCACTAAGGTCACAACCAAGATGAGCATTACCCTGTAGAGGATGTGTAGCAGATGAACACCGAAGAGAAGACAGTCCTCATTCTCTGTAATTAGTAAAAACAGGCACAGTGTAGGAAACAGAAGTGCCTTACCCAAGCCACACAGCACATGAATGAGCAAGAGGAGCCCAAGACTCCTAAACCCTAATCCAGCAGCCTGCCCCCTGGACTACAAGGTATTTTTCTGTGACAACAAAATACTATCTCCTATCCCAGTACTAACAGTAGTCAGTTAAAACAACAACAAAAAACTAAAAACCTTCTAGAAATAAACACTGAAAATACATCGGGGAAACCTAGCAACATTTAATTACAAGCAGCCAAAGGAATTTATTTAGTTCAGTCTGCAATAAGATTGTGTTCTCTTTTTCCGCATAATAGTTTGCGCAGTTACTACAACACTTACAAAGTGAAACGTGAATTGCCGACGTACATTTAGGCTAATTTATTGCTGAGAAATGTGTGCTCTATTTACTATGAGTGACATGCTATCCTTTAGACTGCCAAATATATTTCTTCTCATGGAACTGTTTTGTTTGATGCTGTGCTTTTGTTTGGTTAATAGTCATGTCCTCATCCTATTTCTTTGGATCACAGCAATAGATCACAAAGTAATTAACAGCTCAACACAAAAGTGAAGATTGTGGATGAGTCCCAAGACACCACGATGTAAAAATGTCAAAATCTTTACCATGTAATTACTCTGAAAACTACTGGGACCCTAAGAATATCCCCCAGATCATCTCTAAGAACCTCTCTGGATAAACCTCTACAATTATCTAAAGAGTAAAGACAAAAAACTTTGAAATGGGGAGAAACAAGCTAGAGGGTTTGTTTGTTTTCCCTCCTCTCCCAATTTAAACGAGGAGGATACCTCTAAAATGAAACCAATATACTTAACAGAAAGGGCTCTGTTCCTCCAGTCATTCTCATCTGAATGTCTGCCTATGTCCTGCAGCTTTGATAGTCATGTGTAGAAACAGAAGCATCTGTCAGTCCTTCTTGAAACACCAGTTAACTATAGTGCCCGTCAGGAGGTACTGTGATCACCTTTGAAATCTCTGCATCTACCCATGATTGTCACACAGCAATATCTAAGGTAACACGTAGAGAAAAATACTACTGCATCATGGAGAAAAATACCACTGTGTGCCAGCTGCAATCACAGCAGATTTTTATGGTGATAAAGCTAGTGAAAAATCCCTATAAGCTAATCTGTAGAGGAAGACGAAAAAGAAATACAGAAGA
Source organism: Dromaius novaehollandiae (assembly GCF_036370855.1). Classification (NCBI taxonomy): domain Eukaryota; kingdom Metazoa; phylum Chordata; class Aves; order Casuariiformes; family Dromaiidae; genus Dromaius; species Dromaius novaehollandiae. Next base: position 60,767,084 of record NC_088102.1, read on the forward strand.
TGCGAGAGAGCAAGATTAGAGGAAGATGTGCAAGAAGACAGTAGAGAAAATGCCAACTAGAATAAATCTTGAAATGATGAGGAAAATAAAAAGCCAAATACAGACAAGAGAAAGAAGGGAGTTATGGCAGAAAACTGGATAAATAGGCAGACAGAGGTTTATGGGCTGGTCTGCAGATGGAGTATCCTATAAGTAGGATGGCTCCCATTTCCTTATACAGTCATTATCGACAGGTTTGGAGTTGCAGACTCCCTAATGTGGATCTAGCTCCACCGATGAAAACAATTGTATCAGTGGTAGCTTGTTCTCTTCCTGGACAGGAGTAACTACTCTGAAAACAAACGTTTTTACTGCCTGTAAGGACAGTGATGGGACAGTAACACTTGAGGATGTACAAGACTTTGCATGTCATTTATCTCATACCATTAGAGCTAAGAAATCTCCATAATCTAACTTCCCTCAGAGGGAAATATAATTGTTCATTTTCCAAAGGTGAAAAGGAATCAGTAGAAGTATTATCATTAAATGTGAACTTTTACTGGGTCCCGGATTGTGTATTTTAAGCTATCAGCAGAAGAATTACTTCCTTTAAACAAGCAAGCACTACAAAAAATAGTTCTGCTTATACGGTTTTCTAGGAACAAGAATATTAATTACCAACCTATTTTCAGACCCAAAATAGCAGGGGATACAATCTCAATAACCACATGCGTAGCTACCATATTTTTCTTGTATTTTTTGAGCTGTTGGAACCCGGTTTGTCCTGCTCCACCTTTTCTCTCTTTTCCTTTCTCTCACTCTATTATTACCATTTCCTCTTTACTTTGACAAATTCATTACAAAAAACACCACTCAAAACAACAGAGTACAGAGCTCCCCTACTATCTTCTACTAAACAGCTGAACAACTAGCTCTGACCATACTTGAAACTTAAACGATAACACTAGAACTGAAGCTTTCCTAGGAATTTCATTTTAGGCATGGTGAATGTAGTCACTTTCCTCAAAAATACATTAACTCCACAGAGGCTTAGTGTGTTTACTGCAGGCTTTTAATTGATTCCATTTGATTTTTTTACATTACTTAATTCTGAAGTACTGCAAAATATTATCTTCATTAACAGGCTTATTAGATTAAATTCAAAGACTTACCAGGATAACGTCTAGAAAACGTCCAGTTGTTTATCCTGTTTATCTTCATCCTGATCTTGGAATCAGCTATGCTCACACATCTCAAAGCAGCCACGGAGTGTATCAGAGTAGCCAATAAGGGCCATCAAAGGACTTATGCATCACACAAGGTGCATCATCATAACTGAACAGTGTATGCAAAGACGGAAGGATCACAGTTCTGTTTGCTGCAATCTATTACAATTTCAGGACTTAATGGCCAGGTTGCCTCTTTGCTAGCAAAGAAGTTTAGACTGGATGATGGTCCTGAGTGCACACCATGCATGACAGCTAACATGCTGGAGAACCGTCGATTCACATTTCAAGTGGGACATGGAGGGAGTGTTAAAAGCAAGACAAAAATCTGGTACAGAGATTTATCAATTACTTTCTTACCAGTGGCAGAACAAGGTTTTTACTAATTGACCATTAAGCATTAAGGCATGCTCTGTTTTGCTGATCATGGCCTGAACTCACTCAACTTTCAGAGACACTCAAGCCATCCATTCAAATTCAACGGGGCTCCTTCCTGGCAGTGAACATAACTGTTGCGTGTGTCTTATTTGCAGGAATTGTTCTTTAACACAATACATGGACTGCCGTCTTGACTTACTCATATTTATCGTCTATAATAAAATGGAAAATTCATAGGGTTTTTTTTTCCCCCCAAGTACTAACTGCTGAAATACATCATGTTCGATAGTAGAAATTTCTCAACATGTTCTCATTCTACACTCTAGCCTGTCAACCAAAAAGCATGGAAAATGCACTTGTAAAATCTCTCATACATGATTTACTGTGTAAGCTGTAACAGCTACATCAGGGAAAAGGTGAAAAGTATAAAAGTAATACAGTATATTACCATTGTATAAGATATCATCTATGCTGGAGCTTGATTTTCTCTGTGATTTTTTTTCTTTACAGGTCAGAAAAAACAATGATAATTTGGTCTCTGTGAAGAGCAAAGCATTTCACCCAAAATACACTGAATTGTCTATGTCTCAGTTTTCAAGCTCTTCTGATCTATGATTTTGTTATTGCCGCCATACTAGCAGAATATTAATTTTCTGACCACAGTTCAAATTAGCGTTCACCTCTCCATTTAGCGATCACAAATTATGAGCATGACAGTTCTGAATACTTGAGGTTTTAGTTTAAGCATAGTGTAAGAAGTGACAGTTCAGTCTTTCACTTTAGTATGCCTGAACTATAAATTCTTGAGCAAAGGGCCAGATGGTGCCAGTCTTGGTAGCAGTCACTTTGCTCTGGGCAGCTGTCTTTTGTTACTAGACTGACAGTGTGAATTTACACGAGTAGACAATGATTTGTCATTACTAAACTACTTCTTTGGAATAGCTTTGTGTGCCAGAAGCACACCTGTTGTGGTAACTTATGAACTAGTGGCCTTTCAGTGCTGTTTCAGGGCATTGCCACATAGGCACATATGCATGATACAACAAGAGGACAAGTTTTAGCATGAAAAAACAATTTTTATGTATTAAAGTATTTATGTGTTAAGTAGAGATGTTCTCTAACTTCCTATTTATTTTTAGTAAGAAATTTTGCATATTTATTTTTAGTAAGAATATTTTTTTACTATAAGTGATAAGTATGTTTGCCTTGCTAAACAAGTCTCTTATTCCTAAGATCAACACAATTTACGTATACTAATTGATAAAACAAGAATGACAGAATACGGTGTTTGCCTCTCTTGTGCAATTAATCATAGGCTAAGTGGGGATGCTATCTGTTCACAGTTAGGAATGACCAGTAAAGCTCCGAAAGAAAGAAATTGCAAATCTTTTCTCAGAAAACATTCTCCATCTCATGGTAAGGGAGATATGTAGAGATGTAGACTGCACATACAGAGAATGGCATAACTATCACATAAGCAAAATTAAGAAATGAAAATTACTTGACAAAACTTAGATAAAATTCTTGCTATATGTATAATGGGAACTGCAAGTTCTCCTGTCAGGATATTCCTTCTCCCCAGCAATGACGACTCATAAGTAATTCAGGGTATCCATCACCTCAGAACTGACAATAAAAACATGCAAGAACAAGCAGTGCCAATGTAGCCAGCTGCATTTCAAAACATATGTCATATTTTTGTGCTGTCATTGCGAAAGCTTTATACCTCCAGACATATTTAACCATTGACGAGCAGCTGGTGCTTTTAAGAGTCAATCTAGTCTTAGATGAAATATCTTGGGTAAACCAATAAATGCAAAATCAAAATCTGGTTTCAGACTCGTGATGTTGTGAAATACTATCACCTGAATGGAAACTACATCACGCAAAGAAGGTGTGACCTATGTCACAAAAAGATGATCTAAGACACTTACATTGCTAAATTGATGCTTCAGGTTTGGTATAAGACAGGTAACTGAGGACAGCTTTCTTGTCATTTTGCAGGTCACTGATGATGTACTTGATAAGAACTTGACCTACAATAGAACAATACAATGAAAGACAACCTTCTTTCCCATCACAGCAGAAAAACAATGTCATAGATGGTTGTGATTACTAAGCTATCTTTTTATCAATAATGTGCTCCAATAACAGGCAAGTCTATAGCAACAACCTTGTCAATGAGTCACCATGAAGTCATCTCTGTGGAAAGAGATAATTTGCGGACCTATCCTTCTTTCCTTAAGATGATTCATGTTACTGGTATTGCAAACTTTATCTTTGGGTAAGCAATATTTTTGCTTTAATGATAACCTGATCAAAAAAAGGTGCTTGTTCTTTTGTTGATAAGGGAGAACAATTAAAGAATACCTATACAAAGTTAGGCAAGGTTTATTAGAAGAGGCAGTATCTTTTATCAGTTGATACAATTGGAAAAAAGCAATCAGACTTTCAGATATACACAACTTTTCTTAGATTTGCTTCCTCAGTATCTATCATTTTGTCATGCCAACTAGAAAAGCACTTTTGACTCCTGGCTTTCCTCAGAAACTACTCTCCACTGGAGCACATCACAGGTTTGGTAAATGGTGTCATATTTGCCCAGAGTCTGTTGACCAAAACAGGCTGTGAGCAATGCAGAGAATGAAAACAATATAGATGTGATGACCACTCCATACAAATGTGGAAAACCGCACAAAAGGCCAAACCTTAATTAAACTCTTTGAAGTCTTATTGCTTAGTCCAGTGAAGCTTTTTCATCTAAAATATTATTTGGATTCTGAGCAAAAGCAGGGACCTTTTGTCTCATAAAACAGGGGAAAAAAGTATTAAGCTTCTTGAAACATTTGTCTGAAAACACTGGTCAATTGCTCTAGTTTTCTGACTACAGTTGAGGTACAGTCTCAGTCCACAATAAAATTAATGCATTTTTGACTGACAATTTGAAAGAGTTATATGACAGCTACAGCACAGAAGAGGCAACTTTCAGCTGAGACTACTAGCTAAAACTGCTTTATTCCATCAAAATAAAATCTGTCAATAATGGTTTGTTTTATTGTTATCATCATCATGAAAGGAGTAAGTGAAGATGGCCCAGTAGCAAATGCCGCACACATGAGAGAGGGAAACCCTGCACTGAAAAACTTCTAAGAGTTATGCACAAAATGGACAAACAGTATGAGAGTAACTGTTTCCTTTTTGTGGACAGGCTTTGAAGCACATACAGAATAAAAGACACATCCAAAGTCATGTGAGAAATTTCTACTATGATTGGGAATTTAATTTCAAATATCTTCAGTCCTAAGTTAGTGCTTTAATCACACCATCCTTCTCCCATACGCTAGTAGGTAAAGCCCAAGATCCAGTGATGAAATGCTTCAGGACTGGTATTTATTTCTGGTCTATTTTGGCACTTTTGTTTTGCTACAGAATTTGGGGGGGGGGGGGGCATGGTAACATAACATAGCTGATTTTCTTTTTTTAGAATACATTTAACCTAAACTAATTCCTTAGATTAAATTCTTTCACTGCTAGACACACAATATTGTAACTGCAATTACTACTAAACACTCAGTGCTCTTTATAAGCCACTCACTCCCCTTACTGGTGGTGTAATTTTTCATATTTCATCATTTTCTCATTATTTTGCATTGTAATCACTTTACCATTATTTTAATAATCTACATATTTGTCTTTCTTTCCATGTCTAGAAAAATATCTGAAGTGTTCAGGTAAAATATGACCATTTATTACTTGCATCATTCAAATAAAAATAAAAAAACTATCAAAAGGAATTTTGAGGTATGTCATTATATCCTTGCAGATCTTATTTAAATGTATTTTCAGATTAATTCAGTCAAATGCTTCTTACAATTCACTGGTTAAAATAATCGCTTTCTCTAACCAATGCAGAAAATTCAAATTATTCACAGCCTAAAGTTTTTATTGCTTAGCATAATCTTCTCTGAACTCTTCCAAGAAATCTGAAGCCTCCTGTTTGCCTAAGTATACTTTGGCTCAAACTGGGTGTCCTGCTGAAGAAATCCATATAGAAGAGATCTGTATAACTGGAATCCTAAATAAATTCCAGCAAAGTAACAACAATAAAAAGATAAAGTCTGGGAAAATTCTGTGTCTGGAAAAATAGAGGGAACCTCCAGCAAAGCCAAATACATGCAGAGCACAGAGCCGTAAGTCTCAATACTGGTGCAGCAAGAAATGATACAGGATAGACAAGCTGCCCAGCCCGGGAATTCTCTCTGAAATCTAGAAGTAATGACTGGTTTTCTAGTAGCGGTGCTGACACAGAATGAAGACAATCTCTCTGATTATTGTCTCAGTTTTTCATAAAGCTTATTTGGGCCAAAAGCAAATATGAAAATTTGTCTCTAAAATAATTTATGAGTGGTCAAAAGCAACTAAAGAAGTGAGCTTTAAGAGAAACAATGTATTCCACATATATTTCTCTTACCTGAGAGAGAACAACTGAGAGATGTGCATGTTTACATGTTAGATTAAGGTCTTCAACCTCCAAACACTCATTCACCTCTTACTTTCTAGACCTTGGTACAGCAAGTTTATGTCTCACCTGAAGCATGCAGATTATCCCACTGAAGTCAACGATAATCACTCAGCAAAGTATGTGTGTACTATAACCAGCTGGAAAATGGCATTTTCATTCAGTCATTACGTTACTTTCTACATACAAATAATGTTACAAGCCTTGATCTTTCAGATATGTGCAAGCTTAAGGTTATTTCTTGCTTAGTTCCAATGACATTAGCAAAGCTTAGAACCTGTCTGCAAGGTTTATGACATTTTCAAAAGAGCAGAGAGTTTGGAAATCATAGTTGTTAGCTTGCATATATCTGATTTATAAATCTATTTGAGGAAATTAATTCCATAAAATTTAACAGAAATATAATTTGACATTGATGCATTTTAATTAACATTACCATTTGCAGTCTTGCACAAAACAGAACCAATACAGCATGATTTCTGTAAAATTACGTTATTTCTACGCATTTTAAAACCACATAATAATTCCCATGTATTGAATGGATACACTTTAGTGCAAGAATAACAAAAAGTATTGTTAGGCTATGCCCTCATATATAAACTAAATATATGGAAAATTCATCCTGAACTTTGAGTTTGCATTGCTTGACTTGATTCAGAATTAGAAAGAATTGGGTTTGTTCCCCCTCCCCCCAGCTGCAGGAACTATACACACATAATTCTTCTCTAACTCCTTGTATGAAAGAATTATCTAGAGCTGGAGACCATTGTTTTTTAATGCGGTCTGCTCCCACACACAATCTCAATGATCGCCATGGATTTTGGTGCAGGCATAAGGATCTCTGTGTGCAGAAACATCTGCAGCAATGGGGCTTTCCTTCCCCATCCTGGTTTTTACTCATCTGGCTATGTTTCTAATTGAACTGCTACATTTTTTTATACGGTTCCTAATTGATAGTAGATGAACTTCTGGCAGCCAAATCAGCAGACACAAATCCCCTGAAACTACACATTTTCTCTGTCCATGAGTAGACTCCTGATATCTTAAGCTTTAAAACTGACATATGCTCTGCGTTGTTGGGGGGAATCTCTCTTTTAAGAAACTGTAGGAACTTGATGGGTTGGATGGGCTGTTTTTTTCCTCTTCTAACTTAAAGAGGTCTGCCTGTGCATATTTTCTTGCACAGATGAAGCAACACAGGAAAGATCAAGGAGAAATCTATCATCTCCTCAACTTTAGGGAGTGAGACTATTATCTCATGAAAAGCACGACTATTAAGAAATGGTCACACAAGCCTCAGAAGTACAGATGACAATTAAGATACTGGTATCAAAAATGTTTTGATCCCTCCAAAATTAGGGAGCACTACATATTATATCACAGCCCTACAAAAAAATGACAAGATCAGGCCCAATTTTGAAAAAGGGAGCAAAACAGAATTAAAACTACAGTGGAATCCTCTACCTTGCTACAACTTTTAAAATCATAATCAAAATACTTTTGTACAGATTATACAGTAAAGAGAGAGAGAGAGAATCTCAGTCTGGACTCCAGATAAATTAGTCTAAGCTGAAGAAAGTATTTTAAATTCAGAACGATTCAAGAAAAGATGGAACATGTCAGAATACATAGCTTTTTCTGGGGAAAAAATGCTGTGAAACAGTCCTTGTACCACAGCAGGGTCCTAAAGAATCACTATAAAATTGTTAAGAATGCACAACAGCTTTTTTATGAAAACTGGTGTGTGAGACAACGCAAAAACTTTGTCTCTGTTAGTAACATCACGAAAATAAAGAAAAGAGATCCACCATCCTTGGTACTCTTTAACATAACCATAGAAAAAGTGTTGCCTTTACTGTATCATTTTTAGAATGGGGTGAATTCAAACAGATTGAGTCAAACTTTAGTTGATGAACTGCCTACTTCAGAGGAGTCAGAAAATACTACGCAGGCTCCAGGGAAAGGGGAAGAAAAGTATGACTTAAGATCAAGAGTGCAGCTATTGGCATGATGCTGAGATATCAAACAGGTTACTAATCAACCAACAACTGTAAATATCAGCATTATTCATAAAAGTTTGGGAAGGAAAGTAATTAAGGCACAGGTTCAGAACAAGAAAGCCAATTATTTTCCTTTATATATAGGATGCGAGACCTGAATGCTTACAAAAATGAGAAGAAAGCTAAGGACTTTAATAAATTGGGTGCAAGGGGAGATCATGAGACCATTCAAATATATTGAAGTTCCAAGAGGACATGGCAGAAGATATATGAAGAACTGAGTGTAGAAAATGCATGCAATCCTATTGACTTCATAGGCAGGACTTACAACCAGGATAAAAGTGGGTCATTCTCCTGGGAATGTCTTTTTATGGGCTTTGCATTAGAGTTTATCAAAAAGAATATAAATATCTTATACTCACCAAAACCTAACTACTTTTAATGCAAATTCCCAGCAAGAGGAAAAAAGACAGCTTATAGAGGAAAGCTGAATTGCAAGAGCAGCCAAAAGAACTCTCCAGGATCTATGGGGTGAGGGATGAGGAAGCAAAGCCTTAGATACATTTAAAAAGAGAGCAACTCACATGGTATTCCTGTAGTACAGCAAAAAGCATCCTTTTGATTCCGTTGACACTACTTCAAACGTTGGCCCTGGAGGAAGCAGCTATTTTGAACAAGGTTCACAAATCACTTCTCTATTTAGCATGCTTCAACAAAGACTTCTCTTTCTGTCTCTTTGAAACACAATATTCAGCATTCCTCAGTACTGAACAATTGCTGTCCAGTAGCCTGTGTGATGGTTTTTTTCCCCTCACTGCATAACTGTTCTTAGTTGACCTCAGGTTAGAATCACCTATTCCTTGATGTTACAGGCAATGTTTTCAGAAGTATTAAAGGTAACATTTTCAAAATGTATATTTGTAACTCCAAAGTTTAAGTTGTGTTTTCAAAAAGTGATATATACATTTAGGAACAAGTTTTCCGAGGTATATAAGGCAGACAAATATGAAGCTGGATACTTAGTGAGATTTTCAAGTATCTAAGTAGACAGTCTATTTCGTTCTATGTCATTCTATTTCAAAAGACTTCACTGAATCTGATCAGCAATTTTTTACACGCCCTGCTACAGAAAGGTAGGCATTTAACAAGATACCTAAGGTAGGAGATTTGATGACAAATCACCAAAATTAATCAGTGGTAGAAGGAGAAAAGAGAGGGATAAATGGAGAAATGTTAGTGGTTAGAAAAAGCATTGTATATGCCTAATCCCATATCTTTTTTTTTAATACATTGTGTTTATAGTCTTTAAGCAAAGCTACCGATCTAACAGACATTAAAGGGATATCAAACTGTTTTATTACTTGTACTTTTTATTAATGCTATTGTAATACCGTACATTTCCTTAAATTTAAGGACAAGACAGGAAAAGTGTTTTAAACTCTCTTCACAATTCAACAGAAATAGAAAACTTCAAGAAATATATTGGAAGGCTGTTCTTCATCTCATGACTCCCATTCTGTTAGGACGAGATGTTGCTTTGTTAATTTGGATTTTCAGTCCCAACAGTTTAACAATATCTGGGAGCTAGAGAAAGAACAGCCTGTGTCATACTGCTAGAAAGCTGGGCTTAAAAGTTGGGACTATGCTTTGATCACTGTACTGTACCCTAGTATTCTTTCTCTCCCTTCCTTCTTTAAAAAAAGTATTTTAAATAGGCCCTTCTCTATGTTTGCTCTTTTAGGTCAATTTATTCAGCCTGTGTCTACCTGGGCTCATGTCTCATTAATGAATCTTTCACTCACCACAATCCTTCTGAAAGCCTCCAATCCTTCTGAAAGCCTCCAATTCCTTATACACAAGAAGTCTCAATAGCTGGCTGGACATGCAATACATTTCAAAGTCCACCTGCATTTTTTCCCTATTATTTTAAGATCTATACAGAACACAATGTATTGTACAGTGATGCCAGCCAAATGCAGTCTGGCTCATTAAGATGGACTTTTTAAAAAGAAAGCAGAAGAGCTGAAAGAACCACTTGCACCTGCACCTCCACACAAAGCCTCAGTAAGAACAATTAACCTCTGATGCAAGCCATTTTGTGTGTGGTGCCTAGTTTGGGGGGGGGGAAAAACCCTTACTATTTGTGAACAGAATTAAAAAAAACTAGCTCAAAAACGAGGATGAAAAACTTAAGATAGTTCAGAATAACTGAAAATGGGCCCAAATAAGTAGACACAAAATTAACAGTTTAAAAAAATTCATAATACTGCACTTCCATATTCCTCATTTTTGTGCCACCAGCTTTTTATTTTCCCCAGCACTCCAGTTTTCTTTGCATAGGGATGTTTGTTGAAACAGCCCTATCTTCTTCATAAACATGATATTCGGGTCAGCTGTGGACTTGCTTGCAACTGATCCTTGGCACAGCTAACCAGCTGGTTCTCTAATTAGACTATTATTTTATGTCATCTGTGAAGAAAGAGCTATTTTTATTTGCACATGTACAATACCCAGATCCATAGGATGATAAATTCTTTTGATACCTACAACTGCTCTCATATTTCAAGTAAAGTAATGATCTAATGATAAAGGAAAATCTTCAGTATCTGTGAAAATAATTTTTAGAGACCGTATTTGTCATTTTTTCTGGGCTGCAAATGTTTATAAACTAGTTCTTACAACAGCAGGAAATCAAATAATACAAAGTCATTTTTCATCCAAAACTATTTCAGCCTCTAAATTTCAAGAGCTGTGCTTCCCACATATATTGTGCCCTTAATACTATGTGTAAGTCACACTATTCCTCTGATGCTATTGTTACCTGACTAAATGTCAACTATGATTTAAAAGGCATATTCTGATCAACTCATAATTCCTTATGAGATTCTTTATTTGATAAGAGAAAAGTCCAGAATAGTTGGTAGACTTAGGGGAATTCAAATTGTTAATGTACTTGTAAAACTGTTTCTCTGCACAATTCTACTGAATCACCCTGGCCACTTCTGAAATAACTACAGTTGAAAACACAGATTTTGGCTGAAATATCTGTGGTCTAATTGGGATTGCAACATCAGATTGTCTATAGGTAGCTGTGAAAGCTCTGTCCTGTATTAGACAGATGGGAAGACCTGAGCGTCATTATGTTAGCTGGAAGTACACAGAGAATATGAAAGAACAGAGCACAGGAGGGTAAATGCAAATGGAGGATCTTTGCTGCCAATGTATAAAAAAATTAAAAGGATCCAAGAGAAAGCAGAGAAAATTATACCACTCCATTAGGAAAATAAGTGCTCTAACACTTGGCACTGTATAAACCATAATTTTTCCATTGCCAAGTTCTTAAAAATACAGACCTGAATTCTAACCAGATATTTCTGATCTGCAGACCACCTGGACAATCAAGAGGAAGGTGAGAGGATCTGTGGCAAGAAAACATACTTGGATATGCTGTCCTAAACTGGAGTGAAATCTATTGCTTGGATGGGGCAAGGGAGATAAACAGTAGCAACTGCAATGGCAGTTTTATAAAACATGTCTATGGAGCTCTGAACTGCAATGAGAGTAGAAAGCTGTGGCATGAGGCACTACCTTGCACCATAAAAGAAACTGGGAATACTTTGGAGAACATGCTGGTGTCTTTCCTGATTCAAGTTCAGATTCATGATTTAGGAAGATTTACTTCAGGATGGCTGAAGTTACTATCTACAGCTGTCCACACTATCCCCATACTGAAATCAATGCCAGATTACTTCAAAAGAGCATCTGTTCCAGAGCTGCTTCAGCTCTGAGCACAGTGAAGGCCAGGGGGAACACACTTTGGCAACTTGGTCAGTGACACTAACATAACTCACCTCCGTGCTGTGAGCAGAGTGCTTGGACAATTTTCAGCAGTCTGGATCTTTGGTGTAAGCACATAATCAAAATCCCTTTTTCTTAGGGGCTCCCTTCTCCATACAGACAGTTCTCTACCTCACTAATAGCAGCTCAAGCAGGTCTACAAAGATGGCCAAGTTGCTCTTGCTGGTTGCTTAGATTTCAGTTTTACAACAGTATGTTGTGTCACTTTTGGTGTATTAAGGCAACCTGAGGATGGCTCTAATTTACACTTTTCTTTAACATTTGCAAGTACAGCCAGCATTCAAATGCCTTAAAGTCAGCTTACACAACTCCTCTCTTCCTTCCCCCCAACACTAGCAATTTGTTTCCTTAACTACACTGTAGTCATGCACCAACTCACTGTATTGCTGTGCCTTTTACAAGTTCACAGTGCTTTTCATAGACTTGTGCCATAAATTCAGACAGTTCAGAGATTTTGCTTAATTGAAGCAAGCTTCCTGGGAAATTTCCTTCTTGGCACCTAGCACACCATGACAAGGCAGGGCAGCAAGGCAGGTCTGCATTCATTCTGACCTTGAGAAGTAGTGATTTCTGCTCCGTTACTTTACTTGCTGCATTGCAGGGAAGAGGAGGTGGACAAGGGCGACACAGCACCGTGATGGTGGGGAGCTCCTGGGCTCTTCTACGGTTGTGGGAATATGGTCAGGACAATGGACGTGGGGTAAAAAGCATTAAGAGCCATTCAGGTCAGGAGGTTCAGAGAAAGATGGCAAACGATTAATCCTTTAAAAAAAAAAAAAAACTTGTTCTCAGACTGATCTCAAATATATTTACTCTGATTCATGTCTGGCAACATATGTTTCTGTTGCTATGTCCATTCTGGGTTAGCCTTGGTTAGAATAGGTTTATAGCTAAATTTTAATCTAAATTTGAGCAAAAAGCAGTGTTAAATAGTGTTTCATAGCTTTATGCTGAATTTTGTTTTGCTTTATACTTTGTTTATTGGCACAACATGTAGGATGTAGGCAGTAACTACAGGGTAAGCCATCCACATTGCCATCAGCAGTCCCTCAGATGAGTAATAGAGGCTGTTTATTTGGATAATTGGTTATTTACATTCACATGTGCCTGCGGCAAAAGCTGCAAAAACAAACAAATGAAAACCAAACAGCCCTTGAAAGCAAGAGCTTACAAATACGAATCTCAGCTTCTTAGGTAAGTTTATACTCTTCATTGTTTCAGAGGAAAGCCTAATAAGCCAAAACTCACAAGACTGCTGATTCAGATTTTTTTTGAATGCTTCAGGTTGATTGTATAGATAAAGCAATCACAGAATACCTAACCATTCCACACAGTTTGCTTCACTAAACTTGAAGTCAGTTCATGAGTTCAGCTGAAGATGATTCCGGACATCCTTACATTTTAATTATTAGAATTTAAGCGAGGCATTCATCTGACTCATCTTTCAACGCTCAAAATTTAGACATCTAGGCTAAACTGGATATTAGGCTCCCTCTCTAGTCAATGGAGAGAAAAAAAGACACTACCAGAGCAAGTCTAGTTCCAGCTTTTTTTGACAGTATTGTGGCTAATTAATAGTCAGTAAGGATATAAATCTCCACCCAAGTAAAAACTAGCTTTTATAGATAAGCGTGGCATGCTTATAAAACACTGCACATCAGTCAAGTCTTTCTCCTGTTAGAACAGCATTATATATCTCTAGAAGAATTTCTTGGATGCAATCACTTCATAAATTGTTATTTCATATTGTCACAATACATGGCTCAGCACGGAAATGTGTGTCATTCTAATGTGTTCCTATTTATCAGACAATGTGATTTACAGCTCTTTAGGTAATTTTAGATAATATGAATACAGGGAATAAAGAAAGTATTGTCAGTGGTTCAGGTCTATTTTTTTAAAAGGTACCTTAAACTCTGACATGAATCCTGTATCCAGCGACATCATCTTATTGCAATGAAAGCAGAACTGCACATGCAGCTGGAAACAGACACAGCCAGTTGCACTTCCTGAACGCAAGCTGACATTTCTGGGTACAGCAAAAGCTAGTGCAAAAAATCTCCACAAACATTACTGTCTACATTTGAAAGTCAGCAACTTGTGTTGGTGTTGGGGAAAGAGAAACACTTAAAAACATAAACAAACAGTTGCAATTCAGAGAAAGATGTCATGCGAACTTCACTATAATGGCTGAAGAGATGCTAACTAATTAGCTACACTGAACATGCAGTGCTGTTTTACTCATAGGTGGTGGTGTGTGAAGAACTATGAATCTAACTTGTTTATGTTAAGATATGCAGCTATTTCTATTACTTGTTCTTTTACCAAACTTCCTTTCATCTGTTGGTTTCATTTATCTGCTCTATCTTGTCTTTTAGATTGTATCTATTACAGGGTGAAAACTCTTACTTACATATCTAGTGCTCAGCTATGTAGGCCCCTGACCCGGATGGAGTTCTGAGACATCCAGCTATAACATTTATTATTAATCACACCAGCTAAAGCGGCAGCCCCTTCTTGCAGGTTTTTTCTCCTTTTCTGAGTTAACTGGCATGTGCAACACAGCACACATTCCCTCTAAGGCATGGGCTGCTTCAAAAGGACCATAGTTGTGCTGGTTCTAAACTACATTCCTAAAAAGCTGTATTAAAAAAAATTAAGATAACTTGAATAACAAATATCTTGAACTAAGAAGTTCTTAAACACTGGATCAAACCAGCCAATACGTTCAGCTGATACAGCACATACAAAAAGTTATGTAACTAGAAGGCCAATAGCTCAATAGGAATGCTCAATATCGTATTTACCACAATGGCTCTGGAAATTTGAAGGGTTATAAAGCCAAGCCAGCACAGACATGAAAAAAACACTGTATGGTCACCTATTTTATTTAATCACTCATGAGAATTTTAAATCAAGCAACAGAGTGCTTCTATCAGTGACACTAAATCCAACAGAGAAATTTCTCTCCATTCCTACAGCGTCTCTTGTAATACTAAATTACCATCTGCAAGATCTCAGCAGGAGGTGACTTGTATTATCCAAGCTAAGAAAGGGTAATAAAGAAAGCATGTGCAAAAGCAGAGTTAAATAAAGGGCCATCTTTAGCCAGGGAGCATTATCATCGTTTCTGTGTTACTTCACCTATATAAGTATCATCATTCTCCTTTGGACTGAGACAGAATATCCCAAGACTTTAATTCAAAACAATAACATTGAAAGATCCTAGGGTAAGTTTTAGTTCACTCCTTCTTATAAGCACATTTCCCCCACTCCTCCCAAAGTCTTTTAAGTTCAAAGACTCTTCACCCTTCCATAACAGCTTAAAGTATTCTGAAGCAAAAAGGAGCAAAGTGAAAACATGTTTGTCTTCATATCCATGTATGCTACTGCTAAATCAGTTTGGCACATGCCTTCTGAACATCTCAGGACAGTGCACAGCTTTCTTCACTTTCAGTTTGAGAGCTGTGATTGATATGAAATTTATCATTCCCTGTCTGATCCACTTCAATCACAATGACAGCCAAGAACCAGGGAACCCTGGTGCGAGGTACAACCAAGTAAGTACAACATGCAGCTGCACATGCCTGGCCACGGGCTTCCTGCCCCTGGAAGGCACTAATAATGAGATGACAGTTTTCCAAAGTTGTGTCCTCAGCAACAGAAAGCGACTCACAGGATCAGCATACGCTTGAATACTACTGCTCTGAGAACTCTGAAACTGTGCTGACAGATTAATTGATGTTTCAAGGGAAACAGCTTTCAAAAAAAGTCTGAAACACTGTCACTGCAATCAAACTATTTTGTTTTTCTGTGAAAACTGATTTCATAATTATGTCCTGAACTGTTATTTTACAGGCAGAAACAACAGTGAAAAAAGTAGCCTTGACTTTCATTGAATCATACAATGTCCCTGTCTGTTGGAGTAACAACTATGTATTTATTTTAAATTAATGCTACATGAAAAAAGAAAATGTTTAAAATGTTAATATTTTTCATGAAAAGGTGACTGACAAACTGGAAAACATGTTTATGGGAAAAATTCTAATCACCTCTATTGTGAACAAAGGGATTTCTTTTTCACGACGCAGCCCTAGTTTTTTAGTTTTCAGCCTGAAATCTCTCTTCCCCAGAAAGTGCACTGCTTGATGAGATTGCCCTAATGCTCCTCTAAAAGAACACTTAAGAGGCAAGAGTGGTGGAACTGTCAAATATCCAGTGAGGTTTTATTTGTTTTCTTGTTTTCTCATGTTCCTAGAGCCACTTCCACCATTTGAGTCCACCATAATCTCTTATTTCTGTCACCATCTTGGAGATAATCCAATTCAAAAGATTTAGTTGCATCACAGACAGCCTTCATGAAGAACATCTACAGAGGCTTGACTTCATCCTACAGCCTCTATAAATTCTGTAAACTACAAGAAAGCACAAAGGCAGCCTTGGCCCTTCATTTCTCTCTTCTCCCCGCTTCTCCAGCTCCTACAGAGAATATTTCAGTTCTCGTTCTTACAACCCTTGAGGTTAACACACTGAACTCTCACATTAATAAGCTCACATTAATTAGAATCAAGAACACTAAGTGGCTAGCTCACAGTCTGCTCTATTAATATTTATGGAAAGCCATAGGATTAGAAGAAATTGCTGAAAATTAAGCATATTGGTAAAATTACTGTTTCATGGTCTATCCTTTTCTGCATTGCTGACTATTATCGCATCTCAATCTCTCCTAAAGAATCTTTGCTGATCTTCACACAAGATGGGTGTGAGAGGTGTGAAGCACACAGTTAATCTAACGCGGAAAGGAGCTGGGCAAAAGACAATGGGAGATGAATGGGGGGAAATCTCCCTTAATGGAAACATTGTTGAAATTGCTTCATATGAATGAACAAATTAAAGCAGGCTCCAAAGAAAGTTCATTCTTGGGCAATTCTGCAAATTACAGCTAATGACTATGTAAATTGCTCCTGGCTGCAGATTTAAATAATGATGTACATGATAAACTAGCTGTGGTACCACAAGAAGCCAGTAAGTTCAAACAGGGCTATGTGGTTAGAGGATTTACAGTCTCCCCCCCCCCCCCTTCTCCTTTACATACTAATAGCTCTAATTTTAGGGCAGTGTTACCTTTTGTTAGATCGTCAGGTGTTGGCATGACATAGTGGGATTCAGAAAAAATATGATCTGGGTCTCTTAACTGAATCCTTTGGACTGAAAGGAAGGAATGAAAACATTTCTTACTGTCATACATCTCAAAATTTAGATAAAAGAGCAGTGTGGAAACCTAGAAATCACCATACAAAAATCTGCATAAAAGAGCAGAATACATCTCTGGCTGATATTAAAAGGCCTGACTGTCATTCTCTTACACCAGTTTTATGCAGATTCCACATAATTAATATGTCAATTCCACATCACAAATGTGGTGATTCAAATTTAATAAGATTTAAGAAGTTATAATGCTAAAACACAGAATTCTTTTCTGCTCACACACTGTCTATGGGCAGGTTGCAAGTTTGTGAAATGTATCTTAGGTATCGTATTAAAAATAGGTGCTGTGTTGATTACTCATATAATTCATCCAATCAGCAAACAGAAACAAGGCTACACTGATATCATGAAGATAGCTAAAAATACGTATTTCAAGCTTTAATTCTAACATTCTTAACCTGATCTGCCTTTTCAATAATGCAGTCACATAAACCCAGGGCCAAACATCATTCATCTAAGATCTTCAAGTAGTCCCTCTTCTCCTCATAGCTTTGGTTTGCGTATTGTCCCTCTTTTCACATAATGTGATGTCGATGCCAGCCAGGAACCATTTACTGAAATGGCTGTTTTTATTTGTCAGAAAATACTGGATTATGCCAATTTTGAAGAACAACTTTTTTCAGTTTACAGGTTGGAATTTCTAGTCAAGGCTGAAGTGAGCAAGCATCTGGGTGCGTGTTCATGCCGAAAGATGCGTATTTGCAGGGGTGGAGGGAAGAGAAAAGCACCCAGTTGTCTAACCCGGGGCCACAGCTAGGGCTAGACAAAGCAGGGGCTTGCCTGGCACCCTGGGCTGCTGGGAGGGACAGAGCCAGGAGAGAAAAAGGAAAACAAAACAAAACAAAACAAAGAAGAAGAAGAAGAAGAAGAAGAAGAACAAGAACAAGAAGAAGAAGAAGAAGAAGAAGAAGAAAGGCCTTGGGCTGCCTTGGAGCAATTCCCCTTGAAGCCTGGAGTTCAAATCCCTACTGTGCCACATTCTGGCTATCCCCCCTCTCCCTCATATAGAAAGACTCAGCCTGATGCAGAATAAGAAATATTTTAGCATCCTGAAAATATTCACAGCATGTGGAAAATATTTCCTGTCTGCTTTAATTTCCAGGTGGCTCTGCATTATATCATGTCCCTCATTTCATTGCTTGTTTAACTTAACGACAACAAAATAATGCACGTTACAGATTGGAATACACTAGTCACTTCTGATAGACATTAAATTATGTAAGCTAAGAATGGTAATTCTTACAAGTTTTGTACTATTTAAGCATCTGGATGTTTATTAATTCAAAATTCATGTTTAATTGATTTCTCCACTGACAATAAATTAAAAAAAACCTTTTAATATCTTTTTCACTATTTCCCTGGCCTGCTTCTCAAATTCATAGCAACTGCCAAAAACTTATTTCACCACATGCAAAATCCAGTTAAGCTGCAGTCACTGCTTTATTTTACTGAATTGCTTACCTTCTTACCTGCTGTTAAAAACAAAGGTTTGTCTAATCTAATCCTCTCAGCTTTGAATCATGACAGAGTATCAAGCTTCAAACCAGTCAACTGAAAAACTGGAATAATAAAAAATACTTTTGGAAATGTTTCTCTACATACATCACTTTTTGCTCAGGGATCAACAAAAGACAGACAGAAAACCAGCCTAGTTTCTAATAAATTATGCCCAAACTAACAGCAATCAAATGATCTCCCTGTGGCACATGTAGGTAGCTGTGTTAGTTCCCTTAAAAACATTTCTGAAGTGACGCAGGCAGAAGATTTTGTAACAAGAACGCTAACATTTCCTAAAACATTAGCGCATGTGTTTTTGCAAACCAAGAAAATGGTGCAAGGAAATCAGCAGAAACGCTATTTGTAAAGCCTAGACTCTGCTCAACTGGCGTGTTTTTTCCTAAGAACAGGTGTGAAGGAGACATCATTCAAAATAACTGAAGTTAAAAATGGTAGTGGAAAGTGAAAAGGTATGATTAGGCAGTTACAAGATATTTTACTATAAAACTGGAATTGAAATAAAGGTTTCCTTTGGTTGGTTTTTCAAGCTTTAATTTATAAAGCTACCATAATAATATAAACAGGATTTTTTAAAATTATGCTTAACATTTCCCAAATACATATCAACCCAGATAACCTTCTTAATTGATCTGTTAAAATTCACTGAGGCTCCAGACAAGATAGGGTCCCCAAGTGCACAGTGAGAGGAAGCCCTACCCTGAAGAGGTTACTGTCCATACGAGAGAGGGCAGGATGAGGGTCAGGATCATCACCCCTCACTTACACATTAAAGAAAATGGACACAATGCCAAATCCAAATGACTTACAAAAAGTCACAACTGTAGTGCCTTGAGACACTGACTTCAGTGTCTGGAGTTCAGGCTAAGCAGCCCCTGATTTCGCCGTGCCTGGCCACTCACTCCTCCTGTTAAACATCAGTTCCCTCCTCCTCTTAGTTGCACTGACACAACTGTTTCTGAAGCCATGCTGTAAATCAGATGACTGAAATGATCCAGATGAACCATAACCTGGTATGTGTTTGGAAAAGGACATAAAGGTTTTTATAGCTTTAATGTGAGTGCAAGGGGAAGAAAGAGGACAGGAGGAAACGTCAAGCTTTAAGTGGAAATTTTACACACCTAAGTCTTTACTGGACAATTTACAGCCAGCATATTTCTGAATTCTACAGTGGTAATACAGTTCCCTCCCAGCCCCAAGCCATTCTGTAAAAGAAATAAAATAGAGGGAGGATAACTAATTCAACTGATGGTCACTTCTCTATTCTGAGCAGCCTAATCTGGTCTGACACAGCTAAATCGAATGTCCTTGAACAACTGTCAACCTACTCATCCCCATTTTTAGTATTCTTTCTGCTGATAATATCTTTTTCATACTTCTGAATATAAAGCCTATAGTAATGCCACACATTTTGAGCATGAAACATGCTAGAAGTATATCTATATTTTAGGCCAACAATCAGTTGTGCAGGTGTCTCAGTGCAGAAGGTCTCGCTGGGGTTACTCACATGCGTTGGGTGCACATCAGCAGTAAGAGCAGGCCCCAATGGAACTCCAATGATGAAAAACACGAGAGAGAGCGCACACAAAAAAAGAACACAGCCAAAAAAGCTGAAATTACAACATCAGCAATTGTGTCAGTGGGAAGGGAGGATTTTTGCATTCTTCATCCAAAATGCATAAACTCAGAAAATTATTCCACGTTAACTTAAAGCAAACTTGTTTTACTGAAATTCCAATATTATAAGCCTCTTCTTTTAACCCAGGGATGACTTCATAGCCTCCTGCTTCACTGGGTTTAAGATTCCCTTGGTTGTAAAGATTTCTCTAAGGTGCTCCCCTTCATGAAAAGTAGATTGCAGTGGAACAATTTCTCTGCAGTATTTTCTTAGTGAAAAGGTCCAAGAATTAATTTTTCACCTTTCACTCTTCCTTTCCAGATTCCATCTCAGAATGACCTCATATGACTGTATATCCAAAAGCAGAGAATTTTAAGAATTCATCTATTAATTATGGTATTAATACAGATAAGAGACTAGCTGCTTAATAGTCAATGAAGAAAGGTAGGTGTCTCTGGAGAGTGATTCATGACACAAACCAGAGGACCCCATTTTGCCTTCTTGGGTAACTTCCATCTCCTGAAGTTAGCAGTCTAAAAAGCCTAGATCTTAGATGCCTAAATAAGATAATATGAATACCTCCTCTTGGGCAGGTTTTCCTTTAACAATAAGGTTCTGAACCTTCAAGTATCTGTTTACATTCTGAACTCTACACAGACATTGTTCTACTGCTAATCACATGAATTCAAAATAAGCAAGCCAGACTCTCCCCAAATGTATTTACATCTTGTTGCTCAAGTTGCTTTATGACAAGGCAACATAAATAACATATTAGACTCACATTAATAACAAAAGCTATATGAAGAGCACACAGAGGCACTGGGTGGTTTCATGACATTTCCATTAAAAATAAATTAAAAAAAAAAAAACCACTTTCCTAAACTTAGAAACCTGAAAAGCTGGAAATATTTCCTCCCTCTTAAATGTAAGAAAGGAGTTACATCTCTTGTTCTATGGAAATTCCAACCAACAACACATTATACTATGACATCCTTAATGTTTGAAATAGTTACATATCTGTTTGTGCTATGTATGTTCCATACTTAAGATAACTCAACCTGCCACTATACCATAGGAAAGAGAGCGATCTCAGAGGAATCCAGGACTCAAACTATTAAAACATTTCACACATTTAAAGCAATTTCTTAAAAGGCACCTGGAAATGAAGTCCACAGGTAGAATATGTTCCCTCTAGAAAAAGTGTTTATGTCTGTCAGTTACATTCTGCTGAACTTCCTGACTCCAGCCTGGGGAATTGATAAAACCTCTTAACAAAATGCCTATTTTCAAGCTAAACAGCTATGACAATAAAATGCTTGGAGATATTTTCAATGTACATGACATCTTTATTAAAAAAAAAAAAAATTTGATTAGTATTCAAAAACAAAAAACATGTAGAATTGGATGATTTTGCATCAGATGCTTTCTTAGTTTTAAGAAAACTTACAATGTAAATTAAATTTTTATGTTATCCTGCATAGGATACTTATGGACTAAAAGACATCCCAATTTTATATAGCTTTGAGCATCGATTTAGAGAAAGCAAATAGAAAACTGGAAGTTGGCACTCTGTGCTACTGTCCATTGACATTAGTTCTCACTGTGGTTTTGGCTAAGTCATTCCCCCTTTTCCTCTCTGAGGAGAGGCTGAACCTTCCTACTTTTAAAAATGAAATTATAATAAATATTTAGCATCATGGAGAACTGGTGTGATTTAATGTTGCATCTGGAAAGCAAACTGTAGTTCTAAAGCACTAGAAAATGTTAAGTTCTATTCTTCTTTCCTCATACAGGCCATAAAGTAGTGACATGCAGTCAGTTTTCCTGAGGAGGAAAAATGTGTGAGGCCACAGTTGTGGGCACCCACTGTTTCATAAATCCTGTATATCATAAATACTCGACACTATTCATCTTTATGACCTACTTTATCTCACTTGACATTCAGAACAGTTCTTCATTTCCAAAAGAGCATGTGTATGTAGCCTGTAGTCTGTGGAAACATCTTCCAACTGCAACAGCCTTTAAGCAGTCTCAACTTAATGACTTTCACATCACTTTGTTAACAGTGCCTTAGATTAGAACTCAGACCTGTCTGAAGACCAAGTTGTCAATTGTTTGATACACAAGTACTTTATCCTCTTCACTGTTTGAATTAAAGCAGCAAAATTGAAGATTTTGCTGTGATTACTCCTTCACCTCTTAGAATTAGAAAGTCATTTCAAAACTTGCTTATAATTGATTTCAAAAATCTTTATTCCTCCATGAAGCTAAAATACATTTCATTAAGAGAATGTTATTTTTCTTTGAAATTTCACTTGAAATGTCTCTCCTGGTAAACAGTGATCCCTCTTTTGTCAAAAAAGCATCTATACTAATAACATAATATGTTTTTTCACTACTAATTATGGAAGCTACAGTAATTACAGCAACTGTTGCATAAAAGCATTCTGTAGATACTGGGGATGCATGTCCTTTCCAGCATATACCAACTAGCTGTGGACTTGGAGTAGTACAAATTCGTCCTACCCACGCCCTCTTAAGGGCACTATGGTCTATCTACACACTGCATCCCTTTTTGCCAGCAGTGAAAATAGATACTTCAGTAGCAGAGACTACTTTTGCCAATCGTCTATTAGTGTTTTTCACAGTACTTTCATCTGTAAAGACCTAACTGCTCTCAGACCATCACAGACAGGAATCACAGCTGAATTTAACATTGTTGACAAAAGAGCAGACCATCAAAAGAAGCTGACTCTTGGCGCTATCTGCACTGGTAAATGCAAGTATGCCTGAGCACGCTATCTTGCTGGTATAGCTGTAGCCCTTGTCTGTGATGCTAAGAGTTTTAATCCATGGAGAGTGTCTGAATCCATGAAGAGACGACTATACTGTGTTCTAGATCAGTTTAAAAAGATGATCAGGAATGCTTTTCTTCTAATTAGATAACCTCTGAAATAAATATATAGAGAGATTTCCAAGATGACAAGTGTATACAGTTCTCATTTCATGAAATATCAAAATGAGAGGGAGAAGTTATAGTCCTGCCACCTATTTGCCTAGCTCTAAATTCTATTTCTAGATAGAATTCCTGGTTACGAAAATCTTGCACATAACCCAGACAGCAATTAAAAATCCTGCTACTACTTTCGGAAGTTGATAGACTGTGTACTGTACTCCTTGATAAGGCTATGCAAATTTTACATTTCAAGCTTTCTGGAAACAGAAAAGTAATCCCTTATGGTATTTAGTATTGTTTTAGTTTTGCCCCAAGATTCTGAAAGGTGTAGCAAATACAGATGTGGAAGTGCCCTTCCACACTTTCCTTCACTTTGTCAGTAAATTGTCTCTCACGTAGGTTTAGTGGATCACATACGAAAAGACCCCAAATAGCTCAACCTGGCTTCTGAGGACCTTTTGGATGGATACACTAAGCAGTCTTTTAAAACAGCTATCAAGAGCAGCATGAGGGAAAGCAAGCCAGGAGCTGAGTGCAACACAGTGCAGGCAGGGGCAATGCAAGACACCACCAAGAGCAAAGTCCCACAGCACCGAAGCAAGGGGAGCAGAGCAGGTCTGGTGATAGCAACAGGTTCAACTAACAGTCCAGTGACTGCCAGATACTTTGTGCTTCTGAAGTAATGAGTCCAGTCTAACACCAATCAGGGAGTCCAGGCAGCAGGTCAGGGTCAGCAAGGAACAGGCCTGGGGACAGGTCTACCAACAGCACGGCTCAGGCAAGGTCTATGCTGAAATGCTCCTCCGGGGCCTATGGGCACAGGGTGAGTGAATGGAAGCTCCAGATGAGGTTCATCAGAGCAATTAAGGCCTATTGGTGCACTCAGGGCCCCAACAACAGCAAGTCAGGTAAACACACTATAGAGCGGCCCTTTGGATCCACCTCCTGTAGAGATTCCCTCTGTGTTCTAGCACGGGCACACTACCGTGATCCTACAGCACATGTTCTGCTACACGCCGGTATTTTCTCGCTGTGAGCTGTCATTAATAGCTCTCTAAAATTGCAGCTTTTCTTATTACTACATCATTGTTTTTAAATGACAGTTTGAAGATCACCTTGAGAAATAAGGTTATGGAAAGAAGAGAATTATGACTAGCTTCTCAATATTTTAGGAAATTAGTAGGTATGTATTTAGGTACTTAGACCACATTCAACCTGCAGATAAATATCTCAAGAAAGCCTATAAATATGTAGTAAAAATAAAAGTGGAAATTTGACTATATTTGAATCTTCTTGCCCAATTTCTGCAATTATTTGTGCAAACCAGTAGAGTGACATACTCTATTTGTGAAAGAATAATTTTTAAGTTAGTTACTTTCTAAAGCATGTATTCATACCAGAACTCTGTACCCAAGCATTATTTTCATCAATGAAAAAAAAACAGAAAAAGGTGGCAGTTTGTGTGACCAAGCAGAACTAACCAATACTAGTCAAATACTGAATGAGTAATATTTACTATTGAACTGAACGGCTTGCAAACCAGAACTTTTTCCTAAATATTGTTAAATAATATTGAAAGACTACTTATTTCAAGAGAATACTGCACTCCTACATACACTGCAAGAGAGAAAAATGATGTTAAAGTAGTTAGCTATAGGATAAGCAGTTATTTGGTAAGCCTGACTCATATGCATAATTATTCACAGTCAAGCATGCAAATCAGATCAGGTAATTCTACATAATCATGTGGTTATTATTTTCATATGCAATTACTTCATTAGTATCTGTAGTTGCAGTATTTACAAGTACATATTTGATATATACTTGTTTACATATTTTACACAGACACTAGTGCCTTTTTAGAGTCCTTGTAGGTACAATATAGAATACCTAATTTGTATACTGCAGTGAGCTCTGGAAAAGGCCATATGCTCATTACAAAAGTTTTCATCTAATTGCAGAAGAGTATTTGCAATTTTTTTTGTTTTTTTTCTTGGTTTGTAGGGCAATAAAGGGTAGTGTGTTCCAAATCAGTTTTTTACTGACGTCAGATAATATATTTCAATATTCATTTGTAAGAGGATGGACAGCAAATACAGAATGGCCTTTTACTTAAGTCCTAATAATTGCTGCCCTGTCGCCCTGCTGTAATTGATAATTAACACAGAGCTTTTTTTCTGAAATTTTCCTTCTATTAACTTCCTATGTAGTTAGGAATATACAAAAACTGTATTCAGCATTCAGATTTTCTGCAGATGGTTATACTCAACAGTGTGTTCTTATTTGCAGTTTCTATGACTACTAGAGCAGCACTAATTTCTTCAGATTGAATGCACCTAGAATCCAATTTTGTATATTTAAACAAGAACATGCTCATTTTCTTTGAAAGCTATTCCAGCAGAAAAAGCATACATATATCTATTTTAACGCAAAACATAGGCAGATATATTCTATTTCAAAGATCTATCAAACAGACCACAGTGCAGTCAATTTAACTATGTATTTTATATGCAATGTTGGGAAGTTTTAGGCAGTACTGAGTAAATTCCACTTTTTCCTTTTCCAGATTTTCACTATAAGGCATGTGAATTTATATCGGGACAAAACAATAGAATAAAAGTAACAGCATAAATTTTGTGCTCCTTTCTCAAAAGCTTTCCTGGGTATCCAATAGGTTTCAGATTCCAAGACTTAGCATCTTTTTTTCCTGTATCACTTACATCTGTTATTTCATTTGTATTCCCTGACCCTAACAAAAGAAAGCACAGAAATATATGCAGATGTTGTGAGACTATGACTAATTGTATTGATTTCAATGGTAATAGACATATATTTGAGTAATACCTTTTCTAGTAACTACAGCTTCTTTAAAGATATCATGGTCTTAGCTACAAGAAGTTTCATGACATCAGAAGAGTACATTGCCCAAATGAATGAAATTCATCATACTTACGGAAAGTATTTCTAATTAAAGATATAACTTATTTTTATGTTCTTCATATTTTTCTGCTTGGCTTTAATCTACCAGGTTTTAAATGCAGATTTAATTTTACTCTGTTTTGATCATGCACTTATTGGCTTAGCATTCAAAAGAACCCCTCAGACAAAGAAAACTGAGGGTACAGTAAAATCATCCATTTCATAAGCCTGCTAGCTGGGCAGCCACACATCCTCCCCACCAGCCAGCACACCAGGCAGCCTGCAGCACTGGACAGCCTGCGCAGCTGCTAGCTGGGGCGTTTGGAGCTCTGGATGGCCACAGAGCCTCTGAGCCAAGTAGCTTGACTTCTTTGTTTCTGTCCGGCTGGCTCACCTGTCCATTTTCTCTTCAAACATTGATGAATTCACATAAAAATGCCTATCTGTTAAATCAATATTTTTCAATGCACTACCATTCTGCCAGAAAAATTCTGACTGGATTTAATATTAAGTTCTGGAAAGTAAATTAGGATTTAATTTTCTGATTTAAATCAAACTATCAGTAGATCCATCTTTTGTCCTCTAGCAACTCTCTCACACTAGTCTTCCTGTGTGTCAGTTTACTTCTTTCCTTTGAAAAGCCCTGCAGAGAGTGCAGGAAATACAAAGATCACATATGCTAGGGCACGGTGGAGGAATGTTCTCTAGTTTGCATTCTTTTCAGTCAACTCTCTATTAAATGTTATCCTGCAACCTTCAGAGTTTGACCATGTACTACTACTCCTAGATATCAAGTGTGTGTGTGTGTGTGTGTGTGTGTGTGTGTGTGTGTGTGTGTACACACACATACACAAACGTACAAAGAGTTTTTGTGGCTAACAGTGAGCACGGAAAGGGGTTTCTTTTTTCCTTTTTTTTTCTTTTTCTTTTTTTTTTTTTTTTTTTAATTTATGTACCCCTAAACTATCAATTTCATGGGTCAGTTGGGGAGCTAAGTGAAGACAGCCTTTCTTACCTTTTGGTTGTCTCGAGGAAGAGGAATGGGAGGGCTGGTCATCTTGAGAAAATAGTCATACAGTATTTAGAATCACTGCTCAAAGTAATGGAACACTTTGGGCTCATCAGCTGTCCTGAAATCACTCTTAACATAGGCCAGGCTAAGCTAAAAGCAAATAAAAAAATTTTTTTTTAATTTAAGTAGAGATAACAATCATTCTTAGTTGGGAAACATAATGAAATGGAATAAAATACATATTCTTTAAGCACTAACATGTGCACCCAAGTTAGTTCTGTAAGCTTTCTTAGCGTACAGAATTTACTTAATATATTAACAGATACTTCACATCATTTCTAGTTGAGAGTTTTGATACTCATTCAGCCCTATGTCTTGCGGCCACATTCGTGGAAAACAGTTCAGACCAAGCAGCCTGAATTTTGTCTAAA
This sequence comes from Dromaius novaehollandiae, assembly GCF_036370855.1. Taxonomy (NCBI): domain Eukaryota; kingdom Metazoa; phylum Chordata; class Aves; order Casuariiformes; family Dromaiidae; genus Dromaius; species Dromaius novaehollandiae. The sequence goes on from NC_088102.1 coordinate 60,794,763, forward strand.
TCTATTTCTGGTAGAATTAAAATTAAAGTCCTCTGCTTTCCATTCTCTATCCCATCATTTAATATCCAAAAATCTGAGCAGGCTTTATTGGTGTGGGCCATCTTTTTCTCTCATGTGCTACCTTCTACTTCAGGAATGCTCAGGTAGCTATGGTGTGAACTTTTTTTCCTCCAGCTGCTCTGATGGACAGAAAACTCAGCGAGTGCATGAGAGAAATAACCCGTGTTCTCTTCACTTTATTATGCCCACCCATTAGTTTTATTCCAACTAAGATGGAAAAGTAGTATTTAGTGAGAACTATCCATGTAGATCCATATGTAGTCTAATCATTTCTGTAAACACTTAGAGAAGAAATCCTGTATAATTGACATTTGTAACTACAGTGTTACCACCAAAACCTCTATACAGAAACAAAAGCCTAAGGAACAAAATATCTCTTTTTTTTACAGTTTAAACACCCACATATTGTTATTATCAACAACAGAACAATAAAAATAGATAAGTTTAAAATACGCCTATGATGACCATGTTAATATGGCCATTAAAACTTTAATTTTCATCTTTTTTTCCCCCCCAGTGATATAACCATTACTATATAATTCATACAAGTCAGAGTAAAATCCATACCTTTCCAAAAACATTTGGCTCAAACTAACTGCCTCAAACCTCAATCCAAAAACACATACCTTTAGAACACAGGAATTGTCCCATTTATTTTAGTTATATATATTAAAGGCCTTTTGTTGGATTGGTGCCTTGGACTTGTAACTTACCTTTTATCATCAAGATTCCTTTCTCTAGTTCCCAAATAGTGCTTAAATCTGACAATTCTTTGGAGAATGAATCAGATAAAGATAACCACTTACTCTAGGGAAGAATAAAGCTGCTGGGTTCATCTGAATCACATGTAATACATGACCCCAGTTAATACCATTCTGATATTATGTTTTCAGGATGCATAGAAACCTTCTGCTAGCACAGGCTTGTCTCTGGCTCAAGGCCTAAACTTAGTTATGGCTCTAGGGTAGAAATGGAAGAGCTTTTGCTCAAGCATCAAAATGGTAACAGAGTCTGCCAGTTGAAAAGGGAGGTAGGAACCTTGACAGATATGAAATGCAAGAACTTACCATCCAATAATGGCATATGGTAATTATATCATGTGGTTTGTTATACAACAGCTAATGAAACTTTTTGCATGGCAAAGTCTCTCCCTCAGGAGTCAAAAAGAATAAAACTGACTACTGATTAGAATCTGCTGTCTTATGTAGAAATCTAAATAATAATCTAATATGAAAATCGCAAATTGTATCATTAATTACAGTTGCTAAAAATAATTAAGTGTATTTTGTCTTTGAGAGTGTATCCATTTAATGCGATGTTGTGGTCTGTTCTCAAAAACAAAAAACTTCACCGTTTCCTTCAAAAAATTATTGTTGCAATTTCATAGGTCGGAAAGCCTAGAATTACCTAGGAGAGGCTAAGAAATAAAATGAAATGCAAAGAAAGAGATATAAAGGGCACTGTAAAATTCATTAGGAAGCATACTTGTCAAATGGTTCATGTCAGGATAAACAGTTTTGTCTGTTGTGGACTTAGAATGGCAAATAACTGTTTGATTGTTCAAAATATATTTTGAGAGTGCTAGGTGTTTTTGTGTGAATCTTGGTTTCCACATGGCAGAACTCACTCCATTCTAAAGCATAACATTGTGGGCAAGTGCCCTGGAGTCCTTACTCCCACTGCTGAACCACAGATATTGTAAGATTTTTTGCTGAGGTGCCCTGCAAGATGAATACCGGCAAAGAATGCACCGACACTTTCACATCCTTCAAATATGCAGGAGACTTCTTTCTGTCACTCCTTGACCTGATTCTCTGACAAAGATACCAACAAGAGAGTTGTTGCACGTACCTTCACTGTATGAAGTAACAGACTATTTAAGAAGGCATAAGGGTATCAGCACTTGGCCCAATGGACTTAAAAGCACATACACTGGCGGTGAAATGGATATTTGGATGAAGTGACGACAGCCTAAGAGACCTACTGAAGCTAAAGAGAATAAATTAGTATATGAAAAATGAGTAGGTGCTCCTAAATTAATGTTTTGATAATTCAAAATAATAAACTAAGGGAATACAATTGACAATCAACAAAATGTAGCCATTTAATCAGACAGTTCAGAAAAAGGGTTTTGTGACAAGTATTTCTTTTTCGTTTAAAACATTCTGAATAAGACAAAAATGAGATTTCCATTATGGACAGTAATCAGTTTGTACCTCCTACTCTTTCCTCCTCTCAAATAAACAAGCAAAGCTTTTGTCTTCTGTTTCCAAAATAAGCAGAAAGAAAACTCTTTTTTTTGTCTACAGCAACCTAGTTGCTTCAGTTGAACAATTCAGATAGCTCAAGAGGACAGTAACAGAAGTTTTCTTGCAAATGACTGTTGATATTTCAGCAGCTTGGTTGCAATGTGCTACAACCTTTTCATGCTGTATGTTTTTATGCTAAGATTACACCCGCTGTTTGTAATATTGTCTATGTACTGAACTCTGTGGCCTTTACATGTTTTCAGAGACAAATGATTCAGTATTATTGAACTTTGTGAAGTATAGGATGGAATGTCACCAAATTATGCATTGTACTTACTGTTCAAGGTTAACAGGTTCAATCGTTAATGGATTATTCCGGCTTCCATGATACATAAAAAACAATCTATTTGCTATTTTTGATTAAGATGACACCCTCTCTCAGCTGTCATGGTTACAGAGTGACAGAGGTGAACTACATGTCATGTCTTGATGAGAAAGTTCAAAATTCTAGGCAAGAAAACAGAAAACAAAATGGAACTTCAGTTAACTTTTTAATTTTGGTTTTCATTCCACACTATGATTTTGAGAGGCAATAGTTATATTACAGGCTCTGAATTTGGCTTTTCTACTTTTTCCCTCCGTGCTTCTTTCTGTTCTTTTGGGGGCATGATTGCCCAAAGTGTAATTTTTAATGAGACATACTTGCTCTATCTGCTCTTTCAGGGACTCTGTTTTACAACAATAAAAACAATCAGAAAAAAAGCAGTGCAATGTTGTAATCATAACACACACAGGGGGAGACAGAGATGAAGTCTGAATGATAAATCCTTGAATTGAAAGAATCCAAAAGTATCTGCCCAGGTTTCCTTGCCGATATTATTATCCACTACATTTATTAATTAAAATGAGTGACCAGTAAATCTCTCTTCAAAATAACCAAGAAAACTTCAGTCCTACCCAAGGACTGTCTTCATCAGGAAATGACTGAGCCATCTGTAAGATATTGAAGAATTTCCTATTCTAAATCAGAATTACCACAGAACATTTCACAAATTATTTCATTGTCTTCAAAACCATAAGAATTTAGACAGGACCAAATTAAACTTTTCTTTCTCTCTCTCTCTTTTTTTTTTTTTTTTTTTTTTTTTTGGTGAATGAGTGTATTTTAAAATGCACAGCTCTTTCTAAATTAAAAATGAGCATGTTTTTTATTCTTATTTTTATCCAAAATCTTCTGGTTCATCTATAATAAAAGTAATCTGTATTCTTTGGGCTCCCAGACAACAACCCTAATATGGACCACAAGTATTTATGTCTAATCAGGTCGGGTTAACATCTGAAGCCATTTCCTGTTTAGTTTATAGACAGACAGATAACTTTACTATGCTCTATCTAGTTAAAGCAATAAAATATGCTGAACTTACGATATTTTGAATATTGCTTTGTGTTGTTCAGCACTAAGCTACCATCTATCTTTTGCCTGGCATACCAATAAACTCAACTTTTGTTGTGATACAGTTTGGACCCGAGATGATAATGATGTCAACTTTGTGAGACTGAATCAAGTAAGAAATAGTTTCATGTACCACAAAGGCTCTCTAACATGTAAAATGGTAAACTGCAGTAAAAACAAGAAAAATGGTTTTCTTATGACACTCTAGTTAGGAAATTCCCATTTGTCTCCTTAAAAAGTTAAGCACTATCACTTAGTCCAAAAGAGATGAATACCTTCAAAATAATACCTTGTCTTTGGTTCTATCACAGATGGTAGAGTGACAGACAGCCTGACCTGAAAAAGACATCAGGACCTGTGGTAGCAACAAATTAAATGAGGATTTCTACATGGTTACTTAGAACATATTAGCATTCGCAGTAAAAGCAGTACTTAAATATAGAGATCTGAAAACCAATCAAAAAAAATCGCAGATCTGAAAAAGACATTTCAACAACTGCCTGACAATTTGTTTTAATCCGTACCTCAGAGGTATTTCTGAAGTTTACTTGATTTTATATTCTCTACTATCAATCATGACTACTTAATTGCCTAGGCAGAAAGATGCTTCAATGGACCTGTCAATGCATCAGGTCCAGAATGCGTAATGTATAGAAAGATCACATGGTAGAGGTGCCAGGAGTGGTCTCCTCATCTCAACATAAATATTATGAATGATCTCTCTTTCTACACACTCTTTTTAAGAACACAGTGGAATTGGCACAGTACCAAACACTGATTTCTCATTTACACCACCAGCCTGAGAAAATGGCTAATTAGCAAGTTGTTAATTTTAGTAATCTTATTACATATTACAGGTTCAACACAAGACACAAACATACTTCAGACAGTGTAAAGTTAACACTTTTTCAGTGAACTCTTTTTCATAGGATGTTGTGAATGCTAAAAGTTCACATAGGTTTACATAGGATTGGACAAGTTCCTAAAATGGAAATCCACCACACATAAATAAACCAGGCAAATTACTGGAGGCAGGGACAGTAGTCACAGAAGGTTTCACAAGAGGCTTTCTTTATTCTTACATCCTTCCCTTTTGGTGACTGTTAAAGTCTGGATTCTCATCTCATGTGAACTGGCCCCGCAGAGCCATTCCTATTTTCTTACATGATACAGAGAAAGAAGGAACACGCTGCTCCTTTTTGTCATCCTAGGAGTCATCATGCAACCTCTGATTCAGTAATGTTCAAAGTGTCTTGCTCCCAGATCTTCCAAAACTCCAGTATCAATTACATTTTCTGTTTTTCAATAAAAGGCTGACTTTTTCAGCCGGAGAAAAGAGAATCTAAACAATGCTACCACTCAAAGCATTTAAAGCTTGTCTTATTGCTGTTTGCCTAAATTTCAGCTGGTGACCATGCATAATTCAGGCCCGTTGTGATTAAGTTAAATAGCTTTACTCTCACAGAGTACGGAAAATTGCAACATACGCAGCAAGATTTTTTATTTCAAATTAAGCTTCTTAATATCAGTCATGTTTGTAGAGTCATAAAGAGAAATTTTAAAAACACTGCGTTCTTCAGACTCTCTCTTCATAGCAGCTATGTATCTAGGGAAGAAGCTACAAATCTGCCTATCTGCTAAGTATTTCCTTTAGTTATCACTGGCACTCTGAGTTGGGGAATATCTGCAGGGAGCAAAAAAAAAAAAAAAAGTTCTTTTGTCACACAGAAATGCTCAAGTCATTTATTTTAAGAATCTGCAGTTCAGTAGCTTGTGCTTTTTCAAATCCTTTGCTGATAGTCCATGAAAGCTGATAAGAGCATTCACGTTCTTTTCATTTCATTGCTAATTGCTATGCTTCAGCTTTGTAAGAAATGCTTGACATAATGACCCTGTTGTTCAGAGTAAGGCTTTATTTTCCAAAAAAGTTTGTTTTTAACTGAGGAAGAAACTCATTATCAAAACCCAGATAAAATAAAATATGAATTTCATAGTTGAGATGCGCTTGCTTTAGTGCAAAATATTATTATTATGTCTGCAACTCTCAAATTATTTCAGGAAAAGTGCTGACATCATAAAATACAGGAAACAGTTATAAGATGTGCCCTCACCTCTGTGGTAGCACCTTAAATTATTTTTGTTGAGTCAGGCAGACTTCCAAGATTTCCTTTTCAGAGCTCCAAGCCTATGCTCAGACTGAATAAAATCAAGCTTGCCTCAGAGGCAGGCAGTTGCAGCCCTGGGAAAAGAGTCCTCCAAGCTCTCCTTCCCTTTCCTTTCCAAGGACTCTTCTGCTTAATAATGCAAACTCACAGGATCCGACTGTTAGCTCACAAAGCTGTACGCTTTTTAATAATCTGTGGGAACCACCGGAGTATTTAACTACTCAATGCTATTCTACCTAAGTCAACCTTTAGTCCCAGATTTCTTTAGCTTTTCATTCATGAATATTTTGAAATCTAAGCAGCTTTGCTATGCCTTTGTCTTTCCTTTGCAGTTTCTTAGTTTGAAGGACAGACAGTTGAAATTTAACTAAAATTTTTCTTGTAAAAAGAGCCACTGATAAGTACATGATTAGAAGGTGAATATGAAATAAGCTTGTGTTGTCTGCCTCAAACAAACAGAAACATGAAAGCACAGCTTGTATTCTTTTTTAAATCTTTGCCACAAGAAAGAGGTGCCAGCATTTCAATGCCTCATTTATCTCAGAAAGATGGCAGTAAATTTTACTACTGTGACCTTTTGTACGTTCCTTAACTTGAATTGCTGGTCATTCTCAGTTTCTCTAGTTTAAACATCAGTAACCAGCATAAGGGCAGATGAGCCATTTAAAATACAGAATACCATTTTTTTTTCTTTACTGTTCCACTACAATTGTGACCTTGGTGAGATCAGATACTCAGTTCCAAGCCTTCATATTCACCTTGTTTTGTATCTTACTATCTGGTGCCATTCAACTGAATTATACTTTTCATTTGTTTCAGTTCACCTCACAAAAAGCTTTACTGCCTTCGACATTCTCTTTTCCCCAGCTTGGTAAACTTTGGGGATATCTAGAACTATTTATAAGCCTATATTGACTGATATACAATCATCTATGCATGAAGTAAGAAGCTGATGGTCAGCTTCTCATAAGTGCAGCAAGATCAACAATTCATGGGTGAATGGAAGATGGTAAATATTTACAGCTTTTGAAAATGCATAAAATGGTCCAGGTTCTGAACACCCAGCTGCAATTTCATTTATACTGTGTTCTGGGAGTCTGAACACGCAGTAGGAATGAACCCATTAGGTTTTAAAGAGCTGAGGGAAAAGCAGACTACATGGCTAAGCCACTTCCTTGGGTAAAACTGCAAAGCCAGCTTTAGCATTTGTAAGGTGCAAACATAAACAGGTTGCTCTGAATGGTATACTGACTTACAGCAAGCAGTAGCAAACGACTGTACTTACTCCTCCAGGACTCGCCAGATGTGCACTCCACACGCCCACATTTTCTTCCCTGCACTATCCTCAGCGTTCAGCCAGGCCTCGGGGCTTCTCATGAGATGTCACCATGCAGGTAACTAAGGCTCCACAAATTTGAACACTTGCATTTCCCAGTATTGCCAGGGCAAAATGACCTGTGCCTGATTAGAGTCACTGAATGAAAGTATGCCAAGGGAGCATTTATAGGTGTACAAGCAGGGCATCATAATCTCTCTCAGAAAAGGGGCCAGTGCCAGTGGCATAACAAGGGCAGGTCAGCACATGGCTCTCCTGCATTCCCGGTATAGCACTGGGCACCTTAGCAGGGACAAACATTAAAAAGACTTCCTGCTATTATGTCTGTGAAGGACAAAAGACACTTTCTTTGTCAGATTCAGAACTTTGGGACAGAAGTGCATGAATTTCCTAAGCCTAGATGAGGGTGATGATATGTACTGTGTTTTTAAATGTATTCAAGAAACTAGGAATGGCTGAGAACACAGAAATTCAACCCAGAGCCTCCACGAAAGCTTGTCCATTGCTCTGCAGTTTGCTTGTAAAAATTTACTGCATGTAGGACAATATTCAAGACCTATCGCTTTGCTGTAATCTTCTTCTCTTAGTAAATAAGGAATAGATTACAGTTCTTGAAAATGATGTGAAACAGTACTCTTTTTGGCCAACAAGCTCTGCTCAAATACAATTAGCACAGAAAAAAGAAAAAAATCAAGCTTGTGTCATCAGTAAAGTAGGTGTTGTAAAAACCTATCTGCTCCCACAGACTGAATTCGGCAATAATTGTATCTGATTCCCAAAGAACTCTACGAGATTTGTCCAGAGGCATTTAGAAGAAGCACAATTATGACTTTAAGACTATTTATAACTTTAAGAAGAGAAGGGAAGGGAAGGGAAAGGAAGGGAAGGGAAGGGAAATTTATGTTACCATGAAATAAAATGGAAATGGGAAATGAAGAAAATATGCAAGCCGGAAGGAATACTGATGGAAAATGCACATGTGCTTTTCCATTTTTCTCTAGTAATTGATTTGAGATATATTTTGTTCACGCCAAGTATTCTCAAATTCCCGCTGTCATTACCGGCCATGAGCAGGGAGCTAGTGGGTCCAGAGTGCCAACAACTCACAGCAGCAAGTTTCTAGAAAATCATTTCCAACTGCTAATTTGAGTCTAGCTGTTACTCAGTTTGATAAAGAAATCCTTCCACTTATCTTATTCTTATTTCATCCTCTCCAAGGAGCTAGGCATATGTGAATCTTTCTGGGTCTTGTATCTTTTTTAATAAGGACTATGTCTCTACAGGGGAAGAGATGACATGAATTAGATAGGGACAAGGTTGGGAAGAAATCCAAAGCTACTGGAAATTTGAAATTCTGAAGAATAAAAAACTCACTCTGCATAGCTATGTATCAAAAATGCACATGATGTATAATTTGAAAGTCAGCTCATCATTAGATCTGCATTATACAATGAAAGCATATACCTATTTTTGTATAAACCACAGAGTACTGGATCCTTTACACACAGATCACCAGGACTGAAAAATGTCTGGTTCAATTATTTTTCTGAGATTTTCTGCAGATATTTCATAACCCATAAATGTCACTTATGAAAGTGCAATTACATCACCTCTTCGCCAACATCTGTGGTTGCCCTTATCAGCATGCCATTTCCTGTTCTGCTCCCATCCTTTTTTCTTTCCACTTCTTTTCTCTTTTACTCCTTATTAACCCACAAAATATCAATAGCGAACACACAAGGAATACTGTGGTTATCATCACTTTAAGAAATATTTTCTGAAAAGTTTTCTGCCTAAGCAATTGAAGTTGGTGAGTACCACTTTCAAAAGACATGAGGTTCCCAGCTGTCCATCTCACCCCCTTTGCAGGAAATTGCTGCCCCCACATCAGAGCATAGCAGGGTACATGTATACAACCCTGCCAAAGTTCACCAACACAGCATCAGTTGAAATGCTGAGCAGAAGTGTTAGCACGCGACTCTCTTTGCTGGGGCACTAACCTGTGGCAAAGGAGTGGAATGCAGAAGCAGGGACAGCAGAACTTGAAACTGCTACCACTAAATCACCAACGTCCATCTGTCAGCGTCCCCAGGTGTGCTGGCATGTCTCCCAAGTACTAGTCTGCGTTTTGGAAGAAGAGCCACACAACCATGCAACCCTGAAGAAGCTTCTTTTTAGGATAGTTAGCTCAAATGTTGACATGCAGAAACCACTACTGTAACCAGTACAAAAGACAGCTTTGAGCTAACTCTGGTACCTTTACATACCACTGCACTGAGAGCCTGACTGCCACTGCCCACTGACACATCAGCTCCTCACTGCCTCCATGAAACAGACAACAAGTTCCTAAAAGCAGAGCCTCTCTGGGAGACAAAAATAGTCCCTGTGTATTAGGAAAGATGACTCTCAGCAGTCAACATTTCTTAATGGTTAAATGTCCTAATGTGCGGTGGGATGGCAGGGTATGAACAAGAACAGAGCTACAAAAATTAATTACCACCCTTGTTTTCTGTCTCTCCACCAGTTTTAGACTGCCCTCATTGCCCTCTCCCCACACACCCTTTGGGACAGGCAACATTGACTAAACAACTTCAGAAAAGAGTCACACAGAGACTGCATGTATCCCTGCAGGCTGGCAGATACAATGTGAAAGGGGAGAAAACCTCCATTACCATGATGTGGAAAGAGACCCAAAATTTCAGGAGACAGACTCATACCCAAATGAGTGCTTTGTCTGTATATACATGTTTGAACTTCTGCAGAGTATAAAAAAAAAATTTCGAACAGTGAAAAACAGCTTAGTTTTTGGTATAGACAGTTCCTTTATATCCAAGGAGAATATGCTGATCTAAACAATCTTTGAGGATTTTTGTCGCAGATACAGTAGGTATAGACAGGCTACACCATTAGGACAGTTTTGTTCCGTGATAAAACATTTAATAAGAATGTTTAATAAGAACTAGAACATATTCTGTAGCTAACAGACTACATAAAACGTTCTCAATTTTGTTCTAATGTACCTCTAACGCAGAGATATTTCTTACAATATTCAAAAGTAATGCTAAACCGTGACAATAACAAAAGCTTTTTTAATAGACTCAGTTCCTAAGAGTTTATGTAATAAATGTTTGTACAAAAGTTCCAGTTTTCAGGTCTGCATCCTGGCAGTCTCACAAAAGATGCAGCTAAGCTATTCATACTTAGGTGTACTCCAATACCCAGACAAAAGAAGTAGGCAAAAAATGGAAAAAACTAACTGCATATTGGAGATGCTGATGCTCTGTCAATACAGGAAAAGTAGTCTTCAATCTAGGCAAAATGTTAGAAGACATTCAGATCAGCTGCTTGCACCAGTTTCAACAGTCTTGCCAGTTCACTCCCCTAAGGGATCCAGCCTATGATGTCAGGAGGTCACATCAGCTCCAGATAAAAAGAGCTGGCCTTTAAAAAGATTTGGCTATTTTTAAATTCAAAATGAAGCTTTTAGGGTTAAAATGTTACCACAGAAACTCACGTATGGTTACTGTCTTTCAAACTTCTCATGCTGAGTGGATATTCAGGAATTAATTATTTGCAGCCTCAGCATCAATTCTTGGTGCACCCAATCAAAGACTTCATATTAATAATATTGGCAAAGAGTAAAAACAGTACCTGATTTCCAGGGGCAGTGTTACATGAATGCAGCCTTTCTGCCTTTCCATATAAGCTAAATGATTATTTTTACAAAATATAAGTTCTTTGCAGGGTAGTCAGAATGCACCTTTAAGAATTATTAATATTCACTGAACTTTACTCAGTTAGACATGACATTGTATAATTACTTGCCCTTTATCTTACCATCATCAGCCATTCTGTTTCTGTATGTATTAAAATGTTCAAATAGATCACAAATGTATGCATAAACTTAAAGCACTTCAATGGTTTTTGTTTAACCTACAATACTTCATGAATATAACAAGTTCACTCACCTAGGAAAACCACAGGACTCAGATGACAATCTGAAGTTGGGATCTATGCTTTGCTGGTTTGTTCAGATTCAGAGTTTTGTCTGTTACAAGCCTGATCCAAAGTCTGCTGAAACCAATGAAGAGAATTCCTTCTTCTTTTCAAAACATTTTGGATCTGGCTCTACATTCTCTGAGAAGAAAGAATAAGTCTCTCTTACTTTGAAATAGAAAACATTAACTTTAAGCAGAACAAACTAGAGCAGTCCTCTGAGTGAGCAGTTACAATTAACTTGAGGCAGAAACACATTAGCAATTTTATTAATGAAGCAATAAAACAAAACAACAATTGCGATAGCAAGGTACGACCAATAACAGGGATAGAAATCCTTGTGTATTTTTTCCATCTCTGACATAAGTATTGTATAAGCATAAGTTCTGCAGGCTGTTAAAATTATTCAGAACTGACTGAGCCTTCCTTCAGACACAGCCTTACAGAAACCTAATAGAGAACCAGGCACAAGACCAGATAAATAGACATGACCTCTTTCCTGATTACAATTCATAACCCAACTACAGTGTCAAATAGCAAAACCAGACTTCAATAATATTCTTCGGATGAAGATTAAATTAATAACTATAATGAGTAAAATTACATTTACCACTGCAACGTTTCCATTACTCAATAAAGTGAAAGTGCCTGTGGAATAAATTCTAGCTTCTTTCCTTCCAGGACAACCAACCATGGAAAGAAATGAGGAAACTATGAATAATTCAGGATTTAAGTTGCTTTATGAAAAAAGGGCCATGTATATAAATTTCAGATGAATCCCACACTTGCTGAAAAACAACTCATTTACTTTCAGAGTAATAAATGGAGAAAATAGTTTCCTTTTAGACTACTGTACTGTGAGCCTATTTTGCATCCTATTGAGCACTCAGTGAAGGATTAACTGAGTGCATCTCAGTGCCCCTTACCCTGGAGTTGTGAACTACAGCATTAAAAGCCTTTGTAATCTCGGATTTTGCTTTTCTTATTAAGTTAGCATATTTGCATAGACAAGACTGTCAAAAATTAGACAGCAGAACATATTAAACAATAAACCAGGATAATTAGATCACATTTGAATACCACTTTTTCTAACTCAGGTGAGGGGAAAGGAATAGAATGACAAGTTCTCTAATGCTTTTGTCCCTGAATCTAACTCTATTGAGTCATTTACTAGTTTTCAAAGGGCTATCAAAAAGTAAAAGGGAAGAGCATCCCACATGATGTACAATAGCATAGTTTTGAATTTGTCTTGAAATAGAGTTCCACAGCCTGCATCCAGGAAAGCAGCACAGAACCTGCTATGCCAGCAGGTCTGGCCAGATACATCAGAGTAAAGTACAAGACCCTGTTCAGTCATGGTATGATATTGTTGCTGCTGAATTCTTCAGTTCATCTCTCTCAGCAGGATTTTGCATTGAAAAAAGGCATCCTGTCATGTGTCTTGACTCCCTAGTCTGCTATGCAAAAGGTGGATGCAATTGCCATTAAAAGAAGCTGCAAAACATTTCTAAATGTCATCAGTGCGGCCCCTCGGAGTTAGCCCTGATCTGACCACAAAAAGCCTTTCAGGTTTTCTTCAGGACCAAGGCCTCATCGATCTCTTGGTCACAATGGAGATTTGGCTCCTCTCTCGCTCTCCCTCTCTCCAGCCATGTGCAAGAGCCTTTATTTCTGTTCCTAGAAGGTCATGCTTCCAAATGGATGTGCCTTGTCACTTCTATTAATTTTAAGTGTACTGAAGAGTAAGATCTTGTTTGCAGATAAGCAGTCTGAATCTGTCTCTGAAACTTTGAAACCTCAATTTTTCCTAGCATCCTAACATTGGCGATACTACAATGACAGATGTGAGGTTTTATCACTAACAGCTCAGTCATATTCATATTTTCTTTGGTTATAGTTTAATTTTCTCTTTACAATATTTTTTCAATATTTAGATTTTGGACAGATCTTGAGTTTTCACAATCATGATTTTAATCTGCTTTGTGAATATCTGTGCTCAAATGAATACAAAAACACTCACTAAACATCTGAATTAGCTGCCTGATTAAAGGATTACTTGATTTAAAGGTTACTGTCTGAGACAAAAATCACATATAAAACTTAATTCATCTGAAAAAGCATCTCACCAATGCGTCTAAGACAGCTCTGTAGTTGAGAAGAGGAAAAAAAAAAAAAAAAAAAAAAACATTCATGGGGTTCTTTATTCAGAACAAAGCCATCCTATCCTAGAAAGTAAATCTGCAGGTAGCATCTCAAAGTGAGTAGTTTCCAATTGCAAATTGACCACAACGACCATTACGTCAAACAGCCAGGTCATGTGAAAAGTCAGTCATAATAGTAATCAACAGCGTTGTTTACGTTCCTATTTGTTGTTTAAAACCAAACAGAACAAAACCTGTATTTTTTGGCTGAGGATGCATAAGGGCACCTGAAAGAAGGTCACAGAATATTTGCTTGAATGAAGTTTAAGGGGCTCTCATGCCTAACAGTGTGCCTATACAGTCATCTCTTACATGAGGTATCTATATAAATCTACATTTGGAGGAGCTCCTCCTTTATCTTGATGCAGTGGACAAGGAAAATTGTTCCAAGTAGGAAGGAGTGGCAGAGGAGTCTAGCGTGTGCGTACCAAGTGGCAGCTCCTGCAGATGAGACAAGGCAGGCAGCACACAACCCATCGCAGAGTCAGTACTTTATTTGCATCACGTAGTGCCTAGAAAGTCTACCGTACAGCTAGATAACAAAGAAATGGCGGCTTCCTCAGAAAGCCTCCTGCTGTAAACTGCCTGCAGCTGCCCCCTTGCGTATCATCTGCTACTCACTGTCTAATGCTAATTGCATCGTCAGATGTTAATAAATCGTTCTAGATGCCCCCAAATACAAAGAGGGCTACTTGCGGGGGCAGGGGAAAATAAGAAATACAAACACATGATCTTGTTTCGGTCATTTTTCCTTTTATGTGCTTACAAGTCACATAGAGGCACACATGCTGGGTATTTTTTCCTACAAACACATCAGGCAGTCTCCAGAGCATAAATGGACTGTTACTCCATTTCACCCATAAAGCAAAACAAAAAGGCCAGCTGCTTATGGATTTGACTCACTGAACTCAAAAAGCTGCAGTGAGTCATATGTTCCCTATGCCCACTGAGGTTGTCATAGTAATGATTTCTCCCTGTCATTTTTCACTTTACTGCAAGACTCTCCGGGCTGGACTGTGCTTAGTTCAGCAGGGGTAAGTGTATACATAGTAGATGAGGGAATAGCACTGGAATCTGTGTTTTCCCCCCTCACTCTGTTACAAAGCATCCCTCCACTCAAACAGCAGCCTGGTACAGAAGCATTAGAGCTCCTGACAGGAGTGAGCTTGTTACCCGTGGCACACCAGGCAAAAGAGCTGGCCCAAAGCAAAATAAAAAGCCTATTTACAGGGCCACAGTCAATTTACACACCCCCAGGGAAAGCAGAATACCTAATGTATGCTCAGGTATGTTGTTACACACTACAAACTACAAGTGACTTGCTACTTGCCTTCAGACAGAAGCTTGTGATTCTCTTTGGTGGGAGGCATATTAACTTCACAGCCTGCTGAAGGGGGTGGTAGTTGGCCCCACTGCAACTTTGCTGTGGTTCAGGGCATTACAGTAGTTCACTTGCTCACTGAAAGAAAAACAGTGATATGGTGTCAAGACATTTTCTATCACCAATTTTTTTTTTTTAATCTTGAACAGAAAGACTTAGAAGCAATACAAGGGCAATTCCTTGCAAAGGCCTCAGTTAAGGTGTTATCCCTTTCAGCACTTCAGTATTTTAGCACTGTCAGACTTCTCCTGCCTCAGTCCCCAATCTTCTCACCTTGGAATTGCGGAGCCCAAAGTTACTCATCTCAGAGTACACACCCCGGCTGTAATTATTCTTCAGGACAAAGGAACTTCGGGCAGGTTTGCCTGGGGCCAGTTTTTGGCCAAAGGAAAGCACCTACCCAATGCAAGCTCTCTCAGCGATCACAGCATGTAATAATTCTGTGGGTTCCCTCACGTGAAGCTGTCTGTGTTTAAAACTGTAAAGCAAGTCTCACAGCGAGTGCTTGTTATTCACAACACAATTTTTTTTAGACCGAGCATTTACTATAAAATCCCATACACAATACAGTCTCATCTGCCCTTTTAATGTTTCAAGCATTTAAGTTTTCTCTCATTAACTCTGCTTGCTTTTAACTGAAATAGTTCTCAAACTCCTCTGTCAGAAATGTTTGCTATGTAGAAAAGAAAAACTCAGAGCAAAGGTACAAAGAGCAACGTGGAAAATGGGTTCAGTTACTGAAAGACAGAATCATACACTTCAGAAAGAGAAAGGGCCTTCGGGTCATGTATGGCATTATGCAGAAGATCTAGTATCAGAAGTGCAGTAAAAGCACAATAAGAAAAGTAAATGTAACTGAATAATCCAGAAAGCAATTTACTAAACAGTCAGGCTGTCAGAGCTGGTCATATTAGACTAAACTTGCATAACTTGTAATATAAAAAGCTTTGCTTAGCTGCTAAATCAGAAGGTAGTATCGCCAGGACTTTGAGAATTTTGCTGCCAGTCTAGCTGCACAGCTCTGAATTCCCAGATCACAAACATTTAGTGAATCCTGAGCTCCAATATTACTATATCAGTATATAGACAGTAATTTACTCAAAGGTTTCAGTTACAGGAAGAAAAACACACATATATAGTTTTCCACGTCAGTCCTTGAAAAAATAAATTACTTGTGTCTAAGAAAATTTGTTTAGAAGAGATTTCTAAGTATCAAACCTCTTCTTGAGCCAGACTTGAGAGTGGAGATTAGAGGGCGCGTGGGCCTCTGGGTCTCTGGGTAACAGCACAGAGTACTGTCAGCATTTTGCCACACACCCGAACAACATTTGGTGTTCTCAATGAAGAGAAAAAAATGAAATGTCCTGAACCACTTTTTCACCTAAAGAAACCACCCTCGGAGCAGATGCATGATGGCAAAACAAGGCCACCTGTGCTCCAGAATAAAGCACAAACAGGGAGGAAACACCAGTTCCATTCCTAAGATAGGGAAACTCTCAGCACGAAAATGAAAATTACTGAACTGCAGTATGGACTTTCTGTTTCCTTCTGAGACATGCTCAAAGCAGACAGCAGTCTCTGAAGCAAGGGCTTTTAATTAGATTTTCATATTTTTGCTTATGAAGGACTTTACCATCTTTACGGACACATATTTCAAGCATTACTATAACACGAGCACCTGAAAAACATATTGCATACATAAATGGTCTATTCAGACAGAATTATACACAAAGCCAACTTGCAGGTGTCCATTTACTCTATTTGAGCATGCAAGTCATATTGATTTCTTCACTTGCCTGTTTGCATGAACAACTTTCATCCCATTTTGAAAATGTAACCTCAGGTTGTTTAGTAGGCTTCACTGCATGCTATACTTAGCATGTTTGTAATCCCCAGTCCAAAATGTTCCTTCTCTGTTGACTGAAGTTAATATATTAAATGTGTAATCATTACTTTTTTCTTTACTTCCTACATAATCCAAAAATCATAATCGAAACCTCACAAAACTTGGCATGCTATTAGACTCTGACACAATAAATAACGGCCCAAAATGTTTTTGAGATAAAGCCCCTGAAGGTAGCTATTCCACACACAGCCCATTGTCCGAATTTCAGAAATAATGACTATTGTCACTAGTGACAGGCATTATGAATCTGAGTTAATTATATTAGGAAGGACTGCAAACAGAGTAACAGCCCATAGGAAATATATCTTTTTGATAAAATTTGTCATGGATTTTTAATACCAAAAAATAGGGTCTGGTTGAGGAACAAAGCTAAATCTACACAAAAGATGATTTATGTAATATCGAAATACTGCCTCTGCTTGCTGGTTAACCTGTTTAAAAGAACGGTTTACAATAGATTATTCATGAGAAAACTGATTGCTTTGATTGACAAGGTTAGTACAAGCAATACTGATATTTTAACGAGCAGCTGACCACCAATCCCAGAGGAACTCAGGATCATCAACATTGTGTATCAGTTTGCTGGCAAAATACCACGGTTTCTCCTCGATAAAGGGGTATAAGTCTCCCAAACTCCTTCTGCCAGAACACAAATAAAACAACCACACAAGTATAAAGATATGCTCACACCCATACATTCAGAAGCGCTTCTGTGGTAAAAGCATATGATGTGCTAAGACTTTTTAAATAAACATTTACAATGACTTCTGAAATTTCTCATGGTCTGAAACCATGCCATCAGTGTAGCTTCTTGTCTTGGCCAAAAGGGTGAAGATTTGACTCTTTAGAGCAAACAGAATTATTATTAAAACAGAGTAACTAAAATGCAATTACCTGAAATTACTGATCAGAAAACATTTCATTGATGCATCAATCCTCACAGCAAAAATTTAGAATTTGTGGTTCCATTTTCATTTAACTAGCAATTAACTCGGTTTACTCATTTGCAGTTAGTCTAGACTCTTCCCAACCATTGTGCCAAGACATGACTGAAACTTTATGGTAGATTATAAAGATTCAGGTCCTTAAACAAAAGTCTGTGGAAACTTCGGATTAACATTTGCAGGTACAACAGTAAAAGTAACACTCCAAACTAAGACAAAATGCTGTATGTCCTAGATGGATCCAAAACAGTGAACCACCAGGGCTCATAGGGGTTCAGGGCTATCTCTATAAGTTTCAGGAGGAAAAGGTCCAAACTGCAAAACACCAAAAATGACAGAACACATTCAGAAGATTAACTTCCTTGCTGCGAGATACTCTATACCCATCCCAACTGCACACGCCATGGTTATGTGCCACTATCCACTGAGACATCACTGCTATGTTTCAGAGGTCTAGAACATTTAGAAGACCGCGGTCTGAAATTACAATTGATCATTGCCTTAAACTCTTCAGACTTAAGTGATAACAAAGAGTGCACCAGGAAACTGCCAGTCCTCCTGCATGATATAAATGAGGCTCAAGGCAAATCAGTTCACTGTAATTCTAGTTCAAATTATTTTAAATTGCTTACACTGTGCGATACCTTTCCTTCATCTCTTCCTTCTTTAAATGGGAAATGCACAATTTTGTGTAGTGGCTACTAATAAAGCCAAGAGAAAACTAAATTTATTTTGGCTCCATTAAAACAAAATCCACAGGCCATTTCCAAGGAACTAACAGAACAGTCAGATAATGTGCCTTCTCTTTTTTTTTTTTTTTTTTTTTTTTTTTGACTCTAGTGTAGAATAAAACTATTCAGATCTTTTCAAGGGATGACCAAGACCTCAGTTTCTGTGACATTGTTACAGTCTGCGTAACACAAATAGAGTACAGTCTCTTGGGTAGGAATCGGGTGACGAAAGGAACTCTAGAACAATATAAAAGCCTTGTGATTTTTATGTTATGTTCCAACTACATCTGTATCATCAAGCATTTCATAACTATCTTCCATGAAAATGATTAGACTGTTCCTTGATGTCAGAAAGTTCCTAGTAGATTGCCTATTTGTATAAAAGAAGGTACTACAGTTCAAAGTCAATGTTTTTTGCCAAAATATCTCTTCCCAGTGTTGCAATACAACTGTATTGCATGCAACTGTACAGGTGTACAACTGCAACTGTAACAGACTTCCTCTTTTTCGAAAGTTAGCAGATTTACAGCTTTAATTAATTTTAACTAGTATTAACTTTGGGGCAACCATCTCCCATGTACTAAAATATCAGAACTAATTTTTTCAAGCTCTTAATTTTGATATGTGACAAAGAAAGCCTCCAGCTTATTCCTTAGGAGAAAGGCCTCTAACGAACATTTTCAAGTCTGTTCTATATTACTCTGGAGCATTTCAAGGATTTCCTAACTAATTTTAAAATCCTTTCTAGAAGAAAGGTCAGGCTCTTCTCTCCATGGAAAATAAAGAAAAAGACACTCTGCATTTAAGATCTTTTTGACGGGAATATATGATGATATAGTTTTAGCATACACACAGAAAAATATCAGCCTAGAATCTACCCTGAAATTCCCACCGGAGGCTTGCACGTTGGCCATATTTACATGATCCAACATGTATAAATTTTTATGCGTTCAGACAGGATTTGGACTTTTTGCTCACAAAAAATAAAATGAGACACCACTGAAAACAGACGTATATATGTAAACCTCTCCTAAGACCTTCATATGCCTTAAAAAAAAGAGGAGGAGGAGAGACCATGAGTGAGCAAATGGGGATGGAACTATAACATAAGATACTGATGGTCTGCCTGCCCACTTCTTCAATCACTGGGGATGAAAAATCAACGCTTATTCATCTGTTTTCTTTCCAGCTGCAGAAGGTACAGAATTTTTCATCTCAGGAGTGCACTTTTTTTTTTTTTAATGAATTAGCAAACAAATACAAGTCTAAAGAACTGCAGAGGAGTGCACAGATTCTGTAAGTTGTAACGATTCCTGCTTCATGAATCTGAGAGCATTGCAATGAAGTTCCATTTCTCTCAAAATAGAAACCTTTTTCCAAAGTTTTCTTCACCCTAAGAGCTCAGGATAATCTATCAATTCCTGGCTGATGTCAAGATAGATTCTGTCTGATTTGTTATTCATTCTTTCAACAAATATTTTACAACAAGCTATCTGAGACGGTCCATTGAGCAGGCTTACTCATCAAGATTCGCAAGTAATGAAGATCAAAATTCTAGACCCTGAGCTAAAGCACTCTCAACAGCAGAAGTCAGTTGCATTCCTTGTGACTTGGTGACAGGAAATACATGTGTAAAGCAGCACATATGAAATTTTTAAGATACATGTAAATATACTGTGGTGTTGGCTGTTTACCCTATAAGCTTTTTTCATGCCCACTAAACTTATTATTCTCAAGATGTAAAATAATGACACATTCATGCAAATTCTAACCTGCATCACATCCCTTCACTCCACTTAAATCTCTTCCTAACTTATAATAAAGAATTATTCCATAAGATAAAAGGTCCAGTTAAGGCACAAAGTAATTCTTCCACGACTACTGCTGCTGCTTTGTTAGTACAATATATTTTATGTTTTACAGTACATTTCTGTAGAAATTAAATGAGGACCATTTTATTTACCCATCTGCAAAATATGAATGAAACAGCATCACTATGATTACACAGCCTTTTGAATGCACAATACACATTTATGAAATATAGTGAGTACAGCCTAAAAACACTGTTAGCAAATGCAGCAATCAGATTTTAAGAAGGTCTGAATAGGCAGAATCCAGGTTGTAATTTATACTTCTTATTAAATATAAATGATAGCATTTTTAATTACAGGTTAAGCAAATCTTCCCACCAAATAATAACACAATACTGCTGCAGATCAAAGTATTTCCTTACCTCAAGGACCTCCTGGGAACACTGCCTGCCTAGACCCAAAGTTCAAGACCCTCACAGTCCCGTTAGGGATACTGTTCATTTTGAATGACAATGATCATTTCATATATAACTGCTCAAACCTCTGTTGTCACCACATGTCTTAAAATTATACATATGCCAGAACAGTTATGAAAAAAGAGCCAAAGGATGCAAACAGGGAAACACGTTAGACATGTTAGGAGACTCAATGACATATAAATGTACAGTGCAATTTATCAATGCCTTCCCTTGAAATACCTCTAAAGTAAAGCTCTCATCAGGGCCACTCTCAAAGACCTCATACGGTACCCACCAACAATCACTGGGAAGCTTTTTTTTTTTTTTTTTTTTTTTTTTAATTTATTCTGACAGTCAGATTAGCTGGAGGCAATTCCTATGTCTGTAGTATTTCACAGAATATTGGATATATTTACTTATATTCTCTTGCCAGCTTCTCACCTCCCTGTAACACACATCATTGGTTTTTACTTTGCAGGCAAGATGACAAAAGCATAAAGGATTTTTTTTTTTTTTTGGCAGTCTCTGTCATTAGGCTTTAATTGACTTTTATTGCTCACTATGTCACTTCAAAATCCATTTCAAATCTCTATTACTCTTTGTACCGCTTAAAGTAAAAAAACACTTAAGTTTTCTAACTAAGTAGTAATTACCTTGGCATCGCTAGACCAATTTCAATCTCCTTTGTTACCCATATACCCCATTTCCAACTTGGCTAATGTTATTAATCAAAGAGGGAACCATTTATACCCAACTTTACATGATGAGCATGGAAGGGCTTTAAAAAATTACTTTCTTTTAAGACATTTCTTTAAACTAGCTGCTTCGTGTCTCCTATTTCACCAGTTCTTGCATCATAATGCTTAATTCGTACTAAAGAGCTAATGAAATAGCTCTGTAACATCAGCTGCTGCCCTGATTTTTTTTTTTTTTTCCAGCACCTAATGTTGTGCTCACAGTAGGTTTAGTGCAGTGGATTTTTTTTTATCCAGTTATTTTTAAAGACTTGCAAATACCTTGTTAGGAGAGTTGTTTCAATGTCTCAATTGTTTGTGGAATATAGGACACGTTAAAGCAAGCCAAAGCCTGAACCTCATTAGGGAAATTAATCAAAGAGGAAGAGGCTGACTCTTCAGGAATGATGAACAGCTTTTCTCATTCGAGAACATAAATCATGTATCATTAAGGCATCTGGTCAGGTACAGACGAGCACATATGCAAAAGGATTCATTGCAGAAATGACTTTAATTACAGTGTCAATACAAGGGCAGGAAGCAGTTTAGTAAAGCACAGGGGTTGAGAAAGAAACACGACTCAGATTAGCAATGAAGGCAGCCTATTCTCAGAGCCTGGCTTTTAAAATATAACAGCCTGGTATTTTCTCTGAATGCTTTGCTCGTCATACCACCGTAGCACCACTAAACTCCCTCACACAGTGCAATGGATTCACCACACTAGCTCCCCTTTGGCAGACACGTTGTTTCAAATGGCAGCTTAGTTTGCTGGAATTAAAAACAGTCTTTTCAGGAAATAGGGTTAACACTTAGAAAAATCTACAGGTTTTATATTTTGAAAGTGATTTAAGTTTCTAACAAATCATATGATATTGTTTTAGAATGGTGAATTTTATTTCCATCCAAGGACACGCTCAGCCATTATAAACTAACACTATTTCTTAGAGAAAATAGTCTTTTCAACAAAATTCAGTCTCTTCACAAATTACATTTCGTGCTTTTTTGAACTAGATAAAAGCTTTCAAAATAAATCACCAATGGGTTAACTATGGTTTTTGAACATTATTGAGGATAAAAATAAGTCTGTTATTTGCAGTTATAAAATTATACAAGTATTTCTAACAAACAATAAATAGCTGTTTTTTTCTTTTAAGGTGTGAAAAAAAGTGTACAGGTACCAAAGACAACAGCCCATAAATAAAGCTCAAGATTTTTCTTTGAAGAACAAAGGCTACTCTCAGATCACTGAAAAACGTTTTAGTCACTACCTAAAAGCTCCTGTTAGGCAATACAGAAAAGGCTAACCAGATCTCAAATCTGACAGTAAAGAAACAGCTAATTTTAGTTAGTATTCAAATGAGCAAAGTCGCAAAACAGCTGAGGTGTTAAAAAAAGGACTTGTTGACATTCAGAGACTCTGAGTGCTAATGCACTATCGCAAAGCCGTACTAACAAAGAAGCTGTTTCAGCAGTTCTCCTCAGAATGAAACAGAAAACACGCTCCAACTTCCAAAATCCCTGCTGTTAACTCAATTAGCTATGGCAGAGGTTTTCAACTTTTTTCAGTGGAGTGCTAGCCTATAACCAGCAGATGTGTAGCTAATAGAAATACAGCGTACCAGCTAATCAATAATATAGTCATCAGGAAGCATGACAAAGTTTTTATACCCTTTAGACTCCATCTTTTTATAACTACTTGAAGCAATTTCTAAGGATTTCTGATTAAGATTACATAAAATCCTTCCTACCTACTCCTTGCTATATATTACATTCCTTTTCATATTGCGTTCCCAGAGATGAATAGCAAGGCAGAGACATGAAAGAGCATGCTAGGCTTCTAGCAGGCCATTTAGTGAGTGTTTTGGGGCAGCAAGCTCCTGGTCTCCCTAGCTACCTTTCGAAAATTAGATGCTAGTATGATGGTGAGAAAGCTACTGTTCATCTTCAGGAATTTAAGGATCCAGTTGCAGACAGGAAGCTTGGGAGCATTTGCATTTTTTGGTTCCACTTTGAATGGATTAGAAAGGATAAAATAGCTGTAAGGCACCTGAAAAGCTACAAACAGGTAGCATTTAAGCTATCAATCAGCAGATATCAGGAATACTCTAAGTGAAGCTAGAAGCTTGGGTCACTTACAAAATGAAACCGTTTTAGAAGTAGGTATTCCTACTCAGGACTTATTTCTTGGCTACTTTTTATGTTCTTTCGGCATAAAATGGAGTGCTGGGAGTTTGGTCTCGCATGCAAATCTAGTTTCCCAGAAAGCTAGAACTTGAGCGCTGGAACTAAAGTTTTAAGTGAGCTAGAATATTTCACATAGCAAATTAAGACACTTTTAGAGGTCAAGAGAAGGCTGAGCTATCTGTTTAGACACAGTCTATGACTAACACCTTTACAAGGCCACCATTACAGATATTGCTGTCTGTTATGACTAAAAGACCTCAAATAATCCATTTTCAACAAACATTTTTTCTCTGAAATTTCATTTTTGAGAATTTTGCAGAAACTATCAATTTAGCAAAATTAAACAAAATGTAGCGGTAAATACTTAAATAGGTATTTGCCAATTGTTGGATGAAAGTTACCATCCTTATTTCTTCAAATTTATCCCTTAAATATTAAACATAAGCTGCTAAGAAAACCTAATGAATTTTTTTTTCTGTTCCTATTGGCTAGATCCAACAGCATGATAGTTTTGACAACCTACGGACAGAACTCAAACAATCACTTTGCTCCTTTGCTAAAAATCACTTTGTGCTAATGGCCAGCACTAGAATCTCATTGTAAAGTACAAGAGGAAAAATACCCCTGTATGTTTTGGAGACAGGAAAAAAGAGCTGTGCTGTCAAATCACAGCTGGACTTAGTGGTGCCAGGTACAATAAAAGAAAACTCATTCTAAATGCTTTTCCCATGTTCTTTAGTTTCATTTTTTCCCAGCTGAAGTACTTTGTGGGATTTTTTGGGGGGGGGGATTCCTCCAGTGAAAATTGACATTTTTAAACCGAGGAGAGAGGTCTTTTCATATCAGATTTATCTCCATTTCTCTTCTCTCCCTGCTTAGCCTCCTTTAAAAAGAGGAGGAAAAAAACCTATTTAGTGTTCAATTTGAACACTCATATCTTCTTTTCTACCTTGTCTTATAGCAAAAATTGTATTTCAATAGTTTGCTTTATGCTCCAGCTGCTGTCCTTTATTTTTAGTGACTCTGCTGCTCAAATTTAGTCAGACATGTCCTTGGACCTCTTTGAACAAAACATGTTGCCATGCCTTTTATTTGATGGTTTCAGTTAAGTATTTATATACTTCTGCCATTTAGAAACCTGTGCCAGACCAGTGTCACAGTTCTCTGCAGACCTTTTTTAGACTATTTAGACTATTTCCCTATCTTTAACTGCACTTAAACTCAACAAGGATTTCAAATAACCAACAAGCTTTGCCTGCATATGTCCCTACCCTTATCTTTTATTGACTTTAGGTATGTAATACTCAAGTGAAATATTTTGTTATTGAAAAATAGTATGAAAAAAGTCTTATAAAGATTTCTACGTACATGGACAAACTCCAATACACTAAGATCTTAAACTAAAGAGTATAAAATATTATTTTGTTCCTGCAGTTCTATAGAACTATGTGAAATTGTACAGGATATATTTCGGACAGTTTGCTTGAAATTGCAAAATACCTTATAAAAAGAAATTTGAATATTTTACCCTTTTTTGTTGTTGTTTTCCTCAGAGAACAGTATTTCATTAAGGATGGTTCCAACCCACAAGAAAAACCATGAGAATGGAATTACATTTGAATTAAGAAAGAAGCATAATATTGCTGATCTGTGCATATTTAACAGAATTTCGTCACATGTTTTTAAGTGATTTACAGAAATTAAGCAGTTGTGGCGTCCATGCTTCAGCCCATAATTTAAGATTTATGACATCTGCAGTGTATTTGAAAACATGCTTTTGTGTCTCCTCTACATAATTTTGAACAAGAGCCAGGCTACAACAATTTCTATTTCAAAACAAAGGTTAAAGAAGATTGAAAAAGTAAGCTTCATGGATGATTTACATCTTCTTTACAAAGATACTCAAACTTCTACAGACTCTATAGCGTTCTTTAAACATACTCTGTATTCCTGAAAGGCAGAAATCTAAGGACACGAATCGCAGAAGTCAGAAGAAAAATTAGCTCACCAACACTTAGAGGTTATAGCAATAAGCCTTTGATCTAATCTGCTGGATCCACTTTCTAATTAGAATAAGAACAGATTTTTCAGGAGCAAAAGATTGAGGCCCCATCAACCCCGCCCAGAAGTCTACTGGATTTGTATATATACCAACTTATGTAATGTTTATAATTATTCGTACACTATTAACGTGGCAAAGCTTGAGTAAATTAGTGCTAAAGCACTAAGTTTGCGCCTTTATATTTCAGAGCTGAATTTCTCATGACCTATTCAGAAAAAACATGAAGCATGGCCTCAGGTTTGGTCAGCAAGCCAGCGAGCAATGTACAGTTGGCAAAACATTACAGTTCAAAAAGAACTTTTGAAACAAAAAACAAAAAAATGACAGCAAAAAAGGTTATTTGTCAGCTCGTTAGTGCTCAGCTATTGTGTGAAATTGTCATGGTTTCAAGTAATTCCTAAGTAACTATTAGGATCAGTACTAGTAGTGGATTCTCTGCTCATTACTTGTGTTTCAGGTTTTTTTAGTAAAGGAAGATCAGTGTTCTACTTCCAGCCCATATTTCCACCCATCTCTTCCAATGTGTGGCCTTTATCCTTCTACAGGAAAGACACAGACGGTAGCAGAAACATTCAAAATCTGATATTTAAACTTCTTCCTTTCTCTGCTCCCTCAAGTACTGTGCTCTCCAAACTGATTCACCTAACACAGTAATTATAACCGTGTTGTTGACCAAGTCTAACAGTTCATGTATCTTAACAATAGTCATAGCAATGAAGAGGTCGTCAAGAAGACGGAGCCAAGCTCTTCAAAGCAATGCACAACTGGAGGACAAGACTCAGTGGGTGTAAGCTGAAACAAGAAGGACTCCCACTGGATATATGGGAAACCTTTTTCACCACAGGGACAGCCAAGCATTGGAACAACTTGCCTGAAGTACAGTCTCCATTGTTGGAGGCTTTCAACACCCGACTGCATAAAGATTTGATCAACCTGGTCTGGTCTCATAACTGATCCTGCTTTGAACAGGAAGTTGGACTAGAGACCTCCAGAGCTCCCTTCCAACCTGGATTATTCTGTGTTCCTACACTGTACTACACAGTGTTTTGTCCACTTTCAAGTCCCATTATATTTGCTGAATACGATGGTGATATTCAAGTCTAACGTCTGCTTTGTCTTTTTTTTTCACTTCAATTTTTATTACCATAGTATCCAAGTGCCTCAAAAGCATAAAATTTATCTATCCTCACTACATCCCAATGATGTACAAAAATGGAGAATGGGAACAGAGTTAGACAAAACACTAGATTTTCTTCTAGTATTCTGATAACTAAAATGCAAGCGAGAGTCTTCTGGGTGTCTCACAGGTACCAAGAACCCTAGTTGGTCCACTGAAATCAAATCTAGACACAAGTGACTTTGTAGGTCCACACAGAATATTTGTGGAGGAAGAGAGAGTTAGACTAAGCTCCAGCTTCTCCCTAACTACCTGATAAGCCAAATCCAGAGCAACCTCAGCTAGCATTGCTCATCACATTGTGACATAATGCAGCAGAAATGGGACATCCAGCTGTGTCACTTGTATCCAATTTCCAGCTTTCCAAGGTTTCCCTTAGAAATTAATAGCTACTACTCTGATTTCTAGCTCTGCCAAATATATATTCCAATACACTCATGATTTCTCAAACTCACAAGTCTGAAGTCCATCTTTTCTATATATTCAGCATTTCTACAGCAATTTAGCACTTCTGTTCATGCCTCTGCTGATTTAAATCCATGTATGGATAAAACGTACATGAGTTATGACCACCAGAAGAGGTCAAGTCCATTCGATTATTAGAAAAGGTTATGCTGTTTAATCACTGTTATATCATTGATACTTGAATCTCTTAGTGACTTGGGTTGTGAAAGAGCATTTCTTTCATGTTATTTACCTTGAGCCCTAAACCAATTATAATGTGATGTCTTTCAGTATAAATATTACTAAAGCTTCAAAACAGGAGACTTTTTCACCCAGCGTATGTAAAAACCTGAAACCAGTTTCCTCAAATTCCTATTTAAAAAAAAAAAAAAAAAAAAAAAAAAAAAAAAAAAAAGCAGCAGTGAGAGAGAGAGAGAGACAGAGACACAGAGAGAAAAATTCCCTTAAATGTTTTTTTCTTGTGAACTCCTCAGGCCAGTATCTGGATTGGAAATGCATTAATTATATATAATGAGTGAGGAGATATTCTTTCATAGAGATAAGAGATGCTACTGGAATTAAACTAACATTTCCAACTATTTTAAAGTGAGGGGTTTTAGTTACTCTCCACGGTACATTATATTTCCTGTTCTTCTGTAAAGTAAGGGAAGAATTTTGGAACCTATCGGAAGCCAGAGCTCATGGAGAAATGACCAGTTCTAATCAGAACAGATTCACTCAGCTGTCCATTACCAGTGTATTTACAGTCAAATTACAGTTTCTCCAGTTTGGTCCACAGGCTACTACCGACTGTGTCATACCAGTGGAGATGTCTCGTCAGGGACAGATGCTCCACTCCACCATCTACTGGTTAACAAGAGTTAAAGCATTCAGTTTTCCCTTATTCTTTCTTCCTGACTTGTTTCAGAGGTGCTGCCCTTCTGTTCATAACAGTTTTAGAATGATTTAACTTTTGCCAGGTCAATGACACTGGGATGAACTCATGTGGCATAAAGCAGTGGTGAACTTGTGTGCTTGCCCTTGGCTTACTCTTCAGCAGTTTAAAGTAGTTCAAGCCCAACTTTAGCATAATCAGACAAGAGACATGATATTCTAGCATGAATCTCACTGCACGCTGAACTTACTTTATGAACCCTTATAAGGGTTTAACTGCGACTGTTCTGACAACTACATAAGGAAATGGTGCTGCTTTCCTCTCTTGGGAAATATCTATTGCATATTCATGCCACTTAAGGAGATGGATGCTTTTTGGAGCATATGCCAAAGGATTTTCGATATTGCCCTTGGGTCTTGGTGCTCTATCTCTGCCTTTCTTTGCCTCCACTATCTTTCTTCCTCTTTACATTTCTACATCTGTTGGATTTCACCATCTTGTCTTTACCTTCCTCCTCTGCGAGCTCCTTCAGCTCAAGATTTATGTGCCTCTCTGAAAACATCAGTCAAACTAGACACAGAGAACTTTACATTAAAATTCTATACAATCAGATTAAGTTGTTAGAGACTATAAAATGTCACCTTGTGAACTGGATGCTACAAAAGTCATCTGACACTTCAAATGCAAGGCACTGGAGATTGATTTTCCAACACCCCATTTGAAATACATGAGGTTTCCATCTTTTGGTATATATTTGTTTTGGTGGAGTGGATTAAAAAAAAAGAAAGAAAAAGGACAGCACATCAAATGTGGCACCATCAATAAAAGTGGTATCTCCATTGGAAAATATTTTCATCACTTGAAAAACAGGTATGTTTTAGCAACATGATCGCTAAAACCAATGAAAGTATGCTTCCTGCTTTTCCTCTCTCCCTACCTTATACATTCATACACTTTGTTTTATATACCTCATGCAGTTAGTTTTACTGTTCTACCTCCTACAATTAATCATTTAGTTTCTTCTTAGAATGTGAATCTTTCAAAGCGTGTCAAGAAAAAACATGAAATGACTCAACGGATGTTCTCCAGAAGGCTTTTTAGAATGCTGAGTAAGAGAGTATGTGTTCATATCATATTTCATTTTTGATTGTATTCTAGATCTATATATGCACCAACTACATCATTTCAAAGGCTCCCCCCAAAAACAAAAATGTCTATTATGGATCTAGTACCCAATACAGAGAATTACAGATATAGCGAGTAATTCTTAATCAGTCTTAATGACAGGTCAAGTGTCATCCCAAAATAACTCATGCCTCCATGTCTGTTATGTAGTTAACCACGTTAAAGTTACCTAGTAACCATGAAGAAATCAAGGAATAAAAAAAAGACTGATTGTGGGTTTTTAAAAATCACAATCATTATCAATGCAAGCAATTAAAAGACGTCAATACTCTGAATTGTTTTGTACTGATCATTTACACATCATTCATTATCAGGGGACAATATTATTAAATTATAAAAGAGAGCCCCCAAAAGCATCAGTTTAGAAGTTATTTAATTTCTCAGTCTTCAAAGTCAAAGAGTAAAGTTCAGACATGATCAGTGAAGTTCACTCCTCTCCTGACTTCCTTGTCACACTTTGAATCTGATCTGTATTTCCTTCAGATTCATGATGGCACATGATGACTTTAGGTAAACCAGTTGTTATATTTCTGAGGTAAGTCTCATTTTTGCTAAGAACATTATGGGAAAAAGAATGTCCCCCTCATTTTGAACAACATTGAGATTTTTCCTTTTCTCAAGTGTGAAATAGCAAAATGTGAAATGAAGATCTTGTTCCTTTACGTACAATCTTATCCATAGTAGCCCATTAAAGATGATCAGGCTTAAAGCAGCTATCAGAAACACCATCTTTTAGACTGTAACTATATATTACATTGGATCCTATAAATTCTTCTTAATTTCCAGTTTGATTGCAAATTCCCAAAGGTAAGGCCTCCTAACTGACTACAACAGCCCACTTACCTAAACGTATCATTTGGATTTTTGGACTTTCAGATTTTTCATCAAGTTAAAATTGTTTTCTAATACTATAGCCATCTTCTAGCTCCACAAAGTATTATTTGTCAGAACAGGATTAGACACCTATCAACCAGAAGGAAGTAGACTGCAAACAGAGAGAACTCTTCCATGGTCTAGGATTACATAACTCACTGAATTACAGTGGTCTCATGGCTGCTGTTTCTGACAGTATCTACTGTTAGAAATATGATGTCAGACTTGTTGGTTAACTTGTCTTTATCCTCATGGCAAACTCCACACACTTCACTTGAAGGTTGCAACACAGAACTTGCTTTGGATATGGTTATCTACATCCATATACGTGGATATATATGGATATGGTTTGGATAAGGTTTTGGTTATAGTTTGGATATTGTTATAGATATGATCATAGTTGTGGTGTCTTCCCTGCATTTATCCTCTAGTTTCTGGTAGCGGAGTCTCTCATTTATACAGTGTAATCTGTAGCTTTTGGAATTGTATTTGTCTTACAAAAGGGTCAAACCTGTGGGGTATAGGCCAGTTGAGGTCTGCTGGAATATATGTAACTCAGTCTCCTTCTGCTGCTCTCTTTCCTTGGGGCACCAAGTCTCTCACCTCCACATACGACAGTGAGCTTGTCCACCACTCTGACCAAAGGGTAGGTGTCCCCCCACAGGGTATGCACCTCCAAGCAAGTCATGAAGAACATCTGCATTTTAGTCATGAGACACCTTCCAGTTACACAGCAGGGAAGAGGTTAGGCAGTTTCATCCATAAGATATATGTACAGTTCCATAAGATGCTATACAGCCTGTTCCAGACCCAACATTAGCCTGTGCTATAGATAAATTCATGTCTCACCACTTTACAGATAGCCAAGACTTAAGGGAAAAAAAATGATCTCCCTCTTCCCAATCCACTTTCCCTTGACTTTAGATACTCTGACTCAACACAACTGTCCCTTTATATTTTACCTATCAGTACATCCACACAGAACATTGCAGAGTTTCAAAAAATCACAATAAAAACTAAAGTTAGAAAAATCCAAATTTAAATAAACTGTCAAACACTTACAAACATCGTCTAACACACGTAGTTCTTCCCTCTGCAGTCAACTACCAGTTTCCCAGGTTGGTTAATATTATAAGATCCATACTGGGAAATAACTCCCTGAAATAAAAATGGGTAAGTTAATCACTTGCAAGTAAAAGAAATCACTATTTCTTTTTCCTTTCAAAAACTTTTACTGCTTTTAAACTCCAATAACTAAAGCTGTGAATATGAAAAATGCAATAGCAGTAACTTAGAGGAACTAGGACTGAAACGTCTGGGTTGTTTTTAATCAAAGTATTTATTGAACTTCAGCACATAGTATCACCCCATATTGTAGAGAAGAAAAAAAATCTCATTATTTGTCAATGTTATTCACATGAGTATGACTTTATAAGGAAACAAAGAATGCCTGGTCTTTCTGTGCTTGAGGCCAACTCAAATTCAGCAAACCACATTGCTGTGAAATTTACTCTATATATATTTCTTTTTTTAATCATAAATGTATGCCTAAGGAGAAATCATGCAGTGTTTTCGGCTATTCTCACAGCATTAGTAATCATCACTGGACATAACTCTACAAGGTTCAATATAATATGAAAGCACAGTATTACTGAAATGCCCAATCATTTCTTCACATTTTGGATCAGGTATGTAGGCTACAGATTACATTATTCCTTCTTTAAATCAAGAATTTGCTTTTATATTCCAGTATACAATAAATACTAAAAAGAATTGGTTTAAAGATGTTCAAGTCAAATTGAAACATCAGAATTCTAATTTCCTAAAACTTAAAAGAGAGTGTTAAGGAATTCAGACATAAATCAGACTTTCAGAGGTTGCCCCTTTCTCTTTGTGAGTGACTGCTTTTAGGAAGAGATTGCCATGTTGATCACAGTGAAACAAATAAATACCCTAGTAGAAGCTTTATCTTAAAGATCACAGTTTAAAGGTGGTGGAGCAAGAAGCTTCCTAATTATATTTATTTCCCTCACTCCCATCCCATGCATGTTCAGGACAGAGAGCATCAAGAGACTTCAGTAAATTGCACGAGAGCATGACAATTATTTCCAATCCAAAAGACAGAGGAGAAACAGTTGTTTCTAGGATTTCTTAGACCTTTTGATGACTGAAGAAATGCTGCTTCTGTTATTACTTTGACTGACAGCTACCATAACCAATTGCCTCTAGAACAATATGCAAGTTTATGGGAGTACAATAAGACTTGTTCACTGGCAGAACTATAACATTGTTTGCTGGGCTGCAAATATTCCACACTTTTTGAAGATGATGGAGAAGGATCCTAAACACAGATTAGATACTTAGATCATAATTTTCTGACAAGAATCACTCTGGACAGGAATTTCTAGTGCTGGCTAAATATATGTGATCGTTATTCTATCGAGTGAAAGTATCATGGTTAAGAGAAATGTTAAAAATGTCAGAAGATCCAAATCTTGAATTTCTTGAATTACTGCTGAACAAAGAGCATTTACGCTATCAACATTTTTTTCTTTCAGATTTGCTTTAAATTTCCAGATATCCATTTCCTACATGAATACTCTCCTTGCCAAATTCAGAAAAATACAAGGAAATAGAACACAATAAAATTCTCTCTCTCTCAAAGTAATAATAGTCTATGTTCTTGAGAACACACATTTCTTCTGGTAGAAATGACGCTTTCCCCAGCTCTTTTACAATTTCTACTTTCAGCCCATTTTACTGTTCTCTACTACACTTTCAAAACTATTACCTTGCTCTATTTCTGCTTTGTTTTCCTTTTAGGCAGCTTCACAATCTTTGTATTCTTTTTGATTATTTGGTTTCTCATCCAAAGCCTGGTGTTGCTGTTATTTCTTACCTTCCTCCCTACTCTGTGCTTGTGTCCTTTATTTATAGACCAGAAACTTTTTTTTTTCCTGTGTTGATTCTTATTTCTCCTTTGCATGGTTCAGAAATTTGTAACTATGGGACAACTATTTAATTCACGTTATTTCAGTTCATTAATGTTACTGCCTAAGAAAGACAGTGAGACAGATAAGAGGAGGATGTAAGATACAAATTTAAAGTGCAATATAAGCTCTAGACTTCCTGGTTTAAGCCAGATTCAGAAATGTTATTAATACATAAAGCTATAAATGGAACAGCATCAGCTTAGACCAGATAACAGTACGATCCTGTAGATCTGAAAACAAGAGGGATAAAGTGGCCTTAAGCTCAAGCGTTGAATTCTGCAGATTTCTGCAGATTTTCTCCATCCCTCCAAGCATTATATTCTAGCACAAAAGCACCTATATAAATACCATTTTCATGGGTAAATATGGGAGCTGAATGTTCATTCTTTGTACTGCCAGAATTGCAGGAATAAATTTAGATTCTTCCTTCATTTAACCTTTCAGATTCATGTAAACCTCTACAATCAACTAAATCAATAATATTTTTGTCAATAAACACATCTGAGAGAATATTCAGGATGAAATGAAGAAAGCTAAGGGAGCTTTTCGACTCTCTCTTATTGTGGCGCAACAGAAAAACAGAAGTGTGTGTTCCCTTAGCCTACTGGGCTTACTCACCAGTGAAATGATCTGCTACAATCAAATCTGTTTCAAAGCTGCTTGTTGTCTCCAAAAACAAAGAGCAAAAGCATCATCATAAAAGAGTTACTCTACCTCTCAATAAGGGCTAGAAACAGAAAATGATTCTCATGGCCTCTGCATAGCTTTCTAACCTTTGACATCCTTCACAGAATGTATCCTCCCTTTCTGGAAAGCAGTCTTGGTCTTCGGTTTGCACCTCTTTCTTCAAGAGGCCACATTGGGTTCTTCATGGAGGTGTCAGAGTCGGGCACCGGATCCTAGTCCATATGGATCCCGGCAGAGCAGGCTCTTTTCTGGCCTCAGCAGGGCAGACTGCCCTTTCGGAATTCCCATCTTCTATATCTTATAAAGACTGCTTACAAAAAAGTCAGTACGCATTCTTAGTGTCTCATCATATTGCTCAATTTCTTCTGCGTTTCAAACTTCTATTAGCCCCTCCCCGCCCCCCAAAAAAGTCACAAAACCTAAAGATATACTGCAAACATCCTTTACGACAGAAAAAAAGATTTTAAGGAAACATGTATTATCCTATTATTTTCAACTTAAAGGATCTTCTCCAATTGCCATGAGCCAAAAAGGAGAAAGGGGAAAAAAAAGTCCTAAAAACATTGTCTA
The DNA here is from genome assembly GCF_036370855.1 of Dromaius novaehollandiae. Classification (NCBI taxonomy): domain Eukaryota; kingdom Metazoa; phylum Chordata; class Aves; order Casuariiformes; family Dromaiidae; genus Dromaius; species Dromaius novaehollandiae. The sequence continues at coordinate 60,829,258 of NC_088102.1, forward strand.
TAAAGTTCATTGGCTATTCTTATCTTGTACATTTCTTAGCTTTTAGGTTTAACTTACAGCTCCGTTACACTATTGTGCACAGGACAGTAAAAAATGCTTTTTACATGTAGGAATGAACTGCTCCCTTAAGACAAAACAATTCTCTAAGTGAAGACAGAGGGGAAAAAGAGAAAGCACTGCTGTCATCTTTCACGGTCCTCCTCAGCTTGATCCAAAGTGGGTTGACACAGTCTCCTCCCCACCCAGTAACTAAACCACTTTTGTAACCAAATCAACCTCTCACCTGTCAACTTCACATCACATTTGCTTTAATTAAATCCCATATATGGGTACTTTGTGTCAAGAATTGTCTGGATACAAACATCAAGTATTTGGCACACCAATGTACAGAAAGACATTCTAATTTTTCTCACTATTAATGTTTCTCATCAGTTACATTCCTGCAAGTGGATGAGCTGTCTGGCATTGTGCTTTTGCCCTACAGATTTGCTGTTTTGCCTCAGTGTCTTCTCACTTCCACTGTTGTTTAATACTACCTGTGTGTACAAGTATCCCCCTATCCTTTAAATCCCATCATGAAGGCACTCAGTTATGTAGCCAAATAATCCCATCACATTCATCAGCCACCCCCATTTTGCATTTTCTCTTCTCACTTACAATCTGTATTTGCTGCATTTATTTTACATTAGGAGCAGTCATGCCACCGCCAGAGCTGCACAGCTTGTCTCTTTCTCAGTGTGCTCATACCCAGTGACTGCGGGAGGCCAAAAGTACAGGTCTAAAACACTGTCTATATGAATCTGATTACAGAACCAGCTAGAAAGATTTAAGAGAAAAAACTTTTTGTGCTACAACATCCAGCTCTCTGGAGTCTGTGCTCTGCCTAGATAAGCAGGGCAGTAACTAAAAAGAAAGAACTCAAGTGGATTTCTAAACTAACTCCCACAAGAAAGTGCAAATCATTTTAAAATTGGTTAAATGGCCACATAAAAACATGAGAACTAGCTGACACAGTTACATTAGACAGAGATCACTATTCAAGACCCTGATTTTGTCAGACTTGTTCGCAACAAGCAGTTTGTTGCTTCACAAATTCTCCCCTGCAACTTCAATCAGTTCCTCAACAATCAAGTTAAATGGTATATAGTAAACAGACTACAGTAGGTCAAAAGGTATTATTTATAACTGTTCTAAACTAATACGGAGGTACTTTTGCCTTCAAATAATTTCAAGAAACTTTCCTAATGTTTATGTGATCTGTAACCAAATGATGTGACTCAAAGGCACGGACTTGCTGGGACTTAAATTTGGTAAAATTCTGCACTTCTGAATGTTTCTGATGTACCTACGATATAAACAGGCTACCGATTAGTCCATTAAGGTCATAAGACTTTAATGCAATTGGCACTGATGTTCAAAAATGCAATCTAGATGGGCTCAAAATACTTGGAAGCTTCCAGAGCTTGAACTGACCTCAAGGACGGGAATTAGGTCTTCACCTTAGTTTGGGTCTTAAATGTCAGTTCACCATTTCATAAACATTACCACAAATTGTTTCTTTCTGTATAAAGTTGACTTGGAGTGAGCATTTTTATTCAGAGTCAAAATACTTCCAGAAGTGAGATATTTTGTCTCATTTCATCCTTGTTCCATGTTAATGAAAAACCATGTGAATTAAAACCATGTTAATTAAAAAAGAATAGCAGAATCGCTTTTCGTCCAGTTCCTGTGATCTTTGTCCAATCTGAATTCTATAGAGTCATCCACAATATTTTCTAACATCCCTGAGACTATTCTGTTCTGTCCAAACAGCTATTATCCTATTATCCTTCAGAGGACAGCACAGCGAACAGACCCCTGCTCACCTTGGAGCCCAGGATGTGTTGTAATGCGGTCTCAGGGTGCCACATTCCGCAATAGCTTTCCATTTAAAAATATATGATAGCTTTTTTTTTTTTTAATTAAGAACCAATTTTAGCACTGTTAGTAAGCATCTCCAGTTTAACAGAACAGCACTTTGCATTTATGCAACATTTTTTCCCATCCAAAGATCTCTAGTAATGATGTTTGTCTTTAACACCCCCCTCTTTTTTTTTTTTTTAAGTGAGGGTTTCTCAGCTCATTACTGAGTGCTCTTCTGACTACATATCATATAGACTAGCACATGTATTTGTCAGGACAGCAAGAACTACTTATGTGCCACTAATGTTGCTGTCAACAGTAACGGTCCATATTCTACCCTAAGCCACAGTGGTGTAAAAAACAGCAACTTTACTGAGATCAGTTTCTGAAAGTACTAATTTAGTACAGAATTAAAGCAGAATATTGAACCCATTTCCAATAATTTGGTAAGCAGGCAGGTAAGAGATTTGGGATATCTTCAAAACATATCAAAAAGGTATCAGAGATCTTCCCCAAAATGTTATCAGCTAAAGGCATTTCCATCACAGCTGATAGCTATGCAGATTTCCATTGCTCATCACAGTCAGTCACACTGCAAATAGCATCATTATTGTCTCAGTATAACTTAGACTGACAAAAGAAGTTAATCTCACAGATGCTACTCAGAATTCATGACCAAGCTGTCCTGAATCCTGATCTTTACTAAAAGGGGTCTCCAACTGGTTGCTGAACAAGAATGTAATATTGGATAAACACATTAATATTTTCCAGCTCAAGCTTCCTCCAAATATTCCTGCCAAAAAGATCTTTTTTTTCCTGGAAGGTCACAAAAAGTCTCTTTAAACAAAACCTCATCAAATAAAATGTAATACAGAATTCTACATTAAGCTATGAATTAGCAAAATTAACCCCACTCCTTCCATTTTATATATAAGGAGAAGAAATGTATACAGCCTCTTTTATAATGAAACATGTTAATGAATCCTAATTTCTTTAATTTCTGTCACTTAATTTTAATTCAATTTTACCTGCTTTACTGAAAGAAATCAATGAGTCTTCCATTCAGTATCGCAGCATGGGTTCATAAAGTAACAAGACAGAGTTCAGAAAGATAAATTACAGTTTCTGACACTTCAAACAATAGCGTCAAGGACAACATCTCATGAAGTTATCCAGTCACAACAGTATTAGGTTCAGAAAGTTCTGCCTGACTGATCTTTCATCCGAATGAACTCTAACAGTACAGTCTTCATATTGAGAAAAGAACAGAAAGACAAAGGAAAAAATTTACAGTGTCAATGGCACAGAAGATTAAATTCCTCTTCTGAAAATGTTTAGTCATATTTTCAGATACACCAGGGGAAACTCTAATATCTCCTTTCTCATATTATGAAAGATTTATTTAGAAAATAGCATGTTCCAGCCCCTGTGAATCCAGGAAAAAGCACAAAACTAAAGTGACAGACATGGCAAGAAGAAACAATATGCTGTATACCATTTAGTACACTAAAACTTGTAGAAGTAGTTTAACAAGAGCTTATAATGACTACAGAGAACACAAATTCTGTCTTACGTGCTTAGCCTCAGCAGTTAAAAAAATAGTGACTTCATTCAAAAGATAATGACATCTTCGGTTCCTATCTGTCATCAAGATGTACAGATGTCTCTGAATCTTGAACTCCAATTAGAAGTTTAATGTATGTTCACTGATGTCTAAACTCTGTACAATATGTAAATACTTATCTTCCAAGCAGGAACCATAATATGTGCAGTGAATTATGAAACAGGGATTTTCTGCATTAATTAAGACATCCTTAGTTTTTAACCTCAATGATACATGAACAGATATCACTAGCCCATAACACTTAAAGTAGATTTAAACAACATGTACCTACAAAGGCCAATACACATCTATACTGTTAGCCCTTGGCACTAACATTAACTACTGTTTATTCTGAACATAATTATCTATGAACATTTGAAGGTGCATGAGGGACACCCACTTTACGCCCATAAGTTTGTTCATTCTTTGAATTTGTCATCTGGTCTGATAAAAGATACTACCCTACCAACAAAATACTACCTCTCCCCACAAACACTACTCCTTTTCATATCATAGGCTATCACAGCTATAACAACCTAATTTACTACAGCAAGTTACATCATTTGCCAGTCTGGCACCTGTGTTCCCTATTCCTCTGTTCCTGCTGTTCTCTATGCCAGCATCAGTGTCAAGCATCCTGCAGTGTGAAGAGTGGGATGTGACATGCTGAGACGTGAGAGTCAACAGGCTGCCTCTCCCAGAGAGAGGGCATAACAGGAAAAAGGAAAAACACACGTATCAGAAAAAATGTTGATTAGCAATCAAATATAAGGTGAAACATCCACAGCTTTTTTCCCTAATGGAACTGGGCTTTCTACCAGTACAGAAACACACTGTGCAGGGTGTTTGCTATGTAAATTCTACCAGCCTTGAAGGCATCTGTTTTGTCATGCCAGTGGGAGGTGCCATAAGGCTTTCATTACAAATCATCTGCAAATACACCATGGTTTTGCTGCAAACTGCTCTATTTTGGACATTTGGAAAGCAGATAAAGACTGCAAAATATTTTAGTTGATTTCACAGAATCATTGAGAGGAGACAGTGCTGCACAACTGTATTCACAGTAACTTAGTAAAACAACCAACAAATAATCCAGATAGGAACTATAAAAATAAGGCTAAAGTAAAAGCTAGAAGTATAACAGGAAGTCTGACTCACTGGGGTGCTAGATTTTGCTCGCTCTTAATTCTACTGCCAAAAAACATGTGCATTTTAGCCAAATCTTACCCATCTACTGATTACATTCTTGTTTTAGATTGTTAATGTTATTGGTGCTGAATTCTACCAGATAGCCTTTACTATTTTCAATAGATTTGATGCAATACATTTTTATTGCTGAGATGAGTATTGATTAAAGCTTCTGCCTCCACCTATTTTGATTACCTCTCCTCATTAGGAAATCTAATAAAAGAGTATGAAGTAGAAATAACATTTGCATGAAGGCCTGTGCATATCCTTTACAAATTGAATACACTTTGAGATATACCTGTCCGTGAAGTAAAGGACAGCAAACAAACAGGAAGGCAGTACACAAGTCAAGGCATGAAGGAGGAAGATTCTGGTAAAGTGCTGTGAAGCAGCACGGCATCTTTAACATCTGCACAGAACAGAAAGGGATTCCCAAGTGTTAAATCTTACCTGCCCTGTGCCGTCCTTACACAGAAAGCTAAGTTTACACCATTTGAGAGGAATTGCTCCTGACATTTTAAACCATGGTTAGAAGCTTTTTAAGCAGTGCATTAATTCCAAAGGCTCCAATCCTACCCAAATCTGTAAGATGCAGGTAGTCACAAAGCTACACTAAAGTAATAAAGGGTTTAGGTAAGTGCAGAAATGCAACTACGGAGACAGAACAGCAAAGCGGGCCTAGGCCTTTCAAACAGGCAGACAGGGTTTGCCAAAATGGACCAGACCACTTGTCTGCATGAGCCAGCTCCCTGTCTGCAGCAGCTGCCAACACTCACTGACTCAGCTGGGAGTGTAAAGGAGAAGAGGAATGTATGACAATTTTTTTTCCATATCTTCTGAAAACTAAAGTTCATATTTGTCACAGATATAATCTAATTTGCTAGACAATCTGCTGAGTGACATTATAACAAAGTTTAATGATATTTGGCTTTTATGAAATGGCTGATTAGACTGATTACAAGTAAGAAGAAGGGAACTTTGAAATACATTCTGGGAATGGATTTAGAATGTATCTTCAGCTAGAGCATTTTTATTCCCAAATAATCCTTTTAAAAAGTCTGAGAAATCAGGTTTGGAAAGCACTAAGGAGGCCCATTTTCCTTCTCTAGCCTAGGGCAGGATGCATTACTCATGTACTGTACTATGTTTTCTAGCTCTGTCTTATTTTAAACAACTTCAAAGTGGCATCCCACACTTCTCTTGGGAAACGACTCCAAAACAGTACAGAAGTTTCTTTCTGAGATTTCATGCAAACTCGCCTCCTCAGTTCCACCTCATTACGCTCACCCTGCCAGCTTCTAACGGAGTTTGGAAATAAGCAGACATGGATTTCCTGAAATCTCGTGTAGGTTCTGGACACAGTCACACATCTGAGACGAGCATGAGAGGCCGCCGCAAGCCTGCTCCGCTTCGCTTCCCGCGCTTCCATCTCAAGCCGTACCGCCAGGCTGCCGCCACTCCCCGCTCTCAAGAAACTTCAGCGCAGAAGGAAATTAACTGCTTTCTTCTATACCCAGGGTTGGCAAAGGCTATAGAGAGATGATTTCAGCCAAGGCATTTTTCCTTTGCCATAGCCCTTCATCAACCCCAATCAAATTCACCCACTAGAGACTTTGCTGATCCATAGCAGTGGAGAAATAGCTAGTATCTACTTCTCGCATCGAGTATCTACTTTTCGCATCAAAATGGAGTATCACGCTGCATGAGTAAAGCTGGGTTTCCAATGGGAGTATGATGTATCACACATTCTATGGTACAGATTCACATAAAAGTCATACACAGTCATAATAAGAAAATAATTTTCAACTAAACAAAAGTGAAACAACCTATCAGGAGATCTGCTGAACAACAGTGGTTCTGCATTTAAAATGGATCCCAGTCCTTAGCCTCAAGCAGATCAAAAGAGAGTAATTTTTTTCATCTCTACTGAAGTGCCTTTTTCGATCCCTTGCAGTTCAAGGAGTGGAATGCCTTTTAAAGACAGACAAGCAGTCAGTCTAAAGGCAGAAAGGACAACCATGCGCGGGTGAGAGAGAATTCATTAGGAGACTCAGAGCCAAATTATCATTTCTATTAGATCAGCAAAGTCATCAGAACTCCACTAGAGAAGAGCTGTGCCCAGTGGCTGAAGTACTAAGAAAAGAAAAATTTCTCTGAAGGTAGTAACACACTGCCTACCTGCTGCTGCGAGGGCAAGATGACAACAAGGTCTTTTACAGCTTTCTTAAAAGGTGAAAGAAGTTCTGATGATGCAACTGGCAGTACTAAATCTGATAGATATATTCATAGTTACAGTTACATGACACAGGCACAGTTCAATCTCTCTGTCCACACGAAGCTTTCCTGAACTGATCTCTTCATATAATAGCACTGATAGCTGAGCTTTCCAGCTCACTGACTGCACAGCTGGGCATTTTGTACTGTTACATAGAAGAGAGTATGCTTTTTACTTCCAACAGACAACAAAATGGTGCTGCCCTCCCCAAACTGAAAGTGCACGTAAAATCAGGGAATACAGGAAGATGACTTACAATGACTGCTGATGCTGACGATTTATAAAAACCTCTTATTCCTCCATACAACTTTCCAAAAGGCTATCTTTAAAGCAGCACGCAGGCCCTCGCATACCTACCTTTCCCACCTGCGCAAACACTTATGGAAAACAGAAGTTCTCTAACCAGAATATGATCAATGGTTCTACTCATTGTAAGAAGACAAAGAGATTACCAAAAACATTCAGCTGCATTAACTCTTTTAAAATTTGACATGAAACACAAATTTTTAAGGTGTAATATAAATGAGCATATTACAAGAACAAAACAGGCACACAGTCATTTCTGAGTTTATAAAAGTTGTCTACTTTAGGCTTTTGAAAATGCAGCTGCACCCTTTTTATTATCAAGTCTCTTGATTTCAAGAATTTCAGACATAAATTACTTCACTATGTCATTCATTCTGAAAGAATATCAGATATATCCTTGCAATAGCAGAGCCTCTAGCATCAATTCCAAATCAAATGTTGTCTGAATGTATTTTTAGCTGCAGTGCCCACAGTGGTTTAGAGGAAAGTAAAATGCAGTTATACCCACGGTGGTTTAGAGGAAAGTAAAATGCATTTTTTCCCAGTAGTTTTTAAACAGAACCAAATACTGAAGCTAAAAGCATGCAGGCTGCTAAAACGTTTACAACTTTCATGTCATTGAAGTTTTTCTAATAACAGGTAGTGCTGGTACACATACATGAATACATGGAAGTGATTAGCATAGTTACAATCAGCTGACTTAGCAAAGGAGTTCAATCTCAGAGTTATCTTGCCTTTTTTAATTTTATTTTATTTTTTACAAGTCCAAAAGATCTTGCTTTACTTGCCCTCAAGCTGAATACAGCTGGAAGAATGGTATTTTGTGTTCCAGCATTTGTTTCACTTGCACTGTAAGTATTTGACTTCTCTTTGTACCTTGCAGGCATCATTTATGCTATCACAGCATCTCTATTTTCTCATTCTCCACTCTCTATAACCACTCTCCTATTCCTGTCTTCACTCCCTTTCAGTATGCCCTCTTCTATTCTTCCATGTCTCCTGCTGCCTCAATTTTCATACTTGTCTGCAGACTCATTGACTTTTTATGACTGTTCTGATTGCATTGCAAGTTTTTTCCCTTGATTCCCTGCAGCCGAAACTGAGCATCCACAGTTTATCCAAGGACTTTTATTTGATAAAGTCTAGCAACTCTCTTTTGCGCCTTCATGCTCTGCTTGCTATTCTGGCAGTCAGACATGTATTTTAATCTATATGCTCTTTCCATTTTGGGACTCTGCTCTTCTAGTTTCCTCTGGTGCACTCTTACTTCTTGATGATTTCTTCCTGTGGTCTGTCCCCTGAATAGGAGGGTTCTGGTCTCTGCTTCTGTCCTCTCCTCAGAAATCTGGATGCCATAATGGATAGGAAGAGGGAGGACCCAGCCATTTTAATTGTGCTCTCCATCTCTGCTATTACCTATCGCTGCTGCTGACTACTTCCAGAGCAACAGCAAAGACAGGAAGACTGGACTGAAAGACTTTTGGTTATCAGACCCAAGCAACCATAATATAATACTCCCTTTTAAAATGGATCAACCTCCATCTTAAAAGTAGTTAGGGTTTTTTCCTGCTTGTTCTGATTATAGGAGCGTTCCAGATCTTCACTTCTCTGAAATTCAAAGTTTCTAGTCACAGTACACCTGTTTCATTCCCTCCTTGTGTTCTCACTCTCTCATTCACACCATCTTTCTGATTTTTCCAAGCAAACATTTTAGCAACAAATGAAACAGTATTTCACAAATTATAAAAAAGATTCAGGATGGACTGGAGGTGCTTGAATTAGGTTCCCATTAAAAAAAAAAAAAGAAGGAGGAAAAGGATCACAAAGGTAATTTATTCATAGGAAGGCTATCTAATGGAATTGGTGGCTCTAGCCATTTTTCTAACGTATCATGCTGTAATCTTTGAAAGATTAGCATCCTCATTTGAACTAGTTGGACATCCCAACTGAATTCAGAGAATAAGATGCTTCCACAAACAGACAAACTGAATATGAATAGAAACTCCCCCCCAAATCAGGAGTAAGATGACCAAGTCTCAGTTTCTTAATATGAAAAATCTCAAGTATGGACCTAGATGGTCAACTATTTGCAAAAAAGAAAGTGGGGGTGGGGGGTGGGGAGCCAACTTTCTGTTACGGCCCTTAAGTAACTACTATGACTCTACAAATAAATAATAGCTTTTTGTATATATAGTCTTTTGAATACCCATGAGCTGAAAAGTATTGAGGCACTCTCAGAGTCTTGAGGAGGAGGCAGGTAAGCTTTAAATAGAGTTGTTCTATCATCTAGCATTTATAGATTCCTTGGAAACTGTAAGGCATGCTTACAAGAACAGAACGCAACCACTTCATTTTGGCAGCCTTTACTGTTTACTTTTACGGTACTGCATGTTGAAAGGAAAATATAACAGGCTACAACAGGCAAATATATAAATGAAAATTGTTCACATACAAATGGGAGCAAAGGGAATCTAGCTTTGAGCCAGAAAAAGAAAGGTCACGAAGGGTATGTATGCAAGTAAAAAAGTAACAGCTAGTAGCTGACACAATGACTTTTTTTGAAACAGGATAGAAATTCCATAAAATAAGAGAATAAAGAGAAAAATAGCTAAGCAGCAAACTATGAATCCTTCATATTCAGCAGAAGAGTACTGGACAGAACTTGCATACAGTGAGTAGGGTTTGATCTCACCTTTCCTAATTGATTTTTTTTCCAATTAATACCTCTCTGCCACTGGCATGATGAGATCATCTACAAAAAGCTCTCTCTCTCTCTCTCTCTCTGAGGCATGCTCATTGAAATTTTTCAGTACTACCATCAAGAACAGCACTAGCTCAAAAGGAATGCCTGTAAGTTTGCAGAATCATGAGGAAGCATAGGAAGGACTGGTACCAGTCCTGGGGTGAATTGCTAGCCTGGTAAGTTATTAACATTTTGAAATGATTTTCAGAAAGCCAGAGTTTCACTTTACAAATGAACAGAGGTGAAAACTGAAGAAAAAAAAATCAGGAATTATGAAACTTTTCCAAACTAATCTATTGTTTGATTTTTCTATTTCTTTTATCCATCAGTATTAAACTTTTCCAAAAGAACATCCTATTTGCAGTAATTTCCTCTGATACACAAGATTATCACCAAAGAATAGTTTCAAAGTTTCAAGTGCAAACAAAATATCCTACAGGTACCGAACAGAGGTAGCAAGCTGACAGCAGTTGACATCAGTGCTGGACTGTAACTGTGATAGCATGAAACAGGAGTAAGTTCTTTCTTTATGAAAGGAGATGAAAAAGGCTCATGTTCAAAAAAAATAAAAATGGCTGGACAACCTGTGTTTTCAAGATGACACAACAACTTCATATGCAGCACCTTCAAAAACACATATCAAATGATATGGCTGCCTGTAATAGCTAAGAAAGATGTCTAGTATGTCAGAAGCCCCCTTTAAATTTAAAGTTCCTCTACCTGTAGTAAATTTGATACTAGCTTCTAACACAGAAGCACTTGCTTTCTTCACTTTACATTCTTAAAAATGGGACTGTTTGGGGAAGAGGGGGGAAGCTGTGGTTCCAATTTTTTTTAGATGTTTTAGTTCCATAGATCTACCACTCATGAGGTCAATCCTAGAAAATTGTTACTACCTGGTAAGCATGTTTACTGAATATGTTGTTCCCACTGGCTTTCCACTGCATTTTCATGCCTCTTTGTTTCAAGTATGCCTGCATGCAGAAATACAAATATGCTTAGGAGTAGTTTGAAAGATCAAGCTCTGAGTGAATATGCTATTTGAAAGCTTGCTCATATCAGTCCTTGACATATTCTGTCAAGCACAGCATAGCATGTACAGCAATGAACTAATAGTGATAATAGTATACTCCAAGTGGAATCTGACACATGTCAAAAACACTGTAGAATTTCGAAGTGAAGAACTGCCCATTCATGCATTGTTTCAGGCTATGTGAACTTTGGGGCAAGCTGGGGCTTCCACTCAGAGAATTACAGAGTAATTCAGACTGGAAAGGACCTCTGAAGCTCTCTACTCCATCTTCCTGCTCAAAGCAGAATCAGCTATGAGATCAGACCAGGTTGCTCAGGGCTTTATCCAGCTGGATCCTGAAAGTCTCCAAGGACGGAGACTGCACAGCCACACTGGACAGCCTGTTCCAATGTTTGACTTTTCTCATGGTGACTTCACCTTCTAGATAACCTCCTCACAGGTACTGGAAAGCTGCTGTGAGATCTCCCCAGAGTCAGCTCTTCTCCATGTTAAGAAGTCCAGTTGCCTCACAGGGCAAGTGCTCCAGGCCCCAACCATCTTAGTGACCCTCTGCTGAACTTGTTCCAGTTTATCAGCACTTTTCTTGTATGGGGGAGCCCAAAACTGGATGTAGTATTCTAGATGCAGTCTAACAAGTGCTGAGTAGAAGGGATAACCATTTCTCTTGATCTATGGGCTATGGTCCTGTTACTATTAGCAGCCCAGGATGCAGTTAGCCTTCTTTGATGCCAGCGTGCACTGCTAGCTCATGTTTGGCTTGCCGTCTACCAACACTCCCAGGTCCTGTTCGGAGTGGCTCCCCAGTCAGTCTCCAGCCTGTATTGTTGGTCTAGCAAACGGGTTTAGCAGGAGGTAGCAGCCGCTGAAATAAACCTTAGAGAAAGAAACCACAGCAGTGCTGCTGTGTGCATCACTAACACTTCTATGCTGCTTCCTAGATGAACAATCACCTACTTCTGAAAGCAGCAAAATTTACCTGCCCACTGCCTAACATGGTCTCAATTATCAGATTCATTAACAGTAAACTATACCTCAGACCCACACCCATTTCCTGCCAGTGCTCTGTTCCTCACTGCTTGATCACCACCCACTTACATAGGAAAATGGCAAAGAACGTAACTCTTTCCTTCTCAGAACCTCAAATCTTATTTCCCTTTTTTTCTTTGAGTTACAGCATTATCAAAGCCAAAACTTTTAACTTCCCTATTGCCATTTTTAATGGGTAAACCCTACTTCTTGAGGTGGAAGAGAAGCATGTTCAGAAAAGGCATCAAGAACTTCACATGAGAAAATCTATACAAAATGCACAACAATGATGGTGGTGACAACTTTGGAAGAGAAACCAAAGAGAGGATCAAAGAAATACAACACATCTCAAGAATAAATGCTGTTCTGCTTTGCTGATTTTAATGAAATGTCATCCTCATTTATTAGCTAGCACTTTTAGTGTTAATAATTAGTCTACAAATCAGTTAATGCCCTATGATTTGGCCTAGTATTTCTTTTTCTGGTTATAACTGGTAATCTTCAGCAAAATTAGCAAAAATATTTTATCCTGTGTGATGCATTTTCACTATATAGTACTTTCAACATGGCCTTTGCAGAGGAGATTATAAACATAGCCTGAAATGAAGGATGTTAGGGAGCTAATTTGCAGAAGATTTGCAGTCTTTGCAGGATACTTGTCTCACTGCTCCTCCAGGTTCTGACAGCAGCATCTTAATTCCCATCACTTTCTTCACTGGAAGTGTGAAAGATTTTCTATCTATTTCTAGGTGCCCCACATTAGTGAAGTGTGAAGTTCCTTGTACCAGCTACACTTTCCCAAAGAACTACCTTTATGCTACGCAAAGGAAAAAAGTAAAGAAAATACCTCCTGAATTGCCTTTCATTTCAATATACCAACTAAAATCACAATGCAACTAAATAATTATAAAATGCCTTCATATTAAATACATGGTTTTAGAAGAATTCATCTGAGTTCAAAGCTTACCTTTGCATTTTAAAATACAGTATTTCACACAGTATAAAAATCTTGTGTTAGCTATATGAAGAAACATAAACCTTGAGTCCACAATAAATTTCTCCTTTAATACCTGACACTGACTATAAATTGTGTGGCTCAGCTGGTAGACCATCTGGACCAGTGCCAAAAGGTTCCAGTCTAGATGTTGCTTAGGACGCTTCTCATTTTCCCCCCAAAATAGATGGCTGCTTATGGCAAGAGATGAGCTCATGTCACATACGAAGCGCTCCAAAGTCAAGCTAAATCACTTAGTAACTTTCAGGATAACAGAAGCGAGAGCAGAGGGAGAGGCTTTTCACTCACAAACTGCTCTATGGAGAAGAGATTATCTGGCTTTTTAATGTCCCCATACACATGAATAGTGCCTTTTCCCCCTTATCCTGTTTCCTTATGTATAACATTGCAATCCATTACCATCCTTTCTGAATTCTGACACAGATGACACTGATGCAAATTACGCATCTGAGTAAGACTGCGCTGCTGAAATGGAGATAATTGATATACGAACGTTTTTTTCCTTTTTCCACAACTAATTAAAATTCCAGGGTTTGAGTAACTGTTATCATGCCCAGAGACAGATAAACGGATACACAGAAAGCTCTGTAAAACACATGCACGGAATAACTTTAGCAGACAAGAAAGGGCAGAATTAACAGTTGTTTTCAAACTGATAATAATCCTAAAATGCCAGCAGTGCTTTGCTACTGTACCCCAGCACATCCTTTTATTTATACATCTGTAGCCTAAAAAAAAAAAAAAAAAAAAAAGCTAATTTTAAAATCTACTCAAGAGGAAATTTTTTAAATTCCTTCTAAAGAGCTTTTAGAATACTGAACAGGTCTTTACACGGAGATTTTACTCAAAGGAAATTTTCTGTTGTTTTATTAGGCCTCAATGTTAACATATCTAACTTCAAACATGCACATACATTATATCCCAGTGTAATTATATGGTTAGACATCTCATGCCCATGGACTCTCTGTGCGCAAATAGTTCAAGCTTATAAAGATAAGGATATGGGTAGGAATCTGACAGCTGGGACTTCAGAGAGAAGCTTTTGTGAAGTACCATGTGATTTTCAAAAATTCTTAAGCTATGTTCAAATAAAGCAATTAGAACTTCAGAGGCTGAGCCAAATTTTATCCAATGTCTCTTTGTTTAAAAAAGCCAAACTGGAACACTTACCATAAAGGCATGTTGAGCATTACTGAATTCCCTCTTCTGTGGAAGAGGAGCTGCACAGAAATAGAAGGGAAAGAACCATCTTCTCTTCCAGTACACATCCATCAGTTTGGAAACTTCAAAAAATACTCAAGGCTTCATTCCGATCTCCTTCTCTGGAGTTTAAATAAACTCTTCAAAGTATATACTCAGACCCTTGAAGATTTCAGAAATTACACCCATTCAAAAATGCTTTTATATCTTTTCATTTTCTTCCAGCAGTAGGATACAAATGGAGACTACATACTAGCTTAGTTAAAAAGTCAAAGCACAATTAAAACGAAATACATTTAGCATTTGAATTGCCAGTTTGTCAAGCAAAATCACTTTTGTTTTAAGAAGTCCCATCAGTCATTCTTCTGAGAAGCTGTTCTCATGCATCGTATTGTGAAGGTCAACATTGAAACCATCAGCGTAATATTTAATTGTCCACAAGTTCCCTTAGGGAGGGGGAAAAAAGAAACAAAAAAATGAAACCCAAACAAGATTAGTTTTAAATAAAGTAGCTGAAGACAAAATAAATAAATTAGTTTGGGGACTTACCTGTCACTAGTGGAGAGTGTTCTTAAGAGAAATCAAATCAGAAGAATGAAATGTTAGGAGAGCAGACACATTCCCCTTCAATTTGCTGTTTTATCAATCACACTCTTCAAGTTGTTCTTCTGTACTAGTTTAGAACACAAGGTGTGGTGGAGAAATTTTATCTGCAGCTAATGGCAATGTCCTGAGAAACAGATGCTCCAAAAGCAATTCTGTTCTTTGAATAACATTATAACCCACTGCATACAATGTCAACAGACACTAATGTAGTCTTTCTCATTGTTGACTGTCAGAAACAGAGAAATGGCTTCCTACAACTAGATGAGGTGGTTCGAAAAGGGAACATGGAGGCATATTGTTCTTGCAAGACAAAAAGAAGATATCCCCATTGTGATGTTTTGGTTCAAAATAAGAAATGAAACACCAGCAGTGAAAAACAATTTCCAGTATACAAAGGAAGGAAAAAAGTTAGATGACAAGAATTTATGGGCAAAGATAGACTGTTTATGGAGTAGGATAGTAAACACATGTAACTTCACTTACTTGCCAATAAACAGAAGAGGTTTTACTTGTGCCCAGGCACACAGTGAATGAAAGTGATTGTGATGAATGATACTGTATTGCACTGTTACCTGCTTTCCTGGTGTATTGTCTGAGTTGTATAAGCTTATTCTTTCCTTCACATGTTGTATACATAAGAAGAAAGCACAAAAAGATTAAAATGCCTAAAAATATGAACCACCATCTTAAAAAAAAGGAATTCAAATCTATTTATTATTTCAGAACAGGCTGTTGGCAAATATTTTCAATCTTCAGGTCAGTTCCTATCAGGTATTTTGATAAAGCAACTGGATTCTACTGACTACAAACTAACAGGCAGCAGATATACTATTAGAGCATACAAAGGAGTAATGCTATTTACTATTTACATATATCTGAGCACACACCTGAAATTGTTACACCACAGGGTACATTACTTTTCACAAATCCTGACGCACTGAGGTTTCTATAAAAAGGGACAATTGAAGATAAAATCTATACCAAGACAGACAAAGTAATACTCCCATTTATGTACTTTCCAACCTTTAGGATAAAAGAAGTAGAGAGCTACAGCAGGTGACAACCACCCAAAAAGAGACTTAAGGAGAGACACACCACACCATTCCCTCTTTCAAAATCAGCCAGCATGGGCAGAAGGGAGAACAGCTGTTGAAGGGTTTTCTTGTCTCCTCCTCCCGCACCCTTGACTCTGCTGTGTGCATCTCCAGAACACCTTTGCTGGCGGTCACAGGAGACCACCGCCACCCTCACTCCACTACTATCTGTCAGCAGCAATACTACATCAGAGAGCTGTACATTCTTCAGCTATTTCATTAGGTCTTACAACCTATGATATATTTACTATTATGTTCTGGATTCCTTCCATAAGGATTTGATGGACCTACGATGTTCTTTTTCCACAGAGGCTAGTTTCACCACATATCCTGGTCAGACTGCTAAAGTCATTGAACTTCTCATGGACACAGATTTTTTTCCCCACTATTTCAGTGCAAAAACCTGCAATGAAGCATCATCACACAAACGTTTGCAACTGTCAGCTACAGCACCTTTCAAGAAATACACTCCTAGTTAATCAAAAAATCCAAACCAAGTTTCACACAGCTTGCAGCTTTACTGCTGGCATTTCACAAGGCAGCAGTCCAGAACTCTAGCGTCAGTGATTTTCCAAGACTAATGATGTGTTTCTACAAAGATGGAAAAATTGAAATCCCACTATTACTTCATATATCTGAAAACATACATACATCCAAAACACACAACAGGGATGTTATACAATACAATTTGAATTTTTCAAGGAATAGGCAAGTGTATTTTTTAGCAACCAGAGACAGAACATGAAGAAAGCACTGATAAATAAGTATCTTCGTGGTACAGAATAGCGTATCTTAATATCAGTCAGATAGTTTACCTCAAAACGAACCCAGAAGTCATTCACAGTTAAACAATCCTAGATCTCACCACAGTACACTTTTCCCACTCCATCTAACTAATTAGTATTCTGCCACTGCTGAAGCACTTCCTTCTTATGATAGCTTCAATTCACGAGCATGATACCTAACCACCCCTATGAGAAGAAATTTTAACTGAACACAAGGGAGAACAGAGGGAACCAAAACAGAGACAGACTTCAATTAAGCGACTACTCAGCAGCACAAAGTAAGGAGACTCCAAGCCTTCTTTGCATAAATATATGCAGACTGGCTTATGTCTCCCTCTTCACAGCAGAAGCTAGGTGTTCTCCGCACAGCCCCGGAAATTGAAGTTCTTAAACAGTTAACTTCAAAAGTATGACCGGTCTAGAAAATGCAGCTTTTGATTTAGCAAAATGCACTTTTAAAAACTATTTGAGAAATATAAGAAGTAAATTAAGTATGTTTTACCTCTGCCAGTTAGTCATAAGACA
Source organism: Dromaius novaehollandiae (assembly GCF_036370855.1). Classification (NCBI taxonomy): domain Eukaryota; kingdom Metazoa; phylum Chordata; class Aves; order Casuariiformes; family Dromaiidae; genus Dromaius; species Dromaius novaehollandiae. The sequence continues at coordinate 60,846,559 of NC_088102.1, forward strand.
TTGACTGTATTCATCCTGTAGCCAGGCTTAATCTGTATGGTTTGCTTCATTTATCTTTTTGCATGTATGTTTTACTGCACTGTAATGCCTAGCAAGGAAGATTATCTACAGTAAAAACTGGCATTTTGGAATAAAAGGCCAGCCCATTAGACACACACATTCCACTAAAGGGTGCGGTTTTAATGCTTTGTTTTCATCCGTGTGTAAATGCATTAAAAGTTGGCTTAGGGTCAAAGTTGTATGAAAACCTAACCAGAATCAAAACCTGACACTGTTGTTCTGTGCCAGAAAATATTCTAGACTCATATGCAGAAAAGCGCAACTACACAACTTTTCTAGAATAGTCTTGATGTCTGTACCAGTAAAGGAGCCTCAGAATACAGTGCTTATCTGCATTCATACTCCACAAGGCAAAGTTGTTCTGCATCCCCATACCCTTTACCTCCTACTTTTAGGAAAAGGGAATCACAGAACTATCCTTTATCCAAAGAGCCAAGGCTGTGATCTGATCACAAAAGCATTCATTTGTAAGGTCCTGACAAGAACAACAATCTCTCTCTTCTACCATAGCATAGCAGACCCTTAGAAGTCCCATGGCAAAAGAGTTTGGGGATAGAGGCTACTACTTTTAGAAGAGCAGAAGAAAGGAGGAAGAAAACAGTCTGAAAGCAAAGACAGCCAAACTTTCTGCCTGAAAACTACTGGCTCCGTGAGAAACTCCTTCCTCTCTTTCTTTTATTCTTCAGTATAACCAGACACATACCTTGACAGGCTGATCCAAGTAGTGCCAAAGACCAGAGTGTCAACATCGACACGGCATTTTCCTCATGAGAAGATTCTGTTCCTTACCCTCTGCGCTAACTTGGCACTGGCAAGACCAAGTGGGATGCAAGGGTTCTGCACAATTTCACCCTCCTCCACAACATCAGAGACAGGCTGGAGAAGGTACCCTATAAGTGTTTTGCAGAAGACAACACACAGGAGTGAGAAAATATGGCACAACCAGCACGACTTCTCTGAATAACATAGCTTTCTTGGAACAATGTATAAGGTAGATAAAAAGAAAGGCTCAGCTGAACCTCAGTGTAACATTTAGTTATGATTACAAAAGGTTAAAAAAACCCCAAAAAACAAAACAAACAAACAAACAGAAAAACCCCACACCACACACAACTCATCCTCATTGATGCAGCAGCTCCACAGAAGACACCACTCAGGAGCTAGCATAGGAGGGAAATGGCTCTGTATGGACTGCACATGTTGAGAGGATGAGATCACAGCAGTAGGGACTAAGCTGTGCTGCTGATCCACTATTCAGGCAGATCTCAGCACTTGAGGAGTTCCTACGAAGAGTCTTGCCTGTAACTCCCCTGCCGTATTAGAGGTATCCTTCCTAGTAAACAGTCTGCTGCTGCTAATGCAGCAAAATCAGTCCAGTAAAGCAGAGAGCAGGAAGCCCTGCCTGCCTGTATCACAGAATTTTTTTTTTTTAAGAATTAGGATGTATGTAATAGGATTATGGTATGGAAGATCACAGAAGCACAGTCCACATCTCTCTTTCTCTCTCTCTCTCTCTTTTTTTTTTTTTTTTTTTTTTTTAAGTAGCCTAAAATAACTCCTCCAGAGAGTGAATTTGAGGACAGGGTGTCCAGACTGCCTCCAGGAGTATACCAAAACCTTCCACATAAGCCACCTGCATGAAAACTCCTAAAACCAAGATAATGTGGCTGTTTATAGAATTTGTCCACGAGAATATCACCATAAGGGCTGTAAAAGGGGAATGTAAATACAGATTAAGATGTGCTATACAAACTTTTTTCATGACCTGATGCCTTACATGTTGCAAGACATCAGTGAGTGTACGAGCAACCTTGGCATGGGAATTACCGTTTTGTCAATTCCAAAGGAGGTCAGTAAGAAGGTCAGGGTCTTCCATGCTGTGTTTATCTTCCTTCCAGAAGGATAGGTATAAAGATGATTACAAGTCTGAGGAATATAAAACCTTCCTAAAACCCCCAATCCTTCTTTTGCTAACAGAGGAACTCTTGAAAATCAGCCAAGTGATCCAACTGCAGTTTTTAGGGATAAGAAGCATCCTAGCACTCCAAAAGCTTGCATGCAGAATTACAGCCAAATCAATGCTTATACTCAGATTATAAAATCACATTAAATTGTAGCAATAGGCTAGTCATCATAATGAGAAGAGTTGCACAGGAATACACTGATATAAACTGCTTGCCAAACTAGTTTCCAGAAAAACACCATATTCCCAGCTATTTTTTCCCCACCAGAAAGTTTACAGAATGTCAGCATTCTCTGTGCAAAACTGTTACATGAACCGGTTCATTTATTTTGTCTTTGATTTCTCTCACAAAGTCACTATATATAGGTAGTTAATTGTTCCTACTGCAAAGCGTGAACCACTATTACAACCTTGGAAAACATCTGAAATAAAACATCTTTAACAATCCTCACTGGAAACATAGCACGAGCCATTTGAAATCCTCCATGGCTACTGAAAATGCCTTTTTTACAGTTTTTTTCAGTAAAGTACCCCAATTGTCTAATATTCTGCACATGTGCCAACACAGAGCAGCCTCCCCCTTTTCAAGCTCTGAACTTCTCTGAATTCTATGTTTGATCTCTCCTGTCCCATCAGGATCACAAATTGATCCCTCTACCCAAGCATATTCCCCAGTAAATATTTAGGGTAAAATGAATAAATAAGCTTTGGAGAAAGGACTGGAAGCCAGGTCTGCTCTCTTCCATGTAAGTGTTCTCATCACTGGAATATGGATTCAGGCATCCTTCTCTATGCAGTCCACACAATCTTGCCCTTTTTCTTTCTGCACAGAGGCATAGCTTTAACACGTGAGTCTTACCTCTGATTAGCAACTCCACTCATGAAGGGCATATTACCTGGTAAAGAGACCTTTCTGTAAGCTGGAGAAATGTATCTGAAATTCATCAAGGTTTGAGGTAGAAAAAACAATTGTATCAGGTCTCACGTACCCTGGGTGAATGACCAAAATGAAGTATACAGCTATGAGACAATAAATCCAGTTTTAGGGCACCTATGTAAAAAGGCAGGATTAAAAAAAGTGATAAAAAGCATTGTTCCAATGCTCAGCTACCTGTCAGCAGAAAGCTAATCAAGATATTCCGAAAGGTCAGCCTTATTCTAGGAGAATCTTTATTATGCCAGATCTGCTATTATGTGCATGTACCACAACCTCTATGGACTCTTCTCATCTTCAGTTCAGGAAGTGAATGTGGCATTTAGAAAGTTCCCTCCCTATGCTACAGAAGGCCGTGACAGGCCTTGAAGACATGGGCTTTTCCGTACTCTCTCAGGACCACTAGAATATATATCCCCCAGGCCTTTGTACTGCTGCTCCAGCATCTACCAGTTCGGCTTCTGTCTGCTGACATAGTTCCGTGTTGTCCTGTTATCTGCTGAGGACTAGGTATACCACTTTCATGTTTTTCACAGTTATTATGTAGCCAACTCCAATTCTTGAATTTTAGCCTCAGCATGAAGTCATTCACTGATTCCTGTGGGAGCTTTCCCCCCAAACTAACCCCAAAACACCCTCCCAATAAAACAGGGATAGTATCCCATAACACAGTGGAGAGAAAAGCAAACAGGACATATGTGCAGAACAGCAAACAGGGAAAGATGCCAAAGGTTTCTGTGGGTGTAGATACCCTATCTTGTGCTCTGAATAATTAAACGTAAGTGTGATGCTCTCCTGACATCTGATTCAGATCAAATTTCTAGTTAAGTTGTGCACAAATCCATTATTAATGGCTGTGAAACCATTTGTGGCCTGAGATATTTTGGGTATCTAGCTGCAGGAGTTGGAAGCAGAGCCCATTAAAAAACAAAGGAAATGCTTTATTGACTTTAGTAAAAGACAGGGGTGAGGGGGGAGCAGAATAAAATCCTTCTTGAAAATACTGGAAAGTTCATATTTAGAGCTAACCAAGATTTTTCCTAGAATATGGTAATTCTGTTTTGACACGTGATGTTTCTGCTAGATGTGTGTAAGGATAAGCCAGCTTTGTACGCACTTAGGCCTCAAAAAGTAAATTCCAGAGAGTTTGCACTCTGAAGTCTCAAGTGGTTCAGTACTTAACTAATTTCATAAACCAAGAAAGTTTGAGAAAAATGAGAAGAAAGTTATCACAATTTTAAACATGTATAGTAGTGCGTTTTCCCAAAATGTGTTCAAATGATTCCTGGAACAATTAAACTTATGAACACACTGAATACTCTCAGGAACTAACATGTTTTAAAGAAAAACATTTTACTGATAGCTAATATTATAAAAGTTGTTATACACAAAGTGCACATCTATTCAATTTTTGACTCTGTGATCTATATGTTTCTTCCTGATAATAATTCAGAAGAATTTATAAAAATTAAAATACATATCAACACAAGGAAGCATACTTCATTCTCTTCCCCAAAACAGTCCTACTTCCTAGTAACTCCAAAATATTCTGTAACTTTAGCTATTTTTAAAAAAGTGTATTTCCTACTCTCTTATCCTCAAAAAACAAAAAATGACGATTACAGATTTACAGAACTCAGTTCTAGCTTTTACTCTGGTAAGCACTGATTTCAATCAGATTTTGAATAAGAAATAAAAGGGAGGCCTTTGTCTAAAATGAACTAAAATAGAAAGGTATTTTCATGGTAAAGGTTCTAAAAATAACACTATCAAAATCCGAATCCAATATCTAGCTTTGCCACCAAGTTCCCCCATGGCCCTGAGGTCTCCATCTGTGCAAGAAGGATCTTTTTCTTTCAGTTTTATCTGTTTTCTCTAGTTAGACGTCATGCTCTTTCAGACATGGTCTAGCCATTACTTTAGGGACTGTATTGTGCCCCATAGAGCAGGACCTCAGTCTTAAAAGACTTGTTCAGTGCTACCAAAACGTGTTACAAGTCATGTATTTCTGAGATATCTATGCAGTAAACATCTCAGAGCTCCCCATAATAATTAAAAAGTAGTTAGGAAACATGTGCCACAAGGCAAGCATGCTGTTTACTCACATGCAAGCTATGCCATTTGAAGCAAACAGACATGTTCTAAGAAGGTGCTTCCTACATCACCTTCTTTGACACAAGAAAGTGCTAAGGTATTAAAATAAAATAAAACAATGCGAAAAGTGTATATTCTGTTCTTAAAGGAACTTCGAATGATTTTGCTGTCTAATCAGAAGGTGGTATCATGTCAGAGTGTGGGGATCTTGAAGCATTTAATTCTTCTAAGCAATACCATGTTTCACATGTCCCAGAACACACACATTACAAAACGACCCATCAGAAGTACACCCCACTGCGAACAACGAGCCAGCCTGTGGAAGAACAACGTATGACAACTCCCTTTCTTCAAGGCTGCAAAGCCAACTCTGCCATATAAGTAAAAGCTTGGCAATTTTCCCAAGACAGAAACTGTGAGATTATAGGTGATTAAAAAACAATTTTCTCCTATGACTGCCCTGGATCAAAATAGTAAGTCTCTTATTTGAGATGTTTTTCTTTTCCAGAATGATTTTTGATATGAGTTGACAACAGAGCTATTTGAAAGATGACAAAGAACAATCAGAAATGTTTCTGAAGAGTTCTCAAATTGGATATTTTCATCAACCTAAGGAGGTCTGCGAGTCCTTCTCCACCCCTGTATCTGGAGTCTGTGACACCAGAAGGAAATTTGTCCATATTTCTAAAAATGCTAATTGAGCCATATGTAGATACTACTTTCAAACAACATCTATGGGCATTTTATACATGATGCAATAATAAACCCAAAGAAACAGAACAGAATACTCTCAAAAAACGGCTTTTAACCTTTTTGACATAACATTTTGTGGATCTGCTTGTTGCTTCACACACCAGTCTCCAATGCGCTACCTAAGGTCCTGTCCTAGGACACCTTTCCAAGGTACAGCCACTGCTGATCTAGTTGCAGGATTTATTCCTTGGAGCCCTACCCCATGCTGCAGATTTACTGTCACACTGGGAACATGGCACTGCTTCCAGCAGCACTCTCACAGGAACTCCATCGCCCTGCTACTTCACACTCCGTTGTATTTTTTTTTTTTTTTTTTACTATCAATGGGATTTCAAAAGGAGCACAGAGGAATCAAGCGCAGAAAACATAGCAGACAGAGCTGTTTGGATTCATATTCGATAACGAACCATTGTAACTGGCAGAGAAAAGACGATCGTCTTGGAAAGCGAACTGATTTTCCCAGCTATAAGGCTCTATCTGTGATTACCAGAATCAGATGCTTGCAGGTGCATTACACTTTTCCGCTATTAACTTCCAGTCATGTGGTATCTTTAATTTCTCAGTCCTTTTCTGATCAGTCTGCTAGTCACAAAGAATTATTCAGAACTATAAACTGGAGTTGAGATTTGGGTCAAAAAACCAGCACAGCTCTGAGACTGCTGCTAACACTAGGAGCAGTGTTTCCCAGAACCTGCCAAAGCTAGGTGAACAGGCGCTGTCATGCTAACGAAGCAGTGTTAGTCTTCAAACACAAGCACTTCTTACTATTTGTAGCCCACTCTATAGCTCCTTTCAAGGAGTCTTTAAGCATATTTTAAGACCTATTAGAGAGGGGGGAAAATTACCTTCCTGAGACAGCATGGCTACTTTCTAGTTCCTTTGCAGTTTAGACCTCTCCTTCATTTGCTTTCTAAATAGTGGTTGGTAAAGTTTGATCAAAATTGAATTACACCAAGAAACTGCTATATTAATTGGAGAGATTATAGCAGTAAGACTTGTTTTCATGCAGCAAAAAAGCACTGGTGCTAATCAGTGTGCAATCCTGCAGTCAGGCAGTGCTGATGGGCACAGTGAAAATGTACATAACCAAGTTTTCCTAAGCACTGGATATTGTGGTAATTTGGAGAAGGGATATTTTCTTAATAGTTTCTTGATACTGCTTATTTCTACATGGGAAAAAAATGTGCTACAGTTGCCGCAGACACTTAAGAAACTGCGATCAGGAAAAACAGCAGTCTGCATAATAAAGACTTGGGTAATTAATCATTAATATAAGTGCTGGATAATGATTGTATTAAGAAACGCAAATACTATATTGAGTTTGGACTACGCCTTGACAGAGGTAAAAGGCTCAAGCTTTTTCTTTTTAAACCAAGACATCAATTAGCTACGTTGACAACTTTTCTGCCCAAACACACAACTTCCTTACCTATGTATTACCTACTGAATCAAAGTTTTGGGATAAAAACAAAGTAAAAATTCACTTACGAGCATTCGCGTCTATTCAAATTAATAATGTTATTTTTACAATGTCTCCCAACACTACTGTTCACCAGTTCCCAAACTGCAACGTAGAAGCTATTTCAAAATCATGTTAAATGACATCTTAACAGACTAATGCCACTTCCCTCCTTGCACTGTTAGGAGTACCTCCTGTCACCTCATTCGATAGGCTGTGCCCAAGATCACTAAGTTTAGAAAACCGTGGTATAAGCTAATTTAAGGATTCATCGCACTCCCTTTGAAATTTCTGGAAGTGGCATTGTCTGAGCAAAACTATAATGATTATTTTAAATACTCATTCTCCAGTCTTATGAATATTAATATACCTTTATTCTATGCACATCATTTTACCATTATTATAACTGACCTTTCTCTTGCCTACTGTTTTGAAAGACCTCATTCAGATCATCCTGAATATCTAGCAGAATCATTTATATTAGCCTGTGAAACCTTTGGAACAGGGATCCTATCTTTCACCAAGTACCATCTACCTCTAAAAAAAGAGAGAATGGCTTCTGAAATACTAGGATCTCCATGAGCCCCAAAATCTATAAGCTTCTACCTAAAATAAACAAACTACAGTGATGAAGGACTAAAGTAGCTTTCAACCTGTTTTAGCCAGCTGTGGAACATTTATTCCCATTAAAAAGTAAAAGAGATTCTGTATTTACTGTTCTCAATTAGAAGTCATTGCTGATACACTAACTTTAAGAATAAACACATATATTGTAATTATTTCAAATGTGGGCACTTCAGGTTTGTTAGTGTAAACTCTGTGAAATCTCAAAAGAACTGATTTTCAAAGACACTCAGAGATCCCACAAAACTTCTTGGAAGAAACAAGTATTCAGCACTACCATAAGCTGTAATTGCTACTTTCTTGGCAATAAAATCTAGTTTGTACTTATTCCTGTGCAATTTACATAGAATTTGAGGTGCACCCAAGGAATAAATCTACATTTTTTCTAACAATTCTAAAATCTCATTTTTTGAAGATCTCTCCCTGCACAGGAAATGTGGATTATTATAAGAGCAGGTGATTTACTCCACCATAGATCATCTCATTGTCCATCCTGCACTAAGCACTGGTGGGAACATCCATGTCTTCAGCTTGAACACTGCAGTCATTGTGCTCAAGAACAGAAATGTGAAGCAGCATTACACAAATACTCATGCTGATTTTCCCATAAAGCGCCCAGCGAGTTCACAAGTATGGACAGATATAACTAGTACAGCAGCGTTACAGCAGAACTGGTCAAATGCGCTGTTTGCAGTGCTTCAGTGCTCAGTAGCATGCCATGACAGTTTTATTCCACTTGTCCAGGTTGCTGGGCAAACAGAAAGCCTTTTGTAGACTCTTACATGATAAATATATATGAAACACATATAGCATGTACATATGTAAAGCATATATATTCTTTATATACATATAAATATATATATATATATTTTTTTCTTTCTTTGAGAAGCCATGCCACCTGCAAAGAGGAATGCAGAAGCACAGAGTTTATCATAGATATCTACTAGAGCTCCAGGCAAATGACTAGGCCTGAGGTTAAACTGAACAGGACATGGAAAATCATCGAATATGACAGGCAAAACTACAGACGGTTACGTAACAGTGTGCGAAGCCACCAAAAGTTACAGACAGTGCTGTGAAGAGTGGCTGGGTTTTGCAGGTGGTTAAGGGGAAGCTACACGAAAAATGGCCAAACTTTACAGACAACTGGAGGAGAATACTGGGGACCTTGCGGAGAACAGAGCTGTGCAAGATCAACGGCACCTAGGTAACTGTGTTGGTAATACCACAGACGGCTGAGATTACCTAGGTAGCGGTATGAGAAATCCCAAATCTGGGTACACATGTGGCAAAATTATGATCAATGGGGAAAGAAGTTAGGGGTGGGGTTTTTATTTCAGAGGAGACTGGGGTGGAGAAAGGGAGATACACAGGCAGCAAAATGGAGGGTCAAAAAATGGGAAAAGGGACAGTAAGATATGAAAATCATGCTATTTCAGGGTACCTCCCATGCAGCCCTGCATTTGATCACCTCAACCTAAATCAAAGCTATAAACCAACTCTGTCATGCTGACCATACCACACAACCCAAACCCACTTCTGCAGTTAGGAGAGCCAGGGGAAGGGGGCACTCCCCGGCAAGGGAACACCTCCATGGACGCAGTGAGCGTCCCAGTATTGCTGTGACAGTGCCGGGGCACTGGCAGCCACTTCATAATAGTATCACCTCTTTACAAGGTTACAGAGCCTTCGGCTATGTCTGAGGCCTGTCTGCCACTCACAGTTAACTAAATGCTACTGTGGAAATTATTCCAGTGTTGCTGAAACTAACTACAATACAGCGACTGGCCAGAACACGCTGGTTTTGTCCAGTGCCTCCATTATCACATGAACAGATACTACAGCTGCTTTTAAAAGAAGAAAAAAAAAAAAAAAAAAAAAAGTACATCTCTTAAATGTAAGCCAAGACTTGCAGGCATATACCCACATCAGACAAACAAGTCTTGGTGCTATAAACTCAGGTTGCACTATAAATGTGATCCAGAGTTTTGAATTTCTTGCTCCACAACTAGAGGAGAGTTACAGCATCATTCTTTAACCTGAGTGTGCCATTTCTATAAAGACCCTGCTAGCCAGTAGCCTCGTGGCTACTCCAGGTGCTTGCAGTTAGATTTGCAAAGCAGTCTAAAGCTGCATTTGGGATATTCAGGAGAATGAAGATTAACATCCTGCCTTATTAGGCAGAGCACATAACTAAGTAAATGCAACATGTTATATGCACTGCAGCACTCCGTTCAACTACTGGATCAATTTAGTGTTCTAACAGCCAGTTATATCTGAAATACATTGCTGTTGTCTGAATAAAAATGCCAATTTTGACACCCTTTAACTTGGCTTTTTAGTAAGAACTTTTTTTTGCTTCTCAATCTTGGAGGCAGGAAGAACCGCCAGTGGCCGTTTGTGCACATTCATAGTTGTTATTTCACATTTTCCTCCATCCTGTTTTGTGGAGCCAGCATAAATACATGGGCGAGATCTGCATCACCAGCCAAGTAACTGCGGAACTGTTAGAGACTAGTGGATAAAATACCTTTCACTTTAAAAAATAATATAGTCTTAAAGCATAGCTCAGAAAGAATCACCTTCCATACTGCAAACTGCTGTTGGCCAGTCGCCTGTTTTCAAACTATATGCAATGCAGCAATATAAGCAGTGGAGGTCTGTACCGCAGGCGCACTGGGTTAACTGAAGAACAGGATTTTTACTAAGGAGGAGGATTTTTACTAAGGAGGAGGATTTTTACTAAGGAGGATACAGTCCACTGTGTATGCCAGGAGCTTGGGTGGACCCAGCTATGTTAATCAGCCTAAGCAAAGACATGTAAACAGGCTCTGACACCGGCCGATCTTTAAAGGACTGCTAGAATAAGGGGCAGAAAAGGCAGCTGTTTCTCGTCTAATCAATGTACATAGTTATCAAGGCAGTCATAGCTCCAGCAAAGGTCCTCCGGCCACAACTCGGTGACCAGCTGGACCCGAGCTGAAGAGGAATTCACGAGGAGACGCAGTCATACACTGGCTTCAAGGCTGGCAACCCAACTGGGTTAAATGGTGGGGCAGGGGGGGCCACCGGGACCACCTTTATTTTTTGTTAACGAATCGATACATAAAAGCAAAGACCAAATTAACAAAGACAACATAATCTTATTATTATTTCATGGTGATTGGAACAAGACCATTTTCTGTTAATGCTCAGTTGAGCTAGAATGGTCATTTTATTGGAAGGCTACTAACTGCCTTTCCAGTTACAAAAGAAAGCAAGTTTGTCATCTCCTCGCTCGCTGTACTTCTTTCCTAAACCAAACAAAAACACATGAACGGTCTTATGTAAAACTCTGCAGACTTAGTCTTCGCACACACTGCAGAACCAGCTACATGTATTTAATCGCAGTTTTTCGAATGGCACTGAAATAGAAAAGCACTAAAGTACGTTTTGCTCTTTGTATTTGAGGATCAGGACTCATTCTAAATACACTATAAAAGTCATTCATGTGCCAGCATCAAGCATTGGAAGCAATCTTCTCATATAGCAAGAAACTAGCAGAATTTCTCCCAGGGTGTATGGCAGGCTTTTGAACCATCTGCCTGGAAATGCCGCATACAGTCTTCGCGACAAAAGTTAGTAGTGCTGCAGCCCCACTCAGCCTTTTCTTAAATGCCAAGTGCAACAACTGCTGCCAAAAAATCTGTCTTCTCAACCTTATTCTCCAGCCCACAAGAGGTTCTGCTTAGGCCCCAGGAAAGCAGACAATCCCTGGGATTTTGCGACCCCTTCTGCATGCTGGAAACACTGCCGATACTCAATAATCCTCAGTTTAGTCATCAAGATATGCCCTTGGGCATATGCAACATGAAGCCACTCTTTTGAAACAGATTATCTCTGGAAGAGAATTCAAGTCTCATTAGAAACCAATGGAAGTAAGATTCAAAGAAGTTTCAAAATAACTTTCTTTCAAATTACTTGGTTAATTTAAACGTATTAAAACATTAAATTTACAGGCAGCATTTTTTAAGCTACAGAATTTACCTTAGAATAACTGTGAAATCAGATTTCATTGGTTTCAAGTAGAGTCTTAAGGTTATTGTTTTAATTGCCACATGGAAAAAAAGTTATCTTAAAAATTCATACTTGAATACTTTAGGACCCATTCTCATATTCCATACTCATCCCTTCACTTTTTGGCCACACCATGAACGCTTGATTGAATGTGAAATGTGCTCCTATACTGTGATGAAGCAGGCTTCAATCTCTTGTAAGACCAGTGAAGGAGAATACAGGACTAGAGACACTGCAAGAAAGTGACAGCTGAACAAAAAATGACCACTAGATTCATACGTATGAACGTATTGGAAAATAATGAATCTCGAGTTTGTGCTTTTAAATATATAGCTGGCACCACAGATGATATCAACAACTACTTTTTCCTTGAAGGAAACAGCCTGGGAGACATGCTGTCATGATAGCCAGACTACAGGGAAGGAGGAAATTTGTCCTATTTGTTTGGAGAAGGGACCAGTGTGTGTACCACGTGCCCTCCCTCAGAGGCAGATTACCGCCATTACCTAGAAATAACGAAGCAGCCAAGCAGAAGCTATTAAATTCTTCCACACAAATTGGTTCTGAGAGCGCTACGTCATTTTTCTCATTTACATTATCTGACAGATAATTTCTTCATATACTCAACAAATATGAAAATCAGTATGATCACTAACATAAGCCTCTTCCAAAAATTTATTTCAGTGACTCTCTAGAGGCACCTTCTCTTACTGAAGAGTACACTCATCAATTTGTCTGGGCTTCTTGAATAACCAAGGAAAATGCTCTACGACAGAGACTTTGTATAGAAGTTTGTTCTAGCTTTAGTTTTCTATCAAAGAATCATGTAACCTCCTTATGGCATGAAAGGATTAGTAGGCTGTCATCTATTTTCACAGCAATATCTTCCAGAAAAAGCTCTACGCTCACAATGAGACATTGAAAATATCGTGAGTGAAATAATGAAGAAAAAAGTATCCTATTGTCTGCAGTATATTTAGGGCACTTACATGGCCTGAAACCGTAGCTGTAATTACCAAGCACTGCAAAAAAAAAACTTCATTGTGCAACGATACTAAAAGTAACGATTAAAAAAAAAAAAAATCTGTCATTTTTGAATGATCAAACAAAAGCAACCAGTTCCAAATGATTATATGAGAAGGCAATGCAAAGTAGTACAAATTTAAACTATAAATGCAAGAACAAAGAAAGATGACATTTACGGTCAGTAAAATGCCAAAACAGCCAAAAGGAAATCCAGATAAGCTGTAAGAATGGCAGACTTTTTTTTAAAGGTACTTAATAACATAGGAAGGACTCTGATCAACATGCCTTATATACCAAAACACGGGAAGAAACACAATGTGCTGTAGATGCTACTTCTAATGTAAAAGGTCCCATCCTTCCATTTTCATAGGGGACCCCCCAGAAGAATTGGCCAAATGCAGGGAGGGATATTCTCCATTTATTCATACAAACACTGGCTAGATAGCAGCAATTCAATTTAACCTATATATCTTAATCCTGACCTAGGGAGAGCATTTCTAAATTGACATCTATACCAAGCTTAATTTTAGCATCCTTTACAGATGAGCACTAGTCAGAACAGGATTACAGGCAGGTTCCTGTAAATAAATACAGTCTCTAAATACTTGAAATATAGTTTCAAATAGACACATTTCTTCCTCCCCGGTGTTCCACACGCCCTAAAGCCCCCATTGCTGGTTCCAGGAACGCAGCTGACCTATCAGGTTATCTCCTACCTGCAAATTAATGAAATTATCTGATACTTCGGTTACCACTGAGGCAGCTTTCTTTCGTTATATGATACAAATAGCACAGCTGTCGTTAGCAACAGTGTCTGCTGCATTTTCTGATATGAATATTTTCTTCTGAGACCAGCTAAATCATTTCCCATAAAGCATTATGTTTCACTCTTAAATGATTCCCACAGCGAATTGGAATAGCACGCTGGATCAATATCTGACAATCTGACTCTTAGCAACAAGCTCCTGTACCAGCAGAGGGATTCACTGTACTAGGGCGAGTCCATCTGTTTGGATCAGTATCTGTGGGAGGAAAATTTGTATGTTGCCAATGGGTAAGAACATCTAAATGCTACTCTAGCATTTATGAAATGTAGCATGATTCAGGGAAAAAATCTAATTTTGCTGCAGTTCAGGGAGATTCTTGCCATTAATTTCCAGAGGAGTAAAAGGTAAGGCATGACCCTTATGCAAACTGTTTTCTTTTGTTTAAAGCATCCATTTATGAACCTTACTAAGTTTGTATCTTTAAGACCTCCTTCCCTTCCTTGCTTTTACTTGACCAGTTATCTCAGGTGAAGCAACTACTCTCCAGAAGCTACATCAGATAAATAAGTATTTTTTTCTTCAGTACCTAAACAGTCCACTGCTGCTTCTGCAACAGCTGAATTCACATTCTTAAACATACTGCAATACATGTGCTGTCAAATGCAAAAAAATATGGAGTACAACTTCAAGTTTAAAACAAAAACAAGCCAGTTACAATCTTAGAGAAATACTAAATATCTCATTACTGAAGCATAATAGAACTTAACAAATGAGTAGTATTTAATGGAACAACTTATCTACATGATCACCTCAGAAAGCCTCACTGTATCTTCAGCTAAGCTCCAGGCCTGCATGACTCCATCAACTCCTCAAGCTTCCCTCAGGCAAGGTTCAGACAATATTCACACATTAAGTGACATTATCTCAGCACAGCAGCAAATACCAAGCACAATCTGTGATATTATCCCCAAACCACATCATTTTTCTTTATCGTCAGTTGTGCAGTTCTGCCTTTAATATTAAAAATTTAAACAAATAAACTTAAAGGCTTTTTTTTTTTTTTTTGCTAAAGTCTACCGAATGAACACAGACATGAATGTAGCAAGTATCCTGAACACCATTGAAATAACCCCTTAAGAGCTTCCCTTTATAAAGCACTGACACAAAAACTGTTCTGTAGAGCTGTAATACGCCATTCAGTTCACGTCTCTATTTTGCCAGGGGGAAGGTAAGAAAAGGAGAGAAGATCACACTTACAGACTTCCTCCTATCCAATAGGAAAAAAAGTTACGAAGACTGATCGTCCAGGATTATGACATAACCAAACCCACTGACAATTCGCATTTCAATACCTAACGCAAGCATACATTTGGGATAAGACAGAGTAACCACACTTCCTGAAAATCAAGCAATTATGGAAGCAAACATAACGACAGGGATAAAATAAGTTTTTAGGATTACTACCATACATCGCATTTTTGCCAGCTGCATGTAACAATGGCCTAAATATTCAAAGTTCCTTTTATCAGTAAAAGCCTGCTTTGGATCAGATCACGGGTTTTTTTGACTTCTTGAGTGAATGACCTAAATGCACATTCTGAGAGAACCTCTGAAGATTTAAGCTGCTCAGAATACAAGTTCTTCAAGATAAAATTTTATTCGGTGTTTCAAAATACAGCAGGAGTTAGAGAGATAAACCTACTTTCTAAATTATCTGTAGGTAGTTCACATGCTATGCCAAGAATTCAAACCAGCGCAAGACTCAACTGCTGATAGCCACTGTCTTACTGAGAATTCCGCCAAGAGAAAGAGCAGAGCTAGAACTGGGAGGTCAGTCATCACACAACTTTTAGAGGACATGAACTTTACAAAATCAATGCAGATGATGATGATTTTTAAAAAAAGTAATTAACATTTTTTTGAGAACTAAAGGATTCAGGAGAGTGGAAATGAGAAATGGTTTGTTTAAGCTACCTTGTTCATCTTTTTTTAGTCCTAAACAGGACAACATCTTTCTTTTAGCAGGAGACCACACATGAAGATACTACTGGCAACATTTTCCAATAGCCACTAAAAAAAAAAAAGTTACCTTAGGGTACAAAGTACACATGTAGATATTCAAAAACCATCATGAATTAAATTAATTACTATCATTACCAACATTTTCAATTGAAATATCAAAGAAAACTGAATATGAAGACTGTATTGTCTTCTTGTGCCTAAAAGTACATTCTTCCAAACAGAAATGAAAAACCTTTGTAGGGCAAGCATAGCAAATCACAGTACCGAGTCACCACTATTTGGTAGATGCTGTATTTTTCATTGCATTAAATGCAGCAGATACTGCAACAAATAATCCAAGTTTTTGCTCTCTTTGGGTGGGATGTTTCCTGGTGTTCAGGCAGATGTTCTACAAGTACAGAAATATCCTGATTTCTCTTTACTAGTGCTTTCATTTGTCCTCCACTCCAGAAGTTGCAGGTGGGGTTGCATGACCATGCCCAACTGTCACCCAGCTCTTTAGCTGAGACTGATAAGAAATCAGCCTTGACAGTGCCTAAAAGACTAAGGCAAGCTGTGAGAAAGACAGCCAAGGGCCACAAGTAAGCTGCAGTAATTTAGTCCTGCTTTTGCTTGAACAATAACTCACAGATGAGACTAGAATATAAACACACTGATTGTGCATTTACAGGACTCACATGGACTAAATGCTACTGACAAGTGAAAATCCTAGGTAGCTTAAAATAGACTGGAATACTTACATCTCTATCATTTCCAGCTGTTCATACCATATCAGCTGTTTAAACTAGCACCTTGGGAGCAAAGGACAACACCGTACAGAAGTTGCAAACTCAAACTTTTGTGCTTCACTTTCAGACCACGGGTTTACTGCAATACGCGGTCACAGAGGATGGGAGGTTCCTGCATCCATATAAGTTTTGGCCCCTCTGTGCCCATTTTGTATCAAAACAATTTGACATTGAAGTATTAAAGACATGAACTTCACAAATCACCTTAGAAGGCTGTTAATTTCAAAGCCCATTTGTGGCCAACACTGACATTGTTCATGGCAAGCCAAAGAACCCAACACCTGAGCTGTGTCACTGAAATATAATTATAAAGGGACAGCTGTATGCAGTTCTAACCCCGTGGAGTACTGCAAAATACAATGCCACAACTCCAGAAGCATCCTGTGACAACTTAATGGAACACAGGCAAACAAAACCTGAGATAGATTTTAAATTGCTGCTTCTAATCTAATGGACCATTACAGAACATCACTTCAATTAATGAGCAGTGTAGCTCATTGGCGCAACCTAGAATGACTTTCAGGTGCATATTTACTTAGGGTCAAATCTTCTCTCCTGCATATTGGACGTACAAAATGGCCTGAAGAGAGCAGTAGGGGATGGAAAGAGATGTAATTTTGACCACTTCACACCCCATCCACTTCTGTCTCAGGACTGCAGAAAAGCTACGTCTTCCACATTTCACCTTACATTGGAGAAAGGAACGAATGTATTTTTGGATGCATCTGTGCTACAAATAAACAGATAAATGCACATTCATGCATGCAGAGCGTCTGCAGAGGATTAGGAGATGCAAACACTGTATTGGCATCCTCTCCATCCCACAGTATCACACTATAATCCACAGAGATCCTACTGTTCCAAGGCAGTGAGAAGCTCTCAAAACAGAAATAGGATTAATATGTTGGAACATCCTTTAGTTTGGGGGAGGATGTGCCTTCTGGCTCCACAGAAGAATCCCCCCTGCAATCAGGGGAAGCAATGCTGTAAAGTAGAAACAGGGAAGTTCCACAATGTGGAGGATTAGTCAATGACAATACTGTATGGCAAGATATGACATTTTTCCCCTAAGAGAAAAAGGAAAACTATTTTTCACTGTCCAGCTAGCCCCTGAATTTCTTGCCTATAACCTGCAAAAAACAGAAAATCTTTATCTTTAGTGGATTTGGATTTTTCTACTGAAAGGCAAGCTGGATATAAGCAACATTTTTTTCCAACTTTAGTTACATATATTCACATTTATCCACTGCTAAAAATAGAGTAAATGTGAACAAATGCTAACGAATAAAGTATATAATCTTTTGAGGCTAAAAGCACGCCAAAAGCATGTGTTGAATTTATGTGAACAGAAATAGGTTTTATAAAGTTTTAAGACAAAATGAAGTTTTCCATCTGTATACCTACAAAATGATATTTTAGTGGACTTGTCTACAAACCTATTTTTATTCTGTAGTTCTATTAAAAAAATCAAATTATAAGCAAAGAGACTAAATAAGGAAAGGTTTAACATCAGTTACAACAAAAACAAAAGTTACTGTGGAATTTCAGATCTGCTATGCACAGTGGAATTTCTGCAACAGATGCATACCAATACATTCTTTTAATATCAGAGAATCTCAGGAAAGTCCTTCCCTACATTATTAAGTATCATTTAACAGATTCATCCCCTATTCAGAAATATACTAGAATCACACAAGTAAGTAACCCCACAGATCATCATCATTAACATTTTAAGCACTGTTTTTTCTAAAAAATTTAAATTCTTAAGGCCACAAGGCTAAATAAATTTAAGAAGTCTGAACACCTCTGCATAATAAAAAAAAAAAACAGATATCAGGTCTATGTAGTTGATGTATTAGCATTAAACTACCACAGATCTAAGCTAAGAGTGACATCCAGTGGAAAGACGATCTATAATTTCTTCTTTCCCCTATTGTGGAGATAGCTTTAGCTCAGATAAAGCCTATCATGCAATAAACTCATGTTATGAATACTCAGAAAGGTATCCCTCTCGTGGATTACACGTGCCACTAGGATAGTGCAGCTGTGGGAAAATAGGAATTACCATTGAAATTTTCATAGATTTGAAAGCTACGCTGCATCTTGATTCCCTTGACCTAACAGACAAATTTCTCACTGTTGTTTTTTCATTGCAATGAATTATCTGCCTTGGACTTAACAATGAAACCAGGCAGCAACTGAAGATTTTGCATGCAAAAGTAGCATGCTTATGATATTATATTTGCACAGGTATTTACTGTCATAAGTAATTAAGCCATCTTTGGTGATATTCTATCCCACTTTCTAACAGCAACTATTTTTACAGGGAAAGGAGAGACTATAAACATGGAAGGTGCTATGCCTTGATCTAAGGGAGCTGAACTGGGGAAAAGGCAGGTGCAAGCTAATAAGATGAAAGTGGTATGTACGCAGCATTGGAAGTGGATCCCTTTTATGTGAACAAGACTGTTTCCCTGCTGCATCTCCTCTGCTATTCTCTTTTCTCTCCACTTGATTGAGGGAAACAGAGGAGATGTGCTCCACAGAAACCTCGGTACCCTTCTCTGCTCCTGGAAGTTGAGAGTGTTTAAGCGAAGGGAAATGTGCTCCTTGTCACCAGTGTCATTTCCCCCACTTTATTCTATATACATAAGAAGGAAGGAGAGGTATCCCTGATGTTATCCCCTTCCTCTCTTGAGTTCCCCAATGGCTCCAGCTACTCTGGTTCTCAATGTGGAGACTGGATTGGGAAAAAAGCTTCCCACTGCTCTGATGCCACTTCCACTGTCTCTGCTTTCTGCCTTCCTTGATCTGAGATTTGGCATGCCTCAAGATTAGAGGGGAACAGTGCTTCTCCCTTTGCTTTCCACCATCTTCCTTTACCTAATGGCTCCTATCACACCAGGTCTCACCTCTGCAGCATGCAATCTAAAGCAGTCATTGTAAAATATATCCATACAGCATCTGCTGCAAAAGCCCGATAAGCATGGGAGAGTCTTCCAGCCCTGTCAATAAGACAGTCAGTTGTTAATAGGCACTAGCAGAAAAGCTTAAGTAGACAAGTCAATCACGTGTTTTTTTGTGAGATTTTTTTTTTTTAAACAAGACTACTGTGCACCTGAAAGACATTTTAAGTAGCTTGTCATGCCAGTTTGGAACTAAATCTGTATGTAATATATTTAGATACTGTTCCATAGCTAGGCAAATTCAGATCTACAATCAGGAGCTCTTTCTGTCATCTGCTCCCTCCCACAGTCTTACATACATTCTTGCCTCTCCAAGACGAGTGACAGAATTTGACTACTAGGTTTAACTATAAACACCTATAAGGTATAGCAGAAAGATTTTTGCTTTGGTGTCATCTTTACAATACTCAAAAGCACCACGTTTACTTTCTACAGTGTTTTAAGGGCAAATACATGGATTATCTTTTTTCTGACTGCATCTCCAAATAATTTTCCCAAAACATTCTCTGGCTTCCAAATCAAATAAAGGTAAGACAACAAATTAATATTTCTGCTATTCTGTAACAGATTTCACATAGCAAACGATACTGACATATCAATATTATACCAAATCGTTAGACAAAAAAGGTAAGACATCAAACCTGAATTAAAGAAAGGCATCTCTCTAGTATCCAGTTTCCCATGCACAAAATCTAATCAGGGCTTAGTGTACTGAGAATCTCTTTATTCATTCAAATTCATGTTTTGGAACAATAACTATGCATAATATCAAGTATTGTGATAAAATGTGTGATTTTTTTTCAGTATTCAACATAAATCACCCTAGACAATATTCCCTCCATAAACAAATAGTAAAACTGTTTTCCTTCAGGACGTCCTTAGAGCAGTAGGAGCTCACGGCATAAGGATGACTTTCTCAAAGACAAAACAATTCAGATGCAAATCTGCATACAGAGAATCTTATGTCTAATAAGCCTGTGCACTTTCTATAATATTATGAATTACTAAATGGGCAACAAGCTGTCCAGTTGTGGCAATGAGTATCATAAGTAAGCATACAAGTCAAATGCAGACATGTATGCCATTTTCTTTTTTACATATGGTCCAGGGCTCTTGATGATGAGAAAAAATGAACCTTTCGTAATCATCAGTAAAATAGCAACAGCAGATGAATATGGTTTGCCAGCTTAGCGAGTCTTAGATAATGATAACAAAGCAATATACAGTCAGAAAAAGGCTATATTTCCCTACAGCAGACAGCTAAGTAACTCATTATTATAAATGGAAAATTACCCCAGCAGAGCCGTTTCGTGATAAGCAAGGATTAAAATGAGTAGTGCAGACACCACATAATAGAGCGTATTTAAAAATACAGGCGAAATCAAGTGAAACAGAATACTGAAATATCCCTTTGTTGAAAATAAAGAACACGCAGATCCTCTAATTATTGCATTGGAAAAGAGGGAGCAGGTTAAGCCAGGAACATGACTGGAAATGTGAAGTATCCAAAAGCAGATCTTTCTTCTGAGACAGAAATAGTGACAATATTAATGAGAATGATTATAAGTCTTATGAGGGACATTCTGCTGAGGAAACATGGACGACAACTTAGATAAAAATAGAAAGGCATGCCTTGATGCACTGGGTGTGGTATAATTATGAGCAGAATTTGCTTCAGCAGAGAAACAGAAGCAATTCTTAATCACCAAATCCTCTGAAAGCAAATTGTAGCTTTTTTCTTCCCATCCATTTATACCTCAGTCCTGCAGCTGGGGCTGAATGAAGAGACATTTATTCTTTTTGTAACACACCTTTATTTTAGTGGGAGATTGCAATTCAGTGGAAAATGCATCAACCTCAATATCTAGCACATTTATAAAACAATTCAAGAAATATTCTTGCTAAGTATAGAATCACGAAATTTTAGATAAAATTTGTTAAAAGGCTACACTTGTCTCACTATATTTTACAGCAGCCTGGAAAGTAAGTAAGTATTCCTATTACTCACAAGCAGAAGCACTTACAGAAAAGTAAAGAGAGATTATGGACCCTAATATTAAAAACATTAAGCACATGTTAAACTGCATGCACACTGAATATCCCCAGTCATTTTAGTGTGGCTACTTAGGTAGCCGCAAGATAGCAATTACAGTTTAAGAATCATAAATTACTTGAACATATAAAAAACAGAGGACAGTTCTTCCATTGGTTTAAATAATATAGCTCCATTTAAATCAATAAAGCTGTGAATGCTGTGTTGGCTGAAATCCCATGAGAGTTTAACATATCTAGAAAGAAAGGTAATTGATCTAAAAAACTGCTGTTTTCATAGTTTACGTATATTAGCATAGTGGGGAAAATTACATAAAGAGGGGGTGCTGATGTCACCTGAATAGAATTAAGTGTCACTCCAGACTAGAAAGGCCTAAAGCCCTAAGCGATGATGGCCAGGTCTTGAACTCAGGACATCGAATCAGTAGTCACCCCTACAAGGTCAGTGGGGTTATTCTGATGTGAAAGGGAAAGAGCAACGAGACATTAGGAATGACTTGTACAGGCAGCATAGAGTGAGGCACTAGAGTCCTCTTCCGACAAAGCAGAGTAAGGAGAGATCAAAAAGGCTAAAGGGTAGAAAAGGATGTTTATGGTCCCTGAATTTATCTCCTTTAATAATAGAAAGACTCCCTCCAGTCCAAATTCTGAAATAAGATAAGCTAGACAAGACCCCCTGTGTCTGCACCAAATTTTCATCGGCCTGGGCTGACATGTTACAGACCCAGTGTTTGTCAGTAAAAGCTCCTTGCAGGACTGAAAACTAACTATACTGGGCAGAGGGCAGCAAGTTAAAGAGCTGTGTAATCATATTTTTAAAATCTGATATTAAAAGATAAATGGAATTTAGTATCACAGTGCAAACTACATCTACAGACAAGCCAAAGAAAGGACTCAGTACTACATAAAACAACCGCCCTGCAAAGCTGATAAAAAATGGTTGAGGCTCACTGTGGGCAAATCCATGAAGTTACCGGCTCATGTGTTGACAATATTAGCAGGAAAATGTCTTCCTTAGAAGTGGGTACAAGGATTCCATGTCCATACACAGAAAAATAGACACAAAATATGATGCACTGCTCAAGGCAGGTTTACGTTATTATTAAGACAAATTCTGGGTATGACCCATATTTTGGGGGTCTGTGGATCCATACTCAAGCTTGAGCTTTCGAAGTTTTGAGGGACAAGCAGTTAAGTTCAGAGACACAGGTTTTCACAGTATCTCATGCAGCATGACAGACAAATCTTAACATGGACCCTGTAACTACAAAAACAGGAGGTAGGAGAACTTCTCAAGCATCTGTCCTTCCTCTCGGTTATTTTCTTTGTGTGTCAGCAACATGGCCCGAAACACTGTGAACAGCACCATACAGAAAGCCATTGTGTTTTACTTGTCAAAACAGCTTCAGAGGGAATGCAAATCAGACTACTCCTTTTATAACAAGAATTCTACTGGGACCATAATTAAATACAGAAGAAGCAAGATAAATCTGCCGTTAGTACCAGGAAAAGCTCAAAAACCATCACAACAATAACAATAAAACATAAGAGAAGATACGAGCCATCTAACAATGGAACTGTCTTTAAATGCAGGCAAAATATGTTCAATTTGCTGAAAATTTTAACCCTGATAGAGTGTTGCACATTAAGTAACAACATTGAGTGGCTGCTATAGCAGGCATCAATTCTCCAGAAGTGCCCAGTCCTACAGTGGTGCCAATCAAAGTGCTTGTCCCTGAGGCACTCTGGAAAAATACCACCACAGAAGCAGACAGTGCAGATGGAATTCATCTGGATTTGCTTCAACAAAAGCAATGAGCAATAATAAGCTTGATCCAGTGTGTTCGCCTTAAAATTAACAGTCCAGGTTAATGCAGCCTTTGAGGATCGTAAGGGCGTCAAAAGTTTTGGCAGGTTTTTTTGCATCGAATGTATTGCAGTAGCATCCTGAAGCATCATTAGGGATTACAGCCCTATTAAACCGTCAGAGCAAAACATGCAAAAAGAAACAGGACTATGCAGAGTTGTTTTAAATGGGAGGAGCAATACTTGTGACAGGTGTCATAAAAGCAATCCAAAAAAATACTCACACTTGGTCTTCAAAGGATTTCAGATATTCACTTAAAAATAACGTGTTCCATTTTTGGCCTAAATATTTGGAAAACACATTGACAGAACAGACTTCCTGCAAAACATTTTGATTCTGCTTAAAATACTATTTTATTTTTTTTTAATTCTATGTTTAGTTACTACTCAAAAATTTCATAATCTCATTTAATACAAGATATAATTAGAGAATGGAATGAACACTACAGCAGCACACAAAAAATAATCAGCATAAAACATTTGAAAGGATTTGCTTATAAATTCATAAGTTACAGGAATAGTTGGTACTTACTCATCTTTTGAGGCTTCTAGATTTTAATATTTGCCTTGCTGCAGACAGTCTTTCCCTTAAACTGCCAGTTTACAGTCTCTCAAGAACAGATGATTTCTAACCTGAAACCCCATTCCTGAACCTTTTACTAAAGCTAACTAATCACACAGACTAGTAATTGTGGATTTGTATGACAGGATATAGCACCCTAGCAAAACAGAGGCTAAACATCAGACCTAGATCAAATTTTTATTTGGATCTGAAGATTATAGTGAAACAAAAAGTCTATTTTTTAATTACTCTTTTCTTACAAGCTTTTGAGAAACCTACGTAGTGAGGAATTAAAATAGCCAGTATTGTTTCCGATCATTAAACCAAAGGAGCACATACAATACTGTAAGCTTTCCAAAAGAAAGTCCATGCTGCAATCAAAAGTTTTGCGATTCAGAAGACCGCTGAGGCTAAAAGCTCCAACAAAGATGGAACAGTATGCCTAATATTATCCTGACTGTGTTAACATACTGCCCTGCATAATATAACAAAAACATGTAGCATTGAAGAATACTGATAAAAAGTGAATACAGTCTCTATATTCAGTCTATTAATGTAGCCATTTCCCATCAGAACAAATATACATTATTTTGTATCAAAAAGTGGCAAGGGCATATTCCATTAATTTGTATGTACGTGGGAATAATTCTCTTATGAGTGAACTTAAACCACTTAAAATTAGTTCTAATTTTAGAGTTTCTAGTTGTAATCTAGAGCCAGCTCCACAAAAGCTTGCATAAAAATGCAAGCTCCCACCGTCCTGCCAGTGCTATGGTCATCCTCGGCTCCTGACTTCTCCTCCTCCTGGGGCAGCCCCGCTCTTGCTGCTCCCTAACACAGGCTCTCTGAAACAAAACTTATTTCCTTGGTAACGGTTAAAGGGGGGGGAAGTGGAACCCATCCATTCAATCTAAGTGGCCATGATGTCAATTAAAAGTCATTAACATGATTCCCTCTTTCGCAGCTACAGCAATTTCCTTTCCCTGGGATAAAAAATTTAGAAGTTTGCTTTCCCCTTCCAATTAGCTTGCCTGCTCATTGTCTTACCTTCCATTTAAAAACATTAAAAGACAAGAAATTTGAGCTATTTGGAACAAAGGCAGAGAAGGAGGTCAGTGATAAAATCCTGCCAGAGATGATACCAAGCCAGGTACCCTGGTTCTCAAAGATCAAAACTACTGTGCGTCTGCCGAGTACCGCAACGAGAAGGCAGCATGAAAGGGGAGCACTGGCCCTCACACACACCTGTCACAGCAGCACAACACAGCTAATTAGAAGAAAATACAAAAATCTTGAAAAGTTGTTGATGCTTCAGCGATTTCACGACAAGCAAGAGGACTGGAAAACCAAGTTATTGGCTGAATTTGGTCCAAGTGTCAGGTACAAAGTTTTTAATCTTACAGACAGGGACTTCCAGTAATTTCCTCAGACTGCAGCTCTTAGGAAATATTAATCAAACATATTTCTACACCTTTCTGTGATCAAAACAAAGAAAATGTTTTGTTTTATGGACCCACACACACAACTACAGAGTCCAAAGTAACAGAGGGTTTAAGAGCTTTAATCATGCAAGATTTGGAGAAGAATGAGATAGAGATTTCAGCACAGGATTGAACTTATTTTCCAAAAATGCTGGAGGTGAAACGAAAGCGTGATCAGCTGTTTAATCAGAGTTGCTTAATTTCTATCTCCTTTCTTACTACATTCAAGAACTAAATCACTTCAAAACATGTTTGCATAATAACATTTTACTATTACGCAAAGTATCAAACTGTGCTCCTGAGTTAAAGCACTGCAAAAGTAATTCTCAAGTGTGAAGCATGGAGAATATGGACCAAGTATGCAGAGACTGTGAAACAACTGTTCTGTTGTTGAACTGTGCCAGTCATTTCAGTAACATGATCATTTCAAAGGTTTTACAGTTAGAATATTAATATCACTATTTTTTCTGCTGATTTTTTCTAAAGACATCAACTTGAGCAAATCGCCCAGTTGTTTGGTATGCTTTTATTGTGCAGATGTTGCAGAACACACACTATTCTGCAGGACTGCAGTGGTGAGAAATATGGAATTCAAGACATTGGTTTTCCTTCTAGCACTGAACACTGAAATTTGGAAATTAGTATGTATGTTTTTCTGGAGGGTAAATGTATTTATTTTTGTTGTTTGGTTTGAGAGTTTCTTCCAGTCTCCCTTTCAGACGCTTTAAAAAAACAAACAAACAAACAAACAAAAAAACCCACAATATTCCACAGAAGGCAAACTAATTGCTTGATAATGACCTTTTAAATGTACAAATCAGCCTTAATGGCTTTAAATGGAATTTTAATGAGTTGCTCTGAGTATTTATTTGCTATTTATACCCATAACACAGACAGAATATTTTTGATTAAATGGAATTTTAGCATATGATGTTGTTTTAAGCTAATTCTTCCCACAGAGGTATACCATAAGAGAGACGCACACATGTATACATTCAAACACACCTGTGCTCTCACTTGACAGGCCTGTCTCAAGCCACTGCCCTTTTAACAGGGGGAACCAGACTCAAGTCCATGCTCTGCCTGACTCAGAGGCAGACTGACTCCAAGTCTCAAAACAAACTGCTCTGAACCTAGCAGAACAGAGATTCAAATCTCTGCACTTCATGCTGGTGCCCTATGTTTATGGCGACACACACATACGCACTTTCCAGAATCCAAAAGCTCAAATTTTGGTCTTGAATGAATATACTGACAACCCACTTTTTTGTGAAAATGTTCAGAACCTTTGATTTTATTCTGGTGTGAAAGAATAATAGTAATTAAAAAATGAAACATCAGGAGTTCCTGTGAAATGGAAGTATTATTCCTTGCTCACACAAATATGTTTATCAAAGTATAATGTAGATTTGCACAAGCACATTACTATTAGAGAGTCTGGCTTATTTCTTTGAGGAAGAAGGTAAGCAAGTCACACTTGCCAAACTCCCAATTTATTTAGCCTCTCAGTCAACTAATAAGGTGAAGACATTGTTTTTTGCTTTGCCTGAGGTGTTGCTGAGTTTAACAGGTAGCCAAGCAGTACTTTTCTTCACAATTCTTACTCCAATCTCTGCTACTCCGATGATATAGGGATTGAGGCGTAAGACTGCTACTAATAAAAATTACAAAGGACAGAGAGGAGAAAAAGAAAAGACACAGGATTAAAGGTTGTCTTATGAGTCTCGGAGGATGCTGAAGAGCAGTAGATGTTTAAATTCTGACAAAAATAAGACCACCCTCTTCCCCCAAGAGACCCATACGCTATCAGAGCTTGCTTTTTTTTTTTTTTTTTGGTCGACATATCAAAAGTAGTTCTAAATGGAAACTTTTCAACTGGAATTCAGAGTTCCACTCAGTAGAAATTAAAGATTTGCTCTTCCCAAGAAAAGTTAAATTGAAAAACTTCAGTGGGAGAGTGTTATTAAAATCTTCAAATTAAAATATTAGAAATGTTTTGGTTTCAGAAACTGAAGTGTTCCATCTTGCCTTGCTGAAACAACCAAAAATATTTCAGTATTAGTATAAGCTTTACCTCCTTATATTAACTGTTATTGTGTCTGGTAAGTCAAGTAATTTTAAATAAATAAATAAATAGAAAAGCTTAACTTTTTGTTGAAGGAATTCAAGTTCTTTTTGCATGTCTGAAAAAAGGAAAAAAAAGCATCTCTTTTTGACTGAGCCAATCCCAAATTTAATATTTTAATTTTCTTATTTCTTATTACTATAAAATATACTACTGGGAAAACTCACTTTTCTGTATGTTCCACAAGAGGTTTTTAGATACAAGATGAATGGTCTGCCCATGTAGTTAGCAATCTATCTCTTCATATTTAGAAAATATATTCCTGGCACACTAACTTTTTTTAACTTGCTACTGAAACATATGCCAACGTCATAAGCAGAGCTCTGGTTTAAATAATTCCATGCATTGACTGAAACAACAAAAGAATTCTGGGCAAGTTTTTGTGCAAACTTGTGAATCTGGTTCATACAGTTCTCTAGAAAAAAAGGGGGGGAAAAAGAAAATTCTTATACTTTTAGGTATCTAACAAAAACAGTGGAATGAAAGCAAGTTTGAGAGTCAACTTAAGCAGGTTCTTTATACAAATGTTGATGAAACTCTTTCAAGTAGCACCTGCTATTACATTGCTCTGTCTTACTTCTCTAGCCTCAAAGATACTTTTCCCTCAAAAGTTCCTTGGACATAAGCATGTGCAGAATTTTTTTTTCTTTCCTTTTAAAATAATTAAAGGCTATAAAATATTATCTCCTTTTCCTGACTGACCAGTTCATGATCTACATGTAGCCAACAGGCTATAGAGAACTGAAGCTGTCAGAAGACTCAAAATATAAATCACAATCAGTAAGGGTTTTTGCTAAATGAATACAGAAATTCAAGTCATGAGGAGTTTGCCAAAGTATGATGCATGCGTCATTCAGGCACATCATAAACCTCTCGTGGGTGATGTTGCGTGACATACAACAATACGACATGCCTAAATGATGAAACATCAGCTCTTCACTGAACAAGTATACACTTACTGTCACCTTAGTAAGCTGCAATCACCTCCTATTTCTATGACAAAGGGAAGCAGAAAATTGGTATGGCATAAATGGGAAAAATGTCCATGTGCATTATGCGCTTACAAGCAGAAAAAGGAAAGTTAGCTGATCCTTGAGAGAAGAACTAAACCACTTTATTTCACCCTTTTCTTATCTCCTATCCCTTCTTCTCCTCCTTTTCTTCCCATATTCTGATTTCTCAAGGCTATGCATATCATTTCTTTTTCTTGCCCCCTAAACTCTTTGACTCATCCTTCCTCTGTTTTTTGGAAGGAGCACATCTGAACTTAATTTAAAATATGAAAAGGTTTTTTTCCCCATTCAAGCTCCTCCTGCAAGATGCTTACAGAAATTGCAAGCTATGGAAATGAGCTGGAAATCACAGCTGAGATTTCTCAGAGTACCATATACCAAAACAGATGCTTTAGAATCTTTACCAATAAAATGACTCTTTACATTACTATTTTGAATCCTTACATGCATGTATCAAATGATAATTATACAATATGGCATTGACCCTCAATAAAATATGATTACTGATAAGAAAATAGAATACCACATACTTCCTTACTAACTGCTTAAACATGTCAGTGAACAATTGTAACAAACCAAGATTCATGAATTATTAGCATGAATAAAACTTAATACAACTCTTATGCTTACCAAATGCCATTTACCTATGTCATACAATAAATTCTTATTAAGCATGTACCAATTCCAAAATGGAATTTTCATAACAGAATATTTACTGCCCTGGATAAAACCAGGATAAATGTCAGTTTGGAGTAAAATGAAACTATGACACCTGCAATCTATAGAGAGCTAAACTTCTTTCACTATGTATCAGTAGTACTGTATTTAAATAGCTCAATTTATGCAAGTTAAATATCACAAACTGGACAGGACAAATAAAATTCTGGAGTCAAAACATAAAGAAATTATATTGTTAGCCAGTCTTGAGATCTTATTAGTTGGATTCTCATATCTGACAGTTGGGATGTATCACATTTCAAAAACAAGCTTTGAGAACATGCAAAATAGAAAGATACGAAGTAAATTGCTCCTGATTCAAGAGTTCTTCCTAATTCCCTAAGTTTACAGTTCTGCATAGCCATTCAGAAAAATTATCATATGCTAATACTGTTACCCTGAAATATTGCAATTGTAACCATTGTAGACATTCCTGCTACTCATTATAAAATATAATCTTTTGAATAGATGCGTCCCATTATATTAAATAAAAATTGTCTCCTACAACCCTTATATGAGGAAAGCATATTCTAAACCCTAAAGCAAACCGTCATGTGCAGTGCAGGTGGTAAGCAGGGGAGAAGGGTACAGCTATCCTAAAACCTATGAGAACCGAGGTTCTAACTTACATAGCACCTGTATTTTCATTATAACTGATATATCCTGATGTTTAGCCTGCAGCAGGGCTGGTTATGAGGCTGTAATACTTAACATGCATTTTTAACATTATCTTTATTTGGAAGCAGTATTGTTCATCAGATATATATGTATTAGCCACCATGCTAGAGCTCAGTAGTCTGTGTCTTAATATTAATATCAATATAAATAGCTAAGTCTTCTAGTCTCCTTTTCAGTAAAGCGTTGGAAAATTTAAGCTTTTTCCATTTGCAGTTCTTCCAATAAGAGGATATTGTTTAACCTGAAATTGAAAATCTAGACACCTGACATACACAGAAAAAGTTGTAATTCTTTGGTACAAGTATTTGCAGAGGTATAACATTGACAACATACTTTAGAAGCATATAATTTACCACAGAATTCCCATAAAGTGAATAGCAGTACAGAGTATTATTAATACCACTTCCAATTTTATGTTTCATTTATAAAGCCCCATTTTAACCTCCTTAGTATCAGGGCATCAGAAATTCAGGATTCATTGTGTATTTTTTCTTCAATTTAAATTGAGCATACCTTTGGTAAGTGGATCAGAGAGACTTTTTTTTTTACGACACTCTCATTACTATCTTCTCACAGTTTGCACAGACATGTTTGTGAGAGGGAGGGCCTCTGAAAATCATGATATAGCAAAGACAAAAGCAATCCAATATTAATTGCAAATATTCCACACAAAGTAAGAACAGTTAAAGTAGAATAAAGTGATAAATGCAATAAAAAGCTTACATACAAATGCCATAATAGATAATTATTGGTGCATGGTCTCAAATTAGAGTCCAAGAGCTTAAGCCAAGTTACCACATGCCCTATATGTGGCTCAAAAGGAATGGAGCAACCTTAAGTCAGCAGGAAGAGAGTACCATTGCCAAAAGCTAGTCTAGACAAGAATTTTATAGACAACAGTATGTCTCTAAATTTCTCTATCAGGTTTGATAGAAAGCATTTTCATTCACTACAGATCTATAGCCTAGATCGCTCTTCTAAAGAAAGTTACAGATTCTTTAAAGAGCTGAGTGGCACCTATTCTACTCCTGTAAAGCATGGCTGGAGGAAATGAAAGTTCTCCTGTTCATGCAATCTCCTAGTGGTCACCTAAGAAACAGAAAGCTCAGGTTTGACTTCCCCCTCACTAGGGGGGAGCTCAAATTCACATCTATACATTTTCCCACAAAATGTACCATCAACCAAGCCAGACACTATTTCACTGCATTCAGCTGAAGCTGCACAACTATAAGGAAAACAATTCAAGACCTCTTGGGCCAGGTGGAAGGATCATACAAGCAAATGCAACTCTGTGCCTCATTTTTGTATCTCACATCTGTTATTAGATAAAAACTCTACTGGGAGCCAGAACAAACTCAAGATGTTACTCTTCCCAGATGGACTGTCTAATCAGGGCAACACAAAAATATCACACATATTCTTGATTTCTTAAACACTATTACATATACCCTGAAGTCTGCCCACCACATACTTAAGGAGCATCAGAAATCTACAGTTTTGTTGTTCAGCTGGCCAAAATTGAGAAAGTTTCAGCCCTACTAGGAAACTTTCAAATTAAAAGAGCAAAGCATTCACTCTTTGCTTTTCAATTAGGGAACTCAATGCACCACGAGACAGCACTTGCAAGCGCTTTCAGGAAGGCATTTAAAACATGTAAATTCCACCAAAAAAATCAAGCTTTTAAATGCCTAATCTTTTGGGAGCAGGAATGAGACTCTGGCTTTTATTCTAAAGCACTGAACATGTATAAACAGAAGAAAACCATGGAAAGGCAAAAGAGGAAAAAAAAATCCAGAATGTTTCAATATGCTACAGTCTTCCACTGTTAATCTTCTCACAGGGACTTAGTGTTTCAAGGGATTAAGGGTCAAATAAGGCCTATCAGCTGGAGCTGATATGTCAGTCAGGAGACAGACAAATTAAGTTTCTGCTTTCAGTAACTTCATTTTCAACATCCAATGCTATGTGGACATGGGTGTGGGGTTTTCCACACATCTGTCCATTAAACACAATTCTCCTTTAAGATACATTCATCAGGGAGAGAGGGAGGACCAAACTGACACCCTCTCTCAAGTGCTAAAACGTCTCATTACCGCTGTCCTACCACGCTCCAGAACTGAGGCCATTCCCCAGTATTTGTTACCACCTGCTGGATAATGGTCTTCTCCCTTCGCTGTGATGATGAACAGTATTCTGAGCTCAGAGGATAATTTTTTGTGGCATACAACATCCCTCCACATCTGACAAGTGTAGCAACAGCTCTGCACGGACCAGAGACTGAACGCTTCTCTCTACCCTCGTAGTTGGTGTCTCCAACACATTGTAATCCTGCTCGCGAGGTATCTGCCCAGTGGCAAATCAGAGGACTTGATGCCCAGTGAAAATGACAGTGTGAAGTCTTTGCTGGACATTAGATTAGATACAAACCTTCCAGAGAGGTAGCTCTGCAGGAAGTTCATTTAAGAATCTTCCCCAATTAGTGTTCTCACTGCAGGTGATTAGATAATTGCCTGAGAAATGGTAAAGATGTCCTAGAGAGTAATCAGAAAATTGGACTAACAAGGAGACAAAAATCATTGCTTAATGGAAAGTTAATTTAAAACCAGCTGTTATTTCAACAAAATCTGTACAAAAATGATGTGCTGTTACCATGAAATTAATGGAAAATATTTGGCATTAAACATGCTCGAACTGCTCACATTTCTTGTCACAATAACGTTATTGAAAAATAACCGAATAAATCTGAGTCAGGCTTAGTCTACTGCCTCTGAGGAACTAGAAGCTCATTACCAATATCATTATCTAAAACTAATTAGTAGTTGGTGATTGTAGCCTTCTGGCACTAGGAAGCTGATTAACATTCCTCTGAAGCAAACTGGGTTGGGTTGGGAGAGCAGGGGAAAATATTTCCCTTTTGTTTCAGCCTCAAATAGCAAAAAGGGAATTATATAATTAACTATTTATACCTGTGCACAATGCAGCTCAGTTTCTTTCATTAATCTATAAAACCCAGTGATATTGGATATGCTGGAGTCATTTTCATTACTTGACATAAACCGAGCTCTCGAATTTTTTGCCTGGTCAAAAAATAGGAGTAGAAACCTTAAATAACAGTAATAAAATATTTAAATTGCACTTTAATTAAAGAGATGCTTGTTTGACTTGTCAAAACAGATTTCACTAGTGTGTTACAACAGCGCTGTCATTTTTCCTCTTGAATGTAATTTGTGCCTAAATATGGTGATGATTAGTGTAATTACTTTGAATAGTACTGAGCGCATTTAGAGGAGAGGGATGGACCAATTACTGAGTATTCCACAGAAAACAGTTCCTTTTATTTCCCAAGCAACAGTCCACTTCACTTCTTTTTTCAATTGAAGGACAAGCTCATTTAAAAATCCCAAACTGAGTTTTAACTCAAATTTATGTTCCATATCAAAAAAAAGCCCTGCAGTGTCATGTGTCAGCAGGCTCTTACTTAGTGGAGACAGTAAGACTCAGACTTGCAAATAAAACTTTCAAAAAAATTTAGATATTTGTGTTAGAAATTTTTCCTTTGGCTATCATTCAGCTACCATGTAAAATATGTGTTATCATAAGTAGTTCATGCACAGTGTAAATCCCCATCATAGTAAAAGACCACATGAGCAGGAAGAGGTGAAATTTTACTTGCATCTCTGTTGGTTTCTAAGTGGTTAGAAATGCATGTCTATGCATATATATGAGTACGTACAGATCCAAATGGATACAATATGGAGAGAAGACAGACCATTCAACTCTGCTGAAAATAAAACAGATGGGGGGAAAAAAACAGCATTTTTTTCCCTTTTGGTTAATATTCTAAACCACTAGATTTAATCATTATGACCGCTGGGAGGAGTCAGTGGTCAATGTGACACTGCATCAAGTGCATTGCTGCCCTCTAGCGGATGCACCTGGCTACCACTGCCACAGACTTCTCTGCAGCCTACTTAGATTCTCCTTTAGTTCAAAAATACTTTTTCCTTTATTTGGAATAGGATGATGCAAGGTTAATCCCTGCTTTTATGATCCAGTACACAAAATAATAACATGCACGAAGTCCTAAGTAGATGAAGATTTGTTACACTAACATTGCAAAGAATAGTCCTTTTTGACAGGAAAAAAAAAAAAGAGAGAGACTTAAAGCAAGAAATAATTTGGCACAAATTTAAGGAAAAATAATATGTCACATTTAAATTTAAAGACTGTATTTGTGCCATTCCTCAAATACAAGTACTTGAAATTTTGTTCAAAGTCACTTTATAATATGATTAATTATAACTCTTACATAATGCATGCAACATTCAAATTGCCTTGGTGAAAAAATAAGTAGCACAAATTATCTGTACAAAATAGCGAGCAGTAGCAGTAACACTAAATTGGACTGTGTTCATTAAAGTAGAACAAACTGAGAATGCTTAAGCTTCTTAGGCTTTGGATTTTAATGCAGATATTTCACAAGGCTGTACTTAAGAGTGCTCAGACTCAAAAGAAATCTTCGCAATTCATACACAGTAACCACAAAAATTACACAGATTCTTCTGATTTTCTAGAGTCATAGTAATCTGTAAGCAAGATCAATACCATTTCTATAAATACATGTCTCACTGTTACAGTATTTTGCATTGCTGAAATTTGAATGCATGCATTCTCTGATTTTGACCAAGGTTAGGATGACATCATGTGGCAGAATACTGTATGACCAAACCCTTTCACTTTCCCACACTTTAAATAAATAACTTTTACAGCAGTTACCCTTTGCAGCCATAAATATAAGTAGCGTTGACTGACCTACTTTGAGAGTGTAGAAGCAATGTCTAAGATTTATTATTATAATACAGGAATAGATTATGACCTGCAATTCTGTTACCAAACTATGGATGAACAAATGGTTTCAAAGGAGAGTTCCTCAGTGAGTAGTCCTTACGTGGGCGTTATAAAGTCTTTCAACTTTTACTACACGGTCCTATTTATAGGACAAAATTTCACCCTTCTGTGAGCACAGACCAAATGATCTTTGCTATAGCAAAGCAATTATCTATGTACCTGTAACCTGAAAGCATCAATAAAAAAACTCTAAGGAATATGTTAGAGTCCCATCCTATCCCATTAGTCAGTCCCTCCTGAACTCCATGATTTCTAGTGCATGAATATAAAAAAAAACAAAAAACAAAAAAAAGCCCACAGTCCTAGACAGATATTTTTAAAATTCTATGGTTTATGTTGCATTTCTCTAAAAATTCTACTATATTATTTCCCCTATCAGAGGATTTTAATAAGTCCTCAGAGTATCAGCTGAAGATGAAACTTATCTACAGGAATCTGCTTAAAGCTTAATTTCAAAAATTAAAAAGGAAGCAACCCATTTTAATTATAAAACTAGTTACATATTATGGAATCAATTCAGATTGTTGTTCTAGTGTCAGTCTAGGAAATTAGCTAGATCTGAAAGGACAAAGAGTAATTTAGTATTATGACTAAGAACAGACAAACCTCTATGTATTTAGAATTCCATTTCAGAAAATCACTGAGAAACATGGAAGCTCTGAATCAGCAAAAGACCTAGAAAATAGAAATTCTCAGGAAATTTTTTCTCTCTTTCCAATTTCTGGTCAAAGGACATAGGCTCAGCTCATGAAATTTCCTTTCTTGAAGTATTAGTTTTTCTAATTCAGTGAAAAAAATATATCATAAGGACATTAACACTATTTTTCAATGTATTCTAGAAATAAAACCTCCCTGTGGATGAGAAGAGTTTTGTAATGCCGACTTTAAACACATGATTGAAGACATCCTGAAATATTTCTGTTTATGAGGCTTTTGTAATCTATACTCAGAAAAGCCAAAGATCTCTTCCGCTACTGTAGTATCATTTCACAACCATGGATCTTCGCTACATTCCTACATTTCTTTATGGAATACGTATTGCCAAAACAATAATTGCTCATTCCCACAACTTACCTTAGTGAACAATCTTTTACATACCTAAAACAAACCTTTAAAAACACACACACACACAGACAAGGCAGTTAGGACAACGCAGGAAATTGCACTATCTAGTTTGTGAGCTGGATAACTACTTTTCAAGCACAGGTTAACTAGCCATGAATAAATTAAAGCTGGAAAAAGAAAGCAGGTTTCTAATCAGTAGGGTCCCAAAACAGCTTTCTGACAAGAATAGCTGGAAGAAAACAAACACTTAACTACTGTATTTTCACTTCTATATCCCACAGTTTTATCAGTTGCAAAAAGCTTATTTAGCAGTAGTGCTGTTAGATGAGGGGAAGTTTATTAAGCAGAGGCACCTCTGCTAGCAGTGAGCAGAGCTCAGGCCCTTAATTTTGAGAAACAATGTTTTTTTTAATGATGTAGGGTATCTCAGTACAGGTGAGATGAATGAAAAAAAATTATTTAAAGACTGAGCTTGGTTAGTTTTTAAACAGGGTTTACAAGATGTGATGCCTGCTGCAGCAGAGGATTGAATCCTATGACCCAAAGAGTCCCTTCCAGTCTCACATTCTTATTCTGCAGGCACAAATTAGGAAAACTTCAAACAACAGTAACTGAACACTGAGACTATAATTGTTCACTGTCTTAGTCAGAATCAAACTTAAGCATAAAAGGAAGAAAAAAAAATCTGTAACTCTGCTGTTCAGGTTACCCTGACAGAGAAAAAAGGAAAATCTTGTGGCTAAATCACACCACGTTTAGAGGGCCACAGGGTCATCAGTCTCCTAGCGGTCACATCAACTAAAACTCATAACTAAGCTTAAAAAAGGAAAAAAAGAAAAATTTTGCCTTTCTCACCTGCTCTCATCTACCCTGCTAAGTACAGCCAATAGTACGGAGTTGCTCTTCTTTCATGCTTACTTGCTCTCTTCTACTTCATTTGCTTTCGCACCATTTCCTGCGCAAATGCATCAACAGACAGCACGTACAAAAGAAAAAAAAATTAGCATCAATGAAAGCAGACTGGTACTGCAGGGGAGGCTTCTACTTTAGCAACAGATCCCTTTAGATCTACCCAACTGAAGCAACAGAAAGATGAGGAAGAATGTACCATCAGAAGGTTATCTAATCTCAGTGGATGGGGGTGGGAAGAAGAGGGGTATTTACAAAAGAACAGCCTGTTTTTAGAACCATGAAGGTACACTCTCCAAGGACCATCCACAAAACGCTCCCTGCAAGGGACAGGGAAATCTCTGCATGCCAGGAGAAAAGGAGCTTACACAATGGGATTTCAGTCTCACCTGCTCTCATCAATCCTGTTTGGTAAAGTCAGCAGGATAAAATGCAAAAAGGAGGAACACAAATTTCTTCAGCCACAGTGCTCAGACAGCAAGGAAAAGGCTCCTACCAGCCAACATCCAAAATAACCCAAGGTCAGGTTTCCTGGAACTCAGTTGCACAGAGCATGCACTAGAGAACGCACCCCTCTGCCATTCTCAAGTCTCCTGATTCTCACCAGGCTACTGATTTACACATCCCACCTGCTGGGTAATCACATGCTATCTACCAACAAGATTTGTTTGCACCATCTCAAGGATCACCACCTTTAATCTCTGGATTGCTGGAGTTCCAAATCTCAGGTGATTACTCTCCTGTACAACTCCAAAAGTAATCTGAAGGAGCTTCTAGCTGCCTGAGAGAGGATTATACAATCCCGCTTGGCAGGTGTTGTGAGGGGATTTTCCATTTCATCTTGTTGCCTTATAGCAAACAGGTGAAAAATTTCTTAAGCATCTGGGATGACTTTTATTTGGGGTTTTTACACTTAGCCAAAAAAAAAAAAAAAAAAAGAATTGTCCAAACAGATGGAAACACGATACACTAGTCACTAAAGTAAGCATGCCTTCGGAAAATCTCATGCCTGAGTCAACATCCACAGTTGGCAATAGATTGTTACCATTTCAAAAGTGCCATCGCACACCAGTGGGAAAATGTCATCATTCTGCTGTGTTCTTTATACAAGCATAAAATCATCTCTATAACCTAAGAAACATATGGGTAATCTGAGTAATTGAGAAAAATCTAGCAACATAGTAGAGCTATTTATACAGAAGATGAGTCAAAATTACATTTATTTTATGTTGTGAAATAAATGAATATGCACATCCAATCTTTGCAAAAATTCTTAGTGAGGCCAGATCTACATTTAAGAGTTTTGCAATCCGAGCCAGGTTGGTTAGAAGGATTACCAAAAAATCATATACCTTCTCACTGCTTGTATACATCAATGCATTCCACAAAGGCATTACTGTATTGGAGGAAAAAAAATTGCTTTTGACCATTTATTTTACTAAGTTATAGAGGCAAAAGAATTACACGCTGAAGTTGTTTTTATACAAGTGGGGATTACCAGTTTAAGTGCAGTAAAGCTGTAAGTAGCCATAGGAGACAAACTTAACACTGACAATCTTTGATATCTAGTTCCAGATTTGAACTTTGCAGACAAAAGTTGTATCTAACTAGTAGGAGGTGGTACAGATGTGTTTGTTTTAGCAGGTGCAAATGCATATTACCTCCATTTCCTTTACTTTTGTCATATACTGTGGCCTCAGAGTTGATTATGAGAACTGAAAAACATTCTGGGCATGCAGACATAATAAACTCTTTTCTAAGAAAAAATTACAATCAACCTATCATTTTGATGGTTCACTTTTATCACAAGCCAGAGTAAAAAAGTCTATGACATTTCATCCTGAAGAGCCTTCTGTGAACTACTATTCATGGAGGTAAAGTTGAGGAAAAATTGCTTTCTGCATCCTCAGTAATGACATTTATTTATATCATAAATTAAGTCATAAGAATATCTTTAAAGAGTTTGTTTTATCTTAAAGGAGTTTACAGATTATCTGTACATAATATCAATATAATCAGTAAGTACAATCTGTACATATTACCAGAACATACTTTTATACTTCAGACTTTTTTTTTAAATTTAAATATGTACTGCTGTCTTCTGGAATAGGACTTTATGAAAATGTGCTTCTCAAAAGCGTTCATGAACTGGTTTTGATTACACACTTGGCAATCAATTATTTCCGTAACACTTAATTTTTGGTAAAATAAGTTTCATTCTCGTGCATGACCTTCAACTTGACAAATAGCAAATAACACTTTGAGGGAAAAACACAAAATGCATTGTCTTTTACTTCTGAGTAAAAACAAAAATATTTCTACATGACTTCTATCATCAGAAT
Source organism: Dromaius novaehollandiae (assembly GCF_036370855.1). Lineage (NCBI taxonomy): Eukaryota > Metazoa > Chordata > Aves > Casuariiformes > Dromaiidae > Dromaius > Dromaius novaehollandiae. Next base: position 60,885,789 of record NC_088102.1, read on the forward strand.
ATTTTCTTTTGAGTGTACAGACTATGGTCATTCTGTGAAAGTCAGGGAAAAATTTTCAGAGATGGATGAAGTCAGGATTTTAAAGCTCAGTAAAAGCCAATTCCAGAGATACTGACTCATACAGTCTCCATACGTACTCAAAATTCTCACCTTTCATTAATGTTGAATGTTCAGCACTTCTGAAAACTGCAGTGACATTTCTCTTTGACCCCCCAAATTAGTAATTACTTCTGCAAGTTTTCTTCTGACTTATCCAAATACGCACAATGCAACAATTACGTGTTCTCTTTTGTAACAACTTTACTTTGCCTGCATTGTATACATCTGTCACATCTGTCATGAGACTTCACTTGTCTAGGATACAGCCACTGATGCCATTTTGAGCAGCATGCATATCTACACATGAACTAAGCATGTTGTATTATGCATACTGAAATACACTTGCGTGTATACATGACTCATTTACGCAATTAATTTCCCATAATTTTCAATAAAAAGAAGTCACCTGGCTTAAAATCTTTTTTCCTGGATCTGATGTATTCATATTGCTTACTTTTCAGATGAAACAATTCAGCCCAGGTAATTTAATTTCTGGGGCATTTCCTAATTTTTAAACGCTTTAGTTTGCAGACTTTACATTTATTTTCTTTATCGTAATATTAAATATAGCTTTTGTCATGATTTCTGCTTTTATTTATAATTATCCAACAGGTATTTGAAATTGAACAAGTTTTGCGGAGCTAAATAATCAGATCATGAGCCTGTGGAACTAGTAAAGTCATACTTGAGCACAAGTTACCTTTCCCCAGGGAAGTTTCTATGAATTCTATAGGACTGTCTAGTGAATAATCTTACTAAAGGTGAGTAAATGTTTGTGGGGTCAGACCTTAGTACATAATGCTATACTTACTTCTTTGCTGCTTTCTCAAAAAAAGGTGCTTTTAACTCACATATTACACTTCTTTACTGCTCATAAATTGTCACATAAATTGTTCTTGCTCTCCCTCTGTATCCAAAATTTTATTTAAACTACCTCTGACTTCACCAGCAGACATGCTGAGGAGCTCTCACAAGCATCACACATACCTGAGCGGAACTAACCTGCCATCCCTGCAGTGCTGCTGTGGATATTTCAGCTTTTAAATGTGCATTGAGAATCTGAGTATTCCATTTAATTATGGCCACCATATCTCAAAAGGTTTCTGTAGAAACATAATTTTAAGCTTCTTTTCAATCAACAGTAATGAATGAAGTTAACGTGAGCAAAAAATGTTGTATAGTTATTTGTTCTGGTAGATCTCAAATCAGCTAGCAGCAAAATTCCTAACCCTCCCTGTAATTGGCAGTTACCCTGTTCTACAAAAAGTTGGTGGAGGGAAACGCCATTTCGGTGTTTTACAAGAACGTTTTTTTAGCATAGTTGCTTAGCTGCTGAATACATATGAACATGCAGAAAGACAGAAAATCAGATTGGGAGACTGAAGAGAACACAAAAACCTTCAGGGAATTAATTAAGGGCTGTAGCCTTTTTTTAAAAACAACCCTGCAGAACTGGGTAGCACTTAATCAAGCAATGGTTAGAATTACTCAGGTCCAAATTATGATTAAAACCTCGATGTTCACAGCAAGATACCAAGGTTCAAATGTTCAGGGGTAAGGGATTTTCCAAATGCAGTGTGCTAGACTGTACTCTTCTCTCCCAAATGAGAGGTTGAGGATGTGGACAGAAACCTCGTACAACCTAAAAAGCCACAGCATCTCAAATACGAATCAGCTGGTTTTAAGATCAGCAGTATGAAGAAGGGGCTTCCCAGCTCTGGGGCCTCTGCTGAATTCTGTACAAGAAAATATTGCCTCTCTTAGCCAACTCTTTCAATACGTCATGGCTCCTAACCCCACCCCAGCTCTGCTGCCAGCCTTTCATAAACTGTGAGCCATCTTTGACATGCATACCATAGTTTGCCAAACCTTGCGTTAGACTGTACTCCAGCAAAATTCCCACTGACCAGCAGACACGCTGCCTGAGTGAAGAAGGCAGTAACACATGTGAAATGCCAGTATGTATAAAGTGGTTCAGAAAAAGAGGGGAGTAAATCTGTATTTAAAGAATGCTAGTTTTACACATTTTTTTTTTTTACACATGGAAGTTTTCAGTGCTGGATTAATTTCCTGTACATAAAACAAATAATTTGCATGTTTAAAGCTATATAAACACTACAGCTATTGTGCTAAGGCTTTTCATAGCACTGATAAAAAATTTCTGTATGCCTCATTATCTCTGCTCACTTGAATAACTATTCTTAGCAAAAGTCTGTGTAAAAAATGAAATTACCTTTGTCTTTTCCTTTTCACCTGTGTATCACATACTGTGCTGTTAGTTTCCACAGAGAACAGTACCAAGCATGAGTGCAATAAAGCACTGTGCAAGCAGTTACTCAGAGTCTGAACATTAAAATGTAGGGTTCAGTTCTGTCAGTACTTTAGTATTCCATTATTAGGCTGTCTCATGGAAATTAAGGCATTCATTGCTCAGAGCAAGTCCTGTTTCATCTGAGTAAGACTGCAGAATCAGCCTCCTCACATGGTCTTCCCTCACAGGCCTTTGCTGGAGCTTCTGTAAACAACTGCAGTCTCAGAAGGCAAGCCTTGGCAAGAAATCCATGATTTTACTAATTTCACAAGTGTTTGAATTATATAACCCTCTTTAGTCCCATCACTGTTACAGAACTGCCATACTTCTCTGCATATGCTGCTTATAGTATTTTACAGGAATGACTAAAAAGAATGCAGGTAACAATACTGTCACTGTATTGTCTGCAACTAACGCTGCAGAATTAAGTGAGATACTGGATTTCATGCAAGGTCTTATATTTATCAGCTCTCACAGATTATGCAGTGTAAGAAGAAATTTTAAAACACACACAGTTCTTTTAGTTGTGACTCTAAAAGGTAAATGTTGATCGTTTTCAAACAGTAAAATTGCATATATATATAAGATATATTTCTGTCCATGTACCCTCCATTTTGGTCTTAAAACACTCACTAGGTTAGCCCTTCCTTATTAATCTAAGTAAAAGTAGCTTCCATTGTGAACACCCTTATTTTGTATCATGTCTCCCTCTCATTCATCCTAGCACAAAGAATATGCACCGGTGTAATTTAACTATCAGTGAATATAGGGATAATTCATACACAAAGGGGAAAAGTATTATTTCCTAACAGTGTGGCCGAATATGTTTGCTTTCGGAACCATCCAAACAGTGCATACACCTGCGTGAGTGTTTAAATTCAGGCTGGGATAAGGCTTCTCAAGTGAATCTCCTGTTCACTCCCACTTCCCCTGTTTTGTTTCACACTGCAGAGATCTCAGAGCACAGCTGGATCCTTTTCAAATGAAACAAAGCTGAAAGATGCACTCTACCAAAGCGCTTAATGCGCTCCAACTATTAATGGACTTTCAGTTCACAGGACCAGACTGGAGCTAGTCCAAAGCCGACTCCGTCCTTTCCCCCCAGTTGCATATAGTGTGCACATCAGGTCCTCAGTCTCAACTATAGATTGACTCTTGCTGTACCACGCTATTTCCTAATGTAGACACGGAAAATACGAGCTCTGGAGGGGTTATTTTAGAGCCAAATATTGCAAGATAGGATGTATTTCCTTCTTCTCTCGCCTATCTTCTATCTCCTAATAAAATTTCCTTTGATTAAGTTATTCAGAAAAATAGATCTTTTTGTTTGGATAAGAGGAATGCATGCCAGTTAGTTTTACCTATGCCAGAAAGTCCACGATGGAAACTCCAAGTTCCAGCAATCACAGCCTGGCATGTTAAACATCTGCATGTACAAAGAAAAATATAACAAATATGTGATTTACACAGTTCTTTTCACTATGCTTACAATCTGCTATCATGATTACAGACTCCAATACATTTCACCTTAAGTTTAAAAATTTACGTATTTATTTCACAGCAATTTGTAGCAAACAACAATAGGTAACTGCTGAAGCACTGCAACAAAAATGCAAGTTTGGTAAGCACAGCTAAATCAGGAAGAGAGAACTAAGAAATCTGATCGTTTAATACAATGCACTTATTTAGCCTGGATATAAACTCATGATTGATAGGAGTATTGCTATTTTTGAAGCGCTGTTATGGAAAGGCTAAAAAGGCCAGAGGGACTCTATTAGAAGAATTAAACTGTTTTTTAAAATAACCCTTGTTTTTGTGTCAAACAAACTGGAAAATAAATGTACTTACTCTAAATATATCTTTCCAGAATCTTTGTCCATACAAAAAATAGACACAGGTTTTTGTAATCTAGAGAATTTGTGATGTAGGGTGAGAAAACTGTCTTATAATAAATGCAAACCAACAGGGTTTTTTGGTGGAACGAAGCTAAACTCACCAGAATGTGGGGTTTTGTACAGCATAAAAAACGGTATTAACATTTCATCTCTTCTTTTTATTCATTTGATAGCTTAACTCTCTTCAAGTTTTTATCGTAAATTATTTTAGAAGTAGTTATTCTATGGCAGAAATCTCACATGCTACATGAGAAAAGACCAACTTGAACCAATAAGAGAAAATATGCAGTCCTCTTAATGTTTACAGGAGATACAGCTCAGTCCCATATAGCAACTTTGGGTTTAAACCAAAATTTATAACTTAACAAACAATATGAAATGTAATGATGTCATTCTGCGGATATTGGACAACTTAGTGGATTCCTAATGGGAGGAAGGGAGCCTCCCTTTAAACTGAAAGCTATTCAGTAGCTTACATGAAATATACGTGATGTCACTAAATCTCTGAAACAATCCACCACCAGAACTGGCATTAGCTGTCATCTTTTCTTGCAGTTCAACAAGAGGCTAATGCTTGCATAGGTACGTACAAGTGAGATACTATTTCCTCTCAAAAAGCGTTCTCTTCAATTTAAGATTGTCAGAGATGGAGGGAGAAACTTCTGTTACTACCATATGTTCTTTATCCTCTACTACACAGTATGCCTCCTTGGTGTACTCACACACCTAAGTGCACTCAGACAACTGATACACCATGACCACCATCTGTCATGCGGGCTAGACTGAGGAACAGCATGCTATCACTGCCACCAATAACCTGTGAGTGTCCCCTGGGCCCCATACGCCTCTGCTTCCCTTCACCCCAGGAATACAGTGACATTTCTCACTGTATAATCATGTATGTCTATGTGCACTTCTGAGAGAGCAAGACTTTGGCATCTCCTTTCCAATCTCCCACTGCCTTGCCACAGTTAACAGCACCACTAACATACCTCGTATAGTGCAGTCTTACAGCTTCTCTCCATCTCCTCAACTTTACTTACCAGATTGCCTCAGTTCCTAAATACGGTGACACTGAGGAGGTGTGAAAAGCTGTGATTCTGTGTGGGAAACACAAATAAGAGCAGTGCTGTGACAGGAGAGCAGAAAACAGGGTTTAAATTCTACCTCCACCTGAAGCCCCATTCCATGGGATCACCCACAGCATGTGATCATTTCTATTTTTAAATGTTATATTTTCTAACATGAGTCAGTTACCAACCTATTTCTGATCTCAACAGGAAGGACAGCAGAACAACTTTAATGACAGCTGAACCAAAATTAGAACAGAAAATGGATCGGTTCAGTTCCTTCTTTTATACCACCCAGCTTCAGGTGTATCTATCTAAGCCAGTTACATTGACAAAAGAGTACCCATAAGCGCCTGCTGTAGATATTGAGGGTCAGAAACAGCTTTAAACCATAAATCAAAACACAGCCTAAAGTGGGTACTGGAAGGGGCCTGTTATCTCCAAAGCTTTTACTTAGAAGACTGGCCAAGTAATTCAGCCAGCTAAATTAAGTGATTATCTAATGGGTGAGGTCACTAATGGGTGGTGACAATAATCTACAAATCAATCAATGCCTGTAAGAGTCACCCCTCCACCATGTTGGGTTTCATTATGGTGTTTGTGCATCTTGAAGCACACCGAGGCCCTGATCTGAGACAGAAGCCCCTGAACGCTAGCACAGAAAGGGAAGTATGGGTTCTGCTAGAAGGCAAGCTGAGCTTCGGTCAGCAGTGCACTTCTGCAGTGATGAAGGCTAACAACGGGCCTGCATTAGCAGAAGCGTAGATAACATATTGGGGGACGTGATTATTCTCCTCTGCTCAGCACTTGTGAGGCCGCATCTAGAATACTGGGCACAGTATTCCTGTAAGAAGTTTTGGTACTCCGTATAAGAGAGATATAGACAAACTGGAAGGAGTCCAGAGGCCGGCCTCCGGCTAGGGGACTGGAGCACAGGACATGAGTTGAAACTCAGGGAACTGTTATGTTTAGCCAGGAAAAAAAACAGCTACAGGGAACAGTCATCTACCGGCTAGAGAACAGTTATGGAGACAACAAAAGCAGATAGTTTCCAAAGGTGAACAGTGAAATAATAAAAGGCAATTCTGGCTGTACACAAGAAAAAAATCCTTCACCGTGTGAGTGGGTAAGGGCTGGAGCAAGGCCCCAGAGAGACTGTGGAATCTCCCTCTGTGGAGATTTTCCAAACTGCACAAGGCCCTGAGGAACCTCTGAAATTAGCCCTGCTTTGAACAGGACAGTGGACTGCCTCACCTCCAAACAGCCCAACATTGTTTTATGATTCTAAAATTGAGACTCACCTATCATGCATACAAAGATTTATGTTAAATGTGTGACATGAATTGGCTAAAAATTAATTTAAACTAGTTCAAAAAAACATGGTCATATCGATGTGTGACTTCGAAGCCTTTTTCTTCAAGGCAGAATAGTAATACTCTAGCTGCAAAATCACACTAAGAAAAAAAAAGAATAAATCCTTAGTAATAGCATATCATGTTATTGCTGACCTCTCAGAAGAGCAGCAAAATAAGCTGAATAGCACTGGAAATGCAATCAAAAATCAAGCCGGTAGATCTGAACTAATTAAAATATTAAATATATAAGCTTTATTAAAACTGCAGAATGATTGTGTTTTCTGTACTATCTGCTGTTGCTTTTAAAATCAACTGATCTGTTTCATGATTACTTTGGAAAATTTGCAGAGAATAACAGTAATCAATATGTTACAAAGACATTAATAAAAATATTGAGCATCCTGATGTAAAAAGATATAGATTGTGGTGGATAATACATAAATAGCTCTTCTTCTAATAGCCCCCCCCAAAAAAAGTAATTCTCAGCAGCAAGGCTGTCCTTAAAGCTAGTTGTATGTGACAGAAATACTTCTAAAAAGGGAGGAGGGAACAATCAGTGCTTGTTTCCAAGCTGTGTTGACTGTTGACAACTCAGTTTCAAGATAAACTGAATATGCATAATATATGCAGTGTGTTTATATTTGGAGTTTACATCTGTATTTAGGTAGATTTGTAGATTTACATATAGGTAAGTACAGGGCCAGGCATGGATACACCAAAATTCTCAGTACAAATATGGAGGGTTTTGTTTAGTTGCCTAGCAATAAGATCTGACTCCTGGAAGCTAACAAATACTGATCAGAGAATGGAATATAATTATTTAATGCATCTAATGTATTGTACAGAAAGGCACATAAGGCTATTTAAGAAAGGGAAATACAAGGCCAGAAAAAGTCAATTCTACCCAGTGAAATCTATTCAGAAAATGTGACACAGAAACCACAATACCTAAATTAAAGAAAGCCTCAGTCAGTTCAGTCTGTCAATATTTTTCATTTTTCCTCTTCTTTTAGCAGAAAGTCTAATTCCATTTTGCCTAACAGATCTGTTTTTGAATTGCTTTGTCTAATTTTGCCCAACCCCCTAAACAGTGTTTGGAAGCTATATATAGACAGAGAGTTTAAAAAACTAAAATGGCTGAACATAATGGCATTCCTCTTCTTGGAAAATACAATATGATTGTACTGGAACATTTGATGACATTTACTACACTGGTGGAGAGGCAGAAGTCCACACTAGGTTTTTGTTTGTTATGAAGAGTTTTAAAATGTCATTGTTGCCTTTTAATACGTTTATATGGTCTCAGTTCTCAGCTCTTACAATATTACATGTGGGTTTTTTTCCCAGTATTTAAGAGGTAGAAGTCACAAGCTAAGGACAGTTAGTATACTACCAGTTGAGCACAGAGTGGAGATACTTCCTTTCTTGGAGCCGTACTTATATTGATCTTTTTCCCCTGTAGTCTAAATTGAAATAGATTAGTCTAAATTTCAAAATGAGAAAAGAGAGACCAGTGGATGGGATTTCAGCATTAACAAACAGTGTAGGCTTGTAATGCATTATCCGTGCACTATTTAAACTTGAAATAAGACATGTAGCAGTTCTTTCCACCCTTTCAAACGTCTTTAAAACACTCTTCTTTAACAAAGTCTTTCCAACAGTGCTTCCCAAGATTTGCTCCTGTTGGAGCTGTTACTCATCAGTATTTAACTAGTCTGCTTGTGACAGAAGCAGTCTTCAGATTTCCCTCATTTGTTCTGTTACACCAGCATAAACCTAAAGTAACTCCACAGATTTCCTGTGTAACATACTCAGAGTTTGTCTACACAAGGAAGTAAACACACAGTAAAATCAGTCTGAATTTATAGCACAGTACCCACTGTGAACTAACTCCCTGTATAAACATTCTTGCTACACAGAAAGCAAAGGCAGCATATCCCATTTTGGATATGGATTAAGTTACTTTGAACAAAGACAGTCCTAATAAAAGCCGAAGGTGTATTCACACTCCACAACGCAGTGCTACACAAAAATAAATGAAACAAGTTTCAGTATCAGAAGCCGCATATGCCCTCCATCTAGACCTACCTATCCTGCTTCTTAAACGTACCCCAATTTAATTTAGGGGTAGTTTTAGATACTCTATACAGTTTTGCACTATAGCATGAAAATATTCTTTGTCCACAAAGTAAGTTTGTACGGCATAGCCCATAACCTCATACTTACATAACACCAATTTTCCATGAAGTGAATTTCTTAATTTCTTAGTCTCCTTTTGCCAATTGTAGGATTACTACATAGACTAATTAACTAGATCTTGATTTGTTCTTGTACTGTGGCTCCTTTGTCCTTGTTATGGCAGTATAAAATACCCTTAAACAGCACAGAAATTATATTTACTATATGAAAGATCTTAATATAATAGGAATTTACATCACTAACATTTATATATTATTCAGACACTATAGTGATAGAAATGATACAAATACCTAAAAAAACAAAAGCAGATAAAATGAAGGACATGCAAGTGAAGATTTTGACATATGAATCACAGTAAAAAATTTAACCTGTGTTAATTTATTGAAACATAAATCGATTGGCTATTTCATTACAGTACTTTCTGCATAATACTAATTTATGCATCTCTAATAATTGGATCAGCTGCATTCCTACCACCTGTATGTTAGAGGAACTAAGAAGCAATACTATTTATTGGCACATATCCCTCAGAGAACACTTCCTGTTTATGAGGATCTGTCAATGGGGAATAGATGGGCTGGGATGAAATGCATTGTTCCTAAACCTTCTTGCACACATCCACAATTTTGAGCTGCGCAAAAAAGTGCAGTCAACCACCTCTACTCATCTCTGTTGCAGATCCTCAAAACAACTTGGCATTAAGGAAATCCATGTGGCCGATATAGAAATTCATAATCTTATTGGAAAAAAGCTGCAGAGGCACTGGGCACACAGACTTGGCCCTGGTCTCTTGTTGATTCTCACAAGTTCTGTACACATTCTGGGGTACTAACAGTGATTTCAGAGATTTTCCCAAAAGGAACAAGTTGGGTAGAAACCTCCAAGAGGGAAGTAGTCTCCTTTCCCTAGTTTCCTTGTTTGGAGAGACAGCGTAATGTTTGCACCTATCCCGATTATCAGAAGTACAAAATCCAAGTTTTACTTTCTTCCTATGTCATAAGAAATAATAGCTTAAGCTATTAATTTGACTATCACATGCATCTGGAATTTGAGCACCAATCTATTCTTCATTCCATTTATTTTATTTTCTTTTGCTATGTCACAAGAAATGTATTGTATTAAGTTTGAAGTCTTAAATCATTGTGAAAGTAGCATATTCTACAACCCAGTCTCATATCTCCATATCACTACCAGTTTAAAAACCATTCAAGATCTGCTGCCAATTACAAAACAAAGACTACATCTAATTTGAATTGAAAGGAATAAGTATTTATAAACATATTTACGCATGATACTCACTGCTTGTTAACAAATCCATTTTGCCTCATTCTGAGCTGACACATTCAGTGATTGATTCACATTAAAGACTCAACATATTGAAATTCAGAAGCAGGATAAATCCTCCATTCACTTGCCAATAACTTGCTGTGGAACCTGAAGAACTTGACAAGAATGGTAGAATACTAAAATCATGTAATCAGTAACTTTCTTATAAAATGAAATTGTCAGATATTAACAGTCTTGCATTGATAATCTTTAAAAACTGTTTTCTTGCAAATAGAAATATTTCATTGGCATTGATAATCAGTGCTGCGCTAAGTTGTCAATGTACAGCAAGACACCATTATCTTACTTGGCGTGTAACAGGTTATCTTGCATTTGACATTTTCTAATGCTTCACGCAGCACAGGAAACCAAAATAGTTCACATCCACAACCAAGGTCCAGTGATCCTGGTTACTTATGGTTACTCCAGTGTGGAGAATGCGAAAAGGAGATCCTCCTTCAAGACTCAAGTGAGTCTTTTTACATTCCCACTATGAAATGTGATTATTGTTTTCTGTCTTTTTATCTAAATTATTCACCATCAAATACCCAAGTAATTGTCTTAATAACTTCATCTGATAATATAAAATATTATCAAATATACATATGGCACATATATATATATATATATAGCCCAAAATATTGTTTTAATTTGGCCTAAAATTAAAGTTCATCAAGCATTTAAATTCTACTCACTGTATCATACAACAAGCTAGTAATGCCCCTCTTCCTTCAATTAGAGGTCAGTATGGTGTACACTACTTTAAGCGGTCTTCCCTTCTTCCTTTCATTACCATCCTTTCATTACCATCCACTCCACAAAGCTTGCATTCATAATCTATTTCTAAAACCCCTTGCAAAAATTAGTAATTCTAAGGTCTGCACAAATTCTGCAACTGAGTAACAAAAAAGGCATTCTGGTGCATGAACACTCTATATGCTTACATGTGCAAATTTGGAGATCTGTGTTCACAGTCTAAGTAACCATACTTAAAACTGGAGTAAAGCAAAAGGGTTGCAGTCCCTCACTGTAAGGAGGAAATACCCATCCCTCTCTCTTTGTTGTCCTCTTAGCCAGGTAAGTCTCAGGCATATCCTGGCTGTGAGGCAAGATGTTGTCCCTTTAAGTGAGTTTCTGTGAATTCTCCCTCTTAAAAACTGCTCCACGAAAGCAAATTCAGTAATATAACAGTCTGACCATCATTTTTTAAAAGCAATAATTACAATTGCTATCTATTTCAATGAGACATGTAAGTAGGTTATAATATCATACAGTGGAGATGGCATCATAAGAGGCTAGATCATCAACTGACATCTAAAGGAAGCCGACAGCATTCTCAGAAAGGGTTTCTTCCAGACTACCCCAGTTGCAGTTACTAGTGATCCCCCTTCAAGAGCTGAGTGACAGCAGTTCTGAGAGGGGACAGCAGCAGTGACAGCTTCTTGTAAAAAGAAAGAACACTTTGAAACATCAGTGCCAACCCTTACAATATCAACTCTAGCAAGACTGAGGAGTGAGATTTCTAATGTGAGATTTTTCTTCATTTACTATTCAGCCAAATTTCTTGCTGCCAAAGCACCATTTGAATCCTGGGGTTCATTGATTCTGAGACCTCACTGGCCTAGCGTACAAATACTGAAGCATTTTTTCTCTTTCCCTTGACAGCTGACTAAGCCCCAAAGAAAACAATGCTTCTTAATAAAATTTACAAGGTTTACTAAAAATAACCTATGAGATGAAATTTAATCAGCTGTAATAAACAGAGAATATTCTGGATATGACTTCACATCTGGAAACATAAATACCGTAATGATGCTCTGCATTTTTAAAGAAGCCTGAAGACTTCTTTTAGGTTCTTTCTGCCTCAAACACTTTAATCAATGAAATGAAACCTTGAAAAAGCAGGAGTGGCAATCTGTTTAATGACTGATCACATCTTGAAATACTAACAAGGATGTGTTTTTTGTTGAAATATCCCTGGTCTCAATAAAGGCTTGTATCCTGTGAAACCCATCTGTCCTGTAAAGCTTTCTGGAAAGAGACCCACTATCATAATAGAGGAAGTTACTACACACAAAAGCTACTTTTTATAACTTGGCTTCCAGTGCTTTGCAGTCTTTGTTAACACACTAAAAACAGTAATAAAACGGCTATCTTCTAATGGTGCTAGATTAAAAATCGGAGTTGGGTTGTTTGAAACAGCTTCACTTTCTTTAAGCAAGCAAGCAAGTACCCTGTCTCTCTGCTCTCAGCTACTTCTCTGAGTGCTGCTGCATTTAATGATTCAATAAAGTCAATAAATGAGTCAATGTTAAGTCAGTAAAGTATATAATATGGATAAGGTGCTGAGTCAAATTCATCCCTAATACAACTAACATTAAGTCAGTAGCTACAAGGCTATGTCCTTTTGTGTTTGCTCAGGGCCTAAAAGGAGTTCCACTGACTAAAAAATACAGTATTAGGAGACTACAGGAGGAAATAAAGGCTTTTGATGAGCTCAAGAGTTGTTTTCATGTCAATCTCTTAAGTATTTCAATGCAAGCATGCTCTCACAGTAATCTAAACAATGTTTGACTTCATTTCTAGAAAATTTTGTAATTCAACACAATGCCATCTCTATCTAGGGATCCAGCTATTTACATCTGAAGCAAACACATTATCTGTGGGCAGATAAATTAATCTGGATTCGCTGTATGTGTGACTTCTGTTCTGGACACATATCACATAAATACCTGAAAGCCTCATAAAATTCAAATCCTTTCAGTATACCATTTGTATTAACCTGAATAACTACCTAGTATGCAATTACGTTTACTTGTATTTTCTCACTCTTAAAAAATCTAACTTCCTTTTTACCAAGAAAAATCAGGAACTAGCCCCAGCTGGAGATTTTTCTCAATACAGGTATTTTACTGTAAGCATATGTACAGCTTACCTTTCCTTACCATCTCCCCTCACCTTGCAACCCCTCATGAGATTGCTCCCCAACCATTCCTGCAATCCCTGTGGCTGCACGAGGCTGTTGCAAGGTGGCAAGGTCGCATTGGCTCAGAACTAGCCAAAGAACCACCTTTTCATAATCATCTCTTTTCAGACCTTTCAATTTTATTCAAAATTGCACAGGAGAGAATCTCGACAAATGGCACCATGTTGTTTAAGTACATCCCTAAAGTCTCTTCTACCGTTTCTTAATGATTATTCATCTCCTAATTTCACTAGATGTGAGTGAAGCTGGCTAGTTGGAATCAATTCTGTAATGCTGAAATGCACTGGATTGCCCCAGAGAATTAAATATTTTCAATCCACAGAACATGTTTAACACTTTCTCCCATAAGTTTTGCTATATGTAATAAATTCATGTCACATGAAGACAGAAATATCAGTTAGTTAATAAAAGCTAGCTTCAGTGTATGATCTAGTTCTTTCTTAACATCTGAAGGTCTTCAGATGTGGGGCCTGGTTTAGGTCCAATTCTGATAATGGCTTTGGTTCTCTTCCTCCTCCTCTCTTCTCAAACTAGGTATAAGCAACAATCTGTATCTGAATGAGAAAAAGGTACCTTCTCACAATGCTTTTACAATACAAACCATTTTCACCAAAATAGGAAAAAATGATGTAATTTCAATGAGTAGCTGCATTTGCTTTAAATAGATTAACGAATAAAAAATGCCAATATAAAAATATTTTACAGAAATGCAACACACTTTTAACATAGGCTGGACGTAATTTTAATATAGCAGGCTGGATATAATAAAGGCAACCACAGGTCAAACAATGAAAATGATGCCTACTGTTATCTAATGGTCTAATGTTCTTGAACCTATTTAAAAATGCAGGTTTGTAATAACGTGCTCATACTTACAACAAGTAATAATCATTTTCGTTATTGTATGGGAAGATCTTGAACTTCTCTGACAACTAACTATGGAAAACAGAAGGACTTCACTCACTTCCAAAAGGTTAACCTAGATCTATAACCATTTGACTGGTTTCCTGTGTTTTTGCTTCCTCTTGATGACTAAAAACGCTATGCAGATTTTCCTTGTCCTTCTTCTAGCTCAGGTGGAGCTTTTGTGCCCCAAAAACAGAAAATCTGGTCCTTATGGAAACCTAACAGAGCATTAATGTTGTCCTCTGTCATTAATGTAAATGATATTAATGGTAATCATTTAATGATAACTATTATATATGAATACTAACTTAATTTGTAAGAAGTCATGCTATATTTCTGCCAATGGAACTGTAAGGCAAACAGGAAAGAGTAGCTAAACACATCTTAAAAAACTCCTCCCTACAAGCAGCTAATAGTACATATATGTTCTGTGAGGTATTCCTAGGGTTTCCTAGACAAACAGTGTTCCCCCACAAACAAACTGTGACACAGCATTTTTGGCAATGAAAAAGATATTAGAAAAATTACATTGGTAACACGAAGTGCAACATTTTAATAACAGTAAGTAACTTCCTACCTATGATTCAGTATTCAACAATAATATATTTCTATAAACAACAGAGTCATGTATAAGACACATTGATGCTCTTCCAACTCAATCCACCGTAATTTGTCAGCTCCATTAGGTGTTTATGGCAAGTATTTCATATGGAAGATGACTGCCACAAAACTACTTAAGCAGGCAAATTACAATGGAATTAAGCCAACACATTTTTAAAATGATGCAAGGATTATTAGTTTTTGAACACTGTACAATTAAACCACAAAACTCACTGAGACACAGTACTTCAGGGGCCTAAATTAGGTGTCAAAGTTAGACATTAATATAGAAAATTATAACACTAATAACTATAAAATCTACAAATGATAAACACATGCTTTTAGGTAATTCAAACATTAATTGGCAGTTGCTAAGAGAAAGAAATGTTCTTCTCTTTACAAATAATAAAAATGATAAATTATAAAGCTTTCCTACCTGATTTTAAAGCTAGTGCTAGCTGATGTCAGAAGCAGAACATTGGACTATGTTGTCCAGCACAGTTACTCTGCTGATCCTGAAAAGTATGAACAGATCTGTGATTTCAAAAGACTGGAGAACATAAGAATTTTGCAGTTTACATGTTTCATTGAAGTAGAGCTACTGAGGAGACAGTTGCTGTTTTTTTTCCCAGACCATACTGTGAACACACATGCAACTTTCCTCTTTGAAAATTATGACACTTTTGCATTAGAACAATTATATTGGCTCAGAATATTCACTGTTCTAAATAGGACTGCGAAAGCAAAGCAAGCTGGACTGTTACAGACATTGCATCACTTTCTTTAGTTGCCTGTATAAACATTTACAGACAAAATATCAGCGTCTCTGACACCTTAGTAGTCTACAGGCAGTTTTCACTGGCTCATATAAGGTCACACCACAAATATCTTTCCAAAATTTCTTACAAAGAACTACCATGAGAATCCATGCAATTTTAACTCGCAGACTAATTGTTATACTCAAGAAAATCTAGTGAGTCTTCAGGGCCTGAAACAGAGAATGATGAGGAGAAATTCTTCAAATATATCTGATAGACTATGAAGGACTGGTTCTGAGCAGCAGGAACTCTGGATGCTGAGTTAAGGCATACAGAGCAGCATTTCTAAAGACAACTGGATGAAAGCAAAATCGCTGTTTTTAATAGACCCAAGATCCACTTAAAACTACTGGCAATGATTTTCAAAGGAAAGAGAAAGTGGAGAAGTGACCTCCTCAGTGCAGGGGTTAGATGTGCAGCACTGTTTAGAAGGATTCAAATGCTATTGCCTCTGTGAGTATTGTTAAATCAGCCTCACTAAATATCATCACAGAAGGTGCTTCTGAAGAAGAAATATATGCCAGTAAGTATTTTTCAAATTAAAATATCATAGAGAACAACCACAAAGCTTTACAAAGTACCTTCAGCCCATCTCTGCTGTATTGTACAAACCAGGCACTATATTACATGTATTAGTGCATTTTTCCAAAGCATAAAGCAAACAATTCTTACAAAAGTGCATCTGCATGGGATAAATGTGTTTTCCAAGTGTCACTGCATTCCTCTTCAGTAGAAGTGCAGAAATTAAGTTACTTAAAAATGAAAAATATAGGGGTTTTTTCAGTTCTTTTTCCAGTCCTTCCTTCTGCAGTAAAGATGTGCTTTGGACAAACTCTTAATTTTAAGAAAAGCTATATATTTGGTTAAAATGCTGGTGCCAGCTTCTTCATTAATTGGTCAGGAACTATAAATCATCTCGGAGAAGAAGAGTTAGGGTCACAGGAGAAGGCAAACAAAAAAGCTGCTTGGTATGTAAGAAAGTGTGTTAGGAAAATTGGCATGGAGTAAAGTAGGGTGTGAATTTGCAATAAATTAGCTATGCCACACTAATTCTCTATATGGATGCTTTGGTTCATATTACGTCTATACTACATAATGGAGCACTCTGCCTAAAACCCAGCCTAGCCAGATCCAGAACCAGTAGAGCAGCATGAACACAGCGATGAGATGCTATGTTGACTGGAGATGATACAGTGCCACACTACTGCAGCTACCCTGTTATCAGGACTCAGACTACAATCTCCACCCAGCAGTGCTCAGCTTTGTAATCACTGCAATGTAATCTACTATACAGGATAAGTCAGGTGATTTGAACTCGGCAATAGCAAGGAAAAGCTCCCAGTTTTGGAAAGCTCCTTCTCCACATTTTGTGGGTTGTTTTGGTAGATGACAGCAGCTGTTCCAGGTTCTGAGCTAGGCCACATGCTCAGCAAGAGGCACTCTTCTTCCTCTCAGCCAGATGCTGCATGTGGTTCTGGGCCACGCAGCCTGCAACGCAGTAGGTTCCTCGTAGCACTCCTTTATAGACAGGCCCTCTCCTCCACATAACTAGTGACAGTGTACTCATGCTGAAATCATACATAGATTCTACTAGTTCAGACTGGAATCCAGAAATTATGTCAATTGTAATCTAGGTTCTTTGAATTAAAGCATCACTGATGTTCAAGATAAGTGGCAGACAGAAAGGGGGAAGATACAGTGCAAAAAAGATGATGGACAAGAAATGAGGTAAGGCTACTAATGGGTGAAAGTTGCTACTGAAGCTGACAGCTATTGAATTCTGTTTGCTGGGCTTTTTGTGGAGTCAAGGGGGCAAATAGAAAAAAAAGTCTTGAGGTAAATTTCTTACTGAATAACCATAGAACCATGAAGAATGGTGTGTCTTCCATATTACTTTATGAAATTTAAGAAGTAGGTGAGAAGTATAAGGCATTTCATAATTTCTTTTGTCCTCTGTAGTATAGTTCATTGCCTTCATCTGCTGTGCTAGTGGAGCTGATATACAAAGCTGGCAGTGTGTGGCACAAATGTGAGAGAAAGCTATAGCAGCCAATGGAAGGAACCTCTCAGGTTCCCACCTGCCAAAGCGCTGTGAACTATGAAATAGTATATATCCTGCTGATCTGAATGAGACTTAAACCTAACATGCATGTTTACAGGATTGAGGCCTGAACAATCACAGTTTTAGTAAAACAACGATCATTTGCTGTTACTCTCTTACCAAACAAATCTAGTTTATTTTTTCTGTTGCTACAGTAGTAAATATTTATACTGTGCTTTAAAATACGCAAATAAAAGGTGATACTTCAGCCTGTTAATATTCACTTACTATGCTTTGCAGGTTTTCTGTTCTCCTCAAAAAAAGATTTGCAAGAGAAATTCTCCTTTATTTTCATTTGTGAGGGTTTCTGCCTTATCCTGGGTTGGAATGCTTATACTGGGAACGCCGCAGGACAATATTCTGCCATCAAAAGCAAAACAAAACCTTGCTTTCACGTCAGTTTTTAAAACATGCAAGTATTTTTATTACCGTTTTTATTCTAAGAACATTTATTTGAATAATATAATCTTGTTTTAATACTGTTTTCAATCCTGTTGGTTTTGCTGTTGCATCTGTGCCCATTGACCCCTTCTTTCAAACTGAATTCCAGTGATTTCAGTGGTGTTCTGCAGAGTTCTGTTCTTGCAGATTCACATGCAAGCTACGTCAGTCCAAGTTGTTGCAGTAATAAAATGACAACCGCTGAATGCAAAAAAGTGTCATTATATACAAATTCTGGTTTGAAAAGTACCATTCATAGTTATGTCCACCCTTATGCAATGTGTGTGCTCAAAACTTACTTTCAGATAGTTTGTTCAAGATTTTCCATAGACATACATAAACTGTCGTTACGGCTTAACTGATAGGTACTGTTCTCAAGGCTTATGTGTATGAGATAGGGAAACCCATCTTGAATAAATTTCATCCTAGAGAAGATGAAATATAAGAACTCCTATATGAAGGCACCCTTTAGACCTTATATAACTCTTGGGACATAGTGGCATATTGTGTCAAAAGCATTAGGAATGACATTGGCCCTGGGAAACTGGAAGTTCTGCAATATCATTTGTTTAGACTTGCCAACTGAATGGTTCAAGAGTTAGCATACGTATCACTTTCTCCCAGTCATCTGAAATATGAGTCATGCAAACTGAAAGCGGAAGGTGTATACGTGTGAACAAAGCAGAGGTGGATGTTTGTGGGGATCTGTTGTCAGATTTACTTCACTCTTGTTTTTTTGTCATGCCATATCTAGAACAAGTAAGTTTAATTCTTTAGAAAACCCATGTAGCTGCTACCTCAGTGACAACCCAGGCCTGGGACACAGCTGCCACTGAATGATAAAATTCCAGAGTGGTAACTGTTTGGAAGTCTCCTATGACTCAAACTTCCACCTTCAGTTTTGTTTAACTGAACAGGAGCAAAAAAACCTCAGCAGCTGTTTGTTTACCACAATAAATACGTAAAAATGGTGCTCAGGCTCAAGAAGCCTGGTTGTACAAGGGTTGCTTGCAGGATGCCCTACCATGGACAGGATAGTCAACAGCTAAAAGCACATGCTGAAATACACATAGCTTCCAAACCCAGAAAGCAATCCTGAAATTGGATCCACACAGCCAGGCTCCTGGAGCTCAAATGGCAAGCCTCCTCCTTCGGATCTGATTGCAAGCGCAGGGCCGCAGCCTGTAGTCAGATAACGTTTTACCACAGCCTCAACCAAATCTGAAACGTGGTCACAGTGAAGGAAAATCTAGGTTAAAAAAAACCCACAACTTATGTATACGCACATATATATATATAAATCCGTCCTGCTGTGAGCGTGACAGAATCAACAGTAACTCACACAGAATAACTTTGGGCCTCTAGAACTGGGGCTCTGTAATCGCTGAAGCACAGGAACAAACAGCGAAGGAGAGACGCAGCCAAGCTGCCTCCATTAACTGGGTACGCCACTTGCGCAGATTTCCCTTCCCCCTTAGGCTCTCACGAGCCACGCGGCGTAACCGCTTTCTTGAATACGGGTGCTGCACTGCGGCGGTGGTACTGTTCAACCAAACTTACTCCGTCCTCCTCCCACTTCTACGTTAAGGCCACCCCTTTCCTCGGTCGCGATTGGCGAGGCGGGCGGGGCCCTCGGCAGCGATTGGCGGTTGTTAGGCGGAGGTGGGGTAGGTTGCGTGAAGGGTAATAAAGTTAGTGGAGCGGCCTCACTGCGCGTTAGACGCGGCGGCGAGTCGGCTCTCTATGGAGGTGGCGGAGGGAAGCGTTGGGAGGTTGCTGCTCCTGCTGTGGTGACTCGGAGACTCGCCCTGTCTCGCGCGCTCCCCCCTTCCCCTCCCCAGCCCCGGTCCCCGGCTCCCTTCCCCCTTCCCCCCCCTTCTCTTGCCTTTTCCCTTGCCCTTGGTAGCCGCCGGGACCCGGGGAAGCTGACAAGGCCTTAGGGAAGGTGAGGAAACCGCGGCTGGTGGAGAGCGCTCTGGGGCTGCCGGGGGGCGGGTGGGGGTGGGGGGATTGGTACTGCTACAGCTGCTGCTTAAAATGGCGGCTCCCCGAAATGGCCGCCATTTTCTCGTCGGCTTCTTCTCGCTTCCGCACAAAATGGCGGCTCGGGTCGATGGCAGCCTCTGCCGCCTGGGCCCGGATGAGCGTGGCCGCTGAGCAAAGCGGGTAGACGGGATTGCTGGCCCCCGCCAGGCGGGGAATGGAAGCTGAGCAGCAGCGTTTGAGACTAGAGTCGCTTATGGGCGGGGAGGAAAGCCCGGTCGTTAGTGCCGGTTCGCAGCTGTGCCTCTCAGGACAGTGGATCAGCCGTGGGTCTCCAGCTACGAGCTGCAAGGGCGCGGGGGCCCCGGGGGCCCGAGAGGCTTGTCCTTGGGAGAGTCTGCTCGGGGCACGCGGCCGGCTGCGGTCCCTTCTTTGGGATCCGCATTGCCGGGGAGGGGGAACTGCTCGCCCTCCTAGGGCGGGTGGCGGGGTTTACTGTCTCTCCCCCCCCCCCCCCCCCCATATCTTTCTTTCTCCGTGCCTCGTGGAAGGGAGAGAGGACTGCAGAGAAGCTTTTTCTGTCGGCAGGAGCCTTGCCTCGCCCTTATTTCCTGTTGCGCCGTGGGCGGCGAGAGCAGCGAGGGCGCTGCGGCGGGGGAGCGGAGCCCGCTCGCCGCCGTCCGAGAGAACAAAGAGCCGGCTGGGCCCCTGGCGGCGGCTGAGCCTGGAAACGGGCGGCGCCCGGCGCGGAGGGAAGGGGGGGCCGCCGGGAGCCGGCGGCTCCATGCGGCGGGGGAGCGGCTGCGTCCGGCGGGGGGCGCCGCTGCGCTCCTCCCGCTCCTGCAGCCCTTTTGTTCGGCGGCGGCCATGTTGGGTGCCGCTCCTCGTGCCCGCGGCGCTGCTGCCGCCTCGGCGTGGGCTGGCGGCGGCGTGCGGGGAGCCGCCGGGGCGCCACCGAAATGGCGGCGGCCGCCGCTTAACGAGCAGCGCCGCGCCCGGCAGAGCGCGTCTCGGGCTGCCGCCGCCTTCCCGCAGCGCCATAATGTCTCGGAGCTCATCTGCGGAGCCTGAAGCGCCGGAGGCCTCCCCCCGTACCTCAGGCGTCTTTATCACTGTGGCTAGCTTTCTGCGATATTACTGCAACGAAATTTTTCTTTACTGTCGCTCAGGATAAAAGCGGTGGGGGAGGTTGTTCCCCCTCCCACCTTAATTTAGTACTGTAATCGTTTGTTTTTCATGCGCAGTACATCCTTTCTACTGTATTAAGCAGACACTTTGATTTGGTGCTCCTCACTTTAAAATGGGTGTTGCACTTAGTGTTGCCACAACTAAAGTAATTAGGCATATCAGTAAGGGGCCCATTTAGTTAGGTTGTGTAAGCATAAAAATACTCAGCCGTTAAAAAATGATGATGGAGCTGTTGCTGAATGCAACATTATACATGAATTCTTGGGGTGACATAGGAGAAAACTTGTTACGGCATGTCTTGGTCTTAGTCCATACATTTCTGCCCCCCTCCAGCTTTGTAGAACATGGCAGTGATGGTTAACTTGGCCTTCCTGTTGGTATCCTGAGTAATAATAAACAAATAAGAGTTTTCTTCTCTTCTACTGAGTTCAATGTTTGGCATATTCTCTTCTCCCACCCCCCCCAAGTATTTGGTTGTACTGGTGTATTTTTACTGATGGGAAATGCTTTAAGTTAAATACTATGGTTGCTAGTAAAACAACTGTAATATGAACGCTTGATTTGTCTTTCTAGGTTTTGTTTTTCCCCACCCCGTCAATTTAATTTTATTCTTTTGAAGATTCTTCGTTGTCAAGCCGCCAAAGTGGAGAGTGCGATTGCAGAAGGGGGTGCTTCTCGTTTCAGGTACTAGTGCTTTTGTGGTTTGACTAACATTTGGCAGCGGCAACTCTCTGAAGAAGCTTAAGTCTCCTTTTTCATATTGGGTTAAAGAGTAATTAGTCCAATATTGACATGTAATTGAAGATGCTGGGATTTTGAACTTAAGCAAAACTACCTGATTGTTTTAACAGTGCTTCTTCGGGCGGAGGAGGTGGTAGGGGTGCACCTCAGCACTATCCCAAGACTGCCAGCAACAGGTATTTAATCTTGCTCTCTGAACAGGCTTTTAAGGCAGAGAATGTATCATAACGAATGATAAGTTCAAGATAGGGTAGCCTTATTAAATATGTACGAAGAATGCTTACTGGGCTGGTGATAAATCTCGTAAGTTAACTTTGTCATTCAGTCTGTTTGAACCTGTTCGCATCATGTTATCAAGTGGACAGGGTTTTTGTTTCATTTGTTTTGCCTCTAAGGCGTAGAGAAAGGATTTTGATGTTTTGTTTTGTATGTGTGGTCAGCTTCTTTCCTTGAGCTGTTCAGTGAATATTTCACTATGCAGTAGATACTGCAGTGTTGTTAGGACTGATTAGGTGTGTGCTCACATCAAAAGTAGTAACAGAATTACTGTCTGAGTAAGGCAATACTGAAAGGTGAAGAAGGCTAGTTCTTGAAATTGCTTGTTTAAACAAACTGTTCTTCAAAACTTCACAGCGAGTTCCTGGGGAAAACCCCAGGGCAAAACGCTCAGAAATGGATTCCTTCACGAAGCACTAGACGAGATGACGACTCCGCAAATGACAAAGAACGACATGATGCAATCTTCAGGAAAGTAAGAGGGTAAGTTTTCTGAAGATTCACTTCCTTTATGAATATGAAAGGAAAACGTGAAAGTCTGGGAGCTCTTTGGGGATTTTTATCCTGATTTGAAATGAGACAGAAACCAGCGCGCTGGTAGTAGCAGACATTTGCTATGCACCATAAGAAGTCATTCTTTTGAGAGAACTAGTTTTCTGTGTGGTAACACTCTAAAATAAACACACACTCCAGTGTCTGGCTGAATGGAAAACTTGCCCTTTTTTTAATCTTCAGTTTGCTAAAGAAAAATTAGATCTTACCTAAAATTACTTGTGCAATGTTTGCAAGATCTGTAATAGTGTTCTTGTTTTTTTTTTCTTTTCCCCACATAATTTAGCATACTAAATAAGCTTACTCCTGAAAAGTTTGACAAGCTATGCCTTGAGCTCCTCAATGTGGGTGTAGAGTCTAAGCTCATCCTAAAAGGGGTCATACTGCTGGTAAGTTGGCTATGTGTGTGGGTTTTTTCCCCTCCTCTTTAATATAGTTTTCTTACATGGTAAGCATGGAGGTTGGCTGTTCTTGATCAGAGCACAGAAGTCATGTAGCTGATAGTGTTTGATAATCCAAACAAATAGAGGAATATCAATCCCTTTTATTGTGTAAGTGGGGTATATTGTTGGGGGGGGATAGACTGTAACTTATGTTTTAGACTTGGAATTACTAAGCATCATAAGAATTTCATTTTCTTTAACCTTGAGACACTGTGTTCCAGTCTTCCTCTACCCTCCCCATCCACCATTTATTTGCTGATCAAGCCTAATTGTCTTTAAAAAGCAACCACTGTGACCTCTTTGTGCACTGGTTATAATCATATCATTCTCATGTGTGTTTATTTTAATACAAGATCACATTGGTGAGACCTTGGGTGCTATGATGGTTAACTTAAACTGTCCTTTTCATTGGTTAAAGATCATAGAAGCTCTTTAATAGGTTTTTATCTTGCTTTAGCATTAAGAATCTTGTGTTACACATTACCTTTTAAAATCTATTATTTCTGTATTACAGTAATAGAAAAGCAGAAAATTTTTGGATGTTTTGGGTCAGATAGGATGGTGTTGTTTTCACTACATTTCTGGAAACATCTTTATTTAGATCGTAGACAAAGCCCTTGAAGAGCCCAAGTATAGCTCTCTGTATGCTCAACTATGTCTGCGACTGGCAGAAGATGCACCCAACTTTGATGGCCCATCAGCAGAGAGTCATCCAGGACAGAAGCAAAGCACAGTGAGCACTCTTTTTTTTTTTTTTTTTTTTCTCTCAACCTGAAATGATAAATTTTCTTAGCATGGATAGTTGTACTGACTTGCCTGTGTGTTCTTTTGTCTTTGTTCTCTTTTGTTTAGACATTCAGACGCCTCTTAATATCTAAACTTCAAGATGAATTTGAAAACCGAACCAGAAATGTTGATAGTAAGTTCTAAAACCACTTTAATGTAGAACTTGCTTCTCTCCCGTTTTCACAGTCATGTTTAATGGGCTTCTTTGTCTTCCAGTCTATGATAAGCACGATGGTCCCCTCCTCCCTGAGGAGGAGGAACAGAGAGCTATTGCCAAGATCAAGATGCTGGGGAACATCAAATTCATTGGAGAACTTGGCAAGCTTGATCTTATTCATGAATCTATCCTTCATAAGTGCATCAAAACAGTAAGTATTCAGATTGTGCTAAAAGGAAAATTATACTTCTGAAACTAGAAATTTCAAATATTTGAACCACAAAAATCTTCATGAAATGCTTGTCAGTTATACATACCATGCTGCTTCAAAGGAACAGTCTTTTGGTCTGATTAAAAAGTAAATTTTTTTTTTTTTCATTTAAAGCCATGGGAGTTGTCTCCAAGTGAAGGTGTAGTTTGGCCTAGACAAAAGTACTACAGGTACTTCAAAGTACAACAAACTTGCATGATAAACAGTACAATTTGTAGTTCCTCATTTCCAAGTCAGTTATGTTCAGTAAGACTACTGATGTAACATGTTTCTACAGAACTAACTCTTAAGTACAAAAGTCATTATAATAAATTGTAATTTGTATTATGTTAAAACATCTGATTCCCTCTTAATATTCCAGCTTTTGGAAAAGAAGAAGAGAGTCCAGCTCAAAGATATGGGGGAGGATTTGGAGTGCCTCTGTCAGATAATGAGGACAGTGGGACCTAGATTAGACCATGCAAAAGCCAAGGTATGTGTGTATCCGATGCAGTCATTAAACAGGTTTAAAATCGAAGGCTTTAGTTGCCTGAACTTTCTGCATTGTGTTCTGTTCTTAAACTGAAATCTGACTTTTTGAGAGCTAGAAGACTGTGCCAACTATTGTTCCTGCATCAAATCTTTGTAGCAGAAGGGGGGTCAGTCTTGGAAGCATTTTTAAAGCTCTTTCTAAAAATACAGATATGGTTATTACCTGGCACTCATAAAAGCAACATGCGCTGGTTTTCTAAATCCTACTTGAAGGAACATGTTGAAAAACTATTTCTTGTAGAGAATTAGGTGGTGTGATAGACACTTTTTTTTTTTTTTTTTTGCCTTGGCTTGCAAGCTTTGACTCTAAGCATCTGTAACAGTATCATGGTCCAAGTAGTGACAGGGAATAAAATCTGCACTTTTGACTGAGCTAAGGAAAGTGAATTCATCAAGATCTGCTAAGCTGGACTGCCATCAGAGATACGAGATGGCAGGAAAAAGCAGTCTGTTCTATTATGTGATCTCAAATGTTTCAGCTGTGATCACCTTTTCAGGTGCTACTCAAGATGTTAGAACTAGTTCTCATTTGTAGTGTCATTTTTTTTCCTCTCCCAGTCCTTAATGGATCAGTACTTTGCCCGTATGCGCTCCTTGATGTCAAGTAAGGAATTGCCAGCAAGGATTCGTTTCCTGCTGCAGGTATGAAGATAAAATTGTTTAACAGTATGTGTTTGGTTTTTTTTTCTTTGTGAATTTGTCTTAAATCCTTTCCTAATAATTTGTTCTGCTCAAAGGATACTGTGGAGTTGAGAGAACACAACTGGGTTCCTCGCAAAGCTTTTCTTGACAATGGACCAAAGACTATCAATCAAATCCGTCAAGATGCAGTAAAAGTAAGTGTTTCTTGTAAACTTTGTGCTTTGCTTCTGCTTAATCCTTGGAGGGAATCTTTAGTCTAGTGACTCCATGTCACAAGACTTCATTCTCTGTACGCATCATTACTTGTACATGTAATTAGTTCTCTTGCAGCAGTGTGTAGATTAGGCCACAGTAAATAGTTAAGAATTAATATCACTTAAAATTCAGGACAAAAATCTAACTTTTACACTGCAGGGACTATTACTTTGAATTGATCAAAACTAACTCCTGTTTTAAAGGATCTGGGAGTCTTTATTCCTGCTCCTATGTCTCAAGGGATGAGAAGCGACTTCTTTCTGGAGGGACCGTTTATGCCACCCAGGATGAAACTTGACAGGGACCCACTTGGAGGGCTTGCTGATATGTTTGGACAAATGCCAGGTACACTGAAACCATAAGGCTGATATGATGCCCTCAGCTGTACTGTATTGGACACCACAAGAACTAAAACTGGTTTCTGTTGTCTTAATATAGGTAGCGGAATTGGTACTGGTCCAGGGGTTATTCAGGATAGATTTTCACCCACCATGGGACGCCATCGTTCAAATCAACTTTTCAATGGCCATGGGGGTCACCTCATGCCTTCTGCTCAATCCCAGTTTGGAGACCTAGGCAAATCTTTTCTGAAAAGTCAGGTAAGGACAATGTTGTCAACAGAGTGACTCTCAGATATTTAGAAGCTCTTCTACAGATGCGTATGTTATGGATTGTAGTCTACTTGTGTTGGAAAAACTTCCTCAAAATTTGATTCTGATAAGAACTGATGCTCAGCTGATACAAAAATTCTAAACCAATTCTTAAAATGTGCAAGAGATGCAAGGAATTCACTTTGTGGGTTTTTTTTTTGTTTTTTTTTTTTTTTTTTTTTTACTGCAAGAAAAGGTGCATGTGGCTTTGGTGGGTCAGAATGGTGTGGTTTTTTTGTTCCTTTTTTTTTTTTTAATCTAAAAGGTAGCCTTGTCTTTAGGGATAGATGCTACTTTCCCACCACCCCTGCTCCTTCTTTCTCCCTTCTTGGCAAATAGAATCTTTGTTCCTCTGGTCCCTCTGGTACTACCTACCATATGATGTACACCACTCCATCATCTGCACTTCTTTCTCTATATCTCCCTTTCTGAAATAGGGGCAAAGCCAGCTCTACCATAACCAGAATCAGGGACTCTTATCCCAGCAACAAGGACAGTCGAAGGATATGCCACCTCGGTTTTCTAAGAAAGGACAGCTTAATGCAGATGAGGTACATTACATGCCTACATTACTTAAAGCCTATTCTAAATATTGCCCAATGATTATAGCAAGACGCGTTATTATGAGGACTAATGCTGGAACTCTTTCTCCTCCTCCTACTTCTCCTCCTTTGTCCCTTCCTCTTTCACCTTACCTCCTCCTTTTCCTTAGGGTATCCAGCGTCCTATGAGCAAGACTGAGATATGAGGGCAATTTCTTGGGGTGTCCCCTCCTTCCCCCCCACACTTCCCCAAGAACACTACTCTGACATCAGTTCCCATGCATCATATCGATAACAATACATTTAACTGAAGCTTCAGAGATTCCTAAACATTAGAAAGCCTGAAGTGCTGGACCAGGTTCAAAAACTCTTTTTTTTTTTTTTCCTACTGCCTAATAGACGCAGTTTCAAGTGCAGAGTAAACTACATTGTTTTGAGTAGGTGTTAGTAAACTTGTATCCTGATTTCTGAGCAATTGGTACATCTTTACCTTAGCAATAAATTTGTCAGCAAACATGCTAAATATAATCTTGGGTCTCTAACATACTGCATCTAAAATGAGCAATTCTGGATCTTGATACAGATGGAACTAAGAATCAATAACTTGGAGAAGGTTGCAATTCACTGAGTCTGGGGACATTTTGGTACACCTGTGGTTTAGTCTGGGCTTAAGTGTTAACATACTAGAATCTGAAAATACATGGCTTAGTAGCATCAGTTGATGTGAGTCCATGGCTGTGTAGTCTTTGCCAGAGTAATTAAAAACAGTTTGAGGTTTTTCTGACTGTCTGTTTACAGATTAGCCTGAGACCTGCTCAGTCTTTTCTAATGAATAAAAACCAAGTGCCAAAGCTTCAGCCCCAGATAACTATGATTCCTCCCAGTGCACAACCACCACGCACTCAGACACCACCTTTGGGACAGGTAAACATCAAAATTACTATATTATTGACTATACTTATTTTCTTTCATGTGTGCAAAATTTGGTCTGGTTCCTAGCACAGGAAGTGGGAGGGGTTTTTTTGGTGAAGCATACATTCTTTTCATAGATTCTGTGAGTGAATTTAACTGTACAAAGGCAGCTCAGTTCAAGTTTCTTTGAAACCTAATATTTTAGAGATGTATACTTCAAAGAAGAAATTTCTGGAACTATCTCTTTCAGCCTCCTCAACTTGGACTCAAAACCAATCCACCACTTATTCAAGAAAAGCCTGCAAAGACCACCAAAAAACCACCTCCTTCTAAAGAGGAGCTACTTAAGCAAACTGTAAGTTGTTACCATGTGTTCAGAAGCTTTGTATGTTTTTGAAAATGGGTATTTCAGTTGTCTTGGTCTCTTTGTTCCTTTTTCCAGGAAGCTGTTGTGACTGAGTATCTGAACAATGGAAATGCTAATGATGCTGTCAATACTGTGAGAGAAATGAGAGCTCCAAAACACTTCATTCCTGAGATGTTGAGCAAAGTAATCATTCAATCCCTAGATCGATCAGATGAAGACAAAGAAAAAGCTAGTACTCTGATCAGCTTACTCAAACAGGAGGGAATAGCCACAAGTGACAACTTTATGCAGGTACTACAGTCAAGTAGCCTTACAGTCCTTGTTGCTTGGCTGCTCATGATGCTTCCTCTGGATAAAGGCAGCCCTACTTGTAAAGCTTTGAGTTTACATTTTTGAGTGTTCCAAATCTTGTGGCTCTGAGGAGGTGGAAGCAATGTAGTAGGACTGTGAGGAGCACAGTAAGTGATTAGGGAAGAATTGTAAGCATGAGATTTTAGAAACTGTTGACAAATGACTTGGAACAAAAAAAACCTGTCAAATACTGATGGATTTGACAGTATCACTACACACAAGAAAAAAGTACTTCAGTATTCTAATCTGATGCATTTACTGTTTCTCAGGCATTCCTAAATGTGTTGGACCAGTGCCCCAAACTGGAGGTGGACATCCCATTGGTGAAATCCTATTTAGCACAGTTTGCAGCCCGTGCTATTATTTCGGAACTGGTGAGCATTTCCGAACTGGCTCAACCACTGGAAAGTGGCACCCATTTCCCTCTCTTCCTGCTTTGCCTTCAACAGTTAGCTAAGCTACAAGATCGTGAATGGCTAACAGAATTGTTCCAACAAAGCAAAGTGAATATGCAGAAGATGTTACCAGGTAAGAGTTACTGCATGGATTTTTATGGCAGGTCTTTTTTGTTTGTATGTGTATGTGTCAACTTCAGAGTAAAATAACATGTAAGGGCATTTTGATTTTTACAGTCAACCCTTAGTATTCTTTAATGGTGATAGGGTTTAAGTGCTGTTGAAGACATGGGCTGTTGATTGTGGGTTTTAGTTAACACCAACACTTAGGTGTATTTATGGTTTTATTTTTTTATTTATTCTTCAGAAATTGACCAGAACAAGGACCGCATGCTGGAGATCTTAGAAGGGAAGGGACTTAGCTTCTTATTCCCGCTTCTGAAACTGGAGAAGGAACTGCTAAAGCAAATAAAATTGGATCCATCCCCTCAAGCCATCTATAAGTGGATTAAAGACAACATTTCACCCAAACTTCATGTAGATAAAGGATTTGTGAATATATTGATGACCAGGTAGGAAATTTTGGTGTGGTTCAGGCACAAGTTACTTTTGTCAAGCTACCAATAATATTTTATCCTCTTTAAAGGCTGAAGTGTCACTTTGTGCAGAATAAGATTGTGTAAACTAAAACTGGGATGAAAGTTGTTTTAGGTGGTCTTTACCAGTACAGTGGCTGTTAAACTTGGAAAGACTCACTCCTCGCTATTGACTCGGTGGGAAGTCTTGCTTTTGAAACAGGAGGAGAAGTGAACTGAGGGAACATACTCTCCTTTCTAAAACACTTGAGAGCTTTAACAGAACATAGAATATGACTTGGTTTACAAGATGTTTACTCCCTTTTTCCCCCTCTAGTTTCTTGCAGTATATTTCTAGTGAAGTAAACCCACCTAGTGACGAATCAGATTCTTCATCTGCTCCTTCTAAAGAGCAGCTAGAGCAGGAAAAACAACTGCTTCTGTCCTTCAAGCCGGTAATGCAGAAGTTCCTCCATGACCATGTTGATCTGCAAGTGAGTGCTTTATACGCACTCCAGGTGCACTGCTACAACAACAACTTTCCGAAAGGTATGGATATAGTACTTTCAGTGGTGGGGTTTTTTGGCTTCAGTAAAAGGGAATACTCAAAGATAACAAATGTAGTACTTTTTTTTTTTTTTTTTTTGCATGTTAAGGAGATAGATGCTTATAATATGTTATCTAAAGTACATGTGACGAATGTAGTTAGCTGTCCTAACTGGAATGTGTTTAAAGATGGTGTTCTCTTTATTTATATTTTTAGGCAGACACAGGCACACTTACTTTTTTTTTTTTAATATATATGGAACTTGGATGTAGCTTACCTGAATAAATGAAGCTTGCTTGCTTTTAACAGCCTGAAAGCTATACAGACAAAAAGTTTCATACAGTCATGGAAACTGTTCAGAAGGTTGTAAAGCTAATGTGACATTTAAATTGAATACTTCCATAGGCATGTTACTACGCTTCTTTGTCCATTTCTATGACATGGAGATCATTGAAGAAGAAGCCTTTTTGGCATGGAAAGAAGATATTACTCAAGAGTTTCCAGGGAAAGGCAAAGCTTTATTCCAGGTAAATGTGCTTACATTCAAATAGAAATCAAGTCCCTTGTGATCTCTGCTGTGCTGAAGTGTTTGACAGCACTTTAGAATGGTGTTTAAAGACTTGACTTTATTGAGTATTTTGTTAGAAAGGAGCAAGGCAAGTTGGTTTTCTTCTGCATTGGGAGTCATTGCTAGAGACTGCATTAGTACAAAGTATGGCTGAAATACTGCTTTTAAACTAAGCTTGCAGGATAAGGGGGCAAGTATTCTGAAAAATGAGTAGTTTCTTTGCCCTAAACTGGTTTTATGTAATTGCAGGTAAACCAATGGCTAACCTGGCTGGAAACTGCTGAAGAAGAAGAATCTGAAGAAGAAGCTGACTAAAGAACCAGCCAAAGCCTTAAATTGTGCAGACATACTGTTGCTATGATGTAACTGCATTTGACCTAACCACTGCGAAAATTCATTCCGCTGTAATGTTTCACAATATTTAAAGCAGACGTATGTCAGTAGGATATCCTCTGCAAAAGGTTTTTGTAGTATGTCTTAATAGTCTACAATAAAAATATTTTAGAGTATCTTTAATGTTTAGATAACAGTGTATTAGCAGCATGCAATAATTACATCATAAGTTCTTGAGCAGAAGCAGTCTATTGCAAGGATTGTCTTTGCTGCCAGTTATCATAGGCTGTTTTTAAGTTAGAAAACTGAATAGCAACACTGAATACTGTAGAAATGCACTTTGCTCAGTGTAATACTTGAGTTGCAATATTTGATTATCCATTTGGTTGTTACAGAGAATCCTTAACTGTAATCGATGGTTGTTGCCGTAATAGTATATTGCCTGTATTTCTACCTCTAGTAATGGGCTTTATGTGCTAGGTTTTAATATCTTTGAGCCTGGGCAAGTGCACAAGTCTTTTTAAAAGAAACAGTTTACTTGCACAAAAACTGATCAGCTTGGAAAGATGGTTTAATGCCCTTTAGAAGAGGTTTTTGTGGGTGTGAAACATGAAATGGTGAGAAATTTGAATTGGTCCCTCTATTATAGTATTGAAATTAAGTCTACTTAATTTATCAAGACATGTTCATGCCCTGATTTTATATACTTGTATCTTATCAATAAACATTGTGATACTTGACTTGTTTCTGAATGTCTCCCAGTAGAAGTGCTGACAACTAGTATACTTGCTGAAAGAAACATCAGCAGGAGTTGACTTAGACTGGGACCAGTTTAAGATTCTTTTTATATCAAATTTGTCCAGCATGCAAATAAATCCTAAGTAAGGTCACAGACAAGGTTAGGCACTGCAGACTTGCTGCAACAGGAAGAAAAAATTGGTAGAGCAATTCTATTGGAGGAAATAGTAGGAAGGAGGTTGCATGTTCTGGCGTAAATTTTTCTTATTAATTGGTGTGCAGTTGCTTTGTAACTTTCTAAGGCTTTAAACTTTCCCCAGGTCAGATGCATGCTTTTTCTTAATCAACGGGCACTGGTCATTAGCTGCCTGTTTCTCAGATAATCAATTTGGCAAAAGCTGAACAGTATAATGAAGTTACATTGTATAGCCTTGAAATGTATTAAATACTCAAAATACCTTAGTTCCTAGAACCTTGTCCCTAATGAAGTGGTTTTTTGTGTCCCCCCCCCCCCCCCCCCCCCCGTGGTCTTCATGCTTTAACTGTTAAGAGCTGTGGTGTATTTATAACAGTAAAATAGCTTCTTTTATGGAAACTTCTTTGCCAGAACTGGAAATTCTCTCTACTAGGTAGAGTAGGAGAAACCACTTCAAATCAGGGAAGGGCTTCCTTTGAGGAGAGGAGTAGTTTGCATTTATGTGCCTTAAAGTGCTGTGACAGGGGGCCAAGAGCAAGAGTGGGTCTAGCCTCTTCCACTGGTAATTTACAAGGAAAGGAGACTTCCTAAGCTGCAGTTTAAAAGTTGAGGGAGAGCCTAAGGTGAATTTGCTTCAGTGAGTCTCTTCAGATATGTCAGTAGTTGGCTAAGTACAAGGTATTTGTTCTGCAGCTGTACATTGTGTAGCCCCAGCAAATGAAGGTACTGTGCTGCTGTAAACCAAGTAACTTCTGCAGAAGATGTCCACTTCTTAAATTGCTAAGTTATTCTTGAGTACTTACTCCTTGCACAAGAAAAACTAGACTAAGTTGTTATGCACTACTTCATTTCAGTTATCTGGCATATCTAGCAGTAAATAGGACAGTAGAGGGACTTTTTTCTTTCTGATTGTAGCTTTCTTGGGAAGGAAAGGACCAGGTTCAGTAGAGCAGCTCAGGGTATGGATGTGGATGCCAGGATCTAATGCTGCTGAGGTGCTAGCAATCTCTGTCTAACAGTGAAGCTCAGCCTGATGCTGAGAAGCCTCCAAGAACTTTTAGTGGCACATCATTCCCACCCCCCCCTCCAAAAATCCTTGTCAGCTTTCACAAAATGAAGATTGCTCTGTGCTGCCTTTCCTGTCTGTTGAGGAATACAGTTGACACATGTATATCCTAGATCAGCAGAGGCTATGGTAGTTCAGCCTTGCTTTCACCTTCATTCTCAAGATACTTCTCAAGTAGATGACTGCTCTACTTGCTAATGCTCAGCAGACAAATACCAAAGAGTGTAGCTTCTGAAGATTCTCCCTTCTTCCCCCAGTTACTTACAAATTCTGCTGTTCTTTATTTGTGTGTGGAGGGAGGAGTAAGATTTACTGTCACAAGACTTAGCACTGATTTTTTTCTGTAACAGGGTTGCAGTCAACTAAATGAGTTAGTTGTTACTTTGAATCTGTTCAGTGGTGCATGCTATTAAAATGCTGTTACACCTACTTCAGGTGTAGGTTGCTGGATGCACAATGCCCCTTAAGTGCTGCAAAGCTAATCATAGGGAAGAACTCCAATTCATGAAAGTACATTTACTAATATAAACTCCAACTAAGCACAGCAGAGGTGAGAGTAAAAGGCAATAGTAGAATAAGAGGTGCAAGTGGAACAATATTGTAGCCAAAACTATTGGAGAATAGAACGGGAACCTGCTACTGACTTCTACTTGGCCTTTGGAGAAGGCTAAGCTGGCAGCCTGGCTTCTGTATGCTTAGCTGCCATCTGTAGAAGGTCTGAGTAGTGTGATGAAGCTTGTATTCTTGCCCAGTCTTAACTGTAATTACTAGAAGCTTATATAACCAAATGTGTGCATGAAGGCTTTGCTTCTTGGCTTGTTTGTAACTGTCACTGAGTTTAGAGCAGACAAAATACACTTCTGTTAGGAAGAGTGAAATTGTTAAACAAGGAACCATGCATACTAAAATGCTTGTGTGTTTGAATATGTGGAATAGGGAATAGACAGTAGAAAATAACATTAAATTGTGAATCTGCTCTCCATCATGAGAGGTTACTTGTAAAGTTTATATGCAGGTGGTATGAACAGATCTGGTCTCTTGAAACTGGTATAATGGCTCTTTTAGAAACAAAACAAAACACCTGAGGTGTATACTTCAAAATTATACTGCCACAGGAAAAAGAGCTCCTTAATTTGTTCTTTCGTTACTTGTTAAATTTTTAGTACATTCCTTTGCCTAGGTCAGTGCAGCCAATCAGGAAAAGAGCGTAAGGGTTGTTTGCTTTAACTTCTGTGTGGCTTTTAACTATAACTTTCATTATGTTTTAACTGTAAGTAGAACCATTTTAAATGGAGTGAAATTATTGTCCCAATTCAACCAATGCAAATCTGATCAATGATAATGATTTTTTAGTATTAAAAACTTTGTTAAATGTTAGGTATAACGCTACAATCTCATGAGGATTGGAGGAAAAATATATTAAACAGTTTCAAAGATGTTACAGTCATCAAGTTTACTGTATGTAACGTTGAACTGTGGTGTTTCTGCCATTCATTGGAAGTCCATTTCAGCATGTCAGAGTTTCATACTGCATTTTTTAGCAAAGTGGTGAGAAGTCCACTTAAAGCAGTCATTCCATATCATATTTAAAGATTCCCAAAAGAAGAAAAGTTACTTGTTGGTTAGTGAAAGTGCACAGTCACTGTATGTGCAATCTCTACCTTTTCAAGAGCTATTAAGAGTATCATAGCTAGACTACTGTTTACATGAGTGTTTAAAAAAAATGCCTTGGAGTTTATTTCACTGAATGCCATCTCCTTCAGGTTGCAGTCAGTCCCTGGCAATTACTTAAGTTAAACTTAGATATTTGAGGCAGGCAGTCTGATGAAAGCTTTCAAGAGTCAAAACATCTTTATCTACTTTACAACTTTGTATAGGTATTGTTTTTCTTGAAAATTGCAGGAAGAAGCCCTTGTGGGGGGGTGGAGGGTGAATTTATTGGAACAGAATTCCTAAGGGGGAGAATGACTAGCTGACCTGCCTTTGGCAAGTGGAAGCCTCTACCTGAATACGGTTTGGATTCAGAGGTTTTTCCACAAAGCAGCGAATAAATCAGAATGACTATCTAGTTCCTGTAGGTTCTTAGGATACACCTGAAATATGAGTCAGTCATCATAGCTTCTGATAATGGTTGGGTTTGGGAAAGATGGCAGTAGGATAAAGGCTCTGTGCCCTCCTGATTGGGAGGGCTGGGGGAATAGGCATGCGATGTATGCCAGCTTATGTTGAGACATAAAGAAGTTAAAATTGTGTCTCAGGCTCAGATATTTTTGGAGCACTCTCACCCACAACCTGAATAGGCATGCAAATGACGGCTCAGGATGTCCACATTAATTTTGAAGAGTTGCTTAAGGTTGCATTGAATACAAACAAGTGTAGAAACCAGTAACTTTATACAACTACAACTTCAACTAACAGAGGAAGGAAATCAGAATCTGAGATGGTGGTAGTAGAATATGTCAAAATATCAAAGTACATCATGTATTAAGTACTTTTGTAAAACTTTTTTCTCTCCTCACATATTTATATAAACTCCCATATCTTGTACCGCTGCTCCTTTCTCCATTGCTCCAGCAGCATCGGCCAGAAACCAGAAGTGTTAAGCAGTCTCTTGCCTCTGTTGACAGATACTGCCTCCTGTATTTCAGTGGGCAAAGTCTGCTCATAGGCACTTAGCCAGAACTTGAATTTAGTACAGTTATTCTATCCTATATCCTGAAAAACAAAAGACAGACAGCTGCATGCAGCTGGTATTTAAGCTGTTAATTGTAACAGGAAGGAAAGAAAAATTGTATAGCATAGCCATAGTTGCAGATGTTAGGTTTTAATAGAACTAATACTAATAATTTAAAGGAGAATATATCAGTATGGCTTCAAGGTTTCTGAAGTTTTTCTGCATCTGTTTCCAGAACAGCAACAACAAAACAACATCAAAAGAAAGCTTGCCCTTGCTTCAGAATGAGCTGTATGGAAAAACTTCGGCTGTCCAGTACAAGCTGTAGTCTCTCTCCCTAGATTGCCATTCATTATGTTTTATTACTTGTATTATCTCAATATTACAAAACTTTCAAAGGACTAAGAATGTATAATGAAACCAGGCCTTTAGATTTGAGGTTCAGAGATAGAGTGAGCACCATGAGGTAGGAGGAGTTCCTTACAAATAGGAAGGTCTGTCCTGAACAGCTTGGAAGGATTGATTGTAAGAGATGGATGGTGTGGCTTGTACTTTGGAGCAGTTTAAGTGATACAGGCTCATCTGAATTAATTTTACACAGCAAGTGCACATCCATTTTCTTCAACAGATCCCAGGGACAAGTGAAATGTTATTTTTAATTAGTTGACTAAGCAGCCATGACAACAGCATTACACCTGGCATAAATACATGGTTGGAATGAGGAAAGCAACTATTTGACAGTGATTTTATCTTAAAATATTTTGAAGTTTATAACAAGATAAATCTTACTTAACTCTTGTTTATGTTAGCAGTTGTTTATGTCAGCAGTTGTTTATGTTAGCAGTGAAAGTGCTAAAGTATTTGAAGTGTGAAGTATTCTCACAATTTTATTGCTAAGAAGCTATCCAAAGCACTAAATTGGTGAAGGGAAAAGGGATCTTTAACTGTTTGGACTAAGTAGGTGGAAGATGAACGTTATAGAACTTGTTCTGATTTAAAATAGGAATTCATTGCTTTTTGATAGGTCAAAGTGAAACTCAAGAAATAAAGGGAAGACTATCGAGAACATTATAGAGTTAAAATCTGAAATACAGGTGAACATTCGATTTGCATTTCCATTGTGATTTTCCCTAACCTTTTAAGGAATAGTCCCATACTCTTGCATTTAATAGAAATATTTCAAAATTTATCATTTTAGATGGTAATGTTACAGATTTTAACTAGATTTAAATAAATTTTAAAATATAAATTTAAAATAATACTAAATTTTACTAGAAGTTGAGTTCACAGCTGTAAAGGCTGGTGCCCACTGTTAGCCAGGGCTAATTATTTACTAGGTGAAATATGCTTACAACTGTGGACACTAGTTTTTTCTGTTACCAGAATCGAATGGAACACAACTTTTCAACATTTTGACAGATTTTTAACAAAGTACAGGCACGGTATTACATATCCTTGATAGGCAGTTCTGGTGAGAGGAATTCCACTGAAAGGGTAATGAGCAGATTAGTTGTCTCACGTTCCCATCTTCGTCACTTTACTAAGGTCTCTGAAACTTTTTTTTTTTAATTCAGTCACTCATCTTGCCAGATAATACAGTACAAAATCAATTTGACTGGCTACTAAATGATCTCCCTACTCAGTCACTTGACTGATTCCATGGCCACTTATGTTCTTGCTGACTAGCTTAGAGACCTACCTGGCCAGGAAGAGTGCTAGTTTGTGGCAGCAGTTCCCTAACCACAGTTATTCTCACACATAGTATTAGTGGTCAACGCACTTTCTCAATCTGATTCATCTGAAGATTAGGTTATGAAACTAGCATTTTTGTGACTTAAGCCTTTCCTACAATTGCTGAGCTGAGCACTCCTGAAGAACGGTGAGAATCTAGCTTTTAATTCCTTCAGCTCACTACTACTCAATTTCACCTGGGCTCCAAGAACCTGAAACTTGGAATCAAAGATACTCCATGGACTTTGAGCTATGGAGCTGGCAGTGAGGCACAGCTAAAACTTCTGCAGCATTACACATGTTGACTTAAATTCAGTAAGAGAACAGCAACAGAATCAAGGCAGTTGCACCCTACACTCACTTTGTCTTTGAGGCATTTTGTCTACAAGCAGTTCAACACCTTCCATCTGAAGGTTTATACACTAACACTAACCTGTCAGGACTCTCTGCTACTTTCTGCTGCAGAAAAATGAAAAAACACAGGCCTGTTTTCCTTCCCAAAGTACATATAAAATGAAAGTCAAGTCAGCCCTCTGAAAGTGGTTGTTTCTTGGTTTGAAGTTTGGGGTTCTGGAGGGGTGTGTGTTGCAAAATCTATTCTTTAAAATTGTGAATATATATGGAAGGATAATGGTACTTCACTTTACAATACTGTTTCTCAGGTGTTACTGATCTTTACCTGTAACATCCAGTCTCTGCCAATATCCTTGCCCTTCAGATAATGTTCTTTATCTCAGTCAACCATACAACATTATGTCATCTCAGGGACCCACAACAATTGTGCACAGTATGGTCAGATAGTTGGGAACATGTTATTGATCACTTAAAATTGCACTAATGTGTGGGAGAAATGTTAACCCCAAATTCTAATACATCTTTGGCTAGGGAATTTACTTTCCAAGGAAATTATCTTTGCAGATTGCTGTGTGTGCATTGCCCTTATGACTCAGTAATAATCTGACATCCTACAAATACAAGTCTGGAGAACTAATCTGCAGTTGCTTCTTTAGAAAAGAGTTGATCTCCACAGCAAAGAAATAAACAAAGGACCAAGCACGCTCAGCAGGCCACCCTTGCATTCGTTCTAAGGCAGATGCACAAAGCAGGGGAAGGTACTTAGCGGCTGATTTTTTTATTTTATTTACACACACACACACACACACACACACACGTTCCTTCTTATTTTATCTAGCATAACAGGAGCTGTGCTCAGGGGTACAGCTGACATTTTGACCTTCTTAAAACAGGTATGGCAATGAGCCAATCCATTTCATACAAAGAAAACTATTTTAAGGTAGAACACTAACCAGAGTTTTCTGGAGGAAGTGCCAAACATGACAAAAATTGAGCACTATGGTAGATGAACAACACTTTATTTTTCACTTCCAGTTTCTTAAAAGTTAGTAAAAGCTTAATCAGAGGTATGCCTGATTTTAAGAGGACATAGGTATGGTGATTATTCATTAGATCAGTACACAAGAATTTACTTCCCAGCTGCAATGAGAATTTCCAGTGACCTGCCATAGTTTTCCATCTACAGAACATATGTATTGACACTACCACCTCATTTCACTTTCGAGACTATGAATTATTTACATATGATAAAGGACCATAAAATAAAATGGGAGAAAATACTTTAATAGTATAAACCCTATCAAAGTCTGTTTGTTATTCTATCAGAGATCCTTACTAAGTTCTTACCAATGCAAATTTCATAGGAATCATCATGAAGGACTGAAAAAAAAATCAGAATTACTGGAAATAGCTCAGCATGCAAATGATTTAATATTCTACACCTTCTCCCAGAAGACTTCGCATAGTTAATCCTGTTTATAAGAGTAAGCTTCACTGATACAAGCTCTACCTTTCCCCCTCATATTTATAAACAGACTATCTCACATTCAAACGGTCAAACAGCAGTATAAATTCAGGTAAGTCCTGTTATCTCTGATCTCATATGAGCTCACATGAGCTTTGGATTTGATCTTTAGGTATGGAAACATTCAAGATAATAAAAGAGACAGAGTTGAACCCTGGTAATGCACCTATTATCTGTGCAATAGAATACATAACCAGCAGTGGAAACAAATTCATCTTTGAATGCAGACTATTTTATAACGTTGTATGTGCTTTAGAGTGGCTAAATCATATATATATGTCAACCTGACACATCACTGATGTCAGTAAATACACTGATAGTGCAAGAGTCTCCCACTCACTGCAGCACTCTGAATTTGGGGGCAGGAGTTACACTATACTGTCAAGAACTTACCACAAAACTTCTAAGAGTTCCAGCTTGATTTCTCAGAGTGTTCATTTGCTGGTCACTTTCACAGATACACAAGAAGTAATTCTCAAATTTAAGTTGAGGCTCTGAGAAAAGCTTGTGGTTGACATTTGCTGAAATACTGGAGCTAAAAAACAATTTGGGAAAAAAATAAAAAGTTTCATAAAATCCAAAATACAAAAGGAAGTAGGAGATGAGTATCATCTGTATGCAAGCCTATTCTTGGAAATCTTCCTATTCATTTTAGAGAGAGTGTGATCAAGGCTAACATAAGCTTCTTGATCCTACTTGTTATCTGCAGAGGGAGGGAAGGCAGAGAGCACTGAAGCTCATCATTGAAAACTAATTCAAATGAATCACAAAGTTAATGTCTCAAACAGGTTCCTCAGAGGGTGATTCATTCCATGTACCTTAGGTAATTACCGTAGGATAGTGAGACTCTCCTGGAGATGCCTGTCCTTCTCCATGGGTTGTATAAGGCATCTAGACTACTAATGTTTAGATGTCTGAAGATAAATGAAATACATCTAATTCACCTGGGCTATATAACACTGAAATAAAATTTGCCATAACTTTGCATAAGCACATCTGCCATGTCCCCTGCTGTTTGGAAATGGGG
Organism: Dromaius novaehollandiae; assembly: GCF_036370855.1. Lineage (NCBI taxonomy): Eukaryota > Metazoa > Chordata > Aves > Casuariiformes > Dromaiidae > Dromaius > Dromaius novaehollandiae. Next base: position 60,926,272 of record NC_088102.1, read on the forward strand.
GTCTCAGGCCTGACCCAAACCCTTTGTGTGAATTCTCTGAAGTGATTCAAAGCACTACAGGTGCCACTACTAGAGGAACCGGAGCCTTACATGTCCTACTTACCTCTTTAAAGACCAGAAAAGTACCATATTTTTTTCTATGCATTAGAAAAGCTAACTACAGCACAATAATTCACTTAAAGTAAGTTACTGTCAAAGACTTACAAGCTGCTAATTTACACTTACCTAAAAAAAAAAAAAAATCCTGGGATGTTTCCACAAACAAAATAAAAGCATGTGATTATTTGGCATCCTCAGTGATTGTGCAACTAAAACCACAGCCTATGCTGAAGCTTTCCAGAAGATACTGATTAATTGCCTACAGAAGGTATTCTGTAAGAGCAAACCAGCTTTGCAGCAGTTTACTTAGGACAGGAACAAAATTAAATTAATCCTGGCCCAAAACCAGGTCTTCAACCTGGAGATCAATAATTAGATGGAGTATTAGCAGTAAAGGTTTAATTCTGTAATAAGCTGACAATTCTGTCTCTAATTTGTTTGCAAGTGATACCATTGGCCAGGACTTCAACCTTATTAATAGTAAAATTGTGTGTTTATATTATTCTCTTTTTAAATTAAATAACTTAAGAACAGGACTAGAGCGCTTTCGCTAGCCTACCTATTGAAGGAGGAGAAAGTGGCTAGAAAGATATACACCAGCTGTAACGTGTTTGGGACAGTATAAGCTACAATTAAACAAGAATGGTTGTCATTTTATAATCAAGATATAATCCATGCTCCAAGGATCTTGTAGTTCAGACAAAAAAGGTCTATTTAGGCTGAATCACAGGAGACTATAGTCTCCTATAGCGAGTTAACAGTGGAATGGGTAAGGGGCTAAGAATCTGAATGAGGAACACTGATTCAAACTGTATTCTTCTGTTTTTGTTGATCAAGTGAATTCCTTGCCACATCTGTGACTACACATGCTTTCCATCCATCCAATTAAAGAGAAAATGATTACAGCCAATACAATTAAGTTTAGCAAAATAATACTATGCTGTACTGCATTATTATTAGAAACAACAATCATAATAATTATAACAGCAATAATGAATATTTAGTTTTAAGGTAACAGCTAGAGATCCAAATAAGTTTGGGTTCCATTATTTTAGGTACTGTACAACTCCAGTTGTACTCCAGCTATGCTGGCCCAAAGCTGCTTAATGTCTACTCAGGTCACACAAATAGTGAAAGGGGTAAAAAGAGCAAGTGATCGTTCTGCAGCCTGTCAGTGAGAACCTACTAGGTGAACTGGAGGTGTCCTGACTGACAATCTGTAGCCCCCCCACCCATTGTCTGCTGTGTTTTCTCACAAGGGGATGACCGTGTGGACTGGCACTCACAGACAGAAGTACTGCAGCTTTTCAGTACGCTTACTTTGAATTTCTCTCCTCTGTATTCCCGTATTTGGTATTCCCTCAGATACTGTCTCCAATCCAAATCATCTTTCTTCACAACTTCCAATTTCCAAATTCATTTATTGTAAGTTAGGTATTACTATCCACAAAGTAGATCATCGCAGTACTAAATAATAAGGGCAGAGAACCTGCACAAAACAAAGCGCAATTAGTAATTTAAATCTGTGCTGGAGAAAAAGACCTTGATACAACAAACACCTTAAATGCAACTCTGGGTAAAAAAAATAGACAAGGCTATAATAAATGCGGCCCTGTCAAGGAAAACTAAACAATCTCAGTTTAGAGAAATATAACAAACATATTGTACATACAATAAACTTGTATTTTCAAAATGGATTTTTCTTAAGGAAGCACTCTACAGATTCCAGACTCCAAACAACAGCTTCTGAGGTGGGACTGACACCATAGGACAAGCCCATTATACCAAACGTGAAAAGAATGAGAACTTGATCCTCTTGAAGAAAAGCCAGTTTCTCTCCCTCCTTTCCATCCCCAATCTTTCCAGTTAAGCTCAATCTTTAAGTATCAGTCTTCCCTTGCTTTAAACAGCAAAAAAATTAATAAGAAAGCGACTTATTCCCAGAAAGAGACTCTACCTTATGAAAAGAGTTGGTGTAATTTTAGCTGTAGTGCTCCAAGCATAGGTCTTTCCTTGTCCAACGCACTCCGTGGCTGCACGTTCCAATATATGCCTGCACCTTGCTTCTGTGTTGATAGACTGCTGTTATTTTCAGAGTTAAATAGATATTTAGAAAGAGAATGAAGCAATTTATACACAGCAGTGCATAAAGAGCTTGTAATTTAGCAGTGACAGCTACTCCTTCCCATGAGCTGGAAAACAGCTCCAGAAAAACTTCAGAGGGTAGATTAAAAATGTACAAAAGTTCAGCCCCTTTATTTATTTATTTTTAATTACACTTGAAGTGCTTGTTCTGTGAAGGGCCTAGTCTAATCTACCACTTGCTAACAGTAAAGTATACACAGATCCTCTTTCACTGTATCATACAGAAACTACGCTGACACATTTGAGGAGACCAAAATGCAATGTCACAACAGAGCTCAAAAGAAAGCACTCTTCATATGATCATGCAAGTCATTAGTGGAAGCACTACAGAAACTAGGAGAACACTTGCCTTTCTCCTATAGCAATGCAGTATTACACTTCTAATTCCAAGCATTTTATTCTGGAATAAATTACTGCTATAAATAAAGGGAAGTAATAGCTACACACCAACTGCCTGCTTCAGAAGGGCAAGAATGCAGCCAAGAGAGGATGAGAGCAATGTTATTCCCCACTGAACTTTCAAAAACAAGCATTAGAAAATATGAATTAAGCTAAAACACAGCTTGGTCTCCAATTACAGAAAGCATGTGACTTTTTATATAACCTCAGTTCTCCCATTAACCCCCTCTCAAACCAAAGGGAAGTAAGAACAAAAGCTGTCTCTCCTTTTTTTCTTCTTGCTGATTACAGGGGTGGTTTAGGTTTGCAGCTTACATACCACACATTTGAAGCACATTTTCAAGCCATAACCTCTCCTGGCTGTGGAAAAGTGAAAAAACATTCTTCTTCCTCAGATAACATGTAGAGAAACCCCTTTTACTTCACAGTGAGTAAGCACACTTCTCTCCAGCTGGAAGTGAAGACCCTCTCTGTCAAAGACTACTTTTTCTAGAGACCTAACTCCTACCTACAGAAAAATATTTTGCTATATACAGTGCCAAACCAAGACCTGCAGAATTACACTCATACTTTCATAAGGAAGATACCATCTGTAACATGATAGTAAAAGCTACGACAGAAATAAGTTTTTAAGATCCCATATAAGGGCTTGCTGGGTTCTGTAAGTGCTATACATTTTACCTTTCTTTCCTATTGTCAAAAGCTGATAACTCTCACATGCCTGCCAGTGTTACTAATGCTCCATTTGTTGCACCTCGCTGGTGTTAGTTTTCTTTAGCTGCATTCACTTCCTTGCACTTGCTACTTCACAGCTTCAAAAGTGAAGCAGAAGTTTGACATCAAGATTACATACCTAATCTATCCACTGCTGCCTTCGGATTCTAACAGAGACGAGTACCCACCTCATGACACGCTTTCTTGGTAAAAGCATCATTTCCTACAATGGCCATAGATGTTCCTCAAGCACATGTTTTCAAAGCTACTTCAGTTCCGGTCTTACCATGTGGCAGATCTTCTACCTAAATGCCTGTATGCCATCAACAACAGGACAACTGACTATTCAGGTTTGCTTTAATACATACTGCTCTGTTCTTCTACTCTTGATGTTACCAAGCATGCAAGTTTTAGGTAAGACCACATACACGCACTTGATACCAAACTGAGCCAGGAAAAAGATCTCAGCTGTTTTACATTCTACTTTGTCTGCTATGGTTACCAACAACCCATAAACATATGACAAAATGTACACGAGAGCAGCTAAAGCTCACAACAAACCAGAAATAGCAGCATGGGAAACATCTTTCAGTTAGTATCAGAGGCAGTATCTAGACCTTTTAAAAACAAAAGAGCGTGGTTTTGGCTATATAGTCTATTAAACAACAGTAGCAATACGCCAGCCAGGTCTCCATAATCTCTGAGCAAATGCTTAGCTTATATTGGACTTGATCTCTAATGAATGAAGCCAGAAAAATCAAAATTCTTTCGTACTGGTGCAAAAGACTAAAATTGTCTTTTCCTGAAGTTGTGAAAAACTAAAGAGAATTCAGATTCCTGTTAGAGTCTGCAATATAATACAGCAATTGCTTTTGTTCATGAATGCAGAATATGAAAGGACTTAATTCCAACAGATGTGTGCCAAGCTAAAAATCAAGTTAGAATTACTTGCTCAAAACACATCCCTCTGTCAAGTTCAACATTTTCAGGTTTTCTGCTTATATCTTTTAAGGGGTAAAATAAATCACTCAAAGCAAATGAACAGTAATAGTTTATTGCGACACTGGCAGCCTTATCAAGTAATATTGAGTTCTCTACATTTTTCACCTGCCAATTTAAATATTTTATCTACATCTGTATTGTTACTTTACAAATTTCTTTAATATCTGCATCTTCTCACCTGATTTACCACAAGAACAGAGGAAAAAGAACACAGTCTTGAAAACATAAGGAGTTCCATCATGGTAAATCTATTAATAGAAAAAAACCCAAAAAACAAAAAACAACTCCCTACTGATCTTTATTCAGAATCATATAAATACCCAAAGCTCTTTGTACCATTTGGTAATACATTTTGAAGATCTATCTATGCTTTTTTTTGCATGTATAAACACAGAACACACAATTTTAGCCACACTAGAACCATCTAAACAAAGATATAATGTTCCATAGTTTTTACATGCATTCTATCCTCAGTATGCTGATTATAGTAGAGGGTTTCTGTTCTTCATCTATAGCAGTTTCAATTTAAGACTACACCATAAACCAACTTAGAAACATCCATTAGTTACTAATAGAAAGAATCACAGGAAGGTTTCACAACAGTTTACTAAAACAATTTTTTTTAAATCACAGTTTTCAAATATAAAAATTGGAATTTCCCTATAACTGAAATATATTTACATGAACATTTTAAAAAGATGGTCTGTAATTTAGATCTAATCACTGTCATCTGAGCCACCTTCGGACCCATCATTGTTGGATCCTTCCGGCTCAGATTCATTGCCGGATCCCCTGCCAGAACCCTCATTGTCAGATGCTCTCTCAGAATCTCTGTCCGAGTCAGCACTGCGAGAAGCTGGGCGAGATTCGTTTTCTGAACCACCAGAACGGCTTCTCCCCGACTGCACAGACTCATTGTCAGACTGCTCCGAATCCGATCGCCTCCTTTTTCTGCCTGACCTGTCACTGTCAGAATCTTCATCGGATGGGTGGACACTGGACCTCCTCGGGCTACCTGCTTCACTACCAGATTTGTTTCTGTTATCAGAATCGCTGTCAGAAACAATGCGTTTACTGTGTTGCTGTTCCCCGTCTTCTGAATCACTGTTGCTAATCCTGGCATGTCTGTAGGTGGGGAAATAAAAGAAAGAAAGAAAGAAAGAAAAAAAGAAGCATCCTATATTAAAAGATTACATCCCTTACTTAAAGATAAAATGAGATGCCAGGACCTGAGTAATGCTAGCATTATCAAAATGATAATGCTAATCAGAATGATTTGGCATGACAATATGGACTATCAGGTAAAAGAAAAGACTGAATACAGGATTAAGAGCATAAACTTAGTACGATATCTTTGAAACATATCAGGGAGAAGCTTCAGTCCAAACAACACCATAAGGATGCAAAAATGACTCCTTATGACCAAAACTCCAGAAGTTCATGCTTTGTTTCCACGGCACAGTCTTTCAAACTATAGCAAGTGCTCAATTTTTAACAGTAATTTAAATATTTAGAGAAGAATTCATCCAGTCTAAGTTGAGAAAGTCACAGCAGATGTAAATTTAAGAAGATTTTCATCAAGTAAATACTTAATATTGCATCAGCATGATGCAGCTGTTTAATATACTTAAAATCATTTTTTTCAGACTGGGCACCAAGATCACATATGCTTCCAGAATTATGAAAAGGAAGAGGATTTCAAACATATGGAAGACAACACAGTAGTTTTTCTTGCATGTGTGCACTGACACTTTAGTATGTAAAGAGCTGAAAAAAGGTTCATACCCATCATCAGCAATCTTGAGTTTATCCTCATCAGAAGAATCATCACTAGATGAAATTATGGCTTTTGATTTGATCTTTCCTTTCATTGAAGGAGGCAGACGCTCTGGTTTGGGCTGCAAAGGGAGGAAAAAAAAGAAAAAACAAAAATCACAAAGGGTTGCTTGTTCATGTGGCTGGTTAAGGTATACAGGCCAAAGGTAGAGACAGATGCAGAAAACTAGGCATGCTTCTAACAGTTGCTGTTAATTTGATGAAAATTTAACATTTACTATTACTTATTCTGGATGGCTTCAGAAACATCCTTTTCATCCTTAAAGCAGCTATAGCAACAGGGGAGGACAAAAATAAGCCCAAAGGCAGTTTGCTAAAAGAAGCTTTGTTGTAATTTTCAACATTAATAAATATCTCTTGAATAGCGTAATGCTGAAGTCCAAATACACATTTAGAAAATCATCAAGCCATTATTCAGCGTTTAACTTACAGCCTTCTTCTTCTCTGCTTTGAGAGGACGTCGTTTTTTAGGTCTTGGACCATTTTCATGTTCTTCATCATCACTCCCTTCATCCGCTTTCTGGGGTCTTAAACAGAGTTGTATTTTATAGCATGTAAAGCTTATCGTTGCAAAAAACATTTATCATTATCTCAAGAAATGTCTAGTTGATCAAGTGTTATTCATACTCTTCTTGCGTAGGGACTATTTAATTTTCATTTACACGTACACATTAACACTTATGCATGTGACCTCTTATCAACTGGTCATTTTTTAAGCTCTTACGAAAGACTGCACAAGAAAAAAAACCTTAAAAGCCATAATATTTCTCTGGAAAGGCTAACATATCAGTTACCTCCTCCTCTTCTTCTTCTTTCTCTCTCCCTCCTCTTCTTCCCCATCTTGTTCACTACCACTGCCCCTCCTCTTCTTTTTCTTTCTAGACATGGGTAGATCTTCATCACTGTCATCGTTGACAAACTCATCGAATTCCCCTGCTCCTTTTTTGGAACGCTGTAAGGAATTAAAGTCCCACAATATAGCCTATTAATCATATTTCAGTAAAAGCCATCAGAAAACAAGTCCAAATAGATTTATCTCAACACATTTTGTATGATGTGAAAACACAGACCACTGCGTGCCAACTTTCCCATAATCTCTAGACTGATATCAAGACACCAACTCTAAATTTGAACATAAAAAAAATAATCTCCTTATTTGAAAAACTTTTTTGAATAAAACAGATTGAGGTAATGCCATCTTATCTGGAATCTTTAAGGGTTAGCTTCCAATTTTTACGTTTGAGTATTACATCTGTGCGATTTCACAAAGTGGAGCTGAGGGGCTTGAAATTAATAGCTTATGTTACTCCCAGAGATAATACCCAAAATGGGAAAGTGAAGGCAGGGAGAAGGAATGAAAAATAATAACGGTAATTTGTTCTACCCTTCCTCCACCACCACCACGTTTTTTCTCCTTTGATCCTTCTACTTCACCAGTGAACATCAGAATATTCTTGGTCTTCTCCACATATTGAGCTCTTTGTTCCAGAAGTTTCTTCTGTTCTTCTTTTTCTCTTAGGCGCTTCTCTTCCTGAAGCGAAGAGAAAACTAATCATTAATATTGTATTCATAGTGTCTCTAGGATTATAATTCCAAGCGTGTAAATTATTTGTTGACAAAAAACTGGAAAATCAACTTTTGGAAGTTTATGTTACAGCAGAACGCCCACATAGCACAGGAGTTTTCTACCAGCCTACGCCGAAGAAGGCAAAAGACCTGAAGAACTGTTTGAGTTGCACCAAGTGCTTCTTCCTCCAGCCTGCCAGTACAGAAGTCTGGTGACAGATCTTCTGGGGGCACCAATTTTATCTCATAAAAAATAAAAAAAAAAAATAAGGCTAGTTGGAAAAAAGAATGAATACTACCTGTTAGCTATAACATTTACTGACAGGACTTCTTATATCCAAGAAATATGGCTACTAGATATTTTATCAGTAACACCAGGTACCATCACAGAACAATAGGGGCACACATATATCTCATTAAAACCGATGAACATAGAATGTAACAGAGTAAAACCTGTTCTTTAAGTAGTTTTTGGCGAAGCAGCTCCTTTTCTTGCTCTTGCTTGGCACGCAGTTCTCTCTCTTCTTCATCCTGCTTGCGTGCCCGAGCCACATGATACTGGGCTTGGCTCAGTAAGTCAGAGCACTGCCTACAAGATTCAATGTTTTCAAGTAAAGGAAGATGGCAGGCACATACTACAAGGAGAACCAGTTTTATAAAAGGCATGCATCCCAACACTACATGTTCGTATAAATAAAATGCGTATTGAGTGAAAATCTAGGAACTAGATAAGGAAACTTGTTTAAACAGGCCTGCATATGAACATATTACCCTGAGCAAAAGTCAAAGCTGGCTGGACTCTGCATAACATAATTTTTTCACGTTTCAGATGATTGACCCCCTCTAGTCCCCTATGAGCTACCTCAACTAGCAGCACAAGCAAATCTGTTCTTAGATTTTATCTTTAAAGCCAAAACAGCAAGAGCTAGAAAAGCTCTTTAAATAAACTTTGTCTCGCTCTCTTTAGCAAAAAACTTGCTATTAAAGCACCTACAGTTTTGCTGACTCCAGCTGACGGCAGACATTGTACTTTGAGTTTCAGACTAGACAAAAATATTAGAAAGCAAAGACATGAAAAGAATGAAATGGTAACAGGGAGTAACCCCACACTTGGATTTCTATTCTTTTAAGAAATGGACAGCTGAAGCTTTAGAGTCCAGTTTTATTCTAGAAAAAAACAAAAATATTCCACTTGATATCCAAATGATTAATTTTTTTTACCTGGCTTCCGTAGCAGCAAGTGCCAAATCAAATCTCATTTTATCACCTACTTTACTTAAGTAACTGAAGTACCTGGTGGGAAAAACAACAAACAAAAACCAAGCAGAAATAGCATTACCCATGTATCTGTTATAATTTTGTCTTAAAATAAAGCAGTTATATCCGAGTTAAAACAAACAGTCCTCCAAAACTCAACAAAGAACCTCACTCTAGAAGTGAGCAATAACCCAGGAAAATTCTAAAAAGACTTCAGAGATTTCATCCTCATTTATCTCAATATAAAAGAATATCATAATTATACAAGTCAGTTTTATCATGTCATAAGCAGTTTAACAGAGTTAGAATTAAGCACCAGAAGAACCAACAGTGCATACAACAAACTACTGGCTAGGCACATGTTTGGTCAAACACTTAAATTCCATATAATTTAAGTTAGTTTAAATAAAACAAATTATTTTTCTAATTAAGTAGGTTTTTGCATAAGTACTGCTGTACTAAGTAATTCTTGTTTCCTAGAAAACAAAAACATTAGATCACTTCCATACACCGTAATCCTCATAACCAGGAGTCAGAGCTCAAAAACAGAGGTCTAGCAAAACAACTGTAGAAAATGTTTTCTCCATCTCCTAATAAACTTATCAGGATCCAGGAAACACTAGTTGCCAAATTCAGATTCTTCTCCTAGCATTGCTTAGTTTAATCCTCAAAGCCTCTGCTGACAACAGGCAGGAATTTTACTCCTTGATGCACTGGTTCGTGGCAATAAGTAGACTGCTAACCCCATTAGATTTATTCTTTCCACATTCCCTCACAGAAAGGTTTTTAATAGAAATGTTTTCTGAACTCAAACTCTTGAGCATCTAAAGAAAACAACTCCTCCCTCAGCTTTTAGTTTACAGAAAGTTAAATACGTAAAATACCTATCCAAAAGTTAAATATGACAGATATGTGAATTCTCAGTAAACAGGTACCAAATAAAAGTTTTCATGCAACTTTCTCAAGGTAAGTAACAAGCTTCTAACTGAAACTGTAAGTTAAAATTTATTTTTGAATGTATAATCTGCATTACATACAGCACTAGATTTGGGAAGTGCTCACTTGTATGAAAGGCTTTTTTGGTTGGGGAAAAAAAATGAAACACCTTTGCACCGAGGATATGTTTTGGTCAATACTACAATGAATTATTATGGGTATCAAAGAAAATGAAGAGCTGATCTCAGGCCATATAATTCCCACCACTATAAACATTTGAAAGACAACATCTATCCTGGAAATAAGAGCAGAGCTTGGAACGCATAAGCAAGCACCAACTACATCAACGTTACCTAGGAATAGGATAAGACTTGAAAGCGCTATAGCAAGGATAACTTTCTGCTCAAAGATTGTAACAGTTTGATTAGATGAAACTATGCTGTTTTCTTTCCATAAAAGACAATTTTTAATTTTTTTAGAGAACTAACAGATCTTGAAAAAGCTTAGAAACAGCTTCTGTTCGAAAGTTATGAGAGTGCTTAGGCTTTGCTTGCCTACTAGAGGGCACAACTGGTTTTCAAGAATTATTAGTCATCAACCAGGCTTGTATACAAAATAAGCAGATTTGATTTTGAGATCTAGGTTTAAATTCTGTAGATTGTTTTGGAAGAAAACTTCACAAAAATGAACATTTTAGATTAGGAGAGTATTTACAACATTTTCTCCAACATTTTCTCCAACTATGATCTTCCAGGAGGTAATACATCTTGGTCATAATACTACAGAACCCTTTAGGAAATACATGTGGGCCACTTGGCCAAATAAAACTGGCTCTGGGGAAAGGTCTGAATATTTTGTGAGGCCCAATCTTTGTTATACCATTAGGAATTCTAGTACTAAACACACTGTTTCATAGGAGACAATCACTCTCCTAATCAGAATCTGTGACTTATACTGCACAAATTTACTGTAAGGAAACACAAAAGATGTAATGATTAGAAATAAGACAGCTTTACCTGTGAGCTAACTCCAGTTCTTTCACAGCATTAAGCACCTCCTTCAGATTGCTTTTTTCATCTTTCAGGACAGAGGTAGCTAGTCTTTGCAGCACTAAAGCCACATTAAACATAAGGACTGTATCACTTGGTGCTACATGTCTGGCCTGTTAATGAAAAACACATTTTAAAGATACACTACAATGTCCCGCACAGGTATACTGAGGTGACCCACAGACAGTAAGCACCACTGTTTCAATTACAGCCTATCGTATAGAAAGAGACACACAAACATGCATCAATTTACAGTAATTTTATTCTGTAGTACATGATGTTATAGATTCCTACCTTTAACAAAGTTTGTTTGCATTCCTGTAATTTGCCACATTTGAAGAGGGCCCGGGCCAAATACAACAATACTTCTGTATTTTGATGCTTATAGAACTTTCTGAGGCAGTTTTCATACTGAAATGGAGAAATCAAATTAAGAAGTGACAATGAATTTTTTTTTTTTTTTATAGCTAACCCAAGCAAATTCTTCTATTCCTGGAAACCATTTCTGCTAATGTGCTTTTTGTTTTTTTTAAATAGGTGCATCATTCTACATGGATGCCTCAGTACTTCTTTTCACTGATCAGAAAGTCATTTCTGCTTTCCCATTGCAAGTACCTGATTTTTTCGGAAAACTGGCTCCAGAAGGCTCTCTAGGCCTTTAAATAAAGTACAAGAGGATACTTTGCAAGTGCCATCTATAACAAAAAACACCAGGCAAGACTCATTTTAAGAGCACACACAATTCTCTGCAGTATGAAATTTGGTGCAACTAGTTACAAAAAAAATACACACATTTAAAGTAACTCAGTGTCAAATTAGTTCTGTCCACCAAGCTGAATAACTTGGCATGGCAAGGGATAACTAGCTGTTCTAAAGTGAGCAAGAACACTTGTTTCTATAGGTTTAACGGGCCTAGAATTTAAGCTTCACACAGTTATGATGCTTATACTTTTCAGTAACAATCTCCTTTTGTTTGCCATACTCTTTTCTCCAGAAATCTTTCATTCTTTCCAAACCTCCAAAATAAGAAGAAATGCAAAGCAATTTTTAATTTCATCTCAAATACAGGAACTGTACCGTAATGCCTGTCACTACTCTTAGATTATAAGTGGCACCGTATTATAAGTGTCCAATTTTCCCTCACCTTTAAAGATTTCATATTTAGGACAATTCTCTTTCAGATTTGTGTGCTTTATTATAGAGAACTCACTAGAGTAATAATTGTCACTGCAGTAAGCTAGGTGATTAAATTCATTTAATCTCTCCTTTGAGTCCAATATATTGTATTTCAGATTGTGGCTTATACTGACTGCATAGCAGAACCCAGAGAACAAGAACACCCCTCAGATGAATAAACCCTTTTCTACTAACAGCTTTACTGAGATATATTACCAAAGGAGTACAATATTTTCCTGACAAATCACAGGTGAAAATGACACCCAGTTTCCCATGGTAATTCACTGTTCGTGCATTGCTTACACAACTGCTAAAAATAGATTTTCATTAGGCTTTTTGTCAATAAAAATATGTAAAGCATTAAAGAAGATGCCAGACTCCATTCATACACAACAGAATGACTCAAATAGTGCTATCAAAGCCTATTAACAGTTGTTCAGTGGAGGACAGCAGATACTGAGGTTTTGATCATATATGCAGGCCCACTATCTTTTCCTCATAATCATCTCAAAAAGATGGCTCTGAATTACATATTTTTGAGCCTCCATGTGGATTAAATTTTACTAAAACAAGTTTGTTCTGAGCTTCCCTCCTGTCAAACATATATAATTTTTTCCCCGCTTACTTGTATGCTTTTGATCAACTAATTGGGTCAATTGAGATAGACCAAGTTATTAACTGACTCAAACTTAGAAGCTAGCATGCTTGAGTCAGTTGAACTGGAAGAACTCTAGGATACCCCTTCCAACATAAATCATCCTGCGATGTTAACTGTGCTGAGAGAAATCATGATAAAGTCAGCTCCCCAGATAGCTCTGATTATGTGAGATTATTAATGCAATCATTTGCACAACCAAAAATAGGAAATGCTATTAAAAAATCCCAGCAGCAAATCACATTTACTTACTTCACTTAACACCTGAATGTAAATGACATACAGTAAACTACACCAACTGAAAGCTCTCTGACTAAAAATGCCTTCCAAGACCAAAATTCTCATCTACTTAGGTGTTAACTCTGCTACAGAAAAAAAGCATACAAGCTGGTAGGTGCTTTGTTACTCCTTATCTGGATTTGATAGTTTGTTTCTAAAGCCAGACTTGACAGCTAATACTATACTAGAAACAGACCTGTAACTTGTAAAGTATTACTCAAGAATCTTAGCAGCTGACAATGACAGCACAGAAACATACAGAACTCATCTAACTCAATGTATTACATAGTTCAATTTAGAGAGGTTACCATCTGCACAGCACTGATGTACTGTTTCTGTTCTACATAGATATGTGCCAAATTCAGCCACACATCACTGATATCTGCCGTTGCCTCTCTCACTTGGGCAAAAACATCACGAGCTTCACGGAAATATCCTTTATGCGCCAAGACAGCTCCTGAGGGGAAAGTAATATGTACAGTGTAAACTTCCAGGTTCGTGTACTATGCACTCCTACCAAAGAAAACAGAATACTGCCTGAATCAAGTGACCCATTAACAGCTGAGCAACATAGCTGTTATACGAAAGCTATTGTTTTATCCACTTCACTAAATAGTGTGCAGGTCCTGCAAAAAACAATACTGTATACACTAAAGGATGAAACATGAGAATATCATCACCTCTGACATTAGGAAAATTAGAGTCTAATATTCACCTATGCCATTGGCAGCATACAAATTCTTTGGATCATTTCTGAGTACTTGCTTGTAGATTGCTAATGCACGGTCTTGATGACGCTTTTCCTGTGGAAAGAAATAGAACAACTGATCATTTCTGTAATCGGGTAATTACAAGATCTACTCAATATTTTTATGAACTATAACATGCCAAATAGGCAACGTGAAAACTGTATTGAGTAAATGACATCATACCATAAAGCCACACACACTGCAGAGAGATGCACATTACCTTTTCTCTATCCCTTGTGGGTTGATGCAGAGTCTGCAACCAGACATTGCCAAGAGCCAGCATGGAGTAAGTATCGTTTTGTGTGGAAGGTTGTTTCAATATTCTTTCAAATTTCTTCTGTCCTGGACCCCACTCTTGTTTAGCCAAATGAAGATTACCAATTAGAGACCAAGCATCTGGATGGTCCTGAACAGAAATTCACTGTAAGTTAAAAAGCACAGTTTTCCCTTGCAAGGTTACTTTTTCAAGTATGATTATTTTTTAATTAAATTCCATTTGAAGTACAAAGAAAAAAAATCAAAGCAGATTACAGTACTATTCTCTTCACTGTTGATGTGAATAAACAAAATAAACCGCAACACAAGGTTAATAAAACTGAAAGTTTCAAGTGTTTTAACTTAAGACACTTAAAGGGTTACAAACCTGATTTATCTGAAGTGCTTCTTTGAACCAATCAGAAGCCTCATAAAAATTTCCTTTATCTCTAGCCATAGCTCCCAAGCGCAAGTAGCCTTGAAGGAGAAAAAAATAAAATAAATCAGGAAACAGTTAAAAATCATCTCAAACAAGAAAAAAATTGGCCATGCATTAATTTCAAAAGCAATTTCTTGATCTGCTCAGGACAGCAAGCATTAAGACACCTTTCATATTCTATTCACAATGAGACACACTATGTAAAGAGGAAGTTCCATCCACAGTGATGATTTACAAATTCCAATTTTATTCTAAAATAATTTAAATGCTTTTAACTGGCTTCTTAAGTTACAGACAACTGAGAAACCTCAGAGAAAGAAGGATACATCAGTTACATAAGTTTGCTCCCTCCACCTTAAATAGCTCTCCCTCCTCTGCAAGCCTTAGGAAGGCTATCAGTTTGCTTGAGCAAGTGGCCATGGTAGACGAGCAGGGCAAAGGCTATAAATTAGGTTGGGGCATGCTCTGTGTGCTGCAGCTTGCTGAGCAAAGGCTACCTGCTCTCCTTTGCAGCAAGTATCACAGGTCAGCTGCTTAGGGGCAAGAGGAAGAACAGAGTGAGGAAGAATCCCCCCACAACAAAAACAAACAAAACAAAAGAAAACCACCCTCAACAGTTGCTCTTCCCTGGAACAAGGCCAAGGTCTAAGATAAAGCCATTCTCCCAAAGTGTCTCTTTTTCTACTGATGCGGCCAGGTAAAGTTACAGAGGTTGGGCATATCAAGCGGTTGGCCTCGACTGCACCTGAATTGCAAGGCGATAAGGCTTTGATGAGGGGTGGAGGGCAAGGGAGAAAAGGCATACAAATATAGACAAGATAGTTTTGCTGGAGTTTGGAGTACAGTATGAGTTACCAATACTTGGGAGGCTTAAGGTTGGAATATAAGAGAAAATGGAAGGTGGGCAAAGAGGTCCCAAGACTACTACAAAAAGAGGTGAAGACAGAGATAAGGAGACCAGAAAACAGTCTAAATAGGAAGATTTTTGGTATTTTAAGGAGGACTATTGAACTAAAATACCAAACACTTCTTACAATCAACGTAATTAGGATGTTCTCTTAAAATGTTTTTATACAGCTTTTCCGCTTCATGAAATTCACACATCGCCTCATATAGTCTGGCAAGGTTATAGGACGTTGTTACAGAGATAGCATTGTAATAATGCTCATCATGTTCAGCTTCTGCTTTTGCACGATCCAGTGATGCCAAAAAATATTTCTAAAGTATAAAAAGAAAAAAGGAATAAAGCACTCCAGAATATTCTTAAAGGAAAACTTCTGGGTGATCAAGAAACTCAATTCAGACTTCGAATAATTACATACCTTGGCTTCTCCTAGGTTTCCGAGTCTGAAGTGCAGAGCACCCACATTATTCAGAATCTCGGGTGGGACATCAGCCTGCACTTTCTCTTGCAGAATGCGTGTGGCTGTTCCATAGGCTGACAGTGCACCCTTTACAAAGGAAAAGAATGTGGATGAAAGAAAGTAAGAGAAAGAATTCTACGTACTCTGACTAAATGCAAACATACAATTCACCCACTGTATATTAATGATACCTGTATATCAGTCTGTTCTAGAATTTGCGCTAGTTCAATCCATGCTTCTACATCGTCTGGATATTGTTCTGTGACTTTCTTCAAATGACCCTGAGAAACAGCAGAAAATAATTAGATCTCTTTGTGGACGCATGAATTATTAAAACAAACCTCAAAGGAAACAGCTATGGTTTTGGTTTTAACCTCTACGCTAGAAAGATTTACCATATTGTCTTCTGCAAAAGAAAATATCCTGAATATCTGCACGACTGACTAAAGCTTGATCACAAAAATTGTATTAGTTGCTCTTCCCTCAGCACCATATTTTCTGTAGAATGCAACACAGGCTTAACATTTTAGAGAAGCAGAAAATACTACACACTAATGTGAAAAGTTGGAATAGCGGTATCCAAAATTTGTTGCATTTATCTACCTAACATTAAAGCCTTTCATAAAAAAAAGAAAAACAACAAAAAAAACCAAAGAAAACCCACTGTCCTTCCAGATTTAAGCTAAGATGACAAGCGTCTTCAGGAAATCACTAGTTCACTTGTCATTCTCACAGAATTTGTACATATATGGGAAGAATTCTTCCCTTTTCATAGTACCAAACATAAATGTGAGGCTGGAGCTCCTTTAACTTCCTGAGATTCTTTTATCTAGAGCCTAGCAACAGCCCTAGAACTGACCAGAAGTTGCAGCTCTCCACAGTTAAGAGCATCTCTGATAACGACCAATATCAAATAATCTCAATACACAAGCAACTCTGTATTTACAGTAAAGGTACCCCGAGTTATGCATCTTATAGTACAGATAGATTTCAAGGAGCAAGTTCTATTCTTTGTACTGTAAAAATAAGATGCTGGCAGAATTAACACTCACCTTCGCAATATCCCGTTTCTCCTGGTCTTCTGAGGCTGCATAAAGAGATCCAAGGATTTTCATAGTCTCATAATTGTTAGGATAGGCTTTCAAAACTTTTTCAAAGCATTGTGATGCGTTCTCTTTGTCCCCTCGATAAATGTACATTTGACCCAATCCAAAAAATGGAAGTACAAAGGAGGATGAGGCAAACTGAGTGGCCTGATAATAATATTGGAAAGCTTGATCATAATCTTCCTAATTAAAAAGAAATATAGAAAAGGTGGTGTTTAATTTTTTCACACTTAAGAGCTGTAAGCACTTTTATAACACAGAATTTTAAAGTGTGTTTTCAAAGGGGGCTTTTAAAAAAAACTCTTACCTGCACATGAAAAGACCTAGCCAGCTGGTAACAACTCTCTGCCTGCATTGCTTCAACTTCTGTATTATGGAAAGCATGAAGAGCCAAGTGTTGGACTTTACCATAATCCTGAATAACAAAAAGTACATGAACTTTGAATGACTTCACCTCATTTACGGCCAAGAATACTATTTAAACACTGACAGCTGATGAATATAAGAAAGCTTTTAGCTATAGCATGGACTAAATTAATACCAACAAATATAGTACTACTCGTTACTATTCTTTTCTCTGTACCACATTTTGAACATCCTGAGGCAAGAGAGAGAAACCCCTCAGGACTCTAGGAGGAGCTTGAATTAAAAAGTAAGTGTCTTTTCTTGCCTTTATATAAGGTTTATAAGCTATACAAACAGTTCCATGTTATACACCATTTAGCCTGACAAAATGAGACTGGATCTAACAGCAGAAGCCTTGCTGTTCAAAGGCTGTCAAATATTTGACATAAAATTCCAGACCTCTTACCTTCTTGAAGAAGAAGTGATTAGCCAAGTGATTCAGCACCATTGGATTACTGGGATCAATTGTGTAAGCCCTAGAAAGGAGTTGGACACCATTCTTGATGGAATCAGCCTAGATGAAAGATTGACAGGGATCAGCAACATCTTAACAGCTGTATTAATTAATATCTTCAAAGCTATTCTTCAGTCCAGGCAGCTGCAGGAACTCTGACAAAGTCCTTGCTAGGGTCACAGAAGAAAGTAAATTCAGCAACAAGACTTTTTGCCCTGCATGATCCATACAGATGGAAAATGGGAGATGAAGACACCACACAGGGTTGCAGAAAAGCAGACCAGGACTTTCCAGAAAAAAATAAATACTTTGCCTTGGTCTCCTTGGATATTTATCACATTATTGATCATAATTAAAAAGGAAGGCTATCAAGGGTGCAGAGTGCCCTTCTACTATTCAGTATCACTAGCTCCTGGTTTGGCTTAGGCTTCCTCCTTTTATATGATTCACTCAGAGAAGCGAAAATATTCTCATGTTCAAATTCTAACTAAGAACTTCAGACATTTAATTAAGAACTAGTAGAACTCAAGTTCTAACTAAAAAAAAAAAAACAGTAGGTTTGCTGTGTTTACATAGGGAAATTATTACATCAATTACAACAACAATTATTCTCTTCTGAACAACTTCTAGTTTGAAGGAAGCTTTCCATGGGTACAAACCTGACTCAATCACAATTTCAAACCTGTAACTGATACAATAATTGCTATTTGGGAGATGCATGAGATTTTTATCACAAGTAAATCATCTTAAATCTGTATTTATTTCCCAACACTGCCACCAAAAATGATATCTAGTAATACGTAACATTTGTACTTTACTTTACATTAACAGCAGAAAGCTATCTCACTGAAAGGATCAGGTTTTAGGATGTTGAGACACAAGAGACAAGACAGTCTTTCAGGCAGCTAAAAACACGATTTCAGTTTAAAAAGGCACCATTCTTCCAAAGCTATCACAATACTGAATCATTCTTATCATTAGCTTAACAACCAAAGGCAAGAGATGCTGGTTGAGCTCATCCCTTGAATTTAGTTGAAAGTCAAAAAAAACTTCAGAAAAAATGTAAGATACCATGTTTCATTAGTTTCTTCCTCATGGAATTATTTATTAAGACCTAATTTCAGAATATTTTTTGTTGACTCTGCAGTTTTAGTAAAGAAAACTCACACTGCATTTGTCCAAATAATTCATGCAAGTCTAAAAAGTTTTTTTTTTTACCCCATGATTTTGTAAATTGTAAGTAGTTTTTAAAGAGACCTTTTATTAGTAGAGAATGTCTAGAAAGTTGTGTGTTCTCTAGAAAGCAATGCTGGGATCACATGCAACATTTTAGCAACACAGTTATGTAAGAAAGGTCCCGTCCCTTCCCCCCCCCCCGGACCTTTAAAGGTCCTCCCCACCCCGTTAACTTCTCCAGCTAGCTCAGGTCTTATGATCCCAACTAAGCTATACCACACTATATAGTGATACATCTAGGAGGCAGGATCACTACTTTATCTTAATTTCATTAACCCAGTTAAAACCAGTAAACCAAAGAATAGGCAAAAACAAAGTGGCACACATGTCAACGTAGCTTGAATACAACTTTCAGACAAGTACTGAAGTTATGTTCTGTAAAGCCCTAAAAGCTCAGGACTAATCTCCCTAGACGACTTCTTTTATCCTGCCCTTGCTGCTAGTGTGATGCTCTTTCCAAGTATTCCTGAAGCTCTGGAATAGACCTACCATTGCAAGTGAGGTCTCCAAGCATTTGAGGACCTTCAGAGCACCCCAAGTCCAAACTGATACAGCTAGCCTTTAAAGAGTCACAAAAGACTAAACAAGGCTGGCTATTATACACTGCTCATCAGAGTAAAATTTTGAAATCAGCATTTTTTAAGTGATTGGAAATGCATTCACACATCTGAGCAAGGGTTTTTATTATTTTAATTAAAATAGTTAACCTAGCATTAGTTTTCTGCACTTAATACCTCAATAAGCAAGAAAGTTGAAGGTTTTTAACAGCAATGGGGAAAATTATTCACTGTGTGCTGCTCACATCTTAAGTACATATCTGTAATACCATTCAATAATGACACTGATTGAAACAATTTAATTACCCCTTTTAAAAACTGGAGTACTCTTCAAAGCATTAAAAATTTGCCTTTTAAGATAAAAAGAAAGTGAAGTGAGTATGGCTTCTAGCTAAGTCAGACCCACCTCTTTATTATTGAGTTCCAGAACAGCCAGTCCAACCAAAGCCCCTACGCATTTTGAATTTAGCTCCAGAGCCCTGCTGAACGCCAAGCGAGCTTTTTCCAACTTGTTCAGTTTCACGAAGCAGTGGCCCATACCTAATCGAACCTCAGCTAGAGAACAAGATGACATCATTCAGAATCCCAAATTTTTCAACTTTATGACTGTTTTACATTCTGGACATTAACTAATGTGGAGACAGTGTCTTTAATACTTCTTCAAAGCCTGTAAAGCCATGTAACAATTTGCTGTTTTTAAAAGCAGCCTCACACACCTGGCAGCAAATCTAACCTTAATAGTTTAGTAAAACCTTATTTCTTCCTGCTCTCCAGAACATT
This sequence comes from Dromaius novaehollandiae, assembly GCF_036370855.1. Taxonomy (NCBI): domain Eukaryota; kingdom Metazoa; phylum Chordata; class Aves; order Casuariiformes; family Dromaiidae; genus Dromaius; species Dromaius novaehollandiae. Next base: position 60,946,730 of record NC_088102.1, read on the forward strand.
GGTGTGTATCTCTGAAGGACTCTGATACTAAACAAACAGATTATCATCTTTATGGAAACATATTCAAAAATAGAGAAAGGCATTAAAAAAACTGTTATGAAAGATCTGAACATTTATCAGGCAGGTAAGTTCAGCTGAGACGAGTAAGCCTTCAGAAAACATAGGCATATAAACAAGTCAGCTAGACATTTCTCCTTAAGCAATTAACTGATTCCATTTATCTTCCTCTAATTTCCATGATCCTCAACAGATGAGCTAATCCAAAGAATTCACATCATATTGCTCTTTCATGCTGCCTGCAGACTAGGAATACAGAGACATTTTTATACATCAATTTCGTGTGTGCATAGGTAGCAGGTGAGGGTGAATGAAAGTGGTTTTTTTTGTTTTTTTTTTCTTTTTAAATAAAGCTTACATTTCTAAGTTCAGTTCGGCAGCAGTGATCCTTATGCTAAACCAACCTACAGAATTAGAGTATGCATTAACTTTGTAATAAATTATTTTTCAGATGGATTATGGCAAAGTATACCACAACCCTCCAGAGACTTTAGAGTATTTATGGTCCTTATAGAAGCATCCTGAAGTACTGCTATTATTTTTTAATAATGTGCCTAGCATCTACAGCTATTATTGATAGCTTTCTCAGATTTTGGCATTGAAAAAAAAGTATACAACACAATGAAAACTCACATCATGCAATATAGGTAGAATTTTACATCTTGATTCTTTAAACATATTCCTTTGTTTCGTTCTCAGTGTTACTATGATGTGACATAGTTTTTTTTAACCCTTATTCCAAAACCTCACAGATAACTTCTGCAACATTCTCAAACAATATTTTTTATTCCTATTCAATTTTAATTTCTCTTGCATACAGCTTCTAATTCACTATTATCTCTTTAAAATGTTATAATGAGAAAAAATGTAAAGCATTTTCTCAAACACAACCTCCTCCACCAATGAAAAGCTACTGCAAGTCGTATTTCTGAACCCTTCTGGGAGTTTATTTTGTGACAGACGTAGATCACAAAAAAATCCCTCACGTATTTGAATTACGAAAACCAACTCTAGGCCTGAGTAAATCTGCAAAAACCCCTCCACTAGCAAACACTTTCCATCTTACCTGGGCATCCTGGATTAGTGCGCAATGCCTTCTTGTAGTAGGCAAGGGCTCCTCTGTAATCTTTCTTGTTGAAAGAAATGCATGCTTTACCTGTTATAACACACAAATTATAAATAAATCAGAAATATACATAAATCAGTTATAAATTAGAAGCTGATGAGCATTATTTCATGGATGTGTGCTACACTGTCTTTCAAAAGTTACAATGAAAAAAAAAAAGTGAAAATTCAGACAGCTCCAAATATTTTGGTATCTTTGATGATGCCAAGTATATCAAGCAAATCAAACACAGGAATACATTAAATTTACATTTTCCCAGTTTTCTGAATAGAATTAATTCTTTTTGTCCTGGTCCACAGGCAAGATATTTGCTAAGACTAGCTTCATTAGTGAGCACAGAGAAACAGTGGTGTTACGGACTTCTGACTCTTCACTACTCAAAATATCCTCACCTTAGATAGAGTACATTGCTTCACTGGTATCATCAGGGCAAGGCAAATAGTTAGGCTGAGTTTAAGTCCGCAGATGTCAGAAGATGCTGGCTAGGACTCTTCCTCCTAACCCCCCTCCCTACATATACTTCCTGAATCTAAAGTAATCTCCAAGCAATGTTACGCATTTCTGGTCAAAAAACTACACTTCTTTATTGCCTTGTTCAGCTCTCTACTTACATATGCACCCCGTTTTACAAATATAATCCATTCCCAGATTCAACTGGAGAGACCAGTTTTTTTTAAGCAAATACCCATAAATTCATACCGAGAAGGGCTGGAATATTATTTGGAGATTGGTTGAGCACAAAATGAAACTGTGCATCAGCTTGATCCATCTTATCACCTTCTAGCAGACAGAAACAGGCTCTTCCCAACAAGTGATTCTAGATGAAGGAAAAAGAATATTTCCACTACATTTATCTTCATAAAATATGAAGATTAGACCATAGGAAACATTAACTGGCTGTGTTGTAATGCTTTCTCTGATAAATGTGCTTCTCTTGCAGCAGGAATCGAAAATAAGAAGTGATTTCTAAAATTCACATGCTATCTAGCAAAAGAGTAACAACAACTCCCCCATTGCCCCCCCCCCCCCACACACACACACACTCACACACTAACCAAAAAATATCACTGACATATTCGTATCAGGTGCTCCAAGCTAGAGATAATTAATTATTCCTGGTGGCAAGGCACGCATTTCAGATACTCACAAGATTTACTTACATGTACTACACTATCAGACTTTGAAGTCTGAACAGTTTCTGTCTTCCCTTTAGTGATACAATACTTGCTTTCTTTAGAAGCAAGTTTTGAATTTACAAGAGAACATATGTTGAAATTAAACTTAAAAAAAAAACCCAGTAAATAATTTACAGGGATGAATATTTATATATATTTTGTTTTTACCTGATCATACATGATAATTTTGTCAGCCATAGTATACAACAAGGTAGCTTGTGTAATGAGCTCCTTCTTGTTATCTTTGTTCTTCTCCTTCCTAGCCTGCTGTACATAGTATGCAGCCAGGGTATCCAGACATGTCATTTGATCTTTTTCATGGTCTCTATAGTCCAAGTTACCATCTATGCGTGCAGCTTCCAAGAGCTTGACAAAGTCTTCTGTTTTTCCTTGTTTGTAGTATTCCAGCTATAAAATACTCAGTTTTAACAGACAATATAATTCCAGAGAGTATCTAAAATAGCAAGTTGATATTTTAAGTGTAAAACAGCTTCTCTTTTCAAAAAGAACGTAAGTACAGGGATAACCAGACAAAGGGATTCTGATATCTGCAAATAATTTTCTATCATAATCCCAATTTGTTATTTCTAAAAGTAATCTGCTACTGTTACCCCAAAAACAGTAGCCTCTGATTATTCAGTTAATGCTAAATGGGATCAAAGCAGCTGCCTATTAGAGCAGCAACTCTGAATTTATGCAATGTTTTGGTCTCATACAGATAAGGTAAATGATAAGCAATCTTATGGATGACTACAATCCCATAAATTTCTGGTACAGAAAGAGTAGCATACCTACATGCCTAATTACTCCAATGTGACTACACCCCTTTTACTGACAACTGTGTACGTTCAATACAGAATCCAACTTCATGTTAATTACAGTAAATAAGTTCTCTTGCCAAAAATACAGGAAAAAATGGGATACCAAATTTAAAATTATTCTAAACAACAATATGTATCAGACAGGAATATTATATATTCAGAACTGAAAACACACCTAGCATTCCAGGCTAAGCTATCTATGAAAATAAACTACAAAAAAAGGGTGTCTCTGCCGAAAAGCAACATAGTTAGGTCTTAAGCTACTTAAAAAAAAAAATAAAATCAGTAAAAGAAAATGGTAATATTACATAAAGATAAATCAAGATTTGGCAAGTCTGAATTTGATATACCAGCTGTATTTCAGAAAGTTCTAAAAAAGTGTAAGGTACTTTGCTACATAGGACAAGAAATTTGGGAACTCCTCATTTCTTTCAGCATTTCCAAAGAACTGTTCAGATCATCCTTCAAAGCTGGTTATTTTTGTTCTACAAACATTACTTGAGCTACCACCATCCCTTACTAATGACTGAATATCACTGTTTATTTTATATGCACGAAGTCTTACAACTATTTACGAGCAAAGACACAACTGGTTTTCCTCTCTTAACTTCACTACCTTTTTACACATTTCACCTTACCTTTCACAGTGCAGATACTGCCCTTCTTTGATTATGTACTTCATAAAAAAAAAAAAAGCACAACTAAAGAACTATACATTTAAAAAAAACAGAATGAGCCTTAAGCAGCACTGCAAAAGATGAAATTAAATCTCAATGTGCATATGGCAAATGAAAAATATCTGACCTAGAATCAGTGACCTAATAGCCTAATAAAGTTCCAGCTCAGAATTCAGTTATTTCTGGTCATAAAAGTAAGGTAGGAGAAATGATTATTTGAATATACTAACCGCTAAGGCGATCCATATGTGCAGTTGAGTATGTTCCTGTTTCAGTATACTTATAACTTCATCCCCCTCAGGTAACTGATCGAAGTCAAGCTCAATAACCTAGAACCAAACAACACATATTTGTTTTTGTGAAGCATTAACGATGTCATTTACCATTGAGCTCAAAGCATGTTGGACATTTCAGAGCACAAAACATACATAATCCTTTGTGTTTAAACATGGTTGTTGACAAAGAAAAAAGAGATGATGACTTAATTTATTCTGCACCAGACAAAGCAGACAGTCTCTCGCAAATCTCATAAACAAAAGATAACCCCATGTTTAGGGCACCAGTCTGGGGGAATAAACAGAGATGCCATTTCAACTTCTTTCACCGAAGACTTTCAGCTCAAAATTTATGCAGCTGAGCTCATAACCAATTAACCAACTTGACTGCACACCTGTTGCTTCAAGAGCTGCTGAATCTCTAAAACATTTCTTAAAGGTAACACAGAGATTTAGGGTACAATCAGACTCTTCAAATAATCAGGTATCTGGGAATCAATATCTAAGACTGATCTTAGAGCCTTTAAGTTATTTGTCAAATCACCTTTGTGCCCAAGAGAATTAACAGGTTATTGAAGTGACAAACATTCTTAAGAGTGGACTGATTTTCTGAATGTTAATCACCATAGTCATCAGGAGCAAATAGTGTCAACAACTTTCACCATGAAATCATTATTTTTCAAGTACTATACAGGTCAATCTACTCTTCTGATACGCAAAATGTGGAAAAAAAGAACAGATATTTCCAACCCTCCCAACTGGGATGGTTGGGGATATAACTTAACTGCCTGTTAGTTCACTTGCTACTCAATCATCCTGCCTTTGATATTGGTCACCTATGTTACTAGTCAATTTTAAAGCCAGGAAGCAGTGCACCTGTACCCAGACAGGTCTCTTGGTTACCAGTGCACAGACTTTTACTCCAAAGATCGGGTTAGAGCAATCTAGGACTTAAGTTTTGATTATGAAAAACTTTTCAGAGCACACTAGGGGAAATGTTTCTGTCACTATAGTTATTTTTAGCTTGAATTTGTCTTGCACAGTAGATCCTGTTTGACAGATAACGGTGTTTTTAAATCTAGCAAACCCCAATCTAAAAATTAAAATAGTTACTCATGAGAAATAGACACTGCCAACACAGGTAAATAAATACGAAAGTTTAAAGAGGCAGGAGAAGAAAACTGTATTTATTTTCACAGCAATTTTTAGTGATTAATCCAGAACTTCAGAATCCAAGTACTACTACCCATAACTTGAAGAACAGTAACAATTTCAATTACTCATGTTGAAACCTAGGAAAGAAGTTTCTGTCACAGAAAAAAAGCCATCCCACATGCAACCTACAGAAAGCAAAACATACCAGTATCTTTAAGATTTAAAACATGTAAGAGCAGTTGTACTGAAACTTCTTTGTGAAGTATAGGCAAGTAGCTAATACACAGGATCACACAAAGTATTCTCCCACCTACAGATAAGCACTGTGTTTCAACACTTTACTTAGTAAACATTTTGAGCCACTATCTGTTGTGCAGTGATCTAACTTCAAACTTACTGTGTGAATTCCCAAATGCTTCTCTTAAATCTATTTCATCCTAGTGTGTGCCAGGTACCTCTTAAATTAGTAAGAAAAGTTACACTGCTAAAACCACACTGAAATCAACTTTAGCGTGTAAATCAAGTTCCCACCAGCGTCAACACGGTGATGTAGGAACATGCGCAGTTTAAGAATCGGCACAGTCAGGGAAAAAAAAAAACATAGAGCCTAAGCAAGGAATTTAGTCGGACAAGGCCAAGGTACAAAGACACAAACTGAAGTGCAGCCACGGATCCCAGCAGCGACTTCACTCCTGAGAAAGGCAGACGTTTGGAGCACGTAACTGCGGGAGAGGGAAGCACCGAGGGACCCCGGACGGGCTGGCTGCTGCTCCAAGCGGCCCCCCTTGCCCAGCAAGCCACAGGGCAAGGACGAGGAAGTTCGTCTTGAGGCAGGCAGAGACCCCGCACCGAGAGGCGCCGGGAACAGTCAGGCTGCTTTTCTCTCCACACAGCGAGACGCCACTGACCGCGGCAGCTCGCACCGCCCGACGAAGGGATACAGCCGCGCCCCCCCCCCCAGCCCCGGCCCACACCACACAGCGCGCCCCCCTCACCCCCACCCCGCGACCAGGCCGCGCCACCGCCTCCCGGCCCCCACTCGCCTCGTCGGTATCCCGGAGCGGGATCTCGATAGACCCGCGCGACATGATGGCGATGGCGACGGCGCTGCTCGCCGAGCTGCCGCCTGCCGCGAGCACGAAACGGCCGCCGCGCGCGCGCCCACTTCCCCCCGCACGCGCCGCCTGACCCGGACGTGCTCGGCGAACGCGGCGCCGCGGGGAGGGGGTGGGCGGAGCCCGCCGCGGTGCCGCGAGCCAATCCCAAGGAAGCGCGAGCCCGAGGGCCGCCCCCGGGGGCGGGCGTCGAGGCCAGGCGCCTCGCGGCCCTGTTGCCGGGGCAACGCCAGCGCCGCGGGCGCCCCCTCAGGGAGCGGCGGCGGGAGGCGCGCACCCGCCCCCTCCCCCCCCGGCAGGGCGGGAGCTGCTCGTGCCTCCGCCATTCAAACACCAACGGCGCCCTCAGGGCAGAGCGAGGGGCGCGGGGGCAGCGGTGTGCGCGTGTTAGCCCCACCAGCATGTGTCTCAGCTGTGGCAATATATATATACATACATATACAAAAAATACCACAAAATAACAGATAATATTTCTTCATACACACACGCACAGAAGAGGCCTGCACTTGCTTGTTCTCTGGTCCTGAGACCACGGCTCCCTCAGGCCCTGCCTCTCCACTCAAGACCCTGATTTCCAACTGAACATATGTGGGTTTTTTTTTCCCCCCTATCTTTGTGGAAAAGCCATCCATAAACGTGAACATACATTATTTAACCAGCTCTGCATGGTGTAATAAGACATATTTACAGCTAATGAGTAACAGTTTGGCCAGCTATTTATTTTCAAATTTGCCTTTTTTTTAATTGCTGAAACTGTGATCCTTCTTTGATGAAATTTCTGAATCCTGAACCTGGCCCCGAACCTGGAACTTGTTTTGTGTGGGACATGCCCCTTCAGAGAACTGCACAGAGGTGCTTGAGTAGAGAAGTTGCAGAATTGCATTCTTAGATTTTCTTCCTTCAGTTATAACTGTAGATGTATTTATATAGTTGCATAAAACATGGCACACAAGGTCAATCTCAGTTGTTTCTGAGCTGCGCCAAGGACAAAAATAAGACTAAAAGCTCCACCGGCATATTTTGACTAAAAAGATCAAAAAATCTGTGACATATTGCTTACACAGCTTATTGGACCCTAAAGTGTTGTAATCCCAAAAAGACTAAATATATTTTGCATACTTTTTGCTTATAGAAATAATAATTGAATATGGATGGCACAGCTAGTTTGAAAGAAATATTTTATAGGGCCAGGCCTTAAAAACATGAAACTGAATTTAAACAAGAAAAACATCATTCTTGCTTGCCAAATGTGAATCTGTTAGAAACATTATTTAGGTAAGTTGTTTACAATTTTAGTATTATATTACTACTCAGCAAGTTCTCTATTGAATTGTGTATTTTTTGAAGCAGGAAGACTCCTCTCCATATGCATGATAACAAAAAGTCACTTCCAGTTACATAGAGCCTGTTTTATATATAAATATTGTAGTATTGAAAAAGCATATATTCAAGGGCTTAGGAACATTCCAGAAAATGTGACTTGTTTTCTCTCACTGTCTTTTGGTTTTATTTCATTAAAACTAATAATGAAAACTGAAATTATTACTTTAAAACTTAGATTGTAAAAAAATTAAAAATGCACACTGATAGAAATAGGCTAGAGCAAACAACTTGTTTTTGATGCTTTATGTAAACAGTAAAAATAACATTTAAAAGCTTCCTTTTGTCATGCAATTTCTTCTTCACTGGAAGAAGCTGTGCAGGCACCTCTCTTTTTAAGCCTTTCTCAGGAATGAAAATTCAGCTTAACTAAGCTACTTAAATAAAAAAGGCCTCTATCTGCCAGAGCACTACTCTACGCAAAGGAACTACTCCTTATATTTGAGGTGTGCACATTTAAGTAAATAGGCCTCTACTTAAAACAGGTGAGTAGTCAGGGCAAGGTATTTTTAGTAGCAAAGTTTCTTGGATTTTGGTTGTTAAATAAAAAAATTAAGACTAACAATAGAGATAGTTTTAGAAGTCTTCAAAGTACAAATTAATTACATTCTAATGGAGTGAACCATCACTCCAGTAGTCACCCAGTGACCTTTCCATTCAGAACTATGGAAAAAAGAAAGTGCTATTACATAGTGTTTGGTAAAGCTTAGTGTTGTGTCAGGGAGCAGCAAGGGCCAACTGCACCCTAAGGGCTGGGGAAGCCGAGGGGAACCCCACTGTCAGGACCCAGCCCCACAGTACCCAAGCAAGGCAAGCAGGGCACACCTGGAGATGGTGGCCAGCTCTGACCAGAAGTCCAGGTCCTCAGTGATGAGGCAGGTCCAAGGTCAAGCCAGAGATACAAGTCAGTGAGGCAGAGCTGGGATCAGGTCTGGTGACAGCCAACAGGATCAGACACAACCCAGCAGTCTGCAGACAGGCCCCTGGTGACAAGGAAGGTCTGAGGTGCAGCCAGGAGACCAGAGCAGTAGGACCCATGGCAAGGCAGTGAGCCAGAGAGCAGCACTCTTACACCACAGCTCAGAGAAGTGAATGCCTCAGGCTGAGCTTAAATAGGATCCTGGGCTCATGCGCAAGGGCTTGTGGGTGGGGGCCCCAGGTGGTGCTGATCAGGGCCATTAAAGCTGATTATTGAACTCAGGGGCCTAATACTGTGCGTGCATCTCGAAGATGCAATATACAGATTAAGTAAAATGCTGTTTGTTTGAGAAAAAGTAAATACTGAAGTCAATAGATATTTTGCAAAGCTTACTGGAATGCTAGTTAACTGCTCTAGAGATTATTGAGTTGGCTGCGTACCTGAAACTTGCTGCAGTAAGGAGTTAAGAGCTTTTATTTTGCTGGTGTTGAAGGTGTATAGCAGTGAAAATAGACTGTATTAAATGTGTGCTAAACAGTGTAATGTCTGTCCTTTTTCTTTAGGACTAGTTCTTGCTTTTTTAATAAAATATGAAGTTTAACAAGAGGAAACTATAGGAATAGATGATTGTTCCTGTTTTACACTAATGCTTTAACTAAAGATGTCTTATCTTTACTGGCTAAGAAACATTTTGTGTAGTTACTAAAAAAATGTGCTTTTCTATGTTGTTGGGGTGGTTGATAAACAATGAATTATTGAATGATAAATTTAATTTGAATAGGTACCTAATTTAATTTGAATAGGTACCTAATATACAAAGATATATTTAGCAAAGACTTTTTCTTTTTTCTTTTTTTTTCTTTTCTTTTTGGTGAAGGCTTTTTCAGGAGTTATCCAGTAGAATCACCAATTTAAAGTGTGTGTCAGAAACTAATAGGATGAGCAGGGACTATACAAAAGACTGTAGCGATATCAGATAAAATTGCAGTTTTGAAATTTAAACAAAAGAAAGCATTACTGATAGCAAGTGTAGATTATTTACTAGGAAGTATTAGTGTCTTAAAAAGCTTACCAAATTTATACTTAAAGAACTTACTTTTTTCTGATTTATTCGTGATGAATTTCAGGAATTTGGGCATTCTAAATTCTACCTGTTTTATAATATTTCTTTCAAAAAAAATTTTGCATGTCAGTAGAGCAAGAGGTGCTTTATTTATTTATTTAAAAGTGGTGGGGATAGAGAGACTTCACTGATGTTTTTTGCCAAAGCTTTCTTCCAGGAGGGTTCCTCAGGTTTGATGTAATGTTATTTGAACTGAATTTTCTAAACAGAGATCAACATGACCTAAAGGTTAAACAGAGCAATTAGTAGCTAATCCAAAATGCAATGATGAGATCTGTCATCTCCATCATCTTACAGTGATGTAAAAATACCTACTTATTTATTATAAATTTGGGGGGGGGGGGTGTTGTTTGTTTGTTTGCTTGCTTTGGCCAGGGGCAGGGAAGGAGGTAGAAAACTTAGAGAAATTTACTTAGCAATTCTAGTGGGTTAATTTGAAAAGCCTTTTTGCCAGGTAAAACTCTGGCTTCAAGGGAATGCTATTGTGTGCTGATAGTTGAAGTTAAGAAGAGACTTAAGAATAGGTACAGAAAGCAATGTTGTCTGCTGCTATAATTGCACTCTTGAAAAGTTGTGATGATATTAGAGGGACAATGTCTAACCCTAAAATATCTTCTTGTTTTGTGTTACTGTTAAAACACTCCCTGAATTCTGTGCATGCTCTCAAAAAAACCTAAGATTTTTAACAGAAAGTTTTAGGAAGAGAAAACAAATTATACAAGCAAGTACTTGAGTGTATAAGTCAGTTCCAAAAATAACAGTGAACACTTGTGCTGAAATTCTCAGAAAGGCTGAAGCCTGAGAATCAGCCCTAAGATGAAGAAAGCTTTCGGGAATATGTCAACAAATCTTTCTCTGTTTCCTGGGGTTGGTTGTTTTTAATGTCCATTTCATTAACATGACTTACAATGTAAACGAGCTATTGACTTTTATACAGAGAATTTAAATAGGAAAAAAAAAATCATTTTCTTGTCCCGAGCATCTGTACTTTCTTCTCTGATGACTTACTTTTTTTTTTTTTTTTTTTCTACATCTCCTTTCCTTTTCTCCTCTACACAGCCCTTCTCACTGTTGGTTTTAAGCACTTAAAATGAAAATGTTTACACAGAGCAATGCCCTTACTTTTTGTGGGCAGAGCACACTCATGAAAAATGAGATCTTAAAGATCTGTTCAATATCCTGTAACTGCAAATAACCCCCATAAAAGCCATAAAGGCTTTTTTTTTTTTTTTTTTTTTTTTTTAAGTTAAAGCACTTATATCAGTCTCTTTTGCAGCATGCAGAACTCTTCTGAAAATATAACCTGTTTCTACTGAGCTCAAAAGCACCAAGAGTAAAACCCCAAGTCTGTATGAAGGGGGAAAAAGTGGAATGTCATGGATAGTACAGAAACTCGGTATGATTTATTTTCTTAATTCATTTTCGGGGCGGGGGGAATTCTTGCAACTATTGTCAGTGTTGCAAAGTCAAAGATCTGTCCTATGTTTGGAGTTGTCAAGTTTAAGGCACTACAGGCAGTGACAAGACTTTACTGTTTTAAAATGCTCTGCAGTTGCTGCCTGTGTAGAAGTTCTTAGTATCTAACTGTTTAGATGTTAATAGGGGATCCAAGTTTGAAAGTTTGGTCCATTATTGATTTAGTTTGAAACCCGTTCTTTTAATATTTTTCTGAGTAAACATATAAAGCTTTTTAAAAGCTGGTTTCAGTCTTTTAATGATCAATTTTATAATGAGAAATGCCAAACTAAAGAAATGTTTCATGACAAGAAAACTTGTAGAATGGAGACTTAAACTTTTCCTTTTATAGGCCATTTATCAATATCTACATTGTTCCAAATTTTTGCTGAATCTAGGAAGCAGGAGACTATATAATTGAGGAATAAATTAAGGTGTATTTTACAAGGTAAGATGCAAGCAATTTCTAAAACATGTTGAGAAAACAGAAGGAGGGACATGCTTGTGGTGGGGGTAGAGGAGACAATAATAATAAACTTTAAGAAACTTAGTTATTCAGTCTTTTCTTCTATTAACAAACTTAAATATCCATGGATGTTTCCTTTTATCAATAAAGGATAAAAAAATAAAGGACATTAGCTACAGATTGAATACTGGTTAGTTCAAATCACAGAATTAATTGTCAAAGATACGGAGATTTTATTAAGGTCTACTTTCTGTACTTGCATTTTATTATTTTCATATAACCTTTTTCCCCTTGCTTTGTAACATGTTTTGTTAACATCTCTTGCTCGGTTTTTGAGTTGAAGCCGTTAATTCTTGCTGGACACACTAATAATTATAGGCCATGGGCAAAAATAATAGTTAAGGTTTTGAAGTTTTTTCTTGTTTTCTCCTGTCTCAGGATGGAAACTATTATTCTACCGGAATTAATTGCTAGCTGTGCAGTAGGTGTATTTTCTGTAATGTAATTCATCCCAAAAGGAAAAGGTGGACTTGAAGTTGATGCCAATGATTATAGATAATGTCCCAATATGCGTATTAATTGAAAAAACAAAACAAAAGCTTTCCATTATCATTTTACATTATGGATGAGAAATCAGAGTCAAATTACTTTAAAGCTCCAGTGTAACAGCACAATGTGTGGCTAGCACTGAACTATTCACTTCAAGAAATCTCAATTCTGTATTTCTTTCTGCACTTCATGTGTTTATTTCTACACTTTTTTCAGAAGGCCAGGAACATTTTGTTCAGTTATTTGAGAAGTAATGTGGATAGATGCCATCCTTGAAGACTGTTTTCATACCTCCTATCAACATGTAGCTTAAGTTTACAATTAACTTGATGCATGCAAGTAGAGCCATTGATTTGTATCTCAACTAGGCATGTGTATAACAATCTTTTTGAAATAAGGCCTCAGATTGGAAGGTAACCAATACCTGTTATCTGCCAGAAGCAAGCTTATTTTAAGATGTAAGGGAGTATTTAGCACTAGCTTGCTAGAAAATTTAGAACTTATTTCCATATGTTGTTCTGAGGATGCTTTCTTGCTCAAATTCTAATGCTATATGGCAAGTGGATAACACTGCCGTGTAAGCAGCAATGAGTATCTATTTAATAGTAACTTAAAACAAGTACAATGAACTACAACTTCCCATAGGTAGGTCACAGCATTGGGGGGCAGGGGGGTAAACAGTTTTGTTTGGGAAAATAACGCATGGTTGTATGATGTCAGGCATTACTTACCCTCTTTTCAAGACGTGCTTTTAAATTAGCCTGTTCTGATACATGAGGGTCATAATACAGATACTGGACTTAATGATCACAATGTGTGTTTTTAAAGGAGTCTAGGCTACAGCTCACAAGAGTAGCAAGCTACCAGAGTAGAAAGACTATATTGCAAACTGCCAGAAAATTCTTGTTTTGAATATTAATAGGACAGTATCTATCATTCCCAAAATGAGTAAGACCTGACTGGTGTCAAGAGTGAAACTGGCCTCTCTGAATGCTGCGTATGGAGTTCTGCCTGAAGTTGAGATGTGATTTTTCTTGCCAAAGGGCACTACTGTCCCAAAGTCCTCTGCCACTGGAGTTGCCCTCCATGATGCAGTATGTTTATAAATAAAAGTATGTGTTTCTATCTGCAAGCTCAGCCTGGGATGTAAAGTCAAGCTCTGTTCTTTCCCGCTTGCACATCATCACCATTAATAGAGCTGCTGCTGGAACTTGGTCAAGAATTCTGTTGATTCAGGAGCCAGGAAAGAAACTCCCAGAACTATGTTGCCTCTGTAAGGATGAGTAAAAGTTTATTTTTATCAGTCAAGTGACTATGAATGCCTACAGATCAGATCATTTAAATTAAGGAATATGCCACTTTCACTAGATATTATTTCTGATCATTATCTTGCTGGGTGTGAGATGGCTTCTGTTTGCATCTTGGCAGATTGCTTTGCAATGTCAAGGCATATGTGGGCATTCATAGTGTGCTGGAAACAGAACTTGTAAGAGAAACACTTTTAATTAGTTTAAATATTCTCAAACATATATGGTTTCTGTCAATCAAATATAACACAACTTTAGTACTGAACTAGACTTCTCATGTAGGCAAAATTGGTAGATACGGTACATTTGACAGCTGCGTGACTCAAGTCTGAAAGACCAGGTGTGCCTCCTAGATTCTCATTTTCTGGAAGACAGGTATATTTTTTTAATATTAAAGGAGAGTGCTTTTTTAACAGTAGCAAGGGCTGTTGCATTTTCTAGTGTAATCTTAAAGACTTCTTTCTTCACTTATCTGTGCCACTTGGTGCAAAGCCTACATATATGGAGTATCATTCTTGTATTTGGGTGTTTGCTTAATTTGTCTTAAAATCTGTAATGATGAAATTAACTTTCTTTGCTGTTAAGGATTTCCTGAAAGTTTACCTGAAATTCCCTTGCTGAAACTTAATTCCGTTGTGTCCTATTCATGAGTACATAGAAAACCTGTCTTACTGTCTTTCTCTAAGGTCATCTGTACTTCACACTGTGGGCATGTAGATGGAGCAGTCTGTCTGGTCCTTTGTAAACCGATGATGCGTCATTAAAGGATTTTAAACACTATAACTGGAGTGCTGAAAATCCTGAATCCTTTGAATTTACGTACATGTAAATGATAATGTCAACTTCTGCAAACATTTCTTCTAATATATGTTAATCTTAACAAAAAAAAAACCCAAACTTTTATTGTCCTTCAAGAAAGGTCAGTCATGGTGACTTGTAATACAATATTTTTATGATTCAGTTTAGTATGGTCTTTTAATGGCCATGGAGATAGTGTAGGTATACAGAAGAGAGGGAAAGAAAAGCAAACTGGAGCACAAATTTAGCAACAATGTGTCTGCAATCTTCTGCAAAACATTTCAAGGATTGGTCACTGGTAAGCACTGGAGAAAAGAAACTTTTAAGCAAAATGATTAAGTAGACCTAAAAATTTGAATGGAAGTCTTTGATTTCCCTCTGCAAAGTTTTATAACGGATGTAATAAAGCTCAAGTCTCATACAACTGAGAAACTTCCAAAATAGCCAGTCATGATCCTGACAAATGAATCATTTGGAGAAGCTGGCTTCCTGTTTTTTCAAATACATCTTAACTGTGTCTTAAAAGCACTTTTGTTATTGCCCTGCTATGCAGAACCTGCCAAGGGTTACTGAGAATAAATTGCACAAAAATCCTTTCTTTCATAAAGATTGTAAGTTTACCAAAATTTTTTTTCTGTCACTATCACAGTTTTGTACATGTAGAACTATAGTTGAGGCAGCTGGAGATGCATGGCTACTCAATTCTTTCGATTACTCTGATTTTCCAGGTTTGGGAGATTCCATCTTATCCTTTTTAATCTCCTCTGTGACCTGCATGGACCTGTTATTATAGCAAGGAAGGCTGAGATTTCTCTTTGGAGCTTTTATAGACTCTAGATAGGGTTGTTCCAGAGCTTCAAAGGCTCTGCTAAAGTTTCCTAAGCTCTTACCGCATGAGGTAGAAGAGACCTACTTTGAGCCCAAATATGTACTCTCTCCAAACTTATCTTGTCCTTTGCCATAAACCTAGAGATTCAGCCTAATATACTGATGAGAACATAAGAGAACAAGAACATTTTTCAGTTAAAGTTAATTTTCCTTCATTTGCAGGAAGAGTGTGCAGCCTCACAATTTTTCTGTGCCAGTAGTCAAGCAGTGTGAATATCAGCAGAGGGCAGTATTGAGGTATAAATAGGAAGTACTTCAAAAAAAAAGTTGGCATATGTTTTCAGTTTTCCTTTTTAAAGCTGCAGAATAATTTAGGATGAAAGGGATCTCTGGAGGTCACTTGTTCTGACCCCCTGCTCAGAGAGGGCCAAATTCGAAGTTAGATCCAACTAGCATGGTAATGTTTCTGAATTTTCAGTTATTCTATAACAGCTTGGGATCACGTTAATTTCCCCTCCAAACCACTGTTACATCCAGTTGTGAAACTGGATAGAAAGAATGCCCTATGCTGAAGTGTAGGTTCATAGTTATTTTAACTGATTAATAATAGGAAAATTATTTAGACATTTTTGTTTACAAAGTCAGAATATATATATATATATATTTTTAACAAGCTCTATTTTGTGTTCTTGTGAACTTTAATAATGAGACTAATTTTTTTCAGGTGCTTTCCTACATGTATCTTGTCTGTTACTTCTGCAAGGCAGGATTGATCAGCATGGTTATATCTATGCAATTTCTATTGAAATAATGTTTTGCCATTGTGGATTTTTTAATATGGGTTCTATAGAATAGAATGATCTTCTGTTTCCTATTCAATATAGTGATTTTTCTGATCCCTTGTTGGAGACTTCAAATAGACAGCAACAATGAGAATTTAAAAAAAAATGAATATTGCTTTCCCATTAAGAATGTTTTTCAAGATGTATTGAATTTGTGAACATAATCATTAAAATTTGATGTTTCTCCAAATCGCTAAGTTTTATTAAGGACAATTTGGTAGACTATTGAATTTTGTAGGATGCAGCATTTTTCTTCAGCTTATGCAGTTCTGCAGTGCTTTTTCAGGAGTATACTTGAGACAAAAGTGCAGGCATCTGAGCTGTGGAACAACTGCCTATTATAAAATACCAAATGTAATGCTATGCTAGGGAGTTTACTGATAGTCATGTCACATAGAGATTTCTGACATTTATTTAAACAATTATACAGATTGTTAGTTCATTTAGACTTAAAGACAAATGTTTTGCTAATACCTTCAGTCTGAGAAGCAATGCTCTTGCATCTCATAGCAATGTCTAGTTTTATGTCTTTTTCTGACAAACGAAGAGTTACAGTGTGTATTGGAAGGGGAGCTTGTTCCCCCCAGCACACACACACACTTCTCTTGGCTCTAGAAAAGTGAATAATAAGAAAATTATGTCACTCTTAAGAGTAACACTAATGTTTCTTTGCATACCCCTACTGAGGAAACTGGAACATGCTCATAAGGAGATTGCTTGGCATCTCAAAAACACTGGTTCCTCTTTTAACAGAACTGATCAGGTTTGAAAGCTGTTCAGCTAAAATTCTCAAGTCTCGCCTTGGTCTTCCCAAATTTTGGGTCAGGAACCATCATCAAACTGCCGAATCTGTTGTGAGCTACCAAGCATGTACTATCAAATTTTTAAATTTAAATAGGTTTTAAAGATGATACAATTACATGTACCCCAGCAGACTGCTGAATGTTGCCTGAATGATCTGCACCATAGTTTGGGAGCTGCTGGTGTAGGATACTGTGTGAATGTTCCTGATCTCACTGTAGTTGGTGAGTCATAGCTGCAGATCTGTCAGAACTGAGGATAGGGTCTGTCCTGTTGTGACTGCTGCTGTTAATGAGTGTGCACTGGAACAGCTGGCTGCATACAGCACAGCTGAACGGGGACCTGTGAAGCAGAATGGTACTAACATAATTAGTTCCATATTAGCAATAAAGAATTGCAGTGTTGGCTATATGTGAAAACATTACTTCCATATGGAAATAATATTAAGTTAGAACTTCTGATATATATTCTTCATAGAATGCTAGAACTTGGGGTGAATGGATAGATTACTGGGAAGAAACACTATGTAGCTTGCTTTGTTAATTGGAAGTATCATATTAAGGGATTTTTAAGAGGGTTTGGAGTTAGGATCAGCTAAGCTAGTATGGAAGCCTGTGTAAGACTGCAAATGAGCCAGAACGTAAACATTGTTTTTAATAACCCTGGGAGAGGTGGTGTGTTTAATCACAGAGGATCTCCTATTCCTGTGACTTGTAGGGGATTTACCAAAGTATTAGGTTATCTGCTGTGCTAAAGTTAATTTTTGGGTTGGGAGGAATGGGTAATAGTTATTGTAGACTAGAGAGGCCCCACTTTAACAGAATAATACTGTTTGCAATGCTTTTCAGCCTGCTGTAGGAAAGGTTTCAAGAGGTGAAAACTAGATTACCTTTTATAAGCAAAGAATGAACTCTTCTGGGTGTTTTCACACTGGTATTGAGTACCTGTTGGTCTGTAATCCGATTTCAAAATTCTTATGAGATTAATAACCTCTTTATTATGAGGAATTAACTTATACTGGGGTTAAGAGATGAATCCTCTGGCTTTGTAATACTCACTACATTACGCATGTGTTATTTTTTTTAACATAAGCTTTGCTGAATTGAGAGGCCCAACAATATGCTTGGTTTTTGTTACTTAAAGTGATAAATGTCATCTAGCAGTTTTGAATTTTCATTTTTAAATTTGGTAAATAAATCAGAATAGCAAGGCAGCGTTCATTTGTAGGGTGCTGAGAAATAAACATGTAGTTCATGTCAGGCATAAATGCTGTTTTTGTGATGGAGCTTTTGAAAAACAGATCTTCTTAGATGCCTAACTACTTCTTTAGCATACGCAGCGGAGTTTAGTCAAATCCGCGGTTTAGATTGCTGGCAGTGATCCAAACAAATTAGTTTAAACTAGCTCAGGCAAATGGGCCACATGAGCCACATTCATTCTGAGCGTTGCTGTGTATACATTCCCACAACAGAAAATACGATTTCGTGTGGAATTCAGTAAAAACTGGAAAGTGCTGCTGGGGCCTTGGGTGAATGCAGACTAGGCCAGTACTGCTCTGCTATCAGCACCCAGCATACCTTGGGTATGGTGTGTCTTTTGGCTGTGATCAGAACTTTGGCAGGGTTTATATGATGTTTTATAAATGTAGCTATGCTGCTTCAAGGCCTGCACAGCTTGCGTGGGCCCAGCTTGTATATCTGCACTGTTTTTCCCCACTACCTTCTGTTCCTGGAGCTGCACAGGACTGCTCTTTGTGCCACTGTTACAGTATCTCCTTACTGTAAAAGCTGGAGGCAAATCCAGACAAGTAGATGATATACTTCAGTCACTGACAAGGAACTGTCTCACCTGATGAATGGGAATATTTATTATGTAAGAACAATATAAAATGAGAACATGGACTCAAATTACTCTGTTTAAAAATATATTTTTTTAAAAATTCTGAGATAAATTCCTTAATTTTCAAGTGCTGAAAATCCATTTTTTGTCAATTAAACCTTTATGGTTTAGAAATGCAGATGCTTTCTATTTGCTTTTAATAATAAATATTTTTATATCAAATATGCAGATCAGCAATACCAGCTGTAATCATGCAGGAAGTCAATAAATATCTGTAAGGCATTTGGGTACTGTGACAACTGAGCATGATGGAAGAGGACGGGACGAATGAAAGAAGTAAAGTACTCCTGTAGTCGATTTTAAATGGCATATGATCTGGAAGACTTGAGGCCATGCAAGGTATAAAAAAGGGAAAAAGTTCTGAACAACTGCTTATGACATAAATACCGTCTAGTCTGAGTACTGACAGGGACCACTGAGTCCTGACTGAGACTGTAATACCTGTATTTTAAGCAACACAAACTCACAAGTTTGCTGTCCCAACAGTCTTAATGTGGGCAGGGGCACTACTGTAAGCTTGCATCTCTCATGCAGTAAACATAGCTCAAAAGGGAGATTAGGGACAAAGACGAGGGATTGACTGAACCTTAATAATGTGGAAGTTATGAATGGCCTTTGTTTAAATTGTCACTCTAACTCACAAGGTACAGTGGTGAATATCATAGTAAACAATAGCACATTTAGCTCTCTTGCTGACAATCCTTCTTGCAGTGAATGTTTGGAGTACTTGGCGGAAAGGAATGCAAGGTCAGGCATTGTAGCATCCAATAGCAGGAAAGGGCTGAGATACTTATGTGGAATTACGTGGGAAATGAGCTGAATTATACCTGTTAGACTGCAAACGGAGCGTATCTCTAGTGCTTTCAGAGGTAGGTACTAAATCTACAAAAAATAAGCTATTATTTTAGTTATGACCTAGTGAGATCAAAGTTATTCTAACTGACTAGAGACAAGCACGTAACATACTACAGTACCTCTGTGTAACATCCTATTTTTTGGTGTTCCCTCCACCCCAAATCAGGACCCTAACATGTTGCCCTCATGACTGTCAAGCAGTATTGTACTTGCTTAGTCAGATTCCACTGGTGTGCTCATATGAAGAATTATTGAATATTATTGCCTGGTTTTACGTGACAAGCTTTACTTCAGCTTCAAAGCAGAGACAGTTGTGTGATGTTCTTTCTGTTATCTTAATACTGTACAGTTTAGTTGCAACAAGAGTTGCATGTTGCATCCTCATGGAACGTGAGGATGACCAGTTGTACTCTGGCTTAGTTTATATTGTTATATTCTGTTACTATACTAATGGGATGAGTGAACGGAATAGGATATTGTTTATTTTTTTACTTTCCTCTGTAGGGCTGTGGTTTGTGACACTTCTGTGTGAAATAATCCGTATGTTTCTCTAGCAGTTTTCAAGGAAGACTTGAGCTCTTTATGCAGAAAAAGATGACATCCAAGGTGTTGCTTTTGTTTTGACAACTTGAATTTTGTTCCAAAACACTTGTTTTAAAGCAGATCGGTGGGATTTACCTTCAAGGATGTTTAAGTGCTTTTTGCGTTGTTCAACAGCATGGAGTGAATTTAAAAGGTTCATAATAAATTTGGGGAAAGGAAGGATTTAAAAAAAAGGGGGGGGGGAAATGTTCTTATAAACATTTGTATGTGCATGTATAAACATATATTTCTTGAGTTCCTGGAATTGGAAGCAATAATATCTAGTAAGTTTTCCCAAATCTGTATAATTAATTATCTAAAATAAACTTTCTAAAAGGAAACGGACTACATCAGCTGTATTTCTTAAGAAAAGCTTTTGTGTAGGTGATCTACCTCTGATATATCTGGAAACAAATGGAAAAATCCCTGCCAGTTTTATTTTGGGAAGACTGTCACTGGTAATGACAGATTATATGTAGATCCTTTTACTAGTGAAATATGGGTAGAGCAACCACATAAAGCGGAAGGAAGGAAGTCTTTTGCCCTTTTTTCCCACTCTTTGGCATTTGCCAATCTAACTATAATCTTGTGTAACTTTTTTTTTTTGAAGAAATAAGATATTTTCCTGACTGTATTTCCAGAAGTGAGCAGGTATTTGGTTCTGTACAGTGCCTACACTAATGGGATTATCTTGATTAGGGTTTGTAAATGCTGCTATATTCTATATGAATAAAGTTCTTAACGAATAACTCAACTCACAAATACTTAATGACATTTTTTGCAACACTGCAAGTAGGAATGGAGGTTTAGCACTGAACAGATGGTACATAACTGAGAAGTAATCCAGTTATTATTTAAGTAATCTATTTTTAAAGTCGTATTCTCTTTCTTATTCCTGAGCTATGGTAAAATTCTGTAGTAGAATTTCTGCATAGTTCGTGAGCAACTGGAACAGTGGGCAATGATCGCCTTGTTCTCTGGCAGTAAGCTTTTGATAGCTGAATCAATTGGGAAGTTTTGGGGGCATTTTCTCATGTCTACGTTTGAAGACTCAGAGGACACCAATTCGAAGAAGAATGCTGTATCTTGATTTGGCAGTTCAAGATCTTAAGCCTTCAAAGGCCAATTCTAACCCTGTTTACTTATGCAGAAGTAAGAAGGGATCACCCTCAGCTGACATGGGAGGCCTTAAGCTTGCTAACTATTAAATACGTATTTTCTGCTATTGCACTTAATAGATTCTATACAGTATGTGCTTACAGATGCATTACAGTCTGAGAGAAGAGCTTGCATGGGAATTAAATGCTCGATGAATGGACTGTAGAGTGATTTAGCACACATCTTAAGGCACTAAAGGGATACGTGAACTAAGCTGGACACCATGTGAGCAGAATATCTGTGTTGGCTAACTATCTGCAAAGATAAGGTTTTTATTAGCATATTCACAAGATTCGTATAAACTTTGATTTCCTTCCTATGTTATATACAGCTGAAAACAAACAATATATTTGTATGAAAAATACAAACCTACTACTACTGAGCAGATGGAGAAGGAAAAAAAAAATTTGGAAATGGATGAAATTCTGTGCTGAATGTTGAAATACCTGTTGCATCTCACTGTTATGCTTACTAAAAGCTAACTAGTTTGTTAAACCTGTTTTCTAAATGCAAAACTTCTTCCATGGAGGTGGCTTTAAGCCAATGCCATGTTGGAAGGTAGGAAGTGACTGGCAGCAGCTTCTACAGGCAAGAATCTGGAGCCAGCACTGCGGAATATACAGAGTAGTGGCATCTGTTATTGCCTGTCTGGAGCGTGTTTACTCCCTCATATCAACTCTGAGGAATGAGACAGGCTGTGATTTAAGAAATTATACTTCTTAAAGTGTCTTTGTTTCCCAGATGCAAAAAGCTTGGAAGAAGGGGGAAATGGAGCAGTAGTGTAGATGGACTTTTCTGAAGAGGGAGGGGAGAGTGAGTCTGGTTCCCTGTGGGCAGACAAAAGAGAGGAAATCTTAGATCATACACGTGAGAGTGATAGAGGTGGGGAGGAAAACTCTCCTGGAGAAGGTGAACAGTGTGTGTGTGTGTGTGTGTGTGTGTGTGTGGTTGGAGGGTGAAGGGGGGGAGTGAAATCTGGTGATGATTGTTCTGGGAAATTGGTTCCCTTTGGCGTTGCTTAATAGTGGCCAAATGTGTTTGGGAAGCTGATTTTCAGAATCTTAGACCTAGAAATTTAGGTCTGTCCTAAGACTGGATCTGCTACACCCATTTTATTCTTTCAAGTGCTGATGAAAAGGAAACTGCCTGAAAATAAGTGTAGATGTGATAAATGTTTGTGGCATACTGTGCCTTGCCTCGTGTCATATCTTGAAAAAACAGTGAAGGATTTGACAGAGTTTGGCTTTTGGTTGTTGGGGAGTGTGTGTGTGTGGGGAGGGGGGGTGTTTGTTTTGTTTTTTGTCTGGAATGGATCTTGGACACTGAGTTTTCAAGCCAGGTAGGAAGCACTCCACGTAGCAATAGCCTCTCTTCTTTCTTCCGAGTCTGTTGTTTTCACTCATGTGAATGTTAAGTACTAATGAGTAAATAGCTTCTAATGTGTGTACTGCCTCATGATTTTTAAAATACCATGGGACATGCTTGCTGACCTTTGTGCAAAATGTTGTGACAATGTGACAAATGTTTTATTATGTAAAGTTTCTGGCTAAGGCTCTAGCAAAATGAAACGTGCTAGGGATACTGTATGCCTGGTCAATTTTAAGCACTTTGTGAGTATTTAATTCTTTGCCAAATAACACAATTTAAATAAAAATTTATGCCTCCCATTTTGGGGGTGCCCTTTCATTGGCTTACGCAAGTGGATTGATGGGTTGTTTTGTTTGTGTTTTGTTTGTTTTTGGCTGTTAGCTGTGGCTCCTTGTGTCCTTGCAGTAAAATGGACAAGAAGTGCTTAGCTTAGCGCAAGCACAGAATTTTATTAAACTTAGAGCTGGCCAGATATTTGCTTCTTGGTAAAAGCCTATGTGACTGCATCATCCTTAACAATCTGGAAAATTTAATAATACTGACCAAAATTTAGGAGGGGAAATGTGCAGGTAGCTTTGTGCAGGGCTACCTGCTACCCACCCAAGTCTTCTAAACTTTCCTTCTCTTTTATATGTCATCTTGAATGTGCAGAAGGCACTGGTATGTTGAATGAGTTTCCTCCCAAGCTGTTACTCTCCAGTGAATTACCAGCTCTTGCACATCTAGGCACTGTATGACTTGTGCAAGTGTAGAAAGGTGGAGCAGTTCTTGGTGAAAGTCTGGCAGAGGGGCTTGCGTTGCTCTCGACTCATGAACTTGTGACTGGTGGAGGCTGCAGAAAGCACTATGAAAACAACTGTGTGGGGACCTGTGAATACCAGTTAAGTGTAAACGAGCATCTCTAAGACTGTTGGCCCCTTCTTCTTGTAACTTCCTTTTCAAGGAACCATTCCAAGTTTCTGTTCCTTCATCCTGTGTCCACAGAAACCTGTGTAATTATTTTTCTTCTTCTCTTCTGTCTTGTGTGTTTATCCTTTGCATGTGTCCTTTTAGTCATGTGCAGCAATGCCCGTAGGCTCCAGGTTTGGGAGAGATGAGCTGATCTTTCAAACTTCCAAATGCCTGTGAAGAAAGTGAAACAACAGTTAATAACTGAGAGGGTTTTTTTTGTTTTTTGTTTTTTAATGTTTAAGAATTTGTCTGTGTATAACTAGAAGAGAAAGGCAGAAATGATAGTTAAATAGGGTTTTGGAAATCAGGTACTGTTAACAGCAAAGAGGTGGGGGTATTTTGCTTGTTTGTTTCTCTTGTTTATCGTTGTTTTTTCTCCAGGACCGAATAACCTCCTGTATTTTCTTGCTGTTCAGCAGACTATTTCCTTCTATTCGTAACTACAGTATGATGAGTGCTTTTTTATATAGCAATACAATCGTGTTAGAAAATGTAACAAAAACTTGAAGTGATGACAATACTAATTAGTATTACAGCCAGTTTATTTGTAGCTGATAAACTTTTTAGGCACTTTTGTTCTGATTGTCCTATCACACATGCTCATTAACGTCATCTATGTGTGCTGGTGTATTTCTAAAGGAGGTAAGCAGTTTGATAGAAAGTAGCCATCTTGAGCAGATAGTGGGGAAAACCTAATCTGTTCTTATTCTCTCTCTCTCTTTTTTTAAATTTTTTTAAGAGAGGATAAAATAAGTCATAACTAAGGCAGGGGAAGAATAAGATAAATAAAAGCTGCCCTCAATAGCTAATACTAATTGCAAAAAGTACCACTCCAGTCTTATGATCAGGCTATTGAGTGTAATGTATTTAATAGCAACATTCCTTTGTAAACTTGTGAGAATGAGTGTCCAAATATTTAATAAGGAATGCAGGCATTCCTTCTTGCAACAAGCATTTTGTCAGGCCGTGTTTTTCAGTGAACTGTGAAGAGGGCTGTGAACAGGACAGTGATTTTGATTTAGTTAGTCACTTGAGGCTTTATCTAGCTCCTCTTGAAGTCAATGGCAAAATTCCTGCTAACTTTACAGAGGCTGATTGGACCTCAGATATGTGCCTTTTCTCTGTAACACAGGAGTAAAGCTTGCTTTCCTCTCCTCTGCGAAGTATGAAATGAGTTCTAAGCACCATTATTATTTTTTCCTTCTTCTTGTGCTTCAGCTGCCACAAACCTATATCCAGTAGTTATATCCATCTGTCTCCATATATATATTCCTTGCATGAATTTGCATTGATTTTTTTGTTGTTCTTTTGTTTAGCTGTAGGTTTCTATCATAATATGTAGGCACATATTTTAAAATTTCAGCTTCCCTCAACATAAATTTCTTACCCCATAACTTTGTAGGACATGCAAGTTCAAGTGTTTAGTAGGGAAAATAGTTATTCACTTTTGAGGGGAAATGTCAAAAGCAAAAATTTTATTATGATATACTCATCCTTTTCTGGCTTTTCTGTTCCAGCATATGAGATAACTTTGGTTAAAGACATTTGTTAGAACAGCTATATATAAATGAAGATTTCTGCTGTTTGAATTTTGACAGAATTGGCTTTTAGTTCTCATCAGTTTTGCTACTATTTAAGGTAGAAGGAAGCTATGCAAGTTTGTTTTTCAGTCATTTTCAGGAAGAAATGCCTGTTTAGATTTTGTTGTTGTTGCTTTTTTAAACGAATTCAAACAACTTCAATAAATAATGGAGGGAGGAGAAACAGGCAGAGTGCTAAATTTTGATCACACCTTATCTATCTTCTGTAGTGAAGTTGCTTATTTAATTAACAGTAGCACACACAGATCCTAACATCAATGTGCCTGACGCTTTACAAATAATACTGTCCTTGTCCTGAAGAGCTTGCAGTCCCAACTTTGTTATTGACATAGGAAGAGGGAGCATGGGTTGAGACAAATTGACTTTTATAATTTTAGCAAGCAAATAAAACGAGAGCTATTTTAAATATTTAAAAGTATGAAAATGTATTATCAAAGCGACATAGTACTTTCTTGCTTCCATCTCCAGCAGACTCTTTATCCATGGCTCAGGACATTGTACAAATACCTAGAGTTCACACAACTAAGGATTTTAGTATTGTTGGGTTAAATTAACTACTCTGTACTCCTCAAAAAAGAGAAAATCAGAAGCATAAAATAAAGGATATTTCATTTTATACATTTTGGTCAAAAGAACATAAAGATCTACACATAGCAGAGCCTATTTTAATTATGGATAAACAGAGAGAAGCTGCTCTAACAGTTTTGAGAATGCTTTGTAACAATAGATTGGAACTGGATGCAGCCTTTCCACAAATGGTGCAAATGCTTCAAGCAGCTCAGCTGTGGCTTTCTGGTACTGGAAAACTTACAAAGTTGTTCATAATGGCCAGTGGAAGTCAGACCCTTTTCAAAATAAAAATAAGAAAGAGAGCAGCTGTCATCAGATGAAATAACTTTTACAAACATGAGTTAAACATTCTAACTATTATGTATGTGGGTTTTGAGATTTGAAATGACAGGAAAGGATTTTTACCATTTCTTCTCCTAGCAAGTATGGGCATGCATTAATTCCTCATGTATGTGTCAATGACCCATAACAAGCTTTTGTTTTACAGCAGTATCCTAGTTTGCAATACAGTTTACCTGTTGAATCACTCCTGTATTTCAGAGGAAATTGTACTGCATAAGACCATTTTTAGTTGTTAGTAAAAATTTATCTCAGGTTTTTGTAGGCTAAAGAGGAGCATAATGGAAATCCTGAAATCAGCATGAATATCCAGTAAATCTTTAAGACCTCAGCTGTGCATAAATGTCTTCCACAAAAGCATTGGCAGATAAATACATAATTAGGTAAGATTTTAGCTATAATAAATGAAGCATCTAGTGGAATGGACAGTATTTATTTCACTGATCTTATTGAATCCATAATAACTGCAGCAACAACCAACATCATGAATAAATTCAAAAATGATTTATGTGCTGAAATGTTTCAAGCAGAATACTCATCAAACTTAAATAATTTCACATCTTTATAAACACTTTTTTATACATCCTTGCAAATAAATAAAAAGATGCTTTCATTGTAAATCCCTCCCCCCCCCATGCACCTTAATCTAAGTATGCTATTGGTTCTTCTTAATTGTATAATGACATGTGAAGCTTATATTAGTATGAATGCTGTTCTTTTTCAGCTGCAAATGTTTGTGTCAATTTCCCCTTGGAGATGGTTCCTTCAGAAATAAGCATGTGAAAGGGGTGTTACTGATATTGCATACTGTTAATAACAGTTGTATCTGCCCCCCCGCCCCCCTCCAAAGCTGTTTTTAAAGAAATTAAAGATTGTAAAATTAGGGCCTCAGTTAGGAAGTGATTTAGAAAGCTTTTTGTGCTTAAAGCCTTTTAAGCAGAAGTGAACTAGTACAGCTGCAGACTTGTGTTTGTGTATATGTTGTATAGTCTCTGTTGATGCCCTGATTGCAATAAACAGTTACAATTAAGGGACACTTTTCTATGGTCATACTGTCA
This sequence comes from Dromaius novaehollandiae, assembly GCF_036370855.1. NCBI lineage: Eukaryota > Metazoa > Chordata > Aves > Casuariiformes > Dromaiidae > Dromaius > Dromaius novaehollandiae. The sequence goes on from NC_088102.1 coordinate 60,973,980, forward strand.
CCCACTGTCCAACATATATTTGTTCTTAATGTTTTTAGATTAGGTAGTATTATTCCTATTTAAAATAAAGGAGTGTCTAATTCTAAAAGTCTTCAAAAATCTCAGCTGCTGTCTCATGTGACACTTGCCGAGCCTATATCCATGCTGTTCATGAGTCCCCCCCCCCCCCCTGCTCCTAGCTGTGTCTGACCTTGGGACCCTCCCTAACCAGTTGTATTTTTAATGCTTGTAGGAAATAAAAGAAATAATCACATGTGACTTTATAGTTTGGGGTTTGTTTACCTTTCTTGCATTATGCCAAAAGAGAAGTACTATTAACCATGTTTTAGTCTTCCAAAGCATCTCAGATAGATTCCCCCCCCCCGCCCCCCCCAATGCCTGAGCATGAAAAGCAGCTGTCTTCACAGCTTTTAAAAGCAAATCTTTACTGAGGGATCTGGCACAAAAAATAAGTACTTAAATGGTTGCTTGGATTCCTTTTAGATCATCATCCTCTGAAACATGAATAAACTTGAAGTAAAATGAGTAGACTGTGGTAGCACTTAACAGATTTTAAAAAATAGGACTGATGGGTTTCATAGTTTTAGCCTCGGCAGATATATTTTGGAGAAATTATGCTTGCAGTTGTTAGAAAAAACTTTTTTCATCAAGTCTTTCAGTTCCACTTGAGTTAAAGGCAGTCGAAGTTGAAAGTAATCTGCTTTTGGTTTCATGCTCTAAGCAAATAGCATGTTCATTAGCAAACTTGTATTTTTGGTAGAATTTTCAAAGCACTCGCTGTGGTAAAACCATTCCCATTTTGAAAGAAGAGATGTTATTAACTGAATCTGCTGGGAGAGGCATGAAGGTGTAGGAAAGTGAATTTCATGTAACCATTTCTTATTATTTTGCGAAAGTCTCTTGTAGGTAAAATCCTTTTGCAATTCATGTAAACAACTTTTTATAGTCTGTCTCTGATTATCTTGCCAAAGCAAAGTAATACAGTGCAATTTAGCAAATATTTCAGACTTCTGAGATAATCATTTCACCTTATGCTTAGGTGTTCAGTTTCTCCGTATCCTACGATGGAACTTCCATGTGTATAGTGACTTTCATAGTAAATATACCAAATCCATTTGCTGCCTGTGTATCTGGGAGAAATAAATATATTCGCATGTAAAATGATTTGACTATTGCAAGAGTACTAAGAAATTTTTACTTCAGTAGTCACTCACTGCTTATAGCAAAGTTTTAGCCCACTGGGGATAGATTGCTAGGTGTCAAAACAATTTTTCACATTTACTGAGAGCACATCACAGATCTGAGGCTCTTAACAGTGAGCTCTAGATTTTAAACTGCAAAACCATGTATTTATTTAAAGGCTGAAAATCATATAGTTAAGGAAAGTATAAAGTCATGTATTCTGAGGAAAATGGTTAGAAAGCTGAGAAAGCGAGATAAAATCATGAAGAATTATTTAAAGCAAGTAACGGAAGAATGTTTGGGATGACACACGGTATTAGGAACCCTGACGTTCAACTGTTTTTCTAACTGATTTTGAGCTAGAGAGATGACCATATTCAGCTGTTATCACTCTTGCTAAGGAGAGGTACATCTTTTTAGAGGACATCTGAAATAAGAGTTAATTGGTGCAATGGCATTGTAGTGGTCCCCTTCCTTAGGTATTTTATCCATTGTATTTATTCGGGATTGTTTTTATTGAAGGAATTTATGATGTGGCATGGGTTAATGCAGATCAAAAGGCCAGGCCAGGAGGTTGGGATATTTGGTATTGCTGACCTTATGCTGCTTTTTTGTTTTCTGGCTCCCGACCCACAAGGAACATAATGCCTATAAAGTCATTATCTATGGTTAGAAAGGTCTGAAAACTGAATGAGAAGTTTGAAAAGTGTGTGGGGCAACTTTCAAGGTTTGCAAAACAGTTACAACATGTCAGCTGTTGGTAGTAATTATGTACATGCTCAGTTGCAGCTAAACAGGAGTTAAAACAAATAATTTAATTCACTACTGCATGAGGTAAAAATGAATTGCTTAAAGCTCAGTTATGTATAGGTGATGCTTGCTTGCTCATTAAATTATGATAAGATTCATGTATAATCATTTCTGCTTGGAACTGGGGCTTTAAGAGATGCTTAAAATATCATGAGACTCATAATGAAACTGATTTGACTAAGTATATAATCTGAATAATATCTTCATATGAATATGAATGGGTTCTCATAGAATATGGAAGGCTGAATTTTGAACCAATTCTGACATGTGTTTTTCATTCACCTGATGTAATGGATGTTTGATTTCCTTTTTTAGTTGCTCGCTTCCTCAAAGTATTTTATTGCTCTGTCCTAAAAATCACATGAAATTAGTTTATCCATTGCTGCCTTTTATACTCTCAAAAGAATGTCAGACTTGCCGAGAAATGCAGATAGTACAAGGAGATGATGTAGTAGTGACTCCTGTACTAAAGACTCAGCTGTATATTTGCTCTTTTGTCAAGCTTTCTTTTGACAGTGCTGGCTACGGAACACCACAAGGAAACGTGTAAATGTGTCTATTTGAATGTTTGTACGCAGAAGCAATAGCTGATTGCCAGTTGTTTAACCTATGTAGCTTCCATCAAAATGAGAGTTTAGCTGAGTGTAGTGGCAGTAGAAGACTCTCAGTTTCAGCCCCTGTGAACTGCTGCTAATATTTGATATATTTTTGCATTCTTTCTCCTAAGAGCCTCTTTCTTTTTGTGAAGTAGAAAGAAGATAATTGCATCCTGAATTTACTATTTGAGTTTAACTTATTGAATACACACTCAACTCCTCTAATACAGCAGAGGTCGGCCTTCTCCATAACAGCTTGGATACTATCTGCAAGACTTTCCACGAGTTCATCTTTCTCATTCTTTCACCTTTCTGATGACATCTCTGTCTGTGGTGCTTTCTTTTTATCCATCACTTCTTTTCTGAGTTATGATAATACTAACATGCTTCCTGTATTACTTCAATTGTTTGAGAGAACCTTTGATAAAAATTAGCTTTTGGCAAGTTTCAAATGTGACTTTGATTGTTGAGTTAAATGGGTGAGAGGATTCTTACTGGTCATCTTCTGGTCTTTGAAAGGCTGAAGAAAAGTAACATTTCCCAGACTGGGAAGTTATGCTTCCCTCTTGACAGTTTAACAGCAGTTAAAATTTTCTTTAAGCAGTGCTCATTCTTCTTGTGTGCTGCAAAGGACTCTGTGTAGATTGAGTTAAATGTAGTTACAAAATTACAATATTTAGTGCATAAATAATGTAACCTTATCTAATAAACTCATTTAATACGAAGAATTTCATATTAACTTGAATGTATGCTCTATTGTATCTAAGCTAGTAGTCTCTAGAGAGATAGATTTAAGACCATTGGACTTTGCAAATGCACTGCCACACTTTTTTTTTTCCCCCCACGCATTTTTGGTCCAAGCGTGTAGTGAGTAGCTGCAGCACATTCATTGTCAGATTTGTGCAGTTAATTTTCCATGTGGAGAGTTGCCAGTCCACTGCAGAAAAACTGATAGTAACTCTCAAAACACCAGAATTTCTATAAGGGATTGAGTTCAATAAGATTAAATAAAAAAACTATATGGGGGGGGGGGGAAACCTTAAAATACTTTCAAAGCTAAATGAAAAGTAGCCTTACAAAAGTGCAATGGGAATCCTTCAATCCTCCCATCTCTTTCTTTCTGCTAGGCCATTTTGATCTGCTCAGTTGAGATATTCCCAGTCATTTCAGTCTTTGTACCTACAGAGGTTGAACATGGGAAATATGAGCAAGTTGTTCTGAATCTATAGTAAGGGCTGCTCCGCTTTACGCTTTCTAATGTTTATCTGCTGGCCCTTCTCAAATGCCAGAAGAGCTTCCTCTGTGCAGAAGCTGATAGCATATACCTTGTTCCCTTTATGTTGTTTTGCTCATTTTGGTGGGAGGTGGAGGTTGAGTGTCTGTGTGTGTTCTTTTGCCGTAAGTTTGAAAAATGCTATCGGGCTTTGGATTTTTCCCAATTTCAGCTTACATGTCACCACTGACTACTTGGTAGAATGTGAGTTGGTAGTGATTGAGCATGTAATCAAATGCAAAAGGTATTTCTTCCTTTATTAACAAGCTAAACTGCAAGGTCAATTTTAAGAACAGAAAGAATAACTATCAGTAACTATTTGGACCAATGTCAATAGTAGCTCCAAAGTTTTGTTTTATCTGTGATTCTATAAGAAATACTGGCACTGTGTGTCTGTATGTATTCACAGGGCTATGGTTTATACATCATTGAAAAGCAAACTTTCTCATCCTGTAGATCTGTCATGTTAGTCTAGCCTCTTAAACCAGGCAAAATATAATTTAAGGGCATACAGTCAAGTTTACATTATGTATTTAAACCTTTAGCCTGATGGCTAGGACTGCAAAGGTGAGCTTGAGAAAGAGAATGAGGTGTCAGACTTGAAAGAGCAAGTTAGGCAACTGGTTCTTTCTTTCCCCCTTCCCTCCCTATGAGATTCCCCCAGGATGTGTGACTTTGCTAGAAAGGGTCAGAGTGAAAGTACCAGCAACCTCAGATACCACAAGTGAGAGTGGAAATTGCCTCTCTGTTAATGATGTTATATCTTATTAGGAAAAGAATGAGGATGTTGCAGCAGATTAGATGATGGGGGATGGAGGGTGTGTGGTGATACGGTGCAAGGAAACCTAAAACACCTATGTAAGTTACCAGCTCTGTTATGCTTGCTTCTGAGAGTGCTTCCCTGTGGGGCCTGCCTTTTAACATCTATTCTAGTAAGTGCTCTTATTTTTTTAGGTCAGTGAAGTCATAACATGGTATCTAATGCTGAGAATTTAATTTTATAGATGGTGAGTTTGAATGTAGATTAAATCCTTCTCTACAGTTAGTTTACACATCCAACAACCAAAATGCAAGATCACTTTTTGCTTTGTACATCACTGTCAATTCAAAGACTGTTTTGGTGAAGATTAGTATAAACTACATCAACATTCATTTGTATTTTGCAGCTTTTTATCTAGTTTTCAGTTGCTGAGGAACAGTATGATTGCTCAGGTCTCCAGATGTCAACAAACAGGCACTTGTGTTGACAGTGGGCACTTGCTCGTATGCCCACTGAAAGGAAGTAAATCCAAAGCTGTTAATATTGAACTAGTGTTCCATAGTTTGATTTAGTACACCTTTGGCTTCCAAAATGGAATTAAGCTGTGCAGTTGCAGAGCGGTGGAAGCCAAGCTTTTGACTAACGGCGTTAGGAATCCAGTAAAATGTTTCTGAGTGAGTGGACATTATGTAGGATGCTAATGCATCAAAGGGCTTATCAGCACAGCGAATTTAATCCTTTTAGCCTTATACATCAAAATACATAACTTGACAGGATTATTACTAATGTATTAATGAAATCCATCAAATCACGCTTTAAAAGTATGACATACACCAAACGGTTCATTTTGAAGTTCTCAGAAAGATAATGCCATGAAAAATACAGTTAAATGAGTGGTTGCAAAGAAAGTTAGAAGGCCAGGTTAGTACAAAGACAGATGACATCTTTCTTAACTGTATGCAGCAGATTTTTGAACATCACTTCCCAATGAGTAAATCTGTCCTATCAAGTGGTATGATAAAAAGAAGTGGATGCTAGATCTAGTCATTTTAATTACCTGGATTTGTTCCATTGAAATGTGGTTGCCAGGATATTGTTGCCTGAGTTATATAAAAGACAAATGCAGATGCTATATTCTTGCTTGTACAATGTATGAGGATGACACCATTTTTGCAAAGTTTTCCCATTTGAGCATTTCTCAGTTGATCAAAAATACTGCTTAATAGTCACAGCTTCTTCTATACTTGAAGTGTCACGTTTTATCTGCTTCTTAATGTGAACAGAGAAAAGTTCTTCTGTACGTGAGGAATACATCAAAAACAGTAAGAGAGATCTCAGCAAGGTAAGAGATTAAATTTGAAACATATTTTCCTTTCATTTCATAGACTAATAAAGGACCAATAAGGACTACATTAAAGTAGGATAAGTCAGGCTGCTTCTTCAGACCTCTTTCCTTGCAGGAAATTACACAAGATGAGTCCTCTGTGCATTGCAGACTAGTGTGACATAAGGTTACTAAGGCAGCTCAAATGAGCGAGCTCAAGTACCAGCCTAGCACAGGCTGGTTGCAGCATGAAGCTAACTGAGCTATTGTGATGCCCTGGCTGTTTTCAATATTTTACTTATTGGCTTAGCTATCTTTTGCCTGGTCTTGTACAATCTCAAGGCTCCTAGAAGAGGACTCTGCTTTGTTTTAATCAGTTAATGACATTGAGTTCTTGGGCGGGGGGGATAGGGGATAGTTATTCCCACAGAACAAATTAGTGGTTATTCTGTTGTAGATGAGATGGCACATACCTTCAATGTTTTCAGAAAGCCTAAAAGATATTAAAAAGAAGGTCTGCAGTTGATTTCTTCCTTTTCTTAACTTTGGATATATAATTGATTTGAATGTAGAGTGTGTGGGTTTCTTTAATCATCTCTGAACTGATTCAGAAAAAGGGAACATAAGAATTATCTTCAGCATAGCAAATGTTGAACTGTCTGTAAGCAGTTTTGGTTTTGGGACTCGACATTTGGACTGACACTGGACTTCAGTGATTTTAGATCCCCTCTGCCCCCTTTTGATTAATAATTGATTCCTGTGTTGATGACAGGTATAGGTGTTTCTTGGGAGTGGGATAGGGGTTTTTTGGTTTGTTTGTTTTTAATCTTGTTCTCTTGCTCATAAAAACAGTCCATGATCCTGTATGGGGTGGAGTGTGTGTAGTTGTTTTTTGTTATTGTTTTTTAATATATTACCTTGTGATTGGGGTTTTTCATAACTTTGGGTTCATTCTTTGGAACAATGTCCACTTAGTATTCCTTCTTTTTAATATTTTATCTTCATTCTTATGTACATACACCAACAGTCATCCCTCTCTACTCCCTGTTCCTGCTCTCTTTGAGAATTACATTTTTCTATCAGTCAGAATTGTCCCAAATTTTCTGTAATTTGGCTAAGAAATAACATCTCACTAATAATGAAGCTTTTCATAGCATTAACATTTCTCTGGACAATGTTTTAATATTCTTTAAAATATTAGATTATAGAGCTTATTTTATAATTACTGTCCTTGCATATGTTTGTATTTATGTTAGGATTCTTTGTGCTGCTAAAACTTTTCATGCAGTATCTAGAAAACAGAGGAGTTTTGTTTTGTAGGCTTTTTGTGGGGGGTTTCATTCTGTATATTGGTAAAGAATTCATATTACCATTGAAAGTCTGGAATTTCAGAGTGATGTTTAGGGAATTGCATAGTTTTTCGGTGTGCTAAAGATCCAACAAATACTGGTCCATGTCTGAAGTTGCATGGAAAAATAAACACTAATCTTGCAATCTGGGCCACAGTATCAAGAAGCAAGGTGGTAGGTCTAGTCCCTGTTGAGCACAAAGGACAAATTAAATTTGTTGTCCAGTCTTCCATCTGATGCGTTGAACTTGGTTAATCCATCCTAGAGAGAATGGGGTGCAGAGAATAGCAAAAGGAAGCCTTCTGAGTTGATGCTAGTGATCAGTAAATGCATTTGATTATAGAGCGTTGAGGAAGAGTAACTAGTAATAGGTGGCCACAATTTATCTTTAATTTTGCATCATGTCACAAGTATTCACCTTGTTTTGGTCTGTTGGAGTCCTGTTTCATTCAGAGGATGGGTCAGCACAGGGGATCAGAAGTTGGCTGGCAGAAAAGGTTTCCTGAAGAGTGCCTGGGAACTAAGGCTTAGGGAAGAAGGTGGAGCTGGAGTTTTCACTAAGTGGAAAAAAAAGGTTACTAAAGGTAGCAGAGAAAACTAAATGTAATAACTTAAAAAACAACTAACGGAGGAGAGGGAAAAAGAAAGGGGGATGACTGGCTTCAAAGCTGTGTAACTTCAGAAAACACCTCCTATTACTTCTGAACTTTGGGAGAAGCTGTACTGTTATATAAAATCACCTATATTATATAAAATCAAAATCAAATGTAAATGCAAAAATATGCAAGTTTCACTATTGGCTATATGGAAGGATTTCCATTCACCTACTTTAAAACAAACAAAAACCAAGACACACAAACTTTCCATTCTCCTGTGATGTTACTGCTTGCTGGCTCTGATCCTTTTATGTCTTACAGCTAGTCCAATCTTGTGGTTTCTTACATTTCCCCCCTGCCCCCATCTGCAGTCTCCACATGCATGTTAATTTTCTCAGGTGTTTGTGTATGTATATGTATTAATACTTCCCATCTTTGCCTCCAGTGCTATTTGTAAACAAGTAGTTTTCTCCCGTCTCATGCTGGCCTCCCTCTGACATCATCAGGACTTCTGTATTGTAAAAGTTGTGTTTTGTCATTGTCAGAAGCAATGAGATGTGATGGGGCTTTTCGTAAAACTGCTTTCCTGCACAGCTAATGGGGAAGTGGCAACTGTCCTTGCAGGAAGCCAGCTTCAGCCCTAGTGATAACATCAGTGACAAAAAACCTACCAATTTCCTGTCTGGTTTTGATTAAGGTTTGCTGAAAAGCATTTTATGCACCCTTCTAGAAGCTAAGTCTAGCAAAAATCATTTTAATAAACTATCTGTTGCACCACATCCTTTAGGTTTACAAGGACAGTGTCGGCAATGAAATATTGGAATACTTCCTCTTAAGAATGTAATGTTTGAAATCCGATGGGCTGTAGATTGATCTAGCTATCTAAGTAGAAAGGCACAACACTAAACTGTAAGAAACTTCTTATAGGTGGTTTCTCTCCAGGTAGATGGTGACCCAGTCACCCATTACATAACGAAACGTACCAATAGAGTCAAAACGTGCTTCCAAAATGTACCAGCAAATTATGCAAAATTGCACTACCCAAAAGGGAAGTGGGGTGGAGTCCAGGAATCGGATTTTGTCCAGAGGCTTTGTTTCATCTTTAGGCCTCTGACTGAAGTGTTTAAACAGGGACTAGTAAAATATTAAATGATTATTGAATCATTCTCTGAAGGGAAGTAAGCCTAAGCTTTATTTGAGGGAACTCTGGAACTTCTCAGATAGCACTTTCATTTTGTGATACTTCCTTCTGTTTACCTGTCACAGTTCTGACAGGTGAATCACTTTGTTTTTCTATAGTACAATTGTAGCTTGGGTTTTACTTGTTTTGAACCTTGTGCCTTTTACATTCTAGAAAACGTGAGAAATAACTGGAATTCACTACATGATTTAGCAAACAATATTTAGATGATGAGCCTCATGATATTACATATAAGGCTTTACAAGTACAGTCTGCTCTCAAATGGTGCTGCAAATGCAGTCATACTCTCTCTGTTTCGGCCTCTTGTTAGACTTTTATACTGAGCCTAAATCCACAGGGCTTGTGTTCAGTTAACTTCCATGTATTCTGGTATGTGACGTTGTCTCTTCCTTTGGCTCTCGCGTTTTTCCTCTATTACAACTTCACATCTGAATCTCAACTGTTTTGGAAAATTCCCGTGTTTCTAAACATCACGTTTGTTTTTCCTGTCTTGTCTATCTCTGAGGGCAAGTAACTGACTAAAAGATTCCTCGCATTACTTAATGGATATGTGGTTTAAGGGCTCTTCCAGAAACTGATAGAACCGATACAAGCAGCATTTGCAATATAGCCTTTGAAGAAGTCCTAAAACAACATGATGCATGAGAAATGCCCAATTTAAACAAAAATAAATAAATCTTCCTTTGCCATTCTCTGTCTTCTCTCATCTGCCTGAAACAGTCTGGGGGCTGAAAGATGTCCAGGATCTCTATCTTTATTGTTGTCTTCTAAATCATGAAGTCCGTCCAACTTTATACATTTTTTTCCTGACTAAGTTTTTGCAATTTACCTTGCCTGTTTCTTATTGTCTCCCCCTCTTCCCAACTCTGTGAAAAAATACTAGTCTCTTCTTTCTTTTCTTGGATTCAATGCATGACTTACTCCTAAGGGACTCCTCTTTCCCTTCTTTTTCTTGTTTAAGAAAAAGGGCAACTCCCAAAACCCATCCCTAAGAAGTATAAAAGTACCAGCTCCAACTCTAGCCAATTTCCTTAACATTCTACTTTTTTACTGAAAGTGCAGTGAAGAACCTTAAATATTTACCATCATTTCTAGCTTGATGAATATGTACTCTACTAGCAGAAATAAGCTTGTTCTATGGTACAGAAATTTTCAGTGATAATGTCATACAGTCTATTATTATTCATCATTGATATGTAGACCAGTTCTCCAAATCACCCTGCATGTTCTGTTGAATTTCACTTAATTCACATGTTCACACATGGTCTGTGGGAAGAATGTAGCAGAGAAGCTTAAAAAGCCTTCCTAAGCTGCATTTTTCACTTGTCATTATTTTAACCTTTCCTCTAATCCACAATACAATTACACACCACTCCAATTACTTTCATAGTGGAAAGAAGGCTTATTGCAACAAATTAAAGAAATCTTAATAGAGTTTTATGCATCTAATTCAAATCTTTAAGGGTATGTGTATACGGTTTCTCTGTACTTTTTATTGCTCTCTTTTGATGTCAGGTTTAACAGATTAATGACCAATTCACTTTTGTATCTTTTTTTTAACCTTTTGTATTTAATTAAAAAAAGGAGAGGGGAAAATTTAGTCATCTAGTGATAACATGGTTTATAATTGATGATAACTGATAGCTTGTCTCACTTTACTCAGCTTAAACTGGCTCTCAGATTTGGAGTTGAGAGGAATTTTCCCCAGAGTATACAGATAAGAACCTGCTGATGGGTTGTTGCACTTAAGAGTTTTTGTTGTTGTTGTTTTCATAGGGAAAAAGCTGTTGTTTTTTTTGTTCTGCTGTTGCTTTTTTTCTTCCTTCCTAAAACTAGGTTGGCAATGTGTAACTGCAGAAAAGCAGATCCCAGTTAGGAGCTGAATTCCAGCCCCTCCTGTTTCTTTGTTACCTATAAAACAGAGCTGTAACTGGGCATTTTGATTTTCAGTTCGGAGCACAGAAGAATCTTTCCGTTGCAGAAATCTTATATAATGATTTGAATGAATCACTGTGAAATTCGAACCGATCAAATTCTACTGAAGCTTCTATGGAAGTCCAGTGTAGTTTCAGACTCTATTTATATAGCTCTATCTATATCTAATTCTAGCTAATGCATCTTTACCTAAGGAAGAAAATGAAGTTATGCAGAGCATTGACTTAGTTGTACATGTTTTCTGGTTTCTAGAACATGTGATATTGCATGGTATATTGTATATGCTTGTTTAAGATTTCAGTTATTCTTTTTTAAGCTGGCAATCTGACTGTATGTGACTTTTACATTTTACATCTTCAACTTTCTATGTATATAATGCACTGTCATGCCTGATACCAAATAATTGAGCATATTCTCTTCTGTAACTGAAATAGCATGTCTGCATCTTGCTATCTTATGGGCTGAATCACTTCCAAATCATGCTGTTCTTTCTCACTTGTTTGCATTACATTGAAGGTTTTGAGTTTTATTTCAGTTGAATATAAATGCCATCAGTATTTAAAAAAAAAACAAACCTTCTTTTGTGAATAAGAATTGGAATTAGAAGATGCATATGTTTAAATAATATTCTGGGTCAAAAAAAAGATTGAGTCAATTGGGAAAAACATATTTTCCAGATGTAGCATTCCATATTCTGGTACAAATAGAGGAGTAATAGCTGTGTAAACAAAATCACCAATGCACATTTTGACATGATCAGGTCTTGAGAAACTGTTAAGAAAATGCAAGAATCTTGGGACTAACAACCATCTAAACCTGAAAAGAATCACATAAATTTAAGAAATGTGAACGTGAAGAAAATGTAAGTCTTAAAATAAAACAGGATGAGCATACTAGAGTGTGTGTGTGTTGGGGGGGGGTTGTTTTATTTTTTAAGAAGTGGTTTAAATTTCTAGGGCAAGGCAAGAGTAAACCTGTGGGCATTAAGGCCGGATGAACAGGGCTATTAACACTGATGAAATGGAAATTATTGGTTCTCATACTCTTAGTTTATAGTAGACTATTTGGAGCTAGTCCTGACCCTGAACTTTTCCTGCTTTGTTCCATTTGCATCATCAAAGCAGGATAGGGAGTAAGTTTTACAGTTACTGGAGAATTCCTCCAGCACAGAAGATATCCTCGAATAGTTCAGAGCAAATGCAGTCACAGAACTAGTGATCTGATTTATTGTAAGAAAATGCCCTTTATTTGGTCAATAATCAAAACCTTTAATGGGATTGTACTAATTTCAGCAAAAACTGTTTAGGAAAGGCTTCACAACTCCATTATGGTATTTCTCCTGGGAAAAGGGAAAGGAGAAAGACACATATGGATGCTGCAGAGTAGGTGGGTAAGCTGTTCCATGTCTGTGGACTGAAACCCTGTCCATAAGCACCAGACTCTCCTGTGCTAATCTTTAAACTTGGTTTTCCCATAGCCTTTTTTCTGTAAGAAACAAGAGATTTACTATGTCAGATCAGATCACTGAGAGATATGTACTTAATATTTTACAGGAAAATGATTGTTTATCAGAAAGTATTAGCCAACTGCATTTCTGCAAAGGAGGATCAAATACTAGAGTGAACAAACAGCACTTTGAAATCATTATTTTAATATGCTTGCTCAGCATACTTTTTGTTGTTCTCCTCTGGACAAAACTTTGTCTTGCAGAAATCTGTAGTTCAGGTCTATAAAATAGCAGCTGGCCCTATAGTCTAAAAGATAGATGGGTGGAGTACGGTATTTTAAAATGCTTTTCTTCACCTAAGCCCTGGGGAAAAAAAAAAAAAACTTTTGTGCTTAATGATTTTTTTTGTCTTTTATTCTTTTTAAATGATTTCTTTCTGTCAAAAGTGTAACTGCATGGTTTCCAAAGAAGACAGGTTTCAAAAGAACTAATTGTTAATTTTTAAGGGATCTTATAACAAAAATCAGCAGGTTATGTGTACTTTTGCGTGTTAGTTATGTTCCCTGGCTTTTTTTCTGCAGTAAGAAATTAGGATTCACACTTGCGAAATCAGATAGGCAAAAGGTTTTTTCCCTTTTCCAATTCATGGTGTCCTCCCCCTCCTCTTTCAAAAGAGAAATGTCATCTTAAACTTACAATTGAGGGAAAAAAAATGTTAAATGAGTGAAGTAAAAAATATATTTGCATAGCCTGGAGCAACAACTTGGAAGAGGGATGAATTGTATTTAAATCTCGGGCTGCCTGAAATGCTTTAGTTCTGTAGCTAAATGATTTGTCACTCTCTCTCTCTCAAAATGTCACACAACTCAGCACTTTTGCTGTGGATTTGGCTAGTTTGCAACTGATACCCTGTCTTGGTTTGTTTTCTTGCCTGCCGCTGCCGCCTTGTTCTCCAGCTCTTCCCACAAAGAACATCTAATTGAATTACTTTGTACAGGAGCCAGGCTGCAGAAGGAGAGCCAGAACTGCTTTGTCGCTTGCAGTCAGGGAGGGAGGGGAAGCAGCAGCTTTGACAAGCTGCTGTTGAGAATGATGCAGGACAGATACCTGGCTCTTCTGGTCAACAGGGACAGCACCTAAAGTGCTGAAGCCATTCGATTAATGCTAACAGAAACAGTGGGAGTGTTTGCAGGGAATAATCATTTTCCTGAGCAATGCTCTGCAAATACAACTAATGCTGACAGTCAAGAGAACAATGATGAAGCAATATTGAATGGACTTCTTCATTCAGTGATGAAGCAACATTGGATAGATTTCTTTGTTCCCCTGCAAAAGGCTATGCAGGTTGTTCTAGGGGAAACATTTATCTGTCAAGGCCTACCCTATCACCATCCCCATCAACGTGTAGAGGACTTCAGCATGTTTTTGTACGTGCTCTGGTTGACTTCCTTTGAGTATGGTGAACTGTTCAGGGGATTTGGGTATGCTTGTTTCAGTCCCATTCATTCAGGGTGGGAGAAGGGGGCTTTTAGATGCCAAGTTGCTGCCAACTGTTCTTGTTCTTCTGGTAAAGCCCAGATGTTCTGGAGAACATCTATGGGGTAAGATATGGAAAGTGGAGTGGCTTTTGACCTGCCCTGTTTTGCTATTTCTAGATGATCAAAATAAAAAGTGGTTTCTGTTCTCTGCTCTCTCTCCCTGTTGGAGGAAGAGGGAGATACGAGCTGGTTAACAGTCTAGGCCCTGCAGGAATACTGTGAACCTGATAATACTGGTACCTTATTTAAAAACATAGTACTACCACAGTCTCATATAAAATACCAATCTTTAATTCATATGTGTAGATGCAATTGCTGGCAGCTAAACATATATATCTTTATCTCATGTCTTGTTTTTTCTTATCAACCTCTTCTACAATGGCAGAATATAAAATGCCTGGAATCAAGGCTCATCAGTGCATTGAACATTTAGTTAAATTCTCTCAGTCCCAGGATTGTCATATCTCATCAGTTATTGGTGCTCTCGGATACCCACTGTTACATACGTGTTCTTTTTCTAGGTGGATATTTCTAAATAGTTTTGGATTCATTTTGGATTTGTCTTGAGGTGTTTTTTTCTTTTAAGGGATGCTACTTGAAAGAAAGAAGGCTGTTGGGAGTGGAGATCGTATTTTTTTATTATCATTTAAAGTAAAAACACTGTCTCAAAAAACCAGAATGCTGAAAACCATTTGCCCTGATGCTTTAAGCATAATCAAATACAGATAAAGGTTTTACTACCTTTTTGTAGTACGCGCATGATCCAACTCTGAGTCTATATTTCCTAGTAAAAGCTTGACAGCCTCTTGTTTTGCGAAAGTTCAGTATATCATAAAGCATTATTGTTTTTTAAATATAGCTTGGGTTATCTGCTTATCAGACTTTGGTGTTGATTTTTCTTTACACAAAACTGCAGTTAAAGGCTTAACATTTCTTTTTAAGGAATAGATATTCTTTTTTGATAATCCAGTCTATGATGAATGGCTATGGAAAATATAAAATTTTACTAATAAATAAAACTAAAAACTGATTTTACTGGTGTTAAGACTAATGTGACAAAAACTAGCAGCAACACTGAAATAATCTCATCTACATTTTTAAGATGACTTTAATTATAAAAAAAGTGTTATGATATAGGATATTTGCTCTGAGGAGAAGCCTACAAAGAGAACATATAGATCACCCATTAAATGCACCTATCAGGAAATCCTGCTCAGACGTAACTACGGAAAGAAATGGAGAGAGGAAGTATTTGGTTTTAGGAGATGAAATTGAGGTGAAAGAGGCAACCTAGATCAGAGGGAGGAGAGACCAAAAAGGGGGGTGGAGGGAAGCAGGCAGAGGAAAAGAAATTTTAGTCTCATGACACTGGTACATCTTTGCAACAAGTCATGAAGCTGAGTTATGCAGTTCTGGAGGCAGACAGAAATGCAGTGTGCTTTAAGGGTGACCTGGTGAAATTTCTCACTGGAAGTGCATCCTCGTAAATGTTGCCAACGATTGAGGCACCAGTTCTACGCCCAACAGCTACTTCTCTGTGAAGCTAGGAACAAGTGAAATTAATAACTCTGTTAATCCCAGCCTTCTCCTTGCTATGCTCTTTTCTGAAGGAGATAGAGGCTTACCTATGTACATGAACAATGTAGATGAGAAGCAGGGAAATCCAGGGATCCCGAGAATGGCTGGCTTTGTCATACCAGATGCCTGAGGTCTCCTCATGTGACAGAGAGGCTAATAGGGTACAATAATCTGTTGCTTTAAAAGAAGGTGTGTAGCCCACTCAGAAAGGTTTGGGCTCAATGGCTAGATGCTGAATGAGACAGAATCCCAGGAAGAAAATAGGGTATGGTTGTATTGAATATGCATAATCAATTAATGTTGTATTCTGAAACTTAACTGCCAAACACTTTGCATGTGCTTAGTAGAAATCTGTTATTTGAGACTTTTAAAAACCTGATTGGCCAAATTTGGCCAGTTCTAAAGGGACAAGCAGAAGTCATGGTTGTATCCACAAGTTGAATCCCCTCTTCGCAAAATCTTAAACAACTGACTTAAACATTTTCAAATAATATTCTTATATTCATTATATATAGCAAATTTTTATCTTTATTTTTTGAAACAGTTTAACCATTCTGGCCAAATATAAGTGCTTTGAGGCAAATTACTTTAATTCAGATGATTACAATTTTGTCAGGTCTCCAGTAGCTGAAACTGCAGTCTTGCAATGGAAAATGATAGGCAGTTTTATCTGCAGACATTTGTATTGATGTAGTTTTTTTGTTTTTTTTTAAGTGCACTGAATTGGATTTTTCTAAATTGTTAAGAAAAAGTCCTGAGATATGAACCATCTGAGGAACAGTCACATGAACTCTGCGATACTGTGGTAGCAGCAGTCATCCAATCAACAAAAATGTGAGTTAACAAAGCTTTTCTCCAGAACTCTACTGAGAAAGGTGTAATTTTTTTTTTCAGGTAAAATTCCAGTACTGGAAACAAGTATTAAACAAAAACAGTCTCTGATTAAGGCTGGTACTGATTTTTTGCTTTTTGCTCTAAGAGTGGAGGTCAGTTGTCATGTCCCTGATAAAAGCTTCCCACATTACTTCCTGCTAAGTTTATTTTTACCATGTGATAAGTGTACTATTCATCCTCCAACTAAGTCTAACACACACACACAATGCATCTGCAAGCATGCTAGCTCAATATGTGTAGGATACTTTTTGATATCAAGTTTCACTTGTGATTGAGGAAACTTGCCCTTCTATTTAGGATTAAATCAGCACAGGAATGTGAGCTCAAAGCCTCAAAAATGTCTGTCTTGAATCTTTTTCCTGGAAGAAAAGCAAAGTCTTGCTGTTCTTTCTATGGATTAAAATATCTTTTTGCAGTATTTTAATTTATCTTTACTTGAACTAAAATATGATATTATCATGATAGGAAGTCCAAACTTCGATATGGATACTAAATTCAGGAAGAAGTGTAACTTGACTGTTTTGGCCTGGATCAGTATGCAGTGCTAGTCCATCTTACTTGTACTTTAGAGAACAGCAATATGCTATTATGTGTACCTATACATGTCTGGAGAGACATGTATATGAGAAGCCTATTATCCTGTGAAATGTGTTCCCCCTTGGTCCCCAATCCTTTACTTCTGCCGGACTTATCACAGACAAGTTCAGATGGAGCTTAGTCATAGCAAATATTAACCCCTTCAGCTTTCTAAAAATATCCCCAGAAAAGATATTATGAAACATTGTCCTTCTCGCTCCCTTGCTCGCTCTCTTTTCCCCTTCCCCTTCTCTCACCCCCTTGGATTCCTGCTGCTGTTGATCCATTTTCACCCCCACCCCCCAACAGAAAGTGAAAATGAGTTCTGAGAGTGGATCTCTATGGAGAAGTACTCGCCAGTGGTCATGATTGTGTCACTTTCTGTAAAATATTTTATTTGTTTGAATAGATTTCCCCCCCCGCCCTTTCCAAAAATGCATAGCAGTGGAGAGTTTGTTTTCATTTGGATCATCTTAGAGCATTATACAAACCAACTGTTAAACAATGGATTAAATGCATGCTATTTCTAAACATGCTAATGTTTCAATTATTAGTAGCAGAAATTAAAACTTCAGAAGACAATTGACTAGATTAGGTGAAATGTGTTGATGGCCTTGAAAGACCCTGTCTGTGATGTAGTATTTGATATCTTTAGTTTCTTGGCAGGCAAGATTTTAAGGATATGGAGACTCAGTAAGTGTGTTACTCAAAGGTTTCAATTTTTGATACTGTTTTGTTTTCCCTGTAAACTATTTAAAAATCTTAAAATGGTGCTTTTATAAGAGCTTGACTTTTAAAACTACTTTCCCTTAAAAATAAACATTCCAAAAAGACTTGAACATGGGAAATGAAAATATAATGCTTTCTGTAACACTTGTCCAGTGAGACTTGGCCAATGAAATTTTCTGTCCATTTGGATCACTTTATTGATTATCTAGTAATAGGTGCTGTTTTACAAATTGATATGTTGTTTCTCAGACTCTGTCTCTCATATAAGGAGTATTAGCTGCCTATTTTGAGTTTCAGAAAAATGTTTGCTTTTTAAATAAAGACTTTTCATAGATTAATTAGTAGCTTTTTTGTAAGCACATGAGTACTTCTCTCTAAGGTCAAACTTGGTTCTTTCATTCAATTTTAAAAAAAAAAAAAAGTAGTTCTTCCCTCTCAAATATCTTTCCACGTAACATGGACTAGTTTGCTTTCAGGTCATACAGATTATCCTGTAAGCTTTTTTTACTTTGCCAATATAAATGTTTTAGGATGACTGGTCTCTAGCATGCATCTTGTTCTGCAGGCTCTTATTTTATTATATGATTGTATATTCTTTTAACTTGATATTTCTGATTGATATGAAGTGCTTCTCTTTTGCTGTTGAAAGCTGTGAAGGAGAGGGGAAAACCCTGCCTTATGAGATTCATCTAGAGAAGCTGCTGCATTAACATTATTAAAAGTACCTTAAAGTTGTGTTACATTTTGGGTAATCTAATGTAGCTGCTCAGGTAACTGGCAGAGTATTGACTAATACTCTCCTGGTGAACCAGCATGCATTTTTAGCTTAAGTATTCTACATTCAATCTGGATTCAGTATTCACAACAGGAGGAGTGAGTTCTGCATATGGAAAGCTGATTGTGTGTTTGGCTGTCTCCCCCCCCCCGCCACCACCCCCAATAGCTTTTCTTACTGCACCTTTCCCCCTCCTCACCCCCCCCCCCCACCCCAGTCTGGATTGAGGTGGCAATTAAGATTGGCACATAGTGCAAGTTTCATACATACTTGAGGTTTGCATAATGGATGTCAGCATGTGTGATGAGATGATTTTACTTTTGTGCACCTTGTAGTGGTATACAAACCAGAAAACCCCAAGTTTGACAGCCAAAACTTATGCAAGACAAATAATCAAATCAACAAAAACTTTGTAAGAAAATGAAATCACACAGGAAGTGCTGGGTATAAACTTGAATCTGTTAACTAGTTTGTCCATTTAGTTGAGGAGAAATAAAAAGATGAGAATTACTTGGGCAACTGCTTCAGAAAACAAAATTTTCAGTGCGCACTGGCATTTGTTTCTGTAGATCTCAAATCTGCCTCACATATTCTAGATGCAGTAGGGCATGAGCCTTAAAACTACTTAAAAAAAAAAAAATCCATATCTGGGATGTTTTTTAAAACCAAGTATGAAAAATCATATCATAGAAGTCCAGTTTTAAGTGCAGGTATTATCACTTCTGCTGTAAATTTCTTAGCTTGCCTGCAGAACAATCTTTATATTTCAATTGCTGAATAAAGAATAGAGCATACAATCATATCTTTCCACTTGAATTTTGCCTATGAAAAGTGATATTTTTTATCACATGGATGACTGATATATGTGCACAACATATAATAAGCAACATTTAATGTACTTTAGAGTCCTGAAGTCCCCATATTTTCAAAATAATATGGGAGTCTTTTATAGAACTCTTATATAAACTAGGCATTACTGTCTCCATATTGTTGAGAAGAATTTACAGCTTTATCCAGAGCCCATCAAAAATTCAAATGAAAACATTTATGCTTAATTCTACTCAGTCTGTTAAGTTCTTATCTCCCTGACTGCCAAATTAAAGCCAAAACTAGAAAACAAACTTAGCAAGATTTTTTTATTTAAGTAACAGCGCAAAAAAACTAAACAAACCCAAACCTGTGCTCAAAAATCGTTGCATCCAAATGAAGATCCTGAGTGAAATGTGTAGTGTACTTCAATCCGAGTGGCAAAACTCTCACGTATTCCAATACAACCAGGATTTTTAGCACTTGTGTTCATCTCTTCAAAAGGCGCAAGTAAAAAGCCTTAAAGTTAGGGAGCTTAACTCTTGAAACTTTGCGGTGGTTCGTACTGTGCTACTTTAATATTACAGAGCTATGGAAATCAAGGAAACAGAGTTAACTGGTTAGGGACACATATATCCCACTTCTAGCCATAGGCATTCCCCAGAGAGCTACCTCTTTAGCTACTCTGAAATACTATAGTGTATGTGTAAAAGAATAATAATCTTATGCTATTCTTGGGAAATCCATTACATTACAGTTGTGTTAGCAACATAAATATTTACGTGAGAAAGAGGTGTATAGGGGGAGAAGTTTGCTAATGCTCTGTGTGGCCAGCTTTCTCTATTAGAATGTTTTTGAAGAAGCTGGTAACAATGGCTTTTTTTGGCTCTGAAAAATGTTGTTTATATGGGACAAGTTGCTGTGCCCTCTTTATACAATTGTTAATAATGTAGTTTAAAGAATTTATTCTAGATGCTGAGAATCCTTTATCTAAAAATTTAGAGTTTTAGCTAGCAAGTTTCGCTTGCATTTGGCCACAGACTGTACACTCTGGGCAAAGCACCTGCTAATTAATAGAACATGCTATTAGGTACAAGAACATACAAGCTGCTTCAGGAGCTGAAGATGAGTGGAAGCAGCATTTTCCCCTTCCTATCAGTGCCTCCAAGATCCTTCTGTCCCCCCTAATTGCTGTCTGAACAGCAAGGATCATATTTTGAGGCTTTGAGCTGTGTATGCTGATGGGCTAGCAGGTAGTCAAACAGAAAAGGGAACTGAAACTCTGTCACTGTAGACTTCTCCCACAGCAGAGGCAGCAGTTTTAAGTCTGCTTTACAAGCCACTGACTTCATAAACTTTCTAGGAACTGAAAAATACTTTCAGACCTCCATTCCTCCAGCAAATTTTGCATAAAATGGACCAGCAAGGGCAGGATGCTAGACAAATGAATGAGAAACATCATCCATAAGTTTTCTTTCCCAGGGAGAGTAATACTAAAAGGCAAGAGCAACTTGTTACTGCCAAAGTTTGGTTCAAACTAGTCTTTGCTATGAAAGAGATGTATGTGGGTTTAAGAAAAATACAACTTCTATTGCAAACAAATGGAACACTTCACACTTGTGGCCTAAAAACTCTGAGAAAATAAAACTGAAAAATAATGAATTATAGATGTTAGTAAGAGACTTCTGTAGTTGCAAATAGCTAGATGAGAGACTGTAACCATGCTGGGCCACAAGAGAATATTTCAGAACTAGGGTTTGTGGGTAATAAAATAGTAATCCAAGAAGATGAGATATCTTAAAATGTCTACTAGAGAACTAGTAAGTGGTACAAATGACTGGTGGAGTAATCAAAACCCGAAGTCATTGCTGAAACACTCATCTAATCTCATCATTTTGGGATTGAGCTTAACCACCAATGCTAAGGAAGTTTATCAGAACTTTTTGAACAGTGTAAAAATTTTATATGCTCCGATGTTGACTTGGGGGACAAAGGTGGCCTTAGGTACAGAATGGTAGACTTTCTAATGCAAACTCAAGCCTGATGGTGTAATCAAGGCGCCTAGTCTCTTTCTGTGTTACAAGGTCTGAGGTATTGCAGTCAGCTCACCTTCACCCATTTCTCCCAAAAGCGTCCTCATGTTTCCATCTGTCGATCCTGCGTAGGGCACACTTTCCAAGTCAAATCATCAAATTCTTATTTTCTTTTGTATGGTATGTTACTGCCTTGATGCTTTTATTAATTTCCTCTTGATAATGGCTAGTGATTTAGTAGCATCATATTAGGTCACTTTAAGAGAATAGAGAAAACAGACCTTTCAGACTCACTACCTAATTATTTTATATACATTCTTGTATAATTTTTCGACATTTTTCACCCACAGCTCTCTGTCCACACTTGAAATGCAAAAGGTTTTTTGGACAGGGTTTGGCTTACATATATTTAATAATTTTACAGCAGCTAGCATAAGCGGAACTCGCTCCTAATTAGGATCTGTGGATGTTGCTGTAATAATAATAATAATAAAAAAGCTATAATTGAGGAGGATTATGTCCATTTCAGAGCTGAGAGCTGTGAAGCATATCGTTTTTCTGCAGGTACCTGAATTTACTGTAGTAAATGTTTTTTTCTTTTCATGCCCCATTTGTAGCTACATTCTCTCATGGGGTTCAAGTAATTTCTGTGGATTTGAATAGAAATTATTCATACTCTGCAAATGGAGAGTAGAGCCCATGCCTGGATTGAAGCCAGTGTTCTTTAAAAGTTCACATGCCTTGTATTGGCTATCTAATTTAGACTGCCTCAGACCAAACAAAGGGGAAAAACTGGAAAAATAATAGCAGATGTTTCAGTAAAAAAATTTGAAGGGTTAACATAACATGATGTAAACTCTTTCATCTTTTCTTCCTACTTGCCCATTTTAATCAGAAATGAGTAGCTAGAGCCTTATATGCAGTGAACTTGAAGAATGCTAATGGCATGCCTGCACCGGGTTGTACTCGGAGTACTTATGCCAGAATAGGAAAGTCTTTTATTCTGTAATTCTCTGAGGCAAGAAAGAGGCTTTCTGAAGAGTTACTTTAAATTTAAATTCACATTCTAATGTTAGCCTGTTGGATCTCTGAGTTAAAAATTGCTTCAGCTTTAGTTACTAGAGCCAGATGTAACATTGACCTTAAATGGTAAAAGCTCCCAAGAGTGAAAGAGAGGCTGGCCTGAGGGCAAAAAGAGGAATAACTGAAGTTTTAGGTAAGTAATCTCTATAACCAAGAATAAGCTCTTTTTCAGCCGTGAAACAGAACGGAACCATGTTTCTTCCTTAAAGGTACAGTACCTTGTTGTTATGATACCAAGTAGCTGTTTTTTTCTACACCCCCCTCAACCCCAGTCAAATTCTACCCCTTAATCAAATTTTGGCTGCTTAAAAAATGGGTGTAGTTAAGGAAACCTAGTTGTTCTTACATACTGTTTGGGAATATGCAAGAATGAAAGAAAAAGCTGTGTTAATTTTACTGAGGCTTGATTAATAAAGGTACGTAGTCAGTAATTGAAAGCAGCCTTGATTCACAGAGATTGTGTTGTGCTAACCATTGGAGGATATTAGTTAGCAGCACTAAATGTTGTAGGGAAACAGATATTTAAAAGTATATGGGTTTTTTTTCTTTTTTTTTTTTTTTTTTTTTTTTTTGCTTTTTAATTGTATGACTTTCCTCCCACATGCATGCTTTTAATAGTGTATACACCGAAGTTGTTCGTTTTGATGGATTACCTACTTGTCTCTGGAACCTATCTTTTAAAAAGACATTTCCGGAGTCATTTCTTTATATAGTATGTGTTTGGTTTTAATGCTAGTAGAGGTAAATTAATACTGTGAAGTTGTATTTAATTTGAATGCTGTACAGGGGGGTGGGGGGGAACCCTTCAAATACTAAAGCTTGTTTGCTTTAATATGGGAAAATTACACTATTGAAAACTTCTGATATTGCAGTCTTTGGTTTTATCTGTGCTCTTTGTTTTTTACTCTATTGAATTATATCTTATTTTCTTGGCAAATTAAACCACCTTTGGTCTAATATGTATGTTAAGCTTTTTTTTTGACAGCAGTATGTAAACAACATATATAAGAATGAGGTCAATTCAAGGAAATGTTAGTTGGAGTTGAAGACTCAGTTCTCTGTTAGTAACTCATGTTGGTAACAACTCATGTTAGTGAGCTGATTTTCAAATTGTATATAGTATGGTTCCACCTGGTGAAAAATTCTCTGCAGTCAGCAGAGAATCTCCCTCTTCATGGAGTGATTAGAAACTAAAATGAATTTATGCTGTGCAGAAATTGGGAGGATTTAGAGTTTTGAATGTAGTGTTCCTGCAAGTGCAAACAGTTACTGAATTTAACACTGGCAGATGTTGCATATACTTAAGTGAAAGTTCACTTTAAGAGAATGTGGTGAATGTTTCTTACTTGCTGCAATGTTCAGATCCAGTTGCAAAAAATCAATAATTAATTTTCCTTTTTTTTTTTTTTCCCCCTCAGAATGGTCATTAGTGAACAATTTATTTACTTCTAGGGTAATCTCCTAGCTACTCTTCATATTCTAAATCAACAGTTATTCCAAACTTGGGCTTTATAACCTAACAATACAACCCATAAAAATGTAAGTTTATTAGAACTAACAGTGGAAATTAGAAAACAGACTGAGGTATTAAATGCTCTATAATAGAGAGTCCTAATGCCTTAAATATTCTTATGTTTTCCAGCCTCCAAAGGCCCTTATTCTGATCTGTTGGTCATGTATGCATTCCTTAATTTGTGACGTTACATGTACTGTTTAACTTATGCAAGGATACACAATTTTAGTCTGCATTTAGAAGGGGATTGAGTTTTAGTAAGTTAAGTTATTTTTAAGTTTGTATATGGACTGGAATAATTAGTCTGTGTCTAGCCCCTCCAAATCTAAACTAAGTGTATATTTTTAATATATGTGTTATAACATTTCAGCAATTATTCTTCTCGCTCCATATGATTATTTATTTTCTTTGTAACTTAGAGTATATTATGTAATGCCTATATCTAAATTTATCTTCAGTAAAGATATCATGATAATATGCGTAATTTAATACAAAAAGTATAGGTTGCTCATGTATACAAAGTGACAATTGTGGTTTAAACCAGTGCTATGATAAAGTATCCAGCATTATCAACGTATTTAACTTACATTAAAGCTAACTGCTTTGTATCCTTTTGTGTTAAGCTTCAAATTGGCTGTGGACATGAAACATATACGCCTCCTTACGTATGTTTTTATATGTTTGAGTCAGTTTTAATGGTGGTATATATCCTAACTAGAGTCCTATGAATCCAGGCCCCAAGCAGTGGAAATGAAGAATTATCAAGCAGTCAGATTCGTTGATCCAAAGGAGTGTGGGAGAAGCTGGTGCCAAACATTGGAACCACCTGCTTTCTATCAGCTTTTAATGGTAGCTACTTGGCAAATCAGTCTGAAAAGCTCGGTAAGATAGGGTAGTTATGGGGGCTAAGGTATAGGGAGTTGGTATGGAAAAGAGACAGACACAAAACCTTATTTTAGGGAACACATGTACTTTATGTGCTATGGAGTTCATCTGTCCACTGCTCTTAGAGAAGCACATAGCTTCAGGCAAAAGAAGCACCACTCTTGCCACTTCAGGATTTGTGGGCCATTGAAGATCTGAGGGATTTGGGGACAGAAAGAGAATTCTTCTCTGTCCTGGCTTGCAGTCTTCCTCTAAACTCAACAGAAGAAATCCCTTGTGATGTGTTCTCCACTTGTATTTCCTTTGAAAAGTGTGTCAAAGAGATGTTTGGATCTCAGTATCACAGATCGAAAGGGAATCTGCGAGTGAATAATGGATCTTTGTAAGCTTATAAACTAGTGACTTTAGAAAGGATTTATTGCTTATGCGCATGTATAGTGGTGTGTTGAGGAGAGCTAAGAGACTGACAGTTGTGACAGTGCTTTGAAATAATAATGGAATTTTTCTCACAGGAAAGTGGGTCCTAAGAAGTCTGAAAAGGAGAGAGGTATTTGAGATTTAAAATGCGACGACGAGTAGGTTTACAGTTGGTTGGAGAGCTTGGGCTCAAAGAACACCCCCAGAGTTAATCCAGACCAAATGATGAATGTAACCTGCGTCCTTCGTAGGAAGACGATAGGCATTTTTAAAAATCATATATTAAAATAAGATTATTAATTTTACAATTGGAAAATCACTTGAGAAATTCCATTTTAGAAAGGAATTACCAAATATATTAAATACTTGAAAAATGCAATAAAAAAGCAAACAACTTGTAAGCGAAATAAAGAATGCTGTACCATCTGCTCGAGCATTTAGCTATCCTTAAAATACACAAAATCCACAGTCATTGGGCATCACAAGGTACCAAGGACCTGCTAATACTGTAGTTATGATTTGCCTAAGGGTTTGGACAAAGCAAGGTTCATAGAAAAAGGTTTTTTTTTGCTTTTTGTTTTTTCTTTATATGATCATGTTTTTTGTGCATTTATTTGTTTTATACCAACAGGTATTGTCCCAGGAGCAGAGGATGGGGGGGGGGGGGGGGGGGGGGGAATGGACAAACTTGGCTGAAGTGTTTGTATGCCTGGAAGTTTGCCTTTTTCCCCAGCTGCTGCTAGAGCACAGTCTGTGTTGTGTCAGTATGGGAAGTTGTGCTCCAGAATCACTGCATGCTCCCCTAATTTATGTGCTGATATGCTTTGTCTTGGTGACTGGCAGGACAGAACCACTGTCCTATGGCTCTGCAGTGGGGTCAGCTGGGCTAGTTCCTGCGATTTCTGAAGAGGAAAAAAAAGGAGCTGAAAAGTCGATAGACCAAGTGTTGGGGAAAAAAACCTTAAAAATTTAAGAGTCATGCAGTTGTTCTCACCAGTTGTGAAGTTTTGCATCCTAGAAATGGACATGTGGTAGAAATTCTGTGCTGCTGGATGAAGTAGGAAAATGGCTTTGGGCTAGGGGCTTGCCTTCAGAGTAAAATGATTACTGTTTATATAATTCTGCAGAATGTTTTGTAATGCTGAAGTTATACATGGGGAATTTGGCTCTGAGCCTTTGCTATTGAAATCATTAGCGAAGTTTCCATTAACTTCAGCGGTGCCAGATCAAGCTCTTAATGAACACCATAAAGGTAAAGACTAGGACAGTTAGCAGGAAATAGGAGTCTGAAATATGTTGGCTACAAGCAAACAGGTCTTTTTTCACCCGTCTTATTTTGTACCCAAAGGAATGCACCAACCAATAGTAGGATCTGTAGAATGACATCTGTTTCTGAAATTTTGGAAATGACAAATCCGCTAGTTCATTTGAAGTGTTCCTCTGGTCTCTTTGAAATGTACAAAGCCTCTTTAGGTAGTGCATGTAGTAGAATGTAATAAAGCAAGATATATAGATTAACGCTTCCTGTTTAAAACTTCCAGAGTTATGCTGAACTGTGCCCTAACTGCTGAACATAGAAATTAAAAATAAAATGTCTAACTGTAAGTCAAAGGAAAGCTTGCGGAGGGAAGGGGAAACATGTTTTACAGTGTATAAAAAATATGCACATATACTTGACAACTTCAGCCACTGCATTTCCGTTATTTTTCTCTTCAAATGGTGAATGAATATAGCTGACCTCTGGGCGCATGAAAATATTGCAATCTGATTAGCAGTGCAGTTGCTGTGAAGGGTGGCGCTTGCTCCAGGAGGAGGTGCAAAATGAAGCTGATGCGCTGCACTGTGTCTCAGACCGGAAAATGTCTTTTTTTTAAACCTTGTGAGCAAATCTATTGCTTGTAGCTCCCTGTGCGAGTATAGTTGTGCCTATCATCTTGACTTCCTTGAGGGCTGTTGCAGTTAATAAAGTTGCTATTCTATTCTTTGATAGGTATAATTATCAGGATTGCTCTAAATGCTGTTTTTAGTAAGTGCAATAGTCAGTAGAGCAAACTGCGAACACCAAGCAGATATATCAGAATCCCCAAGTATCTAAAATACTTAAAGCAGGATTGGGAGACTTGAACTGCTCTGTGTTTATCCTCTGAATTAAGTGAAAATAACTGTGAAGGACAGGGAGAAAGACCTTGTGGGATACAGTCTAAAAACCCAATATTCAGTATCCTAAAAACTCACTATTAGCCTTGTGCTGAGCTTCTGGGACCCGTTTGCAATACCTCTCGAGTAAAACACAGCGTTAAAAATTTCCCTTCCGAAAGCCATAAATTGTATGCTGATGGAATAGATTCTCTAGAATATTAATAACCTTGTACTCTTATGAGAAGGTCTTGATATTTCCTGTTGGATTCATTTTTTTAAGTCTCTGACATTTCCTGTTTAACAGATTTTAAATGTTTTTTGTTGGTAAAATGGCAAGCATCAACCATCCCACTCTATACAAAGCTGACATATATGACGTATATAACAGACATATAACTATAACGGGGAGGTGAATAATACCTAAAGAGTCTTTGGGAAATCTGTACTGTTGCTGCTTGGTATTTCCATGTCTTGGAAGGTGTTCAGAAATTGCATTAAAGTGTTTTTACTGACCATTTGTAGAAATGATATCAAATTTAAGGACCCAAAAGAGAAACAGCATACCAGAGAAAGGTAATTTTTTTTATTATGAAATTGATGAATGATACTTCCTTAAACTGCACAGAGGGTCAAATTCTCAGTTCATGCATCAGATCGTTACTGTGTCTGGAGCACGCGGAGCTTTGCCGGCATGCACAAACTAAGGATCCATCTCAGGGGATTTTGATCCCTCCTGAGCATCTTTTTCCACAAAATATCAAGACAGTTTCCCCTTTTCTTTTGCTTAACTGGTAAGGATCAGGGTTGATGAAATGGTCTTCACTTTTTAAACTGTCAGAGCAGGACCTTGTGAATTTCTAACATGTTTTTATACCAAATGGGCGCAAATCAACACACAGTTTTTCATCTAACCTTATTTTCAGGTAGCAGTTAATGATATGCTTTTTCAGAACAAAATCTATTAAACTTTCAATATGCCTAAAAGTTATCTGCCTGCTTGTATGATTCAGAGGTTAAAATATTTCATGAAGTAGAAAGATTTTTTTCCTTCCTTTTGAAGATAGATACTGTACAATAATCTTGTATACTTATCTTTTTGAGCATCTGCTTAGAAAATAAAACAACATGCCACTTTGACATCCAAGACAGTGCTATAAAAAGTCTGTTGCTATGTTTAAATGCCTACACTCCGTCGCTATAGCAATAAAAGTCTCAAAAATGAAGTACAGATTGCCACAGTTCATTACAAGCCCTTTCTGGGACACGGAGACTGTTGGACTGAGGAGCTGACAAAGATGCTCAGTGTAATAGAGGACAGAACTGCCACATGGTTCCAGGTGTCTTGTGTTGTCATGTGTAAGCAAACGTGGCCTAACTGTAAATCCCAAAGTGGCTGCGTCAAAAGGGATCCCTACTTGATGCAACTGCCTTTTCATGGCAGAAGAGACGTTGCTGAAAATGTTGGTCTTTCTCTAAATTCCTCCTGTCCTGTGTTATAAAGTGTGAAAGTAAGCATCCAGAGTGCTTCAGGTTGTATAGGTTTCCTCTCTGTAATGCTGCAGTAGTCAGTCTGAAATGCCTTTCTGCTTGAAGCAGCTATGGGGACCTTGCTGTGAGAATGGGATAAGGAATGAAAGAGTAGTTACTGGAAGACAGCAGTTCCTTAGCATCTCTGGGGCTTGAGGACTTGAATATTTAGTTGCTGCTTGAAGAGAGCAGAAAATTCTTCTTCCTTCATACCAATATAGAAAATTAAGGAAGGTGTATTTTATTAGCAACTCTATGTGCAATATGAGGCTGAATTGTTACTTCAGGCATTTCTGCACCTTCTTGTTCTCACTTCTACTGAGGTACAAGCTGGAAGGAAAAAAAGACTTGGAAGAATTGAGGCCTGTTTGAAAGCAGTGTAACTGTTATGTTCTTTTTATTCCGAATTGCTTGAAGAACCTTCAAAGTTCAAAAGGGTTTGGCTCAAATTGTATTAATGGTGTTTGTGCAATTCAGTTTGAATATGATGCCTGCAATGCACAGCAGTCATGTAATAATATTCAGGGGTTTTCTTGAATGTTTGCTTTGAAGTCCCGTTGAAAGCTTTGGTACCAAGAATGTACCAGTGATGAAATATATTTTAATTTTTTTTCAGTTTTCAAATAGTGATTACTGTTGTTCTCGTTCAAGGGCTGTTATGCTGATAAATCTCTGGATGAAGTGGTTCTTGGAGACAGTACTGTCCTCTGTAGTTTGGGAGTGCACCTAAATCCTATAACGCTTCTAAGTACATCTTGGCTACTTTATTTCTGTAAAAAGAATCTGAATAGCTACTACGGAGTATATGATATATAGACTTCCTCAAAATAGAGTTGTAACCCTACATAAATAGTAAGCACCTTTCTCTTATTTGCTATTTCAGCATACTTTAATAATAATTTGCATCCTCAAACGTTTTTTCTATAATTGTGAGCACATTGGGAGTTTAATATTGGTATTTCCATTTTGTTTTTAAGCAGTGAGAAATCTGACATGTTGTAGTTTTGCAGCAGCAAAAACTTGCATGAGCATGGAAGCAACATTGTCTTTCTCAGCCTCTGCATGGATTCTTTGTTTACTTTTCCTTCTCAACTGTTCTACATGGGGAACTGGGCAGTTGTCTTCCAAATAGGATTATTCTTTTTAACAAAAGGGTCAGGGAAAAAGAGTGGGTTTTTTGTTTTGTTTGTTTTTTGTTTGTTTGGTTGGTTTTTGAACAGATCTCATAGATGTTAAATCTATAAATATTTATTGATACTTGTCTATTCATTAAAATTTTCTTAGAATTCTAGTGATACTCCTCTGTGTCTAGTTTTGGAGATGCTTTTGTGGTTACACATACCATGCCTGTAAAATTAGCACATGTCTGTTTCATTTACACTAATACAGTTTTACAGTAGACAATATGTGCCTATACAGATAAGCTAAATATGGGGAAAGAATAGGAGGAGATGTGTGAAACTTGTAAACTATGGCTTTTATGCTTCATGAAACCCTAAATGTCAAACACTTGAAATACAGAAACGTGGTTTTCAATAGAACTGTGTCCTATATCCCTAGCATCCCCACCATCATTGTTACAATAACCTCAGTTCCTTCCTTATTCCAGAGCCATTTCATACAGTTTCTCTGTTACGGATGCTCTGCCCTTGAACTTGCAGCTACCACGGAAATGCAGACCCCATGACAGAGGTCATTCTGTGGGTCAGCTTTGGTTGAAACTGGTCAACAACTTCAAACCGTATTGCAGGGCTGGGAGGAAAAAAGGTAGGGTTGAACAGACAACATGGCTACATAAGCTTCTTCCCAAGGAAATGGGGAAAAAAATAAATTGAAAAACCCTATGGCTATTGGCAAAGGAGACTCTGTTTCACATTATGTACTAACTAGCTACTAGCTTTCTTTGAGTGTTAGCAATGCATTTATTGTTTCCAAAATCTATTTTGGGCCTTGTTTTCCTTGGAATAAAGCTTGTGCTGTTATGCTGGTTGTCAGCCAACTGTCCTTCCCCCTTCCCTGCCTTCCTTCCATTCCCTCATACTAGCCTTTGAACTCCTTATCTAATTTGTCAAGTTTGGCCAGAGAGTGAGGATCTCGGATGTATTAAGTTCCTACAAATTCTGTAAAAACCATTGGCTTCGTAAAAGAAGAGAGACAGCTTAGTGCTGCTAAGGGGAAGAGGCTTTACTGTGAGCCGAAATCATTGGTTCTGTTTCATCTGCCAGCTGGCAACCTGGCATGTGTGAAGCTCAAAACCAGGCACTGCAAGTACTGTCTCTTTTCCTTCCAGACATGCAGGAAACTAGGAGACAACTGGTTTTATTCTAGTGAGGGAGATAAGATACAAAATTCTTAAAATAAAACACTCAAAAAAACGGTTTCATTAGCTCAACTATTCTCAAAACATCTTGTTTCCTAATGTAGAGAGACACAGGTTACAAGCTGTCCGTTCGTGCACTGATAACTTTATTTTCGGAAAACTTGCAAATGTGCTTGATACAGATCGTGAAAGCTACATGCTGGCAACTCTCCAGTCATTTCATACTATGCTTTAATAGCTGGTGGCTGTCCATTTGCCTTGTCATCTTCCCAAAGCCAGGCAGAGCACAGTTAGATTGTAGAAGAGACCCTTATCTGTTTTGCAGATTTTCCCATCAAAGCTGCAGCGTCCAAAGGGAAAAGTTCTTAGCTCTCTGCAGTCATTAGGAACAGGCTGTAGACTCTACTCAGTCTGGTCATCATGTGTGTCAGGCAGGCTCATGGGAACATTGTTACGGGACAGGTTCTTCCCATGGTGAATAAATGTCAGCCAGATGGGTAGAGGCCGCTATTCTGATTAGACTTTCCTTGTATAACATGTTTTGAAGCTCAGCCAGGGAGAATAAAGTAATATCCAGAAAGAACAGCTCTCTTTTGCTTTCTGACCATTTCAAAAAGGCAGCTGAGGATCGAGAATCCCTTCTCTGAAAATATCCTTGCATCTGAAATGTTTTTCCATTAATGATGTCCCCTTATATTTGTGCATATACAAGGTCAGTATGCAAACTCTGAGGCTAGAGAAACTTCCAGTGTTTCACATCAGCAGTAAGAACTGGGAACTGGCAAGAGCAGACACTGCTTACTTGCACCTGCTTCCTCAGGCTTCCCTTTTAATTGTCTGTGATAGGGTTAGGAGTCTTTTCTTTTATAATATGCAGCAGAATACTGGATGACTTCTCCGGAAATGACCCAGAGCATGCAAATATTGTTTTGGTGGATCAGATCATGTGTACTTCTTTTTACTTTCCCACCCCTGCTTTATTGGGTTTTAAATGGTGATTGGGAAAACCAGCAACAGTAAACAGATGCTCACAAAAGGGAGATGTGGGTCCTGTTAAAGAACAACTCCCCCTCTGGCTTCCTTCACTTCACATTATGAATTTCTAGAGGCCCTTTTTGTCGAAGTTAACTTCAGTAAAAAATGGCAGAATAAGATGTCACTTGTTTTTGAGTAAACAGACTTCATATTTCATTTCTTTTAGTGAGTGATTAGGCATTCTGTGATTATTTGAAAGAACTTCATGTGTGGTAACATCCCATTTCCATTGTTTGCTTGATTATCTGTTTAGGAAGAGTTGTTTGGTTTTGTTTTTAAAAAATTTTGTCTAGAAAACAGTAATTTCTTTTTCTTTTTAAAACAGGGGGGGGTCCTGCCTACAGCATTCCAGCCATCATCCTGTTGCACTCTCATTATCCTTTCTTCACCTATACTGCAGAGCACTATGCTGACCATGACACTTCCAAACCCTAAAATCCACTAATAGGTAATGGAAATATCTATCTTTCTAACTGCATTTTAAATTGTACTTCTATTATTTGAAACAGTTGGATTAACTTCTCATTTGGGATCTCACCCAATGAAGTTAATAGGAGTCTTGTATATAGGTCAGCTATTTGATATTCTGACATTTTATTCTTTAAATACACATTTCGCAGTCATTTCTGGTTGGTTAACATATATGGTAACCATTCACTACTTTACGAGTGACTTCATAAACCAAATCTGAGTTGTTTATAATAAAGAAAGCATAAAAGTTACAGATTAAAAGATATGGAATGCTAAGAAAGCATTTATCTAATGCCAATTTCTGTGTTCATGAACTCTTTTATTGTAGTCAACAGTGAATAGCTTATTGTCTTTGGAAGAAGTTAATCCTTTGCGGTCCAGATCAGAAACTGAAGTTAATGAACGAGACAGAAATCATCATTGGGTGGCCTGACTGATAAACAAAAGTCGCGTTTTGTCCATAGCTATTCAAACTTGGTTCCCCCTAAGTTTAGGTCTCCTCATAAATGGATATCTGGGAATGGAAGTTGCTCACTCGCTGAAAAATCCAATGTTTTGGGCATTTGACTAAAGTGAGACTTTGTCTGATTTTTTGCAATTCTGAACTGATATCAGTAGATAACATGAGGACGTTTAGTGTAGTACTTTTAGTAATTAGGACCTACTCTGAAGCAGTATTACATGATAGCAACAACCGATAGAGCCCAGCTGAAGAAGTGAGATATGATGGTGAGTTTCACTTTAACTGCTTGCAGACTGATCAGTTCTTTATAATGATAAATCTTAGCAATATTAGCAAACATTTATTTTAAAAGCTGAGGAATTATGTTGCTAGTATTTTTGAATGCTCTGAGGTTCTTAAATAGGTCTTTTAAAACAAAAAAAAACCTTCCCAAAACAGTTGCAGCATACTGTGAAAGATATACAGTGAAAGGTACAGTGAAGATATACAGCGAAGAAAAGAATCAAATCAATTAAACAATTTAGAACTGAACTATTCTAGTGTTTTCTGCTACATTCATGCTATGAAGTAGTGATGCAAGTTGGTGAAATGTCAAAGCTCTGCTCAGTTATAAATATTAATTCAGTAATGTACCAAACCAATCTAAAGCATCCTCACTGTGTTTTCAGTATGCAGACCTCCCTATGCTAACCCATTATGTTAAGGGCTGCAGCTGAGTAGCTTCATGGAAGTCAAGCCTTTGCAGAATAAGTTGACTTAGAAATGGTGCCTGATCTTAGCTTGGTATATAGTTGCAAGAATAGGAATGAAGACAAGAGTATTAACCTGAACTAAATGAAATGCCATGCACCCTGCTGCAAAAATGAGAATGTAGTTTCTAATATTAAAAGCAGTAATAGTGTGTAAATGGTTACTCTGTCACTGAATATTCAGTGTTTTATTAAGGTTATTAGTTGTAGTTTAAAACAAGCAATGTGATTGCAACGTGCTTTTTGCTTCAGCCTGGTTCAAAAGCATGCTTAGCATGCATTCAGAACACACTTTCAAGTGGATTATTGAAAAATGTGGTACCCTTCACTCACATTGACAAATGAACCGTTGTGGAAAGAATTGTAGCTCCCCAGTTTGTTATCCTCCAACTTCTTTGCTGTCTTTCCGGAAATAATTTCTCTGAGTTAACTGCATAACGAGAAGGAAAAATTGTATAGCTGGCTCTGATTTTAAATATTTACCTTAACAAAAACACAAAAATGGTATGTTCAGTTAGTAATTTTATCCTCTTCAGTCTGCAAAAATATACTTTTTTGTTTAAGAGGGTTAAAACTAGAAAACACTTGGAGGGAGCGCTTAGAAAATCAATTAGTGGGTTGCCATTAAATGCCATGGAAATTAAAATAAACATTGTTCTAACAAAGAAACATTAACAACAATAACAAAGTTTGTGTTGGAAAAATCTCTCCATGGCTTAGAAACATATTTAACACAATTTGGCATCATCCTTCTTATGCAGATAAAACAGTGCAATTGGTATCAATTACCAAATTAATTCTTCAGGTTAAAAGGCATTTTTACATAGATATAGGCATTGTACATCTTGTTGGTTAAACTAGCTTGGCAAATGTTGTTTGCTTATAGTAAATTGCTACATATTATAAGAAAAAATATATCATGGATATGAAAGATGATTGGTGCAATATACTATCATTAAATGTTTGCAGGAAAGCTATTAATTCTAGTTTTTCTTAATTTGTGAGGCAAAACTGTTGGGAGGATGGTTTCCTAACATCTACAACCTGTGATTTGGATAGAAGAGAGGACTAATAAAGAGAATTAAGATTTTAATTCTTAAGAATTACATTTAATTTCTTTATTAACAAAATTAAGAGGAGGATAGAAGCTATCTCTTTAGCCCAATATCCCTTCCTCCCATGCCCAATCAATTTATTTGGAATGTAATCTGAAGTAGGGGTGTGGGTTATAGAGAGAGGCTAATATAGAGAGAGGCTTTCCCTACAGTTAGTGGAGAAGAGAGAGGTTCCTCCAGCGTGCCATTCAGAAAGCTTACATTAAGTTCCTGATTTTAGGGCAGGAGCTTAAGTTTATCTATTGATATAAATCTCCCTCTCTCTAGGGAGACAAATGTGCTTAAGCTAAAGGGAGTCTCTGTGGAATATCCCCATCATACATATTCTCATGCCTCTCAATCTGCTGGAGAGAGGTAGTATTATAATAGGATAAAGTAATTCTTGTGAAGATGATGTGCAGACTGGAATAGTGCTAGGTTCTTTTTCTTCCTTCCCTCATACAGAAAAAATCTAGTGCTTCTGGTTTTGGTAGAAATGTTTGAAAGAAATCTCAGATACAGATTTTGCAGCTTTATCCAGCCACGTCAAAGCTGATGAATGTTCTAACAAAACCATTTTGACCAACTGTTTTTTCAGGAAAAAAATAAAAGCAAATATCTAGAGTATCTGTAGGGGGAAAAAAATCACTTCCTCAGCTAATCAAGTTTTACTTGCATTGCATTAAGTCTAACAACTATAGTAAGACTAAGCTCATCTTTGCTTCAGTTTAACTGAATTGATAAAAGATTAAGGCAAACATGAGAAAATTTCATAATGGGTGCCCAAAACATAATTTCTAAGGAAAATCTGCAAACTTAAGAGTTCTTCAAGGGGAAGAGAGATACTGAGGTGAGAATTGAACTTTGGGGGGGGGGGTGTTCTTTTATGGTGGGTTGTTTTTTTTTTTTTTTTGTGATTTAAAAAAAAATTATAAAACCCTTTTTCCTTGAAGAAATTGCCATCATAGTAATAGAATGAACAAGTTATATTTTGTTCCTACTTTGCAGCAAATGTGTGTGGATATAGTTTGTTTAAACAAATTTGTTAATCCTGATTATTTTAATTGGCAGAAAATATATTTCATTGTAAAGTTCTTGATACTAAAGAGTTGTATATGAATTGCAGAAGCTTTGAATTTAGAAAACATATGGGCTAATGAAAGATGGTGACTAACATTTCATAACGATTCCTCCCTGGGCCAAAGACAAGCATTAGATGAAAGTATTTTAAATAAGAAAAAGCATGCTTGTAAAACTGAATAGGGAAACAATCATACAAGGTAAGACTGAGGTTATTTATATTTTCCCTTATAATAACTCTGTTGCTTTAATGAGGCATAAAAAATTAAACTATCTTGTAGTTTGAATAAATGGATTTTTCTTAAAACAGTTCCCCAGCCAAAGGGGAAAATATTACAAAATTCTATAATGAAAACAAATAATCTTGAATAAATTAGTGGCATAAGGTCATTTTCTATCCTTAGCCATTCATTTGCAATTTTCATTTTGAGAATGCATGCGCAAAAAAAGTCAATAAGCCCAGTTCTAGATCATTTGCCAGTATTACACTGGAAAAGCTACAATTTTGTGGGACAGATCTTCATTACTGAGAACTTTACACTTCACATGCCACAGGGGAGAACTTCAGTCTGTGCATCTGACCCACCTCAGCTGAAGATACAGTGAACTGGAAATCCCTGTCCCAACTAATTACACATGGATACTGTCAACTTTCTGTCTCTCACCTTACTTGTAATAAAGATTTTAAAATTTTGTCCTAGATTTAAAGATTGTTTAGTTACTTTCTCGCAGCACAGCTGTATTTCCTGGTTTAATCAGCTGTTTCAGATGCAGCTATCAGTAAGGCACTTCGAGATGTAGCTTATACTCTGCAAAATAATAAGGGCCATGCTATACAATGAAAATGAAGTGCATGGTAAAACCACGGAAAATAATCTTCATTCCTAGAAAATGGGATGTTTCATTTAAAGTTATTATACTGAGAAGGAGATAGTATTTCAGCTCCTCACTAGTCTGTTATCAAAAGAGATCACATTATTTTCAAACATTTTCACTTCAGAAATTGATATTGACCAAATCCTGAGCAAAGCTCTCATGATGTCAGTGGTTAAGAATTTGGGCTTTTTGCATTTTAGAAATGAAGAATTACATTAAGTTCCTTAGTGCATAATTATTGTACTTACATTCAAAGACACTCTCCCTTCCTCTCTCTCCCCTTCCTACCCTCTCCAAAGACAGATGCGTGGTACTTTGAGTTAACTATCTTTGGGTGAAGGTAATCATGAAATAGGTATTCAGAGACCATAAATGAAAAATAACATGTTTAAAAAGGATGGTATCATGTTTGGTATCATGTTTTTTCACTTGTCTGTTCTCCCAAAATTTTATGTTAGTGAGCTTTACTTGTGCAGTCTGGGCCTGCAGGCTTTACAGTAGGAGGACAAGATGTGACCCTTAAGATTAAGGGCATAAAGATTTATCTCTGTGGTCTAGCAGTCAAGCAGAGGGAAAACTTCAAAGCGTAGAGACAAACTGAATGTAGTCCATCTTTTCAGATCCTTTCTATAATGAGTAGAAGCTCTAATGGCTATGTGTGTGTAAAAGAAAGGAGGGTATTTCCAAAGTTTGATGGACATGCATGAAATTCAGTTTGGCTGCTTTGATCTTGTGTGGGGAAGGTTCGTTGCCTGTACAGTTAGCCTATGACGTAGAATCTACCAACAGCGCATGAGAAGATATTATCTCTTTTTATTGTATGCTGAATCACTCATTGTGGAATTTCTCTTACAGATGCAGCTTACTAGGTATACCAGACAAATATTACTTGCAGCGTGAAATAGCTTTTGGAGTTTTAAAATCATGTCACTGATGTTATGTAGTCACTCTAATTATTTCTGTTTTCAGAATTCACATAGCTCAGGAAGCAAGACTGTCTGTGTCTGAGACTGTTTTCTTACATTTCATTGTCCAGTGAGACCTGACTTGTATTGGCTGAACTAGAAGCAAGTATTAATTAGAGAAAAAGGATAGCTGCTTCTACTCTCTGTCTCAAAAAGGTTGATTTATTTCTTTACGTGGTACCAGTATGGATTCTGTGGGAGAAAAACAATCGGAGTTGTAAGAGCGTCTTAAAACATTCCCCCAGTTTGTACAGCTGATTTGAGAATAGATTGCTTTGATGTTTTTTCTGACTCAGCCACATGTGAGGCAGGAGCATGTAGGCAGCACTGTGCAGCTGAATGTCTGTGATAGGTGAGGGGATGGCAAAGGAAGAAACTGGTGGGCTGAGATAGTAAGAAAGAAAAGAGACCTGTTATAATCCTTTGTAGTTCAAGGGTGTGTCAAAGTTTCTTACCAGTCTCAGTTTCTCGATCTTCTGGGGAGAGAAGGAGAGGAATAAGATTGCATCCTGTTTGTCCCTTATTTTCTGCTAAATAGTATTGCAGTCAGATGGAATTTTCTTTATATACCTGTATGATTGAGAATGCTTCATTTAGATTGTGTGTGTGTGTGTGTGTGTGTGTGTGTACTTACATGCATGTATATGTAAGTGCCAGTGCAAAGTTTTGAAAAATGCAGCTCACTGTCTCTTCTCCTGCAAGATGAGTACTTCCAGTGTGGTGATCCTTACCTTTTTATAGAACTAGAAATATCTTCAGCAGCCTACCACCTAAATGGTCTCTTAAAAACATTTAAAGTCTGTTCCTATTCAAGAATACAAAATGTGACAGAGCAAGGATATGCAAAATATTCTTTGGATGGAGATGGGTTTATTTCCTCAAGAAGGCTATGTAAGAGTCCAGCACAGTGCCATCCAATGGCAACATGATCTTAGTTCTCCTTGTGGTCTCAAATACATATCGCATGCACTGAATTGCATTTTTCAGCAGTGTATTTCATCTGCCATTTTATCATTCAGTTACTCAATATCTTAATTTACCTTGGTTGGCTTTGGACCTGATTATCCTGACACATCTTTCATCATCTGTTTTTGTCACCTCAGTCACCCTCTTTTCCAGATCCTTCATGACTATGTTGAGCACCACAACTTCTGTGGGACTGCTGGCAACCTCTTCGCTAGAAAAAAGATCTGTAACTCCTCCCTTTTGTTTCCTTAATCCATGAGAGGTCTTTCACTCTTGTCTTGAGAGAACTTAGTCTCTTTAAGGTGTTTGGTAGAGAATCTTGTCAAAGTTGTCTTTGATACTCCATATTGCCTGTATTAAAATGCATGTTGACTTTTGTAAAGAAACTTAATGAAATAGCAAAGCTCCAGAGAAAAGGAAGATACTTCTGCTTTCTACTCATTTGACATCACAGATGATTTAAATACTGCATAAGAGCTGCTTAAGACTCCCCAGAATGCTGCACAGCCATGTCTTTATAGTTCTCCTATTTGCATCTGTTTTGTAATAAAATATTACATTAATGTCATGACTGTCCTAAGAACTGGAAATTAGGAACTAGGAAGAAAGCTTTACAGGACAATAAAATGAAAAAGCAATCAGTTGTCAAATGAGGGGTTTGTTTCTTTTTTTTCTAGTAGAATAGCAGAGAACTTGAAGGTCAACATCAAGGTATTGAAGGACATGTTTGGAAAGAATGAACATCCTTCACTTTTTATACTGTTTGCTTTTATCTCAGTCTCTCCAGGGTTTTTGTTTGCCCTCTAGTATCTTGGGGTAGTTAATGGCCAGTTTTTGTCTCCACATTTGCCACAATGCTGTTCAGAGGTCTTCTAAAACTCCAAAGCTTTGCTTAATAATAAAACTTACTTGAGCATTGGTGTTTCAGCATTTCTTTTATTTTAGGTTTGTCTTATCTGTATGGTTCTATATTATTTAACGTTGTGCAGAAAAACTTGAGCCTAAAGTTACAATGACTTGGTATATCTTCTAAGACATGTTTTCCAAGTATTCATCCCTTTTTTTCTATCTTCTATTTCTTAATGCATTAGTTCTTGAATATTTTTCTTCCATAATATTTTGTGAATGTTGTAGTGCTAAAATAATAGGTGCATTACACCACTTTAACTGTTTATTCAGTACGGGAAGAGTAAAAAAGTAAAAAGATGGTAAGACAGTAAGCTTTAATGTATACAGACCATACTTTATACAAATTGTCTGTAAGTAGCAAATATACAGTTTTGGTTTTGTCTAGTTATATTAAAAGTTGTAAATTGAACATAATTAGATATATATCACAATTTTTAAGCCAGTACTGACAATGGAAATATTGAATTCTAGCATAGCTGATAAAGCACTAAGAAAACAGGGTTAAAAAATATGAGTTATGGTAGGTTTAGCTTGGTGTTAAAATGTGGATACTGCTCCTCCTCCACCCGATCACCTTGTTTCTCTGCCAGAATTTATCAAACCTTTAGCAGCTACAACAGAAAAGGACATGTTTGTCTTCCAGCTCCATCAGTTACAGTTCAGTGTTTTGGCATACAACCCCCATCATTAGCAGCTTGAGCTAAACTGCTGCCTTGCAAATCGCAGTGACTGAGAGGCAAGCATATACCTCATTCACTTTTTCTTACTATTAGGATGGTACACTCTAGAAGAGAGAGACAGAGGACAACTGGATTGTGATAATCTTACACTTCTACAGCAGTCTTGACCCATGATATGCCCTGCTTGTCCTTTAAGTGTCTTCTATGAGTCACCCTGTCCTTTCCACCCCCTCCCCACTCCCATTTTCCATTTTAGGCTTTCAGGCCAAACTTTTCAAAACATGGTATATAAAATGCAAGCCCCCAAACCTATCATCCTTGCCTGCAGAAGTAATTCTCTGCTTCAAGCTCATCTCTTCCTTGGGGCTCACTGTACTCAACATTGATACAAACATAATGAGTGGGGGGTTTTAGATGTCAATGAGATCAGATGACACAAAGTTGGTAAATTGTTTTTGGATCAACCAACTCCTGGAAAATCAGAGAAGGAATGGTGCTGGCTGAATAATTCTATTGGAGAAAGATTTTGGTAAATTGTACATGAGGAACGTTTTGCTGCATTTGGCTTATGCTATTCCAGAGGAGCAGAGCTTTTGCCTCAGAGTTAAAGCTTTGTTCTGAACTAATTCCCCTGAAAAATATGGCTTTTTGGTACAGTGCGTGCCAGTCAATCTAGAAAAAATTCCTATTGTGTTCTGATAGCTTTGATTTTTACTGTTAGCTTTCCGAGTTTTGGCTTTTGGAGAGCAATATTTGAAAACCACAAAAATAAGGTTGGCAAGCCATCTGTTCTTAAAGACTTGCAGAGTTTTGGTTTTGGCAGCTTTCTAAAGAAAAAGAGGTGTATTTTTTTTTTCTTCTAAAGTTTTCTAGCAAAGTCATACCAAAGAAGAGTAGTTTCCAAATTAGAGTGCAAATTGTAAGCTCCTGAATACTAGAACTTAAGCATGTAACCAAAACCGGACTCATTTTCTTCACTATGAGTACCCATAAATCCTGCTGACAAGGATTTAAAAGTAAGAGGATCTGTATTCTTCATTCATTTAAATCTGGTTTTAGGAGTTTAACTTTGAGGTTTCATATTTGAAAATGCTGACTTCGGTGTAGTCCATGTTACCCATCTGTGTTTCTTCAAAGTGAGAAAAGTAGGAGTAGATGGTTAAGTTCTTCTTTGGGTCCTCAGTGTTAAATTCTTCAAACTCAAGCTGTAAAGAAAGACTGGGCTGCTTTTGGAGTGGATGGTATGTAAGAGTTCTTTACTTTTAAAGACACCTGCAAAATAAAATGTTGAATTGTCACTCTTTTGCATTAACATGCTTTCCTGATCCTGGGATTCTGTAGGTAAGGACTTTGGATGATAGGTGTGGGGAAAAGCAGCTCTGGAATCTGTACCAGAAATAATCTCTCTTCCCTCATTTTGGGTTTTGGATTCTGATGGAGTCTAAATGCAGAGCTTTGAGAACACAAGAAATGGGAACTTGCTTTTCCTTTCTCGCAAACAAACTGATGTTTGCTTTTATTTTCTGACTGTCCTTTCTGCAGGTCAGCAAATCTCTTCTTAGTTCTTTTCTCAACTGATAAGCAGTATGCTTTCTCCTCTTTTCCCCACTTTAAAATAGAGTTTGTTTTTTCCTGAATCTACTTTGTCTTCTTGTTATAAATAATGATAAAAAGGGCAAATTATTTCCCGTGTAATTTTGGCTGCAAGTGCTAGACTGCAGCCAGTGAGAAGTCTCCTGGTTAGACCCTTGCTTGAGCTACATACGGTTCAAGCTAATTAGCCAGGTTTGGCAGTCGGCATCTGAAAGCGGGAGAGAACCGTGACACCCTGCTCCCCAAACCAGAGATAAAGTTGCCATGTTGGGGGAGCATGGGGCACTGATACCTTGAGAGAGCCGTGAGAGTGTTGCCTGGGATTGGGTCTCTCCCCGGGGCTGTTTGTTGACACTTTCAAACTGGAGACAGTAGGCAGAACCTTACTTATTTTAAGCAATCGGTTGAAGCACCTGTGTAGTTAGTTCATTTGTACTGCCAGTGTGATAAACCTATTTATCAAGAGTTTCATTCGGAACTCAGCTGACCTCCATTTTTTTGTTGTTGTTGTTTCAAAGGCTGGTTTGTGTTGGGAATTTGTTCAGATTTCACCATCTGAATCAGTGCAATTAAGGACAGAAAGCTATATGCAGGCTGCCCACAAAAGGGTTCATCTTGCAAAGCTCTTGTTATCTGCAGCTGGAGTTTGCATCGGTGCCGTGGCTGCCTTATGAAATACCCTCCGAAAGAACGCAAACGCCTATTTCATTGTGTAAGATGTAAGAACAGCTGTTGTCACAAGCATGCCTAAAGGAACGGTTTTTGTGCCAACACAGTACCTCTGCCTGATGTATGCAGTTCAGATGACTTATTTTACCTCAGTCTTAGGTAGTCCATAAAAATGACGTAATTATGCAGCAGCAGCATCAAATCATTAAATCACATGCCTTTTGTTGGTTTCACCTTGAAGTTTGTAACTATCTCAGTTTAGCTCAGTTACCTGAAAAAGGAATGCAACTCCCAGAAGTTCATGTTGTTTCAGCTAGTACATGTATCTCTTCTGAGGGTCATCCAATCCATTGCTATCTTGGGCAGTAAAATGCACACCAAATTTCTTTGCTAAATTCGGAAGTAGCAGGGTGGCCTTTCCATCTTTAGATATGGTGGGGTTTTTGTTTGTTTGTTTTTTGTTTTTTAAACCCCAGTACAAAAACTACTTCTTCCAAAATACTGGAAGTCTGACTTTGTACAGTACACAAGTTGAACTGATTGGAAAAGCAGACCAAAATTATGGAATGGGGTATAAACAGGGCCGGTAGATATGTCATGTCTTCACAACACACTTTTGATTTTTTTCCATTGAAATTTGATTTTAAAATTAGCAAACGTTTACTGGAAGAACTTTCTTCATAGTGTGAAAATGATGCTTTGTGATTACCCTCAGATACTTCTCAGCACATTTTTAATTTTGTCCCATAACAGTACTTTCAGTAGCAATGAATAATACAACCCAGAGAAAACAATGGATGATTAAGCAATTCAGACAAAAGATCTTCTGTAAAGTATGTTTCCAAAATCTTTTATTACTTTGATATGTACTTAGAGCAAGAATAGGTCTTTTGGCTCTTTTTTTCTTTTGGATAATACTGAAATGAATGATTTTTTGTTCGTTTGTTTGCTGTTGGTGATAACTTGTTTCTGAAGCTAGATATTGATATGGGAAATTAGTATACGTGTTGACTTTCAACTGTACTAATATTCCCAGCAAGAGAACCTTCAGGATGGCCTTACAAAATTGTGATATTACTGCTTATTACAGACTTTTGGATCACATGTTGGCAGGAGGGAAGTGGATATTTATTGTTTTTTGTTTCTTTTCAGGCAGCTAGACCTGCATGTTATCTAGGGATAAAATCGGACTGTTTCTAGCAAAAGCAATTAGTGTGATCTAATGTACATTGTTGTTGTATCCAGGTTGGGACGTTACAGTCTAGATGAGTGGACTGCTGGATCAGTGAGAAAATGGCTGAATTATTGGATTCAAAGGATGTGGTTGGTTAGTTCATACTCTCGGACCTGCCTGGAGCCTGAAGGCTGGTTTCAAGTAGAGTTCTTTGAGGGTCTGTACTGTTTATCTCTCACAGTGACCTGGAGGATGAGTCTGAATACATGCTC
Organism: Dromaius novaehollandiae; assembly: GCF_036370855.1. Taxonomy (NCBI): domain Eukaryota; kingdom Metazoa; phylum Chordata; class Aves; order Casuariiformes; family Dromaiidae; genus Dromaius; species Dromaius novaehollandiae. Next base: position 61,018,263 of record NC_088102.1, read on the forward strand.
ATCAAATCTGGGTTATTGCTTCCAGTTTTGGGACCCAGGACATTGATGAACTTGAGCAAGTCCAGCAGAGGTTCACTCAATGTGGGCAACTACGGTAGTTTCTCAACAAGGGGCAACTAGCAGTAGTTTTTTCAATACTTAAGAAGAGGTTACTAAAAAGATGGGCCTAGGCTCTTTAGAGATGCATGGCAAGAGAACAAGAGGCAATGGTCATAAAGTGAAACAAGGGAGGTTCTGCTTGAATATGCGTGGGCTGTGTGGTGTTTTTTAACTGCTACCAAGGCAACTGATCACTGGAGCAGGTTGCACAGAAACTATGGAATTTCTGTCCTCAGAAGTTTTCAAGATCCAACTGGAAAGAGCCCTGAGCAACCTGGTCTGGTTGCTTCAGTGACAACCCTGCTTCAAGCAGGAGGTTGGACCAAATGACCTTCCTAAGTCATGTTGTTTGAATAAGATGGTGCTACATTTATTCACTTCCTAGTGCAAGCAGCGTTTTAAAAACTCACTGGAATGGGATTCATAAATCTTTTCTTTCATAAATAAGAAGTGAGACAAAGTCGTGCTTTTTTAGGTATGTTGATTTTTGCAATGCAAACACAAATGTGTTTGTGTGACTGTAAGCAACTGTGAATCTGATTTTTATTTATGTAAGATGGAGAGCTGAGTGTAATCTCCTGCTTGAAAGACTTCAATTGCACTTTAGGATCCCAAAGAAATTTATTTATTGTTGGTTTGCTCAACAAAGCGTGCCCTTTGGGATTACTCTTTTTAATTTGGAAAGAAAGAATTTTGTTGCTTAATTTCTTCATCTGGAAGACTCTGCTCAACTATCAACAAGACTCCTGGGTCACTAAGCAATAGCATTCTGCCCTAATTGTTTTCAATGTATTTATGTTTCTAAGTTAGGCCTTTGGTAATAACTTTCTCCAAAAATTTTAACCTGTCTTGGAAAACAGAATAGTTTATAGAATGTTTATTTGTTAAAATTGCATTTGAAAATACTACTTCATGTAACGTAACCTCAAAAGATTTTTGTAAAAAAGAATGAATTGGCAATGGAGAACATAAATTTTATTTCTTCCCTCATCTTCCTTTCTCGCTGCCCCCCTCCGCCCCCCTTGCAAATTTGTTCTCTTTTTACCTTGGATAAGAATATAGTCAAATGGCAATTTGAGAATATCTCAGCTCAAGTTCCCAACTCAACCTACATCATAGACAAAAATAAATGTTTAACTAGAATGTAATGTATAATAAATGCAGTCTGGACAGTAGAAACATATCCAGGTTCCTCTAAATCTGTGAGGACTAGAAGAAAAAAACCCAAATGACTGTGTTACCAAGTACATGATGCTCAGGCAAAAATATGTTTGGTTATAACATTTTCTACAGGTATTATCATTAATAATATCATCATTAGTAATTTCTGTTGGGTGCTCTGTCAATGCACAGGTCCTGCGTCAGAGTTCTTTTGGGACCACCAAACACAGATCAGTGCAGCCTCCTAAACAAATTAGCATTTCTTACACATAAGTTAGGAGTAAGAGAGCAACATCTTTTTACTCGTGTTTCATTTTCAGCTTTTTTGGATTTTCTACTATTTTAAGGTCGTTATCTTTTTATTGTAAGGCAATAGGCTCTTCTCTGGATATTTCCTACCTCTAGATTCCTTCTGAACTACCCTCCTAAACGACACTTAATATAGTGATCTCCCACACTCACCTTCACGCTTTCCTGTATGCTGTTCCTTATGCTTAGAAATCCTTATTCTGCATGCCAGATATCCACCCACTTCTTATTCATATTCTTCCTTTAAACTGCACTTCCTTCAAGGCTATCAAAAATAATCCGCAAGTTAAGAAACACTTATTAACTCTGCTTTGAGACCTGCCTAATTTTTCCTTAATATCACATGTGCTATCTTGTTCACCAAATATATATTTTAAAGTATGCCGAAGTTCTCCCCGACCGATTGCATGGTGGCCATCTGGCTGAGCTCTGCTGCTTGTTGGATGCTTCTTGGTATTCTAGCTGAAAGCCTGTTGAGGGTGGAAGAGGAAAAAAAGGAGGTCAGTAAGAAGTAGATTGAGGTAAAATTAATGTTTGCCAGTTAACAGAGCTCGTGGAAACATAGATAGCTGCAAATGGTAGAGTGCTTTTTACCCAAAACAAGGGAAAGAATTATTGAAAATGATAATGCGAAATATGGTTAGGATGGATTAGTTGCAGTTAAAATGCAGAAGGCATATCTAAAAACTTCTGGAGCTTAAGATCTGTTAGGCAGTTAAGAGTATTTCACAGCCTAATCTGACATTGGGTGTACTTGTGCAGTAAGTTACTCATGCTTGGCAAAGGTTTGTTACGTGGCTTGCAGAGACAATTTCCTGTGAGGTAAAGGATCTACCGTGTTTCAAATCTGAAATCTCTACCTAGTTCAATGTTGAATAAAAATTTGTGCATTAACCTTTAGTAAGCCCTAGGAAATATGTAGGTGGCTTTCACTGTTATGTTTGAAAGAGTGATCATGTGGTTTCACGTTCACTTCCATTTCTTCCACTTTGCGAAGAAGCTCTCTTGCTGTTGAGCTGTGAAACAAGCAGGAGTACTCGGAGAGCAGTAATAAAATAAAGTGGGCTCTGTGGACAGGGAAAAAGGAAAGTAGAGAGATGCACGTGTTTTCTCTTGTGCCCCAAAGAGTCCTCAGCTGTATTCATTTTAAAGTTCTGCACTTTGGAGAGAACATCTTAAAAGTGACCCTGGAAACGGCTGCCAGTTAAATTCATGTAACTCTAGTTTCTGCTGGACCCAAACCATTGAGTGAGGGGAAGCAGATGGACAAAGGCTTTAGGATCTGCGTCACTGGGGAAGTACCACTGTCCTTTTGGGTCTCATGCCCCTGTTGTCCCCAGCATGGGGAATGGAGAATGTGAGCTTCTTGCGATGGCAAGATTAGGGAGAAGTCTCTTCTTTCCATATGAGGACTGGGTTCAGTATCTTAGGCATGAACTTAACCTGATAAAATTATATTACTGGCATTTTATTTTAAAATGATTAGTTCAAAGAAAAACTCAGAATGAATCGAAGCTACCAGTGAAGCAGAATGTTATTTTTGTGAACTTATGCACAACTCCAGCATCCATTTGCTTTCAAAGGAAGGTAACACTACTAGTGGCTTAATTTCCTTTAAATTCTTTTTGGTGCTAAATAAAAACAAACAGACAACAAGGACTTTGCTCCCAGAAATGAGTCATTTATAAAAGTTTAATTCATGCAATATAGCTCCTAAGTACCCAAAAGAAATGGAGTCCAGAAACTTTATGGCTGTTGAAGGGACACTTTCCTTAAAAGAAAATCCCATCTTTTTTTTTGGCCTGGATGTATTAGTCCAAGATGCAAGTGAAGTGCTAGCCCTCAGTATTTCTAAAACTTTTTATCCTTTGCTTGCTTGCTGGTTGTCTTCAGCATAAGATTCAACCTAAAATTCTTGTAAAAAATAAAGATTGTAAGACCCTCCTCAGATTGCTTTACTGCAAGATAGTTAAACCTAAACCCTCATCACTAACAAAACAGATTATATAAATATTGCTAAAACTATATAAAGCTTGCTGGTACTCTTTCACTGCAAAAACATTGTTTGCAGATACAGTTGTAGTCTTTAAACTTTCATTTAGCTATGTTAAACTAGTTGTTGACTGTGTGTGAAATCCGTGGCCAATTTTTTTTTTTTAATGGATAAGAAAAGTCTAAAACTGACATCAAAATGAATCCTACTGGAGTCATTTACAACATCTGCCAGAAAACATTATCTATGAAACTCTCTGGGAATTAGTTATTAGATTTCTTTAAACTCTCATATAAAATCTTAGATACATGACCAAATGCCTTGCTGTTGGAAGTGGTCTTGTTGGTAATGGACGTAGTATCAACCTCCCCCCCGCTTTCTTTGTCTCAACAGAGGCTTATGCCATAATTAGACATCAGTAGAGGTATTCTCCTGATTGATCCAAATCAGATCAGGCTGGACAGGAATCAGAGGAACATTTTGTGAAGCTTAAATTTGACTTGCCCAATGTTGTATTTATTTTATGAGTAAATAAAGAACTCTAGTTATTCCAGCATTGTCCACCACTTTCTGCTTGTCATAACTTTTCCTTTCTCTTGTTTAACCATATTAAGTTTTATGTGCTCCTGAACTATGAGGAAACCAGGAAGTAGAAAGGCAGATTCTTTCCTGTAGTGCGTCTTTATAAAGCAAGTCCCATGTGGGTAGCTAGTGGACTTGGGAAAGCCTGTACCCATTAGGTTTGAGAGACACAAGTTTGTTAGAAGATGGGGACATTTGCTGTATTCTTCTTGCAGTTTTGTTAGTTTCCTTCTTTGTGTTCTTCTGTACTCTTTGTATTTCCCAATTTTTTTAGGGTATAAGATGAGACTAAAAAAAATTGAATGGATTAAATTAAGCTAAAAAGTCAAATATTAGAATGTTTTATGTTTGAATAATTTTGTCACAATAATATTTTACATTTTTCTTGTCTCTGAGTTTGCAATTTTTGAAGTGTTCCGATTGTCTGGAAATATCATTTAAATTGTTCGGGAGGTAATCGCAATACTTCCGGGGATGAAAGCTGAGACACTTTGCATTCACATACTGGTTACACACACTTTGCATGCCCCAGTAGTATTGTTCTGTATCCTGTAAATGGGACCACTTAATTTGTCTTCCAGATTGTGCCTTGTGTAATTGTATGGATATTAATGTGGGCAGAACTTGGATCATTAGCATTATCACAGAGCATGTTTTGTATTAGTCCTGGGACTACAAACATGTTTTTTGGTAAACTATGATTGAAGCAGTTTCTTAATATCTCGCAAACTTAAGCATTAATTTAATATGAGAAACCAACTTCTTATTGTAAAAATTAGATGCAATAAAAAGCAGCTGCAGTTATTTTATCTATGTTGCAGACAATAAAGAAAGTGTCTCACAATTTCCATGTAGTATCTCTTGTTATGTAGGGCAAGAATGTAAATGAGTCAACTGCATTTTTTTCTTTTCCAGTGGATGTTTTTATTATACAAATTTTTTCAAGTCCCAGTGCAGGATCTTAAAGGTCCTCTAAGACATTCTGAATCTGGTTTTATGGGTTTAAAAATTTTCGAGATAGTCAGTGTATGCCAGCAAATTGTGTTTATGCATTTTAAATATTATAATAATGCTTTGTCTTTGAAAAGCTTATTATATGGTACAAAAAATAGGAAAAAGACCCTGTTTTGCTCACATCCTGTTTGAATGAAATAACAGCTTAGTGTTTCTAAAGTAACTCAAAGTTACAATATCTAGTTGAAAATGCTCTGTGAACTACATATGCTTTTACATCTACAGAAGGGGAATGTAAAAAGCTCCCTTTCTAACGTTTTACACCCACTTTGCAGGACAATAAAGAAAGAGTCACAAAAAGCAGCTCAAAATTCTTCAGTTCAGCTGTGTTCATAATGAGCATGAAACTCCCATTGCTGACAAATGAGAGTTGCTTGGCTTTGCTGGAGGCAGTATGAGGTCAAGAAATCATACTAAAATGCCTTCTTAACTGTTTATTTCCACATGCACATGCATGCGCGCGCACTCGCTCGCTCTCTATGTTTTTTTGCTATGGTTTGACAGAGCATTTGAGGTAAGCTGTCAAACTAGCAGTGCAGATAGAGTAAGGCACCTTTATTCTAAGCCTTTGCTAATACAGCGCTCGGCTGTGACTCAGAGAGGATAAGTTAACTGATTATACTTAGCTTTCTGTGCTATGGTAAAATGAGTTGCAGAGAGAACAGCCTGAAAGCCAAGGGCCTCTGAATACTTTTCCCTTTTATGGAATAGAGCTCCTAGATCACCATTTCCTGGAGATTGTACTGTAAGCCTACACAGTGGTAAAAGAAAGTTCCCTGCATTCACTGATCTATATCTGACTACAAATTTGAGCTCAGGAGATCTTTTTTCCCCCCGCCCCCAACTATTTTAAGCAGTAAGTTTACGATAACAGACCAAAACATTAAAAAGTACTATGTGCTTTCTTTCTTTTTTTTTTTTTCTTTCTTCCTTTACATTGACTCATTTTAGTGTGGGATAAGTAGAATCTGGTGAGTGGGATAAGTATTTTCTTTTTCTAACTGATTTTGTAGGTGCAAAAGGCTCTGGCAGATTAAGGTTCCAGATCTTCACCCACATCCATTCCGCTTGTGATAGCTGAGTTAGGAATCTCTGCAAGTATTTAATTTTAAATGGTAATTTTGAAAAGACTGGAATTGTTTTGGGGATAAAATATCACAGTAATGTCGTGACAGACTTCTGTAGGATAAAAGTAGGTCAGGCAGTTTGATCAATGCCTAACACAAGTGAAGAAGGAATCTTTCACTTGCTGTAGTAACTAGGGCACTAAGATGTTCTCGTGCACCTTGGCTGTTTCTAAAGTGAAGATATGTATTTTTTTTAATCTATCCTTTCAATATCTTCAGGACCAATAGTTCCAGTTGTTTCAGTTGGTATCTGGCTCTATTGTATGTATTGTTAACCTATCATTTTCTTCTTTGACTGAAACATGGTTATGCTTGTGGAAAGGAGATAAAGCTGGCAAAGCTAATTGCAGCATGATTTTAAAGGCTGCTCATCTGGCAGGAGAACCAGGCTATAATCAGGATAATCATGTTCTCTGCACTTTGGCTCAGGGTTCAATAAGCTTGTAAGCTGTTTTCACAGATAGAAGTGTGGAACAGGTTTCAAGGGCTGTACTGTTCCTTCCTAATGCTCTGCTGAAGGGGCAAAAATGAATCTTCCAGGGAAGTGAATGTTTCAGAGACATTTCTTTCTTTATCTGTATCTCGTAGATGCAGGAAGAAAACACTTCTAGGTCTTGTTAAAATTTTCTGATGTTGCCCTCCTTTTCTGTATGTTTTGACTCTCACTGACATTTACTAGGGCTACTTTCATTGCCTGATCCATCATCTGTGAGGTCACTTTAGCAATGGTGCAAGAGTGTTGCTTAACTAGTATCTTGTTGTTCCATCCTTTCTAAACCTTCCCCTTTCCTACTTGTATCACAAGACAGCAATTGATGCAGAAAATGACAGAACCCCTTCTTGCACAGCGTGAATTCTCCATTGGCTATATCCATTTACATTTACTAGATGTGACGTTTTTGCTGTTTAGGCAGCACAAGATCAGTAGGTCAGATCCTTTAGTGACTCTTTCTTCAAGAACCCTACACAGGTTAAAAATAAGCGTTTTTTTTTTTATATTGAAAAATAATCATTCAAGAATCCTAATTCATATAGCTCATGAATTAAACTATCTCCTTATATGTTCTGTTAAAATATTGAAAAATAGTAGCCCTTGTTTTGATGCCCCAGTGGGCTGCAGCAGTATAGTCATTGCATTTGTTTCAGAACATGAATAATCATAGATAAGCTTTTGCTGCTTCAGTAGAGCCCTCAACACTGGATTTTTGGGGAGAGGTATTAGAAACAAGGATGGTCAGAAGAAGAAATTTTCCTTATGATCAGCACCACTAATTTTTGGAAGTGTTTCCTGTTTGTAAGATAGCTCTGCAAGGAATTTGGAGTGAGGTCTTAACTGTGTCAGAGACTGGCTGAACTCAGTCCGCTCCAAATCTGGGTGTTGCTAAGGTGGCATAAGTTCATCTCTCTACCCTCCATTCTCTTGGCTGTACTTTCTGTGCCGCATCTCTCAGACAACACGGCTCAGGATTTATACCATTCTATTCTTAGATGAGCCAGGTTTTTTGGGTTTTTTTTGCTTTTTCTTTTAAAAATTTTGGTTTGCTTTTTCAATCTGAAAAATGAACTGAACCTTGATGTGCTTAATGACTCTTTCTTGTTTCAGTGTGACTTGCATTACTTTAAGGTTAGTATGTATTGGTGACTCAACTAAGACAGGGAATCAACTACTTAGACACAATAGCCTGTACAACTTGATATCAGACTCAACAAATACACTTTTGACGTGACTTGAAACATTCCTCATTTTTCCAGGCCAGCGTTCTGTTGAGTTGAGCCTATCAGGACCATTATAATTTCATAAAGCAATCACTAGTGGGTTACATAAACATCCAAATTTATATCTTCTCTTTTGCTTTGTTTTTGTTTGAATTTGTTATGTTCTTGCAAAGTCAGAAATTGCTTCGGATGCCAGGATTTTGTTACAGAGATGAAAAGCAAATCCATGTCGCTTTCTGAGTTACCTTGGCTGTGTCTCATCTTCATGTGATTTTAATAGTTGGTAACTGTTGTTTGATACAAAAATACTTAACTGTTGAAACACACAGAGGTTTCATGTTACTGTTATTTGCCTGATCTCTGTGGGTTCATTAAAATACATGTACTGTACTCATAAATGTCTGTTTTGCATCATATTAGGGATATTAAAAATATTTTACCCTAATAAACATTTTAAAATCTTGTTTTTATTTATGGAATACTTCCTCTACTTTTATTTGAAGTCAGGGATGGGTAAAATCATGATACAAATGTAAGCTTCTGCTTAAGTCAATAGAGCTAAAATTTCACCCTTAATATGTTCAATATGTGTGCAAAAACTTGAAATATGTGGGACCTACCTACAATGATTAGCATATCCTGCTTCTGAGAAAGCTTACATTCACTGTGGAAAAAGTGAAATATCCTTATCTTGGTCTTCATAATCAGATTATTTCTTTTGTACCTTTTCTATTGTCCTTATTAAAGAACTTCAGTGGAATTATTATTTTTAAACACGCTAACACTTGCATATGGGTGTCATTTTTACACTCTGTTAATTCTGCATTAATTTTCATATGAGGAGGCCTTATTTCTGACTCTTCTAGCAAAAGAGAAAATACAATTTCCAGTATAAAGTGAAATAAATGCAATAACAGCATTGGTCTTAGCTGCTACGGTAGCCCAAAATTTTGCAGATCCCTGTAGGTTTTATAAGTTCTGTGACAGCTGAGGTGAGGAACCTGTCACTACCGAGACTGCTTCGGTATTCCTGGTGACTTTTCTTCTTTTAAATCAACCTAAGTGTTATGACAAGTTTAATCATCAGCCTGGATAAACAAACATGTTTCTGAATAAATTTCCCTGCCCTTTCCCGAGATGGAAGGTAGAACTTCAGAAGATCAATCTTACAACTCTGTCAAAGGCCTTGAACTTTAAATCACTTCCTGCTCACCACCTTTTTTCCCCATCCATCTCGATTTCCCGAATAAGAAAACAATAAAGATGAGATTAGTAATTCAGGTTTGGGAGAAGATAATGTGTTTTGAATGTTGAACATGTGCTCGCTGGATATATTTGTCTCCCTGGCCCACTATTAAAGTTGTTACAATGTTAGTGAGTGGCTATATATTTCCGTACTATGCACCAGTTGCCAATGAACTGTAAAGTGAATATAGTTATATCTAACTAGTACAATCAGGAACTGTGTAGCAAATTAGGTCTCTGGTAACAGCGTCAGTAGTTCCCTGTAGGCACAGCCAAGTAAATTATTTATAAGTACTGTTCCTTAACTGTCCAGTAGGTGGCACAGTAAGTCTTTTAATACATGGGCTGTAACTTTGAGGAAGAATACTAAGTATCTTTCATCTTCAAACTGCTTGGTAGGCTTTAATGCTTGTAACATTTTTGTGAAGGCAATAGCTAAAGTTGATGCGAATAAAAAGAATTACCTCAGCTAATTGGCAGTGAATTTTTTGCTCTTCAGTCATTACTGCTATTTTGCTTTGAAAGTGTCCTGAGCAGTGTTGTCTTACGTGGGTGTGCACCAAGAACCCGTTTGTAAAGTCTTTGCACAATTCGCCTAGGCCTTGTTCTGGCTCAAAGGAATAGTGCTACCATCTGGGTTGCCAGTTTTGCTCCTAGAGTTTTTTCCTTTGAGATCGGGGATCATACTCTGTAGCGTTAGGACTATGTTAGTTGCCAAAAAGCATATTATGGATATCCAGGATGCTCTTTCCTTTTAGAGGATTTTAGAGAAGATAGTTTAAGCACAGCTGAAACAGAGTCATAGTGACTAAAAAGACCCTGTGAAAGGGAGGGAAGGGGTGGGAATAGCAAGCAAGGAAGACTGTCCATTTTGAATGCACTTACTAAGTTTTACTTCATCTTTAAAGCTTTAGTTAATAAAACTCAAGACACTTTTTTTTAATTTTAAAACTTAATACTGTTTGTTATTATAAAGTGATCTCAATGTTAGAACATAGATTATTAAATGGACTTGATTTTGTATTTTTGGCATCTAACGCAGTGTGTGGATCACGAGGCCTCTCAGTGCTTATCCCTTCAGACTAACTTGAAACAGGCTTTCTCAGCAGTGCATGGTTGCGTCAGTCCACATTGCAGTACAACGTGGTTCACGCTGTCCACCATGCCAACGCTACCTGAAGACGAGGCACAGCCAAAAGAGGCACAACACACCAGTTCTACTCCAGCCAAAGTAAGCAATCTTAAAAATATGTGCTTTATTGATACTTATGCTGCAAACCTGAGGCTGAAACCTGTTTGTGTATATTTAGTGGTTTGTAAATACTACTGGTCGTTGCTATGTATTGTTCTGTTTTGATTACCTGGTGAAGGTATGAATGATCTTTCATTGATATTCTTAGAATTCTTCAAATATTTTTTTAGAGCAAGGAATGAGAACTGAAGTTTCTGAAGCAACCGTCCGTCGGTGTGTTATGGAGGCTTCTGTATCTATCTGTTCTGAACCGTTTATTTTAAAGATGTCCAAAAATGTCCTTTGTGATGTTATTCCAGAAAGCTTTAACCTATGGGGAAAGAATTTAGTCTTGTATTTCACTGTAGTCTTAAAATAGCTAGTGTTGCCTTCACAGATATAAAAGATGCTTTCTAATTCATGTGTGTGTAAAGATGAAAATCATCTTGTTTTTCAGTCTTTCTCAGTACTTGATTTGCTGTAGTAGTAATTGAACATATAACAGAACTATAAAGAGTGCAAATGGGTGCTCTCCAGACACACTTACCGCTTTGCTACACTAGTTGAACATGTTGCATATGCATGTATATAAGTATTTGCAGATAAATTGTAAAATTGAATAGGTGATGACAGTTCTTCCTTTGGAATAATTTATATCACTGATTAAAAAAATAATTTTATGTTTTAATAATTTTTTTAAATGTATTGTTCGCTTAGCTAAACGAAAGACCTTACTATGATTACAAATCCTGTTTTATGCAACCTGGCGTAAAGGAGAGGATTTATAATCTGGCACATCCTCTGTTAAAAATGTATTGCTGTCACTGTACTTGAGGACACTGTATTCTACACTCTGGGTGAAAACATCCGCTACTTTAACATTGTAGGAAAATGTTGTCAGCGGTGAACCCAACATTGATTTGTCATGTGTTCCATCTAAATTGCACGTTGTGCTGAGTGTTAGTTTCCTGGCTTAAGATAAACACCCCAGATGGATGCAAGTTTACCAGACTATTAGTTGAGAACATACATTAGGTCAAGATAATTATTTTTACACACACATGTGAAAAACGTGTTTGAGAGTACAAAAGATTTGCTGGGTAAAGCATACCAGAAGAGACAAAAATGTGAAAAGCTAGCAGAACCTAAGCCTGGGTGTGCTTGTTGAATGGGAGAAATGCAACATTCCAACCACCTATTATTTAAAAAAAGAAAAGAGAGAGAGACATTATACAGGCCTCTTAGAGGCAGGTCTGAAATAAACTACAACAATGTGATAGTTCATGAATGAGTTAACTGTGCAATATGTCTTTTTATTTAATTAATTTTTAAAGGTAAATATTATTTTTAGGCAAAAAATAACAGTGCAAGGATTTTAACCAACACACTACTCAAGAGCCTGCCTAAGTACTTAAGATAAGGGTTGCAACTAGCCAGTGTTCTGCGAGGTTGAGCTTGGACATACCTGTTACCACTCTTGTGTCTTGCTGCAGGCTGAATTCTACAGCATGACTAGGTAATAGCCAAAATTGATAAATGAAGTAGTTCTGTACTGCTCTAATAATGAAAACTTCTATAAAGTCAATTTTAATTAGGGCTCAAAATAAAGAGCAAAAGGCTTTAATTAAGAGATCTCCTCACTTAACATTGTGAAATGAGGAGTTGCAAGCCAGGAAAAGACATCAGAAGGAGCTAACAACTGGCAGACTTGTTTCCAGGACATGTTCTTTTCTGCCACCAAACAGCTTTCCAAGCTTGGAATCTCATCTGCAGTGCTGTCTGTCTAACAAGTTCCTCAGCCTTTTTCTGGAGATGGTCCCCACCTTTCCCTTGTATGCAAACAAATGTACACACATCCACAAAACACTTCTGGGAGAAAGAGAATCATCATTTAAGTTTCTGCATTTCTTTTTTGACTATTTCTTATTCCAGTTTGTATTATACTTTTATCAAGTCACTGCGTGTTACCTGTTCTGGTTTTAAGGAAATATCCCATATTTATTTTGTTTGTTCTTCTGTCAGTTACAACTAAATACAGTTACAACTGCATTTCATTATCTTCCTTGCTAAACTCTCAGCTCAGCACTTCTCTTAAATATTTAAAATCAAGCTTATCTAAGCCTCCTCTCTCTCAAAAGACTGCTCCAAGACGCACAGTTTTTCTGAGGCCTTTCATGCAAGTGTCTGTTTTGGGCCAAATTTGTTCTGAAGTTCAGTCAAAACTTTTTATTAATTTCCAGTGAGGCCAGGTGGCAGAGGATTTTTTGTTCAATGCTTTAAAGAATTCAGGTGGCATATAGAAAGCTTTATCATCTGACTCTCCTAGCACAGCAGCCTTTTTAGCAGAGAGGTGCATTTTTTCCATTACTGTTCAAATTCATCCAAATTTGGCTGGGTGATAAGACTTTTAAAAACACATTTTCTATGTGCTTAGCGAGGACTTGTTAGAGCTTGATGGACAGAATCTGCAAATCCCGTTCTCTGGGAGCCTCCTTGAGCCTCTTGGATCTCCTGTTACAGACCAAATTGCACACACTATCTTCACAGAAAAAATTGAGCATGTCCATGCCTTCACAAGCCCATATACAAGACCAGATCGCACGTGATTGTCTTTGCAGAGCATCTGAATAAATTCCCAATCTGAGTTATAGAGGTGGAGTCAAATTTCCTCCAAATTTTTAAGGGAGGATGACTTGGAACAAAAAAACAGGGAGCAGACTGGGAGGGGGCAGACAGTGGTACTAGGAGATGAGACAGCTATTGGGGATAGCTAAATGAGCAGATTTGCTGGAAGCTAGTATGGAGAGGGCAGAATATGGATAGGCAGTGGGAGGGTGATAGAAGTTAGGAGGGGGGAGACAGAAAAGAGAGGGCAAATGGGAGGATATGAAAAAGGTTACAAACACATTGAACAAGGAATACAGAAATGATGGTGCAAATGATAATCAACTGGTCAAAGCATCTTGACAAGGATACATAATTGGTGGAAATGCAGCATTGAAAAACAAGGTATAAATTGAGAAGAAAGAGATAGGACTGTAAGGTTATTTTTGGGTTAGAGACAGGGTCAGGTTGGAGGGAGGGAGGCCAGTTGCATCCAGGTTTTGAGTTGGGTGGGGAGGGGTTGTTGAGAGGTGAGGGGAAAGAGCAGAAAAGTCTGGGCATAGAGCATAGTCTCATTACTGGCTCCCGAGGAAAGCCAAAGATCTGAGAGTTGTCATTATCAAACCAGTGTCTGTGAAAGCTGCTAACAATTTCTTATCTGTTATAATGACCCATTTAGAGGGTGACAGTGCCTTCGGTAGACTGCTAGACATCTGTAAATCTTAAGGAGATCTATGTGAATGTTAATCTGGTATAACAATGGTAATCTTCTGACAATTTCTGAAGAATCATTTTGTTTTGTGTAGAAATTCTCTTCAAAAGGTACTGTCAATGAATAATGGTAAAGATGAGCCTTGAAAGCTTAGGAAGTGCTAGAATGAGTTTCTTTAACTATGGTTGCCCTGCCTCATTTACTTCATGCCTTTCAAATCTATAAATAAGATATTTCTACCAACCTCATTCTATATGCAAACCTGATTCTTTGCCAAAGATGTAGGTGATCATGTCTTTAAAGACTTCATTGTGACCGTATTTAAAAAAGGCAAAATCACATTCTATAGGCAAATCTTGTACCATTTACTGATATTTTAGTGTTTAGCTTTTCAAGTTTAGTAATAATCTTTTATTATGGCTTTGTATGTGTGCTGCCCTATAAATTTCCGTATATTTTAAAATCAGCATAAATGACCATATGCTTCCTTTCTGCCTTGTAAGTATACAGACATATTTACAATTTCAAACTGCATTTTATATCTGTTGTAGTATTTTCTAGATTTAGGTTTTATACATATGAACATGGAAACTACTCTAACAATGAAACATTCTTTGACTGTCGTACTAGATGTTTGCCTATAGTTGAGATAAACGTCTAGAGTACACAAAGGATGGAATTAATCTTGCTTTTGACACATTCTGTTAATGCCATTGTTTTTGTTAAAACTTGTTGATACAGGTTAGGCAAGATGCATCGGAGCACACAGTGAAATGGGGGCAGGGGAAAACCTGTATGCCTCACATACTGTATGTTTTCGGAGTTCAGACTTAGTTAGGAAACACACTGCTTGTTAAAGTATTACTACTGTTTCATGCTCATGCAGATATACAACTGGGAGAAAGCATAAGCTTCCAGTTAGAGCTCCTGTTCCAAGATCTGCATGTGGTAGTCTGAAAGATTTGTAGAGTATAAAGATTTCTCTTGTTTCATGCCAGCTGGCCTTGCAAAGAACTTGATGCTCTGTCTCCTCCAGCCCTCATATATACAAACATACCACAGTAGATTTGGACAATAGAGAAGCATGAGTTTTCAGCCCCATAAAAATGAAACTATAGCTGCTGACCAAAATGACTGTAATATATCTGATCTAAACTAATCTGTAATATAGTCTTTTTTTTTTTTTTAATGAGCTTTTTTTAGAATCCTAAAAATGGAGTTGAATGACTTTTAGGCTGATGTTCTCATGTCATTCAAAAGCTTTTACTCTTGGGCAGTCATGAGATTAGTATAAACAATGTGCATGTGCACTCAGTTACTTGGCCCTAGAAGCATGACAGTCACCTTAATTTTTGTCATTGACTTAGGCAAGTAAAATGCTTTGATGCTCACTGTCATTGTCAAGAATACTACTAAATATCTTTCTGTATATCTATATAACTTTCTTTCGGTTTTAACATTTGGTCAGTTGTTTGTGTAACAAATCCTATGATTACAATAACTTCCCCACATGACGTTAGATGACTGAAATAAAACTATTTATTGATAAGTTTTGTTTGAAAGAATTTAAACTTTTATTGTGAAATTTCTCTGCTCTAGAACATTGACCTATTAAACTATGAACAATTATATACTTCATTACAAATGCCTAAATCAGTGCTTTTATAAGAGCTTTTATTACCTGTCTCCCATATTAAATAGTACTAAATTAATAAAAATTTAGTTCTAAAATTGTTATACTTGTGGCAAATTTCTAGTGGGTAAACTTTCTTATTGCTTAAAAGCTGTAAGTGCGATCGGAAGCAAATACTATTTCAAAGCAAAGTGATGTTTATAGCAGTTGAACATATGTGGATTTGTGCCACAGATAGCAAACCTGCTCTTTTAGAAAATTGAGAAGTATTGAGAATCAAACTTTATCTAAACCAATGCCAAGTGAAGTAAAAAACTTCTTATGGAACTTTGGGAAGTAATTTGAATAAAAATTTAAACTCAAAATAACTAAATAAAATACAATACTCACTGTACATACCAGTGCCCAGAAGAAGCAGCTGGGATATGAGGACTTACAAATTATTCTGTAAATTTTACAGGCTGTGATTTATGGGAGTCCCCTGCTGCTCCTGGGAAGTCTTCCTTCCAGATATAAATACCAACACTGCTATGATGTGTTCTACATATCTCATGTTTTTCAACTTTTAAAAGGTGCCCACAGTTCCTTCTGTCTCCCCCCATGGATAATTTTATGAGAATCACTTTCTTCCAACTTTTTGACTCACTGTAAACATCAGGGTGCTTATGTAACCTTTCAGTGGTTCAGGTGGTGACTATTTATGGATCTGAATATAGTCGAAAGGGGTCAAAGTCAACATTTTCTCACTACGTACAAGAAATCCATAGGTTTTTATTGCAGTTTGATGCATCTTCATTTAGGATATCTCACAGAAAGCAGATTACTGTTCTTTAGCTGATTGGCATTACCATGATGGAGTCCACAACAAGGTGTGGAATTAAGTTCCCAATTTTTTTTTTAAGAAGAGAGAATAAGCATGAATTGATATTCAATGCCAGTTCCTTCTGCCATTTAAAAATTATGTTGCATTTTAGTTAAATATTGCAGCTAGGTTTTTCCGATTAATGGGAAAAAAGTAGGAAACTAACCATATAACCATATAATTATTTTCTGCATTTTTGTATAGTGTATATACATTCAACAGTGCACTTATTCAAGCATTCATTACGTGCTAGTGCTATTTAGAGGTTTGTGTGCCTAGTTGAGCCCTCTTTTATACATGGTTCTTTTTTGTTCTTGCATGCATTCAGCTCTTATTAGTTTAGTAAGTGTTATATGGGTATTTCAGTAGAAGAATGGGCTACTACATGAAAAATCCATTTCGGTGGGTACCATTCTAAAGTTTGCCTAGAATTTGCATGCTTACTGAATTTAGCCTGCATGCATTAAACATCTGTAAAGAAAATGGGTAGTCCAGGTCTCCATCACTTCTCTTTAACAGTTTAAGTATAGGCTGCTGATTCATATTTGTTTTATCATGGAAAAGCTTATTCTCATTGAGTTCAATAATTTTTTCTTGCACAGAACATCAATATTCAGTGTTTTAAATGGCTGTTTAACTAAATTTTTTATTTGTCACAAATCATTCAGGACACTACTGTTGAAGTGACAACACGCAGTAGACCTTCTATTGTTCTTCCAGAGAATGCTGTTACGCCAGATGTAGAAATTGATAAAAATCTGGTTAACAGGTACTACACAATACATTACCAATCCATGCATAGATTGTACAATAATTCCAGGAGCTGTGTCTCAAAGAATCTGCTTTGAAATGTACATCATATTAAAATAATATTGCTCTATTTGTAACTAGATCATACTGTGTTTGCATTTTGATGATGATTTTTGTATGCAGGAAAGTGGGATGATGGGAGTATAATTGATATTAAAAGAATAGAGTTTTGTATATAGGTCTAATCCTGCCATCCTAATTCAGTATTCTTTAGATATACATTAAGTTTTATAAAGTTTCAGAATAGCATAATTTGAATTTGAAACTAAAACAAAAATGTAAATTAAATTTTTGCCTAGTTTGGAACAAAAGGTATAATTTTTGAAATCCATTCTTCTGTTAGCAAATCAGGTGTGGCCTGGTGAGGAAAGAATTGCTTGGTCAAATCCTTTTGTAGGTATATAATGGTGCGTGCTGCAATTTTACGTCACTGCAAGAACAACTGAGTCCATGCATGGCATGCATAAAACTCTCTTTCTTTCCAGATTTTAACCTTTATCTGGACCTAGTCTATAAGCAACTGAAACAAAAAACAAACAAACAAACAAACAGAAAAGGCAAATCAAAAATGCAATTGTTTTCCTGGAGTACAGCCCCAATGCAAATTTCTTAAGTTTAGTACCCAGTATCCCTATGTTTGGTCGTTCAGTCTACTAATTATCTATATACTAATAGTGCTGACTTTAATCATGTAAATATTTCCACTGAAACAATAAGAACTTTGGCTGGTGTAGAGTTAAAATTAGTGCCTGTAAGATAAATAGTACCTCTTTTTCTTTCTTTTTTTTTTTTTTTAATACTAGAGAGAGAGATTCTTCAATGTATACTCACCCATCAGTGCTGACTCTCACAAATGGGCATATAATATGTACAAAGACTGTGTATTGCATTCCCTTCTTGAATTAAAGAACTAGCCTATCTTATTCTTATTACAATATTCTCAGCATCATGCTGAAAAATATACCTATTGTAGCAATAGTTTTTGCAGTCTGTTATCATTTTGTCTATTGCAAAGAAAGTACAGTAGTAAACTACTCTCTTCTTAAAAACAGTCTGTCTGCATGATGCTTAAATTACTAAAGTGTTTTTTAACTAAGAAAGGAAGTGTGTTTTTTGCAAAAAGATGCACTTGCTGCATATGACAGTTTGTATAGTAAGGCTTATTTGTGAGGCAAGTAAATTTCCAAAGGAGGAATATTATTGTATTAATGTATTATAAATGTATTAAAAATACATTGCAAGTTTTACTAATGGCTTTTGCAAGTATTTTTTTTTATGCTTTGTATTTTATAGTTTTAGGAACTGCTAAAAATTCTTCTTATACTAACCTTGTCAAAAGAAGTTATTATATTATAACTTCCAGAGTAAAACTACTTTCTGGTCTTGTACATGTTATCTTGGTGTTGACTTAAAACACATACTATCTAAATAACTTAAGCTGCTACTGGTGAAGCTATTGTTATTGAGTATGGTTTCTTTACCTACAAAAATTTTAGGTCATTCAGTATTGCTGGCTAATTTTTTTTGGTTTCATAGGACAATATTCTCAGGTATTAGAACATCATTATATTATTAGCCAGCATCTTTAAAATTTTCTTCTAAAGCCAATTCAGATATGCTCACTTTAAAAGAAGTGCTGAGTTGAAAGCACTGGAAATTGAATAACTATGCTTTTTTCTATTAAAAAAAAAATGTGACAAGTTTAGGCTTCTTTTGCTGATCTCCTCTTTTCCTTCCTCCTTGTATCTACTATGACTGCTGAACAAGTGCTAGCAATTGGATCTAATTTCCATGTTAAATTTGTTTAGTTTTACTGTTTCAGTGAAGTTGCAAAATACACTTCTGTAGCGCTTGGAAACTCGGATAGGACAGCATTCCTGGATCTTGTCAAATAAAATAGTTATCAGTTGAAAATGTAAGTAAGTAGTGTTTCTAAGTTAGAGAGTTGGAAGAACCAAGTATGTAACCCTTATATACTTTAGTGCAGTCACTTTCCAAGCAGAAGTTTGGGTCCATTCAGGCAGATAAGGCAAGAATACCTACTTAAGATTAAGCATATGTGAAAGAAAACTGTTGAATGGAAGTAATAATTGCTTGAATTTGAATGCTTGCATTTTCAGTTGAATTAAGGTTATTTCCTTATCCTATCAGTCTTCTGATAAAGCATATTTTTTCATCTAGGATTTTTAATTTATAGACCTGCCATTAGACTTAAAACACGGGAAAGACTAACCAGAAAGTATTAATCAAAATCCATACTATAGTTTGCATTTTATTTTGAAATGTACTTCTCTAAACTTCAAGAGTGTTTAAAAGTCAAAATTAAAACACAACCCTTTAGAAGCAGCATTATTTATTAGATCAGCATTTAATTTTCGGCACCAATTTGAGACTTTCACCTGGTTTTGAATCTAGAAAGTTCCCATGTTGCTATTGACAGCAATCTCTGTCAGAAAAATGAGTGTCCGTGCAGTAGACTAAGGAATTATTTCAATCATAAAACTTAGTTTAGGAAGCACTAACACTTTAGGTAGACTAAAGACTATTTTTTATAGTGTATCATGTTTACATGAATTTTAAGTTATGATAAAGAACTAAAAAAGGTAGTTTTACTCAGAAATTGAAAGCTCGCAGTATATGAAGTTTTCAGCAAAATTCAAAACTTCTTACATGTGAGAGCAACTTCTGCAATTTGCTACTTTCTTGTTTTCTCAGTTGTTTAAAGATGAGAGGAATTGCACCAAAACAAATATTTATATTGGCGCAATCCAGTCCCCAGCAAATGAGAATTAGTTTTAACTGGATCATATTTTAATGAAAGATACATAGTTTATGTATGAGAAGTTCACATCATAGGAGAGGGGAATTCTTGCCTAAGTAGTTACAAAATTATAAAATACTAATCAAAAAAGTAATTTGCTTTTTTATTTTGGTTATTTTAGTTTTTATATTACACTTTCCAAAAACATCCCAACAAATTTTTGAAAGTTCATTTCTTTTTGATCAAGGACAAGTGCTTTCTCTTTTCATATTAAATGCGTTGCTTTCATTTTCTTTTTTGTGGCATACCCCCATAATTTTTGTCCATTTTTTTTTTCTCTAGGCCTCGTAGTCCTCATCGGCGACATTCTAACCGTACCACTAGGAATCCAACGAGTTCATTGACTTCTGTTGGTAAGAAGTGATTATTCATTTGAACTGGAATGTCTTCTTGGAAAAAATGTGACACACAGTAAAGATCTGAATATAGGGTCTGATTACACTGACACCAGATTCTGTCCTGTACATACTGTCTGTAATGCATGCGCAGGAAATACTGCTAGCCTGATGAATTGTGATCGTGAGTTTACGATCGTAAGTGGATTGCATGCAAGTAGATACAGATGCAGGATAGCAGGTATTGTTAATTTCATAAAGTTGTTAGCTTAAGTTTTTAGCTTAATGTTTTTTAGAATAAAGTAAGTTATATCACCTTAAAATTCTTGTTGTATGCAAAATACTGTTTAGTAATACTGTTTTTTGAGAGCAATTGGAATTTTTTTAATGGAGAGCGTAACAGGTGCTTAAGTCTCAAATCACTGAGTTTGGCTATCATATTATCAGATTCAACCTTTAATGAAAACAAACTATCCAAAGGAAGATTGTCTTCATTTCTTCACTTTTCTAATGAGTCTCTTACTACATAACTAGTTCTATTAGTTTTCCTGTAGCTACCAATAGAGCAAATTTTTATTCAAGGAGACTAATGATGTGGATGCAGATTTGTGAGTACTGCAAACTGTGACAAATGCTCTCATCCTGTTGAAGTCAGTGGCAAAGCTCTCATCAGTTCTCAGTCTTGGTATGTTTGCATCTGGATTGTTACTTGTCTCCATTTACGTATTTCCTGTGAAGCACAAGTTGAAGAGGAGACTGTATGTTTATACTATTGCATGTGAGGGATGGAGGAATAAGCATATGAGAGCTCCTATTGAAAGGGAAAAATGAACAAAAAATCTCAGAAAACTAGAATAAAGCAACAGCAAAGAATGCTATTGATAGGGGAATATGTTATATTGCTGAAATATACAAATATTTTAATAACCAGTGTTCTACTTTGTTTTAAATTTCTACAGATTATTTAAAAATAGTGAGAATGTACATTTTAATTTGAAAACATCTATGAATGTACTTAGGCAATTTGATATTTTTTAAATCCATATGGAGTTTTCCAAAATCATGTGTATAATGTGTAGAAGGAATCAAAACTGGATATGAATCACAATTTATGGAAAAAAAATCCTGAACTTTTGCAGTATTGAACTTAAATCATTATGCCAGTTACAGTTAAAGTGGTCTATGGATATATTGTATACAAAACAATGCATCAAAAACAGTTCTCAAGATCTCAATGTGCCATTGTTAAAGGGGAGAATAGAAGTATTGCCTAGTGACAAGTCTATTCCTTTAAGCTCTTATTTTATGATTTTTTTTTATTGACTTACATATGAGTAGGAATGTTGCATACTTATAGGTCTCCACGCTTAAATGTTTAAGCATATTAAAGTGGCAGAACCTGAGCTTTTTAGATACATAAACAATGATGAGATGGGTATTAGTCTCAGTCTGAGAGATCTGTACAGAAGCCAGAAAATATGGCATACAGGGTGAGAGGAAAACAGTACGAAATAGATTCTTCCTTTTTTTTTTTTTTTTTTTTTAACCTAGTCTCTGTTTAAATCTCTCTGAAACAAAGTAAAGAATTTCTTTCTGCTTGTAAAGCTTAGCTTTATCTTTACAAGTTACAAGCCATCAACTTAAATTGAGCCAGTTATCACTGCTTTATGCTGTGCATGAATAGTCTTCTGTAAAATCATGGACTTGTGTCCATATATTCTGTGTTTACCTATGTTTGTGCATACCTTAAAAAAATACTGGTTTTGTGACAGACTTAACACCAAGCTTATCAGGTGAATATTCTAGTTTCCATAGAGGTTTGGCTTTTAAAGGGAAGCACCCTTTTACTATAGCCCAAGGTGCCTGATTCGTAGGCATCTCAAAAAAAAAATGCATCAGTATTATTTCTTTTTTAATAAAGCACCAGTAAATGTCATGAGAAGTGAAAGCAAATGATGTTAGAGCCCTTAATTGTGCTACCTCTCTGATACTCAAAGTATTCTGAATAAAATTTCTTTCATCAACTTAGATTGCACTTATTAATTAAGATTTTTTTTAAGGACTCTGATTAATAAGGTCTGTTTACTTGTTTTCATTAAGAAACTCAGATGTGCGGAGTTGATCAATACAATGAACATAGGCCTGGGAGTTCATGGGGCAGTTTTGATTTTTCCAATAGCTTGGAGTTCCTGGTAGTCTTAGCAAATATTTCTTATAAGAAGCACTGATCTGCTGATAATAGCAGATTGTTTTTCTATAAGGTTGGAAAACAGCTACACCACCTCCCCTAAATTTTACGTATGTTTCTACTTTCTCTTGTATAAGAGCTCTTGCATGGAGGCAGAAATTCATTGGTACCTCTGAAGTAGCTGAAACACTCTCTGCTATTACCAGTGTATGCACCTTATTTTTTTTCTTTCCAGTGGCAAAACAGAGAGCGTAGAACACTGGCAAGCAGAACTGTGTTAGTATATGTTCCATTTCCCTTCTTGTGGATTTAAGAGGGTTAGTTTGCTGGAATTAATTAGACATGTGACATAACAAAAATACAGTAATAATTTTATAGAACTGGAATCCTAGACTAGTTTCACATAACTAGAAAGCTGAAGTTTTTTAAATTGTTAGCAGAACAGCCTTAATATTTCCTTTTTCTTAATAAGGTAATGAAGAACAATATACAAGTAGCATTTCCTTTGTACTAGAGTTAGCTTCTCAGCCCTGTGGATAGAAGGTGCTAACTATTTATGTCAATAACAGTCAAAAATAACCTTTAATAGTTTGTAATTCTGGCACTTTAATAGCTGTGTACTCAGTTGCATTGGTTTGCCTGTAAAAAGCAGCTGGGAGACAGCACACTGAAAGATTGTTATGAGGCTTCAAAGGATTGTGACTTCTCACGTGCATTAGCTCCAGTTTTGTGTTCAGTCTTTTAAATTGGTGATTCAAGTGTGTTTTTTCGGGTTGTGACTCATTGGTGATACTCGGAGGCCAGTAAAAAGTGGGGTTTCTTTGGAGGAAACAAACTCAGATGTCATTCTGTCAAAGACAAAGCTTTGCTTTAAGTCTGCCTTTTATTCCTGCTGCTGTGGCTGGGCTTTGGCTGTGTTTCTTGGAACCTGCTCGAAAAAGAGTCCTGCTTCACATCTTTATCAATGACGTAGAGGAGGATAGAGCGCACTCTCATAAAGTTTGCGGATGAAAACAAACTGGGGGGGACTAATGAATACACTAGAGGGCAGAGCTGCAATTTTGAGACACCTAGACAGGCTGGAGGAATGAGCCAACAGGAACCTTAAGAAATTCAGCAAGAACAAATCCAAAGTTCTGTGTCTGGGAAGGAATAATCCCTTGCAGTGGTACAGGTTGAGGGGTGACTGGCTAGGGAGCTGCTCTGCTGAAAAGGACTTGGAGGTCCTGGTAAGACAGCAAGTTGAATATGCAACAGCAGTGTGCCCTGGCAACAAGGAAGACTAACAACACCGTGGGCTGTGTTAGCAGAAGTGTAGCCAGTGTATCGAGGGAAGTGATTATTCCCCCATTACTCAGCACTCGATAGACTAAATCTGGAAAACTGCATCCAGTTGTGGATCCACCGCAATCCAGGAAAGGTGTTGATAAGCTGGAGTAAATCCAGCGGAGGGCCACAAAGATGGCTAGGGAGCTGAAGCACTTGCCTGTGAGGAAAGGCTGAAGCAATGGATTTGGTTAGCCTGGCGAAGAGATGTCTTTAGGAGGAATAATACAGGCTAATACAGCCTTTCAGTATCTATGAGGAGGTTATCAAGAAGAACAAGCCAGGCTCTTTACTCAGATGCATGGCGAGAGGACAAGCAACAATGGACATAACTTTAAACAAGAAAAGTTCCAACTGGATGTGGGGAAGAACTTTTTCACCATAAGAAGAGTCAAGCATTGGAACAGGCTGCTCAGCTAGCTTGTGCAGTCCCCATCCTTAGAGGTTTTCAAGACCAGCTTGATAAAGCCAAGAGCATAAAAAGGGCCTTTCTGACAACAGACTGTATTCTTTGCTTTGTGGTAGCCTAGAGAATTGTAGAATTTGGTGCTTGAAGTTTTCAGTGTTTTCAGTCAGTTTGGAAGCCAAGGATTAGTGGATCCTTTCTCCAACTAATTAAAAATTGTCTGGGAAACAAAGCACTATAATCCAAAGGTCTCGGCATGGGCAGTGACTTTCAGTTTGTGGTCCATGGATATTCCTGGATTACATCTAACATACCAGCATAAGTGGATCTGAGGAAAAGGAACTGCACTTTTGCTTTTTTAGCAATCTCCAACACTTTTTTTTTTTCTTTAGCAATGGGATTTGCAATTCCAGTGGAAAATTCTTACAGGTCCACAAAATGGTAGAGATTGATAACCCTGTGTTTTGAAGCAGCCTAATAATTCTCAGGCTTTGGCTATTCAGCTTCCACTGCCTGTAACTTTGCCAGTTGTTTCTGCATTGGTGGAAAAAGCCCTTCTAATTGTATAGAATAAAGTCTCTGTACTTCAAACCCTGCACCTTACCCTATAGATGATTTGATGGATGTTAATATTAGTTTGCATAAATCTTTGCCAGGTGAGTTGGTGAGACTTCAACCTTGAAAAACTGGACATAAAAAATTCATGAGAAATGGAGTCCGAGATTCTAGCTGAGATGCTTTCACTGTGGTAAATTAGCAAAATCGAATTATGGGGATACATCAGGAAAAGCCAATTTCATATATGAGAGCATCTTTAATCCAACTGACAATCTCAGTTGGTTACCTGTGTCTTGAGGACCTACTCTAAACTCGAGAAGATAACGTTAAAAAGTATGCATGAATATTTAATTAATGCAAGCTCAAAGCTGAATTTATAGATATGTTTTGTACTTGTTATTACTCTGAAATGCCACACCTATCTGCATATGTGATGTACAGCTCTAATTCTGATGTTTTGCTACCCAGACAACACTGGTCATGTGATTGATCTGGTAAATGATCAGCTGCCAGATGTCAAAATATCTGAGGAAGACAAAAAGAAGAATCTTGAATTACTAGAAGAAGCAAAGAAAGTGAGTGAGAGGTTTCTAATGCGCAGAGGCAGAAAGTCAAGAAGCAGCCTTCCCGAGTCACCCCCAGGTAGGTGCAGATTCTGAAAACGGGATTTTATATTCTACTTCAAAGATCTGCAAATGCACAAACACGTGTTCAGTGTAATGTATGCATACGTTTTTGTTAATTTGAAAGTCCGAATCACTCTGACTCTCTTCCCAGTTCAGTGTAAACCAGAAATGACCAATCTGTATGCTGATGTAATGGGAAAAGACTGTAAGGTTTTCAGGTGCCTGGATGACACACTACAACAAGAACGCATGAAGTATTTATTTCTATCAGCTTCTAAAAAACTGGTCAAAAATTTCTATTTATGATGATTTTCTACCTAAAGTATATTTTATACACAACAAAAGGAAAGGTTAATGGCAAAATGTTGATACTGCCAAAACACCCCCCTTCTCCCCCTGCCCCCCAGTGGACATAATTACAGATTTTTATTCTGAATATAGTCAGGCTAGACCTACTTTAGAAAACTGAATAAGTTGTTTTGTTCTACAGTGCCAAATGAAATTACTAATTTTCCTCCTCTCATAAAGTGTTTGAGAACTAGGACAAAATGACATTTTATCTTAAAATAAGGCTTTCATTTAGTTTTGAAATGCCACTTCAAAACAAAATTCTGTCTTAAAATTTGTTTGAAGCTTTCTGGAGAGAAAAAAGCCTTTATGCATTTTTAAATTAAATTTTTCTTTTTTTCCTAAGTACATTGTGAATCACTCTTTTGTGTCTGCTCCTCTTCTTTGGAGGGGCAGTGCATACAGCCTCAGCAAACTGAGGGGAATAAGAGTTCTGTGTATCAACAGAGTTGTGTTAGTTTATGCCAGATATATGAGATTTTAAAACCTATTCTAAGTTCCTCATGAACAACTTGGCAATTAAAATGGCTTATCAGGCTGTGGACAAATACATGACTTTGAGATTAATGTTTTAGCTGAATTTTAAAAATTCAGAAACCACAAGCCTAGCAAATGAAATTACCTTTTTTTGTTTTGTCTTTGTTTTAATGAAGCAGTTTCCCCTACGCTTAGTCCTAAAGTTTCACCAGTAACATCTCGGAGCAACTCTCTCACTCTTCCAGTTCCATCAGGTAAAATATGCAGGCTCAAACTGAGACTTTTTAAAACTCACCAAAAATGCATTTTTAATATCTCTTGAGAAGAAGTCAGAACCTATAAATTCACAAGTGTCTACTCTTGAATATGACAAAGTTCATGAATGCCAACATTATATATTTTATATATTTTTAAATATTATATTTTTATTCCTATGATGCTGCTAGGTTGCATGTTTTATATTTTTTGTCTTTTTCAATAACTGAAGCTTCAACAGTTTATATTTGAGATTTTTTTTCCTGTATAAATAATATATTGTGCATTTAAATTTTGACCTTCATATAGTATATGTAGGTTTGCATGCATGTATTTGCTATTGCTGTAGTAAAATTTTTAGCAAAAAGATCAGGATATGCCCTAATCATGTATCTGTCTTTCTAGGGTCTGATGTATTTACAACCACTAGTGTTGAGTCAGTGTTGCCAGGGCAGGTAAGAAAGAGCTGAGTACTCTGCACAGTATCCTGATCATCACAGTACCATATTACACTACACTGTCCTATTCATTCCTGAGGAAAGCATGATGTTTTCATTATCATTTTGCGAACCAAAATAGGATTACTGACATGTTTTTTCTGCAAAGTGAGAGACGAATAAATGTTAAATCTGAAGACTAAAATCCAAATGAGGTAATGTGCCCTGAGGAATCATAGAGTACTGTCAAGTATAGAAAATGGGAAAGATCCAATATAATGCTAGTCTATGGGAAAAAAAATCCTGACAGTTCTTCACAAATAACTGTCACAAGCAATGTAAAAAATATTAAGAGATTCAGAATTCATTCATTAATATCTTTATGTAAGATTTGCAGCATAGATGTGGAAGAAAATCTTGTAAGACAAATACAACACCCCCCCCCCCTTTCTTACTAGAATAACAGAATTGTGAAAGAAGATGACAGGCGAGCTACAGAGGTAAGCATTTTAATTTAAGCATTGCACAAAATCTGCCTGTTTTGCTTAGCACAAATAGTCACTGTGACTAAAAAGGTTAAAGGGTTGTTCACTAAGTGAGAAGATAAACAATAGTGAACTAAGAAGTCATGAAGCACCTGCAAAGGTAAGGGAGAAAAAAGGGTTACAGCCAGCTTTTGCATCCTATCATGCACAGATTTTTATTCCTATTCCTGTCCTGTCTTAATGATGATCAATACATGAAATAACTTCAGAAGTAAAGTAAAAATATCTACTATAGACACTTTGCATTCTGCTGTCTTAGGCAGTCATCCCCTTCCAGACCCGTCTGGTTCAGTGGAAGAGGTTGCTGTACCTATCTGCCCATCAGCAACAGTGTTCTGCACTGCCAATGGGGTGTTACTGCCCCACACACATACTAGTGGAGCGGTTTATGTGGATGCTTTCTAATTTGCTTTAGGCAACATCAGACAGTAGCTCAGATGGCCTTTTAAAGAGATTTTGCCATGAGTATATTAGGCAAGACTTAACCCCCCCCAGTCTAGCAGCAGAATTTGGGAGCAGTAACTGCAAAGGAGAGGAGTAGCAACATATTTAGGGCAGAGCCCACAGATAGATCTAATGTTTGTCTGTTGCCTTAAACTGCTGACAGAGGTGCCATTAGCCGAAATACCGACTCTGTACCAAAGTAGCCAAGGTTGGGCACATGTTCCTTTGCCAGTTCTGCTATGGAGACTGCAGCTGAATTATAACCCATGGTAATGCACACAGTAAGATTTTGCACTATTTGCATGCATCTATTCAATGCATCTGCCTCAGTCGTCTCTGCATCTTACTGTATCACAGTGAGAATAGGAAGAGAAAAATGCCACCACCTTCCTTCCTCAGCCCTGAAGTCTGTAAGTAAAAGCCTTATCTCTGACCTCTAGCACTTGGGCTGTTAAAGCTGTCAGAGTCCTGTGCACCCAATAAAGAAATGCAAATTATTTATCCCAAGGAACAATAGAAGAGTAGAAAATAAATTGTAATTTAATTGGGATAACTCCTTCAAACATGTGAGAGCATTAAAGATAGGGTATGGATTGATCAGAATATTGAAGTATATATTAGTGACTCTCTTCAGTAGTATTCAATTATGTAGCATTGAAAATACAAGTAGAAAGGCAAATACAAAGGGACACAGAGACATGAGGGACATGGAGGGAAAATTACAATATGTGTGCAAGTCCATAATTTTTTCCACTGGGAAGTGAGGGGCTAATAGAAAACATATACTCAATCAAAGGAAGAAATCCGGAAAGTTACAATGCTTAAAAGATACAGGATTAAAGTTGTGTACTCAGGCAAAGCTTAGATTGAGAGGATGAGTAACTTGGCTATGTGAGATTACTCTAATGGATTCTGGAGTGGGAGGAGGTGATTTCAAAGATACAAAGAAGAGGTTCCCAATTCTTTCAAGTACCATTTCAATATCATTTCTGTTGTCAACAGCACATAGTTTAAAAGCGAATGACACTGAAAAGGAAAATGTCTCTTTAAAATGAAAATCTATCTTTGGGACAGGGAAAAAGAGAAATGAACACTTGTTTCTCTGTTTTATATGTATCACTTTGCTTTCAGAATGTTGCAAAAGGATTAATTGATCGAAGGCTAAATGATCAAAGAAAGATTTCTCAGGGAAGGTTGGTTCCTCGTTCTGCTGGTTTTGAAAACTCCAAAGAGAAACTTTCTGAGCAAAAAGAAAACTTTGATCCATGTCAGCATATGGATGCTTTACCTAAATCCTCCACTGCAGGTAGTGATGGTGGCAGAATGTGTCTTAACACTTGCACGAATGTATGTGAAAGTGAACTTGGAAAACCATTGCTCAAGAAAGCAAAAGAAAATGATGTTCCTTTAAGAACCTACTTACCGGGACCAGGAATAGGAAATATAGACCAAAAGCTAAAAATTCCTATTCCAGAAACTAGGGACCATAAAGTTATGTGTAAACCAGAATTTAAAGTGTGTGGGCTCCGTCCTCCTTTGCTACGAGCTGTGTCGTGGGATAGCTTGGAGCCTGGACAGAAAGATAAAACACCTTTTAAATTACCATCTGAGGAAGATAAAAGCTTTGCCGTTGCCAATAAATCCAGCAATCAGTTAAAAGCATCAGCATTCAAAGACCTCCAAATCCAAGTTCAACCAGTGCGAATGCAGAAATTGACAAAGCTCAGAGAGGTGAGTCCTAGTCATCAGTTGTATCCCGTTTTAAACATGCTTTTATATCTTACTACTTTCAACTTGCATATCATTTTTATCTTTATGAGAAATGTATGTTAATGTAATGGGAAACAGCTTTAGCAAGATCAACATAGTATTGTATCATATTTTTCCCTTTGCAATTTTGGTAATTGGTAACCTGTAGCTAAATTCCATGGAATTACTCTATTTCGTAATTCTGTTCAAAAAATTCTGTCTCTTCAAATATGCATCAACTGTGCTCTTGCACATGCAGTTTTTGGCCTCTAGAGAAAAACTGTAATACTGATGTCAAAGACTGATTGCTTTTCTGGTAACAGAAAGGTGAGCATAAAACACAATATATCTATTTTTTGGATATGTACATGACCTATAAACAGGAAGTAGCTTATTAACGGTCATGTCATTCGTAAAACATACTAGTGAATAAAATGGTATATTTTGATTTCTAAAGAGAATTTGAGATCTGAAAAATCTTTCCTTCCTGAGGATGTAACAACAAACATCTTTAAAAGGGGCACTTATGTTCTTGCACTTCCTTTTCTTCCCTGTGCTATGCTTTTACTGCTCTTTCAGAATTGTCCTCGGATCCAGAGGCCCTCGCATTGTACTGGTTAATTGATTGATTTCTGTATGAGTGGGCTGAGACCTGCATATAAAAAGAAAATTTTAACTGAAGTTAGAAGACGGCTACTATACTTTTGTTTAAGAAGTTACAAGCCCCTGCATTATCATATATTATTTGTAAATGTTCTTTGGATTTAGAAATTACATTTACTTGGTTCAGATTATTGTTTTTGAGCCTTGTGTACCTCCTAACATTCTCCCTTTCAAGGGCAGTAGTCCTGTTGTTCAAGAATATTGGCCTTTGAAATAAAGCTAATTTGCAAGATCTCAGAGGATGGGAAGTTGTTTTGATTTGTTTTTTTGCTTACTGCACATCCTCAGAAAATGTCTCAATGTGCCTAGTGTTTTAGAACTGGTGTTGCTGAGAGCAAGAGCAGTTAGAGGGAAAATTAGGAATTAAACCCTAAGAATTAGCAATTTTATTGAAAAAAGTAGGAATGGTATGAAATGGTAACCCACCGATGTAAAGAAACTAACATGCGTGTGTGCAGCAAAAAGGACTTTTAAAGAAAAAAAGAAAAAGTAGCAGCTTTTGTCCATAACAGCGTAATAAGAATATCTTCTTAATCCTCCAGTAGTTAATATTTTAAGATGAACACAATGCAGATGTAGGCAAGAACCTCAGTTTCTATGCTCAGGTTATTTCATTCCCATCATATTGCTTGGAAGTGACAACTTAGTTATTCATATTCTCCTGTTTATATATTCTGAGTATATATCTACTGGAAATTTGCTTTTACAGACATTTGAGCCATATAATTTTGAATGTGCTAGTTGTTAAACACAAACTAAGTAGTTAGAATTAGAAAACAAACACAACATGGGATACAATTCAAGTTAGGTGAGATTTGAACTCTAAGTCTAGAAGGAATTGTCTACTTTCAGCAAAAACAGGTGCTTGTGGATTTTAAATATATTTGAGAATATGAAAGTAGAAAATGAGAAGGCAGTAGAAAAAGAAATTAGGTAACAAAGTTTAATCCTCAAGAGTGTGTTCTTCCTGCCTGTGGGGAATAGTGACAGAGTACAGTAACAGGGAAATATTAACTTGCAGCTACAGTGTACCAAGCTTGGGTGTGAGTAAATCCCACTGAAAAAGTCAACAAAGTGGCAGTGTCATGTATCTCCTTTTTTGAAGTTTCCCCCTCTCATTTCTGGGGTACTTGCTCATTACTATAACTATATCCAAAATTATTTTTTCATCCACTTTCATTTACTAAAACTCAGTTTTTATATGTGAGTAATTGGCCTGTTGCCAATCTCTGTTTGCATGACCATGAGTTTTGCCTAATGAAGTATGTACAAAATTTTAAATACATAATGTTTAAGAGTAAATGTGTGCGTGTGAAGGTATGTGTGTATATATATAAAATGCAATATAATGTCTGACTACAATTTAATATGAATTTCTCCATCATGTGTAGTAACTGAAATGAATGTTATATTTAGTGTTCACATTGCAGGGATACTTAAATTGAGATTCCTAGTTCTAGTGTATTTAGGAATATTACTCTTTTTCTTAACAGGAGCATATTTTGATGAGAAACCAAAACTTAGTTGGACTTAAGCTTCCTGAACTTAGTGAAGCAGCTGAACAGGAAAAAGGTGCAGTATCATAAAAGCTGGAAGGAATGTTTGTTTGTTATACAGTGTTTTTTACTTTCCATATCAGTTAATTAGAAGAAAACAACGTATTTTTGAGCAATTACAATACTACTTGTAATGAGACAATTGGGAGGGGTGTACTAAATTATGACAAATAGAATCTAGTGGATCTGAGTTTCTTGGTGAGCTGAGCCAAGCAGATACGGTAGGTGGTATTACAACTAAATGCAAAGTTGTATATCTGGAACAGAGTCTCTGTAATACTTACCAGGTGGAGAACTATGAGTATTAGTGACATTCTGAAAAAAAAAGTTTCAGCACTGATGCATTGAATGGATGTGAACTCAGTAAGATACTGTGGCCACAAGGGTGAATTCGATCCTTGAAAATATAAATGAGAGCTGGAATGTTTTATTCATGTTTATTTTAGTGTATGTATGGCAAAAACTGGAACAGCATCTTCACTTATGGTCCACAGCTCTATGTAAATGCGGATAGATTAGAGTAAAGCCAGAGAAGAGATATAAGTATGATTGAAGGATTGGAAAAATATGCTGCATTTAAAAAAAGATGCAGAATAGAAATAAGGGGCGAAGACAGAATCTTGAGGACAGTTTAATGACTGGGAAAAACTAAATAACTGCTGAGTGATCAACTGAAAGTATTTAAACCAAAACTGGGTATTTGTTTGGAAGTAGTTTGGTCGGAACTTGTTCAGAGTGTGTTTTTAAGGCCACACTGACTGAAATGGAGAAGGTTCATATGGAAGGAGCTGAAGCTAATAATCCAAGATTAGATCCAAATCTTTTTCTAATTCTGTTCATTTTGCTAGTTCACATATTTTTAAGATCAGAAGGGACAATTATGAGGATCTAATTTTAGTCATTATTTAATATGGATCACCCACATCCACAAAGCTGCTGTCCATAAGGTACATAATTTCTGACTGAGCTACACTTTGCAATTTAGAAGGATCACAGAAACATCAAGTGACATACACAATGCAATAGGACAGCTCTCATGTATGTCCATGAAGAGCCTGTAGCCCAGATGTGCTATACTTGCACTACTCTACTGAACTGTGATTTTTGAATTGCTCGTACAGAGTACTTTTGAGGAGCTATCATTTCAACTCAGTGCATCACTTTTCATTAGAAGACTAAGAAAAGCTTGCCAACATGGTGCTCTGTGACAAATGAACCAATGTGAAGAAACTAATATCAGTGACAAGACTATGAAGAAGGGCCTTCTTTTGGTCCTTTATTTTAATAAATAAAGCTAGTCACCTAAGTCCTTAGTAAAAGTTTTGTATGAAAGTAAGCAATTATGCCACTTCTATGTAGTCGCTTTAAATACAGGTTTAAGTTGTACCTGTATTGTTGATACTTCCAATTCTAGTTATCTACATTTGAGAGTTATATTTTAAATATTTATAGTACATTGATAAAAATTTTAGCAGTCCAGCTATATTCTCATTCTGTCTTTGGAGGAAGGCCATTTCTGCAGAGGTTTCTTAGAAGGAATTCTTCTTGCTCTATCAAGAGCCTGAACAGGGATAGAATCAGTTATGGGGCTCGTCTCAAAACTTGTCACATCTCCTGGGACCTAAAGGATTTGAAAGTTGGATAAGCAGAGATTTAAACCCCTTTCTCCAACTTTGCCCTAACCTTCCTCCAGAGTAAGAGCTTTGGAGTTCCCTGGCTGGCTGCTGTCATTACAGATCTTCTTCAGTGAAGTAAGTTCTTTACACGTGATAGCAGTCTACCTCAAACTGGTGGTGTTTTTTGGTTTTACTATTGGTTACCCTAGTGCTGAGAAGGTGAATGGTGCATCTTCTGGTATATGAGCCCAGAGCATCCCCTTTGCCCTGTGCAGTCCCCTAGCAGGGAGCAGCAGTGGAAGGATACAACGTACGTGAGAGGTGCAGTGCTTTGTATGCTTTGGGGCTGTTTGATAAGATCTTAAAGTTTCTGTTACACAGGGAGATGGCAGAGACATTGTGGTTCATATTATCTCTGAAAAAAAATCTCATCTTCAGCCTGTATAAAACAAGATTAAAAGACACTTCTTGTCTGCTTCCTCTATTTAGTGATTTTATCTTTGGATTCTTAGATATGGTAGTATTGTTCTTATTACTTTGCTAATATATCATTTCCCAGAATTTTTTCAGTGGGCTGTGTTTGAAACTAAAACAGTTGCCATTTTACCAGTCTGTTGTGTAATTTTGGCAGATTTTAAACTTCTGAGAGAAGAATATTATCAAATGCTAAGCATTATTTTATTCAGCTTTTCAGCCAAGGTCTCGTAAGTGTCACAAACCTTTTTAAGGCAACTGCTCATTTAAATGTTAACCAGAGAGTTAAAGGTCACCTCCATGTCCTCAATGGGGAAAACAAGTGAGGGGTCAAATCTTTTGTTTATTTGTTAGGGAGACTTATTTCCTTGAATTGTCATAATAGCCACTTAGTGCTTTCTAACTCAAGTAATAATTTGCTTAAATAATAGGAAAGAGCCAGCTACTTCATTATTACTATGTTATGAATCAAATATACGGGCTCCATCATGTTTTATTATCAATGCCAAGTTATTGTGATCATCTTAGTAAACACGACATTGCAATTACAGAAGTTTAGATTAGTGGGATACATTAGGTTGGAGACATTGCGTTGTTAGGCAGGCTTTTTATGAGGACATACATGATGGTGCTGAAGTAAGTGCTGGAATTTTTAAATATTAAGGAACCGCAGAACTAAAATGTAGATAGAAAGAATCTGCCTTTCTTCTCTTCCTTTTATGTTAATGTTCCCCACACTTAACGAATCTGAGCTTTTTCATATTCTATTTGTTTTCCAGGTCTAAGAGTCTGTCTGTTAGGCTAAATGAACACGCAGGCTTTACAAAGATATCTTTCCAAGTTTGGGTTTCAAACTGCCAGTCCTGACTTTCTGATAGAAGAGTCCTCCGTTAAATTCTGTAAAAGGAGGGGATAAGGGAATTATCTTGTATGAAATTAAACAAAATGAAATTCAATAAGTTAAATAACATCACATTAAAAGAAGCTACTGCAATTACTTAGAGCCATGTCTTGGTCCTTACGAAAGTGATAGAAGACACAATTATAACATTTAAGTCCTGTTTCGATGAAAATGCAGTGCAAATATGTACATGCCATAGATTTGTCATAAGGGGTTCACAAAATCTGTATTATACTATATTATACCAGGAATCTTCCTGGCAGATGACTTTTAAATCTTTAGAAAATGACAGTAATCTATTTCAAAATCTAAGCTAAAATATTCCAAAAATTATATAACTGCAGTGATAAAGCACAAATGCAAAGTGTTAGGTTAGATGGTCCAGTAACGTATTTGGGTTCAGTTTGGATTCCCGGAAAAATACTAATACAATGATTATTTTCCAGTGCGTTAGAGACTGTCAGACAATGTATTACTTCATTCTTTCTGCATGAAGAATGACAACTGGAATGGTGCCTCTTGTTGTCACTGCTCAAAAGACAGACAAGGGATCTTTACTTCAGCAGTAAAAAAGAGATGAGTGATGTATCACCATATGCAATAAAGGAAGTAACACTCTGCACTAGGGGATGGGGAACATTTTGTTGTTGCTTCACTTTTGCTTCCAGGAGATTTGGGGTGAAATTCCCATTGACTTCAAAAAGGACACAGTTAGGTAATAAGTCCCCTTTGGCTGTGAGATGCTGACTTTATTATTAATGCATAACTTTTCAAATGACATAATGATGAAATTTTTTTTTCTCTGAAAATGTCTTTAGGCCCTTCACCTCTCCCCTCCCCAACTGAAGAGGAAGAGACAAAGAATAGCTCAGATGTCATGCCCAGCATTCCTGACATATTGCTGCGAAAACTGCGAGTGCACAAATCCCTTCCAGGAAGGTAAAACCTCATCAGAGGTAGCAAGACAGCATCTGGTGAAAGCACACTAATGGTCTCCAGTGAACTCCCATTCTGGAATTCCATTCTTGTCAGATCCATATAAGTAGAAAAATTGCTGCATCTTAAAATGTAAAATGCAGGTTTTCTGAAAAGTTTGGGGAATGCACTATCTTCCAGTAACTGGACGCCTTTAGAAAAATTTCTAAGTTCTATGTAAAGTGTCTTAAACCTAACTTGCATGCTCCAAGTACATTTTTATACAGATTTTCCGCTGGTCTGACTGCTCCTGGTTTTCAGGATTGCCGTCACAGATGTAATTCATGTTGAAAATCTTAGTATTTCTACCCCCACCTCCTGAAACAATCAGGCCAGATAATGACTTCCAATAGTAACATTTGGGAATGTGAGGATTCTGCAGTTTTTTTTCTGCAGGTTTCCCCATGATGATTTTTCAGAGAAATATCATTGGTTATTGTTTAAAAAAAATAGTTAAAGGACTTGCAGATTCTCTGATCTTGGGGTGTGCAAGCAGACAGTTATCAACAGAGATTGCTTAACATCTGTCGTCGTTCAGGAATTTCTCGCTTCCCACTTCTGCAATCTGAATAGTATGTCTGCATGTTATACATGTACTGTAGTGCAACATCATATACCATTTGAACCTATAGCTAAGGATGCATTGTGCAGTGTAACTATAACAAAAGAGGTCTCTAGTCCATACTCTTCCAAGGTGGAGTCAGAATAGGCCGTACCTCCTAGGCGTTTGTCTAAACCCTTAGAAATACAAGTACTCCCTCTGATTTGAGTTTACTACCATCCAAACGACATTTTCTTGACAGAATTTAAGTGAAATTTTCCTTTTGGGGGGAGGTATATGTTTAAAATAACACGAAAGTCCACAATTAATCAGTATTTTGCTCTGACCGAAGAAATATGGGAAGAAAGCTGAAGTGAAGCATTCATCAGCACATGCCTTGCATACTTTGCACCATTGACATCTTTAGATATTGAACATATTTTCTTTTGCACTGCATTCGCCAATTAAATAAATATAATCTATGTAAAGTATCTCTCCTTATTTTTATATAAGGTACCATTAGGATGCAGCTAAGCTTCTTATTTCTGTATAAGCCTTTTCTTTGAGAGAAATGAAACAGTAACAAATAATACTTTTTAATCATTAAAACTAATTCCAAACATGTATTTGGCCAAAATTATTCTTAGTTTCATCTGCGCAGTTTTACATCATAAATACCAGTGGCCTATGATAATTTAAAGCAGCAATCCATGTCAAACAGGTGTTCTCTGTGCAGACAAATTAAATATTTAACACTTGTTATGGAAGAATTGTTATATACAAATTTTAATTGAATGCATGAGGTAAGTGAGGAAGTTCTAAGAGACCATTGCTTGATTGTAATCAAATACTGAAAAAAAGAATAATTTACTAGCCAAGTATAAAATAGGCAAATGATGAACTGGCTTTGAATATCAGATAATATATAACATGAGATTATCTGTTTTTCAGATAATATTCTTTAATCAGTAGGATTGCTCAGTCTATTGAATGAGTGCATATATAACTTTTATCCCTACTGTACATTTGTTAGAACATCCCTAGCCAAATGAAAGAAGTTAACTTCATCATTTTATGCTATCAAACTATACAGAATGTGCAGAGGCTTACACTATTCTCTTCTTTCCTATAATTAAACAAGGCATACACCATTAAAGGAAATGAGAAAGCCTCTGTTTTGCTTACCAAATCTATTGTTAAACTATGGAAGAGCATTACTGGTATCTGCTAGAGCAAATTAAAGAAAGAAATACTATTGAACTTCCTTCTAAAACAACTACTCCTAGTAGGCTTCCATTCTAGAATAACAAGAAGTAATACAAATACTATGACTTTTGGCAGAAGATGGTTTTCCCTCACAGGGGACATACTGGCCTACTGTCTTTTAGCCACTACTCTAAATATCAATATTATTCTACCCATGGAGAAAAATTTGCTGCTCATTAATGCCAGATGTATTGATTTTTTCCATTTTTGAAAGCCATCCTGCAACCTGGAATGGCACTAATATTCGAATCTTCTCAAAGTATTCTGTCCACACAGTTCATAATAGATATGTCAAGCACAATGTCAGTCATTGGTATCCAATAGATTTTGTGTATACAAGTCCTGTCATTCCTTTCAAGTGTTTCTCTTCTTTGTTCACTTATATAAAGACTGAATAGCCTTCTGAAATGTTGGACAAAATACAGGGAATAAGAACCTTTAAATTCAAATTTGGGTGGACTGCTGTTAAGTGAGATTTTGAAATATAATGGATCTGTCTATCTCTCTAACTTTAGTGTTCTATGGAACCACAGTTTGGTAACTTTTTTTTTTTTTTAGGATGATTTTAAGTTTTTGTGCAGTCAGTAATCATTCTCTTGGTAGAAAACTCCATTACGTTTATTTTTTTTCTGTGTCAGATTTGTTGTCAGCTAAGAATAGTTAGCTATGTTAGCTAACTTTTAACAAAGGTAGCAACCAAAACAGGATAGTTCTGTCAGTCTGTGATTATCTGTGTTCACCATCATAAGGTTTCAGCAGTTAGCAGAAGGAAAGCAGGTAAAGATAATAATCTCAAATATAGCATATTAAATCACCAGCAGTACTAAACAGATGTCTTCTGACTTGTTCTTGTATTCAGTTTCTCACAACATAGTGGAGATATATGTTGCAGGCTGTCAGAAACTATAGTATGTTTCGGTCAATGCTGCAGTGATACTATGCTGTTATTTAAAAAAAATATGTAATTTAGCTGTAACAGGTTCAATTGAATTAATTAAATACTGTTTTAACACACACACCCCAAATATTTAAGAGGAGGACACTTTTTGTTGTTGTTCTTTTCAATTAAGTATTTCAATAGCTTTGCTTTTAGAGACAAACATTATTAATTAAAATATCAATTGTTTTGCTTTTATTTCTAGCTCCCCTCCACTTACGGAAAAAGAGGTTGAGGTAAGTACTCTCTTACAATTGTAGACCACAAAGGGACCATTGTTATATGTTCTACTCTAATCCGAATAATGCAAGCTCTAACTCGTGATTGATTATAGAAAGATGTTTTGCATTGATTTCATGTCTTTCAGTGATGCAGAGTAAATTTTGTCCCTTAATAAATTACTTCAGTGGTTAATTTTCCTTACACTCTGAATCTGTGCCTTATTTCCACATTTGAATTTGTCGCAAAAGTAGATTAATTATAATCTAGGTTATGCTCATGATTTAACAGTGCCTTTAATTCTGTATACCTCAAGTTTAAGTGCATACTATAAGTCTAAGGGTGGTTGTTAGAACTAGATAATGGGATTTTTTACCAAAAAATATTCCTCAGGAAAAAAAATATATCTACGGAGATCCATCAAAATAACAAACGTAATTTAATGGAAAAAGGGCCATTGCCCCATACAACACAAATCTGAAAAAATACTTGAAGAGTTAGGAGGAAGCGAAACACATTTTTTTACATTCTTAATAAAATGTAACTTCATTTCGGAAAATATTATCATATATTTAAATTAATAAAAATTTGAAGCTAAAGAACACTGTGTTCGGAGTTGGATTATGTTTTTGCTTTTGGCCAATAGAAGTTGTGGGAAAGTGAAGAAAAAGGTCTTTATTTACATAGCTCCAATCACATGGAACTATTGGTGCCTTGTACATTGTAAATTATTAATCCTAAGAAACAATACATCTGGTAAAGAAAGAAACATTCTTTAAAAGCAATATTCAAGAGAATAAAAATGTTAACACTTAATCTTTTGCTGGCTTCAGTGGTAGGTGTTTATCTCTTAGGTAAAACAATGCTAACGCTGAGCTCATCCCTGGACTTCCTCTGCACAGACTATCTGTTTAAAAACCTTGGGGACCCTTGGAGGAAGTCCAGCTAGAAAACAGATCCATTGTGATTCTGATACTTCCTTCATTGTGTATACGCTGCTCCACTGATCTTCCAGAAAAGCATTCAGGAAAAGAGGCAGCAACACATTTATTCATATTTTAGAGAAA
The DNA here is from genome assembly GCF_036370855.1 of Dromaius novaehollandiae. Lineage (NCBI taxonomy): Eukaryota > Metazoa > Chordata > Aves > Casuariiformes > Dromaiidae > Dromaius > Dromaius novaehollandiae. The sequence continues at coordinate 61,058,091 of NC_088102.1, forward strand.
GTAAAGAAAATGATTTTTGAAACAATCTAGCTTTTCAGATATTTCAGCTTTTCTGTTCCAATTCTTATTTAAGCACCAAAGTTAGTGAAACAGACCTTACACATAAGCCATTATTTGAAATTTCTGCATTTCAGTGATACTAATTAAAAATGCCCTTTTTTTTATATATATATCCATACAGAATGTGTTTGTACAACTTTCCTTGGCTTTTAGAAACGATAGTTATACCTTGGAAACTAGAATTAACCAAGCAGAGAGAGAAAGAAATCTTACTGAAGAGAATGCTGAGAAGGAACTGGAAAACTTTAAAGCAGCCATTACGGTAAGAAGAAAACAATAAATTATTTTCTGAAGAATAGCACATGTGCACGTGCATGTGCGCACACACACATTTGAAATGTGTGGCTGTGCTTGCTTATACCAGTTATAAATTCAGACCCCAAACTCCATTTTCTGCTGCTCAAGCTCATTACTGTAAGCCCGTGCTGCTCTACAGAAGAGTGAAAGAGTGTTTTCTCCCAGAGTGGGCCAGCATTGCTAAAAAATGCAAAGCAGAGGAAATTGCCCTACTTCTGCTAACATACTTCAGGGATAAATACCTGTTCAGTTCTTGAAATAAGCCTGTGGCAAAGCTAAGAGCACGTAGAAGTGCAGTTTAAGAACTGATCCACGGTGACAGGACCACCTTCTTTAGCAGTATTTGAGGTGTCCAGTTAGACAAGATACTGAAATGATTTGAAGCCCAAGTCCTGAGATTTGTGGCTTGAAAGACTTCTTAACTGGAGATAATAGAAAGAGGTGAAAGAAAGGCAACAGTAAGGATTACTTTTAATTGCAAGGAGAGATTACGGGCCCGAATGCTTTTATACTTCTCATAACTCTCATTGCAGCTGTTTTCTTTCTCTGATACTCTTTTGTCAGCATTTGCTTTCAATTTTTCTGATTGACTTTCTCTGGATTGTCTAACTGAAATGACAAATATATCTGTGAGACAGATGAATTTATACTATGCTGCACACTTTTGTGCAAAAGCAAGAGGGAGATGTGTAGACACCCTGCTGCTGACTGAAATGTTGGTAGACCTAATTTGCATAATATAAGGAGGTGTTGCTGTAGTTGGGAGAACATAAGAGTCTCCCATTTGCTTTATGAAAAATACCAGGTGAGAAAAGATTCAGATAAACAAGCATCGTGATGTATACGTATTTTATCTGGAATTCTAAATCTGCATTTGCAGGTTAACTCTTTTTTTTTTTTTCTTTTAGGAAAAAAGGAGGGGGGGATATTTGCTGCTCTTTCCTCTGTTCTCTCTTTAAAGAGCAAACAGAAACAGCCTGTTAAATCTCCATGTTTTATTTATTATAATATTTTGTCTACATATTAGTACAGCTAGTGTATAAAGGCTCCTTAAACTGCAAGCAATTAGAGCACTAGAATTAACACGTATTTTGGTTAAGAATCCCTAATCATGCACCAAAGACCATATTTCCAGCATGGGACAGATGTGGTTAGCTTCCCCCTCCTTTGTCCAGTTTACCATCTGCAGTCTGGCTCTTGCAAACTTTTTTTTAATGTAACTTACGTCAAAGTGGAAGCTGCCCATTTTCCTTTAAAAGCTTTTGTTCCAAGTGTTTTTGATGCCTTCATTGCATTATACAATAGAATAAACTAACAAATGATTAAATGTAGTGAAGCTCCTGTATCATCTGTATCATATTAGACCTACACTTTTTCCCCTCTCAGTGGGAGGTTGTCATCATTTATGTAGGATGGGCACATATTAGGTGGCTTAATCACAGTATGGCTAGCCTTCATGATTTTTTTACAGACCTTGTGATAATTGATGTTTTATTCAAAAAGCCAACTTCAAGAGAAAGCTGACTTATATGAATTTCAGATTTCTTCAAGAAAACAAGTTACAATTGCCAAGAAACACTTGAAAATCTGAAATTCTGTGCATGCATTTTTCACACAGGTTCCCTTATGCCTTCTTAGGTCTTGCAGTCAACTTTAGGCTGCAATTTGTTCACACATTGGCTTCAGTGATAAATCAGTTTAAGAAATTGTTGTCATTACAGTAAATTCTTCAGCCTCTTAACTGTGCTTCTAGACCAAGGATTTGCACTGCAAATGCATTCTCTGAAGTGGTTCTCGTTAAAATTACTGTCCATCACTCACCTCTTTGGGGGTGGGAGGAGAAGGAGGAGAGGCTATTCTTTTCACACAGATCATTTTAATGTGCTGGTTTACTCTTGCAGTAACTCAAGTGAGGGGGTGTACTGAACTAGGGCACAAGGCAGCTGGTCGGAGGTAAAATTGTATGAACAGCAACATGGTGATTACTTAACAAAACCTCAATGCCAAAACTAGCGCATCCTGAAAATGCACTTTAAGAATATAGGAATTGCCCAGCATCGCAAAGTTTGCCTCTGAGTCTGAACTAAATTCTATGGGACTTCTTGTATCAAATAAATCTTTTCATGCACAGAACTAGGTGAGGAGGTTCAATAATGCTTTGATAAGAAAACATCTAAATTCATGCTTGCTTTCAGGAACTAATCCCAGTGAAGTTTTATGGTTCAGTGCTTTTCTATATTAGATCTGAGCTATCAAAGTGATAATATTAATCAAGTGCATAAGTGTATGTGTTGCTAGATAAGAAATGGATGAGAAATTGCAATTGCCATTTGATTTAGCAGGCCATATAGGTTGCTATTACTCTCTTATTTTTTGATTCTTTTGAATCTAATCCCTGATTTCTTTTCAATGGGTTAAGTATCATGGAACTGAGAGAATATAAATGGCCTTATAACACCTTGTGCCCAGCAAATTCAAATGTTCTTTGTGTTTCAGCAATCATTTGTACCTACTGGTTAAAATAAGAGTGGCATTTGTAAAGTTCATAGGTAGTTAGCCATGATAAAATATTTCAAAAGGAACAGTATTGCAAATGTGCAGAACCTGCTAACTGCTTTAAAGATGTGCTTGCAGTGCATAGCAAAGCACCATCCTGAAACAGAGCAACAGCACTAGCTTGATTATCTCTGGTGGTAGAGGCAGCGTTCCTGTGGGGCTGATTTGTCCACATGTAGTTCTGCTTAGGCATGTCTGTACAGCTTCTGTGGCTCAGGCCAGTTCATCTGAACTAAGAGCGGCATGATATCACGCTACGGCTTATGTATTTTCACTTCAGTCTTCAGCTGCCTTATGGCATCACTGTGAACACAGAGAAGCTTACCAGAAGCTACTGGAGGATATTGCTGTGCTGCGTCGATTGGCTGCTAGACTGTCTAGCCGTGCTGAAATGGTTGGAGCCGTTCGCCAGGTAAGAATATCCCAGTGTCTAACACACATCCTCACTGCACACATTCACTCTTTCTCTTTTTCACCCATAGCTGTAGGGTATATTAGCCCTTTGAATTTCATTTTGTCGTTTTGACAGATTTATGATATTTATTGTAGTATCAGGTAAGACACAATTTCAGTCAGGAAATAGAATTCAAACAGAAGGAGATTACCATGAAGCTGTTCAGCATCTGTACAATAGAAGCATTTATGTTATTCAGAGCTGTATTCATCATAAGAAACATTTTTAAAATCAGTGCAGCAAAAATAAGAATGGCTTTTCTGGGTCAAAAAGCTCGTCTAGTTCAGTAGCTTGCCTTTGGCAATGGCTTATGTCAGACAACTGTAAAGAGTATAAGAACAGAGGAAGTATAATTAAGAACACAGCAATGCCCTCCCCAATTCAAAACTGTTGCTTCTACCCACTAAAGTATGTAGGCTGATGCTAGTGATTGCGACATTTGAGAGTTCAAAAACAAGTGCGCATCTGCCGCAAAGCAGGCACACAGACAGACAACATACAATAAGATAAATGGTGATATTCTCTGGATATATATTACTGCATTTGTGTTCTAAATAGCTTAGGAATTTTTGGTTTCGGAGGTACCAATGTTTCTTTATGAATGACTATTGCAGATTTGGCCCTGACAGGGAACATAGACATAGAGGCATGTGATTTGTTTCAGAAGTGTAGAGGTTGCCTGAGTGTTCTTTTCTCTTTTCTTGCTTAGGAGAAGCGTATGTCAAAGGCAACAGAAGTAATGATGCAGTATGTGGAAAATCTGAAAAGAACATATGAAAAGGATCACGCTGAGCTAATGGAGTTTAAGAAACTTGCCAATCAGAATTCTAGCAGAAGCTATGGTGCCTCTGGTAAAATAAATAAATAAATAAATAAATAAAAATTCAAGGGTTTGTCTTCTCTCTAGACAGAGAAGTGTCTAGTGCTATTTATCACAAAAAGTATCATGCATCTGTTCAAGAAGTTCTGTTCTACAGAAGTAGATTTCAAAAATTTATAGTTGTAATAGCTAAAATATTTCATATTTTCAAGCCATACTTAATGATCTAGCACAGTAATTTAAAGTCATTACCACTTATCAGATTCTGATAGGATCCAAAAACATTTGTTTTGGACTCTTGTATATATGCACAGCTTACGCATTTTGTACATATACTTCTGAGAAGACAGATGCTGGCAAATTTTATTATTAAAAAATTAAAATTTTTATTTGCAGCCTTTCATAGGTTGATGGAAACTGAAGTATCAATATTTTTCTTTCGGAAAAACCTGCTTATGGAGGCAAAAAGTAGGCTAGTCTCTGATCTCTGTAAAGATGGTAATGGTTCCACTTTGTGCAATTACTACAATTTTCTACAGATGTAATTGAGGCCTGAACTGTATAACAAATAAATAACAGTCTTAGACTATATGAATATCCATAAATAATATTAACAGAGCCCTTGCTTATATTTCAATCTCAGACATACTGTATTTATACAAGTTCTATAGTGACTGTGTATTTATGTACTGTTTTTTATGCAGAAGATGGAGTACCTCGTTCATCTAGATCCATGTCCCTTACTGTTGGAAAGGTAAAAAGGGAAACAAAATCAAGTGAACATTTTATGTGGTGAAATTTCTTTGTCTATACACATTCAACTTTATAGTCTGTGTTCAAACTATAGTCCTGCTAAAGTCTCAATATTGTTTATATAATTTAGTGCAAATCTTGGATACTTGATTAAGAATGACTGTATGCGATAATGATAATGCTTGCTATGGAGCTGTAAATAATTAAGGGACCTATGTATTTGAGAATAATTGTGTCCTAGGCCACATACCTGTGCAACAGGGAATGGCTCAGGTCCTGTGCTTTGCTCTAGTCCTTCTGTGAGGTTTTCTAGAATCTGACTATTGGATCTAAACCTTACTATATGATTAGGGATTTCTAGGAACATACCATTTTCGTTATCTTAACAATAATACCATGTTCTAAGTACTGTAAATGTAAACAGAATTATTCATAAGTGTTGCCCTTTTTTCAGTTAGCATCGGAGGATCTTGTTTGGTTTGACAAAGCATTCAGAGACAGAGATTGTCTCAGATTGTTTTAATTGGAGTAATTAATTTTAACAAGGCCATTGTTTCATTTCTACAAAAATTCCAAGTGTTGGAGACCAAGTTTATTACACAGCTTCCTAAAATAACCAGTGACTTGAGAGAGCCAAGTCCCAGTTTGACCATTATGAAATTTGGTGATCAGAGGTATTATTCCCCCTAGCATTTCTTTTCATGTTTTTTCTCCTTTGATTTGTAATACTTTAGGTTTAGTTTATTCCTACTACCTCCCAGTGCTGTGTGGAAAGAATTAGAGCACAGAGAATGCTGAGGGCAAGACTGAATTTCAGAATGATCCCGATAAGTTGAAATAGTGATCCCCCAAAAGGATAAAATCGAACAAGGACAAATGCAAGTCTCAACATCACCCACTGCACAAATATAAGCTGAGAAGCAGCTGGCTAGGTATCAGTCTGGCAGGAAAGGATCCGTATAATGCATCACAAGCTTAAAATAATCCAGAATTTCATGCTATTGCAAAAAATCCAATCATATATTCCAGTAAATAAATAGGATTATTATCTGCTCAGTGCAGGAATTCTGCTTTTTTCACCACTGATTCAGCTTCAAGGGAGTGTATGCAATTCAGTTTTGGGCATCACATTTCAAAAATGATTTGGACTAATTGGAAAGAGGCCAGAAGAGATGCACAAGGATAACCAGAGATCTAGAAATTATGACCAGTGGGGAAGGATGGAAAGAACTGAGGCTTTTTCTCTAAAGAATGCAGAAAACATGAAAAGTCTTCAGACTTGTCAAAAATGCTAGAGAGAGGAATTAACTGTTCTCCGTGAGCCTGTGAATAGGCCATTTATGAAGCCTTAAACTGCAGCAAGATTTAGGTTAGAAAGTTTTGCCTGCAGTCTAGTAAAACATTAGAATAGACTGCCTAGCCAGGCTGCAGACTCTGCAGTGTCATTTTTTAGGAGCATATTAGGTGAACCTGTCATTCATGAGTAGGAAGAGTAGGTCCTGCCTAGAACCAGGATGATAAAGTAGGCAGCTTCTTCTAGATATCCTAGATCTGTAAATCTGTGATTAATTCCTTTTCCATAGTTATCCAGGGCAGAAAACTAGAAATGTTTGGATATGCGCTAAGACAAAGCTGTTAGATGCTACCTGTACTTGGTTTTTTAGACAGTGGGAACCACAGATTGCATTAGGTGTATTTCATAGGATGAGGTATTTGGCTTCTTACATAATAACAGCAAAAGCTTATTTGCTCTATACATGAGCTATAATATATTGTGTAAAACTAGCATGTGTTTATCATACAAAGGATTTTCATTGCCTTTGGGAAATGTAAGCAGTGTCACATGATACTAGATAGATATCTAAAAACTCAAGGGTGGGGGAGAAGTCTCTGTTCTTTTGCGGAGGGAGCGGATGTTTTTGTTTCTGTAAGTGATAATATGTAGTTATATAATTAATGAATTTATCATAATGGGTACATAGCAAGAGAAGAGTTTCATGTGCAATTTCATTATTTCCTGACATTGTGACGCTGGCATCTTTCCCAGGATTATTGTACATCTGGCTTAACCAAAGATAATAGCTTATATCAATTCAGAACATATCTGTTGTGTGACTTGCACTATTGGGCTTTCTGTGTGAAGGAGAAAGAGTTTTATCCCTGTACAACCACACATTTCTTACTAAGCACACGCCATACCAGGCAGTACTACAGGAAGGAAGTTTGGGGAGAAGACCACAGCACTAGCAGTCCTTTACGTTGGTTTTGCTCTCAACTCTCTTTTCTCCCAAGAGATTCATGCTGACATTAACCTGCATCTTTGCCACATCTGTTAACCTGTAGAATTGTTCTTCAGCCTACCTTGTTTTATGATAGAAAAAAAAATGTTGTTTATCATAGAATATGCCCCGGAGGAGAGTCAGTGTTGCTGTTGTTCCTAAATTTAACTCCTTAAACATTCCTGGTCAGTCACCAACAGCCTCACCTATACCTTCAATGCCATCCCTGGTAAGTAAAACCCACAATTTAAAGAAACTACCTTTTGTCAAAACCCTTTCACACAGGGCCAAGCCATCGTTTCTGAAAAATGTATGCCCTTTCGTTGATATAGTTTGTCCAGGGGAGGGGGGTGGCCAAAGGTAATTCCAGTTGTGTAAGGACTTTTGCTTTCAGAGTCTATCCACATATAATGATCACCTTCAGGTACAGAGCTGAACAGGGCCTACTGTTGGTTCAGAGGCATTAGACACAAGATGAGGCATTTTGCCTTTTAATTTATGGTAACGTACTGGAAAGTAGTAGTAAAAATAGTTGTCCAGACAAGAAGAAAAATTTTAACTGGAATCCATAGATGAATATTGGACTGCTTTGGTAATGTCAGCTTCCAGTCATTATTGCAAAGTCCACCAAATAGAAAAGCATGTGATTAACCTATAGAAATAGGCGTGCTATGATTTTAGGACTTCTATGATGATCTGAGATTAATGGAGTTATCAGAGTCTATCTTGACTTTCTGTTTTATAAAGTTTTAATAAGTTAAATGAGAATCTAATCTGGATCTAATAAATCCATATAAATTCTTTGCAGGAAAACTGCCAGGGATACCAAGCTTCCAAAGATGAGCTAAAATGGCACATACCCTGAAAATCTGACAGTTTCCTATTTCAAATTTAGGGCTATTTAAATGAGAGGGTTTGTTGACAAGCTAAATCCGTCTTAATTTTAAGAGAACAACCTGTCTGTGCAGTTTAGTTATGTGCTCAGGGGTAATTGTTTCAGGAACCAAGTAAAGAAAACTCATTTATTTTTGTTTAAAATTTTCCATTGAAAACTCGGCTAACAAATTAATCTTCCTAGGATAATATGGAGAGAAGAAATACAATAACTTTACTGTCCAGTGATCAATATATGAAGAGAAAGAGACTAGGTACTTACTTGGAGAAAATAAGTACGGTAGATAGGCACAGCAATGTCAAAGTTATTCGGAGTGGTCAGAATCATTGTTTACTGTGGATAAAGGGAGTAAGATGGGAGCTTTTTTAAAGATATCTTGCTGGTGGGTGTGAGAAAAAAACCTAAGCAGCACATTGACTTTGCCATTTTATTGAAGATTCATTTGAAATTAATTCATGGAAGTAACTTTTGTTGCTGTCTTTCAATTTACAGTCAGAATCACCTAATAATGGAAGGAGCAATCTAACATCTACTCCTATTCTGCCAGCACTTTTAGAGAAGTGAGTTTTCTCTAGATCTTTTCAATACTTATTAAATCCTAATATGAGATGAAAATGTCACTTTCTATAAGGAAATTATACTAAGGTGTAAGGCATTGAAGTCAGTGGCAAAACATTGACTTACGTTGATTCAAGATCTGGTAACTGTATTTTACCACGTAACCATCACATTGTTTTTTTCATGTTCAAAGAGTTTACAAACAATATCTCAAACTAAACTGAGCCTGCTATGATGCAACAGTCAGTACAACTCATGAAGCAACAAATGCAGCAGATGATTATACATTTACACACTTGACTAGGCCTACCTTCAGAACTTGTCAGAATTAAGAGTATTGCTTACAATGCATGTGGATTTTTTTTTTATTTCTCAGAATAAATTAATGTTGTATCAAAATAAATTAATGTTGTAAGTTAATGTAATGTAATGTTGTATGCAAGTTAGCCATGAGCAACTCTGAGTCTACATTTTTCTAAAATTGACTATTCCAGTAATGGAAGTTTGTGTTCTGCCCTTGCCTTTCTAACATGTGGCTAGTTGGTAAGAATCGTATTTTGAGACAGCATGATATCCAATGTCATTTAGATTTTGAAATTTATATGAATAAGTATATGAAATTCAGAAGTGTAGTTTCCTGTAATGCTAGATCATCAAAATATTTATAGAAGTGAAAACAATGGCTAAATTGAGGAATAATTATTTTTTCTTCACTATAAAATGAAGTGAATATTCAGCTAAATTAAAGCATTAAGGTTGTGATTTTACTTATACCAACCTAAAAAGTTTACATTTTAAGAGTGAAAAAAAGAGTAGAGATATTGAAAGGGGATTTTTTTTCAGCCTGGTAAACAGGCCAAAACCTCTGCATCTATGTCTTTCTAGTACCTATGAATTGCAAGAAGATTTTTCATCCAAACCTTTTCCCCTTTGACCTTGTATTGCTTTGTACCATTAGTTTACGTGTTCTATCAGGATTTACGTGTGTTGTCATAATCCATTTTCCATAGTAGTTCCATGAGTCATTCCATGGGTTTACATAGTACTACTTTTGGAACAAAATAATAGTTATATGAACAAGGAAAGCAAAGAATTTCTCTGCTGGAAGGCACATACATCTACAAATTTCTGGAGGAAACTTAAGTTTGATAGTTGAAATTCATGTAGAGATGTGATTTAATATTATCAAATTTCTTGAATTTATGAACCCCCAAAGTTTATAAAGAAAAAAATATATATATATTTGCAGTTTGCCTATTACTGCTTCTCAGTTAATGACAAATGTGAAGCCCATGTAGTAACAGAAGGCAAAGGTGAATTATATGACAACTCAGGAGACTGGGATGAGAACAGAAGGCATATCCAAGTTGTTCTACAGTATCTTTGTAAACAGGATGCCAGTTCTGTTATGTTTGCAAACCCTTGTGTTTGTGTGTGCAAACACTCTAGAAAGCAAAAATAAAAAATTGACAAGCATCTTTCCAAACACTTATGTCTTTTAGGAAGTTTTGCACATTCTAAGGAAGTTGCTTGCTAATGCTTCAGAAATAAAACTTACTAAAAAATTACTTTTTTTTAATGTTGATAGTTTAAAGTGTGTACAATATCACAGTAGAAATATCTGCAATATTAATTTAGATTAAAGTTTGTTCAGATGCTTTAAATATCATGCAAATTAAAAGCTTTAAGATACATAGCTCTTGAGAATAGAACATTAATTTTCACATATTTTAGGTCAAGTGTTGGAACAGGACAAAATTTGTTTTATGGTTTTGTTTTGCCTTTATGGTTCATTAAGAGTGAAAATATGTGGCAATCGTGAAACCAAAAACTATAATATGATAAAAAGCATTGCAACTAGTTGTTGCAATTCAATAAAACTGCAAGATTTGAACCATCTTTTGTACAGAAATTCTACAAAAAAATGGAAACTTTTCAGCATTTCTTATTGTTTCTTAAAAAAAAAAGAAATATTCATGTTATGTAACAGCAGTAGAACTTGAAATTAAATTCTGAGCCTAAGTATGTATGCATGGCCAGCTGCTATTGTACTGTAAAATTGCATAGTTGTTTAGCAGAGTTATGTATATTTAAGAAGTTTGAGCTTATGTTCATAGTGTGTTTAAAGTACAAATGAAATTAAGGAAACCATAAGGATACTACTGTCAAGTCAGTGTGATTTCTTGAGAGAAAAATCAATTGATGGTGTCAATCAAGATGAGTTATTCTCCCATTGATTTTAGTGCCAAAAGGGTGAGGCCTACAAGAAGTTATATTCTGGAAGTTGGAATGAGATCCATGGTTGAGCTTATTAAACCTTGACTTTGCGAGATTTGCTAACAGTTATGTCTGAATGACTTAAACTCTGACTGAGAATTAAAGGAATAAGGGTGGGTAAAGCTCTGGAGAAAGAGGAATATTTTTATCGTGGTTATGTTCCTTTGAAGCAATATTGAATGGCTTATTTTTAAGCTAAACACTCAAAGCTTTTACTTGAGAAACATTTTAGTGACAGAAGCTGTGTATGTATTTTATTTATTTTATTATTATCTATTTCATTATTTTTATTTATTTCATTATTTTTATCTGTGCATTGGTTCAGCATATAAAGTCAGTAGAAAAAAAGTACTTAAAATGCAAATGAGAAAAATGTGTTATTAAATTAATATTTGGTATTATTGCTATTATGTTTTCTCTCTGCCATAGCAAGCTACAATTTCTAGAAGGTTTTTTGGAAAGCTCCAGGGGGAAATACCATATAGAATATCAAATAAATACTATGGATAAGCCATAAAACAAATGTTTTTTCTTTTCTTTTTTTAAAAAAGGAAACAAAAATGCAAGCTTTAATACCTTGAAGACCTATTATTTGCTGTTCTCAAATTACAACATTTTGAAACTAAAATTCTGCTTACAGTGTTTTCCTTTTTCTTTTGCAAGACATTTCTTCAATATAGACAAAAGCAAAAAAATCAGATTTTCCTTCAAAGATACATTTGGATTGATTATTAAAGAATCAGGAGTCACATGAATTGTTGTTGTTCGGTAGCGTACTCCAAGTACAATACATTTCAGTGGTGTTATTTTCCACTTTCTCTGTTTCTTTCATCTTGGCAGTGGAAAGTCTAATGGAGAGCCTGACTGTGAAAACTCTACTTCTGTGTTGACACAGAGTGGATTGGAAGAGATCAATCCTGAAACTAAAGCCAAGATAGAGGAGGAAGCATATAACAAAGGGTGAGAATATCTTAAGTGATCTAAATCTGTAAATATATTTTACCAGATGAAGACTTGTGTTTTTAAGAATGTAATTTTGAACACAAAATGAGTGATATAATCAATACCAGCTCCAAGAATATGACCATAATTGGAGCAATGGTGGAGCCTGTCTTCAGTGAGCCTCATTCATTGTATTTGTAGCAATTCACTTTCATCCTTTATTAATGTTAGTCAAACTATTGGAGAGAAGTTATACCAGAGACTGAGCTGGGTAGAAGTTATGATGTCAGTAATATTCAGCTTCATGACAAGATAATCCGAAACAGCTTCCTAAAACGTTGAATCTGAAGTGTGTACGTGGAGACGAATAAAGAGCAGACATAAACTTTTGCAGTAAAATCATGGTTGGGAGTGGCAAAGTGCTTTGCACAGCAGGATTTGGAGTAGTTAACAGTTTGGGGGTCTATCCATTTCCAAATGTCAAGCAAAGAACTTTGTACTATGTAAAGAGTAGGACAAAAGTTTTGATCTCCTTCTGCAGAAACCAACAAGTCATCTATCTTTAGCATTGATTTGCATTTATTCTTCAGGGGAAAAAAAGAAAGTATTCAACAGAATTAAAACGTAAAGCAAGCAAAAAAGTCCTCCTCCTTTACAATACTCAGAAATTGTGCTCTGTTGAGAACTATAACCTCTCTCTCTTTTGCAAGAGGATAGATTCGGTAACAGATTATCCTCTGTTAAGGAAGGGTGTGTTTGTGTGGCATATTCATGGCCTCTAGCTAATTTTGTTTCTCAAAGCATTGCAACATCTCTGCTACTTGTGTTTTATTGCATGTAATAAACACGGCATATGACATATACAGCATACTAGACTAAGAAAAATGCTTTGCGTGTTAAAGCTATCAGGAAGGCTTGAAGAAAACCAAAGAACTTCAGGAACTGAAGGAAGAAGATGAAGAGACACCAAAAGAAAGTCATGATGAGCATGAAGAAAGTGAAAATGAAGATGAGATAAAAAACCTGAAAAGCAGGTGAGACAGTGGTGTGGTATGTCTACAAGAAGGGCTGATCTTTTTCCCTGTTTGAGGTACTCAACCAAGTCTTTCATGCTATTATCTTGACATTTTGTTCAAATCTAGGAAAACAGATTTGAAATAATCGTAGTTTCACAATAAGATATCTTCCAAGAAAATAGTTGCAAAATGCAAAACCTTTTATTTTGGCATTTTCAGTTGAAACTAAAAATGTTGACATCTGTACATCAGCGTGCTTTATCTCGATGGGGTGCTTTTTTTGATTTGAGGTAAAATGTATTCTAGAGAAGTTTCTTAAATGCTGAAATGCATCTCCCAGTGGGCACACATTGTCTTATGGAAGTTTTAATTCTATTCAGAGATGAGTCTTTCAGTATATCTACAAGGTGGATGCTGATTATCAGGAATTCCTTAGCTTGCACTCTGACTTGGACAGGCAGGTGCCTGGTCCTTTTAGAAGCTGTATAGATGCTGTAGAACAGCACTGTACCGGAGTTAAAATACCCTGCCTTTCAGCAGAAGGATGTATTTATTACCTTCATCTGTATCCAGTGCTCTTCCTCTACTGTGGGATTTTTGAATCATCTGCTTATTATCATCCCAACTGAAAAAACTTTTCCAGAATATTCAGCTTTTCTTAAGGTTATTTGAGTTTCTTTGGTGGCTCTACCAACTCTATTCTCAATATACCTTCAATTTCCTTCATTTTAAAAGCAGAGACTTCTGCATTGCAGAGAAATTGAAGACTGGCCAAAGTAAGTAATATTTCTAATCCCAAGATAAGGTAGGGACCCCTACCTGATCCTAAAGGACTCATTCCCAGCTTATTGTGATTATAAACATCTATTAATTTGAGATTCAAGCCATGTTCAGAAGGATGGCCACCTCACTGCCAATTGTGAAACTCTATGCTAGGAAATGTTTTCTTTCTAATAGTTAGTTTAACTGAGCAAGCTATGAACTAGGCAGAATTTTATATCTTACTAAATTCTGAGATTATCCTGTTGTCAGATGGGAGAAATAGAAGTCAAGTTTATGGCTCGATATTTGTCCTTTGTCCTTACATATCTTGCAAATATCACCCATCTTTGAGTCTACAGCTCTTTTTGAAACAATCTAACAATGTGGTTCTTCGCTGATAAGTTGTTTGTTTTTGGAAGAAAGATGGTACAACATACCACTGTGAAATTCCTTAAATTTAGAAGCTTAAGATAATCAATTTGCATATGCTTAATATATAACAGATTTTTTTTCATTTTACAGCAGACTTGAAGTCATCATTAATTATTTACATATACTGTACCCCAAACTGTGTAAACACTGGAATGTGGTATGGCTTGTAGTGGCTGCGATAATCATTTTTGCTGTGGTGTTATGGATCTACCATTCATACAACTCCTGTGATGAAATATCAGAGGGACCTGAAGGGAAGGCCAGCTGTTCTGCTGCCCATCAGTATTCCTGGTGGAACTCAGGATTTCGGCATGAGCAACGCACTGAATAATAAAGGAACAAACACATATTTATGGTACCTGAGCAAGCACACATGTTAGAACACAGTTGTTAAAGGTAGTGCTTAGTCATCTTTCTGGTTGTTAAATGTGATCTGTTAAGACACGTGAGTTACTTTACAGCATCAGGTTTGGAGATGCATTGTGAACACAGCTTGCCAAAATGACTGTCTGATAAATACTTCTGTCTGTCCGTCCTGCTAATTGTAAGTGATTGATAGGAATAAAGTAATACTGAATCATGGTAAGATTGTGGCAGTAATCAGCAACCACCAAGACATTTAAAAGGAATATTTGCACAGGACATTGATGTCTGTCTTATGATTTTGAAGAAAATCAAATACTACATTTGCGGAGTTAGTTGCTTTACCTCAGCATTTCCAGAATTTGTTGATTATTGTTGAAGTATTAATGGCATTTAAGTCCTCTGGGTTTTAAGAGTCTAATTTTCTTATTCACAATTATTGGGTAGAAATGGAAGGCCTTTCATGGAAGATAAAATTATATTATCAGGCCAAATGCATTGCTGATACAGTAATTTTATAAGAGGAATTATCTGTACAATTATTTAAATGGAGTATGAAGTATAAACACACATGCATTTTATGATATACTTTAAGAATGGGACCACCTTTTTATCTGAATGGGATATGTGGCAAAACCTAAAATGAGGTCTAGGTGGCACAGCTGATATTGTCCAGTGCATCTGGGAACTTCTGATGTATCAAAGGGATACGCTTTGTAACAAATTTTGCTGCTTCTCTGAATAGCAATGTAGCGTATGCTGTTCAGAGTCACTAATGATTGCAATAAAAAGTAATTGCTGTCTGGAAGATTAGATGTGCAGTTTTGAACATGGGAAAATTGGCAGGCGACCACTCTGAACGGACTCTGTGCTATGCTAATACTGGATATAGGCTTATACTGTGTACAGTAGGCTTATACAGTAGGACTGTATAGGCTTATACAGTACTGTGTATAGCCAAAACCTGCAGGTGCCTACCTGAATGAGAGCAGTAAAGTAGTGAGGACTTTGATGAGGTCACTGCATGTTCTTAGTAGTTCATTTTCAGAATCTGATGCAGGGTTTGTTAGTATTCTGATATACCTTCAAAACTAAACCAGCAGGTCATGCTAGATTAATCTTTTGGATGGATTTTTTAAATTTTTCTGCCTATTTGGGAATTGAGAGTTCTTACAGAAGAATGTGAAAACTTGAAATCTTTAGACATATGTAAGTTCAAAACAGTGAAGCCATTATCTGAAAATTTATGCCTAGAGCTGAGACCAAAATGCATGTCACTTAAGGTGTATCATATGTACCTGCAGAATCTCACTTCTGATTGAAGATAAATTGCATATGTGTTTCCATTGATATATGCTTGAATCTAGCCACAGTATGAAAATCAGCGTGACACTTGTTTGTACTCTTGGGTCTTGCATTCTTTTGGCATTTTCTGACTGATTAACAGCACAGTTTACCAACTGAAGGATAAGGATGTTATGAAGTACTGTAATTACAGTTCAGGTACAGTTAATATTCACTTGTTTTCTTCTGATGTAAACATTGAACTTCAAGCTAACTAGCAAAGAAAACAGTTTTCTAACTCAGTCAGAAATTTAATTCACATATCTGGCACTAGTAACAAGTATCCTGCTGGTGAACTTTGTTTGTTGCATCTTTAGCCACGTTTCTTAAAAGATATTTGTATGGAGAAAGGAAAAAATAGGAGACCACTACCACTGTTACAAAAAAAAAAAATTGCTATAAGCAGTTGGGGGTTTTGTTTTTTATTTAAAATATTTTTGAGGAATAAAATAGTGTTTAAGGAAGTTCAAAAAGGATGATGGGAAAGTGTCATTTTTGTCTAAAATTGTAATTGGTAAAGAATAAGACAGAAGAAGGTTTCTTGCAAATTACCTGGTATCTGCTTGGTTCTGTTAGAATAGCCAACTATGAGGAACTACTATGATATGTCACATACTTAACTATTTAAAGAAATTTCTCAATAACTCTTTGAACAAGTTTTTATTAGAACCAGCTTTTTTGACTTGCAAATCTTTAGGCATATTGTTGAAAACCTAATAAGGCAATAAAAATTAAAGATGAATAGTCCTGAAGATTCAGAATCCTGAATGCCAGAAATTATGGCACATGGAAATTTTGGACTGCCTTGAGAAAAATAGAGTTAAAAATGCCTGCATTCAAATTAATTTGTTCTTATTCACATCCACATTGATCTGGGTCTAACACCTTGTTTTAAGCACATGAAGAATCTTATTGATATCAATGGGATTCTTCAACTGCTTGAATTTAAGCATGCCATAAGTTATAGTGGGGTCAGTATGTGGACAGGTTCTCCATCATCCTCTTGCAATTCAGCGCACTGGCTTTTGGTAGACTTAGTGCAGAAGGGAAAATTTCTTTTAAGTAGTTGCACCATTTTGAATGGAACTACTTGCATATCTAAAGTGAGTATAATCTAGCCATAAAGTTATTAACTGGTATGTGTAATAGACTGAAAGAGGCAAAGGATTTTAATGGGGATTAAAAGATGAAGATAAAATGGTTTATAAAAATACATATATTGTTGCTCTTTTTATACCTACTGTGAGCAAAATGTCCACTAAAAATAATGGAGAGTGACTAACAGCACATTAAATACTTTTGCTTATGTTTTTCAATTAATTAATGGAAACACCTTCTGGGTCTTTTTTTCCTGATAGAAAAATAAGTTGAGCTCAAAAACCATTCTAAATGTAATTTTATCTGCTGGATATTAGTTTGCTCTGTCTGCAGGAAAAAACCTCTTCTGTGTTCAAAGATCACATCAGATCAAGACATAGATTTATTATTTATGCTATTAACACTGAAATAGTTTTCTTGAGGTGCAATATTTATTTTTCTGCTTTAACATGACACGTTTATTGTTTCTCCTTGCACAGCACGAATGTTTTTAGTAAAAGAAGTTTTAAAAGGGCACTATTTTTGTGTATCATATTTAAATTTGTAACATTGTAAGATTTTGCACAAGTGTGCTGGTATTGTACTGTATAGTATCACATACTTGAGTTTTGAAATAAAAGTATGGTTTCAAAGTCCTCACTGTTGCTACCTCCAAGGGGTATTTTTTTTTACATATGCTCTCTCTGCATGTTAATGGCTTTATGTTCTTAAATGCCTACTTGCCTTGTCTACGCTGCATAATGTAGTGTCATGTTACACGTACCAAAGATCTTGTTCTTAGTCTTTCAGTTCTTCAGCAAAATGCTGTCAAAGAGGCAAGCAAGCTCCTGTTGCAATGGGGAAAGCATTTGTAAGGAGTGTCATCCCAGTCATACCTAAAAAAAGATGAGAGAGGAAACTGGCGTATCCTGGAGAGAGTTTAACCTGTTTAAGAGAGAGGCTGCCTGTCACGGAGAAGGCTGAAGACTGAAGGCCACAAGGGAGATTTTCCTAAGCAAAGGAGACTGAGCGTAAGGTTAGGATTCTTTATTTGCTTTGCATTCTTGTTGGCTTGGGAGGCCCGGGAAGCCTGGGCCATGTGCAGAGCTGAACTGCTGCCATCAGCGGGGAGACACAACACTCACTTTCCACAAAGAACCAAACTGTCACTGCTCAGTCTCTGATGGTCTCTGTCAAGGAGAAAAACTTTGGAGCAGCAACAACCTTGGAAGGAATGACTGTTACCAGGAAAAGAGATGCTGATTTTTGTATTTTTCACATAATCTTTTTTTTTAATTTTTAACTTGTTTCAGCTTCTGTTGTTCAGGCTTCAGGGTTCCTTAGGAAATGGTTATAGGGTGCAGTTAAGTCTATTACTTTTCCCCAGATCAAAACCTTTGCATGCTTAGCAGTCCTTGGCAGTATTTTAAAACATGGGCCTTTCTAAACATGTTGGCATGAAATGCTGGGAATTTCCCTTATGTTACAGTAAATATTTAGATCAAATGTTAATGTATACACATACTCAATATGATCTTTATACCAAGCAAGTTAAGATGAAGATCCATGACCAGGTTATAGTCCAAGTAGGTGATCTTCCACATGGTTTTGGAACAGCTAAAAGGTAAAAAGGAAGAAACTGACAAAAAAAAAAGTTATTTGAGTCTTATTTCCCCATTCTAAAGTTGTTTTCTCCCTCTTCTAATTTGTAATTTGTTGTTACAAAACCATGTGAAGGAGCCCCTATTTTTATTCAGTGTTGCAAAGGTGTTACGTCATTTTTCTAGCTATTCTTCCAAATGTCAGTAACCTGGACAAAGTTTGACTAAAGGAACGGTGAGGACAAGAGGCACAAAGTGTTAAAGCTTGGGAGAACATTCAGCATGCAACTTTAAAATCTCTTCCCGCAGAAACCAAACTTTTGAAATTGGTATTCACAATAGTAGGACATATTTGACAGAAAGCCAAGCTGGAGATAGTAGGGGTCTATTTAAAGTTCTCTGTGTTGTAAAACCACAGACTACTGGTCCTTGAGAGCTGCAGAACAGCTATTAGTCTCTGGTCCTACCTTGTGAATGCAAGTAAATCCATTTAGAACTTGCTTCAGTGAGAGTAAGTCTGATTACTGTATTTCAGATTGCCATTGCTTTGTGAAGGCAGGTAAATACAACGCAAGAGAGGACTGAATAGAAATTCGAGTAAGAAACTTGTCTTAAGATCTCAAGCAGCTTTACCAACATTCAGATCCAAACCATGGCCCAAATACAACCCAATTTTCATTTCTTTATTTGTAATGGAGACACTATAATTTCATTAACTGCAGCAGCATCCTCCACTGGCCCAGTGGATGTCTATCCCTGTTATAGTATACCCATATTTATGTTATATATTGCTGTAAGACATGGGGCCTGTGCCAGGTAAAAATTAATACTATCTGAAGTGTGAACATTCTACAATGTAAAATGCACCTTAAAGAGGCAGCTACTGTTACACTTGTGTTTACAGGACCTTGAAACAGCATGGGGATCTAGGACGCCTAAAAGTTTACTGAATCACAAGCTGAACACGAGTCAACAATATTATTCTGCTGCAAAAGAGGCTGATACCATTCTGAACTGTATAAGCAGGTAAAGTAATCCATTAATCAATACTCGGCTTCGGCAAGGCTTTGGCTAGAGGAAAAGAGTGAACAAGCTGGGGTTTCTTAGCTGAAATAAAAGTGAGAGCAGAGGAGTAAGTTTTCAAATAAATGTCTGCTACAAAGAAGAATGGAATAAACTGTTTGCCATATCCATTTCCAGTAGGAAAAGAAGCAATAGGTTTACACTGCAGTAAGGCTAATTCAGTTTAGACTAGGGAAAACTTTTTAATGGTGAGTAACAGTGAAGCACTAGAATAGATCACTTAACGAAATGTTAAGAATTTGTCACTGGAAGTCTTAGGTTAGACAAGCATCTGCCAGGAATAACATAAATACAGCTAATCCTACTGACGGTAAAGGGAACTAGCTGATCTCAAAGTTCATTCCTGCTCTCTTTGTTGGAATCTCTGCAAAATAAGGTTTCTGTGCTAAGAATTTCCAAAGGTGTCTTCTAAGTTATAGCTGCCAAGATCATCCATGGTTTAAATCAGTCTGTTGGAATCATTGTTTGTTGGAACTTCACAAAAGGGAGCAGCAAAACAACTAGCTCCCACCACTGTCCCTACGGTTGTGCAGGGAATTCCTTTTATGGTAGCGTATTTCCAAATCTGTTCAAAATGAAGTATCGAACTACCTCTGCATTATGGTACATATTTTTGCATCGGAACTCTAAAGCAAAGGAAGGTAAAAGTACATAACCCTTCTCCCCACCCCAAAAGAAAAATTCTGATTTTGGTTCTCTGTATAACTGCCTGGCATGCTGTGATACAATAGAGAATCCTTTCTATTTACCAGCTGAATAGACAACATGAGTAATGAGCTGTTAATCAGTAAAACAGGAAAAAATAGCAAAAGAAAAACTTTTTTCAAAGTGTTTACTGAATTAGCAGTCTGACAGTCTTATCTCCCTTCCTCAGCTGTGTTTTATGAGTCAGCAGTAGTTAAATTTTCCAGAGTGTCCTACATGAAAGAAAATGTAGAGGGAGATTAGGGATTTCCAGTTAGTGACCTCACCTTTGAGTGGGATAGTCAACATACTTGCTCTGGCGTTCTTTCTGTGAAGCAGTGCAGTGACAGCTGAAGTTGCTTTCAAGAAGTCATCACAAAGGCAATCTCAAAGGTGGTCTGACAATATCCCATACTTTAATTCTCCTTAGTACAGGAGACTCTGGATTTCTCAATTATCCAAGTCGGTGAAAATGACAACTTATTTTGGAGTTACTTCAGCAGTTTTTTTGGTGTGGGTTATGACATTCATGGCTCAAAATTACTTTATAACAGGTATGTAAAGTTCCACTTTTTAAAGTCTCCTAGTTTAACAGTAAAGTACTTTTAAAAATTAACTACATTTGCAAACAAAATGGGGGAAGGGTGGGGAGTGTGTGTTAATGTGTTTGCTGGCATATGAAACCACAGGGATTTCAGAAGTCAGTGCAATGAAAAGTACTCTACTAAATAGGGAAAATCTTTCACTGTTTGTGTAGTTTAATCGTTTGATAATTTTAAGTGTTTCCCAAATGCTACAGAACTGCTTGTTTTTAATTTTTGGTAATGCTTTTAGGATTAAGTTCAGATCTGTTGAAATGTGATTTTATTTTATATTAAGATACCACAGCACTTCTGTACAGTTCTCAGCGGGATATGCATGAAGCCAGTTAACGTGCGTCTGAGATAAAATGCTATCTTTAATGCAAACTGTTCTGCTCTGATTTGGCAATATCATGACACTGTCTTGATTTACAACATTGAAGGAAATTTAGAACAAGAATTTTTCAGTTCATCTTCAGGGCAATCGTGCCTGTCTCTGGTTAATACAGTGCAAAAGTTTCTGTTTTATTTAAACTGTCTGAAAAATTAACATAGGGAACTGTCAATACCAATTTCATCATACAGTTCTTAGATAACCGTCCTCCCCCAAGCATGATTATATGCCCGTATTTTTTGTGATTTCGAAGGTTCTAAAGACAGTTTTCAACTTTTCTTTTATGTGTTTAGTGAAACTTGGATGTCTTCTCATTCAACTTGAATACCACAATCAACCTGAAACAATCTAGTAGCCTACTATCCCAGTAGCTACTAGGATATCTGCAGATACCCAATGCACATCAGGGATAATCTCTTTATTTTCAGATATTTCACTGTAATTTTCAAGGAGTAAATGCTTTTTCTATCTATGTTAAAAAAAAAAAAAAAAAAAAAAAGGTTTTCTTATCTATTGAGAGGCTTCTAAAGGAGATTCAGACTGAGGGAATTAGATGCTCAACTCAAGTCCTACTAAAACTCCACAGGACTGGAGTACCTAACAATAGTGGTCTCCTCTAGAGATCCCAGCCATTGAATAATTCTTACTGAGAAAACTGAGAGTTTGAGCTTTAGATGATCCCTTTCAGCTATCAGCTGTCAGGACTCCCGTTAACTGGGTACCTGCCTTACCTGGGCAACCATGTTGGTTGCCTCTGGTCAGTGGTCCAGGAGCTCCAGTTAAGCTCAGGCCTGATGTGCAGTGCTGGCCTGAGCTGTGTGAGCAGTGCTGGCCTAAGTTGTGCTGTGGTGTGCCTGTGCCCAGCCCAGACTCGTGCTGTCCTGGCTTACTGCCTGGGCTTCCTGCATGGATTTACACTGTAGGTAGCCTCATCTCCAGGATGGACCTTAAGCATGTGTTATAGGTAGTGTTGTCTCCTGCTGCTCCCAAATGGAGTTTCTGGATGAACTCTGGACTTGCTCTGGAACTCACTACCTTGCTCTGTCAGGGGCTGCTGGTGAAAGTTGTCACTGTCACCAACCTGGCCCTGCTCAGATGCTGTGGGACTGCACCTTGGTCAGTGACGACATTGTCCTGCCTGCGCTGTGGTCACCCTCGGTTCCTGTCTTGTCTTCCCTTGTGGGACAGCCCCACTCTTGCTTGCTCCCTGACATCAGCAGCCAAAGGAAACTATCTCTAGCAAATCAGAGTGAGAACCTGGGGCAAGGCAAGGAGGTAGCAGCAACAGCTTCCCAGAAAAGCTAAGGTTCTCAAGAAGAGAACCAATATAAATAAAGGTTCTCAAGAAGAGAACCAATACACAGTAAAGATAAAACACCTTGCAAAAATTGAACAGTTTTCTTCCTGTCCTGTGACAATTTTGAGTCTAGTTGCAAGACTCTTCTCTAGGTTTTCCCAAATTACTCAGTAAAACAGATTTGTCATACAAGACCCAAGTATCGAGGATCATGTTTCTTTGTTGTTAGATTAACTAAATAGAGCAAAGCATAAAGGACAGGTATGCACAGCTTGTGGACCCAAAAGGCTAATGTGCTTTTAAAGAATTAGTTTCTCTCCTGTACAAATTCAGCCTTATTTAGTACAAAATTCAGAGGTGGTTTAAGAAGTGATGAAAAGACTTGAAGAAGCTACTGTTCTCTTTCTGGCTTTCTTTCTCACATTGTAAAACTATCTGAAATTTAGATTGAAGCCACTTTTCCAAAGAAGAACTTCTCCAAAACATTCTTCTTCTTCTTACTGCTTCATTTTTTAAAATGCTTAGGGAATTCCAAGATAAAACTTTGGCCCATGTCCTACAATTGCTTTTTTTACCACTCAAGACTTAGTTTTCTGGTACTGAATTTTTATATTCATTTTGCTAGATATCTATTTTACAACTCTTATGTAAAAATATTCCTCTTGTAATTGAATCACTTAAGGTCGTAACAGTTTACAAGTATCTAGACAACTTTCCAAAGTTTCAAGAAATTCCATTCAATTAGCTGCTCAGCGTTACTTGAAATTTATAAAGATGGTCATTAAGAAACTTTCATTCTCAACATTAGATTAAAAAAAAATTATAGTAGGAAAGACAGGAAAATAATTAATGAAGTAAGCAGTAAGAGTGAAGTCTAAGCATAAGAAGTAGGAAGGGAAGAAAGGATTTAGGCACAAATCCTACAGGAGAAATGGCTTGAGAACAAGAAGGAGGAATAGTGGAATCTGCCTTAACAGCTGAGAGTTATTCAGGAAACCAGAAACAATTCTGAAGAAGGCAGGGAGAGCAGCCTGTTGGCAAAAGGGAATCAAGAAAGGTAAATGCTGGACCATCTGTCCAATGCAGAAGTACTGTGGCCAAAATAAAGACATACAAGGGGGCATTCATGAAGGCAGGCTGGCTGGAAGAAGGTACTTGACAGTAAAGCTCAATCACCTTCACACTGGGACTGCTTGGATAGATTTGAAGTCCTTGATACCTACACACATATATTCACTGAGCAGCAATGCAGCTCTGGTTCTTCATGCAATGTGTCTGGCTGGTTTTATGTCCTAGTCAGACTTAGATGTGGCTGTGGTTTGGCTGTGGGGACTGCTCAGTTGTTCGCTGGCTCTATTCCGTGCCAGGAAGTGCTAGTGGGAGCCCACAGCCTCCATAGCTGCTGAGATAAATCCACCCAATTCAATGCTTGCCCTGCCAGATGTTCAGCTTAGGACATTGAATCCTAAATTCAAAACCAGTAAAACACCGTGGGCACTGGAGATATTTGGCTTGATAATGTCGCTGACAGAGGGTCCAGGACAGCTAAGGTGTGTCCTTTACCGGAAGAGTTTCCAACCCCACCATACCTGTGGCAGCAGGACTGGAAAACCTGCCTTACTTTTGTCCCTCCACTCAGGCTTAGTCATCTTCTTCCTCTCTATACCTTCTCATGATGGGAGTGGCTTGGTCACCAGTTCTATCTTTTTATTCATAAAATTCAATTTAACCTCTACTGCTGAGGAGTCATGGGGTAGATCTGCAGGCATTGCTTCATTTTCTCTCAAGAATTTGCGGATTGCCTATAGTCTGACACCCAGATGTTATGAAGTATTCGTTAGTGTACGTACATGATGGGCACACAGACAGAAAAGGATATTCAGCAAGCAACAACTGTGGGTATTGGTTATCTGAAATGCTTGCAGAGCTATATAAACATGAAAAGTATGCGGATCCAGTTGCATTTTGGCCTTTTTCTTGATTTTATTTTGCATCACTATGGGAATTTTCTTCCTGCTTATATGTAGTTCTTTTAGTTCTCTTAAGATGATTTCTTCATACAGGTTACTCCATGTTCTTTTAGTGTGGCAATTACTGTATGTAACTCAAAAAAAAAAAAAAAAAAAAAAAAAAAAAAAAAAAGAAAATCTCTTTCCAGTATATGCTTCTGGTGAAATATTGATAAAAATGAGTAATATTCTTTCCTATTCTTTCCCGTTCGCTGTGTCAGATCCTGAATTCTGTTCTATGTGCTTAACACAGGCTAAGAAAGTAGACCATGTATAATCAGACCTAAGCTATGCATTCCCTCTCCTGGGGTAGATGTAGGTAGCACACTCTGAAGAACCTGGATGGAACTCCTACTGAAGAGGAATTGGGAAAAGTGTCAAAAGTTCACCTTACGCATTTCCTTTTCTCCTACCCCTCTGCTGCCTGCCAGGTGCTCTCAGTAAATTGAACAAAGTAACTTAATTTCTATCACACCTGATAGTGGCTGGTGAAAAAAACCTGATGCCAAACTAGAACAAAAGATAAACGTAGGAGGAATAAGGAGCTATAACAAAATCTTTCTGGGCATATTTTCTTGTATTTTTATTCATTCTATGAAAAATTATGTATGACACCTTTGGTAGAATTCGTGTTGGTGAGACTGGTATACTGAAAGAACCAGTGCTTCAGTGCAACTGTAATTTTTATTGGGGAGGGGAGGAGGGGAGAACTGCCTAATTGCTCTTCCCATTTTGCATAAACGTGTATGACAAATAACAGCATCTTTAGTAATAAGTTGACTGCAGGCAATAACTCAAATGCCAACTGTACATGCATTTTCTTAATCTAATAATAGTCAAACCCTTTGAAATTCTGGACTATTGTGTTGAGAAAAAGTGTTTTCTTTTAAAAGATCACCTTCTTGCTATAAGTTAGTTTTCTACTGTCCTTAAGCTAGGAAGTTTAAATGATGTGCCATTCAGTTGAACGTGATCTTAAATCCTACATAAGGAATAAATAAATGTTAATGTTCAAGTACTAACCTTGGATATTTATGTCTGAATTACAGGTTCCATGCTTTCACCTTGCAGGATCGCAGGCATAGGAATTTATCTTGAGGAGAAAGTGAATTTCTCAGATGCAAGTAACGCATGCAGTCTACTGAATCTGCAATTGGCAAGTAAAGACCAGGTTGAAAAGGCTTTGAAACACGGCTTTGAAACGTGCAGGTATGAGACATCAATTAGTATCTGATTAGCTTTAATGTACTCCTTCACACAGTGTGAAGTTGTGAACAAGTACAGTATTAAAAGGATTGATCCTTTTTATTGTAGCTATGGATGGGTGAAAGATGGATTGGTTGTCATTCCTCGGATAACATCCAACAAGAAATGTGGTAAGGGCAACGTTGGACTAGTACCATGGAATGCTGAACACTTTAAAACATTCAAGGTTTACTGCTTCAATTCCTCAGGTATGCAAGCGTGACAACTACATTTTTCATGTTTTACTTTGATTTTTTTTCAAATATGCATGAAAAAAACATAACGAGTGACTTCTTATCATTTATTGGCTCTTTCCTCCTTGATCTTAGGTGTCGTCTCATAGTATTTACACCTGTTGGGGAAAAAAGTTTCCAAGAAATACAGACAGAAAATGTGTATAGGTCCATTTGGTTAATGCAAATTAATAATGTGGTGCTTCCATTACAGTTCTTGAAGAAGAGATGCTTCTACCAGTCTCCTGTGTCAGTACAATACTACTAATATATTTTGATTATCTGGGCACGTTGATTTAAAAAACAGCAGCGCTCTCAAATTCATAACTAGGGTGGGTCTGTGTGCATGCATATGTTTTTGCATAAAGACCAAGAGTGGGGTCCTTGAGAAGAGGTTGAATCTTTTTGAGGAAAAAAAAAAAGTAACTTAATGCATTAAGCTATATTAAAATATAAGCTAGCACAAGTGAACATCCATAAAATCAACTAGATTCCCAAATCATATAGTTTCCTCTGCAAGACTTGAATCTGCATCACCCTGTTTTTGAAAGGATCTGCCCTCCTCCTCCTACTTCTTGACTGTCCATCCCCATGGATGACATTGGAAGATACAGTAGTGGAACACGGGGCTCGATGGAAGTTGCATCTTCTCAGCCTAAGAGATCAGTATTGTTTTTAATGACTTCTGTAGTATTAACTGAAGATAAGTACTTACCAGAAGTATTGTGTTCCTGCTAGCGTCCTATAGCCCTGTCACCTCAGATCAGGTGACCATGTACCTCTGAGCTCATGAAAAGCTTGAGGATAAAGCTGTTAAGGCCACTACTTGGCCAGAAAGACTTTGTTGATGATCCTGAGCCATTTTGATGAAACAGAGTAGATAATATAAGTAGTAGTCAGATTTTGAAGCATCTGACTGCTAATAAGAAAGCACTGGAGAGAAAAAGCACCATTAGAAATGCACTTACCACTTAAACTGTCAAGTTAAAAATGACATGATTGGGCTAACTTATTTTTTCTCTACAGTTCATAGCTTTTTTTTTTTTTTCTTTTTTCTTTTTTTTTTTTTTTTAATGGATGCACAGAGGAATTAGTCCCCAGTCGGCATACTTTAAAAGGAGCTGTTTCTATTTGTACTACTACCTCTGCTCCTTTACAATATGGTATTTCAATGCATGAAATATATTATGCATCATTCTGCATCAGAAATTTTGGGTAGGTTGGTAAATTACTTGTTTTGTTTTGCTTTAATTCAAAAAAATTATGCCGTTTCCATATACGGAGAAAGTTAAGCTTGCTGAATGGTTAGAACTTAGAGTAAGTAATGTATGTTTAACACTGTGATGATTCTGCATTTTCTTATCTTAATAACCAAACTGTTGCCTGTTCTAGGCATTTCTTACCCAAAGTAGCTGGCATAAGATCATTCTCCTGTCATTTTTATTTGTGGTTGTAATGCAAAAAATCACTTGAAAACTATAGTGGAAAAAGTAAAAAGCCTCTGTCATTTAGCTTTTTATTCTGTGAATGAAACTGCGTCATCACACTCCCCACAGGGATTCATCTGGAGAACAGTACATACGTCGTTTCCCGGTATTTATGTTGTAATCTGCTTGTTACTTTAGTGAAACGTTTATAGCTTTTCAGAATATAGAACTCCACTAGAAAACACGAATTTTCACATTTTCACAGGAGCCTGGTTCAGAACTCAGATTTTCCATTTACATGTAAAGCTCCACTTGCAAACTCATTTTTATAGAGACAATATTCGCACCATTTAAATAACTGCATTCCTGAGCATGCCTGAAATTAGTTTCTTTTTAGCACCCATTAGAATTGTGTCACGTCTTCATGTCTCTCTGGTGTCTGGTTTACTTGAAAGTTTTATGGCTACCTTTGTTTCCAGGAAATCAATGTAGTGTTCCAACTGTCAGCAGTGCACGCATATATTTTAAGCATATAAATAATCATATTTATTTTAAAACACATAATATAACTGAAATACTTTGAGGCTTGGATCTGCAGGTAAGCCTCCTGCTCTGCAGAAGGTCATGTTATCTTTTGTTATATAGATTATAAGTACTTTTCAGAAGGAATCTTGTCATTGGTATGCAATTGTAAAATGAGGGTCATAGTTGCCCAGAAAGGTCTTTAACTATGCGAGTAACATTAAGAGTGTTCATAACCATGGTCTTAGCCACATGTTTGAAATAGGCATGCCCTCATCTGGGTGAGGCTGTCGTGACTAAACAAAGAGTAATTTTCATAAGGGGATGACCGGGAAACAATTTATATAAACAGGTGAGCTCTACCTTAAGTAAGTGCAAAACTAACATCCAGCACAATTCTTACGTATTTCCTTTCCCTTCTGCAGATGTTCACATTAATTCGTGTAAACCAGATCCAGCTACACCCATACCACCTTCATCGAGTGAACCAACGGATTTACCTACATATTCTAGCTCAGACTTGACTGAGACCATCACAGCAGTGCCTAATACAACTGTGTCAGAACAACCCCCGAAAAATGTGAAATTTCGTGTAATATGCATAACCGAAACTATATTACCAACAGAGGGAACTACTGCAAAAATTCCAGAGGAATACCCACTGCTCGAATTTCCTAACCACACTTCCCATGCTGCCTTTAAGAATGATGGTGTTGTCTTTGGAGGTAAAGGCCATATATGTTACTTATTTAACTAGGAAAGCTAGTTAGTCGCATAGACCATAGCAGTCAAACTGTTCAATGGGTATGTTTGCTACTCTAGCCATCCATTTTTGTACAGCTGAATCTGCAGGCAGAATAAGGATATATCATTCTGTAAAGGCAAAGTTTATAATACAGATAACTTTTTTAGTAATTGGAAAGTAGAAATAAGGTTTAAATATGATTTTATACATTCTGTTCACATTTTAATATGGAATGATGGAAGTTCATAATGGTTCATTTGAACTGAGGGAAATACACTTCTGAGAAAGCTAACACCATGTGCGCAGAGTAATGGAAAGCTCAGCTGGCTCTAAAAAATAAAAAGCAACCAAGAAGGTTCTAAGGGGAGAAGTGATTTGTTCTTTTCCAGATGTGAGGTGTGAATAAGTAATTCTAATTTACAGCAACTGGGAAGTATACTAAATGTGAGGAAAAGCATCCTGTGTTCCTGCAA
This sequence comes from Dromaius novaehollandiae, assembly GCF_036370855.1. Classification (NCBI taxonomy): domain Eukaryota; kingdom Metazoa; phylum Chordata; class Aves; order Casuariiformes; family Dromaiidae; genus Dromaius; species Dromaius novaehollandiae. Next base: position 61,087,270 of record NC_088102.1, read on the forward strand.
TTCATCATACCTTTATTCTACTGTGAGTGTACGTGTGTAGCCTCTTACACTAGGCTATTATTAGCAGAGTCTGGATTTATATTCATGAGCCTTCAGAAAGGCAGAATGAAGTCTATGTAAAATCTCTGTACTTACCTCATTTATTTTTATCTTTAGGTATCCCCACGGCACTCCTTGTACTAGCAGTGATCTTCTTCATTATTTCAGTTGTTCTAGCAGTCTGCTATATCAAAAAGTAAGGTTTTCTTTTTTCTCTTGGACTGAATTAAGTAGCACACTACAACTAGTGAATATTTACATATACAGCTAAAGAGCGGAGATTTAATGATAATGCTATAACCATATAGAAACAAAGAACAAAATCTTAAGCCCTGTTGTTCTACAGATAAACTTCTTGCTGTAGCTATTCCCTGCTTTAAAAAAAGAAACTGAAGAGAAATTTTGCCCATCTTTGTTTAATCAAGCATACCTACTATGGGACACTTGTAAGTCTGTCAAAATGGTAGTGTTGAAGTGTGCATCTGTTTATCTATGTCTGTTTAGGAAGTTGTATTGTTTCTTTCTGTGTCAGACTCATGGTAAAAATTTTTATTGTTGGACTATGATCATGTTCAGAAAAAATAATTGTTGAGCTCATTTGAGTGATGCACACAGATCTTCAACATAATGGATCATTAAATCATATAAAAAAGTTGTTTGCATTTCTAACATCCTAGACCAGGCTTTATCGTTACGTACCAAAATCAAAACTATTTCTTTAAAAAGCACATTGCTTCTATGCTGTTCTATCATGCCACTATTCTCTGTGGAACTTTTGCTTGCATATGACAGAGGAAACTAATTCTAGCTATTTTGTATTTTTTGTTCAGTGATTATACCAAACTATGTCAATGCTTCTGCTATAATATCCTTTTTTCTATTTAAAGGTATAAGAAAACCTTCCCATTTTCAAACAAGAATCAACAAAAAGAAATGGTTGAAACTACTGCTCTCAAAGAGGCTAAGACAAATGACAGAACACCTGAGAAGGAAACAAAGAGTAATGGGAAAAAGGTAGAAGAGTCTAAAACCAAGCCTGAGGCCACAGTAAAATGTGTAGAAGCAGAAGTTTAAGAGGAGGAATATACGTTTCTTATTAGACATTTAAAATGAAGCACACAGAAATTAGCAATGCTTTTAAAAATGGGTGATCGTAAATATTGGCCAGATGGATGAATGTTTTCTCTGTCTTAACATATGAAAAATTGGTGTTTTAATAATTAGATTTTTTTTTAGCTATAAAAGCTCTTGCAAAGGAACATGGTATCTCATTTACTTGAAATAAATGAAAAATCCATTGTACAGCTCATTTTTTTTATCTTAAATAATAAAGAATTAGGAATATCCTATTAAGTGAGATGCAGTGTGTAACTATTTGTATAGAATTCAGATCAATATGTAATAGAAAAGTTTTTTATCCAGCTGGAGGATGTCTGCTAAATTAATGGTTAAAATAAAATGTTGCTACTGTAGCTCTTACTCATGTAGATTTATTTATTTCCATTGAGTAGTTGCACACTGTTTAAAAGAAGTCTGTTTACAAACAGAAGTCTGTTTATGAGTAAAAAATCAAAGGATCAACCCACTGTCATTCAAATACCCAAAGAAGGGTACAAAGATGCTGGTATTTATATATATTCAGCAATTAATAACTTTTTTAGATACCCTCACTATATCATAATTTACTTTATTTGTTACGATCTATTGTTACTCTACTTCAGATATTTGGCAGGCAAAAAAAACCTTGAACAGTTTCTCAACAGTTATATTTAAGGTCTTTTGTGTATATTTAAATGTGGCTTTCATAAGAAAGATCTCAAGTGATATGTGATGTTTACAGTACTTCGTAAGAAAATAAAGTATGGTAGATATGTTTGTCTGGACAATGTTTTGCTCATGAAAACTGTCTCACAGGAAAAAAATCATACAATCCCAATGTTACAGAAGTAATTAGCTGATATAGGAGGTCAACAATAGCAGTTTACCAAATATTTTCATGAGTAAATGGTTTGGATGACTTAATATGTGAAAGGAGGTTATTATGGTGAAGTAAGTTTCTCTTTAGATCAAGCAGCTTAAAAACAGTCTTAAGCAGAAGAGCAACAGAACTGCTAGCCTAAGCAGGGTTTTCTGTAGTGTAGGATACTGGGTTTTTTACTGTCTTTTTTCTGTTTCACAGACATTTAATAATTGCCCAGTGGTTATATATATTCCCCTAGAGAGCAAATTTTAGTGTATCGCTAATAGCATACTTAGAGCAGTTGTGTGTGTGTGTGTATTAAGTTATCTCAGAAATACTTTATGGCCTCAAGGAGGATTTGGGCTCAGTTGGTATGTTAAAGCTAGCTTGCTGCAGAAAGATTGTGATTCAGTACAGCTCTTAAAAACTGCTATAATTTGAGATGTCCGTCAACAGAATTTCAGCATTCAATCTGCACATGAAAATGTGCCACAGAGGAGAGCACTAGACACAGCCGACCCCGACGGCTGAGCAGTTGTCTCCTTGCTGCGGGTGAGCACTGCAGGAACCCCGTGCGACTGTCCTCGCCTCCTGATGGCAGGGGTGACAGTAGGCCACATGCCGAGGGAGAGTAGAGAGCAGGAATAAGGCCAACAGGAAAGGTCACAGGCATCACTTGTCATGATGGTGTCGCAGTAGAAAACAGGCTTAAGGACAGAGGCAAGACAACATTAATGGACACCAGGTAATTACAGACTTTCTTGTCATATATTACAATTTCCCTCCCCCCTCTCTCCTTTCCATATTTTAGGAAGTAGTTATTTTTCTATTCTTTTCCCTACCCCCAAGAAGTAGTTATCTATCACCTCTGTTATTCCCCAACTAATATTACCTCTGTTCCACAGGTACTGACTTTATTTTCTCTCAGATTCTCACAAACACTTGATGAGACTCAGAAAATTGTTCCCTAGTTCCTCTTAGGCTGGAAGTTTGTTGCTTCTGTTTCAGATCTAAATAAGGGCTTTCGTGCCCAGAAGTGTTTACATTCACCATCTATTCTTGTTAATATAATAAGAGATCGCTTCAACCTATAAATCTTTTTGTCATTTACTTTAAAAACTCAGATAGCTTTCATCCTGACCTGCCTGGCCAGTGTGTGTAGTTTGATTTGTCCCCCAGCTGCTGATTCACAGGCTCCCTGGAAATATAGGGCTTGACTCTCACCTGCAGCCAGAACACGACATCGTGCTGCTGCCCACATCCGTCTGTCTCGCTGTGCCTAATCGGAGCAGTGAAGAACTGTATGGTACGTGGTTTTACAGATTGTTTATGCCAACAGTATGAAACAAAGGCTAAAATGGACCCTGTTACACTATTCTGTATGCGATAAACAACTAGCTCTGTGATAACAATTGAGATAAAAATACTAGCCAGCAAGTACCACATCTGGGATTGTATGCGTCTAATGGGTGCTACTCAATCATGTATTCAAATTAGAAAGTACAGGATGTTCTTGCTTGCTGTATAACAGAATTCACGTTGATGTGCCACTATGAAGCAAACAAAGAATATTTAAATTCCTGACAAAAAGTCTCAAAAACCTAAACCCTTAACTGCAGAAATTTAAGAGAAATTCTTCAGTATGTCTCCAACTTTTCTGAAGTGTTTTGCTCTCTTTTGAGAAAATCTGGTATACAAAAAAAAAAGATGTGAAGTTTCCTTGGTGTCTCAGAAATGACATTATGCTTGAGTGTATCTTAAACGAATGATTCACTCCACCTCACAGGAGATGGCAGCTTGTATGAGTCACGCGACAGTAACTCCGCTTGCCTTCCCACACTGCGGCTGCAGATGTTTGCTGACCTTAGGTGAAGAGGGTGGCTGGGCTGCAGGAAACCCAGCGAGGGTCCCAACCCCGGCTGAACGGAGGGGTGGCAGCAGCAGGGGAAGTGCGTGTGCCTGTGTGTGAACAGAAGTGGGCAGGAAGGGGAAGTACTACTCCTTTTCTCCGCTTTAAATTAAAAAGTGCCTCAGGATGTGGGTGACCTCCAGGCTGCTCTAGGATTTCTGTTCCTAAAGTGCTTGCTCTCGGTTTTTTTATTGTGGGTTTTTTTTTTTTTTTTTTTTTTTGGTGGAAAGGTCGAGAGCGCCCCTCCCTGTCCCCCCGCCCTTGTGCCCCTAGGAAGAGGGCAGGAGAGAGGAGAAGAGGGCAGGGCTGGGGCGGGTCGGCCTGCGGCGGCCGCGGGCCGGGCGCGGGGAGCGGCGGGCCGAGGCGGCTTCCTGCGTGTCCTAGCAACAGCGGCGGAGCCCGGCGTGGCGTCACCGCGGCGCGCCGCGACGCAGCCCTGGCCGCGCGCCTGCGCCGTTGGCCGAGCGTCGGGGCGCGCGGCGAGCCGCGCCCGCTCCGGTCCCGTCCGGTCCCGTCCGGTCCCGGCGGGGCGGCGGTGGCGAGCAGGATGCTGGGGCGCTGGGGTGAGGGCGCTGGCGGGGCCCTTCCCACGGCTCCTCGGAGGCCTGGCGGGTGCCCCGGGGGCAGGGGGCGGGCCCGGGGGGCCGTTGGGCTCGGGCGCCCTGGGCGGGGCCGCTGCCGTGCCCGGAGGGCGGCGGGGAGGGGGCGGGCGGCCGTTGGCCGCCGGCGAGGTAACGGCTGTTGGGGGTGGGGGGTTGGGGCGAGCGGCGCCGGGCCCGCAGCGCCGGCGCGTGCGGGCGTGACGCAGCCGGCCTTGCGCGCGCGGCCGTTAAGTGCGGCCAAACGGTCAAGCGGGAACGGCCGTTGCGGCCTGGCGGGCGGGGTTCGGGGCCGCGTTGGCGGCCGAGCGTGGGGCTCGGGAGCGGCGCCGATTTCAGAGGGACTGGCCCGGGGAGAGGCCCGGGGGGTAACCTGTACCCTGCCCCCGGAACGCTTCGGTGGTGTCAGCTCTTCTCTGCAGCCCTGTTTTCTGGTTGCTTAGCTTGGTGGTAGTGTTGGATGTGGCCAGGCTCACAGTGGTTTACTTTTTCCTGCGTTTTGTCCTGGGGTACATGCCTACATTATGTGTAATCTTTCTGATAATTTTGTGCATTTTTGATCTTGAAAAACATATGAAAATATACACTAGCACAAGTATTTCTGCATATGAGCTAGATTATTTTTGTCTAAACTATTGTGTGATTTTATTTTGTGTTATTCAGTGGGCTCACATGGTACTTTCTTCCTCAGGAAGCAATTAGGGGGACCACAAAAAATGGAAGATCTGGGGTAGGTTGTGTTTGAAGGATGAAAAGTTATGCTGTTGAAAGGCTATGTTTCAGAAGTATCTTCTGGGTATATGCCAAATGCAAGGTCTAGAGAGCTTGGGAGAAAAAGACTGGAGGCTTGACTGGAAGGAGGAAAGTGATTTCTGTGGGAGTGCATCTTTCCAAGAACAGAGATGAATCAAAATTAAAACATTAAATTTGAAGTTAATTCTTTTAGGTGAAATACTAGAATAGTTCATGGGATCTTGGGATAAGAATATACTTTTTCATTGTGTGACTTGTGCGGTGTTGTTCTTACAGCATGGTAGTGAACTTCTTGACAGTTGTAGGCTATTTTCTTGGGGAGGTTTATGCACAGATGTAGCTTTGCATGCGTGCAGGATGAAGTTCTGCTTTTGAATGATGTCTCTCGTAAGATGTTTGTAGTACACCTAGCATCAAATTATCTATTATTTCAATTAAGGCTGATATTCTGCCGTTAGTTTTGCCATTCTGGACTTTATCTGTAGAAGTCTCAAAGGAAGTGGAACTTCTTGTGACTACAAGTGACAAACTCTGTGTGGGCAGAATTAATTTGTCTGCCTTTGCCCACTAAAGAGCAAAGAGAAGTTTGCGGGAAGTGTCAAAGGAGAGGGAACAAGAGGAGGAAGTGGATACAGACTTTTGCAGAATCAGAAGATACAGGGAAAAATCTTCTACAGACTTTGGGGGAAAAACATGAGTGTAAAGGAAAGGTGAAACAGTTCAGATTAGAGAGGTTTGACCTAGTGAGTACTGTAATGCAAACTACAACTAAGTCTTGAGAGCAGGCAACAAGTGAGGCTTGACAGCATGGCTAGAGTGGAAAACATGGCTGTACAGAATTTTTTTTATGAATTTCATGTCCTTGCAGAAAATTTTGCAGAATAGCATCTTCTCTTGAATAGTTCAAGATTTTGTGCACGTAAGGACCGTTCCAATTTCACTGATTTTTGAATTTAGACTGATGTGAGTCTGTTATCTTACCAGTTTTAAGAATGTTATGAGAGTTCTCTTGATCTGACAGTTGATACATGAAACCTAATTCATATTGTAATGTCTGTGTACAGATAGATGTTAATATGCTTATTTGTGAGTATTTTGACTTTCACACAAGAAGATATTTTTAGGAAAATCAAAGATTGTCATAAATCATCATCATCATCTTGTGATTTTCTTTTCCATTACATCAGATGTATTTACCTGCGTGTTGGAGTTGCTGAAAAATCCATATACATAAATGATCTCTATTTAATACAAGTAATGCTGTAAGCAAAAGAATACAGTTTTCCTAAGTTATTAATGCCGCATCCCAGTTTCTTCCAGGTGTTCAGCTTTGTTTCTAATTTGACTGTTATTCAAGTTGTTCCTAGAATAATTAGACTGGTTAGGGGGTAGCTAAACTCTTACACTAGAAGAAGAGAATGGGAGCAGTTATTCATAAAATACACAAATATAACTTTTACTCCTTAAAATATTTTTAGCAGAGACTGTACAAGTGAATGAGAACTTCCTTCGTCTATGGAGCTGAAGTGAAGAACTTCACCATGGGTCAACAGCTTTCAAACCAGACACAAACTGTAATTAACAAGTTGCCAGAAAAAGTAGCAAAGCATGCCTCTTTGGTTCGAGAAAGTGGTTTCTTAACGTATGAAGAATTTCTGGGAAGAGTAGCTGAACTTAATGATGTGTAAGCCTTACTTTTTCTTTCTTTCTTTCTTTTTTTTTCATGTTTTAAAGAGAGCTTGTGTGCAGTATATTCTCTTGCGCTGGCTACATCAGAACTTGCCATCTGGTTTTCAGATGTTCCTTTCAGTTCTTAAAACTTCTATAGTGGTTGTAATTACACTTTAAAAACAGAACAGTTTCTCCTCCTTAAAGTCACTTTTCCACAGTACTTTTCTTCCAGCAGGCGTTGCTCCTGTCTCATAAGTTCACAAGAAGTAGACATTTAGCACTGTCTTTTTTGTAGTGCTACTTATCTCACCTGCTCTTCCCTGCCCCGCTCCACCAACCCCCTAAAGATGCAATGCTGCTTTGTCTCTGCATATCACCTTTGGTAGGAAGTAGCAATATGAGCCCTGTAAAGAGCAGTACAGCTACACTGCGAAGGTAACCACCTGAGACAGAACTGTTTCTCACTCTCCCAACTCTGTGGACGTGTTCCTCATTAAAGATGTGATGTGCCTCAGTGTTTGGAAACCACTGACCAAGATAATTCTAAACAAAAGGCTGCGTAAGTAAGGCTTTTTATAGCCTGCCTTTTGTTTGACTGATATATTGACAGTTAAAAGAAGCCAACAAAACAGCAGAGTTGTCACTGTCACTCAATTTTTGTAGTATATAGTGAGGTCAAGGGGAAAAGTACGTGCTCAAAAGGGGTTATGTAGTGTGTGAGTTTTAGCAGTGTTTGATGTTTAACTGTAATGTGAATTTATATTCAGTTTAGAAATTGCTTTATACGGTGTTATGCTTTTATGAATGACTACTGCACATTCAGTAACAGGTAGCTGTCTTCTGAGTAGATAACTTAAATAGATTTTGAAGAACATTAGCTTATATTTCACCTGTGAATTTGAGTATATTTCAGTATGATTAACTCCAAAATATCACTGTCATTCAAGGTTTTTATTTCTTTACAGTGTTTACTTCAGCCTGAAAGTAAAATACCTTGTTCTAATTCTTATGGAATAGATCATTTTGCCTGTGTTCCATAAAAAAAATCAGGGTCACCTGAAGCTTACGGCTTTATTATTAATATATACTAACAAAAATATACCTTATTTGCATAAGTTGATACTTGCATGGTTTTCACATACATGCTAAGTAATACTTTTAGATTGGACTACAAGATTGCACAATCCCACTAATAAACATTGTATATATAAATGAAAATGTCTATAAAGGATACGTGTTTGCTGATGGTGGATCAGAAGACTCGCAAATCATTTTGTGAAATGAACTATGTATTTTATATTGAAGGACACACAAAGGAGGTCACTACCCTTAAATTTTGTGTATCCATTTGGGCAGTAATGATACAACCTCTTTAAGGGTAAAAAGCACATGGGTAAACAATAAATAACAGAATATCTGAGGTTACTCATCTTTGCATGCCTAGCACATGATGGTAGACTGAGGTTTTTTGTATTATTATTTTTATTTTTTATTTCAGTACTGCAAAATTGGCTTCTGGGCAAGACAAACATCTGTTATTTGAAGTGCAGCCTGGTTCAGATTCTTCCGCCCTCTGGAAAGTGGTTGTTCGGATAGTCTGTACTAAAGTAAGATTGTTGAAAATTTTAACTTGTTTTTTTCTGTGCAGATATTTGGGGAGGTCACTTTTGCTGGTAAAATCCAACAGCTGTTAGATATTTTTTGAAAGTATACTTTGATACAGATGATATATTAACATGCTATTTGAGATAAATTAAGCCTAAAATCTAAGTTTCTGTAAAAAGTGGGTTAACAAATACATTTTCATGACTAAGTTTAAAGGAATGACGTCTTCCCTCGCTAGTTACGAATTGAGGTGATTTGTGAGGTGAAGCTATGGAAATTAATTGAACTAGCATAACTGTATGCAGCTTTCTTTTTTTTTTTTTTAAGAAAGCCAGACTAAAACTTAAATACTTATTATTAGTTTGAAGACCATGACAAAACTTAGTAGTTTACTTAGCAGTTTACTCTTTCTAACTTGGAGACTTTTTCCCCTCAATATCCAATCAAGTAACATCCTTAGATGATCCTGAAGCCACTAAGCAATTTTAATTTGGAGTTCAAATCAGGCTGACTCTCACACTTTTCGTTCTTAGTGTGTATTTAAAGGGAGCTTATGCTTATTCTTTGGATAATAAGACATAAGATTTTCATTAAGGCAGCCGTTATTGCAGGTTATTTTAAGCTCTAAATGTGAAACAACTGATTATTCTGTTTGTTGTACTAACATTAACCCAGTTTCTAGGCATCTGGTCCCTATTTGCTTATAATTTGTACTGAATCCACTTATACTGAAGTGGATTCAGATCTGCTAAAATTGTGATGGGCACTTGGGAAAGTAGCTATTGTCACAAGAAATGCAGTGCATAAAAAAAATTGTGAGCAATGTCAAATACAAATCTAATATGTATTTGTTAATATTTCTTGTATCTCAAGATAAATAAAACAAGTGGCATCGTGGAAGCTTCCAGAATCTTGAACTTGTATCAGTTCATTCAACTTTATAAAGACATCACCAGTCAAGCAGCAGGAGTTCTTGCACGGAGTGGTGCTTCTGAAGAAACTGCAGAGTGTTTGACATCTGTGTCATCTTGTCAGGCCAGTTTATGGATGGGAAGGTATTTTGATATACTTTAGCTTCTGACCACAGTTACAACATAAATATTTTGGAAGTTATGTGTAAAACCTGATCTACAAACATCTAGCAGTTAAAACTATGTGGTTGGCAGATGCAGACTTTGTATCATCACAAATATAAATAGCACACCTTCTTTTGTAACAAGAAAGCTACAATGCACTTGGGTGAATTTCTGTTGGTGCTACCCTGCTTCAGTTTCAGAACAAGCATTTTAGTGGTCAGCTCCAATATAAACTTGGTATATGTTGAATCTCTTGAATAAGGAAACAGGAGGAAATGGAATCAGCTGCAGCTACAAATCTATGGGTTTTGACAATGTTTGTTTAAACAGGTTTTGTTATTGTTCCACTTAAACTTTCTCTTCCTCTTTTACATTTTGGCATGTAAAAGTTCCCATCTGTTGCTACTAGAAACTCATCAATTACAGTAATAATTTAACTGGCAAGACTGGAAAAATGTGAACTGTCTCACACATGTTGACATTCTGCTTTGTTACCTAGAGGAAAAGCAAAAAACTGAGGTCAACACCTGCAATAACGTTAGTTCAGACTGAATGTAATAGCAAGAATCTTCTCACCCTTTCCCTGTGTGGAAATGTTGCTCTTGGTAATGCCTTACTTCTGAGTTTCTGAGTTAGTTCAGAGTTCTAACTTAGTTCTGAGGTAGATTTTAGAAGAAAAAGTAGTAAATGGAGTAGTTCTCTGTGAAACCATGCTGTATTTCTGTATGGTATCATTCAGTGAAGAACTGATAGCCAGGCATTTTGATAAAACAAGTTATTGAGCTAGTTAGCTCAAAAGCTAGTTAACTTTAAAAATGTCAAACTCTAGCTGTTAGAACAAGAAAGGTGTTGGCTATCTTGTTAAATAAATAAAACCCACTGATTTTTGAATGTCAGTGTCTTGCAGAATATGCTCTTTTCATTTATTTCCTGCTTCTCTTGTTTGGGAACGGATAATCTTAAATTATTGGTTGCCCTGAATTATTAAAATGCTAGCATTAGGTAGCAAATTGTGGGCAAGTTTGGAAAGAGATATTTCCCTGCTCTTTCTCAAAGATACCTGGTTATACTTTTGAGCACATATACATCCAGAAAAGTCCTTTTACATGAACAGATTGTTATGCAAAACCAGCTCATGTATTGCTAAAGATGATGAGTACATACAAGATTTCCTAGATTAACTTCTTTTTCAATCTTTAGATTTTGGGATGGGGAAGATGAGCACCCATTGTTTGTGTTTTTAAACTTAATTGCATGAGGTGGTATTACTGACAAATGACAATAACATTTTTGAATATACTTTTCTAATATGCTGGAATTTAGTGAGCTGGTTTGGTCCAGTTGTATTTTACCCCAATTTTTCAAGTCATTAAAATAAATAAAGGCTGAAGATCTTTTAAGTATTTTATACCTAGGAAATCTTATGTTTTGTTTTTCTGTGAAATCCTCACATTTACCTAAATTCTTCACCTTTAGATGTTTTTCAGCTCTGCAAGAGCTGGTGGTCATTGTCCAAAAATAGTGAATATTATCTGTTTCATTCTTCTTTTTATCTTAACTTCTTCCACTGGAATAATATCCCATTTCTTTAGAACATCCACTTCCTAAACAGAGCATTCCAAAATATCCGTAAGTGCTTTATTCCTTCTGATATTGAAGAGACAAGCATTTCCGTAGTTTGTCACCCTTGTATTTTACCATTTCTTCAGCAACTTAATCCTATGGCTAAATCCTAGGTTCCAGAAAGTTGATAAACAGTGCGCTTGTTTTAAGTATAATTGCCTGTATATACACCAACAAATCTCAAAATCTGAAGTATTATCAAAGCAAAGTACTCAGAGCTGCATGAGGGAGGGAAATGGAAGGGAGTAAGACCATAGTGAGCTAATCAAAAGGTTAGTTTTTGGAAACTGTGGTCCTCACTACGTGTGGATCACCATCCATATTTGTACAGAAAATCTCCTAGCAATCTAAAGTAATTTCTCAAAAAGCATATCAGAAAGGAAACCCCAAGGACCTACTGAAGAATAAAATAAAAGCATGTTAACTACTGGTGAATCTGTTGGCTAATCTGTACAGTTAATAAAATTACTCTGTGTTTGAGTAGTTCACAGGATACCTAAGCAAAAGCTGTTTGGTCAATAGTTGTTAAAGTGGTCAGCCTCTCCTGAAATGCCATGCTTTCTACAGTACTAGTCTGCTCCCCTAGTTGGAGATGGAGTCCCCAGATCAGGATTTTTGAAAATCCTGTACTCTTTGAGAGCGCTTAGCTGGCTGTCTTGGATGTGAGCCTTGACTGTAAAATTAGGGAACTTTGTATGTCTAGTTGGGTCAATGAAAGTAGAGGATTCTCTGCACCTTTTCCACTTTTGAGAAATTTTGATGATACAAATATTTGTGATGCTACCATTATGAACTTTAGATATGTATATGTGAATTATTATTTGAAAGATGTGGAGACAAATAGATAAAATGAAAATGGCTATCCCAGTGAGCAATCTAAAGTTTGAAGCCCCCTCCCCCCCAAAAAAAACCAAAACAAAACACCTAGAAGCTTAGCTGGAAAAGCTGCAGTAACAGTCAGCAGTGGGAGAGAATCCTAATTTGGAGGAACAATCGAGATGGGCATATTTCAAGTTAAAACCAGCCTTCTAAATCTAATAACTAGTTTAGCTCTTGGCGTTTTGACTGCATGTGAAATTAGTGAGCAAGCAATCTAGTAGTGATCCTCTTAACAGATGTGTTTTTGTCATATTATCTAGGATATAAGCCAGTACACAGAAATTTGACGAAGTTCGTTCTTAAATACTTCAGCCTGGCACTTTGTCAAAGGAAGGCAGATTTCTTCTGCCTTTAATGTAAACAGTGTTTCTATTCTTTGGCCCAGTCATGTGATACATAACAGTTATAACTTCTTACACTTCCCTTGTTATGAAAAACAGTTTGTATAACCTGATGCAAAAAATAAATACATATTCTTCCTTAAATTTTAGTTCATTTGCTGCTGTTTGCTGATAGCTTAAGGCTGTGTCTCCTGACTTAGGCCAGGGACAGAATGATCTAACTACTTCATCCACAAAATTAAACTTTTATTGTAGATAAGCACAGGTATTCCCTTCTATCCATCACTTGCTATTATGAAAAATGTAATAACTAGTCTAGTCATATAACAGAAGGAATATCTTAGCTAATCAGGTCATAAATATAAAACGTATTAGTAATCTGGGAGAAAATACTGTCTTCTCTTGTGCAGGGTTAAACAGCTGACAGATGAAGAGGAATGTTGCATCTGCATGGATGGGCGTGCTGATTTGATCTTGCCGTGTGCTCACAGCTTCTGCCAGAAATGCATTGATAAATGGTAATACATGTTAAAGGATATTCATTATTTTATAGTATGTGCTGGGAATCTGACATGTTTGGGTTTGGTCTTGACAGATTCCTCAGTTCCCATATAATTTAATGTCTGAAGATATTTACAAGGTAATATATATGTGATAGGTAAGAAGCTTGAATAAAATTAGATTGCAGCAGAAGGAAGGAAGGATTTCAGAATTTGTAAGCATCTTATGCAGAGTTTCATTTTGGAAAAAAAATGTGAACATGCTTTTCAGTATTTTTTTAGTACTTTCTTACCTCTTTATTTTTATTCTTGTAAAATACAATTCTTGTATTCTTGTTTGAAAACTGGAGAAAAGAGGATATACTCTGCTAACCTCTTGATATGCTTCACAAAATCTCATACAATGTTTCTTTTAAATAAAATGAATCAATAGTTTGTTAGAGTATACAAATGTAAGGGCAAGTTGGGCCATTTTATTACTATTTGGGGAATAACTATCAGAGGGATTTTTTTCTATATGTTATGCTTTTACTTGAAACAAATACCATTCAATTTACTAATTAAATGTATCAGAGTTTTTCTAGGGAATTTTAATAGCAATGCCTTGAAATTTATGTATAGCATCCATCTTACAATATATATTCAGTCTAATACTAAACTGAACAGTTTTTCACCTTCTGCATCGGTCTGATGCATTAGGTGTTGGAAATCTAAGAGAAAAATTGCTCTGGGGAGGAACACAGCTCTCTCCACTGGCCATGAAGAAGACCTACAGGGATTAGGCAGGTGTTCTGGCAGTCTAGCACTAGGTGATACGGATAGTCTCAGTTAAGGGTTTTTTTGGCTAGTTGAAGCAAATGATTTAACATTCAAGTCATATATTTTGTGCATATGAATTTTGTTCTGTGACTTTTTCAAATGCTTAACATGGAGGCTACTCTTGTAATGCCACACTTCCACAAGAATACCACTAGTAAAAACCATTGGATCTCAGTGTATAATCAGTCATCTCTCTTTTCTGGGAAAGCTTTTGAACATCTAATAGCATTACAGGGGTTAGTTTAGTTATTCTGTTGGAGAGTGAATTATATTCTACTGTGGCTAATGCATCAACAGACCTAATAATGAGCTTCCAGTTATACCATTCTTTTTTGGTATTTGATTTTTGAATCTAGGTTCATCCCTTCTTCTTTATGCACCTAACAGAGGCTCCGAGCTTAGAAGCATAATTTTCTGGGGCCCTGAATTAGCGGGTGGAGGGGGATGGAACCTTGAGGTACCAATTTCAAACTTCAGTGGACCAAATAGGACCCAGGGAAGATTCCTCTTTCTTTACACAGGAAACTTAGGGGAACTGGTTTCTGAGGTAGCTCAGCTGAGTATCCGGAGAAATGAAGAATTAGTTTAGACCATGAATTTTGATTTAAACTTTCTGGACAGGTGACTAGATGTATTCTGTTTAACCTGAGCAAACTTGATTCTGAATAACTGAGGAACGTGATTCCATATTTATCACTCAAAAACTACAACTGCATTCAAAATTTTTGGCCAATCTTCCTCTCAAAAAAAAAAAAGTCTAAACAAACAAACAAACAAAAGCTATAGGTGATCTAATCCAATTAATCTGTCCAGTCTTGAACTTCACACTGGGGAGGGGGGGTGTTGTTGAGGATTTTGGGGGCTCTTTCAGCCAGGAAGAGATCATAAATGAAAAATACTCGTTTCTCTGGCTTCCTAACAGGAGCGATCGTCATAGGAGCTGTCCTATCTGCCGTCTGCAAGTGACTGGGGCAAGTGATTCTTGGGTGGTTTCAGATGCACCTACAGAAGATGATATCGCTACTTACATACTTAACATGGTAGATGAGGCAGGCCAGCCTCACAGACCCTGACACTGGCCAACAAGCTGACAATAGTAGGAGCACTTGAAGCTTTTTCACTTTCATGAATATCTGTTTTTATCTCCCGTTGCCATTCTTCCAACACTCTTTTACTTGTCTTCTTGGCTGCTGTGAATCTATGCTAGTCTTTTAAAACACAGGGTATTTGAGCCAGTGTACATGTGTGCAGTCTTAATTATTAATCTGTAGTTTCAGTAAACTCTTTGATTATTAACATTAACAGAGGTTATTTTAACAATGATTATTGCTATTATTAAGTAACAGTTTGACTACTAAATGAAGCTATTTTTATTAGCACAACTGCAACTGCTGTTTGAACATCACAAAGTGTACTGCTACAGGAGATGTAACATCTAAATAGGTGAGGTCAGATGGCTTGACCTCACAGCTCTTATCCTTCAAAGCAGTCCCTTTTACTTTCCTGACAAATATGAATAAGGATGGTGAGTTAGGACTAGTGATTGTTAATTTGAAATTTTGCTTCTGAAACTTGAGGACCTCCCACTGCCCCTTTTTTTCTTTCAGTAGCCAGTTATTGCTCCTTTTAGTGTTTACAGGTACTGATTTCAATCTGATCCATTATGAGTTTTAGTATTAATTATTTTAAATCTATTTTGGAGAGTACAGACGGCTATGTAAATGTACTTGTGCTTTTCCCTTATCCTCTTAGCAAGATAATCTCTTTGAATATTTTTTTAAAATTTGATGTTTAGCATAGTCTCATTAGCTTGGAAACACTAAAGAGTTTCATACACAATCCTAAAAAAGCAAATCAGTTTTTTTTCTATAGCTTTTTGATCAAAAAAGCCAAAAATATTTTTAAACATGAGGCATATCTGAAAAGAATTACTTTATTCAAATTAGCAATTAAGGTGTAGTTTAGTCTGATGCTGTAGTTTTATCTGCCTTTCCTCCGTTTTCAAAGGGATGAAATCATGCATACTAAGGTTATAAGGTCATAAGCTAATTAAGGGTGCTGTGCTTTTTATCTACAAGTGCAATATGCTTTTATGTAGCAGAGAGTAACTTCTATTTTGATAATAGTTTTGTGGCTTGCAGAGAGATGTGCATCTGACAACTTGGGGAAAGGGATATCACAATAGGAGTACAACAGTGTATTTCAGTGTTTAGCAGAGTCAAATCTTTCAAGAGTTGCTTTTAGAAAATATAAAATAGTCATCATTAGTATTCAGGAAACCCATCTTAAGTCTGTTTTGCAGAACTATTATGGAAATCAACTGCCATTATAGAGAATGAATTAATAAATATAATTTGGGGGGAGGTTGCTATTAACAAATACTGCTGTTTTAACTTGAAGCTGTTGAGTCAAAAATACTCAAGTGTAGCATTTGAAGAACTAGCAACAAATCTTGCTTATTACAAAACTGCATTTTTATTTCTCATACTTGTTAAAACTCAGTAATGCCAGGCTGAGGCCTTTTATCAGGGACAGGTTCTGATCTGTAAGACAAGTACACACATGTATATGTATGTTAGGGTTGTTCTCCTTAATTAGCTACAAAAGAATGAAATGATGTCGGGGACCAAGTCTTGGGAATTTCTCTATTATACTTCATTAAGGAGTTTTTACAGTATATGACACCTGTTTGAACTTGGCTCATGGTACAGTCGTCAAATTTATCATAGACATTAGGACAGATAAGCAACATAGTTGTCTTGTGTTTATCATCTAAAAGCCAGTATGGCTTAGTGTGTAAATCTGTATTTAACTATCTATTTATGAATGTACATAACCTAGAACTAATTTTTTCCCTTTGTTAATCCTTTGGTATCAATGAGATTCTTTATTCTTCAGAAAAAGTATGGACTGTTTGTTTGCTTAAAGGCAGTTGTTATCTGTGCTGAAAATTGTTAATGGTTGGGGATTTTTCACTGAAATATTTGCAAATATTCCTAATCGCATACCAGTTTGGTTTCATTTTGCTTTTTGAGCTTGCATTAGTCCCTATTCAAAACTTTAAAATAAGCTTTGAATTTTTAAACTGGTTTTTATATCACTGAAGCAGAAAAAGCATCTAAATTAAAGCTTCAAGCTAACTTTATTTTTCAGGTATTTCAATTACTACGCTTCTGAACTGAGACTTTTATAAGTTGACTTTCTGCTGAAAACTTACATGAACTTCTTAAAATGTAATTTTGTAATGAATGCAGATTGTTATTACAGTATAAAGGCACTTATAATTACAATATAAACTAATGCAAAAATTATTTAAATAATGAAAAAATATTCTGTACAGCTTTTTTAATTAAGTTGCTGTAATAACACTGCTGTGATGTAGGTACTGTAATGTGTGCCTTGTAAAATATATGTACTGTATGTTATAAGGGATATAAATACAGTAACACTGCAAAGCTAGTAATTTGGTACTGGCAGTATTTCCTAGTCCGAAATGCTACGTTTAGCAAACAGAATTTTGGAAAAGGAAAGGTAATCACATTGGCAGGGACATGGTAATGGGTTCCAGAAGCCAGACCTTGAAAATGTGAATTACTGTGAATAGCTGTTGGTGCGGGGCATTAGAACAAACTGAAATTTTTTGTGCTAAAGTCAAGAATTCTTACAGATTTAATGTGAAATTGTAATTTAAGCATTGCAAATTGTATTAATAGCTATGGACATTCCAGTGTATTATAATTTGTGTATGAGTTGTGCAATAAAGTTACTTTGGAAGAAATATCAAAGTTGTTTTAAGCTTAAGGTATCTCTTAGCTTTAATATCACAAAAGTCTGGAAACTAATTTTAATTTATAATTCCATCATACTGGTGCCATGGTTAAAAGTATATATGCCATTGTGAGTCAGTTTCTTAAATGTGATATTAACAAGGTAGCCTAAATACAGCTCTGGGGAAAGACTCACTCTGATTCTTTTCCTTTTTCAAAACAAATGAATTGGAGCATTCTGCAGTGATGCAGAATTGAAAAAAAAAACAAACTCTACTTGCTAGAAGGATACTATTGGGCAGATTTCTCTGTAATTTTTTCCCTCCGCCAAATTATTCCATAGTGTCTCTGATAATATTTTAAAGCTTAAAAATACTAGGATTTGAATATTCTTTCTTTTCAAATTTATTCTGATTTTTAAAATAATTGAAATATATAATTAATGTACCTGTTTCCTCTGTCTAGTTATTTGGTTTATCTGTTTGGATCTTTCGAAGGAGAGTGAGAAATGGGAGAGGAATTCAGTAACAGATCAGGAAAATGAAATTGCAAAATTTACAAATTGACAGAGGTACCAGGAGGTAGGTGTACTTGAAGAATTAACCAATGTTTATATTTACTAGATTTCAATATAGATGTATAGTAACTTAGCCAGCAAATTTGTGTAACATACATGTTTACTGTTTAGTGGGAAATGGTATTTTAATTTATATATCTTTCTTTTTAAAGAGATTTCTGTACATAATTGTAAAGATTTTCTAATCCATACTCATCCCAACTCTGGGAGCACAAAGCAATCAGAAGAACTCTGTGCTGTAGGATTGAAACTGAATTGTTAAGTTCCACCCCTACATAGCTGTATGTGCCAAATGCATTATTTTTAGAAGGAACATCTCAGCTATGGCCCTTTATGCTTCGTGTCCTTCTGAATCCTGGAACAGTCACCTCCTCTGTAAGCTTTAAGGATGTTTAATACAATTGGGAGCTGCATGTTATCCTGTCTGGCTTTAACTCTTGACACTACGCATACTCTTTAATTACACATCTGCTAAATACACATGCTCTGTAATGGAAGTAATTGTACTGTGACTCTAATACTGTAGTTGGTTCTTGGTTCTTGTTTTTCTGCTGTTAAACCACTCTTGTAGATAACTGGCCATAAGGTTTTATGTTCATCTGTTTGAAATGGATGAATGGAATTCAGCTTTCTTACAAGCATTTCTTATGAGTAGGTAATTTCAAACTTTTTTTTTTTTTTAATCGTCTTTTCAGATGTTTGGCATCTAAAGCCTAAAATTTATCACATGGTAACATACTATAAAGAGTGAACATTCTTTCCTGTTGCTATGTGTAGCTGAGATTAATCTGAATGGCACAGTGTTCTTTTCCGGTAACCACAGGGTACTTATCCCAAGTACTTATCCCATTCTGCTGTAAACTAGCCTTGTTCCAATGAAGGCCTCATGGAATAAGCATTATGTCTGAGGGATCTGACAACAAGCTCTTTGCATTTGTAGCCAAGCTGTCAATACATTAATTGTCAGTTGATTGCTTACCTACTGTTTATCTTGCTAACTATTGAGGTTACAATATTAATCTCTGGGCAGGAGTTTCATAGGCCTAGAATAAAAAAATTATCAGTTTTGGGAACTTGGATGGAATTTTGCCCAGTGTGCTTTTGGTGGAATGAAGAATACTCTCTGAAAGGTAATTAAACGAGCACTCTACTTCAAAGTGTTATTTAAAAGTATAAACTGTTTTTATGAACAAAGCTTACATTAGCCAGGAATTTCCCCTTCCTAAATTCAGTTTTATGGGAAACAAGGAAGGGTTTTGGACTACAGTCTATGTTTCTTTGTCAACATGGCTCCAACAAATAAATAATTTTTATATGGGAAAGTATCTTTCATGTCTAGACCTTTAGAGAACTATTAGCCATGGTTAATGATTGATGAATTAGCCATGTTGCTTAACACTGATACTTAGCTTTTTGAGAGGTGGATGGGAGAAATAGATTTTCCACAATTAACAGATGAAGTTCTTAAATCTGTATCATGTTTCATAAGTACCAGCTTGTATATAGAAATAAAGGGTTTGTATAGAACTAAAGATACTGATTGTAATCTTCATCTAAAAAAACCTTTATTCCTACTGAAGAAAGTTGTGCGTTAAACTTTTTTCTCAAATGTCATCTTGACTGTAGCAGAACATTTATGTTGATGTTGTCTGTTTCCCTCAACTTGTCACTTTTTGGTTTCTTTGTTTTGTGCTTCACTGTCATATAAAGGTGTTTTGGGTACTGCTTAAACTTTTTAACTCTAGATGTCAGAACTACTTCCTAGTTCTCAAATTCAGGTGTTTTGATATCCAGTTACACATCAAGATGAGGCTCCAGCATCAGGAAAAGTTGCAGCTTGCCGTACCCAGATTCCCAGCTCGGATGAGCAGGGAACGAGAGCACCCAGAGACAGTAGGGCGCAGACCTGCAGTACGATTTCCCTTTAGGACTTAATGCCAGGTCTAGCGTTGGGATGAATCAGCATAGTTTGTTTTCATTAACGCTGAATTGCTTTAAGTCAGCTAACCTTTAGCTCTGCTTCTAACCTAGCTCTGCTTCTAGCTTCTGCTTCTCCACTGTTTTTTCAGTTTTCATGCTATGCTAATCCTTGATTTTGGTTTATCTTCTGTAATCCTAACAGAATTTAATTGCATAGGTTTTTAGTTCTACTTAAAGGCAGAGATTTTGAACAGCTACAATTTTATTAAGATAGGTACACACACAGAAAAACCCTAAGCATGTTCTTTTATCATTTATTTTTCAGTGTAATGCTTAATGTTTCCACAAGAGGCAAAAGATAAAACACCACTCAACCCAGACGCAGAGAGAAAAAGCAGTTTTTACAGACTTCCCTCCCCCCTTTTTCAGACAGATTAAACTGGGCTACAGATACTTAAACTACTACATAGTAGAGGAAAAACAGAAGGGCTTGGACAGGTGAAGAACAATGATCTCAAAAGATAGGGTAGCTCTGGGGTAAGAAAATTCTGTATTATCCAGTGGCAGAGCAAGTGCCTTAAGTTTGCTAAAGTAACATACAACGAAGGGCATCACTAGAAATGGTTCAAATAGATATGTTACAAATCTCAACCGTAATTAAGTATATCTCAAAAGACTACTGTGACGTTTAATACCTGTTTTGGTCAAAAGTTTTATCGGTGGATTTTAAGTGAAATTGTAAAATGCTCTGAGCTGCCCGATGTAAGGAAGTCTTGAATAATGCTTCAATCTGAACATCAATAAAATGATGAGAAAATAGGATACTTTCTCATTCTGAAGCAAAAATCAAAAAAAACCCACCCCCTGCAGTGATGTTCTTTTAGGTCTCCTCTGTACTGTTGGAGTAAAACATGAGTTTTGGTGCAACCAGGTTTAATCTCAGCACTATCTGGGGAAAAAGTAGCAAGTGCCAATCTCACATTTGAGTAAAATGTGTAAGAGTAATTCAGGTGACAGTAACATTTCAACATTGGGTCTGTCCTTCATCACATACATATCTTAAGACTGCAAGGTTATTTTGAGCAGCCATAGCTTAGAACAAAACAACTTAAAAAAATACAAAAGTAAGTTTCAGAAGTGGACCTGAGAGTCAAAAAACTTTGCCTAATTAAAAGATGACCGCAAGAGAGGTAGTAATGGATGCTTGAAAGGATGTGGGTTTGTTTCCTAAAATATAACACTAGTAGCTCCATTTATCACTAAAAGCAGCACCCCAGAAAGCACTGGAAGTAGAACTGGTCCTAAAACAAGGGACATTCCTTGCAGTAATGGCAGTTTGTGGTCATTACTGGATAGTAATCTGGATTTTGACAATAACAAGCTTCAAATCCAGTTGTGGGTTTTTGTTTAAGAGCTACAGAACTGTTAGAACCTTATATGTTTGAGGTAAGGAAAGCTGAAAGGTATTAAATATACAAAAATTTGGGATAATTTTAAAAAAGCTAAATAGTATCTTAGTGACAGACAAAAGAAGAGCTAATAGCAATCTTTAGGCAAAAGAACCTGAGTAAAGCAATGATTCTCTCTATTGGATGAAGATAATTAAAAGTTAAATTCTTCAAACCAAGTATTTTGCTTACTTAGACTGAACACATACTCTTTCAGGTAAATAATAGTATGCTTATAACAATTTCTTAGTGCACTGTACTACTGAAAACAAGGCTTCTGCATTTTATACAGCTAAAATGTTGGAACCACTTTTTTCAAACTTTGTCCTAAGAAAATTAAAGATCCTGACAAAGTATTGTATGAGCACCTAAAATTTCTAACAGTCAGTGAGGCCAACAGGTATGGTTGACTGAGAACTTTGGACAAATTTATTAACACAGAGTTGAGCAGTATCAGTAGCACTGTTTCAACAGGGTCGTTAGATGCGCACGGAGTACAAAATCTGGCCCTAGTTGAGCACTGCAGGCTTTACGCTAGGTCGCTGAAGAGCTAAAGTAAAGCCTGCCAACATCTGTCTACAATCATGTTTTGGATGAAAAAACTTTTCTTCAAGCCCTGTAAGCACTGCAGCTCCCTGTGAGCTCTATGACTCTGGCTAACTGTAGAGTTGCCTGGATGGCCTGAAGGCTGCTCCTGTGCCCCAGGGGCCTCTCCACCTGGACAGCTTGGGGACCAGCTCCCACCCCATTGCACCCTCAGAGTGACCTCACATCCAAGCTGCTTCCTTGGGTTCTTTAGGGCAAGTCTCTTCTTATAGGACTGCACAGCTATCAGAGGTGGTAGGGAATACCTCCTCCCTTCATTTTGGTGCAGTCTCCCTGCAGACCCCATTCAGGACAGCAGGTACATTAAGAAATCCTCCTTGTAGGTATTGTTTTGAACTCCCACAGCCTGAGGGGAGGAGAGGAGTATGTCTCCTAATATGAAGTATAGACATTTATGCTATTATTTATGTATAAGCTGGTACTGGTGGTGTCACCACTGCTACTTCTGGCTGCATTTACAAGGGAAGGTGAGACCTGATCAGCCCTTGAAAGGATGTAGGTGCCCAACCCCCAGGAGAAAGGTCACCCTAAGAAACCCAAGTGGCCTGAAGCATCTGACGCAGTAAAACAGGCAGCCATTTAGGTCAAGGGAGGCTTTATTGGCTAGCATTAATTATTTGCTTTTTATGCATTAATTATGAATTACTGTTCTAAGATGCCTAACTTCTCTATGTAGTAATTGTAGGCTCAGGACCCTACCTCAGGGACTGTATACCTTCAAATTAAGTAGTGTAATGTTGGACTTCCAGACTTCAACATTGCCTGCTCCCCCTAGCCTTGAGTCTTTCTTGGTATAAAACTACATGCAGCTTCTACAGTAGAGAAATGCTACCATGTTACTACCTTTAACCTTTCTGAAGGAATAGTAGTACTTCGTCTTAAGAAGGATGATCAAACAGAAAGAAGATTGATAAATATTATAGCAGCTATATTTTACTAATCCACTCACTCCATCATAAATAAAACATTTAACAACATAAAATGAGCTGAAATTACATATTTTAGGTGGGCTAACTTCTGCATAAATAGACAATTTGACTTCTTATTGAACTCTTTAATTGACTAAAATACAAACTAACATAAATGTGTAAAAAGATGTCAGAAGTAGCACCAGAACCCAGGTTTGGAGTTTCTACCACTGATTGATAAGAACACTTCCTCTGTTCAAGTAAAAATTTTTTCTTTACATGCAACCATGATTTTCAAAATAATTTGAACCGGCATACCCACATATTCCCATTAGTTACAAAGCAATTAAAAAGTGTTCTCTACTTTCAAGGCAACATTTTCATGATGCAACTGCACTCATTATTACAGTGTGCAATAGCGATGATTTTGACACCATGTTTTCTATTTATTAGATTAAAAAGCATTAATCTGCCATTCTTCACAGACATCCAAATACTAGGTGACAACAGGAGGTAATTCTTCAGTCACGAAAAGCGACTACCAGATTTTATTTTTTTCTTGTTTTCTAATATAACTGCTAAAACATTAAGGTAAAAACTGTGTCAGACCACCTTCTACAGTGAAAAAGTAGTCTCAAAATTATATACCCCATACAATCTGCTAATTAATAAAGGGTTAAACTTACAAATGCTATATGCCATGATTGCCACTGAGATTGGCAGGACAAAACCAGGTGCATGTATCCTGTCAGCAGCTGCAGTATTCTAAGCAGCATATCACAGATGCATTATGAATATTCTCTGTAATTTTCCCAGCTACAATACAGTGTACAGTTAAAACAGTATGAAACAAATGATACACGTTTGTGAATTTGCATCTAATGTTTACAGCAGTCTTGGAAAGCCTAATGTTTATAGAAACAGAAATTTTTGCAATGAGAATAATGCAGTAAAAGATAACAGCAAATGTTGTTTTACCTTCCATAGACACTCTGTTTCTCTCCATATTGTTCAAACAGTTATGTCTTGGTAGCGCTCAATGACAGATGATTCTATATTAGCATGTGATCCTGGTTAGGAGTGAAAGGTTCTAGTTTCTTTGGGTTTGAAACTACTTTGACAGAGCAGAAATCTCTTCTGTTTTCATAGCATCAGACAGGAAACTAAGTTCATTGCACAATGTCTCATACCTGAAGGCCATCCGGATCTGTGCAACATTTGTCTTTCGAATGTCATTTCCCTCAGGCCCCTCTTTACAGTAATTCACCCCTAAGAATTTCTGTTTTTCCTATGAAAAAGATTAAACATAAAGAAGTAGTCAGTTCAGCTGCTTTGATTTATTGCATAACTAAGTATGTTAGTTGAATGACTGATGCAAGTGAAAAGAGCAGCTTCAACCAACTGGCTGCTGAACTCTACCTCAGGGTCTTACCACCTGTGGAGATTTTCAAGGCTGAAGTTTATACATATAATTACTTCCAGTGGTACACTCAGTCTGGCTTGCTAAAACCCTCTGCTAGTATTTGGTCTTGACTACTACATCTTTCAAGTGAGAGGTCAAAAAGAGGCTTAGGTTTCTTTGGTTAGTTATAATAAATCTGCACAAGAGGAAAAGTTTACAGTTGTCACTAGAGAATACCAGAGGAAACAATAATACTTGTAAAGCCCTTCCCATACCAGCTCCTTGAATGCGACATAGAAAAGAGGATGGTCTAAAGTAAGTCTTAGAAAGTGCCATGGATTTAGAGCTTTAAAGCCAAAGGGGGATTTAATTTAATCTGACTGCCTATGTAAAACAGAACAGTTTCTGCAGTATTCCTGCTAAATAAAGCATATCTTGCTTAACAATAAGTAGGTTATTGTTATTCAGTGCAAGATATGACATATAAAATTACTGTCAGAGAGGTGGCATCTGTAGAACTAAAGGTTTGGGAGTGGAGGGAGAACTGAGTATAAACAGGCACCTGGTGTCTGTGCAGGTTTTGGGAGTAACTTCATTGTTAACCTCAATGGAACTTTAATATTTTTTTTTGTTTAAGACTGCACAGCAGATAGTTTTGGAATATTTTGGGAAAAGTGGATAGAGATGTGCATATGCAAACACATCACAAGCACCTGCTATTCAGTTTTCAAACTGTATTAGCTTCTCAGTTCCTACTCACCCTAATATTTACAACAACAACAACAACAACAACAAAAAAGATGGTGTTTTTCAGCTACAATTACCTTATTTGACAATCCACTCTGTAGTACGCTGTTTCTTGCTATTTCACACAAGTCACAGGTACTTAGTTTCCACACCTGAGCTGCAATGGCATATTCCTCCATGAGAGCTTCCTGTATCACCAAAATACGTTTAGTATTAAATGATACATAAATAAGGTATAAATGTGTACTCATTACTAATTAAAGAATTTATAGACGCTCTTTAGATAGCTGTGTAAAATTAGAGGTTTAAGACTTTAACATCAAAATTACTAATGAACGGAATTGTTTATTTCAAATTTCCCAAAGGTGACTATTAAGTAATTAATAGGCACTGGGTACCTAGTTTTCTTAGACTAAGAAATTGCAGCCTGCGGTCTAGATCCTCAAAGGCATTTATGCACATCATTTCAATTGAGCTCCCAGAGAATGTAAATACATTGGAGGATCTGTGCTTAAATCTTTAATGAATATGTACAGAGATAGACAGGTAGCAGGGTCATTTCTCACATCTGACCTTCGTCACAAGGAGGTAGGCTCTGACTATAGCAGACTGTAACAGCAGGGGATGCTCAGCACTATGTGCACGGCGGCCGGCATTGTGTTACGCCTGTGGAGAAAGCCTCCATAGAGCTCCCTGTCTTTTCTAGCAGAGACCTGTCGCAGGCAAGGAGAAGCAAGCCTGGGTAAAGCTGGCCAGACTTCTGCTTGTCCTCAGAACACAGTCGAGCAGTGCACAGGCTGCTTTATGGCACAGTGCAACTCAGGTCAGTGCCAGTTGTGGAGTCCGGGCACTGTAAGGAGACACCAGGCATGTGTCTCCTGCCAGGCCGCCCAAAGGTGAGCATCAGTGTCAGTTCACTGAGCAGTCAGCTTATACATCGTCCTCAGACTCCACACAGTGTTTTTGTAGCATACTTCCCCAGATTCATTAGTAAGGAAACTGGACTTCCCTGGCACTCTAGAGGATTTATGAAGGCTCAAACCTCCCTCCAGCCTCATCCTTCATTCTATACTTCAACAGCCAACACTGGAGAGGCAAGAGTACAAAAGAAACATAATTAGGAAATTAAATGTTTCCCTCTGAAACCTAACTGTGAGTAGTAGACTGAAAATGAGGGAGAATAATGAATGAAGTGACTGAAAAGACATCAACCTCTACATCGTAAGCAACGATATAAAATACCTTTCAGGCCACTTTGGGCCTATGTCGCACTGTTGCCAAATTCAAAGACAAGACTTTTTTGCGACTCTTACCTTTGTATAATGAAATTGCATAGGATCATCTGTAGAGAGAGAGACGTGAAGTCCCTTATGTAGAAATTCCCGTAATGGATTTTTTGAGTACTCCAGGAATAGGCTGTTGTTACTAAGTGGAGACATGGCAATGGGTATTTGTGCAAGATAATAAAGATACTGGAGAACTGGACTCTGTAAAAACAGAACACAATCATTGTTTAATGCCACTGTGGGATAATTAAAAAAGAAGGCTTTCCTTTGGAGAAAATGGAAACAGAATTACAGGGGGAGGACTAAGACCAAAGAATTTAAGTTGACACTGAACATGGTGGCTTTCTTTGTAAAATTTAGAAAATATTTAAGAGTCTAAATTTTAAATGTTACTAATCTTTATAAAAATAATTTATATTCTTCAAACATAGATGCCGTCTCCCCCTTAAAAATATGGTGGCTTTTTAATATTAATGTAGCTTAATAAGTGTACACGACTATCAAGGGAACCCCATTTGATACTAACAGCATCCCTCCTCCAAAAGCTGAAAATCACAGATAATGACAGATGTATCAGAACTGCTAAGCAATCTTACTTCCAAAACTGCAGTCCAATAGGTAAACTTCAGGAGCAGAAAGTTTAACTTATTAGAAGTCATGTGTTGCTGTGCACATAATATAAATAATCTATGGGTCACCTTCTCATCTTTATTCATTACTACTTTTGGATTAACCAACCAGTGAACCTGACAAGTGCCTCTATCATATCTATCGGCTATGCCAGGTTTATTTTATTCTTAGTCCCACAGAAATAGAGGTGATAAGCAGGAGAGAGTGAAAAGGAAAATGTTCTAGTCATGCACAGTCTTAGTGCAATGTCTGGGTCTAATTTTAGGAATACTGGTTCTGAGCAGAACATCACACATGATTTTAGGCCAAATTTTTCTTTGTCCTTGCATACTTCTAAAAATATGGAGAGAGTTTTCCTACATTAATCAAGAAATCCAAATTATAGAACTCTTGCAACGGAACTACTCTAAACTCAGTGCAAATCTGCCACCCACTGACCAATTATTTTAACTACAGAAGAGTTGCCTGGGGATGAGGAGTTGTGTGATGGGTTTTATTCAGTTAATACTGATATGTCAGGAATGATAATGTTTGTCCTAGTCATAATAGTCAAGCTGTATATACAAGATTGCCAGTTATATTAAACTTCTTCGTTAAATGATTCCAGTGATGCTAGCTATAAATAATCAAAACCTTAACAAACTTTTGAATGAAGGTTAGGGATGCCAGTCAGGGAAAAACACCTCTGTCCCTGTGCAGAAGGAACTAAAGCTCTCCCCAAATTCTTCTGAGACCTAAACTAGGGAATAGGAACAAGTCTAAGCAGTTTTTGCCATTGTAATTCTTCCTCTGCTTGCAGTCACCAAAAACAAGTCCTTGACATACCTAAACAGTCAGTCTTCCCTATAAAGACACAGCTTTAAAATATTCACTTAGGAACAGACATATTTTTGTAAATCAAGTAAGGACTGGGAAGCTCAGCATTTCCTTGAGCTTATTGCTGTTCAAAGTGACGAGTTATTTGTGCCATGCTAAGAAAATTGATTTTGGGCTGCCCAGATAAAGTATTATGTGGTGATTGCTAGTTGAACCAGTGACTGATGTCTAAGCAGATAGTGATTAGTTTAGATGAACAACCAAGCAATACCTTCTTCAAGAGCAATCCATGCGAAATGTTGTCGGCTGTCAGAAAGGCTGATACAAGGTGTGTGATAGACCCAGCTTCTCCACAGTGAGGTCGAAACAGAAAAGTACACATGCCTCTTTCCCTGAGGAAATTAAAAGTAAGTTCCTCTACAAGAAATAGCCTCATCTATTTTGTGTGTAATTATCATTAATATGGGAATTGAAGGAATTTATTAAAATAGAGACAGTCATTCTCATAGAGTTTGACATTACATCTAATCTAACAGGCCTGCCCGTGGGCTGCTGTCAAGAGGGGCAGGTCCTTGTCCCCAAGCTCCTTCCACCTGACATGTTTGTATGTCCTTCTTCCTTGCTTCATCCCCTGCTTACATCTCATTTAGTAATTGCTTAACTGCTGAATGAATAGTTAGTGCACTGATTTCAGGGGAGGGAACTGGCAGATGGAAAGCTAAGTGAACCAAGGCAACCTGTGGCCATATAATTCCTAGATCAAGTATGAGGAAAGAAGTGGAAGTACGTAGCCCAGAGTGAGCTAGCACTGCCCATGGTGTCTCACTAAATTAAGTGTAGCATAAAACCACAGCCTCTGCAGCATAGATTATCTATGAGTCTTAGTTATTTCACTAGACTTGACACTATATAATTTCTAGAATTATTATATTTGTATCATGAACATTAAAAATTATGCTGGCTTATAACTTATAAATGGACCCTGCTTAAACTGTGTAGACAAATGTCCTGCAGTTTTTGGAGATGTTCAAAACAATTTCAGCAAGGACTGCTGGAGCATAAAACAGTTCTGGGTTGGATGTTTACTAGTGTTTTTTCCAGACAAAGGATTTGAGGGTGTAATTCATCCTTGATGACTTTGCTTATACTGTCTAAAGCATAAAACAATCCTACAAAGGCCTGGCTGTGATACCTCACATACTGAGTACATTCAACAGCGGTGAACAGCTCTACTGACTCATTAATCAGTTGTGTCATTATTTGACCTAGCTCTGAGGAAGATTTAATGATCATCTAGAGAGATCTTCAAACAGTGGTTGAAATGATCTTAAGGTGAAAAAGAAATGCCTACATTCTGACAGAATCTCTTTGGAAAAGGAAAACTGCAGACTATAGAAAATGCAGAGAAAGTTAGGAGAAAGGGATGACTTACTTTTAGTTCTGTAATGGAAAGAAAGACACAACATAGCAGATACATAACAAATAGGCCCGTCTGCTGCAAGTACAAGGCAATTCAAGGTGGATGTTTTTATTATGAGTTTTGATTATATAGGGTGGTAGAGAACGAAATGCATGAGGTAGCAGTGGGAGAGGAGGAATATCATTTTGAATGTTAACTTGAATAAGACTCTTGTTAAAATGATAGTCTATGCACCTCCTCTAAGAATAACTCCCAAAAATGTATAAACAATAATGAAACAACCCCTCACAAGATAGGAGATGGCACTGTAGTATCAATGGATAACCTCACTGGGCCTCAATTTGAGTAAGCTGCACAAATCACTCCGTGAGTCAGCCACAAAGTCAGAAGCATAAGCTGCAGTTGAATTTCAGGCTCTACTGGGCCAATGGCAAAATTTGCTTTTTGCAGTCATGATACCACATCTAATACCCTAACTCCCTGCATTACTTGCCTAGACATTTGTCTCATTAAACTGGTAAAACCGAATGAGCCAGCAAGCACGTCAAAGTAAATTAGCTAAATGGGCAGTTTATAATTATGTTCTCTTCTGCGTATATTTGATCGATAAGGGCAGCAGGCCTTAAACCAGAATTTCACAGCATAATGTCGTTTCTCTAAAATTACCAGGAGATAATGAGTTAGCAAGAGAAGCTGTCCTGAGCATATTAAATTTGAAAATTCATTGTGAATCCAAGCAAAGGTCACAAGGCCAATTTTGTGGAATTCCTTCTTTTGTTTAATTTCTTCTGATTTAAGGAATTCACAAAACAGATGCACACAAATATCAAACTAAGATGTTAATTTGATATCTCTGCAATTTCTGTATATTTCATTAGAATCCATTCTGCAGTAAACATTTTCAGAATATCCCATGTACTCCTCTTGGGCTCTCTAAAATAGTTCTTCAAAATAAGCTTTGCTTCAAAAGATATATGATCTAGACACAGATTTAGATTGAGAGCAAGATTATTACTTGATTTCTTCTTTTCTGAAAACCTGTTACAGAGAAAATAACTACTTACCTCCTAAGGTTGTTTAGCAGCATGATGTTGACATACATGTAATACAAATAATAGCTGTATGGGGGATTCTTCTCACTGGTCCAGAGGTCAGGGTTAAGGCTCTTGTCAGAGAACATATGGCCACTGTGTTTGGATTCATCATCAACACTGTCAAAGCCAGTCACCTGGTGGGAGAAGAGATTCGCAGGAATTAGTGTTTTCAAGAAGCAAACTTTGTTATTATCGACTCTTGCTTCAGCACTTGCTTGTACAAAGCAACTACTCCCCCCTCTGTAAGTTGTTTCCTCCCTCATGCTCACAGTCCTACGGCTCTGCCTTCCTGCTGTAACATGCAGACAACAGCAATTATGTTTTTTGTTTGTAACACTGCCCAAACAGCAACACTGGTTCTAGAACCTAGTTCTAGGAGGGACTAGCAGGAGTATGGATACAGAACAAGGATGAACATGGCACATTTTGTCTGTTATGTAGGAAGACAAGTGAACAGGAAAAAAAGAAGACAGGGAGGGGGAAAAAAAAAAGGAAAAAAATCCAAATGTAAGTTTCGTGTATTTTATCTTTTGAGACAAATAGGAGGCCCTGATGCACAAAAGCTTTCATATCCTTATAGAAGGAAATAGTCCTCTCAAATTCACTCAGATCCAGATTATAATCCTCTAAACTCATCTGCTGTGTCATCCTGAAAGTAGCTGAAGGCTCCCAGGAAACCTTGAAGTTCTGATCTGGGGCATACTCAGAAATGTCTCCATTTTATCAGACCCCAGCAGCTACATCCCTGCCTCTCATCTGAGTCATACCAAGATCTGCATATTGTTTCCCTTCCCTTGCCTCCTTTTCGGAGGCCAGTCCAACAGGCAAGCTCAAAGTACACATTCTGAATTAGGATGGTCACTCTGCACAAAAACGTGCAGATTTTCTGATCATTCCTTATAGAGAGGATTATTGAGTGGACAAATAGTTGCTGAGCTGTTTTAGAGTAAATAAATGGTGACTATTTAAACAGCAGGACCTTACTCAGACTTTTATTAGATTGTATATCAATGTTGTAAAACAATATAAGTAATCTGCAGAAGAAAAGGTTTTGTTAGTGTCTGGCAATTGCTGTCTACAAACAAAGAAGATCTTAAGTGTAGGAGAGGATCTATTTTGTGTAAGGCACTGGAGATCCAAACATACTCACATATTTGAGGAAAAGGTGCAGTTCTTTGTGCTGTTTGGGATTGATTGTTGCCTCAAACAAAGGTACAAAGATGTTCTCCAACATCTTCCCAAAACTAGGCAGAATATTTTTTGACCTAAATATATCACTGAAGGGGAAAAAATATACACAGTTCTGACTACTTATTCTTTAATCAACTGATATGTTTCCCCCACCTTTACATTTTCTAATTATTTGTATATATTTTAAGGCACCAGTTCAACCAGGATTCAGAAATCCAAAGGTTTATGTCATGGCAGGGATTGTCTCTATACACTGTCTCCTGCACTGCCTGGCACTCTGGCTGTTCCAAGCTACGTTGAAGCTCCTGGGTGCTCCAGCAATACAGACACTAAACAGTGGTAGATGCCTTCTCAAGAACAGCCATCCTTTCCCTTACAGGCATCCCACTACTAAAAGAGGAGAGGAAAGACTATCCCTTGTGGAAGATTCCATTTTCCAAAGTTGTAACTACTCCCAATGAATATAAAATGCTCTGTTGGTTTACTGAGGCTCTCAGAAAAGAGACACAGTACTTCAGTGTGTCATTAGGTGCATGACTGAAGTAGCACTCCATTCTGTACAGAAGAAATTTCTACATGAGAAATTAAAGGAGAGAGACTTTCTCCCTAATGAGAAATATACTATGGGGGGGATATATGTGACCATGACAGCTTTTTTTGTGCTCAGACTCCAAATACTTAATTTCAAAACATGAAGCTCAGCTATCAAGACTGACAAGATTATCATGAGAAAGAATTAGAAAAACAGAGCACTTAATATAAGAGCTATAGTCCCAAAGGGTGCTTAAAATTAAGGAGAATTGATACTGATTTAAACTTGCAGATCAAAACAATCTGAATTGCTTTTCCAAGCTCATTGATCATTTAGTGACTGATGTTGAGGAAGTCTGATGATACAGTTTTGCAGAGCATTTTTCACTCCTTTTTGGAATTCAGATTTGATTTATTTTCATTACTAAATTACATTTGAATTTGCCTTTGAAATCAGCTTAATTTCACCCTGTTGTGATTTCTCTTGTTTTTAATATCTTTGGACTAAGAAATATTTTACAGTAGTTTTGAACAGCTTCATAAAGAATACATTCAAACCCCTTCCTCAGCCCTCCCCCTCAGCTGTCAGGAAAACTGTAGTGATGGTCAAGAAAAAAATTGCCAGACTCTTACTTACAAAAAGAACTACAGGAGAGCTCATAAATCATCTAAAGAAACATCAGATATTAAAACACATTCATTTGTATGATTTCAAACTGTTAAAATTACCAAGAGCTCCTTCTTACTTACTAGATTCTGGGAACCTGAATTATCCAGCGCATGTTAGGTGAGTAAACTTTATGTTTAATGAACCATTTTGCCAAGTTCTGCCATTCATCTGGAGACCGCCCATAAATGGATAACCGGGGTTCTGTGTACTGGTATTTACTTTCTTCTAGTTCACAGGCTACTTCCTATTGAATAATAAATATATTTACTTTAATATGGACACTACAGATTATTCACAGCTAGCAGTATAGTATATTTATCATTGTGTTTTTCTCAGACCAGACATAACACTGTATTTTCACCCTTTAAAGATAAAGGGAACCTCTTGTCTGTTAATCCATTATTTTATTTTAGTTATTTAACTATTCTATCAGCTTGCTGTTTCAGAAATCATTTGAGTATAATTAAATTTAACACCTGGATTTAGAGGACCAGATTCTTGCACAATTACTATTAATACCATTGCAAGACCTATGTTTAATACTGGTAAATCAGAATGATACTACTTTATATTGTAGCAAATGACTACATAAAATATGCAGAGCAATGCAGACTCTGACCCAGAATCCAGGGTAGTAAGTAATGTTAAGGCTATTAATTTCAGACAAGCACTTTACTATAGATATCAAAAGAGATGACATCCAGCTCAGGAATACTACTAATTCTTTTGCTGAAAGAAGAGAATGTGAAGCCTGTGCGTGCGTGTGCAGATACAGATTATGCAGAGGAGCTTTCCTAGCTCTCCCTTCTCTAGTGACTAGCACTAACCAGCTACATCCTAACTAAATATTAAGCCAGTGATTTGAGCCCTGGCTGCTCTCTATTAGTTTGAAACTGCACACAACTCTGCTTTGAGCTCATACACCAGTTAGAGCTCATACAACCGTTGAGAAAGCAGCAGTGGCTGACTTAGCAGAGGTCTTTTTCTGATGAATTGCCAGAGCAATCACTTAGGAATCACTTGGCAATCACTTAACTATTGTCTTAACTGTAGATACAATTATGACATCACAAGTCTTTTACAAAGCCTGATTTCTCTACAGCTGGAAAAGCATAAAAATTGTTTACCTTGACCATACGAGCAAAGTATTCACCACCAATGTAGTTCTCAGTTTTCAAATACAAGTCTCTCAGCTCACTGGCACCAACTGGATTGTATTTAGAATTGAATTTGTCAAATCGATGAAATGTTTGACGACCCTGTAAGAGGAAAAAAAAGCAATCCTCACAACACTACCCAAATAAACATGGTTAAAAGTACACAAATAGTTTATAAATTAAATTGCCTAGCCATAGATTGCACAGGAAAGAAAGAACCTATGCTAACTTACTGCAAGCATGCAAAACAATGCATGAGTTTGAATTCTGATTTAATAAGTTATCATGCAAAAAATTGTAGAAACCAGCCTTTTACACTTACAGAATATTGCTTTTTCTCTTTTATTTTGGTAATATAGTAGACTTACTGCATGAACATCTAAAGAGTCTACAGTGAGGTCATAAGGGTCCATGTGAAGGCTTTCAAACACTTGCTTTAAAGTCATCTTCTTGCCTTTTTTCTCTGCAACAATCCTGTCTGGCTCCGTTTGATAAGTGTGCTTAATAAACCTCAACAAATGTTTCTGGTTCATGCAGGCGGCAGCATGGATATGCGTATCAACCTGAAATCAAAACAAAGTTATTCTTGCTCATCATCTGTATACATAAACTTAAATTAGCAAAGTATCTATGTCAGAAACAATGACTGAAGTCTTCTAAAATAATCCTTAATTAACAAAGGGATTAGTGTCTAAGCAAGTCAAAATGTTCCATCACTGTGAGATTTTGTTTTGGGGGGAGTTATTTATTTTTAAGTTACAAATAAGTTAAAATAACCCTCAATTAATAGTTTCCTTCTTGAAAAAACTTTTGAAAAAAGGCTTTTCAGAGAGTTAAGATACAGTACAAAGGCCAATTACGGAATCGGGGTTCAGTTTAAATTTGACACTTTCTTAGAAAAAGCTCCCTAGCCTTTTATTTCATCCATGAATCAATGATGTCTTTCTAGTTATAGACTGTAGTTATAACCATCATCTCTGACTGAAAGGACCTACAAATTCTCCTTTATTTCCTAAAGCATAAGTCTGAACGTTTCATGTGGTTCAAATACAATAACAACTTAGGTCACTAGAACTATAACATAAACACTTGAGAGAGTTTTTCACTATTTTTCCAAGTTTAATCATAATATAGCACTCATTGTACTGATACAGATTTTTCAGTCCCTTCAGATCTCTTCATGCGCTAAAGAAAGTACAAGCCTTATAGAAGGGCTGAGAGAGCTCCTTTGTTTTTTTCTGGAATTTCCATAAACACACACACACACACACACACACACACACACACACACACACACACAAAAAAAAGAACCAAATAGCTTACACAGGTCTGCTTTTCTTCTGCTCAGAAGCTTGCAGTGCTATTTGGGCAGCCTATACTAGAACACAATCCAAAGAAACAACGGAGGAAATTTTGGGGTTGGTTGGTTGACGTTTTCCCTTCAGTATGCGCAATTCCTTAGGTCTTTCCAGCAAGTACGTACAACGAACAACCTATTCCCCTTGCATTCAAGGGTTCCTTATCATAACTTCACACAGATGAAGAACAGAGGAAAGAAAACCAAGTATATTTCCCAACATATCCTGCTTGTTTGCAGAGGCAGGTGATACTAATGACTTCCTGAGGACCAAGTACCTGAAAGGGGGGAAAAGGCCTTGGTTAGGATAACGGCCTTAAGGAACCTCACAGCACAGCAATATCCGGTGAGCGGAGCCACGGAGCTGCTTCTCCAAGTTGCATATGCCGTGCAGCTCCTTGAGAAATTCTGACTGAACTAACCAGAAG
Source organism: Dromaius novaehollandiae (assembly GCF_036370855.1). Lineage (NCBI taxonomy): Eukaryota > Metazoa > Chordata > Aves > Casuariiformes > Dromaiidae > Dromaius > Dromaius novaehollandiae. The sequence goes on from NC_088102.1 coordinate 61,122,999, forward strand.
CTACAGACACCGCCTATTGTCAGTCCTGGGCAAAACAATGAAAGGACTCAAAAAAGTATCAACTTAAAAAAAAAAATGCTGGTTAGATTTCATAGCTAACAAAATGTGGCACAACAGTGGCCCTGGGGACAGCTTGGCAGACTCTGAAATTGTCTTCAAGTCCAGACTGCCAAATCCTAGCAGCAGCAGTAGTTTCAGCTCAACCCAGCAGCCAAAATGCTACAGCCTTTCAGCTAAGCTTCCCTCTTCCTCCAGCCCAGCTCCTACCTGGGCACAGACAGCCATGAGCACAGGGACATGGCCAGAAGCAATCACAACTTTCCCTATTTCTAACATCCTGCCCTGTGCACCAACTGCCAGGTACCGAAGACAAGTCTTACAGGAACAAGATCAATTAGCAGAAAGGTTCTGCAGCAGAAGCACGAAGCAACATATAGTCTGTTTGTAATACACGTTGCAAGGTGATATGTCAACAGGGGCAGGATGGTTTCACACAATCAGGCTAAAAAGCACCACAGACACCACCTCTGTCCTATATATTGGTAGGAGATGGTTTGGAGTCATTGTAAGTAACATTTCACCATAAAGTCTTACGTAAAACTATAGCTGAAAGGGCGGCTGTAACTCTCAGACAGAATAAGAAAGGAGCTTCAAAGCAGAAATAAGAAATAATTTTGCCTCTAGGCAACACTGGTAACACAGCTGACAGAAGGCACCTAGTTCTGCTGTCTACTTTTAAAAGTTAAAAAAAGAAAAATACTGACAATGATGTTCCCAAGAAATGTTACAAAAGGAAACAGGAGTTGAAAAACCACACTGTCATGTGATTGCAAAAATGCAACCTATTTAGGTTTTCAAGGTGCAGTTTGGGAGTTGATCAGCTGTATACAGGTATTTGCACAACCAAAAGAGACCACAAGGGAGAAAGGGGGCTTTTCAATCTTACAAATAGTGGCATAACAAGACCTGATGGTTGGAAATTAGATACAGGTTCCTAAAAATATTTAGAAATTTACACTAACACTGGAACGGTTTGGACCCACCACATGGTGGTTTTTAAGATGACAGTAGTTAGCACTCCCAGAGACACACTCCCAAGAAGGGTTGCATAAACTGTATGCAAGAAGTCACACTAGAAGCAATTCTGAAACCGTCCTGCCGGGAGGCATCACTGAATCTAAATTTCTGCAAGAGTTCTCACCTGGGACTCTTCCACTGTCCTGGAACCTGCAAACTGGAAACATGGGCATTTGCAACATGAGACCAATGTGTTCCCCTTTGTCCAGTGACTACATCTGATGCTTTCAACAGAAATATTTGGTGTCCTGATCTACTTTTCCTTCACAAATCCTAATCCCTACAGTCTGATAATCAGAAAACCTAGACAAACAGCTAAATTCTCACCAAAGAGGGAACAGATCATGGGACACCTGGATGGATGACAGCCATACTCCTGCAGTGTAAACCTCAGCTTATGCTGTGACATACAGTCCACAGAAACACCACTGTTTTACATGGCACATGTAGTCATTTATTTTGCAGTTTGTACATGCAGATGTCAGTGTGTCCTTCTAAGGGTAAATATAATTCCATGCAAATATTACTAGCATAACTAAAAGACCAGGACAAAAACTGGGGCCCAAACATTTATATGCAATTGTTAATCATTGCTTAGTTCAAATATGCTAGACATTATACAGCTGAATGAAAAAGCAAGAAACAGTCCCATCTCAAAGCATAAGCCATGAAGAAAGAACTACACTGCTAATGCACAACAAACACTGCCGTGTTTAAACTGGTACAAACAGCTCTGCTGATCATATTACTCTGCTCCTCCGAGTATTTGTATAGACTTGTGAACATGACTGCATATTATATATGCTTACTCAGGTTAGAAGTTTGCTGTTTTGGAAACAGACATTGTTCAGTAGGAGGTCTTCCCGGAGCAGTGAAATACTATCAGCTACTAGGTTTGGTTAATTTTTATGGGACAATGAGATAGCAGTAAGTAGATGTAGCTTAAGTGCTAAGCATTGAGGAAGAGCAAAGTATAAGCATAGAATACCAGGTGTAGGGAACCTGAATAAGTGTAGTTTATTTAATTTCACAGTGGTGGCTCAGTGACTGAAATTCATGAGTCTTGCAAATAAACACTTCCTCTTTGTTTAAAATCAACACAAATTCACTCCTGTTAGGAGGACAAAGAGGGAAAAGGAGGAGACGATTTTGCTTCTTTTGTTTGCTTGCATGCAAGAATCAAATGACAGAGTCATAACTGCATGTCTTTTAAAGTCCTGCTTCTCTCTGAGAAGCAGTTCTGCCTCTGAAGATTTCCGGTGAAATATTCCCCAGTCCCCACAATCATATCACACACAGCTCTGTAGCTGAGCTAACCACATTAAAGCTTATTCTCTGAGAACCAAGACTTGCCTTTTTTTTTCTCCCTCTCCCTACATATTGTTATTGCCCAAGATCACTTTCCTAGAATCTCTCTCAACCTTTTACCAAAGGATGTTTAGTACTTTGGCTGCCTTTCTTAACTACCTTTAGACAAGGTGTAACTTTACAACAAAAATCTTAAGAAAGAATACCACACAACCTTTCCTTCAGCCTGTTTTTAGAAGCAACATGACTTTTGGGGAAGGTTTTAATGACTTAAGCCTTGACCTATTCTAGCACACAATTCATTAGGATGTGCTTTTATGCTTGTTCACAATTCAGGATGCAAACCTACCTACATGAAGCATCTAAACACAGAATCCTTCGACATAGCTGGTATTTTGCATCTGGTTTGTTCGGGGATTTTTTTAATCTTTATTTGAAATGTTATCATGTTAGCAAATTGTAACTAAGTTCTTACTATTTATTATGAAAGGCACCTACATAGAGAACTGGAACCAATTTAGTTCACTTAAGAGTCATGAATGCCCCCCTTGTCTCCTTTCTTCTCCCCCCCAAAAAGACAAAGTACTCCCATTTTTAAGCTGTTATTATTTCGTTCTTCACATAGTATATGAAGTAAGCCGAGGTTTTTCAGGGACATGCAAAACAAGCCTCTACCACCAGGTCTATCTGCTTCTATTTGCAAGTATTGCTTCTATTTGCATTTCTAGATTTGTTACAATGCAACATCAGCCCATTTTCTGCTAAAACAACCTCCTCTGTGGCATGCCCTTAGCTGAGTTTCATGATTGCAGTTCTTATTCTCCCCCTGCCCCAAAATGGAACATTTTACTCAAGGTCACATTAACCTTCAATGGAAAGAAGAAACACAGTGACGGATGGAAGCCTGTCTTGGAACACAGAACACGCCTCATGTGAACTCACTTTTTACCCAGTGAATATAATGGTTAACACAAAGGTTTCCATCATTTTTTTTTTAATTCCATCATCTCATTCCAGTAGTGGCTGATATCAGTTTTCTTTCATTAAGGGATGGTAGAATTCCCTTCGATCAGCAATTTTTCATGTAATGGAGTCAGACGCTCTTCCTCTGCACCTTCGTATTTCAGACCATCCCCCTTCTCTCCTTACTGGCCTGAACACTTCTGCCATTTTCCGTCAGCAGCCTTTGTGAATGAAGTGCTCGTACTGCTCAGTCAGGACGGTTACATCTGCGTACAGTGTACAGCTTACAGCTTGGAGGAGTTCCCACTGCCCTCCGAATCACATCTCACCCCCACAGCCACTCAGCCTCTCTCCTCTTCCCACATTGCTTCTCTTTCCTCCCACTGTCTCTTAGATCTCCACAAAGCATCCATCTCAGATCTATCTTACGGACACTTATCTGTGCATATCAAATATACAGCATTGCACTGGATTAGGCACATGCTCTAGTTTTAGAGCAGTAAAGGACAAACAGAGCAAAACGAATGCCATGAGCAGCTCATTAAATGATTCTGAACTTTTCTAGTGCTTAAATTAGCAATATCCTCAGCTGTAAACTGCCTGGCATTCTACACACGTATGCTTTAACCTGTAAATACTTCTTGCCCAAAATTTATGAGCTTCATAAGCTTCTTGTGTGGCTGCACTCATTGCAAAATGCAGAGTCAAACTCTGTAATGTTTGTATTCACATGAATGCAGAAACATACTGTTAAGAATAATTAATTTCTCTTTCCATTCTTCTAATTACTATAAGAAAGGATAGGGGAAAAGGGTTTTTTTTATGGTCTGTACAGAACTCTTGCATTATAACGATCTGACTTTTTGCCTCATCATTATTACTTGCTCACTTGCAAGGTCAGTGGTAGACACAAGAATTTACCTTAGCATCTCTGCAAGGTAGAAGGGGAGAAGTAGTATGCACAGTGCTTTAAAAGCACGAAGTCCTGCTTTACTACCAATTAACAGTGGTAAGGTGCGATTACATGTAATGCTAACACTGTAGCACAGGTGTACAGAGGCATTCCTGTCCTTTGAGTGTGATGCTAACCCATAGGTCTTCCTTCCTACTTACTGTCACTTTTGGCTTGTACATGGAGATTTAATTTCAAAGTCAGTAAACAGTTACTAAAAACAAAAATCTGCAGTCTGGAAATCTGTTAATTCTGCTGTGTAGATTAATTTCATTCAGTTTGTTGTAAGACTGCTAAGGTTTAGAAGTACCAAAATCCTTCATTTCTTAGAAGTAAGAAGTGGTGTTTCAACCCTGTGGTCACTAAAAAAGCTAGAAGTTACTTCCTTTTTTTAAACCAATACTTTTTTCTTTTTTCAATCAGTTGTAGCAATCTAGACCAAATGGCGTGTCACAGCAGCAACCAGCTATTGAGACACAGAACTCAGCAGGGCTGAGTTCAGTCACTAAACATGTCTCACTGCATTTAGAAAGGTACAGCAGAAATCTGACCAGCATTATTTGCTGGCACGACAATCAAAGCTTACTATTTTTTTCCATTTCCTTTCCTTTTACTTTTTATTTTTCCTGGTTTAATAGGAATGCTTAAGCTCATCTCCTCCAGTGAGCTCATTTATTTAATAAATTGCAAGGCAAGGCTCCCATTAAATAAGCAAAATGTACTTCTAAGAAATGAAGGATGTTGGATTTAACCAGAACACAGAGATGAGTTTTGCACTGATCAGGCTGGAGCTGGAAATGGGCTTCTTAATAACCAGCCAAATATTTATCTAGACGGACAAGAATCCACAGGTGGTAAGAGAGCTGGTTCCATGTCGCTCACCGCAGGCGGTGGACACCTCCTGTCCATATGGGAGGATGCTAAGTTTAGAGAAGACTGAGTCTGCCATCAGCAGGGCTCCGCCATGTTCTCCAGCCCATGCACAGCAGAGTGCAGTCAACACAGATCCTCTCAGGTTGCCTGAGATTAAGGATGAAATAAAGTAACAGAGTTCACTTCCGCAGCACGCTAACCCAGAGCTGAGTTTTGGCCTTTGTGCACTACAGCATCTTACTTTCAAAAGCAAGTATGTGAGGGTTTTTTTGAGCTGGGCTTCCAACACAACATTCAACATCCCAACACAACATTTGACATTCATAACTATCTAATTTTGGCATTTTCAGTCAGCTACGTGTGTTCTGTTATACAAGCAGAAAGACTGAACCAGAGTCTCCACACTGGTGCCTTAGGGATGGAATAGAGAATTTCACTAACAGCTCTTTTGAGAGGTGAATCTTATGCCTTGCTTTTCTTATTAGCAGTACCCACTGTTTAGGATTGACTGATTGAGACACATCCTGAACAGAAAAGGCCCTAGTAGTATCCGTTTCACATTAAAACTTTAATTGCAGATACTGTTACTAGTGAAGAAGTACTTCTGGTAAGTTATAAGTCCAAACATTACTTGTGTTAGCAAGACTTAGGGAAAATACATTATTTCTGGGCTTAGAGGAACTCTGTCTATCATTCATTTTACTTGCCATAGAGACTGCTTCCTAGAAGTACTACTTCAAAGAGTTTAAGCAAGGTTAACCCTGTGCAGCAAGAATTTTTTAAGCAATAACTAGCAGTAGGAATGGTCTCCACTAGCAGAGAGCAAGATTGCTCCTGACTCTCTTGAATTTAGGTATTGCCAAAGGGAAAGTGATACCTATTTTGTGCTTTTAAACATGAAACCATTTGTAGACTGGCTTATTTACTACTAGGTAATTAGAAGAAAAATATGATATGAGCCATTGAACATTGGCTTTTAAGTCAAAAACTAAACTTTGAAAGTACAGTCCTGTTAAATAGAGCTTCTCAGCACTCAAATAGATTTGTCTAGGCACTTATCTGGTCCACACCTCTGTCCTTCACACCTCTCAGTCACCATGCATTTTATTATTAACATCTCCACCATCAGCTAGGTAAGTGTTACATCTGAACATGGCACAGAGTAAGTATCATGGCCAAGGTTATGCAAGAAACCTGTCAACAGGTTTGGAATTGAATTTCAGCCACTTGAGTCCTGTTTGAGTGAATTAGCTATTAGATCCTCCCATCCATACACTTAACAGATGAAAGTGTGAAATTAATTAGAATTTATCTAACAACCCATCTGTTCCTAGCCTTGTGATGACATTCAAACTCATTTGTTTAGTAGGCTTTGTGATTAATGGTTTATTACCACAACAGCAGCAAACATCAAGCAGCTTTGTAGTAGTCCTGACTCTTCCTACATTAGCAGCCAGCACACTGGGCACTATAGGGAGTAGCCACAGATTTTCTGGATGTACTGGCAAGCCAAAGCATAACAAGGAGCCAAGTATTGACCTAAACCCCAAAGTGGTCTTTCAAGTTACCAAATTGGGACTCTCTCAATTGCATACAGAAACAATGCAAAATGGGCCCAAAACGTAACCATATGTACCAATATAACAAATATAACACCAGCAAGAACTATTACTTTGTGGAGAAATCTCACTTGTCAAACTGAAGCATTCTCTCCAATAAAGTAACTTCCTCTAAAGTTGAAGAAAGGGAAGCAAACTAAGCAGCATAACACTGTTGCTTCCGTACTTTTAAGAGAATGTGGCTTCCTGGGGTGCGAGCATGTCAGGAAATGAAACCAGCTCCTCATTTCCCCTACCTGACCCCTCATTATATCCCAGTGTATCTCAGAGGCAGCTGAGAATCTAACTCAAACATTAAGTCAGCCTGAAAGTTAAGTGGGCAAGTACCACAGACCCTTTTTTACCACATGCTGATGGCAGCAGGCACCATCAGCTCAGTTTCTGTAGCAGTTTATTTTCATTTCGCATGCATTTGTACATACATATTTTCAGTGGGAAGTGCAGTTTTTATCCAAAGTACATACAGCTGTTCATAATACAGTCTATTAGGACTTACCTACATGGAAGCAGGAAAGTGCATTTGAACTATCTTTCAGTGAATTAATTAAACTGAATTAAACATCTATATGGATGTTTTTATTCATAAGTGAAGTAAGCCTAATTTGATTAACTGTTTCACTCCTTTAAAGTAATCCACATACAATTAAGCCCCTTTGCTTCTGAATAAGTAAACGGAGGAGTTGAACGCAATTCATTTAACCTACTTACATTCAGATTAATTTTCCTGAGTGCTCCCATGTAGAAAAGCCTGAATATTTTTAAATTAACGTGATCTAAATGAGGGATATGCACACACCACTTCATCCATTTCATCCACACTGCACATAAAAAATGCAAAACTGAAAATCTCACTGAAAACAATGTCATGCTTTTAATCCTTTAACACTTACCTTTCTCACATTATAAAAGTCTCGATGGGGATTACTCTTTAGTTCTTTAAATTCAGACATTTCATTTAACATCTCATGTAAACTGAATTTAGATTCTAAAAAGTTAAGTCGCCGATGGCAATATGTTTTTCTGAAAAAAAGAAAAAAAACTTTAACTGTGACTTCAAACTATTCTATTTCAAGTTCAGAAAGAAATTACTATTTTCATAGTAAAAACAAATTACTTTTCTACATAAAGACTAAGACCAATCCATTCTTCTTATCCTACTAAGTATCAAATATGTAAGCTGATATCCAGTACAATTTCAGGACAAAGTTATTAGTGAAACCTCAGAGCTATACACAAACATGTTACGTGCTTTAATTTTTCTACTTTATCACTGCATCTGTGCATAAAGTGCAGTTCTTTTACTACTGATTTGGCCAGAAAAAGCATAAAATCTATATAAAGTTTAACATAAACTACTGCTACTCCAAAATGAGATATATCCAGTAGAGCAGATAACCTCTTATACAACAGAAGCACCCTGTAAACAAGACTTACTTCATGATGGAAATACAGACTTTTTTTTACCCAAATCTTTATTTGCTTTTTGATGGAAATACTAGAAGCCAAGATAAGAACAAACATCATTTCATTTTTGATGCCTTATAAACACACTTATTATGTAGAAACATCTTTTTTCAAAATACTTTCTTTTGCTCTTTTTAAAAATCATGGGTTTTTGTTCCTGCTTGTCTACTCATCTGGTTTCCCTTTCATCTTCTGTTGTGTTTCTCACTCTATTTTTAAACAATGACATGTTTTTTCTCTTCACCATCTGTCAATTCTTATCGAATCTGCAATATTTTTATAGCACTATTAATGTAATAGTCAGCCTTCTTTTTTCTGCTTCTTTGTTGACATTTTCTCATCAATGGAACACAAATCCAATAATGGATTTGAAAATCTGACTCAAACAAAGCCTCGCTCTATCTGATACTAATCAAGACCTGTTTGCCTGCTGCAGAATGTCTTTGTTGGGTTATACTATTATTCAAGAGACCAGAAAACGGAGGAGTAAGGGTGAGATTTCACCAGTTTAAGGACAGTAAAGATTAAACAATGGGTTGGTTCTTGATCTCCAAGCAGCCCAATGTGTGATAGACAAATGATAGGAAAGCACTTTCCAGTGAACAAGGAAACAATACAGTATGAAGAGCTTACGCAAGAGGATTACTGACAAGACTCTTCCTGTTGGTTTGTGTGTTTTCATCAGGGAGTATGAATCAGCCTGGAATAGCTTAATCTGAAGAGCAAGAGGAGCAGATGATTGTTCCTGCATTCGGAGAATGACTGAGTCTTCCAGCATGTCCTACCAAAGCCCTTATTTCTTTTGGCTTCCTTATTAAGGCTATTAACATATGCTGCAAAAGAAAGGTCTACAATATGAGTCTTCTTTTAAAAAAATTTGGTTTTCCTTTTTGTCCTTTAATCTTCTCGGCATCTGTCTCTCTTGGAATTTATCACACTGAAACTGGAAACGCATTTACTCATGGCATACTCTAAACAAGCGTACTTAAGCTAGCTTTAATCTGAAGCTGGAATACTGATAATAATGAATGGCAGAAGCACAGACCTTTGCTCTTGAAGAAGTGCTTAGGGAATGGGACAGGTCTATTCAGCCCAGATGCTTTGCTGCTATCAATGCAAAAGGCAGGCAGAATATGCTGCAGGTGTTAGACTCAAAAGAGTCCAATGCCTCAGGTATGATTAACTTGTCACATTGTAAATGACTTGATCTCTCAAAGGCAGTATGACTAGAAATGCAGGGCAGGAACGAGGGCAGACAGTGAAAGAACAGTCCAGGTTCCTGCTTTGTTCCATCCCAGGATGGATTCTTTTCCTTTCCTGGTATTGAGGCCATATGACATTAACATTTCCAGTCTTAGCTGGGAAGCAAAATTTGTGTTACACATAACCTAAAAAGTGAACTCTCAAATTTTCCTTATTCACTTGGCAGAGACATTGACACACATGACAAACCAATGACAGTACTACAGTTGTTATATCCCTGAGTTTGGGGAGATTTCCCAGGAGTCTGATGGTGTGGGGAAGTTTTAGACCTATTGTGATTGTGCATGCACAGTTCAGTTTTGTGGCATATGAGCAGTTAATTCACACCTGGAACAAATTAGACCAAATACTTTTGTTGCTGAGTTGTTCTGATATGTATGCTACACATATGCAGGGTTCCTCTTCATGCAGCAGCCAGATCAGAGCAGACATGGAGGTCTTCCAGATAACTGTTCTAAACCTCAGATTCAACACAGGCCAAAACAAAATTCTCATTCTTGCTACAGCTGATGCAAGGAAACTAAAGAAATAAAACACAGATGTGTATTTTTCTTCCTTTTAGGTCTGTGATGCATTAGTGCATGAGAAGGACAAAATATACATGACTATAGAATGAATACTTTGAGGAATTAAGTATCACAAAAGTGAGAAGTATTAAACTAGGGGTAACCAGCTGCCTGAAGGGGGAGGGGGGGTGGAGAGGAGGGGAGGGAAGGAGGGAGGAAGAAAAACATACGTTGGACCATCTGCAATTAGAGCAAGAACGTGGCTCAGGTCAAGTGTATAGGTCTCCAGGTCAGGATATGGCAGACTCCGAGGCTCATTGAGTTCCATCATTTCCTTGTTATCATAAATAAAGGGAATGCCACCTTTTATCTTGATAACATAATCCAAATTGTCTGGAGCATCATCAAGATTGTAAGGATCTTCATTTTCTTCTGGGGGTGAATGAAAATCTGGAAATAAATTTACATAACATTTAGAAGATTTAACCTACACAAAAAGCAAAATAATTACAAAAAGGACTTTCTGCTTTTATAATTTATTTATTTATTTTACAAACCCCAGTATTAATACTTGCATTAAATTCATATTGTTAGTGACTATAAAAGATCTGTTGTTACAACACAGCTATATTCTGACAGGCTTATATTTAACCACATCTTTAAGCCATTAGTGTATACCTTAACTCAAATATTATACATTATTAGAGTTCTCTGAACCAATGTATAAATAGACTTAATGCTATTCTTTATTACTCTATGATGGCGCAAGTTTCAAAAGAAGTTTCCATTTAAATTAGGATGGATGAAAGTACAGTTGAGATTTTTGAATGAGAGAACAGCTGTTGATTACATATCCACCTTCATTATTTTCTTTTCACCTTCTGACTCATTGTAATAATTTTGGAAATTTACATTTAATCACACAGCAAAGCAGCTGGTTCTCATACTGAAACATAAGCCAGAAAAGAACAGTCCGTGCTTTACTACTTCACCTCTGCCCTTCCCGTGATCCAGTGAGGTGGACCATTACATAGTAGGATTGTCTTCCCTCAACCATTAGTGAATATGCTCCACGCATGGCAGAATAGGAAATAATCTAGAACTCATTGTCTCGCACGTCTGACCAAAGCAATATTTGGTTTGCGGGGGGGGGGGGGGGGGGGGGGGTTAATAGAACTTCTTATTTTTATGTTTAATTGGTTTTGTGTAGAATCAAGAAGTGCAAAAGTCAGATGGTAAAATGTAACTACATTTTCCCCCTCCGTTTTCTGAACATAAGTGGAATTAGAAAACATCAAAAGCAAGGCTAGGATTTATTCAGTACAATTCTGTAATTCCTTACCAACTGAATTACAAATTTTTTTGAGAATCAGGTAAACACACAGATTTTTGAGAGATTCAGCTTATGTGAACACTCAAACATTGTTCACGCAAACTAGTGAATGTTCGTAGCTTCTGTTCCAGTATCTTACTAATGCAACTAGCATAAAATAAATTTGTCTCAATTATATTTATGTCAACTGAACTGCATACTTGGGCTCAGTCTTATCATTCAGATCACTTACTTCTCAGACTTGGTTTAGCTGAATAAGTAAAAGAGGAAATTACCCACTCCTTTTATTCACCTAGAGTACCTGAACATGCATATTATAAACTGATACCATACTTATCTCTAATATTCGTAACTATCCAGCTATAACTTGTGCCAACTAAGAGATTATGTAATGAGATTTTATATCACAAGTTTAAAATCATAGCTGTAAAAAAGTCATTACCCTAATAATAGCTTGAAAATACCAGCCTGTCACCTGTTCCAAAATATCTTCCCTGTCTTGAATATTCACTGTCCTGTCCTCTTTACGCTTTTTCTGTATAACAAATAGCTGAAGGTATGTTAATTACCTGTCTTCCAGCTACTGAACTAAAGGGTAATTGATTTAAAAAGTCTCTTTCTGGACAGGTTTATAGCTGAGAATACATTGACAACAATATGGAAATGTCTATGGTGACAAGTCTGTACAGACCAAAGGCTGCTCTGCTCAGGCTGATCCAAAAACTAGCAGAGTAGTTTAATGCACAAGCAAAGCTTTCAAGACACAACCCAACTAAGTGACAAATATGGTTTGTGGCATATATGGTGTAGCAATATATCCAACCTAATAAACCTTGTTGAGAGATGGCGTTTATTAACCCAGGCAGAGTGCCCAGCAAACGTGACTACACGGCTTCCAGGATTGACCTGGTAAGCGCATACCATGCCTGTGAAATTACTGACTCGGGGCTTGCTAACAGTCATATCTGTAGGGTGCTTCAATTTATAGTGTAGATGTGCCCATAATCCTTTTTATTTTAGGATGTCAAAATGAACAGGAATGACTTTTCACTTTAAACCATATCCATGTATCTTTTTCCTGAAACAACAGAAGTATACTACATAATACCATGTTTGCTGCAAAATGCAAAAATCAATGACTGTCCAATATGTTTTTAGTTTTTAATTGTTTTTGGTTCAAAGTTTCACATCATACACAGGCTCTACAGCTCAAGTCCGTTAGTGATTCTCCACCACTTACTAACAGAATAAATTACAGAGGCAATGTCACAAATACCCAATTTACCTTTACTACAACAGTATACAGGTTTAGGTCTATATTTAATAAAAATTTTTAAAAAAAGGATATTCACCTGGATACACTTCATCTTCAACCTTCCATTTTTCATCTCTCATGCTGCACAAATACTGGGATGTTGTTCTTGGGAAGCGATGGTAGGCAAGACGTGAGTACTTTTCTCGAATGAGAAGAGCTTTCACCAGGCTCTTGGCAGCTTGTTCATAATCATCAACTGTAACCTGAAAGAAAAGCCCGGATAAATACTTACAAAAGATGGCTGGCATTTTTGGTCACAAACTGAATCCATGCCAGTAACAAGGAGACCGGATTTCCAGAAACATAAATGTATGTGATTTGAGCGTAAGGCTCTTACTCACAGAAAGCCAGTGACAGAATGAGAGTCCAGACAGAATGAGAGTCCAAACAGAATGTGCAAAACACACACACACACACACACACACACACACACACACACAAACAAAAAAAAAATCTTTCTCCTCCCCTACATTATGCATATATTTAGTTCCTGATTATATTTTATCTTTACTGATTTATATATTTATGGGAAAAAGTATAAATAGCTTCAAACAGTTTTGACTTCAATTCTGTTTTACAAACCAATGCATTCACAGAGCATTTTAGTTTGTTGCAGAGAGCCAGAATAGACTATCATTTCACATTTTATATACAATAACTGTTTGTGGTTTGAATTTTTTTCCCCTAGGTACAGAAAGGAAAAAATAAAAAGAGTTTCTTACCCCTGCACAGTAGTCCCCACTAATTGAAACTCTCTGAAACTCTGGTACATCATATGGCACTTGGACTGGCAGAAAAGCACTTGGAAGAACTGGTGTTGCAGGAGACAGAACAGGATTGACTGATGGTGCTTTCCATTCCTGGGTTGGAATTTGTAATGACAAAGACTGGGATCGAATCATCTTGAAACTTTTCTTCCTAAGAATCCATGGTATAAAGCATTAAATAAACCATGGTATAGAATATTAAATACATTGGAAAACAAGTTACAACAAAGAAATCACTTCCTAACAAATTTCACAAAATAAAAACTTTCATACCACAGGAAAAGGTTGGTCACAAAATATTTGTGCTTTTATTCTATTGACTTTTTACATGATATATGCTGTTCATGATTGTACTTACCCTCCACATGAGTACGCTATGTCATAATATATTTAAAATCACTCTAAGATGTTGTAAAGATTTGTTTTGTTTCATTTACATATTCTGTACCAGCAAGTCACTGTACAGAAAAAAAAAATGTGATCACTGTGCTTAATTTAGGTGTTGATTCTTAAAGTGCGATAGCATCAGAATTTCACAAAAATATCAGACAGAAATAAGGGAATGTTACATAAGGTAAGTTGTTACATGTTATGCTATTACACAAATTTGCATCAAAATTTCACATATACTCATTTAGTTAAACTTGTAAGTAAAAGGATGAAGAAATACAGTTACTGCTTAGGTAGTGTTTGATGAGACTTCAATAAAAGGCTATTGGTTACCAGAGTAATAACATAGTATAGCAGTGATATGCAAGTCCATTCCTCCCCTCTGTGTAATATATGGTTAACCCCCCATAGATTTAAAAACTTTTGCCCTTTCTTAGCAAAACTGTGACAGATGTGTACCTTAGACAAAACAGCTAAAGAAATAGGCTGTATTTTTCAGTGAAGTAATTCTAATATCTCAAGTGAAATTTTGTAATATCTCTAAAAATTTAATTAATTTTCCTTACTCGGTTTAATGTATTTCAGTCATATAATACATAAACATAATGTGATAAACTACCTGTAATATCATTTTCTTATGTACTGTGAACATATTCCATTTCCTCATTTTATAAACTAGACACCAAAACCTTAAAGTGTTCCTAAGAGCCATTAACAAAGGAATGCTAGAATACTCTCTGGAGGTTGTGTATTATTTCTGTGACATTCTGACTAATAAGAACATGCAGTGAGGGTATGAATAATACTCTATGACCAAATTCCATCCCTTCTTAAGTACTTGTAGCCACCTTTGAAATCAGTAATGAAACTCCTGAAACACAGTGTTGGATCAAATACAACTGAAGGCAACTGAAGCTGTACTCATGCAACTGGCCTCTCGGTACACTTCAGTGCTGTAGGATAAGGATGAATCTGTGTTTTGTGTCCAGAGGTATACAACATACATATAACATCCCACTTCCACAGATAAACTTGTGCTATACTTTAGGTACAAAAACACAATTTGATGGAAGATATTTTTATAAGGCAGTTTCCTACATTAAAAATGAAACTTTTCATGTTTCAGGAGGAAAGACCTATCAGGCAGTTGTCTGAATGATAATATCTAACTTTTCCTTCTGTGCTTCTTTAGTTCTACGAACATGCCAGCTGGGAAACCCACTTGCACAAATCAAAACCAAAAATCTCAGCCTGTATCACCAGTGTGTTATAGCTTAGTTGAATTGAATTAAATTAACTCTTCTCCCTCTCTTCCACAAACATGATGCCAGGCGCTGCCCAGTTGATACTCTGGAGCTAAAAGGGCACATCCATTCAGCTCCAAACCATTTCAAAAGCTTTCTAGTTTTCCTGCTTTTTGATGAGTCTGCACACATCCAGATCATTAGAGGCAGACTGCTGCTGAGCTCACGTGGCTCTAGGAAGTAGCCTAGGCTGTCCACTGAGGTGAACATACTGGGATAGCCTTGAATCAGGGCAACGCTACCTCCCTCACAGAAGAAAATCATAGACCAAATCAAGTTTGTCTTGATTTGATTCATGGTAAATCAAAGGCAGGCTGTATTTTGACCTAGGAAAATGAGTTTTATGGTTAAATAATGGTGGTTAGATTTTATCTCTGTGAGTTAAGGAAACCTATGAATAACCTCATTATGCCAATACCACTTTTCAGTTTCTCCCGTAGTGTTAAATGTCAAGCCTTTGCTTTCATCTATTTTTACAGAGACTAAAAGAGGTATCATACTGCTGTCATTTTCCTGTGTGTGAAAATTCTCCATTTCTCTGAGTGAAACTAGTATATTCAAGGAAATAAAAATTTCCCTCTTCGTTTTTCTTGACTCTTTACATCAAAAAAATTTTAGAGGTCCGTTCACTTCTACCCAGCTATGCTGTTTGTTAAACTTCCATGAGCAATATCTGTGCTATTGCTGTAAACACAGCTGAGGAGACGACCTCACCAGTGCAAGCTCCCTAGGGCCCATCCCCAGGCCATCTGCATAGCATGAAAGGATGTCACAGAGGTAGGTGCCGTTGGTACCCGCTGTTGACTTTTCTCCTGAAGTAATATCGACAGGTAGAATTTATTTGCCAGATATTTCAATAATAACTCAAACTCATTTAAAAATTATTTTCCATTAAGAAAGCAACTACTGAACAAACCTTTTGGCTGTTTCTACAGACTGCTGTTCTGCCAATTCCTTCTGCAGTTCCCTTTCCTTAGCCTCTTTCTGCCCGATAGGGCAGTCTTCAGGAACGGTGAATAGCGACAAGGCATCTTTGCTGTCTTCTTCTCGGAGGACTTTAGCAAATACCTTCTCCGCTAGAAGTCGCACCTGTTCATCAACCTCAGAGATGTTCAGCTTTGGAAACTGTCGGGGCATCTCGGCTGATAAGGAAGACAGTTGACAAAATTAGAACTGCAAGTAGAATAAAGATACATAAGAGACTTTTTTTTTTCACAGTACTCCTATTGATATTAAGAGCATACAGCAAGAGCAGAATAAATAGAATAGCTACACACAATGTCAAGTAGCATGAAGTATGCAAAAATCAAGTGAACCTACTGAGCATCTTTACTTAGTCATGCTAATTTGCAAATTAGGAACTTCTTAGTATGCTCATTTACAATTTGGTTTTTTTCCTCCTAACAGAAATATGGTTTCTAAGGTTCCAGTTCAGTTGGAAGTATAAAACACCTAAAAGTTAAGAAATAAATGGATCATCCTGTGGTAACAATGAATAAAAGGTAGACCTAACAGATGAGGCTTCCACTGTTGAATAATTCTCAGCTGGCTTGAAAAAGTGGCAGGTGTTCAAACATAAGTAGAAGATGGTCTTCTGGATGGCTTTGGAGAACATAACGAAGGCAAGGGTTTAATGTTTGGGTTTTTTGTTTTATATTTTAAATTTCTATTTAAGTAGCCATTCATCACAAAATATTTCCATTTTATTATAGCAGCACTACTGAAAATATCATCATTAGTGCTTCTTTGATAGTTTCATTGCTTTATTCAAATCCCATTCTCACACGCAATCTAAAATCTGAAACTTGACACGTATATATGGTAGCATTCTGGAGGGGAAAGAGATACAGTGCGTGCAAATTACTTCTCAGCATTATTTATTATGTACTATAAAGCCCTCTTAAATGCCTTCAGTATGACGGTGTGTGTAACAAATAAGATTCAATTCTTATTAACATAAGTTAAAAATAGAGCTGAACATGTCACAACAAATGGATCCAAACATTGCCAGAATGTGGAGATGTTTGGGTCTAAAACCAGCATTTCAGAATCCTTTTTAGTTTCAAAAAATACAAACATATTTGGTAAGATGGTATATCTTTAAATAACTTGATGTATGCTGAAAATCAGCATGGGTCATGACAGCTTTTAACCACTCTTAAGGCATAGCTTACCAGTGCCCCATCACAGTATCTCTGTGGGCATGCTGCAAGTTTCACATGTTGATATGCGATCCTTTTGATATGTGATCCTGTTGATTTCAGCCTAAAAGATTCTAATTAATGTCCACCTGTTTTCACAGTTGCTTTAAGAACACTTCTGCTTTTATTCTAAACACAACTATACTATTAAAAAGTGATGAGAGAAATATGGCAACTTAGCTATCACCTACATTATTTTGTGTTCTTATTTTGTGACCAACCCAAAGCCCAGTAGAAAAATTCCACTGACTTCAATGAACCGTGGATCTGACCCCATGCAGTTCTTCTGCTTGCAGAGTATTTGTTTTGCAATTAATATTAATTCTTCATAAAATGAAGTATAACCACACAACAAACATATACAGATACATACATGCTTACCTGAATGACTCAATGACAATGCACTCTGATGCCTTAGAAGCATGCAAACTTAGAGTCAGTTTCTCAATTTCAAAGCTCAATGAAGTCATGGGAGTCTTTCCACTGACCTCAATGAACAGTTGTCAGCAACACTAACTGACACACGTAGAGCTGCCAGCCACAAGGACCTCTTTGGCCTCTTTAGCTGGTGGCAAAACAGCTTTTAGAGTTAGTAATTCAACTACATTAAGAGTGCTTGCAATCTGAGTAAGATGTGGATAATAATGTTTCTTCTACTGCTAAATCAGCAATGAAATTTTTTTCAGTACCGGCTGACTGAGAGTCAGGTTGAGCTTATCATTGGCTGAGCACTTTCCCAGGTTCAATTTAGGTTTAATAAACCTAAAGTGGTTGTGAGACACTCCATGTAATACTCATGCAAGCTGTACCATCCCACATGGGAAAGGGATGAGGATCTTATCCCCCTATAGAAAGTGTGGTCCTTTACTCCCTCCAGGATGAGAGTGACTAGAGATGGGAAGCGGGGTTTTAATACCATACAGCAAATCCAGCCTTTTCCTAAATCTCTCTCTCAGAGAAAGGCTCCTTGGTCCTTCACCCTTGGCAGAAGGAAAGGGTGCTATCGCTCTTTAAACACGCTGCAGGAAAAATGGTGGGACGATCATCTCAGAAGCAGTTATCGATCAGGAACCTAACGGGCTTGAATATTTAATGAGCACACGCCGCTGAAAAGCGCCGCCGCCCCGCGGGCTCTCGGTGCCGTCCCGGGCGGGCGCGCAGAGCCGGGCGGGCGCGGCAGCCCCGCGGCGGCCGCCAAGGTCACGGCCCCCTCGCCTGCCCGCCGCCGCGCTCCCCCCGGCCCGGCACTTACCCAGCGCCGCGGGGAGAGCCATGCTGCGGCTGCGGGGCCGCCCGCGGCAGCCGGCAAGAGGGAGGAGCCGCTCCCCGCTGCCGCATCCGCCCGCGGGCCGCCGCAGTGCCGCCCGCCGCCCTGGCCCCGGCCCTTTATGGCCCCCGGCCGGGCGGCCAGCTGCCGGCTGGGCGGCAGCATCCCGGCCCGCGGCCGCGGCGGAAGGAGGGCGGGCGCCGCGGGGAGGGGGCGGCTGCCAGGGAGCTGGGCGCCCCCCGCCCCAGCCCCGGCCCCGGCCCCGGCGGCGCCGCCGCCCCGCCCCGCCCCGCGCCGCCTGCGGGCGCGGCCGCGAGCCCAGCGGCGGTTGGCGCGCGGCGCGCTGTGGCGCGAGGAGCCGTTAACGGTCGCCCGGGGGGGAGGGGGGCGCGCGCCCCGTGCGTACCTCAGTCAGGAGCCCCCGCCCGGGGCCGAGCGGGGAGGGTTGGGCTTGTTGCTCCCGAGACGAGGGAGGCGGCCCCGGTTTCAGGCACTGCCCGGCGGCACCTCGTCCCCGCGGCTGTACCTGCGGCCACGGGAGCGGGCCGGGGCGAGGCGAGGCGCGGCGCCTCCCGCCGCGGCGGGGGGGGCGCGGCTCTGCCGCCTGTGTGGGAGCCGGGAGGATCCGGGCGAAACCGCCTTCCCCCGCGCCGCGGCAGCCCGCTTCCCTCCGGAGGCTTCAAGACAAAAGTCCCGCTGTCACATGGCTCCTCGCAGGCGTGGGAGGGCGCTAACCTGGGCGGGCCGCCCGCCCCGGCCCACGGCCGCCGCGGCAGCCCGGTGTGGGCCACCTTCGCAAGCGCTTGTTTGAAAGCTCCTCCTCAGGAAGCGCTTTAATACAGAAAACTTTCGCTCGAGACCAAAACGCCTTCAGGTCGATGCAAAGGTGACACCTGATAAGTAAGTGTGCTGACAACGTATCCCTATCGAAAGTAGTTTCAGCCATGTTTGTCCTTCAGCATAAAGACTGGATTCAGGTGCTGGCGCAGGTCAAAAAGCAATCATAAAAATAAACTTACCAAGTAAAGATCCCAATGCAAATAACTGCTAAGAATCTAACACAATTCCAGGATATACGAACACCCACGTTTACTGTGTGTTCTAGATGGTCCCATGTCTGAGGCAAACTTCTTCGCTAGGACAAAGAAATTACTTCTAAAGGACAACGCTGAAGGTCAAAACAAGCATGACTCAGCAGGAATGAGGTCCTTAACATGTACAATAATTTGACCTTAGCTTGAGAGATTTCAGGCCCTGAATCTGAAAGGTTTAGGGATCTTTATGGTATGTTTGGGTCACAATACCTGGAGTCTAATCCAAAGATCCAAGGCATTTAATCCTAAGGCATTTAAACACAAAAGGATGTTTAGGGTACAGGGAAGCACTGGGAATGTAGCAACTGAAGAACCAGGGCCCTTGTGTAAAACGACAAAGAGAGTAAAAATGTATCTCCGAAAACATCAGAGGGATTGGATATTCCTGTGGCCAGGGCAGTCCCCTATATGTACTCGCAACTTTGTAAATGAAGAAATGCTCCCTTCATAAATCTCAAGTTTTTTTCAGACTCAGGAATTCCTTTGCATCACACAGTTGGTGAAGAAATGGAAATAAAAAGAAATTAGATAACTGTACAAAGTCTGAGCTGGGAAGAAGACCAGCTGTTTTGACTAATATCAGATGGACACCTTAATGTACTACGGGACTCATGAAAGAATAAGAAAAAAAGCTAAGAATTAGGGACACAGCTATTGTATAAGACATAGACCTGCCAACACCAAGCATTTGAACATGAATCAGCCATATAGAATCATAAGACTGACTTTAAAGTAATGATACTAAAAAAGTAGGCTTTTGTTCTTCTCTTAGTTTGGAATAAAAGGCCGTGTATGTGTGTTTCTCCCACAGTAACTCTGCATGCCTTCATCAGCTGCTGTCAGGCTACACCCAGACAAACCATCTGCCACCCAGGAAACTACATACTGTAAGTGTCTGTAAGTCTGACTCATGTTTGCCCTGCCCACATGATATATGAGGAAAGGACACCTGTTGTTCCTGGACATTCAGTACCCTCATTGATTGCTGACATGTTTGTCCTGCTTCTTTTCTCGCGTTCCCCTAGTCCTTCTCCCAGTCGCCTCCCTGAACTTGCCCAGACTTGCTGGCTTCCCATCCCAGAGCTTGCCTTACAGCATGGGTTCTTTGCCGGCCCTCTAATCGTAACTGTGCCCTGCGTGTTGGACTCGGGAGTCCCGTGGCTTCTTGGAGTCTTGGTCTCAGCTTGGCGAATGGGTCTTGCCTCCACACTTCATTCGTCTGGGTTCTAACCTCTGGCCACAAGAGCTTGTGATAGCTCCCCCTCATGCTTTTGCTGGCTTTCCACCAACCATGACAAAAGGGTAAGAGTCTCAAAGATAACTGAGCTTCTACAATTTTCTTTCATGGAAACAGGAAGCTCTGTATGCCCCAAGTGAAAAAAAGGCTGCAGTCTAAACACCTGAGGATTCACGTGGAAGGGAGACCTTAAAAATGCCTTAACAAAGTAAAAGCTTCTATTAGCAATGAGATGCAAATCCCTGAAAACCTAGGCCACTTTTTCTACATGCTCATGGAACTATTTAAATGAGCTTTCCTTTTGTACCAAGCCAAAGTGCTGGAAAGGTTTAAAGGCAAGCTGAGATCATAGCCTAGTAAGCACAACTATAGCAACTTGAGCATTAAGAAAAAGCACTATTGCAAAATAGTGCATGGATTGTAGGAATGGGATCATGATAATAAATTGACAAGATGATGCTCCAAGACCTCTCACATTTTGCAAAAGCAATTAATATGATCAGTAGTTATACAAACTGTGTTCAGAACATATATTGGACTAGAGGGTATGTCTAGCTTTATGTCCTATCTCTGCCCTCATAATAAGCAGTTCACATATATCTTTGAAAAGTGGAAACAAGACTTTTAAGCTGACAACTATGAAACAGTGTCTTTGCAACAATAAATGCTATTGAACAAAGATTACCCCACTGATGTCAGGCAGCACCCTGTTAAACACTTACTATCCGGCCCATAAAGGAGTCTTTTTGCCAACCCAGTTAGTGATTAGCTAATGCTTTGATACATCTTATTGCATCTCCAGAGTGATTTTAAATATTCTGATTCCTGTCATAAAATGTAAATACTTTCTGAAAACATCTAGCTTTTTTGGTTCACTGCTTTTGTGTAGCAATAGCTCCCACAGGTAAGTTTAGCAATGTGTAAGAAGTTATTTCTTTTTATGTTTTAAATTTTACTATACAAAAAGGTATCCCCACCTTTTACAACACAATTACAGCTAGTTACATTTCTTTATATTGTTTAAATGCTGTATTTCTACTATGCCTTCAATCTGCTTTAAGCCCTACTTTAGAGATTAATCATTTGGTGACAGTAGTAAACTCACGTTAATTTCCAGTATAGATGATATTTGGACTACGCCTTCACAGTCAGTCTGGCATTGGGACAAAAAGAAATTCAGTAAAAGTTTTAAAGATTTGCTGGCATGTCAACATCCAATGAAAAATGGAATAAAATAAAGAAAATCCTAATTATACATTTTGTATTATTAATACTTATTTTTAGAAACAGAAAAATATTATCTAGAAGATGACTAAAGCTAGAATGCACATTCATGAAAATTAGGAAAAATTTCCTCATTATCACTTCAAATTGTTTCGGTTGTTATAAACATACTGCTTTCATTCCAACTGCATTAAAAGCTAATGGATTTTAAATTTTTGATAGATTCCTATTATGACTGTGATATTCCTAACAACAAAACAACTAATGGATCGAATGAAATATTTCTGTCTATAGTGGATGCATTAGTGATATCCAAGCAATAGTAGACCTATTACGTGCTTTTCTGATCTTTAATCAGTGCGGTTAATGGTATGCTTGGCACGATTACATTTACCTACTGAAGAGTAACTGATATTCCAACACCAAAAGCATGACTAAAAGCAGTAGTTTCCAAAAGCTAGAGGGGAGGTTTGTGCTAAATGTGAAATGTGATTGAACTGCATTATCAAATACTCTCTACTGTGAGGGAAGAGTGATCAACATTTTAAACAAAACAATAGATGAAAATCATAGTGACTCAAAAAAGGGAGAAGATGAACCCACTGAGTGATTGAGATGATACAAAGCAAATCATGTGTGTGTTTTACAAAGCCAGTGAATCAAAAGGCATTATGTTTCTTATCCATTGCTTTTGAAAGAAGAAGAAGAAGGATATTGTAGGAAATTAATGGGATATATGAGTATTCAGTCCTATATTTGAATTGGACTTAACTAAGAACTCCGAATACAGATGACTGGATCTTTCTCTATTGAGTTAAGCTAGATTACCACATCCAAAAGTTTGGTTCCTACTCTAAATATAAGCAGCAAATTCTCTATCTTCTGGAGACTGCTCAGAGGCATTCTAGAAAGTATTCTAGAGAGGCAACAAAGAGGAGAAAAGTTTATCAGGCCAATGTTTGATAAATCCTATTTTGAATGGCAGTGGTGTTAGGAGGATGTACATACAGGATACAAATAGGTATATGTAAAATATGGCTATGATAAAGGTAAGCATTTGAAAAACATTTAGGTAACTTCAGTCTTTTGAAAATGACTTGCACTGATATTAGATCTTATAGTTGGTTTGGAATCCTGTTTCTTTTTTATTCCAATCAAATGACACTCTCCTTTCAGAAAGAATACCTTCAAGAATAATTGTTCTGTAGGACATTATAATAAAATACATATAGTATGCAAGTGTAAATCTGATGTTGAAAAACTGAAACAGAAGTGAGAACTACAGAAATCACAAAAGGATATGAATGTTGAATCACTACTTTAAAAATGAAATAGGGTTGTATCTGTACTGTCCTAAAAATCTCAGTCTCAAATAACATAACAGAAGTTTTCCATGAGTTTATAAATGGAATATATCCTAATACTTTGTTGCACAAGAGAGTTTTACAAGCAAGATGGGACTCTCTGGTGTGCTTGTAATTGTAAGCTGTCATTCAGATATTTGGAAAGCTTTCTTTCTCAACCAGTTGGCAAATTCTTTGCTGGCATCTACCAGCCGCTTTGCTTTGTCACAACAGCCCAGTGAAAATGCTAGTTTAAAACCAGTTTATTTTAAACCTATTTAGCTTGGACTTTGCAAATATTTACCCTTAACGGAAGACTGCCTTGCTTTAAAATTATAAATAATTCAAACTTTGCATCTATTTTAAGAAGGAGAGATTTGACTATATTAGACAAACCTGTATGTAGACGTGAATGATCTTTAATCTTATTTACAAAAAGCAGGATTTTCTGGAAGTTACGTTACACATCTATTATGTTGTACTATCTGATATCCAGATGAAATCTTTTCTAACTACTGCTCTGGTATATGATGCCATTTTACTCAGCTTTGTTTTAGGAGGAATTTTATTCAGTTAGCATGCACATAAAATAAAATATTCATCAAGCAACTGTCTTATAAATCAGGCATTGCCAGTGCATGATAAATAATGCAACAGTGTAATTACCACTCACAAAGGGGAACAAACTCTGTGCCCTAATTTGGAAACCTCTAAAATAAATAATACTCTGAATTATTTGATTTCTGCAAGAAACAGTATTGAAATGCATGTTTAAAATTGGTTGACATAGTGTGTTTGCAGCAGAAGTGCAGATATTTTCATTAAGTGATATTTGGTTCTGCATTTGTATTACTTGTCGATGGTGGTTGAAGTTTGATGATGATCTGTGAATATGGTTTGCATCTGGATTTTTTAGTCGTTGAAGTCTGAAATTTCATTCTTAAATAGCAGATATCTGTGAGATGCAAGTGGTGCACATAGCTGTGCCCAGAAACTGGGAAGTGCAAGATATAGTTCAGACATAATCACCATGAACCTTATATAGCTTTATATAAACCATGGGTTAGGTGCTGCTGAACTGCAGCCTTCCCTGTTTCCCAAATGCCCCCAGTCTTCCCTTTATTTCCTGCTTTTACAGGGATGAGTGAAGTTTTGCAGCCTCTAAAGCCAGGGATTCATTTGTACAAGGGCATGCTTAACAGCCATTTACAGCCAAAATGAAGCCTCTATATACTGCCTGCGTAGTGCTAAGCAGACATAGTTGTTAAGAAATCCAGCCCCCCGAATTTTTATTTGCATATCAGAAACTTAAACTTTCACCCCTCAAAATAAACTTTGCTTCATTATTTTAACTCCACGCTGCCTGAGCTAAAAAATGCTATGGCTATGGCTATGCTTATATGCCAAATAACTAGACAAGGCTCTGTCTTCTTTCCATAGAGCTCACCTAAAATATTGGGTATGGCAATCTACAGCTTGTAAAATTTTACATCATTTTTCTATCCTAGAGATAATGGGAAAAGAATATATTTTATTTATTGTAAATGTGATTTGCCAAGAGGGAAATGTATGTCTACTGTTTTCAAATGCTAGGATGTGCCACGCATCCAGCTGTATTTTGCCAGCTGTTGCATTTGTCTTGCTCAGCCTCTGAATGCAATGATTGAGAGGTCTGGTGCACCACCTACTGTTCACAGTGGCCGCGTTGGTAGCTGTGTTTTCCCCTTACCGGTTGTGACCTTGTTGATATTATGTAAACAGCAGTTATGCAAGGAATGCAGATTTCACCTTACGTAACACAGCTCGTTCCTATTCTAGATTTCTTTATTTGTACCGTTAGTCCATATAAATTAAAAAGAGAGAAAAGCAGTTTATTAAAGATGTATATCTCAGGTTCCAAACTGACTCTATGACCTGTTTGCTACTGTAGTTTTTTTCAGTCAGGCAATTTCATGAAACTCTTGTCTCTTCCATAACCTGGAAGAAATTCACTTCTGTTCAAAAAGGTGGTACACACAGCTAAGTCATATTTGTGCTCTTTTCTGAAGGTCAAAGAAAGACTTCCCTGATTCGTAGTTCTTGCACAGAACGAATTTAATCCAATATGGACAAAGGGAAATTAAATTCTTTGTATTTCAAGCTTTGTATTTCAGCTGCTCTCAAAAGCAGAGGACCTGCTTCCCCTGTCCCTGTGCAAAGATAGATTTCCATGTCACTTACGAACATACGAAGTGCCCTAAGGGTGAGAAAAGAGAGCCCTGTATCCCAGTGTTCTATCTCTAGCAGACATTAGGAGAGATCCCACGGGCTGCGGGGCCTGTTTCTGTCCGCATGTCCTCTCGTGTCCCAGCAGAGCATCCTCAGGTGGTGTCCACCACCTGCTGGGATACTTTCACAGAGCAGTAGATGCTGCAAGGGCTGCTGTGCTTGATGCCCCACTCAGTTCCCTCTCTACTCATTTTAGACCCTGCAACTCTCACATCGCTCCCCTTTTTCTGTTTATTGCCCTTGATCAGTTGTTGTCTTCTCCTTTCTTTTCTTTCTTTTAGCCCTTTTCCTCCTTGAAGGGCCTGTAATTCATTGAATACCTTCAAGGACTGGTAAGCAGGGCTTCTCTGCTTAGGCTTTTGCTCCAGTGCTTATACATTTGTGATCATACACCTTCATGTCCCTTTCCTTTTTTCATTTGTTGCTAATGCCCAGACATCCCTTAAAGGAAAAACAGGCAGAAATATTAGTAGGCAGTTAGGTAGATGGTGCGAAACAGGGCAATCCTTTCCCTGCTGTGCCCCACCTGTGCTGCTTTATGATCTTCATGAACTGGAGGTGATATGTGGACTGTCCTAACTGATTGTCACTAATGGTCAATCTGTCTTCTTAGCATGAATCCAGTTCCATTTTTAATCATGTCTATTTTGGCGTCTGCAACATCTTATGGTAGTGAGCTCATTCTACAGCTTCGTTGTGCGCTGTGAGCCAGTGGGACGCGAGCCAGGTTTAATCTGAAAGTCGTGTGACTACATATAGCACATCTCTTTGAGCTTTTACTGGCTGATACGACAGCCAAGTAAGCATATGTCCGCCACAAGTAAAGATATCCTCTATCCAATGCTTAAATAGTTAGGAGCAATGCATTATTGAACTAAAGGAATGTGCTATAGATTACCACACTCAAATGTATTATGTTACCATGGAAAGACGAAAGGAACTCCAGGGAGGGTCTCTGTACATAATACAGCTCTTTGCTAGATCAGGCAGCTGGAAAAAAGTAATTTCCACAGTGAGCAGCTGAAACAGATGTGGAGAAATCACTCTGAGACTCAGGCAGCCAACAGGGAGTGGAGCAGATGAAATAAAGTATGAAATGAAAGTGGGCCTGACTGACTAGTCGGATGGTTGAATGACTTTTCCTCTCCTTTAGGATCCAGCAGGAGTAAGCAGAGAGTAGGGGAATTGTCAGTCTTCTCAAGCCTAGACAAAAACAGAAGAAAAAAAGAGCTGTCAAACTTATTGCTTCCCTAATAATTAGTTTCTGAGTTTTGACAACCTTTTTTTTTCTTTGCAAAAAAAAAAAAAAAGTTGAAGAATTAAACTATTTACAAGCAAATAGTGAAAAAATGACTGCTGCATTGATATGTCTTCAATG
Organism: Dromaius novaehollandiae; assembly: GCF_036370855.1. NCBI lineage: Eukaryota > Metazoa > Chordata > Aves > Casuariiformes > Dromaiidae > Dromaius > Dromaius novaehollandiae. The sequence continues at coordinate 61,150,145 of NC_088102.1, forward strand.
TTTCATTTCAGTTTTGTCTTCCTTCAAATTTTAAAGTGTTATGTATGCGCTACCCCAAAGTATTGTGGAAGAGATACATTTCCTATATGCAAACATTCATTTTATGATCCTGAACTGAAAATGCATTTTTGGTAAACCAGCATATATGCCATGACTTTGCTGTGCCGAGATATGCTTTAATGACTCATAATGTACTGAATCTGTTCATACGAAATGTAGCTGTCATTGATTGCCAAAATAATCTGCAAGGACTGCTCCACTGATGAGTTTTACAAGTGTGCACCAGAGAAGAATGAGAGAAAGTTTTAAAGATATAGCTATTAAGGCCATGACCAGGGTGGCAGCTGCAGAGGTGCTGAGAAGAAAAAAAAGTATGCAGTTGTTTTCTGCGTAAGGAAGTATGCTAATTACAGCTAAATATTTGAGAAGAAAGGACTGTAGATCTCCAACACCACCTGAAAGATGTATACATTTTCTTCACAGTCCAAAATGAAATTAGTCATTAATTTTGCTGCTTGATAATGTGGAACACATTTCCCCCCAAATTGGGACTGGTTTTGGATCCTTTGTTTTTAAAAAAAAGTTCTCTAGCTGCCAGCCAGCTCAGTCAATTCTGGGATAATCCCTTTGGAAGAGGGGAATCTGACTGTAATCCCTCAGGACAACTTTCCTGCATCCTGCAGCACTGTTGGAAGGGGTGCTTGCATGACTGATGGATCTACAGCTACCTTAATGCTTCAAGTTACTAGCAACCAGCCCAAGGGAAAAAGGACAGAGAGTTTTTCTCATGTGTGCCAGCAAAACAGAACAGTGCAGAGTGGTTCAGTAAGAGCATATCAACAGCCTAAAAACACTTATGCCAACTTTCTCATGCTTGGAGCCAGAATCCGTCAGCTTCACTTTTCCCATCCCTAGTTACCACGCAGACATCCTGTGGGCAGAATTAACTGTGAATGTTCTATAAAATGTAGGAGAGATACTGAAAGCCTTTGCCTGTGTGCCTCTGGCAATGGCTATCAATTCCAGTTTGGTCAAAAGCTGAAGTAAAGTTGTTTCCTTTTTATAATAGCTGTGGTTCCTAGTGATCATTCACAAAAGATGCTCTTCTGTAAAAAGCTACATAGTCCCTTATGACTGTAAATGGGGCATATCTCTCTGAATTGTATCTACTTACTATCCAAAACTGGTGCAAGCTTAAGAAATGCTGTATAAAAAAAAAAAAAAAAAACAATAGAGCCACCTAGTGTTTAAACTGAAAATGCTCAGTTTTGTTTAAATTCTGCTTTAGACTCCCTTTCTAAGCAGAAGAGCAAGATTTAGATGCAATCACAAAGTTCAGAGGGGGAAATGATATCATAGTCTTCCATCTTAATCCTTTACAGTTCTTATTTCTTATAAGCTGTACAGTTATTATTACTAGAATTTGCAGTGTTAAAATTTTATGTGGAGAGATTTCTATTACTGAGACACTGTTATGAAACTATTCAAAAAGTTTTCTCTGATATTCAGCCTCACACACTTTCATGTTCTTACTGTATTATTGGTATATACACAAACACAGACACACAGACACGTAATCTATACTGATTTTTCCCCATCATTTCTCATAGTGGGCTCGGATGTAATTTCTCAGCATTTGTCATCTAGGCTTTTTTCCTGTATTGCCTGTTCACAATGTTATTTTCTGCCTCTGCGGACAGCTTTGAGAGAAAAAAAGAAAGATGATTTTTATAGTTATTGGCCAAACAGTTAGACTGGCTTTGTTCTCCTTGTAATGTGACATAACAATGTGAGCACAGATCAACTAGTGGCTACTTAACGAACGGACAAAACAGAATTTGGCTTCCCTGTGGAGAAAGGCCCGGCTGTCAAGGCAGATTTGGGACCATGGCTGAGCCAACCAGGCAGCTTCTGATGCCCTGGGAGACGTAAGGTCAGAGGACAAAAGGGGTCGCACCGGGAGCAGCCACGGATATTTCTGAGACAAACCACCTCTTCCCTGGTCCACAGCAGAAGTCACTGATCCGCACATTGCACTCAGTCTCTCAGTAAGAGTTGCCAGCCTGGCTTTCCAGTGTACCAGTATGGCCAAATGGGAGTTTTAGTGTTGATAGCTGTATTGACCCCAGTTGTTTGCCTGTTTTGCCTGTACCGAGAGTTAGCCCTTAGTTACTGTGTTTTAACCTCAGTCAGCCCACAGAGGACATGGTTTGTCATAGACCATGCTGCAGAAACCCAAGTCAGTCTCACAGTTCAAGCTCTGGAGATTCCCCAGTGCAGCTCTCATGCTAGTCAGACAACAGTTTCGATACAGGCTGTCATTCATACTTACTGCCATACCTCTTCCACAAGTAATCTTGCACCAGTCACTCATTTACCTGTAGGCCAGTTTTCTTATCAGTAAGCTGGAGTTCATTATATAATTATCTTTACAGTAATGTGAGGCTGAACTAATGTTTATTAAGTATTTGATACATCCACTTAAAAAGCTCTGTGAAAAGGCAGAGAACTGTTCTTATTATTTCACTATCTTCACACTTTCATAGCAATACTGCTTAGTAGCATTGGCAAATGTTATTAGCGTATTTCTCCTGCATCTTCCACATGTTTGTCAAGGATGTTCATCAAGACTCTGAGCCAACAAATTCAAAATTGCCTGACTTTTATGCCCCTGACTACTCCCACAAAGGCAAGCCTCACCAAAATTAAGTCAATGGGACTAATCATATGATAAAATTCAAGCATGAGCATAAACATTTGCAGAGTTGAGGCCCTGACACCAAGATGTAAAAATCTAGCAGTGTTCTGAATGTTGCCATTCATAATCCTCCTCCACTTTTTCTATTTTCTGTCCAAATCTGGTCCGATAGTATGATTTTCTGGGGCAGCATGTAGTGATTCACTTGAATCCTAATGTCGATCATGACATCTATCATATAATCCAAAAGTAGGATAGGCTTTGGGCATGGGAACTTATCTGACCTAACTTCAGATGTTTAGAAAGATGGTTGTCTAGATCTAAGCTGGTTTTCTGGGATCTCTTTATAGTCCAGGAAAAGAAGCAAATAACACCGAAAGATGGTTCTTCTGATCTCCAGATAGGTGCCTGAGAATGCTGGAGGGAATCACCCTCAGGACTTGAATCCCCTGTGGCCAGCAGTAACCAGTAAAAATCAGTCACTTACCAGGCATCTCAGAGTGAGGCAGAATTATATTAGTTATTTGGGAAGCTACTTCTGGATGGCCCTTTTAGACAGGAAAGACTACTTAGGAAGAATGCTACTCTTTAAGGAATCACTCAATAGCTGTGCCCCTTTTAGTAATACCTGATGCACTCAGGAAAGGAAACTGTGTGAGTTTTGTGCTTTATAAAACTATTCTGCTTATTACTGATGGTTCTTCTGCCCTCTAGATATTTAAAGTTTTTAAAAACACTTACTGTTTTTTCAGTGATTATATTGCCAAAAGACAACATGAAGGTTCTGATAATATCACAGCACATTACTGCTGTATTCTATTTACTAAATCCCTTCAAAGGGACTATCATATTATCATTACGACCTCAAAAAAATGTTAGTCTAGTTGAATCATTAGAACAAAGAGCTGGAGGCCAGAAAGATCATAATACAACAATTAGGGACAGAGAAGAGCCAAAAATGTGGATCATAGAAAACGGAGATGAGAGACCTATTTAAGTTTGTGCAGTCTTCTCCCTTTCCCTAGCTGATGTACTCCATAAACCCATGATATATCTCATTTTTGCAGATTTTAAACTTACATGAAAATAGACCATGTGCTGAGCTGTCCTGTTTACAACAGCTTTTGTCTGCACGAGGAAATTGACTGACACAGCTCTCATGCCATAAGCTAATTCTGAGCTATTCTAAAAGCTGCAAGGAGACATTAAAGAGCAGTTATTGTGGAATAGCCTACGCTGCAGTGGTTACACCCATCACTTTCTCTGGGGAGAAAAAAAATCCATTATATTATTCTAAACATGAACTCATTGTAAATTTTTACAGCATTTTCTCCAGGACTCTACAAATAGGCAGCTTGAAATAGTATTCTGAATGACGTTAGTTGTCTCCGAGCAGTTAACTCTGAAGTCTAATGGCATGACTGACAATGATTAGCAAATGTTTTTGATTGGAGGCAATTAGAATTAAGCATGAGTGGAAGCAGGAATTATTACAGAGAGAAAAACTTCAAGGGAAGGAAAGAAAAGACATAAGAGGAGTCAGAAAGAAAATAGCAGCAGAATGAAAACTGGAAAGAAGTTACCACAATGCAAAAGGAGAGTTCATCCCCTTGAACTTCATGCCAGCATCCCACTGATATCAGTGTGCATCTTGCTGTAGATTAAGTGTATCATATAGTCCTAAATTTAGACTAGCAGTCATTAAACATGGAATTTGGCCTTCTCTGCAGAATGACTTTGCACATCCCTCCTGTAGGTCACACAGACCTTCCCAATGCCAAGACTGTATTTTCTCCATTGCATGCCCATGTTTGTTCTGCCAACCCTTTCATTACTTGCTTCATTTATTCACAATAGGTCAAAGCCAAATTCTCTGACATTTCAGTTTGAGTACCTTTTAAAAGAACTGTTTTTCTCTCTGTTTTGAATAGTACAAGCAACTTGCTGTTCATTTCCCTCACAGTGGCAGGCATTTCTAGCATTCTGGCAGAATTAAATGCTGTAATAGACTGAAGGAAAAGTATGTTGTGTCCAGGCTTACATATGCTATGAGCTGTAGAGTAGGTGAAACAAGGATCGATCATGTCCAACAAGAGCCAATAAGCACAGAACAGGGAAACAGAGCTACCTTTATCAGACCTCCCCTGAGACAGTGTCTGAGGCAGTGTACTCCCTAATCTGTGCACTTCCCACACAATTCATGAATAGGTTTTGCACACACTTGCAGGATCAGGAGCTAAGTGATTTTACGGAAGTGTTGCTCCTTTTATTTTCATAATTCACAAGCTGATAAAAGATTACACTGATCAAAAAATATATTTAAACCTTTTTGTGATAATTGAGGGGATTTTATCTATGGATCTATGAAATAAAACTTTCACCTTTTTTTTTGATGTTTAGGAGGTACTGCTGTACTGTTAATGCTTGTGTATGAACGTGTATCTACATTTACTAAAAAAGCCTTTGCAGCTGACATTAGGAATAATGGTGATTTGTTTGTTCTATTCTTATAGTTTGACCAAACAACTAGTATATTAAGGAGGCTAGTGAACCTTTTACTCTAAGTGTTTTTGCAGGAGAATGAAACTTCAACAAAACCAAGGAAGCCAGGTGCTATAAATGGGTATATAAAGTGAAAAATCCTCAAGGACATGACGGTACGAGGGAAAGAAATGGAATGACTTTGTAGTGAATGGGGCTGAATAACACGGACGGGAGGTCTGAGTTAGCTGCAGTGTCAGCAAAGATCAGAGGAAGTGAGCTGGGCAGGAGAGACCCTGCGGCTGGAGCTTTAGGAGAGGGGTTCTAAACAACTGTAGATGAAAGGGCATCTATTTGTAAAAGTGATTTAGGATAGTGAGGAAACTATGTCAAAAATACACATTTTAATTTACCACTTTTGCCTAAGTCTGCATATTTGGGGTATCCAAATGAAAAGCAGTAATGTTTTAAAAATGCATGCAATGTGTATTACAGTTTATATACCTACTAGGCACTTCATTAAGTGCAAAGTGTAAATCCAAGAGCACCCACTCCAACCATAGCTTTGCAGAGAATGTTTTAAGCCTTGGGGTTGCCTTGGGGCTTTGAAAGCCAGAGACTGGTTAGCTGTTGGGTCTGTTGCTGGGGAGGGGGAAGAGGGAACCTGTGTCTAGGAAATGTTTCAGAGAGGCTGGTAGAAGAGGAAATGGTGTAGCCTACCAAGAAAAGCTTAGTGCTACTGAGACAAGTGGAATGAAAGCCGACACAGCAGCTGGAGGGCATGTGTAGGTGCAGCTTGAGCAGATCTGTGAGAAAGCCAATATGCTTTATGTAAAATAGGTTGTTTCAAACAAATCTAATTTTAAATTTGATTTAATATACGTAACTGTGGAGATGTAGTAATACAAAATCTTTTGTAAGGTGTCTGATTAGTATCTATGAAGTTTAAACTGCCATTATGTGACATGAATAGGGCTTGTGCTAAGTATCTGAAGAACCAGCTAAATGGCAGCTCTCAGAGAGCAGTTGTCAACAAGGAGGTCATTAGCAAACAGAGGTATTTTAGGCATCATTCCACAGCAACCAGTGTTGGACCCAGTGTTACGGGTGGCTTTCACCAGTAATCTGAAAGCAGATATATAAGGACAGCAGGTGACATCTGTGTTTGAATATTTCATGCAGTTTGGCACTAACCTTTTAAATCCACTATTGAAAACCTGGAGAAGGTATAGAATAGACCTGTAAACACTATTTCAAGGCTAGAGAACATAAACTTGCAGTGAGAGTCTTATGGCATAGTTACAGAGCACAGCTGAGTTCCTCTCTTCTGCCTTCCCATCTTTGCCCTTGGCTTGCTCCTGCTCATGGCCTTGCAGGCACGTTTTCCTCCCCTTCACCTGTCTGATCACACAATAAGCTGATTCATATCATTAATCTTAGAGAAAGTTATTCCTCTTATTATCCCCTCCTTAAGGGGAGGAGGGTTAGTGTTTCTTTTTTTTTTTTTTTTTGGTCCAGCTGGAGAGCATTCACTCATCTCCTTGTACAGTTAGACAAGCAGCAAACCCAGCACAAGGGAAGGAGTAAGAATGTGTGGCCAGGAGTAAGAGACAAGAAGGAAGCAAGGCCACCCCCCGTGCAGAGGCAGCGAGGCATTAGGTCAGCACAGGCATCTCATGTAACTGCGGCTGTTAGGAGCACAGTATGTTTAGTTTCTCCAAAAACAGACCAAGACTGGAGTTCTGGATGAGTTCACAAATAGTTTCTCTGTGTGACATTATCAGGGACGTAAGGGCTCTTTAATACCATAGAAAGAGGTGAGCGATGAGAACCAAGGGCTGTAAGTTGAAGTCAGCAAATTCAAATGAGAAGTTAGGCATGCTTTCTAACAGTGTGGATGATTAATCAGCGCCTAGGGAAGTGGTTGATTTTCTATTGCTTGATGTTCTCACATCAAAACAGTGTACTTTTCTGGAAGCAGTACTTTAGTTGAACACAGTTGTGGGTCCCAGTATAGGGATAAATAGATAAAATGTATTGGCCTTGACAAACAGGAGTCAAACTAGGAGACCTGGTCGTTCCTTCTGGCTTTAAATTCTCTGAATCTATGAAATTTCTTAGACAGCTTTGACTTCCTCATCCTAGATTTCATATTGCTTCTTTCTGCATTCAGTTTAATGTTTTAAATGCATGCCAAAAGACCAGAGGCTTTTTGTCGTTGTTGTTTAAGCACTAACTGCAGGCTGAAAACATTTCTGTTTGTCCAAATCTGGAAAAATGAAGAATGATTATGTTACCAAAGGGAGAGGAAAAAAAAGAAAAAGAAGGAATACTGTGTACCCAACAAAACAGGGGCAAGAATGCAGGAATGTAAATGTGTTACAGACGGTTATTAGAGTTTGGATATAAAAATAAAACGTTAAAAAAAAACACTGAAGATTTGGAAAGGCATAGTAAGATCCAATTTATTCACACTAGAAATTGTCTTCCCTAATTTGCTGAGGTGACAGGAAAAAATTATGAAAAGAAGGTAATCATATTTGTTTTAAGTCTGGAAGTTTCCACTAAAATGCCTGCCTCTTTATAATAGTTTAAAGGGGAAAAAAAGTGCCCTGGGGAATTACTAGAAAAATGAGCTTTATTAAGTGTTCATGGCCATCTGAACTACCCACCCATCCAGTATAAATGTGTTCTGGCAAAATAAGTGTTTGTGTTGCCATGGCCTTTCTCATGATGTTATTTTCTTAAGCAAAGGCATTTTTCTAGCTGTGATCTTAACAAGGACATAGGCAGGGCGCCATGATTCAGTCCTTGAAGGGAAAAATAATGATTTGGAGAGAATAGTGAAGGAAAGAGACGGTCTCAGAGGGGGCAGAACAGAAGAATTAGATGTCTGGCGGTGACTCTTTTGCCCAACAGAAGCAGTATAGAGGATCATTTACACTAATTATTCCAGTTCTGTGGGAGAGGAACTGTGGAGAGAGATGTTCCTATGATATCTCAGCCCACCTAGGACGGTGTATAGGATCAGCAGTGGAGCCTGAAGGAACATGTGCAGCCTCCATCAGCCCTGTAGAAGTGCTAATATGCCCAGTGCTAAGATCCTCCTGTAGCATCCTCAATGTAGGGGAAATCTGTCTTTAAAAAATAACAACTCTGTTCATTTATTATTTACTTAGCAAATAGAATGTCTCAGGTACAGGTTTACTCAAATCAGGTTATATGGCCCTGTCCCTGTACACAAGTAGAGGGACTCCACAGAGAAAACTTCCCCAAGATCCACGTGGAACCATGTGGGATATCTGCAAGATAAGAGATCTGAACCGTTTTGTATATTGCATTCTTTCTTCTCTTGCCCTGCAAAATTACCTAGGGAAAAACTTGCCTACGGGTTTCACATGGTTTTCCATCCTCCAGTGAATACCTCTGCAAGTGAAATTATCGGTTGTGAATTTTACATTTTTTACTGATTTATATTCTGGTTTTAGATTACTATCAAAGTTTTTTGTCACAAAAACTAGCAAGTTGGTCACATAAGCATTGAACAACATTGTTATATAGTTAGTGCACATCACAGTAATTAAAGCAAAACTAATGGGTACTTACATAAAGAGTAAAAGAACAAGGCAGGTATGTAATGATCCTTTCTCTGCACATCTTCCCAAATTGCAGTAATCATCAGTTTATGAGCCGGAGGTCACATCCGAATCCTGTTGTTTCATATCCACCAAAGGGCCATGAATTCCTTTCAGAAAGAATAAAAGGCAAGAAAGAATAGCAGGGGCAAAGGCTTAGGCTTAACTCTCGTAGGATTTCAATGGGATTTAGGCATTTCCCTTTCTTCAGCTCTCGTGACATGATTCTTCTCTCTCAGACTGATTTGACACCCATGTAACTCCAGGAATTACAGTAGAACACTGATCTCACCAGAAAGAGTAAAGGGAATAAGGTTCACAAACGTTAAATGTGGGTTCAAATCTAATTAAGTAGTTATTTTGTAGGAAAGAGCCCATTACAAAAAAAACAAATAATCAAAAATAAAAATAGAATAGGCCTCCTGGGCCACCTACTCCCAAAATACTTAATTTTCTTCATAATGCAAACCACATCTTGAAATGGTAACTCAGAAACCCAGCGCCTCTTCCTTTTGGAACAATGTAGTCCACATCTCTCCGATATCTGGATGCAACACCATTTTAGCAAATAGATCAATTTCAGAACTAGGGTAAAACAAAGAAAACATCACAGAAAACTTTTTTTTACCTTTATTTTAGTAAAATTAATTAGCCGGAAACTAAGAGGAGAGCAGGTAGCATTTGATAGAAATCAGAGGCTATACAGGAATGATACTCCGAGAATGTGCTACCCTAACTGCTCAGACACATTCAATCTCAGACTCTAGCATTGAGACTACTTTTAGAAATCCCAAGTAACTGAGCTCTGCTCAGTCCTCTGGGAAACCGTTTGCCAGCCTGCCACCTCTCGCAGTAAGAGGTTCTTCCTGTTCAACTCAAAATTTGTCTCCTAGCTCATTGATCTTGCTCAAGGTTCTTTGATAACTCATACTCATCTTTCATGTTCACACCTACTAGAAAACTTCACAATGTATTTAATTTAAAGATAGAGATCCACAGAAAAGAGAACTTGAGCTAGACCAGCTTGTTTTGTGAAACTAATTCCAATGAATTTAACAGGACTATTTATGGGAGGGAAGCAAACTTATGCCATAAAGTAAATAACACAAGTCACATATTTGAATTTTTAGAGGTGACCTTCTGAAAATTAGATTAGAAAGAGAATTCCAAATTAAAAATTTATTCAGTGAAGTTTCTTGCTATTATGATCCAGGAGAGACATGTTTGATTCATGAGGCAATATTGGAACTGCATACTGTGGGGTGTATCTGACTCATGGTCCTAGGTGCATTTAATTGGCACACTGTGATGGAATGAGCGTATAAGCTCCATACAGCAAGAAAAGTGTTAATCCAGAAAATGATTCCAGAGCAGAGGGAAAGGGAGCCAGCTGCAATGAAAAAGCTGCCAGGAGAGCAGCAAGAAAGAATCACTCAGAACATAGCATCGCTTAGAGGGAGACATTTCTACATTGATGCTGACAGGAATTTGGAGATGTGGGAGAACCAAGAGAGAACCAAAGGCTGGAGACAGGGCTTTGATTTGAGTAACTGGTACTTATCTGCTGTCATTAGCAGTGACAGTAATTTATGGGAGTGACGGTAATTTATGGGTGTAGCTCAGTTGTGATAAGGTTTTCCCCAGGTTGCTTGTAAAAACTCACTCTTGAGAGAGACAGCCAGCTCACATGCATGCGCTCTCCTGGGGCTTACAGTCCCTAGAGATGGTTTAACGTGAACGGTATACTCTGCTTCAGCTATCTCACTCTACAGATGGGTGTATTAGTGGAAGCTGCTTCTGATTTTAGCCTTGAAAGGATCAGGCTCAATCTCAAACTGAGATTGCTGAAGGAGTGCATATGCGTTTCGTTCAGCCATTCCTCCTACTGAAGCCAAAACCCCCATTGCTGGGTTGGGCCAGATCACTTGGAGTGGCACTCGGAGTGGCTACAGCCACTTTTCCTATCTCTACCTGCAAATGTGAGTAAGCTTCCTTAGACTGTGATCATAGAAGCCTAATTCCTGTGACTTAAACATCTGAATAGAAAATACATATATATATATGAGAAGTTGTTATATGATGGGAAAATTAAGCTAATATTGACCTCATGAACAATGAAACCCTCTACAATAGTCCATCTTTAACCAAATGCTAAAGAAAGCAATGGAATTACAACTTAATTCCAAGTATGTTCATTTTTATTATGCAAGTTAATAGTACATTCAATGAATACGGAATTATTGGAAGAAATAATGATGAATTCCTGAATATTAGAGATAAGTTTTGTGGTTCCTTTGATAAAATATTTTTAGATGGCTAACATATGAAGGTATTTAGAATTGTTCCAGTTTCATTAATGGAAAATAATTTCTTTCACAGAATACCTAAAAATAATCCTTACATAACCTGTGGGGGGTTACTGGGCCTTTTGTACGCTGGAATGCTAATCAAGTGTACAACTTGCATAATCTTAAAGCTAAGAAGAAACTAGAAGGTATTTGATAGCTTTGCTGTGTGTTATTTACTTCCCAATATGCATGTGGGATCAATCAGACCCTCAGTTCTCTTTATATTTCCAAATAAGCTGTGATTCTAAACTTTGATTAAAGAGAGAGTCAGAACCCCATTTGCTGTGTAAATGAACAATAAGATAACTCTTCTCTTCAGGACTTGAGGATGGGCAGTGGAAGATGTGACTTCTCTTCTTTCCAACCTGCTTACTTAATCATGGGCGACTTGCTAAGAACCAGCCACTTCTTCAGTGTCTCAGTGGTTTGTCTGTCAGTTACTTAGCTCTCCTTTAAGGCCTATAGGAGCCCTGTATGGAGATGTAAATGAGCATAAAGAGTCTCCCTTATTTCTCTGTTGAAGTTAATCCTTCTACAGATAAAAGAGGTAAATCAGGCTTTACAGAACCACTGCAACAAAGGATGCTTTGATCCACTTTCACCAATCATTTGCTAAGATAATTGTACTTAATAGGACTTAAATTTTATCTGATGCAGGACTGCAATAACTTGATTAGTCTGGGGAGACAAACACCTACACACTACTGCTTTGTTCAGGGCAGATTACAAGGTGATGATCCAGTCCTGACTATTTTCCCATCCCTAAAAAAACGGAGGCAAAAACTGTGTTTAGTCTAATTAGAAAAACTTATTATAGATGGATATTTTTAGGTTATGAGGTTGAAAACCTCCTTTATAAAGCACACTTAAAACAGTTTAGACCTGGCTTATATTTACCTTCAGATACTGATGTAGGCTGAATTGCAACAATTCAGTTGCACATCTTGTATGTTTTAGATGGATCAGCAATTCTTTGGATCACTTGGATCAGCAACTGAATAGCAAAAATTTAAGTTCAGCATTTGTCCACTATTTTTGAAATACTGAAGGACTTCTGCCAATGTATGTTGCAAATAGTCTAAGAATGACTGTCACCATTGGCTTATCACAGAGCAGTATCATTCACATCCCCAGTCTTTTGAGGAATGCTCTGTTAAGATTCATAAACAATATGCCATTAATTTCTTGAATAGAAATGAAGGAAGCTGATAACATCCAACAGTGACTCAGTGGGATTCAGCACAGTCGGATTAAGCTTGGAAGTGGAAGCCTCCCCAACATCCATGACATGCCTCTGCCTAAGACTGTCACCTCCGCAGCAGAGACAGTTGAGTTGTGTGCAAAAATGTTCACAGATCACTACATTCTATGACATAAACAGATATAGTCCTGGTTTTATTCTAATAAGGTCATATAGTGGGACAGTTTAGAAGTAGCTGGATGGACAATTCAGGTTTCCCTATTGTGGGAAGCAAAGAGCAATGGAACAGATAGCTGAAGACCACCATCAGTTAAATCTGCCTATGTCTGTGAGTCAACACACTCACATGTTATGGGGGTAAATACTGGACTTTATAGGAGAATACTAACATTTTTCATGGCAACTGACAACCATTTTTCTGCAGCAAATCAGTATAAGTAAGTTATGAAAAGTTTGGTTGCATGTTGAACATTGCCTCCAAGATTTTAAAAGGCCGGAGAACTGGCAAACCAGTCAGATAGATGTGAGTTATGGAAATATTGTAATGGACATTTAAGTTGGATGCAGTTTCATCCCTGTAAAGATTGTGACTTGACCAAAAAAATGGAAGTGAATTTTTGTCCAAATTCAGTGTTGTCTTGTTTCTAAAGAACTGAAGGACTTTTGACAAACCATTCAGTTGTTGGTCAAAAGTTCAAGAACTGCCAGCGTATGCTTCCCTAATACTTATGAATTATATAACTTCAAGTGTCATGTTGCCAGTTTTTGATATATTTCTAAGGTGTCTGAATGACTGGCATGATCCAGAAATTAATTGCACTGTGAGTCTAATCAATTACCGTGAAGGAGATCAGCTATCTCAGAACACTGTGGTTCAGTGTTGATGTTACTCAACTGATGCCTGCGGCTGACTTCAAACTCCTAGAAGGAATTTGAGGATGTGGGTCACAGACCTCCAGTGGAATAGAGGATAGTTGTCTGCACTGATAATGTGTTCAGGGTGAGATCTAGCTGCTGTTGAGGTCAATGAAAGTCTGCAATTGCTGCTTAATAATAATACCATAGAGCTGAACAAGGGGTCATCCTTTTTTTTTTCCATTGATTTTGCCCTGAGCCAAATTAGTCACCAAGGTACGTAATGATTATCCACTCTGGGAAGCTGTGAAAACTCTTGTTCTGCTCTCTGGGATTTCCTATTATTACATGAATGAAAAACAGAAAATATGCTCTGTATCTTACAACTTTCAGAATGGGAACTGAGTCCAGCGATAGCGGCTGCTCTTTTCAGGGAGATTTTGGTGTGGTTACAAGGCTGAGAGATTGGTGTGAGGATGCATATTATCTGAGCAACAGCAATTATGAAGTTAAGCCACTCCAGGTCATGCCAGTGCTGCTAGGCAGTAGACAGCCATGCCTCTTGGTGCCAGGCTATTGTGCAGAGCCTGCCTTGGGAGACATCCCAAGGATACCCACTGAGTATGAAAGGAGCATTCAGCCAAGAAAAGCAGGAAAAAGTGTTCTTTTGCAGTGGAGGAAGGGGTCTTGTTTGTTTTCTGTTTTTAGTCTGCAGAAGTGCAAGGAAGGAAAAAAAAAATGGAAGAGCGGGAGGATTGAACTTGTGGAGAGGAGAGTAAAGGTATCTTTTTAAGTCCAGAATGGCCAGCAACCACTTTTTCAACCTTGGAACTTAATTATTCTTGGTCCAGCTGACAGTCTGCTGAGAAAGGCCAAGAAGAATCTGTCTATGTCGGCGTTGGAAACAGTTAACTGACTGCATTGCGTCTTTGTTCACAACAGCTCCTTCAAAGAGCACTATTAGTCAAAGCCTCTGCTGTAACACAGAAGTTAGTTTCCAAAGGTTAGCTGCTCTCTGCCAGAGGAAATTTGTTTCTTTCTCATTGTTTGCTGCTGAGCTTTCAGAAGCAGGACATAAGCCTGTCACCAGAGCCACAGGACAGGGGTGGTTTGTCTTAGCTGTCAGCCCCTGAAAACCCAGAACCACATCTTCCCTAATACTCTTTTGCCTAACTCTATTTGAAATCATGTCACTGAAAGGTGATTGCAGGCAGTAGACATTGTTCTTTATTGCTTCAGTAGAAAAGCCCATCCTGGCAAACTGCAGTGGGACAAACTGTGATGCTGCCTGAAATAAAGACTATCAGCCATAGGCGTTTCCCAATGGCCATTTATGAGGGTAGCAGACATAACAGTTCTCAAGATGAAGCAAAGGCTTTGTGTCTTCTCTGTCATAGTTGATCCCCTTCTCTGGGTTAGAGGATGGCTTGATACTGCAATGAGAATGGGAAGTCTTTCTCTGTATTATCTATATTCTTTCTAGTGCCTTCTAGTAACCAGGAAGACAGGCAAGGGATCCATCAGATTGCCCATGGAGAACAAAAGAGAAACGTGGAGCTGGAAAAGATATTTTTCTGGAGAAAAAATGAAGATTTGGAGAGAGAAACTTGTAATTCTAAACTCCATTTTGTCCGTTGTGTTGAATTCAGCAAGACAAACCATACACCTCTAACTTTTTGCAATAATGCTCCCTGTTGGAAAATATACCAGTCTTTATGAGCTGCTTTCTCTCTCTTACTGCTTGGGTTTCCAAGGCCTTTTGAATTTTAAAGTCTTTTGTCCAAGTGAAGGCATATCTACATGCACCAACTAACCCTTTAACCACACAAATATATATGCACACACACTTTTATACATATACACACACACACACACAATATATATAATATATATTATGTATATGATGTATATTATATATATTATATATATAATATAATATAATATGTATTTTATATATCTAATATACTATATATATAGAGAGAGAGAGAGAGAGAGAATGTGTGTGTGTGTTTAGAGCAGTATATAGAGGTGAGATGCCCAAAATAATAGAAACAAATAGTCCTGGAATCTTAACACTGCATTCTTTGTTTCCTTGAAAATTATTTACAGATAATTTCTAGGGAAAAACACAAGTTTGCAAAGACTACAGATTCCTACAAGAGGAAATAGGAAAAAGATCCCAACTTGATGAAATTCCTGTTTCTTCAAATTTTCAATCAGATTTTTACAAAGCTGAATAGCAGCAGCTAAACATTGGTGTACACAGGCAGATTTCATTTAAAATTTTCAAAGGTCAGTTTTGAGCAACTGTGTGCTTTGGAAATCCATTTAGGGGCACAGGCACTGTTCTTAGACAGTAAGCAGATGAAGATAGAAGTTTATGCCTTTAACTGAATATTCCACAAATTTATGGAGGAGCTCATGCCTAAATAAGTTTAATAGGAAGGAGCTTGATATTCTGGGGTTCTATGTATTTTATAACTACTTATATAAGTTTAGTTAATTTCTTTACTTGTCATCACTAAAACGTATATTTAACCAGCTATATCTAAGCACTTCTTAGATCTTCTGCATGAAGTACTGCTATACATTAGTATGAAACGTGTCTGCTATTATTTGTACTTATTTTTCTCACAGACTTTTATCGCACAAGGAACCTATGCTCCTTTTCTGTGGAAATAAGAAGTGAATATAATGGCACACTTTGTGTGAATAATTTCTTTAGTTTGTTTTGGAAGCCTCTATCTTTTAGTTTAGAGACTGAAACTGAGTGTTTTTCATCCAGACAGTCCCAGTTTTCCTCCACGCCCTAGCTGTCAGCACAGACATAGGCAGCCCACTCTACATGGCAGAGTAGCAGAGTAGCAGCACAGGTATGAATCACATAGAACTGCTCAGGGATTGCTCCTTGCAGCAGATGATGTTATCCATGAAGGTGTAGCCTGTCTGCATCCACTTGGCTCCCAGATTCCCAGTAGTATCCTTGCTTCGTCTTCTTGCCTCAGTGTTATTACCAGTAGCTATTCTCCTTGGCCAGCAAGTCGTACTTCTTTACAAAATGAGCATCAGGAACATAGTAGTACTGGAAAACAAAACAAAACTATCAATCTATAGCACTAAACTAACAATCTATCACCAAGCCCAGGAAGAGTAAAGCATTTCTAAAAGAGATAATATACATTAACTAGCCGGGGGGAGAGAAGTCTGCACAGGCTCATGGACCGTACCATCATACAAGCTCAGCTTTCTAATTCTGTAACCACTTACCAGTATTTAGTCAAGTACAGCCATATTCCAGACTAAGATCTGTGTTAACGGTATAGCCAAATCACTTCATAGGTGCCAGCGAGGCAAGAAAGTAATTGTGATTTAACATTTGGAAACTTGACATATACTCTTATGTCACCTTCCATTTTTAGCTAAATGTTGTTTCAAGAATCTTCCATGTTAGCCTTGGATGAAAATAATTTAGAGACTGGAGGAGCTTTTCAGACAGAAGTGGACAGAAACAAAAATCCTACTGTACCTCTGCACAGTAAAAGCAATATTTAAATATTCTAGGCATATTCACAATGGTTTGAGCTGGAGAAAATCTGGACTGAAGACGGACTGTAATCTTTTTAATGGCATTTTAAATTCACTGAGCATGTTGGCAGTTGGCCAGTTGTCTGACAATATTACAGGGAAGTGGTTAGGTCAGAATGACCTAGACATATGCAGGGAAGCCATTACCTTCTCAAAGCATTCTGCTCGAAATAATAATTTTGAGACATACAACAAGCAATGGATTGTGTCAGAGAAGTGAACTGAGCCAGGAACACCTGGGCTAATGAATGCTACAAATCTGCAGAGGCGCT
The DNA here is from genome assembly GCF_036370855.1 of Dromaius novaehollandiae. NCBI lineage: Eukaryota > Metazoa > Chordata > Aves > Casuariiformes > Dromaiidae > Dromaius > Dromaius novaehollandiae. The sequence continues at coordinate 61,167,220 of NC_088102.1, forward strand.
GATACTCCCCACTTTGCTCCTACAGAGAAAGACACTGTTTAAGTGGATGAGCTTGACAGTTTGTGACTGAGAACTGAATTACCTTCTCCCTGAGAATAACATTACTGGGCAGTACCATCTCAGAGTACCAGCACACGGGCTTTGGGGCGCAATGGGAAATGCTGTGGTTCCAAAGTTCGCTACCGCTGTCAGACTGGGAAACAGCAGCTGTTAGGGATATAAATGACCGCAGTTACTGCTGGACTGTACCGAACAAATCAGAACAGAAGGCTCTAAGGCTATGCCATGCCCTGAAAATTGGAGTTTGGTACAGCTCTATCTCAGCTATTTGGGAGACAAGAGCACTCTCATTAGCCATCTAATTCATTTACTTTTATCTCTCTTATCTGTGACGGTAGATGTGTGAGAGTAGTCAAAAAAATACAGAACAAAACACTGAATGCATCATGGTAAGCAAAAGTTTTTTTCACATCCTATTGATTCCTAGGCTATGAGCTAATCCATGATGTTTGCTTTCCTTTGCCATCCACTTTTAACACATACGACAAAACAACCAGGCTTCCGCTCTTTTGTTGAAATGTGTGTGGGGGAGCTGTGACCACCATGCTGACAATAATTGATATTTGCTTTGGTCAGTTTTAAAGTCATGCTAAGTAAAACTGTTTCTCCTACTCACATATTTTAAGAAACAAAGTATCTAGCAGAAAGATCATGTTGTCAAGCATGCAGGGAAAACTTCAATACAGCCTCATGCACCAATGTGTGTCTTCCTTACAGCGGGCAACAGTAGGCTCCATGCTCCAGAAGAACACTTTTTCTTATTCTCTAGGCCCAGGCCCTCTCAGCTGTGCATCAACAACTCCACAAGCAGAAGACAGGAAGCTTATTATGCTAGACAGCAAACCAGCACATACAAAGCATTATTGGTTTGACGTTTATGTAGTAGCCAAAGTTATTAACCAGTTTTTCTAGAACAGTTTGCTTTCTCCAGTTCTTCGGTGGAGCACTTTTTTAACATTGCGTAACAACCCTGGAAACTTTTGAGACGGGAAATAGAAAATACTGAAATAGCAGGAAGAAGTAGGGAATACAGAGCACAATTCCTCAGGTATGGGCTTTGGTCAGGACACCGGAATCTGTACAGGATGCCTTACAAGCGCTTAAATTGTCACATGGTTTAACACTTCATCTTAAAGTACCTCCAACAGCCTGTTGCCACCCTTTTTAAGTTGGTCCATTATAGAATCAGCAGAAAGTGCTCACCCTTCTGAAGCACTAGCACACTGCGTGCTGTGCTGGTTCAGGTGGGTGCTGTCCATGTAGTCACTCACTAGCTTCTGACATTTGATAAAATGAGGTTAGAGTCAGAGACTTCAGAACAATGGAATGTCTTTATCTTGTAATATTTGTCTGATCAACAAAAACCTCCAGAAGACTTCAAGATGAACTGCAATCTACCAAAATAGTTTGAAGAGGACGCTTTCTAGTTTCACAAAGTATTTCACGGTTACACTTACATAAACCTGAAATTCGGATATGTGTGTGCCAGGAAAACGGAAAGAAAAAGCTTCAAAATCAGATTAGATATATGCCAATGAATTTTCCGTAACTCCTTCATGCTTCATTTTTCTAACTTGTTAATACAAATGCTTCTGCAAGAAGGAGGTCAATACTAAGAAGAAAATCATGGTGTTTGTGTCTCATTCAGCTTTAATTAATGACATGCTATTTCATTGTTGTTTATAAACCAATGATAAAACTAAAAAAGTACTTGCCTCAACATCCTCTGTAAGAGGTTGCCAAACTGAGTTTTAGTATGTAACAAGATTTTATAGCTGAAAATACATATGCGTGAATTGATTTATGTATGTTATCATTTGACAGCATTCTCATAAAATTACTATTTTTAGCACCAGTATTGTCTGCTTTTATTATCTTATTTTTTGTTATTCTGGCAAACATGGAACTTATCTAAAAGTATTCAGATTCTGATGTAATTGAGAACCACAAAAATTGTAGGTTCCAAATAGCTACAAGAACTACAAGATGTCTTGATTAATCCAAACCTGCCAGCATGAATATTAGCCCTTTCATTGTTCTGTGATGTAGGCCTGTACACAGAAAATATACTTATTATATTAGTGTAAGATGTTTTGACAGTTTGGTAGACCTTGCATTTCTGCTTTTTTTCCGTCCTGTATGGCATTGCTGTTACCATACCATTTAGTAGTTACATAATTGTTCCAGCTCAAGCATACAAACAATGAGATCAACTTGAGTCGTGTCAAATAGCTAGAGCAAATACCACATATGTAACCATTTAAGATAACAAGTCATGTGATTACATATATTACCTCTTGCCTGGATTTTTTGGATCATACTAGAAGTGTGTTAGAATGCACAAAAACAGCAGAGCTTAACAGCTGACTGTTTTGCCTGTGATAAGCAAGTGGTAATCAGTTTATTGCAAAATATTTAACACAGACAAGCTAGGACTGAAAGTTACCTTGCTCTAAATCATTATGCTTCTTCTTTTAAACTGACCTTTTCAAGACAAAAAGCCTATGTTTTCTGCAGAAAAATATGGTAGGGATGAAGGTTTGATTTTATTTTAGTGGTTTTAATAACATTCAGCTATGTTACATTTTAAAGCTGCCTAATTATCCGATGTAACATCTGGGATACAGTATCTATCAGACTGTGTTTTATCCAAACTGGGCACAGATACAAGAAAGTGTTATTTGTATTTATTAACTGGAACATACAGAGAAAGGTCAACACTTTCCCTATTCATCCTTCATCAGCAGAGAGTCTGGTGAGAAAGCAGGGTAAAAGTAAAACTCCTTAAATCAACAAAAAACTTGTGAATACAAAAATATACAGGACACATGAAAGCAAAGAATAAACTTCTTATCCATATTTTTTTTCTTCTGTTGAATACAGTTCAATTCATTTGTACTCACAGAGCACATCACAGACCTCTACTGTTCTTACTGAACTCAAAGGGAGTGATTTCTGTCTTGCTATGTGGCTGACAAGAAAAAAAAATATTAAAACATTATTCCTGAACAAATGGCAATTAAGAAAAAGCAGAATGTGATTAAAATAATTTCAGTTAACATGTTCTACTCCACTCTGCAGCATTCTTGCCATTTTTAAAGCAGTCGGTTACTTCTATAATCATCCCAGCTATTTCTCATAGCAGTTACTTCTACTGGCCCTGCCTCCTGTCTACAGATGCTGCGAGTCTTGCTCCCCTGCCATCTACACTGCAAGGCCTCACAAAGGAGAGCCGACTCTCTTCTAACCTAATGATCCTAGAAAGATTCAAGCTGCTGCTGCTGGGTATGCAGAGACATAGCTTTAACAGTCTTATTGGTATCTCTTGCTGTGTAGACATGTGTGCATCCCTACATCTGTGTGCTCTCATAAGCCAGTTTCCCAGCACTGGCACTATTCACATTCCCAATGCCGTGCAATAAGGTGACTTTTCTTGCGTGGAGGGAGTTGGTGAGTTACGGTACAGGCTCAGTCACAACCTACCATGTAGAAACATACTTTCCTCACTACATTCAAGCTTCAGTAGGCTGTGAGTATATCATTACTTCTTTATTCTGACCTTTATTCCCTTCTCAACACAGAAACTTTATTCATAAGAACATAAAAAATGTCCTAGTGGTCAGACCAGTAGTCTATCTAAGCCAGTGTTCTGCCTCCACTTTCTTCTGCAGTGGAAGAAGAAGATACTGTTTAGGGAAGAGCATGTGAGCCTGTCCACTTTCTGTGGTCCTTTCTCCTCATATTCTTCCAGCATCACTGGATTAAGGATTTTAAAGTGTACATCCCTGCCTATTCCCTATAGCATCTGTTTAGATACTGTTGTTTGAGAAATTTTCTCATTCTTTTTTGGACTTGCAGATGCTGTCTACCTCCACAACCTCTTGGGACAAGATATTCAAAGAATTTACTGCCTGCTGTGTAAAAAAAAATGTTTTCTTTCATCAGTTTTAAACCAATTCCCTACTAGTTTCAGTGAGTGCCCCCTACTTCTAGTAGTGCAGGATTTGATGGATGATGAATGACACTTCGGCGTTCACCTTATCCATCACCTTTGTGATTTTGTAATTGGCCTTCTCCTCTCCAAATTGAGAAGTTTCAGCCTTTTCGGTCTCCCCAGCAGCTGCTCCATTGCTTTGATCATTTTTGTTGCCTTTCTCTCTTCCTCCTCTAGGTCCACTATGTCCTCTTGAGATGTAGACATCAGAACTGTGCACCATACTCAAGGTGGGGGTGCATCAAGGCTTTATTTATATAGTAGCAAACTGATGCTTTCTCTCTTCTACTCAGTAACCTTTCTGATGATGTCCAATATTGTACTAACTTTTGGCTATTACCAGAAGATTTTTTTTCCACCCTCAGCATCTCTCATTTGGCCTGCAGCACCCATTTTCTTCCTAAAAGGAGTAGGCTTTTCCAGTCCCTTTCTCCATCACAGATACTGTTTTTTTTTTTTTTTTTCCCCTCCAGTCACATTTACTTTGACTCTCTGTGAGCTGCCCGAGCTAAAATCCAGGATAATTCAGTGATCCATCGTGGGCTTCAACCTGCTGTGTTTTAAACCAGATTGCTGAACTGAATCCAAACTGCAAACCAAAATTGGATCTGGAACAGAATTTGAAATATCACTGTGAAGCCCTTTTCAAACATACATGTATGTAAAGGTTGCTATTTCCAAATAGCAATTTGACTAAGGTCTGACATCCCCAAGCAGAGACCTGTTCTGTATGAGGACTGTTTAGACAATTTTTTGTACAAGTGTTTTTTACAAGACTGCGGCAAGGTCGCCTGGCTGCTCTGTGCTGCTCTTCGGATGCTGGCAGGACTTGTTCATGCAGGGTCCTGCCTGCAGTGATCTCCAGCTAAACTGTTGCTTCTCGGGAAAGAGGGCTGGCAACAGCTTGGATTCCTCTTCTGTGTCTGTGAATTGTGTGTTTGTTACTCATGAAAGTGCCCTGTAGGTGACAGTAGGCTGCAGTCTCTCAAGCCTTTTCCCATCAGTCCCTCCAGGGTGCCTTACTTGGTAGGTGTATTTACATGTATGTGTTTCTGTGCATATATATGTTTCCATGACGTGTGCGTGTGTGTGCATTAACCTATTGAGTAGTGGTGGTTCAACCTGTTCAATAGCCTTGTCTCCCACTCCTCTGCCTGAGCTACCGATAGCTAAGTGCAGTGCTTCACCTCCTTTGCAGCCTTACCTGGAGCCTTCCTAGTTGACTCACTTCCTATTTGAAGGTCGATGCTCCAAGCCTGCCCCGTTCATATGACATCCTCTCCACATTTGTAGCTGTTCATAACAGAGTGTATAGCATGTAAATTAATGAATTAGTGGATTACTCTATATCCAATGCAGAACAACTTTAACCAGCACTGAATCCAAACCAGAGATGAATCAAAAACGTACTTTTTCAACTCCCTGTTTTAAATCTATTAGGAATAAAGGGCTGAATGTTGTATGTAGGCGTCACAGAGTATAGAGTTTTCTGGAGAACTTCTACAGTTGTGGAAAGGGAAAGAAATATTTTAATGGAAGGCTCTTTTCCAATGCCTGTTTGAGCTATTCAGATGTCTTAAAAATAAATAAAAAAATAAACCCTTCACCTAAGCCAAGAGACCTTTACAATCTTTTATAAGTCCTCTCTCCTGTCTTTAGCTTCGTCAGGTAGAATTTCAGTAACTCCTTCATACCACATATGCTACTTTCTTCTTGTGTGTAGAGTGTTGTTGGGTTATGTGTTATAACAAAAACATTTTATGGTGGGTTATTTTTTTAAATAAGAATAATTGTATTATAAAAAGTATATATAATTTATGCAATTATATCAGAGTAAACCTGACTGTGATTTCAACCTAGTATAACGATATCATTGCAAAAAATATTCCCTTCTGTTGTTTGTATCAGTTAGAGGAACACCTTCATTTTGCGACCTTAGAAGCTGATAGCTCACACCTAACTCTACATTGTTTATGTCCTAGTTAGATATACAGAACTAAAGGTCACTGTAATGCATCACATTGTTCTAATTCCCGTCTTTTTACAAGCTCTCTGTCTTGAAATGCAGAACGTGCACATCTCTCCATTCAAGAATGCTCCTGAAAAGGCAGTACAGGTCTCTCTAACTTCAGCTTCCTTTACTTATCATGTCAATAGGTAACTCACATAACACCTCAGGAGCTAGGGTTCTTTGTCACATACATCTTGAAAACATTCATTTTTTTTCCAAAAAAGCTGTGATATTCAGTGCTTTCTTGGCAGCCCACAGCTGAAAGTGGTGTTGGGATGGAGGCAGTATCAGGCATCCATTGTGCAAGGTGTAAACCCTGAGGTCACTCAGAAAACCAGAAAGAGCAGGACAGTTTCCTTTCTCCATCTCCTCAGAATATGTGTGGGTACTGTGCTGTTCCTGCTTTTCCTGAGCAAAGCGTAGGAGGAATGAAAAATTTGAGCCTCTGCCTTACTCAGCATATTGAGTAACCAGCCCAGGCCAGATATAAAATCCTTGTAAATTCAGGCCTCCCTGGTGGCAGCAGCACTATGCCACTCTGACATCCAGCAATAACCTTAAATCTGAGAGTGATTTATTTTTCTTTAGAAGGCAGCAGATGGCAGCAAAGTTTTACAGATATGCCGGACTAGTAGAAGAAGAAAAATATCTTAGTACATCAACTCTAACAACATTCCATGGAAAAACCGTAGCATTTGTTTCTGTCTGTGTAGCAGTGTGGTTAGCATAATAAATCAGGTTTAATGGCCCTTGTGTACTTGTAACATGAGTTTTTTCCCCCATTACCAGGAGTTAATGAAATCAGATTGGGGCAAGATATTGTGAATTATCACTCAGCAAATTATTTTTGTCACTGCAGGACTCACTCTTCCATGCAAATCATTTTATATCCTTCATTAAATACATACTGATTATCTTGTACAAATATCACAAAGTGCTAGACTGTCCATGCATGCAGCCAGACTGATGCAGGAGTCCTGACTGCCAGTCTCTGCTGTAAGCAAAGCACACCACTAGCTCCCTCTCACTGGAGTTACTTGTCTGGATATATCCTTTTCCAAGGCTTCAAAATAGGTGATGAGATTAAAAAAAAAAGTGGGAAGGGGAAATGAAGCATGTGTAAATCCAATGTGACTATATAAAGTTGTAGTGTTTAAAACACTGCAAAATCCCATGGCATTAAATAAATAACAATGTGCAGGTTTGGGACAAGAACACTGAAAGTTTCTCATATTTGATGCCTACTCATCTACACATTTAGCACCACACATGAATGTTTGTTGAAGCTGTCATTGCCAGCAATGCCACATCCACTTAAGAGGAGCAGCAATGGTCATACGCTGCAGAACTCACGCTGGACTGAACTGAAAGCTGGGATTTGGGTCACTTCTCTTTGGTAGAGTTCTCGACCCTTACTTTCAGTTTTTAGTAGCGTCTTCACTCTTCAAAAACAGAACTCATGGATAAATTAAGTATAAAGCAAAACTCTGAATACAAAATTTCAGTATAAAAATAGCCATGTTTTTGAAAGAAAGCTGAAGCTCAGCCTTTTTTCCGCTGAAGTCAATGTAAGTTTTGTTTCAATTAGATGGGATCAGTCTCTGACCTGCGATTTGGTGGTGAGATTCCTATCTGGCTCACGAGGTCATCACCAACAGTACGTCTGATGTCTGTAGGCACGAAGGAGACTAATGGTATTTGCCCATTGCATATTTTTCATGTTGTTTATCAATAAAGGGCCAGACTATGAATTTGTTCCTTATGCAGAATGGGATACAGAGCAGCACAGCCCCAGGAAAAAAATAGTGACTTAAAAATCCATCACTTTTTCCTTGGCTCTGAAGAGAACAAATTTACTTTACAAGGTGCAGCTGTCTTCTTCTCCCAGCATGCAGGCTCAGATCTGCTCCCAAGCCTTTATTTGCAGACAGGGAATTGTAGTGGCCTCTGAGGGTATGCTGCTTTCTAGCAGAGACTCGCAATAGAGCCAGGTCATGTAAGGGAAAATGAGGAACCCTCACAGCCTGTTGTCCTCTCACCCAACAGCAGTGGGATGAGTTACGTGATAGCCTTTTAGACTTTGAGTGTTTAGGTTTCATGATAACTCCTGTGACAGTAACCATCTATTAAAAGGACAATAATCATGTTTGTTTGATGAACTGCTTTGTTTGCTCCTGAACTAACAGATAAGATCCCCTTATGTTTGTTCTCCTGTTTCTGGTGATACTACTGAACATGAGAGATTAAGACCCAGACATTTGTTTATTTATTTTTACACCACATTAGGAAAGTATGAAGAAAGTATAAATATTTTTATAATTGCTAGAAAAGTTGTGTGTAATTTGCAAACTGACAGATTTGGAAAGTGATATTCGACTGAAAGTGTCGAAGGAATATTTATTTTGCAAACATATTTTGGGGGTCAGAATTTATTACAAAATATTTGCCTTCAGCTGGACTGGACTGATCTTTCCTGACTTTGGAAAAATGCAGTTTTTTGTAAGTGGATGGGAAACCCAAGGAGTTCTAGTTAAATATTTGGTACAAGTTAGCACAGAACCAGACTAAGTCAAAAGATGTCATTTGGCCTCCTCATTGCTGTTGCTGTGGCTCAGAATTCTGAAAGCAAAAAACTCCGGTCTTATCAAATCATTAACACTGATTCTAATTTTAACGAAATCATTTGCTTTTCATTTTGAGACATTATAGTTATCAGGCATTTTGACTAGTGTATATAGCATGCACTCAAAATTAGCCTTTTACATAGCCTTTTACATAGTTCTTTACCTCATGAACAGATTATGCTCTTTCTCGTCATGGAGGATGCATGACCTTGTTCCAAGGAGTTAAGTATTTAAAAATTAAAGCAGTTTCAAAGCTCATACAAATTATTTGATGAAATAAGCAGTCCTTTAAAAATATTTGGATAATAAAAGCACATCCTTGTGAACACAATAAACAAATTTTACTTAGGCATAGCTGGATTTAGTTATTGGTTGCACTCAGTCATCCTGGAATTTTTTCGCTTGATGCCTGTGTATTCTACACTACTGAAGTATGATGTGAGATAATATTAAATAGTGTATTGACGGCACAAGGAAAATATTTGGATGGTTGTCTGGAGTTGCCATTATTGGCTTTAATTATGACCTGCTGTCCTTTGGGTACGAAATGAGCCAGAAAAGGCTTCATATGTGCCAAAGTATTCATTAGTATTCCCCTTTCTGTCATTTTACTTGAAGAAAAAGTTTATATCTGGCATCTGACTGCAGTTCTTATTAGTACAGGCTGAGATGCTTTGCAGATTTTGATAATCATCAGTCCGAAGATACACTTGTGTCTATACTTTTTGAATAGAGCAGAAATAGTTACTATGTAATAGTGGCAAAACACTTTCACTGCTTTCCGATGCATATGGAGAACAAACATTTTTTACAGTCCCTCCTGTGACATGGCTGCTTAAAGTAACTTTTGTGGTACCTACTGGAGAGACAAATATAATTGCTGGGCTCCCTCTTCCAGCTTAGGGGACCCACACTGGGATTTTAAGGGAAAGTACTTGTATATCACCATTTTAGGCCACTGGCCTCCACTCCATATATCACTAATACTGGAATCACAGAAATCTTTCTCAGATAAGAATAGCCTTTGGAATCTCTTTTGGTAATGAAAAGTGTCTATAGCAACATACTTTTTCTTTGCTGCAAGGTGTCTCTAGGGTGGGCACAGAGCAAAATAATAGCTCATAAGGAATATTCCCGGAGCTCTCCTGACACCTCACCGTGGAGGCTCTGCTGAGAATGGTGCCCAAACCTTTGGCATTCGCTCTTGGACTTGCTGATGGACAGGGATAAATTCCTGCTCCAATACATACTTACCATTGCAAAGCTGATTTTTAATTTAGAACCTTGTCTGAACTGAATTTCTAACTATGTTTTAAGCAGCCTTTGAAATGCTGGCCTAGGAGGCACCAGACTGTGCTTAGAAACTGATACTTTAACTAAGGTGTTCTGTAAACAGATGCTACTGATTTGGGAGGCATGTGATGACATTTTTCACTTCTCATCTATCACACTAAAGCGTAGGCTGGCCTTGACCTAAGCACACAGCTCTTACTGAAGTTCTGGGACTTTCTGCAGGCGCCTGCTGTCACGGGCTGGCGTTCTGTGAGCACCGCGAGGCGGGGGCTCGTTTTCATCCCCAGAGGTCAAAGGGCAGCATCATTCTGATCCCTGTGCTTTTTGGGGAGGGGTGGTTTCGCAGGCTTGCTCTCCTGAAACTTCAGGGGCTTCGAAATCCTCATACTCCTCAGAGATTTTAATTTAGTTCAGGCACACGTTTCAACTACCGTCTAAAGGTTTGTGCCTAGTGTTTTCCTTTCTAGCATGCCTGTAGTGAAAAGATGCTTTAGCCAAAGGTCTTCAGTAATATCCCTTGCATGGGCAGGAGGAAGAGCCCTCACCTGGGCAGATCTGATGAGGGAGAGGTGCAGAAAAGGGTGAGGAGGGTGAATGCTGTTTCCAAGGGCTTCATCCTTACAGACTGGTCCCCCGGGACTTGGAACTCAGCTGGGGATATGGGCTTAGCTGCGCAGCGGGAAGCAGTCCCTGCCTGCTCGGTCGTCTCCTCCAGCCTCTCTAGCCTAGCCTCGCTAGCTTAGGTACAACACAGCTGCTGTCTTCCCAGGAAGTTTACTGCTCAGCTCCATTCCTCTTTACACTCAAAAAACCCCACGTTGTCTCCCAGATACAGGGCTACCTTCTGCTTTCTGACATGTCCACCTCAGCAGTGTTGGTCTTTGCACTTTGAAAGATAGCATGGTTTTAAAAATTTTCCGGGGGGGTAGGGAGGGATCCAAAAAAGAAAAACCAGAGATCTTTGTTTTCTGTAGTTCCTGTTTATGACAGCTATGGAGTTCTGCTGCTCCCCACAGCTGCGGCAGGGGGTGCTCGTGATCCTTCTAAACGCAAATGGCACTTCCTAAGCTCCAGTAAGACCCCAATTATGCCATCCAGCAGCAGACTGCTGATTTTAGCCCTGTTCAGTTAGGCCAGGGATTTTTCAACTTTGACTGAAGTTTTTTTCTAACAGCAAAAGGGAAAAGAGGGAGGAAAAAAGCATTTCTAATTGGGGACTGTTTTTTTGGCAGTAAGTAGAGAAAAGGTCAATACAAACAAAAGCAATTAGTTGGAATGTGCATACCTATCCCTTCTGTAGTCCGAAACAGCATTATTTTCTTCAAGTTCAGATGACTAAGATGCTAGTTTTGTAACTGCGGAGACTATTGTAAGTAAAGCTAGTACCTATTAAAGTATATGGTTCTACTGAAGGCATTTTAGTGGTGCTAAGCACTTCAGCAGGATCATGCTTTCACCTACAAATTGTGATTCCCCACTGCAAGCCCCAAAACATGAAGCAGCAGCTATTCTAATTTCATGGCCTTTATTTTTATGAGAACAGCCACTCACCCGTTTCTTAGCTGGCAGCTAAAAACTACACTAGAGATCATTCATTTGCTGTCATCCCTTCTGAACAAAAAAATGAGCTACTTGGAAGTCTGATACCTTTTACTTCATGTTTCTATTAGGTCATTAAGGTGTTGTCCCTTCTATTTCTACATCTTATAAAATTTGGATCAGAAAGGCCATCAGCAGTAGAGAGGTAAATTCTCTTCCAGCAGTTAACAAAGAAGTGGTAATTAAAACTGGCAAGTGTCAACATATATGTATATTAAATAAAGGAAAAATAAAACAAAAGAATGCTGCAAATGGAGAACCCGCCTCTCTAGATTCCAAGAGTCTTAGTCAAAAACGTTTAGGAAAGTAACTAAAAATAAACACTTCCAAGCAGAACTACAAAACTTTGTGGAGTAAAATATATGCAAGTTTTCTAGTCAGTGGCAACTGGATTCCTACCCATACTACTTAGCAGTAGTATTCCTGGAAAAGGCCCGCTTGCCTGTTCGCATTTGTTTTTCTTTTGAGTTTTTCTCGTAAATAATGTGTGCCTTAGGCATGTAGTATTAAGTAAAAACAATACACCCACTTCATCTCTTCTAGCAGTACCTAGTACTGCTGTTCCCCTGCCCTTTCCTGTGTATGTTCACTATCTTCAGAGACACTGTAAAGTAAGGGAAATGGTATGGTTGATCCAAGACATTATTGGAATGCACTTGTTCGGGTTTTTGGAGGTTTGTTTTCTTGGAGCACAAAGGGCAGACACCAACAGATGGGGCTGTTGATGCATTAATAAGGTTCAGTTTCACATTTGTTTTCTGGTCTGTGGTTGGAATTTGCTTAAAAAAAAAGAGAGAGAGAACAAAAAAAGAACAAAACAACAAAATCCCTAATGCTAAGCTTTTATCCAAGATGTTCTGCCCACACTGAACCAGTCACCATTTAACTTTAACCTGAACTGTGGCCCAGGAAATCCTTCAACATAAATAACCTTGGAAGCTTCCATGACCATTTTTGGAACATGCTCCCTCAATAAATCTGTTACTTTGTTGTGCAATGTTGAAGTGTGCAGTTGTTTCTCTGATTAATTAGGGCAAAAAATAAACTTGCACGATCAATCCAAGCTGTGACACGTTTCAGCCCTGGCTGGAACATGTGGTAGAAAAGGCCTTAAAGCCTTCTAAACAGCTCTACCCTGGGATTTTATGATGCATGCTTGCTTTTAAGTTTACTTGATTTCGCTAGATAAGGTGGTTACTAACAAAGTCTGTGATTAAGAAGTTTTTGCTTGTCAGAGAATTGCCATGCCAAGTTAGTAAGGGTAGGAGTGAACAAAGTAAGAAACCATTCATCCTGACCACCTGCCCCCTCTAAAGACAACAAAACAGAACTGTTTTATGTAATAGTGTTTATTTTATTTCACATATTACCCATGGAGAACAGCTGATACATTCTCTACATCTTTCACCAGTCTGGAATGCAAGATTAAAAAAGGTATGGAAAGAGTTTAACAGCATTTGACATTCACGATATGAAAAATAGAGGGGATACAATGTCTTAAAATGCCCTTATGCAATATATATATATTTATATATAAAAAAGTATAAAAATAAAATATATTTTTTCCCAAAAAAGATACAAATAGGACACGACACAGGACAATCTTAAATATCGATACGTATCTCATGAGCCACACACACCGCACTTATAATTAACAAAAACCACGTACAATTGCACTTTTCCTCTCTGTTACGTTCAAGTATGTCGCAGTCCCCGCAGGGACTAGTGAGTGTCCGATTCCCTGCCGGGTGCAGATAACGCAGAGGGTAGAGCAGGTGCGGGGCCCTTTCCTTGCGGAGGCTGAGCGGGACCGGCGGGCGCCTCGGGGCGCCGGGCGAGGCCGCGGGCCCCCCCCGAGCGCCCCCTCCTCGGGTCAGGCGAGCAGCCCACCTCTGCCGGGCGCGGGGCACGGCAGCCCCGGCCGTCGCCCGCCGGCAAGGACGGCTCGGCCCCGGCCCCGCCGGGTGCCGGGAGCGGCGCGGGCAGCGGGGCGACGTGGCGGCCGGCGGGTGGCGGAGAGCCGGGCGCGGGCGGCGGCCCGGGCGCCTTCAAGTCCCTGGTGCCGCTGCGCGGGAGCCGGCGGTTCCTCGCCGCGGGGGCGGGTGGGGGGTGCGCGGCCGCCCCAGCGCCGCGGCGGGCGGGGAGCGGGGCCGGTGCCTGCGCGCCGTGATGCCAAGGCCTCCTGGCGCGGGCCGCCCGCTCCGCCGCCCCCAGGCTCGGGGGGGGCTCGCTCCGCCGGGCGGCTCCGCGGCGCGGCGATCCCTCCGTCCGTCCGTCCCTCCGTCCGTCCGAGACGGCCTCAGCCGGGTGGCGCGGCGCGCCGCGGCGCTCAGACCCCGAGGACGGCGGCGAGGGGCTGCGCCGGCCGCGTCCGGGGGCGCCGGCCGCCCCGGGGGGAGGGCGCCGGGCGGCGGCGGCGGGGCTCGGGCACGGAGCGCCGCCTGCGGCCGTAGCCCTGGGGGCTGATCTTGCTGACGGGGGCGGCGCCGTCCTTATCCTTGTCGGTCAGCTGGTAGATCTGGTGGGCCAGCTTCTGCACCGTGCACGTCCCGAACCGGCACCCCGTGCGGATGGCTTCGAAGTGGGGGAAGCTGCTAATGCTCTGGCGGTAGCGCTTGACGCGGATGTGAGCATCCTCCCGGCTGCGGGGCAGGAAGAGAGAGCGGGCATGAGAAAGGCGCAGTGGAGCCCGGAGGAGGGGACCCCGGGCGCCGGGGCCCCCAGGCTGGAGGCGGGCCCGTCCCGTCGGAGCACCCCCCACCCCGGCTCTGCCCTCTGCCGAGCGGCGGGAGAGGGGCGATCTGGCCGCGGAGCAGAGCTTGCTGCCGGTGGAAGGAGAGGCCCCGCCGTTTTATGGCTGTTATTTTATCTATGGATCCAGAGCTCAAGTTACTATTTATATTTGACTTTCACAGTAAAAGGCGCTGCTATCTCCCGCCAGCTGACGTGCGCGGGGAAAGGGAGGCGGGAGGCTGCTTTCAGCGCGCTGCGCAGTCCCCTGCAGGACCTGTCTCTGGGGCTTGGGAAATCCATAGCGAAAAGCAGCAAAGCACCCGGAAACAGGGGAACCCTGAAACTTGCCGTTGCACCCAGCAAGTGCCCGAGCCCAGAGAGGGCTGGAAGGTACCTGGGATGCGAGACCGGGGGATCCTCCTTCACGTCCTGGCTCCGTATGAGGGGCTGCACGGCGGCGGCTGGCCCCAGCCCTCGGAGCGCGCCCGAAGGCTTCGCGTCCCGCTTGGCTCGGCTCAGTGCCCATTTCGTCCATCTGAAAGGAGCGCAAGGGAGAGGACAGCCTGTTAGCGCAAGCCTGCGGGGCAGCGGCCAAACCGAGTAGAATCGAGGGGCTAAAATCTTTGCCAGCGCCGAGATTTTTTTTTCCCTTTTGGACGTTTCCTGAAAGGGCATGAGGCCTTTTAGGAGCTTGCTGTTCCCGCAGGGACTTCAGCTCCCTCTCGTCCCGGCCGGGGGCCGGCGCTGGGGCGCGGAGGCTCCGCAGCTCTGAGCGCGGGGTTGGGCGCTGGCAGGAGGGCGCGCTCCGATACTCACTTTCTTTTGAACTCTGTCGCTACGTCCACCCTTGCAGCATCCACCCCGAGGAAGGTCACCGAGCCGAGATAGAGCAGGGCTACGTGAACCACTTTCATTCTGGCTGAACTCCTGGTGGAGGGAGGAGAGAAGAATTATAAGCATGCTTGCTAATAAAAGTTAAGCAAGGTCTGTGCCTTTTTCTTGGTGGTTCCAGAGAACTCCTTCCCTCGGGATATATAGCTCCCAAACTACTGGAAACTTTGTTTGTGATATGAACCAAAGGCTAATATTTGCTCAGCAATTTATCACAGAGCAAATAACAGAGCCTCCGAAGTTTACGTTTGTGGAGTGCTTTACTTGCAGAGGCGGCTGAAAACCAGCAGGGCTGCCAGAATACCCCCAGTGGCGCGCTTTCAGATCTAGCAAACCCTTGAGATCAGAAAGAGCTGCCTTTCAGACGCATCGTTCCCGAACTCCAGCAAGTGTTTTGCTGCCTGGAAGTCTATCCTCTGATAGCTCGTTTTCCCACTTCACATGGCAAACTAGCTGATTTGGGGTTTACGTTGTAAACTGCAGCTGATGCCAAGAGCCAGTGCAAGACTCAGCAGCATAACTCCAAGCACGTCAAAACAGCCCAGATTGAGCAGATTTCCACTACCTCTCCACCTCCCCTCCGCCTCCAGACAGGAAAAAAAGGTTTCTTACCTGACAGTGAGGATAATCCACTGAGACAAACGTTGTGGTAGCAGCGACCCGAACTTGCACGGTTTCCTGAGGGCTCGCTGAGGAGCGAGAGCTCCTTCTTTGTGTGCCTGGAGTAACCACTGCGGGGCTGCGCTCCACCGCTCCCTTTTATAGAGCAGCGCGGGGGAAGTGGGTGGGCCTTGGCGCGTCCGGCGGGGCGATTTTTCTTTGACACTTACCCCCACCCCCACCTCCCGAGCACTTCGTAATCATGCTACCATGGATTGGGGGCACCCCACACCGGGGTAAAAAATAAGAGGATTAATGAAAATTATCTTAAACAACCCCCTTGGTATTTTGTTAATTATAACAACGGCTTTTAGGTGTGGATTCCAAGCCATGGCATAACTTGCAAAATCTCATAAGTCCCTCGCACTGTTTAACTGGGGACAGACTTTTTACCTGCTAATATATAGCTATGTTTACACGGTCTGTAGCACACTTTCGCTCTCTAGGCACGCTAGCTTTAGGTGGGCTGAAGAAGGGCTGTAAGAACTACACCTGATCAATTTCAAAATCCATCAAATAACAAAGTTTCAAAAATAAAGCCATATTTGGACAACTTGAACTAGAATGAGTAACTGTAATGAAAGTCAGCCTTCATTACATAAGTAAGGAGGTGACAAATCAGCCATCATTAATATTTATGACTCAACCTGGGTGCACTTTTATCTAATAACATTACTTGATTTACGCGATCGTTTCAAATAAATCACAATTTAAATGGTTTTGGGACAGGAAGGTTAGCGCTCCCTTTTATACCTTCGGACAAAGGAAGAATTATTGCTTTGGACCAAACACAGGCTCATCTGAAATGCTTGGGGTTATGAACTTCAAGAAAGACTTGTCGTGGGTCGTTTTATCCCTAATTCGCACACCTTTATATACGTGCCTAAGCTTACTTACCAGGCTAATAAAGCTGAACCAGTGCATAAATATTTGCAGGATCAGGGTCTCTAACAATATTCCCCATGGCTGGTCAGCAGTAAAACCTTGGTCTGTCTACCTACTTTTTTTACAGTCTTTAACATCTTTGCTCTATGACGCTTCAGAAATGTGGAGCTCCGGCTTCGCAGGGATGCAGGAGCCAGCACCAGATGGACCATTGCTATACTTATTTGTTGCAGTGCAGATTCTGCGGAACCGAAGGAGATGCCCCCGGCAGACCCCCTGCGTCAGGGTCCGCTTCCCAGCTACAGATGCTCGAGCGTACGGAGAAGCCGACCGGAGCGTGCGGGATGTTTCACTCTCAGCGTGCTCCAAGCGAAGTATTTCAGGAATCAGGTGAATATGTACTTGTGACTTTGCCTTTCTAGATAACCGCGTACGTGCTACACCCTGGAGAGGTATGTGCAGGCGGGTGATGGAAACTTTCCTATGGTGGCTGACTCGGTCTGAGGTGCTCCCTCCGCTGCCAGCAGCCTGCAGGAGCCCTTCTGTCTCCGGCAGCTACCTGCGCTCGGGAGCCCGTGCCCTTCCCCGCTGCTGCCCCCAGTCACTCGCACGCTCTCTGCCTCGTCAGCCGCGGAGCGGGAGCCTGCCGAGGGGGTCAGCACTCACTTTGGACGCTCGCGTCCGCACCCCCAGCCGGCCAGCCCGAGCCCCGGCGTGGCTCTCCGGGGCGAGGCTGCTGCGCGGCCGCGGGCGGGCTGCCGGGCGAGCCCCGCGCGCTCCTCCGCCGCACCTGCCGGGCCGCCCCCGCGCCGGGCCGGGCGAAGCCCTCGGGCTCTCTGCGGGCGGCGAGAGGTGCAGGTCCCTGCCGCCCCGGCCCCGCCGCGCTGCTCCGGCCGCAGCGCCGCAGCCTCGCGGAGCCCCGCGGAGCAGCGCTCCTGCTGCCCCCCCGCAGCCCGCGCCCCGGAGCAGGGGTGCGCAGCGAGGGAGGCTTGTCCTGCGCGCTCGGGGAGGGAGAAACGAGGAAACAGGTGGTCTAGAAAGGGACTGTGCCACGACGAGACGACACAAGTGCACCAGATTATAATGACGGTGTTTTAGAGACCTCGTGAGGCCGCTCAGGCTTGAGCGAGTCTAAGCATTTCCCCGATCAGCAGAAGCTGAAAGGGAATCTAACTTTTCCAAATGAGAAGGCAGGATTTTGTCTCATGAGCATTGCTTTGATTTAAATAATCTCTTCTCTTCCAGTAATAAAATCACAGACTTCCCCAAACGCTGGAAAATCCCTCATAAACATCCTTGGCCAAAAGGGAAGTCCAATTTGTATACTCTCGGGCAAACAACACAGAAAGAGTCCTATGTGGTTCTAGGAATTATAGGAATTAGGTTTAGGAATTATAATATAATCATATGATAATATTTCACACATGAGTTCCATGCTGATTACAACTGCCATTTTAGTGATACAAAATTAGCTCATTCAGCCTCAGGAGGGATGAAACTTTGGCACATGAGTTATCAGCCAAAATCCAGTTTGTTGCTGATGTGATTTGTGGAAGGGCTTCCGAGGGTAAAGCTGGTTTCATATCTAACAGAAAACATGATGTTCTCAGTTCAGCTGTTCATTTTGTTCTTCCTAAGCACTTGCATTCCTACATAATTTGAAAATGAGGAATAATCACCAGATTTGTGCTGTGAGGTAAAAGTGCCCCCTTTTTAAAACTTATTTCATAAATAGTGAAGTTACTTACATTTTGAAAAACTGACACAGAACATTCCCTGGAAGTATTCATGAAGTATTTTTGTGAGGCAATGCCACGCAGTTCAGACTCTCCTCTGAAGTGCAGGCTGTCCTCTCAATGCTGCCTCATCCATTGGGGAGAAGTTGGCCTGAGGTACATCCGGCTCTTGTACTTGTTTACTGATTATCTTGGACATGTCATTCAAACTCTCAGTGTTCTCCTATGTACAAAAGACTTTACAATATGCATCTGCTCTTGTAGGGAGATTGTGAAGATTAGTTGCTGTTTGTATAGCATTTTATCCAGGCTAAGTCTTATTCCAAAAGCAAGAGTCCAAAACCTGTATGCACCAGTGGGGATTAGCTGGGAGAAAATATTCTGTGTTGATTACGATTATATAAGAAAATCGTTGTTTGAAGCCAGTGGAAGCTCTTTCGCATGTTTCATTCTGGATCGATGCACATTTTACTGAACATGCAGTGAGTAAGAGTATACTTGATTATGTATCATACTGTATTAAACTGCTGCAAAGATTATATTAATAGAAGAACTACATATTATGAAGTATGTAAAACCCCAGTCAAATTCCACACAGGAAAGCCTTGCTTTTAGTGCACTCAAGCCAACTTTATCTGTGACAATATGCTCAAAGGAATAAGTGACAAGTGACAATTCCATTTTTGGTAGTCTGATTGGAGACGCTTTAGTGAGTCTTATTATCTGACAGGTCTGAACACACCAAACAAAGTCCCCTAAATCAGGGTGAGATGCATATTGGTGGGGGAAAACCTGCTCAGGGTCATGGCTCCTTCCCTATTCTGGCAAGCGGTGTCACTAAACAGGTGACACTGGACTAAGTGACTGCAGGCTGAGTGTGACCTTCACATTTCCTGAAGGAGGAGCTGACTGTACAAGGTACTGTAAACCTTCACATCTATTTGGTGCTAAGTACATAGTCTGAGTGTGGCATCAATGTCCCTTGTATGCTTTCAGTCTTCTGCAGGGTTTTAGCCCCACAGTTCTGCCCCCATGGTAAACCTGTGGCTGCTTACTGGGTCCTTCTGGAGACCTAGGCCTTGGTGGACACTGAAAGCCACTGCTCTGTGAGCCCCTTTCATCACGCAAGAGGAGCTGGGGCTACTCTGTTGGAACAGAAGGAATTTTGTTATTGGTGGTCTGGATGAAAGTTCAATTTACTTTGCATCAGACTTTAGGCGAGCAAACAATATGTCTGCTTCACTTCCTCATTTGTCCTATAAGTATATAAAGATAACTCAACACTAAAGGGAAGTTAAGGAAGTTACAGATGACTGAATCCTTTTGCTGTCTGTACAGGTATGCAGCCAAACAGCTGTGTTCAAACCCAGGCAAAGCTGTTACATGAGTACTTAAGACATGCCATTTATGACAAGATTTATAAACTAACCAGTCTTTGTTTAGATTGATCCAGGGGGAAGAAGGAACAATACTATGAAGTGGGTGCTAGTAGTGTTGGGGATTCAGTAAATAACATTTTCCTCTTGATCCAGCATTTGTTGCAAAAGTGTTAGGTGATATTCTCCTGCTACAAGTGCTGTCTTAAAAGAGAAGTGAAACTTAAGTACTGAGATTTGTTCTTACATATTGAACTTTTTTATGAGTGCAGATATGATAATCCCGAAGTTCTCTTTGAATGCCAAATTAGGTAATTTCTTAGTGTCTCTAAACTCTCCCTCCAGGTTCAGCTGTACACAACATTATCCCTTGCTTTTGTAAACTGTTGTGTGCCCTGGCTTTGTACTGCTGAACAGCTGCAGTGTGCACCCCTAGAAGTGATGGCGCTGAGCCTTATCCTTGTTCATTTCACAGGGGCAATGTGTGGCTTCGTTAAGATTTGCATTCCTTCTTTGCTACTTCAGTAATACTTTTAAACAAAAATTCTCAGTGGCTCAGTGGAAAGCAGCTTTTTTTCAGTCATTAAAGTCTATGGGATCATGATCCGAAAAGCCTATGAATTGCTTCAGAAAGGTATTCCTTCTTCTAGCTCCTACCTAGCTTAAGAAATGACTGACCCCATTGAATGCATGTCTTTCTCAACGAGTACAGTAAATCTTTTCAATACATATTATGCTGTTTTCTTTATTCCTAAAGTTAACAAGCGATTTCATTAAGCTTAGATCTTCCTACATGGCATCCGACTTCAAAACAACGAAACCGAAAGGCTGATTATCCCAAGGACATTTTGACTGCTGCCTGCCTGAAGGGAAGGCACAAGCGAGAACTGTGTAATTGGTTCTTGAAGCTTCCCAACCAAATTGCCTCTGGTTTATCAAAACAGGACCTTGCACCGCTATGTCCCAGCTAAACAGGAAGTATAGGCACTGCATGTTTGAGACAGAAACAGAAGTATTTCTGAGAAACTGTTAATGCCTATTTGCTGGGTCCCACAGAACGGTGGATTGTTAGGGGCAAATTCAGCGAATTTGCCGAATTCCGATGTACATCTACGGTAGCACGGCTGCTGCAGTTCCTCACTAACGTAGCTGATGTCCTTTGTGGTGTTTGCCCTCTCTGTGTGTTCAGACAGGCCTGGGGCGTACATGGAAGCTTATCATAATGTTTTGGCAGACTCTCAGCCAGTTAACCAAGCACTGTACTGTCAGACACCCTGTTTATCACCATCATCTCTGCGGCTGCTGGCAGGCCAGCCCGGCTTTCGAGAGTAACAAACCAAAAGGTGTCAGCATCATTTGCACCTTATAAACAGCATCACGGAATCCTCCCGCTGCCTTGCGGAGCGCCCTGACAGGCACCGCACGAGCCGGCACGTCGGGGCCGAGGGGGTCGCTCCGCGGCGCTGCCGGCCGCCCCCGCGGGCAGCTACCGCCACCGTCAGGCTCCGATGGCCCCGGGACGCCCGCGCAAACGCCGCGATCCGCGTGCAGGGTGGCACCGCCCAGCGTGGCAGCATCGGGCAGCCGCGCCGCACCGCACCGCACCGCACCGCACAGCTCGGCGCACCGTGCGGCACGGCACGGCACGGCACGGCGCCGGCCGGGCCGGGCCTCCCCAGGACACCGCTACCCGCACCCGCTCTTCCTCCTGCCCTTCGCGCCGCGGCCGCTGGGAACAGCGCCGGGGGAGCTGCTGCTGCTGCCGCTGCTGCTGCTGCTGTGAGGGAGGCCGGCGGTGAAGTCCCTTCCCTGCCGTTCGCCTTCGTGTCAGGCCGCGCAGCAGCCGGCTCGAGACCCCGCCGAGCCGCGGCGAGCCGAGCCGAGCGGCGCCCGTAGCGCCGCGCCGTTAGAACCGTTAGCGCCCGGCCGTTAGAACGTCAGCGACGTGCCGTTGGAACCGTTAGCGCCCTGCCGTTAGAGCCGCGTCCCAGCTGCGCAGGCCGACTTCCCCCGCTGTGGCACGTCCCGCACATGCCGGACGAAACGTAAACAGGAAACATCCTGGAAATGTAAGTCTCGATTTTCGAGACTGAGCTCACAGAGATGATTTTCATTCGCAGTAAGGTTTTATTTTCGCATACGCTAAAGCGGGGCGACGCACTTCCCTGCCAACTCCGCACAGGAAACGTCCCAGTTCCGAAGGGCAGGCGCGGAACGAGTGCCGGGACGGCGAGGTAGCAAGTCTCGCTTAGACACCGAGTGTTTGGTAGCGTACTGAGCGTGCCCTGCCACACCACGCATCGGTAGGATCTGCCACGTTTTCAGGAGAAAGCGGCCTATATCCCCTGCCCGTGTTGGGGGTATTTCAGAGGGAGCCACCGGCAGGGCTTTCCTGTAGGCTATTTGCAAACGAAGCCGCTGCCAGCCTGGCACGGGCAGGGAGGACCGGGCGGGGGACTGAGACCGGGGTACACGTAGTTTGGAGCAACACGGTAACATCTGCATTACCGGCCCCTAACAGGAGCGGAGGGCACTGCGTCTCCGCCCCAGCCCCGGAGCGGGGCCGCGGCTCGCGGCTGGGCCGGGGCTGGCGGCCCCAGGGCACCCGGCAGGCGCAGCAGGGCCGCCGCCGCCGCGTGCCGCCGATGAACCCACTGCCCACGCCCAGCCCGGCGGGGTCACGGCGCAGCGGGCTCGGCGGCGCGCAGGCGCACAGCGCGCCCGCGCCTCCAACATGGCTGAGGTGGTGCTACTTCTCTTGCAGCAGGAGCAAGGGGGAGGATGCTGAGCCTCCCGGGAGCTGCAGCCTCAGCCGCAGCAGGGGTGGTGAGGCCTGAGGCGGGCTCCTCTCAGCCATGGCCAGGCTGGCTGACTATTTCATTGTGGTGGGCTATGACCACGAGAAGACAGGTAGGTGTGGCTGCGTGCAGAGCTGCTGTGCGGTGCCTGGCCTCTTTCCCCCTCCCCTCGTTTCTGCCCGGCCCCTGCCCCCCCGCCTGCGGTCAGGCCGTAGGAGGAGGAGACTGGAGCGCACACGGGGCGCCTGTCATGCCGTGGGGAGGAGGGTAACTGGGGAGTCGTTGGGGCAGCTGCGCCCCGTGAAGGGCAGCAACAAAAGGGGCGAGGAAAGGGTTAATTCCGCTTTCCTTAGGCGGAGCAGGTCGGCGGGAAAGTGGAGGGGCTTTTCTCCCGCCCAGGGGCGGGTTGGCCGGGCCGTGGCACCTCCGGCCAGGAGGAAGGCTTCTCCTCAGCACCCGCTTCGCGGCCTCAGCCCACCTGGCTGCCCCGTT
Source organism: Dromaius novaehollandiae (assembly GCF_036370855.1). Lineage (NCBI taxonomy): Eukaryota > Metazoa > Chordata > Aves > Casuariiformes > Dromaiidae > Dromaius > Dromaius novaehollandiae. The sequence goes on from NC_088102.1 coordinate 61,190,372, forward strand.
AACGCGGCTGCGGCCCCGCGGAGAGCGGGGGATGACGCGCAGGGCCGGAGAGGCCCGGCTGGCGGCAGGGGCCGTAGCCCGCCGCTGTGCCCCACTGCCCCGACCGTTGGAAAACGGGCACGGTTCTTCTAGAGAGCGGGGGAAGTTTAAAATGTCTCCTTGGAACGTGCAGAGAAGCCCCCCGCCAACACCTTCCCCCCCCCGCCTGCAGTCCCGAGTGTCCAAACGGAGTCCTCTGCTGTGGGCAAACAGCAGAGGCTGGCTGCGTGTGGCTGTGTGCTTGTTTCCTGAGTGGTCTCTGCAAGAGGCAGTGATGCTAACTGCTTTTTTTTCCTGTCTTCTTTGTGTTGTTAGCTAAGACATGTAAACACACATGCATAAAGGAAGAGGAAGATTGAGGGATCTGAAGGGGAGGCAGTAGGGCTTTTTGGCCTTTCTGATAGGGGGCTTACAGTTTATTGCCAATTGAAAAGATGCCACTGCTCGTATAACACCTAGGAAGCCCTGTGACGTTTGATAGGCTCTTCATGAGAGGCTATGTTTTTTTAGAGAATCCAGATGTTTTTGGTCTGCTTAGATGAAAGGAAAGTGCCGTTATCTGCTCTCATTTTGTGGCTGAAGAGAGAACAGTTTCTATTACATAATTTTCTGTTATGATCATATCATACTGGTTTGTTGCTGAAGAAGCTTTAAATCAGTACATAAATTGATTTGAAAATGCAGTGACTGTCAACTAGTATGTGTATATGCTGGGTGTTTTAGAACCATCCTTTAAATGTATTTTGTCAATAAACAATATTTTAAATAGTTGAATATCCCTTAATTTATTTGGCTATGACTGAAATAAACAATACTCAAACTTGTTACGCTAAGTAACTCTAAGTAACTCTTTGCTTTGGAGTAGCAATTATTTGTAGTCTGCATTTATTCACTGCAGAAATGTAGGTGTAATATCATAAAATTTTGTTTTTGGAAAAATTATGATATCTACTTGTTTAAAGATACATTGGCTTACAAAGATTCTACCAAAGTTCTACTGGGATTACTAGATCAATATTATTTTTCTGTTAACTACATTTTTTTTCCTCCTTTTTGAAATGGACTTTTCCTAATTGTCATGGCAAAATTATAAGATATGTAAAATAGTTAAAAATGGAGTGTACTTTATATTCAAACTAAAGACACCCTCTTCTTCTCTCTCCTGTTCTGAACACTTTTCCCAACAATAATGGAGAAACCAAATCAAAACAAGAAACAACCAAAAAAAGCAGAGGTCCTTTTAAGGAAGAGACAAAGCAAGCAGACTGCTTTCTTAAAGGGTATGATCAATCTGACATAGCCACTATGTGAAATAAAATTGCAGATTAGATTGGAAAGATTTATGTTTGTAAGTGTCTTAATCTGTAACATTTAAGTATGTGTTTAACTTCCTGTATGTAAATTGTCCCATTAAGTCAGTAAAATTGCTTGAGTGTATGAAGTTGAGCAGATCCAGAAATAACTCCAGAATCAAAACCTTAATTTGAAAAGGTCATGCCCAGAAAGTAACTATTTAGACTTCATCATTTAAATTACTTGTTGCTACTTTAATGCTTCATACTAAAAATGTTTGAAAAAACAACATTCTGTAGAAGACTAGGCATGCATTGTTTTCCAAATTCCTTCACCCCCACATACAATCCCATAATACATGGAGTACTGACCTTTCTTTTTCTTGTAAGTCACAGCTTTCTTGATGCATTTAGAAATGCTTCTCCCTGCTTTTTCATCTAGGAGGAAACATAATAAGATTGCAAATTTATTACCCGTGAAGTTTTACATTTTTTGAATGTTCTTCATTTTTCCATCTTCAGCAAGGTTCTGACTAATTTTTTTTATATGTTTGGTTTATTTTTTATTATGATCACATTTTGTACTGTTTTCCTGTGTATAATCTGTGGTATATCTATGTGTAAACAAGCAAACAAAAATCCCGTAACCTTCTCCCCTTCCCCAACCTGTAAGTCAGCAGCAGTTTGGATAATACGCGCTTGTGGTTAATAAGAAAGGATGTTTATAGTAATGACCCTTCTTTCAAAAAGGCCTTCTGCCTCTGCTATTTCTGTATAGCAGCCATCATCTGCTTTGACTTTGCATGCATTATATAGATTTATTTTCATGTGCCAATATGTGTGAAACATTAAAAATATGGCAAATATAAAATTATGTTGGTTTTTTTTTTTTTTGCACAGATTATCTAACTTCATTCAAACACATTCACTATAAATATCTGAAATTTTGTGTTTATGCTCTTGTGTAATTTAGGAGCAGGTTTCTAGATTTCCTAGTTGTGGAAAAAACTTTTCGTTACTGGCATTACAAATTTTGATCCAGAATGATTGGTCTTGAGGAGGGAAACAATTATATTGTTCTAAGGTGAACCAAAGAGAGTATTCTTTGAGGATATCCATCTCAAACATTTTAAAGTTCATTTCTGTTTCAATCTAGGCCTGTGTAAGTGGGCATTACTGCAGTTTTAGTGCTGTCGTCCAGTTGTGCTAAATCTTCCCTTCCATATCAGCACTGTTGTTGAATCTTTTGATGGTGCAGTCCAGGATGCTGACCTGTTGGAAAGACTCTTCTTGTTGAATATTTTGCTTGTTTGACTTTATTTTTTTTTCTGGGTTAGTTTCCCTCTAATTTTTCAAAGGGAGTTGGCACGCTGGGATATCAGAGGAGTGCCAGTGCCAGCGTAAGGGAGTAGGAGCTGCAGAAGGAGGACAGATGACTGCAGCCTGAATTTATATCAGCTTAAATTGTCCTAGACCCTAACCCTTGAGCAGAAAGATGTTCGTTAGATACCTTAGTTTCTTAGGTAAGTTGGGAGAAGCAATAGGTGCCTTAGAATCATTTGTGTAACAGGCAGTTTACTCGTGCCTGGCAAGATGTCACGATGGGGACGCACGGAGATTCAACCTGAGTGGCAGATGAACTTTGCTGTTGGCAGCTTGGGTGTTAATAGACTTTCAGACGTATAAGAATTTAAGGAGAAGTGTTGAATAATGTAGTTTTGGATACAAATGCCTTTGTTGTTTGCCTTCTGGACTCCAACGGACATCAATACTTCTGAATATGTGCAAACGAGTAGCCCCACTATAGATAAAAGAATCTTGGCAGAAGGATTTATGACATTCCCAAGGCTGATAAAGTAATCCAGGTTTTCTAAGTTGCCGTGCTATGTCGTCATGATAAAACTGCCCTTTATGTTTTAAAGGGAAATCTCATTCACCCAGCTCATTCATTTCAGACACAGCTGACTGTATTCCTATTTAAGGTCTATTTAGTTTGTATGTGTCACCATAAAACTTAAGCATACCATAGTTCTAATTACTGCTCTGTGTTTAAAAGCTTATTTTGAGCCATTATAAAGAACTGCACTGGCAGTAGCTTCTATTAGACATTTGTGTTCAGTGTCTTGACAGAGTTAGAGAAATTGGATCTAAAGAATCATTTTTGCCCCCCTTTTTTTTTTAAATTGTGCAAATGTCAAATATTTCAGTGATATACTAAGCTTAATTACTTTCTCATGTTTATTGTGTATTCATTTGGACTTTTACAAAGGTAGATAACCACAGTTTTCTTCGACATACCAGCACAATATAAAGCTGTTACATAACTTGCTACAAAAGACATGTGCAGAAGTTTCTTTGAAGGGAATGAAGCTGCTGGAAGATGTAGGCGCTCTGAGTTAAAAAGCAAAACAAAAATCCCAGAAGACCTTACTGTATATCCGTTTTCCTTTTGCATGGATTTTGAAATGTATTTGATGTGCTTCACAACAAATTCCCCTCTAATATGTTTGCATAGTGGAATGTGGATGGGATTTAGGAAGAACACAGATGTTTGCAAAGATCACATAAGGGCCTGAGAAAATGCTTTTCTCTTTTAGTTTTGTTTTTGCTGGTATAAGCCATAATCATAAATTTATCATTGGAATTTAGTTATGATCTTATTTGAGAAAGGTATAAGAGACAACATTTCCTATCCTTATTAGCTCAGAAACTGAAAGGTAAGGCTAAAGAAGAGAGAACTAAATACTGGACTTGTTTAATCTGCCTGTTGTCCCATAATGTCTTTTCTTTAAGATGCTGTTGTGTACCCAGCAGTTAACTGTGAAAACTGCAAGATGGAGAGGATTTGTCTTCTGATGGACTTTTTTCTGAAACAAGGCAGACTAATGATTGCTCAGTTCTTGTATGTAGTTGTGATGTGAATGACAGAAGATGTAAGGCTTGCAACAGTATAGCAGTTTTATTTGACTGCTGTCATAACTGCTAAATGCTGGTGTAACATGTGTAGGCTCTGTTGTAGTTGTTTCCATTTTGATTTTTAATAACTTATTTTTAGGGAAGCTGTCCTTGTCTGACAGCTCCATATTTTAGTGGATTTTGAAATTAGGTGAGAGATTACTGGTATAGTGGGAGAAGTTCCTAAATGCAGTTGTCTGATTCTTTTTCTTTTTTCTTTTTGTGGGCGGAGACTGACTGTGAAGAATATTTTTTCATTTTTTAGGGTAACTGGCATATAGCATCACAAGAGGATTTTTTTGTGTGTTAGTATGTATCATATGTTAATAGGCATTCATTTGTGCTGATGCATACATAAGGAATGGATGCTTTCTCCTTGTCTTGAATGTACATAATCTCTGTGCAATAGGAAAAATACAAAGTTAAGGGAATCAAGCTATTACTTCAGTAGCTTTCTCATCTGTGTCATGGCTTTGTTCAAGTGCGGTCTAGATCTGAACACAAATCTTAAAAGAAAAAATCCAACTACATCCTTCTTTCTGTGGCAAAAGAATTTTTCTAACTGTAATTTAATGAAGTATTAAGTGTGCTCTCAGAACTGAGGCAGAATGGAGATACACAAGTAATTGTGTATTGGTAAGAGATTACTGTAGGTGGATGTGATTGGACAAGAGCATAGGTGCCCAGGAACTTTTCCAAGACCAACTAGTTGGTCTAATGTAAGATATTATCTCCTTCCTACGGACCTTGCCCTTTCTTGGTTTAGTCTTCGAATACAGCAATTTCAAATGCACTGTGTTGAAACAGTGTGAGAAAAGAACACTTTCATTGCATGTGTTTTGCCCCTGCAATAAGACTATCTTGAATAGCTATTTGGAGAGAAGAAATCAGTATTTTCTTGTTAGCATGTCTTCCTTAAATGTATTCAAGCTATTTATTCTGATGTATAGTGTTTGTAAGAAACAGTGAATTGTTGTTCTGAATCTGATTCACTATCATTTCAGAAAAATCTAAAATCAATATAGTTATAGTATAACTTTTCTTTCTGCCAAATGTCTGCTAGTGAAGCTCCCTGAGGAACCTGGATTTGGAACTCTTTGCTCACTTGGTCTTGACTTAAGAATAATAATCATAATAAAATATTCTATTTTTTTTCAGCCTTTCAATTTAAATTGAGACATTCATGGTTTCATTACTGTAGAAGCTATATTCATTTGTCCTGAAATGTGAGGCCATAGATTCTGTTGAGAGAAGTAACATTTCATATCTTTGGGAATATTTTAAGACTAAATTGCAGTAAAGATACTATTGCCCCCTGTTTCTGTCCTGGATTACCTTTGTGGATTATCTAACAAAAAGACACTTTTCGTGCAGCACGTTCATGGACAACAGTTTGTTATGCAAGCCTGAATGCTGTTAAGGCACTAGCCTTCTATAACCGCAAACATATTTTTCAGTGGGGAACAATGAGAGTGACATTTAACTCCTCCAACATCACAAGCGTAATAGTCTTAACTTATAACACTGGGGAGGATAATTATATTGGTGTGGTAGTTCACTGACATGCATTTTAAAATACCAGCCACCTCCCCAGCTACTGCTATTCATGAAGTAAACTGCAGTCACTGTGGCATCATTTTCAAGCATGAAACAGTAGATCCAGTGTTCAACCCTGATAAATATCAATTGTACCATATAAATACACCTTGGTAATTAGGAAATCTTCCTTTGATCATCTCTTCTTTTACTCCTCTTTTGCAGTAACACAAGATTTTTCAGACCCATTGCTTGTGTAACAACAGTTATTATTGTCGAACACTCTTGTTACTGACGAGATTAATTTTTGTCTGTTTGGTGTTCTGGAAATCGTGTTCCAGTTATATATATTTGTTGAAATACATTGTTCCTTTGTTGTCAGTGGTATATTCTGAAGTCAAGGACAATCCAGTCAGTGTTGATTGGGATTTGGCAACTAAATCCATGCTCATTGAGCCAATAACAAGTATGTTATTGCTTATCTGTTACTGGACTATCTGTCTAGATACATTGTGATTTAATGTATCCAATTTTTGTAATTTTCAATTTTTTTTTTCCTTCTGTGGCGCATGTAGTAGTCCTGGGGATGAGGTAAATACAACAAAGTAACTAATCACATTTTTGTTAAACTGGACATACTGGTTGCTTAGTACTACAGCCAAAACCAGTGACAGTACACTCTGAGGTTTTGTGTAGCTGTAGTAGAGCATTATAAAATCATCCTAATTCAGGACAGAAGGCTGCTGGTATTTAGTGAGTGGCATGTGCTTCTGGAGGGTCCTTATAGGGCAGCTTGCGTGGTTGCTGGTAGGTTTCTAGGCAGGGCTTGTCTTTGTAAAGTAGCTTGGTCTGAGACCTCTGTCTGAGCAATAAATTGTCTTTCTATGCAGTCCTGCCCCAGCTGTAGTTGAGGATCTGGTTGTCTCTATTAAATGAAAGAAGAGCTGCTGGCTGAGCTTTGACTTTGGGATTCACCTCACATTTCTTAGAAGTACAGTAAATGGATTATTCTTATTTTAGGCTTTTGAAGAGCTGCTTGCTTTTGCAAGGTAGGAAGATGGTTAGCATGCGTTTCTCATATGATTAGTGAGTTTCAGCATGGTAAAAACCCCAAGATTTGGAATGGATGTTTTTCACAGTATTTCCAAAACAAGTAAGATAACTAGGCATATGTGTAGAATAAAATGAGTTTTTCTGTGGTAATAAGTCAGAATTTAAGGTTTATATATTGAGAGATTCTTGCCTGTTCTAAATGATCTAAGTGCTGCTGGAAGTGAGTTTCCTCTGTAGGTATGTTATGGTTACTTAAAATAAGCACTTAAGTTTTAGCAAGAAATTCTGGTTGACTTTGCTTGAATGATTTAAGATAATGCCCATGGAACTTCCAGATTTGCCCTTTAGCTGGAGGCAACTGCCCCTACAGCAGTTTTAGACATGTATGCCCGTTCCTTGGTAGCTCCACTAATCAGCTGACACTTTAACTCAAGCTGCCGGCAAACACTGCTTTAAGGTGAGATACCTGGGTTTGTACTGAAGCCATTGAGTTTTGGGGCACATGTTCCCTCCTTCTAGCTCTGAGTGGCTGATAGTTTCCAGCAGAGAAGCAGCAAAAAGAAGTAGAGGCGCTAACATCTACCTTAAACCATCTCAGTAGGTTTTACTAGGACTAGAGTGTCAAAGCTGTGATATGTCAGCTCTGACGGCATTATAATTCAGCAGGACAGCCAAAGCAAGTGTCCTGTTTTTTCAGTAACAGGCAACTGAAAAGAAAACAAAACCATACAGAGCCACGTGTTTGCAATTTGGAATCCGAGACTCTTCTTTCAAAAGATTCTGTTTCCTCTTTGATTAATCTGCATAAATAATGATACCAGATTTGCCACTGAATAAACAGGATTGGTCTAAGTTGTGATACTTTTATAAGGTTGTTGTTTCAGTTCTGTGTTTTCCAAATATTCAGTTTATAGTGTTTATTGTGAAATGAGGTGAGATCATATGTATTTAACAAAATACCCTTGCGGAGGCTGTCTTTATTATTTTGCTCTCTTTTGATGCTTTTGCTGTGTAGCCTCTTTCTGGAAGAGGCAAGACTGTCACTGAGGCACTTTTTTTTCCCAAGAGTGGTCTTGAAAAGTATCTATTGAAATACTTTTCTACCTTTCTGACCTTGTGAGGTGGTGGTTTTTTTCTTTGTTTAGAAAATGCAGTCAATAGCTGTTCAAGAACATGTGTTTTTATTGGCCCAGTCTCTAGACATCAACATTGATAGTCTTAGCTCTTTTTCTTATTTGCCTAATAGAAGACAGAAAAGAGAAGATAACGACTTACATCTGTACTTCATTCTGACAGAACTGAGAATTGTTCTTTGTTACCATGAGGTAGACATTTGAGCTAGGCCTCTAAAATCTTACAATTTTCATAATCTGTTCTTTTCATGATAATATGCTTACTATTACTTAAAGTTAGAAAAGCTGGAGGTAGGATTTGTATACGAGCAATGTGGAAAAAGTCCTAGCTTAGATTGGACCCCTAGTGTCATAGGCCCTACTGTACCAACCTTGGAGATGCTCCCTTTCCCAAAATTGTGATGGCTAAAGATGGGATGCTGAGAAATAAAACACAACTCTAACAAAGGCAAAGATGAATTACATATTCTTTATTTATTTATTCTTGGTCAATGTGCTTAAAGTTGTAATAAGGTTTGCAGCTTGTGTTGTCCCCCAATGCTAACTTTTCTCTGCACCCTTGATAAAATTAGTAATTTTTCTTGTTTCAAGTTTTTTTTTTGTCAAATTTAGTTCATGGCTGATAATAAAACACTTTGAAATCCTGAAGTAGAAGACTGTCTTGAACTGCAGCATGTAATTATGAAGTAAAAATGAAGTTCTGCTTCATAAGGATCGGTTTTATTCATTCTTCTTTGGGTTGAAAAAAGCCAACAGTAAATATTTCAACAGACTCTAAAAATTGGTCAGATACTCTGATCGGTTTGTGTTATGTGTCCTCATGTTTGCTTGTCAACTTTACCACCCAGCCATACAATTTTCACTTTTCTCTGTCAAACTACAGAAACTTTTCCTAGTAAGAATTATTATTCTGCAAAAAGCTTAAAAACAACCAAAAAGCAGAGTGTGTGGTTACTGACAAAATGATGTTAAAAAAAAAAAAAACTTAAAAAAAAAATCTTCAGATGTGAAGTCTAGAGCTAAGCAACAGTAAAAGAGCTGTAGGAATCCCTAATTACTTACTGTCTCTGGATATGATATGTACTTCCTAACTAAAATTAACTGTGCTTCCTAAGGTTTGCAAAATAGATTTACAGAGACCAAAATATATTCTTGTGTCTTCCTTGATTTATGATTTTATGATTGCTCTGATCTTTATTTACTCTTATGTATTTTAGAGCTATCAAGGACAGATTTGGACTGTAGTAACCTTAATGTAGTAACACAAAGCATCGTATGCTTTTTAGAGTTCTTTGAAGGCGTTAGCAAGCAGATGGATAGAAATCTTGTCAACGTTGTCTTGCCAATATTAATTTCCAGCAAGCTTTCCTACGCAGGGCTTTTTAAAGAATCTAAGCTGTTGCTGATTAAATAGTAGGAGTCTCAAAAGTTAAGAATAGATTAAAAGATAGAAGCAAGTGGTCAGATTTCACAGGGAAGGTTAGTAGAGTGGACTCTCAGGGTTCATTTTGCCGACCTTTCTTGTTCAGCATAACTTGTAAGTGATCTGGGAAAAAAAGGAGTTGAACAGGGAGGGGATGAGACTTGCAGATGATTAAAAAAAATAATTCAGGATAGAGTAATCTAAAGCTAACTGTGAAGGGCTGCAGAAGGATCTCATGATACTGAAAGACTAGATGTTAGTGTTGGATGAAATTCATTGTTGATAAATATAAGCTAGTGTACAAGCAGTAGGGAACATACATTTATAACAATGATTTTTAATTTAGTTATTGTTACTTAATGAAAAAGTTCTTGGAATTGTTGGGACATTTCTCTGTAAATGTCAGCTTAAGAATACCTGGTTGTGGTCATAAAAGCAAAAGCAATGCCAGAAATAATCAGTACAGGAATTGTAAACAAAATGGAAAATACTGCGGTGTTGGGATTTATGGTTTACGGGACAAGAACGGATTAGGTGATTCCCGAAGGTCCTGTAGAGCCTTTCTTAAGATGCAGGACTGTAGAAACGAGGGCTGAATAGGACCTCTGGGAATCACCTAATCCGTTCTTGTCCACTAAGGCATGATTAGCTGTAGCTTTTGCAATTCTTGGTGGATGTTTGTCTAACTCAGAAACCTCCAGTGACGCTTTGTCAGTCTATTCCAGTACTTCTCTGTCTGACGTTTAGAATGGTTTTCATAGTGTGTAGCTTGAGTGTCTTTTTGTATGATTTAAGCCTACTACCAGTATTCTCCTTGAAATGTGGTGACCAAACTGGATGTGGTCATTTACATGAAGTCTTGCCAACACTCAGAGCAAAACTGTTATTTGCTGGTTTGGCAGGCAGTTCTCATGTTTAGACATGGCTCTGTGATTGTTTTTTGCAACATCACAACACTTCTGGTCACTTAGTGATCTATCTTAACCTCCACGTCCTTTTTTACCAAACTCATTCCTACCTAATTAGCCATCCTATATATGTGCAAACAGCTATTCTGACCTAACTCTGTAACTTTGCATTTTCCATAATCATATTCTAACACTTCTTGTAACTTTTTCTCCAGGCTGTTGAGATCATTTTGAACTCTCATCTTGTCCGCTAACATGCTCATTAGCTGCATATTTTGAAGGTGATTAATGATTGAGATATATATGTAAACGGATAGAACAACTTCAGTTATGTTTTTTTCAGCGTGTTGTGATTTAACCAGTCCAGCTAAAAAACGAGCATTGAACCCCATAATGACTCACAAGATCTAAATTTGAAATAAAGAAAAGTATTAATGGCCCTTCATAAATTATAAGAAGACAAAGGAGGACACAAACTCTGTGTCTATTCAATAATTTACAAACAGTAGAATTTACTGGATTTTTTAATGATACTTTGGAGAGCAATGAATAGGTTAGTTAAAATATCAAGCTGGGATGTATAATTGCTGCTGCTGCAAATATGATTGAATGTCTGTAGTAGATAAATTTGCAGTAAGAATATTGCTGCGAGAGGAAGCAGATGTTTTGTCAGTTGATGCTCCTAGACATATTTAATTTGAGGTACCCTGTGGTATATTTAAACAGGGCTATATTTTAAGAGTCATTGTGCTCAGAGAAATAACTTAGCAAAGTATTCCATAAGCAACAGAACTAATGGCACATTTCTGCACACTTTTGTCTTTTGTATTCTATATCCTTAGTAGTGTTGCTACTGGGCAAGTGACAGTACATACAAGGTGTCTTGAATACTTCTGTCTTCAGATCGGGTTCACTGGCCAATATTTATTGGAGCTAAAGGCAGGGGATTATCTAAGACTTATTTCTGTAGGAAACCTACCTGAAAGCACCATTCTTACTCACAAGAATATAATTTACTGGTATTTACTGGAAGTTATGTTATATTAATTTATGGCTGGCTCATAATCTGCTTAATTCCTTGCTAGGAAATGGATGCAACTCTGTTTTCTTTAGTTATGCTCTAATCGCAAACAACCAATTGTTTCAGTATCCTACATTTGCAAAATATGGGTTGAGGAGTTTTTTAATTATTATTTTTACTGCTGATGATGCATGCACTGGAAGTGCATTTTGACTTGTAAAGCCTTAGCAGCATAGTTTGTCTATGGGGAGGGAGACTGGAGTAAGGGGACATGTGATACAGGGTTGCGAGGCCAATAAGCATAGAGTCATACTTCATACTTTTCAGTGCAGTTTTTAAAGAATAATCTCACAAAACTGAATGAACACACTCATTGTTTAAAATTACAAATTGATATTTATTTGAAGCCCATGTATTTTTATGGTTTTTGATTTTAGTCATGTAAGTGTTTACCAGTTTTTGCTGTGCTTGTGTAACTATGCTTAAGAGATCAGGTGCAATAATGGTACACTGAATGGATAAAATATGATTCATGTGATAAAAGTTCAGATTTTGTAAAGAACTGGCAAAATGCTCGTATCAGAAGAAATAGAAATATACAGTAACGCTTATGATGTTTCAAAATTAATGTGCATAGGCTTTCTTGATTTTCTTAATTAATGTAATATCCTTTATAAATGACTACACTTTTGGTGTTGATGCCTATCTAATTTAAGTCACTCTGGCAGCTACATTCTTAGGGAAGAAGGGGGTGAAATAAACTGTTAACCTTTGAAAGCTAGAACACAAACAAATAGTGTTTAACTTGTGGAAACTTGTGGATATTTCAAACAATGGTGTTAATTTTGATTTCCTTTTTGAAGTAGACCCGTTCTTTTTGTTCTTCGTTTGAAAGCTGATGGTATTGTTTGAAACTCTTCTGCAGCTGTGAGAAACAAAGTTGGTCATGCAGTAATTTAGTAAGATGACATCATGAGATGATTTTGACTACTGTGTGACAATCTGCTTTCTTTTGCCCTTGCAAGCATGATCACTGGCAAGTACTTGTTTCTATTCATTTTAAAGCAAGTAAGTATCAATTGAATTGCATTCTGTGGCTTTTTACTTGATCCCGTTGTTTTGGGCTAGTGCTATTTTGACTTGAAAATCACTCTACTTAATTCTGTTCCAGTTTGTTCTGCTAAATGGTGCTCAAGGTAAGTCGTCTCATCTTTGAAGAGCAGAACGTTCCTAAAAATGTGCTAAAGTGCTTGAAGCGCTCTGAAGTCTAATGTGAAGTTCTCTCAGGCTGTTGGTGGGTAAACTGGGAACTGGTGACACCAGTTCTTTGAAATTTTAGTATGGCTGAACTCTGATAGACTGAAGAGTCAGGCTCACCCCCACCCCAGTACTGTAGAAGTGCTGTAGAATACAGAGCAAAAAGGGTCTAAGTACTTGGGGCCAAACTGTCTTGATCATCTCATAATGCTTTGCAGCACTGGGTTGCATGTGCTTGTGTGGGATTTAGCTAGTAAAAATGATGACCAGCCTGAATTTTGGCATTAATACCATCTGGGCGAGTGGGCAAGAAGAAAGTTTTTGTTAAATACATATGGGCCATAAGATATGGTTGTACTTACTGGAAAACTCTGTTTTTGCTGTGTTTTCAGTCTATAGTCAGTCCAGACAAAATATTTGCCCTACCAGGATATGTGAATCATTCTGCTTTGTAAAACTTCTCATTTATCACCTCTCTGTGTTCTGAAAATGTTTTGTATGAGGGAAACATTGAGTACCCACAGTAAGTTTATTGTTAACATGCGTTTTTACAGCTGTTTTGTAAAAATCATGCTTTGGTAGGATCAAAATATTATTGAAATGTTTTATCCTATTGGAACCACAGGAAATATGCAGGATGGGAAACTCCCAAATGACTCTTCACTCCTCATCACCTGTAGGTGACCAGTGACTTGTAGATTTAACAACAACAACAAAAATCTTACCAGCTGTTTAATCTTGTGAAAAGAAAGGAAAAAAAGTTATTCTTTCATCCTATATGCATTGTTGTTACTTAAATTTCGAGTGGAAAAAATGGTTTAAAATTTTTTTTGTTGATACAAAAACATATGTACAATACAAAATTGACATTAAGGATTAAGCAAACAGTTTGCCTTGAGTATGCATCATTTATGGATTGTAGGATTGCTGTGTGTTTGGGCTTGTTTTTATTTTTAGTCTTGTTTTAGGAAGTGCTAAGGTATATGCACATGACTTCAGGTGAGGAGGGCATTGTAAAAAGATTTATGTGCGCTTTGAAATGTATATGCTATTACCTGAAGGAATGCAGCAGCTGCTATAAAGTTGAGGGGAAAATAATGTTCTACTGGACAGGTGAGATGACTTTGCAGTTATAAAATGCTCTAAGTTTTGAAAACTTTACGTTAAGTATGTTGTCAAAAAGTTTGATAGCATGTGATATGTGTGAATGATGTCTGTCATGATGTGAGCCTTGACAACCCCATGTTTCAGTTCCTTTCATTTAAGAAGTGTGGCTTAGTAAATGCTCACAGGCATGAAGCATTGTAGGAAAGTGGTATCTTTAACAAGAATGAGGAATGAACAAGGGCACCAGAAGAGGGGTTGAGAGAATATAATCATTGCCTTTTAGAGAGCAGTTATGCAGTATACAGAGGAAGAATCCTGTGAAGATAGTGGAGAGGTAACTATAAAGGACTTGGAAGTTGAAAAAGCTGCTTATTGCAGCGGATTTAGAAATAGATCAGGAAGTGAATTTTCAGAGCAAATGTGTTAGATGATGAGATGTGCTAAAATATATTGAACAGATTGGACTTCAGATGTGTTAACTTCAGCACGCTATAGAACAGGAATTTGCAGTGGTGTGATATGGAACTACAGATAAATGATTTAAGGCTAATGTGGAGCAGTTGGAGAAATGGGTCGTGTAATATCTTTGTAGTACTATTACAATGTGGACTAGTAAGAAAAGACTCTTATGATGAGGATGATTCCATCTTTACAGATCTCAGATTTTGAAGAGAGTGATTATGATTTGGGACGGACGAAAAATGTCTGAAGATACTGCTTTGGAAAAGGAAGGAGGGATTTTTGGAGATGCTGAATAGAAGGCAGTGAAGACAGGAGGTGTTTATCTGTCTCTACTGTCTGAACTACGTTGTAGTTCACAGGGACTGCATTGAAAGTTTTCAAGTAAGCTGGCTTGATATTGTATTGCAAGAATATCTTGAGCCTTGTAGAGATGTTAATTTTCAACACAGTTGGCAATTACTATTCAGAAGTAATTTTAAATCTGGAGGTCATGATAAGCCCCTAGCCCTACAGTGATAGAATAAACATTCTGCATTTTCAGCTACTCTATGCAAGGTAGTCTTTTGGAGCATGAAGTATCTAAGTATTATGTGTAAGAAAATACTTCTTATTCAAAGTAAGCACTCGCAACAGTAAGCTACACTGATCTTGCAGCTTAGCAGGAAATGTGGATCTTTGAAATAAGTTTTTGGCTCAAGTATGTATTTCCTTTGATTCTAGGAAATACAAAGTCCAGACAAGCGCGTTTTACAGAAGATCAGTGTGAAGATATGGTACTACTGCCTAACCTGGAGATGCCTTTAAAAGTGATGATTGTTGTGCTTGGTGCATCGTACCAACTGGAATGTTTTACACTGCACTGTTCCTGTAGAATGTCTTTTTGAAACAAATAGCCATACATACTGCACCTAAACTTCAAAGCAGACTTAAAGCTTTGTTGTCCTTTGCCTTTAAAAATTCAGAAAATACGTTACCTTCTTTAAAAGAATGTTATTTATTAAGGTTTCTTCTATTTATTTTAAATCAAGGTGCATATTGTAAAGCATGCTTATTTTGGCTTCTGGTTTCTCAGTTTTAAGAAGGGACCGCTTTGCTGCTGCTGTATCTATTATATGGATGTGCACTTTATTTCTTGCTTAATTTTATTCTAATCCTTCATACACATATTTGATTACAAAGAACATCCTTTACAAATCATTTAGATGTTTTATTGTATACCAGATCACCACTTTGAATTTCAGGGTGGGGTGGGGTGGGTGAATCAGTATCATGAAACAGCTGAGAATAAGATCCATGTCAGAATTGAGCCTGAGAATAAACATTCTGCATTTCAGCTGCTCTATGCAAGATAGGCTTTTGAAGCATGAAGTATGTAATTATTGTGTGTGAGAAGATGCAAAGAACTGTATTTGATGTAAACACTCATAATGCTCCATGTTGTGCTTCACTCCCGTGCTGATAAACACTTACTGAATAATGGAAACTGTAAATCAAAATGTCATCGAGAACTTCTGAAGAAATATCAAAAAATATTCCAGATTATTTCAAGGATAAAATGAAAATGATTCTTTCTAGTCATTAACCAAAACTTGAAGCCCAAACCCTCAAGTTCAGGGCAAGAACACTGCTCTGTCACAAAAGAACTTCGTGACTATAGTTCCAACCACTGAGTTAATTCTGTGCAAACAGGTTTCTGCACTTGTATATTGTCTTGCATAGTTTGATTTGGATAATTTGGACCTCCATAATTTGCTTTCCAGCACATTAATATTATTTTTTCAGTTAAGATGTCAAAGAAGAATTAGTCTATGAACTGTGTTCTTGCTAAGCGGAAAAAACCCAAGGGAATTAATAAGCTCTTTTAAAGATAACTTCTTAATATTTTTCTTGATAAGGTTTTCCTAGTAAAAACATTGGGTTATTTTCAAAGCTTTATAGTTAGCAATTTAAATCATAAATTAAACGAAATTTTTTTTTTAAGTTGGTTGAATGGAAGAAAACTCTTGGAGTATTTGTCTGTGTAGATTCTCCGCTATGGGAATCGTCATGTTGGAGAAGCAGTCTGCATAGGTAAAGGCTTCTTATCCTTAATCAAAAATTCATTTTGTGAAAAGGTATAAGAAAATATATGTGTAAGAGTAACCTTAGCATTTTCTGGAATGATCATTCTTGTAAGAAATACCTATGCTTCCTCCACTATATAGTTCTTGAAATAATATACATATTAACTGCCTTTGTCTTAGTACATTAGTATTAGCATCATAAACAAAATTAGTTTTTCTTTAAGATTTACAGTTTGGAAGGTCAGCGGAAAACAAAAACAAAATGCTTTCCACTAAAACCAGCTACTTTTTTTAGTTTTTTCTTCCCTTTCCCCTTGTTCCATGCTTCCCCCCCCAACCCACAAAAAAACCCACACCTTAGATTTCTCATGGATGTACCTGACTTCTTTTGCTTCAAATTGTGAAATCTAACTTCAGTTCTCAAATTGTGAACAAATGACTTCCTGTATGGATATTGAATAATTTCCTATATGGATAGCCACTGCTACTCATGGTGTCTAGACATGTCTGCTCTATTGCACAGGTCCTTTTCACAGCATCTCAGATAGTCTTAGACTTCTATTCAACTTTTTTCAGCCTCTGCTTTGAGATTTGTACACTAGTGAACTCAATGCCTATTTCCTTCAGTCTGAGACTTTCCTCAGACTTCACGCTTTATGTGGTTTGTGGCTATTCTCTTTAAATGCCTTTTAAAATTATTGTGAACTTGGGCTAAACTAGTTTTTCATTATCCAGAAGTTGGTGGATATTCTTCATGCGCAACCTGAGGATACTGTGTGCTTTATTATTATTCTTCCCAAACACATTAGTAGATGGGGAAATAAAGTAACAGGTTAGATAGATGCTTATTTACCACTAGCTTCCCTTGGAGTTCTGTCTTCCTCAGAGTAAGACAATGTACATGAGAAAATGTGAACCTAAGTCTTTGCTTTAAGTATCCAGAGGGACCTTGAAAAATAGAAAAGTTTTTTAGGTAACAGGATAGGCTCAACTCAACCATTTCTATGAATGGGACTGTAGCAGTGTGGTGTAGATGGCAGCTCTGGTTTGCACCGAGAAGAATATGCTACAAGCACTGATGTAGTTCTAGAGCCACTGCAGCAGTCATGTTAATATTTTTGTGTATTAAATAAGGAATTGTTCTGGTAGCCATCTTCCCTTGTTTCAGATGCTTTTAATCTCTGTTTTGAGAATAGCTATGCTTCCAGGTGTTAGCTTAGTGGAGATAGGCAAGTGCAGGAACCTTTATTTCTTGTGATCTAAGGTTGTCATATGTGGGCAGCAAAGAGAATTGCAGCTTCCTTGCCTTTTCACTTCAGACTCGGGCATCATGCTTCTCATGTTCCTCAGAAACTGTAGCAATGTAATGAAAAAAGTCTTCCAGAGCTCTTTTTATCAGATGGTTTACCATATAGTCCAAGTAAATTTCCTTGTTTAGAAGAAGAAGAAAGCTCTGAAGGGAAACCTGAGAACCCTATTCAGAGGTACTGTGCCCGTAATCATGCATGTATGAGTTCAGCATTGCCCTGTTGACTCCCCACCTCCCACAGCTTCTTTGCATAGATTTAAAAATAAATAATCTCAGTCTCTCTCAGTGTTTTCCAGAAAGATGTGGAAAATCTTGAGTAAAATTATGATCTGTTCATACTCCACATACAGACATAAAACTTTGAGGTGACAGATGAACACAGATATGGAGTGTCAGATATACCGTGTATAAATTATAGGTCTCTACTGTAAGTGTGGTGTTGTAGATTATTTTAGGATATTGGGGTGTGTGCATGCTGTGGCTATTCAGAATCTCTTCAGTAGATTCTGCTCTGCATATCATCTGATCCTGTCTGGTAAGAGGGTGTGAAGTTAGGCCTTTGTGCAGTCAGAAGACAGATCTTATGATTATGGGCATGTACTAGGCATTCTTTTATTTCTCTCTGTAGGGTGATGTTATTAGATCTTAAAAAACTGAACTGATGTTTTGTCCTAGTGGGGAACATAAGAGAAGTGATTTGGGGCTTTTCAGCTTAAATCAAAAGCCATAATTAAAGTTTCTTCGATAGTTGTTGCTCTCTTCTGTTTGGATCTGTTCTGGCTTGAATTATGAAGGAGTTCACCTACTGTTTACTGTGATCAACACAACAGAGCTGGGATCTGGTAGGATTAGTATGGAGATGATCGCTGTTTAGAGATATTCAGGAATAGTGTTTTTGTTTGTGTGGGAAAGGGCCTTCGCATAGCTCAACTTTTTTTTTTTTTAATCAAGACTAGGTATCCTATTAAGTGTGTTTAGCTGATCATAGCTCCCTGTGCAGTTTTATATAGCTCTTGCTATACATACATACATACATACATACATACAGCCATTTTATTTACCTGTGGTAGGTTTTGTTGTTGTTGCCGCCACATTCATGGGGAAATGTTCTTCTACCTTCTCTGTTAATGGCAAGCCTTGAATTTCTTTAGTTTTGAAAGCAGATCAGTTCTGAAGTTTGAGTACTGTCTCCAGTAAGTTCTTCTCTCCTCTGTTTTTCCATCGACAGCCTAACAGAGTAGTCTGTGAGATTGTCATTCAAAACTGATTATGGGTACAGATATGTGACAAGGATGATACGTGTAAACCATGAAAATCATTTTAGTAAATCTCTGTAAGAATATTTAGTGCTTAAGCAATACAAGTCTTCAGAAGGCTTATGGTGTGGAGAGTTGCCTGTACAACACCTGAAAACCATTGTGATGCCAAACGATATTGGAAATTCCTATTAAAATTTAAAGCCCTGTGTTCACTGTATAACTAGATACAGAATGCACTATAATGCCAGGGATATTGTTTCATGATTGCTGAGTTTTTCAGCATATTATCTGTTGAGCTTTCTGAAAACAACTTCTATTGAAAGACTTGATGTTCTTACCAGCTGATGGTCAATTATTTCCTGACGAATGCTTTGCTAAAATCAGAGAATGACAGCAAGTTACAAATGTTAGGTGGTAGGAAATCTGCATTATCTCTGTCTTCAGTTCTTCTAATTTAATTGTCAAAATACACTTGTTAAAAAGTGTAGAGTAACTTGCCTCAGCTGTTACTTGAGCAAAAAGAAACCCCAAAGCCAACCCTGGTAAGTTGCGTAAAAAAAGAGGGAGACCTTGGGGAAAAAAAATGGAAATAACTACCTTTGTTTTCCTAATGTGTTTTCCATAGAAGCTTAGGGCTTCTATTGAAAGATAGCTTCAGATCCACAAGTGGCTTCTGGCATTTCAATTATTAGAGTAACTGATAGCAGTAGATTTTTATCATGAGGATGAAAAAGTGAAGATCTACTCTTGTTGCACAAGAAATTCTTTACCTCCCTCTGTCAGGAAGACCTCTTTGGTAGATCATGTTGACCTCTGCAGGGCTGAAATATTGCTCAGTGATAGGGTGCCAATACAAATTATTGACACTTGTTCAACTTGCAACTTTTCTGCAAGCTTGTGGCCCTCTCATGTAACCATGATAAAAATACATGCCTTGTTCATTTCTGTGTACTGTATATATAAATTAGAATTTTTTAACGTTTCCAGTTATGACTGGGGAGAGGAAGAAAGCACTGAAGACTCTTCTTCTTGAGGCTTTAAGGATTGCTTTAAATGTTTTGTGTGTTTCTGGTTTGTTTCATTATGCCTCTAGTTTTTTAAACTGTCTTGCTTCTATTAGTTTAAAGTTTATATATGTTGTGATTATATTGTGTATAAGCAGGATATAACCTGAAACCTAGTAGTAGTGTATAGATAACTACTTGAGCTTAAGGGCAAACAGTTTCTCTATATGCTGCACTTAAAAAATGTTTTTGTTTCAGTATTAGATGCGGTTTTGTCATAGTAATTGATTCAGCATGCTATATTAAGTAAGTAGAGAGACACCTTATTAGTCATCAGTTGTACTTTCCTAATTTAAATCAAGCCTTTATAAGTCATTGGATTTTTCCCTCTTATATTCTTTCACAGCACATGACTTCTAAAGTAACAAATGCATGCAGAAATTAACCTACCAAGATTGTGTTCTGATGAATTTAATGTTACTTTTTTAGGTCAGTATTAATGTTGTTAATGTCAGTGTAATGTTACTTTTTGTTATGTCAGTGTCAGAGTGTCAGAGAAATGGACCTGAAAAACAGGACTGAAGTTCTAACTCAGACTTTTCTGTTTCAGTGCAAGTACAACTGCTGTGCTGATATTGACTATAGGAAAATAAAAGATGGATAATGAGATGGTTTGGGGAAGATCCCTTGCATGAAGTTGAGGCTAGGGGGACCTGAGAAGCAAAGAGAAGAGAAAGTAGAGGAATGTAGGTAGAGAGTGTGAGAAAGATGTGTAGCAGTTGTGCTATTACATTAAAGACACTTAATATAAAATAGGTATTCTACCTTCAGGAAATTGCCATGGTCTCTAGGAAGACTCTTATGCCTCTTCTCTCCCCCACCCCCCCTTTTTATAAGTATTGATGCTCCTCAGATTCTTTTCATTCTGACAGGGTGGTTCTGTTTTTTCTCTTATTTCTTCATTGAGACTTCCCTGAGTTAGAGGAGATTATATACACACAACATTGTCTTGTCATCCATAAATCCTCAGTTCTCTAAACTAATCCCAAACACTTGCTCAGTGTTTGATGGCTAGGTTGTACTACTGCATATAGGAAAATAAATGTTAGAAATAGATGTCTGTTTGGCTTGGGCACTGGTTTTCTGCCGTGCTCCTCTTTCAGTGTCTGTGTTCTGACTGATATCAAGTGCTGGTTAGGTTAATGAAGAAGCCTGCAGTGCATAAATTTAGAGAGCAACTCTCCATTGCAATATGTTGTTTATTTCAATTTCATAGCTTACTAGAAGAAATAGAAAATCAGCTAAGTACTTCTCAAAATACTGCTACTTCTGGTAATAGTAACTGATTTTTTTTTTTTTTAATGATAGCAAATAGGTCGCTTGCAAAATAGGGATTTTGGTTTTGTTTACAATATCAAATTAGTATACCTGCTAATTGTTTGTCCATGTGGAGTAGGACTTAGGTGTTAAAATGCCTTTCATAGAAGGGTTAATGGAAACAATTTTCAATATATCATATGGCATATTTCCTGAACTTTGAGCCTTAGTTAAGGATGATTTCTAGCTTATTTTTAAAATAGAATGCACAAAAGATATATTTCTGAATACACGTATGTGTGTGAGTGTGTATGTATGTATGTTTGTAATTTTTTGTTTCTCAATAACAGTAAAATAGCTTTATCATCCTGGAACAAATTAATAGGCCATATTCTTTCATTTTCTTTTTTCTCATGGTCCCTAAACCAGATGTTCCAGTGGAAGATGTGGTATCCGTAATTTATCTGCTGAGAATATGATGGTTATTGCTTAGGTAGGAGAGATTGGAAAAGTGAAGGAAGGATAAACCTGAAAATGTGTGTGTGAGTGTGTGTGTGTGTGTGTGTGTGTGTGTTACTTATTTATTTTTTTTTTCCTTAGATTATAAAATACCTTCTGTAATGGACGTAGTAGTTGAATAAGATCTTGCAGAACCAGTGAGGAGAGCTTCAGTTTTATTTTGGAATGCTAAAACTGTAAGCATTTACCTTGTATCAAAAAGAAATGGGACATGGAATACTCTGGTTTTCAGCGGACTCACTAACATATAAAGAAGAGATTTCTGACTGGCTGTTAATAGTAATATGCTCGGTCATGGTGTAACTAGTAGAATTTAGTACTTCGTTTGGCAGGCTAAGGAGCGCAGAGGGCTGGAACTGTGTTGATGCACCATAATTTTACAGCTGATGAATCCTCACTGAAAGAAACTTCTGTGTAGAGCTGCCGTGGTGTCTTGGCAATCTTCAGCTGCTCTAACAGCCACTTGAAGTCCGTGTAAGAACAGCCCATAGGCTGTTTGTACTTAACACTGAGGATCGGTCATCTTCTTACCAGGCGAAGGGGAAGGGAAGTGGAAAGGTGGCTTGTAACCAGCTTCCGCATGCCCTCTGGTCCTGTGCTGCTGTTCTAGGGCACCTGGCCAAGCATACATAATGCAAAAGACTTGCTACTAAACTGCATTCTTTGAAGACAGAGAATATATGTAATTTGTGACAATTTGTACGCAATGTCAAAAAAGATGTATTTTGCAGGTAGCAAAGGAGCAAGCAAAGTTCTGTTAGGGATTTGCATGATAGTATGAGTATTTTGTAATAACTTGCAGTTTGCATTTGAGTTGCCTTAAAAAAACCATCAAACAAAAAAACTTTCCCAACTCATTGCCTTGTATGACAGATTGTTGATTCACTAGGAATAGAATTCTTACTGATCTTTTTCCATGCTAGAAAGCAGTGGTTGCAGTATACTCTCTTCATCCCAAATGCATTGTAAGTTCTAAAGAATACAAAGTATTTCTTAAAGTAAATTCTTTTGTACTCGGGTCAAATATTTACTTCTGCTCTTTAAATATTTAAAATTCTTGTTTGAAGAACAAAACAGTATTTTAATATGAATTGTAATTAACTCAAATTGTATCATTCTGATTGTTCTAGACATCTTACATAGAGCGTTTTCCCAGTAGTTTCAGTTTCTAGTTTGCATACCTCTACTTCTCCTGGATGTGAAATATGCCTTTCAAAAAAATGGCATTTTATGCTATCATTTTAAGTATACCTTCATTAGTGTTACAGATGAGGCTAAAGTCATTCTGCCATGAATGTTCACAAATGTAATTATTTTCCTTTATTGTTTGTGACTGAATTAAAAATTTAGCATCATGTTTGTATCTTTTACAATTTGGAATTGATCAGATAGAGAAATCTTTGAGGCACTGCATCAGAATCCACAAAGTGGATTTGGATTATCATTCACAGTCAGCTTGACTGCTCAGCCATGTTGAAACTACTTACAACGTTAGTTCTATTACTAACATCCCCTCTTATTGATATTAAGTTCTTAAATATACTATATGTAAGCCAACATGAAGTATTATCTTTACCTCTAAAGCTAACAATAGAGTGATCTAGGTGAAGATTTATTAACATTTTATTTCAGATTTAAAATTATTTAGAGAAAAAAATGCCTCACTTTTTAAGGTAAAGTTTACTTTTAAATTTGCCACAGATTTCCTCTAGATAGGTTTTTCTAATTTACAGACCTACGAGAGAGTCTGTTCTTTTGTTGATGAATCACTTGAACTATTTCTTTAACAATGAATCACAAGGTTTGAAAGATGCTCATTGAGGAGTATATTATTGTATCAAATTTGCTTCACAAATGGTACCTTCTTACCTACATTACCTCTGATTTCATTGAGTTACTGGTCTTGTTCTTCCTCTCTGCTCCTTCTTTCTCCCCTCCCTCCCCAGTTTTCTCTCATTCTCTGAACAGACAACTTGAATTTGAGCTTATTGCTGTTGCATTTCTTTTTCTCTTCCTTTAGTATGATGATTTGCTAAGCCCATCATTTTTGTAAACAGAAATGTACTTTAGCTGTGAAGTGCACCATTTACTAGCTAATACCATACTAACACTATTTTGTACACGTAAGATTGGATGTCAGAGTGTTTTCATTACACTGAAATGACCTGGGTAGATGTTTGGAGTTCTATTAAAAGCAAAATGTTACAGTATAAAATTGACTGAGAATGTAGATATTAGTTCCTAGGTCATGTTAAAGCGAAAATGAACTGTTTAGTGCCTGAAAGTATCCTCAGTATGGGGGCATATCATTTTGGTTTAGGAGTTAAATTATAGGTAGCTTCCAATCTTTTCTTTGTACCATGTAATCAGTTTTCATGTGAGTCAGATTTTTAATTACAGGTATGTTTGCTTTTCAGTATATTCTAGGTTATCTTCAAGAGCTTTCTTTTGCCACTATTGTGGTCTTTGAGCAGTGATAATGTTTTGTCTTCGAGTTCTTGTCATAGTAATAGTCACGATGGAAGCTTGGGTGGCATTGGCTACACTTGACATCTCCAACTGTTAAAACAGAGAGTTCTGAATGTGTTGATCCAGCCAGTAGACCCGAAAAATAGGGTTCCTGTTACAGGTACTTCTAAGTAGTGTAGCATCTCTGGCCATTTCTGAGCATATTTGATTCTTGGTAGAAGAAAATAGGGTAAATGTCACTTCATGGCAGTTTACAGTCAAAGTTTTTAATGAGCTGAGACTTCAGTTATTTTACTTTATTTTGTGTGGTTGATAATTCTCTGGCTGATTGGCTAGAGGATGTTCTTTGTGGAGTAGAAGGGATTTAGTACAAATAATACACTGAGTCTCAAGAGAACCGCAAAATGTTCATTGGCTTTGATATTTGCTTGGATTTGTTCTAGATTTTTTTGTGTGATTGCTGTTTTTTCTTTTTTTAGAAGAGGAAAAATATGAGAAAGCAAAATAGACTAACAGAAAAGCTTTGGTATAATATAGAATATATTGGTGAGCAAAAAGGCCAAATATTTGTATTTGGAGGCATAATTTTAGTTTAATACATGTTTTTTACACTGTTTTATGAGTTTCTTTCTGTGTAGGTGTTTTTTTCCTCCAAGATCTATGAGCTAAAAGATGAACGCTAAGTATGTGAATTCAGATGTGTACCTGTTTTCCGTGTTCATGCTCTTCATTTTGTTTCTCCACCTACCTGTTGGGATGTGCAGAAGCTGGACACTGAGATGTAGAGCTGTTTCTTAATAAGTGTTGTATATGGGTTTGGTCTTGCAATGGGATGTTGTGGCTTTCAGCAGCCTGTGCTGCCCTCTCCTGCTGTGCGTTCTGGCTTCTGGTCTTGGCAAAGTGAGTGACTTTCGGAAAGGAGCCTGGACAAAATGGGCCCTGCAGGCATTAGGAACTGGTGAGGTGAAGGCTCCGTTCACTCTGATGCCCCTCTATAAATTTAAGATACTTATAGCTGAGTGTGGGGTCCCCCACCCCAACCAAAGGATATCAGATAGCGTTAGTTACAGAGGGGAGAAAATCTCCTATGGCTTTTATTCGCCTTCAGGTTAATGTTTGTGGTATGTTTGAGGTTTTCCATGTTAGTTATGATGGTATCATAGAGTTTCTTACATTTGAGGGGGAAGGCTAATCTTGCATGTGTCAGGAACCTCTAGTATCATTTTCCATATTCCTGGATCACATGTAGTAGAAAAAATGCCTTCAATTATATTATTAGTGGTAAAAGAAAAAATAGATATTGAGAAATAGATGTTAACACTTCATGTGTAGTTTAGGCAATCTAGGCAATGTTTGGTTAGACGCAGGCTAGAACTATTATTTGCTTTCTTCTTAAAAAAAAGAAACCAGGCATAATTTTCATGGGGAAAAAAGGTTTGAAAAATGAAAATTCTCTGTAAAGGTATGTATTAAGGTATGAAAACTACTCTGATAATTCTTTCTCTGGGAGAAATTGATTGCTCCAAGGGTAGTCTGTGAGAGCACTGAGGAAGAGATTAGAAGCATGTCCTGGAAAAACAATCGTGGTTTTGCATGCATCCTGTTAAATGGTATAACAGTGTCTTTACGGGCCCCTGTTTTGCAGAACAAATAGAAGCACAATTTAGAGCGAGTGTTTGAAAATACATTTCACTGAGACTTGTATGCAGTGAAAACAACTAGGACTTAGATTATAGTGTACAGGACAAAGAGTACTTAAAAGTGCAGACCTCTGTGGGAAAAGTAATATTTACTCCAGAAAGTATAATTTATCAATTTGACAAATAAAAGCATAACCGGCATAAACTTCTATTATAAAAATCTGCCTGTGCAAAAACATTACTAGCATCTAGTTGGTATAAAAGTACATAGTAAATACAACCTTACTAAATATATTAATCTGAAATGGCAATTTCAGGATCTTTTCTATATTACTTAGGCATTTGTTCTACCTAGCTCTATTACAAAATATGTTTTATTTGTCCAGCATACTTTTGGCTCTCAAGTTCTGGTACAAAAGGTTGAAGTACTTTAGTAAGTCAGTAGACATGAGTCACAGGTGAAAAATGATGCGACAATCTTGAAAATAAAAATACCATGGTAAGTTGTTATCTGTCCTCTGGGGAACACCAAAGGTGCATTTATGATATTATCAGTGGCTGCTGGCAAGTGTTTGACTGAGCAGGCCTTAATGGGATCACGAGATCAGATTCTTCTCCAGGGCTGAGGCATGTTCTTTTTCCTCGATGCCACAGGTGATGAGGAACTTAACTGAAAAGATTTGGAAAGACTGCTTATTATATCTAATAGATGTTGAGTAGTTAGTTGAGTGCCCAGTGTGCAATGATTGACTCTCATTTTCTGGGTCTAATGTGGGTCAGAGGTCGTCCTAAAAGACGAGTTTTGATTTGTTTTAAAAGTAAAATTAGTTAACATCTCACTTAAACTTGGTATACTAGGCTGTACTGTTTGACAGAGCGTTTGGTAGGTTTCAGACACCTGGAGTTGAAAAAAAATTTCACACTGAATTAAGGTGACAACAAACATAAGGATATCCTGGAATAGTGTGTTGGGGTATCTCTGTTGTGTGCCCGTTTCAGCATACAGAGAGATTCGTTCCTGATTGTAACAGTGATGATCTGGAGGGATGCATTTAAGAACAAGTGGAAGCAACTTGAAAATTTGACACTCAGACTGTATTGCACACAGTAAGTCCCACTGGATTTCAACATTTTTAGAGTTTTTGCGCTTTAATATCCTTTTGTATGTGGTGGCAGGGCTAGATAATAGCATAGTAGAACCATTTGGATGTCACATGTTAAAGGTGGTGATGCCTGTAGCTCTCAGGAAGCCTTCAATGATGACCTTCCAGGTCTGGAGTCTAGGAAACAATGTCTTAATGTATTATTCTATGCTTGAGTCTTTTTTTTTTCTTCTTCTTCTTCTTCTTTTTTTTTTTTAATCAAAAGTACCATTTGTAATTAAGGCTTACAGCAGAGCGCCTGTTCTGTAACAGGCACCTGAATAAAAGCTGATCAATAAACCCTAACATCTGTGGTGCTGGTCAGTGATTCAGAATACTTTATTAACATTTTTTTAAATGTTATAGTGGTGATAAATACTGTAACTAATTAATTCTAATTATTGTTAACTTAGACATTTAGACACTCATAGATGGCATTTAGATCAGATGGATGGCATCATGCTAGAGTCCTAGACAGTAGTTGCATTTGAAATATCGTAATTTTATACCTATATGTGAATGCTTTTTTATGTTGTAGAGAGCATAGTTTTAATAGCAACAAATCTGTTGTGCCACTGTTCTTTTATGTAACTGTTTTGAAATATGTACACATGGCTTATATGTAAAAGTGAAGCAAGTCCTTAATCTTCCTAATCATTAATTATGTCATGTGTGTATGTATGTGTCCGTCCAGCATGAGAAGGCATAGAGTTTATATGCAAAGAGGATTCTAGCCTAAATCCAACATTCTTTATATACAAGTTATAGTTATTTTTGGAGGAATTTTAGAATAGTCTTTCCACAGTTGGAGTCCTGTCCAATGACTTTTCCTTTAGAACTTCAGATCCAGTTTTCATTTAGTTTCTTTGGGGAGGTAGGAGTGGAGTGTTGACATGGTCACTTTCCTACTTCCTACACTTTTTTTTTTTTCTTTTTAAATATTCTGTCTGAGTGACTGGAGCATGTCACTGATAGGTAGGCAACTCCCAAATTAAATAGTTAGGTCCCCTGTGTTATGTAAAGCAGATTTTGGCTGAATGTGACAGAATGGAAAGACTTGCTTTGATACATCTGGCTCTGTTCTACCACTGAAATTCTTCTAGGGTTCAAAAATCAGAACATAATCATTCAGCTAACAGAGAACATCAGTACAGACCAGAAAAAGTATCCCTGTTGTACTTTTCTGCTCTTTATTCCAGAGGGGTAAAAATCCTTTTAGCAGTATAGTTGATAAGATTTTGTACAGAATTACAGTATGCACAGAAGAAAGGCTTCCCGGGCCCTTTAACAGTACTTTCTTATACAATGCTATTTTTAATTTAAAGTAGTACAGAATTTGTAGTTCTGTTTTTGAATATAGCCCCCATGAATATGAATACACCATATGCATTTGAGAGTGGGGAATGTTTTCCTTTCACAGAATCTGTAGAGGGGAATCTGTGCTCCACACGTGGAGAATGAGAAAACACACGGATGTGTTAGCTGGAATGTGTCTGGCACATCTCTTTCTTGAGGAGATGGGAGTGTTTGTAGTTGTGAGTTTGGTTTATTTAAAGCGGCAGTAAAAGTTGTTCTATGCTTGTTATTTATCCAAGATAGTCTGGCTTCCTGATTTCTTCTTTTGCAACTTGAGAACTGACCTCATCTTCTACACCATGTTTTATCCCTGCTACCGAAGAGAATGGAAATGTTTTTTTTGGTGCCCTACCAGTCATTCTTCAATAAAACAAAAAACGGCCAAGATCTTAAATTGCCAAATTATCTTCTTGAAAAGGCCCTAAAAGCCTCACTGGATCTGAGGGCCTGTGGTTATCACGGGTTGGAATCACCAAAAGTCAGGCCATTTAGCACCATGTGGGCCCTAGGCAAGTTTTTGTCACCAAGTTCATCAGGCGCTGCTGTCCTAACAAGTCCATTTTGAGGATATTAACTCTCTGTCTTTACAAGAAATCTGAGGAACTTGTTCAGCACCAGGTCATTCAAAGAAATCTAAGATGAAGTATCTAAGATGATAGATATATCATGATCTGTCAGTATCTAAGATGATAGATGTAGCTAAGATGATATATGCTTAAAGTGCTATGTTTCTAAGACCTCAGGCCTTGGAGAACATGGCTACTCATATCCAGGGAAATGAAATGAAGATGTCAGAATAACGGTGGTAGCAGTCACCTCATTACCTGTGGATTCTAGATTCTTCTCTGCAAAAGCAGCCCTGCTTTTATGCAGCTACAGTTCCGATGTTCAGGAAGCGTGCCCCTGTCGCAGTACACTGTTTTTCTCTGTTACAGTGTATGTGGTCGACATAAGAATATCACAAAACAAAAGAGAATTGTTTAGTGAAGCTTAAAGAATGTCTATTATTAGGCTACAGTTGAGAATGGTTTATGGTAAGAAGTGGGTTTTGGGCTATAGTACTGCTTAATAAAAATAAAATGGCTTTTTTAAGAGCTAGTCTGCCTGGGGACACAAGAGCTTAAACGCCTTGGTGGAGAAATTTCTTTGTGACATGAAATAGCTGTAGTGATGTTTTATTTATAGCTTTGTCACTTGTGGTTTTGAGCAATTAATTTTTCTCTGAGTATAAAATAGTGATAACCTTTTTTTTTGATAGCTCATCTCTAACCATGGTAACCAAATGTAGTGTCCTCCTTTATTAAAAGTTCTGAGGTATTATGATGGGAAGTGTCTTTGTAAGTTGAAGTATTAAGTTTGTGTTCCTGACATCTGACACAATAAAAAATATATTTTGAGTACAGCTCTTAGGCTGAAGAAAAATTAGTAGGCAAAAATCTTTTGAAAAGCAAATACTCTCTCATTGAATATAATGGTGTAGGAGAACTATGTATTTAGTAGGCAAGAAGGAAAAAAGGAGAGGGGGGAAGCATTAGCTTCTCTCTCTGCAAGTTACCCACAAAAACATGGCTCGATGCTATGTTATGTTCCCACGTTACTTGTTGTAGCTGCTGCTGGGTAATACCCAGTTCCTTACATTGAGGTTCATGGCTTCATCAGCACTGGATATAGGATAGCCATTTTATATTGTGCTAATGGAGCAGCCCAATCAAGATGGCAGTCAGTACAAAATTTTCAAGTGAAACTTAGTTTTCTTTGAAACTGTAGTAGTAGTAGTAGAAAAACAGATGTTACTCACAGCGGTGACTCCTGAGACAGTAATGTTACCAAAATTAAAAGCTTCAAATTTGAAGCTACCTGCTTCTATTCTTCTAACAAAAAGGCAGCAACCACTTTTTGATCCATGTATGCGTGAATTATTGCATTGTAATTAACAGGATCTGGCCTATTAAAGTCTGTGAGCTCTGGCAAATCTGGGGAATCAAAAAGCAGAAGGACTTGGCAACTTCCAGTTTCTCCTTATATTTATGAGTATCTTACGTGTTGTATATTAAATCCGAACCTTGCATTTTTACTTTCTTTTATTTTCATGTTTAAAACAGTGCTCTCATGTGTCTCTTCCCTTTCCCTCCCCTTAAAGAATTTGCGTACAGGATTAATCTGATGGATCAGGAGGGTAATATCATTTTCAACTGTGTATGTGGTAATGAAATAGAGTAGAGAATTCTGTATGCAGCGTGTTATCCCAGGAGAGAATGATGGTGATAACTTGAGTAATACCTTCCTACATAGTATAAGATTTAGAGGAATATCCTTAATAATTTCTGTTATTGCAGTAAACTCACTTTGTTTGCTCAGCTAGACTTGCCATTAATATCAAACAAAGATGTTAAACTAGATTATGCAGGACTACCTCATTAGCAAACTGATCTTCAAGGAGATAAATCTTAGCTAATACTTACCTCTTTAGAAACTAGAGTTGGTGTTCTGGGATGTATGAGTAATCTTTCAGGTAGTCTATGTAAAATATAAGGAGATGTAAATATGGCAAGTGGCTTCGCTTTAAAAAATTGATTTGTGTGTTTTGTCAATTGTTTTTTTTTAAAAAAAGTGTAACTTTCTTATTATTATTAGCTGCTTTATAATTTACAGATAACTATAAAATATTTGCCTGTCAAAATATTTTAGAATTATTTACAAAAATATCTTGTTAATGGCATAGCCATTTACCTCAGTAAAAGTATTTTTGCTTAGGGGTCAGGTATACTAAGCTATTTAAATATGTAACTGTGTTTCTTTGCCTGCTATACCCAAACTGTTTACACAGGTCAGTATACTATAATCGGCATATGAAGATCTAGGGAGAAGTGGAATGTGTTCAGTTTAAAAGAAAAAAAAATCTCTGATCTCTAGTGAAGATTAATCTTTCACTAAAAATAGATTCCAAACCTTGTACTCTGATAATGTGAACTTGGTATGGCTAAGACTGTGATCTACTGCAGTATGTGTTCCTTCCCATGGGATGGAAAATCTGTGCAAAATCTTCTTCCTCTCTCAAAAAATATACTTTCTACTCACTTATCATGGGTCTGTATGCTCATGAGCCCTACCCTGAACTAAAGTTATCAGCCAGCTCTGGGAAGTGTTTTGCTTACTCTTTTGCAACTTTGCATTCCGTGCTAATTGGACACATCCGACTCCCTGGTGCCTTTGAAACACGTCAAAGCTTGAGAAGACACATTTGGTCTTGTACTGTGACAGTTTTTCCTCATCAGCAGAATTTTCAGGTGATAATTCACACTGGTAATCTAATTTTATCTTTTCAAAAATAGACTGTGGTAGGGATGCAATCTTCATATTTGCTTGAAATCTTTCTAGTAGGTTTTAAAGCATGTTATACAAACTATTGTAATTTCTGGAGTGAAAAAGATTTGTTTCTCTGAGTGGTTATTTCTGAATCTCTCTTTGTTATAAGAAAAATATATAACTGTATACATGTTTTGAGAAAACCATTTGCTTTGCATTATTTCCTTTTCCTGATAGATTCAGTAGGCATGACATCTTCTTTCATTTTGGAATGCTCTTTTGAATCACCATTTTTATGAGAACTTGTTTGGACTGAATTTGAGCTCTATGTCTTCCTCAAGCAAAACCTGTTGTGCAGACCGCTGGATGCAAATGCGTGCTTCAAGGGAAATCTCATTGTTAGCTGTAGCAAATGTCTTTGCCCAAGACTTTGCAGATCTTTAACAACAAAAAGCAATCCTGAACTTCATGTGTTTGCTTATTCAAGCCTGTATATCCAGTTACTACTAATCTTAATCTGTCAGACACACTGGGTCTAGTATTATTCTGATAGCAAATGCATCAGGTTTGGAAGCATTTCCTGAACTCAGGACACAGTTCCTGTAGAAGAAAATTCTTCCTGTGTGGATCTTAGAATAACCAATATGAATAGTAAGTATTATGAATGTTGCACTGAGTTTCATAGTGACTATATATTATTAATATAACTCAGATTTTGTTTTAATTCCTTTGCTGTAAGCATGCATATAGCTAACAAGCTAAGGGAGCAGAGAGAAACTGAGAGACTAACACAATATGAACTGTTTGAGCCTCGTGTTCTTAGGAGACCAGCTGGAGAAGGGTGAAGGGAAGATTATCTATTAGGGACAGAGCTAGGAGCTTAAAAGATGTTGAAGGAACTGAGTTCCAACAAGTTTGGTGAAAGTAGGTAGTCTAATATAAGGAAGAACTTTTCCATGGTAGGAAAAGGTTGCAGCATAATCTGAATGCTATTACACAGCAGAGTCCCTGTGGGGCAGGTGTGACAGATGTGGGGAAAAATTACTGGTGCTCATTCCTTGTTAGACTGAGATTCTAATGACCAGGATCAAGCCCTTCAGGAATCCAGGCTCCGATAGCTTGTTGCTCACAGTGCTACTTGTCCCTCTCCTCTTCCAAATTTTCAATTGTTTTTGTCATGATGTCTATTTCTTTTTTTTTTTTTTTTAGTTGACTTGATTCTCCCCTTAGGCTCCAATTTGTTAGTTAGCAGTTTTTATGAAATTAGGATTGTAAAATTAGGAAATTTCTTTAGACTTTTTATATAGGCTTCTAGCCTCCAATCCACTTAAGATCTGTAGGGTCTGAAACAAACTTCTAAAAATTCGACTTTATGATCAGATATGTGGGGTTTCAAAATGTATCATTTAGCATAATATCTTAGAATGATATTTAAAATAAAATTATTTAAGCAGTTAAATTAAAGTTTAAGTTGTCTAGTTTTTTGTGACATGACTATATTGTATTCCTGTAGAATGTCACAGAAGGTAACTCTTCTTGTCTCGGCTTTGTAACCTTTATTTTCAAAGTTCATATAGACATGAACAACACTGATGTCAAAATAAACTAAACTATATCCATAATGTTTTAAATAGAACATAATGGCATATTTCTGTATTCAGCTGCCGTATTTAAGTGGATTCCTGCTTTGTGGGATTTGTATTTACTTTTGTCAGGCCTGAATTTTGTTTAGGATTGTTATCTGCATGATGTCATCCATGGATATAATTGTGGCTTTCTCTATTACCAAGCATGATTAGACACTTCAGGAAGGTATAAGATACTATTTTATATATCAGAACAATAGTATATGCTCAGTAAAATAATAAATGTGGGATTTTTTCCCCCCCCCCAACTTAACTTTGTTTCTACTCTGCTCCTAGAAAAAAAGATTAAAACATGCTCATATTTAAAATAAAAAGCAAAGAAAATGGTTTAACGTTTTCAGGGTATCTTCTAACTATTGCTTTTATGCCTGATTCTTGCTATTCAGGAAACCTGTAAATGCATATTTATATAGAGGAGATTGTTCTTGATATATGCTTCCATAACTATTATACTCCTATAAAGAGATTTAGAAAAATAGGTTTCAGAAAATAACAGACTTCTTTTACCTTAAGATTAAATGTAGAAAGCCTTTTTTGAAATTTGTTAGTTCACTGGATTTTAAGGTATGAATAGTTTTTCTTTATATTCAGCAAAATCAGATTACAGTTATAGCTGCTTACAACCCTGGACTCTAAGTCTGAATACTTAATGTAACCTTGCAATCCATTGTTTTTTTTAAAGTGTTCACACTAAGTTTGATTTTTAAATTCTTCAGTTCTAATGTATGTTTTATGCATATTGTGAATGCTGAAATAGTTGTGGATTAATATGTTGAAATATTGTTGAAAATATGAAATTGTTCTAGAAGAAATTATCTTACTGTGTTTGGGAAATTTGTCAGTATAGCTTAATTTTAATTATTTGGTTTGTCATTAAAGATTAGAGATAAATCGATTATGTGGTTGTAGGAGGAAGATAACTTACTAAAAACAAATCAGATTTAGTAGATAGGGCAATGTTTTTTCTAAAGCAAAGCTATATACATTCTTACTTAGGACTGGGGAGGTGCTTGACTCCCCCCCCCCCCCCCTTTTTTTTCCTTTTTAATTGAGCACTTCAAGAAGCTTTAAGATGTTGATTCAGAGTACAGTTTTGTCATCTTCATTTTTATACAGTCCATGGAAATGAATAGAAAAGATTCCCAAGACAGCTGAGGAAGCCTTATTCAGTTCAGCGTGTTCAGAAGGAGGGTTTTTTTTAATTTTTAGTTTATTTTGAAGTGCGGTCTTCCTTCTCTATCCAGAAGCTGGCAGAAGCGATTTATTTGCAAATACAAAGGAAAACTGTCATTGAGTAGGAAACTTTCTCCTCTCTAGCCCACCAAGCTTTTTTTCTGCTTCTTGAATGTTATGCCAACAAATGGGTAGGGAGTTGCTTGAAAGTATTTTAACATTCACTGTTGCTTTCCCTTGTCTGTTATTTCCTTTTAAGACTTTTGCGAAGTGATGTTATTGTCCACCCAGCAAAAATACGGTGTTTCCAGAAAGGTATATTATGCCCAGACTTCTGTTTGGAGGGAAGATTCCTTAGATTCAACTGTTATACCTAAGCTATATTAATTGTATCAGTAACTTATTCAGATAAAATTTTGGGGGAATTGGAATCTTAGTGAAAGGTGAGGAAAGATGATACCGAAGGGCTCTTCAACAATAGTTTATAGACCCTTTCATAGATTGTAGGTTACAGAAGTGTTTCAAAGAACACTTTGGAACATTGTGAAAATTGTTAAATGGGCTAGATGCAGGTCCAGGGTAGATGTAACACCAGCGGAAGGAAATAATTTTTTACAGAACTTGTAACCGTAGCATGTCAGTGAGGTCATTGCCATAGGTTGCTAAGGTTTTGGTCTTAAACACAACATACAAAATGGGACACCATATTACGTGAATAAGAGTTTTTCAGATATACTGTTACCTCTTGGTGACATTTGGTATTTGACTATTCAGAGGAATTAGAAACTCACCAGGTACTGGCCAAATCCTGAGAGGCATTGTCTGCCGGTTTTGTCTAATACCGAACACTACTGGAGAGACAACGTTGCAATAGGTAAATATGCATCTAACCTAAGATGATGTTTAAAACATTCCTGTTTATCCCTTCCTTTTCATTCTGCCCATGCTTCCATTTTCTCCAGTTTTCTTTTTTCTTGCTCTTCTGCTTTTCATAGTCCTTCATTCCATTTTCATTCCACTTTGCATAGATACAGCTTCAGTGAATGAAGTTCCTCCTTAAATGTTAATTTTTCCCCAGACTTTCCAAACCTACTTTAGAGATTTTCTAACTAAGTAGTAATTGCCAGCCTTCTTTCAGCAGAAGCACCTGTTGGTTTAGTAGAACGAGATACAGGAGGTATTGCCATCCCTCCCCCCCACCCCATGCTTTAAGTTAGTTAGAATGTAAGCTCTAGAGTAGGGACCATTTCTTTTCCTTTACTTGCAAAGCATAGAAATTATTTTTGATACCCAGGAATATTGAAGATTGTGATCGACTTGCACAGGAGAATTGCAATAGCAGGAAGGATGATTCTGTGAATAAGGCATTAGGCGGAGATTTGGGAGGTATGGATTGAGTCCATTTCTTAGGTGACCTTTCGGGACATAAATCAGTTTCTCTGTGCTTCCTTCCCCTGTGTGTAAGATGAGTTAATGATTACAAAATAGGAAAGTGCCAAAATCAAATGAATATTGAGGTGTTCAGTAATTGAGACCATCCAAGTAACGAAGGTAATCTTAACTAACAGTGCTGGTGAATTTCAGAAGGATTGAAATATTCTTTTCTTTTTTTCTTTTCCTGGGAAGTTCAAAAAAATTTTCCTGTTTATGAAGAAAAGGGTCAAAGGATCATCTTATCCTATTATTTGTTGTATCCTTGATAATATGGCAAGTCTCCAGAAAGTCAATCGTTTAAATTCTCAAGATTGTTACATGCATTTCTTTGACTTCATTAAGATGAACTGACCATGAAATCTGCCAGTTGTACAAATAGTCTCTGTGGTCATTATGGGAAGCCTGTTTTTACCCTGTCTTCCTAGAAGTACAAGCATATTTTTTTTAAATTTGTTGCTGTTAGGCTGTACTAAAGTCTATCTTCTCTAGAATACATTAGACTAAAATACTTTTTAGGTAAATATTACTGTCCAGTCTACTTCAGACTTCAAGGCCCACATAACCTGTTATATGCTATAATAGGGTTGAGCAGATTTTTCAGAACTTTGTGCCACTTTTCTTTTTCTTAAGGCCTGTCAAAGACATATTTTTGTTTTTAATGTCTAATATTAGTTCTCCTTTGATCTCTTCTTCACCTTTTTTCCAGTTCTGATTTCTGTATAGAGACTGAATTAAACTTTTCTAGAACAGGAATCATGTTCTGAATCAGAGACCATGCAGAACAAG
The DNA here is from genome assembly GCF_036370855.1 of Dromaius novaehollandiae. NCBI lineage: Eukaryota > Metazoa > Chordata > Aves > Casuariiformes > Dromaiidae > Dromaius > Dromaius novaehollandiae. The sequence continues at coordinate 61,226,981 of NC_088102.1, forward strand.
GGTGCAGAGAGGAAGACAGTTGAGCGAAACAGATGAGGATAGTGATTGTAGCCAGTAGTATGCATAATTCTTTTCAGTGTTTTTGTAGGCTTCATAATAAGGATAGCCTTTAAAAAAAGAAATTTTATTAATTTTATTTATTTAAAGAACAGTGAAGTTGTTTCACTGATTGAGATTTTCTTCCAAGAATGATGAGCTGCATGGGAGAGACAAGGCATGAAGACACCCAACAGGTGTTAGAAACTGGTCCTATCACTGTTTAGAGGCAGAGTTTATCTTTACAGTTGGTTACCAAGAAGACCAGATTTGTGATAATGAAGAATAGATTTCTAAAAGCCCATAAATAAAATACAAAAGCCATTGCAGCTTAATTAACTTAAAATAGTTCTTTTTAAAAAAGTTTTTTTTTTTAGTATCAAATTGATAATATTTTGAAAAACCAACAACAGTACTTTGCAGACAGCTAGTAAGAATATAAATAGTCATGCATACTCTCGTAGTTAGGCTTTGACTTTGACAACCTGCAACATTTTGCCCACAGCAGTGGGCAAATCCATACCAGATTTAGCCTGGTACCAGTATAATAATTTAAAATACAGAAATTAGATACTTAATAGCAATGTTTACAAGATTGCAGTATAGATTGGTGCACAGAGATCTAAGTGGTGTTACGTAAGGAACAGTTTCTTAAAGAAAATGCCACAATAAACTGTGCAAAACAAATAATCTTAGGAATATATGATTATATAAATTTGATTATGCTATCATTTAGAATATTGTTAATCTGAAACCCTCTCCTCACCCTACCACGAACCCCAAAATACAGGACTTGAGATGGGAAGGGAATGTTTCAAAACTTGGATGGACTCTTCATGAAGAAAGATTGGAGAATTTGGATCTGTTAAAGCAGAACACATTGTAAGGAGACATACTAGCAAATTGCATTAGGGTTTAAAGGAAGTAGCCTCTCAGTTCTTGAAGGTTGATTTTATGTTTAGGTACTGGTGGTAATGTTTTAGCAATTACAATATTCAGTGTTTAGGTCATAAAGAAAATCCTTCTGAACTGAGGTATTGTTGCTGGATACCATTCATGTATGTTAGTAAACACTAACTTCAGTAGGGTAACCAGTCTGTAAACCATATAAACAGTAAGTAAAAACTCTTAAGTGTTTTTTCTTTATTTGTAAAGCTAAGAAGATAATCTGCATCTGTTGATCTTTTTAATTGGTGAAATTGAGAACTTTCTATTATTTTGAAGCTTGTTTTCACTTTCATATTAAGATATTTCCAAAGATCATAATATCTGAAGTTTCTTCAGGTGTTTCTATTGTCATTTTTTTCTTGTAAGTAAGTGTATTGCCTCTAACTGGCAAAATTTTGATCTTAGCCATTAAAATTACCATATTTTTAAGAAGGATAGCTAAGAATATCCTTTTGAGGGAATGCCAGTGGTTACCACTGTGTTACATTTTGGCATTTTGATTGATATAGATACAATAACATATCTGGACTTTATTTGGAAGATGCTTTGAAGATGTCCAAGCATGCTGCTTTCACGTAGCTTTTTTGGTGAATTGTGGGGAGTATATTGTTCAAATGATTTCAATGGATAAATGAAACATTTTGCAGAAGAAGTTAGAGTAGTCAGATGATTTTAGATATGGTTGATACTTGTTTAGGAGAAGCTGAAGAAAGGTTTTTTGAGTAGGAAAGTATGGTGGGGTTTGGTTTTAATGTTTGGTGTGGAAATTTTTTCTGTGTTTGGCTCTGATTCCACTAATTTCTTGTTAGCATTATTATTTATTCTATTAGATTAAAAATCTCTACAATTTCTGCTGTTTCAGATTTCTTTAAGAATTTTGGTAAGGAAGGGATTTTACTTCACAGATGATTTTAGTGAATTTTTTACATACTAGGTACTGTTTAGAGAAGAAGAAAAAGCAGTGCTGTACCCTGTCACCTGCATCTGTGTATCTTTCAAACTGACAGTATGTTTCTATCTTTGAACACACAAAGTTGTGCCTCTGAATACTCAAAATAATTTATGAACTTTACATGTTGGATTTGTAATGATAGGCTAATTGAAGTACTGTGTGGCATAATTACTGAAGTGATTACTCTCAGACCTGTAGTGTTTCCTCTGTGCAGACCTCAAAATGATAGCTTTTATTTCTTTTTCTTTTTCTTTACAAATCACCAAAATGCTTATATCCAAAGCTTTGCATGTACAATTAACAATACTTATAACTCAAATGTATTTTTATCAGGAGCTTGTAAGTAAAAAGACAGAGTTTATCACAGTTCTCATTAATTTGGAATGTAAGTTGCATTAACAGCTCGCTTCTGGAATTTCAAGGGCAAGCTAGAGATGGCATGTGACCTTTCATGGGGAAAGATTTATATAAGAAGGGAGTTTAGGGGACTAGGGTTCAGAAACCAGCGAATTATGCCAGATTTTTAATGTGTTGCATGTTCTTAATGTTTAAAGAAAAAGATGGGAAGGAGAAGGAGGGCAGATTAGAAGGGGTTAGTCGGGGAGAAAAATTGCTGCTTCTTTAGCAGCTTAAAGTATAGACTGCTGATTCAGTATTCTTATAGGCTAAAATTGGTCTCGGACAAATTCACTATGTATAGTATGGGCACAAGAATTAAAGGTTCTCTAAAAATTTGAAGTGAAATTTACCCTATGGTCAGCTTTGATTCTTTATGGATTTAAGGATTTAAATAATTCTGAAGATATTAGTAGAGCTTTCTTTTTTTTTTTTTTTTTTTTTTTTTTTTTTTTTTTTTTTAAACTGGCTTCTTTCATGGAAATTAAATTCTAATTCACTGATGTAGGTGTGAAATCACCGCTTTCAAAAACTGCTGTGATATCTTTCCAATTGTTGTACCCACTTTATGACATTTTATTCAAAAATGTAAGAAAAAAGTTGCAAAATATCTCAGTTAAAGTGTAAAAATAGTTATGCTTTGGTAGGAGTAACTTTGTGAAGGTACCAGTAGGAGTGTTTAATAATTCTAGTAGCAGTGGTTTTGTCGGTAATATGTTTTTTGAATTCTTGTTATTGCCAGGCAAGTTTTAGAGTAATGAAAGCAATTGCTGTTTTGTGTGGACCGCATTCCTAGTATGCAGTGATGTTGCGTACTAGGCTCATGAACATGTATTCTATATTAAGTAATTTGTAGTCTGAGTGATGTGGATGGTGCTTCTGTGTTTCAGCAGTTGGGGGGGGAGGGGGAAGACTGTGTAATTGAATTTGGTGAGCAATGCCAGCTGTGGAGTTTCCACCAGGATAATTTGCATGGCTTGCTTATTACTTGAGGATATCAAAAGACAGAAATCTTTGTATGGATGATACAAAGCACCTCCTTGTTGGTTGTGACTATCTGAAAAGTTAACACTGGAATAACCTATTTTTCCAATTTGAACACAAGGTGTCTATATTAATGACTGCCAGCTCTTCCTGCCCCTCTGAGTAAAGGGGCTGGGGAAACTTCTGGAATCTTTATAGTTCTGGGCTCTGTAAAGCAACTGGCAGGTAGTAAATGAGGAGGTTGTACTGCAATCTGTTGGTTGTATAGTGACAGCCATAAAGACTAAACTTGGACAAGGTTACCCATATACTTCCTTCTCTAGTTTAACCAAGTGAACTACGTGATATAATGGAATAGGAAATTTCAGTTTGTCACCGTGTCAGTGTATGTATTTTGAAGCCAACCTGAGGTAGTGACTCCAGTTCATGCAGAACTGGAGTACCTGTATCCATTATATGGGAGTCCAGTGGGTACATCCGAACGCATATGGAAGGCATAGGTATCACTGGAAGGGCTAAATCATTCATGTAAGTGTGACATCTTTAAATTTTCTTAAGCATTTTAAAGAGATTCCTGTACATTAAAAAAAAAAAAAAAGCATTATTGATTAAACTTGTTTTCAAATACTTGATCATAAGAATTAAAAAGTCCACATTTGAAAAAACATTAAAATATACTATTGTAATCTAAACAATAGAAAAATGGAAATGAAAACTGTTTTAATAACAAATTAACATTTGGTCTGTAGCCTTGATATTTTCGGAAAGTTGACAGTAGTTGCCAGTAGCGTATATTGACACAGATTTTAACTGTTGTCGAAATCCTATATCTCAGCAATTTTTTTCTGTTTCTGCTTTGTGCTGTAACAGTCAAGAACGTAAAATCACTTGGGTGTTGAGTTGCAGCCACCTCTTGAATAATCTGATATTTTCAGATATAACTGCTCTGCTGATAGATGAATGACTTAATAATAAGTCAGCTGAAGGCAGATAAGGTCCATTGACCCAAAAAGCCTGTGGGATTTGGGCACTTACTACAATACTAATGTTATCTGCCTAGACGGATCTGAAAAATAGAGTAATCAAGAGTCAACAGAAATTACACTAAAGTACTGAAAAAAAATTGGCAAATATACTATGTTAAATTATTTTCACTTTTGCATGGAAGTGCAGCTACTGCGTCTTCTCTGGCACCGATTTTAATCTTGGGTAGCAGCGTTAAGTGAATTACTTTGTATTTGCATCCATGTAAAGGAGTAGAGCTCATGAGATAGAATTTTCCTATCTTTTTGCTTCTGTGTTGGATTGTTATTAGACTTAAGAAGGTTTAGATGAGTACCACTGTAAACTTCATGAATATTTTATTGTATTGAATTTCGCTTTGTAATTGCAAATGTACAAATCTGTGAGATTCTGAAGATTTGCTGTGATTTGGGAGGACAGAAACTTCCTTTAATAAAAACAGAAGAAAAAAACAACAAATTGTAGTGGCATGGGAAAATGGTTTCCCATCTATCTCTGTCGTATACAATTTAAGTAGCCATGTAAAATAGTCAGATTTTACACACTGTAAGTAGATTTGTAAATCTCTATCACAGGAGTGTTTTATGGCAGGATTAACAGTGTTAATTTTCTTTTTTTTATTCACATCTGATGGGAAATGTCTTTCTCTGATGCTCGCATCTTATATAGAACTATTCGCTCTTCTTTCCCCCTTCCCTCTATAAATTGGGACATTTCTATGATGTATCCTTCATCCATCCTTCCATAAAATCATATTTCTGACTTTGATCTTTCTTTATATTTAAGCTAACGACTCTTTGATTCATCTTAATTGCTGTGGGCCTTAGCTTTAACTGCTTAATATATGGGGTTTTTTTTGAGACTTTAGGTCTTCCTGTAAAAGAATTTCCTTTTCTAATTTTTTGAAAACTTGAATACCAAATCAGTTGCACTTGAACAGATGGCAAGTTGAAGGCACTTCTTTTTCAAGAGTGTATTGCAAACACCGGCCTCTAAGCTAGAAAAGTCTGGACGAACTGTGCTGAGTACAACAGCAGGTTTCCCCGTGCAGGGGGCTGCAGGGGGGACCTGTAGGAGGAGATGGAGAACCGCCCTGACCCGGTCGCAGCTGCTTCCAGCCGGTTCTGAAAGCGGTATCAACGCCCGGGAGTGCCGCACTTCAGTCAGGCAGAGGAGCACTCACACCAAAGAGCTGCAGCTGCTGGGAGGAGGAGGAGGAGATCCCGAAGGGGGAACCGAGGAGAGGCTTGGAAGGGGACGTTGTTGGGAACACCATCTGGGAAGGAGGTGCTCCATGCCAGAGAAGGCAGGCCTTTGTGGGGACCAGGGGCCACCCTGCCGGGGCTGGGGCACCCCCAAAGGCCTGGGGCTTGCAGAGGTACCACGCTGGAGCAGAATAAAATGGGTAGGAAGCAAGGAGTGGCAGAAAGAAACCGCTGAGAGGCAGAGAGAGAAAAGAAAACAAGCAGGAAAAAATCATGAAGAATGCTTCTGTGATGCTTCCCTAGGTATCTGCTGCTAAAGCGGCTTTCCTCCAGAATGGACAAAAGCATCTATTTGTTCATTGTAGACTTACTGATTTCTGTTATACCTTTTTTTGTGCAAGGCTCATTTGGGTGGGGAGGGGAGGAGGAGAGTGGTTTAAGTAAGGACAGAATGCTTTTTGCAAGGAATACTGAGCATTGGTATCAAGGCTTTGGAGATAATTGTGGTCACGGTGGAAATTTGAGGTTCTAGTATGAATTCAGTGTGTCAAAAATGCTTGATATATGTGTTTGTAGAGCCAGCACGGGATGTGGTTTACTACAAACCAAATTGACTCCTCTTCAGAATTTGAAAAGTTTGCATTTGTATGTTGAATGGAAGAGCAAATTGTAGTTTAGGGTTTAGTCTATATTTTTTGTGGATTTGGTTAAAATGCTGTTATTTTAAGGAAAAGAATGCCTGTTTAGGGAAATACCATATTTACATTTCATGGTTTTGTTCTAAGTTTATTCTTTGGCTGACCAGTGATGCTATTTGTTGTAGGAGGGGGTATCAGAAATAATACAGATAGTCTTTAAATTATATTCTTAAAGGAGCTTGTTAGTGGTCAGAATAAAATGATGAGCAAGGAATGTGTAATCAAGAATCTTACCTGATAACTTTTTTTGGTTGGGGACCTTCAGACATCACTCATGAAACTGTTTGGTTATTACAGTTAAAATCTGAAAACTTTGAAGGTAAGCAAGTGGCAAAATTTTTTTTCTAACACTGAGGTAGCCCTAATTTTTGTCCTGTGAGATGGAATTTGCTTTTAAATGTTCTCGTTCAATCAATTCAGTCAATTAAATCTTCTCTTTTCAGAAGATTTCTTTTTTCAGAGTTGAGCTCTTACAAATTATCTTTCATACAAATTCAAATTCAGTTCTTTGATAACCTTTTGTCTTTCTTGGCTTTACTTGGGATTTTAAGAGAAGAATGTGCAGAAGAAAAGTATATATACGTATTTTTTTCTAAATAGTGTTTAGAACATTTTACGCTGTATAAAGATGTTGGGCTATCTCCACAGCATGCAAAACATGCATGTGAAAAAGGAATTTACCTCTCAATGTTTTTTGAAAGCCAGATTCTACCTTGTTGGTTGCCTGGACTTGCACTTATTTCATCTCTGAGATCAAAGGGAAATCATTCCAAAACAACTAATAATTAAATTCCTTTCAGGTCATCAGTTCCTACTGAGGTTCCTAGCCATTCCTGAAAGCAATATGGAATTATATGCAGTGAACTTTTAACACAGTTGAGCAGCACTAGCGGCCTTCCAAGGAAAGCAGCCCAGAAAGAGTGATACCCATTTGACATGAAGGAGACTGTTACAGATATGTCATAAAGATAGCATGTTTTAAAATTCGGAGTTAATGTAAGTCCCTATACTGTAGTGTAGGAGCATCTTTCTAGCAGTCTAATAAAAAGAGAAGCAGAAGCACTGATACCTTCAAAACGCATGAAGAAGGACAAGAAAGTCTTTGAGCTGCTTTCCTGGATTTCATTATTTACAGAAATAGTCAGCTTTGTCCAAGGTCTCCATGTTCTTCAGACTTTTCAGAATTGGGGTGACTTTAGAGTCAAAAAGTGAATGTCACCTGTGTTCCCATTCTCTCACAGAGAGAATATACATAGCAGAGACTTAACACTTTTTGGTGCTGTAATTGTTCGATAACTCTTTTCCAGGAAGTCTCTCTGTTCGCCTCAGTCCTTTTGGCCTTTCTTGTTGGCCTCGCAGCCACAAGTTCTGCTTCCCTTGGCAAGTGTGTGTTCTCATTGCTGTCTTCATTGCATTGTTTGCTGTCTCTTCCTTGCTCCGCTTACCGTCATTAGAGCAAGAGGAAGAAGTGATTTGACAAAAATGTGACTTATGAAGAACAGATAACGTAGTAATTTGAGACTTAATCTACAAAGGAAGAAGTTCTGATACTTACGCAGTGAAGGAACATCCCTGTCAAACTGAAGGAGAAAGTAATGGAGGCTGTCAAGTCAGTGACCTTGTAAAGGAATGGGAGAAAAGAGGCGTTCTCTGTGAGTTGGGTATCCAATGTGAAAGTGAAGAGGAGAGGGGACTACTTACTACATGCTAACCACAAAATGCGTATCAATCCCTGCCATATCTAGTTGAAAATACAGCTATTCTGTTCTTGTGTTTGTGTGGGAGGAGGAAACAGTGACTGGATGCCCATAGAAAAAAGAAGGAATACAGTAGGGCGTTTCCCTTCCTTAGGGTAAAAGCGGCATGACTGTCTGATCTTACGAGACCTGTTTAGGAGGAAGCAGATAGGAAAGCCTTTCCAGTTTATACTTCCTGATTTTGGACAGAGGTTGAGATGAAATAGAGGGGAGAGGAGTGATAATTCAGTAGATGTCACTGGCTGTAAGAAAGGGTACATGAGGCAATGCTTGTCCTTAAACAAGTTAGTGACTGGTGAGCCCATCTAGCCCTTACAGACTGGTAGGTGTGTAACTCCCTTTTCTTACAAAGACTGTAGCCATGTGTTTGTTTCTTGGTCTCTGGCACATCCTAACTCTTTGCTTTCTCAGCACCTCTGCAGGTTCTCACTAAATATCATGTCTCCTTCAGCTTTTAAATCGGTCTCTCTTACTACTGCTTGCACCTTCTAGCTAACTCAGTCTGATTGCAATTCCTCAGTATGCTGTCTGGTTTGCTTGCAGTAACACAGATTTATGGTCAAAACTGATATGTGCTATTTTGGGGATAAGATTGCTGTTTGGAATTTTGTCTGCATAGTTCCTATAACCATTATACTAAGAACACTTGTTGACAGATTATTTCCAAGAGAAGCTCGGAATGTTAACTGTAAAAATACATAACATGGAGAAAATAGCTCTTAGTAAATAATCTTATCATCCTGCGTAAACACCTTATCAACTTTATTACAGATTTTAAGACAGAAGCAAAATCAAAATGGAAATTAGCAGGAAGCTTAAAGTGAACATACTTTTTTCCACCGTAAAATTGATTTATGAGTTGCTTTATGTAATAGACTTGAGCTGTATCAGACTGAGTATTGTTTATATAGTATGGCCAGTAAAATAATGTATTTGTTGCTGCTGCTGGGGTGTCTGCAGGGGATGCAACATATATGGACTCTTGCTATTAATATAGAATTTGTACTGTTTCTCACAGCTAAGGATAGCTCTGAGAATTTCACAAGAAAATATTTAAAACTGAATTTTAACATTTAATCTCAAAGTTTCATAGTATGACTTTAGAGAAAGGATGATGCAGTTGACTATGATGGGTTAGCATAGATTATTAAAATAGATTTTAAATGGTCATAAATTTCAGCCTTACTGTTCAGGAAACTTTATAGTTTAATGAAACGTGGTTTCATAAACATTGAACATAATTTATTTTATAGTATATAAAATTATTTAATATATAATATTTTTCTTTTAAACCATAAGCTTTTATCTGTTTGCAGTGATTGCAGTTTGCTTCCTCTCCACCCTGTTTCTCCTGTGATACATTTACTAAGCAAGGGAATGCAATTACTGCTGTGGTAGTCTAGAGCTCTGTATGTGCTGCTTGGCCAGTTTGAATGCAGTGCTGATTACCTAGCTGGAAGCTGCCGTACGGAAGATGTAACTGCTCAGTTCTGCTACTTTTTTCTCAGTGCAGGGAGAGGGAAAGCACAGGAGTTTGAGCTTGTCTTCTCTGCCCAGCAACTGACTTGCAAGCATTTGAATTTTTTTTTTTATGTTTTTTTATCTGTGAAATGCCATTTAAAACATCTAAGAGAACTGATGGCTCTATAATGTTATCATAGAAGTCTTCTTTCCTTGTATTTAAAAATGTATATAGAACGTTAAATAAGTCTTCAGTGTGCATATGAAATATTTGGCCATCTTAAAGCAATTTCCTTCAGAAAATTACATATATATTTTTAAAGTCATTTGGTACATTTGTAAGATAAATAGAGAGGTTACTTTCTTCTCTTGCACAAATCTTGGTTTTTCCTACAGGAAAAGTATCTTGTGTATCCCAGAACTAAAATTCCGTAAAAAGTTAAGGTTCTTTTCAAGATTTACACTAAGACTTCAGCAGTTCCACGATGAAGAAAGAACAAATTCATGTTTGTAGATGTGTTCCTGTACCATTCAAGAAGACAGGGCACTGCAGTTTAATGTTTGTGGCAATCAGAAATCAAATTACCTTTCTGAAGGGCTTTCTGTAGCACTGTAGTTAAAGAATGTTTGGATCAGAGAAGTTATAGGAAATAAAGAATTCTTCTCTATGCTTTTCAGTGTAGAAAATCACTTCTGCCTTGTTCAAGGAAACAGTGTAGGGATCTTAGCAAGGAACTGGGATGTCCTGGATAAACCTTGTGAACTTTTAATTTATAAGCTGTTTCTTTTAGCAGACTGCTTTTGAAAAATGTTTGACTTCTTTTTTAACTATCAGGTTATTCATTATATTCATTTTTAATTTACTTCCATTTGTAGAGAGAGACTAGAACTACCAAAAATCATGTACCATGTTGAAAACGTACTTGGTGGGCATAGGCTGGGTACTGCTTGCAGCTGCATGTAATACAGTTACTCTGTTACTGCTGGAGAATATTAAGACTGTATTTATTATATGACCTGCAGAACACATTTAAAGAGCCTATTCTACTTCTTGTGATTAAAAAAAAAAAAATCCTGATATTAGGTGTGTATGTATATGTCTTCTGAAATTTATGGCATTTTAAACTCTAGTATTTTAACCTGTAAGTAATTGAATTTTATCTTTCAGTAATTAAATTTATCTTTCACCAGGCCCAGCAGAAGGTTTGGGTAAAATAATACAAAGATTTCCTCAGAAGGACTGGGAAGACACTCCTTTTCCACAGGGAATAGAGTTGGTAAGTTTGTGTTATGTTATGTAATTTTTAGAATTTCTTTTGAGTATAGTTGGAAAGTGAATGACACTTCCTGTAATAATCTGTATTATCTAACCTGACATGGCATACATAGAAACTACATGAATGAGGGGGTAGATAATAGCTTTAAGCAAAAATAATTTTGGCTAACAGAGGAATATATATATTTTTTCCATTCCTAATTATTAAGTAGATGTTCCTAGAATATAGAAGGTGTCTGCTGCAAAGTTAGAAACAGTGTATTTGACATAAATGTTTATTTGCATCACTAAGTTATAGTTAAGTACATTTTTAGAAGCATCATTCAGATCTTGGGTGATTTTTTTCATTGCCATGTTCAAATAAAAACAAATGTGTATTTGTATGTCATTTATAAATAACAATTTAAAGTAACACCATGATGAACTGGCTAGATTGAAATGGTCAGTCTTTACCCAGTATTGTCCTTGACAGACGGTATAACGAGTGTTTATGAAAACAGTACTCTAAACAAGTCTAGTATATAGTGATCTATTTTAAATGCCCCCTCTGATAATTCACTAAATACCACTTCTTGCCCTCCCTTGGTCTCATATCGTGAGATACAAGGAACATGTATTTCTTATTCATCCAGATCAGGGATTTGTTAGATGTATGGCCCTGAAAATCCTACAGAGAAACAGAATACTTTGGTCCTACTAAGCAAATTAGGTTTCTGAGAAATCAGTGAAACTCTTACTGCCTTGAACTTGAGGACTTCTGGGACAGGATGAGCTAGAGAGGAAGATGGCCTCTAGGAAGTGTTGCAATAGAAGTCTTTGTACTGCAGGGCAAAAATCAGCTGCAGAGGACAAAGACACTGTGACTCTTCACTACATTTATTATACAGATACAGCAAACAGCAAGCTTTTATTGGTATGCTACCTTTCAGTCAGTGTTCACCTCACTTACTTGCTGAGTCAGAACATGCCATTGGCCAGATGTTGCCTTCAGTGAAAGAGAAGTGATCTTGGCGATCAGCACTTGCCGGTTTGCTCTCTCATCTACAGAGGTTTATGTAGTTCACTGTGTGCTGGTGTACGCGACTGGTTGCTTGTTTTCTTCAACAGCCTGTGGTTTTCATTTCTTCATATCAGTCAAGCATACCTCTGATGTTTCGGGGGATGTCATACATTAATTACTGGTTAAGCATTATTTCTGATGCACATGATGGATAGTTACAATGTTTGCGGTATAGTTGCATAATACTGCATTTGGCAATGTAGTGCTGTGCAGAAACAATGGAAGCTCCTGCTTTTTCTGAAGTATTTCTACTACTCTTACAACATTATACCGCTATATATAGCTGTTTGATGTTACTGGTATTTCTGTACTTAATAGATGCCTAGCCAGCATGTGCTTGATGACTGCTGTTTTTGTTGATTTTTTTGTTTTGTTTTTCGTTTTTCAGAGTAGTTTCCTGTCATTCCTTAGCTGGCTTACCTTCTCTCTTTATTAACTTTAAACACTCTTGGGTTGAACTGGATGGCTTGATTTTTTTTGCCTTAAACTACTGCAAGAGTTTAACGTTTGAGTTATACTAAGATTTATTTTGGCACGCAAATCTTCCTTACCTATTTCAAACAAAGTAATGTCGTTGATTTCCAATGGTATTTTGAAATAAATCATCACAACTATTTTTAAAGCAGTGAAGCTACTTAACTGATGTATCTGTACCTAAATATTATTTCTAATTTTATTTAATTGTAGGATGTTAGTGTTACAAGAAACAGATTTCTAAAGGAAGATTCCTTTTTTTTTTCCTAGTTGAACAAAACATTGTTTTTTATATTAGTTCTCAAATGACTCATCAGGCAAAACCACTGAGAATTTAAACTAAAGCTAAAGTGAAATCTGGCTATTTAAAAGTTGAATTAAGGATATCTGTTCATCCAGTCTGTAAAATTACTCCAATTTTGATTTGTTTTCCAAACATGGTAATATTTTTAATTAAGACTGAAGAGTCAGAGATATTACAAAGATCGTATAGTTAAATAAATCACTTATGAAAATCAGGTTTTGGCAGGATGCTATTTTCAAGTTTTTGGATGAGTAACACAAATCAGTATTAATTGATGGAAAGAAGAGGAGAAAAACAGTGTAATCTATCGTTTTCTGGTTGTCATCTTAAGGGAAACGTTAATATTACATGTATAAGAGGCAAATGTAGAGGAGGGGAAAAGGAGAAAGGTAAGAGTATAACAGTTGACAGGAATGCGCATGAGAATTACGGTACACGCTCTTATAAATTAATAGCACTTCAATTCTAACAATATTTTGAGTTAAGAAAAATCTTATGTATATTTCCTCTCTGAGTGAAAGTTCTTTATGGAATTATATGGTTTACCTGATGGAAGAAATGGAAAAAAAGATGGCTTACATTTGAAAAGCATGTTAAACTCTATCCACTATGTTTTTTGTGAAGGAAAAAAAGGTCAAAATTTTTAATGCCTAGTGACTGGATTAAAAGGTGTGTGTCCCCCCCACGTCGTGTCTTGTCTTAACCTCTACCGAAGCTAGTTCTTCTACCATAAATTGCTGAGATTTTAGATTAATTATTATTTTTTTCTCAAGTTATTTTTAAAACACTGTTCCATCTATTTATTTAATTTGTAAACTATATTGTGGCATGAACAGAAATTAACGTATCTGAGCTAAAAATTACATGTTCACCACTCTCCTGTCACTACCCAGTTAATGCAGACAAGCAATAGAAATACGAACTCCAGTCCCACTGTAAGCATATGTTATTTTCTTGTGTTAATTGAAGCGGACCGAATTCTTCCAGAGGTGAATACAAAGCTGGGAAACTGAAGGTAGTTTTCTAGGAGATTTTCATCAGATTTAATTTTTACAAGTCTAAAAGAAATGTGAAGATCTGAGCTAATACTGAAATGCAGTGTTTTATAAAGTGTATTATTTGCCTGTGAATTTGGACCTTTGGATGCCCAAGTTATTTGGCCAAATACTATCTGTTGAATCAGATAATTCAGCTTGGGAAGTAATGGATGCCATGAACTAGTAGTACTTTTCCAGTCATGTTTTTAATGATGTTTTATGAAACTAAGTAAAAAAAAGTTACTTTAATGCTGGCAAAGGCCAGTACCTTACGGAGCTAACCTCTGAATTTTAATACTGTGCGATGGAAAATGCCTTCACAGCTTGTAGAAATGCAGTTTGTCCAAACTCCAGCCAAAAACTAACAGACAAAAGCCTCTAACATTTGTGTCCTCTTCCTCCCATACCTTCTGGGCTTGCCTCCGTATGGCTGGATTTTGAGACCTGAATGAAGATGATACAGAGAACAGAGCTGTGCAGCTAATTTTAAGTTCAATAATAACAACACTGCAAATAATATTTTTTCCGTTTGAGCCTAGTTTTGAGAAATGGGCTTATATTGAAAGAACTCTACCTAATGGACTTGCACTTAACTGAGTGAAAAGAATCATTTGAGAACAGCTTATCTAGGAAAGTTGGTGTCCTTATTTCAGCTTTTCACTTGTAACTTGACTGCATTTGTAGTTTTATTAATTTGATACAGATATGTAGAGAATTTGGTCATTATAAAATGTAATTACAATCTGAACTTTACTTAGTGTATCGTATTCTGTCTGTGTATATTCTGCACGTAAACCATTTCTGTTTTTGTCTATGTAGTGTTAGGTATGTTCTGGTTTTGTTTAAGATACATGTAAGTTATGGCGTTAACACATTGTCCAAAATTCAACAGAAATATATTTTATGAAATCATATTGAAGTGTTTGAATTTGTTTTGTTAAAGAAATAAATCGTGTTTCTTCTGTTTGCCAGTGGTAAGTGAACAAAGCCATGACACTCTGCAGAGGGAAAGATACTGTCAATAGGCCTTGGTCTGTGGATCTTTTTAGAACTTTGACTTATCTGCATCTCATTGATTTACCTAAAGATTTTTCTTCATCCTGTGCTCTGTGCCTTTGCCATTCCTGTAATGGGTTTATAACTTTGAACTTTGTTCTGTTTATAACTGAAAGCAGAAAGCTTGATTAGTACACAGCCTGCAAATTCCTGTGAAACATATGTGAATTTTTTTTTTATTATTTATCATTACAGTAGCTAATAAGGCTCCTGATACTTTCTTTTTTCTGGTTGTTGTAGTGATTATTTTGGTACAGCTGAGAATAAGGTATGAGAATTGTTAATGTTATATATCATGCATATTGACTTCATTACTTCAAAAGCAGCAAGATGCTCTCTGGTTTGTTAGAACCTTTTGTGGGCTATTCCAAAGGCTTAATGGGAAACATTTTTTTGTAATTTTAGCTTCTCAGAATCTGAGCATTATCAGTTTACTGACAAATAGAAGTTTTTCAAGTTTCATGGAAACGAGCCGACTTTAAGGAACAAAGAGAGATTTATACTCATTCTTAAAGCTAAGAAAGTGTTTGGCTCAGAAAAAGATTTAGGTCATCAGTTTTCAAGAGCCTGCAGTTATAACATACAAATCTGATAGTTTTCCCCCATACTATTTTAAATAAATATATTCTTCTCCATAGTGTGCTTCAGAGAAGTTACTTCAGCTTTACACAGATACAACTTAAATTTGCAAGGAATCCTTTAAAATCGGGAAAGAGATCTACAGCAGTTTAATATTAGGAAATCATAGGATGATCAAACTTCTTGTTCTCACTTGTAGAAAGAATTTTTGAGGGAATATGTTGCTAGAGTGAGCTAGTTTTGCGTATTTTGCCTTTTTTTTAATTTATAAGCCAATTTTAATTTTGCTGTAAACCTTTCTAGATGTCATTATTAGTTACACATCAAAGGAGGAAGCTGTGGTATGTAATGTCATGCCGTAAACTCATTTCATTTGTGGACTAAATTAGCTGAACCATGTGTCATCTTCATTACTCTGAGTTGGGATGCTAATGTTTATTAGGCTGACAAAAGTCACACCCAGAAATAGATTCTTCTGCTACATTTGAACTAGATACCATTTGTTTATGCAGTTAGTGGCAGGGAAAAAATAGCTAGTATAACCTGCAATAATAGCAGGAGTAGTATAGTCATGAATCTATAATTTTCATTTCAACTATACACAAGTATAAAAATAAACATACATTTCTAGACAAGCTAATCACCCATCCAAATAATTACAATTTATAATTAACATTTTGTAATGTAAGTAAAAACGGTTAATACAGTCCTTTGGAGAAAGCATACACATGTGACGATACTAGGAGACACTGTGGCCTTGTATTCGTAGGGAAGAAAACTTGAGTAACATTTCTTGTGATTCCATATTACCTTAATAATTAGATTGTTTTGACTGAAACTCAGCATGTTGTTAAAGATGAGATTTGACAGAAATATTTTGCTTGATGCCTTTGAAAAGCCTGTTCCAATTTTTACAGTTTAAAAAAGTAAACAAATATTATAAGAAACCCTTTGTAAGTAGACAGCTTGCCTGCGGCAATGCTCAATCTGTTGCATTGGAAGAAAACCTGCAGAGTGCTAAACGTACTCTAACTCATTTATTGCAACTCATATACTGCAAACATAGTTTGAACTGAAGCACAGAATGCTTTAGAAAATGGAGGGCTTTCACTGGCTTCAGTTTTCCTTGTAAGGACAGTCTCCTTTTTCTTACCCTTCTACATTTGTGTGTGTGTGGACCTGTAGGGGAAGTCACATATGTGAATGTTACATTCATGAGGATTTTCTGAAGTAGGTGTCAAGTGCCTTTTTTGGTTTAAATAATTTAATTTATGTGACTTTTGAGTGCTTCTCTTGTTGTTATCTGCTATACTCCCCTCTGCCAAGGGCAAGCTAGGTTGCGCCAACTGTTTGGAATCAAATTCAATTGAATTTCGCTAGTTTTTCACTCCATGTCCACAATGGTTTATGTTTTAACTTAAACTTGAGACTCAAGTTATTTGTTGTTCCTTCCAAGGATAATAGTAGCATGAAGAGAGGATGTGTGAATCCCTTTGAGAACTGGCAGGATGCTTGCTGAGAGAGACAGGGAGACAGGAGTTTGATAGTAGGAGCAATCCTTTTAACCTCATTGTATAGCTACACTAGCAGTTTAATTGAATATCTGTTTGAACTGTTGATGGTTGGGGATTCACAAAACACTTAACAGGAACAGAGTATTTCATGTTTTTTGAGAATTCAGGTAATCCGTATAGGTTTGGACAAAGGTGATTGCTTCAGTTGCACATCTAGTTTTTCTTTGCTGTTGAGAAAGAAGAAGTGTAAATAAGAAGGCATGAAAAACTGAAGTTATCACTTACCTAAACAGTTTCAGGAGCTGATGTTGTTGGAATGAGCATATTATTCCCTAGTCTAGCTTTATCTTTGTTGATCTTAGCATTTCTGCACAACTTCAAATATGAGCTCTTGAATATACATGAAGTATGTCTTTTATGAAATATTGGATCCATGTCCTAGATTTCTACGAACCTGAGATGTGGGAAACAAAAAAAATTAAATCAGTGTAAGGAATGGTATTTATGTGTTTTCAAAATATGTCAGTATTTAAAATCATAATAGATACCAATCTTTTGATGAGAAACATCATCATCTTGTGGAGATTTCTACTTCATGATGAGGTACAGATGTTATGAGTGAAAGCCATACCTCTGAGATCTGAAGTGAATGTAGGCTGCTGTTAGAACTTCACAAAGGCACAAGGGGAGAAGAATGCTATCAAAAAGAAATAGTGACTAATTTGTCTTCTGAGTTGCGCTGAAGAACAGAACTGCTGTCAGTCAACCTAGGACATTTTAAGATAAGCCAGATTTTCAGGTAGTGAATGCCTAACGCTTTGGAGATTCCTGAAGTTCAGTCTTCCAGAAAAAAATAGATATTCCTACAAAAACAATATTCTTAGAATTCAGATGCTAATCATTTAGTGATATTCTTCTTTTAACACTTTGGTGTAATGCATCTCTTATAGGAAAAAATATGACACTTGACCATTTTATTTGTTAGTATTTTTAAAAATGGTGTAAGAAGAGACAAACTGGGTTGCAGAGCAACCAGTTAAGGGCTGAAGTGCTTAAAGTTTTAAAGGGGTTAATCTTAATCTTAAATGCTTCAGTCTTAACTGGCTGATCTGTAAGCCAATTTTTCTGCAACATTAATGCTGTTAGGAGGCGAATAAAGGGCTGTCTACAGCATCCATTTAACCTTCAGTGCACTTGCTCAGCTGCAGAGATTTTGGTTTTGTGATGTTTTTCTTCTCTGTCCCTTCAAACTGTTTTTTGCCATCCAGGATTCATTACATGTGACATTATTTAATGAACAGCTGCATTACAGAATTCAGGGCAGCACTTCTAAAATGCACTGTATTCTTCATTCACTCTAATTATGTTGCAACACTGGTGATTTCAGTAGTTAGTATAAAACAGATGATAGCGAAAGTACAGCTACTCTTTCTTTTTTTTTCAGTTTAGTAGTGTTATTTTATGGTCTCAATCTATATTACTTTAAATCATCTATATTAGCCTCCAGTGCAAATCTTACAGTGCCATACATGTGGTGTGCTTTACAATAGTGTCTCTGCTGTGCTGTAAAATAGTTATGTTCTGGTTTTAGAAACCCACTACTTGAACTGACTGGATTTTAACTCCTGGATTTTGTAGATTAGTGGAGTAGAATCATTTGAATCTAAGGATTGCAAGTAGTGCATAGCAAAACTTGGTTTTATATTACTTAGTACTGTGAAGTAGTGTGATGAAAATGTTTTATACAATTTTTAATTTTCAGTTTATTTTCAAACTAGAAAAGGGAACACTTTATAATATAGTTAACATTTTTAGTAAAAATGTTAAAGTATTTGACATCAGTTTGAAATTTAAACTGTGTTACTGATCTTTCCATGGAGATGCTAGATATCAAGGTGTTTTAAAGCATATCCTGTTACTTTTTTTTTTTTTTTTTTTTTTGCCATTGGGAAATATTTTATTTTAGCTTAAATTCTTCTCAGATCCTCTGCAGGAGGGGCCATTTTTATAAGCTTCCTTAAAACAGAAACAAAACACCCTCAAACGTTTTTTGTAGTTCATTCATAGTACCGGTGTTATTTCTGCAAATAGTACTTGTCTGCGTAAGATATATAGAACTCATGTGAAAGAGAGTGCTTTTGATTCAGTGTCTGTATTACGTCTCTGTAAGATTTCCCCATCTTGATTACTTTTAAAAATTAGAGAAAACCTTGCAACATGGACATTTCTGTAAAGTTTTCTTTGTTGTTTTGTGTTAGCAGTGAAGCAGAGGAGGTCTTGAGAAGCACAGTTAAGTCATGTGGTGCGGTAACGTTTGCAAAGCTCTTTGAGTGATCTTGACATTTTAAGCTTATAACTGTGAGAAGTTTTCAGGGCACCCTGCTTCTCTTGAACACCCTGAAATTTTGATTATTTAAATGTTCACAGGGCATTGTTTAAGAGAAAAAAAAAGTATGTAATCACAGAGATAATGGAGATTCTTACTGAATATAGTGATTCAAACGTGATTATGATTCATTTAAATAGGGTTATGATGATGGAATTATATCAGTATTGTCATTTTTGTTCTTTGAGTTCCCTCTCCTGCACGTACTTGAAAATGACCTGTAGTTCCTCCCCTCAGCGGTCCCATCTGACTGTGACTAGGCGTTCTAGAGTTGTTTTTCTTTCATAAGTGTTTTCTTTCTCTCTCCCCGTACCTTTCTCTGACATCTGAGAGACTGTGGGATTACAGCTCATTCTTTGTGCTTTTTAATTTCACAGGATACAAGCTTAGGATGTGTAACAACACCCTTGAAGTAAATGGTTCTGTGGCTAGTATGTTTCGGTAACAGTGTTTTCCCCACATCAGTTTATCCTGTTATCTGTACCCAGTTTGAACATGCAATCATTTGTGAATATTCTTCATGCTCACTTAGAAGAACCATGAAATGTTCTCGAGTGAAGAGGCAAAGCAATATGAAACCCAAACACATGGTATTAAAATAAGCTGTATCTCCAAGAGCCAAAGTTGAAGAGCAGAAATCCTATTATATTTCACTTTCAGAGCAGCAAAAATTGCAGGCAAGCTTTCTTTTTTCAACTTTATTTTCCTTCATCTACAGATCATACCAAACATCTATAGATTAGCTCTAAACTTCCTACAGTAATTTATTACTACTGTTTATTCACCTTGTTATGGACATGCGTTGTCTTTTTCCAAAAGTGTTTGTTTAGGCTTGAAAGTTAACTTGAATGAATGCAAAACATGAATGTAAAGTGCTATATCTACTTTTAAACAACTGAACATTTTCTTTATTCAGAATAAAGAAACTCATAATTTGATATGAAGCGGTCCATTCCACTTTAGACTAATTAGCATTGAGAATTATTCCAAAATAATTCCATGTGAAGACATTGTCTGGAAAGACACTAATTAATGTACACTTAAGTCAGTTAAAAGCTACTATGAAGGCTCTGCCTTCTGAGCTTTACAGAACTGTTTTGATGTAGTCCCAAATACGCATAAATGAAATGCACATATTTATGTGCACTGTAGCATCCAGATCCTTTATTATACACAACTACGATTTTCTAGTTGTTCCTCATGCTGTATGCAGTTAATTATACCTTACTACGTTAGTAGTATACAAGTGTTGGTATTTCCCCGTCCTTTTCCTTGTCAAACAAGTGTTTTGTGCATCCTGTTGTGCTAAGCATGAATCAAGAAAGTTAAACTGTTGAAGAAAGGCAAACACTATTCTAGGATCACCAGAGGTTAGAAATACTATTTGCAGTGAAAGATCCAAGGAATTGGAGTTGCATAGATTAGAAAAGAATGCGTAGAAAGAAGGCAAAGGAAGGCTTAAGATAAAGCTTACTGCTGTGAGGAAGAGAATGAACTCTTCTACTTGTCCTTTGAGAAAAAGGTGAGAAGTAGTGGGTAGATATGATAGTAAAGAAGGCTTAGTGTGAACAGTAGGAAATGTTTGAATAGGTAGAGTTCATAGTGCTTAGGATGAATTTTTTTGAATGTTTTTGTTTGTTTTTAATATTAGACAAATGTCTATAAGGAATGACTTATATTAGATTAATTGTATGGCATGAAAGAGGATTGGATAGTCTCCTGGGGTTCTTTTTAGATTTGTTAAAAGCTAAGGCTGTGGATCTATGTCTGCTTGCTTGCTTGATTCCCTGCTGAGAAGGGCAGTAATTACTTGTTGGAAAGATCCCAAACTGAGATGTTGGAGTGACAATGAGTGAAGAAACATGATTTGTCTGGATTACCACAAGAGATGATGCTTGGTCTTTACATATCGTTGTCACATGTGTTTCCCCTGGAACTTTGTCCTTACTGGTAAAATACAGTTTTTCTCTATGAGGTCCGCGCCCCCCCCCCCCCCCCCCCCTGTTTATCAGATCAAGTTCTTACAACTACCAGAGGGGAAGAAAGAAAAATAAAATAGGAAAAATGTAATCATATAATATTCAGTAAGGCTTTAAACTGAATTACCTCAGAACTGCTTAACAACTTACTGTTTCAGTTCATTAATGCAGATAATTACTTGTTAACCTTCTGTAAGGATTTTTTTTTCTTGACATGCTATAACGTAGGCAATTCTTTAAAAGTTTTTAGGAATTGAATGAAGTTTTTGGCTTTTTTTGTTTGTTTGTTTTTGTTTTCTGTATATGTGCAGGGAGTTGAGAATTTGCGTGGTTTTGGAAAGAGCCAGAAAGCAAGACTGTTGTCTATTGAATTTATAACTCTATATCCAGTTGTCACAAAGCTGTCCTTTCTAGGGCTGTGTGAAGGAGCAGAAAGACAGATAATGTGCATCTAATCAAGTACAGTCTATTGGGCTTGAATACAAGATTGTGAAATTTGAACTGGGTCATTGAATGTGTTCTGGGAATCCAGAAATAATTTATCTGTGGAGTTGATTCCTATGAATATAAATCAGTTTGGAATGTTTTCTAATAGTTCAAGAAAACAGACTAATGGAAATAAAGGAAAATTTTCTTTTTTCTGAACAAGTTTGTAAAGGGTTTATGTTTTGTTAAAGCTGCTACTTTTGGTGCTAAGAATTTCTAATCAGTTGTACTTGTAAATCATGATATTCTCTTCCTACCCCACCCCAAACATCAACTTGAGTAACTTCTAATGTGAAATTTTAATATAAATTGTTACATTTGATGCAGGTTTCTTCTGCTGACTTAGCTCAGCAGTTTTGAAACTTAACTATTTAAACCTGAAACTTTGTGGTTTGTCTTCATACAGTAGAAGTGCTTATTCATAATGTATGTTAGAAAAGATGTATTCCAGTTGTGTTCATTAAAAAAGGCTTAATGCAGATGAATGATAATATTCAAAAGACATTTCACAGACAACCTTGCATATTCTGTGTGCTGCAACTCAGTGTTTTAGCCCTTGCATTATCCAATTAGAAGCCAAACAAAAGCATTTATGCAGGCTCTTTGCTGTTTCCAATTTGTTTAACTCTGATCTTACTTTCTGAACCCAGTACAGGGCAGAGCAGCTGTGTGCTGTAAACATATGCCTGGCACAAAGACCTACACAGACTTGGGGAGAAAGCTGATTTCAGTGGTTCAGTGTCTGGCAGGGACACTGTCATGCAGAGTCCTAGGGAAAGCACTTGGAGGTTTATTTCCTCTTTTTTTTATTTTCAAAAGGAGTATGTTGGCCTCAGGCATCTTCCTGCCTGACTGAATTTTGACTGCTTCTGACACTTAGAAATCCTGAGGTTGGGAAGGTTGATTGGTTTCTTTTTAAAGTAAAGACTACTTGATACTGTGTCAGTACTTTATATTGGTGCTCTCTCTTGAGTAATTGCATAAAGTTGGCAAAACCAGTTTCATATCTTTTTGGTTTTTATTGTGCAGCCTCTTCAGACTTTTTTTTTTCCATTTCCTCATAAGATAAAGTGTATTATTTTCTTTTGTATAAAGCCTGCTGTTTGTAGATGGAAAAAGGAAAGCCTTATTAATTAACTTGCAAGTTTTAATATGTAAAAAGGGGTTAAGCCATTTAGATGCTCTTCTTCATCCTATATTATATTTAATAATTTTGAATAAAGTCTAACCTGATTTTAATACGTTCTCTGAGCTCTAGTGAATATTTGTGATATTGTGATGATTATCGTAGTAGGGTTTGGTAAATGGGTGTGAGAACATAATGGAGAAACCACCTTATTTTAAGGAAAAAAATCTATAAATAGTGATTTTATGGAGTACACTTTTGATCATAGTAAAGTAAGAGTAAACAAATAATGCGCATGTATATACAAAATATAATTTGTATTAAGTGGAAAAAGAAAAATACAAATATATCCAGATCTATTTTGTAAGTGCTTATTTTAGGGCTAATCATTGGTGAAGAAATGTGGACTTTTGTATTGGAATTCTTGTGAGTGGGGATGTATCGTAAGCATGGCTTCTTATAATGAGTTTCGAGTGTGGAATCAATATGTGAAACAAATATTTTTGTCAGCAGTTTTTTTGGACTTGTCCTAGCAAAAGCTTTTTGTCTTTTTCTGTCACCTTTGGTGTCTAAATCTCAGAAATTAATCAATGCAGGACCAAACCTTTGGAAGTGGTAGATTTCTAAGATGAAAGTATTAATGCTGCAGTTTGATCCATGAAGTGATACAGCCTTATTTAATGTTGTAAGAGACATCTCTAAGATATGCTTAGATGCGGTGTCTTTATGCCCTTCAAGGACATGCCATCGAAGGATCATTTAAACAGATGCTTTTATTTAGCTGTAATGGACGCCGGGGATAAACTAAAAGTAACTTTATATCAACAATATAGTAACATATTAGGCATTTGAACTGGCCTCCTGGCTAGCATTGGTCTCCAAAGCTCCAGCTTTCACAGATTTGGAGATAAGATGCTTCAGACTGAAGTTAATATTACTTGTACAATGATCCTTTAAGGTTTGAAGTTCTTTTTCAGCCTGCAGCTCATTAAATTTGAGCTGTGGAATGAACCTAGGTAAACAGGAAGAACGTCGATACCCAAATCTTCTTTCGAATGACTGTTGGCATACACTTTGAAATGTGTCACCTACACTCTGTGTTTCTAGAGCATGAAAATATCATAATAGCCTGTTTCCATTTTGCGTGACTTCAAGGAAAAAACTCAAACAAACAACCCCCCCCCCCAAAAAAACCCTGCATATTTAAAGCAGAAGCTTTATTTAAATGTGGTGTTTCTGAAGCAAAAGTTTCTTTTTCTCCTCATCTTTTTGGATTTGTGTATTAAACTAAAGCAGTGATGATGTTTTTGTAGCTACTTTTCCTTCTAGATTTTTATCATAAAGGTGTCCTCAAGCTACTTGTTTGCTACTTGTTTACCACTGTCTTTTTCTTGCACAGGCTGTTTCCTTAGTCTTTCATTAGAAGCCATCTTCTATTCATATCAACAAAAGGAGATATGAAAAACAGATAAATTGCACTCAGGTACTGAACAGGTTTTCAGTTATCCTCAAGTCAAAATTGTTTTGTTCTTTTTTTTTCATTGCAAGAATATTTGAAAATATTTGAAATACTCTGATTTAGATCTCTGCCAAGTTACTTAGACTAAAGCGACTAGTGTATATATAAAATTAGGAATACTGCCCCATAAAACAATCTGCTATTTTGCTGGTCTGCTAATACTCCAGTTGCGATTTGGGAATAAATTGTGGGGAATTTAATGTAAAAACTGGCTTTAACTTTATGATTCCTTTTTTTTTTTTTTGTTGCTGCTATTGTTATTTTTTGGCTGTCTTTAGAATTTAAAGCTTTAGCTTTTTATACAAGTAAAGGCAGTTAAATCCAAACCTGTAATAGTGTGTCTATCTAAAAGACACTATGGTGGGACAAGCTGAGATTACATAATTACTTTGTGTAGATTGACAGTATATTGCACTGGATATTAATAAAGCAGATATGTTTTTTAGTATTAAAAATGCACAATAGAATTATGATTTTTGGTCATTTACCTCAGGCTTAGGTTTACCTGTGAGCTAAGAACAATGGAGGCAAATTTTTATTTAAAAAAAATGTAAATAAATTTTTGCTCGAGAGCAAATATGAGAGGATATCTACTTTTATAATTTACTGAAAAATTGACATTATAATACAGTATTTTAAAAACAAAGTCTTCACTTCCCCAAATGGAGTACACAAAATGAAACCTACTTTCATTTTCAACGGTTTCCTTTTCCACGTGCATGATAGCATGTGGAAAAGAGAAAGATGTTCATTAAAATAATGGCTGACAAGTTCAGAATGAACAATTAATTCAACTTAATATCAAAATAGTGGGATAAGAAGTGGGTACTAAAGTTACAATATGTATTTGTGACCTCAGTGTTTTTTAACGTTCTTCAAATACCAGATTTGTCTAGTTCTCGGCATCACCTCATGATTATTCGCTATAACTGCATACCAGAAAAGCTTATTTCACAATGATTTTCCTTCATTCTGGCTCAGTAATATACTTGCAGAGACTTGTTAGCATTTGCAATTTTTAAGATCTG
Organism: Dromaius novaehollandiae; assembly: GCF_036370855.1. Classification (NCBI taxonomy): domain Eukaryota; kingdom Metazoa; phylum Chordata; class Aves; order Casuariiformes; family Dromaiidae; genus Dromaius; species Dromaius novaehollandiae. The sequence continues at coordinate 61,252,265 of NC_088102.1, forward strand.
TTGTTAGACCATTTTCATATCTGTTTCATGTCCTGTATATTAAATTTGATCTCTTTCTCTCAAATAATAGTAGAATTGGCAAGACCTCTCAAAAAGTGGGTGGAGAGTACTTTCCCCCCCATATTTAGAAGTTTCTCGTGTATGGCCAGTGTGCTTTAGCAGCAGCAGTTTTTACATAAGAATCTTTTAAATGTCCCCAACAAGTTGTCACATTTACGCTGAGTGACAAAAACTACTTGGAAAAATCACTTGTAGCTATGCTTGGTTATGGCTGAATCATTTCCAAGAGCATGTTGTCTTCAAAATTCTTCAATTTTGAAATTCCAGATTTGCTTCTTTTTCCACTTTGATAGTGTGACTTAAAACGATGTTTTTTCATCATTTCATGCCTGATTGTTTATTGTATCTAAAAGATTAGCAGCCTTCCCAACTGTGTAGTTGGAAAACTGCTCTGAAACATTGTAATAAATAAATACCTACAGTTTTCTTTGTTCTTGGTTAATGGAATTTTGAAAACTTAATGTCAGTTGGGAAACTGTTTACAATTTATATAACCAAAGAAATATTAAATGGATGGGAATCCATTAAATAATCGTTTTGCTAAGTTTGATCAGTCTTGTGAGATCATTGACGTTAATTTTTCTGTAATAGTATGCTTCCACTGAAGAAAAAGGAGTTGAGTTGTTTTTAGTATGACTGAAAAAGTGCATAGTAATAAATTCTGTGGAATCATATGTAATTAATAAATACTTAAATACATTGCAATTGTTGAATGTTAAAAGAAGGCATATGAGTGTTAAATGTTGTTGATTTTGGCTGCCACAGATGTACTTTTTGTTTGTATTTTGTGTGGCAAAGGTTAGGTGGTTAGTTTACAGTTAATTGTTCAATAACATGTTTTCTCAAATGTTTCTGTTCACCTCCCAAGTGAGCAGCAATACAATTAAGGAAAACATAATCGCATGTCTGATTTTGTGCTGACTTTGGCTTTAGACTGCCAGTAGTATAGTGTTGTTACGGAAGAGCTCAGCCAAAGCCACTTAACTCCTCAGTCCTGGAGTTCAGTCTGTAAATTAACAGAAATAATTGTAGCTGGTTGGGTTTTTTGGGTGGTGATGTTAAAATGGAAAGATAATAGCAGTTTAACTAAAAAACTTAAAGAGTCTGTATGCATCTTAGCAAAGGTTTTTTTTAGATACACCACATCTTTCAAAACTCACTGTTAAGCTTGCAAGAACACTTCAAAATCGCAGAAAAGATGGATCATTTTTGCTTTCTCCCCTTCCTTTTTTACCTGTTTTTGTAGGATCAGGCCTCTGAGTGAGTTCATTTACAAATTATTCTTTACAGTGCATATTTTTAATTCAGTCATCATCTCAGGAATTTGTTAAGAATCCTTACTCAAGCAGGAATATTTTGTGGCATGTTTTATGGTTCGTTGATGAAACATTTTGAGATTAACAGCCACTAAATAGGTACCTATTCCACATATACTCATTTAGTTTGTTAAACTAAACTACAGATGTGATCTATACTGAAGCACTTTAGGGTGTGTAGTATGGGATAATAATGACATACTTTGCGGATTATTAACTATTAAGGTGTGTCATTATTACACCATACGCACACCTTATTATGTCTTACTGCTTAAATATGATAGTGCTTCTAAGCTTTCCTTTTAAAGTATTAATTTACTGTGATGAGTTGGGTAACAAAGCAAATTTGTGTACTTCATTTTACCTATTATGGATGATAGATGATATCTTGCTTGGGGGTTGCAAAAGCAATACTGTAATAGAACCTGTAATTGAACCTTTAATTAGATTAGTATTGAATCTAGTGGTGGTTTCTGAAGTGTATTCAAAGAAATAAATTTAATGACTCCAGTCTCTTCAGATTATCAATGTGTGACAGAAAAGAACATACTTTTTCAATTTCAGTTTCCCAATACTTTATTTCTCACACTGAATGAGGTATGAATGGATTGGTTTTAACACAGAATTATCTAGCATTAGTTTTAATATTACCGTTACACCTCTTCCTTTTTTTAGGTTTTCTTTTGGGGAGTGAGGGGCGTTTATGTATTTTATGCTCTCAGTGATCCAGTATGAGAGGAAAAAGACTACCTAACAAGCTTCAATCTATAAATGTATAAATTAACTTTACAAGGAACACTTTATTTTTACACAGTTATGAGAGAGAGGGCAGAAAAGATGCCGTCTGAGAAAGCTTTACTATGACTTGGTATTTAAATTTAGACCTAGTGGCAAAAATATTTACTGTACAGTTTCTGCAAAGTTGTATTCTTATTAGAATGTATGTGTGACCTTCCATTTCCCTAAATTATTTACATTACTGCTACAGGAACTATATGAATTTTGGATGGTTGCATTTTAAACATTAATTTTAGCAATGTAACAGATAAATAGGTTTAAATATATTAATTCCACTATAAATAGAAATGCTATAGAGAAGTTGAGCTACTTTCCAAACGTCACACAAGGTTTGTGGGAAGGTGCTGAAAACAATATCTTGGGTTCCTGAGTATCCTGTGATAATTATATTAAATAAGAATGGAGATACTGATATCCAAGATAAGAATAAAAGTCCAGAATCCAACACGAATCAGTACTAGGTGCTTTGGGAAGAAGTATAAGATATTGTGAAATGACACATTGTTTCTTCCTTTGATATACTCTGGCTTATGATTCCAGTTTGGAGCAATCAGTAGTTAAGAGGCTTCCACAGTGACAGCATATGTATCAGCCATCCTGTAGACTAGCTCCTAAGGACTTTATTACCCATTTATTTCTCTCTCTCTCTCTTTTTTTCTTTCTTTTCTTTTTTTTTTTTTTTTTTTTTTTGGTAAATCGTTACTCTTTTGTCCTTCATAACATTCCATCGCAGTGTGTCTGCAACTTCATTGTGCTTTATGAAAAAACATTTCCTTTTGTTTAATACCTGCGACATCATTTTATATAGTGCTAATTGTTTCTCATGAGAAATAAGGAATAATTATTCTATATTTACATTACTGATCCTGTTCATAGTTGTGTAGATGCCTGTTCTATTCCTGTCCTTGATCAACTTTTTTCCAAGATGGAGAATCCCATCTAGTGTAATCTTTCCTTGTACAGAATCCATTCCAAGCTTATGGTTACTGTTGTTCCCCCTCCTTCCTCCCACCATGATTTAGTTCAAGTGTGTACTTCCCAGTTCGTTTTCTAATAATTCTCAGCATTCAAAATCTTTTTGCTGTTACTGCATATTAAAGTGACGCTTTAAGGTACCTATTCAGATTTCAGATCTCTTTCCTGAGTGGTAATAGATGATTTGATTCTGTTAATACACGTGCATCTTTAGGATTATTTTTTCTCAAGTGCATTAATTTTAACTTACGAATTCTGTCTTACGCCTTATTGTTGAGTTATTTGGCATCGTGAGATCCGTTTCGGTCTCATTGCAATTACCTTTGGCTATGACTATCCTGAATATTCTATTTTCCACAGACTTGACACTGTACTGTTTAACTTTTTGATATGTTTCTAAATTATCTGGAGAAAATAAAACAAGCCAGCTAACACTATCGTCCATCCACAGTATAGATCTGAGCAGAGGTCTTTGTGCATGTTGTTTCTGATCATCTGCTTTTGGGGAAAACTGACCACTCATTCCTCCTTAAAAACAAACAAAGAAACAAAAAAACCTCTCAGCTACTGATCCAGAAGAGAACTGTCATCCTATAACATGACAGCCTAATTTAATTAATTTTTTTTGTGAATATTCTTACCAAAAGGTTTTTTTGAAGAGCAAAATAGTATACTGAGTACATCACTTCCTTTTTTTGAAGAACTCTTAGTGGACTGACTTACGATGTTTCGGTAGAGAAGCCTTTCTGATTCTTCTCCAGTATAATTAATTTTTCCATAGAGTTACTAGTTCTGTACTTTGACACTTGCTACAAGTTTGCTACATGTAGAACAAGAATGTTGGATAACTTCCAGGCTGTTTAAAAATGAATGAAACATTTGCCATTTTCCAATAATCTGCCATCAACACTAAGGCAGAAAGTAGCAACCACAGTTGTTAACTCTGTAACTTAATATCTTGTTCAGTTAGAACTCTTGGATTAATACTGTCTGTTCCTAGTGATTCGATCTTTCATTTAATTTGCTTTTTCTGAACTAGCTTTTATAGATACTTCAATTAAGGGTACTTCCAGAGACTCTTCCCTTCCAAAATGCCATTCCATTATGGGAACCTCTCTGAGCAGCTCTAGCGAACATTAATGTAGAGAATTCTTTTTGTGTTTTGGCTCTTGATTGGTCTTTTTTGAGTGATTGTGTTGCCTTTAGTCATCCATTGTCCTCACTGATTTGTACAAGCTTTCTACTTCAGATGTGTTTTGAAAATAATTTTATTAGCAATGTTTATGCCTTAGGAAGCTCCTCCACAAAACTTCTTGGTTTGTTTTACTGGTAGCTTTACATTTAACTTGTCAGAGTTTATGCTCATTTTTACTTTCCTCAGTTTGGGTGTGACTTTTTTGATGGTTAATGCTGTTTTCAAAGAATAATTATGCATACTGTGTGATGTTAGAAAAATAAGTTCTCTCGTAAATGCTGACAATATCAGATTCTTAAATAGTCTCCATGTGGATCTTTTGTAATGTACTCTCACCTCATTAGGTGACCTTCAGACTCGTCACCGCTCCTTTGGAGCTAGTCAAACCTTCATGAGGTTCGTCACATTGACATACAACAAGCAAATTGCTGTATGTTCTTGCTGGTGTAGTTATATTCCTAATAATCCCCTTGCATTATAGCCTGCTTTTCCTTATAAGCTGAGGTCACTGCTACTATGAGAGTATCCTCTGCGTAAGAGGATCAAGGTCACCAGTGAGTAGGTTCTATCTTAGAGGATTGTTTTTCCCCGTTATCTAGAATGATGCCCTTCTAATACAAAGTTTTGCCATACAGAGGAAGAAATGCTTGAAGAAGGACCGCCTTGCTGGCGCAATGTGGTCTGACTTGACTGCAGCTTTCCCTGCGGTGGAGCAGCTGCACACTGTTCAGAGGAGCAGGGCCTGGTTGCAGCTAGCCAGTGGGAACCTGACTTGACCACCTTGTCCTAGCTTGGGATGTGACAGGAGGGAAGGAAGACAGAACAATCATTCTGGATGCTGATCTTTCATGTCTTGCATACTTACTGTCAACTTTTTTCCTTTTCAATTGATATTTGGTGCTGAAACATCTAATAAAAGAATGTTTAAAAGTTGAGAAGAATTCTTTTGATGAGTTTTACCAAGCGGAAGTTTTGACACTCTGAAATTTCCAGCTAAGCTGCTAAGAGTATGCCTTCATGAAAATGTGGCCAGCCTGGGTTCATTCGAAACGCAGCTTTGGAGTTCACGGTGCTTATCGCTGCTCAAATTTTCTTCTGGCTCCCTATGTACTGTTTTGAAATTCCCCTACCAAATCCATCCATAGTTATTTCTGTTTGAAATTACTTTCTGCGTAATTGTGTACATGTGCTGTGCTTACCTCTTCTTAAGGTTTACATGAAAAATAACATACCTCTCATGAAAATACCTGAGGAGATTAAAATCTGATGTTAAATTTCTGTTGCTCTGATACCTCAGGTATTTTAGTGAAGATATATTTGATGAAGGAATATCAAAGATGTTTTCATGGCAAATTGCTAAGATTGTGCATTGTACTGTAAAACTCAAATGCTTATCTTAAGACTTATTCATACATCCTCCTTTGGCTGCAGCTGTGCCATTTGAAGAGGTTACAGCCTCGTCTACCAGTAGCTCTTTCATCACCTCTTTGAACTGCAGGCCAGCCATACTGTCATGCTTTTAAGTAAACTGCTGTAATAGCTTGCATGCAACAGTGTGCATGTTGATTGGATACAGTTTTATTTTCAGTGACAAATTTATTCCTCAAATACTTGTGGAATAAACAGTAAGCAGAAACTATACAGTATAGTAACCGTAGAGTTTCTGCTCACTGTCATCTTAGTACTAAAAAATTTCTAGTAAGAAGAACAGTCCAAGTGTAAAAGTATGTATATATTTTAAATTATGAAGTAACTAAATATGTATTACCTAGCCCAGAATTAAGTATCGATACATGGAATACAATAAACTCGTTGTTCTTGATTGGGAGGTTCTAATATGTGCATTTCAGCCAATAGGATTTTCTTTCTCTCTTAGCTTAAAAAAAAAAAATCCACTTTAAAAAAAAAAAAAAAAAGTTAGTACTTTTTGACTTTGTACGTGTGAATTGTTCAGCAGAGTCACAATACTGGAAGTGGTCCTTCAGCATTCTGTATGACATGCTAAGCCAGGGAAAAGGAAAACCCTGTAGAACAGGAGTGTCTGAAACCAACCAGATGATTCAACCAAAAGAATGTGTGTGTGTTTATATCTTCCTGTAACTGACTTGAGTGGCAGGGGCTGTCACTGCTCATTTTTTCTTTCCCTGATCAAGCCTCTTTTTTCTGCCTATGTGAGTCTGAAGTGAAGAGAACAGTTCAGAGCAGTCATTGTCTTTGAGGAACCTGAAGAAGATTTCCAGATACTTATCTCTTATCCGGATGCTAGAAGAGGGAAATGGGCTAAAACCATGCTTTTTTCAATCTCAGCTGAAGTGTGAGGCAGTGAGAGCTTTGAAGTAGGCTAGTCGTGATTTTCAACTGTTTTTATACTAGTGGACTTTACCATGATAAGGTTTTTTAAATTTTTAAAATATATTTTAGGCTCTAATTTCACTCCTGTGTCCCATAAATTTTGCACAAGACTGCAGTTTGTGTGATGTTTTCTATTACAGTAGAGCAATATAAATAAACTAATCCAGAAAAGAATTAAAATGTTTGTGGTTGTGAATTTAATCCTTTGAACTCCATTGATCATAGTTAGAGCTGAATTCAGTCAGCATGATTATATGTGTGGATATATGTAAAATTAAAACCTAATCAGTTTCTTCACATATCCTTTATATTTTAGGATTTCTGGCTAGTAAAAGGGAGGGTGACTCTGAGAGCTTTGTTGCTTTTTTTAAATTGTGGCTTATAGAACACACATCAGTAAGTACTTGCCATACTTTAAACTGAAATAGAACATAAATGCAGGGAGTGGTTTACTATTTTTTTCTTACATATATTGTCTATCTCTATCTGTTGTATTCAATATAATGAATACAATAATATATTTGCTTTTTAGTAATACAGTAGCTAACCTTCTACAGTGGTTTTTTGCCTTGTTTCAGCCAAATCTATCATTATCTTAAACACAATTTAAGAATAAGACTGGTCTAATATTTTGTATTGGGGGGGAAGAAGGTTGTTAAACGAGAAGAAAAATATCTTTATCATGGATGAATGTGAAGGGTTTTTGTTTTGAGGAAACAAATTGTCCGTTATCTGAGCTTATGATAGCCTAAGGGAAAGTTACTTTAGGAACATACGTTTCTGCAGGTCTTTGTGAATCCTTTCACGTGGAGTCATTGCAAAGGACCAGACAAAATATTTTTTAGAATTTTATTCCCTAGTTCAGATCATATAGTTGCTCATTCCCTTGCTCTCTCCCTCTTTTCTTTTTGCCCTTTTTCTTTTTTCTTTTTTCTTTTTCTTTTTTTTGCTTTTAGTTGGCAGTTTTTCCTTTTAAAGCTTTTGTAAGATTTTCCTTTACCAAGAATACTACTTTTATAGTAGAAAAACAAAAAGCCTAGTGTCTCTTGAAACAATTATTTCAGATGAGCCATTAGAATTACAAATAAATAGAGCTGGCGCTAAAGAAATGTATAGAGTTAGTCAGATGTTTACTATCTAAGGGTATGCTCGCTATCTCACTTAACAGATCTGACCCTTGGTGCTCAAGTCATGTCTTCACTGAAGTACATTGACATTTAAGAACACCTCTGTTTAAGCAACCAGTAGGAGTTTGTTAGCATCAGTTACATGAAGAAACCACAAGTATCTGGCTTTCAGTGGATACTAGCAGATACTAGATCCAGCAACTGCAAAGAAAAGCAGTACTTAGTTCATTTTCTTTACTTTTTCCCCTCTATTCTAAAGAACAGACTGGCTTTGTTAATTTTTAGTGTTGCACAAGGATGTGCTTTAAATACTTACAAGGTAAATTTATTTTGTAGCTTCATTTGAGGATGTTCATTATGCAGTGTATGATTTGTCAGCGCTAAGAATTGTTTTATTGCTTGTGTGAGAAGGTTGGTAATAAATAACCACCTTTATTATTACACTTCAGGTTATAAGTCCCATTGTATGGTCTTTATACGGACAGCTAAGATAAATGAACCTAAGGTATGCTACCCTGGTTTGAGCCACCTCTCAAGCATTCACAGCCCACCAGTCCCACTCCTGGGTTCCTGAGTGGACCCTATCACCTGTTTTGTGTATTAGGTGCTGGAGTGAAGAGAAGCAGTGGCACTGTGGTGCACTGCAATCTGGAAATGGGTTCTCTTTCCATTTCCTGACCTTTCTCTTCCCCTTTGAATCAGTTTAAAAGAAGGTGACAGAAATTTAGCAGCTGGTAAACCATACTTGCTTCTCAGAAGTAACGGTTTGACAATCCCTGCTCTATACCCTGGATAAGCAGCCTTTTTCTTATCTTGTATACAGAGATAGCTAACCCTCAGTGGAAAAGTGAGAGAAATTAATGAATGTATGTGTAATACAGTGGTCCTTTAGTAAAGAAATCAAAGTAGAGTAGATGTGAGAAATGAGTAATTACCTCACCACTAGAGTTCATCTGTTTGTGTCCAAGTGAATGTGTAGTAGTCAAAGTTTTGCAGTTTGCCCATTGTTGTACTTGTTTTGCTTTCACCTGTCTGCTGAGAAGGTGAAGTAATATCACCTGATATACAGTATATTCATCAGTGAAGAGAGCTCTCTGAAATCTTCCTGGTCCGTGTTTGAAATGGGGAATTTCAAATAGCTGAGCTGGAAAAAATACTTGGGTTCAGTTCACTCACTGCAGGAATCTTTTTTTCCAGCTATTTGCTGAAACTCTGCAAGTAATTGCTTCTGCAGGTCAAATTTCAGAGACTGAGTTTTAGATACTAAGATTGCCTAGAAACTTTCTACTTCCATGTAGAAATTTCAGTGTAACATATAACTGCATGAGCTCCTAGCTAATCAGTTGAGCACATTCCAACAGTGTTTATTTTACTGTAGCCTCTTTCTGAATAATATGCACACAAATAATTCAATTCTTCTTTATTTTATAGTTAACCTGAGCTTTGCAGGTTTAATCTGTAATTCCTCAGATGCATTTGTTGATAAAATGCTCAAAGGAAAAAGAATTCTGTAAGTTGTTTTTCTAGCTGTTCTAAAAATGTTTACAGGAACTATTTGTAAGAAGGCCTATTACAAATTTGAAAGTTTTAAGAAATTCATTATAGGCAATTTTATATTGATATTATGGATGTTATATATGCATATAAAATATATATAAGATCACGAGGTCGATTTGCTCGGGATGAAAATGTAAGTCAAGATGAGTAAGAAATGGTTGGATGATAGGGCTCAGAGGGAGGTGGCTAGTGGGTCATATGTTACCTGGAAGCTGATAAAAGTGGAGTACTGCAGGAATCTATGTTGGGACCTGTCCTAATATTTTTATCAATGACCTGGAGGAGGTGATGGAATATTTCCTTATAAAGTTTGCAGGTGACACCAAACTGGGGGACTAGTTGATACATTGGATGGCCGGGCTGCCATCCAGAGGGACCTAGGTAGGCTGGAGCAATGAGCCACATGGTACAAAATTTATCAATGACAAATGCCAAGCCTTGTGCTTAGGAAGGAGGAACCCCCTGTGGTGATGCATGTTGGGGACTGACTAGCTGGGGAGAAGCTCTGCTGATGGGGACCTGCAGTTCTTCTAGGAAGCAAGCTGAATGTAAGCCCCAGTGTGCCCTGGCAGCAAAGACCAGCAGCAGCATCCTGGGCTGTATTAACAGGGGCATAGCCAGGAGATTGGGGGAAGTGATTATTTATGTCCTTTACTTGGCCCTAGTTAGACCACATCTGGAATGCCCTCATACAACGAAAACATTATCAACTGGAGTGAATTTAGGTAACCAAGGTGGTCAGGAGCCAGAGCACGTGCTCTGCCAGGGTAGGCCGAGAGAACAGCAGCCTTCCAGTACCTGCAAGGAAACTATCAAGATGGAGCCAGGCTCTTCTCAGTGGCGCGTGGTGGGAGCGCAAGCGTCAATGTCATACGTTTAAAATGAGAACCAGCTGAACGTAAGGAAAACCATTTTCACCATAAGGAGAGTCAAGCTTTGGAACAGCCTGCCCAGAGAGGCTATGCAGTCTCCATCCTTAGAGTTTTTCAAGACTGACTTGATACAGCACTGAGCAGCCTGGTCTGAATTCAATGTTGATCTTTCTTTGAGCAGAAGGTTGGACTAGAGACTGCCTGAGGTACTTTCCACCGGACCTGCTATGATCAACACCATCTTACGTGGCATACGTGCTCAGGGATTGGTGATGAGAGGGAAGAACTCTGCAGCAAGATCACATCCAGATTAAAACTACATCTCACCTTGTGCCAGGTGGCTTTAATAAGTTATAAACCATTGCTATAAAGAGAGAAGAGAATCCCTGTTGAGGAGTCCATATGGAGTAAAAAATAGCATGTACCATTCCAAATTCTTGCCATTCTTGCAAGGTACGATCTAATTTTACATTTCCATGTGTCCTGGGAAAAACCTGTGGGGTCAGAGGAAAGTTAATTTAATAATTGATTTTGCAATAAGTAAAGGAAAAAAGGTAGCAGAAATCACTAGTGATTTGAGTTGAAGTAGTTTGTGTTTATGTGGTGAATTTATTTGCATTCAAATATCTTAGGTTTCTTTTAAGATCAGCCTTAATTCCTAATTTATTGGTAGTTCATCTGTATTTTTTGAATAAACATTTTCTCATCATCTGTTGCATATTTCCAATATTAGTCCTTAATGTAAAGTCTACAGTTGATAATTCTGCAGAGAGTGAAGGCTGACATGGATTTTTCTGGGAACTTGAGGGACTTAGACATAACGGATCTACTTTTTGTAGTTTTATTTTGAAAACATTTCTAATTGTATTTCCTTATGTTTCAATTGTGGATTTTTAGAGAAATGACAGATGATATTCTGAATAAAATAAATCATGAAATACTTCCTGGCACAGTTGCAAATATACTTAATTTTACAAAACTTTCTTTGCCTGGACATAATGTCCCTTCTGTATAAATATTTGGTGACATATTTAACGATAGTGCATTAATCTTGGAATTTTAGTTGTTTGTTGGGGAAAACCTATAGCTGCAAGTGTATACTTACTGGAAATGTATCTTGTAATTCAGCTAGTTTTATCTAGTTTGTCAGGGTGCATGTGTGTGTTTATGAAGTATGGTAAAGATGAGAAGGAGAAAATGGGCTGTCTACACAGGTATGTTAGTATGTTTTTAGGTTTGAGGTATTTTGAAACAATTTTTATCTCAGTAAAACAGTTGCAAGTTTGCTCTGGAACTTTCAATTTTGCATAGTACAGCAGAATAGTGGGGGTTTTTTTTGCATAAGAAGAGACATTGCAGTTTCTACAGTCAACATTACTGACAGGATATTTGCATTTTATTGTACAGTTGTTTTCACTACCTCCACTCAGTCACCAAATATACAATATATTGGTTTGAATAATTACTGCACCTTGGTTTATAGTATTAGTACAAAGCATCCATTTTGTAGTAATGCTATATATTCATAGAAAATACCTGCTAGAGACTATTAATTACAAAGATACTACTTCTGACTGACAAAATCTGTTGGTTCCAGGTTATTAGAGGCCTGCAAGTTCTTCCCTACACACCTGCTATTGGCCCTGTCTGGAGACAGGATATGTGCTTAAGTCAGTGGGAATTTAACTCGATGTAGCTGTTTTTATGATAAATAATTTTGATTAATTGTTAGGTGGCATGTTTGGTGGGAATTTTGTATGAGAGCATGGTTGTCTACTGAAAAATGCAATGAAGCAAAATGAGAGCACCAGCTACTGACTGCAGTCTATGCTGCAAAGGCTGGAAAAAGGAATTAACCTGTTTCATCACATAATCATTTAGTTTTCGGGAAAAGAAACCCCTAAGCAATTCAGAAATTCATTTCATTGTCAGTGTGTAAAGAAATGGAGCTTATTCATTCTCTAAGCTCTTTTCTTCTGTCGCAAATGTCTAATTGCTAATCTAATGATCTAATGGCTGGCAGGCACATTTTTTCTTTCTTTTAACTCCTGCAAGCATAGTGGGGTAACAATATGATATTTTATTTTGCCTTCTAACTTTTTAAAATAGTGGTTTTAATTTTTATTTTTTTAGTCACAGGTAGATCTCTGAACTCTGTTTCAATTATAAGACATTATTTATATATTTTTTAATTTAGGAAAACGTGAGAGACCAAGCTATAATGATTTACCTATTATCTGTATCATATGAACTTATAATTTTTCCATATTATCAAAGAAATATTCAAAATTTAAGTGAATCTATCTATTGCAAGAGATCTTAAAATTAAAATATCCATCTTGGGGAAGTGGGAATTTATTTTCTGTATAAAAAATACTAAATGTTCACTTTTTTCATCATGAATATCATTAGATGTTGTGTTTACAAAATGCCTGGTAAAGATTCATGGGAATTACTTTGAAAGGTATGTAGACATCTTAAAGATGCAATTGTGAGCATGTTCGTTTTCATAGTATAGCTGAAATGTAATGAAACTGATGCTTTCTTCCAATTAAAAAGTGACTTTTTAGAGCATCCTTTAAAAAAAAAAAGTGACAAGATCTAAATGTTTATGTTTTAGATAACTTCAGCTGAGATTGTTTTCCTGTGTGACTTGCATTTTAATTGTTTTGAAAGATAGGTTTCATGAGTAAAATGAGAGTAAAAACTTGGAATAAAAAAAAGAAAAAAGTGATATAAACGCATGAAGGTAACTAGATGGCTACTCTAAAGTTAATGTATATATATTTTTAAATCTGTCCTATTTCTAAGTTTTATTTTGTGTGAGGTTTGCATGGCAAACCTGACTGGGGCTTCATCAGATAGTTATGCATGGAGGTATTTATCTGACAGAGACTGCTTGACTTTTTAAACTCTTCTCATTGTTATAACGCAGTCCCAGCTGTAATGTGGAATGCAGCACGAACTTCCGGGAAGTACTCAAACATTGCTTTAGAAACATGTCTAAATAGGAGTATCATCAGTTGGTGACTAAGGATAACTGAACTCAGCTTAGCCATTCTTTAATTCTTTTGTTTTCCTGTCCTGCAGTGAGACATGCTCTTGGCAATGGGTGTCAGGATAAAGGAAAGGAAAGGTGAATGCTGCTTATAAGCAGGAACCGCAGGAGGCTGTGTTTGTTTCTTTTACTTGTTTTGCAACGAAATCTGTTGTTTCAGTGAATAAGCAAGAGGCAATGACATGCAGAATTGCACGTTCTAGTGAGATGCTGACCTGCCAAGATTCCTTTCATTTACAACATATTCCAGAAAAAGCTTTTGACCAGAAGCATCATGTTACTACTTAGTAAGCTGTTATTAAAGCAAGAGAATCCAGCATTTCTGAAACTAAAAAAAAGTTTGACATCTTAGTGTAAGAGGTTAGTGTGGTTGTAATCAGGAGGACTGCTCTGTTTAGATAGTGTTGTGAACATTTTATGTGTTTCTCTAAATTAATGCATTATGTAATTCTTACAGAGGAGTTGCAATATTTTCTTGCACTGTAGCTCAGGTTGGTCTTTTTTGTAATTCAATTTTTCAGATTTCTCTAGAACTCCAGGGTATTTTATGAAAGGAAGTACCCATTATTGTTGTCTTTGCATCTTGAGGTTTTTTTGCAGTTTTCCTGATGAAGCATGAGAGTTAGAATTCATTGCAGTTCATAGCTGTACTGTGCTGATGATAAATTAAGTTCTGATGTGTCTTACTTAAGTGAATAGCTGTGTTTTCATGACACAAAAATTTATGGCTGTGCATACTATATACTTACAGTATACATATTTGTAGTAATTAAGAACACAAAGTCCTGCAGGAAAGTTGTCATTACTACATAAAAATACATTGAGGGATTTAGTAAGTACCATCTAGGTCAGACCTTAATTGCACAGATAATTAGAACTCTGTATGGAGAGTAAAATGGGCATATCTTTTTAGAGAGCAACAAATGCATTCCTTTTATGTCAATAAAACTAGAATCATCTAATCTTTTAAGTTTGTTCATTGAAAGGATGATAGAGCTTATCAGAATAACTAATTAAAGAACAACTAATTAAATAACAGCAGATTAAAAAAAAGAGAAAGAAAAAAAGAAAGGTAACAGGATACCTAAAGAAAGATGATGATACTGGTTCCATAGAAGACGACCATGCCTCACGAATCTGTTACTCTCTGAGTGCACATTCAGAACTGGATCCCTGTGTAGAGCAGGTGGAGACACTTTATGGTCCATGCAGCTGATCCCTTTATCTTGTGACCTGGAGTGTGTGACACATCAGATAAGAGATTCACTGCTCTCTCCTACTTACCATTCCAGCAAATCCTTCCAAGCCTGTGGCCTCATCCCGGGCACATTTTTGTATCTGTCAGTTCTGAAGTTATTTAGGGAAATCCCGGAAACAACCTATGCAGAAAGAAGGATGCAGCCTGCTGACATGCTCTTCCTTTTCCTGGAACTGACATTCTCTTCACCTTGACTGTCAAATACAAGATATGTTAAGTTGTAATAACTGTGTGAAATAAATAAAGGGGGGGGGGTGTGTGCGATATTTGAGAATTTGAAAAGGAACTTGATTTGCAATCTCAGAGTGTTTTTTCCTTTTTTATCTGACTACAAATTTAAATATGCAGTCATAAAAGACTGTAGCTGATGAAAATATGGAAGGAACAGAATGCTTTTGGTTCTGCAAAGGAAAACTGTGCCTCACTAATATATTAATATTCTCTGAGTGCGTAAACCAAACAGTGGATACAGCTGAAGTCACTGATACAGTTTATTTGAAGATTCCAAGTCCTTTGCCAAATCACTTCAAAATAGGTCAAGGAAATTTTAAGGCAAGGGGCAGTTGTGAGTCAGGTAATGACTAAGAGAACTGAAAGAAAACAAAATATTACAATAAATGTTAACTTTTCATCACAGCTGAAGTGTTCCGTATTAGAGGTGAGGATGTATATAAGAAATAAATATGGGAAATAGAATTAGCAAAATTGCTGATACTAGAATTATGTATTTAGTCAGGGTCAGAGAAAATCCATGAGGGAGTGTTGGGGGAGCCAGTTATTTGAATGAAGAGCAAGATGGTAGATGAAAGTCAATGCTGATGAATGCAAAAGTGTGCATATTGAAGGAAATAATTGAACTGTTCATACACTTTACTGTGTTATACATTAATTTTACAAATTTAGACATCTGAACGATGTTTTGGATACCACAGTGAGGACCTCTGGCTCCTTAAGCAGCAGCAGTCAATAAAAGCAAATGCTAAGATGTGTTAGAAATAGCGTTATGGAAATAAAATGTAAATCAAGACTTCCACTGTTGCCTGGAACAGCAGAAATAGAGAAAGTTTGGGAAAGATTATTACAATGACAAAGTAGATGAAATGCTCCTGTGAAGGATAAAAACAAAACCCTGAAGATTTGGACCATTTTGCTTTGAAGAGGAGCTGTTTGAATTTTGGGAAAAGTATGTAAAATTTTGGTTGGAAAGTTCTGATATGGCGCAAAGACAACTTTTGTGCTCATGTTGAGCAGGAACACATGGGAAAATAGAAAACTCAAATACAGGCACCCCTATTAGAGCTTCTGCTCTTTATATTGCACAGTTAGGCTCTGACAACTGTTCCTATAAGTTTATTATGAGAAGAAGGTTAGGAATTAAAGGAGAATTGAAAGAATTTAAAGAATTAAAGGTCAAGAATTTAATTAGGTTAAAAAAGAATTTCTTTGTAAATGTTTAAATATAGACCATAGTAAGGTTCTAGAGAGCAAAATTTGAAAAGGATATAAACTCTGTGGTGTTTTTGGAAAAAGTCCAACATTTAATCACTAATAGGTGGAAGGAAGCATTTATTTAGGACGTTATCCTGTTGCAACACACTTGCAGGCCTTTTTCTTTGTAAAGTGGCACCGAACCACTACTCATATTTGAAATAAGAATGAGAAATAGTTGAGTCACTTCAAGTTACAGGTTGTGAACTTTTTCCATCAAAGCACCTTTTTGGTTTCTTGCATATTTTACAGAGAAATACGACTTCAAAAGTTTGAAAGTACATCATGCACATCTTTCATATTCCTCATCTTCTGTAACCTGGTATGTTGTTATCAAATGGCAGGCCTGAAGACAAAGAAATTTGAAACACTTTTAAATGCTCCAAAATAATTTTTGAAGAAGTCAAAGCAATTGTAAGATCCTATGGTGTATGTAGAAGAATTGTTTAAGTTCCTTCTTTTCACCAGCAGGTTCTTATTGTTCCATTTTTTTAATATAAAGTATTCACTATAGTTGAACGATATGCAGATTAGTGAACATAACCTTTTATTTTGCAGAACTAAATTTTTCAAATCCTTTAACTCAGATAAATTTAATTTTCAGTAGAAATCTCAAAATTCAGGGTGTAAGAGGACTGACTTCTTTTAAGTAATAACTCTTATTCTCTCAGAACTCTGAAATATGTACTTTGTGTCAGCCCCTAATAATTAATTTCACAGTGAATTGTGGGAGACAGCAAAATGCAAGAGATGTGTTAGTCTCATTTCTGAGTAGCAGAAGAGCTACTTAAAAAAAAAAAAAAAAACACAACTCTGGCTCCACTGAATTTCTGCTAGCAGATATTTTGCAGCCGTCTTCTCAACATTGAGAATAGTTGTTATGAAAAAATACGCTGACAGTATGGCTATTGCATGTCTTTTAATTCTATGTCCTCACTTAAAAGATAGTTAAGGTGAAGATTTCTTTTTATTCCCCCCCCAAAAAAATCACTTTCAAAAAGATGCAAATAGTATTGTCTTGCTTAATTAAATAGTACATACAACTGTAGATGAATCTGTAGGTAATTCTAAAATAAATGTATCAGTTACTAATGATTGTGTTGTACATTTTTATGGTGTAGATGTAATGAATATTAGTTTGTTTTCTAAAGATTGTATGTTTTAGAGGGAACCTGGTTCTCCAACTATATCTGCAGGAAATTACTTTGGTATCACTGCAGGCGTATGATACATATGATCAACTTCTTGAGAATCATTTCTCATTATTAAGATCAAATGCTGTTCATATGTACCAGCTGATACAGTGCTCTACTATTTGGGTTTTAAAAATTTTGCGTCGTAAGTAGAAACTTAAAATATTTAGCATATTTATAGGTCACTGGCCCATGCTTAAAGGTATAACTACTTTTTTTTTTTTTTTAATCTAGTGTGTTTTACTTTTGTTAATTAATTTTCATTTTCATTATGCTAGCTTGTCTTCTATGTATATCTGTTCTTTAGAAGCAAACTCTTCCATTCTAGATGTTACTGGGAGTGCAGCTCCTGCACACATACCTTTGAGAGTGGCCTTCACTGTTCAAATCCTTTTGTAGTATATTAAGTAGATGTGTAAGTGGCAGGGTGAACACTTTAATTTTTGCCATAGTTAGTATAGCAGTGGGGGTTAGTGAACAAAGAAACTCAGTTTCATATAAAACCTCATGGAATGTAAAGATCATACTAAAATATAGACTGAGGCTTTGTAGCCCTTTCAGTTCTGAAGGTAAATACAGCAAATGTTTGTGTGCGCGAATGTGATAACCAGATTTTCTATAGACTAACAATGAGGGGCAAGAAGAATTACTTCAAGGAAATCTCTGACAATCATCAGGTGGCTCTGATAGTTAACACACATGCCAGAGTTCTGTATTTGGCAAGTGAATGTAAATGGCCATTGAAGGACATTGTCATTCAAGACAGGCATTCTGGCTATGAAAAAAAAATAGGGTCATGAGGCAGGTATTTAGCAATCTCTGCCAAGCATCGTTCTTCTGTCCTGGTCATTGGGTTGTGCTTCCAATTCCATTGATCCTGAGAGTTCCTAAGAAACTCAGCATGCAGTTGGCCCTGGTGATGTTAATATATAATGGATAAGATTATTCTAATGCTCAGGCATGGTGAATGCATCTATTCTGTGCTCTGCAGCTATGGTGGATATCTCAGAAGCAGGGGTTGTTCTTAAAATCTCTCTTTCCTCCATTTTATAGCATGTATTAACATATGTTCTAGACATGTCCATAAGCTATGTTCTTCTGAAGAACAAAGCCTGCTTATCTATAATAAAAGGCACAAACCCAGTAGCAAGTGAAGAGACTTACTATTAGGATGTAATGTTACTAGTTGTTCCCACTAAATTCCTAACTGGTGTAATATATTATTGTCCCTTTTAAAGAGTTGTGGATTTTCTCTAAGCTCCCTGAACGCCTGCATCAGTCATCTCAGCTTCTTGTTCTGTACTTGAGAAATTTTTGACGTTTTCTGTTTCAAGGAAGCTACTTGTCTGAACAGCTTCCTACGTTCCTGATCAGCTAGCTTCCCCTACTTACATTGTCGTGGACGAAAGGTCCACTTCTCTGCATCTAAAGCTAGATGTTTCTATGAAATTAGCCTTCTTACTGTTGGTAGTATCTGTCACTAGAGAAGCTTTTTCTGTGAGGACAGAGGAAGTTGTGGCTGCAGAGTACTGTCCTAGGAGCTACCAGTTTAAAACAAACAAAAAAGTCCCCTACCATCACCAGCCAGAAGACCCTTAAGAAGCCAGAAGACCTTTCCAGGCCTTGTTACAGCTGTCAGTAAGACTTTTCTAGCCAATGGAACCTGAACTCAAAGGTATATATGATGCATATACCCCAATAGTGGATTATATTTGGAAATCTGTGTGAAGTGTTTGAAAGTTCTAACTGAGCAGTACAAAAGCGTTAATGAGGTGCCTGAAGCAAGTTAGTTCAGTCACATGGATTGCTTGTGACCCCCAAATTTCAGTATCAGTTTTATGTGTTTGGCTAAGAGTGTACAAGGAACAACATTTATTTGGGTGATAAAAAGACTTTTGCTTGTAAAACTGAATTCAATCTATATATGCTTATGTGTGTTTGTCATGCAGAAATGATCAGTCTTTCTGAATTGCCACCTGTTTTTAGTTAGAGGAAATCTAAAGTTGTCTTAAGTTGCATATTTTCAGGCCTCATTTTCTTTGGCAGAAATGCAGGCAGGAGGTGCATATTCTTCTGTCATAAGAATACTTACTGGTTACATTTAGACCCTGTCTCAAATTCTTGTGTGCATATATTCAGCCAGGCTGTAAAACTTTGCAGTCTTCACTAGAGGACTACATATTTTTCTCTGCATAGCTAATTAATGTCTCTATGCAGTAGTGAATGTATGAGTCGGGGGATTTTAGGCTGAAAGAGAGAGTGGTCTAGAACATTGCTTTTTGAATAATGTTCAAATGATATTCTCATATACTGCCTTCAGTTCAATTAGGACAAAGGTTAGGATATAAGACTACACCCCAATGTGTGTCACTTCACTTTCCTCAGCCCCTTTACCCTAGAAAGTCTATTTCAGGTAGTCTTCCCACCAGAATCCAGGAAAACGTAATTCACTGCCATAACTGACCACCTACTCTTCCTGTCAGCCAGCGACTTGTACCTTTTTGACCCAGTCCTCACATCTAATTCTAAAGTCTTCCTTTTTCTTGCACTGTAGTAGAGTACCCCAGTACTTCACCTAGCATGGGCTAGTGATTTGCACTGAGGCAGCTGTATTAGTGTGTTCAGATCAGTGGCATAATTTTAAGCACAGATATTGCTTATTGGCTTGGATTCTTAAGGGTTCCTTATGTTATGTAAGAGAACTTGTCATTCGTAATCATAGATTAGACTCTGACTGTCTTTTACAACTAGTACAAAAGAAAAATCTTAACACAAAAAAACCCCAAAACACCCATAAGGTTTGGAATGCAGTGTTTTGTATTACATTGGCTATTCATCTGTCCTGGTTACGCATTTTACTTCTTTAGTAAAAGAGGAATGTATGGTAGAGGGGTTAATTTCACCTTTTGTTTTCAGTTCATTTGTTTTATTATTTTAACTCAATTATTTGTCCTTCTGAAAGAGAAGAAACTAAAGATGCATAAACAACCATTGGAACTGTACTCTTCAAAATCCATCTGGCTGAAAAGACATATTACTGTACATAGTAACAACTAGTTAGAAATATAATTTAGTGAATTAGACCATGTGTCTCAACTTTTTGTTGAAACCTGAAACTCATGGTGATCAGGGGAGATCCCTGATGACCGGAGGAAGATGCATGTTGCATCCATCTTCAGGAAGAGCAGAAAGGATGACCTGGGGTGTTAACAGGCTAGTCAGCCTCACTTCAGTCCATGGGGAAAATCACGGAGTAAATCCTTTTGGAAGCTGTTTCTGGGCACGGGAAGAAGGTGACTAGGAAGCAGCAACATGGATTTACCAAGGGTAGATAATGCTTGACTTCTGATTGTTTTTTGTGATGGAATGACTGGAGTAGTGGACAAGAGGAGAGCAATGAATATCATCTACCTTGGCTTTAGTAAGGCTTTTGATGTGGTATTTCACAGCATCCTTGTATCCAAGTTGAGAAGTTACGGGCTAAATAGCTGGATTCTGCTAGACAGGAGACTAGATCATTGGTCTTAAAGAGACTCTATCTGGAGGCTAGTTGCAACTGGAGTTCTCATGAACCTGTCCTGTTTAATACCTTTACTGATGGCCTGGAGGAGCAGACAGCATGCAGCCTGATCAGATTTGCAGATTAGGTCAAACCGAGGGGTTGCACTTGATACACTGCAGGGCAGATCTGCCATTCAGAGAGACCTGGACAGGCTGGAGGAATGGACCAACAGGAACTTCATGAAATTCAGCAAAGTCAAACACAAAATCTGGAACAGATTAACTCCCTGCAGCCATATGGGTTGGAGACTCACTGGCTTGGTAGCAGCTCTGCTGGAAAGGGCCTGGAAGTCCTGGTGGACAGATTGAACATGAGTAAGCAGTATGCCCTAGAACCCCATAGAAGTGTCCTGCCAAGTTACTGTCTGTTTTCAGAAACAGCCATATTTTCTTGATCAATAGCTCTTTTGTCAGAGAAAGGAGAAACAGCTAAAGGTACAAAGCCTTTGGTTTATTTAAGCTTTCTACTTGGCTGTCATAAACTGTGATCTGACAGGTGTGCTGCTTTGCTGAGTACTTATTTACAGCAACGTGTTTTCTCCTTTCCTTGTATTGGCTTTGAATTTCTTCTTCCACTTCATGAGCCTGAGGACCGCTGATCAGCATGCCTGCATTTTATTATTGCTAATCTCAGCTTGTCAATGAGAGTCAGGTTTCTGATTCTCATTGGCTGCTACTTCAGGAAAGAGGAAGAGAAAGCAGAAGGTGTCAGATCTGTAAGATTCCCCTCACCCCCAAAAGTATTTTTTCTCTCTGAGTATATGAGTACAGATTTCACTATATCTATGAACAGTTTCCATTATACTGAAGGACTTTTGTTTCTGCTGCTTTGGGTTGGTGAGAATCATTCTCTGGTATGCTGAATTTCTAGTGGTAGTATAATTTTTGTGTGTAATACCTTCCACTTAGTTAATTAAAAAAAAATAAAATTAAATTAAAAAAAAAGGAAGCTAATTTTTCATTTATATTTGATTAACTTAAAAACTGCAGAATGTTATAGAGGTTACAGGAAGACCATGAAGTGCTTAGTCAGTATAAATATGCACTGTGATAGTTTTATGCTTTTTTTTTTTTGTTAAGTTTCCTAACCTTCAGCAGCCCATTGAGAATTATCCAGATGAGTTTTCATTACACTGATTTATCCAAAAAATTTCTATAATCTTAGCAAACATACTCCATCTTGAGGTTTATTTAGATGAATAATATTTCAAATCTAGCTGCTCAAGATAGCTGCCTGAAAAAAATAGCTCTTTATGTGGGAAGATTGCTCTCCTTCTCAGTGCTTGTCTATGTATGTACTGACACTGTGTCTAAAAAAAAAAAAAAAAAAAAAAAAAAAAATTGTTTTTTTCATTGGTGCAGGATAGGTGTATGTTTCAGAAATGCCTGCAAGTCCAGCTCCAGCCTTCCAGACAAGAGTAATGCATGCTTCTGTAGCTCGAGAGAAATTCCAGAGAAAATTGGATAATTTCTCAGTAGTCCATTTAACTTTTCTACTGTTTGGTGTTTTCTAAATCTTAGCAGGAAACTTGTTGGTCATTGCCAGTTTCCCAGGATTCATCTGTGAGCTACCCGCTGTAGAGTACTGAAGACACTTTATTGCGGAAGGCATTGCATGGGTGCAGCTTCTCTGGCAGACTTTTAACTATGTATAATTTATAAACTTATCTTTCTATAGACATATCCTCATTTTAGGAGAGAAGAATGTTCCTGGGAAATGCTATTGTTTTCAGGCCTTGTGCCTAGAATACTTCTCAGTGTTATTTCTAGAAACTCTTGAGGAGGTTGGAGGTGGGCAATTTGGAGAAATTGGACCCTGCTAGCATGACGATGCTTTCGCACTGGGCTGTTTTCCCGTGTTGCCTAATGGAGATGAGGATCCTGCCCGGGAGAGTGTTCACTCTTGAGGTCACCCTGCTGGTCAGGACTTCAGGTACTAGGAGATTTGTGATCTTTACCCAGGTGTGTCAGCTTGCGCACTTCATCGGGCACTGTGACTACTGTTGTCAGCTTTAGTGCTACACTAATCCATTTGCCTAACCAAATACCTAACTCCATGCTCTTTCCTTAGGCAATGTTATGGCAGGGTCTTTATTGGTACTTTCTATGATTCAGTACAGCAAATCATAGTTAATTGAGGCTTGTCCTATATGTTGTGTGACTATACTGATGCAAATTTTTGAAGCTGTGGAATATAGTGGAATAGATCAATATTGCTTAGATCTGAGATCCTGCAATGCAGGGTCTAAAATTCTTTCTCGTTTTTTTTTTTTTTTTTTTTTTTTTTTTTTTTTTTTTTCATTTTTTCCCCTCTTTTTTTTTTTTCCTTTAAGTGGGTTAGTTTAGAACTAACATCTGGAGATATGTTTTAAAAACTTTGTCTTGAGAATAAAGGGGCTTTGGGAAGAGGGGGATTGTTGGTTTTTGTTCCTATATGAATAATTGGCAGATTGTACAGGAGGAAGCCTGTGTTATTGTCTAATTTTTCTTAGCAGATTTGAGGATGACTTCTGCCTGTCTGTTCCCATCTTATATTTCAGAGTTCTGAAATGTGAAGACTGAAGTCCAGAGAATTCCCTTTCAATAGAAATGTGACTTGTAGTGAAATGGCATTGTAGAGTTGAGCTGTGCTGGAGAGCTGGAAAAAAAGACATGCCAGTTTTATATTGCATTAAAGAAATGTGGTAAAAGGGCCAGGTTCTCATCTTTAGGCTTTTTGTCCTGCTTATGTTTTCTCTCTATTCTTAAAAAAGAGATTCTAATACTGTTTACTGTAAATATGGTTAACCTAACTATCCTCAGAGCAGTTGAGTTCTCTTTGTGTTGTGGAGGGAATGAAAAAAACAAAGAGTCCTTAGGTGTTCCTTCTGTCTGCATTTTATTTCTTAGAAGTTTAACAGCTGCTGCTCTGTGGAACTTTCGGGTCATGGTAGGTTATAAAGAGGAGGAGAAGCAAGGTAAAAATCCTTTCCTGGGCTGCTGCAGCACACTGGCAAGAAACAGCCAGCTCCCTACATGCAGCTGTCCGTGCTATGACTATTTGAATTGCAGATGAACTGTGGTCTTGACAGTTTCATAAGACTGTTAGTTTACAGTCTCCATGTTAGCTTGATGTAGGAAACAGTGTAATCTTTTTCTGTGGGGTGCAAAGCTGCAGTTACCTGACTGGAGCTCAGTTTGCCTAGAACCTGCTCTGGCATCGGTGCTCTCTGTTCTGAGATCTGGAGTAGTGGCAAATTCAGTGCAGAAATTGTCCCAGTGGTTTCTGCAGAGCCATCTACAGGCAGTGTTACTGGCTTTGTTAGCTCTACTCTGAGCTGGATTCCCTATAAGACTGTTTCCACAATATTAATTTCCTAGCGCTTGTGCTCAGGAAAGCTTTTTAGATTTGGGATCATCATGGCTACTCTTGAGCTTTCTGTCCAGAAGGAAGTTTAAAAGTTCTTCCCAAATGGCAGTGTGTGTTGCACAGGGTTATTGATCTGTAAATAATTTCTGTTACCAGTTTGTAACCTAATGGAGTGAAAAATAGAAAATAGAATCTGTTTTAATGTGTTTACAGTAGAGTTGGAGGAGGAGTTTTTTTGCTTTGTTTCTGGACTTAGAAAGAACCCTACTCAAATGAATTCACATCTGGTTGGCTGATTTTCTTCATGGAGAAACTCCAAATTCGTTGTGAAGATTAGTGTAAGCGTTTATGGGTTTTCAGGATTTTGAATGGAATTTGAAGTATTGTGTTTTCAAGCAGAGCACAAATCAGTTTTCTCATAGGTATTTGTTCATGTTCTAATTTTGGCATTTCTTTGTCTGCATTCTAATTTTAAAATATGTTTTATACTTCATGTTGTGTCTTGGGATTTCATAATGTGCTCACTCATATTGCAGAGATGCACACAAACTCATTGAAGTGTCTCATGACAAAAAGTTCTAATCTAAAAAAGAGTTGCCAAGTTAGATGGAATCAACTGATTAATCAAAATAAGCTGCTTATTAATGAGTGTGGAATTTGCAAATCATAAAAAATTGATAAGTGAGTTAGTGTGTGTGATTTGTTTAACAATGAACAAATACATTATCTTACTGTTGCTTTATTTTCTTCACAATAATGGTTAACAAATGTATTTGTATCTGAAAGAGGTCTCGTGAGCAAGCTAAAGCAAAAATGGTTTGCCTATAAAAAGTGCTTGCCGGCTAAAAATATCTTTTCTCTCAAAGTTTATGAATCCCCTCTTTTGTCCTTAAACTTATAAATTGCGAATTGTGTAGCTTTTCTGTGTAAATTGCTCTGGGTTTTTGAATGTCCAGCCTTGCAAAACGAGTTTTCCGCAATTGTGGCATTATGTTGTTGACTCATTTCTAGCATGTGTCTCTGTCTTTATTCATACGTACTTCTTAAAAGTGAACTGTACTCTGTAAGAAACTGGTATCTTCCACTAACATTTTCTTGATCTTCTTTGTTTGAGAAAGGAATATTTTTTGATGTTTAGAATTAATTCGAGTTAATGACTAGCTTAGATGTCCCTGTGCTTCATATTTTGGATATCCATTCTTTCTAGACTGTAAGAATTTACATAAATTGATCTCAAACTGTGCAACTGTCCACTTATACAATAGCCAAAAGTTGTATTTAAACCTTTGTGCAGTGTCACATAGGCAGAACAATGTGTCTGCATTATTTTATATTTAAAAAACAACCTTTTGAGACTCCTGGGCTGATAAAAATACCACAAGTATCTTTACTGTACTATAAATAAAAGAAATAGTTGTATGTTAGGTACTTGGGTAGGCTAAGTGCATGTAACAGTGGGATACAGTTATTATTAAAATACTTAGTTCCTCATTTTGATAATTGTAATACAAATGATAGCCTCATAAAATGAGGATGTGGTCATATTTGAGACTTGAATTGGTCATTTGAAGACATGTTGTTTGTTTTGGCTAAAGAAGAAGTTAAAACTTAAGATGGAAGTTAATGTTCTGAAGAGTCATAATCAACATTTTGTTTTCTGTTTTTTTGGGTTTTTTTCAAACTTCAACATCTTTGTTTGCAGCAGAAACTTGAAAATTGTCAACAGCTTGTTGCAAAACATCTGTGCACCAGGAATGTAAAACTCAAGTTCAAGAAAAACTTTTGTTTGCAGTTCCAAGTGTTTTCAGGAGTAAGACTTGAGGAGATTTAATTACTATAAGATTTCTGGGCTTTCTCCTGAGTCTTTCATACATGTTATGCAAAGTCACTGCAGGAGAGCATTTCCCTAAAGTCCTGTGTTCTTTGGGTAGCCACATCAAAACAGAAAAACCCTCTTGAGATTTTTGTTACAGTATGGTAACCTAAAGACAAAACTGCCCAAGACAGTCATTCCATGGATTGTCTTTCTAATTTCATTTTAATTCCCACCCAGTATTGGAAGAGAGGAATGTTTTAGACTCTTAATTGATTCAAAGAGGATACCAGTAGAATGATACTGTTCTGGGCTGGTGAAAGAGTCCACGTGGTACAGATTCTCTCTCTAGTGCTGGTTTGGTCTTTTAAAGTATTACCATCATTGAGTTGTCACAATTTAGAAAATGAATTTAAAAATATCTTTTAGAACTCTTATTTTTGTTCTGCCTGGAAACTCAAGCAGGCCTCAACACCAATATATTTTGGTCATGTTTCAGTGGTTTTTTCCCCCTCACAATCCTATGGCTATGTGAAGTCTTTAATCAAAAGAGTGCTGAGAACCTATTTTCATTATATTACCATATGAAGAGGGGTTCTAAGCATAACCCATGCTGTAACCTTGTTCTAGAAATGGTTGTCATAACTTTGACCTGCAGGTCTGTCTTAAGGTTTTTTTAAGGTCTGTATTAGGCAGTCTATTTATTATTAGAATAAATTTTGATTTAAAACTTGGACTGCAGTAGCAAGTACGTTAGAGGTAATGAGGAACAGAGTAAGATCACTCGTGGTCCTAGATAAATCTAGATTGCCATCTCATACTGCAGGCTCTGATGTGTTAAAGGCCATTGGGGAAGAGTCTAAAGCTACTTTCTTCAGTGTAAATAGCAGGATCCTTGATGCAGGGACACTTCCATAGAGCTGCTGTATTCAGGACTCTCATCAGGCCATCATGTTTTACTAAGCTTTAACAGTTTTAAGTCTGTAACAACTTTGGTTGCCAAACTTTAAATATCTATGATCCAAATTTCCCAGTCTGCTAGTGTTGCTGAGTTTCCTGCCAAACTAAAACATTTTCAAAAGCATGCATGCTCAGCACCTCTGAAAATCAGGCCCTGTGAACATGGTGTCCAGTCCTAGCAATTAGAGAATACTTGTAAAAGGTGGCTTTTTAATAGTGTGGCCATTTATCTGTTAGCTTTCATGGCGGTCTTAGCTTCCTAGCCTTAGCTGTAGCCAGTGTCGGTGTAGACTGTACGTGGAGTGGTCTGAGGTGCAAGTTAGCACTCCGCTGCCAGAGTACAGTTGTCTGAAATCCAGGTGAACCGTCAGTAGCAGGTTCACCTGCGTATAGGAAGCTCTTCATGCATTACACTGTTGCATGTTTTCTGTCCAGCTGGTCGCCATACTTTTAACAGATGATGTGTGCTGCTCTTCTCTGCCTCTCCACTAGTCTGAAGCTCCTTGTGCTCGTTTACAGGTGACGCTATTACAGAAGGTGAGTTTGCTGTAGTCAAATTGATTTGCTATGCAGGAAAGAATTTTGAAGTCATTTTTGTAGTCCATCTTAAGTTGCTTGTTTCTATAAAATGTTTCAAGAAAACTCATAAGCAGGTGGCTGCAGTAAGATCAGTGGTTTCCCACTCCCAGCTTCTTCTGAGATACAGGAAGTAGTAGCAAGTTTATACACTGCTTTCCGGAGTTTGGAATACAGTTTCCAAGTCAGAGTGGAAATATGGTTAGATTTGAAATAATTGTCTGGTTCTGGACGGCTTTCTGATGTGCTGAAAGAGGCACACTATGTGTTTGAGCATCATCTTGTCTCCTTAAACATGTCTTGAATAGTTTTAAATTAAAAAAAAAAAAGTAGGCATTTTGTGATTCTGGAATGGCTTTAGAAAAGTGTGAGGCTAACAATACCTTAAAGCAATTGAAAAAAACTTTGTTGTATTTAAGTACTGTAATAGGTCCATGATACTTCCATGCAAAGGTGATTAATAAAAATACTATATAAAGTGAAAATATTATGGTGCGTCTTTTGTCTTTATATTGTTTTTTCAAAATTTTATTTGAAGATTTATAACTTCTTAATACTGACAATACTGGCATTGAATCACAGAAAGTGCCTCCTTAAATACACTTTTCCCTCATGTAATGCATCTGGTAATTACACAGATGTTAGCAAGCCAGGCATTTTATAGAAACAAAAGGATTGATCCAGGCTTTGTTTTTGTAGGATTTATTTTTCTTCTAGCAACTTGTAATGCAAAATGTTGAGTTGCAAGCTATCATTTATGGATGGTCATTTATTTATTTAAAGTGTAAATAACTCAAAGGATCAAATTATGCAATTTTATAAACAATTTTCCTTCTCTTCATGTAGTGTACAGGAAGTGCAAGTGCAAATTTAGAAACTCATACAAATATCAGTCAATGTATAGATTACCAACTTTTTTGTATCATTGCTATTTAAATCTTTTGAACACCGAAGTAGTTATTTTTGTGACTTACAAATCTTTTACTAAATTAAGAAGCAAGACACTGTTCTTGATTTTTGTTTTATGTTGTGCATGTCACTTCACCCTGCCAGTGCAACTTAATTTGCTGCATAAGCTGTTTTTGTGGCTGTTGAGCAGTTGAAAATAAGAGAAAAGAGATAGAATAATACCAAGTTTGGGAAGCAGGTATATATAAAGATTACTGAAAGATGAAAAATAACCTTAATTTTAATCGTAACCATATTTTGTGGCTAAAACACTATTAAAATTTATGGTATCCAGGAATTTGCACTAAATTATGCAGAAGCATATCCATCCTGGTTTGTAAAAAGAACTGTTTTTTTTCATCTGTATTATAAAACATGGTCTGCTGGCATTGGTGGCTATGAGTACACCTGATGATAGGAGTATGTCATGTTCTCAGTGTCAGGGGGTTTCATTTGTTATTTTATCATTTCTTTGCTATCCACTAAATCAGTGAAATATGAAAAAGCCTTCAGCAACAGAAATTAATGTCTTGCTAAAGAAGGTGCTGAGCTATGTAAGCCGATAATGTTAACCAAGCGTTCTTAAAAATATAAAAGTATTTAGGCTTTTAACTAAGCACAAATACACCTTACTAAATAAATATTCTCATAGAAGTAAAGGAATACTTGGATGATTTGCATCATATCATTCCAGAAATCATAATCATTTGTATTACCCTGAGAGGGTGTGGTCAAGGCTGCAGGCAAGACGCCAGCGGACGGGGTATTGCTCTGCTGGATTTATAAAGATGGACATGCGGAAGTGGTGGATGCTTGTCAATGGAGTGGTTCAGTTCCATCATTTTGAAATTGTACATAATCTTTTCATTAATGTCGTCTGTAGGAAAGCCACAGTCTTGTAAACTAGAATACGTAGGAATTCATTTCTTCTGTGTTCCTGTGATTTCATGATTAGGAAAAAGGTCATGGGCTACTTTGTTTCTGAGGCAAGGCCTGAGATTTTCTTTCCCACTCGCCACTTTCATTTTTCCAATAAGTGTAAATTTACCTAGGAATTGTTCATCTCTCAGGCTCTTTGGAAGAGGATACTCAGTATCTGCAAGGAAACATCAAATAAGATTCAGGATGATACAGGGAAGAACTGATGATTCTCTCAGGAATGAGTCATGGCTACAATATTGCTGTCTCTCTGTGGTTTGAGGGGGAGTATTTTTTGGATTGGGCAGCTTTTGGTGAGATGTAAAACCAAGGTCTGCCCACTATGAGTATTGGCGATCTCTCCATGCAAATGTAGGAGTGTTATCCACTTTTTTTTTTTTTTTAATTCTGAGTAATGGCATTCTGCCTACTTTTCTTGTGATAAAGCGCATTGTGTCTAGCTTTAAAATAATTTTGACGTTTTCTGGATGAAAAAAGCATGTCAAATTTTAAAAAGGGAGTGTTGCCAATCATGAATGGAACACTACCAAATTATTTATGATCAAAATGAGCACTGTTGAAAGTCAAGCTCAATTGGATTGCAAAAGGTAGTGAAATAGGAGAGTTCTTCAGCTGCATAAATGGATACAAAAACAAACAACAGGACTCCTTACATTGTGAAGTTTGCATTAAAGGCAGAGATCTTTGTACAGTCCCAAGTGAAATTGTTTGATCCTGCTCTCAGTAATTACAGTGATAAATGTGAGTTCAAGGGCAAGATAACTAATGAGAAGAGAGGAGGAAAGTAGCGTCGAATCTGGTACCTTGCTATGAATAGCCAGAGACTTGGTTTTAAGATTTCTTGTGCTACTATTTGTGAGAATTAGTTGAAGGATATGCTGGATGAATAAACTAAGGATTTAGAAGTAAATAGTGTTACAAAAATTAAGGAAAACCATGATCCGAAATCCTAATTTAACCAAAACACTTCACAGGAGGGCAGCTTAGAAATAAGTTTTAAGGCACAGTTAGAGGCTTCCCGTTGTATGTTGATTTCGGGAAGCATTGAAGGAATTGAATAGCAGAATCAAAAAGAATGCTACTATTAAGTGTGTGACGAAATGAGAGAAATAGTGAAGGAAAGCAATGGGGGGAAAAAACACGGGTAAGAGGTTATGTAAGGGGAACGTAAATTCTTGGTCT
This sequence comes from Dromaius novaehollandiae, assembly GCF_036370855.1. Classification (NCBI taxonomy): domain Eukaryota; kingdom Metazoa; phylum Chordata; class Aves; order Casuariiformes; family Dromaiidae; genus Dromaius; species Dromaius novaehollandiae. Next base: position 61,282,842 of record NC_088102.1, read on the forward strand.
ACAATTTTTAAAATCTTGACATCTATGTGGAAAAAGAGAGAGCTCAAGAAGGAGTTGTACAAAGGGGCTCATAGTGTTGGAGCAAGGAAAAGAAAAGTGCATGGCAGATTTTTTTTTTTAATGGGTTAAGTTTATACAATTTTGTTCTGTAGGTATAGTGATCAAGGGGTGTGGTATCTCAAACCATGTATTTATCAATGGAATGTAAAAGAAAGATACTAATTAGAGGTTATATGGGAAACAGTATAAGATAAAGGAAGACTTTAGAATTAGACGTAAGTGAGGACTGGGTCAAAAAGGTACAAGTCACTGGCTGACAGGAAGAGTAGGTGGTCAGTTATGGCAGTGAATTATGTTTTCCTGGATTCTGGTGGGAAGACCAACTGAAATAGACTTTGTGGATAGTGATTCAAATTTTGGTCTGCCACTCAGTCTGTGCACATGTTTATGTATCCACTTCTTACTCTGAAGTGCTTGTGTATCAGTGTATATTGTGAATTTCTTTTGGCTTAACGATAATGAAATATATGAAGGTTTTTCTGTTGATCTTTTCCCCCTCCCCCTAGTGTGGTTATTATATCACTGGTTTTGGAACATAAAATGTCTGAATCAGTTAGTGAATTGAGGGCATGGGAACGTCAGTTCTATTACTGGCATATGTAGGGGGCTATTTGACAGCTTCCATTCTCTTTTAGAGTCTTCAAAAGAAGTACTGCATTTACAGATGGACACTTGAAGGCAATTTCTGTGACTTGGAGATACTATTTAACTTGTGGTTTCCAAATGAAGAACACTAGTCAGTGAGCTCTCTCATAACCTGTGGTTTCAGATAACATTGTAGGGATGCTGGCAGAACTATTCTTTCCATTCCCTCTGCTTGATTTTGACCTGGATGTTGTGGTATATTTTCCTTTGCCATATCTGCTGCTCATCTGCTTAGGTCACTTTTCTCTTTCATTCAACTTCCCCCACCCCCAATACAGACACAGAGGCGTCCTAGTGCGGAGTGTTCCTAGTATGTGTCAGTTGTTACATGGTAATACAAATTAAATTTTTCAGGTTTTAGCTATAAGAGGTTCGGTTATGAGAAACAGTTTATAATTCTGATCTGTTAGTAGATTCAGGTGGTTGCTTGGGGAAGGGTATGAGCTTTTATGTCATCCTATCTGTATTTTAATGGATCTCTTTCTGAATTTGCAGAGAAATAGAAAGTTAAAGTTTTAAAAATAATTTCCAAGTAAGAATTCAATGTATTCTTGTAGTTTTCTTTTTAGAATTTTCTAATGCAGTGACTTACCACATGGCTTTTAAATTGCATCAGAAGTAAATGTGCTTTATTTGCATAATAATAACATTTAGATGAGCCCCTGTCTTGGGATAACAGCAAGTTATGTCCCTTGTTGCACTTCTAGGAGAGCAAATATAAGACTCACCCCTCCTGGAACTTGGAGTTCTCTTGTTATGTGTCAGAATTTGTGTGACTAAAGGAGGAAAGAAGAAATTATTTGGCATGAATCCAGTCTGTAGTCGTAACTGTATTTTAAAGAGATTGAATAGCCAAAAATAGGTAGGCAGAGATAACTGCCAATCACTGATGAGCCCTAACTTAGTGTAGCCATATGTGTGACAAAATCTTTCTGTTGAGAAAGGGAGTAGTTTTTATGAAACTTTTTTTTATCAAGAAAGGTCATTATACTTATGTTGAGCTCCTCAGGAAGAAATGGTCACTGTGGAAACTTTGGTAGTATGCGGTCTTCGGTGAGGTAGCTCACTCTTCTCCCTAACTTCATTGGGGCTTTAGCTCTGGTGAATCAGTTCACATTTATCAGTTGCTCTGCAGCGACTTTTTTGTATTTATCATTGTTGATTTGAAATAGCTCTGAATGAGCGTTACTTACTTTCCATTTACTGGAGTGAGTCTCTGTACACGGCAAGTAATACTCATCTGTTGATGCAAAGTGATTAGCAGAAACTTCTTTATATATGAATCTAAGATAATTCTTAGATATTGCATCACTGCAAATGGAGAAAATAAGTTGTTTGGATGCCAGTTAATTATTAAAAACCATTAAGTCAGTATAAAGATACAACTCGTGTCAACCAGTTGGCATTTTCAGTATAGATATATTGCAGCTTTTTGTTATTTCAGTCTGGACCATCTCTGGAAATAAAAGCTTCAGTCTTGCAAACCAGCAGTGTCAGCATAAGTTTCTTAACAGTAATAGTTAGAGTCAGTTCTTGTTTAATATATTTATTTCCTAGTCTTAGGCCAGATTTTGCAAAAGGTGAAATTAATTAGGATGTTTGACTTTCAGGCTGACACTCATGTATTCAAGATTTGAGCTAAATTAAAAAGAAATTAAAACATAGTTCTGACTTTACATGGAGAGTTTTCTTTTGTTCTAGCTGAAATCTAGTTTATGAAATACAGTACCATACTTTTCTGACTACTTGTATAAATAACAGAAATGTGTAGGCCTGCATTTATGCTTTACCTCTACACAGCCAGTGTTTTCATGTTGCTGAGGTTTAAATATATGCTTTTCAGATTTGACCTTTTAAAAAATTTATGATAATTATGAAAAAATCAAAGCATGGAGCTTGACAAAATAAATATAATTAAAGATAAGATGGCAACTATAAATAATGCAAGAAAGGACTGGCAAGCTAATACAGGGAGACTCACCTAAAGGGAGCTGAGAGCTTAGGAGATGCCTGAAGAAGACTAGTGAGAAAAGGGATAAGAACGTGAGAGTAGTAAAACAGCATGATGTGAAAAGGTAAGAGAAAGAAAAAGGGATATGGGGATGTCATCACTGTATGCTAGGGTGCATAGGCTAGATGTTATAGGGTAAGAAGAGGATTATGATGATGATGTATGAGGGGTGATACTGTTTACTGGGGAAAAAAAAAAAGAAAAAGCCTTCTGTCTGTTGATTTCTATTTTGGTACAAATAAAATGTGTGCACAACTGAAAAATCACTTTAGCACTCATATATGAAATCATCTGTGTGGGTCAAAACCTTGCAGGTATTGACTACTACTTGTAACACAAAACTTAAGAAAAATAAATTGTTAAATTGCATAATGTTGACTAGCAAATACGGAAATAGCAGAAAATTCTTGTAAAGTTTCTGAAAGCTCTTACAACCCCCAGATACTCTGAAAAACTGCTTTTCTTTTGTGCTGTTGTAGGTCGAGTTTAGAACAGGATTGCGAGCTTTTCAAATGTCATGGGTCAACACATGTTTCCTGGTATGCAACTGTTGAAAGGGTTGGGTTTTTTTGTTTTTTTGTTTTTTTGGCCTTTTTAATGTAACCCATGCAAACATTGTCACAGCTCATATATTATTATTCTTCTAATGCTTGTCCAGTACTGCATAGTTATTTTCAAATTTTCACTTAATTTGTTTGGAGTTTATAGCAAATATTTTTCATATTATTTTTCTTTAGTATGATCTGTTTCATATTTTGAAGACTTAAGAATCTAGGAAACACTGATGCATCAGGAAATACTGCATGCAGCAGGATATTTCTGCTCATCTTGTATCATTTCTCCTGAGACAAAATGATGAATAAATTAATATATTTGTAGGCAGCTTTGCAGTCCTTGCTGCTCAGACATGACCGTCATGTCTGAGTTGTTGCAAAGTAGTGCTTCTGCATTTATGACATAGTTGTCATCTTGCCTGCATAGATTGTGTCTCTTCTGGTAGCGTTTTATAACCTTCTTCCTGACATATTTTATCTTAGATTTATCGTGAGTGTATACCTTAGCTGTATGTTATTATCTCCCTATGGAAATGTTACCTGACACTTTCTGTTGTCTAGAGCAATGGTTTCAAACTTTCACGGGTAGGTGACAATACCTAATGCAGTTCAAACTTTGCATTACAATCTCCTTTCAAACTTGACCATGGCAACAGTGATTTCCTTGACTGTGAGTAACTTCAGTTTCACAGTCTTCTAGAGATGGCTTTTGCCAAAGCAATTTTTTTTAAAAAGAACTGCTTCTGTTTTTAACTGAAGCATTATATAACTTATTCTTACTAATTGAACAAGCCCGAAACTTCTCAGGTGATTTTTTATTGCTTGTATCATGAAAGAATAAGTAGTCGTTCTCTCAAAAGAACATGCTGTCCTTTTGTAGAGCTGGATTGCACAAGTGATGTCCAAATCAAAAGGTTTTTTTTTTTTTTTTTTTTAACTCTCTATTTTTCCTGCAGATGGCTTCCTCTTGGGTATAATTTGGAATAAAATTCAGTACTGTTAAGTGTTTTGGCTCTTTATTTTATTCAAAGTATGTAAGACATTACAGATGCCTTGAAATATTTCTACTTCCTCTGTATACTTATGGGACAATAGGAGGGAACCCCCTATGGTTGACCAGTGTTTCTATTTTTATATATAATAGTGCCACTAACATTTGATTAATTTCAAAAAAGAAACATAGTAGTTATTTAATGTTTAAATAAGAATGTGATCCTTAAAATTTCATTTGCCATTTATCCATTCCTACTACTCAATAGTTGTTTCTGTTGTTGAATAGTTCTTTGCTAATAATATATATAAAAAATACATTTTCCACCTCTTGTCCAGTATGCATTAAAAAAAAGATGTGATTTCTATTTCTAATCCACATCTTTTATAAGAGGATCTAAAAATATGATGTTCAATTCAAAAGAACGATAAGGGCAGTCTAGGTGTCTTTGGACAGAAGAGACTGATATTACCCCCCTGGTAAAGAAATAAGAGAAGGCCTTCTCTGGTCATGCTGTCACTGCAGAAGATTCTTGCATGCTACAGAAGTGTGCAAATGTAGGTCAGTGGAATATTTTTCCTGCATGTGTTACTTGTCTTGGGACATAGAGGGAAATGTGTATTTTCTCTGAGGAGTAAGCACCTTAAATTCGTCAGTTCTCTTATTAATACATTGTTTTAGTTAGTTAAAAATTGCTGGCATTTTAAAGCAGTAAAATATTTTACAAGTATGGCCAGTACTGAATTGTCCAAATATGATAGAATTACCTAATTCCTGCTAAGCCACTTGAAAAATATTTATGCCTTCATACTCATTCCTACTTGCTACTTTCCAAGAACCAAAATTTTACAGTATGAAATGATATAACATTGTCAGTCATTAAAAAATAAATTTTACTTTCTTTTTAAAGCATGCCATTTTTTTTTAATGCCTTCCCCCCCTTTCTGGCATCACAGAGAAGACCACAGGTAATACATCAATTTATCTAGTGTGACCAGAATCTATGCACCACTGATACCTAATACAGTGTCCAGCTCTTCTAGTTACACCAGATAGTTCCAATTCTGTACAAACTGATATTGTTTTTGCGATTAGGATGAGACGGGAGCATCTCCCAAGCTTGCCTGCCTTGGTGATGCTAAAATGCCATGTGCTACAAAGGAAAACAATCAAAAAAACCCAAATCCCTCAATTCTTACTAATTTGATTTGAGAGAAAATTTATTCTCAACCCTTGATCTGGTTGTATGACATTTAATCCTGAAAGCAAGATACGCCAGCCAAAATTCGCCACAGCACCAGTCAGTCCCACTCAGTATTCTAGCTTCAGCTGTTGGATCTCTTATACCTCATGCAGAGGTTGAAACAGACAGACAGAAACTTGGATGTCCAAGTAGGTGTTCGGGGGAAAATTCTTTCTCAATCTCTGTGTGTGAATGGTTGAAGTGCTGATGCATGAGATGACGCATGATTTTAATTGTATCATAATGTAGAGCTTCAAGTGTTATGAGTGCACTCAGGCCCTTAAAAAGAAAGAGATAACAAGAGGATTCGTGTGCAGATCCCCAGGTCAGAGGGATCTCCACAGTGGTCTGGGCTGACTTGCTTCTACACATGTGGGCTGAAAAATTTCTTCCAAGAGCCAGATGAAAAAGTATCTTTCAGAAAGCTGTTCAATTTTACTTCAGGGACTCTGACTGCAACTGATAGTGTCTACTGCCTACCATGATATTTTTATTAAAAAATTATTTTTGATCCCTTTCACTGACTAGAGAGTGACATCTTATTTTGAGGTTTGAATTTTTATGATGACAACATCTGGATCTTGGAGCACTCCTACCCTGAAGCCTCTGGAAGCATCTTCCTAGTAAACACCTTAATCTGCGTATAGCTACTCTTCAAAGGACTTCTCAGCTCTCTCTGGAATAAGCTGAAAAGGCTGAGGATTTTAAACCTTGCATTACAAAGGTTGTTTTCCAGTCCCAGTTTTATCTTTTGGTCGTCTTTGGAAAACTCTTGTTCTGCGTTCTCTACACTGTGTTCAAAAAGTGATTTTCTTAGTAGTCTGGTGGCTTCCTGGTACGGGCACATGGGAAGGGATGTGGATGTGTAGCTGGGAGGAGGGGAGCAACCCATAATGCTTCTTTGAGGTGGGGCCTTCTGCAACTGTCCATCATGTAAGTAATAGCTTAAATTTAAAAAAACAGGAAAGCATTGCCTTCCATTTCATTTTATTAAAATGCCTGGTTTTAAATTGTGATTATTTTTATCATGTGTTTCCCATAAGTTTAATGATGATTTATGCTCATAATCTTACGCCATTAATTTTTGAGTCACTGGTGGTCTTCACCATAAACATTATATATGATTGTTGGTTGCTTATAGAAGTACCACATAGTGGTACCAAGAACTGATCTCTGAAAAATCTCAATAGAGGTGGCTTCATTTATGAACACCTCTACTGACAGTTGTCTTTACAGTCTGTCAGAAAGCTGGCCTTTTAGTTCATAGAGTGTGTGCTGTACTAATTTTATCTGATGTACTTTTAAAATTTTGATTGTCACATGGCATCAAATCAAATATCCTAGTAAAGTCCAAGTATGGTTGTGTCTATTAGCCAGGCTGCTATTCTATCAAAAATGAAAGTTTTTAATGGCCTATCAGCTAAAGGATGAAAAAGAATAATGGCTGCAGTCTCCAGTCTCCTGGAATTTCCCCTTTTCAAAGACTTACAGAATATTAACTTTAGTGGAGAAGAGCTCATCAACTCTTTTCTCCTGCATGCAAGCTACTTGAGCCAATCTGTGTGAAAATGTTTAATTTTATCAGAACATCTCACATTCTCCTTTTAGATGCTTTGTTTTTTCTTTTAATTCCAGCAGCATCTTATGACATTAAGAGTCCTCCCACTTCACAGATGTACAGTTTTAAATAAAATTTTAATGTTTTATTTTACTTTGTTTCAATTATAGTATGGTGGTAGACTAGAGAACATACAAACTGCAGTCCTCTGGAGTTTATGCAGAACTCGGATTTAAGACGCCTTCCAGAGATGGAGTACATTGGAGAAATGCCAAAAGGGAGAAAAAGAGAGTACCAGGAATAGATAGGAACTTACGAGCACAACCTTTCTCAATGCCAAACCTCACTGAAGTATTATTTTGACAGAGATTTTGGAAACTCTTACTACCTTTCTAGTTTAGGAGCTGCTAAATTATGCAAACCTTCTTAGTGGAAATGCAGTCTATTTCATCAAAATAGCTGTTTTGCTGGCAGGCCAGTTATGCATAGGAAAGAATCTACACTGGTACAAAGGCTTTTTATTTATACTAGAGCTTTTGCTGGACTAACTCTTATATGGGTATTTCTTTTACCACACTCATAAAAGACATGCCCGTTGTGTAGTACAGTGCTAACGCTCGTTGGTTGTAATACGGAACCCAGTTTTGGGGGAGCAGAGGGCAAGTATGTCTCATACTGTTGATTCCATTTTTCTGCACAGGAAACTGCAACTCAATGGAAAGCACCAAACTTTTCAGCTGTCTTTTCGTGCTACTGTGTGTGGTGATTTGTTTATTTCATTCTTGGTGAGAGTGCTGACAGAAAATACATTTGATATTTTTCTTAATTAATGCTGTGTGGAAAAGTAAAATTCAGGAGTATCCAATACACAGAATTTTGTTTTTATAACAGGATACATTCATGTTGCAATCTGGTCTTTTTAATTCATTTCAGGTCCTACCTTAGACCTGTCAGGGCTTTTCACTTCCATGAGAAGTTGTTTCTTTGGAAGATTTTTAGCCACATTTTCCTCTGTTTATATATTTTCTCCTTTGATTCTTTGTGGAACCTCACACAAGCAAAAAGGGAAACTGATTGTGACCCTAAATGGGAAACAGTAACATCAAGCATAGAAGATGTATTGTTAAATTCCCCAAATAAACAGGCTGAAAAAATGGAGAAGAATATACCTCTTTTTCTGTAATTTTCTTCAATTATTTTTAATTTCGGTGTAACTGGTGCTAATGTTAAGTGTTCAGGCACTATCAACTGTTACTTTCTTTAGCTGAATAAAGTTTCTGGTGCAGTGAACTGTTCTAGTTATCTCTGCCACTTGCTTCTCCAGTCCGTTTGCAAGAGTAGTGAAGTGCGGTGGCTGGTGAGAGCAGTAGATGCAAGTGCATGTCTGCCAAGACTGTGAGTGGCAGGATATGGTCCTGGATGCTCTGTCTTTTTAGGCCTTCTGCCATGTAAATGACTAGATGTACTTAGGCAGTGCTGGAAGTGCTTATGCCATGCTAGTTGACTGCCCACCCATTAAAACTTCCCCGGGCTATACAAAAGCGCTTTTGCCATGCTAGTTGTTCCCCCACCACCACCCTTCCCTTCATTTCAGTGTATTAGCCATGTTCAGTGAGTTCTGTGGTGCTCCCGTTCTTTCCAGTGTTGGGAAGGATGTGCTCTCCTTGGCGTCAGTGTTGTCCAAGTTCCAGATCTTGGAGGCACACCGAGGTTGACAGTGTTAGGATTTGAAAATAGAAGAATAGGGAAGGTAACATAGCTTAGTGTTTTTTAACTTATGTCTGGTGTCTAAAACAAATAGCAGAGGTAATGATAATTCACTGAGAGAGATGGCACTGCAACTTTGTGGGCATTATTTCTAGAGAAATTTAGACCTAAAGGCTTAGATACTGTCTCAATAAATGTGGTTAATTCTCAGTCCATGGAGGGGAGGGATGAGGCAAGATAAGATTCAGAAGTGAGCTGAATGCTGAGTGGGTTGAGTATGGTCTACCCCAAAACTTAGGGGTGTTTGGTGGGAGCTTTGGAACAGTCTTTCTGAAAACCTGGTCTGGAAGGATATATCCCTTCCTGCTATTAAATACTCCAACTTGCAGTCTGCTAGCTATATTGATCTGGTTTCCTGTCATCCATTCTGCTGCTCCTCCGGACATTTTCTGGACCTGAAAGGAGTGTTGTAAAGTTGCATTAAGATGATACGTATTTCAAGAAGAAGTTGATCATTGTTTTGTTTGCGCTGAGTGATTTTGTTCAGGGTTTTAAAGTATATATTATGCATTTCATGATTTGTTTTAGGAGCGTATGTCCTAGTCTAACTTGTACTGTTCCTCTGCATTTCAAGACCAAATTCTGACTTTTTAATTCACATGCATATTTCAAGAGTTCCTCTCCTGCATTTTGTCATCTTGGAGCTGTTGGCATCTCTTAAATCTCTAGATTTATTTTGCTTCAGCAATCACAACCCTTTTTGTTGCTAGGCCTCTGTCAATTCATATCAAAATTCCTTTTAGTATACCTGCATATGTAAGTATACGTACTTTCAGCATGTGTTTCACATGCTTACACACATGCACAAGCCTATGCACATCCTGTCTCTTTCTCTCTGTAAACGTGGATTTATTGAACCCTTTTCAGGTAGGAACATTCTAAGGAATTATGAGATCTTGAATGCAGGGTCTTACTATAAGTCTACTGGCTATTTTTAAAAAATCATACAGAACAACAGAATGTATTTGTAAAGATATTCATCATAGTAAAGCTGGATATGATATTGACAGTGTGGTTTGATATCTGGTTGTGCAGGTGTAAGCTATAAAAATAAGATAATGAGGGACTTTGTGTATTGCAGCAGTATTATATGCAACATTGATCAGTTGCTCCAGAGGAATAATAAGGTATTACAATGTCAAATCAACTTTTATGACTATGAAGAGTTTACTGTGTGCTAATTGTAATTGTTGAGTGATGTACATTAACTATTGCACTGTATTTTTTAATTCAACCAATGGGATATTTAGACATGGTATACATATTTTGAAAGATGGTTTATATCGTTTCTATAAAATAAGTTGGGAAGAAACACCAGACTCATTAAGGACTTAAATAAGTTTGTGGCTGCTGTTGTAACATAATGCTAGTATTGTCAAAAGAAAAGGAGAGCAGCGGGGGAGGGAAAAGAGAGAGGAAAAAAACCAAGTGCATTGCACAAGATTCATGTTTCTTGCTTGACTGATACATTAAATATGTATGAAATGCTCATTTATGGTTCTAAATTGAAGCTGTTTTCTTAGGCTTAGCCTCCTCAGAGGACTATCTGATTCTGAAGTGTATTGACAGCAGTCAGTAATAATGGAAAAAAACAAGCGGTGTTTTAAAAAGTGGGGCAATGTATTTTGGAAACCATTCCTGAGCCTGATTGCTGAGTAGGGAAGGAGGGACAAAGATGCTTCTTAATCCGTTTCACGCTGAAAAGTAAAGCATAAGCATTTAATACAAAGAATGAATTTCTTTGGTAATGATATCCTTTTCATTGTACTACTTTCACTGTTGCTTGGGAAATACTCTACATATCAAATATTTTGCACCCCTAGTTTCTTTTTTGCCCCTGAATAGAGTGCAATTCACTGGCTAAAAACCTGTGTTCTTGTTTAGATTTAGATAATTTGCCAAAATTATGCCTCACTTCATTTTACTGCTGCATTGAAATGGCCTTCTGTATTTTCACGTTGAATATTTAGTATTCAGTCTGCCCATTATTCTTCTGACTGACAGTGTCATTGGCAGCACTTATTACTGGCTAACAAGCTTTTCTTAGTAAGAGAAATTTTGAAATCAGGCTATACGTTATTAGTACGAAGCCCTAAGAGTTTAAATTTAGGACACTAACTTTTTAACAAAGTTAAAAAATGTGTGTTTAAAAAAACTTTCTTGCATGAAAATGTCTGCTACAGACACCTAACATTTGTATTTGATTTGACATATTGGTATGAGTCTGTGAATTTCTGATTACTGTCCATGGTTTTCTGATTACCTTCACCTGAGATAATGCAGAATACATTTTTTTTAATTTATTTTTATTTTTAAATTCCAGGTCTCAGATTTTTTTTTTAATTACCATACAATTATCTTTATAGGCACTCGGTGGAAAAGTGGAGAAGGAAGCGTTGTTTAAAAAAAAAAAAAAAGCCAAACTCCTCACCATTTGCACAAACACATTTATTTCACTTTCTTGCTGCGAACATGATTAGAATAGAGAGATATAGGAAGTTAATTTTGAGAAGTAAAACTCCTTCAGAATGTCATGATTAATACTCTGAGATTTTTGAAAGAAATATTTTGGTGTACAATAAAATTATTCTCCAATTGCCGCATCTATAGTCTAGGTTGGTTTTGTTCAGAAATAGTCAGATTTTTTGAAAGATTTTTCGAATAAGCCACTGGGATGGAGATACTAAGTGCTCTAAAAGCAGAATAAGGAAAGAGTTTCCTGTTGTGTGTAATTTGATTTCTAGTTCAATTCGGAATAGAATATTATTATAGAAGACAAACTAGAAATATAATCTTTGTAGAAATGCATTTTATTTTTTCAGAAATACAGCAGCATAACAGTTCACTGTGGAAGGTGTTTAATATTGCAAAAAGTTAAGATGTTTTAAAAAAAAGCAAAACAATGAACTTGAAACTGATGTTTTTCATGTGCGTACATAGATGCACACATAGGCATATACATAAACCAGCATGGGGAGGCCTTAGCCTTTTTCTTGATGGATTTCAGTAAGACTGCTTTATCTGTATGATTTTGGAGGTCAAATTTTAATTCAGATGTTCACAAAAAATACTTTAACTTTACTTCTTTCATGGGGCTTTTGCTTCAGGGTTTGTGTGACAAGCTTGAGTGTCTGCTTATTGAGGCTCACTTTAATCAGCAGGTCTACTTAGAGCACACCTGGTCTGTCCCATGTGCAGGCTTAGTGATACTGAGAGACCTTTCAGCAATCTTTAGCTGTACGAGACCAAACAATGTGGTTGAGGATCTTTTCTCTGGAGGGAAGGGTCTTTTTTAGTGTTTTGTGACAAGTTTTTGTGTTTGACTGAGGCGGAGACTACTGCATGGAGACATCCACAGTGCATGGGGAAAATTTGTCCCCATGTAAGGGCAGGAAAGATTATTCAGCTGTAACTCTTCTCTGAGAGTTATGTCATCTGTATTCACAGACAAACCTGATACCACTTCTGCTTTACATTCCCTGAAGGATTTCAACCAGTTTTAGGTCTGAGAGCTGGGGGACAGGTAACATCCCAAAATATCAGCATGTGCTGCACCTCAGTGAGTTTTCTGACTTTAGTGAGGGGAGAAAGAAGTTCCTTGATCTCAGATGCATATTAGCACTCCTTTCTGATCTCCTATGAAGTCTGGAATTAAATTGAAATACATTAATGTGGGTTTCATCCCCTGTTTTCGGACTTCAGAACCCCCATCAGAACGTGATTAGGAGCAAGAGGTGAATAGCTGGCGTGCATGCACCTTTGTGGGAGATGCTGCAAGCAGATTCCAGCAGGTCACTGATGCCACAAGGTGACTATGGAAAGGCTCATCTTGGGGAACTCTGCATTTCTGCATTCCAGAACAGAAAAAAGCATTTGCATTTCTTTTATGATTAAAAGCTGTTTTTATTTTGGATGATACTTGTGTGCAGTTGGTCATCAGAACCTTCCACAGCTGTGACTTGTGATATCTTGAAACTAGCTTTTACCTGGAAATAATTCAGAGCACTTTAAGTGCATTAGGATCATGTTAGACTGGGCTAAGGATAAGTATGTGGTTTATTAGATACAAGATGTTGAGAGGCAGGAAGACATTATAAAATTCAATGTATAGTTTGTATTCTGTTTACATTCAGAGATCTCCCCTGAGCTTCACCATTTCCTCAGATTTACAGCTTCATAACATTGCTATTTTATTATACCAGCGAGCATTGTAATTGTTTTGTTTTGTTCTAAGTGGAGGTATGCATCTGAAAGAGAAAATTCCCTGAGCCAAAATTCCATACATAAGTGAATGGTGAAATGGTGAAATATTCAGCAGCTGGTGCTAGGTCATGCAAGTCCAGATGGAACAAAATTCCTTCACATGATGTCCAGAACATGACCTGTTATTTTCAAGGAGGTTTATAGAAAAGATGATGATACACGTTAAAAAGAAAGCACTTTTTAAAATTGAACAGTAAAAAAATAAACAAACAAACAACACCCCCCAGCCCTCTACAGAAGCAGACTTGATAAAATTAAACATTACGCCTAGAGTGATCCCAGGAAATAATCAAATGTTTGGTGAAAGAGTTAGAATAAAAAGGAAGATGGATATCTATATCAGAGATTTTAAATTCTAAAATCATTTTAGGATCTTTTAATTAATTATTTTCAGTAGGACTCTGAAATGTTTTATGTGCATTTAGATAGCATTTGATTTTATTTGACAAGAAACACTGCAAAAATATACTTTGAGAAATTACATAGTGTGAGGATATATTTTAGAGATGCTTAATTTTTCTGTAATGGTATATCACCGGTAGTTTTCTGTTCTGTAAAGCTCTTCAAAAAATGCTTAGATGACTGCAAAGAATCTATCACATTGCAGACTTTCTGAAGAAGGGTTTTTTCCCCTCTGTATTTAGGTAGTGCCTACCCCAGTGGACCTCTGATGGAGGACTGACTGCATCATTGGTACAGAAAAAAATGCAAAGTGCAGACAGAGCAGTCTTTCAGTCTGTAATGACGCACACCCAACTACAATATTGGCTCCAGTTCTTGTAATCATCTTGGTTATGCTCATGTTGCAAGCCCAGAGGTATATTACAAAGTTATAACATACAGTTCAGTAAATTAGTAATTTCTGATCAACAGATATGGAGAGTTAATAGTATAGTTCTGCCATGATCAGGATACAAGTTATTACAAATTTTCTGTAATGAAACATGAAACTTCAATGCTATATAAATACTTTTCAGTATAATAATAGTACTTACTCTTCATTTCCACAGTCTCTAGCAAGCCTTCTTCCTACATTCTAATTCCTCCAATGCTTGAATCAAAATTGCAGTTTTGGGTTTTTTTTGTTTTTTTTTGTTTTTTTTACATCATCTTCAATTTTTCAAAAGTCTGTGGACATGAAAACTGTACACAGTATGTCAAGGGTACATGCTGATCTGTGCAAATAATTTGCTTCATTAGAGATGGGCAAGGCAAGGACTAGGAGTACAGCTGTGGCTGTAGGTAGAAAAGAAGGGCAAATTTATGAATCAAATGAAGACTTGAAGTTTTTGGCTTCTAAAAACTAGAATAAACAAATATAATTTTCCTTAAACATTCTAGAGTTTAAAGGAAAGCCTTGTGATCACCACACAAAATTTTTAAAGGTAGCAAATCCATCTACACTTTTAAGAAATGCGTTGTGTGTCATTTTAAACATGTCTAATTCCTTATTCTGAATATTTTCTTGGAAAGCATTTGTGAGAGTAATTAATAGGTTATTTGCTTCAGCAAACACCTGCAGTCTCGAACAGTGCTTGAAATGTCTTTCCAAAGCCTTGAATCTCTGTTGATCTGTGCAATGTAGCCGTTTAGCTCAACAGCTGGATGTTTGCACCACACTTCAGAAAGTAATCATTTGTAGTGTGGAGTGGGTTTGAAGCACTCGCCACCTTAGAGGCTTAATTCTATAAATAGTGAGTTAGATGATCTGATTGTTTCTCATTTTTAGTGTCTTTGATGGAAGCTGTATTCTGGTTCCAAGAATTCTGGCAAATAAATGAAACAATATGGGAGTGTGTTCATTTTTAAAATTCTGGTTTTTTTTCTTGTTTTCTGAAGAAGCACATGACCTTGGAGTTATATTTGTAGTGGTGATTTTGCCTGTTTTGGTATAGCATCTGGTTTGGTACAGAAACATTTTCTTGTTATTAGTAACTAGACTGATGGTAATCATACTGGATAGTAGCTTGTATTTATACTAATTTATACTCAGTGTTGTTTTTGTTTCAAATATTGCACTAATATTTATTAATTTATTTTAAGGAAAGTGAAAATAGTTCAGTGTTTCATTTCCTGGAGGAACATGTTGTCTTTATCCTCAATCTCTATATTTTTGATCCCTTCCAATGTATTTGAAAACAGAGAATGTCTCTGTTGGCCAGCAGGAATACTGTACTTCAGCTGTTTTCCTAAACAATCACTTATAAAATGTTTGCAAGTAAAATAGTTGAATCTAGAAATCATCTGCTATACACGTCATTTTAAAAGAAAGAAGAGTTCTGATTGACATGGGTAGAGTTTAGACATGCATAAAGATTGAGAGATTGTTATTGAGAACTCCTTGCCCAGATTAACAGACACTTTTGATTACATTCTGAGTTTAGCTGTTGGTTTTCCCTTTGCATTTCCCAGATTATCTTTTTTGCAGTGCAGATGTTTTCATAATAAAATATTAGTAGGTCTACTGTGAAAAAAAATTAAAATGAAAAGAGTTATCATTTATATATGTCTTATTTTAAAATACATTTAAAAAAGCTTATAAGAAATAAACCTACCAATATTTGCTAGTTCAGAAGCAGTAGACTCTGTGTGCGCTGTGTGAATACCAGCGATGCATATACCTCGCATCTCATGCTCCCATATTCATCATGTGTGTGCAGAATACATGACCTGTGGATTATTCTGGTACCTCAGCTCTTGTGTGCTCTGTAGTATGGTGTTCAGTGTATGGAGGATGGCCATTTGTCCAGCAATTCCAGACATCCAGAAGTCTGAGCAATCGCCACTTGAAGGTGTGAGGCAGGAAATTACCCGGAAAGCTCTGGGCACCAGGCAGCAGCGCAGTGATCTCCTGTCAGAACTGGTAGACTTGGCAGATTTGAAAGAATGTGAAGACTGTAAACTCAAGCATTCAGAGCTGAAGAATGCCAGAGCTAAGGCTGCACAAGCAACCTTAATTTGACCTACTTTGTGTGTATGATTCAGTTTTTAATTCTTTACCACATAAGGGGTTTTTTTTTTTCCTTCTTTCTTAACAGAATCCTTTGGCATTCTGTGTGTTTTTGCCCATGCTCACTAAACAAATAGCTTTTTTTTTTTTTTGATTTTATTTGAGGTATGGATTCCAGGCTTCATTTACCATATACCACCTAAACTCTGCAATACATGCAGAACTCTGATTATATTGTTCTCAAGGGTTTTTTAATGATGCTTTCATTATAATGTCTGTATATATCTACCAAATTATTTTATCTTTGTAACAGGCCTGAAAGATTAATAGTGCTATTTTCTTATTTTTAACTGATTGGGGATAAAAAAAAGGGGGGGGGGGAATTACGCCAGTATTATCAAAATCATTGACGAATGCTGGATGCTTAACTTGGAATGAGTAGCATTTTTTTTTCTGAGTACTTTTTAATGTTCAAAGCAGGTACTCTCAGTTGCAGAAGGCAGATCTTAGCACTTCTAAGAATCCAGACTCCAGATGTGCTAAGCTGAGTATCTAGAATATGAAGAACGTAACATGAGAAAATTTTTGTTGAGCAGATTTTCCCAGGATCATAGAACAAACTGTATATCAAAGGCAGAGTTTAAACTGCTTTTTACCTAAGTCTACCTAAGTTTTACTGTAGAGGTCTAAAGATGAACATGTAGTAAATATGATTGTCTACAATTTATTCTTCATTCTTATTCAGTAATGAGTACATGTCAGAAGGAAAAAAGAAAATGCTAGAAATATAAGATTATGACCTCTCTCTGATTCCTATTCTGCCCTTGTTCCCCACCCACTTTACCCCCAAAAAACTTTAGAAGAGCAAGGTATATTATTTTTTGAAGACAAAGCCATTTTGAGGCTTAGATTAAAAAGAAAGCATGAAATAAATTTGGAGAAAATTTGCATTTTTTTCAGAATAAGCAACAAAATAGTTTAGCATTTGAAATTATTTTTTCTTACACTTTAAGTCATATTATACTTGGTCTTTCATGTTATTACAGTTTATTGTTTATTTTGAAATATAGAAGTCATACTCATTTTCCCAGGTTTTCTCTCTGGAAGGATATATATCCGAATTGTTTAACAACTCTGGAAATTTTTTTTTCAATTTGTAATACGTGGAGGGGATATTGTCTTTGCCCTTTGTAAATTCCGAGTGTGTGATTTTGCTAATAATATTGTACTTGTGAATTTTGTTTGTATGTGACTTCCGGTAAACTTCAAGTAAAGGAACTATTAAATACAAAATTCCATAATTGTCCTCTTAAGCATCTTCAGCAAACTGATTTCTGAATTTCAGCACACTCTCCTGTTACAGGGAACAAGCCAGTGTTGTACACCAGCCATTAAAAGAAGAAAAAAAAATCTCTTTGCTTCTGAACTGTACTCCTTTTTTGTCCATGCTGCTTATGCGTCCCTGCTCTGTAGTCAGAATTGCTGTCTTCAGTTCTGTGACTTGCACTGTCACAGCTCTTGTCAGCCTGAAGAACAAATACAGGAAGAAGTTACGCTTATTTGACAGTTATAGGTGTTGCACAAATTTATTCTGCTTGTTGCTGCAGGAGCTTGCTAATGTATGCTCAGGGCATAGGAGCATTTGGAGAGCTCTAACCTCTTAGTGTCTTAAAGGGGCAAGTGATTTTCTTTTTCCCTAAGACTTTTGAAGTCATGAAATTTGAACACACTTTTCACAGGGATGGCAGAACTTACATCCCTGTTGTAATGTGACTCTTTATGAAATTTCAGATCTTCACAATTTAGGTTATAGAGGTGATCAATAAATGGGTGAAAACTATTGGTCCATAAATAGGGTTCTGTAGGAGGAAATACTGAATAATCTGTAGCTGTAAATGGAAAGTCTGAGTTCGATCAGATAAACTAATGGGAGAAAGGCAATGACCGTCTTTAATAGCTAACTGTGACTGCTACGGACAAATGTGTCGCCTCTGGCTGGGGAGGCTCCTTAGCTGAAGACTGGTGGAAACTTTCATAGCAGAGGGATAGAAGTAACTGTGTGCTTACCCAGTCTTGTACTTTCTTAAGCATCTGCTATCAGTCACCGTTGGAAACAGGGTACTGGACCTCTTATCTCACCCAGTGTAGGCATTCTTAGATTTTTTTAGACCTCTTTATAATGACTGCAGATAGGCAAATCCGCTTAATCCTTTGATTTTCATAGAAAGTGTGGGGAACAGAAAGACAAATCCCATATGCTGAACTTCTACAATTTTGTTTGAAAAACAGGAAGACGTGTTGCAGGGAGGAGGAGAAAGGGGCTAGCGTACAGCTGGTATTTGCAAGAAAAGGTTACACTGTAGTTGTGACAGTGTAAATTAAAATCAAGTCAAATCTAAAAGCAGCTCTCCTTGTCTGTATTTTTATGATCATCTTGAATAGTGTTGCTGATTATTGTAGAAAAATCTATGTGCAAAAATGTGTGTAAGTCATAGTGTATATCACTAGTTTTCTGCTTGCAAAGCCATTTTTAGTTGCACCTCTGCATTTGTAATGGAGCTTTGAATTTGACCCCTAGTTTTAGGGCTACAGACATACACAGAGAAATTAAAAATGTCATTAGAGAGATTCCAAGACAAAGTAGTTTGGGGTTCAAATTCTAAACTGTAATCCAAGTGAAACCTGCATAACCTGTATATTTATGTTGTTGCCTAACTGTTAAATACTTGCAAAGATGATCTTGAATACTGAATGCTGAGGGGATACATCTTTAGCTTGAATCACTTACATCTCCAGTGATGTCTGTAGAGCTAGATTTATATCAGTCTGATTAGCTCCAAGACCTACTATTTTTTTTGCATTTTCTCCAGATGTTGCAACCTTGCGACATTCAAACCTTCAGTTCAAGTGAAATTTTCTGAGAGCCATTTTCTAAGTAATGTTCTTTTATATTGTTTAAAACTGTTTCACACTTCCTAAAACAATTGGTAATTGATAATAGTGCTTAACTGAATGTGTGTCTCTCTTTTGTTTTTGATTTTTTTTTTTTTTTTTTTTTTGGTTTCATTAGTTTTGCCAGCCTGGAGGATGGCAGCTTTCAAAGGAGAGAAAACAGCCAACATTCTTTGTGGTCGTTTTGACTGATATAGACTCGGAGAGGCACTACTGTTCATGCTTAACTTTCTATGAAGCGGAGATCAATCTGCAGGTAAATCCTTTATAATGAGTAACAAAAATTCAGAAAAATGAATCTTAAAAACAATAAACTAATGTAATAGAGGAGAATTTTAGAAAATATTTTACTGTTCCTATTAAGGATGTGTTATTCTGTCAAATACATATGAAGACGTTTTTGTTTGAAGTTCAACTTGTACTTGTTTCCGGTTTTGTTTTTTATCTGCTTTTATTTCAAATACCTTCAGAAGATTGAAAATGAAAATGAAAAACAGCGTTTCACAGAATTTATTTGAATTTATTTTTCTCCATCACGTGTTTTCTTAAACAGGACAGTCAAGATGGTGTTCCCTTCATTTACTTCCGTGTTTGACATAGCATGAATGATTCTCATCTTTGTTCTAGGAAAAAGGTTTGTTAACTTCTGCTCCCTCTGCTGGCCATCTCTATCAGACTAGCACAGAACAAATGTGTACAAGCATGCTGTAATGTATGTACATATTTCTGTAAGTGCATTTATTGGCAAGACTTGTATGGGTGTAAATGACACAATTTTAATCCTGATAGAATAATTCTTCAGTCTTTTATATAGGTCAGATTCTGGGTGTCAGCTACTTGGCAATGTTTCTAAACATGTATTTCATTATTTTTGGGTAATCTGACATTCAAAAATAGACATTTTGTTTCCCATTTGATGCAAATTACTTCATATAATCTATGTTATGATGTAATACTTGGAATCTTTAGTAGCTAAAACCTAGGGAAAAGCTAATTCAATCTGCAGTTGCGGTATGTCATTGTTACGTTTTGAAACATTTTCTTTTCCGCATGAAAAATCACAAATAAGTAAAAACTTGGCAGTAAGTATATTAAAAAATTAGTTAAGAATATATATATATAGTTAAGTAACATTCTTTTGCTCTTTCAGCAAAGAGCACTAGTGATATTTATTATCTTAAGAAAATGCCTTTATTGATGCCTTTTTATATAAATACTGGAGTTGACATAATGCTATCTTGCAGAATAATTAAAAGATGCTGAGTAACAACAATAATATTGTGTTTTTTAGGCATAACTAGAGGCCAGAGAATAAGTTATTGTTCCTGCTTCGTTAACTCTGGAGTTTAAATAAAAATTTGTGTAGGTTATTATAAGGAGTTAAAAGCAGAAATGTAACAAAAATTAGATATATTTTGGTCTTTACTTTTACTGTAGATCACCTGACATCTTTCTATTAAATATTTTTTCATGGTTTAATATCTGTCATCTTTATTTTAAAGGTAAAATGAAACATTCTATACTTACTCTTTCACAGCTGTTAAAAAAGTACAAAGGCTGACTCTTCTGCTACTCTATGTATTTCATAACATATACCAATTTTAGCAAACTTGTTACTTATGCTGTGGTTTCTAGCAGCTGCTTTTGATTCACTATCCACATCTTTCAAGAAATGCTCATCACAAAATATTCAGTATTAACTAAAAGGTTTTTTCTTATATTGCCTAAGGATTAATAAAAAAATAAAAAATAAAATACTGAGAGAAGCAGGATGTTGGTTCTCATAATGCCATTCCTGACTGTGTTGTAAAGAATGCATATTTTTCAGATGAACTTGCTGTGGTGAAATTTATTCTATGACTGCATTGTTTATAGCCAAACTTCCTGTTTCTTTCTAAAACCCAAAGAGAATAATTGAACGTGCCCTGTTACATGGTCATTACACAAGAATTCAACACATGTACAATCTGTAATGAAACATAAGCTTATGAAGCACTGAGCTGTGTAAGTAATATTGATTTAACCATTCAGATGCATGCCTCATTGAAGAAACACTCAGTGAAACATGATGTCCAGGACATAAAATGAAATCTGGATGTTAGTTTTCAGACTTGAATACCGTTCAGGTTTTTACCTACTAATATAAATCACTAAGACAAAAGTCAAGCTTTGGTTTCCCCAAAAGATGGGTTATTTCTTTCCCAGTAGTATTTACCAGGTAAAACCTTCTGGTATATGAGATTGGTCAGAACTCAGCTAGAGTGTATTTAATATTTGGCTTACAGAATCATTTTCACAAAAACTGAAACCAACCACTTGGAAGTTTCTGTGGTCAATTAAATTTCAGAGTGAAAACAAACCCATTTCTCATCTTGTGAATGCTGTAAGAGAGCTGAAGAACCTTTTTTTTTTTTTTTTTTTTTTGAGCCTCCTGCATAATAATACAAGAACCTTTTTAACACAATTGATCAAGCTCAGCCTCAGAATTCTACTTTTGCCATTCCAGTTGCCTTCCCTCCTGCTTCAGCTGTTGCAGAATAGTTTGTAAACGAATACCACCTGAAAAGTAAGGAGACTGAACTTGCATGGTATGTCTAAGCAGTACCCATGAGTGTCTAGGATTAATATGGTAATTGTAAAAACTGTATGCAGTAGTCTTCAGGTAAAGAAAAAAAAAAAAAGGTGTTCTCCCTGATATTTCTCTGAAAGCCCTGTAATTCTGTTTAATCTATGTCAGTTGCCTGTCATAACTAGTTTCCCACATGTGATAAAAGCATAGTCTCTAGTAATCAGCTGATGGCCTAACTTTCAACTTGCTATGCCTGGACAGAAAATAAAATACTGTTTTATTTATTGACTGTGGCCATGAATCACGCTTTGCATTGTCGCAGTACTGTTGGTTTGAACTGACTCAGTTTTTCATCTGTGTAGACAGGTGGTCAGTTGTTTGATCAGCTCTTCTAAAGTTGTAGCAGTGTATCAATATGATTGATATTACAATTAGTCTGATTTATACTCCATGTCTGTACTGATGAGGAAGTTGAACAATACGATATTCCATCAAATACTGAAATAAAACTTGCTTCTTGCCGTGAATGCAGATGATGCATCTTTCCATGCAGTCCCTCATGGATTATTCTGTTTTAAGATGCTAGTCTCACTTAATTGTCCCATTAACAATTATTAAAGCTGTATAGGGATCTGTACCTCATATCAAATTATAACCCAACATTTGAAAATTTGAGTTATAATCTAACAATAGTCTAAAATCTGGAACACGACTAGAGCATTAGAGGTACTCTAATAATTTGGAATTAACAAAGGAAAAGTCAGTGTCATTTGAAGACAGTTCAGTATGTTTCACACCTGTTCAGTATGCAAGATTTCTCTCTCACCTCAAATTCCTACCAACGCAAATGTAGAGAAATCTGAGGTACTGCACCGGTTTGTCCTTCCTTCTGGCCTTTAGTGTCTCCAACATATACTTGATCTGATCCACCTTCTTGTCTGCCCTCAGGTGCCATTTAGATGTTGTAGTGGTAAAGCTGGATGCATACTGACTTGCATGTATCTACAGGAATGAGAAGGAGCAGGAAAAAAGAAAATATTCCTACTTCCTCTTCTAACATAGTGCTTTGAAGGTTTTCTGCCTTACTGTATTTTGATTCTGCACCGGTCTCTTGCTGTCCACTCTTGCTAGAATTTTTCATTGTTTTGAAGAAAGCCATGTCCACTCCACCAAAAAAAATAGAGTTTACCTAGCTTAGTATTTTTCTGGTGACTGAAACTGGAAACTGTTCAGAAGCCAAAGGGTATTCAGAAGAATCGTAATTTACCTCTGCAGGTTTCATTCATAAAACGCAATTATTATGTATGTGTAGCTCTATTAGCTATCTGGAGGATGGTTTAGTTAAAAAAAAAAACAAAAAAAAAACAAAAAAAACCCAGAAGTGTATGTGTAGTTCTGTATGCTTCATACACTGTTCAGTAAAATGAGGTTCTTATTTCTGGCAGCAGGTTCTGGATAGTACCACTTACAATATACAAAGACTTGATTAATAGTTTTGATTCAGGAGACACTCCTGTTAACCTCAGCAGTGCCTCGTACTGATTATGCATAAAATATTTGGAAAGAGCACCATAGGTGGCATCTTTTAAAATAACTTTTGAGTCATGTCATTTTGGAGCTTAATGGTATAATATACTTAATTGTATATTGCTTTGCACTTTGAAATTTATCCCCACTCCCAAAAATCCCCCCACCAAGAAAACAGAGAATGATTTAACTCAGTAGCTGGTGCAGCTTTATTCTTGCATTACACAAATTCTACTCAGTGAGATCAGCATAAAAAACCCAAACCTTTATTTATAACGATCTTATTACAAGATTGGTACGATCTTGTGTGTTCTCCTAGTATATACACGTTAAAATGTTGTGATCACAAACTTGGTAAGATTAAATGTGTCACTCTGAAAATGGACATAAGTAATAATTCATAAGTCATTCATGTTCTCTTCCTCACTCTTCCCAAAAAGAGGAAAAAAAAATCTGTAAAAATCCCAAACCATAAAAAGGCTGATTCACAACCATTCACAAATATTTTATGAGTCAAAGACAAAACTGCCAACTAAATGACAACGAGCTTCAAAAAGTTTTAATTTTTATCCCTGGACTGTAGAGTGGGTGATCCTACTTTGTTAAAGCATATGTATTTTGGTAAGTCACTGAGGTTTGATTTTTGCAGAGGATGAGAACACTTAGTTCAGCCGTATCCTTTTTGAGCTGTGAAATCTGATCCTTCTTTGGATATTATGTTAGCGTGCTATTTTTAAGAAGATGTTTAATAATTCTATAAATGTTCGGAATGTTAAATTTGTCTGGAAAGTGACCTGTTAATGTCAATACCCCAGAACACATTTGGGGGTGTGAGGGGGGTTCAATAACGTTTAGTATATTCTATCATCATCTTTCTAAATGTGTTTAAAAATGGATGGCTTGTTAACATAGAGGGATTTTAGAAATTTCTTATTTCCTTTCTGCTACTGTGTAAAGAGAAAATTAACAGCTAATGTTCTGAATGTTAAGAAACATACTTTTATTTTTAATATCCTTTTATATATTTTAGATGGTCATTTCTAGACCAGAATTTACGGTTAAGATGACAACAGTTGAACAGATAAAATCATATTTCCATCTTCCTCATAACTGTGGTAGTAATTTGTCCTGTCCTGTTTATCCTCCCCACCCCTTTGATTTCATACTATTACAGGATGCAAAAGTTTGTTGTGAGTTTAAAAAAAATGAGGAAAGAAATTCAACATCTTTGTTTAAAGCCCCAAAACTGCATGTATTTTAATGGTCACTACCTGTCCTCTAGAGGTCTTGACCAGCAGCTTTCTAGCTGGAAGACAAGGCAGGGATATATGTGGCAGCTATCAAAGCTGCCACATTTGCTCGAGGTCTCTTTTTCCTTTTTACTCCAGTGCTATGTTCTACACAGTGTCCCCAAATCTCAGCTCATGGGATAGGTTATCAGGTTTTTAGACAGAGACTTTTCTTTGTCAGTAGGGACCAGATAACTTGTCTGACTTTCAGGCAGTGATAGTACCAGTTCAGCAATGAACTGAAATACCTTTCAGGGCATTTTCTCCACATGCAATTTAAAGCAATTGTCTGTATTTTTAATTAAACCGCACAAAAATCTTTGTGTGTGTGTCAATTTTTGCCTCAGCGTGCTTCTACGTATACTGTTCTGTATCATCCTTAGGACTGAGTTAAAATAGTATATGAGCTACTAGCTTTCTTAAGTTCATTTGGTGTTGCTGTTGGTGCTGTTTGCTTGCATTGCTTAGGTCTCTGGTGTCTGCTCACCTTAGGTTAGGTGTATGAAGCTAGGAAGGGGTGGAACCCATGGATCAGGTTGGCAGCCTTTGGGAAATTTTGAAAAGATGTAGTAAACTCTAAGCCCTGAAACTGCTATTTGCCTATGCATAGTTCTTGTTAAAGATGTGTTACTGAAATTCTTTACCATCCCTAAAGTTAAAAATCTGAAGCACTTAATGCTATTAATCGCCCTGTAGAATCTGGGCACTTATGTGGCAGCTATGTGCCCTGTCTTTGGAATTCACAGATCTTCCAGCACATGTGTAACCTAATGGCCCACTCACGAAATACCATTTGCCCTATGGCTACATAAGCTGGACTAAAAGGTGGAAAGAATGTCTGCTAGGATACCTTTTTCTTTCTTTTTTTTCCAAAGTTCTTTAAGTGTGTTTAGATGATAATGCATATAAGCACCTTCTGGAATTTTCAGAGAGGTGCATGAAATGGTATACATTTAATAGATGCAGGTGGTGTAAAATTCTGTGTAATGCTGACAAGTGCAATGCATACTCTTTAATATCATTTATCAATATTCTGAATTTTTGGTAGTTTTTTGGGGAATGAATGTGCTGAATTGTTAGAGACTTGAGGTTGCTATATTGATAAGTTTACAATCTGATTTTCACACAGTTTTCTGTATTTGGTCCTTTTCTAGTTGATAAAATTCCTACTGTGAATTGGCGTGGTTTGGTACCCCTTACTGAAAGGATTAATTAAAGATGATGACTTATCCTGGTATAATTATTTCTTTTTAAGTATAGCTGTAGTGGTGTGATTTTGTGTGTGTAGATAAGCCATAAAGTACATCTATTCACCTTTGCTTTTAGTTCAGCAAAATGGATTGGAGGCAGATTTGTGTTCTGGAGGCGTTCATCTAAGTTTGTTTTAACTTTTGTACATGTGTTAGAATGTATTGGATACGTGTTTTTTTTAAATCTGAAAAGTAAATAAATGAATTGGTGCTGAATGTTTTTGGCCTTTGGTTGCAAATAAACCAGCTCAGCATATATTCGGCTGCAAATAGGACCAGCAGAGACTAAATCACATGGAGAGAAAGAGATCTGTCCCAAATGAGCTATTTGCATGAGATTACTAAAGCAAACTTCAAATAATTTTTCTTAAAATAAGAAATCACTTGTGGACTGTAAATCTCCTTTGCATGGGCAGTTAGTAGATAAACAAAGGGCTTGCTGAACTTGGCAAAATTTCAGTGCAAAATTTTGCATAGGGCTAACTGTTTCTGGTAATCGACTAGAAGTACTAGAATGAAAGTTTTGTAATGTGAGATATATTTTCTCTCTCCCTCTCTCTCTTTTTCTCTCTTGTTTAGACTGGATGAACTATTAAAAGTGCAATTAAAATTTCACTTTCCATTCATGTTTGATCTCCTTTGATATATCTGCAGTTCCCAGATTTTTGTTTCAAACTATGCCTCTGAACTTCCACCTTCAAATCTGCAAAAGCTACAGAGGCTTTGTATTTTCTCATTTATCTATTAGTGCCTCAGTTTAAATTGATTTTCTTCACTCCGATGTGAAGATGAGCCTAATTTTTCTCTGGCTAATGTTGATCAGAAGGAAATGCGCTGACTTTAATAGCATTAATAGTTCTAGCAACAGAGGCTTACAGAACTTGTGCCGAGGAGATTCTAAGATCCCAAACTATAACGTAAACCAACCAGTGGGAGTCAGAGCCTGTGTAAGTGAAGACTGGGTGGACAGCTGGTAGCCTTGGAGACCTGGATGACTGGAGATTTGATAAATGGCAGATTTGGGCATACGTATTGAAATATGAAGGAAGACATGTCCTGGTTCTGAAGATGTGGGTGAAAAGGAAGAGGAGGGATAGTTGGGGTTCTTGCGTGCTGAATTCAAGCTGCATGTCAACTGAGCAAATGGTGATGTACATTCAGGCTATACAAGTCCCTCAACATTGCCTATATTCAGTAGTAGGAATAATTTTTTGGAATATATGGGTAGTTCATTTTGTTCTTTAAAAATTGACTTTAGTTCCTAATGCAGATTTTGGCTAAGTTGCTTGTTATTTTAAAGTTGTGTGTCAATATTTAAAAGCAGAGCTGACATCTTAGAATAATCTGGGTGTGGTAGCAAAGGTAGGTTCATGCAAGTTAAAGAAAGCTTAATATCTGGGGGCCAGTTCAGAACAATGAGTATCTCTGCTGAATAAAAAAGATAAGGTAGTACGAGTAAAGTTGGCTGCTGTCACCTGTTTTCTTGGCTGCCACACCTATTGCCTTTAAGTTAGCTGCTATTCACTAGACTAGCACAGTATCAGTCACTTTTTTTCTGCTACGAGTTTTAACCTAATTTTGTAAGATGAAGCTTATATGATAATGTCTGTCTGCTGATTTTCCACAAGCAACTTTTTAAACAAGTCCAGTGTCAGCCAAATGTGACTAACATTTATACACCCTCTGGCTAAGCCGAACAACAAACTGCTCGCAAAAGACAGACAGACAAATAAATAATGAAGTGATGATTCCTCATTCACAGTGGATTTTTCTAAACTGTTGGTTACCAGTTGGGATTAATCCTGATTTTTTTTTCCCCCCATCCTAATTTATATTATTTTGTGAGATTTTTTCACATGCTTGCACAAGCCCATTTTAGTAATTCAGCTGCTTTTACTGACCAAGTTGATAAATTAAATAATCATGTTGTTAGCTCTATTATTTGATTATTATACATTGCAGGAGTTTACCCAAAAAACATTAGGCTAAGTCACAAATATCTTTAATAGATACTTCATAATACTTATGATCCACAAAAAAAGCAAACAATTGAAATATATGTACTCATGTTGTCTCTCTGTCTGTGTTCTCATTTATGTAGGAACCTATGAAATGCATTTCTGTGCTGTGTCGGGAGTTGAATGTATATCTTTGCATGTAGACATGGGTGTGTACCTTCATTAAAATTTAAAAATTGAGTTTAATAATATGCTGGTCTGCTGTAGATGTGCAGGCTGCACAATTTCTTGACCAATCTCTTAATAGGCCACTGTACAGTTATAGCAAACAAGCTGAGCAAGGTGAAATTGCATCAAATGTCCTTCAAAAGAAGTTTCACCGTTTTCTGAGAGTTCATTATTTATATAGGAAAAGGGAAAAAAGCAAATAAGTGGAAAAAATGAAGCACCCTGCTGTAGAATAATTGTTTCAGTTTACATTGATACATCCCTAATCATATTCTAGCTACCGTTCACTATAAATACATGCCTGTTTAATTGTAATTTAAATTTTCAAGAATTGAATTCTATATCTAATTTTAAAATTGTTTATCTTCCTGATTTTGTATGTGTTTTTTGATTTCATGGAACATGAGTTATATTGTTCAATACCATCATGTATGACAATTTGGAATATGACAGTTTAGAGTTCATTTAGCAATTATCTAAATTGAAGTTTGGCAATGCTTTTGTTCCACTAAGTAAATATGGTGGGGCTAGAAGAAAAAGGGTAGTATTTAAAACAACAAAAAGCCTCCTGTATATCTGCCCCATTTCAGAAAAGGACTGGAAATACTGAGACTGTCACAATCGTGTATGTGAACAAGTAACACCTTCAATGAACATATCAATAGTTAGAGTATTATCTGGTAGATTTTGTGGACCAGCTGCTGTATAGACCTGAGTAAGCCATAGCTTACACATCTCTGCACTATTCTCATTACAGATTATTTTAGAAGCCAAGTTAAGATGCAGAAGGGAGGAGGATCCTGGGTTCAGCAGCCAGTAGGCAGAACACTGACACGTGTAAATCAAATACAAACGTAATTACAGGGGAACAAATACTTTAAGCATAACAAAATCATGTAGCATCACATTTATATCATCATAAAGTTCTTTTCGTTAATACAGTTAGCTCAGTGTCAGTGTGTTACCTATTCCTTAGCCTATTGAAGAGTTTTTTCAAGATCTTTACTCATCTGATGCTTAAAAATCTTCATTCGTTTCCAGTCTGAAGTGACAGTTGTTTCTGAATTTGATTTTTATATGTATATCACTCTTTAAATTAAATGGATCTTTAAACATCTGGAATGCTGGTGTGTTTTCCAGTCTCAAACTTGTCAGCTAGAATCAGTTCCTTTAGACGTAAAGTTCATAATTGACGTTTAAAATAGTTGATAAAATGAACTTTTGCTGATTATGTGTTTAGTAGTATATAACCATCAGTATATAATTTTAAAAGTCCTAGTACTTTTTTTTTTGTAAACAATGGTTAATAAAAATGTTCCCCCTGTCAGCATTATAATGGATGAAAATCAGTTTATGGGACATGTGACTGTTGACACACTGTTTCTCTTTATCAATTTGTGAATCATACTTTTAACCTAGAAACGACACGCAAACTGGACTAGCTATGTCTGTTGCCTAGGTATTGGTTGCCATTTTGGTAAGAATAAATGTACAAACCCCAGCATATGACTACATACGTGTATGTATTTTGCTGTGCTGGTTGTTTATACTTTGCTATGAAAATATATAACATAACTCTGAAAGTTAATGAGAATAACTTAGTTAATGCAGATCTAAGTACTTTCTTTTTAAGTAGTTTTTACCTGAATGCTTTTATTTATTAATAAAAGGCTATCTCCAGTTTAGGAAGTTCCTGAGCTGCAGGTTGCTAGAGACAGGGAAAATGTACTGGAGAAATTACCGCACTAAACTTGCCCTGTTTTCGAGGCAATTGCTATCGTCCGCTCTCAGAGATGGGATATTAGCTGCAGATCAGCCTTCCGTGTGGCTCAGTATAGTGATGCTTATACTTTTATTTGCTGAAATCTAGATTAGATAAAAGATGGAATAGACTAAGAGATGGAATAGACTAAGTGAGTGCCACCTAACTTCTCTGTCCTGTAGAGTCGCAAGAGCAGTTTTATAGGAACCCCAGAGTCTCATTTCGTTGGTGTATAAAAAAGGCACCAGTCTGTTTTATAGTGTTCTATGTACACGGTAGTGCTAGTGTGCTCTCCTCTGAGGCACGTAAGAGATTACTTGTTCTTATATGCCTATATAATATTGAAAGGAGAGCAGCGAGGTACATGTGCACACACATACACACACATATGTGTTTTATTTTTCACATACGTATATATGTGTGTGTGATAACTGCTTTCATATCAGTTGCCTGGTTCCTGGAGCATAGTTAGGTCGATGCGGGTGACCACGCACCTGTGCTCGGAGTCTGAGCTGGGAAGCACAGGTCTGGCTTTACCGGTGGACACAAAGGGATGGGGGCTCTAGCGTGGCCCCTTCTCTGCCGCTCAGGGCAAGGAGCTCTTTGCTACCCTACACTTGTTACTGCAGCGCCTAGCTGAAATCTGGCTACTGGACCTTCTCGGGGTAACCTTTTCGGTTTGGTGCTAGAATTGAGGAGAGCTTTTGTATAATAAAGCACGGTTCTTGGTCTGGGTGCAAACACTGTTTAGTAGTTCACAGATAGTAACTGCTGCCTGATAGCTGCCTAATGTCTTTAGATGCTATCTTTCAGCTGTAGCTGAGGCTTGACAGGACTCCAGCAGAAAGTCATACAGTTTAGCTTAAGCAAGTGTATGTGAAGGAACCTGTTTAATTTCTGACTGGGAAAACAGTTATGCTGTAGGGAACAGAATGGGTGGGCTCAGATGCTATCATCTCATCTCTTTGTTCCTGTAAGAAACTAACAGGAATAGATGTCTGAACGAAACTGTGTCTGTTAGACTTGGTGAGTGCTAATGTAGCGAATGCGTGTGCAAGTTGGGCATATTTTCAAGTCTGCAGTGAATGAGTATGTTGAAGAGGGGAACTGTATGAGCACACTGACACACTTCTCATTGACTTTATCACTGCTGCTACTAGGAGAGGGTTACTGTGGGCTTAATTCTGTCCTTTTATGGCTACACATTATTCAGTCTGTATTGCACTGTGACAAATCAATGGGTTTTTGTATCCCCAATAATCAGTAAGTGTGTAGATTTCCCTTTTATGTTGAATCTTTGTTATGTGGCTTTTGTTTTCAATCTGTGGAAACTTTCTGTCTGACATTGCTAACTTTTCATCCTGTTTTGTCCTACTGAGAATAAAGTATCTTTGTCTGATTAAAAAAAAGAGCAAATAATGAAAGGGTTTTATATAATTTTGCTTAAGAATGGGAGAGAAAGCAATTCTGTACCTCACTGCAGCATCTTTGCACAGTGATTTTTATCAGTGATATATGGCATAGTCTCATTTAACAGACTGACATCTTGTTTAACAGATTCCATTTTGGAATATTAAGTTCAAATAAATACTATAAAGGTTATTTGAAGTGTGGGTAGTTCTCAAAATGCTATCTTAATTATCTGAAATTATGCATACAAAATAAGCTGCTCGTCATTTCATTGCTGCACATCAGAGCCTGTATTTCTTCTCTGCAGAAAGAGAAATAACACAAAAGAGAACTAGCAGCAAGAGTTCTATATTTTGATTAAGATTCAGTGTAGTTCTACAAGACAAGTTCTGCATTCCAGGTGCAGATTATTAAATGCCCCTTAGTTTTCCCGATGTTTCACACTATTTTGAGTAATCTATTTGGTAAAAAGTATTTTTTTGGAAATAAATAGTACAGATATGGAGCCAGGTATTTGGGGGGGAAGGGAAAAAAACCCAAAAAAGCAGCTTGGGTGCTGTCCTCCAAAGTTAGATTAGAACTGGATTCCCACAGCAAGCTAATTGAAGCTAACAGTTTTTCATAATTAAAGAATTTATGAAGTTATTAATTCAATTACTTATAATACTGTTTTTACTACCTTTACTTCAATACATGTATTTGCTTAAAGAAGGCATACTCAATTGAGGTTGAAAAATAAAGCTTGTGAATTCACAGCATTCCTGAGATCTAAGACAATTTGTATCAGGTTCTTTGCTTTCAGTAGGAAAGTGGTTCTGGAATTTTTTTTTTTTTTTAACTTAAGTGAAGACAAGGAACATGACAGAAGTAGAAGGTGGATATTTCATGTTGTCAAATGGAAAGGAAGTCGTTTTTCTCCTATTCCTAATTAAGCTAATATGGTGAGTTTTGCTTAAATGGATAGTGGGTCGGAGGAACAAAGAAAATATTTAGAAATGCAATGAGTGATGTGGAGGTGACAAGATGCAAAAACTGGAAAGCGCATACTTTCTGTCATTTAAAAACTTACTCAGTTAATGAATTTGTCAAAGAATGTGTGGAATTTTAGAAATGAAAGTAACTAGTGACATCTTTAGTTTTGGCTGGAAATACTAGTCAAATATTTGTAATTGAATAGTACTTTTAAGTGCTGGCAAGGAGGTAAAAGCAACTTGCACACTATTGTGAACAACTGGTCTTCCAAAGTTATCTATGCTATACTTTTTTTTTAAATCCTGAAGTAATGATGGTTCATAAGTTTGCGTGGTTTTCTGTGTGTGTCGTTTTTTTTTCTTTTTGAGAAATCAGAACTAGAGTTCTTGTGAAGAAATTCCTTCAGTTTGCAGATTGACTGAGTCCAGCTGGAGATGACTATATAAATTTTATCTGCATCATCAGTGGAAATTCTGTCAGAAATTGAATTATTTGAATATGAATAGGACACCAAAAGTTCTTCTGCGAAATATGTTTTTTATTTGTACTGTGACTGACTGTAACACAGCTGACACCGTGTTGTGAAAGGATCCCTTCCTATAATCCATTTTACCGCTAAAGCATTACAGAGGGAGCATTTAATGCAAATTACTGTCCTGTTAACCTCCTCACAGATAAGCACCAATGTATCTAAAATCAGGTTGACTTTACAGGTGAGTTTTAACAAGTTGAATTATATTTAGAAGCTTTTAGGGAGTCAGAGCGGTAGAATGTGTTCCTCTTAGTTGACTTAATTACTAGTTTCAAATAATGCATGCATTTTCTTTCTAATTTATAGTCTTTTTAAAGTTCTGAGAAATTTTAACTTTTTTTCAGAATGCTAACATTGTAGGTTGAGGTTTCTTTATGTTTATTAATTGAAATGTGTCTGTTTTCAAGGGCGCAAAAGAAATTGAAGGTAAAGAAGAATCTGGCTTAATTCCACCTGCTGAAGTATTCGCTCCTAAAAGTCTGGTGTTGGTGTCCAGACTAGATTATCCAGAAATTTTCAGGGTAAAGAACTTAGAATTGTCATTTTTAATGTATGTCAGTAGACAAATCTGTTTTAATGAGTAGCAGTGACAGTAGTTTTGATTTAAAACATCTCAGTATTGGTTTGGGAGTTTACCAGGAAAAGTAGACTTAGATTAAACTAGCTAAAAATCAGTGTCTATTACAGTAAATGCTCCCTATAGGCTAAGACAGTGCTCTTTTATCCTCTGCGTAGTTTTGAATATACATAGACCATGAAATATATATATATATTTTTTTTCTGGGCTCAGCTTACTGATAATGAAGGGAATCATTATGATGAAACCAGATTTGCTCAGGTAAAAATAATATATTAACAGTATTTGATTATAATGGTAAATAAATATAAAAATTCTGGTTTTCTCCCATATCTAAGGTGAACACATCAGAGCCTCTTCCAGAGCAAATTAAGATGCATGACAGAGATTTAAGATCTTGGATTACTTTAGCTGATCAAATATGGCTGATCTGAGATAAATTAAAAGCTTAATTTCATATTAAGGTAATACATAGGATTAGCAGGAAAAAAATGTAGCTCATTTTACAGATGAAGGGAAGAAGTCATTCAACAGTAAGTTGTCATTAGACTTTAAAGAATGTTTGTACCAAATGGTACTGACGATCCATGTAGCCCAGCATTTTGTCTCTAATAGTGGCCCATAGCAAATGCAGAGGGAAGTGTGCAAGAATAAGGCAGGCTGTAGAAATAATTCCAAAGAATACTTTCCTAATCCCTGCTGAATTATGGTTTAGTCACTTCCTGAACCAGAGGTGTCATTTGTGGTTTTTTGTACGATTTGTCAAGTTTCTTAACTCTCAGATTTTTATGACATCCCGTGGCAAGGAGTTTCACAGCTCAACTATGTGTTATATGAAAAATTACTGTTGGAATTATTTGTAAGAGAATTCCTAAAATATTTGCTGAATTATCAAAATTATAGCAGTTAAAATAAAAAACACCAAAAGGATGTTGTGGAACAAAGTGATTCTTTCTTATTTTTGGAACATAGTGTCAAATCATCTTACATGAAATTATTTGCCAAAATGATAAAGCTAGTTCCATGATGTCTCAATCAAAACTGAAACCATACAAAACAAAAATGGAAATGTTGAAATGTTGATATTGTTTATTTTAAATATATTTTTATTGAAATAATGAATAAAGTAAATTAAATAATACATGGAATTGTTGATTGTTGATGCTAGCAAAAAATGAGGTAAAAGCTCACTGATTGATCAGTGACACTAGAAATCAGTCATGTTTATGTCCATAAAATTCAAAGTTCAAGTGAAATTATGGTTTTATAATTTTAAAACTTCATTTGTAGTAAGGAACTTTTTGGATTATTGAAGAAAGTGCAAATATTAAGTATCGAATTTCTTTAAAAAAAAAAAATATAGCAAATGCACAATCCAGCACATGTATGTTCTCTAAGTATCCAAGTTATTTTTTTAAATGAATGATTACTTCTATAGCAAATGACTTTGTCTTCAGTTGGAACCTGCATTAATTAATTAATTAATCTACATTAATGAAACTCACCTACATATAACTTCAAGTAATTTGATATCTGCTTTCCTCATATAGTAATTTAATGTATTTCATCTACCTTTTTAGGCTTGCCTTGGCCTGATCTACACTGTGTATGTGGACAGCCTGAATGTGTCACTGGAGGCTCTCATTGCAAATCTCTGTTCATGCCTTGTCCCTGCTTCTGGAGGGTCTCAGGTAAATGGAAAAAGAGTATTTTTCCAGTTAATTCAATTTATGAGGAAAACAAAAAAAAATTCTTTAAATAATTTTGTTGAAAAAGATCATAGTTCGGCTGAGGGCTTTCCCTGTGGCCCATCTTCTAAAGACAGCAAAAATTCCTTTCCAGGATAAGGTCAAAGGGTTAATTTTGTCACTGAATTGGCTTTTTACAAGGCACAGTAACAAACCAAGCAGTTTGTACCAGTTTGGTTTTTAATAATAATGTATGTTCAGGAGTATTTCTGCTTGCTGCAGATTTTTTTTAAGTTTTTGTTTCTTACCTTTTTTCTTACGTGCTTCATTTTACTTCTTTTAGCAATGTATTTCCCTGATATAGCTCAGGATTCCACTGTGTCTTTCTTTGGTAACTATTTTAAATTTCTATTTTTATGAAATCAGAAAGAAATGCTGCAGTAATAACTTGGACATGGTTTTATTTATTCATGTTTCTCAGAGGTGATCGGGTAGCCCATACATTCAAAAATAAGAAAAAGTTTGGCTGTAAATGTGCTTATTTCTGCTTTTTTTTAACCTATGCTTTCTATGAATGAAAAGTCAGGTTGGTTTGCTTGATTACTTCAGATAATTTGCACCTAAGCATTTGTAGGTTTCTAACAAGTCAGGTGGGTCTTATTTGCTTGGCTTTCACTTGACACTGTGGAAAAATTGTTTTTATCAAGAAACATATCTGGAAACTAAGTCTACGAAAGGACAAGTCATAACTTTTAAAATAAATTTCATATACTTTTTTTACACTTCTCTCACATGTATGTATTATCAACCTTCTTAAAATTTTTCAACTCTCTAACTTTTTGCTGTTTTCCCCATGGTCCTGGCTGCTTTGGAATTTCTCTTAGAGCTAAAAGTGGCCAGAGGTTCTCTTAGCTTAGTTAAGATCTACCTAATGGCCCTCTAGGCAAACGTGCCTCTGTGTTTTTGCATCCCAAGCCTTTGAGTTTTGAAGGGAATAGTTAGATCATATCTCCCTGTCAGAAACACTCTTCCAGAATGGTGTATTCACCTCACATTGCAGGTTCTGGTCGTCCTCCACTTGAACTTCTGGCTGTTACTCCATCGTCTTTTCTTCTCCTGTCCATGAATATGGCTTTCCCCAGTTGCCATTTTCTGCTAGAAGAGTGAGGAAAATTCATGTGCCTCTGGCTAGTCCCATTTCCGCATTCTTTTTTAGAATAAAGTGTCCTCTCAGAAGGACCTTAATTTGTTGGTGTCAAACTTCCATTTTAACTGGAAAAAAAGTTTTGCTGTTTTCTTTCTTCAGCTTCATGCTTCCACGGCTGAATCCGAGTTACACATCTTAGAATGAGAACACTCTTCTAATATTTATCTCTAGAAGTCTTTGAGATGCCTCCCAGATTGTTCGTGTCTCCACCGCTGAAATAACCAACTGTGAAAGTAGTTTTAGCTTGCATGCAGATTTGCTACTGAACTGCTGGGGTAGAGAATTTTGTGCAGGTCTAAGCAGTTTCTGCTGTAGCTCAGGGACTTCTTTGGTTGTACTGTGTACGTGTTTTGGTTTCAGACATGAGCCATGCAGCTACTGGAGCTTGCTGCCTTCATACTTACAGCAATCTTTGCTGCTGTGCAGAGTACAGTTGTACCACACTTACTATTTGTACAGAGACACCTCTCCCCCCCTGAAAATTAGTGCTTGGAGACAACTGCTTGAAATCACCCATTGCTTAAATGTCACGTGGATTTACTCTAAGATGAAATCAAGATTATTTTCCAGTTACAGCTTTTCGGGATATGTGATACACAAGTACATTCCTCTCAATCCCATTTCCTGTCTCCTTCAAGGGAGGTATGTTCTTATGCTACAAAGATAACCAAAGTGGATTTCCAGTTTAATATGCCAAGCAGGAACATGGGAGTGTACTTTTTAGTATGCAAGTGTTTCAAGGGAAAAATTTTTGGTCTTGTGATGGGGCACAAATGTGCTCATACTTAAAACATACATGCAGACAGTGCATATTTAAGAACTTCAATTACAAAATATTCTTTTCTCATTTGAATATTTTTTAAACTATGCTTTTTCTGTAACAGTTTGTTAATGTATTATGAAAAATGTAGTATTCAATGCCTTCAAAGAAATAATTCATAATTATTTAAGTAATCCAGTGGAGATGCACGGAAGGCTCTATCAAGCTGTACATCCAAGGAGTCATGTTGTGTCCTCAAATTATATTTCACAGCCAAAATTCAGTAATTCCTACCAATTTTTAAAGTTCTGTATGTAAAAGAAATGCTTATGCTGGATGAATCACTTATCTGTATGACAACAGTATATTTACTCCATATAGATTAAATTTATACTCATTTATTTTAAAATTTTGTTCTACAGAAATTGTTTTCTTTGGGGGCTGGAGACCGACAACTGATACAGACTCCTCTACATGATAGTCTTCCTGTTACAGGCACCAGTGTGGCTCTTCTCTTTCAGCAACTGGGTATGTCTAGTTCTGCTTTGAAAAAAAAATTTCTTTTTTTAATTACAGAATGAAGTATTTTCTGTTCTCATGCAGCTCAAGTCATGTGCCAAGAAAGCTATATGGTAAAATTAATTTCTCTTGAATGAAAGAATGACTAATAGCGCTTTTATCTCCTAATGAAACATTCCTATAAACTTTTTCTACATCCTGCTGTAGTAACATATCTCCAGAGTTATCTAGTATCTGCAAATGTACTATGAGGAGAAGTGAGCCTGGCCTTTGTTTAATTACAACAATGTTCTGCGAAAAGATTCTGATTTTGTTTTCCTCTCTTGGATGCTTTACAAACGCTGAACAAAACCAAGGAGAGTAATAATAAAACTAGTGTAACTGAAAATCGGTAGAAAAGATACCATGTACTGACACTGGTAATTATCTGGAATTCATATTGTTTTGTTACTATTATTCATTCATTACAATAATAACAACACTGTGTGTCTCTTACCTAGGCACCATGATACTAATCTCATGTCTCATTAAATTCTAACGCTGTTAGTCTTCCTTCCCTTTGGTCTCTGAGGTTACTTTGAAGTACAAACTCATAGCATCCACAGGTAAGGGAATAATCAATAGTCTCTTCTCTGATAAAGCTCTCAGGGTTAGTCTTCAGTGATCAGATGGCCTCAGAAAATGTGGTGGTGTCCATTCTCCTCATAAATAGGTCAAAGCAATAGCAACTGCTGTTCCCTACTCCATCTAGTTGTGAGACCTAATCATTTGAGAGTGTAGAAAATCCTCCAGGCACTAGAAGATTTCTTATCACTGATTTGGATAAAACCTTCAGAAGGAAATGCTAAACTTCGTGTCACAGGGAGTAGTATCAGAATTAATAAGGAGGATGTCACCTACTACTAGTAAGATTTAGCTGTGTACCCCATATATGCCAAAAAGGATATTATTATTCTGTGGATAATGGTTTAAATTCAGAAACGTGGCTGATGTGATACAGCAACTGCTTATCCTGAACCACAGTCCCTGAGATTTTACTTGGCTTGTTATATCAAGTTCTGTTAAGATTACTTTGAACAGATTGAAGACAATGGTTCAAACATGGAAAGGCCCAACAGCTTTTTCCCTCTTGTGCAGATGTAAAATACGGTATGAGATACCTAAGTATGGTGTGATATACTATGCAGTATGTTATACTTGTACTCTAAGTACAGTAAAAGTATGGTATGAGGTACCGTAAGTTGAGGCAGTGTCTTTTGCACAATTGCTGGGAAGGTTACTGTGAATTCACAGTTTCAAAAATGTCAAAGAAGGCAAGGCTTTTAGCCAGTGCTTAGATAGATTAGCTACCACTTCTTGTGACATTTGGCCTTCGTGTGGCAAATGGGAATTTTATCATTTTATGTCACAGGATCAGTCTGAGGAAGACAACAAAGACAAATTGTCTGAAAAATCATTGTTGCATCAGATTTAGAAAGAGAAACGCTGTGTGTACAGACAGTGGTGTGTAAATATGTATGAAATACAGGGAAGAAGAAACTGAGAGGGCCATATTTTCTTCTTGGATTCTTACTAAAGACACATGCACAGAGTGAGCTTTTTTGATTCCACTCATCATGTCTGAAACTGAATTACAGCATTTCCATATGAAAATGGAAAATTGCTTTTGCACACATGGGATTTAAGTCAGTATTACTAACCACATTTTATTAATGGGTAAATCGAGGCACATGGATGTCATGTAACTCTCGAGATACTGCAGCAGAGAGTAATGGAGTTGGGAATGTAACCAGGACTTCTATATTGTTGTGCTAGCTATCAGCAATCCTTGACGTTTAT
This sequence comes from Dromaius novaehollandiae, assembly GCF_036370855.1. Lineage (NCBI taxonomy): Eukaryota > Metazoa > Chordata > Aves > Casuariiformes > Dromaiidae > Dromaius > Dromaius novaehollandiae. Next base: position 61,321,923 of record NC_088102.1, read on the forward strand.
TTTTTCGACATTGTGGAATTCTTTATTAGCTCATTTACACTTTCCAATATCTGTATCTTTGATTTATTCTTTGCGTACCATTTCATCTTTCTTTTCCCATTCTCCATTAGCCTTCCTGCTGTAAACAATTTGTTTTTCATGGTTTTGCTGCTCTTCTGCCATCTGTTTTTCCCCGAGTTACAACGTAAATTTTTTTTGGTACAGTCTTTCTCTTTGTTGGCTTGTAAGGAGTACAATTAAGAGTCAGTATGCACATGTTAGCCAGCAATTCTTTCCAGGTACACTGCGCAGCAAGTGTGTGAAAGTCATCAGAAGGAGAGGAAGGTAGAGAGAGAGAGTGAAGGATAAACTTGCTCATTACTCACAATTGTGATTAGTGACACTTCAGCTGGCTTGAGGTGGGGGGAGAGAGAGGCAAATCTTCAAAGAGATGTTACAGACTTGCATCCTGTTTCCCTGAAGAAATAGCTCAAGTCCACAGGAAAAGAAGAGTTCTTGTCTCTCTCCTATTCTTTGGTGTGATGGACAACAGGCATCTTTAATTCTGCTTATAGCTGTAGTTGTGTGGGAATGGAGATGAAGTTAGTCAAGGAACAGGCAAATGAATTTGCAGATAGATTTCTTAGCGGCTACTTGAGCCCTATGCAAATGGGACTTACTTTATCTCCTATTTCTGACCACTGCTTTTTTTGCTAACATGCGACATTCATTTGGTTCCCAGCTGTGACCCCTTTCAGATTTCTTGGGTCGAAGTATCTGAGGATATACCAGAATGGTAGAATCACCTTATATCATCTAAGCATACAAATTAAAAAATGTTTGCAGTTGTATAGCATATGTTGTTCTGTAGAATAGCATATAGTTCCATTCACATGTACGTGGTTTATCTCACTGAAAGGACTATCTTGTTCTTAAGGCCAAGGTTTGTTAGTGTTAAACTTCTGTTTGGATTTACTAAAATAGAGTTGGATACTGAAGGCAAAAAGAGGACATGGAAACATGAACAGACTGTTTATGTAAATTCTCGTTTATCCTTGCTTTTTATGCATCCTTATGAAGAGTTAAAGGCAGTAAGTCCTGAAGGATGCAGTAAAATCTCTTCACTCTTGCCTCTGAAAAAGCTTTTTTCTAAGGTAAAGCTAATCCTTTACTCCGGAGATCATAGTTGAGCTCGGCAGAAAGCTTCTGTGCTGTTTTTAATGATGCTTACGCTGATGTCTGTTCTGTTTTTCCTGCTCCACTTGAATGGGATCTTAGTGCCTACTTGTCTCTACCAGCCTGGTCTAAAGCATTTTACTTTTGTTGCAAGATTCCAGTGTCCAGTGTGGTGTTTGGCAGGTAGTTTAATTACAGCTGCAGTCCCATCAAATGTCTGTGTTTAGGACACAAATATTGACTAGTCCATTTGTCAAGTAACATGTTCGGTTGTTTCTCTTCTGGTACATGTCACTTAATCATATTTAAATGATTAATAGAAAATTGGAGAGCAGTTGGAAAAATATTTGGGAAATGAATAAATCACCTTTTTTAAAATAGCTCTTTACTTGTGAAGGATGGGCAGCAAGACAAAATTTGCCACTATTAATAGATACAAAACTAATTTCAACACTTATTTTGAGAAATATTGTGCAATAGTAGTCTCATCATGCTTTTTCTGCTTGGCAGGATAACGCTATGTCAGAGGATGACCCTCCCTTTATTACCAAGTTCGCAACATATCTGGAAATAAACCTTATTTTTAGTTAGGCATTAAACTGCAACTGGGAAAAACATTCCCAATGGTTTTAAGCTTAATAATAGAGAACATCAGTGTTTGACATTTTAAATCATAGATGTGTTTTTTTTGTTTAAAAAGAATTAATTTATGGGAATAAAGTTACAAAAGCCAGGCATGTAGCTGGATGACTACACCTAAAAACGATTTCAACAACAAGCATTAGCTGGAGAAACAGTAATCATAAAGTTACTTTTAAAGATGATCCATGCTAGCTAAAGGACTTCAGGACTCTTCTGTTTCTCTCTGTCCATCATTCAGATGGTAGATATCCATAAAAGCTTTAAAACACATTAGTCCTTTTCAGGCTTGAAGGACATTTTTGTCGTATTTCTCTTTTTGTCTCTCTCACTTCATTACTAATAATGCATTCCTGTGTTTCTACCTCAAACTCTTTTCATTGCTCCAAACTTAAACCCTACTTGCTTTCTCCATCCTGCTGGTGGTGTGGTTATACAGCACTGACATAGCCAGTCATTCATGCCTGAGACATATACCTCCATTTCCCTGACAGGCAGCTTTCCCCAGAGAGCCTAAAACATGAAATTATATTAGGGACCTGAAGCATATACAGCAAAGCAAGAACCTCTGCTTTAATCAGCACTTTTAATTTCTGCATGTTTCAAGGACTGATGGTCACACAGCCAAACTGAGCAACACAAATATGAAAATCTTTTTTCCTTAAGAATTAGTATTTCCTCCTACTTTTTCTAAACACTTAATCAGAGACAAAACTTTTCTTTCCTTTCCTTCTTGTTTAGTTGCTTACCTGTGCTGTTTGCCTGTGCACTCATTTCCTGTGTTCCATTTAATTTGCCTGTGCTGTTTTTCCTCATTGTATCTTTCATTCCCAGCTCAGGTATTTTCAGCAGAAGTCAAACTGGCTTTTCTGTGTTACAAAGAAAGTAATTTTTAAAGTGGCAGAACGAAACTTTGCTGTAAATTCTACTTTGAATCTTCTGAATGAAAACAAAGCCTTTTGAGTTCAGGAGTGTGTAGAGTGTGGAGTTTAAACAGAAGGAACAGGATGAAGATGAATGGCAGTGCTAGGTTGAATTGGGGTGCTTGGCAGGCTTGGCTTTCCTTTGTTCAGCCTATGGTATAATTTCTTTGGAAATGTTAGTCATCATACTTTCTTCATTATCCTTCAGGCTTTTTCCTTATCTTAAAAATGTTTGAATCTCGAAACTGTGTGTATACCATTAGGCATTTTGTGGAATCTCTAGAACAATTACTTTAAAAAATAATATATTTAAAGACTTCAATGTTATTAAATATCAGTAATTTCAGATGTTAGAAGTGATTGATTGAGCTTCTAGAGATCTGTCATAGTTGCACAGAATATTAGTACTAGACAGTACATGTCTAGATGTGCCACTGGACATGGGGCAGGGGTGTATGGAGGTGGCAGAGTTGATAAGCAGGAAAATGCTTCAGTAAAAGTGGTTTAAAATGCTCCACTGCAATATTAATTGTATTGGTAATGTATTATTATGACTAGCTATTCAATTCCAAAATTCAAAACTGTGACTTGAGATTGAGCAATTCAGCATAATCTTTCCTTTCTCACTGCTTGTGTTTTCCTAACTTTCTTTTGCACTAGAGCAGATACTCATCTGATAACACAAGAGAGCTACTTATAAATAAATGAATAAACCTCCCACACTAAGCAAGCAAATGGAGACGAATCATTTTCTACCATTTTTTTTTCCCGTAGTGGGACTGTGATGGTGATAATTTTTATTGCTTTGAATAGTCATGAAACCACAACCCATTATTGTTAGTCACTGATAAATCCATCAATTCTTTGTAACAAAAAGATGGGATCATATATTAGTTACCATTTCTATTTATCAATTTATCGAGTTATGTTGGTGGACTATCTTAGTGTAAGGAAGTTTTAAAAAAAAAAAGCTGTATTTGCACACTTTTCAGTCATTTGATTTGATAAAAATTAATGGAAGAAAGTTTTTTAAATAGGTTTTTTTATAGCAGTGCATATAGTAAAATTGCTTGGTATTCAAAATATTTGGGGGGGGGAGATCTTATTTAATAACAATACTATCATTTAAATTATTTTTAATGAAGATCCACAGCTCCATCTCTATTCAGAAATAGGTATTTGTACATACAGAGGGATTTTAAATTGAGAGATTTTCACTTTATAATTTTGATTGGTGAAGTAAAGCTTATTAAACACTAGATTTTTGTTATGATTCTGTTTTCGTGCCAGTAGCAATCAGCACACATTTTACTCTTGAAGACTTGAAATCTCTGCTTAGTCTGATAGTTTAGCAGGCTCTGTCCTTGGTTCTTATAAATATTTCCGTTGAAAGCTGATGAAGCTGATGTAAGGTTCTTGAGTGCAACAGCAGTCAACTCCCCTAGCCCCACTCCAGGGTTTAGCTGCTGATGCTCAAGGTCACCATTGATGTGGCACAGCTGTGTAGCCTTTGTTCAGACTACTGTGGGAGCTGTTTGAGGAGGAGCTGTGGGAAGCAGGGAACCTGGGCACCTAGAAGCTGCATTTTAGCTCAAGCCCTTGCCCTCAGTCCTTGCCTGAGCCATGCTGCAGCTATGCTTGTGCCTGACAATGTGCTTTGCTGATCCGGACCCGGACCCTCACCTGTGGACTTGATATCCTGGCTTAATCTTGGATCTTCCAATGCAATTAATCTTGGACCTTCCAATTCCTTAATCTTGGACTTGCCCAGTGATAATTGAACTGTCGCTGACCCTGGCTACTGTCCTTGGACCTGACCCTGACCTTGCCTCACTGACTTGAAATTCTGGCTTGACCCAAGACATTCCTCATCACCATGGGCTCATCTGGCAATCTGGACTTTTGGCTGAACCTAGCTACTGTCACTGGCCCTACTCTGCTCATCTTTCTGAGGTTACTATGGGACTCCACCACTTGGTGGTGAGGGCACAGCCTCTGCCTGCCTCGTTGCCATGCTTGGCTCCCACCTTGCCTTCCCTTATGGAGCAGTCAGCCACTCTTGCTCCCTGGCAGCTGATTCTGCTATTTTCACTGTTTGCCTTCCAGAAGTCGTGAAAAGGTGATATTTTGATACTACTTTTCAATAATAAGTTTTGATTCCTTTGATAGTTACAATCAAGCTTTGCAAATCCTGTAAGAGAGATATTCATGCACCCCCAATGTGCCTGGCATAGTGTGACCCAGAGGAAAAGATCTTTCTTGATCTTAAAACAGAAACTCTAGTCAGGCTTTCAGCATTCTGGAATAAAGCTGACTTCATTTGTTAACAGCCTTTCCAATGTGTTCTTGGTTCCCAGTGCACTACCTCAGAAATTATGATGTGAGCTAAGGGAGCATAACTGTTCATGTATCACAAAGATAAACATCCCACAGTTTAGCAACTGTTGACCTATAGAGAATACAGAGAAATGATGTGGTGCAGATCATCTGTGATATTTTGTTTCGGAGCTGAGTACAGTGGAGCACTCTGAGTCAGATTGCAGCACCGTTAGGCAGCAGCAAAGTTCAAGTAGACATCTCGGAGATGTACATGCGACGTGCATTAACTTCTTTATGGGACTACCGACACCTACAGTCAATATGGGAGTGAGGGGTGTATCAGTCATCACAGAAGGAAAAAAAACAGGTATTTTGCTTTCTCAAAGAAAAGAAAGATCTTGAAGTCTGCAGACTGTCACAGACAACTTTGGGTGCACATTAGCAGACCAATTTATATACAGAAAGAGAGCAGTATTAGCAGTGCTGTCAAAAATAAGTGATTTGCAAGGCTGTTATGGTTAAATTACGTCATATGTAGGGAACAGACTGAAATGTTTGTTAAATGTCCTACACAGCTTAAGAGCAAGAGAACTTGAATGCTTGGGAGAAGAGTGCACTCCCACGTGAGAGCATAAGACACTGCCTCAAGTGTCCTGAGCATGCATACTTCTTCTGTGGTAAGGGGAGGCTTAATTACCAAGATGGAGATTTTTTCAAGAATATTTGGATCTCAACATACTCTGTTTTTTGCACTTCTGATCACCAAGAGGAAGCAGAAGGATGCAGATATTTTTCCTTTCTCAGAAGCACAGCTGAGCTGTGCAGTCTTATGCTTCTTTGTGTTGGTTTCAAAATCCTTTCTCGGTGACCCAAGAATTTGACCATCTTCTTGCTAAGCTAGTGTAAACTTCCTTGCTGAGTTAAATGTAACTGCTGCTCCTTCACAGATACTTTTAACTTTTGCTATTGCTGGTCTACAAGCTTTTTAGAATGTGTAAGTCAAGTAGAGGAGCAGCATTTTGGACTACACAGTGCTTTTTGAGATGCAGCCCAATCATATTCAAAGTATTTCATCTCTAATAGTGTGAATGGAACTTTTCCAATGTTCTTCAGTTTCAGAAGAGACTGGAGATTAACATAGAGTAACTGCATGTGCTGCCTTGACTGTAAGACAAAAGATGTAAGTTCTTCCATATAAGTGCTTCCATCTTGCTTTTTCGATAAAATAAGTATACTTGGCCCATAGTAAAACACTGGGATAATTATTCAAAAAAACATTACGTGACAGAAGATAACGTGTTTAGGCTGCTTGTTATTTCTATTTGTAGTATTGTTAATACTTTAAAATAAGTTTTGCCTTTTTCTTTTTAAGAGAGATCAAAACGATTTTTTTTTCCTGTTGCAGCAGTACACAGCTAGTTTGGGAATTTGTTGTGTATGGATTTATAGAAGGTACACTCGGCAGTCATGGTGAATGACAGGTTATCTGCAGTAGCTTGCACTTAGGGAAAGTAAGACAGGTTGTCTTGCACGATCTGGCAGTTTATCCTTCATGTAGGGGTTGGCTGCCTGAATTACTTGGCATTTACCATGGTGGAGGAGCTTGTGGAGAATTGCAGATGATTCTGTTGGAAAGGACCTCTGCAAGTCAAAAGGTCAAATCCTACCCTCTAAGCAGGGCCCGCTTTAAAGTTAACATCAGGCTGAGCATGTGGACACTGTGGAACAACTGATGTTTAATAATATTTGAAAGTTTGAGTACTTCTTCAGGTTGTAAGTAAAAGTATTTGAGAAACTCTCAGTTTTATGTCTGTAAATGTAATATTTCAGCACATGGCTTAGTCTTTAACAGACCAGTCTAGTGCATGACAAACTGTAGTTTCAAAAGTCAGATTTATTGCGTATATCCTCCCTATAGTAATCTCAGAATGTGACTCATGGGTGATGCTTTTATTCTAATCAGAATAATCACCTTTGATAGACAAATGTATTTGGTTGGTTCCTTCTAAAATTGTTTTCTATGTAGTATTGACTTCAGGATACTTCGATGGTTCCTGTATATTCTCATTCATATTAGATGTGCTTGGTTTCTAGCAAGTGTAAGATCTTTATTTTATACTCAATAATTCCAGAGAAAACTACTAATTCTGTGGCAGTCCGTTTTCTGTAAATTGGTGAAGGCTGACAAAGTATCCTGGGAAAGTTTCACTGTATTTTTGCCCTATTCCTCAGAACCTGCTGTAGGCCACCATCAGAAACAAATTTCTAGTTGAACCACTGGCCTAACCCAATGAAGTAGCTGTTATGTTCTTGTGTTTAAGTTCTTAATTTAGAAAAAAGCTCTTGTAATTAAGCCAGATCTCCTCTGGAATGTTGTGTGCATTTCTGGTCATGTAGAATTTCATTGAAAAAAGGTGAATTCTTCCTGGAATAGGCATGGAGTTGGGTTAATACAGTAAGAAAAGAAAAGGAAAGTTTGCCCTAATGATGGTGAGGGGGTTATTGACAGTTTAGCCTAGTTGTGGCTAAGAGAGGAAGTACTGATCTAAATACAGTAAGGCATTAAAAAAAAACAAAAACAAAAAAACAAAAAGGGGAGGGAATGGGAAGATCTATTAAGACCTATTTAAGCTACAGGAAATGATCATCATGAAGAACAAATGAATGTAAAATGGCCATGAATCAATTAAGGCTGGAAGTTAGATGATTTCTTAACTGTAAGAGGAGAAGAATTCTGAAACAGCCTTCTGTTATGAATAGTAATGACAAATGATCTCACTACATTCAGGATGAAGCTTCATCAATTCGAGATCACCTTTGAGACTGAGATCAACTGAGATTGTCTGATGTAGTCATGATAGTAAGGGACTAGACTAGACTCTCTGACTGTTTGTAGAACCTTCCAGGTCTGTATTTCTAAATCCAGGATATATTAAAATACCCAGAATTTTTGCTTTTAATGCATTTGTTGATACTTTGAGAGATGTTTTCTGTAATGTAATAGTTTTCATTATTTTAATTCTGGTTTAGGGGAGACAGGGTGTTCAGCATCTCATGTATACCTTAACACAACAGAAGACTATATTAAATTACAGTATAAATGGGAAAAGAATTCCTTATTAAATATATATGCATTTTTTGCTGGGAAATATTATGAAAGGGTCACTGCACAGTCAGTATGCTAGCTGGCTTCAGCTTGTTGGCTAAGAAAATCCCGGTATCTTCAATGTAGAGCAAGAACTGTTTATATTTTAATGTTTTGCTTTGTTCAGAAGTAATTTATGGGCAGCTAAACAATGAGAGATGTAATTTGTGCAATGATGTATGAAGTGTCCAGATGTGGAGTTTTCAGTACAGTAACACCTGTAATTGCAAGATGCGCTAAGTTCAGCCTGTTTATGTGGAGCCCTTTCCACGTCTCATGTTTGTCATGAGACTTCAGTGATGTGAACCAGGCTGGTTTTGGCCTTCCATCAGGTTGCTTCCGAACTTCGTGCCCAGTTCACTCCATTTCTTTTCTTTCCATGAGATATCCTTGATTAGGAGAAGGGAACATGTGTACCCTTTGTTGGAATTTAACCACATATACAATTAAATAAAATTGTGGATGACAGTTTTATTAATATGTATATAATTTAGAAACTCCTAATTGGTCTTTGAGCTTGATAAATTGTATACTTTCCAGCCTATGGAACCTGGCACCACACGTTGCGTGAATGGATGTTGCTGGCTTATGTTGTAGTTTCAGTTTAAATCCAAGTGGCCAGTGAGCTGTGATTAGCTCCATAACCCATCAAGAGAGAATTTGCCATTCAGGCTTTCGAAGTAGATTTATGTAGTCTGTCAAAGAACTAATAGATTACGAAGGGATTTGACGCAGCATTTACTGCTAATGGGCACTTACTGCTGCAACAGCAGAACAAAAAGAAAGTATTCTTTTTGAAGCTGTAGGTAATAAAGAGATATTGTGATAGTGGATTTTGTACAGCAGCTCTTCTGCGCTCCAAAAAACTGTGCTTTGTGGGCAAGCACTGAAGCTTCATTTCCCCAGCAGCATAAACTGATTTATCTGACAGGCTGCAGATCGTATTTGTTTCTCCACTTCCAGCTGCACAGTTCTGCCATATCCCTTGTGCTGAAATGGTGCTTGCCTGACCCATGCTGAGCTGTTTTATCTCACCAAGTTAACAGAAAATATTTGGAGGGATGGAAAGAGGGAAGCTCATGTTTGTTTTCTGTCCGCAGCCTCAGTTGTGGTTAAGTCAGTCTAATAGCTAACTGCTGCCATAAGAACAGCTCCATCCCCTCTTCCTCCCTGAACTAGTTCACCTTGAAATCACCAGAGCTTTAATGCAGGTGAAAGAAAGCAGCAGTGTGCAAGGTGAGGGAATGGATGGGGAAATGGGGTAAGACTGACCCTTTCGGTGACAACCGTTAGATCAGCTTATGATCAGCTAATGTCAAACTGCGCCCTCAGTAGATGCTGCTTGTATTTTGACATTTGTTTGGCATGTGTGGATACACTGGGAGCTTTGTTTTCTACCAGTATAATGTTGTAATGCCAGCCATTCATGGACAGGACTCTGAAATGTGTTGGCAGGTTGTGACCAGCTTTTCCTGTATTGTTCACTGTTTTGCAGAGTCATGAAAAACATGACACAAGATGCTCACTTACTTTTACCCAATCTGAACTTATATTACTAATGATTTTTTCAATGAGAAACATGTGCAGTAGCTCACTGTAAGCAAATTATAAATCTCACAAGGAAGAGCTACCTAAAACTGGAAGCTGTATATGTGATGAAGTCCTTTATTTTGTTGGCTGTATTTTTTATGAGGAAGCTGACTTTTCAAATGTTAAAACAATACAATTATATATTGATATTTGCTTTATAATGATGAAGTGAAAAAAATTATTAAGTGAAAATTTCCTTTTTTGTATTTGAGAAGAGAGTAATCCTAACAAATTTTTTTTCTATTTATAGTAGAACCTTAGAAAACACCCCTCAGGAAGGGGAAAGGTGAAAACAAATAAAAGTTTCCCAGACATGAGAAAAATGTAAACTCTAGAAAACAAATATCTAATGAATAAACAAACAAATTTTAAAAGGTGAAGGAAACTTACCTTGCTTACTGAATCAGATCTAACTTGGATCACGTTACCCTTCTTTCTACTTTTAATGGTATGAATGCAGAAATATCTTTCCTGCTTATTCACAAGCAAACTCTGTAGTGCTTAAACTTTAAATTTCAAAACTGCAGGGTTAATACTTATATCAAAGAGGAGAAGAAAAAAACCTCTGAGATTTCATTCCTTGTATTTGTTCTTGTAAGATCATATTTAAATTACTGCTAATGTAGTTATAAAGTAAGTTTTTTTTACATAGTATCTGAAATCTATATGTTGATTTCAACATTGCAAACTCATTCAGTAAGACTTTTCTGAAGCTTTTTAGGTTCTTAATCCCATTGAGCCTCACTCATTGTCTGATAACATAGTTTTGCATGCTTTCATATTTGCATTTGCTTCTGTCTGTTACATTGGAGAGGCCAGTGCACCATTTCTTCTTCAATGTATTATCTTCTAAAAATAGTTATATTTTGACATACTACAGAATTCCAGCAAGTGGTAATTCCTTTCTATTCATTCATTTATACATCGTTTATTTATTTCCTCATTCATTCATTCATTTGTTCATCATTACCACCAGCTTAGATTTTTTGGTTGCCATATACCTTGCTGTTGGCTGAAAATGGAAAGAAAGACAAAATTATATTATCTAATTAAAATAACAGTCATTAGTCTATGATTATTCCATATGGAAAACAACAGTTACGTTTTCATGTGTATGGTATGAATATTTTAATTGCCACGGATCTTCTTGAAATTAATGTGTTTTTAATATTATCTTTATTATGATTAATGAAAACAGTAGTTGGTTATTTTAACTTATAACTGTTGTTGTTTGAATTCTTGATGTGCTATATTAGGCAATAACAAACTACTTTACCCTGGCCCTCAGGAAAATAGTTAACTACAGGAACATTTCTTCATCCACTACAGTTTTGTTTAATTAAAATGGAAACAGAAACTAAGTTTTTCATACTCTGGTATGGAAGTACTCTTTAAAAAAAGTAAATGTTTGACATACTTATCAAACAGTAAGGCACTGGTGTTTAATGAGTTCTTTGCACAGTGGTATGAGTCAGGGGCATATAAGCCCTATAATTTCTTGTATTTCCCTTGAGAAAGAATGTAGTAGGTTGAGCAGCCATGATTTTTCTTTCTGTTGCCTCTTTCTTACCCTGTTACTTAACTCCACTATGCCAGTAGCTCAAAACCTTTCAAACCCTCTGGTCAACCTTATGTCCTCTTTGTAAAGACTGATCCTCTTCTGCCTTCTCCACCTTCCTCCAACACAGGTTTGCAACAGACTTGAAAATTGCAGCCTTTCTTCAAATATATCAGTTCTAACTCGAACCACCAGGTTTTTTTGTTTTTTTGTTTTGTTTTGTTTTGTTCCAGTAAGTCACACTGCATGTGCTGTCAAGTTTGCATTTCTCTGCTAGAATGTGCAGGACAGAAGCTTCATACCCCACAAGATATAGTGAGAATCTTAAACTGTCTGCATCGATTCATAGCACACAGGATGGATATGTTTTAAGACTACTTCAAAAGACCTTCCTTTCTTCGCTTGCTGTTGATGAACAGCTAACTGTTCGGTTGCGGTGTGTGCTGGGGTGCCAGGATCTCAGTAGATCAGGAAGATCTCAGGGGGTTTCATAAAGAAGAACTTAACAAAATCTCTAAACATCATGCAGAGAATCCAAATGTTATCTTTTGGAAAACATGTAGACTTTTTTCCAGTTTTCATGGTTATGGTATCTTGCAGTTTCCATTTACCTTTTTCTTAACTGAATATCCATGTTTTAATGCTTCATGAATATCAACCAGTGGTGTCCAAAGAGAGCTCTGCCACAGTATTCTAATCACCCACCTCTGTTCTTGTTGTCTTTGCATTTTTCTGATACCATTTATTTAGGACTTCAGTAGTTATGTCCCTGGGGAAGGACTTTGTAATTCTTAGAGAGGAAGCAGATATGTTTGCAGTTTCTTGTGTATCCTTGACCATTTTTCCTGTGTACAGTTCAAGAATGACAATACTTTTTTCATTCTTAGAGATTTTTCTTTCAAAGAATCATAATGGTATTGCTCTGCTTCTGCTTTATTATGTTTAAATAACTTTTTTTTTTTTTTTTTTTTTTTTTGTGCTTTAAATGAATCCAGTCAAATTATGGGTAACCATTTTCTCCGTTACTCTTGGCAGTATTTCTACTAAGCATATTTTACAATTCATTATACACAGCAGTCTCTGCCACATGTTGCAGTATTCTTTTTCATATTGTAGCTACTCATAGTTTTGCAGGCTAAATTCTGTATTTTGCCTGTCTGCTTTGTTCTTAGCTCTGAGTGAAATACTTGCTTTTAAAACTTTATGTAAATAATAAGCCATATCTTCATGTGGAATTTGTTATTCTAGTTCCATTCAAATCATTGGAGACTTGCTGTTTTATATGCAGCTGAAAATATAGCCACTTATTTCCAAAATATTCATTATCAAGGTAATTTCAAGGTATTTTCATATGCTTTTTGTGTTTTTCAAAGTGAAGGGTACTCGATTTCATACCTTTTGCAGATTGTATACCTTTGCATTTTCAGAAATTCTGGTTTGCACTTTGTGCCTGTGAATAAATAAAGGTTACATTTTGAGATCAGGCTTTATAGATACACTAGTATCTGTAGATGAGCAGCACTGTGCCAAGTTTCTGACTCTGTCTGGCTAATATATCTTAATCCTGAAAAAAGGCTGTCATCAACATGTAAAGGTTTGTTCAGGCTGCATTCCCATTCAGTTCTTTAATTCCCAAGATTGACAATGATGGGATAAATATAGGAATCTTATTTTGATGTGCCACTTTCCCATTAGATAATGTACTTTGCTAATTAGCTAATATATAGAATGATTTTCAGTAATCTCTAAAAAGTCATGGTTATTACTTTGCTTTCTATAGATCCTGCCTTGGTTTTGAATCTTTGACCTGAAGAGTTAGTATTTCATTGTTGTAACCATTCTCCTGATTTATAAAGTGAGGTTTTATAAACAAATCGGATTGCCTGAAAAGTTTTTAAAGCTTTTCCTGAAGTTTAAAATCACTGTTGGTGACTGGAAGGAATCTTCATTTACTTTCAGATAGTTTGGTATATATGAATCAATTTGGAGAGTTGGCAAATTGCACTAACTCTTTTTGATTTACTTAAGAACAAGTCAGCAGGTGCAAATAATTTCTCCTTCACATTAAATTTTGATTGCAGATTTACTATCAGAAAACATAATTTTGGCTGGTTTAACTGCTGTAAATAATTTTTATAGCATGTGCTTGTTTTTCCAACATGTTTTTGATACATGTAGGAGGGAAGGTTTCACAAAATATTTGGTACAAACAGTAAACTAATGTTTCTGAAAAAGAAATTTTTAATGAGGGAAAGTCAACTGTCAAAATTTCTAAAAATGGAAAAATTGGAGTGGCACTCTTTCACCCTTATTTTGGGGGATAAGGCAGCCTTTAAATTGGTAAGCGTTTACCTGTTATCCCAGTCCACTCAAAATTCTTGAAAAAAAATTCTTCCGTTGAGTTTTGATTAGTCTGGGCTTGTGAGGGTTATACAGAAATGCTGTATACTGATAGCAGGTTTGTATGAAGTTGATGTTTATCTCTACTTCTGACTTTCTCAGGTCTGGAATACTAGGTATTTACAGGATAAACATCCAAACCAAATAGCTTCCTGTTTTAGGTATCTTGCTCGTTAACTAAATGAGATGAGAGATGAGATATGAAATCAGATGTGAAAATAAATCATATTTCAGCAGAACAGACTGCTAATCAAATGTTAATGCCTGAATGCATATATGAACTAACAGTAAGAAAATGAGAACTTCTGTTTTAATCTGATAGTCAATAGTTCAATATTGAAATATTTTGCCTGCCACCTTGCCTCTGTATAGGGAAAACAAAAAACAAACAAAATTTATCTGAGTATCTTCCCCTTAACAGCTCTGGATTTAATTTTATATGCAAAGCTACTTGGTTGACATTCTGCTGGCATTTATTCTTTACTGGAATCTGGTTTTGATGTGTTCACAAATAAAAAAAGAAAGAAAACATTTCAAATACAGTAACTAAATTTATTTTTAGTAGCACCTATCAAACTTGTCTGTATGGAGCAGACATACAATCACTGCAAACATTCAATGGGTAATTGAGGTTATGTTTGTATAATTTGAAATGATTCATAGTGTCATGTAAATTTGGCATTTACCTCCCTGCCATATGAATACTTTGTGTATATGAAACCATTATTTGTCTGTTCTACCTTCCATTGTATATTCTGCGTTATCAAAAAAACTCACTCAACACTCATGTAAAGCTTGAACGTATCAGTCTTATTTTGGGCGTATATAGCTTAGGTACGTATAGCTTTAAAACTGTGCCTGTGAAATGGTTTTGGTCTTTTGCCTTTCAAGGATGAAGACCTTGCTATCTAAATATTTTAGTATTAATTGTGTTTAGCTGTACCATAGCTTCTGAAAGAAATATTTATGTTGGTTTTGCTCATTCAGTGTATTGGCAGAATTGTGTTTGAAGGTACAAGAACTGAGGAGTGCTTTTATTCCTCCTTTAAGGGGTTATGCAGTGGCATTAATGGAATTGATTAAAAATGAAGTGGTATGAACATGCGAAAGACAGACATCTCCATGTATCTTCCCAAGCAGATCGCATACTGTATTTGATCCTTATTTCCTCATGCCTGTGTAATACCTAGTTTTGGATGACTACCATCACTTGAATCAATGTTGACAGAACACAGTTAATATTGTTAGAGTTCTGGGGGAACAGCAGTGGTAGGACTATTTCGTCTTTAGCTGAAGATTCTTTTGGTTATATTAGTTTTCACAGTCTCTTGGATAGCCTGTTGGATGATCAGTTGGCAAGATATGCCTATATCGCATTTATACCAGCCTCCTTTTGCTTGCTCCTCCTGTACCTCCCCTCTTCACCTACTCCACTCCCCAAAAGGTTTGTTTGTAGAGAAGGCTCTCTTTTGCCCTGCATTTTATAAATAACATGCAACATTACGGTTCAGATATTCAATTACCTTCAATTCAGTTCCCAAACCAAAATGTTTATCTAAAAACATTTTTTGATTTGAGTACTGCCTGTCGCATCCATTGCTTGCTTCTGAATGCTTAGAAGTTAGTAAGGACACTTGCTTTATGAAATATTTAATTGCTTGGAGTCATCTTAGTTGAAGGCTCTGTGCTTCAGAGACTGCTTCTCTTCCTCCACAGTCTGACAAAGTCCAAGTAAGTTAATCTCTCGGGGTGCTTGGCTGACTTGTGTTCTGTGCGTTACCCAGCCAGAAAGCAGGGTAAATTAACCCTCACAAAACTCGGTGCTGGCACAGCTAGTTTTCTCCCCATTCGTGAGCAAGTTTGGTTATACTTTAATCACGGAGTCTGCAGTCTGCTACTCTACGAGAACTGCAAAATTTTCTAAAGGTAGATTGATCTTGAACTGAATGACCATAGGAGTTTTACTGGTTTGTTAGAAGCGTGTGTAGTTGATTGTAGATACCGTGTAATTTTGAATTAGGCAAATGAATGCAATTTGGCAAGGATTACCAATATGAATGTTGAGTACAATTGTTGCCTCTTATTTACCGCGTAAGCATGTAATTTGTTCATTAGCAATGCTATGCAGTTACATCCAAAAATAAAAATGAAAAGAGTTTTATGTTTTTCTCTGTCTTGTTTCCCAGTTACCTTTAGAGTTTGACACTGCCTGGCACAGAACTTGCACTGTGCAACATCCAGTGTCCTTTCAGAAAGGCTTTTCACTCATTATTGAGTCATTTCCTGGATTAGTCTGGATAAGTTATGGATTATTTTGTCTATTAAGCTTTTTCTTGTGCTCGATAATTCAAGAGTGGCATATTGGCTTAGTAATGTATTGAGCTAGTTGAGTTTCCAAATCTCATGTTTAAAACTCTTTAGAAGTCTGAAGTAGTTAGTGATAATATTTTACTTGCATGCAATATAAAAGACAGTTAATAATTTGACAAGAACACTTTGTGTGTGTGTGTGTGTGTGTTTTTTAAATCATACTTAAATACTTAAAATCTAGAACAACAGGAAGCAGGCAGAATGATACATTAGTTGGTGTAGGATGTCAGATAATTTAGTACAAATTACAGATTCTTTAAATACTTGAAAACAGCGAAGGTCAGGAAGCCTCCATTCAAAATTTTCCAGCATATGTATAATATTTAACAGGATGTATGTCTGCCTGTAGACTGTAAACGAGTAAAAATCGACTTGTTTGTTGTTTTTCATGTTGTCTCTTTATGCCTTGACAAATTGGCGTCGGATGCACTGTGGAGTCTGAAGACCAGTATACAGTTCAAGGTTACAAACAAACATGATTGTGTCTCATAGCATGAGGAAACTGGACTCAGACTGTTATTCTGAACTACTTGTTTTCAGTAAATAACATTCAGGGCTTGAAACAACACCTTGAGAGTTTAGTCAAATAATTTAATCAATGATTTAAATGGCAAAAAAAAAAAAAAAAAAAGTAATCAAAAGTCTTCCTGTTTATAGTTTGTTTCAGTCTACCAGATTTTTTCAGAATCATTATATTGATCATATTCTTGAAAAAATATATTTTGAAGCACACATACAGAGCAATATTTTGTATCAAGTTAATGAATGTAGTGGAGTTAGTGGCTATCATTTTGCAAGTGACAAAATTCCAGATTAGATGTTTATATTGATATCTTTATTTATTTGTTTTATATTCCTCTGTACTGTATACAGAGTACTAGGAGAAAAAGGGGGGGAAATGGCTGCTGCTGGAGAATATCTCTGGACTGTAAAGTTTGTCAGTGAGTGACTGGAAGAGATAGATTTCACTGTCCAAGTGGAGTAGCCTGGGTTTCACTTTCCAAGTGGGTTTCCAAACTGGGTAGTCCGCTTTCAAGAAGTTACTTGATATTGGTGATTAGTTTCTCAATGGAAGAGCTCTGTCATTTTGCAGAAAGTCTTCAGAACCTGTCCTTAGGTATAAATTATATGTATTTTTAAGCTGTAAAGCTTTTATTCAGGCAAGGCAAAGAGCCAGTGAAGTTCTGGCTTTAAACTGGCTTTTACGAAATATATATAAAGAAATAATTTTGGAAGTGTAAGTTACTTATGTATTTATAGATGGACTCTGAATTGCACAGTAAAACCAAAGAATAGTCTTATTTTGGTATATTCATTTGTATTATAGGTTGCTGAAACAATTTTGCTTTCAAATGTAAACACAAGAGATTCCCAGAACCTCTAAAAGGCATAATTTTCTGTTTCTTTCATCTGTTTCTGCTCTAATAGGGTCCGTTTTGATGAGGTGACTTTCTGATTTTTGTGCATTCAGAACTAAAATGATGGCTGATAGCATGTAGAAATAACTTTTGAGATGCAGACTAAAACCATTCAAAATTCCAGGTTAAGAATATCTTTAAAGTTATGTCAATTGCATTAAATACCACAAGGTACAACTATTGCACATTTCTCACACACACATCTCTTATATGCGTTCTGATTTATCCCAGATGCTCAGAAATAATATGCAAGATACCTATATCCTGCAATTGGTTTTCTCCTGTTCTACTCATTGTTTTGTGATTTTTAGAGTGATTTTAGCCTATCATAGGTTGCACAGCAGAAATGTGCACACTTCACAGCTGCTTTCAACTGCTTTCTCCAAGGAGCTGCTACCTTGGGAATGAATTGGGGTCTCTCAAGCAGGAGACACAAGGTTTCCTATCCCTTTCTTTACGTGAATAATGGGTCAGTGAGCTTACCTGATCCCTATTAGCCTGTCTCCCTGCTTTGGTGATGACTTTCATTTATCCCTTTTCACACTCAGAGGAAAAGTTGGATTTTTCCCAATGTCCTTTTTGTTTATTATCTCTATTCCTGCTCTTCCTTACAAGACATCCTGTCCTTGCTTTATGAGGGTTTTGTAGAAGATCAGGTCACTATACACAGACATCAGAATTCAGATTTCATTATATATGTTCTGTACCTTTTTGTACTGATTTATGAAAGAGATATATTTAGATGCTCTCAATTTGGGTTGCTTTCCTAATTTTTGTAAATAAAACATTACTCTTGTCTAACCCAGCAAAGCTGGGGTTACATTTGGTGCATTCAGCACAGCAAACGCTTTAAATTTGTCTTCTATGACCAGTTAAAACGTAGTGAATATCTGAGGTGCAGACCAATGAAAAACATGCCTACAGTAAATATTCAAATGTGCAACATCAAGTTCATACATGGAAGATAATAGCTAAAAACAGTTATTTTAAGTAGTAAACTATACTGATGCTCCTTAAGCTACAGTGAGAAGCATCTTTGTGAAGTGCAAACGAAAGCTTCATTTGCAACCACTAATAGACTGCAAAAGTGGGTTAATTTCTCCCTAGTGGAGCTATGAAAACCTCATACATTGTATCAGCACTGCTTAATATTGTAAATAAATAACTTTATTGGGTCTTTCTCTCTCTCTCTCTCTCTCTCTCTCTTTTTTTTTTCCCCCCATCCATTCTGTGTTGCCTTTTGAATAGTTAGCTTTTCCTGCTGTGAAACCTGAAGATGAAGATCGGACTTGTGTACTTCAGGCCTACTATAGCTGAGTTCAGATGCCACACCTCTTGTTGTTACCGTGTTTGTTTCAGAGTTTTACAGAAACGAATTAGCTATAAAATACTCCATCATTTTGGTAGTCCCTTGGAGACTGTGCGATCTTGTGCTGTAAAGCCAACACGCTCTCAATTTTTTTTCGATAGAACAAAGAAATCAATTTAATTGTAATAGTTTGTTTTGGCTTTATACACAGTTACCAACACTAGAAACTCAATATGTTGTAGGTACCTCTCCTCTTTAGAAAAACAGGTTTCAAAATCATGAAGCTTTTGCAGGGGTCCTCCTTATAAACAGTAAATCTTGATTTCCACTTCATTCATGTATTTTGTCAATGAAAAGTCAGTACTGTTTATAAATGTTCAATTATTATGTACCATCTAAAATTCTGTATTGTTTTGATATCTCATTTGTAAGCCTATATTCAGGAATGATTTCATGTGAACAGTGTTGATCTGGGATAAATTTCCTGACTTGCAAAGGTGTTAGAATTAAGATATTCCTTCTAGACTCTTAAATCATCATAATCTACAGTGAGACAATGTCATATAGCTAGGAAAAAAGGGGGATATCTTTAACAGCTTGATTTCAGTTGTATGCTTTCACTAGATGAATGTTTTTATACTTTGTAAAATACATAGTTTTATAGTCAATAACATCTAGAAAATATTTTTAACTGTTATCTCTCAGGCTAGATTGCAACCTTACAATACAGTGAATGGAAGACCAACCTTTTCAAGCAACTTTTAATTATGGATATTTTGATCATAAGAGGAGTTTTTTGAGAGAATTTAGCTGTATCAAAAGCTAAAGCTAAAAGCTGCCGAAAGCTAAAAGCTGTTGAAAGCGAAAGCTGTCTTTTGTAGGAAGCATCTTCCTCTTCAGGTCTTTTCAAGCAAGAACTTTTTTTATCGCCATGACTGCCAGATCCATATGAGTGTATGTAGGATTTTTTGAGAGTTTTGTATCTGATTATAGAAGGTGTTAGATGTTTTAAAGCATTTTCCTAACCTTTTTAGTAAGAAATTTGGTGTGGAGTGGAGTCCTAAAAAGCTTGATACAGTTTTAACAAGGTTAAAATAAAAAGTGGATTCCAAAGTAATAGTAAAAATCTTTCAGGAAAGGAATAGGGACAGTTTTGTATTCAACAGGCAGTTCAATTTTTGATTTTGTAATTTTTTACAGAGATGTTCAGAAAGACAGCAGAACTTGTTGTTCGAGTATATACATACATACAGCTATTAAAAAAAAAGAGACTATTTAGTTATTTTTGAACCATTCACTGATGCGTTCTATTTCTTTCACATAAGGAAATTTGTTTGATTTTTTTCTTTACTAGTATCCTTACATGATGTATTATGAAGGAGTTTGTTTTATACTAGCACAGCATTAATTACACCACTGGAAACAATAGCAAATACTTGCAACAGTAACTTATTCAGCCTTATAACAAAGCCTTCTATCCTTGAGTCACTGCCTTTGATTTCATAAGTTTCTTGTTGGGATTCTTAGAGAACAGAATTTGATGCTGCAAGTCAAGTGAACAAGAACTTTTTCATTTTAAGAATTAATTCTGTTCCTCAAGAACCCTCTCCCAATCTTCATTCCTTTATATTTATGATTCAGGTTTCACTCCAGCAAAGCAAATTTTCATGCAGCAGCAGAGGAAAAAATAATTGTCGAAACATGAAATAGTTATTAAGTGAAACAAAGTGTTAATTATGCTATGAACAGAGTGGCTCTCAGCAGTCATACTTATTTTTGGGAAGATTGTTTTAAGATAACAAGTAGCTTTGCAAAGGTATTACATGCTGATAACGCAGGCTATGTCCTCAGGGAAATTTCATGCATTCCAGCATATTTCAGGAAATTTCATAAATTTCAGCATATCTCAAACATGTCTCTTTCTCAGGATGGGACTTTGTTTTAAAGGAAATGTATTTTTGGCCTTCCCTGGAAGCACATGGCTTTGCCTCAGAGGCAAATTATATTGTCTCAAAAAAAGCCCATCGTCTGATTCATGTGTCTTCTCCTAAGCCTAGTGGGGCTTGTTTAAATAGTCAGCTGCTCCTTAACATCGCCTTCTATTGACATGTACGTTCTTACTGCCCTTTTTTAAACTTGTGACTCCTGGAATGCTCTCCATGAGTGTGTTTATGAGGAAGTCTTTGTCATTTCTCTAAGGTCGACAGTATGATTTTGTTCATGGAGATATTATATAAAGGTTTAGAAGTTAAGCCTGGATCAGTGACTAGAGTTGTAGATATACACAAGATATATATAGTACTCTTTGAAACAATTTTTAAGCACTGCTGGGATTGGGGCTGAGAAGAGGAAATTCTTGAAAGTGATATTGAAAGGGAGATAATACAGTGTATCTGAGAAGTAGAAAGACATTCAAATAGTGTTTTAACAACTTTAAAAACAGAAAGGAAGCTGCACTAGTTACAGAAAAACTAGAAAAAGCTTGAGGGTAGGCAATTTGTTTATTTATCATATGCTTTTTGAAACTTACTGCTTTTTTGTCAAGCTGTTCAGTTGTTTTTTTTCTTTTACTTTTTCATTTTTTAAGGAATCCAAAATGTGCTCAGCTTATTCTGTGCAGTGCTTACAGAGAATAAGGTTCTTTTTCACTCCACAAGTTTTCAGAGGCTCAGTGATGCCTGTCGGGCTCTGGAGTCTTTGATGTTTCCCCTCAAATATAGGTGAGTTGAGTTTTGAATCTTTGCATTTCCTTGACTCATTTTATAAAATAACTCATTTTACATTGTTCTTAAAAAGAAGGAGTTGTGCAATGTTCGTTCATATAAACAAAGGTTTTCATAATATATACAAATCTTAGTCTGTGCGCTTCATTGATAAAAATCTCATTGCATCATGGCCATGGAAACTATGAAAGGAGAAACATTGTATCTCCAAATGCAATAGAAACCCTAGGATTTCATAAGGTCGGTTTGGATGGCAGAAATTTATAGTGATGATCCATGAGTAGAAGCTTGGAAGAGAAAAGATTTGTGGGAACCTAATAGCAGCCTGCCAATAACTTAAGAGGAGGTTATCAAGAATACAGAACTATGCTATTTAGTGAGGTGCATGACAGGAGAACGAGTGACAGTGGTCATAAACTGAAAAAGGGAAGTTTCTGACTGGATATAAGGAATACATTTTTCATTATGAGAATAACTAGGCTCTGGAACAGAGAGATTGTGGGATCTAGATCTGGATCTGGATCAACCAGATCTTGATTCAGCCTTGACCCTGCTTTGAGCAAAAGGTTGCACTAGGTCAGCTCCTAAGGTCCTTTACAACCTGAAGGATTCTAAGATAAAATCTGCATTAGCTTGTATGACAGTTTTGAAACATTGAGAAATATCTACCAAATGATACTTTAAATCTACACATTGATCCATTTGAAAAAGCCAGATCTGAATCCAGATTTTTGAAACGAAAAGCTTAATGTCAGGCTACTTATTATGTTAACAAAAAGAATTGTAATTCTGTGTCATCTATTTTAAAAGATGCTCGTATTTAATAGCATATTTTTATTTGTTTAAAATAAAAAGGAAGGCCTCACTTTAGTATACAATAAGAAGGAAAAAAATTGAAAGTGAGTTTTGGAATAGATTCCCTAATGCTAGAATAGTAATGAAAGTAAATTTTAATGATAATTATCAATTAGGTGTTCAAATGCATTGATTTAATTTACACTCAGTTTTTCATGTTTTTCTGATGAAAACTAATTTTTTTTTAATTGTCATCAATATCTGTATGTAATATATTGGATATTATACTTAATGTTTAGATGTCACTTCAGTATCCAAACATAAGATTTCATTTTAGTATTTTACAAAAGGCTGTCTGGTAGCAGTCTGGCCAAAAACTAGTAATGTTTTTAAAAATAAAAGTGTTCTCCATAACTTTTTTAGTGTCCCTAAGTACATAAAAATTTAGCACAAATATAGTAACCATATGATATAAATAAGTAGAAAAATTCGTTTGAATATTCTTTTGTTGTTGTCTTAATCTGAAAAATGCACTTGTTTACAATAAATTGTAGACCCTATAATATAATCATTTCTAGATTTTACATGACAGATGTTCCTTTAACAGCTTGGCACTTTATAACAATGAGTTTAATAAATACTTTCATATGTTGTCATTTTAAAATACAACGATTTACTGTAAATTTTGTTGGTAACAGGAAGGTTAAAAAAAACCCTATTCTATATAAAGGGATAGGCAGATGTTTTTATTTTATTTTATTTATTCTTTTTACAGTTATCCCTATATTCCAATTCTTCCTGCACAGCTATTGGAAGTTCTCAGTTCACCAACACCTTTCATAATTGGTGTACATTCCATCTTCCGTAATGACATTCATGAGCTTGTAAGTATGCTTACCCAGAATGTTCATAGTCATGATGCCATTTGTGATGTTTAGTTGTAGATATTTCTGTGCTTCAGAGTTGTTCATATGGATAATTCATACACACTTAAAATATTAGTGTAGGGGACAAGACAAGGCAATCAGGAGGAGAAAAAAGGACAAGCATCATCAATTCTGTAAATTCTGTAAATTTACTGAGACTGTAAAGCAGGGGAAGGAAATGGTTTGTTGATTCTAGTGCAGGATGGGAAAGAATGAATCCATTTTCAGCTTTGACCTATATTTCTATCATGCGTTTGAACACTAGATGTTTTCAAATGTATCCTCAACTGGAATATTAGAAATAGAAGTCACTTTTGAAAGTTTCACCTATTTCTCTTTCTTTGGTTTATGCTGATTTTTCACATCTAAATTCAGTAATGTGAATTACTGTGAATTTAGAGTATTGCCTTTACCAAAAGCATTCTATAGATTAAAATTAATACTCTTTTAATTAGTTAATATTGACACAGGTGCAGATCATGAAATTTACACTGTTGAGTTTTTAAACTATGTTCACAGGATGTACTACATATAATGTTTTTGTCTGTCTTTTACAGTTAGATGTAATCATAGCGGACCTGGACGGAGGCACAATTAAAATTCCTGAATGTATTCATCTTTCTCAACTCCCAGAGCCACTGCTACATCAGACTCAAATGGCACTTTCTCTAGTATGTCTTGATACAAAACCAAGTTTCCACCCTCCCACCCTCTTTTTAAAGAACCAGAACGGGAATTTCAGTATTAAATTGCTTTCAAACTCATTGGAAATGTGAGATGTAAAAGTAGGATTGCTAACAATACTTTTTAGAAAAATTTATTACTGAAGTTAGAATTGCTTAGAATTAGCATCATCAACAGTTTAGTTCACTTCTAAGATATGTTTTCTAACTATTCAAGAGGAAGGTGGTGATGTTGTCTTAACTAATAATGCACTTGAAATAGTAATTCAACTTCAGTATTTGACAACATTATTACTGTTAAATGTTAAATTACTGCCAAAGCTTCTTTTCTGTTAAATGCACAATTTCACAAATCCATTTTAACTGTTCATTTACTTTGAAGCTTAGCAAATGAAATGATGAGTTAGTCCTAGAGTTTGTTTATATAGTGCCCCTCTAATCAATAATCAATGCTTGATTCTGCATTAGGGAATCCTCCCCAAAAGTAGTTTTGTTTTCTCTGAAGGAAAAAAAATCTTTTGCTACCATTGTCATAAATTAGGAAACACTTGATTTGGAGGTTTCTGAACAAATCTGCTGATCCTAAAGAGACAAATTTTCTATCTGGTCGTCTGTTTCAGATGAATCAACTCTAGAATCCCCAAGTCTATTGACTAGCTTCATTGACTGTAATCAGAGTTTATGATAACTAGCTTACATGTAGAAACTTGAGATTCATGAGAAATGAATCCCATCTTTATTTTCATACAGTCTTTATACTTTAACTTAATTTATTATTTGAAGTGCTTACCATCAGTGAATATTAATTTGAGAAAGAAAAAAATAATAACTTGTCCTTGCCTCAGCAAAATGAGGGAAAAAAATTTGTTTAAAAAATTCTCTAGGTTTTGCATCCTGATTTGGAAACAGCAGATTATGCATTCCCTCCCCCACGAACAGCTTTATCACACTCAAAAATGCTGGTAAGACTTCTGTGTTGTGTCTGACTTTGTTAAAGTAGAAAACTGAAGTTTTAGACTAACTTTCTTATAAGAATTTTGACTTTGTATTTCCTTTTCCATATTCTATACAATATTATTGATGAGGTAAAGAAATGCCATAGAACTTTGCATTCTGCTTTTTAACAGTATTCTAGTGGATTAGAAGTTTTTATTAACATAGTAGTAGAAGTATGCAAGCATCTTATTTTCCTTTAATATTGCTGTCTTAAGAGAAATGATCTATTGAGTTTAATCTGTTCCTTTTCTGTTTCATAGACCAGTTAAGCTGCAGAAATTTACGTGAGCGGAGAAACTAGTCTTCTTTTTGGAAATGTTAAAATTAAATTCTCTTATAGACCAAAAAATAAAAAAAGTTTTACAGCTTTTTATTTTTCCCTCAGGAAAGGTAGATTACCTTCTCTTTCCCAAAATTGCCATTTACTCCATTTACTCTTATAGACCAAAAAAAAAAAAAAAAAAGTTATATTATGGTGTTTACTTAGCAACCAGGAAAAGTTCTTTAATGTGAGCAGTTTTAAATTTGCAGAACACGGAGAGAGATGGAGGACACTGAGAACTCTAGACTATTAATAACAGGTTTGTAAACCTTGAACAGCAGACCCTGTAGAAATCTGTCTTTTCTACACTGCAGATTTTTACACACTCTCTAAATGAGAATAATCTCTACTGTAGATCAGTGTGATTTCTTAAGACTAGTGACTAACAACGTAAATAAAATGGAAGAGATGGCACAGTTAAGTAGTAATATGAAAACTGCAGAGGAGAAAAGATAAGTGGAATTATGTAGAGGAAGATGCCACAGAAAGTCTGAAATGAAAAACTGCAGTTATAGCCTGAAAAAATTGTTGAAACTTTAGAATCCTGTCCTTTCTTATGTGTATGTCTGAAACAGCTGTATCAGCCATGACTATTAAAAAAAAAAAAAAAAAAGATTAAAAAAACCCACAGCAGATAGGTGAGTATGAAAAAAAACTTTATAAAACCTTTGCCTCTCGATAGTATTCAGTGTTCTTTTTTAATCATTGTGTACCTAAGTGGAAGGAAGTGATTTTTATGTGATCTTTCTGTACGGAGAAGGAATATATTTTAAGTCTGTGTATATGCATCATGTGCTTGGACATATTGGGAAAGGAATTCTAGGTTTTTCTAACATTGTATCTGGCTTTGATGAACCTCATCCTGAATAAAGTGATATGCCATACTAAAAAAGGCTGTTTAGAGTAGAATAGTTATGAAGCCATGACAGCTTAGTGACTTGACAAAGTTGCTGATTTTAGCTTAAACAAAAGTCAATAACTGAACTTGAGTTGGCAGTCCAAACTAATAGCCTAAAGCCAGTTCAATTTAAGAACACATCTCATTTTTATTATGTAGATGTATTCTAAAATGTATCATATAAATATGAAAAAGTTAAAACTCTAAATGATTAATTAAAAAGAGAGTATCACTGATCATATTCCAAAGCAGAATAAACAGACAAGACATCTAAGAAAATATTAAAATAGGACAGCTTTTATAGAATATTTTGGATACATGTGTTTATTTCTTTTAAAAAATCATTGCAGTCTTTAACTTACGTTGTATTTACTAATTTGATTAGCTAGTCTAACATTCTTTGCTGCTTGTATTTTTTCAAGTTAAAGATTCTTTAAAAATACCTTTGAGACATTGTAAAGCCTGAAGTCTTAAAACAACTTTTAGGACCTCAGGCTTTAGCTGTAGATGCAGTATGATTGGGCACTTGAGGTAAGATAAAATAATGTGAGTGACACAGGATTTTGATCACAATCTTTTCTAGTTGCATCTGGGACAGATGAAGATGTTACTGCCCCAAGCCTGCCCCCAACTGTTCATTATCATTTCCATTAACCAGTCAATGTTTTTGTAAGCACTTCTTTACTCATTTAAATCAAAATAAATCAGGATTTCAAAGATGTATTATTTTAAACTTTTTAAACTAACCCTGGCTTACGTTGGCTGAAGTTGATTGGCAGATGATGACATAAGCAGCTGAGTTGGAAGTCATAGACAAGTAGCTGAGAAAACTTAGAGCAGTCTCCTCAGCTGCTATAGCTGAGCTTAGGCAGCCACGCTTCCCTACTGCTCACGCTCACTCCTGTGACACTGCTTGAATAGGACTGCTACAGTTATCTGCGAGACCCGACTTACCACAGAGGATAAATCCAGCTTAAAAAATTCCCTTTTATGTAGCATGAGTCTTTACTCATATCAGTTCCTTTGTGTGGTTCATCACATGACCACCCAAGCAGTTACACTTACATTGCCCTGAGACTACTATGCAGGCATGGAAAAGAGCAATAGGAGAATATGGGTGGATGTGTACTAAATATGACATTGCCGTCCAGAGAGAAGTCAGTGAAACTGTAGACTCACATAAGCTAACTTTGTATTTGTACACATATCTCCACTTCATCTGCTACACTGCTGCATTGTTTGATGGATTTGTAAACATTTTATATGATAGCTTTATACAAAGTGTGGAGAAGAAAAGTTTAGAAATATAAAAAGGTTTTGACAACATATTCAACTACTGCTTACAGGATAAAGAAGTACGGGCAATCTTCCTTAGGCTATTTGCACAACTTTTCCAAGGATACCGTTCATGTCTTCAGCTGATCAGAATTCATGCAGAACCAGTCATTCATTTCCACAAGGTAAAAGAGAAACAGCTGTTTATATTTAGTTAGCATTTATTTGTGTTCTCTTGTTCCCATGAGCTTGCATCTTGAACAGGTTTTAAAGTTAAGAAAGGTTTCAAGTTAAATCTCAGATTTTTACATTGCTGTTGAAATAAAAAATTTTATTTACATGTGCTAAACACATCATTTTGACAGAGCAGTATTTTATTACAGTTTAGCATGGCTGAATGTAGGGATGGTGATGAAATGTGAAACAAAGTTGTCATGGTAAGATTTAAAACAAAGAAAAGTTTGAGGAATAATTAAGGAATTTTGAAAAAATAGAGATGCAGTTAGAATAGAATACTTGAAAGAACTTGTTTTTCTACTTCTACTACTTGTGAGATTTCCAAAATATGTGTATGAAGCTTCCCTTTAGATCACTTCTGAATTTAGGTATAAAAAGATTTAATTAGAAGTAGCATGTATTACTGTAACCTGGTGAAAAATGTTTTGCTGCTAGTACATAGATAGCTGGTTGATGCTTTGATAATGATAAAATATATACATTCTTTTCTATTTCTACTGCAGGCAGCCTTCTTGGGCCAGCGAGGCTTAATTGAGAACGATTTCCTCACCAAAGTGCTCAACGGAATGGCATTTGCTGGTTTTGTATCAGAGAGGGGTCCTCCTTTCAGAGCCTGTGATCTTTTTGATGAGGTGAAAACTGTTGCTATATTCCCAAGTAAATTAAAATGTAACTATGACATTTCAGCCTATGAAAAACTAATTTAAGTTCATCTGAGTGTTTACCATTTCATAAAATCTATGCTAATGTTTTTAATTTTCACTCTCTACTAAGCATGCATTTCTAGTTCACTGCTGAAAAATCACTTGCCCTGCTCCTATGTCTGAAGTTAAATATTTGTTTAAGTCGTATTTCTGTTGTTATAGTCAGATTTGGAACTTCTTAATGCATTACATGTGCTAATACAGAATTATTTTGAATAATTAAATTATATTCTTACAAACATTGAAGAAGTAATTGAGGAATATTAAAGGCATAGCCAACAATATAAACTAGAGTGAACAGTTTCTCCTCTAAAAAGCAGTGCCATACTTATACTGTGGTATTTTTATTTGAATGTGCAATACAAATAGAGTTTGGTATTAACTCTGAGTATGTCTGAGAAATGTAGCTTTCGGTATTAGAAAGGTTAAAGGAGTGTTTTAGGTATGTAGGACTTCCTAGACTATAAAATGTGGAGAATGAGATTTATCCTATAGCAGAAACTTTATAAGAAAGTGAAAATCTTTCATTTTCCAGAGCATGAGGACATAGCAGGTTTTTCATTGTGCAATTCTCTTTGCTCAATTTCAATTTAAGACTAACGTTTCATAGTTTAAACGGGAAAGAAATTATTTTTGTTTGAACTATAAACATTTTTACTCTTTTTTTCTCCAGTTGGTAGCCTTTGAAGTTGAAAGAATTAAAGCTGAGGAAGGTAATCCACCAAAAATGATAAAGCATGTTAGAGAACTTGCGGAACAGCTCTTCAGAAATGTAAGTTAGTTTATACCTGCTCCACTTTAAAGTTGAGGTAATACCATTGAAAATTCACTTTATTGATACTGATCTAGCATCTGAAAACTGAAATGACTGCTCGTGGCAGTCATCATCTGTATTGTGGCTAATGACTTGGGGACATACAATGTCAACAATGTAGTACATATTGAGGAAGTTTAATATTAGTAACTTACCTATTAACTACTGCTACTTATCGTACTATTTTCTTAGCGTGTATTCACATTATATGTGTATATATATATTTATACATATATATATATATATATATAAAAAACCCTGCAAACTGTGCCAACTATGCCTCCTTTCCTGCCTCCCAAAATTTTCTATATGACGCCCGTATGCACCATTTAGCATAGTGTATATTTTCAGCAGATCTTTCCTACTGTGCAGCGCTGTTCCCAGGATTTGTGTGTTCAGCAAGCCCTACCTATTTAACTTCTTACAGGTTGTGTCTTGGAATTGGTAGGTTTCCTAGGCTACCATTTCTGGTTTCACTCTTGCCTTCCAAAAATAAAGTAACATCTGTCATGCCTTTATATTGTTGAATTGCCAATGAGTGCTTTTGTAAAAACTCTTTCACCGTTCCATGGCTGAAAGTTTGCAGCTGTGCTATTACATTTCTAGACAAAATGCCCTCCCCACTGAAAGGGCAGAAAAGTCACTGCTCTTTGTTGCGAAGTGTTTGTAGAGTTTTGTAATGATAATATTCCATCAGGTCTAGGCTAGGCTGTGCATCTTGCAAATTTTCTTCTTGATATTTTTTATCTTCTAGAGTAATTTCTGTTCCCTCACAAAGTGATCACAATTAAATTAGTAATATTAATGGTATGGATTTGTCAATGTAAAATTATTTAAGGACTCTGTTCTTTTTCTGAGGATATTTATTTTTGACTTCCTTCAAAAAAAGGTCTAATTGTTACTATGAAACTAAGTTACTCCAAAGAAAATGGAGAACATCTGTGTTCATTTCTAATGGATACATATCCTTTACAGAATGAGCCTATAAAGCATAAGTGGCTGTGCATATTTGCAACTTTTTTCATATTATATATTAAAATCAGTGTCAAAATTCATTCATTTAATCTATTTTATGAGATTTGCTTATATCATTATATCATGATTGGACTGCTACTATTACAAACTATCATCAGTGACTTAGCGTATTTAAAAGTCATATTTTTAGTAGTTATGCATACAGCTATCCTTGAAATAAAGCACTGTGATGGTTAACAGGGCTTCTAAAAGTTATGCCTCGAGCTGTCTGATTTAAACTCAGTGAATAGCATGTTTTGACATCTTGTTCCACAATTTTAATAGTTGTTATATTGTAGCTGTGACACTCTAAATATGTATGAGAAACACAATTTGTTAGGGAGCAATTATGTTTGTATTAGTTTAGCTGATATACGTGGAAAATCTCGATTAGTTTTTCAACATAAACTGCTTTAGCGATTGAAGACATTACACCTCCATTCCCCATCTGTATGTCATTGCATATAGAGCAGGTATTAGATACATAGTGTCCAAAATGAAAGTAACTCTTTATGTATCTTTCCTGTGAATCTCTCTTCTCATTAAATAGAATGTGAAAAAGTTATTCTCCTCTTCTGGCTTTTTCCTGTTATATGTCATTTATCGCCTCTACTGAGGTTGTTTTCCGTTTATCCGCCTTGCTCCCATTAGCGTCTGCTACTGTTATCCTCGGAGCTAGATTTTTGGCTCATTTCTTTAAACTCTCCGAAAAGAATTTGTAAGGCTTAGTAGCTTGTTTGTTTTGACTGCTATTTCTAAAGTTGAGGCATTTGGTCTCCTTGTTGCCTTGTGCTCCTGTAAATGAAAGCACTAGGCTAGCTCCTGTTTTTAGTTTTACTGCAAGCTAGTTGTGCTTGTACAATGGAAACCTATTGCATTGAATAGCACTCTTTGGCAATGGTAGATACCAGTAATAAGTAATAGCATAGAATCAAATTGCATAAGATTGAATTCAAACATGATTAACAACAACCTGTGGTATATGAATGAAGAGGAAAAAAAATCTGTTTTTGTTAATTGATCTTTGCACTACTCAGAGCTTGTGAGGTGTGGTTCTATTAACAGTGACAGTAGAATCCTTGTGGAAAATTTAGATCTCCACTGTATTTTGGAAAAGGTAGAACTTGAAGCAAGATAAAAAACAAACAGGAAAGATAATCAGGTATTTAAGGAGAATATTGAAGAACTAGTGAATTCTCATAACTTCATATGATATCTTCGTATCTCTTCAGATAAACCTGGACATCTTTCTGGAGAGTATGTTCTAGACAAGTTGAAATCAATGTGGAGGGTGAAATTTAGTTATTTGTGATACACAGGATCTTTCCAGTTGCTGAACACCAGATGCAGAAGATTTGGATCCACATACAGGAACACATATTGCACTGACATAGGGATTGACAGGTGCCAGGGGAGCACACATACACAGAGAAAGAAATCAGATATCCCACATACCCAAGGCAGCTCTGTTGTATGATATAGGGCATACTTTGTTACTGTCTTCAGTATTGCAGTACTGCATATTAATGTCAACAGGGAGGCAAATACAATAACTATGTAGTAGCGGATGTAGTAATTGTTTTGGTAGAACAAGTCAAGAGTTCTGCAATGTGAAACTGAGGTTTGGGGTATTTTATTCTGAAGACCTCTCCGAGAAAACCAAAAAGCAAACAGCCTTCTTCAGGGCTAGTTACTACATATTCTTTTAAATAAAACGAAAACAAAGAGCCTAAAAGAGCAAGTGAGATATGATTGCAGGCAAAAATTTATCTTCACAGTGAAAATTCCTGTAGTCCTTGCAACAATGAAAGACTTTTCTGTCCTTTTAGAAAGCCCCAAAATCCTATTTCACAGCTTCTTTTTACTTTGCTTATAGTTTGGGCCCATCGTTTCCTCTCTTTCATCACCTATATTAATCTTTTTCATTTTTCTCGTGCAAACAGGGAGCTATAGGAGATATTTGTATGGGTCGTGTAGAAGATAGAAAATTGGTACCTGATGAAGGAGGGCACCCTTTTTTTGTAAATGAATTTTCACTTTCTAAAGCTCATCAAGATGAGAATATTTCTGGTTACTTGGTGAAGAGAAACGGAATGTATTATATTCCACTTAAGTCCTAAATATTCATCAAGTTGCACAAAAGCGACTTAAGAAGTGACTTGATTTTCATTTGCTCTCTTTATTTTTGTGAGTTACTTTGGATGTTCACAGAAATAATTTTATAAAAGCCTTTAATGAGGTTGGAAATGTTAAAGTTAATGGATCAAGGATGATATGAATTCGGAACATGGTATTAGTGAGCTGTGTTAGATATTTTGACTCTTTGGCTTTTAGGTGTAACAGATACACAAAGCATCAATAAAATGGGGCCTGACAAACAAAACATCCTCTGCCTGCGAAATGGAGGAGAACTTCCGTAGGGTTCTTAGTACGTTTGTAATTTAACACTAGCCATTAAGTGGAATGAGTTCCTCTGTAATGTAACTAGTTGCTTGGGTTTTTTTCCATGTGTTCTAGGATGTTAAGTGGTTGGTGAATGAAATGGTGATACGAAGTAACACATTTATATGTGATGTTGTGCTTTTGGATTGCAGGAGAATCCAAACCCTCACATAGCATTCCAGAAAGTGCCACGGCCTACTGAGGGCTCCCACTTGCGCGTCCACATCCTCCCGTTCCCCTGGATAAACGAGGGCCGGGTTCACGAGCTGATTCAGGAAGGCCTCGCTAGGAATCAGAGTGCCCCACCTGCCGCTCGGGTGGATAAGAAGTGTGTGGTG
This sequence comes from Dromaius novaehollandiae, assembly GCF_036370855.1. Taxonomy (NCBI): domain Eukaryota; kingdom Metazoa; phylum Chordata; class Aves; order Casuariiformes; family Dromaiidae; genus Dromaius; species Dromaius novaehollandiae. The sequence goes on from NC_088102.1 coordinate 61,354,916, forward strand.
CCAGCTGGCCCGCCTGTTGGTAGGTTGCGCTGGTACCTGATTCGTATATTGGTCATCCAAGACAGAGTCCAACCCTGTAACTGACTCAAAAAGCAATGTGGGTCTTTCTACAGAAGGGAAGATTTGATGACCTAAATACATAATTAACATGGCTGCAATTTGTTTCTCCCAATTTCTTGTTAATATGGTATTTTTAGTGATAATAGTAAACTTTAATTCATAAACTTAAATGTTTCCCTTAGCATTTTTTAAAAAATGATTGCATCAGCCTTTAGTAAGAAGCTGAATATCTAGAATGTGACTGGCACAATGAATAAAAACAAAAAAGGATTTGTTCTCAGAACTAATACGTTAGATATTTTCTCCTCATCTAGAATGAATGTTACCACAGGACAGTTGCACCGGCTGAAACAATCTCTGAACTGTTAAGTTTTCTCCTTTGACACTTGTGGAAGATATATATATATTACTGGAAAAACAACCAAACATAGCATCTATCTCTCAAAAAAAAATATGCATATCTGAAAAGAGCAGATGTAGACATTGTAGACCAGTCCATTTAATTTTAATAGAAATTTCATTATAATTCAGTTTAATCAATAGAAAAATCGTGTTCATCCTATTCATACTCATCAGTCTGGATGATGGCATGAACAAGTATCTTGCAGGAGTCACGAAGCTTGCAAAGTTACTGAAGGGTGAGATTAGGATTCCAATCAGTCTTGAAAAATTGGAGATCTGGTCTCTGAATTTTGTCTTTTTCTGTTGTTTTTCTTCAAGTAAGGTGCTGCACTTGCATAGGAATGATAACTAAGTAGGCAACAGTTCTTCAGAAATTAATTTGGGGATTTTAACAGATCATAGAGCAAACATGAGACAACAATGGCAAGCTACTGCAAAAAAAGGCAAACATCTTACTAGAATGTATAAACAGGAGTACAGTCAGTGAACCCCATGGAGAAATCCTTTCGTTGTGCTCAGTAAGACCTCGACTGGACTGTTTGTATCCATTTTTGGACACCGGCAGACTGTCTCCATTTTTGGTTCTGTTGGAAGGAGTCCAGAGGAAAGCTGCAAGAATGACCAGCAGTCTGGAGAACGTGACCTACATGGAAAGATTGAGAGTTGTTTAGATTGAAAAACAGAAGACTGAAAGGACACATAGTGATAGCCTTCGGTTACATAAGAGGCTGTTAAAAAGAGGAAGGGAATAATGCGTAGTGATGGGAAATAATGGTTGTAATTGCAGCACAGAAGACTCAAGTTGTATGTCAGGAAAAACTTTGCAAAATGAGGATAATGAGGCATTTAAATGGATTTCTTGTGAAGCCATGGAGCCTTTGTGGTCGCAAAACTTTGAGAACATGTTAGACAAACATCAGGAATAACATAAATAGAGTTGATCCTGTCTGGGGACAGCAGAATGAACTTGATGGCCTGTTGAGACCACTTCCAGCCCTATTTCTCTTTGGGTTTATATGAGAAGAGGATAAACTCTGTTTACCTGTCATTGCTCTTGACTATATTATTGAATGCCTTATCTCTAGGAAATGTAAACGGTATATAGTTCTGTTCTGTTATCTTTCTTTAAAAATGTTTCCAGGTAAAATGCAATAGAAAAAAAAATAAGCTTATTTTTATGTCAAAGTTTAATATTTTTTCGAGGTACAACTTTTCACACTATCTTCTGTGTCAAAATCCTTAGGTACTAGGTGCTCATTAGGTGCTACAGAAAGGGCAAGTTCTGCTCCTACGTTCTATTTACTTGATACTAAATAGAAAAAGAAAATGCTAGCTCTTTCATTCTGAATTTTCTCGAAAATCCAGAGCAAAACACCACCTACTAGAAAATTATCTCTAGAGCTCAGCGAATGGGAATCTAGATAAGAGAACCAGTTTGTCAGGTTTTATTCCATGTCATGGAATTCTTAACATGGCCAGTTTGTTTTCAGAATTTTTGTCCTCAAACATATGCACACATGAATCCTTTAGGAACAAAATAGTGGCCTACTGCCACATACAAAATGTGTAAGGCAACATAGTTCACTGAGCAACAGGTGTGTGTGTTTGTGTGTATGTGTGCATACATGTCTATTATTTTATTATTTATTTATATATTTCATTAGTATGTTAACATGATTATATTTAGTTTTAGCAATTGGAATTGAGTTGTGCCTGTATAAGACAAGTGGAACAAGTGGTAAAGAGAATCAACTGTCCTAGTTAAAATTCAGAGCATTGTCATCTTAAGATAGCATTGAAAATCCAAAGATTTAGGATTCTGTGTTCCTGTCTGTATGTGCCTATTTAATGACACTTAACAGAATAAAATGGTTGCTCTGTTAAAAGCTTTTTCATAAAGAACTGACTGGTATTCTTTCTGGCTCTTGCAAAAGATGTTTCACAGATGTATATTCTTTTTCTTTGTTAGTTTCCATAATGGAAAAAGGAAGCACAGTTTTCAACAGTGCTCAGAGGCTGGAAGTTGTCAGAAACTGCATCTCATTCATTTTTGAAAACAAATTTTTGGAGACTGAAAAGGTAATAAAATAAGATGTTAACTTTTCCAAACAAGCATCCACTTCTTTTAGTGAGCAAATGGTGACTAGCACCTTGTCATAAATTCCATTTTCAACTCTTATTTTTCTAAAGCTAATGATTGTTTTTAGTCATTTACATGAATGAAGCAAACAATAAAGCTAATTATTTAAATTAAATACCATGTGTAATATGCAGCTAATGCATTTGAAAATCTGTTTGCAAATACTGATGGCAAATACTATTTGGAAATAGGTGTATTGAGGCTCTCTTTGCTTAATTTTATTATCATTATATATGGTACATTCCATATGATTTTTTTTAAAAGGGGTGTGTATTGGTCTAACAGTGTTAATCAGGAGGCATGTGAACAAAAGACAGGCATAGTCACTTCACTGTTTGTCAGCCAGTGCTCTTTCTAAATTTTCAGTGAAATTAATTTGAGTGTTTTTAAAAAGCAATAATTTGATAGAACACAGAGGTGAATGTAAATACTTGGCATGCCTATTTTTAGTAAAATGTACTAGTGAGTTGTTATCCATGGCATTTTTACTTTTTCACATTAAGATGTTGTCAATTTTTGTAGAGTGTAGTTTTTACAGTTTTCAGTTATTGACTGTAGAGCATATCAGTATACAAAATCATGCTATAATAAGCTTAGGAAAGAAAGTGAGGAAAAAAAAAACTAAAGTGGGGGGGGAAGAAAACTAAACCAGAGCTTTACTCCCACCTCCTCCCCCCAGTTTGCTATGTTGTATGCTAACCTCTGTGACGGTCACATCTAGACATGCACAGGAAAGTCTAAAGTGATGGATACCTTGTAAATAGATTGATACAGATGTAGATTGCTGATCAAATTTTTATTTTTCATCTCCTCAGCTTTCTGTGTTATTTCTAACTCTCCAAGCATCTGGGTAGCTTCAAATATTTACATTTAAAGGATAGGTAAAGGGGGTGTTTTGTCTTAATTTAATCTGGTGGAATGAACCAGACCAGGTAGTACTCAGGAATAGATTTTAAGATTGGACTAGGAGTGGATTTAAAGTCTACTAGTCTGATGACCCACCATAGGTGTAAATGACATACAGTCAAAGTTAATTCTACATAAGAAAATGATTGTAAAATTATTTTAAGAAATTCTTAGATTTCTCAGAAGAGTGTTACCTATATATCTCTGAGGTTGTGCCGGTCAAAATAGGAAAGTAGCATATTTTGATTTACAAGATACATTATGGAAAGGCTGTTACCACTCCACTGTGACCATATGGGAAAAATCCTAACAAAATGTGTAGCTTTTCAAAGAGTTTTGATATGTGTGTAAAACAGTAGTTTTTAACCTCTTTCAGCTTGTGGGCATCTAGAAATTTTCAATAGTGTTTGTTGTCCCCCTGCATAGCAGATTTATCTTTTGGCAGTAGGCTGCCTTTTCTTATTTATCTTTCGCTGCCTATTTAATATATGTGCTAAAATGGAACAATTGAAAATCACTGATGTAGCGCTTACTGCATCTTTATAAGATTGGTATAAAGATTTTATTGGCATTAACTTAGGATCAACTGTGTAACAGTCTTGGGGTCTCAGCGCTGTGAGTGGTATGCCTCTTCTAAAACCATTTGTCTTTCACTGTGTATCAGAAAACTTGCTAGCTGGTCTTGATATACTAACTTGAGACCTGGCCTGGCTGATACAGATAGATTACATACTTTCATGCACAGTAATCCATTTATGCATTCATATCCATTCAATACCAGTATTTGATTGTTTTTGTTTAGAGATGCAGATGAGAAATACTGTTTAATGCATTGGAAAAAGTGGAAAAAAGTTAATACTTAATGCTGATTTGGCTTGAGTCCAGCATGTGAAATTTTGATATTCAAGCCGTGTAGTGATTCAGATATATACTTTATTAGAATGTCATTTTCTTGATAAGGAATGCGTAATATTCAGTATTTTGGTACTATTTCATTTTGTTTTAATGAAGTTGGATTTTCCTCTCTCTAGACGCTGCCTGCTGCTCTGAGAGCCCTAAAAGGAAAGGCAGCTCGGCACTGCCTGACACAGGAATTAGGCCTTCATGTTAAACAAAATCGAGCAATACTGGACCATCAGCAGTTTGACTACATAGTACGAATGATGAACTGTGCTTTACAGGTACACTACGTAAGGATTTTGTTCTTTGGTTGTCTTTTAAGTCCTTCCACAAAACTCCTGGGTTATAACAAGCAAAAATTTGTTTGTAGTGATGTGGAGAAGCAAAATAATTGGATTGTAGGACTATGTACTGCAGGGATCTAGCAGATATTTTACCTGACAGCGGATTTAAGATATCCTGTAGTTGGAAGGATAAAGGGCAAAATGCTGAGGTCTAGACAGATCTGCCTGATCTTTGAAAAGCAGAAAGAAAACTATGGTTCTATTATAAATAATTCAGATCTAATTTAGTTTTGGTAAGTATTGAAGTGATTTATCTTAATAGCTTTTAAATATTTACTACTGATAAATTAAAAAAAAGTTTGTGCTGAGTAGACATCAACATCTGGTAGCAGTTACCCATGAGAGTGAAATATATGGATGACTCTTTTGGTCTTCAGAGAAGAATTGAAGATATCTATGACACTGCTTTTCTCTGCCTAAGTATTGTACCTGCTGTGCATTCTGGGTACAGAAAGCCTTTTTCAAATCAGAACACAGAATCATTTAGATGTGCCACAAATTTTAATTCTACACTAGTGATTGTTCCTGGAAAAAATATCTAGAGAAGTTTAAAGAGAATAGGAGGGAGATGAGTCTCTTTTGTTTGCCATATCTGAGTACAAAAGAGATTGCAGAAGAAAATGAGGACCTGAGTAAAAAAATATTGACATCACCTTTTAATAAAGCAATGAAATCAAATTTTTCTCCTGGAGAGGAATTGCTATTTTCTTGGCAGTGATTTGAAGACTCCGGAGATAATCATCTGCATGAACATTAAGGTCCTCCTAGAGTCATACAGAAGTAAAATAAAATGACTATTATATTTGCTAGCTTTACCGAGCAAAGGAACTCAAATCATACAGAGGAAATACGTGTGGAGTACAGAGGTGCAATTTTTACCCTTTTTTTTCCTCCCTAATACTTTCTTCATATCTTTGAAAGTGGAAATTTCCATTTCTCAGTAGTAAGCTCAGCCAATATGAAAGCATCTGAACTTCTGACACTGGGCAGCTAGTTACAAGAAAGTATTCAGTACAATTACTTTTATGACATATGGAATTATTTATTAAGATAAAAGCATGATTTATAATTTTGCCTGTGCACTTTCTCAATGGGTTTATTTGGAACAGTGTATAAATTGTGACATTTTGGAGCTTCCCTGTTTCAGTTAAAGGCAAAAGTATATTACCACAGCTGTGATGCTACAAGAACTTTTTAAGTGAGTTTGCCTTTGCTGCAGTACTGCTCAGCAAGTCAGCATTTTGCTATAGACGCATTAATTCTGTTAGCTGCAGATCATCAGATCAAGCAGTTTAAACAGTGTCTGTTTAAAAAGATACAAAAGACTAATTTAAGAAATGTGATCTTACCAAAGATGTATTTGAGATTTAGCGAAATACTACATTAATTATAATGGATTTTTTTTTAGAAGAGTTAGATTATAATATTACTTCAAGACCTCACTGAACCATTGGAATTGTAGAAACAGCCTTGCTCCATCTTTACGTTGTCTTATGTCTTGTCTTAGATTTTCCTCTTAACCTCACTGCGTGTTCCTGTTGGTTTCTGTAAGATACCATCCTAAATATTCTTGTGGCCAGGATGTATATAACAGTCCATTTAAAAAGCTGAGAGGAAAGGAGGGCCCCAGGAGCAGGTCACAGGCTGAGGAGAGCACTAGCGCTCTGCTCCACATTGTGGGCTGAGCTGGGATGTGTGTGCAGCAGGGCCCAGAATGATGGATTTCCCTTGGAAATACCAGCCTTGCCAACCTCTCCTGGCTCACTTTCCCATGCAGATAGGAAATCTGATGCCCCTCCTTTCAGCCACCGAGCCTTTGCTACTGCTCACATGACTTGTTTGCAAACCACATGTATTTCAAGAGATGCAGGTTGGCTATTCCTGAAAGTTTCTTTTGAATAAGAGACTGCAGTATTGGCATTTGTTTAGTCTTTTTCTTACTGTGAACAATGCCACATATTTCAAAATCAAAAAAATGCATTTTAGAAGTTTATTAGATCTCTCCCTTACTGTTCAAAGATCTTCCTGCTTGTTTAATGTCAGGGGTTTTTTTAATAAAGCTTATTCTGATGTTTTACTTCAGTCCACAAAAATGACAGTCAGATGCTTTCTTCAGAGCCGCTATATATTCTATATATTACTTGGTAGATGACAAGTGGTATGTTAACACACTGCTGGTAATAATCCCACCGTATATGTTGCTACCAGTCTCATTGTATCTGTCTATCATTTGCGTCTATCATCTTGATGCTTCAAGTTAATAGCTGTATTATTTTATTGAAAAGTTAGACTTGGGATAGATTTCCTTTATCCAGTCTCTAGCTGTTTTGCAACCGCAAGAGGCGGAGGAAGCATTTCACTGATTTCGCTAGAGGTGGCAAAACTTGGGCCTCTCCAGATGTGTGATGTTTGTTGGTTTGAGCTGCTCAGTTGAAGTGTGGCTTTCCTTTGCAAGATTCTTCTTTAGCCTATTTAAAGTCTGAAGGTAATGGACAGGACCTCAATGCAGATTTTTGTTAGGCCTATGATATATGGAATAGTACAGTAGAATTTCATATTAATCTGCCTTATTTAGCAGGTAGGCAGTTACATATTAAGCCCTGTAGTAGACTTTAGGAAGTTTTACAAATACAATTAAGGTAAGGCATGATGCAGTAAGTCAATACCGAGGTGTTAAAAACACAGTTTACTGTCTCTATTTCTCTGGGGAGCATTGACAATCTACTGCTGCTGAACTAAAAATGAAATAAGTATTTTTGGTCATTCCTAGTAGTCGGAAGTCCAAAAGGACATGGAGATTGTATATCTCATTGATTAAAGCAGTTGTCTTCTGATGAGGGTATTATTGCAATTAAATCCCCAGTTACTTGCTTTTATCTGTCCTACCAGTCATCATTGACTGGCTGCTGCTTAAGACTGTTCATTCTCTGAGTAAGAATTTTTTCCCCTGACAAATCGTAAACTTTGATAAGCATTTAAAGCAGCTTGCATTACAGCAATTATTAATACCTGTGATAGCAAAATGGAAGTATTATGTTCTGGGTTACTTATGTTATTTAGCTAAATTACTGTTAAAGGCCATCTACAGTACTGTTAAAAAAATGTACTGGTTCACAATGTATTCATACAGATAGCACTGTACTGTGAAAAACAGGCAAGTATTTTTCTGGAAACAAATTCAGTGGTGTTTGCTTTGTGCTGCTGTAGTTACTTCAGAATAATTTTCAATTACATATAAAATTCTATTTAAAATGCCTTTTTAATTTTCTGTAACAAAATGTTTTTCTCTGACATTTAAGAAAAGGTGACCAATACTTAATTATTTTACCACTAAAAATGACATTTCTTATCAGAGGAACACATTTTCTTCATATTATATATTTAGCAACTCATTTAATTTTTAACTACTAATTAAGAAATAATGGAAAAAAATATGTCAAGGCTGGAGGAAAAAATTCTCTTCATCTATACTGGCATCATGAACTAGCATCCTTTGATAGTTGGAATAGATAAAAATAACCCCCAAAGCTAAATGGTGCAATACAACACCTCCCTGTGTAAGATGTTGTCCTATAATAGTGGCGTAACTGTGTATTAATCACAGAAACACAGAATAGTTGAGGTTGGAAGGGACCTCTGCAGATCACGTAGTCCACCCCCCCCCACCCCCCCGCTCAAGGAGGGTCACCTAGAGGAGGTTGCCCAGGATTGGGTCAAGACAGCTTTTGAATTTCTCCAAGGAAGAAGACACCGCAGCCTCTCTGGGCAACGTGTTCCAGTGCTCTATTACCCTCACAGTAAAGAAACTTTTCCTCATTTTCAGGCAGAACTTCCTGTGTTTCAGTTTGTGCCCATAATACCTTACGTGGGCAGGTATGTGGCAAATCTGAAAACATTTGTGCCCCAATCGCCGGAGTGCTTAATCTAAATATGGTTAGATTTTAGGGGGAATAAAGTGCATTAAGTATATAAATATTTGCAAAACTCTGGCCCTTAAGTGTAAGAAAAGGATGGGTGTGTGGTTTAATCTGATAACCTCCAAGTCAGCAATGCTATCTTAGGTCCTGCCTTGTTCCAGTGTCACATCCGTGTGAATACACGTCTGCTACATTAGCATATCTGAGGCTTGTCTTTAATAATAGACAAGTTGTTATCATTTAAGCACTTTAGATAATGTCTGGTAAATTTTAACTTTTTTTGTAGTAACAATCATTGGATATTAAAAGTATTGTTCTTAATTCTTTTGTTCACATTTGTCATTCAAATATAGTTAGAGTATGCTGAGTGTACTAAGAGTATACTTAGAGTATACAGTATAAAAACAACTGCAGGAAGTCTTAGTAGCAACCAGAGCAAAATTAAAAACTTAACCTGCGTTAGATTATAGCAAGGGTCCATCTGGGCCAGCACCTTTTCTTCAGAAATGGCCAAAAGCATTTGATAGATACTATAGATTAATTTTGCCTCTAGAAGCTCTCTTGCAACCCTGCTGTATCACTTTGGTGTAACATGGGCTTCTTTTTAGCACCTACCATTGTCTGCTTTGAAAAAAACCTTTCATGTGCAAGATAATAAGAACATGGCGTTCTACAAACAATATTAAATTCATTTTCCTTATGCAAATATCTTTGGTAATCCATTCTGCCACCAGATAAAGTTTAAAAGCAGTCAATCAGTTCTCAGAATTCAGACTTTTGAGAACACTGTCCAATAACAAGAAAGATTTTATTACTTCTGAGAGTAATACCATGTGTGTGTCATATGATTCAAATTCTTGGCAATATAAAGGTTAAATTAACCAGCATTTCTCATATTTTATGTTGCAAACTGTGTTGTCAAGTGTCTTTATTTTGGAAGGTTGTAATAGGTCTCTTTCAGCCATTTTTGAATGGCTTGCTTTCTGTTACTCAATTTGACTTGGAAGCATTCCTGGAAGCAGAGACTCTCAGAAGTGACATTTGAACAGCAGCAATATTAGAAAATATTTTAAGGTATTTTAAAACAGAGAAAACACACAATGAAGAGAAGTTGTGGGAGTTTAACAGAGCCACACTGATTTCTTTTACTATTGTTTGCAAACATGGGAAAAAACAAATGAACAAAAATTTTAGCAAAACAGTAGTTATGAAGAATCAAATACCAATGAAGAGAATAATTGAAAGTTGATAAAATGAGATCTCACTTAAGTTAGGCAAAATTACTCATCAGTTCTTAACAATTTAATCTTTTTCATCCTACTAGATGTAATCATGATGTTATATAGGTGAAACAAAGGAGATTTCAGTGTTTAAAGCTCATACTTGATACCTCCAGATTTAATTCCATATTGTACTGCATACTTCTTCTGTCGCAGTGGGCATGTCATTTAGTTCCTCTGGCCCTTCATTTCCCAGAAGAAATATATACAATAGAAATGACAGATTTTTCCATACTGCTGACTTCTCAGGAGTGCCCCTGTTATGTTCTGTATCTCATAAAAGAATCTGCTCTTTCTGAATCTGTCCAGTGATGTCTCTTTCCTAAGAAATTGCCGGATATCTGAATATTAGAGCATAGGACTGAATTGACAGTGTTCATATAACTTTCCTAGGGCAGAAAAGTAGAAGTACATTTTAAAAGATTGTATTGATGATCTGTTTTTATTCTTCCTTTCTTTACTCTCATATTCATCCCATCTCATGGGATGCCTACACAACCCATGAAGAATTCATTCACATGTGTCTGTACTAAATACAGAAAATATGGTTTCTTTCTTTATGGGATTGCCCATGTATGTATTCATAAAGTAGGTAGGTATAAATGTACTGCTGTTGCTCAATGTAGCAGAATTTTCAGCTTTGTTACTACCTTTAGAAGACTAGTCCACAGCTACCTACTCCACAGGTATCAAGAGAGATAACCACCTTGACATAGCAGTAGCTGTTCTTCTTCTGGGCTGGAACTCTCCCTGTAGAGGTGATGGCATGCAAATAATTCGCTATTATATCACTCACTAAGATTTGCTTCTACAGTGATCTTCCCATAGCCATGTCCATCTGCTTTTCTTTGTGTGCAGACAGCTAAGGTGGTTGTCTCAAGTTACATTTCACTGCCTCAGTGGTTCTAGTAAATAATTTTTTTGTCTGATAACTACACAACCAAAAACCCACAACTTCTTTTCCTGCTGGCTCTGTGCCAGTACAGCAGGGCCCAGAAAAGAGTTTTTTTACATGGCAGGGCAGCTAGGTAATTACTTTTTGCCTGGAGGCTTCTGACACCTACTTCTGATAATCTGAAAATATTTGTGACTTCTGTTTGGAGTTACCTTCTGTGTGATTATGTGCAACTGTTACTTAAAGAAAGAAAAAGAGAATAATTATCAGTAATAAGAGTTTCATGAAATGTGTTGTCCGTATATGCATCTGCCTTCAGCCTTCTTCCCTCTCTGCTTCTGACTAATATGCATTTAGTTCACACAGTTTCTGCTCCCCTATATGTATAAATATATGCACATACATAATCATGAGGCACAAGGATGGTATATACATATCTATAAATATATATACATATATATAAATGCATATATGCCTATGTAATTATACAGATGTATATAGGCACATACAGATAGATATAAACTCAGTAAGAGTGTAGAAGCTAAAGTAATCTCCAAGCTCCAGGATGATCAAAGAAGGATATTCTTAAAAGTGAATGTGTATCTAGAATGTACATCTTAAAGAGCTCTGATTGCAGGTAGCCTTTATTTCCCCCAATCTTTCCCTCAGTTCTTGTCAGTAATATGAAAAGGCATCAAAAGTGTGAAAGAATACGTAACATAAATATGATAGTGTCCCTCTTTGTGTTGATCCTTCTGCCATAGATATAACTTGTCTTCCTTGACTGCAGGTTTTTGTGATGTCAGTTGTGTCTTTGTTTTTTTTGTATGCAGTTATCAGTAGATACCAGTCTTTTTCATGGTCCCAGTCCAGCACTTTAAAACAAATATCAAATGATGTTAGGTTATTGGTATTAATACAAGATAAGGCCCATAATTTTTTTTCTAAGCTTACAGTTATTGTAGTGAATGAATACTGAGAACACAAAAAAGGAATAGATATTAATGAGTGATATATATACTTGTGTGCACTACAGAATAACAGTAAACAAAACAGTATTGCAACATTTCTGAAAAAAATAAGGCCCTGGACCAACCAAAAAAGTGTATATTAAGAGCTGTGATGATCCTGAAGAGTTTGTACCAGGCAAACATGTTGATGCGAGAAAAGGAAAAATGTAAAAGAATTTAAGAAAAATTTGTTCACACAGAGGTACTTGCAGCTTCATCACTAGGTGAGACAGTGTTTGCATAGCTATATAAGCATTTTTGAAAAAATGTACAGGATACAGTATTCAAATTGCAGGCAGTTGGTCTGTACCTTGGTTTTGCTGAGTCCAGTCAGGTCATATCTGGCTTACGGATAGATCAATAAAAATGTGATACACTTTTGGATATAAGCTTAAGCACTAGAGCATCAGAATGCCTAATAAACATGACACACTGGGTGACCCACTAGCAGAAATAATGAGACAAGTACAAACTTGTCAGTCTCAGATCTCTGAAACATTCATTTGCAATAACAGTCCTTATTCTTAATGGACTTCTTGTATTGGCCTTTGTTCAATCCTCCAATATTTACAGTTAATGTAGGGCATGCTAACATATGCTTGCTCACGCGTATGTATCTTACTGAAACCATGTAGCTTCTTGGACCATTGACATGGTAGGCTGTGACTGCTCTTAAGTGTCATTACTGTTACTCCTATCATTATGGTTGCCAAGCATTCCTAATAACTCTATGTTCTAAATATTTTTGGTCATCTTGATGAAAAGCAGACGTGTGCATGTATGCTACTCACTGTTGTAAATAAAATAACTTGGATTTAGGAATTGTGTTACACTGCTGCGTAGTTACTCTGTAGGCTGTCCATGAAAGAGATGGACTGATGAAAGGTAGGAAAAACAAAAAATAAGCTCTTCGTGCTGTGCAAAGATAGGCATTTTGCTAATAGGGTACGTTATGTGAAACCAGTAACTTCTGTTTTCACAAATGTTATATTAATAAAAATATAGAAAACATTTTTTAATTTTAAATTGTATGTATATATAACATTTCAGAATGTGTACACAATTCAGTGTAGATTGTGTACAACACTTAGATGTTTGCACATGCACATAACATTCTCTGTAGAGTGTTGTTTTATTGTATAGAATAAGTAATAAAATATGATACAGTATTGGTGTACTGTGCTGTACCTAGTCAGGGAAGGTGCTTTTGTGGCAACCTGTATGCATGTGTGTGTATGCAGTTTTAGTCTATTATTACTAAAATGAAGAGCAAGAGTTCGGCAATCTAGGACAGTCTCACTATGGGCTTCCCAACCTGCCCATCGCTCTTTAGGTAACTGGTAAACAGAGGAGCTGAAAGGGGATGCTTTATTCTGTGAGAAAGGGCAGAGTGTGTGCCCTTGATCATTGATGGTACTTACTGGAAGAAACACTAGAAGGCTGTTTTGTTGTTTCTGCAGTAAGGAATTTTAAGAAGTTGTTTGTTTCCAAATCTTTTATTTTGCAGGAATTTGCATCAAAAGTGTAGTATAATGGCTATGAGATCATTAAGTATTTTATTTGTTTCTCACATACTGTCATTTCTGAAACAGAACATTGAAGTATGTTCAGTCATCGAATTATTTGGTTGCTATAATGTTTGTATAACCTTTGGTTTAAACAATTGAAATCTTGGCAGTTTGTATTCAAAAATTCAAGTGCGATGTGAAGATAAATACCATAAAATACAGCTGAGTACTGGGTTTTGTCAATATTTTATATAAACTTTCACAAATGCATTAATATGACAAAAGTAAAATAGTGGACATATGTGGCATTTTAGAATGATTTTTAAGGAAAAAAGCATAAGAAGAATAAAATTCTTTTAAAATAATGGACCCACCTCTACTGTTAGGTACGAACAAGTGAACATTTGATGTTCTACATATGTTGTAAAGATTTCCTTGCAGTCGTTGACATAAATTTTCATTATCATAGTCCAAATTTATGACTTTTATGAACTGCTTTTTGGAGTGCATCGGAAAATATCACGTAAACAAGCTATAGTGAAAATTACTCTGTTAGTATCATCTCTCCGACTCCCCCCATCCACACATACACACACAATTCTTACCAGGTTGACAAGCTTTGGTAGGTAGTGATCCAACACTGCATACCAAAATTTTATAAAAGAATGCCATTTTTTTAATACCATAAAAAAAAAAAAATACAGACAATCCTTCCTTCTAACCTTTAAAACTCCACTTAGGAGGAATTAAATTTGAATTGCACGTATAATGTTTTAAAATCTTATAATGTTTGTAAGTATACAAATAGAATTAATTCTCAATCTAGATTATGTGATTTTTGAGGACAAAAGCAACTTATTTTGATGAAATTAATGCAAATTCCTCTTGTTTGATAACACCCTGTAAAGCCTCTACTCTCAAAGCTGATGGAGCAAACATCACTTTGGAATAGGTATTTGTTCTACCAAAGTAAGTTGCATATGAATCGCATATAATACTCTCTATCCCTTCTAGATATAGGGAGTGAAATATCTCACTTGATCACCTCTTACGTTTACTGTAATAATGATAAACTCGAAATCAACTTTGATTATGAGGATGTCATGATTCTCAGCACTTCTTCAGAAGCTTGATCTCTTTCTTTATCTGCATTACAATTTCTATCTGTCTCTGTACCTTAGGGAACTAAGTTTTATGTTATACATACCTTCAACACAATACTGATGATTTTAATTCTCAACATGTTCTTCATTTTTCTAGGTACTCCTTAGTACCTTAATGTAATTGCTATTATCATATATCTTGCGAGGCTTGAAAGCACAGAACAAAATTTTACTTCTGTAAATGTCAGACATCCTCTGTTCTGGTATTTTTCACTTGCACAGGATCGTTATCATTAGTACAATCTAGATTCACAGATAGCACAAAATATGATGCTACCCACATGTCTCTTGATCAATATTCTTGCCTATGTGCCAGCAGAAGCTGGAGTTCCTACCCTTAAGCCAAGTAATCTCTGCTGAAAAATTCTTTTTTGTATTAGAACAATTCATTTTTTGGAGGGTTTTTTTCATTCATAAGAAGAGAAAATAGATAATGCAGGCAAAACCAGTGGACTAAAACAGCCTTTAATTTGTTTTCAGGCTGAAATCAAGACTGTAAACACTATTGATTTCATTGGAATTTAGCTGGTTATATTTATGAAGTTAAAAGGTATAATTGCTTTTGTAAAAAAGAATTGAAAGGAAAATATTTATTTTAATGGACAGTTTTGGAGCCTTGCCTTTGCCATTTGGGAATAGCTGAAATTCTAACCATATGTGGTTCAATTTCAAAGCCACAGGCCACAACTACAGTTATGTTAACCCATTTTTTTTACTCAGCCCCTGAATCCTATGGGTAAGAAAGTTGTAGACCTTGATCCTGACTTGATTATGGTAGATGGCTGCTACCTTCCCAATCCACCACCCATGTAGCTGTAACCCATGCAGGCCAGTTACTGTGTGACGCTCCATTTTCTATAATGTAAACTTAAGCCTAACTGATGGTTTTGTAGACTTGGGGTCTTTTAGTTACTTTTCACAACCTCTTAGGAGCAGTCAAATGGACCAGCAGTGTTGTACAGAACAGAACTTGAAAACCATAACTAGGGTGAAAATCAGAAACAGAAAACTGAGAGGTATTATGAGAACTGCTTCTTCCATATCTATATTTCAGCTAAACTTTAACAAAGGGAAGTCAGACTGCCACACATACTTTACACATGCTCCTTGCAAAGAACTGTTGCAGGAGAGTTTGGTATAAAAGTACCATATAACAAAAATACGAATTCCATCAATGTCGTCTCTAATTTCTAGTATAAAAATGAAGATGCAGCAGGCAAACAACAGACATCAGAATGCATTCACTTAAAATTAAGCAAGCCAACCATAATGAACTACTCATGAAAAATGGGCTCATGGAAAGGTGAAAGAGCCTACCTGAGTTCTGCTCAGTGTGCCATTGACAGTATTCATTCTTGGCTCCTGAGGCATTCTGTGCTTGTAAATAAAAACAGGTATACTAAAATATACGCCAATCATCTCTTTTATGTAAAAATTCATTTTCGTCACTAACTTGCTTGAAAATTCAGCTAGTCTGAGATCACTTAGGAGTGATCAAAACTGTGGGGAGAATTGCTGGCTTTTGAATGTGCTTTTCCATGAGGCCGTGTGAAAGAGGGCTGTTTCTGCAGGCAGAAGTTTTCTAGGTAAGCCGCACACAGCCCACAGGTCAATTTCCAGGTCTCCTGCTGTCCCCTCAGCTTATCTCCATCTCCATAAATGCTGTTTAATGGCATGATTTCTTTGGAGGAGGGGATGAAGATAGGGGGTAGGGGAGCATTTTTCCTAAATCAGCTGGAACCCCACCACATTTAACAAACTTACCTAATTAATGTAATTTTTGTCCATATTGTTTCCATGACAGTCAGTAAAATTTTAGTCTCAGTTAGTGATAATACATGCTCTTGGGAGCAAGAAGAGAAACAAAGATGCATGTTAGGGGAGAGAGGGAATATTGCAGCGAATGTAGCATGTTCCCTGTTACTTCTTAGTAAAGGGCTTCTGTTCCATATTTCGCATGTTAACAAAAAATCTCCTACATTTATTTCTAAGTTTCAAAATTTACAGCGTAAGTACGTACTTACAAAAAAGAAAATGATAAGTTCTTAGTTATTTCTGGTCAGTGAAAAGAAGCTGTCCTTACAGGTCCTTAGGAGTAGCTGAAATTCTGGTGGAGCAGGTTATTTCCATGTTAATGATGAAATGTTTGGCTACTCAGGCAACAGTCTAGTAAGAAAGAAAAAAATGAATTAATTAATTTGCAATGCAATCATTTTTAAGTCATAACCCAAATACTTTCAAAACTTTTCAAAGAATAAAAGCTTTCAAAACTTTGCTAAAAAGACTAAAGCACTTGATAATGAACTTTAGTATGTACTGCAAAAAACTTGAAGATGTACCATACCATTGTAAAACTCTATTTTAATTTTGAATGAATATGTAACCTTTTTAGAATAAAAACTGAAGTACTTATGCAAAAAGAATTCTGGTTAGAATTGTTATGGTTAGCAGCATTTTAACTTATTATTAACAGAAAATATTGACCTATTTCCTATGCTTTCTTTTTACTCTTCGCTTCACTTTGCTTCAGCACCACAGAACATCCTTGTTCTTTTTTGTCCTTCCTGTTCTTTTCTTTCTTGTGTTTAGGATATGGGGTAAAATTGAGGATATATGTTAGGTATCTGAGACCAAAATCTCGGAGACCTGCTTTTAAAGGCTGTGGAACAGTGCAAAAGCCCGGTAAGTGTTCCCGTTTAGTGGGTTTGAAAGATGTGGGTGTTGATATATTTTTGCTTTTTTTAGGCAGCTGGAGCCATTTTGGGTTCTTACTTTTTTGAGCATTAATTACTTCCTAGATCACTGATGACCTCTAGGAGCCAAGCTTGATCAGTGAGGACTCATGTTTGTGTGTTTGACAGCAAGCAGCTTTATATTTTCATGCTTTAGCCTTTCTGTATTCTTTTCACTGTATTTGGCACTCACCCTTTGGCAGTCATTTTACAGCTAACATGCAAGCTCTTGCATTTGTTTTATCATTACGCAGTAGTGATTTCTCCCAGTTTTTTTTTTTTTTTTTATCATGACAGACAACTAACTTTACTAGTCATTATTAGAAGAATAGTTGAATCTTTGTTTATTACTTTTAGGAAATCACTGTCAGTTAAAGACATAACTGGAAACTGGATTTTTTGAAACTTTTTCTGCAGTTCAGATGACAGATGTTTGCTTAATTAAACATTTCTTCATTTTTGAGTTACTGTAGGATTATGGGACTTCTACATGTTTCAGAAAGTGTGTAGTATTGTAGACTCTTTGCTGTGATCATCTAATGATTACCAGTATTACCATATAGATTTCCTTTATCTCACTTCAGTGAGATAATCTTTAGAGTAATCCTTAAGATTGTAAGATAAGATGGAGCTGTAGGATAAGATTGAGTTACAAGATAAGATAGAGTAATCCCTATATTGTAGAGTACTGGCTGAAACAATGCCAGTATTAAAAACTAATAAAAAATGCAGCATGTAGTATATCTCTGTATTTAACTCATTCAGAATGAAGATAGAAGGGTTGCATCCGACATTTAATGGGAAGACATTTTCTAGAAATTTTCATCTAAATCGGATGTGAAGCCACCTCCATGATATTGTTAATGCATAGATGAATTTTGGCTGACAGTTGGCTGTCATATTTAATCAAATACTTAATATTTGATCTTGCCTATACTGTTACAAAAATACCATATGAGCAGATTAGTAACTTGCAGTTATTCCCAGGTATAGAGTTAAATGAAAATACTGTGATCTGGTCTAAATTTCAGCAATATACAAACAAATAATAAAAATTAAAAAAAGGATGGCTTTGCAAGGCTAATGTCAGGCTAATGCAAGTATTCATGAATTAAATTTATGAATTCATTATTGTAAATAAAATACAACAGATAAGATCGATTGCAGATTGAACCATGGGTGCTAAATGATGAGATAGCTTTTTAACAATGTACCATATGTATAATGTTTGTATATAGGGCCAAAAAAGCTGTTCGTCTCCTCAGGAGGAGGAGGAGGGTATCAGCTGTCAGCTCAGGTGTGGTGTGTTGAAATGACTTCCATTCATGTCATAAAATCTTTAATAGGTATTAACTAGCAAGATAGCATGTTTTGTGCACCTCACTGAAAATGCAGAGAGTTTGCTGGTAAGTTCATATGCCCTCATTCATGTGGATCCAGCAGTACTGTTGCAAGTACTGTTCCATGCTGTCTGGCATCCTTCCGGCCCGATTAACATTTATGTACTCTGTGCTCTTGGGGATTCCTTAGACTGTATGCGTCTACCCTTTCTATATGCTGCATCATCCTGTTTGTGGTGGTATGTGCCTGAAAAGGGCATCAGTGTAATCCACAGCAGCATTGTACTCTGCCTTGTGCATCCCTGCCTGTCACCATGTAGTCCTGTAGAAAGCCTAGATTATTTTTATTATTTTATTATCTGTGGAGAAGAGAAAGTTCAAGGGACTTTAGAAGAAGGATGGTCAATAAGAGTATTTTTGAAGTCTTTATTAAATTGGTGACTAAGGAGCTCACACAGCAGGATGTCTCACAGTGCTGAAACAAAAACCATGCTCTTACATCTCATTACAAGGCAGCAAAGAATAAGGTCCAAAACTTCAGCAGCATATGTGCTATTTGTCCGCACTATGAGGAGCTCGACCAAATGTGGCTCTGCCAGTTGCACTAGCGTGTACGGAGAGAGGAGGCAAGGGGGATGCTGGGACTCGCATCAACTCTGACAGTGAGGGTCTTCCTGAAAGCCTGAGGATATCTTTGCTATTTAGAACTACAGATAAGGTAAAAGGACTGAGAAAATGGTGAAATGTATCTGTATATCTGCTCATATTTCACAGATCAGAGGTATTTATCTTCTGGGTCATTACATTTGCATTTATCATAGGTGGCTAGCAGTTCACACTGGTACAGCATGTTTCCTTCTGTATACACACTAAGCAATGCCATGCTGTGCAGAAATTAGCTATTAATCTTTGGAATTCTGTACTGTTCCAATTTCTTAAAAATTGGCTACTGCATTCCCAGGAATTGGAAGTCTTGGTGTTCTTTTCTTATGCCAAAGCTGTTGCTAATGCCTATTCACTCACATTTTTTTTTCACTACCCACTCCTATCTTCCAGCTATTGCCATCTGGCTAATTCTCCTGAAATCTCCAAATGTGAATTGTGTGAAACAGCGTGGATGTAGTTGGAACTGAATAATTAGTATTTTGCTGTACTTCAAGCTGCCTTTTATACTTTTTCACGTTTTCATTGCCCTTTACTATGCTTCCATAGCAGGAGTCCCCCTACTCCATTTTTTTTCCAAATTGTTTCAAGAAGATTAGAACAAAACAGATGTTTGGAGTAAAGCTCTGGGGAAGAGAAATCAAACAGCCTAGGAGAAGATTTGTCAGGACTGAAAAATGGATTAACTGGCAACCCAAAAGCTGGCAAAGAAGTCCTGCTCTCTGACTAGTTAGCTAGATGTTTCTAGTAGCAGTGATCTGGAAGGCAGTGTAAAAAGAGAATGATTGTACCAAGATTCCTTACAGTTTATTCTATCAGGCATACAGTTTTGCTGGAAGGCTATGCTGCATCAAAGCTCCCTGATACCCTTCTTCTCCTTCAGTGCAGCACAGCAAGCTCAAGGATTTCTTTCCTCCTCTAGTTCTGTTTGCCCTGCAGAGCTGTTTTTACAGAGAACAGGAATTTGTTTCAAGAACATCCAAGCGCGTATGTTTTCCACCAGATGTACAAACCAGTTTGTTTTGGAGCTTAACTTTTGGAGAAGTTGCTCCACAGCATTGTAGCCTTTAGATTTCTTGAAGCATAGGCATTTGAAAATGCCAGAGTAAAATATGGGTGCAGATTTTAAGATTGGAGGATTTGGGGGATGGCTTTACAGTTGCTCGTTTAAAATTGTTTTAGTGCTTCTTCCATTGTCTTTATTTGTTTCTTACAAAAAAATGCTGCACATTTGTTTTCACTTGTATTCTTAGAAAAACAAATACTTCATTAAAATTAAAGGAACTAATTTTTAGTAAAATTTTCATAGAAACACACTTTCCACATCTCACAATGCGCTTATCATACTTGTCTTATTGAATGATAAAAAGTGTTAGATTTCAAATAAAATCTGTACCCATATGAAAACTGCTTCCCATGCAATGGAAAGTACAATCTGTACACTTAAAATACTTCACAATAAGTTAAATAAAAATACTACATTTTTCTAACATTTTTATAGGTTAAACATTGGTATTAGAATGTATATGTTTCATAGATTACTCTTATCTTGGAAAGAGCACTTTACTAAATCAAGGTACTCTTGATTCACTTTAATTTTCCAAATGCACATTGCACTGTCATCATGAATTTGCTTTAGAAATTTTTTTTCTATGAACTATTTATCCTTTGGAAGACTTTACCAGCCAAGGTTATAAGGCCTGAAATAAGGTTTTCCAGAAAAATGGGATATATCTGGTACTTCAGTACTTTAGATGGTTTAGTACTGTGATTTTTTCATGACATGGAATGAGTTTATTCTGATGTTGTTATAAAGTTGATTTTTGGATCATCTTGTATTAAAGTTGTGAAAATTGCAACTACTTTTTGAAACACAGCAGAAGACTGTATTCCATTCTACTTATGAACTGAGAGGTCTGGCATCGAGGTCAACAGCAAGGGTTTTGGGTTCCGTCAGATTCAGCAGAGCAGCTGATACAATGCATCGCTTGTGCCAAAGAATGGAAAAGCCCTTGCTGACTTCCCAAAGATTGACAACCTTGTAATATTCAGCATTACCTCTAAAAAAAAAAAAAAAAAAAAAAAAAAAAAAAAAAAAAAAAAAAAAGCCCTTTGTCATCCTTGACATTCTGCAGCCATTGCAGGTCATCCTAGAAGTATCACCTTCCAGCAGCTGACACTTGTTTCATGAATCAAGAAATGGAGCTGCACCAAAAAAGCTGATCCAAGAAAACTTCTTTGAGAAGCAGCTGGTCATTGTCGTTCTTGTTGTCTTTTGGTACAGCTGTACACAGACTGATTGGTGTATCTGCCAAAACTGTAGCAAAGCTTCTCAGTACTATCAAGGTTGGCGTAGAAAAGCTGAAGCTGTTAGGCAACAAGATGTCAAACACTGCTCGAAAAGCCACTCCACTTTTGGCAGTTTGTGGAAAATGTTCCTCCCAGAGGCAGTGTTAAATGCACCCAAACATATATTTGGATTCTCAGGGGCATCTGCCAGAACCGTGCGGGTGCATTCAGTATTAAAAAAAAAATTGGCATCAGCTATCTCTCCAAGAACTTTTGTCTGTGCTGGTTGTGCTTAATGTTTTCTCTTTCCATATTTATTTAGTTCTTCTGGGCTTCTTTCAGTTCTACACGCTCTTGAGAGTCTCCTTCTCTTGGATGAGATCCTTAAACTCTCTAATTGTTTTGTTCTTTGCCCCTGCCATGAGTATATTTCATGGCAAGACCAACTTTTTTAGCATTTTTAACTGGTACAAGATATTCTTCCCCTCCTGTCTCTCAGCATCATTTCTAATTGATTATTTACTCTTTAGGTCATGTATTTCTTTAGGAGGGATAATATCATCACTGTGAATCTGTTAACTTCTGACAGCAGCTTTTCTTATACTTCGTAATATCCTATTTGCTCTCATGTTGAGTGCCAGTTAATTCAGCTACAGTGTTGTCTGTTTTTCCTGCTCTTTAGAGCTGCCTATACTGTACAGAGTCTACTGGTATTTGCAGGCAGCAACAGAATAAGTTAATTCATTTTGGACCTTTTTCTGAATTTTGGGGCATTTTCTTGGCTTCGTAGGTTTACCACAGCACATGGTTCTGTGTATCGTTTCTTCCCAGCCTATACTTTTGCATGGGATTATTCTATCCCATGAGCAGGGCTTTGCATTTATCTTTGTTGAACTTCATGAGGTTCCTGTCAGCCCATTTCTCCAGCTGGTGGTGGTCCCTGTTAGTAGCGATCCTGCCCTCCAGTGTATTGACCACTCCATCAAGTCTGGTGTCATCCAAAAACTTGATGGAGATTCATTCTGTGCCATTTTCCAGGTGATGAATATGTAAAGCAGCACCACCCATGGTACTGACCACTGACGTCATGACTCAGAACCAGCTGCCAGCTGGACTTTGAACCATTGACAGCTGTCTTTTGAGTTTGATGGTCCTATCAGTCTTCTGATTGTTTTCTCCAATCACTTTGTAAATCACCTATCTAGACTGTATCTCCCCAACTTGGCTGCAATGATACCAAAGAGCCTGTGTCAAAAGCCCTTTTAAAAGTTAAGGTAAACGACCCACACGGCTCTCTCCTCAGCCACAGACTTTGTTGTTCATCATGGAGGTTGGTCAGGCACAATTTGCCGTTAAATCTATGCTTTCTGTTCTCAGTCAGCTTCTTGTTCTTTGTGTGCCTGGAAGTGGCTTCTATGAGGACCTGTTCCCTAATTTTTTCAGAAACCGAGGTGAGGCCTGTAGTCCCCCAGATCCTGCTCCTTGCCTTCTCTGAAGTGTTGCCCATGTTTTTTGTTTCTCTTCTGTTTCCGCAGAAAATCAGTCATAATTTACAAAGTATCTGTAAGAGTAAGTCTCCCAAGGGAAAAATTGGTTTTTAGAAGTTGGGTTTTATTTTATTTTTGAAAAACATAACATAATTAAAAAATTGTTTTGCCACCACAGATTTTGATATAAAACTTTCAGTGAAGCCCTACTTATCAGTCACATTTCATCGGGCACTGTTTCTTCAGTCTCTCCTTAGCCAGTCAGGCCCAGAACCTTTGGTAATTCAATTGTTTGAGCTGAGTGTTGGCTCTTACAGAATTCCACTTTCATGCAAACAATATTTTTCTAAAATGAAAAACTGATTTTTCAGTTGGCTGCTTTATACCCCCCCAAATCTGATATTTTCAAATAAACATGTTAATTCATGTTAATTTGTAAAAATAATATAGAACGGGTACAAATGATGTGATGTGATTTTATCAAGTACAGGTGTCTGAAATTAGAAAGTCATATGAAATGTAGAGAATAATAATAAAACATGAATTATTCATGCAGTGTGAATGTATTATTTTTTTTATACCTTTGGAAGTTTGTGACGCTTTTGTGTCAGGGTAAGAGATGCTGCTGCACACCAAATGGATGCTAGAATGTATAGGAATGTGTGCTGTATGCTTGTGAACTGATTTGCTAATAGGTTACTCGAATATACTGGCATACTGCAGTATTTTAATAGTTCTTCCAATATTTTAAGGATTTTTCCCTTGTTCAACTAGACTGTCTGTAAAGTGGTTTACAAAGTATCTTGTATTTGTTTTGTAATCACTGCATCAGTGCTTAGGCCTACCAGGGCTTTAGACATGCACTGCAGTTTGTTAACCTATTATGAATTAATCACCTTTTTCCATCTGAATAGTTAATGGATATTGATCACTGTTCTGTCATGAACTGCAATATATTGTATCATTTAAATGTTGTTTGTCAAATACTTTCTACAAATTACTGTGTAGGACCTTGTATCACAGCTGGTGTAGTTTAAGATTTGGACAGAATCACTGTGAATGAAGCCCTGCTGTGAAATAAAAGTCAAAAGGCATCTTGGCATCCCAACCATTTCCTTGGGAGAAGATTACAGCCCGAGTATGTTGAACTTTATTGCCATGGGCCTCATGACAGTATTGAGAAACATGCATGGCATTTCTGTTAAAGAAACTCAGATGTGCTCGGACACAAGGGATGGCATTCTTGTGTTTATCAGTGTCTTGAACAAAAAAGTTAAATTTTTTCCTCTTTTGGGGTTCAGCAAAAATACAGTGAGGGATGTGTAATTTTTGCACATAAGACCTGAGGTTCCTGTTTTCCTAAACATAATTCATTTTGAGAAGGAGGAAATGACTAATCTCAGCCTTAGACTGAAATGTATGTATTGACAGAGAGAGAAGGGGAAAAAAAAAACTTGACAGCTCTTTGAGTAAAATGTTGTTGCTTGTGTTGGCTTGCTGTATCAGAAGTACAGTGGAACTGTGTGAAATGTGCTGCATTGTTTACTTCTGATCCTACAGAGAAAAAACAAAAGGAGGCTTAAAAAATTCAATAAAAATTATGTGCTTGTGTAATTCCATCTAAATTGCATCAATTCAATTCTGTCTCTTACACCAGTATGTTTCAAGGACAGACAAACATATGAGAATTCAGGGCCAAATAAAGCCAAATATGAAGCTCTTTATAAAGTAAAATCCTTCCAGTATAGAATGAGAACTCCTGCTGTCTGGAACAGCAAGCAACAGCATGTTGCATCCTATTGCTCTTATGATAGGTTCCTTAATGAAGTGATCATTTTGGAGGCTTCTGCTCAGGCAGAAAGACCACAAAATTAAAACAAATTGGGGAGGATTCCTCTGGATTGGGTGCAGTTCCTCTGTCTTCTGCTTTGGCACTCTGTGAACGTACAGCAATCTCACTGTAATGCAATGGCCGTAGAGGATGAAGAAACTCTTACGCCTGGCATAATTCAGAGTACAAGTGAAGTCTGTCTAATATGTACTTTGTGTTGAATTACTGGTGTGGGACAGCACCCAGGTGGCAATTTGAGAAGCTGCTTTTCAAAAGCCCACAACATGATTCTAGTCAATGTTAAAACTGGAAAGAAAAGGTAGTAAAAAAAATCACATTTTCAATTTTATTTACCAAAAGTCTCTGCAAAAGTATTTAAGTAGAGCAAAAGTTAAAAATTTGTGCTAATGAGTAACAAATGTAAAATTTCCCAGGGTCATTTGTGAAGAAAGAGGTGATTTGGTGAGATAAAATTTTAAAAGATGGTGCATATCATTATCAAAATGAGAGGCTTATAAAATAGCAAGAAGCAAATACCCAATAACCAGAAGCATAAAGCATAATCTTCCATGCTTCATGTGTGGTTTTGTAGTTCCACTGGTAGTTAAGTCCACAGGTAATCTGCTATATGGATCTTCTGGGTATGTCCTTCCTCTCATCCTGTGTCTCAAGTCACAGAAGAGTTGTATCTAGATTACCAAAATTGTAGCTGTCTCAGTAAAGTTGGATTTCACCGTTGCTGACAAGACAAAAGAAATCTTTGGTCCCATTATAAAGCAGAGCAGCATATGCTCTAATGCTAACTAATGATGAAAGTTATAATGAAAGTAACTGTACATTAATTTTCACTGCAAAAAAAAATTTGCCTGTGATTTCAGTAGAAGAAGGATCTTATCCAAATTTTTTTCCAAAAAATCAGATTACAGTCTTCCTTTTGAAGTTAATTACAAGCCTTTTGTAATAAGTAATGTAACTAGTGTCATTTTTTGCATTTTTTTTTCCAGCAAAGTATGTTATTTTGATTATTACTCAAGAGCATGTCCTTACGGAGTTAGAACTTGTAGTTTAAATACTTTAAAGAGTTGCATCAGAAATTCCAAATAAGAATATATGATTTATCTTTTATTTCAAGGCAGCATGTAATTTTGTTAGTACATGGTGAAATTGCCAGTTTATTTACTTGGACTTTTGTCTCTGCTGAGATTGAATATAGAGGTATCAATCCTAATATAGATTAACATGGAACAGCTGTTCTTTTTTAGATCCTATAGCCTATTAGATTTATTGCCTCTTTCAAATCAGAATGAGACAGTGTGCAATCTACATTTGAATGAAGATCTTGCCTTCTTTCTATTTGGAGAGTAGAAGATTTAGAGTAGTTTCATAGAGTAAAGATTAAATGTGTAATAACACTAGGATTTTTTCCAAGGTAGCAGAATGCTTGTGCACATTCATCATTATTTGATAAATTTGGGCAGATCTTATGTTTGTTTTTGGTACAAACTACCATAATGTTTACAGTTAAATTACATTAACACTGTAATTATACATGGATGCATAAAGCTTATTCAGCTCATCTAATGAAAACGAATACATTGTTTAAAAATTTAAATCTTAAAATACTTCTGATATATTTTCTAAAATCAGCTCCTTAAAATGATATCCTAGTTTTGAACGAAGTTGTGGTTCTACATAGTGGATCCCTGCTGCATTCAACAAAGCATTTTTTCTAAACTAGCCTGCTGAATTCTGTTATTACTTTAGACAAAAAAGCCTGTTGTGCTTTTAGTTTATCAGTCGAAAGTAATTCCAAAATACAAACTTCACTGGCAATAAAAATGCTGTAATTCAGTAAAACTCTGCCCACATAATATATCTACCACAATAAGGATGCAGATTTGTTTTGAGAATAAAAAATGGTTGAGGCTTTGTCCTTTAGTCTTCCCATTCTGACACCTAAACAAAGTGATTTCATGAACTAATTTGGGGGTTTTAGGTATGGCACGATACTGAAAGGCATCATTAAAACATGTATCAAGTTTCTCGGTGTCCACTTTTCTCATTGTCTACCTCTACTGGAGTGGAATATGTTGTAAAGTGTACATGCTTGCACACCTTGGTTTTCCATGCATAGTTGGCATACATGCCTTCAGGCAGAGTTAGGCATGTTAAAGCCTTCAGTAACTCTGTGCACAAATAAAGCTTCACACCTATGAACCTGTTGCGCACTTTTTAAAATCTAGTTTTAAGTAGTTTTCTAAATGCTATTTTGTTTACCTGTGTGTGGACCTTGATATTCTGCTTAGGTGAGCTTGATTAATTTAATTAATAGAAGGTGGAATATTTGTTATTTGAAAATCACAAAGGATGAAATGGACTTTTAAAGTAATGAGAAGAAGAACAGTCATGTGATGAGGGTTTTTTGGTCTGTTTTAAACCTGTAGTTCATAATCGCTCACAGCCATTTGAGAAGGAAGAGGGAGATTAGTACAAATAATATCCTAATGATCCTTAACATCATTGTTCCTCACAGTAAGTCAGATGTTGTATTTCTGCTATCGCAGTTGGCTTGGGCCAGTTTTTTCTAGCTTTTGCCTTTTGGAGAACTCTAAAGAGGAAATACTGTAAGATTAAGGCATAAATTAAAAGTCCGGCGGAGGAACTCTTGAGATATTTCAGTTTTGGAATTTGGTAACATGCTATAGATAGTTAATGGGAGTTTGTGTTGAGTTGAAGGGTGCCCACTGTAGGAGTGAACGTTTAAAAAAAAAAAATTGAGATGAAGACTTCAGATGGAAATGTTGTTTGCCATTCATCATCGAGGGGCACAATGCTAATACATTTGTCTAGAAGTATGTGCGTTATTGTGTTTTTCAGTGTTGGAAAAAACTGCTGAGGAAAAGATCCAGTCACAAAAAAAGAACAAAAAAGAACCAAAAAAACCCTCACAAAAATAGACTGTGCTGGGGGAAATCATCGTGCATTGCCTTCACTTTTTTGTTGAATGGTTTGTTCCATATTTAAAACAAAGTCTTAAAAATTCAAGTAGTTTGTTTTTTAAACATCAAGTTACAGTCTGGTTCTGATTTCCTTTAAAAGACTTACACAGTAAGATCCTCGTTTTCATCAGTGCGATTACCAGTGGGTTTACTTTGGCGTACCTTTTTCAGCTTAGAGAGACATGAATGATACACCTGCCTGTTGAATGAGGCATTCGAGACAGAGTGGGTTTTTACCTTCTTTTAAAGTTAGCCATGTCAAACTTTTGGAGAGGCTGTGGAGGTGATTATTTTATATTAGGTAATCTCAGTTTCTTCATGTAACCTTTTGAAAGTACATTCTGTGGTCATCACATCACTTCCATTTTACAGTCAGATTTGCTGTTGTCCTAAATGGAAGCAAGTTACCTTTTACTGTTTCCCGGAGGAGTCATACTTTTCTTTATATATGTAAACTATGTCAGCGGACTTCTTATTTTTCAGACATAGGGGTGAAAAAGCTGCTAAGAAATTCCTTTAATTTTAAGAATCAGAGCAATACCTATCTAGCAGAAGTGGAGGGAAGACATGTATATGTATATGTACACCCATATAGATTACTCTCATGTTATATGGAATGATTACAAGATATTATATTTGGGAAGGAACAGTCAGAGGGTCTTCCTAAGACAAAAATGAAATTATATAATGCATAATTTTGAAAATGGCTTTGCTTATTTTCCTCATATGTTTTTCTTTAAGGATTGTTCATCTTCAGAAGAATATAGCATTGCAGCAGCATTGCTACCCCTGATGACTGCTTTTTATAGGGTAAGTTTTGATTGGTCTTCGTTAAAATCCACTTCTATTTTGTATTTGTTTACTTTATGTACATTGCTGAAAGTAATGGCAGGAGATACATAATGGGCAGAAAACCTCATGCTAAAGCTCTTTTATTTCAGTAGAAGTCTTTTAATTGGCTTTTATGACCTCTGCTCCAGAGTTACACTTAGCTAGGATACTGCATGATGATGATTATGATAAATTAACCCAGAACTAAATGCAGACTTTATATGACAGGTTAGAGAATTATTTGAATTATAACTAGTAACTGAAATAATGGAAGAGAATCATTTCTGCTATTGTTGTGTAAAAGCTGTTAATCAGAGCACTTTTTTTTGCTCAATTTAACGTCTTAAGCATTAGCCCAAAAGTCCATGTTAAATTTCCAAGGTCGGTGCATTTGCAAACTTACGCTATTATAAATGCTTGTTTTAACAGAATATTTCTTTTCAATTTCTTGTGTTTTTTTCATTTCTCTTACATAGAGTTTGTTAGGATAGTAATAAGATACAATATGACAGGAAGTATGAAAATGTAAATGATGCAAATCCTGCAAGTAAGATCATTAACTGTTTCAAAACCATAATTTTTGTAGTATGGATTTAGTTATTTCAGTATCCCTTTGGATCAGTGCAGTGGGTGTTTCACCAGTTCTGGTTATCTCTAATGTCGGTATTTAGGATATACATGTCCAAGAAGATAATCAGTTTAGGACAGGGACTTGGTAATTGTGGTGCCAGTTAATCTTTTTTTAGTGTCAATATCATTATACAACCCAGTTGGAGAAACTGTTTGGTAATTGCTTTTGATTGGTTAGTCATGGTATTATACTGCACCAGAGGAGTTACTGCGACAGTTCAGCTAGATATTAATAACATATCATAACAACTGCAAAAAATGTAACCAGTCATTCAGATAGTGTATGAGGCATTTATGCATAACCTTAAAGAAAATGCAGAGAGACTCCTTTCTTAACTGAATGCAAACTAAGGATTCTGCAATAGTGAGCTGAAAAATCAAACTGTGCGTCTTAATTCAAACTAAAGACTATAATTGAAAAATTTCTGTTTTTTTCTATACTAGGACTAGATCTTGTGATGTTGTTTTAAAAAAAATGCAGGACTTTCTTAGTCATGACACAGAAAAATCTGCTGAAGACAGGAGCAGCTTTGACAAAGTCATATGCATAGAAAGTTTCTTGAAATCTCATATGTAGGGCAGTATTTACTACACATATAGAGCATACAGTGGTAGATTTTCTCACTTCTCATTTGAGCTTTGAAAAAGTTTTAGTTAAATGAATTTTGTATTAGAACTGTGCAGTTATCCCAAGACTGCTTTCTAGAGAGGGCTTACAGAATATTTACGTTCTCTTCTATAAGCTAGCATGCTCAGATACTAGATTTTTGAATCCTGACAAATAAACTTTCTATACCATCTTTAAATGCATACATCTTTTTCTATTATCTCTCTTTTGAGTCCTTGAGTATCAGAATCATGTGTTTTGTACCATTTATTGCCACTGTACCTGATACAGTGAAAGCCCTAAGGAGTTGTATAGGTTTTCCATTCCCTTGTTTGTTTTCTTGCTACTGCATCAATCATATATTATGAAGAAAGATTGGTTTTAGTTTTATTTCTTGCTTTTAGTACCGCTAATGAAAATGGCCAAGATGGTCCACATAGCGGTCTATCTTGAGAGGTGCAAGAGAACTTTTAGGAGTTGCAGGAGTTTGGTTAGATTCCTCATTTGGTAAAGTTTGATCAAATAGAAAAAAAATAAAGCAGTTAAAAGTTACTTTATTTTGCGTGGAGTATCATGAATGTTGAAATAAGCTTAAGTTTTTAATTTCACAATGAAGGAGAGCAAAAAGTCAGATTGAACATAGACTATCTTAAAGTAATTTCTTCTGTATGCTATTTTTTCAGTAGGAGTACTGAGATTTCACACCCTTTCTCCCATAAAAAGTTCACTGGTATCTTTGATCTAATAAAATAGTCCCATACTTACTGTTTATGTACTATCTGACCTGTCCCATACTTGGGAAATTGTGGGTCCCTCGATATAAGAAGCATGATGTTTTTTTAATGTTCCAGACCTGAATTAAAAAACGAAGTAACCTGACTGTCACTTGCAAAAGCCAGCTGTTAATGCATAATAGAAAAAGAATTTTGTTTTTCCCAGAGCTAATCCTCAGGTTAAGTGATGGTCCCCTTTGGTATGTCCCGTAAGATACAATTGTTTGGCAAAAGTACTTATTTTGGTATAAAGCTTAGTTATTCTTACTAAACAAACTAGTATGTTGTTCAGCACATAAGATCAGTAGACAAACTTCGCAGTGATTAATTAAAATTAAGATTAACAGTTAAGGTTCTGTTTGGAATTTGAGTGAAAATGAAGCTTTTTAGAGCTTTTTTTTTAGCTTCTTAGAGATTTTCAAAATTTTATCCTGGACAGGAATGAATGTGTTCTACCTGACCTGAGCCTTTATAGGAACAGTGATCTGTGTCAGTATTCCTAAGTTAGGAAAAATGCGTGGTATTTTTCGACCTCCTTGAAATGTCTCTTTCACTGGGTTTCCCTTGCAGAAATCTTAGATAGAATGATACAAGTTTTACTGCTTACCACAGCATATTGCTTTCTCTCAGATAAATTCAGAGGAATGTAAAAACTACAAATCAAGGTCATGGGGGGGATACTTGTTTTTATGAAAATATGTTCTGAGAAAAATCATATACTTGCATTGTCAGTCTCTTCTGCTGAATTGCTTGTCAGTTTTATTTAATTACCATGTGCAGTATAGATTTCTCCCCCTGCCCCTTCAAGTTGCATTCTGTTTTTCTGTAGGCAAAGTATAGACAATTAGTATTGCAGTACTGTTGCTTCAAGAGATATATGCAGATATGTAAGTGAGAAGGATGTGTTTTTACAGGACTCCAGCAGTTGAAACCAAGAAAATGAGTATTCAGAATGAGTAGTAAGCGTATTCCTAGTGCTGATGTTTGCTAGTTTCTGGAAGGGTCTTTTCGTGGAAGTGGCCAGAGCTCTAGCCTTGAGATATTTTAAAATATTCTTAGGGAAAAAGGTATAGAATATATTATAAGGGACAAGCTTTTTTGATCTTCTATGATCTAACAGGTCTTCTCTGTCTCCTAATCTCTTCAGTATGTAAAGATGAGTCCAGGGTATTACATACATCTAATTAAAATAAAAAGAAACATCACCATATATATATAACATGGTATTGGCTCTTGGGATGTTTAGTGAGATTTCAGAATTCCAACGGTTGAAGTCTAGTGAGCAGTCTGTCGTGAAACTCAATAGGACAGCATTTGATTTCAGAAGTACTCTAGCTCATAGCTGGCAGGGTTAAATTCGTAGAAGGAAGTCAGTACTGGTTACATATTTGTGGCCTGGATAAATACTTGAATTTTCTACAAAAAGTAGACACAATGCTTTTTAAAAATTAAGAATATTGGACATGAGCTGTTGGCAAAATGTGACTCATCAGTGACAGTGGACTTCTTGGTGTGTACTGTTAATGTCACAAAAACAAACACATCTTTTGCTTCTGAGTTAGAAAAGGTTTTAGTTTACCATTAGTAATAGTTACGGAATTTTGTTTAAAATTGGAACAATATAAATAAAATGTATTTATACATGAAGATAAAAGTATTTTTCCATGGTTTTTTTTGGTACAGATGGTCCATGCTTACTTGGTATGCAGTCATTTTTGGAGTGTAGGGTTGTATAAATCAGAACTGTAATATTCCTTGGTGCTGTAGAAAAGTAGTCTTCTTTCCACACATCAGAAGAAAAGGGCAAATTGAAAAGGATATTCTTTTATTAAGTTTCAATTTTATTAATTCATCAAGCATTCATTTCTTGCATACCTCAACCACTGCAGATCCTCACTATGAAGAGTATAATACAGTAAGAATTTTCTGTTTTTCAGGGAAATTTTCAAAATTTTATACTTAAGATTTTATTCTTAAACTGTATATAATCATCTGTGCTCCCATATCTTTCTAAGAAAATTCTGTCACATTACACAGTAGATATTAACCCACTTGTGAATTAGTATTATTCAGCATTCAGAAGTGAGTGTTCTGATCACCTGTGTGTGATTAAAAGGAATGACATAATAAAAATATACTCTTCTAAAAGTCCAGTTTGTTCTGTGTAGAAATTTTTAGTGGACTTGATATTTTATAGATGAACATGTGTTTAAATTGCAGCAGCCAGAATTATATTGTTGCTCGGAATCACAAATGTTTCACTTAGATTTTTGATTCGGTGTTTTAAATGGCTTGAGTTACAGCGCTTACATCAATGATGATCTAGTTTGAGCAAAAATAATGCTAATACACTAAACTGTCTCATAGGTTGGTTTTATTACATTAAAATTGACACTTGCCATTTAGGGTAATGCAGTGAGCTGCGTTGGAGACTGCTTTATAATTTTTGTGCAAGTTAATTACGTAATTCTTGGGAGGGATGGAGGGAAGGATGGATGGTTTCTTCATGCTTGTAAGCCATTTAATTTTGAATACAATTTCAGTTGCATCTTTATGTTATTTTTATTCTATAAGTTGCAATGAAATATTGGAGAAGTATTTTGCAGACTAGGGCACAATGAAAACCCCAGTTTGAGCTATTGATTAAATGGTCATACGTATGTCTGCCTATATATTTCTCAATTGAGATGAGCAGAAAATAACTTTTGGTAATGGAATTGCATAAAATAGGGGAACTGTTTTATTTGGTTTTTTAAAAAAGTTTACCAACACTTGGTAAATCACTTTGTATGAAACTTTTGAATATAGTAGCAAACCCTTATTCAGCTCATCTTAGGAATTAAACTGGTGGAGTTTTTGAGAAGTGGGTTTTTTGGTTTAAGAATTTTCTAATAATCTTTCAGGTGAGCACAAAATTTAGGTCTAAGAAAAAATTTGAAGGTAATGATTAAATATGAAACTGGAAGCATTCCATGTTAAGACACCAGTATAAATAATCATAATGTTTTCCCTAGTGAAATATATATGGTCTTCTGTGAAGCGTAATATTAAAATGAAATGAATTTGAAAGTATACGTTCCTAGTTGAAGTAAACTGTCAAGTTTCACTATCAATTGTACACATGCTATGGAGGACATTCTTTACACCCTGAAATGCCTGAATAAATGACCACTTTATTCCACAGCCTGTTAGGTGTGGGAAGGGTTCCTGGTTATAAGGGTAAAGACTTTCTGTGAAGACTGAAGAGCCAATACTAGAGAAAGTCGGAGTAGTTCATCATATTATAAATACTGTCATCAAATCCTTTTTCAAGAGAGACCTAGTTCCAGGTTAATTTTGTAACAGAAGCATCGTAATTTGAAATGTTCTCTGTTTCTATTGCATCATCTACAAAGTCACAGAGGGCCATATGATGAAAGGCTGACTTGGAAATCTATGATCATGGGTGATAAGCTGATTTCATTTTCATGTCTTTATCAGGCAAAATTTACAGTGATTTCAGTTAGTATCAGTTGAGTCAATGGAATATTTGCACAGTTCTGTTATGAAAAAACAGTGGAAAACTTGATACTAATGGTAGTTTACCATATAATCAAATGTGTGTATTAGCATTATTTGCAATGCTGTAACATCCAGGAGCCTCACTTGAGGACCAGAGCTGCTGGTGTGCTTTTGTACAAAAGAACACAAAGATGCTCCCTATCCTCAAGAGCTTACAATCCAAATACAAAACAAGGAATAATACATGAAGTCAGACAGTTAGAGGCACTGCAAGGAAACTGTAGAACAGTTTTAGTCATCATTATTGTGGGGGATTCTGTCCACCAACAGGTTAACTATGGCTAAAGTTTTTATAGACTTCACATAAAAGCCAAAATTTTGAAATAAGATAATGTGGTTACTTTGCAGGCGCTCAGGAATATGAGCAAGGTCATGGAAGAGAACATAAAGGTGACGGTCAAAGTTCTGTCAATATTTCTAGACACTC
Source organism: Dromaius novaehollandiae (assembly GCF_036370855.1). Classification (NCBI taxonomy): domain Eukaryota; kingdom Metazoa; phylum Chordata; class Aves; order Casuariiformes; family Dromaiidae; genus Dromaius; species Dromaius novaehollandiae. The sequence continues at coordinate 61,389,611 of NC_088102.1, forward strand.
CCAGTTAAGGGTTTTTATTACATCCATTTAAAGTTCCCTTCATATAAAGATTACAGCCTGATAAATTATTTCTGTAAAAGCAAACAGTTAAAACAAGAATCTGGATTCATCCATAGCTCCTTAGCATGACTGAGTGGTTTTGCAGTGTCAACTGCAAATCAAGTGCCAAAATCTTGTGTATGACCTTTGATATTTTTCTTAGTGCACTTTGATTTTGAATGAATAGACAATACATGTTTGTAGAATAGATTTAATGTCTTAGTTATCAGGTAGAGTGTATTTCACCTTCTAAACTATTTCTGGGTTAAAAAAAAAGGAAGCAATCAGACAAGAAAGTATAATGTGAATGTTTTCACACATTTGTTGGAGAGACTATCTAGAGGATTTTTTTTTTTATGTTTGTCTACAAGGAATTTTGGAAATGAATAACAATAGTAAATTTGCTCTGTTGAAGAAGCTCTGCTGGAGAATCACGCTTTCCCAGAGTGATAACATCATGAGAAACATTGAAGGGAACTTTGCAGTTGCAATTTCAGGCCTTAGTGGTTTGTGGGAGGAAGTATTTGGCCAGAGGAAAAAAAAAGTCAGAAAAACTCCCCAAAACCAAACCTACTAAAATAAGAAGGAAGGATAAATATTGCAATAAATGTTTAGTTCTGCAACTCAGAAATGGATCCACTATCTCCTAGAATAAATAGAAAGCTTTCCATTTTATTTCCACAAGCATTGGATTACATAATTTGTAACTTTGTTCCTGATTCCACTTAAACTCATTTTCTACCAATGATGCAAAACTCTGGTTCAACCATAACAATTTTAATTTAGTTACAGCCCATCTCTTTACATTTGTTGTTATTTCCAGGAAGGATTATAGTGTATATAAATATTGCTTCACTTAGTATTTTCATCATAGAAGAATTTCTGGTGGTTAAATAAAATCTCTGGTAAAGCTTCTGATCTTAAAGTGAAGGAGCATAAATCTGAGGTAATCGAGTCCCATAATTTTTCCAGATCTGTAAGTTCAACATCCCTTCCTAATCACTTCCTCCTTATTCCACTAGAATGGAACTTAAGTTCCTACATGAAAATACAATTCCTTCATTTTAGTGAATTCACTTTCACTGAGGCATCATTTTTTGTCATGGTTGGAGTAACATTCTTTTATATTTCCAGAAGAGAGCAAATGCTTACAGAGGGTCATACACTGAGAGAGAAATTAATAATATATTCAGGTACATTGCATGCTTCTGTGTGAATTTTTCTGTTGCCATTCTAAGTATCTCATCAACAATTTAAACTGTATGTGGCCAAAGCATTTGAATATTTTAAATTCTTTCCTGTCTTACGGTTTTCCCCTTCACTTGTATAAATTATTGCTCTCACTGTGACTCAAGCCCATAGGTGAAGTTCATATCTCTTACGCTTGCTTGCATCCACATCCCTATGTCTTACCCACTTTCAGCTTCCTTGTCCTCCAAAATCATTCCTACAGGTGGAGTTCTTGTTGAGATCCTCTGCATTGCTTCCTCTGATTCATCACTGGCTTTCTGAACTTCTGAATACCGCTTTGCCTCTTTCTACTTAGTTCAAAATGCTGTTGCCAAGAAGAATAGGATTTATTAGGCAAAAGTTGTAGCTGTCTTCTTCCCTGTGCACTGCTCATGCTGTATCTGCATCATATCATAAGGCAGATTTTGTAATGGTGATTTTGCAGTGTCCTGCTGTCTAATGCACCTGCATCCAGCACCACCAAAATCATTTTCTTTGCCTGTTGCTCAAAGTAACTCTGTTTTTTAATGTCTCAGATCACTTATCTCAGAATGCAATAAGTTGAAGTTTCTTGTCCTTATTTTCAGTATTCTTCATGGTTTTGCCTTTCCCTTCTTTGCTTGTCCCATCTCTCTCACCTTCTGAACAGTGTGGTGTGTAATTTGTATTACCAAGATGAGATCTATTACTGTTACAATTTATTTTTATTCCTTTGCAACACATATCCTGTATTGTACCTCTGCATGTTTCTGCCTGTTTTGCTCTTACTGTTCTAGAGAACTCCTGTTTTAATAGTTTCTCCAGAAAGGTAACACTGTATTTGGAGAGAACTTCAGAGAGCATTCTACCACTGAAGACAGAGAATGCTGCTGTAGGAGGAAGAAACAATAGCTAAAATTAATACTAGAATGAAGTGACAGCAGAACTTAAAAGGAAATACTTTGTTACCCTTTCCAGGATTACTTAGATGCTATATGAAATGGGCTTTAGTTTTCTCATCAGGTCGTCAGTAATTCCAAGAGCCACTGTCTGAATATAAATGAAGATATAAATATGTGAAGTTTACAGGGTGTATATGTTTCTAAATGGAGAGCTGGATAACATTTTTGTTGCTGGGAGTGAGTGGAGCCAATACTAAAATTCCAATGCAGTTGAAGCTTGAGCTTTCATTTGGCAACTCAGAATCTAGGTTTAATAGTCATGTAAGACATTGTTTATCATTTAAGGCAAACCATCTCATTCCACTTCCATAGAAGTGATTTTAGAGAGTAGGAGAGTCATAAAACATTTCATGATTTCAGTGTATTCTTGATGTCATAATTAAATATGATTTAATTCAAAATGATATTACAAAGGCCTGTATCTAAAAATCTTTATTTCTGAAAAACAACTTAGGAAAAAAAATCATCTTTAGTGAAAGGATTTGTGATTTCCCAAAACTAACAATAAGTGCAATCACATACTCACTGCTGATTTAGTAAATTTTGACACCTGATGTCAAAGGAATAATGTAAAATTTAAAAATATTTTCAGAATAACTTTGTCAAAATTTCAGGAACTCTTAAGATGGATTCAACAGCACAGACTGAGGATTTGTGAAATCTGTAATTTAACTAATGGAATTAAACCTCATTAAACAGAGTCTCTGTAATCTGTGTTATGGAATTAGAATTTTTTAAAATAGCTTTTTGAATGTAATGTAGGTAGAGGAAGGAAGTCAGAATATTTCTTAGCCACTTTTTGGAGTTTAACCTTAGTTAGAACTGTCAAGTTCTGGTAGGGAAATGGCTTATCCTTTTTTTTGCGGGTTCTGAACATCCTTCCTTCTAGGTGATTTTAGTTAACTAGTGTATTCAGTGTATAGCAAAACCTTGTAAATCTCTTTGTATTCTCTTTTGAAAAAGGCAAAGTGTGTTACTGTGCATTATTTAATGTTTGTGTACCTTCGTATTGTGTGTATATCTGTCTGTCTTGATACGTCTATATAGAAAAATATCTCTGGAAGATTCTGCAACGCATAGCGTAATGTATAGTAAATTATACATTATCTTCAGGAATACAAGATTAAAGATAATTTGTACTTCAATGTTCAAGTCACTTCTGCCAGAAAATGTATGCAATAAATAAAGCTACATCCAGAATTACATCCCAATTTTGCAAGATTCTAGAATTCTATTGCCCTCTGCTGGTTTAGTATACCCATCCGTGATTTGGTAGTGCTGAATAATAAGCAAAGTGGCCTTCCTTTTATTTTTCATGGTGAAATAATAGTAAATGAACATTGTAAGGGATCACTCCGTCACTCATATTTTAAAGCATTTTAAAATATAAATAATCTTGAGTCCAGTCTTGTTTGAAGGATTTCTGTAGGCAGAGGTGGCAAATTGTTTTCTTTGTTCTTGCTGAGTTTTTGAGGTTGGAGAAGCTTCATTTAGTATTCTGTGTGTCTTTTCTTCTAAAGTAGTAAAAAGTAAAACCAAAAAAATAGTTGGAGTGGCACCAACCACTACTGCCAAGTGGAGGCATCATAGTTATTACTCATTCTTTATGAACTTTCCCCACATTTTTGTGTATAATACATGTGGGTATAATTCTAGACCAAATGGGAAGACCATTTATTGAATGAACTGACGTTATCCATGCAGCACTCAGTCAAGCTTGAAAACATATCCATGTACGCATGTATGTGTTTTGAATATGTTTGCACTTTGATTCATATCAGTATATGAAGAGGGTGATGCAGTGTTATGTTCAAGTTAATAAACAGATAAGCCTTACTCCTGCAGGTCAGTCTTTGTGGTTTGATCCTGTGGGCCTGTTTGAAATCTTACTGAACTTACCAGGTGTCTGTGTGGGCACAGCATAGATCTGAATGCAGAACCGAGTCGCAGAGTAGGTTCCTTTGCAGAAGCTCTTCTATGTCCCCTGAGGAGGGGCAGCCCGTTGCCTACTGTAAGTGGTTCCTTTTCAGGATATGAAATGACCACTAATTGATTGAATGTCTAAATAAACAGCTCCAAGGTGGAAGGTAACCTTTAAAATAACACTATTAGTATGTCCTGGATGATACATAAACTTAGAGAACTATTAGAGAATGAATGCTATGATTGCCGGTGATACGCGGAGAAGATTCTCGGCTTATTTCACAGGTGTTCAAAGGGCTTCTTCCAGAAATCAAGCAGCTAAGCCATAGCGCAGTGACTCTTTGTGGAGTTGAGGAGGAATCTTTTCTTTAGCTTCCTCAGCAACCCCCTTCTCAACCTCTCTTCCTCCCTCTCCCCACCAAAAAAATCTAAGCAAATAATCCAGGACATAAATTGGAGACAGAAATCCAGCTTACTTCTGAAGGTCCCTGTTCTAGAAGTGGCACTGTTGAGTTTGACCCTTCATTTCCATGGCCAGGAGAGATACATCAAAATCCTAAATAATACCTGTGAGAAAAAATGCACTCTTTGGTATATTCATATTCTGTTTTTTCCTTTTTTTTTTTGGTAACATTTTTGCAACTTTGTAGTCAAGAAATTAATCCTTTGCTTTGCTAGCATAAAATTGCTTTCACCTTTACGCTTGTTTGGTGTGATGGATAATACCTGATGAGTGATCAGCACAAAGCATGCATTTTTTTCCCCCAGAACTGAGCAATCTAATTAAACCAATGTCATAGAGAAGCTATTTGGTCACCTGTACTTCACAGTAAGTTTGGGAGTCCTGCAAGCTGAGGCACATTTTTCATTGAGCTGCAGATACTGTTTTGGGAGCCAGAGGTGTCCAGTGCCAGAGAAAAAATCCTAGGCAAGCATTACCCTGTGCCACTCAGCACCCTGGAACTAATGGAAAGATAATTCCTGAATTCAGTATAGTCGCACATAGGAAGTCCCAAATCTACATTGTATTTTCACACTCTGAAGAATTTAATTATTTTGATATAAGTAATGTCTGTTTCATACGTAGTTTAACAGGGCTGGTATTCTGGATTTCTTTTTTTTTAATGTGCCTTTAGTCTATTGAGAGAATTCAATGTACTTTGCAGGAGAAGTTAGCTCATGTTATGAGGCTTATTACAACTTACACCTCAATGCTCGTTTCAGTTATCATAAAGACAGCTTTAGATTAAGGACTTTATCAGTTCAGAACTATTTTTATGATTTTCATCTGGGGTCTTTTTTAAGCTGTCAGCCCTTAAATCCTCCCTTATAAGTAGGAAATTCTTTTGCCGCCTCCTACATTCATCCTGTCTGGCAGAGATGAATTATCAGGGTTGGGGGGGAAAGGGATATCATAAATATCTGTATAGTTTAGCTGTCTTATGGAAAGTTAGGTGAATATTCATTTTATATATGTAGTACTGCTTGATGAAAAACACTGAACTAGTTTTACTTAAATCTCAGGAGTACTGTGCAAATTCTTTTTAATGCTGCAGTAAGCACTGGGGCCCTTTTGATACATTGGATTAGTAGCCATTTCAGTTAGATAGACTGACTAAGTGCTCCCAGAGTAGAGAATATAAGCACTTCGGGTTTCAGGGAGTGCCTGTATTTGTACCAAGTGTTTTAGTCCAAGGGTTTTGACTGCTTACAAGCAGCAGTGCTCTTCTGTAGTTGGTATTGCATATTGCTCTTTTACAAACAAATTAACTGAAGCAAAGCAAGAATTCAAAGTGATTTTGTCCAAGATTATAACTGGCAGAGAGGAACTCGAAACTGAGAGTCCTGACTTTGATTCCTTGCTCTGGCTGCTATCAGGCTTTGCCATTTGTTTCAATGCATGTAGTGAAAGCCAGTGTTCATGAAGATAGTGTTTCTGATACTTTAGCTTTTTGATGCATTTTCTTTCATCCTTTTGTAAGCAAACTATTTTTACTTTGCCTAGGAGTTTTAGGCAAAGTAGTGCTGACTTGGCACCTTTTAGTGCTGAGTTATGTCAATATATCTGAACATAAATCTCCAACCTTTAAATACTGTTTTGCATGTGGCTGTTAATGGTTTTAAATTATGAGTACAATGAGAGCATCTAAAAGTCTCCTCAGCCCTTCCGTCAAGTTTCTGTTCTTGTGAAAATCATTTGTTTCATTTTTATTTCTGAAACACTATTGCTATGGACTTAGGGTTAAGAGTTTCAGTGTTCTTTTGGATTTGTGCCAAAATCACCCCCTCTTAACTGAGTTTACACAATTACCTGATTTGAGTGGAGGCATCAAAGGCGGCTGGACAGGATGATAGTCATATCACTCCCTTGTGTGCCATTCACTACGCAAACTGGCATGACAATGATACCAACTAGCTAGGCTTGGACAGACCTTTGACTTTTTTTTTTTTTTTTTTGACTTGGTATTCCCTTTTTGCAGCTGTACTGCGACTGGGAATTACTGACAGTGAAATATATGTAGAGAAAATAAGTCAAACTAAAAGTTGTGGTACTGCTTTAACAGTAACTGTTAACTGTTGCTTTCAAGATGCGCTGTCCACATTTATATTCTTTGGTTTACCTGGCGTTCCCATTCCTCTGTAACACAAGCTATGTACATCTGGATTTTGAGTTAGGCGAATGGTTGGGCCAATTCCATGGTCTGGGTCCTGTGTTAATTACCACAGCTGAACAAAATAATACATTTCAGCAGCGGAAGACATCAAGTATGTACAGATGCTTTTGAACAAAAATTAAGGCAGGTTACTACTTTTTCTTAGAAAATCCTCCTGTTTATTTTTTTATTTGAACATTTTCTCATTTTGACAATTAAAAGACTCAATTTCATGTGCAGTTAGTAGTCCTGCTAATTAACAGGCATAGGCATGAATTAGACTATATTCTGTATGTGTAAGGTTTTTTTCAAGGGATGCTCAGCAGTCGCCAAAAAGATCAGTAGGAGACTATTTGAGCTGTCCTGTTCTGTGATTTAACAGCTAGATCAAACATGAGAGCTATTACTGAGTGATCAGTTATCATTTCCTGTGAACTACCATACTCTGTATCGCAACTGCAACTTGGGAAACTGTTAAACGAACCAGTCAAGTTTAATTTTGGTTTCAATCTATATTGAATAAACAAATTGACATCTACTGTAATTTGCATATAGCACACATTCAGATTTCTTAGCAGGTTACCAAGAAATTTTGATAAAATTTTTCATGATTAAATAAAAATCATATTTCTCACTTTTTTGATAGTTAATCTCAAGGAGGTGCTTCAATTTGGTAAATTTTAGCAGCATATCACAAATCAATTCCTCAAACATACCATTTCAAAGGACCTTTTCTTCAATAGGGAAGAAATACATGGCACACGATCAGAACTTTTAGTTCATGATGTACTTGGAAGAACGTAGTGTGGAAAACACAGTTGTTCAAAGAATTGCAAAACCAGAAATGTGTAAACCAGACCTTCAAATTTTCAGTTAGAATTTTCAAGCCTTCCGTTTGAAGGTACTTGTAAGGAAGTAGTATACATCCAGGTTGTCCTGTATGACCATATAATTCTAAATATTAAATTGAGCAGTGTTTGTGTTGTGAAGGAAAGTGGTTTACCACATAATCATTACAATCATTAACATAAAAATTATCTTCCAGATCTAGTGAATATTTTATGTATGGTTTAGTATTTTGAGTGTAAAGTCATTAAATCAGATATCACGTAATGTACTTTATTCTTAAGTTTTACTGTAGAAATAATCATAAGCAGATATGTAAGGTTTCATTCCTCATAATCAGGTCATTGAAATCAATTTCCCCCTGTTGTATGTGGTTCTCAAGAATATTAAACAGTCATTGAATGAGTAGTGCCACCTAAATAAATAGATCATGATAAGTAGTGCTATAACCATTCTGGTTCTGTTTGAGACCTTAGTATGGGGATCCACGCCCTTGTGACTTGAAAGAACATACCCCTTTCAGTAGTCTCTCAGGAGCTAGATGTTGTACAGCACAACAGATAACAGTGAAGACAATGTATCTAATCTTCGCTGTTGTAACAAATGCAGTTTCTTGGAAAGACTTGGTTGCCACTTACAGTTACTTTGAATTTCATTACTGTAGTTCTAACTTTTAAGTAAAATGGAAAATAATTTTAAGGTGTCTTAGTAATCCATTATTTATATGGTGTAGCATTAGAATACTACATTTTGTGGGCAAGAAGGATATTTTGTATTAGAAATTTGTTTCAACTGTCATTATGGAATTCTCCTTTGGAGTGTTATGTTTCAGCTGTGAATCACGAAGGCCAGTCCTTGCACTGGCAGCATTAGACTTTCATACGTGCCTCCTGTGAGGTAATTTCTCTAAGGTCATAAAACTGGAGATAATTTCTCTTTCCTATATTACAGTACATGAAACGGTATATATTGCTTATTTCGATATATGCAGCTGGTTTGATAGACCCCTCAATATTTCAGCCATAGCCTTTCAAAGAAATGAAATAAGAGTATTTTGGTCAATTTTTTGCTTTCAGAAATTAGCACCGGGAGTCAGTCAGTTTGCTTACACCTGTGTACAAGACCATCCTGTCTGGACTAACCAACAGTTTTGGGAAACAACCTTTTATAGTGATGTGCAAAATCAAGTTCGCTCCCTCTATCTTACAGCCAAAGAAGACAACCATGCCATACAATTGAGGCAAAAGGTAAGAGAATATATTAAATAACAAGGTAGTATTTTTTTACTCATGTATTAAATGCTACCTAAGTCATAGAGAGCTAAAATGTAGCTTTTCCAATTTTACATATTTTCTATCCTTTTTTGCCGTATTAAAGAGATACTGTTAAATTTGTATATTCGTATAAAACTTCATTATAAATTTGTGTCCAAGTTGAAGGAAGCAACGTATGAAGAATAATATGGATCTACTGTAGGTATATACTCTGCCAAATACACAATGCCTGAAAATCTCAATCAGTAAGTGTAAGAATTTTGTCCGTGATCCAAGAAATATATATATAGTCTTCTTAAAATAAGTATTTCACTTTTACAGTATCAACTTTAATTTAAAAAATTTGCCTTTCATTTTCTGAAGAAAAATATCCTTTAATTAGTCAGTATGAAAATACTACTTGGCATTCAAAAGAGATTTTGCTAAGCAGGAAAACAATGTTTTCAAAAATTCTACCATACATTTTTAAAATATCTAAGTTATGTTTTTGTCTAGCTTTCAGTAAGTATAGGTAGAAAATCCATAACTTCCTTGTAGTAAGTTTTGGAAATTTTATTTCAAACTGTTCGTGTGTTGAATCTTCCTTGAGTTAAACTGATAAAATCTGGCACTTACTCTGATTATCTTGGCCTATTTTAATGTGATTGTGCTGTTTGTGATTGGATGTAGCCACATCCAGATCTTTAACATACAGATCATAGATAAGCATACAAGAAGTAGCTAGCCCACAAATTAGATGATTTTAGACTCACTTCTCTGTTTACAGTGAACAATGTACTGAGAACATAAGCTTGTCTTAACAGAGTTGGTGATAGTCTGTTATTTGCAGATTATTACTTTATAACAATATCCTCAAAAAAACTCTTGAATTTTTTAAACAGGTAAAAACTCAGATATTACTGTATCACTTATTTTTGATAAAGAGGTCAGCTTAGAGAGAGAAGTACAGAAAAAGGAAATTCGTAGTTTATTCATTTAAAGACTTCTTAGGGCACATACACGCTTAGCAGAACAGCAAAAAGAAATCATATGTTGGTATTCAGTTACCGATCTTTGTCAGTATAAAATAACACTGAAAATATCAAAACTTCAGATTTATCTGCAAGACATTAGAATGTGGTGTTGCCCTTATGATATTTTTACAACACTTTATGTATCATTTTTCACACTTTGACATACCTTTTCTTCCTGAGATAGTTAATTTTTCATATACCAATGTTAGAAGCTAGCAACGGTTCTATTATACCAACAGCCTAAGCTAGCAGCGGTTCTAGTGTCCACTGTTAGGTTATTACTAAACCCTAGGCTTTTCTGTTGATTGACATTCAGTTTCTTTTGTTAAAATTGGATAGATTTTCCAGAACACAAATGGTCTCCATGGTAGGAAAGTATATGTCTAATTCAAAAATGAAAGCATTATGGGAAGCATCAGAATGTGCTAAAAGAATTTTTGAAGCACAGGTACACAGTAGAGAGCTATCGGTAATCTCTCTTCTTGCATGAAAATACCATTGTCAGCTATGTGACTGAAAAGCGATACACTACCCAGAAACATACAGGATTGTGAAGAGAGGGAAAAAAATGGAGAGGGAGATTCCTGCAAATGTCGTCAGAATGCAGAACTGAAACAGCAAGTCAGGCATAACAGGGAGGAAAGCAAAAGGACTGTGCACCCAGAGCCCTTGCCAGTTCAACACTGTTTACAGAAAAATGTGAAGAGTAGTAGGAATTACAAGGAAGCTTCAGCTTTAACCTTCACATGAGTAATTATATGGAAAATTAATTGAACTCTTAATATGGTGTTAGGTTACTAATATCAGCTGCCAGGTTCCTTTATTCTGTTTTCTGCAGGCAAATAGGTATTCTATTTGACCACGTGCCACCTACTTAGTTTTACACCAAGCAAGTGCTAGAATTGGAATCCAGCGTGCAAAAAGATGAGTGTTTCAGCTGATCTGGAAACTATTTATATAAATGCATTCCTCACCTGAATATTCCAGGAATTTAGAGCATATCGTCTGCATCAAGCAATCAGCTGCATGTTATTTCTCAAACTGATTTATGCTTCTTGTTACGTGAACTAAGTGGATAAGCTAAGGAGAGCAGCCGTATTAAAATGAGTAAACCATTCTGAAGAAAAATTAAAGATAGTAGAGCATAAAAAAGATCTAAAAAGAAATTATCTTATTGCTACGTCTATCCACATTATGCTACTTGCATATTTCAGTAAACTACTTGCAATGCTAGGTAACTATAATCATGCTGTCCTTAAACTCTCTTGAATTTACTTTTTCTTTTAAATTATTGAATTGAGAGTTCAACGCTTTTGACTGTTCTTTTAAAGTTATAATTTTATAATTGTTGTATAAATTTTTATTTCTTTATATTTTTTCTAGGAGAAAAATTCTGTAGGTCCAGACCAGGATAAGACAGCAATGGACCTAGCTGCTGAGCAGTTGCGTTTATGGCCAACTCTTACTAAACAAACTCAACAGGAGCTAGTACAGAATGAGGAAAGTACAGTTTTTAGTCAGGCAATTCATTTTGCTAACCTCATGGTCTACCTGCTAGTACCACTGGATACAAGTAAGAACAAATTATTGAGAACCTCAGCGACTGGTGACTGGGAGAGTGGAAGCAACAGTATTGTCACAAACAGGTGTGTAAACAAGTTCAGTGGTAATCAGGTAAGATGGACCACTCTGTTTTTCCACTGAAAATACTATATTATTGAAAACTTTCATTTCAAACTTAAACAAGATTAAAAACCTTTAAATTTTGTTGTTAGTAAACTTAATATAGAGAAAAGGACAACTTTTGAAATCTGGTCATTTTTAATAGCTTAAAATTTTTAGTTTTCAAGATTTATTCTACATACCAGATTATTTGAGTATCTTCTTTCTGAGTTCATTAATAAAGGAGACTGGAAATCTAACTTGATCCCTTTTATATGAGTTTCATCTGGAGTAAAGCACAGGGAAAATATCTGTTTCCTTCAGCACCTTAAGATCACCTTTGCCAGCAGCATAATCAGAGTTGTACTCTCTGGAGGTAGTAGTCAGATTTTAAATTACAGTAGGCTTTTGGCTCAAGAGTGGCCATTTGCGAAAAGGAATACTGCAAATATTCTAAAATGTGTTGAGATCAGATTTCTACTCATATGATTGTCTTTTTTTCTAATAATCCAGATTAATTAGAACAGTGGGAACTTTCACACAGACCTCTTGGCTAGCACACATACTTAGTCTTGAGTTAACAAAGCTCTTACTAACTTTATTAGGAGCAGGATAAGACAACTTAATATTTTCCATAATAATAATGTGATAGTGTAGATTGATTATCTGCTGTCAGCGGAGATTACATATTGGTTTAGGAAGTTAGCAGATACCTTACATTACCTTACTGTATTATGTATATTAATCAGTATTTCCGCTTCTTCACAAGCAAGCAAGCCACAAGCAAGAAAACCACTTTTGAAGGGTAATTAGAAATATGAGTCTTTTCAGATAGTGCCATGTAATAACTAGATAGTAAAATACAAGCTTTATCATAGACTAGAACCCTAGAGTGACCCAAAGGCTGAAAAATGAGTAGTTACAATTTCTGCATATCATTGTCTCAGATTTTAGTCATAATATTTAGGTAATTCTTGATGTGTTTGTCCCTCAGGCATTGTTTTTAAAGAAAAATTTTCAAGGGGGTGAAACCTTGTGGTAAATTGCTGGTAGGCTGATAATAAAACAGGTAGAGCTCAGTTGCAGTGACACTGCTAAAGAGCTTCAGCCTAGAAAGTTCAAGTCATGTTTTTTTTGTTTACCCTTGCTTGCCCTTTTCTTTTGAATTTGTTAGAATGGGTATGCCAAGTATTTAAACTTTTTTTCATGCAGCTTCTTGGGTAATGCATCCAAGCAGGATAATTTACCACCATTTAAGGGGACATGAAAATTTTATTGCTGCAGTAAGAATTTTTAATCTAATACTACAGATTGTTCAAGACAGATGTAGGATATGAGAATGGAAATAGCAGCCCAAAAATGCCTCTGTTAGATTTGCTACAACCTGAAAAAAAATCCTTCATCAACCTGAAATGAAGTAATTGTACTCATAGCATCCCTAAAATCACAGTTTCTGTACTACAACTGCAAGGAAGAAAGCCACTCTCGTTACAAAAAGCAGGAAGGTTAAACCAATGAGACAAATGTTAAGTTACTAAAGAGATGGAAGGAGTATAGAGCTGATAAATTCCCTAGCATGCAAATCCAACACACTGCTTAGCCAGTCTTCCTCTCTGTATTTATTGTCTTCTTACCACTTACGATCAGTCAAATCACCCAGCTGATAAAATGATAGGACGTAACATGGGAACACTGACATCAAGTTAAAAATAGGGCATCAGTATTTGTCTCCCCATGGTGGTTACGTCTCCTGGCTAAACACCTCTCATCTCAGGCATTAGGAAGTGCTCAGTGGATGGATTGGGGTGTATGTTACAGTGTACAAATCTGTCCCTGAGCATTATTATTATGGGAGGCATTATTAGATGCTCAAATTACATCTCCTCCTGACTTGCTGGCATTTATATCCATTTGCACAAGCTACTTTTCTCCTGGTCTTTCTAGCTTTTGAATGCTTTACTTTCAACCATAATATTTATTTAATGTACTTTTCTGTCCATAATAGGATATTTGTTTATCACGAGTTGCAAATAATCTACTTGACTCTATGAAGAAAAGACATGCAGCTCACCTCCACGGAAATTATTTTGATAATCCTTGTTTCCTGTGGGCCTGTTTGCACTCGACTCACGGAGGAAAAGTTCTCCTGTGTCGACATCTGTGCAGTTCTGGTAGTGTCAGTAATAGAATACAATGTAATCATGGTACCAGTGTATGCTTTCAGCAAGTACTTTATGTGTTGTAACTAGAAAAAGACATAGCTTTTCTATGTCTAGCCAAATACCATGTTATCAAATATCACTCAGCTTCACCAGCTGAATTTTTTACACTTGAAATTTCTTTTATTTATGTCCCTAGTATTGCAGGCAGTGTTGCAGAGAGTTATGACACTGAAAGTGGATTTGAGGACTCTGAGAACAACGATGTTGCAAATGCGGTTGTACGGTTCATCACCAGATTTATCGACAAGGTTTGCACAGAGAGTGGAGTTACCCAGGATCACATCAAAGGTCTTCATTGCATGATACCAGGTAAGAACTGGGCCAAAAGTGTGCGGTTGTACTCTTTTTTTTCCTTCTTTTCTAGTGAGAGAAATGCATTTTTTAGTTTCAGTTACTTTCAGTGGAGTCGAAAGGCTAGATTTCTTTTCTAGGCTGTAATTGCTGTTGAATTTCAAATAACTATTCCCTTGACAGTTAAATTTCAGAGTTTCAGAACATCAGAGTTCTAAATAGATTGCAGCTTTCTCTTTCATGTTATGTGAGACTTCATTTATGGTATTACTGATTTCCAGGCATTGTAGCAATGCACATAGAGACCCTGGAGGCTGTCCATCGTGAGAGTAGAAGACTTCCACCAATACAGAAGGCAAGTATTATGAAACATGTTTGTACTGTTTACAAATACTAGAATCATGCAATTTATTCATCCTTACCCCCCTCCCCCCATGTTAAGAGAAAACATCAAAACACTGAAAGAAAGTTTCCACCAGTGATAAATAAACTGTTTGGCTTTGGTCTCATGAAATATGAACTTATGAAACTAGTAGAGCCAAACCTCTGAACACAAACACAATATTGCATGCCCCCCGCTTTTTGAGACCCATATCTCCTAGTTAAGTCCAAACTCCATCTCCCTTCTCTGGAATCAGTCTCACAACAATTTTGTTTTGAAGCTTTTTATGCCAAATACTGTAACTAGAATGAGGTATCCCCATTACACTAGCACTTTGATTTATTTGCATCAGCCCAAGATTCTACGACCAACTTTATTGCCTGGAGAAGAATTTGTTTGTGAAGGTCTCCGTGTGCTACTGGATCCTGATGGCAGAGAGGAAGCAACAGGAGGATTACTTGGAGGTCCTCACATCCTCCCAGCTGAAGGAGCTTTGTTCCTTACCACCTACAGAATTATATTTAAAGGCACACCTCATGATCAATTGGGTAAGAAAACTAAACAGTGGTAAATGTGGTCCTTCAGATATGCAGCACTCTGAACTGGCCTATCCATTTGCTTAAGCATCAACATCAAAACACATATACCTCACAGTATGATTTTTCTTGTTGATCACATGAGAATAACCTCTTCATATAGGGTTTTTATCACTACATATGACAATGATTGATTTTGATTTTACATTTTAACTTGACTAGAGCTCATTTCTTCATTGGAAGCATTAGGTGTGAAATGTTTATTTCTGTGTAGTGGTAGGTATTTAGAAAGCTGTCTTCAGTTACTTATGTAGTATAAAATCAAAATATGCACTTGTCTTAGGGGAAACAGTTAAGTAGGCTGTCATATGATATCATGGGCTCTTATGGACCACTTAAACTTGGAGAAAGAAAATAAAGATGTTCCTGAATAGTATTCCAGTCACTTCCATAGCCTTTCTGTTTCGAATGGACAAAATACTTAGTATATCTATACCTCTGTTCCATCTGTAAAGTTAATTTAATGATTTTGCTTTGCAGAGCAATAATAAACTGCTTCACCACTAAGAGGGAACGTAGGAATTCTGTGTGATCTGCAACTGCTACTGCTTCTGGCTTTTCACTATGCACTTTTTTCAGCCACTACAAGTCTGTTAAATGAAAAATATTCATGGGCGAGCATTCTCCCTAAGATGATTATTAATAAATTGTATATTGTTTTACTATATAATGGAAATTCTAGCTCTTATGAATGATAAGTTTTCATGTTTTGACTACTGCCATTTGTAAGCAGATTAAATTATCACTCTGAAATATAAAGACTTCATGATCACATGTAAAGAAATTACTATACATCGTTGCTTGTTTATAAGCTGCATAATGCAACCTGAAGAATGAGTAAGTTCGAAACTGATTCTTGGACCTCTACCAACATAGATTTTAGGGGTACGTTTCCACTGTGTAGGAGGTCTCGTTCCTATGTATTCAAAGTACAATGTCACCTAAATAGATCTGACTCAGTGATCTAACAAGTATCTGTAAAAACAATTCTGTGGCCCTTAGTTGGAGAACAGACTGTGATCCGAAGCTTTCCTATTGCATCTGTGACAAAGGAGAAGAAGATCACTATACAGAACCAGCTACAACAGAGTATGCAGGAAGGACTACAGATCACTTCAGCTACCTTTCAGGTAAAAAGAAGTTTTGTAAAATTTATGTGATATTACAGTCAGCTCCAAATACTGATGAGCACTGCTTCGTCTGGATATTTGTGAGGAGTTCAGTTTCCTACCTGTGGGGTCAACAGAGAATGCTGTCATAGATACCCTTGAGCTTTTTGGCCCAATTGATGCTCAGAGAAGATGTACCATTTTCAAATTTGATTTCTTTCACTCCTTTCCTCACCCTTCTATTTTGGATCCAATAAAGAGCTATCTTTGGGTCCAAAGTCTCATGTGAGGAAGCAGAGGCCCAGGCAGGCCAGTGGAAACATGCGTTGTCTTTCCTCCAGCTATATAGAATGAATATGAAATGAAAAGGCTATAAATCTTACTTGTCAACACTTCCCACTTTACCAGCTTTCTGGAAAAATTCATGGCAGAAAGTCATCCTAATAGCACATTTCAAAGGGAAGCTACGTTTCCAGGAATCTTCAGGGCAGCCGCCATTAGCAAGAACCAGCGGGCCTCAGTATGAAATGCCCTGACTTCTGCACAGGTGCTGGTATTTTGCTGTCATTAGAATCCCCCTCCGTGTGTTCAACAGAAGCATGTACTGCAGGACAGTTGGCAGAGAGAGACTTCGAAGCTTTAGGAATCTGAACTCTTCCCTAGATGCTTCTTCTTGGTGCTGATCTAATCTGTGGTCAAAGCCCACACATGGAAAGCCGACAACAAAGAATTCTATAATGTAGACTAGAAGTATACAGCGGTGCTCAAGATACAGAGTATTTTACTGGGTTGTTTGACTTTATAGGAAGTGTATTTTCATTCAGAACAATAAGTCTTTAACATTTCAAAACTGATAATGAAATAGGTCATCAGTATTTTACTAGTTCTTTATATAATAGATATTATTTAACTGTATTATCTTTCAATATCCTATTCAAAAGCATAATATTAGTAACACAGATCAAATATTTTAATTAAAACAATCTGAAGAAAGTTGTTCTTTTGGACTTTTGGGAGGACTTGATGAGGACTCTTATTTTTTAAAGATCTTTTTACCAGAATAGCTAGCATGCTTCAATGATGTGCTAAATGCAGACACAGATCAGTGTGTTTCTAGTGCTGGATTCTGGTCAGACATCATCTCTGCTTTCGTTTAGCATAGTTCCGTATGAGGTTATAAAAACAAAAACAATCAGCAAACAGTTTACTTTGTGTTCCCTTTGTAGCAACTAGAGTTCAATATTGTATCAGATAGCCCCCCCCTTTGTTTATTAATTATGACTTTCAAAGGGTTTTGGCTACAGCTGTGCTATTGTAATGTCTTCAAAACTTTGTATCACTGTAACTGTCAGATTCAAAACCTCCTTTCAGAGGTCCTAGAACAACAGGATTATTAGTCGTCCGGAAAGTAATTACTAAAGCTAGTGAATTGGAAAAGAGGTGATGAAACATACCTTATGGATAGCAAATGAAAGACTTCAAAGGTATCTAGGCACACAAAAAAAGTCTAGGATTTTTTTTGTTTGCTTGCTTGCTTTTTCCTCATTCTGATAGTTCTTTTTGACCCTCTTATGGATTCCCTATTTTCTTACTTTATTTTATTTTTATTTTTTTTTTATTTTTTTTTACTTTACTTTATCCCAAAGACCTGCCTGTCATTCTTCTGGCTGAGAATCATGGGATTTTTCAAAAGCATTATAAAACTTTTATAAAGAGGATTTTAATGAATTAGATGGGTCACTGTTGAATAGCACAAGGTTAGTTCCTTTTCCGGCATCAGATTTCATCATTATGCTTTACTAGTAGCAGTTTGCTGAACTTTTGTAAAGTGAGGCAAAAATTGGAATGAGTAAGTAATGGAAGAATTATGAGATTTTTGAGTTGAGATTTATAAATGCTGAAAATCATTGATTTAATGAGAGTTTTTGAAGTATATTACAAAATCTTGTTTACAGTGTATGGACAGAGCTGACAGAGTATTTCCACCTAAGCTATCCCATGTAGCTAGTATTTTAAGCAACGTAGACATCTTGGTACCAGAACTGGCACTTGGATTTACCCAAAATATTTTGTGTTCGATATTATGAGAATTCTAGATGCTTCATAGTCGAAATAACTTAGTATAAGAATGTAAATGTAAAATGTAAATAAAAAATTAACAAGCCAAATAAATATCCCTTACAATCAGTAAGATACACATACGTATATTTGTATTTTCCAGTATGCATAGTACTGCGTAAGTAAGATGTTTTTATCAATATATTTTAAGATCTTTTAATTTCTTAAATTCTAGAAATAATGATATTTTCAGACTGTAATATGTCATATCTTTTATATACAGTTAATTAAGGTAGCATTTGATGAAGAAGTAAGTCCTGAAGTGGTGGAAATATTTAAGAAACAGTTGATGAAGTTCCGCTACCCTCAGTCTATCTTCAGTGCTTTTGCATTTGCAGCAGGGCAAGCAGCACCACAGATAATTTTACCAAAGCAAAAAGAAAAGAACACTTCATTCCGGTATAGTCATTTTTCTTCTTTTATTACCGATGTTCTTGTTTACTGTTAGTCAAATACATTGAACAGTCTGACAACCTTGCAGAACTGCAGATGATTTAAGCAGTGTTCAGGAAAGTCAAAATAACTGATTACTATTCTGCAGCTTTTTTATGTTTACCAAATAAAAGGTAGGTTAGTATGAAATATATGTGGATTTGGTGTAAAAATATATTTTTTTATCCAAACTTCTTGCCACGGAAAATTTGAGCAAATATCTTGTTACATCTTAAACACATACTTTAATATAAATAAGATCTTCAGCTATGCAAACTATGCCAACATTAAACAACTTTTTTGTATATTATGCTGTAGGTTAATATCCTAGTTTTGGTAGGAATACATTCCACCCATGGTACAGCCTGTACAGTTGTCCTAGTGTTCTTTGAAGAGTTTCAGCTTTGGGTCTTCTTTTGAAGTTTATTTTATACATTAATTTTTACTACACTAGATGGATCATTAGTCTCTGCCAGAATGGTAGTTCCCATGATCCTCTGTTGATTATCACATTGTTGACACAGGGAAGTAGAATCCCAAGCAGGTCATGGAATCCTAAAACTTTAAGGTACTTTTTATCTTTCCTGCCTTCACTTCATAGACTTGTCACATTGCTAGCAAAAACACAAGTACCTCAAGATGACAACTGGTTATTCATTGCTATTCGTCATAGTAGGCATAGATTTATCTCAAAGTATTATCTGAAGTAATAAAAATGGCAATTTAAAATTAGTGTAGAAATGCATTATTCTGGAGGTTAGGATTTTTCTGTCTTGATATGAAATGAAAAATTATGAAATGCTTTATGACGGTAAGTGGGTTCATCATAAAAATCTGTACATACTATCAGGGAGAACTGCACATATCTTTCTAAATATTTTTATCGCTGTGGATTTATAGTACCTTCTCAAAAACCATTGTGAAAGGTGCAAAACGTGCTGGCAAGATGACAATTGGCCGCCAATATTTATTAAAGAAGAAGACAGGCACAATAGTGGAAGAAAGAGGGAATCGTCCAGGCTGGCATGAAGACGACGATATCTCTGGTAATCATAAAATATTTTTCATTTTGGCTGATAAGTTTATCCTATTATGTTTCCTTTCCAATATGTTGAATGAGTGATACCTTCAAGAAGAAATTGTGGAGACTGCCTAGAAAGATTTCAAATACTTAAGAGTTTCCTTTTGTGATGACCAGGGTTATAGGACGAAAGAGGAAGTTGACTTCATTCAGTGGTGAAGGCAGATGCTAGATTTTAGTTACTAAACTACATTCACACAGGTTTTTTTTTTTTTTGTCTTTTTTACCTCTTAATAGTGTAGACAAAACAGCACTGAAGCACGCTGTAACTTTCATTTATCTTTAAACAGTCTGGCATCAGCAATTAGTCTATAACAAGAAAGCAGTAATTGGTGAGGTTCAAGAAACAGCAAATATTATGGGAGAATGTTGCAGATGTGGAAGTGACAAATGTTTTCTCAAAGGAGCAAAAGTCATTATTACTGAAAATACCATTTTTCACTGAAAATACCATTTTTCCAAACTTCAATTCAGCGTATTTTTGGATAGAAGGTAGAGAGTGATTTGGACACTTTTTATAGTTCGTGTGGTGGTGTGGAGTTTGACTTTCTTCCAAATACTTCTTTTCCTACCATGTGCTGCTGTCAGTATATCCTTATCTGGACCAGTGCTAATTTATAATAAACCACTAGAGGGAACCAGATTCTCCTGTACATAAGCAGGTATTGTTTTGTCATACCATTTTCTTTTTTTCTTTTTAATTTAGCATTTCAGATAATGAGGTATTTATCAAATACTCATAATTTCTTCAAAATATCAAACAAGCCAAATTTTCCCTTTTGAATTGGTGAGCAAGATGACTTGTGTGCAGATAAATAAAAGCTTCTCTGAAGCTGGACTCTGCTACTGCACTGTCTCAGGGCTCACTGAAATGGAAGAAGGCCTTTCCAGGAAAGCTGAAAAATACTGATTCTCTTCCTTCGTTACAGATAAATGTGATAGATAGAAGGCAAAAAGAAAAGATTGTGAAATACTGAATGTTTTTACACTACTGAAAAATAACATTCTTCAATTGAATTTCCAGCCTCTTCCTTAAGTACTGAGCTAGTATGTGTTCTGATGTTGCAAAATCTTCAGGTCAGAAGCACTTCTCGGGGCTGTGCCTATTCTGGGTGGGTTTTTTGTGTCCTTCACCCAGACAGAGCAAGCACACTCAATCTGTATATTTGTAGTTCTCTTAACAATGACGAAATCCTGAGAGTGTCTGCACTGCAAATGTACAAAACAGTGACATTCTTCTGTGAAGGCAGGTGTTATGTAAATATTAGTGATAGTCACTTTTTTCTAGTGAGACTTCCTATGTACTGCTTTCCAGATGCTGTGATTGGGAGCATGCAAGGTGGTGGAAGTCTGACAGCTTGCATTTCTCCCATTGATGCACTGACACCTCTTGTGTAGTCTGCTGACAACAGTAGTGACTTCTTGCAGCAGAATTCTGGTATAGCTGAATACAAATAGCCATAGGATACAAATTTGCAGTTTAATGACAGCAATTTGTTTTATATTGGCTGCTATGCGTTAGTGTTTGTTTGCAAGTCTCAACAACTGAAGTCTAGGAAATTGTGCAGCTATACCAAGAACGAAGCAAATGGGGAACCATCTGCAGCAAGTGATGCATAGTCTTTTAAAAAACATTAAAGAACTATAAAAGAAGATAGGGTTGGAAGGGACTTCAGGAGATCATCTACTCCATCTGTCTGCCCCAAGGCAGGATCAACATACTTAATCTGTTTACCTAACTTTCTCTTAGAAGCTTTCAAGATAAAGATTCCACAGCTCTAAGCAATTTATTCTAGTGCTTTAACCATCCTTAATGCTAGAGAAAAACAGACAATTTTCGGTTGTCCAGGCCTAAATGTTGCCTTGCTGCAAGTTAAGTCCTTCACTTCGTATTCCGTCTGTGTGTGTATGTAGAAGAGATGATTTCCTCCGTTTTCATAGCAGTTTAACAGAAGAGTGTTGTAATATTTCCTGTCTCTGTTCTTTTATTGATAATAAATATCTGCAGTTCTTTCAGTCTTTCTTTATTAATCATGATAGACTTCTGATCATCTTCACTGTTCTTCTCTGAATCCCCTAAATTTGTCCATATTTACCTTGCAGTGTGATTTCCAAAGCTGGGCACAGTACTCCAGTTGCAAGTTGTTGGTAATGAACACCTGGCTGCTTTTTCCCTCCAATACCTCCCCATGTTTTTATTTTCAGAGAGTTTCAAATCTCATCCCTACCAAATGCTGTTTGCTGTAGATGGTCACAGTGGGAAGTTCCATAAAGTTTGAGACTTTTTGTAAAACCCACTTTTACAAGCAGTAGAATCTCAAGAACAGTAAAATAGATTATTTACTCCTGTTCTTTACAAAATCAAATGAAAAAATGCATTTTGAACTTAAGCCAGCAAAGCATCTTCATCTTCCATGTCAGGTTAAGGGTGCTGACATGGGCTCCTATAATGTCTAGCTTTTTACATGCACAGGAAAATGGTTTGCAAATTCTGATCACCAATATACCTGCTTTCATGAAAGAAATGAATTTGGAAAACACATTTCAAAAAATACACACTGACCTTAGGTAAGCCAGTTACTGCTTTACATTCAAAACTGCTAAATACTGAGTTTCTGTATACTCTAAAATAAAATTGTATCCGAAGCTCATTTAATGTGTTCCTTTTTTTTATGTGAACTTTTATCATCTTAAATGTTTTTTAACTTCTTTCTTACCATGACAAACATGAAAACATAGAAAGAGAAGAGACATTCACCAAGTTAAACTGTGTTTATTTTTCAGGTCAAATAGAGAACAGGGCTGAGGTTTTTTTGTTTTTTTGTTTTTTTTGTGCAGTAGAGGTAATGAAATTTTTCATTTAGCTTATGCTAAGATTCACAAAAGGAAAAGGTATCTAGGTTCTTAGTCTTGTAAATTCTGAATATCATCTAACGCCAGTAAAATTTTACTTGTATCAGAATTTTGATTTTAAAATATAATTTTATTTTTTAATTTTAGAAGTCCTGTTTTAAGTTTAAATTCTTCTATACTTTTCAGTACCTTTAGTCTCATTCATGAAGAAATATTTTTCATATGTTCATATTTTAATGTTTGAGGTAAAATGGAAGCAGATAACTGGTATACACTATAAATCTGCTATCAGAAGTATTTGGAAATAGTTGAAGTTAAAGTGTCGATAACAGGCAGATTGCAAGTTTAGTATAAAAACCTTGCTTGGCTTGAATTTCAGTGTAGTTTGAACTTGTGACATGTTTTTTATCTCTCACAGTTGAAGTTTTTTTCTGGAAAGTGCAGCTGACATTACTGATCTGCTGAAAAAGGCTGCTGTTTGACATTCATACTGAAGCATTAGGAAAACAAGAGAGTCATTTATTGTGAAATTTTGACATAGAAACCTTTTTCATTTGAATTAAGCCTTAAAAAGATTCTTACGTCTTTCAAAAAGAGAGTAAAATAAGTATGAGGCCCATCCACTGGATGTTCACTGAATATATGTGCACATTGTAATTATTCTGTCTTGTGTACATGTTTGTATGGCAGTTGTGAATTTAACAAGTTTTCGTAAGTAGACTATTGAAAGAAAGAATACCTGCCATCAGATGAGTTCAAATGAATGTACAAGATAATTTTTTCCATGATTTTAGTGTGGGAGAGGTGTCAGCCATGCCAGCCTCAAGTGCAGTAGATAACTCTGGGATATATTTAAGTTTTTTGACTAAAATATTTTGTTGCTTCCAATTTCTGTAAACTGGTCTGTATTTATTATTGCCTTTTGTTCATCACTGACCATAAGACAAACTGATGTTTTGCTTAGAGTAAAATACCATAGCTTTCTGTGTAACTGCAGGCCACCCCAATAGCAAACACATAATATTTTTTAACTTCAGTTTCAGATGACAGTGAACTGCACACAAGTGGTACTCTAAAAGCATCAGAGAAATCAACAATGGAGCAATTAGTAGAAAGAGCCTGTTTCAGAGACTATCAGCGTTTGGGGCTGGGGACCATCAGCAGTAACTCTTCTCGTTCAAAAACAGAATACTTAAGAATAACTGCACTGAACAGGATGTATTCACTTTGCAGGAGGTGAGTTCACCAATTCAGTCTAGTATTTGGCAATAAAGATGACATAATACCTCTTACAATTTGCATTCTCCCTGATGTGTCCATTCAAGCAACTTATTCTGAGAAAATTTTTGTTCAACATGAGTGTGTTCAACCAGTGACCTTCAAGATATTTGTGTTCCACTTTTCTGGCCTGTGATGGCTGTATGTGTGTTCAGCTGATTGGAAAAAACTGCCAAGGAAGATAGCCAGCAGTGAGGCGGCTGAGCTGTCCCTGCAGCTCTGGCAGGCACGAGCCTGGCCTTCCTCCCTACGTCCTCCCTAAAGCCGGTGGAAAGAGATTGCCCCTGAGGCTTTCAGGGAGAGGAACCTAGGTACTCTGGATTGCCTTTCCAGGGAGCTTCTCTCTCTTGGCTTTCTACATTGGTGTCTAAATTAGAAGGCTATTCTTCAGCTTTCTGAATTAGGCATGAAGTTAGGTGGTAGAACTCACTCCATTATGATCTGGGTGATTTCTGTAACATGCTCTGTTGGAACTGGAAATCATTTATGTAAATTATGTGCATGTAGAATATATTCTGTCCCTAAATAGGAAAGCAAGCCTCAGAAACGGATATATATAACTATTTACTTCAAATCAAAAATGTATTTTAAAATTGGATTCATGAACAGGTGTTTATACTTCTTTCTTCAGAAGTTTGTTATGAAAGTCACATGCTGTGTGTGAACACATAAACGTTACGGAGAAAAACATGTACTTCCTTTTTTGTTGTGAAGGCTGATGTAATTTACTACCACTACCCACAAAAATGTTGTTTAATACAAAAGTATATCTGCATGAGTCATATCAGAAGAGCATCTACATTCTCTAAAGCCAGTTTTGACTAGTCATTGTTTTCTTTATGGATAATGAAATTGCCACTGCCTCTTGGAAGAGGGCACACAAGAAAAGTGAGAAAGCAGACAGGATTTAATATTATCTAGAGCAACAAACTAACAACAGTGTTTTTGTTCAGTCACCACAGAATGCAATGCAAAGGAAGGCATTTAAATCTGTACATTTTTAGTTATGCTTTGAAAATTACACAAATAACTGTCTGCCCGCCCCCAAAAAAAAAACCCAGCTGTTTTTAATATTTTATAGCCTTTTTGGAGAAGATAATTAATATCTGAGTGGGTCACAAGTCTCAGGATAAAAATACTTGTGTACTGCCATATTAGTTAGTTTGATTATTGTACTATAGGAGGTAAACCATAAATGGTATGTACATTGATTTTTGTATGAGGGAGGTTCAATAAATGTTTATAAGAGCAGTGCATATTGTATAGGAACAAAGTTCTATAGTAAGTGCTAACTTTTCCCAGCTCTTCCTCTTAGTTTCTTCTGAACATGAAATTGTTACTTGAATTGACTATTCTTTTTAGGACGTAGAAGATAATCTTTCATATTGCTTAAATCCTTCCTTCACTTACATAAACACAACTGCTATCTTGTGGAGTTTTCTATTTTTAAAGCTGTTATATCAGTGCAGTTCCTAATCTCTCAGTGTATTATGGTGTTTCAAAAAGTACACCAACAGTCTGTTTCAAATACACTGTTCCATGCTGTTTGGCTACAAATTATAATGTATTTTGGCATAAGCCAGTTACAGCCAAGAACTGTTGTTTCAGTTGTGATGCTTCAGGCAATATAAACTTTCTTTCCTGTCAATTCTCATATTCAGTATACAAGTGTTAAAGCTACTGCATCATTTACATGCCTTAAAATTCTGTTTTCTATGTCATTTTCAAAAATTTGGCTTTATTCTAGTTACAGATAAGAGAAGCACAGAGCAGAGAAATATTACCTAATAAAAAATAACTTTAAATGGAAGAAGACTAGAAGTGATAGTCTTACAAATTTATCCTAATTAAAATGTTTAAAAAATTGCAGCTTTATTATAAAATAATGTATTTGCTAGGGTCGGACTAGAAAATGAGTGTTGCTAAATAAGAAATGATTTAGTCATATATTCAGCCTGTAATTTTAAAAAAAGAATTTTTTCATTATTTGAAATTTTGACTGTGATTTTAATTGTTGTTCTTATTTTCCCTTCCTTTTATCCATACAGCTATCCTGGGCTTCTGGTAGTACCTCAGTCTGTTCAGGACAGCAGTCTACAGAGAGTTGCTCGCTGTTATCGTCACAATCGCCTACCAGTTGTCTGTTGGAAAAACACTAAAAACAGTACTCTCCTACTTAGATCTGGGGGTTTTCATGGAAAGGGAGTTGTTGGCCTGTTCAAATCCCAAACCACACATACTGCAGGTGAGCAGATGCTGCTGGGATTTCTATGTATGAAAATTTTTTTAGGAATAGTTAGTTTTGTAGAGAAAATCAGTGATATGATTGTATCAAAAGTCTCAGGATATAAATGATTGTCTAATACTATATTTGTTCAGTTTAATTACCATATGTCAAGAAATGGACTTATGTGGGTTAGATAGTTATAGTTAGAGGATGTCTGGAGGAAACGGGTGTGTTTCATCCCTTTATACTGCTTTTAAGCATTATGTGAGGGGATGAATGCTGGTAAGGATGAAGGGCAAATTTTCCATATATAATCTTACACTCGACATTATTGCTGTGAATCTTCACCCTAGATATCTGCTCAGTTCAGTAGCAGAATTGCATATAAATCAAGCTATTCGTCCCTGATTCTCTTTCTTAAAATACGCAGGCTGCTCTCCAGAATATAAAGCTTCATAAGTAGAAATGATACAGACATTATCTTTCTATTTAGGCAGAAATAAATTATCAAGACCTGAACTGACTTCTTGTGGCATTGCTTCAAGGCGTAGGAGACACTGTATTATTAACCCAAAGATCATTGAAGTGAATTTCAGGATATGCAACCCCTGCTTAAAAATTGAAGAGAAAATAATGTTTTGTCTTCAGGCTTGTTCCACTATGTCGGATAGAGAGCAGCATGATGCTTCCTGCACATACATTTTCTAGTCACTTCCTAGTCATATTTCCAATTTAGATAGTAATTTTAACAGGGCTACCTTGAACAGCTCCAACTACTCAAGTAACTGTCGATTAGTCTCCAGAATAGAATCTGATTGGACCATCTCTGGAGAAAAGAAAATTATTTTAAGTTACAGAAATTATGGTTCATCGAAATGTGCTCACTTGGGTTCTTTTACTCACTTGGGTTCTTTTACTCTTCCTCCTTCACCTCTGATTCTAAATGCTGTCTCCTGTGGTCAAGACACTGAATCCGGTTTAAGTTGCTATGATCTTTTTGCCCTTCATCTCCCTCGCCTCCTTTAAGTCTGTGCATATGGACAGAAGTGAGTGGGGTTTGTCCGGTTGAGGTAGTGTTTCCTTCCATCGTCACCTAATTTTGAACACACACTGAAAACTTTCATATGTTTTTGTTTCCTCCTTGATTTTGTTTTTTGTTAATTGATTCTTAACTTTTTTTAAGCCTTAAGATGGTCCTAAGTGGACCATCCTTGTTTAACTTCATTGTAGTACTTTCTGAGAGCATCCTGCCTTCTCATCTGACTCTTTTTTTTTTTTTTTTCCCCCTTCTGTTTTTAAACTGTTTCTGTGGCCTCTCTGGCTTTGCTTTCATCTGGTCATTTATAGCCACTTCTCTCTATCTGAAATAGTTGTTCTCAAGGTCCCCAGTAACTCAAGCAACATCAGTGACAACTGAAGAATGATTGTTTCTGAGATCTGTAGAGTAGTCATCCGAAACTCCGCACACATCAAGGATTATTCACAGGTTTCCAGATACGGAATCATGGTTCACACAGACAGTGCAGTCCCCCTCCTACAAGTTACCTAATCATACGGAAGACACTTTCTGGAGGTACCCACTGGTGACAGAGCAGGTGGACTGTCAATGGGGAACAGGAATGTTACTATAATTGGAGATTCCTTAACATGCATTATGCAGGTGTACACGCACTGTGTCCTCCTCCTTCTCTTCTTTATCCTATTATAAAAAGGTCAGATTAGGGGAATAGGGGACCTGAGGGACATGGAGGTTATGTCCACTGATGTCTCTAAATGCAGCGTAAGTGGGCATAAACACTGGTGTCCTTGGATATGTATATGCACTTTCACTGAATGGACAATACATTTCAAGGAACCTCCAGCTATTAGTAAGTAACTTTCCTTTACCATAGTGAAGAAGAGCTGATGGAATGTGTTTTTTGAATATTTATTTTAAGTTATATTTGCTAAATAAACTGTTCCATCTGTTCTCTACACATTTTTTTAAAGGCTGAAATTTGCTGACAAGTACCACAGACTTAAAGAAGTTATTTTTCATTCTGAGAATGAAGGGAAAACTACATCATTTCTATTCCATTTGTATTGACCACTGGCTATTGAGGAATACTTACGGTGGTGACCACTGAGTAATTTACATCTTTCAGAAGCTTAGCTTCTGCAGTGGATCACGGGAGAACATGCTGGGTGTTTGCTATGCAGACAAGGGATGACGTTCTGAAAATTCTTCATCATTAAAGGAGTGGGCAAATCATGAAGTTTTCAATGCTCAGCTTTACATCGTGAGCTTTTTCATTTGCTATTTTATGTATTTATAAATGTACTTTTTGTAGTTTAATGTATTTGATTCTTTCTGTGAATTTATGTAGCTCCTGCTTCTTTAGAATCTTCAAGCAGTATAGAACAGGAGAAGTACCTACAAGCCTTACTGAGTGTGATATCCGTCCACTGCAAAATGAATGGCAGTAATACTGTCACTGTTAGACCAACAATTGCTTTGTCTCCAGGTAAAATTGTTTTGTACAGTGCTCTCCTATGAGGAAGTTGAAAAGTGAGTTAGTTTTCTCTGATTTGATGTTAAGTAAATTTCTCTAATATGAATTCTGTTATTCCTTTTACTGTTACACTTTCTGGATAGCTTCTTCACCCTTAGTTTTGGTGAATGTGTTTTTCATATGTAAAGGATGTTTATAATCTTTCCCAAAATATATTTTTAGTGTTCTTATTCTGACAGTAAGTGATTCTCAACCTGCGGTTTATGGTTTTTGATGAAATATGGTTGGGGATGATGGGTCCATCTTGAGGCTTTAGCGATGTGTTACAATTATGGAACAAATAAAATAAAGGTTTCCAGAATATCAGAATGCCAGAACTTCACAAGTTTTTCTGTATCAAATGTGGCAATTACATTATATAAACATATCAAAAGCAGTGATACACTTTAGAAACTTTTAAAACAAATAAAGCATATGAAAAATTGTATATTGAATAAGAGATTGCCAACCTGAAGGGACTGAGAAAATCTAAGATTGCAAGGTCAGATTCTACATGAACTTATGTAGTATTTAGCTATAGCAACGATGGAAGGCATACAGAAATTTTGATGTGTATTACCTTCTCAGAATGAGATTTTAATACCGTTTCCAAGTAGAGCTTTACTTGAAATGAAAACTCTTTTAGAAGACATTATTTTTGTTAGGCATTGGTGGAACTATGAAGAAATTTATTCATATTCTGTTTCAGTTATGTGATGAAACCTGGTAGGGTTCATGTAAAGGTAACCCTGATGTCTTAGAAAGAGGATTGTGTGATTTAAAACTGTGTCTGTCCTGCCTTATTCAGTTGGTGGAAATTGGCCTCATATAGCCAAACAGTGGTTTTTCTTATAAAATAACATCATTCCCAAAGTGTGCATGCTCTGCTTCATTTATTGTTAAATATCTTAATTGCTTAGCTGTATCTAACATCTCCATACTGTTGCAAATGTATACATCTGTCTTTAAAAAAACAAATCTGAAATACAAAATTGACAGCAATTGGCTATATTAAGTGTGAAAAAAGCATTTTTATCATTGATGTTAAGTGTTAGTCTGAAGTAACATTGTAGGTTTTTAATCTTCTGTTCTTTTTCGGCTGACTTTAGGCACTGAAAGGAGGGCTTCAAGAATGTCCACTGTGTTTAAGCAGGTAGTGCCAGGACATTTGGATGTAAATCTATCCAATAGCTTTGCTCAAGGAGGTTAGTAAGACTAGCTCAAAGACTAAGTACCTGTGTCATTTGAAATAAAAAAGAACAAAATGGTAGTGAAATAAAAATAATTACACTGCTTATTGATTTGTTCCTCTATGAAACAGCAAAACAGAAATTAGAGTCCGTAACATTATTTAAGTATCTAATTCCTGTTTAAATTCTTTACTTACCATTAAAATAAAGTCTGTTTCATGTTGGGAATTAGTGGAAATTTAAACACTTAATTAAGAATTATGTTTCTAAATACTGTCTGAGTCATCTCTGTTTTTAATTAGCTGAAATGTATGGTCTAAAAATGCCTATTTTATATCCCTGAAATAAAATACATGGTCATGAGATTTAGTAGTATGAGGAAGTTCACATGTACATTAGGACTGAATGCACTTTAGAATCTCCAATTACAAATCAGCCCACCATTTGGCTGAAGATTAGTTGATGGTTCATAAAGTTACAAGTAATTGTACTTTATGTAAAGGAAGGAGTTATATGGCCAGCTTGTAATCAGTAGAGAGATACAGTGCTTTCTTTGGGAACAGTTATTTTTAGGAACAAGAGCTGATCGGTGTCATTTCTACAAGAAGCTTTCATTTTTGTGAAGTGAATTTCTACTACTTCTTCAGTTTGATGAAATTGTTAGGATTTTTTTATGTGTAATGCTTGCATAAATTAGTGCAGTGACTTCCTTAAATATAGAATGTTAGAATAGGTATGAAAATATTTCCCAAAAGGAAGAATTTTATATTACTTCTATTACCTTTGACCTCTGAAAGCTGATACTACAATTATTTCTAGACATCTAGAGCTTGCTGTTCCTCCCTTTTGACTCCTTGCAGCTTTGTAGACAGTGAAGTAACCATCTTACAACAGCTTGAGGTCAGATTTTCAGGAGTGGGAATGAGAAAAGCTGTAAGAAGCCTGGTCTAACATTGAAGTTAGACCTGTTTTGGCCTCCTGAGGTCCATTCCAACCTAAATTATTGTACGATGGAAAAGCTTTGTATGGGGAAAGATAAGACAGTTTTGTAGAGAAAGACATTCAAAAGAAGGGATTAGAGAAAGGAAGGAAGGAGGTGGCAGAAGGGGGAGAGGGTGGAAGGAAGGAAGATACACAGAACTGTAGGGAGAAGTTATATGAGTAACATAGCAGAAGAGAAGGGCAGTTAAATGGGAATCTCCACAGAATGTACAGTTCCGTGCAGCTCCATTCTTCATAGTCGATGCAGATTTCACATCTGAAAGTTCTGTTTGTAGTCTCTACTCGCTGTCTCAAGTTATTGTACATGGAGATGAAAAAACATGGAGGTTTTAATAGGATAGGTAAAATGCCTGTGGAGATAAGAGAACAGGGATTAACAAACAGTGTCTGGAAATGTTAGATAAGTTAGTGCTTGTGCCCAGCTTGCCTTAGCACTGAAATAGTGAAAATGCTGGGTAGCTGACAGCAGGCTTTTTGTTGCATTCCATCCCTTCGTGCGGGAGCAAAAGTGCCAATGGTGCAGTTGTGCTCGGGGCAACAAAGGTGCTCCAGATAAGTCAGAGGAAAGCTTGCTGGTTGAGTGTTTGGAAGTTGTCATTTGAAGATAAAAGGATTACTGAAATAACTGTTGCTGGTTTCTGGGATTACACTTTGTGGTAAGTGCGATAGGAGGAACTTGGTGCTACTCAGTAAAGGAAAGAGGAGTCTAGGGGCAGTATTAGGCCGTAGGCTTTTGTGCTGTCTCGTTGGATGTTGCAGTCTCTTGGCTGAATTTCAGCAGTAGTCAGAAAGAGGGCAGAGAAGTTATCTCATGTCCTGCTGGACAAATGCCACACCTGCCCTTTATATCTGAAAGGTATAACTGCAGGCCAGTATCTGAAGTCTTTTCGCAGCTCAGCAGTATACATGAGGACTCAGCTGAAACATAAGAATGTTTGACAAGTGTGATGGGAGTCCTGGTGAAGGGGAGAAGTGGACAGGGAAAGGGAGAAGTGGAGGAGTATCTCCCTATAAATAAGTAAACACTAGGTCTTTTTGACTGGATAACGGAGTTCTTTTGGAAAATTTTCCAAAATACAGGAAGTATATAGGACCTCTAAAAGTGATGTTGTCAAGTTAGTGGATTCCGATAGGATTTATTATTGCAAGGGTTTTTGCTACTAGTTACACTACACATGTGGAGTAGTGTCACAATACAGTATGCAGGACCAAAAATGGACATAGGAGATTTTTTGGTCAGCTGAGAAGAGACGTATTTTATGCAGGCAGTCTAAAAATGGTGGTTTCTCTCTCCTTCATGTTTCTCAGGGTAAGCAACAAAGCAAACAAAAATACGTAGTAAATTACAGTGGGGTTAGCTGATTAATTTATCATAGCAATCAGCCCAAAGTCTGCAACAGCTGTTTAATAACTGAATTATGTACTACACTGTACAAAATACAATAGCAGGATTTTTGTGGTTTTGTTTCTGGATCACTCTTCCTTTTCTTATTTTCATTGTCACACATAGAGGGCTCAAAAGCCAAGTTCAGCTATGATATACCAATTGAAAATGACATTTTCTATTTTTATGTGCCAGATACTGCGTGTTTTTAATATGCATCCTTTTAAAACTGAAGTTAAAAGATATATTCCAGTGCTTGAATATTTCTCACTTTTTAAAATCATCCTTGCTCTGAATATTCATCAATTGTCCTGAATATTCAATGTTCACGTCAGATATCGTCTTCTACTTTATCTGGAACATTCTAATCAAGTATTTGCCTAAAAACAAGTTAAGTTAGTTCTGAGCTGAAATATTTGGCCAAGCATTTCTATTTTATAATATATTTTCATTCTTGGGCCTTCTTTTTGGCAAGTACTTTGGATGATTCACAAAAATCAAGTTCACTTTAAAATGTATACCTTTTCTTCTTAGATTACTTTATAGTGTGGTACTTAACTGGTTCTACAGAACAGCACTTCTTACCTGACATTGTTCAGTAATTTAGTAGAATAAAATGTTTTCTCAGTATGATTTCCTGCTGCTATAAAAATACGAGGATATTTATAATGAATAAATGCAGACTCAGCTCTGAGACATTTATTTTAAAAGCAGGAGACATTAATACTTTTCATTGAAAGAAGTTGGTTGTGTAGATGTTGCACTTGAGCCGAAAACATACTCTCTGATAAGCATACAAGACTCCCACTGAAAGTGCGTTTTTAGGCAAGGGGGAAAAAAAATCCCTTTGACTGATACTGGAGAATGACAGTTTTCGAAATTATATACTTTTAAATGGTGCTTTAAAAATGTAAGTAGGTATACAGAACTAACATCTTGCATTCTGATTTCATTTTGAGGTCCATCAAATTATGTACTTAAAGTATTTTTGAGAAGAGAGTTTTGCAAAACTGCACTAAGATTTGGAATTTTTAAGTAAACTAAATTTTGACTGGACTTTCAATAAAGTATCCAGATGAATGATTTAATTGTTAAGTTTCCTTTTGGTATTACAATTAAAAAAAATGGCTGTACTGCATGTTTGAAATTATTGCAATGACCATTAAATTATTCCTTTTTGATAAATGGGTACTTCCTTCCCATTTTTTGTTGGTTTTCTGGCTTGATTGATGTTTTGTCTTGTGATGGCTAAGATTTGTGCTGTCTGATAAATCATGTACTTTAAA
Organism: Dromaius novaehollandiae; assembly: GCF_036370855.1. Taxonomy (NCBI): domain Eukaryota; kingdom Metazoa; phylum Chordata; class Aves; order Casuariiformes; family Dromaiidae; genus Dromaius; species Dromaius novaehollandiae. Next base: position 61,423,175 of record NC_088102.1, read on the forward strand.
GAAATTCAATATATACTAGATCTTTGGAAATTAATAAGTAACCCTTTTCTTTTCTCCTGCAATGTGTCTTGCTGCAATGTGCATTCCATTCCTCCTCCTTCTGTCTTTACTGTTATCTACCAGTGCTTGGGTACAGAGATAAATGTTTCACTCATTCAAATTCCAAATCAGCAACTAAGGGAAGAGTCCATCAAGGTACTGTATTCTGTGTCCTGAAAGCACATTCTGTTCTACCATCTCCATAACTGCTACAGTATTCTAATATGTGCTAAAGTGATACTTGTCAGAAAGCCTTAACTCTGCTTTAATAAAATTTTGGGGTTTTGGTTGTGGGGTTTGGAGGTTTTGGGGGGGTTGGGGTTTTTTTGCCAATGAATGTATGATGCAGTGACAGTGATTAGCTAACAACACACTTCAGCATCTTATACTTTAATCGTATTGCGATCTATGCAGAGTGACATGTAGAATTTTTTAATTCTTTAGAAAAAAAATTTCCGTGAGAAAATTTTTAACAGCAAAGATTAATTCTGCAAAGGAGTAGTACTCTGTTTCTTTACTAAAGTAGCTAAGAAATACTACTGCCTACTCAATGAACTTCCTTACAAAATCATTGGTAATGTTAGTGGACAGGGAGGTATTGATTTCTGCCAAATAAAAAACTCATAATAATAAAATACATGCCAAATAACGAGAGTTAGTTAAAATTGACAAAAAATTACCGTTGTCCGTCACTGGGTAAACATGTTCATGTGCATGTATTTGTAACTGGTTGTGTTGCTTTTGATGTGCTACAAGGTCTAATGATGGCGTACTTTTGTAAAACATTAGAAAGTGTAATTGATGGGATAGAGTATTTTTTTGTATATAATATTTTGGGCAGCCATCTTTGATGGAACTAGCATTGCTCCATACCAAATGAGCAAGAATTTATTTCCATTATTAAATGCTTGCTGTGACTTCTGTTTGCTTGCTAAAGTCTTTGTTTTTTCTTCAGTAACAATGCAGATGTGGAGCAGAAGTTTATACTAAACATACTACTTCAGTAGGGGAGGTATTTCATAAAACTGGCTTTCTTTGAAATTGGAACTGTTTGAAGTTACTGACTCTCAGTTCCTACAAACCATTCTTAGTTACTCCCATTTGTTTGCTCCCATCTGAACCTGGGAGCCAGACAGGCAGACAGGCTATGCTGTACAGTGAAGTCCCTGTCCCAGATTTCTCTATAGGATTATTTTTTAAGTGGAAAAACAATGCTGCTTCTGAAAAAATAGAATAAAATTATTTTGCTGGTTGAGCTATCTCAGTGGAATTTTACTGCTATCTACAGCTTTTTTTGTTGTATGCAGGAAATACCGACTATTCATACTATTGATTTTACTGAAGATTTTTTTCCTGCTACTGTGGTATTTAAATTTCTGCTACAACTAGATATATTTGGTGCCTTTATTTTGGATGCCTTGCTTCACAGACTTATGAACAAGAAGAGTCCTCTGATAATCTTATTCACTGCATATTGGGTTAATTTATATTTTGAAAATCAAGTGCCTTTCACATATTTCACACTGAACATGAAGAAATTGTCACACACAATCATAGTTACTAACCAAGGCACAAGACACAGAAGAATATGTACTATTCATCTTTTTTTCTGCTAGTGCTAGATAGGCTCTGACCATCTGGCTTACCAGTACTTTATCTTACATGGACATCATAAAACTTATGTGTAATCAGAGCATTGTAGAAATTTCCTCCTCTGGAAATGACGGTAACATAGCTGCATCAATAAGGCACAATATGCAAACTAAAAAGCTTGTTGAGGCAGAGCTTACTGGGTTGGTATAATGCCTTTTGAGTATGGCTGTGCTGCTTTCAGATGCGAGTCTGTGGCTCCACATCATACTGCACTGTTCCTTGTGCGTATACCAGCTCAAGTTGTTGCTAGCTGTGGGATTTCTATACTATTCCCTGCTGCCAGAGTGATGGTGATACTAGTGCCAGAATAAAACTGTAAAACTATCATCTTCTAGGCATCCTCCTCTTCACTCACACAATTAGATCGTAGTCACATCTGTTAGAATGTAGTTGTGAAACACAGGATTAAAAAAAGAACTTGCTTAAATCCACTTCATTCTCTAACATGTCCATTAGACATGGACAGTTAAAAACTAAAATCTATGGCACTCTCCATTTTAATCCAGGTATTTAAAGAGCAAATATGGAATACTTTATCCTGAAATGTAATATTTGAATTGTTCATCCTTACATACATTTTGATTGTAATAAAATCTGGCGTATGTTGTTACACTATGTGGGGCAAAGGGAATGCAAGAGTTCTTGGTAACAAAGAATTTAAAGTGATACTGTTTCCATTTTTGAAGGAGATAATTATTATATAATAGTTTCAGTAGTTAGACTTCCAAAATAATACACCTTTGACAAGGAAATACAGCGAATTTTTGTCCCTGCTTTTGAAAAGAACAACACTATTCATTTCATTTCCGTATACTTAAATGGATGTTAATGACTTGCAAATTATGATTCATTTTATCATTATGTTACTGATTTCATAGCAAACATTTTCTGTATAGCAGAAATCACTGTGCAGGGTTTGATTAGAATCTTAGTTTAAACAACAGTACAGTAGGTCGATTTTGACAATTTTTGTTACGAAATGATTACTTTCCAGTGTGTGTTAATTGTATCCTATGGAGAATGCAAATGACATGTTTAAATACTGTACTTTCTAAATTATATTTTAATGCATACCTTAATAGCTGTGATCTCTCGTGCCTCACAAAAAAAGATTTTTAAATATTTTTCATCTTCATGAAGGTGTTTGGGCAAGTCTTCGTTCCAGCAATCGATTTATCAGCACTCAGACTCCATTCATTGATGTTGGTGCAAGACTTGCAGGAAAAGATACCACCACTTCCTACAGTAGCAGCACATTTTTGCAAAGTCAGCTTCTGAGACGTCAGGCAGCCCTTTACATATTTGGAGAAAAATCTCAATTACGGGTAATGGCTATTTTATTTTTATGTAAAAATAGTTTCTTTTGGCTTGAGTGTAATAACCCTAATATTTTTACAAAACAATAATATTCTAGCTAAGATAGATGGATAACTCTCCTAAAGGTGTAAACTCGCATGAGGATTTTAGGTAGTATTGCTATACAGGCATGTTTGGCTATGGTCTGTATCGTGGTACGCAGCATAATAGTTAATGCGGTATAACTCAGTGTGAGGGGAGAAAAGTCAAGTACTGTGGTTATGTAATACAGCAAAATCAACATATATAAAAACATACTAGATTATCTTAAAAAGCAACTAAAGGACAGGCTCAAACTCACAAAAGCTGAAGTTTGGTGACTGGAGCCGTGGCTGTCTCTTGTTCAAGTGCTGATGTGTAGTAGATACAGAGCTCAACATACAATTAAAAGATACAGAGAAGGATAACAAAGATGATTAAAAAATGGAATAGCTTTTGTGCAAGATAAGAGTATTCAAATTGGAAAATACATGACTAAGATGGAAATACATTCCAGGTCTGTAAGATCATGGAAAGTATGGAGAAGCTGAATGCAAAAAGTGATCAACTGTTTCTCAGAATAGAAGAACTGAAGTGTATCCAATGAAATTATCAGATAGCAGACTGGGGAAAAAAGGAGGTACTTTTTTCAGTACTTTATAATTAAACTGCGGTGCCCATCACAATATCACCCTTTAGAGGCTAGAAATTTGAATGGATTCAAAAAATAATTAGAGAAATTTATGAATGATAGGTCCATTGGCATGAAGTCAATTAAAAGTTTTTAAGCAGTGCAGGCCAAATTATATTTTCCACCACAAGAATGAGGACAAAATAACTTCTCATGGCAGGATATCAATTTGGCAGCTCTTCAACATTAAGCGGAGATCTTACTTTCTTACTAGAATCTGGCAAAGCACCCAGCTTCTGGTTCTTGTTCCTAGCAATGAGGCTTCCCCTTTGCAGTGGGTGCCTGTTTGCTAGCCAACAGCATGTCCAGCAAAGCCTTTGGATTCAGAAGTCACCATCTCTTCGCCACCTCAACAGCACAGGCTGTGCAGGGAGCAAGTGCAGCAGGGTTTGGCTCTGCTCAGTGTAACTGCTGGGATAAGGCTGAATGACAAAACTGTAGGCAGATGGGATGGGGCTGAGGTGCCGGCAGTGGGGCTCGCCACCTGTACCAGAGGCCTTTCAGAGCTATTCCAAAGGGAGATCTGGAGTTCTATATCTATATGTTCTTGCTTTCATAGCCACAATTAAATACACCTAAACACATACTACTGTCCTCTGATTCAACTGTTTCATCATCTAATGTTCCACTGACTCATCATCTCACAGTGATGGCTAGGTTTAGAAACATAAAACAGACTTATTTGGTAATTTAAACTGCAGTTTTGTTTTTCTTGCTGGGTTAAAATATATTACAAAGTAAATGGAATGTTATTAGTCAGCAAAGCAATTACCAGGGAAAGAAAAGCATCATTAGTGTGGGCCAGCACCAGGATGATGTGAATGAGGCTGGAACAGAAGTCTGTCCATCTTGATTTTATTACACGAAGAAGTTTGTGATGTTTACAATTTTGCACACCTTTTTGGCTAGACCTTAGTATTTTAGATGCTGTTGTTTAAGAAACAGGTGTTCATCTACACTAATTCTTGATAATTTAACTTTTCTTTTTTCAAAAAATGTTTGCAGATAGTTTTTAAAAATCCCTGCACTCAAAGATTGAAAAGTCACTTATTTTTTATTTTCTTTTTCCAAATGTGATCATGCAGAGGAATAACAGATTTAAAATATAATGTAATGAGTGAAGTCTATAACTTTCAAAAGCTGGTGTGGAAATACCATTATTCAATTCCTTTTGAAATTATATTTTTGCAGGAGATGGAAGAATCTCCTGAATCAAAATACTAAAATTCTTTGCAAACTGTGCCTCTATTTTGACTTTTATACTTTAAAATGTTTTATATTTGATTTGTATTCTGAGATATATTTTTAAGTGATGGTTAATGTAACAGTTAAGTATCACTTCTTGTTCCATTTTTAATTTGTATTTTGTAATTGGTTTGCAAATTCATCTTCCATTTGGTTTCTTCATTAGGCATTAGTACAGGATGTAGTCACTTTTAATTGTTCATATTATGAAAATTTCATCTGACGTGTAATCATTTTCCACCATAATTAGCGAAACAATTTGCAGAAATACCCTATTAAGTCTTGTAATCAGTGTTTTAATTTCATGTTATAAAGCATAATAATATAACTTTAAAGTCAAACCAGAAAACTCCAAAGTAAACATAATTCATCATTATTAAAACAAACTTATTTTGAATAGTGAGAAAACTGTTTGTTTTCCTTGATAAGTTTTCATTTTAATCAAGCTGGCATTTTCATTTGGTTTTTTGGAGAGCATTCTGCGTGAAGTTTTCAAACAGGTCTATTCACATCAATTTTTCATCTTGTTAAAATATCTTTTATAACTGCAAGCCATACAAGGCTCTATCAAAGCAGACCCTTTGATGAAAAGGAATACAGGAAGAGTAAAGGGAGAGAAATGATTAGATAGAATTAAATTGTTCTAACCAAATACAAATAATTTTTCATGTTTTTGTTTAATTAATTTCTCTATGAGTTATAAGTGAAGAGATCAATCATGCATTTAAAGGAAATGAGTAGAAATATCTTTAGTCTGCTGCTTCAAAGTGACCTTTTTGACCACTGGGACAAAAACTAGAAATGGTTTAATATGCCAGCACTCACAAACCATATGGGGATAGTATGTTAATGCCTGGTATATATTAAAGCATTTTAATATATTACCATACAGGTGTGTATTTTTATACAAAATACAAAGAAGTTGACTATTGGATGTGCAAACAGTGAGCATATGACCAAACCATCCTGAAACAGTCTGAAGCCCAATAGGACGTGTATAATTTGGAAATTTTGTAGAAGGGAAGACCGTCAAGAATCCTTATATTATGCCAGATGGTGTCCTTGTTCCTGCTTGTTTAGACCTTAGAGGTTAGGGGCGTTTTTTTTCCACTTCTTTTTGTTTTTGGCTTAATAATACAATTTTGCAAAAGTTGGGCGTTTCTAAGAAAAAGGAGGAGTGTATTGTGTTAACCAATGTAAGAAGAAAATTACATAGCCATTAGTGTATTGTTTTGAGCTTGCTGTCATTGAACTGTACCTAATCTACAAGATCAGTTCACCTTTGGCCTTATATAAAGAACGACTGCTCATTTTTGGATTGTGAAGTGTTCGCCTAACTTTCGTTAGCATCTTGCTAACTTGGAATTTGCTGGCTTTGTAATAGGCTTGGCAGAGCATATATTTCTGATGTTAGTTCCTGTAAGGACCTGTTTTCTTTGAATAAGTAGCATGTCACGTATTTGATGATGTAGACAGAAAAGTATAATGTTTTGAGGAAATACAGGTACGTTTCTCATATGCTCTTACCATACCTCCTTACAACTCAGCATTCTAAAAAAGAAGATTGGTAGTTAAGCTGTACGATTTTTAAATTTATTTTTGAGCTATGCCAAAATGTAAACAGGACTAATGGATCTGGACTTTTGCTTTCCAACGTTTTGGCCTGGCATCCTATGAAACATCTGTTTATAGACCATGTTTAATTGTATTAAGGAGCAGTTTCTTAAGAAAACTGAAAACAGTTTGCTCTGAAGGTCTTTATCAATGCTTCATGCATAAAAATTGTTTCTTTTTCCAGTTATGTTCTCCGTATCATCATCCTTTTCACTGTGGTTCTCTTTTTCGGTGAAGTAATTTGATCTCCTAATTCAGTCCTCCTCTTTTGTCACTCATTTTCGAAATACAGTATGTAAAACATAATATGAAAAATGTTGCTAGGAAAACCTCACAGTTATATCAGGTATTCTCCGACTACTGCTGTGTGTTGAACTAGGTACTTTAGACAAACAGCTGCGTCAGGTTGCAATAACTGCTTAGACGAGTCTGCTAGCTTGCAGTTTTGGGGGTTCTTTTTAGGTTTGGAGGGTTTTTTTCCTCCTTTGTTCATTAAACTACTAGAACCTGTACTGTGTTGTTGGTACTTCAGACAGTTATTTTAATTTTTTATTATTTTTTGTTAATTTCCATTAAAAATCCAAAGGGAAGCATGTTATCCGGTGTATAAAGAACTAAAAAATATCAGACAGACATCTTTCGGGTGCACTGCATTTTATGCATAGATTTGTTATGCATGTACTCTGTATCATATTGGGATAAGATTCCGTCTCCCTGGTAAGAACATGTAAACAAAGAAATATGAGAGAGAGAGAATAAGAGGAGAGGAAAAAAAGAGAGGTGTGATTTCGAGTACAGGCCTAGGAGTCAAAAAATTCTAAATTCTAGTTTGGATGCTAATTCCTTTTGTGACTGCCAGTTAATATTATCATAGGTATGCCTTGTGCCCATGTTGTGCAAGTCTTTGCTTCCAGAAGAATCAAAAAAAAAAAACAACACCCCACCTATAATGGTATTTGCATTCCATGCATTATGCATCATTACTGGAAAACTACCTATGTTTAAATCTGAATTTACTTGTTCCCGGAAATTTGAATAGCAGCTTAAATATGCTCATTGTCATTAACTTTGGAGAATAGTTTCATTTCTCTAGTGAACTCTCTAAGAGAGTACTGCAGCTTCCTTTATTTGGTACTTATCAACTAGTAGTATTTTACTCACAAACTTTAATGTCATTTCAAGAGAACTCAGAAGATTTATCAAAATCAGCTTTGTTATATTAATAAAAATATTAATGTCATGTGTTATACATTCCTTTGCTATGAGTAGTAGGTGGGTAGTTTTTTATGGGATATTTTGCAAGTGTTGTAAGCATTATTATGTGCTGGGCAGCTGCTTAAAATAAACAGAATTTGAATTACGAATTGAAATATTTAGCAATAAAGCGGGTAAAGCTTTGAGATATGATGAGGCCTGTGATAAAAATATGCTTTCCTATTAAATTACATCTGCTGTTGTCCTTCTCACACAGGGCTTCAAACTAGATTTTGCTTTAAATTGTGAATTTGTTCCTGTTGAATTCAGTGACATCCGACAGACAAAAGCAAGCTTTAAAAAGCTGATGAGAGCTTGTGTTCCCAGCACTATTCCTACAGATTCTGAGGCAACATTCCTTAAAGCACTTGGGGAGTCAGAATGGTTCCCACAGGTAATTTATGTGACAGATACTTCTAATAATCTATGTGCGGTACTGCTTACACAAAATAAATCTGACGCTGTTGTGACAGAGAGCTATTATTTTCTAGCCAGTTGTTGTTGTTCTTTGTTCTTCGTAGTTACTTTGCATACTGTCAAATTTTGTCAATATGTAGGCATTATTATTTTAATATGATCATAACATTTACAGATGTAGGAGACATTTTTAATAACATAATTTACTATTTCTAACATGGAACAGGTACCCAAGTAGAGATGATCATTTTTACTGCCTGTATCAATTTATAGTCTTGATTTCAACTGCTTCGTCTCATATTAGGTATTTTAAAAATCAGAAATAGGTAGGGAACGATGACTGAGCCTTTTGATTTTAAAGCCAGTATTATACTTTTCATATGTGTTACCACCCTGACTTCCTGTATGCACAAGTATTTAACAAATAGGCCAACATCTGTTGTCTGTTGTGGGATATAGGAACATGTTGAGGGACAGGGGGCTCAAAATCTATCACTACCTGTTCTCTCTGAATCTGTTCCTTTATTTCCATATCCCACATTCTCTTACATTAAGACTAACAAAGTGAAGGTATGTTTGGAAGTAACTTTTGCAAGATTCAAATGATGATCATGTGGAAAAGTCAGCTCTTTGTGAATCCTTGAGCATTTCAGTTGCAGCCAATACTTTTGAACAGGTGCATGTTATGTTTGGAATCCTCTGTTGAATAATTTCTCCTGAATATAATTAATCATAGGAAAAAGAATAGAACCTTATCTTGCGCTAATTTCTCAAGGAGGAAATACTTGTGAGTAACATAGTAATTGTGGTAACTATGTATCAGAAAACACAGGCTGGTTGGAATGTGCTGCAATGCAAGGAATGACTTGCAGCTTCTCCCCTGGAGGTGTGACGCCTCCTTGGGGAGCACAGAAGGTGGTCATTGCTGTGTCTCACCACTGCTTTGTTCAGGAAGAAGAGAAGTAAGTGGGAAAGAATGAATACTTGACTCCTCCACCATACTAACATTTTCAATCACAAAGTAATTGAGCAAATCAAAAAGTGTAGACAGATGAACTGAGTTACATTTTGATGAAATAAACTTGTCCTGTAGCAGCTCAGAGATCAGCTGTATCTCAAAGTAGAAGAAACTTCAGAGCAAGGGCAACAGTGCATTGCTCTGTGCTCGGGACTAGATCATAATATCAAGCACTAGCCCTGATTCATTACCAAGACATTTCTGTGGTGTAAATCATGTTTAAAATGCTGTGGTATGTGACTTATGTGATAAACTTAATTTATGACTGATTTGTCCCATTTTCTACTTCTTTCTACTATCTGTCATCTTGGAAATTTGTTTTTATTATACAAAGCTTTCCTCTCCTAGATAACAGAAGTTACATGGTATTGGCTTTTAATACTGTATAGGTTAAATAGTTTTTTATAAGGCTGTTAATACACAAAAAATTCAAGATGCTGCCATGTTTTCTGAATGTAGATGATAAAAATTGTATTTTACATTTCTTTATATTGAATCTGTATAACCAGATTGCACATCAGTTTCTTTTCATATGGACAGCAAGAAAAAGTCTTTATTCTACTCTACTGCCTAAAAAATATAGGCAACGTGTTTGATTTTTAAAGGTAATATTCTTTTCAATCTTTATCTATTAATAATTGCAGGAAAATGAGTTGCTTTTCTTTTCTAAGTAATGACTGTGGGAATGTTCAGAGGAGTTAAGTGTCTACCATCATAATTTCCATGGTAATATTTATAGAATTGTTGATTGTTTCTTCCGTACATGCTCTTAGATGTGTCTTGTCATCTTTTATTTATTTGTTTTCCTATATTGTTTGCTTTCTGCTTTCAGGCTTTCATATTTCCTACTGCTGGTCTTGGTTGGGTTGTATTCAGTGCTCTACAAAAAGCCGTTTCATTCTACTGTGGAAAACTGAATTGGTTACATATTGTCTATTATGTTGTTTGCCAGGAATGCTGTCATAGTATCACAAAAATGATAGAAACAGGACAAAGATATTTTCCTTTTGTAATTATGATGTGAACTTCTTATGAAGAAAAAATAAACCTGTCCAATACACTAAATTGTTAATCTGTTTATAACTTTTGTGTTTGAATAAATCTCATTCAAGTCAATAACCCTGCCCAGAGAAATTAACTACCCTATATGCTGACACGTTTGTAGTAAAACTGAATAATGCCTATTAGTATTAATGTAGCCTCTTTCTACATGTTTTAGCCAGTCTATCCCAAAGCAGAGAAGAGACTTTAATCTATTTCCAGATTGTAGAAATGTTTTTTTTCTTTTTTGATTTTTAATATATAATTCATTGAATTAATTTCAAATGTTCATGAGAGTGTCGTCTTTTATTTATTTGTTTTCCTGTATTGTTTTCTTTCTTCTTTCAGGCTTTCATGAAATTGAACATTAGAAATATTTTCCTTTAAATATCTTACATGGGTTCTGCCATTAAAAGTATGTAGTGACTTTATGAAACTTTAACATTTCACAGGAAAAGATTTTAGTGTTGATCCCAGCGTGGAATTTCTCTACAATAAATCTCTCAACCGTGTTGTTCCCATTCTCCTTTTTATGACATCAATTTTATTGCAGTACACATTAGTTTTAATAGATTCAGCTCCTATCTTCAAATCTTTGCTTAGTTTTGTTATAGTTTGAATAAAAATCTTCTGAGACTGTCATGTTCTTATAGTTTTCTAATCTGTTGCATCAGTCAGTTTCTCTGTGCTGTACGTCAGCTTCATAAGTCATTTTTAATATTAAGTATAAAAGGATTCTATTTATTGATAAGATCTAGAAATTTATCTTATGTTTGAATATGTTACTTATTTGTAATACTTTATAGCTTCACAGGATAATGCAGTTGGGTGTGATCATCTCAGAGCTCCTGGAAAATGGTTCTTCAGTTATGGTTTGTTTGGAAGATGGCTGGGATATTACTGCACAAGTAAGCTGCTATTAAAACATGGAAATAGCTAAATAGTGAGAACAAACACAAGGCAATGTTTTTTTAGATAAGTGACTGAGATTTTGATATAACATTAACAACTTTGTGATGTGGCAGCAATGAAGAGACTAGAATGCATGAATCCTTACATTCCTTTGAAGTTTGTATCTATTATTGATTTTTCACAACCGTGAAGAATGTTCCATACAATGAACTTGTTCCAGAGGTCCTGATGGGCTTACACTTTTAAAGCTCATCTTATATCTGAAATCCTGTACTATTTATTTTAGAATGAAAGGTGACAGTTGCCACAACAGCTCATTTTAGCTTTGTAAATGAAGTGAATGGCTGCCTAGAGGAGACTGACCATCCAGTCTCCTCTGGGAGAGGAGGGGAATTCTTTCTCTTGCCATTTACTTTTTGTAAATGAAGTTAGGAGACCACACACAAAGAAAAAACTAAATGTGTGCCAAAGTGACACCTGCTGCAAGGACAGATGACTATAACAGATAACTTTCTGAAACAAACTGTAAATTAGGTGAATGATGACCCACTGCCTCATGCAGTGGGTACATTGCGTCCATGTAGTTGCTTCATAATGCAGAAAATAAACACAGATAGCAATAATTTCAGTAAATAAAAACCTCCTGTACAGTCAGCATCCTGATACCAGCTAAACAAAAACACAAGGGAATGTTAACATTATTCTTGGAACCATTGTCAAACAGTGAAAACTAGAGAAGGGAAGGTACATAATAACTGGAGCTGGGATGAGTCTGTACTGCATTTTACAGTCTCCTGAGATGCTGTCTACAAGAACAGGCTGGTAAGCACCATAGTACGGCAACACTTCAGAAGGTCTAAAGGAACGTCAAGACCCATTCTTTAAAGCTTTCTCTGCTGAGGTAGCCCATACTTTTTTGTAAATGTTTATCAGTCATCTTTGTTTTATTAATAAAAGTGATTTTATTTCAAATTTAATTTAAATTTGGTAAGCATCAAAATAACCAAAATCTCAAAAAATCCAGAATCTACAGTTGCTCAGGTTTGTCTTTAACCCAATTTAGTTGAAGCGCTTTAATATGAAATATTATTTGCATTATTTTGATAAAAATATTTGTAATTGGTAAAATATTTGTAATTTTGTTTATATGAATGCTTTTGTTTCCCTGAAATATAAACAGATTATGGAATATTTCTGTTCATTGAATAAAGTGTTCTTCTTTTAACTCTGATCACACTTAACACAAAATATCCTGTTTTGTGATCTAGGTGGTATCTCTGGTACAGTTGCTCAGCGATCCCTTCTATAGGACACTTGAAGGCTTCCGAATGCTGGTGGAAAAAGAATGGCTGTCTTTTGGTCATAAGTTCAGTCAGCGCAGTAATCTGACTCTCAATTGTCAGGGCAGCGGATTTGCTCCTATTTTCTTACAGTTTCTAGATTGTGTGCATCAAGTAAGTCAGTCTACATCTAATTTTAGTTTACAAGCAATATTCAGAAATAAGTGTATGGATGCCACTATTGCATGTCCATTATAGATAATGCTTTGAGAGAAGACTGGTAACCTTTATCTCTAGCTTTTAGTAAAGCGAATGGGTTTTGCCTCAAGAAAGAGTTGGAAAATAGTGAATGGTTGCCTAGAGGAGACTGACCATCCACACAAAGCTGTGTAAAGGGGACTGTTGGCGTTATGGATCTTTTAAGAGGTTTTAAATAAGAGTTCTTTAAGACTAAGACTGGCTTCCGGCAGCCTGGAGGGCCTTAAATTAAAAGGAGATATTGACAGATTGTAACTACAGTGAGTAGCCAGTGCATGTACTTTTTAGTTCTCTGTGCATGATGATGACCTTTGAAGAGGCCTTGTACTGCATCAGTTCTGGAACCAAGAACCTATATGCTACAGCTGTCTGTGATGTTTTCAAACTCTGAAATAGAGGGGTTTTTGATTTAAATCAATTTCTTCTATGTAATGCATTCCAAAGGTCTAGTGTGTTACTATTATATCTTCTAGACAAGCAGAGTCTCATCACTGGTAGCAGTGGAATTTCAGCATGAGTGCTATACGTTTTTTCCCCTGCTTATGTTTTGGTAAACAGTTTCTCTTAGATCTGACTGTTTAAGCTTTCCTGAGGAAAATTTTACCTTTATTTCTTTTTTTTATACTAACTTTTAATTCAGTGCTATACCTGCCCTAATTGTCAACTCCGTCCAAAACCTTTGTTTTAATTTTTTGAGAAACTCCCTTCAGTTCCAGTCCTCATTTGTAGCTTTCTTCAGGCTGCAGGGACTGAACCTTACTTGTAGCAGAAGAGGGGTGCCTTTATCTTTCTTCGTCCCTTGGCACATAAATGTGGTGATGATTTCTCTAAGTAGGATGTTATAGCTAAAGTGAGTAGTCTTTTGGTAGATTTTTCTTGTCATTTTTTTCTAATCAAACACAGGGGCAGATATGCCAAGTCTGCTGCTACATATAATTGTTGTAGGCCTTTTCCTAGAATGAATTAGATTTCAAGCAGCCTATCATGAGCCTCAGCCTAGTACCTTCCTAGAGCAGTTCCTGTGGAATGACCAACAAGAACAACCTCTCTGAGAATATGGAGCCCACTGGAAGTATTTCAGCAACCTGAGCCTTATTGTGCTCCCAATCAGAGTTACAAAGACAGACTTCCAAAATGATCGTAATTATGTGAATAGAGTGAGTGCATTTTTTTCCATCACCAGTTGGTTTGACCATTTGACTGTACATAACATTACATTTGCCACCTAGGTCATTGCAGCAACAGTATGGCAGTCCATAACTTCCTCATGGTGATTTTTCAGAGTAGGATCTTACACAGAGAGAATGATAAAACACAGAGTGATGAGGTTCTTGAAGCGTTTTGGATTCAAGACAAGGACGTCATTCTAGGAAGTTAGTTGCAGGCCTTGTCTTCAAGTAAGCATTATTAGTCAGAGCGTCTTTTCTCAGGAGCATGATAACAGATGTTCAAGATGGTTATAAGGGGAAACAAGGGGTATCACATAAATAAGATTTTGTAGTTCTTGGTATTCTGTTTTTCTCATGCCAGTCTAATTCTCTGCCCCAGATTTCGTACAGTTCTACCACAAGTAATACTTTTTCTGCAGGCTTTATATTCTTGGCCAGTAGAGATTTCACTGTAGTTTTTTCCACTTCCATAGTTGAAACAGATTTTTGAGAGGTTCAGTAATAGTACCAGAAAAAGAAGGAACATAAACCTTTAGAAAGCTGAGAAAAAATGGATCAGCTGAAATGTTCTTATTTTTTTATATAGTGCATGTTCCAAAGATGAACACCAACAGTTATATGGTGTAGCAGAAGTTAGATTAACAATATCACACTCATTTCAGGTTGATTCTAAACACTGTCTCATTTCAGGTTGATTCTAAAGACTGTCCTCTTTTTCATCTCAAAACAGTGAATAAAATGCTTTGCAGATTCTGTGTGTATGCAGACACTAGATAGGAGGAGGTAAAAGACATCTTGCAAAGCTTGCATACTTCCTGTTGCATACATGTCTTACCTTTTCCACTTCTCTTGCTTTTCTCATTGAAAAAAATGTGCTTTATTAAGCACAATCTATTAAGCTCCTGGGCTTTATTAACCTGTTTTTGAATTTGTGGATGTCTGTGTCTCACATAAGACTGAAGAACAGCAGCCTACTTTCTGGAAACAAACATTCAAAATGAACACTTGGAGTTGACCCTGAAAGGGGAGTCAGCAAGTGGAGTTACTCTGTTGCCTGAAGCAAAGTCCACAGTTTAAATTTCATGATAAAATGATGAAAAACAGTCTTCAGATGTCTATGGGCAAGTGACAATGAATGAGAAAATGAGTAAAGACTTACTGAAGAACATATTCAAGAAAAGAAAAATTTTGTATATATCCTATTATTAAACACCTCCTTAGACCATCAGATTTATTACTGTCTTGCAAGTTAATAAATCATATCCTTGGAATTTGGTTCTGTTTCTACAGCATTTCCAATTAGAAGACCTTAGAAGTATCTGTCATGTTTCGTGTCTTACCAATCTGTTTCCCAATGGTTGTGGTCCTCAGGTTGATTTTATTTAAAATGGAGAGATTTCTCTAATGAGAATCAATACTGCTCTTTTCATTCGAACAAGTAGTCTGACTAATTGGCACAATAACTATTCCTTACAATAACTCAAGGTTATTGCTCCTTTGCTGAAGTAGAAAAATCTATTTCTTAGCTGCAGTGACTGCTACAGGACAGAATAGCCATGTCTTCCAATACTGAGACCTTTCTGCTGGGCGGTTCATTCAATTCTGTGTACAAATCATCCATCTGGTGCTATATTCTCTCCACTGTCAGATCTCTTCCCCATGCTTTAGTGAGATAACTGGATAACACTGCCTATTAATAGGATGGAATAAATCAACATCTGGTTTGAAGCAGTAGTGTAATTTTGAAGTGAATCCTTCAAGCATCTTCCCTTACCACTTGTTGCTGTTTTGGTGCCTGTGAACTAGATTCATCTTGGAAGAAATAAAATGAGTTCAACTCCAGGTTTGTGCCAAATGCACATCAGCTCTTCAAGGGATCTCAACCAGTGACCAGTCCTTCAGACAACTTCAAACCATATGTACAGCAGGGTCATTAACTTAACTGGACCAGACTAAATCTAGTCCAAAGTACAACCAACACATAGTGAAGCCGTAGGGACCTCAGCACCGGCTGCTTTAGTCTCTCCGCTCGCGTTGCTCTGAATTACTTGCTAATGTAGACATAACTGACATCACTTTAGATATCCTGTTTTTGACCCTGGAGATGCTTTGCTACAGTCTTACTGTAATACATCTTAGAAAGTTGGCATGAAGAAAAACAAGGAAATTATCCATGCATACCCGCAGAGTATTTTCTTCAAGTCCGAAGGCCACAGAAATTTTGGAAACAAATGAATTAACCAGAACGAAGATGAAAGTTAATATTTAAGGATTTGGGCTTGTTGTCATATTTTCTTCATGGCAGAATTGCTTTATTTTCTTTATGTTATGTTTAACACAGTCTGCAGTTTTAAGAAACTAGATTGTATTTGTCCTAGCTTTAGAAGATAGGATGAGATTTAAGGAAGTGGGATAAATCTCTGCTGCTAACAACTGGCAGGGGGTATGATTCTGCCTCAAGCTGCAAGGTGCGTAAAATGCTCCCCTTAGGTATGTGAACCTGTCAAAGAAACTTGAGCCCTGTCCTGAGAATTTCTCAAGGAAGTGTGCATAATCTGTAGTACTTTTGTTTGGAGGTGAAGGTGGAGGGCGGGGGACAATTTCAGACTTTTGAATTTACTCTTAAATTAAATGTGGCTTTTTTTCCCCTAAGACTAGCCTTGAAATAACAAAATTAATATTCATAGTGTTACTTTTAGGAAAAAGTTTCTGTTGTCTAGGGTTGTTTTCATTTGATTTGGTTTTCTTGAATGGTAGAGGAAAGTTGCCTTTGTAATTAATCTCAGGTATCAGCTTTGCAAGCATGTTGCTAGGTATCTGACTCTCCTCTCTCTTTAAGAGGCTATATAAAGTTCTTCCAGCTTCTTCAGCTTCTTCAGCTTTAAAGTTCTTTCATACATGTTACTAATGGATACTTTTTACAGAAAAATCTTTATTTTTTATTTTTTGTCTCAAGCTGTGTCCACATGCCCTGGCTGCAGCTATGTCAGCTGAAAGATTACCTCCTGCAGGCCATCTGGAGCTATTCATCACTTCTCCTCTGGTGGAGATACCACTCTTCCAGTCTGTTAGTTAAGCAGTTCATGTGAACCTGCCCACCTGTTCGGTCGAAAGGGTAGAAAAATCATGGTAGAAGAGGCACGCTGTATAAACTGACCCATCTGGTTTTGACTAGTGTGGATTCAGGAGCAATTCAGCACGTCAATCTGAGGGAGGCAGTAACCTCTCATGATGTGCAGATAGGGCTGGCTAGGGGTTGTAATCTTTTCTGACAACATATCTTCAGCCAAGAAAGGACATGGGAGCACAGCTTTAGTGTGTAATCAGTGTAATATAAATTATATAGATCTGTCCGTTCTTAAAAGAATGCTTTAAGCTGACTTTCCTATGATTCTATATAGGATGTAGTTCTGCATAGGTTTTCTCGAAATAGACATATGAAGATTAGCCTTCTAACTCATAATGGCACAGAACTGCCTTACCGAATTCTAACTAGTTTATTGTAAACTCTAGGGGAATGAGTTTTGAAGTCAAATCAGTGGTTGAGCTTTCTTATGAATTTACTGTGAAAAGTATATGTACTATTTACAAAATACTCATCTGTGAACATTTCTGTTAAGTTTCATTGGTTTGTGTGCAACTTGTTAGAACACTACAGAATCCAGTTAGACCAGAAGTTGACTCTGAAGTATAATATATTATGCTCATACATTGTGTTTAAAAAAATATAGCCCACTCACTTGAAAGAAACATTTGGACCCTTCAAATTATTTTTAACCATTACAGTCTCAACATAATAAGTACAATAAGAAAGTCACTGTAGAGCCAATATGCTTTAAGTATCATTGGCTAAACTAAAAATACAGAGAAAACAAATGAAGCAGTGATTCCTAAATTAGAACTGCATCATCTTGTAAAAAGTCGTTGTTTATGCCAATATCTCCAGGTGTCAGCTGAATTATTAATGCAAATTCATTCTTTCACAATAGCAGCATCTGGCAGATACTCTCACTGCTTCTGAAGAGACTGGATTTATTAAAGTGATGTCACTGCAGGAAGCTTTTCTTATTTTTCTTCTATATCTATTTGTTAATTCATTAGACATAATTAAACCTGAATGATTTTCTAAAACTGACTTCTTCCAAGCTCAACAAGAAGCTCTGTTACAGCACTGTCTTATATAAGAGGAGATGAGTGTACTTATGGCCACGGTGGATATATTCAGTTATGCCAGTGTTTGTAGGAGTAGCTTATTAGTGATTATGAGCACAGGGCATTTTGGAATATATGTATTTATTATTTAAGTTAAATAAATATTGATACCTAATGGGAATACAAAACCAAAATGTTTCAAAAAACTAAGGAAGGCTGAAACAAGTGTAAGATTACTAAAAACATTTACGAGAGATTTAAGTTAATTGGGGACATTGTGATTTGAAAAAGAATTTAAAATACTGGATTTCTGTGATCAGCTCATAGCTGATCATAGATAGCTCATAGATTTCTGTGATAGCTCATTTCATTAGAAACAGCTATAGGTTTACTCATGTTTTAAATGTTCATATATTATGGAAATTAAGCATTTTATAAGGAGGTGTAGTTCTTGTTTTCAAAAACACCCTATCTCTATAGCCATATCTTTCAAGATGATATATGTTGAGACTGCAAAGTATAAAACATTGCTTCTAACTAACATGCAAGTTTTGAACATATCTCTTTGAAATCAAAGAATTAATAAAGTTCGACCAAAGAGGTTGACAGAGAGAAACCAGCTATGTTTATGCCTAACTTCAGTGGTTAAATTGCTTACAGTAATGAGACTCTCTTGTGTTTATTTTTAAATGTTTAAATGAATCCAACTATTTTCTCCTGTGTTGAATTTCAGTGAATGATTTAATCACCTCTGATGTTAGAGCTCTATTTTATCAAGAACTTTTTTCCCTGATAGCTCAGCCATGATTTGAATTTTGCAGACTACACAGCAGCTAAACAGATCAGTAATAACAGTAGTCACTTGTCCCAGCGGTAGCATCCTTCCCATCTCCAGGTGTGCTGAAACCAGCCACAACATTCAAACACATACACTAACAGTAGCTGCATCATTGATCTTTGCTGTCATCAAGGAAGTGGTTTAGAAGACAGTTGTTTTCACTTAAAAGGTGAATTGTACTATTATAATTTCTAGTTGCTTGTAGTTGTAGCCCCAGAAGTCTCAGGAATGGGATCACTCACAGCACCTAGATCCTTGCCAAGATTCTAATAGCAACTTATTTTTGTAACTTTTTAAATTTACTATAATAATTATTGACCTATAAGTAGAAATTAGGACCCTGTAAAAGTCATGTCAAAGAGCAGAGTGTACACTAACTTATCAAAAAGCCTGTCCTTCTGTAGTGTTTAAAGGAAACTCTTTTCCTAGCACAAGGTGAAAAATGTATACTTAGCTGCTTGTGTGTGTATGTATATGTGCATACACACACACACAAACAGAGCTTTTTGAATCACAGTCCAAAAGTACTTTATGTCATTCTTGTACAAAATTAGTGTTCTCTGATTGTATTTTAATCTAATGTATGCCAGTAAAATTATTTTCCTTTTTTGTAAGTAGAACTAAGAAGTTGCTTTGTCTACAAAGTTGATCTTGAATTTATTATAGTAAAAATTTTGCTTAGCTGTAAAAGCATACAAAGCTGTGCAGGAATGTAACCATTCATATCAGAAAATTAGTGTGGGTAAAGTAAGTGTGAATACGTTTTAACTGAAATATCTTAACATTTTAAATGCCTACCCACTAGCTAACATCCTAACAAGAAATTTACTGGCTGAAATGCTGTGTATGTTTTTATAGGTCTTTTAAGGGATTTTTCTGTCCCTATTGTACATTCGGTAGCTAACCTTTCCTTGCTAAATTCATACTTAGCTTTTTTGGATTTCTTTGGATTTTTTTCAACTGATATATGTGCAAATCTAAACATCAAGGAGCTTCAAATAGTCTAATACACTAGTTTCCTTAAGTATTAAAAAAAAGTATGCTTCTCTCTTGAGGAACCAATAAGTAGAGATTAGAGAAAGAAATATGTCGGAAAATGAGAGTGGTAGGAATGCAAAAGGCAAGACATAGGGGGATTGCAAAAATAAAGGTATTTTACAAGTTTTGATGTGAAGCTAGACAAAGCACTATGAGAATTATATTTCAAACATTAAATTCAATCAGCAGTTCCTTTTGTGTTCAGTAAACTTTGTTTCTGTTGTAAATGGTGATTTTCAGTTAATTCCTTGTTTAATTCTGAAAATAAAGATGACAATTTAAAAAATTATTTTAAAAGTACATTTTAAGGGCAAGAATTAAATTTAGAATCTTGAATTTTATATAGATAACAAGTATACAACTATATATCATCAATAATTAAGGCTAATAAATATGGCCATGAATATTTTACTTCATGCTTGAAAGCTTACACCAGCCTCTTTCTGATAATGTTCAGGATGAAGCATTTGTGAAGAGCCAACTATTGCACGTTGCTCTACTGTGATAATCTTGCACTTTTTGTTTAAATGTTTGGTGCTGACTCCTGTTGGAGACATGCATTATAGTAGATGGATTCCAAGTCACACTCAGGATAGTGAATCAAGATGTTGCATTGTTTTTACTGTTTTAAATGTATATACGTATGAAGAATAGCAGCATGGTTTTCATTGTTTTTTCATACTTCAGCATTATCAGCACATATTTTGAGAAGGAAAGTGTGTGTAGACTAGCAAATACTTCAAGATGGAATTGTACCAGTAATGAATGATAGACTATCATTTGCCAGCATTACTTCTGTACATATCTGCTACGTTGTGGCCTGAGCAATAGCAAGAAGTCTGCTGCAAACCCTTCCCATTAAGTTCTGTTTCCAACTATGGAAGTGATGCATCGAGGAGTAGCATCTTTGCCTGTGAATTGCATGGTGTCTTATGAATTATCATAAAGGATTTATACCCAGTTTGATTACTTTAAAGAATCCTTGGTTTTATACAGAGTAAAATACATCTTAGAAAAGTACACTCTGAAACACTTTTGCTGCATAAATATTCCAAGAATTCAGTTAGCTTTTAAATATTTTAAGAAAAAATGTAGAAGCATTCTTGTGTACAACGAAGGCAATTGTATGGAAGTATTTGTTATCAGCCTTCACAAGAGAATTATTTTGTTGTTATGTTTCACATTATTGTTCCTTACATATCCATTTGTATTATACCTCAATACCCTTTTTCTTTTCTTTTCTTAGATTCATAACCAATACCCAACAGAGTTTGAGTTCAATCAGTATTACTTGAAGTTTCTGGCTTTTCATTACATATCAAATCGATTTAAAACATTTCTTCTGGATTCAGACTATGAAAGACTAGAACATGGTATGTGTGATGTGTATTGCACATTGTTTTTGTAATTGTCCATATTTTTCCCATCAGTGTTTAATCTACAAAAATTTGCCTAGCTTGAGATGGTCCAGTAATTGTATGGTGATGATCTAATGAATTCCAGTTCAGGAATATAAAACAAAATGTAGGTGAAGAGTATGTAGGATTTTATGAGTGAGTGATTCCTGAGTCATTCCACTGATGGGACTAAGAGAAAATGAAACAAGAAATCAGTGCCATATCTCTGTCTGTTTAACAATTTCTCTGCTTGATACAATTTCCCCTACAAAATACCTTATTTTAACAGAAACAAAAGCCTTAAGGATACTTCAGAGAGTGCATGAGGTTTCAGGAAAGGAAAGCCTTTCTGTCTATTATCTCTCACTCATTTCGCTTGAATTCTCTTCTGTGTTTCTCTTTTGTATTTCGTTTTTACTCCATTCACCTGTCATTTGCAGACTCAGTGCTTACAGTCAAGACCTCATCTGCCATCACAGCCCTCTTAATAAGACAAGCCACTTGATAACAACCACATTTGAGGCTGTTCTTGGAGCTTATTCACTTAGCAAAACTCTTGCAATAAATGCTCTGAATTTCACTGCTTCATGAAGTGTTTTTCATGGCATATGGTCAATTTTAATGCTTTTCTTAAAAAGTAGAGTAACCATGGAGCAGATTGAACTTGAGCAGCCATTTTATTTCTATAAAGAATATTGGTTTACAGTATTTACCTTGCTTTGAGCAAGAGATTGGAGTAGATGACCTCCTGTGGTCCCTTCCTACCTGGATTATTATATGATTCTACAATTTCTATTTATTTTTTTAAACCATGTTTGTTTAGTGTAGGGTAGTTGTGCTTTCAAATACCATTGCATGCAGTATAAAGTCCTGTTTCCAGTAGTCTTTGACTTAACCTGTATGTCATTCCAAAGCCATTTAAGATTGCGCAGGTCTATGGCTGATTTGTTTACACTGGTCTGATCTGTTTTGCCTGTAGTGAGTTAGCAAA
This sequence comes from Dromaius novaehollandiae, assembly GCF_036370855.1. Taxonomy (NCBI): domain Eukaryota; kingdom Metazoa; phylum Chordata; class Aves; order Casuariiformes; family Dromaiidae; genus Dromaius; species Dromaius novaehollandiae. The sequence continues at coordinate 61,445,517 of NC_088102.1, forward strand.
TAACTCCAGGCGCAACTGGTCTGGCAGATTGGAAGGGCTGGTAGCCTCTGGTAGTGGGGGCAGAATCAGCTAGCAGGGCTTGGTATCATGACCAGTTGAGCCAGCACAGCTGCAGGCAGGAGGAGACATTTATCTGTACACTCAAGTATTCCAGTAAACTTCAAAACAGGGGTATAAATATAACATCATTGAATGTTTTTTCATACCAAATGGATATTTTAACTTACGGAACGAGTGGCAGTTACAAGTCACAGCAGTTGTTTCATCAGATGTGATGTCCTGTGGCATTAATATTTGATCGTAGATTTTATTATACGTTTAATCTATAAAATTCCTTTTGGCTGTGCTTTAGTGTTTGTTATGTATTATTATAACTCTATCTTTTTGATGCTGTTGTTTTCCATAGGGACATTGTTTGAAGATAAAGGAGATAAACATGCCAAAAAAGGAATTTGTATTTGGGAATGTATTGAAAAGATGCACAAAAGGAGCCCTATTTTCTTCAATTACCTCTATGCCCCTGCCGAAACAGAGGTATGGTATTAAAAAAGAGGTTATTTGTTATTCTGAACGATTCCTTGAGTACATTTGATGCCTTGATTGTTCTCACCTGAATTAAACTTTGGGGGACAAAATTGACCCTCCTTCATTGACTGGTGTAGTGTCTTACAGGCTTGTAACCTCAGTCATGATAGTTTTGGAAGTGTCACATTAGTTCACTGTAAAGAACCAAAATTTGGAACATCTATTTCTGCATCCCACTGAGGTAAATGAGGATACCTATTTGATGCAATTTAATTATATGAATGTTTATAAAAATAATTTCAAAATTTGCACAAGTTGTTTAAAAAAAAGTTACATACTGTAAACCACGATTCTAGGGAAGAGAGTTCAGAGTATATTCCAGTCATAATGGGATAAGTTTCATAATGATCTAATTGAATCATATTACCTAAGCCAGTGTCTAATATGATAATGTATGTTCACTAGGTTGGACTGTGTCTTGAATAATTATAGAAAATTCACAATACCCTCACCATTATGCAGTTCTGCAATAGAGAGGGAAGAGGCAGTCAAGACGTCTCAAAGAACTGCAAGAAAAGGGTGCATTTCATGCTGTAGCTCTGATGGCAAGGCTGACTTAAGATGTTCCTGCCTTCTCTTGCCCCCCAGATGTTCATTGCTGTGCTGCTGCAGCCTTCTGCTTCGGCAGTAATCTTCCCCCGATAAATGGTTTGTTTGCATGCCTGTCTGCTGGTGGTTCCCAGAGAATATGACACCACAGTCTCTACCCATCTCTGAGGCCATGTTTCCCTTGCCATTTTTGCCTCTGCTTCTCCATTTTCTTGATTTTCCTTTTCCTTGTTTTACCACATTGTATCTCAGCATACATAGCACCTTATGCTTTATTCTGTTATGTAAACTGACCTGTTTTTAAAAAAAAAAAAGAAAAAAGCTTATTTTCAGTCTGGATCAGATCGTTGTTGGCAGGGAACAGTACGGCCCCCTGATCCCGTTATACTGGCACAACAAAGTGGTGATGGGAGGGGGAGGCAGGAGGAAGCAAGAAGGTGACATAGGAACTGCTTCAGTTGTCTTTGTTACAGAGAAACATGTTTTCTCTGCAGAACCATCACTGTGATGAATTCAGAGCTTGATGAGCTTCTTGTTCCCTGTATGTTCTATCCATTTTACTGTAAACAGTACTTAGTAGCCTGATTACTCAGTAATTAAGAATAGCTTTTGATATTTTGATGGTATTTTCTTTCTCCCTTTTGGAAGAAGAAGCTTTTTCCTCATATGAAATGGTGTCGTAGTACCAGAATTACTCATTATGACTGAACATCACTATTGAGATTTTAAAATTTCCCATTCATCTGAGGCAGTAATTCCCCTTAAGGAAGGTGCATACAAATTAAGAGTGTTACCTTACTTACTAGAAGAAAAAATATATATTTTTAATTACAAGTAATCTGTTTAAAACTGCTCTGAAAAGCTTACAGCCTATGGCTGCTTGCCTCATGATATTACTGTGGCTTGTCCACTGATGTTATAGAGCCTATCTTCCCTCCCTGATGCTACAGAGTCTTAAATTATCTGCTGAAAAGAAAGTGAAGAGTGACTGCTATCATTTGCCTTTTATATCTTTAACGGGAAGCATGAAGACTGTGAGAGTATCAACTCTGTATGCTGAATTTGAGTTCTTGGTGAGCACCTGATTGAGTAGAAGGATAAATATGAGCAATATATTCCCAAAGCTCGTATCTTTGATCTGACTGAGCCATTTATAACAGGGTCTTGCCGTGGAAATTATCAAACGACAGTGCCACTCACCTAATGCAATGTTAAATTTAGTATAACCCAGAAAATTTTTTGAAAAAGTATTGCATTTTTAAGTCTGAATCTGAAAGACCTGCTTTGTGTCATTGTAATAAAACTTTCTTTCAAATAGGCACTGAAACCAAACGTGGGTATATCCAGCCTCAAAAAGTGGGATTATTATGTAGAAGAGATTTTGGCTACAGGTCCTTCCTATGATTGGACCACGGTGACAGCAAAATGCAGTATTTTAGAGGAAGCTGACCAAACGGATGGTTCACGCTCTCAGAGTAAGAGGAAAATAGTATGGCCATGTTATGATGATGTTAAAAAAATACAACCTGATGCCATCAGCAGCCTCTTAAATGTAAGTACATATCTTAAAAAGAACATAAACGTTTTTAATGGTCATGAAATTCCTGTTTACTTTTTATTTAAGTTATTACCCTGTAGATACACTGCTATTAAAAGTATCTTGATAGATATCAAAAAAGAAATTTTATAAAAATGTTCTGTTGCCTTGAAGAGATGTTGAGTCTGGGAATCGGTCAGACTTCCTGCAAAACTTGCATTGTTCTGAACAAGCACAATTTTCTGGGAGTATGCTTTAATAGTAGTCAATAACTATTGGAGATAACATTGTATGCTTGAGAGCCATTTGTGGATGCATTTTTTCTGCTGTCTTTTTGAAATAATAAGGTAGCTAGCACAATAGATTTTTAGTTTGCCGTTGTCTAAGATATGCAGCTTTGTCACTACAAGAACTGGTATTTTAATTCGGGCAAACATTGGTCTATCTTCTTATCCTGTTGCTACTCAGTTTAAAGTAAATGTAGGGTAAAATGTCAGAGCCAGATTTCCAAAGAATCAGAAAACAAATCTGACACTTGTTGATTTCAGTGGAGAGGCAGACACACAAAAATGTCCCTGGACATCTTGGCCTGAATTTCTCAACAAAGCTTTTCATGATTGCTCTTAGTTTATTCATGTTGACTAGGACTTGCTCCTTCCTTTTGGATCATAGCAGTTGCCAAAGCAGCAGATGCAGAAACTCTGGCTCACAGGCTTTTCTTTCTGCAGAATTTACCAGGTATCAAAATAGGATGTGGAAATGAGGATAACACTTCAGGCTCCATACACAAACCTAATGCAGATTATTAGATACCTTAGAATATTTTGGCACTTGCAATAGATGCCAGACTTCGGCTTTTACTTGTTTGCACTCATTTAGGTTCCTTAGGTTTTGTTCTTTAATTAGAAAATGAAAAAGGGTCCTATTTAACATGAAAATTGTTGCAGTTGTATGATTTAATATCTATATATTCTTAAATGTCTGTTATTTTATTATGATTAATTATCACTGCTAATGTTTAATATCATATGAATTAATAGCTTATGAAAATGACAGGGGCATTTTTCACTTCTTAGAGCTATTGTTTCAAGCTGTGTGCTTATTCAGATACACACCGCTATGTACAGGTTTTTTTGTTTTGAAAGCTGTATATGCAGACTTTATCTTATAATAAAGCTGGGATTATGAAACCTGATGTAGCAATTCATGAGAAGTGGGGATATGCTGTGAGTCTCTGAACTCTCCAGATATCAAAAGTGATTTTTATCAAACATCTTAGGGCAGGAAGGATCTGAATAGGTTTGACTCCTTGAGGATAGACTTACTTTTGCCAGAGAGTTAATTTTATTCAGGAACATTCCTGGGATCTCTTTTGGTCCATTCCTTTCCCTCATGATTGACCAAACACAGAAACAATGTCCAACTGAAAAAAAAAAAAAAAGAGAGAGACAGACAGAGATTGAGAGATTTCAGCTGTAAAACTCTCCTTGACTCAAAAGAGCATAGCTGATCAAAGCTTAAGGAGCTTCACAAATGCAAAGAAAGAGCCTAACAGTCTGTCAGCAGGGATTCCTTAGTAAAAAACAGAGAGCTTTCATATCGGGTAACTGGAGGCCAGAACTACATTGGGAATATGGCAACAGTGCTCTTCTGCAATTCTGCCTGGAGTAAATGCCAAATTATCCATATCCACAGCTGTGAAAAAATGCCATATAACAAGGAAATTAGCTATATTATATTCCAAAGATATGCGGGTCAGGTTTTATAGAGTTTAAATGTTATCTGTGAATTAGATTATAGTAATAAAAGATAGCAATAGAGAGGAACTTTTGGAAAACTTTGAAGAGGTTGTATAAAGGTTACAAAAATATTCTTGTAAGTGTAAAAAGAAAAGTGAACTTCCTTCTAGAACAAGTTGTTAATTTAGTGCTGATGTAGGAGAAAGACCTCTCTTTAATCATAAATGTGTTGGTATCCAAAAAATGTTTGAACCGAGACCATATTGAGCTCTGGCAAACTATTAGGGAAGATTGATTCTCCCCTAGTCTATAATGATAAGCCCAAATATGTTTGTTCTTAAAATATTTTGCAGTTGAAAACTAGATAATACTCTTCAAGATGTGAAACTGGAACAGAGAAGCTATTGAGTGGCTTAATTCAGAATTTTCCGTGGTAGAATGTGGTGCTCTTTTATTAAGAGAAAAAGGTGTAATTTTACAGCAGTAAACATTGTAAAGAATCTGGATACATAACAATCCACCTCTAACCAGCTGCATCTGATGGCTCTGTAGTCTCCACAGAACCTCATGCTTACGAGTTTTAGGAAGTTAACTGATCTGCACATTTCATTCATTTAATCCTGAACACTAAAAGAAGCCTTTTAAAGATTGCAAATGTTTAAGTGCATTTTTTAAATACATATTTCCCCATAAAACTTCTCAGTTCACTTCTGCCTCATCAGGGGCAGCCAACAAATACAAGCTAGGTTGTTCAAACCTTAGATTCTCAAAAGCATGTGTAGAACACACAAATGTTCAAAAGTAGCTGCTTCCCCTTAAGGCCATTCTGCATCATAGAAATCAGAAACAAGGTACCTGCAAAAGCTTACCAATAGTAACAATAGCTACCCATCCATTTGTTAATGAAATGAAAGATAATTATAAAACAGAAAATCTGTGCCTCTCTTTTTTCTTTCAGATTAGTTGAAAATAGTTTTAAAAGAAAATTCTCAATAAAAGAGGGTAGATTTCTCCATGAAACTGAGGTTCTTGCTAGGTTTTTTTGTAAGCACTTGCTTTCCTTGCATTTCATGTGTCTAAAATGCAGAGTACATAACCTAGAGGAGTTTTGTCCAATAAAAAATTAAAAACAAAGGAGGAGAGCTTTTAAATTGCAATCAGATAATACCACAGTGTGGCACATCCAAGTGTATGTCTTCAGTAGAGGCTAAAGTTTTGGGTTAAATGTTTCCAAAAAGACTAGCTCTTCACATTGTCCTTTGACATGTTGCGATGCTTTATAAATGAGCTAACTGGCCTGAGTGATACATGCCTGATTGCAGTTGTGTTAGAGGCAATAGTTTACCTGCAATAGTTTACCTGTATTTCAGTGAAAATACAAGTTAAACCCCTGAAGGCAGAAAGTTCTCCAGTGTTTCCCACCAGTATACTAATGTTCCTAGAAAGACAGGCAGTCCCTGTATTTCATTTGGAGTGGCTCAAATTCCTTTTAAGATACCTGTTAAGAATTATGCGAGATGAACCTAGATGTCCTATTCTCTCAAGTAAGTAGTTACATCACCAATGAGTAGAGACAGTGATTGATCAGAGAGAGGTTGGCAAACTCAAGGCTGCCACTTCTGGATGCCAGTTACCCAAGTTAACTCTGCTGCAGCGATACACCAGGAAGAACTAGAGTTAAAGGGTGAGTGAACAAACAGCAAAACAACAAAAATAGTACTCATGGTTGTCAACTATTTTCTAACCTCCAGTTATGAGCCAGAAAGATTGATTCCTCAAAGTGAACCCTGAATCTAGAGGTTTTTTCCAAATAGTGATCAACCAGTCACGTACAACTTTTTGCATACAGAAACCTGAATACTTGATAGAGGTGTCAGTTCGATCACTGGATACCCATTCTGGATCTTTCCGTTTGTAGCCAAAGTCACAGAAGCCTTCTAGTCCAGGAACTGAAGCGAAAATATGGGCAAGGAAGGACTTACAAAACAGCGATCTCCGTCACAGTCAGGCTAATAGACTACTGTAGGACTTGGTCCAGGTTGTTTTGTGTGTGCATGAACACACTGGGAAGAAAGGTGATCAGTCTCCACAGCTGGAGTATTGGCAGGATTAATTTTTGTCTGTACTATTCAAATATTACAAGGCAGATTACCTAACAGATATTTCTTTTGAAAGGTGCAGTAGTACTAATTGCATTGTAATTATTAATTGTAATTATTAATTTCAGGAAATGGATGCACATACAATTGTTATTTGTCATAACTTTTCTTTTTCTGCTTGTTGATTCTTGCTCCCATAAGTTCAGACAACAGGAGATGAACTAGGAAGATAAACATAAATACCTATAAATTTTTCTTTCAAGGAAATGCTGGTATTCATAGCCCGTTCCACACATGGAGGGAAGAAAAATCTGAAGTTTTCAATAAAGTTTAAAACTGAAGGAGTGAGAGTAAATCGTAGTGATTTATAGCCATGTAAGTTTTCTAGGCAGAGTTTATTAAGGGAGAATTCATTCCTAAATTTTCAGCTTATACATAGGAGATGGTTGAAAGTTTTTCATTTTAGGTTCTGGAAGCACTAATCATTGTGGAGCCAAAAAATAAAGGAATGTGACCTAGTTGCTAAGTAACAAGTTTCAGTTACTTCCAGATTCTGCAAAGAAAGACTCAGAAGTCAAGACTGGGGCAGAAGGAAAATGATCAAATTAAAACCTAACTAATTTTTAGCACTAAAGAGCTTGTATCCTTTTGCAGAAATCTGGAAAGCCTTTTACAAAAACTGTCTGTGGTAAGTGCTTTCAGCCCTGTGAATCCCGTCAGGAAATGTTTTACACTCAGCACTTCGAAAGAGAAGCAAGTAATCAAGAGAAGCCTTTAGTCTGGCTTGTGTTTGCCATCCCTTGACTTTGTATCTACAAATGAAGATATTCCAAACAAAGCTATTCTATTTCTTGGCAGGAAAGGAGGCCACATAATGTTTAACGTATATGTGTATAACACATGCATGTATAACGTCAGTACTCTAAACTTCTATTTTGATTCTTGGTGTTAAGCCAGATGTCTTATTTTTAGCTTTACCTTTGAGTTTTCTAATTTACTTTCAGCAAGGAAGAGTTTGGAGAAATATTTTGTTCTTGTTATATCTAATACTGGCTTTTTTATTTTCAATTCAGAGTTCAAAATTCAGTTCAGCAACTGCTTCCTCAATTTCAGCTAACCAGAGGGACTTGCTTATTTACAGTGACAACATCTTTCCTGGTTTAGTCGATTTCCTGGTCAAAATGTTTTCTTATCTTAAAAATATGCAGTCATTTTCTGTAATTCATTCAATCATTAATGATTTCCTAAGGAAGCTGTCATTCACCACTATCAGTTGGAGAATATGATAAAATCTAAATTAATTGTTTGGTATAGAAGAAGTAAACTGTTGTCAGAGACTTACTGTCTCTACTTTGAAAATAAATGCCTTGGGTTTTAGCTGGCTTTTACATAGCACGGGAATTCTCTGTCCTATCGTAATTTTTTGTTCCATCATGAATCCTTATTTGGATTTGTAAAATTGATGTTTTTAACGTGGTTCCATGAAAAAACAGATTTTTGTAACACTAGTTGTTGATAATAAAAAATATAGAAAGGAACAGTGGCAAGGAATATGGAATGTAAAAAGATGTAAAGATGTATGATGACTAATCAAATGTATTGATGAGTGTTATATTTAAGCTGGTTCACAAGTAAACATAAACTAGTGAAATAGCTTCTTTTTACTAAAGTCTGCCTGCATTGTCTTATCAAGAGGAAATAACCCTAACTGGAGGTTATCAACATAGGTCGTATTCCCAAGTTCCACAGCAAGAACATGTTGTTATAGTTTGGCATCCAAATTGAATAAATCTTTCTATTTCATTTCCTCCTTTTATTACAGCTTCATATCACATTTTATAAAACAGGGTAAATGTTAATATTGGCAGTGTTCAATGTTGATGTCACAGCACAGAATTTGCTCTTTGTAAATATTTTTATAAAATATATACTAGCCTTATTGTTATCATGTTTCTGCTATGGCAATTGGTGCTGAATGTTATGTGTTCAAGAAGTGACCAGTTAGAAATGTTATTCTCAGGAACACCCTTTTAATTTGTTTCAGGAAATTGAAAGGTTGGAAAATAAATTAAATCAGAGCCCAGAAAGATGGCAGCTTTTGTGGGAAAGAGTCAAAATGAATCTAAAGGATGACACCAGACAAGACAATGTAAGTAGCAAGAGCTCATCCAATAGAGTAAGTTAATTCCTGCTATAAAGGCTCCCTGGGACTCTGACAAAATCACTGTACTTGTTGGCGTAAAACTTTGCTTTCTAAAAATTGAATATATTGTTCTAACCTCAGATACTGGCTCAGTATTTCTGCAGGTAGAAAAATATATATGCTTGTGCCATTTATCTGATTGATTCTCAAAAGATTAATGCATCAGACAAACCAAGCATTTTACTAATACACAATTATATGACTTCACATATGTAAAAGATTTTTTGTGCCTGATTCTTTAAGCACAAAAAAATCAGCTCCTGAAAGTGTTTGAAAGGACCTCACTGAGTTTCACGGATACGTAAAGATATTTGCATGGCTAAATGGAATTTTCGACTTGTAGATTCTAATCGAAGCGGGATCTGCTCATGCTCTGTTCCCGGCTCTTGACTGCTGTAAAACTGACCAGTTGACAGTATAGTTACATCCCAAGTCAAATGTTGCCTCTTCGCTGTCTGTGTATGCTAGGAAGAATATTAGATAATGCTTTATAGGGAGCTTTCTCTATAAACTTGGCACAACCTAGTTACGAGCTCAAAGCTGTACCCCAACTCTTGAGCTTCCCAAGCTCGTCCGAGTTTGCCAGCCTCTACACCGTGGCTAGTCCCCAGCACGACTTTGCTGTTTGTCCTTTGCTCTCAAGAAAGCACTATGCTTAATGTCTGTCAGACCTTGATATCTGTCATTCAAGTTCACTCTATACCCTAGACAAATCTAAAATGAAAAAAAAAGTTTTATCCTAGCAAAGAAGAGGATTAAGTTTTTTATTGAATAATTGGAAGCAGAAAAGAAAATGGTAGCATAAATATGCCTGACATCACTCTCCTGTCCTAGCCATTGTTTAAGGATTTTCTGATGAATGCAGTAGCTAATGGTCAGTCCCAAAGGACTCCATCTCTAGGATGCTGTCATGTAGATTAAGACCAAGTTCAGGATCCTTGTTGCTCCAGTTTTACTTGAAGTTTTTTGAGATTCTACCAAAATGACTTATATCTATAAAGCTGCCCTTGAGGACCTCACTTTTTGTTTCTTACTAATGAATTCAGGGGAAGTTTACTGTATCCAAAGGTCTAGATGCCTCTGAGAAAGCGAGGGAAACATTGTTCAGGCTTACGTTGCTGAAATATATAAAACTCTTGTGAAATACTGTTTTCTCACACCATGTGAACCCTTCTGCTTAGGAAATTAATTGAATTGCCATCTCTCTGCCTCCTCTTTTCTGAGGCAACGTTGACTTGTATTATCAAGATATTTTTGCCCTCGTAATAATTTACAACTTGCATGTTATACCAACTGTTATCTATATAATATTGAGGCAGCCTAATAATGCAAGACACATTACTCAATTTCTACAAACACCAGAAGTTATTAAGAATATTGATGAGCATGTTGGTATGTATATCCCTTATGAGCCTTCTCATCTGTTTGTCAGTGTAAAGGTTTGAGCTGTTACAGTAAAAAATGGCTTTTAGTGTTCTGTGCATTGCTGCACATATTTAGGATTGAGTAAATAATGAAAGGTAGATCAAGCCATAAGTATCTATTGTAGATCTGTCTAATATTTAATATAATAAAGGTGACTAAGCATTTTATCTCCTAATGAAAACTCCTCTATTGACAAGCTGCTATTGTTTGAATCACTGCATGTGTTTTGGGGATAGCATATATGCTATATATCCCCAACAGCCTAACAGAATTCAAAATTTCTCTCTTTCTAGGCAGTATTTAGTACATCCTATTACAAGCCAGTCATTTTTGGTGGAGCAATGTAAAACAGCACTGTCTCCAAAAGTATGATGCAGTCAAAGCCTCATCCTTAAGTCTAAAAATATTAGTGAGGAATAGGTGCAACTCACACAGTATGTTGACCCCTTACAGCAGTAGTAGCATGGTAGAATACAAATCTAACTCTCTGTTTCATTCCATTCACTGGGAATATTTGGAGAGATAGTGTTTATGTCAGTGCACAAATCAAATATTTTGGTAAAGGCTTATATTCTTGTATACTGAAAGCTTATATACTTTGCTACTAGTCCCCTCAACAATCTCAGTTTCTTAATGTGGTTTCACTAGTCTACAAAAGTTAAAACACAAAGTAAGCATCTGATCCTTTCCCCTTCTAGCTATCTAAAATATTTACTTTTAGAGGCAGTAAAAACTCTTCTTTTTTTTTCTGTCATGTACCCCAGTCTCACAGAGACAGAACTCTCTGTTAATGTTTAACAAGAGGTCAAACTCTTCCGTTTACAACAATGTCTATATATTCACTTTCACCTTTTTGGTCACTTTTATCCTCACTAGGAATTCCAGAATTAAAAGTTTTGCAAATCTTTGTCAAGTTTTTAAGTACCTTGCCAAGGTACTAGCACTTATCTTCTGAGGACTAGTAAAATTAAAGCTGGAAAATCTATTGTCAAAGTGCATGACCCACAGATGTGTGTAAAGCTGATGTCTGAAATAACGCACTTATTCCAGGATGAAAATCAATAAAATGTTTCCTTGAAGAGTGCACTTCAGTTAACATTGTGCATCAATCTCTGTCCTCTTCAGACACTTCTTGCACAGCGTAGTATGAATTAGTACAGTGAACATACACTAGGTTCTCATTAGTTTGGACTAATGACTAGAAAGTTGGGTAAAAACAAAAATATAATAATAAAATTGTAGTAAGAAGACTAGCTACAGTTCTTTGCTATTCACTTCTTGTATGCAAGTTGCTAACTGTGGATTATCAAAGAGAGTTGTGGATTGTATGTGTTAGAAAGAATTGTCTGATTTGGGATTCTCCTCTAATACTTTTTCTAATGTTTTGGTTCAGCAGGCAATCACATTTCTCAGTTCTAAACTTGGCTAGATCTTGTTTAACCTTGTTTGTTTTATTTCTATTTTTTAGCTCAGGAGACATCCCTCTGGCTCCTCAGGAATGATGTCAGCTAATCTACATTCCTATCAAAAGAGGTCTTTGTTGGAAATACCTGACCACGGGCTGGGTGAGGAGCAGAGTGCAAATATCTCTCCCTCCAATGGAGTAGACAGAAGAGCAACTACACTATACAATCATTTCACATCAAAGAACGATGAAAATAGGTAAACTGAATAATCATAGAATATTTCTGAACCTCATTTTAGTAGGCATTATGCTACTCTTTTACCTTGCATTGTAAGAGTACAAGTTTCTGCCTTAGAAAAAAAAAACCCAAATTTTCATATGTACAGAACACACTGATCCTGCTTTACTGCTTCTCGGCAGTTTTAATTATATTTAGCTCTCTTGTTGGGGAGGCCCTCTCTCTCCTAGTAATACCTTTAAATCTTCCTCTTTATAAGCACAAGCAAAGTGTAGCTGTATGATATTCAACTCATCCAAAGCACTGAAACAGTTAGTGTTTATCAGCAAATCGCAGCTACCAATAACTAATCTAGTCTGTGGTTTAAAATTGATTTGTTATCCTGCAGTAAAATAAGCACTTAAATAGTGTAGTCATTTGGGACTTTGTCTATCACTAGTATTCAGATTATGGAATCACGTGCCATTCATATTTTCTGTACCTTCCAGATCTTTTGAAGGTACGCTATACAAAAGAGGAGCTTTGCTAAAAGGTTGGAAACCTCGCTGGTTTGTGCTGGATGTGACAAAACACCAGGTAAAGCCTTTTCAAGAGAATGGATTTTTATGTGACTAGTTTGTTGCATTTTTATTTACCAAGTTTGTATAGCGTGATTTTACAGATAATACTCAATTTTTTTCAAGAGCAATGTGTATATTACATTGGTACAGATCGTATGTGTATCTTGTGTGGCTAACATAACATTCTGAATGAACGGGTTTTATTTATTTTTTTTTTTAAACAGTGATAACTGTTTGGTATATAATCATAAAAGACTTCCTGGACTGGAAGTTATGCATTATTGTTTGGACCCAAACATTTTTGCCTTTTCACATTTTCAGGGCATTACTGCATACAAGGAATATAAGCAATTTTTTAAAGTACTGCTAACACGAGAAGGGCATTAAGCAATTAAAAGCTGAGCATAATCTGGCCTTTAATATGACCTGTTTAGTTTTCAAAAGAACCAAAAACTCTCTCTAAGGTAGCTAAAAAGTTAGAAGGTATTTCATAGAGTGCAGCTGGGAAGCTGAGAGCTAACATGGTAGCTGACAGCAAATTTAATTGAGGCATTTTCACTGAAACTCTAGTACTTATCTATGCTCCCAAAGCATGTATTTCCTCTTTGTTCCTAAGCACTTCGCCTTGAGCACTTTTCTTTGCAAATGGAAGTACATTATATACTGTGGAAAACTGCAATCTGATTTTTTTCAGTAGAAAAATCCAATTACCTCTTATGGCATGTCTGGTGTTTTTCTGTAATCTGTATTTAATGCAGCTGTTCTGGAATCTCTACATGAAAGTATTTTCAAATCATAAGAACAGGATCTTGGATCTGTCTGAAATCAGTTTGAATTTTGTCATTAAATTGAGGTAGAGTTTCACCCCAAAATTTTATGTCTAAAAGTCCTGAAATGCCAAGTTCCTGATAGAACAACAATTTCAGATGCCATATGTCGGAAAATTGTAGATTAGTTATAGTGAAGTGAATAAATGTAGTTGCGAAATGGTTCATAAATATTCTGAAAATCATTGCACAGTAAGGAGCACTGAAAACAGGAGATCTGTTCTAAATATTTTAACCAAATTTATGATGTATATTGGAATGCTGCGCTGGAATCTCATTGATTAATGTTGGGTCATTGGGCAGTAATCTTCATTTAGCCAAATATTCCCCACAATTTAAGGTTTTTAAAGTAACCTCTGAGACATATGCTTTTGTTAAAAAAAAAAAAAAATCTTTTTATTAATGTGTTTTAATTAACACACTATTAAAAATATATATAATACAGACTGAGCATTTCTAGACACGTGTGCCAATGTACCAACCAATGTTCTAATTAGTCTTCCTGGTACACAAGAGAAAAAGTTAGTTTTCTAGAAGAAAAAAAAATACTTTTAAAATTTTGTCTAACCAAATCTCCTTCTTTGTATCGTGGATGTAAGAGTCATATACAATACGCAGCAAATACAGGTGAATCTCAGATGGAATTCTGTTGTGTGTTCTTTGCTTTGAGGGTTTGCTTTATTTTTTGCATCAGTTTATGTGAATTTTTTAAATAAGCAAATATCAATTTTTCTTTTCTAGAACTATTTGCTTAATGAAACTCATTTTACAGGGTGGTTAACATTCAAATCAAAGTATCTGTAAGAAAAAAAAAAAGAATTGTTCAACCACCAAGTGCAGAATAGGAAAATGTGAGTTTTTTTATCTAGTTTGTAATTATCTAAAATGATATTTAGATTTTTGCTGATCACTTTAAATTCTTGAAATATAGATAATAGTATATATAGTAATATAATATAGTAATATATAATAATATAATATAGTTAATAGTATTTTGTTAACTCCTCAGTGGAAGTAAAACTCTTTTGTTAATTTCAATGTAATGGACAGTGAAGAAGTTGGTTTTGGTATGAAAAATGATAGGAAATGCAGGACTCTAAAGCCCAGATTCTGCTCTCATCCTTCACACCTTCTTCTACCCTGAAAGCAAAGCGTGACTTTTTGAAAATCCTCTGTTCTGTAACAGTAGTGATAAAACACTCCTCCTTTCTGCAAAGGAGCAGGGGGTGGAGACATTACTGTTATTGGAGATGTCAAATACAGGATAGGCCAGTTAAGGGCTATCGCCAGTCCCACCATTCTGTATACACCAAAGTTCTGCTTTCTGTCAGATGTGTCTTAGAAGCAGCCTGTTTCTGATGTCCTCCTAAAAATTGTTTTGCCTCCCCTCCTGGCCCCCAAACTTTTACCCAGGAAAGGGAAGAAAAAGCAAAAGGTCCACCTAAATAGCATACTTGGGTTTGTTTTTTCTCTTGTGGGTCTAGCTGAGATACTATGACTCTGGTGAAGATACAAGCTGTAAGGGACACATAGATCTTGCAGAAGTAGAAACAGTGATTCCTGCTTCTCCATCAATTGGAGCCCCAAAACATGCAAGTGAAAAAGCATTTTTTGATGTAAGTATATCTGTTCTTTGATGTAAGTATATCTGTTCTTTATTTGATCTTTATCTGAAACTTTCTTCTCTTGCTATGTTTTAACCTGTTACTTTCATTCCTGCTGGAAGGTGAGAGCTAGAAAGAGCTGTCAGGCCAACTCAGAACAAAGCTGTTACACAACTAATATGTGGCCCTCACTCTCAACACACAGCAGAAATTCAAAAAAAAGTTTCATTCCAACCCAGTTAGTACATTGGGTATTGAAGTTTAAAATAAAGTTTGCTAGTTTCTTTTTGTTTTGCGTGTTGACTTTTCTGTCTTCATGGTTTTTTTTTTTCCTTTACAGTTGAAGACAAGTAAACGTGTGTATAATTTTTGTGCCCAAGATGCACAGAGTGCCCAACAATGGATGGATAGGATCCAGAGTTGCATTTCAGATGCTTAGAAAGGAATAACATTCCATAATCAAGACATGTTTAAAGCACCTCTTTTTGTAAGAAGACACGTTTTAAATGTTACTGATGGACAACCAGCCTTTCTTACGTTTCAGCCATAAACCTTCATAATATGCTGACATTCCTTTTCTATTTAAAAATGACAACCACTATAACTGCTATTTTTTTTCTGCAGGGAGGACTTTGAAAAATAATAATCCATTTATCCCGAATTTCCACTTTCTTCAGTACAATTCCCAGCTATAAAATGCCTGCTGTATTGCACTATCATCTAATCTTATTTTTCTCATTTCAGAGTTATCCTGTTAGAAAAACTATCCAAAGTAAATTGTAGAAATTTTCCCTCCAGTAGGAAATCTATTTTCACGTTATTTATATTTTTAAACAGAAAGTTCATATTTCCAAATTAGTCATTAGTAAGAGGGAACATGTCTACAATTCCTTTAAAAAAAAAAAAAAATCTTGAAACTTGTGAGCCCAGTGGCATATATATCAGGTGGCTGAGGTTTAGGCAGTTGGTACTTTTTAAGACCAAAAAGTAAAATCGCCTGATATCAAATTTTCAGAGAAGGTGTATTTGCAGTGTGCAGGCTGTTCTCTAACTTTGTGTTCTTCAGAGTACTCCTGCAATGTTGTTACGGAATTTCAAGTTCTAGTGATTATCTAAAGATCATAGCACTTTTATTTTGGATTTTGTTTGCTGTTGTTACGGGACAATGAAAGAAAAGTGGCTGACGCTGTCCAGGAGAAATAGGCAAAAAACTAGGAATTCAGTGGAAGAAAAATCTCTTCAAGTATGAGAGTTGTATATGTTAATTTATGTGCTGTTCTGCTCACTGTAAAATAAAAAATAACAAACACGGTAATGCACTAAACAATAAAGCAAGCACTTGCACTGAAATCTTTAAAATGCAGACATTTTGAAGGACAGAGGTAAGTTATTTATAGCAGAACAATACTAGCTAGTTAACAACATTTACAGGTAATAAATATGTACATAATTGGGTTTCATGTGTTGTGATTTGATACTTTCTAAACATTTTTTGCACATGAATCAGAAGACTGTTTATAGATTTTTACATTTGATAAAATTGTGCTTGTTCAACTTAATATCTTGGAGAAACAGTTTTTAATAGCCCCAAATTAATAGAAATTTTACATTCTACAAATAGTGATGACATTGATAAGTAATTAAGCCATTGCTTTTATTTTGAAATGTGTATATGTTAAATAGCACACTAATATTACAAAAGGTTTGTACATATGATTCAGTATTTTCTCAATTTTCCAGACATTCTTGTAATTTAATGTCAGCCTAACCAAATTGACTATACTTACAGGATTTTTCGGTTATTAAATTGTTTGTTTGTTTGTTTTAACTAATGTATTTTGTCAGAAAGGAACATAAATTTCTCACTTCACACACAGTAGGAAATGCAGCTGTTTTTAATACATTTGCAATTTCAAAAAAAAGAAAAAGGATTTTTCTAGCATTTTTCAACTGATGAATTTCCACCTGTGACAATGGTGTTTGCACATTTGTATTTTTCTTTGTATATGAAGTACTTTTATATGTACTTTGTAAAATACTGATCCCATTCTTAGGTTATATAAAAATATACACACCACTTCTTATTTTGTAACTAGTTCGTTTTAACTCCTGTATGTTATATGACTTATGTATGCTAATCATCTTGTAATAAATACACTTAAGGAAAAATAAAACCCTTCCTGTTACTGTGAAAGAGAATAGAGGTATACAGCAAGACCCACATCTTGAAGCATTTGCTACAGGCCCAAGACAAATCCTTACTTACTCTGTATTAAAAACAGAGGGTGTACTAAAAACAGTGTAGTCTTCTGTATACTTGTATATATTCTTACACAGAAGTTGCACTTGAGCATCCTTAACTCAAAGTTAAATACTTGTCAACAATAACACTAAAAGCTAAAGAAATCAGAATTTAAAGCAAAATTATCATTCTAATAAGTCTCAGTATATAGTCTTTACTAAAAGGCTAAATACCTAATGTTCAATACTAAGTCATTGAATAATGACCCAGATTTTTCTTGTATGATTTCAACTTCATACCTTCACCCTGAAATGTATCTCACTCACATATATCACCTTATGCTTAAATCATCTGGTTCATAAGAAATGACAAGGTCTCAGTTGAGAATGTGCATCTAACTTGGATTATTGGGGATATGTGCACTAGTGTGGGACAGCAGAGTTAAAAAGGAAGGGGAATGTGTGATGGAGGTAGGGGACCTGTGACAATTCTTGGCTGCTGTGGTGCTTAGAGAAGGTTTGCAAATTGGGCTTGGCATGGATGCTAATGTTGCCTTAAATGTTGATCTCAGTTTTTAGTATCTGTATTGGTGGAAAATGGACTTGAGCAACTTAACTCAAAAATATCCAAATAAAAGCCAAAATGAGATGTACAAGATTTGTGTTGTTTATATAAGGGATATACAAAGGAATGGTAGGTATAGGCTTTTGTTGTGAAGAGACAGAGTTTGCATTGTCCGTGATGATCTTTTCTGTAGAAAATAAAGATTCAAATTGCAGACCTAGGGAAAATATGGAGAATAGTGTTAACTACAGGGATTATCAGCCTATTTGATTTGTGGCAGCAGTAGAGAAATAGGAGTAGAGAATTTGCTTGGGAAAAATTCTGTATGCAAAGGGATCCATCTGCATGTTCTATGAAAACTTTCCAGAAAAAGGAACCTATCCAGGAGTTGGGGAAGGCTCTATTGTGTCATATCGTTGTTCCCATACTGTGTATCACAACATTCCCACTGTAGAAAAGAGACAGTATTATCACAGGTTTACGTAAGAGATGAAGATTACTTCTTACCTTTACTCCGTGCTGAGCAACACAATGCCTGTGTAATAGATGATGGGATGAGCTGAGTTTAAGTTTTGAAGAGTTCATACTGGCATATTATGTTACCACCTTCTCCTTCCTACCTAACATATGCATGTTTTCTGTAAAAATCTTTACTTTTTATGGAACTGCAGAATTAGTATACTAAATAATAAAATACGTAGCATACCACATGTGTGGGTCACTGCTTATGTAATAATACATGAACAACTAACAGATGCAGGGCCAGATGTTCAAAATTTTTTATCACGTCCCACCCATATTATGTATATCAGATACTTTGTGAGTTGCAGACATACAAATAAGTTGTGATCTTGTCAAGTGCTGTTCTTTGCCCTTTCATCCTGTGATATTCTTGGAGTTTGTCTAAGTGGCTGCACCGCATTTCTCATTTTTTGCATCTGTGATCATTCAAATATTTTGTGTGTTTATGATTATCCTGTGACTGCTCTGGGGAGTCAGAAAATAGAAATGAATCTACCAGTTCCCCAGTTATGCTAAAATTCATGCTGAATATCAGTGTTGCACGTACTTCCTGGGTTTTTGTCTATCAGATTTGTTTCTTTCAGAATTTTGGCTACTGTGCAAGCCAAGGACAGTATTAGTTTCCACATTCTCATTTAGAAAATTATCGTCTTTAAAATTTTTCTTAACTGTCAGGTAAAGATGCTCTAAGTTCACTGCTGTTTCCTCTCTTTAATTACTTCTTCAACCAGCCTCTCAAAGGAACGGATTACTAATACAGATACTACTGATAAATATTGGGGTCTCATTTCTTTTTACACAGTACAAAATCTCCAAAAACTAATTTTACTTTTTTTATTTTTCTGCTGTAGACCTTCCCAGTCTAAGCTGATGTGACTTTTCTCCCCAAGAGACTACTTAATTCTTTGTTTAATCCACTACTTTTCAAAGATCATCTGTAAGAGCAAATCTGTTCAGTGTATTGCGTTGTGATAGCCTCTTTATCCACAACCACACTCTAGTAATTAAAACCCAGATACTAACTCTCCTTCTTACCACAGACAGCTGTGGAAGTGTCTCCTTCATCATATGTGGTAGAAACAGAGACTGCCTGTCCAGACTGAAGGAACTGAATATTGATGTCATTTCTGGTTTAGCAAGCAACTCTAAAATAAATGCAGAGAACAAGAGAAGGTTGTCATAATGCTCATCTGAGTCATTCTTGAGATGACAGAGTCTTTCCCAAACCAAGATGTTTGATTTCATATGTGGAGTACATATGCTACTGGTAGAAAGGTGTCAAAAGCAGAATTGGAACAAAATGTAAAAGCTGTACTTTAAAGGCAGATTCTCCAACGTATTCATTTATACCTTGATCTCTATGCAGACTCTGCAAACCAGGATTTTTGTAAGTGGGAGATGAATTTTTATTCCAAATTGCTGGTCATATCTAGCCAAAATACTGTCCAATTCATAGTGCCCTGATCTGATCCATCTCTGCTTCTCTAAAATAAATACTTGCTGTTAACATGCAGCCTGAAATTGCATTTTGTCTGGTTTTATGTTGTACCATATACTTTAAGATTCTTCCTTTTTCTTCAAGTTTTGCTTACATATTAGTATTTGCACATTTGTGAAATAGAAAATGTTACTAGATTGTGGGAAGATTATTAATGTTACTATCCATCACATGTTCTTTTTTGAAATGTTTCATTTATATGTCTCCTAGGAGATATTTAGAGAGCCTGTACTTTCATCTGTAGAATAGGCAACAACAGAAGATGCAAACAGTTAGGATAAGAGGACCACAGTATTATCCTGGAAAGAGATATGAAGGTAGCAGCTGTTTCTGGCATTGAATGATGCTTCTTCCTTCCCCTCATACTCACCTAATATCTGAGGAATAGTCTTGCTTTATATTAAGATTTATTTGTTGATGAGTATTCCAGATTTTATATTGGTATTTTGTCATTTTTTTTGTTGTTGAAAAAATTTCTATTACTGTTCAACTCAGTAAGGATTCTTGTATTTCAAACCCACTCTACCTACCACCAGACAGGACCTCCAAAAATTTCAGTGTTCATTTGTGTTAAAAGACCCCATTAATTGCCAAAAATTGATATTTCATCACCATTTCATGATGGACAAGTCATACTGCTTTGAGTTTTAGTGCCCAGAAAGAAAGTGTGTTTGGTGCAAATCCTTTTCTGATAAGGAGAAATTCTCAGGTAGCTTAAGGAACTAATATCCCACTGACAGCACTGAGGGCTTGGCCTTTTTACACTGGCTGTGGGCCAACCTCATAAGTAATGCCAGGGATTTCAAATTGATATTCACATCAAGACCTCCAGTATGTTCAAAAAGATAACTCCATAAATCTGTGGGTAAGTACATGCAAAAGCTCAGTGTAGTAGACTGTAGTATGCATAAAATCACTCTGGTGGTTAAATATTTGCAGGTTCAGGTTCTGCAGTGTGTTGCATTGGTTTTATGCTGCCACATGAAGCAACAGTTAAAACTTTGATTTTTATTTCTGCTGTGCTTAGATTATCTCTGGTAAACATTTCAACTGAAACAAATGCTTATACTGACTTTTTAAATCAAATGCATTTACATTATTTAATATAAAGCATTCAGATCTTTGTAGTGTACCATACAGGCACATGATTTGGGATTAGAATTTTGAAGAAAAACCTGAGGCAGTTGGGGACCCATTAGCTATTGAATTTTAATGAAGTTGGACAACCTGCTCCTCTGAGATGCCTTTAAGATTTTATTCCTTGTAGTATTCTTTTTAAATTTTTAGGGAATGTTATTTTATTTAAAATATGCAGCTCATTCCTAGTGCTTCCTGAATTAGATGTCTCTGCAGTTTGTTAATTTGCCTTTAAATGAAGTGAAGTTCAAAAAGTCTTTGCTGCTTTCCTTGCTTTCCTCAAAGCAACTGGATTCCTTCACCTTTAGAACTGTTTTTAGACCAAAAAGAAAAGTCAAAAAGTCAAAATGAACTTGACTTCTTCCGCTTCAGGCTCCTGACTCGAAGGAAGACTTGCAGTCAGTCTCCTTTTCTGGTATGAGTACGTAGCAATGTCTGAAAACCTGGAAAATATCCCATCAAGTGATAATGAACCAGAGCCAGGAACAAATTGAGGAGTTAGTTATGGTATGTAAAATCATGTCATTGACCACTCTGTGTGTTATGCACATTAACAGTGTTAAGATGGGCTAAAGGTCATATAAAAACCTCAAAAAGTAGTATGCAGTTGCTACAACAATCAGACATCTGTTTTTAACCCTGAAACATCTAAGCTTTGTACCCTCATCTTCCTGCAGAATATTATTCTGAAAGTTTCTCTCTTTAGGGACACTAATTTCTGTAGAAAGAACAGTTTTTAAGATAAACTCATTTTTATCAGTTACCATTTCAGTTGTTGTTACTAACTACACAGCTGATCATGGCTGGTAAATGTGACAAGTTTCTTTTGGCATAAGAATAAAAAAAACATGTAGCTATTTCCTATGATACTGAATGTTTTTGATTCAGAGGATGCTGCACTCAGATTTTTGTCATATGACCAGATTTTCTGTTTTTGCTATCAAAAACAAATGTTGCTTAAGGTGAAGTATATGCTAGCAACTTGACTGGGCTACCATAGAGTTTTATTTGCTGTTGTGAGAAAGGTATCTGTTTAAAAATAGGCATCTTCTTTGTCCTAGCTCATTGGATGCATGTTGCCTTATGATATTTAAGTATTTCCTGAAAATACAGTTCTATGCAGCTTTTCCACTTTTTCTTTTCTCAGAAAAGAGAATTGTGCACCATTTCACAGTGATATGTTATGCATATTCTCATGAATTTTAAATTAAATTCATAATATCTGAGATAAGGAGAGCATTCCCTATTTGATTATGCCATCTCAAGACAGCTTGATAACTTTATTTGAAAAGTAAGTATGTGCAACCCAAACAGACAACGGTTCTTCAGTTTATCTTGAAGTTCCCATTGATTTGTATTAATTTTTATTACCAGTCTGAAGTTCCATGAAAGTCTAGTGAGGCCTTCAGTGCTACTTGAATTTACAAATAACTGTATTACTGCTGTAATTATTCTATATTAGAAATTAGGATTTTAGAATAATCTTTGTATGTGTTTTCTTCTCAGAAAGCAAGGATGAACAGAGATTTTGAAGGTTATGAAGACCAAAAAGCAGACAGGTGCAGCAACAAAAGAAGCCCTAGCTGGTAATTAGTGCCTAACACAGCAACAAGTTAATGCCAGTGTAAAGCAGAGATCAAAATAGCACATGTAGACAGCCTAGGGTTGGTTTATCTGTTGGGCAGATGGTCAAAGAGTTAGAAAGGAAAAAGGCAAGTATCTGTGACAGAGTGGGATGCAGGAAAGCTTGTGCTGCAGGTGGGAAGAATTACACTTAAGCATGTAATGGAACTAGTTCCCATATACCCACCTCCGCAGGATGCAGTCTTCCGATCTCCTTTGCCTTCCTCTGAGCAATTGCATTATCCTTTCGCTAAAATCTCCTATTATGCTTGTCTCAGCCCATTTTGTGTTTGTGACCTTTACTTGTTTGATCATGTCTAAATTTAGATGAGAAATTTTTGGGGAAGCAAGGAATCAGTCTTAACTTGCTCCATAAAAGTGCCCAGAATGCTTCCAGGTGCTGTGATATAATTAAAGCTGAAAGGAAAAGAGTCTTTATTTTTGAAAGTTCTCTGAAGCTAGTGGCTGCTTCGAGCTGTACGCCTAAATGTTGGAATTTTTCCGGGGGTAGCAGGGACTGGGTCAGTGATTGAGTTATGGGGCCAGTTTGCAAACCTGGGATCTGAGTCTGAATTTCAAACACTCTCAGCATCTGACATGTGATTATCACTTTTTTGGAACTAGATGAACAGCACCGAGGAAAGAGGTTAAAATGAAGCCAACATAAAGTATGCTGAACTCTGGTCATTGAAAATACCATTGCAAGTGTATTTCTGGTAGAACATCACAGCTCTGTTTATCAAATGCAGACTTAGCCAAATTATTATCAGCTGCTGAAAAAGGGTACAAAAGATGCACTCTCAAGTTTCTACTTTAATTTCCAAACTTTGGCCACTCTTTCCATGGTGTAACATACTTACCTGTTATGTGGATATTCTCAAATGTGAATAATTACTAATACAGAATTTAATCCATATAGTGGAATATGGATGCCTTTAGTAACATTGCTACTGTAGAAGTCCAGATGAGCCAGTGGGCCAACCAAAAATTGCTAACACAATGCTGTACCCTTGGGCATTTTTAGTGGGGTAATTATTACTAATTACTAATACTATTTTGATATATTGTGTAATTATTGTTGTTATTTCTTGTAATGATGAAAGAATTTCGAGTGGTTGTTTGAAATGTGCACAGCACATCTAGAATGAAATCTCCTTTGATGCATATGCTGAATGTTTTTCAAACCAGAGCCCATGCAGGCCACAGACCTGTTCCGTTTTATGTACGTAGGGAAGAAGCAAAACCTAGAAGTGATATGCCATTAGAAGTGGGCCCAGATATCCTCTTCAGTGCTAATAAATACTTGAGGAAAATAATACTACCTAGAGCTATTGCCTTTATTTCTCCTGAAGGAACTTGGTATGTAATATAACCATTTCATTCATTTTTTGGTAGTGGGCTAGTACATGGTCAAAACTTACCCAAGTTTTTGTTTCATTAAATAAAGATGTTCCTTTTAAAGACTCAAGCACAGTGTTAATTAAGTAGAGATTTTAAGAAGTAGTAGCCATACAGCACTGGAAAAAGATGACAATAAAAATGCCATGCAGCATTTATTACAATATCAGAAGTGATCATTATCAGTCTCTGGTTTGCACAGCTTGAAAAGAATGGGAGAGGAGAGGGATATCCATAGTCCTTTTGGAGAATAAATATGGATGGTACTTTCAAAGGGCAATGTGAACTTCAGAAACAAACCTTCATATTGGCCAACACCTGAATTATTCACTGCTAAATTCCGAAGATAAATGGTAATATAGTACATAATATACTTTTTCTTAAATTAGAAGCGTTAGCCTGAATTTCTATCTAGAATACAAAATTCAGACATTTGTTAGAGGGTATGTGCAAATACAACACAAAGAAAAGTATGAAGCAGAGACTAAAACTCTGATAGGCCTTGACTTGTTACACACAGGAGCATTAAATGAGGAGGAGAGAAACAGGAGTGAGATGATCTGGAGTTGCTTAACTATATAAAGGGCAGGAAGCAGCCAGGCCAAAGAAAAATGGGGAAATTATTTTTTACATACAGAACTTGAAAAAGGCAGCTTTGTTGCTTGATATTCCACTGGCTAGCAGAAGACTGAAACTTGGACTGAAAATCTCTAGCCCGGGATGGACAGAAATTTATATTTTTATCTAGGGTTGATTTGTTTGATTTATGTTGCAGGAGCCTGGCAACTCTTCCTGTGAAGGAAGAGACCGAGGACGTGTGTTGTTTACTTTAATTCTACCAATTTAGTAGATGTTATTTGAATTAATACTTTGTTACTCTGAAAGAGAAAAGAGTTGCCCTGGGATGTCAGTGTGCAACACACAGCAACAACAAGTAAGTGTGGGAGATGGTTAAGCAGCCTGCAAGTGTCTATAGCTGCAAACGGCTCCGGTGGGCTGAGGGCAGGCACTGGCTGCTAGCTGTGCCTGGCAGCCGTGCCAGGGGCAGCTGTGAACCTCCGGGAAAGACTGGAAAAGCCTTTAACTTATGCAGTTGTGCCACTAACTTATGCAGTTGTGCCACTGAACAAACGTCATAGAAGAGAAACACTCCTAATGCGTCCAAAAACGCACTCTTCATGCTGAGAGCAGTTTATTGCTATTTGCCCCGGGGGGCCCTCTCAGAGGAGAAAGGGGCCTGGGCTCAGCTGTGCCTCGTCTGGGGCAGCAGGGCCTGATGAGCAGCACCTGTGCCAGCAGCTGGGGTGGAGCTGCCTCTCTCCTGCCTGGACCTCTGGGTTTGTCCCTGCCTGGGCAGCCGAAAGGAGATGGCCTCTGGTGTGAGCAGTCCTCAGTGCGCATGGAAGGGGTGAGGCTGGTGGGCAGGGCCAGGAAAGCTCCCTTTTACTGGGGGGGGAGGATGGAAAGGCCACAGGCTTTTCTCAGCTGAGTGTGAGGAAAATAGTCTATTTGGGAAGTTGGGGGACTGTGATACTTGAGGGAATGGGCTCTCTTGGCATGGCAACTGGACAGCTGCATGGCAGAAGCCTGTGTTAGGAGCCACTGAGCGGCAGGAAGCAGGGGTCTGTTGCAGCCAGGAGCTGAGGAGGGGTGGCTGATGGGGCCTCCTGTGTCACAGCAAGTGCCTCCAGCACAGGAGCTCCCTTTGTGCGGGGAGGCTGTCCCCACTGAGAAGGGAGTAGCAGCTGCCACGTTGCCTGCCTGTGCTGGGGAGTAACATATTCTCTCAGTGTGATTTTTGGAGGTACCCAGGTAAACTGAGGGACATCTGGGGGGCGCTGCTGAAAGTTTTGATACAGTGGTGTAATTCACAGAATTGCTGTTGCCTGCAAACTGTTGTAATGTAAAGGGCTTTTTGATGGTAGTTCAGTCTGTAGCAGCCTTCTAGTGTGGTATTTTGGGAATACGGTGCTGCTTCACTGGGGACATGTTCTGTCTGTAGGCTGTGTTAGGAAAATACTCTGAGATATCTTTTGTTTCAATGGACTTTGAAATGAACGATTTCCTTGGTGGTTTTTTCATGTGCTGTTTAGTTTGTCATGTTCAGCTTGCTTCTTGGGGAACTCGGAAGGAACAGTGTATGGTATGAGACTCAAATGCCTGGTGCAGGTGGTGAACCCTTCCCTGAGAAGGGAGTTTACTACTGAAGGTTGCTGTTTTAAGGCCAGCTGCATATGAGTTAGTGCTTAGGGTGCAGTTTATGCTGAGTTGTTAAAGAAGTCTGTGGATGCTGCATCCTGCTTGCACTGCCTCTCTGCCAACTTTTGAGGTAAATTCAAAAAATTTTTCCCTTCCTTTCCCTCACCTACAGGGTGAGAATGAGAGCTTTGCAAAGTCCTAGCAAAAACCAGTATATGCTATAGAAGTAAAAGGAAGCCAAAAAGTGCCTGCAGCTGTTGTTTACTACGTTATTACACGTTTTGGTACTGTATGTGCCTCCATGGAAAAGAAGTGCTTCAGAACAAGCAAATAAAGATTATACAAATTGGAGAAAGTAAGCACAACTAACCACCTTCAGCTTCTAATTCCCACATTACAACAGAGCTGCTTTTCTGTATCCAATCCCAATTACCCAAAGGATTTAATGTAGACCAGAAATACCTTTGAGTCTAATCAGGTTATTGGAGTTCTTCATGGAAAAATAAAATAGCATATGTGCAGATTTGACAAATAAGTTGGAAGTGTGTAGAATGAAAGGAAGTTTGGACATTGTGTTAATGTGATGGAGACTATTTTGATGTTGTAATTTGTCTTAAAAGCAGGTGTAAGTAATTGCTGCATGAGACACTGAAGTCGGACAGACTGCTCAGATGCAAACGTTTCCACCTTGCAGCCAAAGATCCCTGACTTGCTTTACATTACAATGCCTTACAAAGCACTGATAGATATTCAGTTTTTTCCTGTTATTTACCATGTTTCTTATGTTTCATGTCAAAGATTTTCATGCTTCAGTCTTCTTGGAAAAGATTTTTTAATTCTGCTTCCACTATGAACAACTAGGAGTCTCCTGTGCTCAGAAGAAGGGCTAATATGTTCCTCTCTAATCTGACCCTGGGAGTAGCACATTTACGTGCTTTGTATGTGATGCATTGCATATGTCATTGACACATGAGAAGGTTCTAGCATGACATGTGAGTTGAAGTAGAGTTTTTTGGTTTTTTTTTTTTTTCTCCATTTGTGGTCCATCCGAACAGCTCATTCTAGAAATCGTAATATGACTTAGTATATGACAAACTGTCTTGGAGAAATTCCTTATAGTTTGCAGGTAAACGGTACTGCTATTTTAGAGTGGGACAGAGCCTGGATTTAGCCCTCTTTCTCCATGTAGTAGAATAGATACATCATCTTAAACCACTTTTTAAAGATCCCTGAGCTACTGTAAGTATTTTAATGGTTGTAGCAATAACTTTAGATATGTCTACCACCCTTAAACAAGAAGGGCCTTTTCTGCATTACAGCAGTACTTCTGGATGTAGTTGACTCTCAAAAGGCATCAATCCTCCTTCTCTTAGGCAATGTTGTAGCCAACCAGAGCATTTTTCAGTGATTACATGAACATAAACAGCATGTTTTGGATATTAAAATGCTTAGTTTGACTTATACCTAACTTCCTGAATAATATTGACAATAAAGAAAAATGTTCAGAGTTCTCTGTTTTCTTGGCACATTCTCTAACAAGTCTGTTTCTGTGCTGTCATAGGTAGCAAAATCCATGAAAACATGCAGCTGAACCACTGTCGTGTTATCTGTGGGACCAGGAAAAAGGCTATTTTTATTACACGAATGGTTTCCTTGATATTTTTACTCCTGTTCCTGAACTGTTATTTTGGGGGATGAAATAATGGCCCACTTAACTCTCTGGCAAAGTTTACTCCGAGTTCAGCAAAGCAGAGATTTCATCCTTTGTGAAGATTATCATATCTGTTAAATTGAGATTGAGCTTTGGTTACATGGAAACCAATACTTGCTGTTGTTATTGAAGTTGCTTTCCTTTTAGCAGTGTACTTTGGAACCATGTTTCTGTCCTCACTGGATATACCATTGTAATTTCCAAAATGCTGTGTTTTGGAAAAAGGACAAAAATAATACATGTTAATGGCCATGAGATGAAGGAAAACTTCAGCCGGGTTTGCAAGTGACACCATAAATTGCTCTTAATTCTGTGGGTTTATGTTTTCACAAAAGAAATGATGAGGTAGTGTTCGTTACAAATGGTAATCAAGATGAATAGATGATGTAGGAATTACATTCTTGCAGAGTCAGCCAATTTGATACAATTCTTCACTAATGCAGCAACCAGGAAGGAGAAACCAGTTTGTACTTCATGTGCAGTGTGTCCTGGTTATCTGTAAAATACACATAAAGCTTTTATGTCAAAGCATTCCACAGTCTGGGTGCATGGTCAAAGGAGTGAGATCTTACTCAGGTGAGTTATGATTATTGTATTAAGTGTGGCTCAATAATAATCCTTTAAAATAATCTTTAATATTATTAAATAATCTTCCTTGCAAGTGAGGGGATAAAAGGATGTGTGTAGTTTTTCCTAAATTTAAACTTGTTTTGCTTCTCACTTCAAGTTATACTTTTTTTTCTACCAAGTTAGAAAGCCCTCTTCTACCTGCCATTTTCTCCCCAGTGAGGTACACTGATACAATAGTGAAAGCATGTGCTTGTGGGAGTGCTGTTGCTGTAAAGCAGTAATTCTAATAGCTCCTTCTCCGTAACAGCATTGTCAGCCTCCTCCAAATCCAGACATGGCATGTTAGTATTGGTCTCGGTGATGACTGTAAGTTTTATGGTGGACAGCTCTAGTAATAGAATAGGGAGATTAGTTCAGGCACAGGTTACCATCCTATATACTGGGCCAGTGTTAAGTACAGGAGGAGAATACAGTTCTATGGGTCTGGTATAGCTTCTTGGAGTGAGCATAAATTATTTAAAGCCAAAGAGAAGCTAAAGCAGGCATGTGTTTGCTCTCCTCAGGTCTCCTACTGTGAGGTATCTGCCTCGCTAAGTAATGCAACTCAGAAATGTGCCCTGTGCCATGATCTGATGCGAGGGCTGGACTTGATGGATCCATCCCATAGAGTTACAGACCAGCTAAACAATTTGAATCTAAAAAATTATTTCAGAGCGCAGAAGTTCAGATCTGGTATTCTGGTTCCAGCCAAACTGTAGTGAAGATGTGATGCTACTTCACTGTTTTATGGTATAGAAATTTAGAATTCCAAATATGACACTAAAGCAATTAGTGTTTACATAAATTTGACAGTCTATGTGTTATCACATATGTCCTGTTTAAGCTTGTTTGCCAGTGTGGTTTGCCAATGGCATGCTCAGTGTGGGAATGAGACACAATACTTTCAAACTCGGTTTTGCCAATACCTGTCTATCTCGGACCCTTTGGATTGAAGTTTTTCCTGTAGTTGGCTTCCTGCACTGTCTGTATTGGACTTGGATTTGTATTGATCAGTCCTAGAGCCTCACTAAAATCTTCCAGGCTGTCCTTACAATGTGTCATAGAGATAAAATTGCTATGTCGGGACACCACAAAAATGCTTCCGTCTTTGGCATCAGTTTTCTGCATGCCAGAAGCATTTATTTAATTTACATTTTTTCCTTTTGAACATCCATTATTTAGACTGTAGAAACAGTAACATCTCTTCCTTTAAACTCTGGCTTTGTCAAAGTTAAAAACGTTGCTTTCTGAAGGATCTGAGGCTCTGTTCATTGGAAAGGATTTTGCATTTCTTGTGCACAAAGCACCTCATTCTTATGCAGGAAAAAAGCTTTATTTGTTATAAATACTGCAAGAACTTATACAGCGACCACCTGAAGGTCTCCAGAGTTGTCAGCTGCCATCATCTCTGTGAAGGGTGATGCAGTAGCCAGAATCCACCAGGTATAAAAGATTTTTTTTTTTTTTTGGGGGGGGGGGTTCGCTTTGTCTGTTTCCCCTAGCTATGCCCCTCTGCAGACATAAAAAGCTAAAAGGATCTTCCTAGTGGATATGAGCCCTACTAGTTAGCATCCGAATTGGTACTATAGTGTGTGTTGAAGTATTGAGCTCTTAAGTGTAGTTTAGAGATGGCACGATAATGTTCCAGCATCCTCTGTCATTAACATCTGCAAAACCTCCTCTTCCCCTTCCCTCCTACCCCTAGAAAAATATGCTTTCTTGGGTGCTGAAGATTTTGAAAAAGATAAATTGGTGAGAAGTTGCAATTATTAAATTAGAAGAAATAAACCATCTTTTTTTGATCTTTTCCTCATTTTCCTGAAGACATAAATTCAAAGGTATCATGAGTCAGCTTCATGATTTTAAGAAAAAAACAAAAACCTTAGAAGCATAACAAAGTAATACCATGTCAGGCTGAATGTAAATTATTTCTGTATTTAACCCATGAAAAAATGGAAATAAGTCTGGAACCACTAACTGAAATCAGTGTTTTGTAGTGGAACAAAGGAAAAAGCATGTGAATTGAGAAGCACAGCAGAGAATTGCAGACAGTTGAGTACCCTTCACCTTTTATCCTAGCAGACAGTTTTCTCATGGGATGTTTATACAGTAACAA
Source organism: Dromaius novaehollandiae (assembly GCF_036370855.1). Classification (NCBI taxonomy): domain Eukaryota; kingdom Metazoa; phylum Chordata; class Aves; order Casuariiformes; family Dromaiidae; genus Dromaius; species Dromaius novaehollandiae. The sequence continues at coordinate 61,475,907 of NC_088102.1, forward strand.
CATCTGCATCCCGATGTCGGATTCAAAGAACCTGATGCAGCACAACAGATGCCTGGAGTGAGGAGCGTGACCCAGGTGCCGTAAATGCCCACCCATACAGGGAGACCTCAGCCCAGAGCCTTCAAAACCTGGCGCAAATGCCCTCTCCTGCTGGACTGCCTTTCCTGTTAGGAACAACTGTCGTCGGTGATGTCGGACCATTTGCAGTCTCTGATGTCCTACAGCAAATCTCACTTCACCAGGGTCAGGCTTTCAGTCTTGCAGTGATGGTTTACTCTGAGGTTTTTTTCTTTGTTATGCAAATGCTGTACTTAGTTTGGTTATCCCAAGTGTCTCTTCTTGTCATTTTTAGGGAGGTTCTTGGCTCATAGAAGAGGACTAAAGCGCAAACTTGCATCATGTGTGGTTATTCTGGCTGGGTATTTCCTAAAACTCTTTGGTAAGGACCAAACTAATTTATGTACTTTTCTTCAAGAATATTCTAGTCCTTTGCACAGGAGTAACAACTGCAAGAACCCAGTTTGTTTTCAAAGGACTCTGCTGCATTCATGGGGTCCATGACATGCCTCAGCTCATTTTTCATTAGTCTTTGGTTTAAAAAAAAAAAAAAAAAAAAAAAAAAAAAAGTTTAGCTCTCATTGGTAGCAAATAATGCTGATCTAACCTTGTCTAATTTTTTTTTTTTTTTGGTCCCTAGAAATTTAAATGCATTGTTATATTAAGTATGGATATTTATGCTTCAGCAGTGCCTTGTGAAAGATTTCACAATGTGGTTTATTTGGGAGCAGGCCATCTGCACCTAATTCAGTTTCTTGTTTTCAGTTTGTTCAGGAACTATTGTTATAAACACTTCAACGTGAAAATAGTCATAGGCTTGTACAGCGTTCTAACCTTGTACTTTCCCTTTTACCTCTTTTAGTACCCTTGTTTAGTTAACAGTGTAGCTTGCTGGGATGTGTGATTAGCTGATGCTTCCTTTTCCTGGATCATGATCTGTACGGTTCCCTGTAGCCTGTGTGATAAGATGGTCCTAGCTCACAGCATCTCCCTGCTGCCCAGCTTGCTCTGATCAGCCAGCCCCAAAATGGGAAGGCCAGCAGCACAGCCATGCTTCAGTTCCTTTCTGCTAGTTTTGACAGTGACATAACCTTCAAAGTCCAGTTACAGGTTTCTATTTTTATTTAGCTTTGTATGGTTCTTTCTTATGGGGGGGGAGCAACCAAAACCTTTGGATGTACGATCTGTCTTTAAAAAAAAATCTATCCTTACTCTGTCAAGAGATTCCAGAGTCATCCAAGAAGCAAATAAGCTATTCCTGCAAGATGCTTCTGTGCTTGCTATCAAACTTAACACTCCTGGATGTGCCTCCTTGGTCATTGCTTTTCTTCTAAGGATACTGAGAAGTGGAAAGAAAGGATGTCAAATTAATCATAGCTGGTACAGGCCTACCTGGGCATCAAAGGGAGACAGCTGTATGAAGTCTTCAGATACCAACTTGATTGCTTTTGATCGCTGTCCAGTTCCATTTTGAACATCTGAGCCATGTGTGTGCCTGTCATCAGCTGTGTGACTCATTTGGAGCTCATTTGTACAACTACAATACATCTCAAAAGGACTGCTCTTGTAAGTAGGTACCTACGCAGTGTATGTGACAGCTCCTAAAAAAGCCTACCTAATAGAGCAGGTAGTTTTCAAGATGAGCTCTTTAAAACTGTGAGTGTTCAGTCTTTCTGTGAATCAGAACATAAGAATCTCAAGCTACATCTAGAAGCACTGAGACATCCTGAGGCAGAAAATGTGTAGCTTAAGATCTCTGTTCTTCCACATAGTCATGAAGAGGGGATGGTAGTCACTCTGCAGTGCAGGTGTGTTGAATGGCTAAACGTTTCCTTAAGGAAGTGACAGCTCTACTGAGAAAATTCTAGGAAAAGCCTGTCAATAAACTGTAGCATTTTATATTTTCCTCAGAAGATGCTCCAAAAAGCAAAGGGGGCGACAGGACGGGACTTAGCATTCTGCAAGTAGCACCAGTATCAATAGGGAAGGATCCTGCTTCACTCGTGGTCTTGACAGCATAACAGTGAGTTACTATTGCCCTGTTTTCCTAACTAGGAGAATCCTGGACTCTCTTGCACAATGAATACATTTTGAACATATTTTGTTGCATTTTTCAAAAGTAGAAATGGCCCGTAAACTGTGAGACGCTAACTTATAGTAAGCATCCACAAATTTGCTTCCAGAAAGATTCCTGAGCGGCTCACATGTGATCTTTCAAGAACATTCACTACTGCAACCTGAAATGAAGATGTAGTACAGAATTTACTTTCAGTTTTATTCAGGTATCTTTCCTCAAGGGTAAACCTCAGATGGCATCCTATGGATTATCAAACATAAATGCCTTGATCATATCAGCATGGAGAAGTGTGTGCTCTTCTGTTCTCCCTCTTTTATTTATACTTTGATAATGTATTTGGAATTCTGTAGCTTTCTGCAGAGCCTTAACTGTGAGAATAGATAAAAATGCAAATGTTCTTGCTCAACGCAGCAACAAGTATGTGTTTAACTTGTTAGCTTAAATCGAACTTAATTATGGCAGACATGTATTTACAGCTGTCCTGAACTGAGGTCAATAAGACCTGGCACTGTCAAGACAGTTTTTGATTTGGTTACTACAAAATGATTTACATAAGTGAAAGAAAAATTTGTTTTTGTTCTGAGTCCTAGGCCTCTTGATGCATTATGATCAGTATCTTCGGAGCACAGTGCTTAGTATATTCAAAGTATTTAGTTATAAACCTCTTTCCCTATACAGTTCTTTAAACTGGCTTAGTAGGTGAAAATTTCTGTTTATAAATGTTTTCTTTAAGAGGGAATACAACTGCCTTTACCTGAATCAGGTAAAGTTCATTGTAATGAATGTTAGAAATGTGCCTCATTGGATCCAAAGCTTTTCAAAGTTCGGGACTACTGCTGCACACATCTGGGGCTTCAAAGGGAAGGAACCATGACATTCAAATTCAGATCCAAGTGTTTTAAAAGACTGGACACAAGTTGCAAGCCCTATAATATATACATACAGTGGTGAAGAAGAAGTATCCAGTTAGAGCCTCTTGAATTTCACTGTTAATGACCATAGCTGTTCATCAGGCTGCATTCATATGTGTAAAGCCATCTTGATCCATGAAACGGACTATTTCCTCTCAGGAAAGGAAGCTAGCAGGGGTGAGGGTGACAGTCCTGTTTTTCCATATATCCTTTAACATTCTAGGTGCTCCGTCACATGTCTTGCAGCCTTTCTGCAGTAACGGGCCCAAGTCGCAGTGAGCAAAAAGTATAGTCTGGCTGTGCCCTTGGTCAGGGAGCTGATTATTTGGTTACACTGTCATTTGTGTAGAGGGGCCCAAGCCTTGCACTCTGAGGGTAGCATTTTTCTTATTTATTTGTTCTTTGTGTAACCCTGCATTTTTATGTGCTGGCTGTGGGTCAGTCACTGCTCAGCCAGTTCCAAGAGTCAGTAAGCTGAACTAAAATGTTAGTTCGTGTGTTCATCCCTAGGTTTCCAAGGATTTCGAGCAGTAAATCTGGAAAATATATCTAATCCCACTGAAGCATTCTCAAGCTTTTCTGACATGAAGGATCATGTGGTGGCCACTGTGATTTGTGTGCAGCCAGTGAAGTCTCTGGGACACAAACCAGTGATTAGGAGCTGTGTGATTTGGGGGGAAAGGGGAGTTTGTTTGCCCTTTCTGGGTTGGGGAAGAAAGGCAGTTAAACTTTATATTAATGAACTGACTAGAGGAAACAGACCCCAAATCCAAGAACAGTGCCAAACATTAACTTTTTGTTGATGGTAGAATTTGTTCAGTTTATACACCTGCTGGAGAAGTGCTTTTGATCGGAAGCTGGCTCATGTCCAGGGATGAATAAAGCCTCTGGGCAATAATAGACAGAATAATAAAAAGAAACAAAAACAAAATTGCAAGCATCTGTCCATAGTGATTTATTCGCATTTTCATCCACATTGAAAGCAAATGTTTTGATTAATTTGCTGCAAGTTTACTTCTCTTTGTTTTCCTTAACATTTTTCTTTATTATTAGATTTACATCTTAATATAAATGGTCTGCTATATATTTATATACATCACTTTGCTTATAACAATATAATAGGAAACAAAGATGAAATAGAAGCTAGCTACTGAGTTGCAATAAATTAATGATTATTAAATTTGTTTTCAGATCCCTGGTGCCTCTTAGCTTTGAAAAGCAGAAAACTAGAATTTCATCATAATCGTATTTTTGTTTTTATAGAGATGGTAGTTCTGTATGTTGCTTACAGAAAGGTTGATGATGGCAGGGAGTGAACTTTTTTTTAAAAAAAAGGCGGGGGTGAGGGGAATACTGAGAAAAACTTGTGGGTTTTTTGTTTTTTGGGTTTTTTTTAATTGGAATGAAAGGGGATCTCCTGGCATTGTACTATACCTTGTTCTGCATAGCTAGGGCACATACACAATTGAAGCATCTGCATCCAGCATGAACTTTCCAAATAAACCAAGGAGGGAATTGGATCAAAAGTTTGGTCTGATCCTGTAACTCCTTGTGAACTTGGACTCTCTTGCAGACCTACTGCAGGAAAACTAGGAAGCCTCCATGCTCAAGCAACAGATAGATATCCTGTGCTAGGCTCTTTCTTTTTTTAAGATCCAGCTTGGGGTAGAAACTGAAGAAAATCTGTAGTGGTATTACTCAAAAGCTTACGAGTTGTTTCCATAAAACTTACGCAGTTGCAAGTTCATGCAGTTGAATGAACATGTAAACTGTTGGGTGCTTCTCTTTGGAAAAATGCCCAACTTTTAACCTTTACAGCTTTTCTTATCTGCCCACTGTAAGCGTCTTCACAACTGCTGACATAAAAAGTAGCTCTTTTCTTATGTATCTGAAATAAGCAGTGTTTTTTCTTCTCCCGTCCTGCTTGCTGTGAAAGGTAGCTCGCTATGGCTGTGTGTGCCAGTTCCTGCCTATGCACTTTCAGATGCTGCCAGCCTCCGTTTGGCCTTGGGACATGCCATTCCAGGAGAAGATTGCACAGGCAAATTGCATTTGAGCTTACCTTTGTTCTCAAGGACAATCTGAGTAATTCTCGCAAGCTGTTTTGATCTACCGGAAGTAGCTCTAATTTATTTAAATGAATAGCACATCTGACTCTCCTGTTTGCTGTCTGCAAAGCCGCATCGTATTTTCCATGGCCTCACTCCTCCCTTCCACCCCCGCTCTCTCCTCCTTCCCCCAGAGGAGGACCACGCTGCCATACGGCATAACAATCCTCGGAGCTGGAAGTGGCCAGTTCAGGACAACTGGAAAGGAATTTGAGCCATTACTGGAATTCTAATCTAAGACTCTTCTAGAAAAGAGCTTAACAGCTATTTGCTTGTCCTCCTGGGTCTGATGTTTGACAGGAAATGAGTTTGAAGGGTTCAGAAGCAGGTCACAGAACTCGCCTTGCTGCCAGCTGCTCTGCCGACCTTAACAGTGTGTTTGCAGAAATGTGATACACTTGCTTATTATTTCTCTGAGAAAAGTTACTTGCAAAGCCAGGTTCTACCAGACGTATTGCTAGCATATTGCATCCTCTCCTCTCTGAATTCTTCTGCACTGATACTTGTTGTGACCTAAGACTCCAGCCATGTGAAAAATGCTATTTTGTAATTCAAGGCAGAGCGAACAATTGTGATGTGTTTGCAGGCATGTTTGTTTGTCTTTTACAGCATGGATTTTGTTTGTCCCTCATATGCCCATCTGTGGGGTCTCAAAGAAATCCAGATGCTTTCCTCATCTCATATAATTAATGTTAGACTTCATAAAATATCTCAGATTTGGTCTCAAGAAAGTAACTTCAGTGGATGGGCTGACTGTTTCCTGTGTAGCAGCTGAGAAGTATATTTGCAAGCAAATTTAAAAATAAAGCAACTTCCATACTTTCTTGGAATCCTAGTGGCAAGGGAGTGTTGTTCAGACTAGTACAAAGTTCAAATAGGCCACGGAGACTGATGGCATGTCCCTCCTTCTCCATAGCGCATCTGATTTAGAAATTGCTTTCTAATCAAAGACATCAGAGCAAGGCAGACCAGATCAGGACAAAGTGGAAGTCCCATAAGAGAACTACAATGGCAGAGGTATTGTAACTAATACTAAAAAACTATAGCAAAGTACCCATGACGGCCTGCTTTGCAAGTGCTGCATCTTTCCAAGAGGACAGTTGAGCAGCTTTGCATGTTGTCATGTAGAGGGACATGTCTAGAGAGAGATCCTTGCATAGACTTTTATTTCAAACCCAGAGGGCTTATTTTTCCACTCTTCTTCCCCACACACAAGAAACTTAAGTGCTTTGCAAAAATAATTAAGGAGATGAGATGAAAATAATGCAAAATATGTAAGACTGGCTATATCACTGCATTTTTAGTGTCTTCACCTTTTTGGTTCTCTCTTAGCTCTCCACCTCTGTAGGAGTTTGGCTCAACAGCAGCTTCTGCTGCTTTAATATGTTGATCCATTTGCACTTCAGTTCAGCCTCCTCAAGTACTTGCTGTCTCTCCAGAATCAGTGTGTCCTGGAAAACTAAATGTGCATAAATATATGGACAAAAATAGATACATGAAATACAGAAGTGTACCATTATGCATTTGACTGGTGAAAAGTTGGCTAGAAATCCTGAGAGATGACTGAACTGGGCTTGCAAACTTAGAAGAGCTATCATTCTTGGATAATGGTTGCTTCATCACTGTTCATTAGTGGTCCACACCCCAGTTTGAAAATGACTACACAGGCCAATGTACTGACCAATGCAGAACTAAGGAGTAACCCTCTGATTTGGTAATAGGATTACCAGACTTAATAGCACTGGGTAAAAATAAGATGTTCCTTTTCCTTGAGGACTGAAGTGCTCTATAGAATGGAATAGTGTAGGCACAACAAGGAGTTAATAAGAACTAGGATTCTTGCTTGAAATGTTACTGCTGTCCTCCTTTTAAGGGTCTTAAAAGTCCTGTGTCCTGTCCTTAGCTCCACCAGTTAAGAGCTACCTCTATCCTAACAGTGGTCGCATTTAAATGCAACAAGTATGGAATTGGAGCAAAAATCTGTATTACCTTTTAGTGCAATGACGATCTTCAGTATGAGCAAGTAGACTAGGTCCTGAATTGCACAGACAATGCCAGTTGAAGATTACTGAATGCTCAGGACCTCCTCCTCTTAGGGGGTGCTATTTGAAAGCTGAGAGTCAAAAGTAAATAAATAAAACAGCAACAAGAAAAAAAGCCATCGCTGTTCTGACAATCTAGTCCTTCTGCAACTGGATCCACCTTCAGAAAGGGAACCAGCTCTCTTGCTCTCTTTGAAGGAGCTGGAGCTGCGACAGGCTTGCATGATTTCCCATGGGAGTCTTTGGGAGCTTTAAAACAGAGAACAAACTTCTTAGAAGGAACGGTCTGTGAACCCCATCGTTGCCAGATAAGGCAGCAATCTTGTCTACATGACCTGCCAGATAAAATCTTCTCTATTCAAGATTTAACCTGCCACAAAGATGAGTTTTCCAGGGTGCCAGTAGTACGAAGGTATAGTAAGCTCTGTTTCAGATGGGATCCAAGCACTTGCCCTCATGCCACAACTGAGTCCTCGGAGTAGAGGAAACTTGGATAATCACTAAGACTCATTGACTTTTAGTTATTTATGAGCTTTTCCCCTTTTCTGCAGTGTAAAGTAGTTCTGGATGCTCTCAGTACATTGGGAGAGCTACAGCTGGCATGTACAAAATCCAAAACTTTGGGGCAGTGTGGATGAGGATTAGTCACACTGATACTGAAGTACATGTGCACATAACACACCCCAGGAAACCAGCTATTTGAATTTCTTTTTCTAGATCAGCTGGAACAGGACCTGAGTCCCACCTTAGCAGCAGGAGTCAGCACTGGTTTTAGAATCTGAAGAGAATAAACAGATTTTTCTGGAGCTTTTTATTGCTGAAGGACACCTTGTAGAGATAGGCCTAATTAAAAGATTTCCTTCTGTAAGTATCACTGCTTCTAAGAGCTGTTTTGAGTAGAGAGATGGAACATGATTGTGTTTCTTTATAACCTGTGTTGTTCATAACAAATATAAAGAAAAAAAAAATTGTCTGCTACAGCAAAAGTGGAGTTGTAACATACCTCTGCAGTAAGGCTGGACATACTTGGAAAAGGATGCTGAATGTTCCAGTCACCCAACTCAGATAAATTTTTATTCTCCAAAATAACAAAATCATCTAAATGATTTAGATCAATAAATTGCCTCTGCCGGATTCCTTGAGGGTATCATATGCTTTGCATTTTGGCAAGAAAGTAGATAAGTTGTTTTGTGTTCATATGTAGATGCACTCAGAAATGTGAAATGTGGCAGAGATAATAATGAGACTAAAGCTTGGCTTAAGCCCACTGGAGTGAAAATGAATTGGAGAACAACCAGCTAAATGTCAGAGGAAAAGATGGGAAGAGTGAAAAATCCTTATTTCAGTAATGTGAGTTTTACAGCAGACATATATTGGCAAAAGCCAATAGCCTGATCCTGAGTTTATGGTGACCTGCTGAAACAAGGGCTTGATATGCTGCTCCTATAGACCATTGTAATTTGGCAGTAGCTTTGCTGAGGGTATTCGTAAACTCAGGGTTAAGGTGGCAGAATCCAAAGACTCCAACTTTTTAATGAAGGGGTAGCCAGCCTTCTTGACCTCTTTACCAAAATATCTGTGTGGCAGGGGCCACAGAATGCATTTCATTTATATAACTATATCCACAACCTCAGGAGGGAAAACCTTCAAATGCAGCTCACAGATGGGTGAGAGCAGTGGCTCTCTCGGGGCCTTCTCTCCATATTGCAGAGTCTGGGGTACTGTTTACAGCTTTATCTTAATTGCTGGGTTAACACAGCTCTGTTGCAGTGTAGTCCTCATGTGGGAACTGCCCTGGAAGTGTGTCAGCACTACGGGTCTCCCTGTCTATGTAAAAACTTAATTATGTAATTCTTCTGATTTTTTCAGTTGCTGCTCCACATCATAACGAACTAAGCACCGCCACTTTTAACATGCTCTCTGCTGGCTGGCTTTGTCTTCAAATTTTTAAGCAGAATAGTGAAGTCCACTGATGAAACAAACATCTAAAAGGAAGTTCAGTTTTGGAAAGGTTAAAGATAGGAATGTCTGTAGAGGAGCTTCACAGGGCAGACAACTACTGACCCATTGAAGTGACCTGGATGGAATCACTGAACATTGCTTCACCTTGCATGGTATGGCTTTGGGGGATTTTTTTGCTTATGTTTTCGTGGTTTTGTTTTTCTTAAAGCAGAACATGCCATTTGCAACACTTTACTGAAACTGAGAAACCAATAACATTCTCAACTGGGCCTCTGTTTCAGAAAGCTCATGTAAGAAAAAAAAGTGACCCAAAAGGTAACAATGCTTCCAAGAATCATTAATTTTCCCCTTCTGGACAGAGTCCTGAAAAAACTTGCTTGTAAAGGCAGAATTTCAGGGGAAACTCCAACTTAGAGTCATCATTGACTTGCAAGCCAAACAACTGTAAATGCTGAATTAAGAGCAGTTTAAGTCAAATTTGCTTGTGGATCCTCCACTTTTTGTCATATGCTATTAGCTTTTCACATTTTAACATTCTCTCTCCTCTCTGTCGTAAAAGAGCCACAGAAAAATCAGAGGAAACAATGAGCTTGACTGTGCACAAATTGTTATCAAATGTGCAAGTTCACTGGGGTGGAAGGAAGGAGTGGAAGAACACAATTTTCTATTATCAGCTCTAGTCATCCTGGGTATGATAACAGTAAGTGGGTGGAATAATGTTGAACATGTTGTTTTCTTAAATCGATGATGTTCACAGCCATTCATCCTTTAGTGCAAGGGCTAAATGCCCTGGATTTTTACTGTCTCATGGGGTCTGTGATTACCTTAAAGGAAAATGCTGATTAAATATTTTTTTTTCTTCAGTAAACTTGGTTCTCCTTGCCCAGCAGCTTTAGTAATCGTCTCTTGTGGCCTGATCTAAAAATCTACTGGAGCTGCAGTGGGAGTCATTTCATTGACTTCAATAAGCTTTGGATCAGACCTATGGGGAATGAAGAATGACTTTCCCCTAATCTCTTAAATTCTTCTCCTCTCTCCTTCCAAAGTGATTGCAAAACTGGTGAGGAATAGTTTCTCATAGTCTCGTGCTCTTCATCAGTCTCAGGGTTTATTTTAGGCTATAAATCGCCCTAATTGTGGATGCTTTCTTGTTTTTGTCTTACAATGTTTAGCTGGGGAAGGCCAAAATGCATGTTTACTGCCCTTCCGCAGCTGCTGTTGTATTGAGATTGTTTATTTGCATAGTGCCTGTCTGCTGTGGCTTCTTAGGTATTTCACAATCAGACAAGCTCAAAGCTCTTTAGCAGAGCTTTAAAACTGGTAAGAGAACTGAACCACAGCGTTCTGGGAAGGAGTCTATCAGACTGAAAAGGCTACTTTTTCTTCTCCTTTTGTAACAGCATTGCTGAGGGCCAGCATAATTGTCTTGTGGCACTGCATGCCCCACTTCATTACTGGCAGAGCACAAATGTATGCAGCAAACAGCTTGCTGAAGGGTTGTTCCATGAGGCTAGTAGCATCATATGTACAGTGGTTTTATATAGTTGAATTGTATTACAGCAACTGTCCAGTGTTGCAGTGTTTCCAAACAAGTGCTCAGCTCTTTAGTCAGGCTTTCTGAGATGCGTTGTTCTACGGCTGCTGTGTAAGATCCTGGGACTCTGTGTGCTGTGCATTGTGGCATCCTCCTGCAAGATGATGGAATTTTGAACCTTGGAGTGAAATTTAAATTCCCATGATTCTTCTTATCTCACATCCATCTGGTTTTTTGCAACCCAGCCAGCGCCAGTTTCAAAACATTGGCAAGCACTGAGATGTTCATGGTGATGAATATAAACAGGCTGTTGCAAACATGTCTGAAGTCATGCAAAGTTTGCAAGACCAGGGCACTAAGGGCAGCCAGAGAGGAGACTAACATCAAGCAGACAGGACGCCTGGACTCCCCTCACCCCTGCTGGGGCAGCCTCGCTTGCTGGGGTGTCATCTTTCTTGGGCATCCAGTGATGACTGGTAGCAAGTTAGTTTGGTAGATCTGAGATTACAAGTTAAGGTAAGCCCTCCCCCCTCAACAAAAGCCCTTCTCAAAGCCTGTGCAGAACCCCCTAAAGAGGGGTGGCAGGGGATTAGTTACGCGAAGGCAGTTCTCCCTTCAACAGCGAGAGCCTCATGCATCTCCGTCTCCAAACATGCTACGTCAGCCAGCTACCAGTTAACTGCTGAGGTGTTGTGTTGGTGCAGCAGCTGACTGGCTGTTGCACAGGAGGTGTGTGCTGCTGTCGGGCAGATGTATTAGGCTGAGCAATGCATAAAGGTTATTTGCAAGTCTGTGTGTTTGGGAGTTCCCAGACTGTTTCATTTGGATGACTCTGTCACTTATGCTTGGAGCCCCTGGAGTAGCTCCATAAAGAAGGGGATTTCTCTAAGGGCTCAGAAAGCCTGCAGCTGCTGTGGGAAGTTCACCTGTATTAATGCATAACCGTCTTGAAAGGCCTTTGGTGCTGGGCTCAGCAACTTGCAGCCGCGTGTTAGCCTCTCTGGCTGTATCACTTGGTGGAGGAGAGCCAAATTTGTTAGACTGTGCTGTCTGTGTCAAGCACACCACCAACAACCTTTACAGTGGCTGCACAAGCTCTTCTGCATAGCCTTATGCGACAGATGGGGGGAGCCTGGTAGACTCTGAAGGCAGGCCAATCCTATAGCAACTCAGAACATTAAACAAACACTGCCACGACTGGAGTACAGTCACTCATGCTGCTGCTTCGAGGATTAGGAGTGTTCATGGAAAAATGTGTATTGTGCTTTGGTTGGAATACATCCCACATGTCAATGCTCTGACGTATAGCCTCTGTCCTCCCCTTGAGTGTGTGACTGGAGTGGTGAACATGTAAAACTGCTTCATATGGGGGAGAGTTCATGGTTTGTACCAAAAGAGATGATTTCTAATAATAAACACATTTCGTGTGGGTGTGTGATGAGTTGTTTGTTTGCTTTGTTGTTTTGTTGCTTTGTTTTTCCTGAAGAAATTATTTGTGAAAGATCATAAGTATGTGTCCTCAGTGCATGTCAGTCACCGAGTGCTAGAGATAAGCTCTCCTACTGACAGGAGACAGCATTAAGAGCTTTCCCAGTGCCCAGAATTTTCTTTGCCATCATCTCTTGCCAAAATGCTTGCTGTGCAGGCAGCGCTGCGGTGTGCCACAGACCAGCTGGCTTCAGGAGAGGCTTGCAAAGGATGCCCAGTCTGCAGTGTGCGGCTCGTGGCAGACTGCTAGCGTCTGGTTGCCTAGGAAGGCAGGCTGACTCTTCAACCTCTGCCACAGCTGTCTGTGAGACCACTTCGCTCTACCCTGTTAGGCTTCAGGAACTCTTTCCTCCACTGCTCTGTCTCTTTATTCTCCCCCTAGGATGCCCTTGTGAGCACTTTGAACGTCGTCATCTCTGGAGCTCTTCTTTTTCCTACGTAGATTGGACAAGTAGTTGCTTAATGACAATAGCAGCCCTGTCCTTAGTTGCCATGAGTTGTCAGCTGCTGGGGGGAAGGAGGAAATGAGCTCTTGTCAGAATGAAGCTTTTGTGCCAACTGGAACAAAGGGTTTGGGTTGCCCCCTCTTCCCCCTTTGTTTTAGCGTTCTGGTTCTTCCCAGTCTCAGAGCCAGCAAGGCATTTTCAACATCTTCCCCCTCTGAAGAATGGGGGGTTATTGGGCTACTTTGGGGAGAGGAAGTTAGAAAAATTCAGTGCAAAGCAGACTAATGTCTGCATCTGTTCTTGCAGAGCGTGTTGTGGCAAGGGCAAAACAATGGTCCCTGCTGGGGCAAGGCGGGATTTGTCCACACGTTGGTATGGCTGCCCTGACTTAAGCAGGTATCCTTTCACAAAAAGGCATCAAACTAAGATGTTGTACTGTAGTGGAAGGAGACTACGGGCTCTGAATGGTACCAGCTCTATGAGTCACTTTAAGAGAACTACACTGCTGTGCAATTCTCTTCCCTAAATCAGATTTCTGTAAGGTTGCTCTTGTTTTTTCTCTTTCACCTTTCCCAAGAACTGCAGTCTGCAGGAGTTGCCCAACAAAGTTAAGTGAGCCAACAGTTCAGAAAGAGGTATGTGAAACCCTGATCATGCCTTGAATCATCTGTGGTTTTGCAATCTCTGGCTGCCTTTTTTAATCCTCAGCTGCTTCTTTGACACTATTGTTACATTTTTATTTCTGTCCTCTTAGTTTGTGCAGTGCTGCAACCTTTAATTAGGTGGCCATGTAGAGTGGAGGGGAAGAGAGAGTGTTCAAAGAAAGATGGTGTAAGCAGCCACATAGTGCATGGCAGGATGGAGTAAGTGAAGCAGTCATTCTTGCTCATCAGTAAGGGGAATCCAGAAAATCTGCACTTCTTCTAACATAGCCTCTACTCAGAAGGAAATGTTTTGCATATCTTTAAAAAGAAGATGGGGATAGTCTAGGTGAATAGGGCAGCACTTACAGGGTACCTGGAGCTAGGCTGCCTTGGTGATACAACTGTAAGGGCAAGGGGAGCTGAGACATACTAGATCATCGCAGCGGTCTTGGGACTCTCTTTTCTCTGGCTGAACTTACCGAGGCTGAGGATTTCGACGCTATGCTGGTCCTGTTCCCTTCCCTAATCACCTGCAGCAGAGGCAGATTTCTTCAGTGACACTCACAAATTGCAGTGATGGGTTTTATTGCAAGTGTGTAGTCCAGTTCAGGTAGCAGTAAAGCCTAGGTTTCCATGAGTACTCAGATTTTCTGGGGCTCTGTTCCATCCCATTGGTCGCCATTGACACTATTCTGTGACTAACTGTTTTATGGATTTGTTCCTCACAGTGGCTGGAGTTCAGCTGTGTCCTGCTGTACAGCTCTCCCCAGAGGTCAGGGAAACCAAAGGCCTGGGTGCTGCACTGCGCAGAGGCATGAGCCACCGATGCTCACCCAGCAGGTAGGGAATCCAGCGTAACGATCCAAAAATCCTCATGAGCTGGAGCTGCAAAAGAAAATCCCATCCTGCACATCAGCACTCCCTGCAAGGTGAGCTCCCATCATGATGGTGGTGGCACCATGACATGCATGGCAAAAAATGACATAAGGCACTAGGAAACCAGGGGGATGCAGGGTGGGACTGACCTCCTGCTTTGCTGCAAGTAAACTCAACTTCCCATCTCGCTCTTCACAGTAGCAGCAACAAAACTTGCATTCACAAGCACGTTTTTTGGTTTGGGTTGTTTTTTTTTAGTGGAAAATTTGTCTGATCAATGCATGGTAAATTATAGAAACAGATAAACTCTAAAAGATGATACAGTCCAGATGATATAGTCTGGTGAAAGAATTTAGGCATGGGGTTATATTAAGGATTTATCACAGACTGTTAACAGTTTAGACTTTATGCAGTATAGATTTAGGTCTGATTCCTAAAGCTGTAATTTGTGCATGTGATCCTTTCTCTCCCTTAAGCCCCATTAAGTGTATACTATAGTGAATTGCATTATGTTTCTAATACAGCTGACTGACCCCTAGTGTTTAGTGGAATTTCTTGTAACGGAAGCATTTGGGCTGCAGTGGGATGATGGATAGCCAGTCAAACTTCAGGGCAGCTTGTGAGATGCATCAAACATGAAGTCAAAATGTGTGCATATGTCAGGGAGAAATAGTCTCTAGCAGTACAAATAGTTCCCTATTGCCATATAAATTAGTATGTTGCAAGAGATTAATCAATAGGTTTATTCCAGGGATTATTCTATGGCTGAAGGGCAATCTGATCATCAGCAGAAGGATATCAGTGCTGCCAGAAACAAAGCTGAAAACAGCATAGGAATTTGAGAAAATGCTTTCGATGATGTATTTGTAGTGGATTTAAATATTTGTAAAACTGCAGAATGAATTAATTATATTCCCACTGCTTATAGTATAAGGAAATCTGAGAAGATAATTTTTTCCACTGATGATGATGATAAATGTGATCCGCATTAAGTAGTTAAAAATCATTTGAGCCAAAATTCCATAAAAATTGGCAAATAAAGTATGGGCAGTTTTTCTTGAAAACTGGCAAGAAAGTGAACTGAAGGAGTGTTGCTGGAAATCTATATGTTTAACTCTATTTCTAATGCTGCTGAGAAAAGCCAGGAGGCATCTAAAATGACGAAATGCAACAAGCAACTGAAATGACTATTCTCTTTTTGCCCCCCCTCCCTGCCTCACGTTGCTCAGTGCAGCTCCTGTAAGGCTTTCAGAAGCTGCGTGCAGCCACCTCGTACTGGCGCCAGAAGGGACGACTGCTTTGGCCACCCCTGGGCCAGGCACTGCCAGAGGGGCACCCTGATCCTTCTCGTGGGCCAGGCTGGGGGGCTGCTGGCCCTGGGGCTTTCAACGCCTCCAGTCTGCAGCCCCCCACCATGGGGAAATACCTCCCCGTTGGATCTGCTGGTGCTTTCGGTGTGGGGAAGTGAAACCTCTTGGTTTCTCTCAGAAACCTGTGGAAGTTCTTGGTATTTCCAAAACAAAGTGGTTTTTTTCCATCTAGTGGGGTATCTTTGCCACTTCTGTTTCAGTTTGGGAATAAAAGTTTGAACTTCAGAAGAGGGAAGCTTTCAAGCATGTTCTGACATTCTCTACATATTTAATTTATATATATATATATATAAATAATAAAGATATCTGTAAGCACATACATTTAGAGATGAGACTGAAGCCAAATCTGTCTTGCCCGTGTTAAGCCCCAGATTGTCCCTGTCCCTTTCCAGCCAGCAGACATGCAGACAGAGCCAGCTGCAGAGATAAGTCAGCCTCTCCGCAAGCAGAATGATTAAAACCTCCAGATCTGAACTCCCGCAGACTTCCAGCACTTTTGATCCAGATCAAAACTTTGTGGCACAAGCCTGTTTCTAGCACTAGTGCAGATAGCTAAACCACTATAGCAATCGCAGCTGAGCACAAGAAAATGGAAGAAGTGAGTCACATGAGGGAGATGAAAGCCAACACTAAGTGCTATGATTATTCTATCAAAATGACGGCTATAAACACATCTTTAAAAAAAATCCTTAGCTAAACTATACCATCAGGTGATACTTACTGGTGACACTTTCTAATCTGGGATTGTGAACTGACTGGTTTATGTATGCTTTGTAACAAATTGTCAGGAATAGATAGGTAGCTGTACTTGCCAGGCTTGGGGCTTGCTGTGGTATGAGACTCTAGCAGTGGAAAAAGACTGGCAGCGCGCTGATGAGTTGTTATGCAAAATCATCTGTGCAAGCACTGCCTTGGAAACCAAGCAGGAGTCTACTTGTGTTTGTCCTTAGGGTGGGTGCTGTCATGGGCTGGCTCAACGACAAAGCCTTGCCAGCACCCAGGAAAGGGCAGAAGCAGTGCAGTGAGAAGGATAGCGCAGGAAGGCTGCCCACCGGGCCCCGGGTGGCAACTGCCTGGCTGCAATCACTGCCTCTGCTAGAGACTCAGAGAGCAGAAAGGGCGAAGAGGTCCACACTGACGTGCCGTTGTGGACAAGGAACATAGAGACCAGACCTGTAACACTGCTAACTTACTCTGTACATGGGCTTAGCAGGAGGTGACATCAAATGTTATTATGTAATCCAACAAGTTCTCTTCTGCCGGAGCAGGAGATTAACCTGTAACCCTAGGGGGGGGCGTTTGTAACACTGTTTCCTGTACCTGTGTTAGCAGCAGCCAGAGGTTTATCGCAGCCTGTAAAACCTGGCCAGAAATCAGAGTAAATTTTGGGGACCTCAACTGGGATCATTTCTGTATCATTACTTGGGATGGTAGTTTGAAATTTGCTCCAATGTTTCTACCCAAATTGCATTTTCATTGTTTAAGCTGCAGTGTAGCTGTAAGAGGCAAAGATACACTTGGATTAACTCTAGAGTCTGCAGCGATTTGGTTCTACTTCCATGGCTCACCCAGTTTCAACTACCTGGAAACAAAAACAAAAAGTCCCATTCTTTTAGCCCTTTGATGGTTACAGAAAGCCTGCTATTTCGCTGCATTGGTTGCTCTTGCCAGTACTGCAGGTACTGACTTCAGCAGCTCTTGTCTTGCATTTCTGCAGGGGTCATGGTATTCTGGAGCTCCGTGCAGTCGGAAGAGCCTTTCTTTTTGAATTCAGTGATATTGTCTCACCCATTCAAAGAATACAAGAACAGAAGAGGAAGGAAGGTTTTTGTCATGCAAGTGATTTTCTTCACAAGAACAAGAGAATTAGACCCTAAAGATTCCCTTTAAAATGACAAGATGATGTAAGGTACCTGTGTCCCACCCTTCTTGGGTGTTCTTGGCTCCGCTGTCCTTGACCTGAGTAATTTCAGTACTATTTGTTCTGAGTAATTTTGGTTTTGCTCCTGCATGTCCTTGTGAATAAGAAACAATGTTTCTATTGGCAGTAGTTAGCTCTCCATCCACCCATGCCTCCTGAAATATGGTAAAAGCAGTGAATGAATGCTCAGTTTTTGACCTTTCAGGCATGTGAGTATGCATTTTGTCACCAAAGTGGAATTAGAGCAACATTTCTTTCTTTAAATGTTCATGCTTCCATGCTAATGGAAGAAGTTGGTTGTCATAAGATCTGGGTCTAGACTTTGAAGGTATATCAGTATTTGGATTTGGAAGTTTAGCTGATGCCACTTGTAAATCCAGATCCAACTTCTGTAACTTGAGTACTGACTGCATGAAATCACTGGGAACTCTGCCATGCCTATAAGGGCGTTACAAATTCATACTCGTAATTTCCCAGGCTTGGGATTCAGGGTTTCTAGTTGAACCAACTTTGAGTAGGGAGAGGCAGGTTACTAATACAGTTTAACTGTCTAGAGATGGTTTTTTTCGCGTGTTCACATTTCTGGGAATTCCATGTTGCAGAGCTTTGGAATTAGAAGTCTTCTTAGGCTTAAGAATGCAAGAAGGGTTCTTGCAGATTTGTGAGAGGCATCTCTTTGACCTTCATATGCTCTTGGCTGTAATCTTCAAGCCTTCTGGGAAATGAGTGAGAGTCTAGTCTTTCGCACATAGTGTCACAGTGTGCCAGTTCTAAGCTTACATTGTTTAAAAAGTTTAAAACACTTTCTGTTTGAGAAGAATGAATCTCCCAAGAAGTATGTCTGCTGCAAATGAAAAGGCCATTAGCTGCTCCAAAGCTCAGTGGAGGTGTTCCTGCTAGATTTGTAAGCACAACCTGTCATATTTTGAGTTATGCAAGGGTATGTATGTTGGGTTCAGATTTCACAACCTTTTGTCCATTGCAGAGACTATAATCCCTTGTCTGAAATGTTGAATCACTAGATTCATAATATCTAATGGTGTCAGTGGTTGCAAAAGGTAGAAGTTTTCACTAAGTGTCAATAGACACATTGGATGAGTTTGTGGGATGTGTAGCTTATTTTTGTTCTGCATTACTACACAGCTATGGTTTTTACCTAGCAGCTGTCCTCTTGCTATACTCCTAGAACCAACATTAAAACCTGCTCGTGCATCTCCTGCACTCCTCCTTTACAGCCTAGAAAAGAAAGGATAATGCTGCAGCTGTTCAGGGGGATGCACAGCTCTGTGGTAACAGGGGTGTCCAGGGCCTAAAGGCCCTTCCTAATCTACATGACAGGGTATCTGCCCTACGGCATTCTTGGCTCTCAGTTCTGTCCAGCTTTTCCTAGATGGCACTCTCCTGGTCCATGCTAGAATACTACTGTTTGATGTATAACTGTTGCAGGGTAATTATCCTTTAACGGAAGGTTCTTGCTCTTGCTGTGTACAGGCTGTAGGTTAGTATTACTCCGGGACACCTGAACAGAAAAGTAACGATACTGTTTGCAAGTGAAATGGAGTGAGGCTGGAGTGACTGTTATATGTCTGTATGTTCACCTGGATCTCGCATCTATTTCCACCTCCCCTCCTTAAAAGTAAGAGACAGTATTAGAGAAAAGAAAACTCTGAACTTTTTGTCAAGGTTACATAGTGGTTACATGATTAAAAAAGGAATGTATATCCTTGAGCAGGCCCCGGCTTACTTGACCTGCTGAAGTCTTAGGGCCTGTGATCCCATGAGAATTAGACGAACTGTGAAATGGAGTTTGGAATTTCTACTATGCGCCCATGTTATTTTGGTTGGAGGCTCACTTCGCAGCTCTGCTGCTTTTACGTGACCTTGCACAAATCCCTAAACTCCACCATTCTTCAGTCTTCTGCTCAGTGAAATAGAGAAAATCTTGATATATCCTTGCCTTAGAGGGTTAACATGCAGCTTGTTTGCACCGTGCTGTATGATCCCCTGATGACAGCTATCATCTAAGTTCTGATAATCCAGCATGCTTGTACTGAAAAGCATGCAGTCTGAATAGTTAGACAAGCTTTCTTCTCACTTGCAGAGAAGACAAGTCTTTCAACATGTTTTGTTTTCAGATTTTGATCTTTAACCTTGGTGCTTACAATGGTCGTAAGAGGGAGAGGGTTGGCAAGTGTGTTGCTGGTAGAGATTAACCAGATGGAGACCAGTGGAGCAGCTGGGGGGGATCCCAGCTCTTTCTTGTACAGCACACCTAGCCCAAGAGTAAAATCTGTGTCGTGTCAATGAGGAAAGATCTGCCTCCACTTGGCAACAGGTCTGTAACGCTAAACTTTTCTTACTGTTCTTTCTTGCAGTACTGGTGATATTTTCTTCACCTTCTTATGTCAGCTTTCTCCTCTAGGCATAAGGAGGATCACTGCTGTGTTCTCTTAACAACCTTGAGATGAGGATGTAATGCTAAATCTTAGTCTTGTAACAGCACTGAAGGGTCCTCCTTTCCCCTCCTTGGCAGTGGGGAGAAGGAGGTGTGGAGAAGTATTAGGAGTTTGTTTTGTCTTTGACTTGCCCAAGGTATAGAAACTACATGAAGCAGCCTCAGTTTTCATTTGTTCTGTCCTCTGGTTTCATTTGTTCTGTCCTCTGGTTTCGTCATTTTGGAAATGTACATAATGCGCAAAGTATCTTGTTGCAACATCTTCCGATAAGACCAGTAAAAAATTGGCTTTGTTACGTGATTGTTTCAATTCCCCGTTGCCCATAATAATCTTTCTGATTAAGTAATTTAAAGGTATAGGTCCAAATCAAGATGTTCTTACTCTCTTGTTGCCCTGCTGACTTCTGTCTTACAAAAGACTGTAGGACTTGGCCTGCTTCTTGCAGATGGTCAGAATCTGCACTCCTGCAGCTTGGATGTTCACACAATATTTTGGAAAAGGCTGATTACCTTTGTAACACAGCATGAACTGCTGCAGTTGTATTCTCCTCCTTACCTCACCTGAGGACAGGGATGGGGTGAAGGAGCGGGGGTCCATACTGACCATGAGAGCTCCTGGAGGTGCAGAGAAATGTTTGCTGGGCATATTGTGATATATATTGTGACATATATTGTGACTGATTCCCACCCACACCCCCAAAATGTCCCTGTTCAGAGAGGTTCCACATGTATCTGCATCGCTTCCTTAATTTGTAAACCTGAAAAGATGGTAAAAATCTGAGAAGTTTGGTTTATGCTGATGGTGCTATGGTAATAAGCAAGTGACAGTTCTCAAAATTAATGCCAGCTCATGACTGGTCTCTTTCAAACTAAGATAAGTAATTCCACAGCCTTGTGAGTGTGGCTATGAGGAAAGAGATTCCAAACTACAAAGTACTTGAGGGGATCAGTTAAAAAATGCAAACGTTTGTCTTTCAGGTTTACAGCCTGTGTGGATGCTGTCATTCTGCCCTCAGGACCCTGTGGGTTGGCATCCAGGCTGTCTCTGAGCGTGTTCAGAGAAGTTAAAGCATTATTAATATGGTCCACATTCCACTGATGTGCAGCTTCGAGGTGCTTAGGACGCCCTTGTTAAAATCTTGGCAGATCATCACAAGCATCTTCCATGCCTTTGGCCTGAGGGAGGTGTTCCTTCATGAGCTGCATTAGTCAGGAAAAAGAGGAAGGTTTCAAAACAAAGCCAAAGTTCAAACTGTGAAAAAAAGCTTTTGCCTTTTTAAACGAGAGTCTGGTTCTGGGGCATGTAGTTGCAGGCACGTGCAAAACCACAGAAGCCATGAGAAGGTGTGAGTCTTGCTGAGAAGGGAGCTCTCTGCATGGTCTGACAAGTACTGACTCCTCCATTGAAAACTTGCACTTTGCCAGGAAGTTTTCCAGCTCAAGTAGACATGTTCCTAGCAACGAGAGAAAAAGCACTTTACTGAACTTCGATGAACTTGCAGAAAATATCTGAGCTTTTACTGTAAAAATCTTTATTGTGCATGTGAACTGAACTCACTGGGCTTTGTGACCAACAGCAAAAACTTTAGCTCAAAAAGAGAGTCACATAATGTCAAAGCCTGTTCCCCAGCTCCTGGCCTCCTTGGGGGCTCGCCAAAGGACACCCCCTTTGGTTGGCCTCTCCAGGCTACACGAGGAATCACGGGATTTGAGGGAGTGTTAATCAATATAACAGATACCAGCTCTGCTTTCCCTTCAATAGGGGAGTCAATGGCTGGGTGGACGCATCGGGAGTGTCCTGTGCAGTCTCACCCTACTGCCCCTTGTCCTTTAAGCAAAGGTTGCATACAGCTGAGTGGCCGTTCTCTGGAAGGGAACAGACAGGCTAGCAATTTAAAAAACACTGTAGAAAAAGAGAATTGCTATTACACTAATATATGTCTGGTGTGCATTTACTTTGAAAAGGAATGTTGGAAGCTGGTTTAAATAAGTGAGCATGCTTTAAGTTCTTCTCTGTTTTGTACTAAATGTTTTAAACCCCGGCTCTTGGGTACAGATAGATAAGTCTGAAGAAAATTAATCATAGTACGTAGTTAGCTTTTTTCCCCTAAAAGTTTGGAATCTGGTCATTTTTACAGCTTGTAAAATTTCACAATGTTGTCGGACGTGATGAAGCAGTAGTAACTTCTGTGTAGCTGGGTTCTCCTCTGTTTTCCCCCTGCATTCTTGACAGGAGGCAACTCCTGACCGCTGTAAAGACTCCAGCGGTCCCTTGAGCAGTCACCAGTTCAGGCAGGATTGTAGTGGAATATTGCTATGGCTTTTTTGCACAAACTTCCTGGTGAGCAAGGTAGCAGCTGCAGTCCGCTGGCCCGGTCTAGTGTTGGTGATAGTCCTGCTTCGAGGAGGAGGTTGGGCGAGGTAATATCCAGAGGTCTCTGCCAACCAAAGTTTCCGTGATGCTTTGTGGTAATTTGTGGAGGTGATGCCGAGTTTCAGTAACATCTACAGCCTAGCGAGCAGGCCAACCGCAGACACAGATGGAAGAATTACAATAGCATTAAGCACACACCACGCAGGGCTGTTGAGTGATGCCAGCAGTCGGGTTCACATGCCTGTGCATCTGCTCTGTTTTGCCTACCTTTGTAATAAGCTAGAAATGAAAGGATGTAATTCTCCATTTACTGAGACATCCAGCCTGCTCGAAATGTTTATAGTAGTTAAAGTCTTCCTGTTCAGAACAGGCCAAAAAAATTGCTGTGCTTTGGATGGGTGTTTCTCGGTTCATATTTCAAAAGACGCCTACATCTTAAATTGCCTTCTGCAGGCTTTTATGAAGAGCGGAGTGTCGGGGAGGGGGTTTTATATAGTTGTTAAATGTTATAGCACACTGAGGTTGTATTTGTCCTCTGAATTTAAAAACCCTAGCATGAGTAGATTTAAAATAGGAAACATTTTCTGCTCTGATTACTGTGTGAACAGCTTATGCATCCGGTTGGCCTGCTGTAAATCTGGGAAGAATTCTTTGGACCAAAGACTTAATATGTTTTCTACTGTTTCAGCTAAAAACAAGTGAAATTTTGGAATACCCGCTTTGAAAGGATGATCAGTGGCCAAATTCACCAAAATTTAAAGTGTGCGTTCAGGGGGGAAAGGGGGAGTTAAGAGAAGTCTGAAAATAATGCTATTGGTAGTCAAGAGAGAACTTTCACCAGGATAAGGAGAAATTATTTGGGATTGGTATCAAACAGTTAATTATTTTTGGAAGGCTATTAAATGGGGAAAGATCAGTTCTACCCTGCAGGGGTAAGCAGATACATTGCTAAGTAGGGGATGGTCAACCTCAGCAGCTCACTGCGTAGGGAAGAGAAATTACAGAAATTGCTCCAGGTCCTCTGGCTCTTTCTGAGGTGCTTTGCAGGGGACTTGGTGGTTCAGCAAGGAAAGTCTGAAAAGCTTGATCATGGCACCCATTTTCTTCCCTGTGTTGGCCCTCAGTTGGATATAATACCGTCCCCCCACCGTCACCCCTGCTCTAACAGGGGCCCCAGCCAGGAGCCTTTCAAGCGTGTCCCTCTGGCCCGGGCAGGGGCGCCCTTGCTGTGGCTCTCCGCCCTGGCGGCGGGGTCAGAGCCATCCTGCGTGGGAAGTGATGCTGTATTTGCGTCTTTGCAGCCTGCTGGAGAGAGCGCGTTGGTGGCAGCAGACACTGTCCCAGCTGCAGCGCTGGCGGCAACTGACTGCTTTGGCAGTGGAGAAAGCTGCAGGCCGGCCAAGCCCGACAGAGTCAGGGGAACATCTGACCGCAGTGGGGGTGAATAAAGGTGTGCTGGCGAGGCAGGGGGATCCACTGCAAGGAGGAATAGTCTGACTGAGTTGGTCTCCCAGCAGAAATCTAGGGCAAGTTTAAAATCAGCTTCGTTCAACATCTGCCAAGGACAGACCCAGGAGCCTTGCTCTGTCCCGCTGGAGCCTTGGTGAGATAATCAAACGGATATTCAGGGGTATGCTGGAGCATAACTAAGCCCAACACCACACAGCTGTTTTACCATCTTAGAAAGTCTAGCTTACTAACCAGGAGGAATTTTTGCTTGTTGATTCGTATGATTTTCTTTGGAGAGAGATGGTCCTTTGGGTTCTCTGCTTTTTCACTCATCTGTTAAAAAGCCCCATTTTGGGACATCCCAATTCTTCCAGCCAAGAAGAGCTGGATTCTGCTCCTGGCTTGCTCAGAAATGGTTGCTCAAGAGCAAAATGAAGCATTCCTGTCAGGAATTGCATGCGCAACATCCAGTGTGCTCCTGGGGTCAGAGAAATAGGTCTTAGGCTCAAAAAGAAATCCTCCGCATGGTAGTACATTACGTCAGTACACAACTGAACTGTCCAATTTTGCATTCCAATACGAAACACAGCAGGCAGGTGATATGTCCAGCAATATGCAAGTTTAATAAACTTCCTGTTAGACTTGCAGACAGAATAAATAGTTCCATGATGTCTGCTTAACAAAGCCAAATCGCACACCTCTCCATATTACAACTAGAACCGCTACAGTTAAGGGACTGTCAGCATTTCCCATCTGGATGGATGATTTAGCTGCTTTGCTTCACATTAGGGCTAGCTTGGCATTTGGCTTGCCCAGTGCTGCTACAAGATTTCTGGTTTTAACAGCTGTAATTACATCCACTGGCCAGGTCATTCCTGCGGTGAAAAAGGAGTTTTATGCAGCATTTGAGTAAAGGAGAATGAATCTTTAAGCGCACAATTTTGCAATTGGAGAATAAGAGGAAGCTTAGAGACAGACACACACACAGTCTGAAGATGGCAAACATGTCTCCTTTTTTGCTTTTAGTTTTAAAAAGGTCCATGGGACTGAACTATTACTCATTAGTGTCTCCCCCCTCCCATGGCTTTCCATTCCATACTGAACTCACTGTGTTTGTATAGGAAGCAAAGTTACTGCACTGTGTAATAAGATTTGAATGCAAACATTTAATTAACATTTTCTGTTCAGAAGCAGTGCTTAAACAAAAAGTAACTTTTCTATGCCAAAGCTGAACAAAACTTTGGAACCAAAGGTTAGTTTTTGTTCCTCTGACCAGTGCTGTAGATTGATGTGCTGTTGATACAACCACATTCTCAGATTTCACGTATGGAAGTTTGTGATGGAGTAGCAACATCATTAATTTGGCCTATACTGACTCAGTTGCATACTAGTATTTTGACCTTATTCCCTAGGAAATATTCTTCCTGCTGCACAAACTTGGAAAGCGTGGCCATCACTGCAGTGTGAGCCACATTTATGACAAACTTTCAGAAAGATAATATTTCACATGTAAACACACGACTGTTGGTTCTTAACACTTTCTGTACTATCAAAATGAGGTATGTGTCTTCACTGTCATGTGATTTTTGAGTTTTTCTTTCTTTCTCTTCTTTTAGTTTCCTAAGATCTGCATTTCGGAAGGCACTGCAACCCAGGAGTGACAAAGGTGTGAGTCCTATGTGCAGCTGTCCTCACTTGGGCTAACAGAGTTTTGAACCTTGGACTCCGCAACACAGAGGAGAAGGATGCGCATTCACAAAGGTATTTAAGCAACCAACTCCTTTAATAACTGTGTGCATCTAAGGCCCTGTAGTGGGCTCACCAGCCACCATTAAGCAGGGATGTGAACAAGCTGGTCACCTGTTGCACACCGACTGACCCATGTAGTCTAATTCAGTAATCATTGGCATGGAGTCTGACTAGTTATCTCGAGGAGGAGGAGGAAACTAGGCTACGAATGATGTTTTGTGAATACACAATGCAAATTCCTAACCCAGTTTTCAGTCGGGAGAGCATGTTATTGTTGAATAATTGATACCACTTCATAGAAGCTGATTTTCTGAGCCTTGAGGGAAATTCAGTTAAGTGAACTTCTATTTTAAAACACTGCTCTTTCCTGTCACTGATGAAGCAATAACAATTACAGAACACAGGATTTTCTGGGAGCATTGGCTGTTTGTTCTCATTGATATTAATTTTGCTGCCTCTTTTCAAATCATATCTGTAACGCTCTCTGAGGCAGCCCACTAGAGACCTGTTAGATTTTGCTGGTGACTCCAGGCTAGTGTGTGCTTGTTGCCCAATAAGGCTAGAAGGGTGTGCTCCCTAGCTGCAGGTCTCAGTGCCAGAGGTGCTATGGCACTACGGACAGGGCTGTGCACAAAGGTAGCTGAAGGATGTGGCAGAAGAGCTTGTGCCATATTCTGTCCATGAGCTATCACTGACATCCGGATGAGCTGCTTTCTCTACATAGAGAACTGCTGCTGTCACTAACCAGCCTAGAAACCAAAACGTTCAGAAGTGGTGAAAACCATTGTCTAGTCCTTGCCTTTTCACACTCATGACAGTTCAGCGCATGCAAAGATTTGAATCTAACATGACAAGGAGTGTCAGAATTGGGGATTAATTCTCTGTGAAATAGTTTCCCTGATGGGTTGCTGCTAGGAAGCTTGACTCTGCATTCCTTGGACACCCCAGATTCCCACAAACTGTGGTGAGAGGACTGTATGGGCAAGGAATGTGATATGAGCTTCTAATCTTTTCGGCTAGATAGAGCTATCTTAGCACATAAGTGGGATGCTCTCAAGAGCCTGCTGTGCCAAAAAGATGACCCTTCTAGGACTGGGACCTTTTATAGAATGCAGGTTTTTAGTTCAGAGCACATTTTTAAAGCTGAGTTCTATAAATGTTAAATACCAGGCCAATTAAGTTTGACAGTGCTGACAGAGTCTTAATTAAATCAGTGTGAACAATATCAGTCTTGCATAACTCTGTTTCCATCAAAAGCATCAGAAATTATATTTGGTTTTTTTGGTTTTTTTTTTTTTTTTTTTTTTTTGTCCCTCATAAGAGATGAAGTTCTGACAGCTTGTTCCCATTTCCAGAACTGCTGGTTCATTAATTTGTGTCCCTAATTCAGAATTTTCTATTCCACTCCTATCTCTCTTTGGTTCTCTGTTTTGCTTCCTTAGCATTGACATTTTGACTCATTCCCTGCAGTGCTATATTCTGGCAACAGAGCTCAAGTGTGCCTTTCCTATAACCCTTCTCTCCCTGGGTTTAACCACAGAGGGTATAAACCTGCAGTCCTTCAACAAGGATGGATCTTGCAAAACAATGGCAGACAACCAAGACTATTTGGTGTGTTTGGCAGATTTTATTTTTATTTTATTTTATTTTATTTTATTTTATTTTATTTTATTTTATTTTATTTTATTTTATTTTATTTTATTTTATTTTATTTTTAGGACTGAGTCCCTAGGGAAAATTGTCATTTAAGTACAGTGGAAATTCTGCAGGCAGGTAGGCTGCTGAACCAGGGCCACTTCAGGATGTTAGCAATCCACATGCTCTTCTGTGAAACAGGGTGCCAATTAATTAATTGGTATTTAAGAGTTGAAGGTAATGAAGTGTCTGGTCTGACTGTCAGAGTCTCCTTTTACCTGTCTGCTCACGCATGAGGGGAGCTGCAGAGTGGCAGCCTTTAATTCATACAGCAAGACGAGGGCAGGCACACATGCAGAAGAGCCCAGGCAGAGGCAAAGTACTCTGGTTTCCGCACAAATGAGGGACAGAAAACCTGGTAGCTCCCCTGGTAGTTACTCACTTTTTTCTCTGGTTTCTTTTACAATACCTGCAAAAGCAGCTGGAAATGGGGAGGCAAGAGCCGCCTCGCTGCCTGTGCTGTTATGTGAGGCGAGCACAGGAAGTGCTCGTGCGATGTCTGTAACTTCAGCCAGCTGTGCTCCTCCCTGGAGGACCCCCACATTTAATGCCAGCTGTCCCTTCCTGTCTCTGGCTGTCTGGGTAGCACCCGCTGTGCCGGCAGGGAGGAGTGGACGGCTCGAATCGGACTTCCTCTGGCCTGGTGCCACCGGTGGGTCCCTGCAGGAAAAGGAAATTCCCAGCTGCTTCTGAGGACAGCTTTAAGTCCTCTCTTCTTCTAGAATGGTGCAAAGGGGACTTAACCTGGACATGACATCTGGGATCTGGCCTGAAATCTCCTCTCCAGCTCAAGAAATAGTTTGCCTGTCTCTTCTCTCAACATTTTTGGCTGTCTCTGTTGTAAAGCTTTATGTAATTTCATGAAACTACTCACTTATCCAACACTGCAAAACAGATAAACAGAGGAGAGGAGCTGAGTGTGTATAACAAGCTGGAATATAACCAGAAATATTTAAAGGCTGTGATCAACTTGGTAGCACATAGGGACCACCAGGGATGGTCATTAGGGTTGACTGTTATTCTGCGCTCTCCCTCTTGCTTTATTACCCCGTTTACATCCTTGATCTCCTAGTTAATCATTCTCTGATGACTTAGTTTGATCAAACATTCAGCTCTTCTCAGTAAATGTTGTTAGCATCTTCAGGGAACATGCGGATTAAGCCTTCAGGGTCTTGAAAGTGCCACCATGTCCCAAAATCCTACTACTTCTTAGACTGCGATTTATCTTGTCTGTTCTCCATTTAGTGCCCTGTTGATTGGTGTTCAGAACCAGACTGCATGATTTAGAACACAAATAAAGAGGTTTTGTGAAACACCACTTGAAGATTATAATGTGGTCTTATCTCTGACTCCAGACTGTATCCTGAAATGACTGGTTCTTTCTCCTCTTTTTATTTCACAATGTAAGCATTTCACGCAGGAGGTGACATCTTCCAGTGCTTCAGCATTTCATCTTCTTATGTCTTCACATTTTTTCTACTTTCTCATTTGCATGTTACAAAATTAATAGAACTTCACAATGACTTTAAAAAGACAAACTCTAACAAAGACTAACGAGGATGTTTCTTGGCAGCTGGTCATTGTTTTGCCTTGGGTCCATAACTTTGCTTGCCACTCTCCACTGGGCTCTGAACCCATGCTTGTGTTTAAAGATAAGTGCTCCAAGCATGATTATATCACAGTTTCCCTGTGTGCTTTCAGAAAGATTTAATGTTGTATAATCTGCCCATTATAACCACATTTCCAGACAATAGGAGGCTGTAGAATACAGTGCAACAAAGTGTGAGCAAATACTGTTTCAGGTTTTCCTCTGTTGTTAGAATGTTTTGGTTCTGACGAGCCAGCTTAAGAGCACACAAAAAAAATTACGGGCTCATTGCTATGGCTGCAGATATAACCAGTCTTCTCAGTCCTTGAGCAAAGATGACAAAGCTTCTAGCTGAGGTATGTGACATTTTTCCATCTGAATCTGTTTGCCAAAGGAGCATAAGCTTGGTTGAGACCTTTTTAATCTAATCATGCAGAAAGACTGTTTTGACTAGACCGGCCCTAAATAAGAGAATAAATCCAGTGGCTATCACCCTTTTCTGTGAGATTTCAGGTAAATTTCTGCAGTTCAGTGTGTTTTGGACATATGAGAATGTGGTTTGTTGAGAGCAGGGGTGGCTTCCCCTTGTTGTTGTCTTCTGTATGACCTGTTTTCGACCAAATTACCATTCTACTGATTGCTTTTGTAGCAATGAAATTTGTCATGATTTAATTACTACTTCTGTCAGAAGAAACTCAATACAGAGGTTAAAGTGTAGTTAGTAGCTAAAGGAGTCAAATTCCATTCAAGGCTGAGTATAAGTTACGTTGCCTCAGTTTCCTGTCTTACTGAAGAAATAGCTAATGTTTAAAGCATGGGGAAGTTGTGTTCCTTGAAAGACCTGTTCTTTTGAATTCCTGTAAACAAAGACCTTTGATTTCCAAGTACCATGTGTTAGCAAAATCCTGCAACCATCCTGAAGGCATGTTATTGCCATACAGTTGCATGGGTCAGATTGGGATCTGAGCTTATCTTGAATTATGCTCCTGGTTCCTAGAAATTCTCTTGCTAAAAGATAAGCAATATGATGTAATCATGGCCATCCACTGGGTATTTTGGATTGAATAAAATCCTCCTTGTGTACCATGGGAATGGTCGGAAAATAAAAGTTCTAGGCAGGCTGATCGTAAAGGGAAATGCTTGCCTAGGTTTCAAGCTGGGGCATCTGGAGCAGAGCTACGCTGAGATGAAAAGGCATGCTTGTCTTTACCGAGGGAAGCTCTTAAGAGTGGCTAGGGCCCCATATTGAGGGGAAATCTTTCTTCGTTTGGTCAGTGCTATTAACGAGAGGGTTTTCCAGCATGTCTGCCCTTGGACTTGAAGGTGACTTCACCAAGTCACCTTACGGGCTGGGAGGAGCAGTCCCTGGGGAAGGGCATCGTGGAAACCCCTGGTGCCAGGTGAGGCTTTAGAGCAGTGTGCCCTGACTGTCCTCAGTAACATTTAAGTTTATTGTACAGATTGTCGAGCTGACCTTGAGTTTGCTGTATGTGCCATCTTACAGGTACCAGGATGGGAGAAACATCTCCCCCTGTTGAAGTCATCTTCATGCTTTGCATTTAATGTAAATGGTGTGTGTTTAGAAATGCACTGTCTGTGGCAGATCTCACTGACATCGCAACTAAATTCTTTAAAATGAAATGTTTAGGGGGAATCATGTGTCAGCTGCCTAGCACTGAAATGTATGGAATGGAATTAAGCAAACCTTTTCTTAATTAAAAAATGAAAATGGATTCTGAACTTTATCTAAGGGTCACTTTGGGATGATTTCTAGACAGAAAAAATCTTGGCTTTCTGGCAGGACAGCTGTGAGGGAGTGTTCTAGTCATTAGAACACAATTTGTCCAAGAAAATATGTTCCAAGTCCTAATCAATTCAGATGAAAACTTACTGGACACGGTTCAAGCAGGCTAGCTATGGAGCCTTGTAAAGCCAAACCCACATGTCTCAGTGGGCAAGAGGCAAGATAATCTTAGCTTACAATGGAATGTTTAAATTTATACAGCTAAGACACTGACATAGGCACGGGGGTTGGTTCTTGTGTTTTTTTTTTTTTTTTTAAACAGAAACATGTGAAGAATTACAAGTTTTAAAGGAAGAGAGGGAATGTCCCTTTAAGATATAATCACTCATGGTGAGAGGACTGCAGCCAGGTTCGTCCTTGCTGTAGCGTCTATAGAAAGATTTTTGGAAAAGGCCAGCTTCCAAAGCACTAGAAACGTAGGTGTGCCTCCAAATGAAGGTCTTTGGCATCACAGGCTGTTGTAGAGCTTTATAATTCCCAGTTGTATAATGATCTTTTTTTATGAACTGCATCAGTGGTGAAATTCAGCAATTTGGAGAAGCTTGCACAGTTAGCCCTTGGGAAGGTGGCAGCGTGCACAGCAACCAACGATCATCCGTTAAATGCACACTCTTTACAGTGACACATCGCTACCGAGCACAGAAAACCACAGGATCACCCCCCCAGCCTTCCTGCTGTTAATGGTAACTATTCTAGGGTTTGCTTTTCCATCGTTTAAGTCAGTTTCTCCATTAATGCAGCTAGCAGTTAAGGCTTTGAGAGGGCACCCGAATAACTTTCAAACTAAGGATTTGCAGATCCATGTTAAAAATTCTCATAGGGGTGAGACACAACCTGAGCAATCTTTACCTGGGGAATATTTCATTTCTTCGCTTGAAATGGTTTTCTCACTTGCAAATTCTTAGCCAAGGCTAATCTCCTCTGCAAGCATCTATCAAATGTGTTTTTAGTGGTAACTAACAATGTTTGGTAAAAAGCCACCAGCAACAAGTTGATCTCTGAAGTGCCAGTTTACATCTGTCGCTTTTCTGGTGTCTTCCCCACTCTCCTGCATCTGTAGCCGGTAAGTGACAGACGAGCCATTTCGCCAGCCTCTGTCAGTTCTCTCCTGGCACTTGCAGGCCCCAGCCGACTTCAGAAAACTTCTTTTTCTTTCTAGATACAGCTGGCCTTGTCTCCATAGTGCTCGCGCTCGGCTCCTGTGTATGTTGCTCACAAGCCCTCTCTGATCCAAGGGCAGAGAGACCGAGTCAGGAATCTTCCTTTCCGTCCGCGACTCTCAAGAGGCCGTGAAGCACCTTCTCTGCAGGTCTGCCTTCTCAGGTAACGTGGTACCTAGCCTGCTTCGCAAGGGCTTTTGCAGCTTTGGCCTATTGTTGTCCTCAGCTGTGTACCTGCAGCAATCCTTTGGACTTGAAAGGGGTTTTTCCAGTGTGACTGGGGCAGAACGTAACAGAGAAGGAGCATACGGTACCGTTAGTGACTTGTGGTTAAAGTCACAAGTGCTCGAGGCTCCTCGACTACTGTAAACGCCAGCAGTTCATTGTCCCACAGCCTCTTCCTTCCTTCCCTCCCCACTCGCCAAGTTAGCCACCTGAGACTCTGCTCGTTGCTCTTGTTTTCCCTGGCTCTCTTTACTTGTTTACTTAAAATCTCTTTCCCTTCCCTCCCCTTCATTTGAATTTCTTTCACGAGGGTCTTGTAAGGACACCTACTTTTCTCAAGCTTTAATCTGAATTTCCTGTGAGCTAACAGGCAGCTTTTTTTTTCTCTGAAATAAAAATGCAATCATTTCTTAAATGCCCCTCTTACAAATCCTTTCCTTACAGGAACTAATGTTTTTAAAGCCCCAGTTTAAAAGATTAAGTCTGCACAAAGGAGGAGGGGCATTTCAGAGACAGCAGGATAGCCTGTCACCCAAGGGAAAACAGCCTACGTACTGCTGAAACTGGCTGCATATTTTCATTTTCAAAAAGTGCTCAAGACTAAAACCACCTGTGAGAGAGTCTAGCCTCTACAGCTGATTTAGTAGGGCCTAGTGCAGAGTGTCCTGTCAAAAGGCATGCTTATTTTCACAACGCAAATGAATCAGTTTTTATGTGGCAGGCCTACAGCTCGTTGGGATGAACTCATTTGAAACTTCTTACGACAAACTGCAAATAAGAGGTGCAATATTTCATTATTTAAACCCGGAGAATAGACAGGCGTCCTATGGAAAAGTGACTCATATTCTCTGTAGTACATTCTGTTCATTCTGTTACAACAAACACGAGTGTTTGTTTGCAGAGCCTATTAGGATCCAACTATAAACTTGATCAGGAGGACAAGTTCATGGGCCCGCCGCTGGGCTTGCCTGCGTGCAGCCTTTTGGTCGCTGATTGTATAACAGCAGCAGTCATGTCAAGCTGCCATTCCAGGAGGAAATGACAGCAGTTTCCTTGCTTCTTGCAAATCCATCCCAAATTTCTATTAAAGACATCAAAGCTATGATTCTAATACTTTCCATGCTTTTTACATGACTCATCTTTTAAAGAAGCTGCTGGGAAATAAGGCATCACCAAGGTTCCTTAATTTCAGGGTTTGAGACTTTTAAAAATCTAATGGAAAAAGTGAAATCAAATAGCCACAAATCCACCATCTCATAAAACTTTTCTCCATATTTTTTATACTCACATTATTTGCTGTGCTACTAGTTTGAGTTGGTTTTACAAGCTACAATGCCAGAAGAGAAAGCAGATCCTCAGTCTAGTTGTCCGCTTCATGATCTTAGTTCCATGGAAGGTAAGTTAGGTCATCAAATGTAATTATTGTCACCACTGCTGGAAGATGATGGCCAAGGCAACAGCTTTTAAATAGGTTAATGGATGGCTGCATCTAGAGCTACTAGTGAAATAAGGGATTCTCTGCTGGAAACAAAGGGATTTCTGGGAAAGAAGTTTCCATTCAGCAGAAATAGCATTTTGGAAATCTGACTCTTACCCAGTTGTAAGAATGGGCAAGGTCTCCAAATTTTTAAATGCTTGCTGCATTTCTAATGACTCTGGATGTGGTGGGAGGGATTGCTGCTGACTTCAGCAGGAAGAGAGCTGGAGATTAGCCATGGGTTAGAAGCTTGTTGGGTTATAGCTACAGTCAGTTCTGTTGAAGAATGTTTAATTTATTTCCATAGCATTTGCTTATTACTTGCTTATTACAATTATTTTTTCTAATGCAGAGCTCTAGGAAGTGAGCTTGTTACACTACAGTATCTGAAAGGAATGGCTGAGCTGCCATTCAGTGGTAAAGGGAATCCTTTATTGTCCCTCCTCAAAGTCATCTCATGCCATTCTTTGCTGAACTGCAGAAATGCTTTAGAGTAATATCGGATGCATTCAGTCCACAGGTGCTTAGACTAGCTGGCCTCAGGAGCAAGTCAGGCCTCAGGTTCACAAGACTTCTCCCATCACACAGAAAAACAGCAACTGGAAGCTCTCCTGGCTCACCTACAGCATCTCAGCTTACTGCTGTGAGTTGTGCGTCTTGTGTGCTGGCATTTCCTAACTATAAATGGGGTGGTAATAAGTCTGTTGTTTTTGGTTTTGTTTTTTTTTTAATCTTTAGATGTTCACAGTTACTCACTAGAAATAAAATACACAGATTAGCATGATAAACTAACTATGCACTGGAAAAAAATATGAAGTCTAGTACTTGAACAAAAGCCAAGGTCTCTCAGTGGATTCCCTGGCAAATATGAATGATTGGTGTAGTATTTTTCTAGAAAAAATACAGGAAGTTTATCTAGTAACAGAGCCTGTTAATCTAGAGCAGCCTGAAATCTTGTAACAGCTCATGCACACACACACGTGCTTGCAGGTGGAAACTCCGCTTTTAAAAAATGCAGAATGACTTGCTTTCTGTTATTTATTCCTCAACTTTCTCTAACAGCAACTGTCTTGTTTCTATGGTGGAAATTGTGACCCTGTGGTCCCTGGTTAAAGTGTTTTTTTTAAATCTCCCCTCCCTGGAGAGAGGGATGCTGTATTTAAGCGGGTGCTTAAACCAAAGCACTGGATGTTGGGAGCTACAGGTTCTGGTCTTTGCCTTGCTGACTCTGCCAGTGGGGTATGGGCACGCAAGGCAGTTTGGTATGTGTTGCTCCAGGGAATGCATGTGCAAACATGATGTGTGTGCGGGTGCAGGACTGTCTCCTTGGGAACTCTGTTGTTTGATTTGCTGGCAATATCATTCCCGTGAATAAACTTTTAGTCACTTCTCACCTCAGTTTATTTATCCATAAAATGGGAATAGTGGAACTTCCCAGAAAACGCAAACCTAAATTTTTGTTTTTCAAAGTTCTTCTATATGCTTGAGCAGAGCATGAGCTGGAAATCTGTGAGGCTGCCTATCAGCGGATCTGTGGCTTAAACGACAGGGGAGCCCCTTTTCCGAAGACGTTGCTGTATTGGTCTAGCTATGCGTTGTGTGGCAAGACTGTGGTTAGTCCTTGGTATGTGGAGTAGTCATATCTACCCCCTGCAACCCCTTTCCGTTTGCAAACCCAGTTTTTGCTGTCTGTGAAGTCCATGCTGCTGGAGGCACTGGGTTAGCTGCTGGTGCTGGGAGGATGTCTGTCGTGTGCTCTGTGCTTCTCAAGTGCAGGAAGCAGTGTCCAGTGGACCTGGACCCCACCGTCAACCCAAGCAGTGTTGCAGGCGTGCCTGTCTTGTGTTCAAATGGAAAAAAACCTCTGGCAGGCCTTAAGCTGGCGTGTGAGAAGCAAGGCTGTAGCATGCCTCAGGAATTGGACCCGCTCCTGAGGCCCGAGTCTCGGCGTGACAGTCGTGAGTCACGTAATGAATCGTAAGGTCGCTCAGCTCACCTCCTGCATCTCGGTAACGGGCCTTGATGCTCCACCGTCTGCTCCTGGGAGGCTGTGACATTTGAGTTTACACTGGCTGCCCCAGCTCGGGGAGGTCAAACAAATTGAATTACTCTTCCAATTAGCTGGATGTGGCTTTGATCACTGTCCACTTGAGACCTCGTGTGTTTTAGCTGGAAAAACGCACACTGCATTCCAGCCACCTTCTGCAGCCAGGAGAGCGGTGATGCCACTGGCAAATGTGTGTGCTCGCTGAATGTTATTTAGCTTGAAAGCTATCGCTGGAGCGTGTCCTCTATCTAGAATGATCTTGGCTTCCCTGTGCCTATCTATTACAGATGTTAATTCTTAACGATTATCTTCACAAGTTCCAGCAGAATAGTAAACTGCGCGGAAGAGGGGATATGTTCAATTTGAGCAATGAGATTACTATGCTCTGAATAAAGCCACTTTTATTAATAATTACCTCTCTGCCGTGACTTTAAATTCAAACAGCTGGAGAGCCTCTGCTCTTTATTAATTTTCTTGGATCCTTTGGCACAAAGCCCTCAATTTCTGTGATGTAATGGTATAAAAAGTTGGCTCCTGCCTTAGCTTCCACCCACAAGTTCTATATTTGGAGCATGGCAAATTTTTGCAGATTCCAGAGACAGGCTATGCTCAGGACGTGCTGATGCCTTCAGTCCCATCCTATTGCACCAAAAAACAAGATTGTGTGCTTTTTATAACTGGGACCATAAATATGACTCAGATGCACATGTTGTCTATGTAAGCACTTGGGGTTGGCTATCACTTTATGGCACTGGGAAGAAGCCAAGCCAAATAAAAATTGTTTTGAGTAAATATTACATTTCTAGAGCATGAATAACTTTTCTCTACAGCCAGCGTGTCACTAATGGGAATAAGGAAGAAGACGGGGTGGGGGGAAAGCAGTAACTAAATCATCCCACTAAATGCAGACAGTCTGCAGAAAGACCTGTTGTTTCGACTCGTCTAGGGTGTAATATCCAAGATAATTCTTAACAGGTCTCAGCAAGGCCACAAGTAATGGAAATAAAAATAGCTGTATAGTTCAGACCTTTGAGTCCTGATGCACGGCTGTCTCTTGAGTGGGATCTCTGCTAGTGGTATGTAAAGCAGGCAGCCGGAGAACCAAGTGTCCTCTCCCCGACTCCCAGATGTACGGAGGCTTGAGCACATGGATTGCTCCATGCAGATGAGTGTTACCACTCACATGCTCAGTGTGTGCATATGTCTGCTCGGGATCTGGGCCAAAAGGAAGGATCAGTTTTTCATCCTGCAACTTTGGGACCCTGGGGGTGTCTGCATTGCAGAGCACAGGGAAACAGAAAAGGAGCCCAGATGCAGCTTTGTGCGGTTGTACCAGAACGTGAACCAGCTCCCTGCAGCGCTTTGGGGCAGTGAGATGCCACCTTGGCGCCAGCCTGGACCGCTGCAGGACTGGCCATCAGGGCTGCCGGCTCCACTCCAGCCTCAGCCTGCCCCCAGCACCAATCACCCCTGTCCTTGAGAAGTGCTGGGAGGCTCAGTGAGCAGCTTCTGAAGTGCTTCATCTACCTGAAATGCAAAGGGACAAGAGTAATACTTTATTTTCTAAGCACCTACGCAGGAGAAAAGAAATAATATTCATGTATGCAAAAAAAAAGGGTAAGAAATTATCAGAAAAACGTTCCCTCATAACAGACTAAACTTTACAAGAATCTTCGAGTCTTCCAAAAAATAATATCCAGATAGAAATGATGGGGTGAAAGTCTAGCTTTGAAAATCTCAGAGGCTTTCCCGTTTGCCTAATAGGTCTGTAATTTTCTCAGCACTGTGCATTCCTTCATGTTGCACCTGTGAGCTTTTGGACACCAAATGAGTCCTAAACATTGCTGTATTCTCTTTTTTTTTTTGTAGGCTTCTCTGGCATAGTGGGAAGAAAGCATGGCTCTAAGAGAGGAGCTCAAACAGGAAGCAGCGACATTCCAGAGAGATTTCCGAGTCAAACAGGAGAGCAACTGGTTTCTCAAAGTATGTATTTCAGAGATTCCTTGTAGCAATCGCTTGCAGGGGCAGAGCATGTTTAGCAGGGGAGCGTTGAAGGAACTCAATGTTCTCGTGTCCCAGCCATCCCTATCAGAAGAATTTGAGGAGCTTCTCTGCACTGCGGGCTGGAATACAGCTTGCAGATAAAACATTTCAAGTCCTGTGAGCCATGCAATAACAATGACAGTCTTGACATCAGCAAACAGGCACCTCTAGGGACTAGTGCTGAGAAATGACTGCCTGTTTGCCCAGCCAAGGCAGCTTTGACTATGTTTCCAGGATCTGGGCAATAAGTCTTTCCTTTCCATGCCTTAAAAGCTGCCAGTGGTCATTTTGTGCCAGGACAGCAGCCCAAGAACTGTACGAGGGACTGGCTCCCTCCCCTCTGTAATGCATTTTACAATTCGGAGGCACTTTTGTAACACAAGAAAGTGTTTTTACATACGAGAGCTTCCAAATTGCTAGAACAGTTGCTAAAACCTAAATTACCTTTAGCAGAAAGGAAAGACCAGTGAAAATAACATCATGAGTTGCAGAATTAACAGAAGTGGGAGCTGAAGATCAGTCTTTTTAAACTGAAAACATATGCAGGGGCTCCTGTTGTATTTGCAAGCTTAACACAAATACTTGAGCCTGCAACAAGTGATTTGCACTTAGCTGCAAATCTCCTTGCTCTGACTTAAGCTCCAGAAATGATGTGCAGAGATGTAGTAACCAGGTCTGTGACATTTAGGTGTAACCAGGATGTTTTGTGCTCCACATCCACAAGAGAGGGGATAACTTACCTGGGACTGATCAATTAACCCAAATTGGAGATGACTAAGGAGGGCTTGGCTAGACTGCAGGGCGACTTTATGACTAGTGCTATGATTTTCAATGATACTTTGGGTCTAACGACGTGGTGATTTAGCTCCAGTTAATTAGAGAGTTAAAGGCTGCTTCAATTTGCAGTTGTTACCAAGGAGCTCATAGGAGGTTTTCTGGCAGCCAGGGATTAGAAGTACCCATAAAGGAGCCTGAGCTCCCTCTGTCAGTGGCTCCAGGGGATGGTGCAGGGACAGGCACGTCTGGGGCGCTCCAGGCGCTCGGAGGATCGCCCTGTCGAAGGCCACGCGAAGCAACGTGCACCTCGTGTACAGCTTATCGTGGTATCACCTAAAGAGCGAGCTCTCCTTTCAGGGACGGCGGAATATTCTGCAGACATTCATTAGCCTCAGTGCTGTGTCATTGATAAGTGTCAGTCGTGTTGCATCAACGGGCGAGTGAGGCGTAAGGAGGTTAAGGGACTTGACGAAGGTGATAGCAAGTCAAATTGTTTGGAATTTTGTAGCTCTGAAATATCATCTTTCTAGAACAGGAAACCCTCTCAGGAGTAGTAGGTTTTCATTAAAACAACAGTTCAAACCTGTCGATCTTGATATATCAGGAAGAAGAGGAATGTAGAAAATGTGAGAGTTAGCTTAATCTCTCTTAAACTAAACCACCAGGTTCACGTTCCTATGGAGAAACAAATACCCTGCAGGCATCATGGTGGCTTTGATTTATTTTTGGAGGTTGAAAACTCCCCCTTTTGGTTGCTGAACTAAGACAAAACAAGGATTTTGTGGGTCAACAAAGGGTTTCTGGAAAAAAAACATCCAACCCCACTTTTCAAGAGTTTATGACACAAGCAGTGGTGAGCTGAAGTAATATAATGCAATATTAGCCTCCCCTACATTTTGAAATTGGATTAAGGTTCATAAACTGTTTAGGGAAAATGTTACTCAGTAGAGTAACTGTCTGACACTCAAAGGGAAATTGAGCCTTCACAGCTACGGGCGCCGACCCTCTTTTCAGTCGCCTGAACTGGTCACGAGGTGACTGATGTACCCAGAGCGAACAAGGGGGTGAGATGCCTTGCTACCGCCCAGCCCTTGCCGTTAGGTCAAAGTCCCCCATGCTGTGGTGACTTCAGTGTGCTGATACCCTTCTCATTCATGAGCTACCTGGTCTTTGCTCTCTTTACCTTTCTTTGGTAAGACAAGTCATCAGAACTATAATGAAAAGGTTTTAGTTAAGTGTTGCTTGTGCTTTCCTTACACATAAATAGTGAGTTTTTCCTGATGCATTGCTAATGAGTTTTGCTGCACGTACACAAGTAATATAGCTCAAAGCATGCTACTGACTCAGCTTAAAAAAAAAACATTGTACTGGATTTGTGTGAATCTGCCTTTCAAAACATGATCTGCAGATGTGATTAATTAGCAGTCTGCAAAAGACAGGCTTTATTTTTGAAAGCTGTTTTCCGAAGTGCCTGCGCTGGAGGGCTGTGCGGCGGTGTCTGCCTGCCATCTGGCGTCCGGCGCTCCGCAGCGGCTGCGGCAGGGAAGGGATGCCGCCGAAACATTCCCGATGTCACCTCGGCCCTGACAGCAGCCCTGGTGAAATGGCAACCTCTGGTGTGCGGCCAAGCCGTGAGTAAATCCTGCCCAGACGCCCGAGGCCCCCCGCCACGGTATCTCCCGCATTCCTGCGGTGGAGCTGGTATTTCTCATTGTTCTCCTGCTCTCTCGGGGAGCAGCTGCAAATGCTTGGCCGGCCTGCCGGGGCAGGAGCTGCCTGAGTGCCGTGCAGTGGGTCCTGGTCTTTAGCCACGGGCCTTGGAAAAATCGAGTCACTCTTGTAGCGCTTCTTTGGCATGTGGGGAGTCAGGGCTGATCAAGAGGGGCAAGTTAAAAACAAGAAAAGAACAGAAAACGGGAGGGGTAGTGGCTGGGCAGCCCCGTTAGCCTGGCAGTGGCGCGTGCGGTGCGTGCTGTGCCCCGGGCTCGCTGCCCAGCTTTCTGACCGCACAGCGGTGCTGGCTTGTTGCCCCAGAGCACGTCTAATGCGCTGAGTGACAAATGCCTGCTAACTCGGGGCGCTGTCAGCTTGCTCGCATCCAGCAGCAGTGGGACTGAACGGCCAGAGTCTGGGTGAGAGGAGGAAATGGCAGCAGAGGCCTCCTCGGGCAAGCAGGGCTGGTGCGGCGCTCCGTGGAGCGAGGGCGGAAGCGCTAGGGAGCAGCCCTGCCTGGCCATGGCTTTTAGCACCCACTGGGGTTTCCTTTTTTCCTTTAATGAGCTGATTCTCGTACCGCCCCCATGCCCTGCGCTAGCCCTTGGTTGCTCATTCACTTGGAAATGTGATTTCAAGGAATATCTGCTCTGGAGTTTTGCCTGCCAGCAGGGAGGATTTCCCAGCCTGACATGGCCTGAGGACAGCTGCTGGTTTGGCGCTGGCCATGTGCAAGGGCGGCAGCAACGGAGCCCTGAGGAAACTGCTGCAAACCTGGAAATAAAGAAGGCACCAGCACTGGCGTGCAGAGCGGTTGTCAGGCACCTTTCTTCTGCAAGAGGGGCCGCGTATGGCTGTGCGGAGCCCAGCAGCCAGTGATTTATGCCCAGCTGCCTCCTGTTTCCACATCTACAAAAAAAAGGAATGGAGCAAGCATGGAGAGGCTCTGGTTTTGGGACCTACCAGGTAGCCTGAGACAGAACAGGCAGAAACGATCTCTCCTGGCTGCCTCCGAAGCTGCTCTCTGTTACCCAGGGAAAGGCTGTTACGATACCGTTGCACAAGTTATTTCGGCGCTAAGCGACACGAGCATCTGCAGAGGGTAAAGGCTTGTGGAAATTCCTGTATTCTCCAAGGCTCTGAAACCACTTACGAGCGGCAGCCCTGCGGAAGTGCCGACTGCTTCCAAAACCCTGTCGTGCCCAAGTTTGACACCCCGTCTGAGGTGCTGGCGTGTTCCCGTTAGACTTGTTGGTCAAGTCAGGTAAAAGGACACAGGCACAGCCCTGACCCTGTAAAAGGTATGCATGTGCTTCAACTGTTGCAAGTAGCTCTATTAATTATCAGTGATATTAACAACAGTGTATAAAGCTGGCACTAGAGCAAGCTCCTTTGACCAGGCAAAAGAGCAATGAGCACACTGGCTAAGGTGGAAAGATTTTTTGTGTGCTTTTTTATTAATAAGGAGTTTAAAATAGTGATTTATTGACTAGTGGGGAAAAGAGAGGGTTGAGTACTTAGCCTATCAGTGCAATTGTTTTACTTATTTTTGTGTCTTTTTATCAGCATTCTGCTATTGCTGCCATGGGCTGGCTGCAAATATCCTTTTACATCACCTCTCTGGATTAGGCTAAAACATCAGAAATAATGTGGAGAGAGAGAGAGAGGCTGTGTCATTAAGGTCTTTCTGGGATCGAGTTTGTGCTAAAACTGTCTCATTAAAGGTCCCTCTCAGGTCTTTTCAGAGTACTTTTTTATCTTGTGTTTTGTATCATATTGGTCCAATTTTAATTTTCTTTTGTAGTAGAGAAGCTGCTACCATGTTCCAAATCTCTTTGCTTTAAATGTTAAAACACCCAGTGGTCTTGCCATTTTTAGGGGGATTTCTAATGTATGCTTGTGACAGACGTGGAAAGCCAGTGCTCTGCTGCACTTTTACTTCCTTGGCATTTCCAAATAGCTGGAGTTTGCGATGCGACTCAATCTGTAAAAATAGTGACAGCCTCTGAAGTCATGTAGTTTTAAAAACTTTCTATTGCTTTTTATTTTGGAACTTTTGAAGTACGTTGTGGCCACACTAACGTTAACTGGACTCCTCAGGACAGCGTGTCCACATGGCCACTCACCCTGCCAGGCAGTGAGCCCCAAAGCATTTTAAACCAAAAACTGGTCTTTTTTTTCCCTTGAGATTTGAAGAAATGAATCTGGGTCCAGCGCCTGAAAGGGGAGTATGTGTGAGCCAGAGCATGTGCAGCCTTTGCTTGGCACCCTCTCCCACCCCACTCTTGCAGCCTCAGGGGTTTTTTAAATCCAGCAGCCCAGTGAACACTGTTTGATAGGATGAGGGACATACAGACAAGGCACCTGGGAAAATGCCAGTTACAGGTAGGGAACCTTGGTCACACCTCCGCCTTGCCCTGCTTTTAGCAGGGCCTGTGTGGCAGCCGGCTTCGTGCTGCCCCTGGACGAGGTTGCTGGCTGATGTAGCTGACTGCGGATCTCATTCTTCCTTGGTGGAGGTGTTTCAGTTTGGGGATTTGTTTTTCTTTTTTGTTTTTTTTTGGGGGGGGGGGTGTGGGGGGGAGGTGGTTGGTTGGTTTTCCAAAAATACACCTAAAAATAGATGCAAGGCCCTGAGCATACCTTTGTTCTAGGCCTGTGGTAGCGCTGATAATGTAAAACACTTGTTTTCTAGGATCATGAAACGCCTCTTGGCTCACATGTGCTCAGCTGAGAAGACAGAAGACCCAAAGCAAACAAGGTCATTAAGTCACTGAAGGCCAAGTACAGTGATGACAGCAGCAAGGTAATCGTAATGCAGCCAAAGCCCTGGTTCAGTGAGTTAATTTTTGTCTAGCCTTTTTACAGTATGTCAGTCACTGAACTTTTTCTTGTAAATGGATGTTACAGTTGTTGAAGGGGAATGACTGAAGGTTTTTAAAGGAGAGGGCAGCACCACAGCAGCTGAATGGTGTTTTTGCTTTGTTTTGCTTTGTTTTGTCTTGCTTTCCCCATTGTCTCAGGATAGGGAATACAGTAACAGTGTAAGTAACACCCCCCCCCTCCACACGCACGCGCGCGCACCCCCCTCCCCCCCCACACCCCCCCCCCACCCCCCCCACCCCAATGCCGCAGTTAATCAATAATTTGATGCTGGAAAGGCTCCGGCGCTCAAGAGAGAAGTTGCCACCAGATGGCAGCTGGAGTCCAGACATGACCCAGGGCGCAGGGCCCGGCCCGGGGCGGGGGGCTCCCACCTTAGATCAGAAAGTTGAAAAAACAAAGGCAGCCACCCGTAGCAAATAAACAGCATAGTCTGGGCAGCATTGGAAAGTCCTCACCCGATGAGTGAGGGAACTAAAATCTTTTTTTTTTTTTTAGTGTGGTGGGAGTTTTCTAGTTTTACTAGCGATGGTAACTTTATGGCAGATTATAATTCCTCACCTCTGCTCCCTTTACTTCACAAACAATAAATCACCTTTCTCTCTCGAGGGGCTAAAAGACGTTATGGCTATCCCCTTTCCTGGCCACATACCAGTTTGATCAAAAAATTAACTAACTGCTTCATGTAATCAAGGTAAAATTAGAGCAGCTGTTTTCAGCTCACTTCTTCCACTGAAATGGACGGTGCAGCTGCTGTTCCAGAAAGGCCTGTGTGACTGAACAGGAGCTTGGGATTCTTCCCCTCCCCCCCCCCCCCCCCCCAGCTACAAAAGTTGTCCTAATTCAATGTTGCTTCTCCATCCATGCTTTGCCCTTGTGGCTGTACACTCAGGAAAGTTAAACAAACAGAAATAAGTAAGATGAGTTGCTGGAAACTTGCGTGTCACAATTCGGGAATGAGTCAGTAAGGATGTATCATTCTCATACATTCAGCTCCATAA
The DNA here is from genome assembly GCF_036370855.1 of Dromaius novaehollandiae. Lineage (NCBI taxonomy): Eukaryota > Metazoa > Chordata > Aves > Casuariiformes > Dromaiidae > Dromaius > Dromaius novaehollandiae. The sequence continues at coordinate 61,519,783 of NC_088102.1, forward strand.
AATGGTCACAAGGCAAAAAACTCTGTTTTGTCTTAGGAGGAAAAAAAAGCATGACACCATACTATTGGTTTGCAGGCTAATTCCACCATCGGCAGAAGGTAAAACTGAATCTGGCAGACAAAGATGATGGAGGTCTCCAGTGCATTTTACCGATGTTGCAAGAACAGCAGCGGTAGCTTTACGTTGCCCTCTTCAAGGCTCCGCAGGCGCAGGTAAGTCTGGTGCTTATAGGATTTTGCAAGGAGTCTCAGGGACGGAATGGGCGTGAAGGCTTGAAAACAACAGCTGGACTAGCACAACCCTTCACTGAGCGCATCTGCACCATTATCAGCTTCACTCGTCTTTTAGAGTACGAGCACTGTAACTTTTGGGCTCACCGGAAATGATCTCTCCCTGGGGGGCTGTGTTTTCTCCAGGCTGCAGTTTCGTGAGACGTGGTGACTCTGACTCACAGCGCTACTCTCTCGTTGAATGGTATGATTAGCATAGCTTTAGTGGACTGACTGACTTGTTCTAAAGTGGGATTTTTGCTCAAAAGGCATTTGTTCATTTTTTTGATTTTTTTTTTCCTCCCCTTTTCACTATGCAACACTTCACTGCCCGTCAGAGCAGACAGTGACAACAGTGCTAGAAGGAGATTTGTCTCATTTCTTCTTCTAGTAAATGGTGACTAAGACAAAACTACAGAAAGACTTATGTGGCCGACGTTTTTATTTAGAGCTGTTTTGCCCGCAGAAGCACACGTCTGTATTAAGGTGTACGGCATGTGGACATGTGAGAAAAGGGTTGCCGTTAAGACGAACTTGATTATCTCTATCACCACTATCTCTATTATGGCTTTAATTCTAACATCATGGGTCAGACTATTAAGAATATATTTCTTTCTTCAAAGTATTAGTATTTTCACACAACAGTTAGTTACTGGCATTTGCTTATATTCTGAAAGAACCACCAGAACATACAGAGAACCAATAATTAACTTGTAAATGACTTTGCATTACTTTATTAAATAGCCAATTCTAAAGAACAGTAAAAAATAGGAAAACATGCATCATTTGATGATCTTAAAAAAACATTTGTCCAAAATAGACTGTTAGAAAAAAAAAATTAAACAAGTTTAGCCCAATACACCTTCTGCTTTCCATGCAAAAAGGTGTTGGGTAGTTATAAATACTGTTCCATCTCCTTTAGCAAAGTTTAACAATGTAGACATTAGTATTTCTATTACAGTTTTTTCACATTTCTTCTGTAAACAAAATCAATTTTTAAAAGGCCTTGTTAGCAAGCTGAAGAACTACTGTTGTCCTGTACAGTAAATATAAATAGGAAAATGCTGGATTTTCTTGCCATTCTAATGAGCACACTGTTTACTAAAACATTAAAGATTTCAATTAGTATAAAAATATAACCACAGAGAGTAAATGTCTGAGAAGATCCAGTATTTGAGTGAGTCTTTTAGTTAACAGGCAAATAAAATGCCACTGACTTTCAAATCTTAAGATCAGCTTTGTACAACTTGTACTCTTCTGGGATCTGAGTATCACAGTGCTGTACACAGGTACTGGTTATCTGTCTACAACATTCACTTCCTATTTACTAAAAATAATTTAACACTTAGCTGAACTAAAAAGCAGATGCTGAAAGATGGGTGTATGTGTTTGGTGTACATACAAAGGTCGAAGCTGACTAACAAACTGCACCACTGGGCACCTGCTCTTCACAAGGAGGTCTCATTTCTCAAAATGTCTGTGCAGTTTAGCATGAATATTATTTCACTTAGCAATAGACGGACTTCTCTAGTGTAGAACTTCTACAAAGCAAAATCACACACTTGTTCCCTTTCCCTAAAGAAACAGAAGTAACTGGCTTTTTCCTAGAGAGAATTTTGAGGCAAAGCAGTAAGCAGGCTTTTTGGAATGCTTTAGTTACCAGAAATGCTGAAATTACTTCATTGACACCAATTAATTTTTTTTCCTAAAGCAATACTGCTACACATTTGTCATTTTTATCTCAAATAAAAATGTGAAATTCAGTTTTCTTCTTGTATTACTCCTTTTTTTGGAAACTGTACTCCAATGAAGAATAAGACAAGACAAAGTGCTTCATCTAAACACAGGTATGTCATAATCAGATTTCTTGTAAAAATATAGGCTTGACACAGATGATATTTGGCCTATATATGCTATCATCTTCCATTCATCCTCTCCAGAAATCTCTAAGTAAGTCAAAACTGTGCATCTTGTGCATCTTTTAAACTGTGAATGGGAAAGCATATGGTTTTCAAGGTGCTCTCAAAAAAATTTTTTTTTTTTAGCGCTTCCCAAGTATGGCGCTCTGCAAGAACAATCTTGCATCACTGCTTTTTCCAAATGCTCTATGGCAGCATTCTGCACATGCTTATTTCTAATTCTTTTCTCTGGATTCCTGCAAACAGATGAAAACAGGACATGAAACCAGACAAGCTGGTAAACAGCAGCAACTGGCACTCACTGATGCCAGTCTGCCCCTCACTAAGGAAGAATGTATTTGAGCACTAACCCCACCACACAAAGAGCAACGGATGGACAAAGGAAAAACAAAAGGAGACTAAATGGAAGGAAAGGTAATGCTCTATCTCAGAGTTGTGCAGACACTTCAGAATTAATTTATCCTGGGTTTAAATTATACTAACGGAACCAATATAACAACTGCTTCCCTCATTTTTTGAAAGTGACACTGCCTGATTGATTGATTAGATGCTGTCAGATTGTTACAAGCTAATACAGGAACAACTCTGTCACAAGCCACATTTAAATAAAAATTTTCAGTTGAAAAGTTTTCTATAAAAGAACAGGATTTCTAGAAATGTGAGGGAGAACAGCAAGTATTGTCAGACACCACATATTATAATTACTGAGCTTTGAATCGATACTCCTATGTGGTAAATAGTATTTCCTTTATAGAAAGGCCCAACCTGCTGAGCAAACTAAGATCTGCATAAGCAATAAGCTGTTCCATGCGAAGCAGAATGAACAAAGGTGGACTTCTGTTTGCAAATGGTATTTCAATGCCCATCGTTACTCAGAAGTGGCCTTTTTCCCCTTCCAGCTCTTTTGTCTTTGCTCAAGTTCAGCTTCAGTGAAGGCTGCTGGACCCCAGTTTGTGATTAAGTGAGGATTCTTGGAGCCTGGAAGACAGAGGAAAATACTTGAAACAGACATTTCCAACTGTAACATTGCTCCCCTACCCTCAGTGGGACAGGCTGAGTGTCACTACAGGATTATTTGGTAACTGCTGTGTCTTTTGTGATCGGAAACTCTCTCAAGAGAGTGGCCTGAGGACCCTCCTAACCGAGGAGGGCGCAATGCCTCAGACAAAGTCGGTGAAGGTGTTTTCTTGAGAAGTTCTGAACTGCTACAGTCTTTTGTGTCTGTATCTCCCACCTTTTCTCCAAAACAGCTGTGCCTTAGTAACCTCCCTTCGTCTTGCCTTTACAGATGTCCCTGAAGGAAATCATCTCCATCACTGCATTACAAAGCCACTTTCCTCTGCACTGGCATACTATGCAGGTAAAGAAATTAAGCTTTTCCTAAAAATCAGATCAATTTTTTAAGGGTCTTTACGTCTTGTTTTTGACATTCAGTATTTAAGCTAACTATATTAAGCACCCAAACATGCTGTGTTCAGGTTGAGCCTTGACTTGAGGTTAAAAAAAAAGTTTTTAGCAGGGCCAATGAAGGTAAAGACTTGAGAGTTTCCAATTTTTAATTATGTTCAGATTTCAACACACCTTAAGTACCAGGCTTTAACAGTCATCCTCCTCTTGAGCAAGTAAGAGCCTGTATTTGCTCCCACGATCATCACTAATCTATTTCAAGCAGGACTAAATCCTCAGGGGCATTAATCTTATCAAACAAGATCCTCCTATATTGCCCACACCAGATTTTCAGGGTGTTACTGCACAGTTAGTTAGGCACAGACATCTGTTTTGCCTCATTCCACTTAGGTTCTGAATGCAGTGTTTGGAAAACTGACAATTCTACCACTTTGAAAGAGATCCTATTACAATCAGCAGCTTTGGCAAATGTGATGTTTGTAGGCTGTTGTGAAACCAGTAAGTTACAGGAACAGGCAGAGTTGGTGATCAAATGTATAGGAGACAGAATGAGTACAATGTTAATTTGTGATTTTTTGATAACATACCTGGCTCTATTAGTCGAATTAGCCCCTCGTGATGAGCTACTTTATCTTTCCAACTTTTGGTGTTATTAGCTGCTGTTTCCAACTTCTTTTTAACCTCCTGAAATAAGATACAGCCCATTTGAAAACAAGAACAACTTTACTCCATTTATACAGAAAGAGAGAAGCCCTTTTAAATCTAAAGACTGAACCACCATATGCTACCAGCACTCTGTGCTGAGTGTAGACAGGACCACTCCATTTCAGATCACCATCTTAACTAGCTTAGTCAATCGATAGCCATATGAAAGTAAACCCTCAAACCACAATCCAAAAATAACTAGGCTGTATAAGAGTCTGCAGTGACAGAGGTAGGGCCAATCTTCATGAAGACTGGAAGCATAAACTGTAGTTTCAAAACAGGAAGATGCATTTTCCATTCTGAGCCAAAATCATTTAGCAGTCATCTCCCTCTAGCAGAAATGATAAAATGTTAGGCCTGGAAAGGATCACTCCTGCTACCCTCAGGCAAGGAAGGCCTACTCCTCAGTCTAAATTGCTCTTTCGGTCAACTTCAAATGTTCCACCCTCAATGGAAGGCCAGAACGTTTAATTAGGTCTAAAATAATGACTTAACTATCCCAGTGACATACTCCACCATCTGTTTTTTATTTTTAAGGCCACTGTATTCAGCCAGTCATGTGGAGTAGTAAATCATGTTTTATACACAAAAAGTCAGAGATGTCATCTGGAAACATGCAAGTGTTTGTTATTCAAAAGTAACTCTCATGATGGCAGATGATGTACCACCAACACGGTAAGGTGTACCTACTCCATCTGTCTCAGCTGGCCCTTTCTTGCAGTCCCGGCAATACTTGCATTCCATGCTAGTCAAGGCAGCTCACTGAAGCATCGAGCTCATCCTTCGCATAGCTTAGCCCAAGGGCACAGATAGCATAAATACACTCCCAAGTTAAACAGAACTCCAGTCGTGTTTTGTTTTCTTATCCAAATAGATGCAGGATCAACACGTCTAGCCCCAGAAAGAATGCAGCAATTCAATTCAGTCTCCCTGCTCACTGTGTTTTGACTCCTATTTCCTCCACAAATGCAGCTGACTGACTGACCCTAACCAAAAACACTTCTCAGCAGAGCAGGACACAGGCCTGGCGTTTGGGACATGAGGCCCTGCCACATGCTGAGAGTCTGGGCTAATTCCTACCTATCCTTGACAGCAGTTCAGTGCTTAAATACCTTTTTGAGGAGCAAATGCCTACAGCAGCACTTACATTTTTAATCTGTAGAAGACAATATTGCCCCATTATATCAAAACATTGCACAGATAATTAACTCAAAAGCATAAGGCATTTAGTCATGGCAGCAATGGGACTGCATACAGATAGTTATCCTTCTGTCTTCTACTATAGACTAAAGAGTATTTCAGGATGTGACTAAGCTGGCTTGCACCTAAATTGGGATAAAAGAATGGAAGGGTAGTATGTCTGAAAGCTGCCCTCTGCTCCAAATATGGAGTCTGGGTCTAGGGTGAAAAAGACATAACAATCCTGCCTGTTTTTATAAACCTTGTATCTTACTACTCCTTAAACAAGCATGGCACTGATGAACTTTAAATTCAATTAAACTACTGAATACTGAATGATACCTGGCTAAATATGAAAGGCTGATGAACAGACCAGCTCACCTCATACTGCTCAAGGGCCTCCTTCCTTTCCAGTTCAAGCTGTTCCAGCTGTTGCATGGCAACTTGAAGAGCCTGTTCCTTTATCAGTCTCTGGTTTTCTAGCTCTTGCTTCTCTGCTTCCGTCATCTGAATAGTCTGTTGCTGCTGCAAGTGCCATTTTTCCAGTTCTGCTCTCTTTGCAGACTCTTCTTCCAATAATCTGCAATGGAGACTACAATTTTAACTGCATTTTAAAGTAAGTTGTATCCATTACATAGC